>NC_089150.1:5272922-8176520 GCF_009819655.1 Sylvia atricapilla
CACCTCACCTGGGCGCCTCCAGTGCTGCCAAGGTCCAGCAGGTCCGAAGCCCTTGGCCTCAGTTCCGGTCTCTTTGCCCTAGGGTTACTCAAAAACTCGGGATAGCTTTTGGAGAATCACAACAGATGTTGCCTGGCATGGTCTGGCTCCTGAAATGTTCAGTTTCGGAGTTCAGGCTGCCTGTTCTGTCTATGTTTCCTTACCTTCATCATTTGCTGCAGACTCATCCAATTCCCCCGCAGGTCAGGCAGGGGCTTCCCCACGGGCCGTGCAAGACCCTTTTTGTAACTATCACAAATATTTGCACTCAAATCATTTATATTTCTGCTTGCTAGAATTCTCAATGCTAAAACATAATTTTCTTTTTTGAAGGGGGGGGTCCAGACTTCACCCTGAAGTCTTTTAATATTTTTGGTTGTGATTTGTATGTAGGTACACGCACAGAGTCCCTTACCAGTGCCATTGCATCAATCGCCCTTTGCATTGAGGGACCCACACAGAATATTAGCAATATGACTGACATGCCTCAGAGCTCTGTGTAAGATCCTTATGCCTTCATTGCCAATAAGACGTGACAGGATACATCTAATGAATTACCTTTAAATTAGAAAGCAGTAAACAAGCCATTATTGGATTAGAGGAATATTAAAATTAGAAGAACGTAACCGTCTTTTGATATCCTGTGGCACATTTTTACCAGCTAGGAAATGATATGGGGAGCTGCAGAGAGAAAGAGAGAGAGGGTCTCTAGAGAACTGTAATGATTTTCATCTGTGTGAAATAGATTTTTTTTTAAAATGCTATTACTTAGTGTCTTATGTTTAGATGATGCTGTAGCAGATTTCTTTCCCCCCCCCCCCCCCCCCTTCTAGTTTCATATTGATGTTTGATGTATTGGTCTGAGAGACTTCAGTGCTCATGGAAGGTAGAGGTTTGACATACTCTGATAGCAAAAATCTCCCAATTATTGAAGGAAAACACAGGCAAAAGGAAACAAGAGCCTTGGTGATAGATTTTAGTCCAATACTGAAGACCTTTCTGCCTTCCCAGGGTGCAGAGATTGTTGGTTCATGCCACTTATTCCATGGCCCTTTTCCTCCAGCTGTTAGAGAGGCCGCTCCAGACTCTGATGATTATGGAATATTATGTTAAATTGCAGAAAAAAAATTTCACCTTGACTTCCTTGAGTTTTATATAAATGCTAAGAGCCCACCAGTTCTGGTCACACAGCTCAGGTGCAGGTGTTAGCTGGTGTGCCTTCCAGATGTGACTGCCCTGGACTGGATCTGAATTGGCAACTGGTTGGTGATACTTGGGAGCAGCCCCTGATCTCCCCATGCCAATCTTTTATTAATTGAAGGCCAGCACCTGCTGTCCTCTCTCAGGCAAAGCTTCCCAATTAAGGACTGGGCTGAGAGTGAAAAGGGCAGAATTTGGCCAGCACTCCTCCCAGTGTTAGGGAAAATTGTACATGGAGAAGTAAATAGTGAAATACTTGACGGAAAGCAATTAATTCTCAGCCTCGTGTAAAACGAAGTTTCTTACGGCATCTTGAAATTATTGTGGTTTTGTAATTCCACCTACCTCAGCTGGCCATTGAAAAAATGCCATTGTAAAAGCGCCTAATCTAGAACTAAATTTGAATTTGTGAGTAAAAAAATTGTTTGTTTAGACTACCAATATTTTATAACTCTCTGAGACCAGTCTTTTATCTTTGAAACTCACTATCGATATGAATATGGAGCAGCAAGATACCTTTGAGTCCTAAGCCTCATTCCAGCCTTGGAGGAAAACCTTGAGCATAATGTTTTGTCCTGGATTTTGGAGCACACTCAGAATAAAGATCTCTCCTACACAAATGATTTCATCCCAGGTATTGGATTTTCCTTGTCTCTCTCTCTCAGAGTTTATGGCCCTTGGGACTCCTTTTCTCAAGGTCTAGTAGAACTCTTCAGCATCTCTTTTCCGCTTTGAAATGTGATAAGCATCGCGCCGGCGGCCGCTTTGAAGGCGTTGGCAGCCCCGCGGATCAGGAGATCACAGCACAACTTTCACCTGGGGTCAGGCAGCTCGGGCTGAGCTGCTTTGCAGTGCCAGAGGCATCCGAGTGCCTGCAAGGGACGGCGATTCTGCCGGGCTCTGCCACCCGAGCCTCTTTGCTATTCGAAGAGGCTTGTAAGGAGGAACAAAGGGCTGCGGGTTTCACCATTTTGCCCTATTTGATGTTTTCCAGCAGTTGTTTTGGAAAGGCTGTGAGCTGAAAGGCTGATTTTCTCAGACTTGGTACAACTGCTGCCAGAGGAAAGCTCAACTGAGGGGAAGTAGCACGAGTATCTCCATGACTCCAAAGGTGACCCGTTGTTTTTATTCCCTTTCTGTGGTGTTTCAATTTCAGTTACACTTCACAGAAAACATCTGTGAATAAAAAACTTGGTGGGGGTCAGGCCTTTCTCCTAGAAGGATATTTCCCTCTGCCACAGCACCAGTACAAGTTTTTCTCCCTCCTTCCACAGCAGTTGTGTGCATGTGGCTGGGAGGTATAATAGATATAAATACATTAAGGGCAGTAATCCCACCCTTGGTGTTACAGGATAGTGAAAGATGGTTAAAGAACTTACTCCCCAATCCTCAGTGCAGAGCTCTTGTTCCTTTTTTGTTCTCCAGCCTCTTGCCAAGCATGACTCAGTGATGTGCTACATCCCTTTGAGCTGAAGAACATGGAATCAGCTTGGACTTTCTGGTTCTGGAAGCAACAAAGCTTTTCCTTATAGAGGAGAGGCAGAACTCAGTGCTTTAGCTTTTAAAGCATTTGTAGCCTTTTTTTTCTGAGCCTGCAAGAGGCTGCTAAACCAGAATCATTTGAGTAATGCCTAGACATGGATAAACCAATTAAGTGGAGTTCTTTCAGCTTTTTTAAAACAAATTGCAAATTTCAGGTCGCATTTGCATAATTCAGGTTATTAATTCATAGTGTTTGCATTTCCTAAACTGTGTGCCAAATTCCCATTTGGCGCAAGTTTCAGAGTGTTGATCTCAGTGTAAAGGGGAAAAAGGTGGAAATTGAGTTGTTGCAGGAAGCACTAAGTGATTTTCTTTTCAACAAAATTAAATGAGCTTCTTTTTTTTATTTTTTTTATTTATTTTTTATTTTTTTTTATTCTGTGTCACTTTGTTTGTCACCTTAAGCATTCAGTGAGAAAATCCAGAAATTCTTAATTGACAGGGTACCCAACCTCTCTCCTTTGTGCATCTCTGGGATTTAAATATATTGCAAGTTAATAAACCTTCCAGCATCCATTCTGTGCATGTGTGATTAAGGAGTGAGTGTACCTCGATGTCCTTTGCTGTGTTACATGGATTCCAGTGGTGAGGACGATGGTGTTTTATGCTGTTGAACACAAGCAGGAACATCCCTGCACGAGTGAATCTGTTGAAGGACCAGGCTTGTGGCATGCTTTAGTCTGGAGAGCAGTTACCCTCGGATTTTTCTTGCAGCTTCCATCATTCACCGAGAGTTATGGTGTTTATGATAGTCCTGATCAGCAAACATCAAGTGTGTTGCAGATGCAGATATATTGGGAAGTGCAGCGGTTTACATTAATGGGAAGGATTTATCTTGTTGCAGTGTTGAATTTATGTTGCCAAGCTGTGATATTTCCCTGTTTCAAAAATGTTATATTGCAGCGGCTGATATCAGGGTGATAAAATAAATGTTTCTTTTTTAATTCAAGCCACTGTAAGATGCTAATAATGTTGGAGACAGGAAGAGAAACGCCATGTCTCAGAATTTAATGTAATGCATCCATATTACAATTTCCCTGGCAAAATTAACTTAGCTTGGACTCCTAAATGAAACTTCTTGTTATGTTTAAACTATTAAACAGGTGTGGTTGAGTTCTTAATGGAAGTATGGTTCTATGACACCAGTATATGGGGGTGAATATGTCTTGCTTAAATTAGTCTTTGGGGCTCTGTTCCCTATAATTTATCAGGACTTGTAGTGACAGGAAAAAAGGGAACGGCTTTAAACTGAAAGAGAAACAGGTTTAGTTGAATATTGAGAAGAATTCTTCACAGTAAGGGTGCTGGGGCTGTGGCACAGTTTGCCCAGAGAAGCTGTGGCTGCTCCATCCCTGGAAGTGTTCAGGACCAGGCTGGATGGGACTTGGAGCACGCTGGTGCAAGGTGTTCCCTGCCCATGCTGGGCAGGGTTTTGGAACTCTAAAGTCTCTTTCAGCCCATACCATTCCACCATTCTAGGATAATTCTGAAAAGAAATTAGAGAAGCTCTGGCTGCTGGTGATGGTCTCTTCACTGGGCATTTGGAAAGTCCATGTTCCTTGCTGATTTCCTTCCAATTTCCTGGCAAATGCTCAGCAGACAGGGTTACTGGGGAGGAAGGAGGGCTCATCCCCTCCCTTCTGCTGTTACCTCCTCCTCTGGCCAGTGCCAGGGTCTGCAGCAGAAGCCAGGGCTGTATTCAGGATACCCACTTGCTTTATTTCTTATAGAAAAAATAAGAAAGTATGAAGGAAATCTTCATAATCTTACTGACAGAAGGTGTTGTGGCTGCTCTGGGGCATTGCTTCCTCCCCGAGGAAAACTGGGACGCAGCTGGAATTGCCCCCCTCCTGGATCCAGGCAGGTGTAGAAGCCTGGTGCTGGCTGTCTGCTGGGATCCTGGTGGCTGTGTCACTGTTTGTGCTGAGCACTGCCACTTTAGTGGCTCTGAAGCACCACGGTTAGAAATCAAGTGCTATGAAAATTTCCCCAAACACAGATCCACAGCAGTGAGTGGACCTGCACATAAAACAGGCCATTGAGTCTCAAAAAAGGAATAGTTATTTTGTGGAATACAGAGAGATTGTTGGTGTGTGTTCCTGTGCATTACTCAGTTAAACAGTGCCTCTGAACCTCTGAGTTAATGCCCATTGTTTGGAAGCACGTCACAGAGTAATTGAGATTGGGTTATTTAACTGCAAAGTACTACTGGAATAAGAGTTTTAACTGTGGAAATGCCTGCCAGTTATATGGTGTGTGGGCTTAACTGGGGCCGAAGGAGGAAAATGCAAAATAATTATTTTAGTACTAAACTACCCCTGTGGTTTTGGTGCGCTGCTGAAATGATTAATTCTCCTTCTGCTTAATAATAGATTTATTTCTGTTCAGGGACCACTGAAAGAACAAAACTTTGTTAGGTCAGGTTTTTAAAAACCAGTGCTGATCGTATTAATTGAAGAGAGTAGCAGGTAAAAAGGGACTATCCCTCCTTTTCTACCCCAAATTGTCATGGGGAGATGGATCTGGGGTGAAGTGGGACAACTTCTGGCAGAATGAGTGTAACCTTCCACCTGAGAAATGACACTTGGTTAAGTGTTTAGAAATTAATTGGTGTATTGAGCTTATCCACACACTTAAGAGCATTTCCCTTCAGAACATTTCCTCCTTGCAACGTTTCTAATGTATTTTTGTGAGGTATATTTCAGTTTAGCAATAGAAGAATAGTCACAGAAGCTGTAAACCTGAGTAATTATGGTTTATAACTCTGAACAAGGGACAGCCACTTCAAACACAATTAGTGCAGCCACTTTAAATACAATTATTCACCCTCCCGTGTGTATCATTCACCTGTGAAATGCTCCAGGTGAGGTTTCCTCACTGGTTGCACCCCGGACTGTGATAGGTGGTGGTTTGGGGTGGATGAACAGGGAGCTGCTTCCTCCCAGGGTCTTTGCAGACAGCTCTAAGAATGAGAGGGAAAACAGATAATTCAAGCAAGACTCCTGGGTTTTGCATGTGTTAAACATCTATTTTCTTGAACATGCTCTTCAGCAATGGACAAACTATCACTGCTAAATCTTGTTTGGAAGTGTAGTGGAGACAGTCAGCTCTTTGCAATTAGCGTATTTGAAATATACATAATTGTGTTATGGCTAAAGGTCTGATCTACCTTCTGTGTTTTCCTCATGTAAGAGGAAAAATAAAGCCTGAATAAAGCCAAATTAGTCCTTATTTTATTTTTTTTCCCCACAGAAGAAACATCTTCTGTTAGAGTTAATGAGCACTGTTGTCTTTTGTTTAAAGTCTTTGTTACAGAGGCTTAGAGCAAAAGGGCTTTATAATAAAAAGACCTTCTTCTTTTGAATGTCTGTCTAATAATAGCCTGTATGATTTAAGAATAATGCTGTAAAATAATTGGCTTTCAAACGAATAATTTGTATAACTAATTGGAGGCAAGTGGAAAATCTGGCTCCTCCAAATAAATGTATTGTGTCTCTTTAAATACCCAAACAATTTTCTCTCCTATTTTTCCACCCTCAAGACAAAAATAATATCAAATCTCATTCAGGTTGTACTTAAATATGACCAAACTGATAATTACATTATTACAGAGAAGGGCAGGATAGCTGGAGGATATGTACAAGGTGCATTAGTACTGCAAATAGAAGCTGATTTACTTATTGATAGTGGAGACACGTTTTAGTCACTTTATAGAATTAACAATTGATCAGCTTGTTAGGTTCTAGTTCTTCATAAGCACAGCATGTTTATTCATTATTGTCATTACATGGTGCAGGCAGCCGAGGTCATGATTAGCAAGGCAAAATCTAAAAAAAAAATTCAAACTTCATTAAATTTAACTTTTGCAATGGGCAGTTTCTGAGCAATGCGCCAATTCTCACTTCTCTGACATAAATATAACTTATACCTGCCTGGCTAATTTGCATTTCATTAACATTTTTCAGAACCATCAGATCTATTTGTTTTGCCAAATGCCAACGATTCAGGCTTGTAAAAATTGTAATAAGATGGGCAACATAAAAGCATTGCTTTCAGATTGCCTTGGTCACTGTAAATATCCACCAATCTGCAGCTCTGGAGCTGATAAACGAAGCACACTGCTGGAGGAGAATGGGAAGATGTTATTCCAATAAATATATCCATGATTGTTTGTTACTAAGGGTAAGTTATGTTTTGTAAATCAGCATTGACTTAGGCTTGAGCAAACCCGATAGCAAAAATTCCCACAGAGGCTTCTCCTGCTGTATATGACTAATATATTAAAGAAGATAAATAGTCATTTTTAAAACTTATTACACAGTAGGATTGAACACAAGAAGAAACCATTTCACAAATCTGAAACTTAAGGTCACCTTGAGAAGAAAAGGACACCCTGGATGACTAGAAAAAGTCTGTTTCCTCCAGAAATTGAGATTCAAAGTTTACTCTTTTCACGGTGTTTTTATAAAGCTGTAGAATCCCAAGTGTAAAACCAGAGTCCGTTTTGATGTGCAAATATTTCAAAACTGTGTAATGGATAGGCACTTAGACACTTGCATCTAACCAGTGCTACAGATGAGCTCCAGTCTCAGTAATAAATAAAATGCAGAATAATAATTAATAAAAACCAGAATTAAAGCTTTTTGCTAGTGTTTTTTATAATATAATCCAGAATTAGAGCTGAACTTTCTAAAACATTTCATTAGACTTTTTAAAATAATTTTTCTACCTTTTCCTTTTTTATTTATAAGCATTAAAAAAAATCATGATGTCTATTTTAGGCATACTGAACACTATTAAGCTTTTGGTTCATAATTCAGACTTTTAGGAGTATGAAAATGTGCTCAATAGCATTTTCTTAGGGCTTGTTAATAAAGTTAATGAATTTTTTTTTCTATTAGTCAGTCCTAGCATAGATAATACTGCTCCCTTGTTTGAGCTGTAGCAAATCAGGACAACATTGATTTTCTTTAAGAGATGAATAATGAAAGACCTACATTCTTAAATATGTAGATAAAGATAAGTAACTTAATTAAAAAATTATCAGTGGAAGGTAGTAAGATGAATTAGCTGTTTTAATTTGTTGTATATGTCAATAAGCTGTACCATAACCCGGAGTTTTACATAAAATCCATTTATGATATCTTTTTCTCCAATTTTCAGTGTAATTTCAGGGTGTCTTTGGCTGCTAATCCTTTTGGAAATCTCCCCTGTCTCAGGAATGTTAAATTCTCAGAGATATCTGCCCTAACTCAGCTGTGTAGGTGTTGACTCTGCGGATGTGCAATGTCCAGAGCAGTGCAGCCTGATGAAAATAGCTCTGCCCTGATCAATAATGATGTTTACAGGCTCTGTCCTCGGCGGTGAAGTCAGGTTACAGAGCCTGATTGTTTTCCCAGGGACTGGCAAATTCTGCTGTTTGATCACATGTGCTATGAATATCCCAGCTGGAGAACTTCCAGCCTAAATTGCCTGCTATTTTTTGACTTGCTTTACAAATTATACATGATGAGAAAAAGGGACGTCTCGGGGGCTCCGTCTTTCCTCCGACGCCGCTTTTAAAATCCAGGAGGCATCATCAGGGTACACAGGGCAGAGGAGGAGCTGGGAGGAGGAGCTGCTCCATTAAGATGTGGCAGCTGATGTTATTAAAGCAGGAGACAAACAGCCTGGTGCTGGAAGGGCTCCTCTGTGTCTCACACTCAGGGAGTTTTTTTTCAGTCTCACATTAATGGAGCAGGCACCCACACGAGTCCCACGGGTGGATTCTCTGGTGGGAATAAAGATGTGTATGGCATTGCGACTGGAATGAGACTTTCACAGCCCTTATGCTTTGATTCTAAGGGGTGAGTCCTGCTGGTTTTCAAGCTTGAATCTCAAATCTCAGTGCAGATACAAATGCATCATTTGACAAGCATGGCTGAGCTTCTGCCTCAGGCCCTTGGGTCACTGCCTTTCTGTGGCAAATGCACTGTCCAATGGCTGGGTTGGAGTTTAGTTATTCCTGGCTTTTTGAGGCATTTCTCTTTGGTTTCTAGGGTAGGATAGAGATGCTTCACACAGATCTGCAGATTTTGCCTTCTCCTGACTCAGAGGTGTCCTGTGTGAAGTGACTCAGCTGGGTGCTGAGAAAACAGGGGCAGCTTGTAGGTGGGCCATACCTGTAATGGGGAGGCTTTACAGGACCTCTGGGTAGGGCATTGCTTGGCAGACAGGACATGACTTGAGCAGGATGTCTCAGTAGAGCTCCCACAGGATGGTTTAATAGGAAAATGAGATCTGGGCAGGGAATTTTACTCCTTCTGCTCTACCCAGCAATGCCCTGCCAAACTGCAGAGTGCTGGGGGTACTCTGATGCTTCAGGCTTTGCTTTGTGTTACTTTGTTTTATTTATTTTTTATTGTTTATTCTCACTGCAGCTCTTGGTTAAACATAATTTTTGTGTCTCTGAGATGAGTAACAAACACTGTGCCACACTGTGGGTCTTGCTCCATTAGGAGTGATGGATGGGAGTCAGTGTTTTTTGTCCAGAACAAGACTTTCAGACTAAATAAGAGCCAAGGAAAATTAATTGTTACCTTAATTATTACATAGTGCTCAGCAGATTTTTCTTAGAGATTTTTTTTAAAAAAAAATCATGTTCCTATTGCAAGATCACTGAAATTTACCCACTCACAGCAGAGATTGTTCCTGGTCCTCTGTGCCAGGGCAGCAACCTCTAGAGTTTCCCTTTAATTCATGGTTTTTGCTCAACACTGTTCAACACACAGACAGTGGCTGTGGTTCTGTGTTTTGGGGCATGTTGCATTTATCTTCTTTTTGTCAGAGTCAGGATTAAATGCTTGAGATGGTATTTTGTGTTCGGACTCAGGTGTTTATTAATTCTTATCTACATTACAGTCTCACAAGTGAGTCCTACAGCACTTCTAGCTAACTAAGTAAAAATGGCTCTCTCTCTATTTCTTTACAAGGCCTTTAAAGGATAAATTGTCCTATTGTGAAATGAGACCTAAATTATTTTTACTTTTAACCCAATAACCAACCACCCATGGCCCGCAATGTGGACTTTTCTACTGAATTACAAAATACCACCCACACCCATGGAGAAGAAGGAGAAAAAGAAGGACCTGGCCTACACCCTAAAACCTCCATCTTGCTGTCTATATATATTACTATATTCTAAAACCTTAAACTCTAAGTTTTCCACCATGTGAGGTTGCACACTCCTATTCAAACTACACACACATAATCCCAGTGCTGTCACTCAATTTTGGAAACCTTCTCCACAGCCTCAGGTCAAATGCAGTGTTTGCTTGGGGGTCAGTGCCAGTCAGCACAGAAAGTCTAAAATTCTCAGTGCCCAGGGTTCCAACAGGGACATGCACCTCAGGACATGAGTGGCCAGGGGTCTCTGGTAGGTGAGAGCTCCAGGGGATCCCAGATAACCTCCAGTTGCTTCCAGACAGCTGGAATGGAGCTCAAGCTAGGCTTGAGCTCTGTGTTCAGTGAGCTCTGCTGACTTCTGAGTGGAGAACAGGAAACTTCAGAAAGCAATTCTTTCCAGTTAGGGTGACTGTCACAGGAACATTCCATTATTAAATTAGAAATTTTTCATATTCTTGAAGACTAAATGCTGAGGCCTTCAGGTTAAAAAGGCAATAGATTATTTATGCTATGCTGCTGTTCCCAGGTGATAAATTGGATGGTGCTATTGCAAGCAGCGAAATAATTAAGAATTCTGGTACAATTGAGAAGTCAAATTAGAAAGGATAAAAATCATGGTTTAAGAAACCAACTGTCCCTGGCTGGAGAGCAAAAATAATTTAAAATGATAAACCATACCCTCCACTGGCCATTTATTCTGGTTTATGCAGCAATATCAGTGTTCCAAGTGGGTTCTTCTGTCTTTCTGACACACAGCTGCTACAAGACACTTTATACTCAAAAGTACTCCTCAAAATTATACAATCTGAATGAAGCTGAACAAATAAATACCCAAGTAGTTATTCTATTTGCCCAAAGCCACCAGCCTAGAAAAAGAAAAAGCACCAGGAAGGTAAAATAAGGGTGGTTGCACTCTCTGGAAAATGTCCTTTGGGTTTGGCTCACCAAATAATTTCTGTAAGCAGAGAAGTGATTTTTTTTTCTGCCAGCTTTGTCTGTCAACTTTAAGGGAGGATAGAGGTGGACAAGACTTCATCCATGGTTTGAAAATGATGTATTGGACTAAATTGGCAGTACACAACTGTGTGAAAACATGCGGGGTTTGCCTAGTGCAAGGCACAGCTCTAAATTTAAAATGTGAGTCGTCCTTTTTAGATGTGGTGGTGCTCTCTGGTGAGTGAAGGTTTGGCTGCCTGCAGCCTCAGTTGCTAATGTTAGCCAAGACATTTGTCATCTGCAAGGAGAGGTTTCGGTTGGTGAGGGGAAAATATAAATCCAGGCAGTAATTTTTCCCATATTTTACTTTAAATTAGTGTCGCCTTTTCTCATTTAATTAGTGACCAGTACCAAAGCAGAAGACTTAAATTCCTGCTCTGGTCCTGAGATGTAGCACATTTTTAATGAAAGCAGTTTCAAATGCAAACAAGTCCATGACTGTCTTTGCTGTCTTTCCCTTTGCCAGGCCATGGAAATTCCATGTGCAATAACCCTGGAATTTGAACCAATGGTGCAACCACTCCATGGGCCTCCTTAAAAACGTATCTCACAGTGCAGGAAACTCAGGTGGGAGCACTTACACTGAGAGAGTTCCACTTTTGTGTTCCAGTTCATCAGTCTTTAAAGAGACACTAGTAGGTCAAATGGGTACAACACTGATCCATGGACAGGAAGAATTCCTCTTTAAAGACATCACAATTCACCTCCAATGGGCAAAAAGAGAATAAAATAAAAAGATAGAGTCACTGGGGTCCTGGTGGGGGAGAGTTTAATTAGCTGAGCACTCACACACACTTTAGAGATCTGTCTCTTAGAGTCCAGAGGGGATTTGCAGTCCATTACTGTTTTGGAGAGCAGGTTCCTTGCAGTGTGACAGTGACAAAACCTATCTGTCCCCCAGCCTCCTATCAAAGGCTCCTTGTTGTGCAACTGCACCTCAGGAACAGCCAGGACATTGCCTGGCCATCACCTGAAAGGCAAACACCTGCTGGGCAGGACAGCAGCAGCTGTCTCAGCACTGCAAAGTGCTCATGGCTGGTTTTATTGAGTTACATTTGAGTTACAAACAGTGTACTGTTAAAGCTCTGTGTGGTAGTAGCAAATGAGGCATATTGAGGGGAGATTTTCACAGCGTTTTTGGTAGGGAAAGCTTCTGGAAAGTTGTACATGAGCTGAAATGACTATCCAGATGCCCATCTGAAATCACAAAAGGTGAGATCTGGGATGTATCATACCAACATGGATGTTGCTAATTCCAGTATAATTGAAATTTGGAGGTTGCTGTCTTTACTGTAGTTAAGTTTGAGTGCTGTTTCCCCAGCACAGAAATTCACAGACTATTTACTCAAAAATGGAACAAATGTGTGTGTGGGAATCTGAAAGCCAGGGTGCTGTCAGCAGTCAGAAATCAGAGAAATGGAAGACTCATGCAATCCATTTCTTTAAACAAAAATGTTCAGCAGAAATATCTGAGTGTCTGCCCAAGGTGACTGAAAATACTGCTTCTTATTCAGGTGCCAATATCCATAACCTCATACAAACTCAGGAAGCACAATCCAACTTCTGGCGAACAATATCTCATTGGTAAAAGAGAGTACTTAATGTGCCACCATGGTAATTTTTTTTCTGTGAATCTTGAGGTGTTTTTTCTTTTTTCCCCATAAAAATCTCAGTTTCCTGGATGAAACTAATTTAAGAAGATTTTTCTTTTCTGTTTTCTAATTATTTTTAAGAGAGTTAATAGCTCTCTAGTGGTGATGAGAAGCTGATTAAAAGCTGATTGTTGTCTGCCCTGAAAATAAACAATCAACGATTTGTTACTTTCAACAGATCTCGCATCTTTAAGGCAATCATAATTGCCTTCAAGAGAGGCAGGGGAAGTGGGGACAATCTCATACTTCATTTCCAACCCTGAGCATTTCAAAGCATAATCAGAATTATACCACTTACCCTCCCCCTTGCTCTTCCCATCGTGCACATGGTTACCTGATCATGGAGAGGCTTCTGCATGAGTGAAGCACAGGAAAAGAAATATCCATCCTAGGCAGACTGGGAACTGAGACCTGAAGTTCAGGCTTCTCTGAGCTTTGTGAAAAGTATTATTATTATTATTATCATTATCACTATTATTATTATTTTTTTTTAAAAAAAGAGAGAGAGACAAACCCTATAAAAACGCATATAAAAAAGAAAGTTTCTAGCCTTAGCCATGAGAGGACATGATGTTACCCATTCAAAGCTGGAATCACTGGCTGAGCTCCTGCAGGGAAACGTGTTCCCTCACTTGTGACAGGTGCTGGAAGGAGGACCCGCTCACCATTCAGGTACTTGACAAGGAAATACCACGTTAATACCTCTCTTATTGTTTTTTGCAGAGCAGTTATCAGCTTTTTGTGGCTGCTGCTCTCCTCTCCTGGTAGCGCAGCCACAGGAAGGGGTCTGGGACCTTGAGAGGTTTGCTGCTTTCCCACTGCAGCAGACCCAGAGCTCTGTGTGGCTTCCTTGAGCCTGTGAAGGGATGAAAACAGCATCCAGCAGACGATTAACCTGCCATGGGAGACGTTTTTCGTGATTGATCAATCGGTACCTCAGGGGGGTCTCTTCCCTGACTCCCAGCCCTTTTTTTGGGGTATTCACACGTGGGCTGCTGCTGAGCAGGAGAACTTCCCAGAGGAGGCAGGGAGAGGAGCTGTGAAAGCAAGAAACACAGAGGGCTGAGATTCACAGGGAAGGGGGCATGAAGGTTTGGGCAGGAAGAAGAAAAAAGGATGGAGGAAATTCCTTCTGGAAATGAGGAGCAAAATTTACAAGAGTTCTGAAACTTTTTTGCATAAGGGAATGCAGTTTCTGATTCATCTGGAAATGAAAATAGCTGAGAGTGTTGCTTTATGTACTCATATTGGGATCTGGAATTTTTCTGGTTACCAGGAGAAAGGCAGGACCTGCTGTGGGGAGATGTAGAACCTGTGCACGAACAGACAGTGTGGGTGCACTGGGTGTGATGGGCAGGGCTCCCATCCAGCATAGAAAAAAACATAGAAAAGAAAATACAACTCTGAGATTGGTCCTAACGTGCTTTTGCTCAGTTAATGAGAATCCAGACTGAACAAGATTGGGCTCTCCTTTAAATGCAGTTCTTTACTGATCCAAGTCCAAGTCTCCATGCCACAAAATCACCTCATTTTTGTCAATCTGTAATGTGACACTTTTTACTTTAGAGTAACAGTTCCTGAACTGGTGGGTCAGAAATCCTGCTCTGGAATTCTCCTGCTCAGTGGAGCAATGGTTTTCCAGAATAACTTGAGGAAGTTACTGATACGCAAACAATGGTTTCTGACATTGAAAAAGAAGCTGATCCCGCAGCATCAAAGTCAAGTGACAAATCCAGATCAAGAATCTGGGTTATGGCTGTTTGGTCTGTGCTTCCCTCGCCCTGTGCAAGTTTTATTCTTCAATATTGAGATTCAGTATGTGAGGGGCAGAATTTTAGACCACCTCAAGATGACTGTGTGTTTTTTGCTACCAGAATGGGGATACCAAGAATGTTCCCTTTCAATTTCCTATTAGTTATCCCATCCTGCCCCAAGCCTGCCAGAGAGCAGGGACAGCACAGCACAAGGTACTTTGCTCTTGGCTTGTGTAGTGGATAACACAGGTGCTAAAAAATGTGTGTTCAGCCTGTAATTACACTTCTGGAAATTTAGTGCTCTATTTATGAAATGCTTTTCCTTAGAATCTTTAAATAATTAGCTAATGAGTCCCAAGTGGAACAATTATCCCATATACCCAGACAGTCGGGATCCTTCATCAGCCAACGTGCATCCAGTGCTCATAAACCATGCTTGTGTTCTAAAGGCAAAGCTGACTGTTCTGTGCTTTCCTCTTGGAGTGTTTCAGGGATTGAATCAAAAGCAGGGACTAGGTGACATTGGTGACAGAGAAACGGACAGGTCCTGTTGCTGTCAGGGCCTGATACAGCTCAGGGAAGCAAGAGTGGACATGCTGTGAATGAGGTGTTTTTGGGAATAACACGAGAATAAAATATTTCAATGCAGTAGAATCAGAAAGAACCAAATTTGATTGCATGAGGACCCAGAGAACCACCAGAGAGATATCTAAATACAACACCGTGACTCTGCCTACATGAAACACCCGACATGGGCAGGAGGATTTTCAGTTTGTTTCTGCCAGGATTTTCCTCCAGTAACCTCTGACTTGACTCTGGGTATTGAGGATGACACTGAACAGTGACTGACTACCTCACATTTATATCCCAGTGGATTTTTTGCTCCAGGGCATAAAGGATATGTCCTGTTAAGTACCTTGAGCAAACGTAATCCGGCCCTGTGGATGGAAAAGGGAGTCTTGACCATCCCACAGGTGTTCATCCAATTTACAGAAATCTCCAGGAACCAGGGTCCATGAGATTTTGAGCAGTTTGTACCATGGGTTTCCCTCACTTGGATACAGAAAGTTTCTCTTCATGCACACAACAATCTTTGCAGGACACTGAATTTATTTTTATGCTATTTGTAGTAGTTACAGAGAACCACTTTAAATCCTGCCCTTCTTGAAAGCCTCTTCAAGGAGACAGTTGACATGCCTCAAACAAACTCTTTTTTCTTGACTAAACAAACAGTTACTTCCACCTTTCCTTACCAGTTGCATTTGCTGACTCTCTTAATTTTCACATTATTTCCCTTGGATCACCTCTTGTTCTTAATTTTGCATAGGCACCCTTAGGAATTGCCTGCTTCTTGCATGTGAGCCCCACACACCCAGAACAGGTCTGAGACTTCCCAGTGCATCATCCAGAGGCACAAATGGACATGAGTTATCCTCCTCCATCCCCTCCATCCTTTCCTCCCTCCTGTGAGTGACCTCTGCAAAATAACCACTGGGTCCCTGGTGAGAGGGAAGGGAGGTGAGTGACCTGCTCTATGGCAGGTCAGTTATCTTTGCCTTCCATGGGAGAAATGAAATTCCTCCCTCAGTTCAGGGTAGAGAAAACAGTGTTTTATGGTTCAAGATAACCTGTGCAACAACTTTAATGCTTTGCTACCTGGCAGGCAAAGTTTACAGTAGGGGAAAAGGTGTTTTTGCTGTGTCTGAAACATTCTGCTGAAGAGATTTCCTTCAAAGACATTTCTTCCCATGTTTTTCTGGTGTGCTGCCTGCTTTAGATGAGAACTGCTCTGCTTCTGGGAGGGCAGATGGGAGTGGAAGCAGGGCACTGTCTCTGCTCTGTGTCCTCTTTGAACAGGGTTGGAGGAATTCCTGCTCTCCTTTGAACAAAGTGCCTGAAGCCTGCACATCTCTTAAGCAGGGCTTGCACAGGGGGGTGGAGAAGATTTTGAGGTGCAGTGAGGGACTGAAAGAACCTGGATAATCACAAGGAAAAATTCTTTCTGATAAAGGTAATTGAAAGAGTTGAAATGCTGTGCTGTAATGAGATCTCCTGTGTTGGCTGCCCACATTGGTAAGTCTGTGCAACCTTGAAAATGAAACCTTGATGGTAATATCTCCCTTTTCTGGAGTTTGGCAGAATGGTCCTTAGTGGGGTGGTGATGAATAATAAATAATGCTGTATGGAGAAAAGGGTCTATTCTGCCTCCACTTGACAGTCAGAACAGCTGCACTTTGCTCTCTGAGCAGTCCTCTTGGTCTTGGTGGACTTTATCCTGGAGGAAAGATGAGAACTCACTTTGTGTTAAGAGAGCAGAGGAAGCAACAGCTTTGATTTTGAATCCTCCTGACTCTGCAGGGACTTTGGGTTTTCTGGCAGTCAGTCCTCTGTTCCCTGCCCTCAGTCCCTTGCTTGAATTTGCTTCCTATGCACTGTTCTTTCTGCTTCTGTGTGACCTGAGCTCTGCCGGCACAAATTTGGAGGCCACAGACTCACTTAAAATGAGTCCAACTGAAAAAAAATCCCCTTTTCATCAGATGATTCACCCAAGTCACTATTATGACTCTGGCACAATTAACTAATGAAGTCTGTGGTGTCTGGGCTAGAAAATGAGGTTGATTTAGGTATGTTTTGCAGGACATCCTCCCAGAGCATCATCTTTACATGCCCACAACAGGCAAAAGGCTTGTTCTCATGTTTAAAGGAAGTGGTGAGGACAGATTTACCCTAGAGAGCTCCAAATGCTGCTGAAGACAGGCTTGGTTCCATCCAAACCTGAGGCACGGAGGATATCTGTCTGTATGTGGATGGTCTGGCTGCTGGTGTGGTTGATACCTCCTGTTATGTGGGTGTAACAGCAGTTCAGTTCTCCCTCCTCAGGAGGATGTGGGCTTTATTTCCTCTAGCTCTCACTGGCATTGTTTTCTTCTCCTCCCCACCACCCCCAGTTCCTGTTGAGATTTTGAAATATTCCTGTGGAAAGGCCTGACTAGGGGTGTCAGACTGAGCTGCTGCCAGCAGAGACTGATGTCGTAAATGGGACGTGATGTCATAAAAAAACAGTTCAAAAATTGCCCAGGAAGTGTGCAAGGAGTCTGCTGGGGTCTGACAGGGCTGGGCACTGCTGCAGTGACCCTGGGGGTTTTTGGACACCTGCCTGGATGGTTTTTGTGTGGCCCAAAGAGCCTTCTCACTTCACTTTGCCCTGGGGAGCTCGATGTGACCAGACCTCCATCTCTCAGAGATTCCTGCAGGGAAGCAGAAGAGTTGATGTCAGCTCTGGAAGTAAAGGGAAGAGAGAATGGGCCCAATAGAAGTTTTATTTTCTTGCACTGTGAACTTAGTCTTGTGCTACCTTCCAGTACCTGAAAGGAACCTGCAGAAAAGGTGGAGAGGGACTCTTTACAAGTGCATGAAGTGACAGCACGGGGGGTAAAGGGTTTAAACTAATAGAGAGTAGGTTTAGACTGGATATTAGGAAAAATCCTTTACTGTGAGGGCGGTGAGGCCCTGGCACAGGGTGCCCAGTGAGGCTGTGGCTGCTCCATCCCTGAAAATGTCCAAGACCACGTTGGACAGGGCTTGGAGCCACCTGGGGTGGTGGAAGGTGTGTTATTCCATGGCAGGGGCTGGAATGGGATGGGTTTTAAGGTCCTGTCCAACCCAAACCCTTCTGTGATCCTGTGATGGCACAACACGGGTAACTTTGTGTCCTCTCTCAGTTTGCACAGCGCCTTCCTACCTGGTGTAACCCTTGGTGTAAGGATTGGCAGAAGCGAGGCCTTTAAATGCCTGACACATCCCCGCGGGATGTTTTCCAGCTGGAAAACCCCCGGGGTGTCTCAGAGCTGCAGGGAGCGGTGTGTGAGGTGAGGTTAATTAGCTGTGGAACACCTCGGCCGAGCTGGGTTCAGTGACACTGGAAGCCCTCAGATGGAGCCGCAGTTACGGAGTTGATGCAGATTCCTGGGTGAGGGTTGAGGGAACAAACCCGGGATTTGGACGCGTCCTTTCCCTGTTTCCGCGCATTGCTGGGCGGACACGAGGTCCCTGGAGACACGGCGGTCACCGTGAGGGGACCCCGCGCTCCGAGGGCAGGCTGGTGGCACGAACCCTGCGACAGCGGCGCCTTAATGCCATTAACGACAGGCGCTAATTGTCCCGGCACAGAGCTGAGGGCCGCGCTCCCCGAGGCGGGATGAGGGGCGGGATGAGGGGCTTGGGGACACTTTTGGGTGGTATTCCCGATGAGATTTCCAATGAGGTTTCCGATGAGGTTCCCGAGCGCTGCCAGGAGCCGGGAATGGGCACGGAGCCGCCAGGGGGCAGCACCGCCCCGATGGAGCCTCGGGAAGCGCCGGGAGCGGCGCCGAGCCCCGACGGGGACATCGGTCACCTGTATCACTGCAGGGACATCAATCATCTATATCCCGACAGGGACATCGGTCACCTGTATCCCGACATCGGTCACCTGTAACACTGCAGGGACATCAGTCATCTATATCCCGACAGGGACATCGGTCACCTGTATCCCGACATCGGTCACCTGTATCCCGACATCAGCCACCTGTATCACTGCAGGGACATCAATAATCTATATCCCGACAGGGACATCGGTCACCTGTATCCCGACATCGGTCACCTGTACCCCGACATCAGCCACCTGTATCACTACAGGGACACCAGTCACCTGTATCCTGGCAGGAACATCAATCACCTATATCCCGACAGGAACATCAGTCACCTGTATCCCAACAGGGACACCAGTCACCTGTATGGTGACATCAGCCACCTGTATCCCAACAGGGACACCACTCACCTATATCCCAACAGGGACATCAGGTCACCTGTATCCCAACAGGGACACCACTCACCTGTATCCTGACAGGAACAGTGATCTGACAGGGACACCAGTCACCTGCAGCCCCTGCACCCCGGCAGGGACATCACTCGCCTGTATCATGACAGGAACAGTCACCTCCTGCAGCCCTGGAACTTCCCCAGGCCATGGGGCACAGTCAGGGATGGTTTGGGCTGGAAGGGACCTTAAAGACCATCCCACTCCATGCCCTGTGACAACTTCCACTAGCCCAGGTTACTCCAAGTCCCGTCCAACCTGTCCTTGGACACTGCCAGGGATGGAGCAGCCACAGCTTCCCTGGACACCTTGTGCCAGGGCCTCCCCACCTTCACAGGGAAAAACTTTTATATAACATCCAAAATAAATCTCTCCTCTTTTCATTTAAATCTGACCCCCCTTGTCCTGTCAATACCTGCCTGGGTAAAAACCTGCTCTTCTTCTTTTTGTACACCCCCTTCATGTACTGCCACTGAATACATACCCTATGTAAAAAGTTGCTTTTCCTCTTTTTTATACACCCCTTTTATGTACTGTCACTGAATACTTACTGTGTATAGTGATTTAGCCCCAAAATTGGGCTCTGGGTTGGTCAGCCGGTGTGTGGGTGTTTGCTTTAGCTCTCTCTCTTTTGTCTCTAGTTCCCCTCAAATAGCAGCAGTTTTCAAATACACACAGGGACCTGACCAGATCGTTCCCCCCCTTGTCTAAGAAATGTCAGATATTGCTCTATTTTCCCTTTTCTCTTTATTCTGCATGAGATAAGGGTTGGGCCAGGTTGACAGTGGGGTTAAAGTCAGGCTGGAAAACCCCCTGAATTGGCCCCCAAATTTCTTTCCTTCTCACCCCTTGCTTTACAGAAGAGGAGTCTTTAAGAGATGCACAGTTGTATTTTAAGTGAGGAATTGTTTAGAATGGAGAAATTAAGGCCTTTTAAATATTTAATGAAAGGAGGTTGTCTAAATTATTTAATAGCTTATTATAAAAGATGGCACAAAATGGTTTAGTAATTTATTCTTTGCAGAAAGTAGCTGTAAAAAGCATTTTACAACATGTAAATATTGGTAGGAAATGCACCTAATTTAAAATGTTATCTTACTCCATCTGTCAGAGGAATTATACCGTGTCTATACAGTTTTCAAATAACTTTAGACCTCCATTGTTTCTGTTTTTGAAACACTTCCCTGGCACAGGGAAATGCTGTTTATGCCCATTTTCCTAGAGTGCAGAGGCACTGAGAGCAGACTGTGCTGGGACTGAGGCGCAGCAGACCTGACCATTGCAGTTCCCTCCAGATCCCAGAACTCATAATCTTCATTTGCCCTAAATACTGACCCAGGGGAGTGGTGTAGCCTCTGGGGAACTCCTGTGCAAAGCAGGTGTTGCTTATGGCCAGTCCATGCATAAATACTGGAAGTGGAGCTCTTCTCCACTTCTTTTCTGTATCTTGGCTGGAGATGGAGGTGGCGCTCAGCTGCTCACTGCTCAGAGCTCATTGGATAAAAATAAACAAGCAGCTCTGTTTCCCGAAGTAATGTGTCACCCTGAGACAAGACAGGGGCCAGGAGTTAGACCCACTGTCCACAAAACACACACAAAACATTCTTTTGCCATAAAAAGCCTGGAATTCCTTTTACAGTTATTAACCAGGTGAGCCTCTTGTTTCTGTTCTTATCTATCTCCTTTATTGACATAAACCAGCTGAAGCTGGTTTCAGGAGTTTGCCTTAATCTCCCCTAATACAACTCTATTTTTTAAAGAAATATCACTGCCTGGAAGGCATCAGAGAGCCTGGAGATATGCAGGTGGAGGTATCATCTGTCACTTTCTCTGCATCCACTTAATTAGAATGAGTTGGACTAATCAATACTCCCTTGCCTTTAACCAGTGTTTAACATGTGTTTACAGAGCAGGTTACACTGATGTTTGTGTTTACCTGCAGATGCATCTGCACGGGGTTTTATTTTCCTCTCTAATAAAAATTATGGAACAGATAAGCACTAAAACCCAAGTTAGTGTATTGCAGTATTGATTTCTACAAGAGCACTGTAAGAATATATTTATCTACCTGTCCTGTTACGAAATGGGTAAAAATGTACCACATAACCATTTCAGTCAGTCAATGCTGTATTGAAAATCCTGTTCGTTTGCTTCTTCTTAACAGGCCTTTTGAGGCACACTATTGTTTTATTTTTATTTTTAATCTTTTATTTTATGTGTATTTGTGGAAGAAAGGATTAATACAGGATGGTAGTGCTTTTTCTTAAGACAACTCGTTGCCCACATTTTGTTTTGATTTCCACTGCTGATCTGATAAAACTGCTGATTTTGGCTCATCCTGGAACTCCACCTTGGAAAGCGAAGAGAGTAAAATGTGATTAATTATGGATTGCTGGCCTGGCACCTCTTTAATTCCAGCAATTACTCCGTTTTCTCATGGCATTCTGAAGAAAAAAGAGCTGTTAAGGCCAGGTTGGATGAGGCTTTGAGCAACCTGGTGCAGTGGGTGTGTCCTTGCTCATGGTTTGGAACAAGATGAGCTTTGAGGTCCCTTCCAACCTGTGACTGGGAGGTTCTGTGATTCTATGAGTGTGTTGAGTTGCTGAAAGGTGTCTGCCTATGTGCTTTATGACCCCAGACATGCTCTGCCCTCCAGTGTCGTGCTGTAATTCTGTGCTTCTTAAAAGCAGATTTCTAACTGATCAAAGGAGGAGTGAAATGGAAAAAATGGTGGATAAGATGAGGAAAGGTTGTTGTGATCGCTGTGCAGGTGAAAACCACATTATTATTTACTCTCACAAATTGCTCTGTGTGGTGTTTTCAATAGCAGGAGGCCAAGTTGTGCCCAGGGATGGAAGTGAGAGAACAAATACAAACAGCAAAAGCAAAGAGGCCTGAATGTCTATAAAATGGAGTGTTTGAGCTCCTTGTTCTGCAGAACTTGTGCCAGTGCTGCTGTAGAAGTGTTCCCATGTGGAGATTTCCATGTGTAACTCCTGTGTGTAGGTGGGCTGGGTGTGAGCTGATGCTGGGAGCGAGGGGAGGCAGCAGGGTCAGAGGGTGCAGTGATACAGAGTCCCAGACACACTCCTGTGGATGTGACCCTCTGCTGCTGAGGCAAGCTCCAGGGCCTGGGCCAAATCTTTATGGAGACAATGACAGATTTTCCCCACTATCTTTAGTAATCTCTGCTTCAAACTGTTGGAGGCTTCGTGGAACCATGTGGAAATGTGTTTGCACTATGGTGCAGTCTTAGACCTTACAGTTTTCCCAGCAGCTGGGTGGTGAGAGGGCATGTGAGTGAGCTGCACACATTCGGTTTGCAGCCGCTAGTACAGCAAACTTTGCCTTTGGTGAATGCAGAGATGCCTCAGAGCTGCCTCACCACAGCTCCTCTGTGTTCTCAGAGAGAAATGAGAAATACAACTGCTGCCTTCTGCCCCGGATTGCACTGTAGATGGCACTGTGAAACTAAGATTTTGGTAACAAAGATGTGTTTTACAGCACCTTTCCAGACGTTAATTGCAGTGTAATGTGGCTTGCTTTCTAGGTCCCCGAAGTGAAGGGAAAATTCTGAGATGCAGAAAGGCTTGTTTGCTGCCGCAAATGGGAATCTGGAATAACTATGAAAAACACACTGAAATAATTGTGTTTGACTGGAACAAAATTCTTGCAAAGTCCCCAAGGTAAGAGCACTTTTTTATCTTTCAAATGACACTGGAGATTGGCTGTTCTGGTTAGCAACAATATCCACTTGAATCCAATAGAGGATGAAGGCTTGACATTTCTGAAAGCGGCAGCCCAGTGATGCTGAAGGGCTCAGCACCCCTTGCTGCATCTGTCTGCCAAATTCCATTTTTTCTCTGCCTTTTCAAAGATCCTCTTGTGTTTCTTTATGTTAGCAGGCTGAAAACTTGTGTCCTGTCTACCTGCAAGGCAGACTGAAGCCTGCAGATGTGTCATTTGGATGATACTGGATGCTTTTAGCAGCCTTTCAGTTCTGTTATGACTAAGTGGATGCTTTGTAGTGATACGCTTATTCTTGGGCTTGAACATTCTTACACAGGGGTTAGGTCACCCTGTTAACCTGATGAGCCCTGATTTCACATTCCTTGTTCAGTGTCTCAAAAGAGTCAAATTCAGCTGGGGAAAACTTTGGAAAACAGGTCAGAGCATGACCATTTCCACTGAGAGGAGTTTTGCTGCAGCACTGGGAATGGTGGGAACACCTGGGTCCACTACAGTGCTGGATCAGCAGCTGTTGAGCTTATGATGCATGATTTGGGACCTGTCCTTCATCACACCCACAGATCTACCTTCCACCCACTCCCACCAGAAATGACATGTTCAGAATGCCTGAGCTGGGGTGTTTAATTCCATAGGCTAAATCCAGGAAACCTGAGGGAAGGTTTCTGTCTTCATGATATCAGAGTGACACCAGAGCTGGGGTATCCACTGACGCTTGGATCAGGTCTGAGTGTTCATTTAGAGCAACAGAAGGATGGGATTGGAAGCTGAGCAGATGATGGCATCCTATTCAGTGATGACTGGTGCATGAGCTGTAACTTGTGTGTTTCTCATGAAGAGGCCAAGGAAACTAAGGTTAAATTCAGCTCATTCCTAAAAGAGAAAAGAAAAATAAAGAAAGAGGTTCAATCAACTGGGAAAGATTTGGATGACCAAATTCTGAAACGGTACACTGATTTCAGAACTTACTAGACAGTGTTCTTAGGCTAATACTGGATCAACAGCAATAGTGATACTTATGCTGCATTCACAGTGCCTCAATCCCATAAGCTGCAGTGACACTATGAGGTTCAGCTGGGTGCAAGAGGTGAGTTAGGTTCAGCTGCTCTGAATTATTCTGGGAGTTCTCCACAAGAGGGTACTCATAGGGTAGGTGAGGAGCAGTGATGTGTTTATCTTCTGGAGTTGATTCACACTCACAGAAATCTCCTGTATAGCGCTGTAAAAGGCCAACAGAGTGTTTGTTCCTGTATTCGGGGTGGAAACATATTGGGCTCAAAACAGAGCATCTTCTTAAAGCCAGAAAAAGGTACCATTTTGCCAAATGAGTGTTTAAAGTGTGGCTTCTTTATGTGTAATTTTCACTCTCTGAAATCTATAGACATGGTGAGCTGGTTTTTTTCCACAATATTTATATAATTTTAAAAATAATTGTATGCTGAAGTTGCTGGTGTTTGCACTGATGTATTTCTTTCTGAAGTGTAAACCAGTATTTGTTGCTAAAATATATTTACATGCAGCAGGCTTCTGGTCTCTTAACTTCTGATATTAATAAATGCATTTTTTATTTGTTTGGGTTTTATCAACATTTACAATTAGAGAAAAAATATTGCTTTGCAAAGTGTGAAAGGGGAATTGTTTAAGCAATTTTAAATGAGGAAACATTGCCTCCGTTTTGGTTTAATTGGTAGATGTTTTTCAAATTCAGACAACATCCAAGTGTGTCACTTGGTTGTGACAGTAGAGCTGTCTAAGGCACGTGTTGCTTGGGATATTTTTTTTTTTTTAATAAACGTTTCTTTTCAGCACTTGAATATTGGATTAGCTGAATAGTCTTAGGTATTCTTGAGATCTACAGATGACTTTTTTAGAAAGTACTTGGAAGACTCAGAACTGAAATCTGCAGAGGGAAAGTGTTTCCCAAAGGACTTTTTGGTGCAAATAAACTTGTGTTCGGCTTGCCCAAATCCCAGCCTGCTGATTAACTGCAGACTAACGTCACTGCCATGAAAACAGTATTTGGTTCAATTTATGCAAATCCATAAATTGCCTTTAATTAATTAGATGTATTCCTGCTTGCAGAATTTGCTGAAAGTGTGGAACACGGTATCTAAGGGTTCAACTACATAACACCCATTTATGTATCATGCAAGCAATAAATCATCATAACCGAGTTTAAAAAGCTGATTAGATTCCCTTTCTATATGATGAATGGCATAACATAAGCTATTGAGGGATTTAATTGTAGATATTTGCAGAATAATTACAGAGGATTTTGAATCTAAGTTCTAAGAAAGACATGAGTAAGAGTAACAGCACCTTCTTTAGAGCAAATGTTTTTTGAAATGCAGTTTCCAACACCCTGGTAGAGAAGTGAGTCCTTGCATGTTTGACTGAGGTGCTGCTTCATGAGTGTTTTGCCCTCAGCAAACTGGCTGATCTCCAGGAAATCTCCCAAATGTTGTGTGTTTGGGAGACCCAGCCAAGTCCTGTGCATGGTTACAGAGGACTTGGTAGCTTTAGTAAATATGTCCTGAGAAGTGTTAAGTAAAAATGACATTTTTTTTCTATCATTCGGGGAGATGCAGTTTAAAAATAGTAGCACACCTCATAAACATGTGTTTTTAAATTTGAACGTGCTTGGGTCTTGATAAAAGACAAAAGAACCCCTCCCTTATCTGACATTCATAGAACTCATAATGTGTTATTATAAACATGTACTTGTGAGTAATGTGATGTGTGATAGACATTGCTTCTAATTATAAAATATCCTTAACAAAGCATTGATCCCAGCCAAATAATGAATATGATTTTGTGAGTGTTGCCTTGCAATAAGCCACATTAGTTATTCTTCAGCTCCTTTTGGCTTTTCCTTCCCCACATCATTTTTATGTTATTCCCTACTCGCGTTGTTCTTTCACTCAACTGCTTCCTTTTCTGCCTCCAGGATGAGATTCTGTGCCAAATCAATGCTTCTGTCTGACTGGCTCTTTCTGGTCTATGTGTTAATGGTCTGCTGTAAATTGTTGTCCGCCTCTAGTCACCATCCCCGGGGGCACACAGGTAGGAGCTTTTAAACTCATTATGTGCTACTGAGACCAATTAATACCACTTGCAGCATGTTAGAGCCCACTTTCTAGCAATGGATAATTGATGAGGCTGTTGACAGCATGTTATAATCAGTGCAATAGGTTAAAAATACACCGCCAACAAGGAAAAAAAAGAGTTATTGTAATTTTTTGTGTTTTTTTTTTTTCTAGTTATTTATGTACTGAAGCTCAGCAGGAGGTTTTTGGAGTGACTTCATGACTGCTAGGACTCTGGGATTTGTTTGTGTAATTTTGCTTTATCCTTATCCAAAGACATTCTGAGAAGTATCTTTACCTTCACCCTCTTAATCCTGTTGTTATCAACTGACTTTACAGCAGTATCTTTTGCTCTGGTGGGCAATAAATCGAAGCCCTCAGACTCATGTTAGCCAGTTCTTTCACTGACTGACACAAATTCTGACCTGTGCTTAGATCAGCCTGTGATACTCTCCTTCTTTCCCTAACTGGCATAGTGAGGAAACTAAAGCCTTGCATTTTGGGAGAATTTTCCCTATTGCAGTAGGGAAATACCTACTAGGCACAATATGTTATCATATTATAAATGTCAGAAAAAGCTCAGAACAAGCTGGATTGACTTTCAGGCTGGATTTTTGTAGCAACATCTCTGGTAGGAGCATGCAGACTTCAGCTTGAAAGCAGAAAGAGATAAAGATGTACTAGTGCTAATGCAAAGGTATTTGTGGAAGGCCTAAATAAAATGGGATAGCTGTGCTAAGACTGTGCCAGCTTTGGTCCCACTAGAGAGAGGGGCAGTGTTGGAACCCTGGGTACTCAGAATTTTAGGCTTTCTGTGCTGACAGGCACTGACCCTCAAGAAAACATTGCATTTGACCTGAGGCTGTGGAAGAGGCTTCCAAAACTGAGTGATAATGCTGGGAATATGGGTGTGTAGTTTGAATAGAAGTGTGTAATATCACAGGGTGGGAAACTTAGAGTTTAAGATTTTAGTATATAGTAATATATATAAAGCAAGATGGAAGATTTTGGGCGTAGGCTGAGTACTGGTCTTCTTTGTGGTTTCGGGTGGTTTTTTGCAATTGGATAGAAAAAAAATCTACATTGTGGACCGCAGGTGGTTGGTTATTGGGTTAAAAGTAAAAATAATTTAAGTGTCATCCCATAACTGGTCCATTTGTGCTTAAAATACCTTGGAAAGAGATAGAGAGTCAGCTATTTTCTACTTTGTTAGCTAGAACTAACAAAGTTCTAGTCTCAACTTATGAGACTGTGCTATAGATAAGAATTAATGAACAACTGAGTCGAAACACAAAAACTGTGCCTCTTGAGCATTTAATCCCGGCCCTAACAGAAAAAAAGGAGATGACAACCCCACAGGGCAAGGTAACAAAATACCCCCTGTCAATGCTGCTTTTCAGGAGAGGCCAAAATCGTGGCTGCAAGCTCCACAATGGCTCTGCGTTCTCAGCACCATGGTCAGCTCCCTGCTGGCTCGGGGGTTTCTGCAAATGTTGCTCATTGTGATGTGGCCCTATTCCTAAATTAGGTGTCAGTCCTCAAATCTATATACCATGCTCTTAGCTCTGAGCCAGACTCTTGTGGGTCCAGGTCTAATGTTAGCATCCACTCCTCTCAGGGCTGGGAAGTGAGGATGCATTTGGTAGAGGCTCCATCCTCCAGAAGAGACAAACTATTGATCCCTTCCCTGGCTGCTTCCAGTGGTTGTCTAGGTAGGAGCTGAAGGCTCCTCCTGTGCTCACCAAAATATCTTCAGAACTGGCAAGCAGGACTGACTGACCTGCACGTAGCTGCTGTGCCTCTGAGAGCTCCAAAACCTCCTCCTTGGCTTCTCCCACCACCAGCTCTGCTTTCCCTGGCTGTGCAACACTTGTGTTTGCTATGAAATACAGATTTTGGAGAGTAACTGCATTGTGAGGCAAAAGCCTAAGGAGTAATTCCAGTGAGTGCAGTGGTAGAGGATGACCCATGTTGCTGCTTTGTTCTGGGAATTAGTGGTATCACTTCCATGAGGAAGGGGGTCAGCGCACAATCATGAGTTAGTAGCAGAGCATTTCAGAGCTGACTCAGCAGAAGAACCTGGAGAAGAACCTTCTGCACCTTTTGTCATTTAGGGAGTGGTCTTGTCAGAAGAAATGTTATTTTTGTCCTTTCAAGATGCACTTTGCCTGTGTACCTAAGGAAAATACCTTTAATAAGGCAGCAGTGATCCTGTGTTGTGGGATTGTATGATGAACACAGTGTATTTATTATGTAAATCATGACAATGTTTTTCACATAAAATTTCAGAATGCTTAAGAGGATACCTTAAACTGACACCAGGAATTCTTTCCACCTTATCAAAGAGGAAGCACAAACACAGTCAAGTTGCTCAACTTTAAGCATATTTGTGTGCTGTGATTTCTCTGGTGAGCTAAAAGAAGGTTCTGTTCCTCATCAGTGGCTTGGTCCAGCTGTGGAGCTGTTTTCCAAGTGGACACCCTTGAAGCTGGAGCCTTCATGCACCCTTTTAGACTGTAGTGTCCTGTTCTTCCCCAAATGTGAGTTTCCCTCCTCTGTTCACTGAATGATCCCCATCCCACTTTGATTCCACGTGGTAGATGAAGCAGCGATCCCATTTTTGATTCCTCAACTCCCTACATCAGACTCTTGGCACCACAGAGGGTTTAGGGGTCTGTCCTCAAGGGGCCTGCATTTCCCAACATCATCTTATCTTTGCTGCTTGACACAACACATGGAACTTCTAATGGATAATCAAATCTCAGATGGAATCTATTATGTGAGCAAGGTGCTGCCTTGTTCATCAGGAAAACAAATAATTCAGAGCTTTTAGCAGAGCCTGTTTTGCGGAAAGCAAATAATTAGCCTCATTTATTTAGTACAAATTAGCACCTTCTTGGATAACAATTGAGATAAAATTTTTGCAGTCAATAGGCAGCATTCACATTTTTCAAAGCAGAAGGTCCTGAAGCACATTAGAGGAATGATTCCAAGCTTTGGGTTCAGCAAAGGCTTTGTCCTTTAGGTCCAGCACCTGTCACCTGGCAGGTCCCTGCTGGGCTGGGAGTCATGAGGTGCCCAGCCTGGGATGCTTTGAGAGGAGCTGGTTTTTATGAACAGGTTGTGTCTGCTCCTGACAATCAATGTGATTGATTCAAGTGATCCACTTGATATCATCAGCACCTTTAAACAAATGTGTACTTGCTACAGCCAAGAAACTTTAAAGAGCAGACAGAAGAATGGAAGGTGAAAAGTGGGAATCGACTTTTTCTTTTCAAAATACTGCCATTTAAAAGGAGCCTAATCTGGGAAAAGACAATTATTGACCTAGGTCATGCTAGATGGTGCCTGAATAAATGACATTTGGCAGCTGTCTGCCCTATTCAGGCAGGGACAGAGACTGGATCTTATGGATCCAATAGCCATCCTGCTCCTGAAAAGTGGGAGAGAAAGGCATTGAGAAATCCTTTTGACAATGGAGGCCTCTTCGCTGTAATGAAGTGTAAGGCAGACCTGGCTCTTTCTTTTGCTCTATGAAATATTCCCCACCATCAAATACCTGTCAGGGGAAAGACTGCTCAATCCTGCAAGCCAATCCTGCCTTTGGAGCAGTTTGGATCTGGAATCCAGCTTGGAGGCCACAGCCAGTTTTTCATTGGAGCACTGTCATTGCTCTGACTGACAGAGTTAAAAGGCAAAAGGTAGAGGAGAGATTTTCCTTCTCATTGCCATTAGGTCATTGAAGAAGCTGCTTGTGCAGATTATTTTGGCAGCCTTTGTATATCTATGTGGAGAAGAAACATGTAAATATTCCTCTGACTTTGTTGCTGCAAATACCCTTCTGAAGAATTTCTCTTTTGCCCTGACAATAACTAAGGGAAGCATAAGCTTCCAATTTTACTTAAAAAACCCCCAAAAAAACCCCCAAAAGTGGGTAGTATTTCAGGCTCCTGAGTACCTAATACCAATATAATGATCAATTCCATGCTGTGCTAGGTGAAGCAACACACATTCAGTACCAGAAAAGATTTGTTTCCACCTCACTGCTCTAAGTCACAAATGAAGAAGCATTGAAAAGACATTTTGTCAGGTCAGCTCATGTGAGGGCTGGCCCTGCAGACTCTGGGCTGGCACAGCCAGCTGAGCAGTTTCTGTCATGAATTACTGGTGTAGCCTGGCTTTTTTGAGACTCTTTTATGTGATGATGCTCACCTGAAATGCTTCCAGCTTTTCTGAAGGGTCTAAATTTTTGGGCAGGATGTTCCACATCAACTGCAGTTTTTCAGAACTTTAAGGAGTTCTTTTATCTATTTTCAGGGCTTTATGGACAGACTGTCCCCACTGGAGTCAGAGAAAAAATTCTTTACTTACAAAGGCTCCAGGATTTAATCTTCTTACAGGAGAGCTGAAAAATGCAGCTTTGTGTTAGGAATATTGCTGCTTTCAAGAAAACAGAGACAACCCATGTTGCTTGTTCTGTCCTTATTTTGGGGTTGGAGCATCATTTTTCCTGGCAGTGCTGTTGGGCAGCCGTGAGATGGATTCCCAGTTCCACCAGAGGGCCCTGCAAGGCTGTGGAAGGGGCTCCAGCACTCAGACACCGCTGGCTTCCTCCTGATTTAAATCCCAACTCTGCATTTTGCTAACTAGAATTATGGGTCCTCCATATTTCCATGGGGCAGACATGGTTACTGCACAATAAGCTTTAGCCCTTTGTTCTGTTTAACTCCTTTTATGTCCTAATGTTTTATTCAGTGTGCTATTTATGTGGTTTATTACCCAGCTTCTAAATATAGGGTAGCTACAATATACAGCCCTGACTGTAATCTCTTCAAGTAATAAGGTAGGGAAGGCAATTCACCTGAGAAATAGGTTCCCTTTAAGACAAAAAAGGAGCAGAATTCTCTGTGTGAAGTTTGCTGGTATACTTATTTTGGAGGAGAAAAAAACATAAGAAATATTTATTTTCTTTTTTTCCTCCCTTAAATGACAATGAGAGCTTTTAATATATGTGACAGACTTTGACAACGACTTCAAATTAGATGCGTAGCTGTGTTACCAGTAAATAATAATTCAGTGTTGATTTACTCTTTTATAGGGTAAAATGTAGCTCCTGGTGTCATTTTCCAAGAATGTGCACCTTAACTGCGTGGAAAGGGATGGCATGTGAAAAGATTTGTGTATTCCTGGGAATTGAGGGGGAGGGGGAGAATTACAGACAAACTGGTAAATGGTTTATGTATCAAATATCATCAAAAGTGTGTGTGTGTGTGAATTCTGTGATAAAAAGAAGACAGAGTTTCATTTAATACACATGGCCAAGCCCAGTGTGTCAAACTATAGAGTAGGAGGCTGATACCAAGCTCTTTCCTGCAGTATCAAAGTGACTTTATTTTAAAGCCATTTGGGCTTGTGAAAATATTGTCTTTATTTTGTTCATTTTATATTGACACCATCATTTGTTTTTATGCAGCTGCCACCTGCTGTAAATGATAATCTTTATATTCCATTGACCAAAACCTAACCAGGAAAGCTTTCTTTACTCTGTGTCTTTTCTTTTAAATCTACTTCTCCCAAACTTAGATCTGATAACAGAAGAAAATATTACATTGCAAATAGATAGTCTGGTGCTATCTTGTGCAGAAAGAAATGGTTGGATAAGTGTAAATCCACAAATAGAATGGAAAAGATCTTGTCCTTGGGGTTCACATGAGTGAGGTGATGCAACAAAAAGCAGCACGTGCTCTGTTCTGGGTTTACATGGAGGTCAGCACACTGAGTCCTTGGGAGGATGGATGCCAGAGTGATGAAGGCAAGAGATTGAGATGTAAAGGACTTGCATCGAGTTCCTTCCTCTGAAATGATTAAAAGACCTGCCTAAGATGAAGTCCTGACCCCACTGAAGTGGGAGTTAGTGATTCTTCTGTGATTTAGCTTCCAGCCCACTCCGGATATGTCTCAGCAGAAAAGCGAAACTTCATAGTTATGATTTTATTAAAGCTTAAACCAGTCATTCTCACAGAATTCACCATTTTGTGCTTGCCAAATCACTGGCATTTTGAAGGATGGAAACTGTTTTAGGGCCTGTTCTTCTATTGATCACCAGGTCTGTGCTCACTGGCTGGGCTGCATTGCCACAGCCTTGCAGTTACATTGACTGTGACAGCAGGGCAGAGCCTGCCCCAGACTAAAAGTCCCATTTCAGTGTAACTGTAAGGCCTTTCATCCCAAATGGGTGGCTGCACAGGCTTGAATAAATGTCCCTGGAAACGAGTAGCAGTTTCTGGTGATTTAGGCTGTGTGTTTTTGTCTGGCCTACCTGATGGAGTGTGGTTCAGGGGCAGCCTGGGGTGGGCTGACTCTCCACGGTGGCTTAGTTTGCCTACTTGGCTGTGGGTGGGTATAAAATATTCCCCTTGTATTTAAGAGCAGGAAATCTCTTATCATCCTTGGCTGTAGCATCAATCATGCCCTCCCTGTGCCTGGTCCACTCAGACTTCAAGAAGTGCCCAGCTCTTGTGCCAAGCCTGGTGTTCTCCCCTCCAGAGAGCTGCCCCTCCGCTTTAACTTTGAAAGTTTATGATGTTGATGTTTTTCCTGGTTTCAAGGACATATTTGAGCAAGCATTTCTTCTTGGAAACCAGAAAACATTAAATTAACAATGGAAGAACCTGGAGATGGAATTTTTTTTCCTTTTATTTTTTTTAAACTAACATTTAAGTGTTTTGTTGGCAGAGCACCTCAGGATTGCTGCTGGTAGCTCTTTGCTGCAGCTGGTTTTCACTATTTGGCAGCATTCTTGCATTCCTTCAGGAGAGTGACAACTGATAGCAGACAATGGCTTCTAAATCAGGAGATTAAAGATGTCTTGTAGGCTTCAGCAGGGTAATCTCTCCTCATCACACTGGAGATGGAAACTACACCTGACATTCATTATCTTCCAGTGTGGCAATCTTTAACAATACCTCCAGAAATGCCAGAAGTTATGAGTGGAATATTCTAGGATCAACAGTTCTGTTGCTTTGTGTTTGGACTTTATTTATTTATTTATGTATTTCCTTTCTTTATCTCCACCTATTTTTTCTCCTTATGAATTTCATCAATATGCCTTGCAGTCCATCAATGGTCACTAGTCTTTTGATTTATGTTATTTTGGGAAATAATGACCAGGTGAGTGTGAGGCAAGATTTCTGTTACCTTTATTTCCTGCTTCCATCTTCCTGATACCAGTTCTGTTCTATACCTGTGTTTCCTTCAAGTAGCATCTGAAGATGCAGCGAATATTTTGGAATAACATCCAAAAGTAACATCTTTTGATGCCTTTTTTTTTTTTTTTCAGAAATTGTTGCAAATTAGCTGGGGTGGAATGGCAGGACCTGTGTTTAGCAGAGCAGGGGTGTGTTAACAGCTGTTTGTAAGCTGTTGCATCACGTTGGCTGGTTTTTCCTGATAGCAAAAACGAAATTGTAAGTGATTGTAAAGCAAAAATCTAAATGTACCAAGGCAGTCTTTTGGGTTCATTTTATTTTCAGATTGGGTGTAAAACCTTAAAGCATCTTTTGTGCTCTGTATATCCCTTTTTCTACAGATTCCTTTCTTTACCTAGATTTCCCTCTACATAACAGGAGGCTGATGGGGAGCAGACACTGACCTTCCTTGTCTGTGGTATCCCTGGATTGTCTCTGCATGGGACATGAAGCCTCTCCTGATTTGCCATGTTGAGGAGATGCTCTTTTCAGAGGAGATCAAACAGGAAGATCTTCAGACTGTGTGTCAGCACTGACACTTGTTACTAAGTCTTCTCTGATTTGTCTTTAGAAAACATAATTTATTGAAAATACTAAAATCGAGTCAGAATATAACTTGAGAAAAAGATCATATTATGTCAGTTGGCTTAAGTCACCCCAGCAACATGAATATCTGGCATGAATTGTGGCTATGCTTATGATTTCTGTCCATTGAGTGCTTTCAGCAGATGTTGGTATTCTTCCAACTGGAAAAAATAAAGAAAAACGAAACAAAATCCAAACCCGATCCAAACCAACAAACAAAATCCCCCCCCCCAAAAAAAACAAAAGCAAAAAATCAGTCAAACAATAAAAAAACCCCAAAGTCTCCCCCCCAAAAACCCCAAAAAAGGCCCCTCCAAAAGCCACAAAAACAAACAAAAAAGAAAAATCTCAAAAAAAGACCAAAAAAAGCAAAAAACCAACAACCCAAACAAAAACAAACAAACCAACCAAAAATGAAGTCAACTGGAATTTCTCATCTAAAAGAGTTTGGGTGCAGAAAAAGGTCCTTGCTGTTCTCCACATGCACCCTATTGGAGTTAGTACTACTGTGTCACTGAGGAAAAAAAATGTAGCTGATAATTTTATTTTCAGTGTTTCTAAATGCATATTGTTAAAAGAAAGTTTGATTGCTCTGCAAGTTGCTCTTTAGGATTGTCACTTGCTTGGCTGGGTGTCCAACTCTGTTGTCTGCTTTTAGGAATGGCTGCTGGCAATAGAATTTAATAATTTACTTGCACAGAGTTAATTTTTCAGCTTTTGTTCTTCTTCTAAGGTTTCAGAAATGGAGACAATATAATGGGCTTTATTATCAGACTTATGTTCAATGTTGTTTGAATTATATAGAAAAAAAGCAATATTTTGATATTTCATTCAGAAATAGTGTGACAGATGGGCTTTTTTCCTCCCCTCACCACACACTATTTTTAACATTTTATTTGGAAGTATAAAAGACCCCAGAACTTTGTGTTGACATTCTTTAGAAATGGAGTAAAATTGCTGCCCTCAGCAAAATGCAATTTACTGCAAGGGATGCCATGGTCCCCAAACAAGGAGCCAAGATAATTAGTCTGCAACTGACAAATAAGTCTGCTGTGCTAATGTAATGAAACATCCTTTTATCAGACTGCATCACATGGCAGTTTGTGCCAAGCTAGAGAGAAAAGAGAGTTTACTCTGAAAACATGTCCTCTTCTGGGGCAACAAATCACAGTAGTGACTGTGAAGGAATTTTCCTGACCCTTCCCCAGTATCAAGGGGTTTGGATTGACTGAATTCTGGATCAAACCCAAATCCTGAGTAGGGCTTTTTTGCAAAATCATTTCCATTTTTCTTTGGGCTGTAGCAAGAGCAGCATCAAAGCAGCATTAAAAAGAACTATGACTGCAGAAGAACCAGTTTACCAGGGAAAAAAGGTGATCCAGCATTTTCTTCAAAATGCCTCTCCAAAAAAGAGAAGTGTCTTTGCCCCAAATTCTGCAGCCTAAATAAGCAGTGATCTGCTGGGGTGACTCCTCTGGCACCCAAATCTATGCAATGGTAAGGTATTTGTCAGCAACATGAACTACTTTACAAAGGAAATGTGAATATTCTCGTTTAAGAGATGAGGGAAGAAACCCTTGTGTGCATGGTGAACATATCCATGTCTTGGGAGCCGACAGGTCTCAGTTGCAGAAGAGAGCCAGGGTCAAGTTTAGATTATCTTGCCTGGGGCTTGGTGGCTGGGCTGTGATTTATACAAACAACACACTTAAACCTGGCCAGCACAGGCACACACCTCTCAGAGCTGGCAAGTGACTGGGGAGCTCCTTCTCAAACCTTTTTACAGCATTTCTCAGTTCAGAGTATGTTAGCTGAGTTGGTCAAAAGGCACTGCAAAGAAAGGACATTTATCCTTATTTATTAAGTTTTGCTCGCTATATATATTTTTTGTGAAATATGACATGACCTTTCAGTCTGTGATCTGTTAGATGAGAAATATTATTAGCACTTGGTCACTCCTTGACCAAGGGAAAACTGGCTGTTGTGCAATGATGAATTCAGTCGAGGGACAAGCAGAAGATGTCTGGTTTGTGGCAGCCTCAGCAGATGGCCGTGCTGAGTGGATATTGCTAATTGCCACTGCTCTTATATTAGCGTGGTGAGTAGGAGCTGGTTTGTTGCTTGGCTTTGTGGGGATGGGGAGAGAAGAAATGGGGTCGCTGTGTCTCAGGTGAGTGAGGTGAGAGCACAGGCATTGTGTACCCACCGGCTGACTCTTGTTCTGTGCAGTGTGAAGCACAGGTAACACAAGGTGCCTGGAGCTGAGGGGCAGCATGAACTGGTCTCCAGCAGGGAAAGAGTCATTGATGTTATAACACACTGCAAATAAAGCATTAAACAAAGTAATTCTGAATATGAAAAGGAATCGGCAGTGAAAATCACAAGGATGAACACGGTGCTTCAGTAGGAGTGTGTGTAAAAACAGCATCCAATTGCAAAGTGCTCTCTGGGGCAATGAGAGCTACTTAGTCTTTTTTGCATAGATCTGATGACTTAAGCTATCTGCTTTGTGAAAGGACTGCGTGATGGAGTGAACAGGACGTGAGGCTTCAAGGAAGAAGAAAGGCAGAAATCCCTTTCAGTGGAGACAGGATCTCATGATGTCATTGAGCACTTGATAAGCCAATTGAAATTCAAAACTCACATTTTAATTTCTGAATGATGAAACGAGAGGGAGATAAATAGGTCTGCACTAATGATTACATAACCTCATGACTAGAATCAAATAAGATATTGTATATTTTCAGTTAAGTCTGTGCTCCTGTATCCAAACAAGTGCCAAAGTTTAAAATGCAGTTGAGAAGTAACATGGTAGAAATGTGCAAAGCTGAGGTTGTTCTTCATATTAGGTGCTGTGTAAGTCTTGTTTGTAGGGGTGTGTTAATTATTAGGACTTTAATGCTCCAGTTAACTTTTTTAAGAGGTAAATGAGCTTATTGTGTTTTGGTATAGAGGCAAATCAAGGATCTCTCTTTACTGACAGAACACAACTATCCTAAATGAGTCCTCCTGAAATTAAGCACTGGGAGTGTCCTGGGCTGGGTGTCTTGCTCAGACAGAGCTGAACTGGACATGTGGCAGCAAATCAAAGCAGAAACCCTGCAGATTCTCTGCAAAAGCTGACTTGGTGCCTGGTGCAATGCACAGCCTGTAATCACAGGGCAGTCCTGGATTTTGCCTGTGACTCCAGTAAAGTGTTTTTTATAGCACTCAGGACTTTCTGAAGACTAAAAGGACTTCTGGTTGTGCCCCTGCTTTTCTGGGAGGCTGACTGTACAGGGAGGACAACATGTCAGGCTTTCTAACTGTTACAAAAACCCCGAGATAATCAAACCAGGCGAAATGTGGATTATGATTTTCCCATTCTGTCGGTGGTGTAGTTGAATATCAGGTACTGGTAAGTGTTGTTTATCAGTCACAGTTCACCTCTTTCCTCCCATACACCAAAAAACCCCCCAAAAAACGAAACAAAAAACCCCCACATAATCCCCTTCTCTATTGACTGCTACACTACTGCTGCTCTTTGGGAGAATTCTGGGTAGTGGGATTTAAAGATGGTTTAAATTAGAAGTGGATAGATGATAATTTTATGCTTATTGTAGCAATTTCACAGGAAATATGAAGGTTTGAAGAATATAGAGACTGACTGTTGTCCCTCTGTCTCAGCAGCATCTCACAGAGCAGAGCACTGATTGTGAAGCTAAACTGCTGAGGAAAGTCGTGTATTTTCCTCTTTTCTGGTCCCAAGTTAGCCACTTTTGCCCTGCTTCCCTCTCACTCTCCTTGATTTGGGGGAGTTTGTGCTATTGATGTCTTGCTGGGGAATCCTATTAGCATCAGAAATGTACCTTCTTCATAAATTGCCCTGTAGATGGTACCCTAAAAATTTGAGCTGGCTTTAAATGGTTGTCACTGTCTCTGCTTCATCATCCACGAGTAATGATGTTGATAATGAAAATGTTATGCTATCATTTACAAATTCTTAGCCCCTCTGTTATCTGTGAGGAGATGATAAGTAGATAGCAGAATATCAAAGTCTCATTTTGCTCTACACGTATTCTGAGCTCCCAAGTACTGAAACAAGGCAGATGCAGGCTTTTAAAGCTAGATTTAACAAGATATTTAGATACCTATCACAGCAGATTAGCAGCCAGTAGGATTTTTCAAACGGGTTTATGCAAGGTAGGTGCTGAACTTCCATTTTAAGTGCAGTAAAATTCTAGATGTGAAGTCTTGGAATTTGTATTGGTATAAGACAGATAAGATGCAGCACGTTACAAAGCTCTGAGTAACCATTCCTCTCTGAGCTCCAGCATCTTAAACCAGTTAAAGAGCTGCAGGATGGGAGCGGATCGAGTCCATGGGGTGATTTCTCAGGCAGCACCAGGAGCGAGTCTGGGCAGGAGGCGCCTCTTTTATCCCCATGAAGAAGGAGCAGACTCTTACAGCGGCTTCTCACCCAGCCCTTCCCTGCTTTATTTTCCTTTCTCTGCGGGCTTCAGCCTCGCAGGGCAGTGGCAGCGAGGGGCAGGAGGAGCATCGCTGTGCCCGTGGTGGTTCTCGGTGGTCCCTGCGCGGAGCCGTCCCGCTGGATGGCAGCAGCGCCACAGCCACGGGGTCCCGCCCGGAGCATCTTCTCCCCGATTTCCACGGGGTTTTCTCCCTAATTAATCCTTTATTTGCTCCTCTGTGTCCAGGAGAGGCACAGCTCGGTCTTTAGTTCCAAGCACGGGTGTTGCTGTTCCAGATTTTCCGAAGGGCAGGGGGCCAGGTCAGGCGGTGACAAGGGGACATGTCCCTGGCGTAGGTGACACCGCAGCCGGGACCAGCCCAGCCCGCTGCTTCTCAGGCAGATCTCGACCCGGGAAGGGAAACGAAATTGTGCCTGAGCGTTTCCTTTCCAAGTTTTATTAGGCTGTATCAACAGCAATTAAAACAGGCAGGTATTTACTGCCTGATAGCGCTGACAAATAATTTAATTTCGCCCTGCTTAAAAAATGATCCTCATCTTAGCAGGCTTTGTAATTAGGTTTGACCTTGAGCGGTCCCACATTCCTCATGTTGGTATCCTCCTGTTAGAAGCCGTATCTGCATTTCTGAGTCTATTTAAAATGTAAATTATGTTTGTTAAAATTTGTAACAACGTCTTGTACAGCATCGAGATGTTTAACATTGATGTTATAAACGTACAAAATAACGAAAGGTTTCATAACCACATGTCACGATTTTACACCGAGTGCTCGGACCTGCAATACTTTATATGTGTGCCAGTATTTAAATGAGATCCAGCTCACCTCCAAGGCTAACAGTCTATTAGGGTGAAAGTGTGGGCAGTTCACCTCAGTGTCCCTGCTGTATTTTTTAGCTATTTGTGTGTGGACTCTGTACTGTGAGAGAAAATGTATCTTGCTGTCAGCTACAGTATTTACTAATTAGCCAAGAGCAATTTTAAAAAGTGCATTGACTCTCTACATTTAGTTGCAAGAGACCAGATGTTAAAAATTTAAAAACTCTGTTTTGTTGATTGAAGCTCAGGCTCTACCTAGATACCCAAAATGTTACTATTTGAATTTTAATTTTTGTGGGACTTTCTCATGTTGAAGAGAGAGCCTTAAATGTACGAATCTCTATTTTAGGAAGTATCACACCTGGTTTTTTTGGAGGTGGTTCTAAGTTCAAGAGAAAATACTTGTGTTTACTAGGGTGTGAACATGGCATTAAGTGGTTGCAATAAGCATAGTGCTGTTTGTTGCAAGCAGGAAATGTGAGATCAGAACAGACTATTTCCCTAGAACAGCAGGGCTATAAATGCTGAATTATTAACAGTATATCCACAGCATTTCCTTTTGGATATGTAGAAGAGACTTAATCCCAGCCACAGGTCTTTATGATGGTTTTAGGCAAGAATATGGAGACAATGAAATGAGGAAAATTGCTATATGGAAAAAAAAATGCAGACTTGGAGCTGGTACAGACTTGACCTCTGTTACAGCCCTTAATCTTGGAATGAAACAAGATTTTGGCAACTTGTTCACCTCCTTCTGAACTTGCTTGCAGATACAGTGACACAAAACTGTTTCAAACTTATCAACACCAGCAGTGGCTGAATGTATTATCTGATGCTGCACTATGGAAATTGAGGCTGTTTGATTTACATGACTCTCCCAGCTGTTGGATTTATCTCGTTGGCTTAAAAGCCTAAAGGAAAAATTGCTTTGAAGGAGAATTTTTTAAAAAATAAAGAGGTCCCTTAGTTAGGGTTAATTGTGCCATCCAGGGAAGATATCTCATTAGCATTATTAATCTAGGTCTGTGCCTGGCCCTGTGGGAGAGTGCTGTGTATGCTCCAGGTGACAGGAGATGGAATATCCATGGAGAGGACAGAACAGCTCTAGCTGGCAGACATATTAAATTATCCATATGAAACTGGGGAGTTTTAGGGGATTTTGGAAGCTTTAAGGGCACAGCTTAGAAGTGTGCTGGGATTTGGTCCTGTACATTCATTATGAAATGGTAGAGTGCAATCAAGAGATTATTTAGGCTGCTAAGTTCATCCTGATGCTGGTGCCTTGTTCCAAGTGTTGGGGTTGGCTACAGGTGATGAGAACAATACTTTGTTTCTGTCCTAGGCAAGTTAGTTCTTCTCTTCAGTTGGTTCCGTTTCAATTTGCTCTTGTTTATTATGATATTTGTCAGCCCAACAGTCCAGCATGTTTTGAATTAATTATGAAATGCTTCAGAGTAAATGGGACTGTGACTGCAGAGAGCAGGAGATTGGTGTGGTTTGCTGAGCTTAGTGAGACTCTGTATTGCACAATGCTTTCCTAAAGGGGAACCATGTGTGCACCTTGAATTTCAAACCCTTCTTAATCCTGAAGGGCTGAAAGTTCTAAAGGAGTAGGACAGGTGTTATTTTGCAGTGCCTCCACATGTCACTGACTCCCCGATTATTTTTGAGAGTGCTGGGCCAGCAGAAGTTGCTGTCAGTGACCCAAACACTGGGGTCTCTCCCTCCCAGCACAACCCATGCTGCTCTCCTGTGTGAATGTCCAACTCACACTTGGCTTCAGTTCCATCAGATTTTGATAATTAGACATCATCCCTTTGAGATATCATGCATTAGATATCATCCATTGGGCTAAATCTCATCCATTAGATATCATCAGCAAGTGCTGAACAGGAAAGGTCATAGTTTTCAGTGCTCCCTTAAGACTCTTCTGAAAATCCCACTTGGAAAGTCTCTTATTAGTCACATTTGTTACATGAACAATGTCATTCCTCATCCTCAAATGACAGGGAAACACCAAGAGTAGCTCACCTTTAATTTCTTTAATGTTGTTTTGTGTTCAGTGACAAAGTTATGAAATATATTTAGCAGGATCCCATAAATAATTGCAAGCTGAGAACAGAATAATGATGGAATATATAACTGCAATGCTTTGTACTGCCAGGAAGGACTTACACCAGGTTACTTGCAGAGTTGCTGTTTTGAACCTTCTTGAAACCTGGAAGGTGTGTAATTTGAGAACTTTTATGGATTTCTTTATATAACAGTTCTAAGAAGCCTTGCCCCCAGTGACCTAATTATGTCACCTGCATGCTGCACAACTTTGTACTGAAGCAAGACTGCCACGGGCATGTGAGCTTTGTACTGAATTTTTTTTAAGAATTGGACTTCATCTTTTCTTTTCCCCCATCCCAGTACAAGCTGCTGACTTCAAAATTTTTTTCTTATTTTGGGTGCTCCACTTTTTTTTTTTTCTTTGTAGTTTTGTTTATGGTTTTGCTGTGTGTGTTTTTGGTTTTTTCCCTTTTTTTTTTTTTTTTTTTCCAAAAGGCCAAGGATGCAATGATAGAACTAATTTGTATTTTTAATCTGTACCCTGTAATTAGAGCTAGGAGGGGCTGGAGGGAGATGCCAAGTGAGTAAGTGCTTTTCCTTTAAAAGCTCTCTGGGCACATAACCGAGTTCTGGGAGAGCTTTAAAGGAAAGCACTAATGAAATTCCTGCAGAAAAGGAAAAATAAGCCAACAAAATTAAGACCTAGGCATGCTATTTTTTTTCAGTACTGGGGTTAAAAAATACTCTGGTACCCCCTGGGTTCACTCTCAGATAAACCATTTGAATCACTAATTATTATATTCTTTTTGCGTGGATGAGTTTCTGCTCCACTGATTTCCCTGAGATTTTTAGGTGATTGAAATTGATGTCGATGTTATTTGGAGGTTTTGCATCGTTTTACCTCAGCTTTGTTTGAAAATCAGGTTGTTTTTACTGTGAGATCAATAATTTTCATGAAGTTTTGTTTTCCTAGAGGGCAAAGCTCCAAAGCACAAACCCCAACTTACTTAAATGCTGGAAATTGTAGAGCTGTGGAATTTAGGCAAGTGAGTCTTGTGAAGGTTTAAAAATACCACACCTTTGACTCAACAGAGCAATGAACTAGAAACAAAACAAAGTCGTGGTCACCACGTTTATAACCTCCAAGAATGTGATGGTGGTGAGGAAGGGTGGAGGTTGCAGAGCAGCTCTCCTGTGAAGCTGAAATAGGTGTTTACCATCCCTTTGGGAAGGATCCTGCAGTTTTAAACCAGTAGATCCTCCAGTGGTAGAGCAGCACAGAGCTTTGTGCATGGGTCTGCTGATAGGGCTGCTCCAGCACAGAGGATTCTCTGTTTCTAGGAAACACATATGCAACATTTTCATTCTATGTTCCTTTTGAGTGCCTGTGACTCCATTAGCACAGTGAACTCCGGGGCCTTCCTTCTGCCAGCTGATCCTCTAAGGGTCCCCTGACTCCTGCTCTCAGTGGCTTTTCTCCTTAGTCTGTAACAACCCTTATTTTATAAATACCAGTTTATAGAATCAAAATGCTGGCTCTGAACAGTGCTCTGAAACAGAGATATTACAGAGCTAAGCCACGTTGTTCACTGGCACGTTGTGCTGTGCATGAGATGGATGATTTTGCATTCCATGGACAAGAAGGAACATAAGCCTCAGCTCGTGCTGGCATTCCCAAGGACAAATGAAAGCAAATGTTGAACAAGACTTCTTTTGATAAACAAGATATCCAGCTAAAATGAAACTCAAGCCTTTTACTTAAGCAAGACCAGCTTTTAATCTTTCTAAAGAAGAGATATCCAGGTGAATATACTGGGTCTTAGATGGGATTGCTTCAAACTGGATTATTCCCCCCCTTTCCTCCTGGGGCCATGAATAGTTGCCTTTCCCTCGTCTTCTTTTTGTATGGATGTGGAAGACTGCAAAGCTGGTTTTTTCTCCATAGTATTTAGTAACTATCCTCTATCACTTGAGTTTTTCAGGGTGGTTTGAGTTATTTCTTTGTTTTCTGTGGCTTAGTGAAGGCAGCTTTCTCTCCTGTAGTAGCTGGAGGACCAGACTGAAGAGCCAAGTGAAGCATCATTCATAGTCTGAAGAAAGAGAAGGACGACTAGCCATTAGGATTTTTGAACTGAAGAGTAAATGATGAGGATTTTTATATTTCTAAAATCAAATTCTGGAAACCAGCAATATCCCCCATCATCCAGGGCATTCTCAGCTACACCTCTAACTTGATTATATTAGTTTTCCAAGTGATGCAAATAAAATTAATGGGCCTGACTTTGTTTATGGGCTGTGTCTCCGTGCAGGCACAGCCCTGGTGCAAACACTCCCATCCTGGTGTTAGCAGGCAGATGTAAACCTCTATTCCTTATGGTTCCCTTGTAGCTCTGTGCTCTGATGCAGCCCAGCATGCAGATTTTTGAGTAAGGAGAGGCAATAGTTTTCAACATAAACAAGTCCACTGGGTCACATTAACCTCCTTCAGTCTCTGTGTTAAATAATTAAAATAAACTAGGTAATGTTTAACTATACGTATTTAGAGGCTTACTGGAGGAGCTTATTAGTTCAATATTCTAACACAGTGTCTTAAACCTTCCCAAGCTCCAGGATCCCTGATTAAATATTTAGTGCACATTGCTGAAAAAGTCAAGATTTGCTTTATTTTTCAGAGGAAATGTCTATTCTCAAAACTTGCTCAGCCTTTAAAATACTGGCCATCTATAAATACTGCTTTTCTCAGGTTGTCATTTCTTGCCACCAAGGAGTATTTTTCATTTGTACCAACCTTAATAGCTCCCCAAGAATTAATACTTGCAGGAGGCTCTGCAGTGCATCCTTGCTGTATTCTATAGAACCATCTCAAATACCTTTTTAAGCAATTCATTTGACAGCAGCTCCTTTGGATAGAAAGAAGATGTGTGTCAGCTGCTGACTGTGCTTCCGAGACATCAATATTTCTCCTCTTCTGCTTCTAAAACTGTCAAAATGAAATTAGTTAATTGGTGGGTACTTTAGTGTAGTTGCTGTGGGATAGTAATTATTGGTGACAAGAGCTGCTGGATGTGCACTAATACAGTACAGCAAAACCTAAAATTTGAAAATACAAGGCATTATCCTGCACTGCTATTATGACTAGTCATTTTGCCACAGTCTGACTTGCCAGAGATTCAAGTTCAAGGACTTCTTGCCAGGAGAGAGAAGATTTTGCTTTGTGCAGAGCAGAGTTTTATAAGACTTGCCACATAGCTAAGCAACAGCAGCTTAGTGGATTAAAATAGCATCAGTGATATCTCCAGTCTCTGGGGTAATGAGTTCTAAGCAAGGCAAAGACCTCCAGGAAGGGATTTTGTTTCTTTGGAGTCTCTATCTGATGTTAGTGAATAATAAACAAATAACAAATTGTTTCACTGAGTCCATTCTCATTTTGCCTAATTGCCTGTCTTGGTTCAGTACTTCTGAAGACAAGACACAGACCATGTTGCATTTATCTTTACACCCAGGCCTGATTGCTTACTGAAAGTTTTCTCTCTGCCTCTAGCCAGAAACTGGTCACTCCCTGCTCCAGGGCTGTCTTTCAGTGTTTTAGCTCATCACTTTCCACGTTGTTGTGTGGTCTGAGGTGTCAGCTGAGAGAAAAGGGTCCCTGCTCAGCCCCCATGAGAGCAGCACCTTCCAGTGTGAAGGTATCTGAGGAAACCATTTGCACAATCCTGCAAACAAAGCTGTTTTCCACTTCCAACAGACTTCCCATAAATGCTCTGTGTGCCATGAAACGTAAAGTACCTAATAATCCACTCCTATACAGATGCTTAAAATTACTCAGAAGCTGACAAAGGATAATGTGTTGGACTGGCAGCTTGTTGGATCTCTAACACAGAATCTATTCATCCCAGTAATTGCAATCCACCTCTCATCTGGAACTCACCTGTGCTTTAAGCTGTGAATCATGACCAGTCATAGCCCTGCTCTCATAATGCTAGGAGGGAGAAATATGAGGTGAGAAACTCCTTTAGAGAGGGTTGTCCCAATTTTGACAAGATGTTTCATGCACAAATTTGTCTGTTTCTTCACTTGCAGTATTTTCAGGTTTTATGGGAGGCCTAGATTTTTTTAACAGATTTTTCTTCTCTACTGATTGGATTTTTTTTCTGAAATTTGATGGACATGTTAAAAAAAATAACCAAACAAACAACAACAACAACAACAAAACTTTCTGGTTTGAACTGACAGGAATGTTAGAAGAAATAGAAATCTATTCTCTCTTACCCAACTTCAGTGTTTTTTGAATAACAATATATTACTGAAGTTCCCGATAAAATGTCAATGATTTTAAACAAATGAAAGGAGAAACGAGTTATGATTTTCAAAAGACTGCACCTTTTAATCTTAGAGTGCAAAATGCATTCCTGAAGGAGGAATAATGCTGGGTTTCTTCTAGACCATTGCAAATAGGTGTCAGGTTTGTTGCCAAATAACATGTCTGATTTCATGTCTAATAGTTGGTGGAATTTAATGAGCACGAACTGAAAAGTGGAATAGTTCTCAGTAGGAAGGGAGCTGAGTTCTTCTTTTGACACACCCTGCTGTTCACTAGCTTGTAAAAGATACCCACAGGTGGCAATTGAGTGCTCTCAGTGCCTTGCCTGTGTGAAAGAATAAATGTGAAGCCAGGGCACACTGGGAACAAATCCACCCTGGCTCACAGGCTCAATAGGTTTCAAGAGGAGTGAAAAAAGGGCAGCCTTTGTACCTAAAGGAGGGTGTTGGTGGTCTGAGATTTTTACTATTGATATTTAAGGTACTTGATATTTAAGGTAATTATACTTAAAACTTACGTAAGGGAGTGAAATTTCTGTGAAATTCAGTGGTTCAGGCCTTCAGGTGCTGCAGTCAGTTTGGAGGACACGCTTGAAACCTCCTCCAAGTTCTTTTCTGGAAATCATTTGCCAGCTGGGTCCACCAGAGCATTGTACTGTGGGCTCTGTGGAGAGAGAGCAGAGAAATCCTTGTGGGGAGAGATGGAGAGAGACTCATTTACAAGGGCCTGTAGTGACAAGACAAGGGGGAATGGCTTCAAACTGAAAGAGAGCAGCTTTAGGTGGGATATTGGGAAGAAATTCTTAATTAGAGGGATGGTTGCCCAAAGAAGCTGTGGCTGCCCCATCCCTGGAAGTGTCCAAGACCAGATTGGATGGGGCTTGGAGCAATGTGGGATAGAGAAAGGAGTCCCTGCCCATGGCAGGCAGGTTGGAACTAGGTGATTTTTCATGTCCCTTCTAATCTAAACCTATCTATGGTTCAATTATTTTATGATTATCACACTTTTCTTCAACTGTCCCATCCACCACCAGTGCAAAAGATTTGGCTCAGGGACTCTCGTGTGGATGTTCCCTTCCTTGGAGTTGTCCTGGCACCTGGGGGAATCACACCTTTGTGATGGTTTGGTGTCCAGCTCTCATCTGCAGGATGTGTTTGAGTTAAGAGCCTCTGAGGAGCAGGTGATGCTGAAATGTGCAATTTACTCACCCCAGGTGAAACTGCAGGAGCTGGCAATGGATGTGGCTCCTGGTGCTTCCCTGCTTTTTTTAGGAAACTTGCATGGCAAACTTCCTTCAGGTAGAAGTAGGACACTCGAGTGAAGTGTCAGATGTTTTTAATATCTAAAGGTCTAATTCTTGCTGGTGCTGAGCCTTGTAAACCATTGCTTTGTTTAACTTGGAGTTAAGAACACTCTATACATGGCCAGGACAAATTACGAGCACATTTAGTGCCAGTTCATCTGTCTGGTTTACTGTGTAGTTTTGAGTTGTGATTAAAGATAAATCATTATTTTGCAGTCCCACAGAACATAGGGTGCTCAGAATAGGATAGTGAGGAACCTGTTTTCTTGTTTGTAAGTGGACTCTTCTGGGATTTTGTTTCTGAAGCCAGATCCCTTCTCAGCTGAGGCTACTTCCAAAGTGTACATATTTATGATAACCTCAGGACATCTGCTACCGATTTCAGGACGAATTAAAATATTCTTTCTAGATGTATCCTGCCTTATCACAGCCACTGATTCACAGTGGAATGTATCTTTTGCTGGATTTTCTTGTTTTAAACCCAGTAAGTTTGTTATACTCATTTTAGAATCTTTTAAGTCTTCCACATTTCTGTCTCTCTCTTAACCTTTGCCCAAAAATAAAGGGGAAATTTTTCCTTAAATTCTGTCATTTTTGCGTTCTCAGAAGCAACTTGTTGGAGACTGCAATTATAATTACTTTATATTTCACCTGTAATTCAGGAGTAAAAAGTAAATGACTTTGTTAGAAGTATTTAAACAGAAAGCTTGCAGGCACTTAATCACTTATGAAATAACAAAAGACTTTTGAAAAGCCATTTCTATTTCTGCATTGTCATGTTGAATACCGCCATGCCTGTTCCCTAACAATAAAATTTTATAATATTTGTTAAGCAAAGCTCATATTTTTTGTTAAATGCAGAAATGTAGATATTTTTACATTACAGAACTCAGGCTATTTCATTAAAGAAAAGTCATGGCACTTCAAGTGGGTGAGTTATTTTCCTTGAAAGTTCTGTTTGCCAAGGTAGAATTGAACTGGGCTAGCCAGGACTGTCAGTGTGCTGACAATTGAGTTCTCTTCAGGGAGGTGGTAGTGCAGAAACCAACCTGTAAATTACATTGTTTAATCGCCACTGGTCAGGTTTGCACGCTCTGAAGGTGGACAGTCACTATAAAGAAAGTCTTGTAATTTCTTGTGCTCGAAAGAGGCGCTTGCAAATAATTACGAGATGCAATCACAGAAGATCAGGCAGCCTCGATGGATTAGTAAGGAGATACAAAACCTTTTACCTCAAGGCTGTTGTTCCTAAGCCAGATCTGCCTGCTGCTGTTGGGCAGTGCCCTCAGACAGGTGCTTGGTTTGCAGTGGGCTGGAGCTCTCAGGGCTGTTGATAAATACAAATTCAGTGATGAAAAATTGCCTGGTGGTTTTCTCTCTGGCTGTCTCCTTCACTCTTATCCAGATAGGAGACTGAATTTCTGCTGCTTTCCTGGATTGTGCTGACTGAGGGAGATTGATGGGATTCTGGCCAGGTTCCTGCTGCTGAGAGCTGCCTGCTGGGCAGTGATGATGCTGCTGGACACGAGTCCTCTGGCATGGGCACTGAAGGGAGCCCAGCAGCAGGAGGCAGGACAGCAGTTCGTGTTTAAAGCAGAGGCTGCTGGAAGTTCACGTTTAAAGGCTCAAAGAACAGTGTGAGGGAGGCAGTCCAACCCCACACAGCATCCCGAGAAGCTTTGAAAATAACAGGAGTTGAGTAGGTGTGAATGGAAGGGAAGTCTTTTTCCATGGGCTATCCAACAAGTGTGTGGTACAGGGCTGGGGAGCACTGGGCAGCTCATCACACACAGTGGCACTAATGCAGCTCTCACTGTCTCCTGCTGCTGGGATCCACTATAGATCAAACTGACCTTTTCTTGGCTTCTCAGGACCTTCAAGCAAGGGGTCTTGCAGAGGAATGTGCCTTTATGGAACTGCTGCTGCTCTGTAGGAACAACTATTGCAAACCATAGCTGCTTCCCAGCCTGTCCCTGCTGAGATACTGAGTTGAAGTCTCAAAAGGACACTGAATGTAATCTCACAATATCTGTAGATTTTCAGAGCTATCTAATATTCTGACAATTTTTATTGCAAGGCAGTGTGTGTCTTGGACCAAGCAAAGCCAACCACACCGGCAGGAAGTGTTTTCTAGTAAGTTAAAGTCAACACAATTATGCGGAGGTTTTCTACCCTTAAAAATTGTGGGTTGAAATTTCTTTTTGAGACTATGATCAGAAGAAACCTATTAAAAGTTTCCCATTTTTAATATGCTGACTTCCAAGAGGAAAACCCAACTGCTTTATTTAGAGTGCCATCCTTGTGGAAAGAGTGAAACCAATGACAACTGTGCCAGGTCACCTTTAACTTTCTCAGACAGGAGATGGTGCAGCACTGCTGTTAAAGTCAATGGCTCTTGGGGGAGCCTAGGCAGCACTGCAGAAGGTAATGACATGTCCTCTCCTGCCACCTATGGCTGCTCCATTATCCTTGAAAGCAGCCATGAAATTTGCACAACTTTAACAGGAACATCTGCTTCTCTCCCTTGGTTGTTCCCGTCACATCTGCAGCGGTGGTGACAGGGCACGTGCTCCTCTTCATTCACCCTCGTTACTCTGACCTTTCCTGTGGCTCATTTTTTATGCTCTGTCTCCTTAATGACTATTCTAATTCATCTCTGCATTTGCTGATAGTCTTATTAGGGCCAAGGAAAAATTCACCAGATGAGGAAGCCTGTTGTTTTCTGGTGAGAATGAAACTTTGTCAAATCTGACAAGCTGGCCAGGATGCTTTCAAGGGACAATTTCACTACATTGTTTCTGCAACTTGCCCAGTTGAGACAAGTGTTCCTGCTAAAAAGAGCAATCCTTCTCTTCCGTGGTGAATGAAGTAAATCCCCTTTTCAGACTTACATGCAGGATTTATTTTTTTCTGGCAAACATCTAGAAAAATATCCAAGTGTCTTCCTGCTATTTAAACATCTAATTGCTGTTGATTTCAAACAGATTTCATTGCCAATATAAGAACAGGACATTCAAAAGCCCTTGGGAATTTGAGACTTCCCCTTCCATTCTAACTCCACTGAGCTTCTAATCCAAATATGCTTTGTCAAGTGTCCTGGAGCTAAGCCAGTGTCTGTCTGGTTTCCTTCAGGCACAGGGAAATGCTGTTATTGCCTCTGCTGCATCACGAAATAAATGTGCTCAGTTATTGGGGGAAAATTTCCGTCTCATGGCCAAAACCCCCCTTCCAAATACAATAATCTGCATGAGTCAAGAGCTCTCTTAGTCTTTTGAGTGATGGCAGTAAGGATTGAGTTTGATTCAAGGATCAAACTCTCGGAGTTTCTCCCAGAGTTGTCTCTTTCTGTCAAAGCTAAGACACGGTGTAGGGGGAAGCTTTTGATGCTGCTCTCCAGTTTGTTCCTGTGCTACATATGACAGGATATGGTCTCTTCTGTGCCACTATAAAGTTGTGTTTTGACTTTTCACTTCAGCTGAATGGCTTAATTAAAATGGAAAATCTACCTAATCGTTGTCAAGGACTGTCAATTTTAATAAGAATGGAAGAAGGGCTGGATTCTTGGATGCTTGGAATGGGATGCTTGGAACAAAAAAATAATATTTTAACTGATTGTTCTTTCATTTCTGAGAAGGGTGTGTTAACACTCTGTCTTTACTGAATCAAGCAGCTTTTGTGCAGTAATTCACATTTTAATCCTCGGTGAAATATCTTTATTATTGCTAGTTGCCAAATGAAAAAAAACTAAATTTATGTAGAAGTAGCTGCACACTGACTTCAAAAACAACTTTCTGCTGCATAAAATAATAGGGTTAGTAATATAAACGGCATGGAGGAACTGTGCTGGAGAGATCAGCACAGTTTGTGTGTTGTGGCAGCAGCCACTTGTGCATGCCCAGTTGCAGATCAGAGATCTCCACGTTTGGCTCTTTGAACTGCACCCTTCTGGGGCTTTCTTGGGTTACAGCCAGCGACTGGAATGTTAAAATTTTAGTCTTGCACCTTTATTCTTAGGTAAAGAAGATTAAAAAGTGAAAGTTGAGAGGCTCAAGAGAACTGCAGAATCTTGAAAAGAAAAAGAATGTTGAAGCTTTGGCAGAGAGTCATCAGGGTAAAATAGGAAATGTACAGACCCTGACAACTTCTGAATTCTGACCTTTAAAGAATTATTCTGTCATTAGCAGTGTAAGCTGGAGTCAGGAGTTTAAATGTGAGAAGTGGTTACCGGGTTGATTCTCACTTTATTTCGTTGTGATTATGTTTTATTGTGTCTGTTACAGTGCAGTATGACGTGATGGGCAGTCTGCAGTAGGGTTTTTTTTTCATATAACTGACTGAAAAAAAAGTCTGTTGACATTCTGGAAATTCCATTTATGCCTTGCACTTCTGGATACAGCAGTTAAAACAACTGAAGTTCAATGAACTGTTCAGCCAGGTTGGATAGAGTCTGCACATGCTGAAACCACTTAGAAGTCCTTATGGCACTCAGAGTTAAAAATGCATTTGTTCAATTTAGTTTTATGACCTGTTATTGCTTAACTGGCAGCTGCATCTTATACTTGGGCTGCTGTGATGCTTTCCTTGTCTATACCATCAGATAAACCCAAGGTAATCATTACAGCTGTATAAAAGCTGATATAAAATGAGACAAACTTTGAAAATAATTAATCAGTGGTGATCAAGACATAGGGCTTTTCCCAGGGAGTAAAGACCAGCTGAGGACCTGATGGCCTGGTGCCCAGTGCATTGCCTGATCTGATTGCTTGTAACATTCCTCAGAATTCCATTTGCCTGATTTACCCATCACAGGAAAACTTCAAACCACTTCAGCAGTGAAATCTATCACTCCGATTCAGTCTTATCTGCTGGTGCTGCTTTTTGCAAAAGACAGTTCTTCCAGTGGTAACAAATGCTGCTCTGTGATTTTAATAAACACAGAGCAATTAGTGGAAAGAGGGATTCACTGCCTGTCTTTTAAATTAAGAATGTCAAACAGGACAACCAGAAGAGTTTCATAAACCACACCATTTAATGATAACAGTTATGTCTGGATCTTTGTGGAACAGATTGCCAAATGAGGGTTAATTGACTAATAATTATTTATTTGCCTACCTCTAGCTGTCAAATTCAGGTGAAGTCCTGTTATTCTATAGTCCCATCAAAGTAATTTAAGGAGGGAAATATACCTTTGCATTATGAAATAAACCCCAGGAAAGCAGAATTACTTTATGCCTTGTAAATGTGAGCTGTTTTGAGCAGTGAAATGGAGTACAGTACATGTTTCCTTGGTTGCTCTCCCCAGTTTTACTGATTCTATTTGGACATGAGAATAAAGATTCATTTTTCATTTGAAATGAAGAGAATTCTTTTTTCCCAAACATCTACTTTGTTTTCTGGCAGTTTCCATTTACTTAATCTGCAAAGCCTAATGACTTAGAGGACAATTAGTGTTTCTTATTCTCTAAACAAATATCATTCTTGTCTGATGAACGACCTTGAACTAGGTTAAAAATACCTCTGGTATTTAGTAGATTACAAATGTTTGTTTTACACAAGTATGCCTGAAATGATCATTAGATATTTCAGGTGATGAAGGAATGCTCAGAAAGGCACAAGGCTTAATCCTTTGAATATATTTTGTTGCATGCACGAGACAGACTTAAAAAGCTTGTTGTTTTGTTGTTGGGGTTTTTTTTTCTTTTTTTTTTTTAATGTCTTAAAAATTATGATACTATCAAATGAACTTCTGCCATGCCACAGATGAGTAGCAATAAGCTGCTCTGAGACAACAAGCACAGCCCTGAGACTGGGTGTGGAGAGCAGCTGCAAATGGCAGTGAGCTCCTGGTGCCTGCAAGGGCTGTGTGTTAGTGGCACCTTGGGCAGGATGGCTTCATTATTGATGTGGATGGGGCTGCTTTTCTCAGTTTGTGGCCTCAAATACGCTATTTTTTCTTTCCTGTGGCAAGAACAACCCTGTTTTAAGAGGAAATCAGCTCTCACACTTGAGGCAGAAAATTTAATTTTTGCTTACAAAGTGGTGAGTAACCATAAGGCTGGCCTGCATGGATATGTGTGTACCTGCTTTCTTCAGGCAAGCAGAAGTCTCTCCAGGGAACTGGTTTCATTCTCTTTCCCTTTCTCTCATGATAAATTTGTGAAGGAAAGAACAAATGAGAGAAAAATAGAGGTCCGTGTGTAATAGCAGGAGTGAGTGTTAATGGGACACCTGGGAAATACTCCTATATTAGAGAGCACAATGTTGCTCATTTGCTACAAGTTATGATTGAAAACCAAATCTTTCCTTTGCATTTTCTCCTCTGCCTCACCTAAAATAGCCCCACAGCAGGAAGCTCCCCATAGGAAATTATTAACACTGCTTTGCTCTGAGGTGCCCTGCGAGGTTTTGTGCTCTTGGATTTTGTCCGCACAAGTGATTGTGTGTGCTTGAACCAGGATGAATATTGGTGCCCAGCTGAAAGGCAGCAGTCCTCATTGATCGACCCCAATGAGCGCCCCAGGAGATAGAGACACTCATGTCTTAATTTGTTTTTGCTTCCAGGTCACCCTTCCTCCATCCACCTTTCCCTTTGCAGCAGTTTTTCCCTCCTCCTCCTCCCCCTTCATTTCCAGCACCTTCTCAGCTGTGTTGATTTATCGACCACTCAGATTTAATGCTCCGTGCCTTGGAGAAGTCTCTGTGCTTGTGTCTGATCTGAGGTCACCCGTGCTACTTATTCCAGGGGACTTTAATCTCCATATGGATGTGACCTGTGACACTCAGTGCAGAATTCACTGTGCTACATGATTCTCTCCAGCTGTGTCAGCAGGTTCCTCCACCTGCTCTGAAGGGTTATGATTTCATTAACTCCGTGGGTCTCATTATCAGGGTTTGAGGGCACTCACCTATTTTCAAATATAGAGGTACACCTACTGTACCCCTGGTGTTCCTCTCTATTTAGTTGCTTGTTTTGAGAGCTTTTTTTTTTTTTTTTTTACCCCACGTGTCACCTCTCACCTGAAACAAGTTAAAGTGGTTCAAGGCTGGTTCCCTGATTCCCCAGTGAAAATCTTGATTGTGATTTTGCACATACCACACTGCTGGTTTCCACAAGGAAAAAAAAGCACGAATATCTTGATGGGAACAAAATCTGGAACTTTATAAGTTGTGAGAAAAGCTCTTTGGTTTGAAACCTGCACATTCTGAAAGCTCCAACTTCTATTCCTACATGTGGAAAAGGGTTGTATCTTTGCTTGCTTTTTCCTTACTGATGTTAGCTCTAAAAATCACAATCCTGCAGTGTATTTGAAGATTGTAAGAGTAGTGGTTAGCAAACAGGATTCCTTTTTCCCTTTTTTGTTTGTTTTTGTTTGATTTTTTTTTGGTGTGTGTGTTACATCTTACTTTTCCTACTATCATGGGCAGGTGATTATGCGAAGATATTTCTTGTCTATTTATCCTAGAACAGCTGAACTGGGCTTTTGTGGCAGTTCTGGACTATGTCTGAGCACTCCCTTACTGCCCATAAGTGAAAAGGTTGAACTTTAAAAGTGGAACTGGCCTGATTTGTGTATTCAGAGGCAATTTCTGAGAAAGTGTGTGCGTGTATACATATAAACTGTATATCCTTGAAGGAGGAGAGCATTTAAGACTGAACCTTGAGACATGAATGTGAAATTACAAAAAAAATCCAGTAGCTGATGGAATGATAGTAGAGAAAAAGCTCTGCTATTCTCAACCTCTAACATGGTGTGTAAATTTTACTTTCCAAGTGACTTCTACCTTTCTTTTTGAGAAGACTTGTCATCTTTAGAAATACCCCTTTTGCCCCCCAAAAAACCTGCCTTGTGAGCTGGATTGGTTTTTGTAAATATGTTTGGTGAAGAATACAAAAAATAGCCAGCGTTATTTCCTCTAATATTTGTGTTTTTCTAACAATATTTGCCTTCTGGTGTGTGCTTCCTATGCTCATGTGCTTGAAAGCAAAAGCCAGCATGAGATGAAGGCAGATGATGAACTGGCATCAAGCTTCTTAAAGTGCTTTCCTCTTCCAAACAGCATCAGTGCTGACTTCTAAACCCATTTGTTTCTCTTAATGCTGTCTGCAATATTTAGCTCCATAGCTGTTCATCCTCCTATTGACATCCATCCTCTTACCCATTAAATAAATGATGCAGTGGATTTTGTGCAGACCAAGCTTGCTGGTTTGGAGGCTTTTCTGAGGAATGTGCTGAGCTGGGCTCATCCTACTCCAGGTTTGCTCTCCACTGCAGAGTAACTCTCCTCGTCAGAGGTGGCAGATTATGGAACAGAGATAAAAACTCCCTTTAAATTTGTCTTTTTCTCATGTTTCTTAGCCAAGAAATTAGAAAGAAGAGGTGGTTGTTCAGGATTTCTGGTAGAGGCGTGCTGCCTGCATGTATATTGCATTGAGACAGCACTCACTCCCTGGGAGTGATCAGAATTAGTCACAGAGATGAAATGGATGTGGACAGAATTGGTTAGCAACCTTCTGAAAGCCTCTTTCTTTCTTTGATAAGTTCCTTGTGGTTTTGAAGTGCATCACTACCATGTTTGATATTTTATTAACAATAATTGTATTTCACTCTTTTCTTTGGAGCATTTCAAAGAGTTTTAGAAGTATTAATTGAGTATATGCCCTCTGACTTCTCTGAAGAAAGTGAAAATAAGGTCTTGTCAAATATGTTTGTTGAAAGAAAGCATAAAGAATAATACAGAGAATATTAAGAACACCACTGAGAATAAACAGTTCAGTAGTGATTATGGAATCAACTCTACTCACAACACTTGTGCTGATTTATAATGTCCAAGCCTAATGACTTCCTGGTTTGTGCTTTCTTGTTCTTCAGAGATGATGTCTGTGCTCTCTGCAGTCCTGAGGGTTTGTCTTGCAGCTCTACACAGCACCTTCTTCTGGGATAAAAATCCTACAAGTGGCAAATAAATGGACACAGAACCTTCATGTGGCCACTTCTTGAGGTCATTTGGGTTCATTGTAGACCTGGGCAGCTGAGGGCTGTTGTTACCTGTAGGTGTCTCATTATGGAAGGCAGCAACATTGATAGCAGGGAGTATCCTGGGGGTTGCCTCCTTTAGGGGGCCCTGTCCCACTGTGCCCTACTCTGGGAGACACAGAAAGTGTCCTCAGTGAGCCAGAACAGCACTGGGGTTTCTGGGGAAGCAGAGCTGTGAAGAAATTAGGATATGGATAACAGCACACAAGCCAAGCTCCTGATTAGAGGAAACAGAGAGCTACATGGTTTTCAGCACTCATCACTGTCCACCACCGTGCCTGGCTGGCCCATGTTCTCTCCTCAATATACAGAAGCTGCTCTGTCACAGAGACTGTTATGTGGTGGTGCTGCTGACAAAAGGTTTCTCCCTCTGGTGAGTTTTCTTATTTAAAAGGGAAAATGTAGCTGAATCTCAACTGCAAACACCGACAGCCCTTAAGTTGCAGATCTGAATAGGTTTACAGGGGATGAGCTATGAATTTACGGGCTTTGCTTCCCATAGCTTTTCTCCCTCTTTCTCACTGCGTTTCTCCCTGAAATGGCTTTCCTGATGTGTCCAGCATAGAATTCACTTACTGTGATCTTCACATTTAAAAAACTCTTCAGTCCCTGCTCCTCTAATGACTTGGCTTCCGGAGAATCCATCGATTATAAAATATTTTAAGCTGTTTCTTGAGTGTTTCTGTCAGTGTAATCTCAGCTGCATGTTAAGTGTGCTTTAAACCTGAGATGAAGGTTTATTTAGTGCAAGATGAATGTTAATACACACAGGAGAGAATCCTTATATTCCTCCTTTTTGCTGGGCACCTGAATGCAGCTACAACAGTTTTCAGTAGATCTAGGGAGGAACAGATTGAGTTCGGGCTGGCTAAGGTTTTCTGTGAGTTTCCTTACATGTGAAAGCCACTCTGCAAATGAGTGTTTATCCTCTAGATTTCTGAACACTGGCAAAAACAGGACCGAAAGGCACCATGTTAACCCTCAGCATTTGTTTCAGCACCTGCTCACAGATGTGTCTGAATATTAAGGAGAAATTCATATGGTGCTCAACAGCATAAAAAGTGTCAGGATGTGTGTGAACAAGCAGGAGGAAATATCGATGTGAGCATGTAGGAGGGGAAAGACTATTACAAGGGCAATCCAATTAATGCAAATGATCCATGCAGATGTCTGTGGCTTTTTAGTGCCTCCGCTGCTGTGCTCCATAAGAGCTGTGCATCAGGGATGAGGGAGGGGAGTGCTGCCTTCCCTCCTGTGGCAGTGGTGATTTCAATCACCTAGGCATCCCACTCCTCTCAAGGGATGAGGAGGGGACACCTCCTGACGTTGTTGTACACTACAATGACATAGACTTTGACTTTAGAAGGTTGAAAATGACTTTTTTATTTTTGGGATGTGGTGGGTTTTTTTAATATACTTTTATACACAGACCAATTTGATTGGTGACAAGAAGACAAACTTCTTCAACCACATTGGTCAGGCCAGAAGGACATCAAGACGAAGTCTCTCCTAGGAAAAGGAATGAAAACAAAGTATAGTTTACCAAAACACTTTTCTTGTTTACAGAAAACTCTTTGGGAAAAGAATTTCAGAAAACCAAAACATCTCAGGCACGAAACCAGGGCTACATCCTTCCCTTACCTGGTCGTGGGGCTGCCAAACAGGAATGTGACAGAAAAACAGCTCCTGCACCAAGGGCTGCTTTCAGGAGGAAACTTAATCTCACCTTCTGCAAACAGCAGTGTGTGTTGACTCCTGGCACTCCAGGGCAGCACTGTCACTGCTTTAAAAGTCAAACAAGATAATTGAAAGGGAGCCCCAGGTTTTTGGGGCTGTATGCTCAGGGCCAGTGTGTTTGATTGCCTTTGGTATTGGCTTAACAGGACTGTTCACCTAAAGGAAGCAGGATTTGAGCTGGAAAATAGACATCCTTGCAGCTACATATTGATCCTTGGAGCTGGATCTTGTCCATCCTTATATAGAAAAAGGTTTTTCTTCTGGAAAAAAGGTTTCTTCTCTTACCTCAGCATCTGATGTCTGGTGAATAGTGACTTTGATTAAGGACAAGACCTGGCCGCTTGGTCTTTAAGATGAGATACATGGCAAACAAAAACATATGGCTTGAGCAGCTCAAAATTTTTGCTTTTTATTGCTTCCCTTACAAAATCTTATTTTCAAGAGACAAATCAGGCTCTGACCTTGCTCTCCTGAAGTGAAGAGAAACTTTGCTGTTGATTCCAATGAATGCAACCACATGGGCAGTGTAGGAAACCAATGGACATTTTCTCCTCTTTATTCCAAAGAGTTTTAATTCAGGCTGTAGCACTAATAAACAGATAATTATATAAATACTGAATTTATATAATAAATAAATTAGCAACCTCTCTTAAGTTAACAATCTCATTTCACAAAATCTTTCCTGTCAGAACTTGTGCCACCTTTTCTCCAAGCATCGTCATGTCAGGTATTTTGAGGAACAATACTTCGGGAAGATGTGGCAAATTTACTTTCTCTTTTGTGTGTTTGTTTTCCATATTGACTTACAGAAAAGCTGCTGTCCTCCTGACTAGTAGCTGCTTATTATTATGTGGGTATTAGATACTTGCATGGAAAGTCAGAGTCTGCCAATAAACTTATTACAGTGGCTCTGAAAGGTACTTTTATGTTATCTTCAGCATTTTGCCAACTTGCTGTAAAATACCTTATGCATTTTTCTACTGTAGCACATTTTGCTTAAAAGTAGTGTAGCTTTGTCCTCAGGGAAAAAAAGAGAAAAAAACTCCCAAAAATCTCTGTATATATAATTTTTTTAAAAGTTGAGTGCTCAAGTAGAACACTACATTTCCACTTCAAGATTGAATATGCATAGTTTCTTGTCCATTGAGGTTGTTATGAATACAAATTTGGCAACAAAATTCAGGCATCCAAGTGTTTTTTTCACGAGTATTTCAGCTGTGCTTGAAATACTTGTGAAACCAAAACAGCAAGGAACACTGCCAAGTCAACTTTTAAAAAAAGTTATATGTATGTATTTAATACTGGTGTTTTTTAAAGAAGCCCCATAAAAGCCTAAATTGCATTGCTAACTCTTTTTGAAAGTTAAGATTTCGCACCTAATCAAGTCATAACATTTTCTGCGCAACAATCACAGGGATCTTAATCCCTCAGTAAAATTTGGTTTGTAAAGGTGTGCCCTATGCCAATTAGCAGCAGATACTGTAAAAAAAAAAAAAAAAAAAAAACAAAAACCCAAACCAACCCAAAATATCCAAACAAAAACCTCCAAAGAGGACAAACACGGAGTGAGGAAGAGAGCAGGGTAATTCTCAGGTTTGCTGCTTGGAGGACTGTCTGTTCATGGAGAGTTCTCTCCCTTCCCTCTACCTCTCTTTATTCTCTGTGCCTTTGATAGGAGCCACACCTACACCGATATCTGTCTCTCTTCTGACACTTTGTGCTGCTTTGATGGTGACTATTTTTATTATCCTCAGTGTTGTCTCTCTGTCTCGCTCTCTTATGAAATAACTCACCCTGCTCTGTAGTGCTGTTAATTTACAAGGTGCTTTACAAACACAGATAAGAGCCATCCAAGGCTCTACTCTAAATAAGACAAGACATATGCAAGATGAAGCACTTGAAAGCTGTTCAGGAAAGTGAGGACATGGAAATGATTCATGCAAGGAGCTGAGGGGCTTGTGGAGTTTCTGAGAGAAGGTTTAGGCAAGGTGGAGAGGAAGTTTGTCAGTGCAGCAAAGTGATCAGCTGCAAGGAGCAGTGAGGTGAGATGTGAAGGCAAGAGCAAGGAAGAGGAAAGGGAGGGGAAAAATAAACTTGGAGAAAGAAATAGGAGACAGTGAATCATGAGAAAAGCAGGAGGACAGAATATTTATCAGAGGTTTGTCCAGAATGGTCTGGGAGGGAACTGAAAAAATACATACAGTTTGGGTGGTTGTTCTTTTTTTTTTTTTTTTGTTTTGTTTTGTTTTGTTTTGTTTTTTGGGCAGAACTTGACTGTCCTTAACAACTTTACAGCCTACCTTGTTCTCAGCCTGTCTGTGATGACAAGCATAGCAAGCAGTGCTTAGGTGTTCATGTCTTAAAAAGTTTCCCTACCATTTAAGATGTCTCTCTTCTACTAAATATTATCTTATCCATTGTGTCCGTTTATGAAGGGAAAGAAATAAATAAAAATCCTGATGGATGTCAGGAAGGCAAAGGAAGAGGGGCGTTTTCTGTTCTTTTTGCCTTCTTCATCTAACTGAATACTCCAACCTGCTCTTCCCCCTATGGTTTTGTAAGGGTGAAGGAAGATAGACTGGAAAACTGACTTAAAACCCTAATTTTATAAGAAAGACTAGCATATAAACTCAGGGAATGAGCCAGATCCTACAAGACACTTTCCTTCTTTGCATTCCTGGGATTCACCAGCAGGTGCTGGGGAGATTCAGTATCCTGTAGGGCTGCACAACCTCCTCCTCCTTAAGGCACTGTTATAAATGCATATTATAAAGTTGGCTTTTTTGCAAATATTAAAATGAATACTATATGTATAATTGTACTGTTATATTTTATTAATAGAGTTTAGAAAAGTAACAAATGTATTTTCTAATTGTGACATAGTGTTAATAGTAAAAAGACCAGGTGTTTTCTCTTTGTAATACCTAAACTGACCAAACCAGAACATACAGAGAGATCCTTCTACCTTCCTGAAATTGGTAAGATTGAGACAGCAGTGAAACAAGGGCTACAAGAGAGAGTCCACTGATCTTCTGATATCAGAAGAGCTACCAGGCACCAACTAGAACTTTTATCTAATATAATGATAATGGGGCAAGTTTCGAAGGAAGGGGGGGGCCAAAAACTAAAAAGACATCTGGACTCAATGTTTGAGAAGATGCATATGTAAAAGGTTAAACCTTAAAAACAAGGCTTTTGAAGGAGTGAGGGTGCTTTTCTGATGAGGCACCCTCTGCCGAGACACCTTTCCCATCTCCTGAATTGTCTATTTTGATTTTTTTATTAAACTTATAAATTTTTCTAAGCCAGCTAAGCTGGTTTTCCACAGCACTGACGTGTTTCTTTCTCTCCCCTCCTCACCTCTGGCACGACGAAGGCCAGCACCAAGTGAAGCAAGGCACGTGTGAAGTGGTGGCCGTGCACAGGTGCTGCAACAAGAACCGCATCGAGGAGCGCTCGCAGACCGTGAAGTGCTCCTGCTTCCCGGGGCAGGTGGCCGGGACCACACGGGCTCAGCCCTCCTGTGTGGAAGGTGAGAGCCTCTGCTCACTCCTGCTTGAGATTATTCCAGTTTATTCTCCTTGATGTCTGACTTCCCGCTGCCTCAAAGAGCGTAATCCTTCCTTTTGTTAATTTTTTTTTGGGGAAACGTCTCTGCGCGTTGATGATAATGAGCCTGTGCATAAATCTCGGTGTAATTAATCCTCTTAATGTATGTGCTGGCCCATTTCAGGTCTGTGCCAGTAAAAGTTCTTATTTTTTTTTTTTTTCCCACACAAGAATTCTCCACTAAAGCTAGTTTGGAAACAGCATAAGCCAGGAAATTCAAGATTATGTTATTAACTCTTCCAGATGTTTTAAGACTTAGTGGCTTGGCTAAAAATTCACTGGTTAAAAAATGCAGCCCTAAGACTGGGAATGCAGCTGGTGCTGGGACATCTGATATGGAGAGCTTTTCTCTAGATCAGTATTTCCCATTTAAAATGCTTATTTTTTGTAGAGGCTGCTGCTCTTGTTAAGTTAATAGATCTACTTCATGATAGACTTTTTTAATCTTAAAGGTACCAAAATGCCTCATTTAATTAATTGATAAACAAGATCCTGTTTTCATTCTTTTACACATAAAATTGCAACCTGTTCACTTACATATAAAACAAAAAGCTTCAAAGTCCAATTCTAATCTAATATTCAGAAATATTCAGTGTCAGACATAAAACTCTAAATACACATGAATCTGTTGTTTGAGGGTTTTTTTACCTAATATGAAGCTGCCAAAACAGATATTTTAAAAAGTCAATATTTAAAAAAATTTTAGATGCCTAGTGTTTTTTTTTTTTTTTTTTTTTTTTTTTTTGTTGTTTTTTTTTTTTTTTTTTTTTTGTTATTCAGCAATGCAGCTAGGTTTAATTGTGCATTTTCTTAGGGAGTTTTCTTGTTACATTAGAAGTGCCTTCTGCATTTTTAAGTGACACATCAAATAGCTGAATACTTTTACATTTAACAGATAATAGAAGTCAGGCATTATTTTAAATTCATTTTAAGACTGCAAACTTGACACTGCCATTCTGTGGCAGAAATACATAAATACTGCAAAAGCTTGATTCAGTCAACAGTTGCTGAAGGACTTGAATAGTTGGGGGTTTTTTCTTCAAGTATAGTTGTAGTTAAATGCATTAACTGTAACTCTCTTTCCTTAGCATCAAGATTAGATGTGGTTTTTTCCCACTCTACACATAAGCTTCAGTAGACTCATACATTGAGAAAACAAGAAGCTGGGTCTTGAATTTGCATATTGCAGGCTGATACAGACATTTAAGGTCTTTGTCCAGCACCTTTGCCCTGAATGCAGGCTTGTTTAATTTGCCTCTAATTTGTTTAAAGGGAAAAATATACCCAAAGCATACAGTTACTTTTCCAAAAAAACCCACCCAAACCAAACCAAAAGAAAAAAACCCCAAACAACCCCCCCAACAAACAAACCACCAAACAAACAAACAAAAAACAAAACAAAACAAAAAACCAAACCAAATAAAGAAAAAAAAAAACCCCAAAGCATAATAAAGCAATAAATAAAGAAAATGGAACATTTTAAAGATAAGGAGAGATTTAAAAGAAGATTTTAAAGATTAAAAAAAAGAAAGCAAAGCAATTTGCTTGTAGCTGCTTTTTTATTTTCATTGAACTTCAGACCTTATGCAGCAGTGGTGATCATTTTCATTAGGGCAGCAATTCTCACTGCTGTGGTTGGTACCTGGTGTTCCCACCTCAGATTACCCAGCTCTACTTGTCCCAGCAGAGTTGTGGGTTGGCATTCCTCATTCCCTCTCCTCCAGGAAGGATCATGGTGCCTCTTTCCACCCCACACCCCCTTGTTTTGTCTGGTTTTCTCTGTGCCAGGAGCCCTGTTGGGTGCTGCCCTCTTCTCTGGGTGTTTTTCACTCCATCCTCACTGACCTTATCAGAAATTATTTCTCACCTCCCAGGAAGCACAGTCGGGATCCACCTGTTTTGGGTGGAACCTGATGTCCACAATCAATCAATATAAAAGCAAATGATCTGACACCCAAATGACTGATGGAAGTTCATACATTTATTTTGTAATGTTGTAAGGCTGAAAGATTAGTTTATAAAAGCCAAAGCAGTGTTCCAGAAGTTAATTTTTTCATAATGCTTTTCAGTAAAAGTGCAAAACAAAAGTAATTGGATGAGCATTTCGCCAATATCCTGATGTCAGCTTGCCTGCTTGACACCCTAATTTAAAGGTTGCAGAAGAACAAATATGTCTTGAAATTAAAAGGGGAAAAAAAGTGCTTTACAAGAAGTGAACTCCATTATTTTTGTTCCTCTCTTCTGAATGCGCTATCTTTTAAGACATGTGATTCAATAGTTTGTGCACACAGTAGCATAATGCAACTAGCTGAATCAGCATTTTAAGCCATACTTTATTTTGAAATTCAATATCGATTATGTAGGATTGTGTACTGATACATTTCATAATGATTTTCTGGGATTTGATGAACGCCATGAACAATGCAAAACTGAGAAATGCATGCAGGTGTTTGTGCTGTTGTTAACAGCAGGTTTATGAAGCCATGACTACATTTCTAAAAGTAATAGGTATGGTCTTAATAGAAATTGGCTTAAGGGTAGAAAATTAATAAATCTGTCCAGTTAAGGTGTATAACTGTGGCCTTCCAAAACATATTGCAAAAGTGGCAGTGTGACTGCAAGTAGATTTTTAGTTGATACTCTAGTGCTTTCCAGAGGTTTCCCCACTCTTACTAGCAGTATTTGCTGACAGACCTCATGGGTTTACATCTCTGTGCAATTCTATTTTCTCACCCAGTGAAGGAAGAAACTGGCATTTCTCTGTCCAGTCTCCCATATGAATATATGAGTTAAACAAGAAGCCTCAGCTTCATTCCCCCTTACAGCAGGTACTTGGCTGAAGCATGCAAATGAAGGAGACAAGTTGTTTTTGTAGTCAGTAGAGAAGGAAAGGCACTTCCAGAGGTCAGTTTAAATGTTGGAGTCAGTCTCTGGTGGTGCTTGCCTCTTCACCATTTGCATATGGCATTTACCCTTCTGAGGGCTGGTGGAGTGTTTAGCCACTTTTTTCCCTCCATGTAATTCACTGTTAAACCAGTAATTGTTGTCTCTACCTTTTGAAATCAACCAATTGAACATGTCACACACAACCTCCCTGCAAACAAACAACAGTGATAAAAAAGATATTTCTTCTCCTTCCTGCTTCTTTTTTTCCAGCTTCCATTGTCCTGCAGAAGTGGTGGTGTCACATGAACCCTTGTTTGGATGGAGAGGACTGTAAAGTGCTACCAGACTATTCAGGTTGGTCTTGCAGCAGTGGAAATAAAGTCAAAACCACAAAGGCAAGTACAGAGATCACCTATATTTAAAGGTGCCAGTCTGCTGACTGCCCTTACTGCATTGTGTATGTTGGTGTGAGCACCAGTCTTGGCCTTCTCAAAGTTCTGGAAAGCTGTGATTAATGTAGTTGCTCTCAGAGATGGAATATTAGGTCAGAACTGCCCCTTCACTCCTGCAGTCAAACTGAAAATGGTCCTGATTCAGTCTTCAGTGAGCCAAAGAAATTATTTTGTTGTGCTCAGTGCTAGAGGGATAATCATGTCCAGAACCAATTCTTCAATTTGCAGACTGAGTACAGGGATCCAAAATCTTTACCAGTGTCACATAAAGTTAGATTCCTGTGCTGGACAGCCTTTTGAAAGTACCACTCTGGGTTGGGAGTTGTTGGGAACCTACACTGATGCCACTGTGCCACACTGAACACCACTGGAAATCAGTTGGTTCAGAATATTTTTAATTCCCGACCACCCTGTAGCTGGCCTGATTTTTATTTTTTTTTAAACCAAACCTTTGCTATGTCATCTTATTTCTTAATTAAAGGAGAGAAAATATCATATCCTCTGTCTGCTTGGCAATTTAAAATGAGTTGAGTGCATTGAAGTTCAACAAGTCACAGCAAACTGCGTGTCTAAATACATCATAAACCAGGAGTCTTTAGCAGGCAATAGCAAGGGGAGACATATGCTCAGCTTTTCCCTTTACAGCCTCCTCTAGCTGGGAAAGAATGTTGTTCATTAGGTTACAGCCTGAGTTAATAAGCAATACTGTCACCAAATGTTGTTCAGTAAGGGCTGTTCTGAGGAGTGGAAGCTGCACTAATTTCTGGATGGGTGAGAGGAAATTGGATGTTTTGGGCAGCTGTGGTGGTCTGTAGACATTGCACAGTGGCACAGAGGAGTTGGAGCTAGAAGACCTTCAAGAACCTTTTCAACGCAAACCTTTCCATGATTCCATGGCCAGTGTTATTTACCAAATGCCGAAGATGTGTTCTGTAGAGTGCCTGGGTCCTGCTGTCCTCCTGTGGTGGACACTACACCTGGAAATTGGCCTGAAGACTCTACAATCAATGTGAATTACTGGGGCTCAGTTATTGCAAGATAAAGGTTACCCTCAGCCTTCCAGTTTTTTCCCAGTTCTGATTTTTAACTACTCCTTTGTAGATAAGGAGTAGCATTGTAGCCTCACACTGCAGGGTGAGACTGGTGAATTAGGAGTTCTAGATATTGTACAAGACAACTTCATCTCTGGACATACTAGAAAAGAGATGACAATTTATACCAGAAGAACCTTATTGGAGAAGAGTGAGTCTGGTTAATTAGCCGTGGAATGAGGGTTAATTATCCTTGATGCCTTCACAGATACTCGAGGGGTGAGGGGCAGAACAAACACTTTTATGTATTGGTAACTGAAGGCCTGAGGTGTCATATCCTCCTTCATGCAGCTGCCTCTCAACTCTGGACAGTTGTAAGGAAAACAGATTGGAAGGACAAGTTCTCTTGTCCCAGGGAAAAGGAAGTATGGCATAACTCGTGTTTTTATTTTGAAAATGAACCAAAGATTTGTCTCAGATCAATAAATAAAATATTTTTTAGCTATATTATTAAATTTTTACACAAAGAGGACTACTTGAATTGTCATACCAGTAGCCCAAACTGTTCAGCACCCTGTGAGACTCAGCAATGGGATGCTCAAATCAGACTCAGCGAAACCCTTTGGGACAATTACAGAAAGTGTATACATCCACGATTTTCTCCGATTTAATAGTTGCCTTACGTCTAAAACAATAGTTGAGATCCATTCCATACTTACTTTTTTCTGTGTTATGCACCAGGGATGATCTCATTATCATTTAAATTTGTAATCAATTTTTAAAGCTTTTTAAGACCCTGGGATCAGTGCTACGTGGGACAGTGGCTTCCACAGGTTAATTATACACTGAAAGAGGAAATACCATTTAATCAACTTTAAGTCCTCTAACTTTTCATTCCATGAAAATAAGTAAAAATAGCGTAACTAAAATATTTGAAGTACAGGAGACTGCTGACACTACTCAGTATTTAGATGAATAGTTAGTGTCTGAGTGGGACAGTTAAAATGTGCAAAGCTGAGAAATTTGCATCTTCCATCAGTTCCCTCAGGGAAGGGAATAAAAACTTCTCTATGCTGAGTGTCTGTTTAGTTTTGTGACACATGTAGACGCTGCAGAGCAGAGCTGACAAAGCTTTCCTCTTTCCAGCTGCCTGTTCTCATCCATTTCCAGGACGGGAAATCCAACAGGAGCCTTCTCACTGTGCAGCCAGAGCTGCTGGGTTTGTGCCCTGTGTGTGCATTAAGGCTTGAACACATCCCTGCAGCCCCTCCAGGGTCCTGGGGCAGTTCTGCTGTCTGGGGGAGATTTCTGCTTCAAGAACAGTTTATTCCCCCCATGTGCTGCCTGGTCCCTGATTCCCTGGATAGGATGGACCACTGGGAATAGGCAGCAGTTTGCATGAGCAAACTTTGGGATGTAAATCCTGCACTTGTGCTGGAGGCAGTGGTGTTGGGAATGACGTGAAGCAAAGTAAAATAGGAGATTTCCAGGAGACGTTGGTGGCAAATTTGATGGTGAACTGCTATTTCTTTATCTGCAAATCCCCGTCGTGTATGAAATATCAGTGTAATTAACATTTCTATGGAGATTCTGCTTCTCTGTGTGGTGTAAAGGTGTGGCTGGGGCAGGTTCATTCATTGTCTGTTTGTGTGCACAGTTCTTTTGCAGTAACAACGCACCTGATATCACCCTTTTCCAGGTCAATTCTGTGTAAGTAACTCTTTCCTCTTTTCTAGGTGACACGGTAGCAAAGGCTAAAGCTGAGGGTCACTCCCAGAACTATGGCACGTGGAACTGTTCCTTGGCTGCTACACAGAGACCCCTTTTTTTGTCGTGAGGTTATTGACTTAATCCTTTGAACTTGCAAAGGAGTTGGGAAAAAGGACAGCACTTCTCCTTTGTGGCTGCAGTTCCTGAACCTGGATTTTGCTATTCAGTGGTACATCATATTTTCACAAGGAAACACAAGGAGATTTGGTTCTACCTGAAACGCACCTTGGATTCTCAAGGATCTGAGACCTGGCTGAAAACTGTGGAAGAGCACACCTGAGCTTCTTGTGGTGCACCAAGGATAAGACTTTCTTAATGACACAAAGATATGTAAAATTGTTTTAAATGAGTTTCGGTCATGAATGTAATTTAGAAGATCATAGAAAGAAAATGCTGACATTAGAACAGTACAGAGGTCCTCTAAGGTCTTTTCAACCTATATGATTCTATGGATTTGTCTGAGGTGTTCCTTGCATACTGTACAACACAAAAACAGCAAGCTGATCCCAGTGAACTGATGGGACCGTGTTAGTAAATTATGTCTTAGTGTGTTTTCAACTGTAATTTAGTACCTATCAAGGTGGTATGAAGTTGAAAAGATGGAACTTATAGAATTAGTAGCAGTTATTGTAGGGCAAACTTTGGTTATAGCTGTGCAATTAGATTTATTTCCTTAGATAGGTCTAGGTAGTTTAACCTTTACATTCATAAGTGATGGCAGGAAAGCATGAGGAAGAGATAAAATTTGAAAGCAGGCATAGTTTTTCTTGTCCTAAAATAAATCCATTCTCTAGGGGAATAGCAAAGTATACATATTCCTTGCCTCTTTGAATCTAGATATGGAAAAGAATTTAGCCATTAGCTAGAAATATTCATTGAGATGCCTCAAAAGAAAGGAGAGCAAGCTTGTACTGCATAAGGAAGGCTTACTGGGAGGGGAGTAATTTGTTTGGATTTTCATAGCTTTGGTTATATCCTAATAGGTAACATACTTAAAATTCATAAGCAAAATTCTAGAGAAAAGAGAATCTTCAGTTTCAATTAGTTCTTGTTTAGAATGATTATAATAATTAAATGTCCAGTTCCTTGACAGACTGAATTTCCAAGTGGTTACATTTTGAGACACATAATTGTTCCCTATTATTGTAGATGCATTTCATGCTCTTTTCCTTATTTGCCTGTTAGAGTTTTTTGTCATCAGTCTTCATAAATAGATTAGAGGGTAGAGGTGAAACTGTAGCCAGTCTGTTCCCTCTGACATTGCAGCAGACTGATGTGCAGTGGTGCAGATGAACTGCTGGTGACCCAGAGACAGAAGTCATTGTTATGTTTTATGTAAATACTGGGGTAACAATGCACATCCAATTTTTATACAGACAGAAAGGTGAAAAAAAAAAAAAAAAAGATGTCTTGTACCAATGTAAGTCAGTTTGCATAAGCTTTTTAGCATATGGGAAAGATCCCATCAACAGTGGGAAGCTCTTCAGGGTCAAAATTATTAACTTCTGATTTGCTGGAGTGAGTGGGAGCGTTCAGCCAGTTAATTCCACCGGAGTCAGTGGTGGAATGATCTGGCCCTGTGTTTCTTGGTCTTGACTTCTTTGGTTTAGGTCACCTTCAATTATGTATTTGATTGCAGCTGGGATCCTAATGGTCATTGTACTCAGTGATAAGCAAACAAGAGATTTTCTGCTCTGTGCTTGGACAGCTGAACAGTTAATAGACTCTGCTTGTCCTAATGAGCTCTACATTCCCAGTATTTTTTCCATTGTTTTGATTTTCTGATTAAATTTTAAAAAGACCTTTACTATTTCTATTGTTTCTCTGCATATATATTCATGGTGTCATCAGGGAAGATCCTTTTCATTTGCTTTGTACAGTGTTGACCCGTAACTGGAATTTATTCATTTATTTTGGTAAGTGCTTTATGGCAATGTTTGGTCAAAACCATTGCTGAGATGTTCTAGGTGAGGAAAAAAAAGTTTTAGAGAAAAGCTGTCTATTTTTGAAGCTAAAACCAAAGAAAATAAGTTACTTTCCAGTGGTCATACATTGGATCTGTGGTGGAATTGAGAACAAACCCAAAACTTCTCTAATTCAGTCCTACCCCAAAGAGGTGCAGCATGTCACATGCCCTGAAACAGCCTCCTGGGAGATGCTTTTGCTGTCATTGAGGAAGGGGAGAACCACAATGTAGATTTGGTAGCATGGGATTATGAAATATGGCCCAAATGAACGACTTTGCCCATGACAGAGATTTTATATTCCTAAAGAAGCTTTGTTCCAGAGGATCTTGGGTCAATTTACAGCCTTTTCTGACCCATTGCACAAACGCTGTGATGTGAGCCTAACTCTTTTTTTTTGTTTTTTTTGGAGGATTGCTGCTGCTCCCAATGCTGTTGTCTGGCATCTGACACCAGCTCTGCCCTTCTGCTGAGAGACAGCAGAATTAAAGTCTGTGCCAGCAGCTCTGTTAGAGGAAGAGATCAGTGCTCAGATCCTTGGTGTGTTCTCTCAGGAACAGTTTATGTTTGACTACTGGTGCTAGAAGAGTGATTTTGGTAAGCAGCAATCCTCACCATCTCTTTGCAACCCCAGTCTGCTCCCACTGTGGGGCTGAACCCTGTGGGTCATCACACCCAGGGTTTTGTTTGGACAGACACTCTCCTGTCCTGGTGCAGAGAATAATCCTCGTGCTCTGGAAGTGGCAATGTCCTGCCATGCAATTTCAAACTATTATTATTGCAGACACCTCTCTGATGATTTATGAATATCCAAGCTGAACTGATTCATATCCTGACTATTCCTATATCTTATTTCTTAGCTGTGTTCTTTTTGTCCCTCGTCAGGATGACCCTGATGCCCTCCCTTTCATCCAGGAGACATTTCAGTAGGCATAAAATAACTGTGGGTTCTTCACGTCCTTTTTTCTCCCCTGTGCCTGTCTTTGCAGCCCTCCTTGCAGATTTGGTGAATGTTTTTGAGCACAGATTGCCAGAATGATGTGCTTTGTTTGGCATCTGCCATTGCTGCCACCCAGGAGGGTTGAGCCCTGCCAGGGCTGACTGCTGAGGAGTTCCATCCTGTCTTACTTTGATCAGGAATTGCCACTGCTCACTCCTCAGCCATTCCTTACCACCGTGCTTGCCTTCTCCGGTTGGATAAGGAAATATCTGTGGTATCAAAATAAATGCTTGGATATATAGACTAAACTAGATATATGGCATTTTATTTATCTAGAAATTAAATTATCATAATATAACTTCCTTCAAGGTTTCCCTTGCATCCTACAACTCTGTTAAATTCATGATAGATTTTTTTTTTCATTTTCCCTTTACCTCTAAGTCTGTTATCTTCAAGGATTTTTGTTCAAATTTGGATCTAAAGAGAGTGGATAAATTTTTTACACTTGCTGTAAATTTTCTCAAGGGTTAGTTTATAACAAACCTACAACAATAGAAAATGGCTTTGAAGACTCACAATTTGCTTGCAGACTGAAAAGGCCCTGAGGTAAGAGAACAGTTAAGACTTCTGTCATGACAATAGATGCTTCTGTACCTATTGAGATAGAGAAGATCCTGTAACAAACATTTGGGATAAATTAGTACCTCTAAACTGTAATAATGTCATTTAAAGGACTGCTTGTTGCAGCACAGTGTCTCTCAGCAATGCATTGGGGTAAGAATTCTGGACAAACTCACAATGGATCTGCTCACCTTGGAACTTGGAATATATTGGTTATGTTCAGGAGGGTGGTTTTTTGAAGGTTAAGGGATTCTCACTGCCTGGAAATGGGAATCCTACACCTGAAAAGAGAAAGTATATACTGTTTTTCACTTCAGTTACCTTAGAGCTTAGTTGAGAAACCAGAATCCCATTTGCAAGAGCAGGATTAACTAAACAATGATAAAACATAAAACTTGGAGTTTTTTTTCTCACATCATGACTTTGCCTTGATGAATATACAGACTATCTCCATATAATTCCCTTTATGTCTTTTGCTGTTAAAGTTACCTAAAAAGATTAACAAAAAATGCCTGGGCAGAGTTAACAGCTTGTACTTTAGAGTCTAGAACTCTACTGTTGAATGTGTCTCAGTTACCTGATTTTTCAGGTAAAACTGAGAAATTTGGATGAAATTTCTCAAATGGGGGTTGGAATAACAGCGCGTACCAATCTTCAGGAGACCTTTTGCATTTTATAAAGTACCACAGCTTTATTATGGTTGTGAGGACAAAATCACCCACCAGGAGAAATTGAGTAAAAACCCTTCAGGGGCCAATCTGGCCTGCCCCTGTGTGTGAGTGTGACATTCCCATTAATACATAAAAATCACATGCACTCAAAAGAAGGGCAGTTTTGGTAGTATGTTTTATTGGTATCATATTGTTATTAAAATAATTTATGCAAAACCATAGTCAGTGACAGCCAGAAAAATCACTACAGGCTGCTCTGGATGTGGAGGCTCCAAGCCTGTGAAAAGCCACTGTTGCATTTTACCAGCCCAAGATGGGTCCTGGAAATGAATATATATTTCTGGTTCTTTGAGATGTAATGACTTGTAAAAGGTGCAGACATGAGGGAGACTTAAGTGGAAAATCAGCTCTGTTTTCATTCTCCTGTCCCATTCCATAACAGAGAAGAAAACTCTTGCACCTTCAGTCTTTGTACACTTTTCTAGGACTGAAGCTCAGAGATTTATAAATCTCTTCTAGCCAATTTAAGTTTTCCATTTTGGAAGGTATCTAAGAGCATGGTGGTTAAACAGTGATTTTATCAGGACCCTGGGCTTTAGCTGAAATGCAGGTGCCATATATCCTTGTGGATATAAAGTGAGGTACCTCAAGCTGCTGTGAAGGTTGCAGCTTTTAAAGCTGTCTTAACTCTCTCGGTTGTCTGTCTCAGCCATAACCATCATATGCCTCATAGGGGTTATTTAGGGACATCCAGCACTAGCAGTGACTTCTTAAATTTGGGATATAAAAGGTTTTTATCTTTGCAAATGAAATTTTGCAGAATTGACCCCACTTACATGTTAGGTATTTAGGTGTTGATGTCCTCCAGCAGAGAAATAGGAACACAAACATTTTGTTTGCTCACTGGAGTTGTGTTTCATTTAATCACCATCCATGCTGCCATGACATTGCATGGGTTGGTACAGGAATTTACACAAAATTATATAAACTGTAGTAATTCAGCATCCCTTCTGCTCTTTAGTGTTCTCACTGGGTGAAGGTTTGGGATTCCATTCATGGCTCTTGGCTGTAGAATCCTGATTTCTGTTCTTTGCAGTTCAAGGTTGTGGGTGGATGTACTATATATATTTTTTTTTAATTATTGAATAATCAGAGAGATTTTTAACAGAAATGCCTTCCAGTCAGGGAACTTCTTACTGGGTCTTCTGAGCAGAGGGAATGGTTGGCTCAGACATGAAAAGAAATCCGTGAAGGGCAAAGTTCCTCCAACCCCACAAATGCTCTCAGTGAGCCAGAGTCGTCACAATGAGACATGGGTAACACAACTTTACCTCAAGATACGCCATGTTATTGCTACAAAGCATTATTCAAGACATTTCAAGGACTGTTAACCTGTGGCCTTCATGTAGCTGAGGCCTTAGACAGCCATAATAAATTGCAAAATAATTTTGATGCACCTTAAAGGAACATCTACGATGCCATCCTTGAGCTGCCGTGAGAAAGAGGTGAACATTACAGCAGTGGGAAAACAGCCTAAAGGACAACAAAATCAGCTACAGAATCTATTTGTCTGCTGTACAGCACTATACAGATCCACCCAAGCTGGTGCACTGGGTGATTTTCCAGTTTACAGACTCATGATCATTTTTTCTTTGCCACGTTTCTCGACAAATATGCCCATTGCTTAAAATTCACTAGAACAAGTGATTTGCAAGCAAAATTGTCAGCTGTTTGCTTACCCTTGAAATTAAGTAGCTCACAAAGTAATCTACTACAGTGCTAAAATCAATGTAAAATGCATTACTCTAACACCCAACAAAATAAAATCGGCGCTTTGTAAAGCAGCCCTGCTATTCACAGGACTAAACTCTGCTGTCACTCGGATTCCTGTGGAACTCCTGGAGCTGATGAGTTCACACGGGCCCACATGAATGCACAATGATGTTCTCGATCTGCCTTTTGAAGATGTGCCTGCAGTCAGCAGGAGGCATTAGCAAACCCGTGAGGAATATTGCAGGAAGAGCAGAGGAATGTGCTGCTGCTTTCAACGACTTTTACCGGGCCTTTGGAAAGTAATGGAGAAAACTGCTTCATTCCACAGCAGCCCATGGCTTTCAGAGCCTGAGGACCAGGCACTGCCTCTGCAGAGAGCACGAGTGTCTGCCCATGGTTGGCAGTGAGCTCAGGGCTCCTTGGCTCTGGGTATTGTGCATTTTTTACACAGGGATGGTGCAAGAAGTGATGTGGCTGTGTTGAGTCTAAATATGTATTCCAGGCCTTGTGAAGAAGGGGCCATGGGGATACTCTGCACCCTCAGATGGATGGGGGCTGTGTGAAAGGATTGAGCTTTCCCCCCACACTGTGTCCAGAGACATTCCCTCTGCTCATGTGCTAAGAGTCCAATCTTCTGACAGGGAGAAAACACAAACAGTCGCAGAAGGGATTTGAATTTCTGCAGCAAGGGCTAGAAAGAACGTGGGCTTTTTGTCACTTAAAGCAAAGCAGACAAGGTAGCACATCCCAGAGGACACTAATGAGCCACCTGATAACACCAAGTGCACACCTGACCTCTTGACATGGGAAGCCAGAATGACAGATGTACTGTCAAAATAAAAATCTATCAACTTCATCATGTAAATCTACCCCCAGATGCTTTACAGTAGAGATCTGAGGGCAAACAAACATTTTAACTTACAGAGTAACCTTGTAAACAGGAACTTTTTACAGAAGACTCCTGTTAATAATTTATGAATTGTAACAGTGTTATGAGAAAAGGATACTGAGCATTGATTTTTGGCATTGAATGACAACAAAGCCAATCCCCCAGCTCCCACAATAATAATGCACTCACTGTTCTAGTCTTGGGGTGTATTGATATGCATATTGCATTTGCATAAAATCCTGTCTCTCATCTTTTATATTATTCATTTTGTGTTTTCCATTTCTTTCCCAAATGTGTTGAGTTGTTCCCTTAAACACAGATTTCTATTCTGCAAGTGGAGAGGCATCTCAGAGTCACTTCAGGATGCTGATTTTTTGCTCTTTAATTAGGTCTGTAAAGAATTTGGTGCTTAGATCACGAATTAATTTTGTTTTCTTGTTTATAAGTAATTTATTGTGACCTCTTGAAATGATAGCATTTGCCCTGTGTGAAGACAGTTAATTTTCCATGATGTGACAAGCATAGTTTTTAATTAGATTAGGGTAATCATGTCAAAAAAGGAACTTTCTTTTATGAAGCACAGGGATATTTGCATTCTTTAGGCAAAACATTCTTTTTTTCACATGATTGAGAATTAAGCCTAACACCAAACAGATCTGGAGTGCTGGAGCTCATGCAAGAAAAAATTTTTGAGCTGTTTATAATACCTTTCAGGACTCTTCTTCCAGAGCTGCATTTGTGGTACATGTTTATTTATGATTAATGTATCAATATTTTAGTTTCTATTTTAGAGAGGCTTTTTCCAAATATCTCTAAGTATTTTTGCAGAGAAACCTTTAAAATATGGATTTGGTATAGCTCGAAATGTTGTGTCTTTTCCCCCTTGTACCCTTGAGCAGTGATGGCACAAATCCTGTCCCTTCTGGACATCCTTTCTTTGGGGAAAGCCCCTGATGGATGGGGAAGGGTGGCTGGAGGTATGTGGGGAGGTTTTTCTGTGTTGTGTTGACACGAATTCATGAACGGAATCTTGGATTATCCATTTGGATTCAGGGCATGCAAATGGTGTGGGGTTTTCAACATGATCTAAAGCTCCCATAAGCACCTCTGAAGATGTTTTAGTTAATAGTTCTGATGAGGCTATTTGAATCTGCCAAATCAAATCAGATTTTGCTCCTCCTTTAGAGGTGCTTTTGTAGGCCTGTGGTTTAATGGGCTGATGGCACTTTCAGAGATGCTACAGTTTTCTGAATTGCTGCAGGTGCACTGATGGGTGAGACCCCATAGGCCTATTCTGAGCCATTAATGCTCACCACATCAAGAATATTTCAACAGAGTTATGTTCCTGGATCATTGATCTGCTGATCCATAGGTGTGCAGAATTATATTCTGTCAGACAAGCTGAAAGAGGCAGAAATGTTTTCTGTATTCTCCAGCAATATATTTTTTTTTCCTTAAGGGAGGCTCAATTCAAGGATTGCTTTGGAGATTTTAGAGGTGTTTTTAATGTAGGAATGACATTATTGAGGCTACCAATTGTGTTTGATAAGTAAGTTAAGTAAGTTTGATGAGTAATTGTGTTTGATAAGTTTGGTAAGAGCCTACCCTGCTTGATAAGTAGTTATATATATATAGCTACTTATCAAGCATGTATATATATATACATAGCTGCTATTCATATATATATATTAATAAATAGCCTGTGAAATTATAAATTATTTCCTTTCTTAATGCTTATTCCCACTGCACATTATGTTCTAGAGTGTGATTCCTTGTGTCCTCAGATCTAGGACAAATCAATATTTGACAAATGACAAAGTCAGTCCTTTAAGTTTTTTTTTTTTTTTTAATATTTGTCAAGTTCATAAATATCCTGTTCTGCACCTGTGGGGTTTGGCTCTCAGCTGATTTCAGGGAGTGGCCAAGCAGGAAGCTGGGAGGGAGGAATGCTGGATTTGGTGCTGCTCCTAACCAGAGTCCTGCCATGGAGACTGTGTTTGAGGTCCAGCTGCAGGCTGGGGCACACAAACAGCACCAAGGGGGTTGAACAAATGCAGGTAGGTCTGTAAATGCAGTGGATATCCTGGCATGCACCTTTATCCATAGAAATCCTGCATGAATGACTGAGCCCAAAGGTTCTCCATCGATGCTGGAAAGCAATTCTGTCCCTCTCTGCTTTATTGCTTGTGACAGTGGGAGCTCAGAGGCCAGGGCTGTCCCCATCCTGTCCCCAGGGCACAGGTCCAAGGGAGAAGCCAGACTGTGGTGTTTCCCTAGTGTGCATTCCTGCAGCCCAACCACCCACAGCTCAGTCTGCTGTGTAGCAAGCAGGTAATGTGAGATGTAAGAGCTTTGCCAACTTGTCTGTCAAATATTGACTGTGTGCAGCTACTGTGAGGCTTTACAGGCAGTGGAAAACTTGGCTGCGTGGTGAAAGCTGCTGCTATGCTCATTCAACCCGAGATGTAGATCTAAATTTTCCTCATTTCTGTTCTCCTTTTCCTTCCACTCCTTCTATCCAAACTGTGCATAAACACACATTCAAAAGGCAATGGAGACATATCATTAAAGCCTCCTGCACTGCTCCTGCATGGACAGAATTAGATGAGAGTCATTTATCCTTTCAAAACAGCACAATTTGTTCCTCAGGAGCATTTACAGTATTGTGCAGCTGAGGAAACTCTTCATAAGAGCATCTTACGGACAGGTGCTGCAGAATGGTTTCCTGTAAAGGGCTAAAGGTTTGCCAGCTGCTCTGTGGCTGCAGCCAGCTGCCATCCCTGCAGAGCACAGCCATCCTGAGAGGTGTGGGAGGCTGGTGGCTCACTGGAGCCCTCTCAGTTGTCTGTGGTGTTAGAGCTCACCACAAGCCACTGTGGAACCCCCTGGGAGGGTTTCCTTTCCCTTCCTGCTGCTGGCAAGGCTGTAACCCTCTGAGGCTGCAGCATGTGTGGCACAGCAGAACTTGCATTGTCACTTCTGCTGTTGGCCCTGTTACAGCTCCTGCTGGGACGGATTTGCATGGGGGGTAGATGAAAACATGACTGGCATGTAATAGAGAACCAGGGTAAGGAGGGAGACAGGTGGAGATTTTCCAGTGGCAGAGGAATCAGCTGCTGGCTTTCATCCCTCTCCAGCACTTGGGTGCTGCAAAGGAACGAGGAGAATCCCATTTATCAGTATTTTGCTTACATGTGTGGCAGGGAAGGATTGAATGCACAATTCTGTGCTGTGATCAGGCTCCAGGAAGGGAGAGAAAGACAATGCTAGATGAGAAACACTGGAATGTAAACACTATTTTTTAACCCCTTTCTAATTTTTCTCAATTAACTTGATATTCAGAGGTAGAATCATAGAATAACCTGAGTTGGAAGAGACCCACAAGGATCATCAAAGTCCAGCTCCTGGCCCTGTAACAGGACAGCCCCAGAAATCACACCAGGTGCCTGAGAGTGTTGTCCAAACCCTTCTTGGATTTTCTTCAATCTTGTAGGTTAAAGTAGTGCTAACTAAAGGTAAAATGTAATACTTTATTACCTATTATGAGTGACAACCCTTTCATTTTCACGTGTTTACTAAATAAAATGTTGGATTTGCAGAGGTATTCCTTTATAATTGAAAGCACCACTAAAAATCCGAAATTAATTTTTTTAGCTTCACAAGGCAACAAGAACTTTTCTTACTTTGTGTCTGCTTTCTGCAACCCAAGGAGACTGTCTTCTGCGGCCCTGGAGATGTCTCTGCAAATCTTAATAAATCCTCAAACTCCAGTTAATGTCTTCATGTGCATTAGTCACATGTGAGTCTAATCGCCATTATGAGAGCCCGTCGTGGGTCATGGTGAACCATTTCCCTTGGAAATAATTACCCTCAGTTGCAGCATAATGTGTTAATAGAATTGCTTTAAAGCAGGAGAGCAGTCCCATTAGCACTTGTCAATGCTCCGAGTATTTTCAGAATGTCTCTCACTTCTATTGTGAGCCATTAGAAGGCACAGGGCTGGGATGCAGCAAATAGTGTCTGGTGCACGCTGGCAGCTGTGAGCGATGGACTGACAAGTGATTTATTCCGAAGGAGACACCTAACACTGCAAAGGGGGCTGTTTGGTCCGGCTCTGCAGCCCTGGTGAGGAGGTCAGTGCAACTCTTCCTTCCTGGCTTTGCTCGGGGCTGTCAGAGCTGCTGAACCAGGCACAGCATCTGCATATGCCAGCGGTGCTCTAGAGTGAGCTTTTCTTAGTTCAAACCACTTCAAAACCAGAAAATAGGAAGGAAGTGTGAGCAGGAGGCTCCTAAAACACATAGGAGAGTGTACAGGTGCTGCCTCTGTCTACCCCAGGACCTGCCTGAGCTGCTTGGAGTGAGGATTTCTGTCCCAAACCTGCACCAGGTGGCCAAAGGTGTGTCCTGGGGAGCTCTGGGCTGAGCTCCTTCACCAGGAGAACGTGACTGACCCCATCTCCCACAGCCTGTGCAAGGTGGGAGAAATGAACAGCGCAAGAGCTGCAAGGAAAGGGGAGAATTGGCAGCTCATTTGGCTGCGTGATGGTTTTGCAAAGAAACAGCATTTATTTTCCATGGCATCTGCAATCTTCCTTCACAGAACTCTCTGTTCATTACGTTAAATTGGAAGCAAATGTAGAAAATACGTGACTGTGGCTCAGTATATATTTTCATTGCTTTGCTTTTGCAATTAACTTGTTGGCATAAAAGTCATTATCTGATGACATTTGAGAACAAAAAAACCTCAATATTGTCTGGGGCAGAGGAATCCTACCCATCTTTGCAGCAGCCATTAAGACAAACACTTCCCTGGTTTTGTGCAAACAATCTGATCACTTTTTTGGCAATTCAGATCAGCTGATATCATCACCATGCTCCAGACTCCATCCCAATGCCAAAGGCTGAGAAGTAATAAATGTTCAAGTCGAAGCTGACCTACTGCAGGCCTCCCAGAGCTTCGAAAAAGCTCACAATATTTCAGCCACAGCAGGTGCATTCTGTAATCCTTTATTAAAAACTCCTGCCACACACTCCCCCAACATGTTGTGGGGTCTTATGCAGATTAAATCTGACATGCAATGAAGTCACTACAACCTTTCCTTACTCCTAATTAAAGGAAAGAGAGCCAAGAAGAGAATGAAATACTGCTGAAGAGAAATGTGAGGCAGGTGGGTAGAAATGATTGTGTTGTGTGTGGCAATCACTAGGCTTCAGGTTCATGAGTTGGGGAAGGTGCTTGACCTGCTGTTCTTCCTGTGTGTGCGCTTAAATTAAATTGTAGGCTTTCTGTGAAAGGTAACTGACTTTGTTTAATTAAAAGCCTCTTTCCTGTTCTAGCTGGACTTCTAATTCCAGTGTGATGTGTAGGCACACGGTGCTTTGTCTTCTCAGGGTAATTAGACTTAGTAATGCAGCTGTCCTGTTTACAGTGTAAATCCCCCTAATGATGAATGGAGTAGACTTTTGGAGAAACCCTGATGATACTTCAGACAGGGAGAGTGGATGATCTTTGCAAATAACTGGTGGGTGAAAGTAAATCATTGTCTGCTAATAAGCCTCTGATTGCAGTATAAAACCCTGTGGAAGATTAGAGAACTTGACTTTGCTTTATTTTAGTCCTGGCTGCGGAGCTGGAGCACGAACAGGAGTAGCTGGTTTGTTTGTGGGTGGGATCCTGACCTTCTGTCTTGAGAGTCTCTTTGAGAGTTCACACCATGGCAGAAGCTCTTCTGTGGCACTGGTAAGAAAAATGTGACAGGAAGGGTTTAGAAATGGACAGTCTGTAGTGATATGGGGGCAGATTCTGTGTTGTGAAGCGCCCAGTGACCTCAGCCAGGTGAAAGGACCTGCTGAAACACTCTATAGCCAAATAACAGGAGACCTCTGTGTCCCAAAACCCCACATCATCAGGAGAGAGAGCTGATTAGGGGTGGAATGAGGACGTGCTTTTACCCTTGTTTGCAGGTGTGTTCTGAGGAGAGCAGAGTGTGCCAACTGCAGTCCCTGACTTCTGCTGAGACAGAGCTGGGGACAGGAGGGGAGGTCACTTCAGCTGTCAGATTTCAGAGACCAGAGACTGCTCAGCAGGGAAGAGATGAGGAACATATGGTGTGGTGGGAGGAGGTGACAGTGAAGATCAAGAAGTATAATGAGAAGTAAACTTTTTGTTGGGTGCTGCCTTTAGGAATGTGGTGTCAGAGGGCAGGAACTGGTGAGAGTGGGGCTGTTTGTGCAGAGGAGAATCAAACAGGGTAAAGACAGGAGCTGTGAACAGGGATAAGCCTTGGGAGGGAAACTGCCTCCTGTCAGGAGTGTTCTCCTCTAGGCAAATGTGAGCCTGGAGGCCACAGGAGCTGTGGTGTGAACTGGGGAGCATCTTAAAAATGGATGTTCTGTGTCCTCTGGCTGCTCTCCAGAGGAATAAAACTGGTCCCTCTGGGTATTCTCTAGGTCTGGTTTTGATTCAGAAAGGGTCAGGAGATATTTTTCTGGCACAGATGGTTGTATGAGTACAGCCCTGGGAGGAGGGAATGGCCATGGGCAGGGATGTGCCACCAGCCCATCAGGCCTGGGGCTCACTCACAGGGACCACAGGGGCAGCTCCAGGGGCAAGCAACTGGTGAGGAGATCCTTCAGTTGGACTAAATCCCAGTTCTCCTAAAAATCTAATTATCTAATTGTTCTTTTAGATTTCAGCTACAAGGGAGGAGTTGGGTGGAATTGCCTTTTTTTGTTACGTGTCACATCCTGCTGTCATTGCACAAAATAATTCCCTCAGCAATGTCTGATACTGATCCCAGGGTGTTCAGCCCACCAAGGAGAACTTCAGGGACTAACCAGCACCGTGTTTACTGACCATGCTGAAAAACTTCTGGACATCTGAATATCTGATACAATTTGTCATAGAGTTCTTGTGGCTGTTATGGCTCCATGGGAATTGTTTCCTAACTGCTGAGAATTTCAGGATTTGAAAAATGCTGTGGTCTCAAATTAAGACAGAAACCCCAAATCTCCACCATTCTTAGTCATCAGCTGAGGGAATTTAAAGGAAGGAATTGACTTAGTTGAAGAAACCTGTTTCAGTAAATTGTAATTACTGCAGTTTGAGTTCAGACTTCTTAAAATGTAAATGAAGTATTTGCTGCTCATTACAAATTTCAAAGGAAGAAAGCAGGTCTATGTGAAATTCAGTCTGTTTCAAGTAAAAATGTATTTTAAAAAGTAGCTTAGGTTACAGACTTTTTTCTCCCCAGCTAAAAAAATTTTGAACAATTTATTTGCAATGTTTTGAATTAGGTGAAATGGCATTTCTTGATGTTTCCTCAAAAATTCCCAAATTGTTTTAATGATCTAGCCAACACCACTCTTCTGTGGCTTTTTTGCCAATATGTTGGTTTATGTATAATTATACTGGAATTATATTAAAAGTTTATTTCATAATGAAAATAACCTCAAGAGGAATGGTAATGGATATGGAGTTGCAAATAAAACACTCTGCAAAAAGTGAAATTTGCTCTGCAAGGAGATCTTGTGCTCCACTTTCAGGTCTGAGACGGTAATAAATTGAACACAGAACATTTCACAGACAGTGTCAGATGTAAAATATATTAATCTTGTCAGAGAGTGTACTAACTCTCCCAGATTTATGATCAGGTGCACTTAAGTGCTGTTCTTCTCATTAATCTTGATTTACAAACAGTAGCCTTCGGAACAGGGGGTCAGAAGAGACAAGAGGCTCATGGATGTGTTGCTTGGATAACTCACCTTCCCCTGCTGCCCTGCACCTCTCAATGACACCTTTCCATCTTTAATTACTGAAAGGTCTTTAATCTTGTCTGAGTAAGGGCAGAATATGATGAATGTGAGGGGTTGCCCGTGCCACTCTGGGTTTGTGTTTTAACAAAAGATGTCACGGATGTTGGTGGGAACAGCAAGATAATCACATCTACTGCTAGCAGGACTTGATGCTGAGAAAGTTCAAGAGGAGAGGGATGCACTGGGAAGGAGGAAAAACAGCAGGAGAATTACTGAGTGAAGAACAGCCATGTAGAAAAAATACAGTTCCTGAAGAAATTGCATTTTAAAGCCTGCTTAACACACATAATGTAAAATCCTGCCCATCTGCAAAAGAGTGTCCTTTGTAATACTTAAAATTATGGAGAGCTGGAAAACCAAGCTTTCACAGGAAATAAACCTGGTTATTCCACTAGGTGCTACTGGAGACAAATCAGTCTGCCTGCAGGCTGGTGTGCTACGTAGGATAACATCACCCCAGATTCTTGTCAAGGTACTTAACCTGGAGGAGTAAATAACAAACCTCCCAAATCTACGTTCCTAATAGAAATGGAACGAAAGAATTCTTCTGATGAAGCTGCAGAACTGCCAGATGTGAGAAGGTAGGTGTACACCAAATAGTAATAATTTCTAACTTCTTCTCTGGTATGGTCTGTCATGCAAAAAAAAAAAAATGTCAAGGACAGATTGAAGCATTCTGCACATTGTTCCTGCTCTTGTTTTTCTGTACTTTCTCTGTGGGTATTTAAATCTGCTAGAGCATCTGTATGTCGTGGGCAAGATCAGTGTTGTGTGGACTAATGGACTTTGTAGGGCTTCTTCCAGTTCTTCCAAATGGGAGTAGAAACTCATGCCATTTGATATGATGCGGGCTTTGGGAAGAGTTTTGGCATGAAACAGTTATCTGAGTTGTGAATTTAGGTGAGGAAGTAAATCCATTCTAAAGAAACATGCCTGAAGTGTATCAGAGTCTGGGCTTCCCTGATATCCACTTGAAAAATATTCCACAGCTATTGATAAAACCCACCTTATTTTCTTCACAGCTCCCATAAATGCTTTGTTCTGGGCGCTAAGACCTCTCAAAGGCTCACAGATGCCGTGGGGGTTCATGGATGAGAATTCAGACTTTGATGTGGTTGAAACTTGAGACACTAATTGCTTTGAAAAATAGAACTGGGGGCCTTAAGCTGGCATCAGATACTGGCTGGGAGCCATGGGAAAGACTTGAGCACAAACCAGATATGCCCTTGGCATAAGCCATGAAATAAGCAGTTGTTCCCCATTCCCAACCAGCTGGAGCTGGTGTACAGTTTCCACACTGAGTTTCAAAACACATTGAGTTATTATAATCCAGCCCAGAGGTGACAAATTCATGGATTGCTGATGCCACCTAAGCAGCCAGACTTTGCAAGGTGTCAGACCCAAGGCACAGCCCTGACAAATGTGAGCAGCATGCTTTTCCACAGAGGGGCAGATGATATTTCCACGAGCTGTTAAAAGAAATCCTTCCCTTCATCCTGCATTTTGGCTGTGCTTGGATTCATTCACTTCAGCCTCCTTGGATGCAGTTCAAGCCATCTGCTCCTCTCCAAGAGCTGTGCTCCTGGAGTTGTTGTGGCGTGCTGTGAGTGTCACTGGTGGTACCCGTGGAGAATGAGGACACTGTCATCTGCAGGCTGCTGCTAACCAAGCCTGCAGCACCTTCTCCATCCCTCCCAATCACCCTTCTTAATTAAAGAGAGGAAGAAGGGTGATGTGAGTGTCCATGGGTTGTTCAAGGATGGGAGAAAAGAGCCTGGCTCCATGCTTAGGTTTGCTGGACATCAGTGAAAGCAGCTTTGTTGGGGTTGAACTGTCCACTTCTGGTATTATTGTTATTAAGGGTTTCTTCAATTTTTGTATCAAAGGCTGCAGACTAATCTAGGAGTGGAAGGGAGGTGGTGACAACAAGAACTGTGTGTCAGCAGGGCTCTGTGCTGTTTCAGGGGCTGCTCCCTGTTCTGTTGTCCAAAGTGAGACAGCTGGCAGGGAGCAGCGAGGTGTCAAGAGGAGAATACGTGTCAGAATCTTCAAGGTCAAGGATCAGCTTTTGAAAAGGCCAAAGAAATTACTTATCATTGAAAGAAGGACTTTGAAGACTTGATTTTTTTCAATATTTATTTTCAATCCTGGCTTTTTTTGGGAAAAAAAATTGAAGTTTGCTGGAGCACAGAAACACAGACATCAGTTTGGTTGTAGGTGAAAGTTTCTTTTCCAGGGAGAGCCATATGTACTTGATTAATGAGCTGACAAGTTCTTCTCCATGACTTTTTGTTTTGCTGGCTTAGAGATTCATGGAGTGACCTTCTTGGTAGGGATAAAGGGAATAGGCAGAGTGAGGGCATCTAAACAGTAGAAGAAAATACATAATGATATTTTTTTCTGACTGGTTTCCTCACTTAGGACAAGTTGAGGCTTCTTTGAAAGGCAAAGCAGTTTCAGTTGTTCTCAGCCATGCTGGTTTGTAGTTTAACCTCTGATCTCTGCTCTCATTAGCTGGCAATAATTCCAACAGAGGCTGAGATTCCTGGTGCTTCCAGAATACAAGATTTCAGATTTTGTATTGAAAATATGCTGTAAAATGTGTTCACTTCGTAAGAAAATCCAGATAATAACATGATAGCTGAACGTCCTCATATAAAGTTTCCATGTGGTGGCAGGCAGCTGATCTATAATTCCATTGAAAGAGTTAGAAGTCTTTCTTTTTGGAGGAGGACATGCTGCTGATCATCTTATTTTCTTGCTGTATGGGTTTTCTTCATGGATTTATTTTTAATTCTGATTATTCAATGCAGGAATGCTTTCTGTATCTGAAACTGAGGAACAGATAACTCCACCTCTTCATTCATCTGGGATGTGCTAAAATACATCCTAGAGTGCAGAATGTATCTCAGACTCTTCGATGAGAAGGAGCAAAGGTGAGAGAGGTGTCTTTTCAAGAGTCTATAGCATCGAGTCACATCTCAGTGAGACACTCATGGCTAAATGCAGCAGCCAAATTGAAATCCTGCCTAGTCTGACTTGTTTTATTGGCATCTGATCCTGCAGACACCTGACAGTGTCAGGCTTTCACCCCTTCTGTTCTGTTTTAATGGTGCTGCAGAATGAGCAACAGTCTTCAGAACTGATTCAACAAATGCTGAAGTTGGAAGAAATATTTTATGCCATTTGAGAAGGTTTAGGGCACTGCTATCACAGCAACTTCATCCTGGTGGTTTCTGTTTCCTGAGCCCTAGTGGGGTTGGATTCTCTGTGCTCTGCTGGGCTCTGTGCAAGATTTGCATTTCTGCCTCAACTGGGTGCAACTGGTTTAACAAACTAAAGTAGAATTAAAGAATTTGATGTTCTTTGTAAGGGGACAGAGTCAAATGTTTACAGATGTCACCAAGGCCAGAGCTATGGGTGGAAGGAGATCTGTGGTTAGGAAAACCAATCACTCAGCAAAGCCCCATCCCTAAATTAGCGAGTGTTGGTAGTAACTGCAAATGCACCAGGCTCAGTGCTGAGATCTACCAGTGCTTCTCTGTGTATTGCCCAAGTGCCACACAGAGTGAGATGCAATAGCAGGTTTCCAAGTTAAAAATTCAATGTTTTTTAAAATATGTAAGGCATAAATTAACACTTATAATGAAAAGCTGGATGATTTTTATCCCTTAGAACTGCTGCTCAGAATGTTTCTTTGTTTTGTCAGATTGGAAAGGCATCAAATTGTTTTATTCATTATTTCTCCCCATAGATTACTTTCCAACTTCGTGTTTTGCACTATATAGTTTGGAATATTTTTAGACTGAAAAGTGCAGACAAAGAGACTCCCAGCTTGGTTTGACAGTATCTTGTGTATTTTATGCACCGGTTTAAAGCAAACACCACCCCTTGACACCCCCTCAAGAATAATGATCTTTGATTTGATTCACTCCATGGACCTAGAATTGATATGAAAACCCGTGCAAGGACTAAACCATGTGAATAATTAAAAAATTGTGTCTAAATACAAATGCAGCAGGGTTCACCTCTGGAAACTCTCAAAAGAGCTTAAAGACCTTTCATGAATAGTTTAAGAAGATATGGTTCTCTGTTGGGATTGAGGAAACAGGCTGGTAACCTTTTCTGTCCCCTTGTGCATCTGTCTTCCATAATTATCTAATTCACTGCTTTAAATTTATTTCCAAATAAGGAAGGATTGTTTTTCGATGGAAAGCTTAGTTACACTACAGCTTACTTGGTCAGAGAGGCATGAAGACAGGATAAAGAAGAATATGTCTGGTGGCAGAGGTTTCCCAGGAGTTTCAGTCAGACCTGGGTTAGGCTCAGGGTGGAGAGGGATCAGCAGGACACGAGGCTGAGCTGGATTTATGGGTGTAGTTATCTAACAGCAGCTTTTGCCTCTCAAGGTCAGCCCACCCGAAGTGCCTGTGCATAGTGATGTTCGAGAGGAATAAGCCATAAAACCATAAAATGTACAGCAGACTGAGGAGATGTCAAGTGGATTATTACTCTGACAGACTCAGGAGACCAAAGCACAGGTGCAGCCCAACAGCAGCTGATAAAGTAAGTGCTGACTGCTACTGAGAGCTCCCAAAGCCTGGAACTGCTCATGCTCCAACTGGACCATGCCCTGGGTAGGAGCTGCTCCTTCCAAGGATAAGAATAGGCTTAGACCCTCCTGAATGGTGGATAAGCCTGCTAATCCAAACACTCTCTCCATCCTTGAGAAGCTGTGTGATTTTCACTTGTTTTATTGGCATCTGATCCTGCAGACACCTGACAGTGACAGCCTTTCACCCTTTCTGTTCTGTTCTAATGGTGATGCAGAATAAATAACAGTCTTCAGAACTGATTCAGCAAATGCTGAAGTTGGAAAAAATATTTTATGCACTTTGAGATGGTTTAGGGCACTGCTATCACAGCAACTTCATCCTGGTAGTTTCTGTTTCCTGAGCCCTAGTGGGGTTGGATTCTCTGTGCTCTGCTGGGCTCTTTGCAAGATTTGCATTTCTTCCTTAGCTGGGTGCAACTGGTTTAACAAACTAAAGTAGACATTAAAGAATTTGATGTTCTTTGTAAGGGGACAGAGTCAAATGCTCAAAGACCTTCCTCCCAGAGATGTGGCATGAGCTTGCCCTGGCACAAGCAAACATTCCCGATGAAGTTTTGGAAGGGGTGAGGACAGCACCTATGACATCATCCTTGGTGGACTTTACCCATCAGTAATAGAAAACCTGTGCTCCCGTGGGCACAGAGAGGACTGGGCAGAGGGAAAGGTGCTGTGGTTTTTGGGTTTGTTTGTTTCTATCCGTAGGGATGAAGGAGTTGGTGTGTTGTATGTGCAGCACCATCCTGGCACCTGTGTGCCAAAGGAAGGTGGTGTCTGCTGAGCCTTTTCCTGCAAGCTCTTTTTCCTACCTCCCCTTGTAGGAGCTGGTTGAATTTGGCAAACAAAGAAATGAGACACTGAGAGACGGTTTTTCTGTCTTCAGCTGATCTTAGGTGTAGATTTTACCAGCAGTAACTCTACCATGTACCTCACTGACTAATTTGATGGAACGAGCTTCGTAAAAACAGATGAAACTATTTTCCATTCACTTCAGGAAGGGATAATTAGGTGGGAACAGAACAGACAGGAACAAGTCACAAGTACTGCTCTATCAGGCACTGCCTTTGATCATCGTGTTACTCCCAGGTTTGCAGTCACAAATTAGGGTGTTCTATTTGCACTGGATGGGGCTTCAAGCACCTTGTGCTCAAAGCTGCATTTTTCCTTGATTTCCTCTTCAAATACCTTTTTCTCATGCAGAAATTTTCAGGCTACTCTGGACTCAGAGAAACTGTGCTATCTCCGAAGGTGTTCACAGGGGAAAAGGCAACTTTCCCAGTCTCCAGAAACATAAAGTTTGCCTTCACTGAGTTTGAACTAAAAAGTAGGCTCTCATTTGTGCTTCTTTGAGGTGCTTTCTCAGAACCAAAATTAATTATTTAATCCTCTGTTCTTTGAGCCCTGTCTCTGCTCTGTATACTAAGTTTCCTTTCTACATGGCTGTGACTGTGAAGGCTGTGTGGCTTCTGAAGGTCTAATAAAAGCAGAAAATGCAGGAACATTCAGCAAATTCACTCAGTGGCCAGGGCTGTGAGTGGTGAGATACAGCTGAGAACTGAACTGGACAGATTTCAGACCTGTCTTGTGTGCTTTGCTCTGTTCCCTCTCCAAATCCTCAACCAGTGAGATAAGGAAAACCTTCATTTCTGTCCTTTAGGTGTGTCTTTAGGTGAGTCCAATAAAGGAGTGAAAAATTACCAACTTCTTTTTGTTGTGTGTGTGAATTAGAAAGGAGGAAGGTGAAGGAAAGACTCTGAGGCTGCTTTATCCTATTGCTTTTGAAACTGCGAAGGAAAACTCTGTTAAGTCTGAGTCTGCCAGGTTTGGCAGACAGATCCTCTGTTATTGAGTCTCTTGAAACGAAAAGTGATGCCTTGGTTCCCTGGTGAGGGCCCTGGAGGGAAAGGAAGCCACTGGAAGGCTCTTGAGAAAAACAGCAAGGCTGTCACAGGGTGAAAGTCCCCACAGCCTTTGAGAGAAAGCTCAAATAAATGCTTGAAAATGAATTTTTAAAGGGAATCAAAGGCGGGGAGGCCTTCAGGTATTAGGAGAGGTGGAGGAGAACACTTGTGATGCTTTGTCATCTAGCAGATGGAAAATTTCCCCCTGGGACCAGTGTTGGGGAGGCTGGGTTGGAGTATAGGGCTCAACTCCAGCTGTTGGCATTTCCCCTTCAGTGCAGGGTGAGTGTGATGGTGTCCTCTGTCAGTGGCAGGCAGGTCAGACAAAAGGATGACCTTCATGTTTCCTCCACAAAAATACTGACCTACATGCCCCAAGGCCATTTCTAGTGCCAGTTCTCACCTTAGCAGTGAAGACTCCCCAAACTATTAATTTGGTTTGAATCAGGGAATATTTTCGGTCCAAACACCTGGGCTCTGTTTTTATAAAAATTAAATCCAAGCATTTAGGCCTTAGCAACATTAAAAAAAAAAATCCCCTCTAGGTAGAGGTGTGATAGAGTTCTTCATGGAATTTGTCATTTCACATTACTGCTGGAAAACAAGGAGGCAGATTGCCTTGAAAACCGTGGGGAGATGCTGATGGAAGCAATTTGTGCTGTGGGGAAGTGAGATGTGTCTGATGGAAGCGGGAGGGCTGTGAGCAGTGGGTGTGAGGGGCACAGCAGCTGCAGGGCTTCCCCTTGGCCAGGTGTGCCCACAGGTGAGCTGCTGCAGGGAGCAGCAGGGCAGCTCCTTGTCCATGGTGCTTTCCAGGGGTGAATTCCAGCCCTCGAGCTCTCACCTCTCTGCTGAGTGACACAGAAAGCTTCAGGTTCCCACTGGCCACAGAGTTTTTCACAAATCCCACACCTTCCTGTGCCTCACCTTGCTTGGCCATCTTCACTTCCTTGGGTGGAAATCCCTGGGTAGGAACAGGGCCTAAGGCAGCAGGTTGACTTTGGATCATTTTCCATTCTTTTTGCCTCATTCCCATGACAGAGAGGCTGAGAGGCTTATAAATTCTGAGTTATAGCTGTAGGCAGTTCATGGAGGGGAAATTGGGACTGGGGAGGGTTTGAAATTTGCATATACACCACACCCACTGCCATTTAATTTGCATCCTGTTTGCATATATCATGGTTAGATAATAGCCGTGCGGTACTTTTAAGGGGTAAGGACTGTATCAGTTTGTCTATGATTTATACAATTTTTGCTTTAAGTGTAATTTTATAGAGTAGTTTGGAGAGCATGCTGTATGAACTTCAATTTAATTTCACAAAAATGATCAAATGACGTTTATCAGCCATAAATACAGAGTTCCCTTTGAAAAGAATGTTGTTTTCATAAAGATCTTAGATTAACAGCACTGCAGTGTGCTGGTTAATAGCTGAAGAACCATGATCTAATCCAATAGCAAAATTTCCCATACTTTGGGCTTGCAGGGACATCTCTGCCCTGAGCTGGGTGGGAACTCAAGACTTGTGTCTGTTCGGTGGTGTGTGATTCCTCCAACTTTAAGGCCTGTGAGTTTGGGTAGTGTTTTAAAGCATGTTCCTTCCTTGTTTGCATTACAGGAATGATTTTCCAGGATGAGTGCAGCAGCTGAGTGACAGTGTCTGTCCTTCCCAGGATGGCAAATGGCTATACCACAATCATTAGATAATTGTGACTAGTGTCTCATGTGGGAAGAGAGATGCCAAAGTCATTTCAGGATGCTTTTCATATTTTTTACCATGAACTTGTCACCAATTCAAATGTAGGAAGTAAAATCATCTGACACCCTTTGCTTTGTGCCTGTCTCAATGGCACAGGAATTTCAACATCCTTTTTAAAATTTGTTTTCCCCTTTTGGTTTTACAACTGTTCTTCAGCACAAAGACCAGTTCTGCAGAGCTATTTCTGCAATTTTGAGAAGCAGAGAGGTGCCACGCTCCTGTCATTGCATTTCTCTTGACTGGAAGGACTTGGAAATTCCTCTAATGCCATCCCAAGAAAAACTTTCTTCCTCAGAGATCTGGTCCCACGTGCTTCTCTGCATTTTTAGGCACCCAGTCATCTTTTAGCTGTAAGTATATCTTTGGTCCTGTATTAAAACCCTTGGAGTATCATGTCTGCACACCCTCAGGAGCCTCACTCTGTAACCACCCTCTCTGCTCCTTTTCATTAAAGGCAGCTCTTCCCTGGCAGCCCGGCCATAAATCTGCTCTGAGGCAGAGAATATTTCTCTGTGGCAGCACAGAGATCCTTTTTTGTGTCCTTTTGGTGGCAGTGGCCTCCAACCAGCAGTGCTCCCTCACTCTGCAGCCTCGCTCGGAGCCCCTGCCCCAGGCTGCCTGCAGGGCTCAGGTTTGCCTTGAATGATCTCTCAGCTAAGAAATAACAACGTGTCACTCTGGCAACCTGAGCTTAAATTGGTTTGAGTCGGTAAGGAATGCTCTTGGTTTCTCTCTAACCTCCTGGCACGGGCAATAATTCAGCTCTGAATGTGCAGCCTGTTATTACTGTGGGCTTTTGACACATGGATGTGAAAGCTCCTCTTAACCTGGCAGAGCCTTGCCAGTATGATGGACACCTGGAAGGTCTGCTCTGTTTTGATCAGCACCAATGTGCTTGGGAGCACATCCCTAGTCAGGACACCACCTCTGCCAGTGTCTGGGTGCTCCAGCAGGGCCTCAGGAGCCAGGGAGGGAGCTCACCCACCTCTCGTTTTGTCCCAAACCCAAAATCTCACTTTGCACAAACTTTATCTGCAGGGGAGACTGGAGATGTGCTGTGACAAGTTGCAGACACTGTATTCAGCGAAATGGCCCGAGTGTGGGTTTGTGGACTGGAGATCCAAGCATTTTTCCTAGAGCTTTATATACTTGTTTTATAGCATACAAAAGCAATTTGGATTTCTTCTGCTTCTTGATCTTTCTCATGGTTTTCCAGCTTTGCAGCTTTGTTTCTGTGCTCATGTGTGCACATGCTGCTTTCCTTTGTCCAGGCTGCTCAGAGGGCCTCCAGCCTCTCTGCAAATTAAAATGGGTGTCGGTCTCCTGTCTTGCTTTGTCATGATGGGAAAACAGGTATGCTCATGTGAGCTCAGAACAAATCCTTTAAGTCTATCATCTATGTTTGCACTTGAATGACTCATTTTAAATTTGAGATGTGAACTATCAAAGCTGTGGAAGAATACAAGCGTGGGTTTGCTTGGTGGGCTGCTAAACAGGATTTCTGAGTAAAGCATCAGAGATTTAGGAACCCAGAGCACCTTTAGAGACCCGAACCTTTGGAAATAACTGTATGGAACATACTGAACACAGAGGCACAGCACTGAAGGCATCACCCTGTGCCTTTCTACCCTGTCATCTGCTGGCTGTGGGGTTTTCAAGCTTGCTCAGGAGTTGCTACAACCTTAAAATCCCCTTGCTTACCTGCAAGGGTGCTGTCAGCAGCTGCCTGGCCTGATGTGCTCCTGAGCCCACAGGGATGGAGTGGAGCTGCTTTCTGCCTCCATCTGCCTTCCCACATGGCCGAGGCTGCGGCTGCATGTGCACGGCAGAGAGTGAGGCTGAGAGAGCAGCCTGAGAGGCAGCCAGGCACTGGGTGTCTGCTGTGCAACAGGAGCCTGCCATGAGCCTGCCAGCCCTTCCACAGCTTGAATGAGACAGAGCAAGACACCAGGTCAAGGAGAGACATGTGCAGCAGAGGGGGAAGTGGGAAAGAAATCCATAAATATTCAATGAAGGAAGCGGGAAAACACATTCTGATTACAACTCTGGCTCTAATGTATGCAAATGTAACAGTTTCCACCCCTACTAAGGAATCATGTATTACATACATTACATGATGTAGTGCCGTGTAGCAACACAGTTTATGACTCCTAGGAGAAGAAAATCATAATTCAGTGCCATTAACAAAAATAATAGTGCTTTGACCCAGAGGAGCTTTCCTTGGAAAGCCTGTACAGATTCTATCTAACCTAATTTAAGCAATGTCATGAGTTGGAACAGATCGCTATCAAGTCTGTCATGCTTGTCATAACATGGCACTTGAATCGAAGACATCCCTTCCCAGGAGAAATCCCTGTGAAGGAACTGTATTATTTAATGGAGTTTAAGATTCCTTTGAAGTTTCAGAGCTTGTTTGTTTGAAAATTGTTCCAGTAAAACCCAACCCTTAGCCAGGTTTCATTTAAAGAGAAATGAGTTTGCACGTCCATGCTCATGGGCTGCTGTCCCTCAAAGTTGTAATTAACTGGGGGTGCAAAGGGGAAGCTGCTGAAGAGGAGCAGAGCACACACCACTGTGTGCTTTGCAGCTGGCATTTATTTTCTGGGGGACAAGGTTTTCTGGAGCCTGTGAATGGGCACCAGCGTTTATGGGAAGAGACATTCCCTGGTGACAGCCACCTGTCTCTGTCACACCTTCCCTCATCCCTCCTGCATTTTGTGCAAGCTGCTAATTAGCTTTCAGTTTTTAGTGTGTAACGAGGCAGAAAACCTAAGAGGGAAATGAGACTGCGGCATCACCCCCCAAAAATACGTGGAGTCAAACAGCATCTTAATGAATTTAAATCCTTGGATGGTCACAGGCTCACGACTGCTCATTTAATTTCTGATTTGAAGCAGCAACAGTGGCTGTTGGGAGGTGTGGAAGTTCACATCCACTGCTCCAGTGCTGCTCCCATTGCCAGCCTTTTCCATCCCCCATTTGTTCCTGCTGTGCCTGGCACGAGTGCCCAGGGAGGCAGATTTTGGGCACGTGTGGGCTGTCCTCATTTAGTGAGGCTGCTGAGGAACCTCCTGTTTGCAGAAACTTTGGCAGCTTGTCACAGCGTGTCAAGATGTGCTCGTCTCCCTGGATAGAAGAGTTTATGCATAATGCAATAAATAGAGACAGGCAGAATTGCGTTCCCTGCATTTAGCAGATTTCAGGCTGTGTGAGAGAGGAGTTAAACTAATGCCTTCCTGTCAGCCTCTCAAAGCATTTAATCATCTTTTCTGTGTTTACTTTCTTTGCTCCCCTCATATTTATTTGTTTATTTATACAAAATCTTTTGGGTTTTACCTCTATCTGTTAAAAGCGAGGCGATGTCTTTTTTTCTTTTTGGATGCTTTAGGAGATGTTGGGGAATACTTGAAAAAGAAATATATTGGGAGAGGCATGAGAAAGGTATTTAAGGAGCTGAAAGCATAGGGAAAAAGAATAATTCTTTTCTCCCCTGGCTGCCCTGCCTGTTCTGAAACTTCTGTGACCGGGCCACTTGGTGGCCTTTGGAAACTTTGGTGTCTGATGCTGAAGCTGTGTTCAAAGCAAAGCCTGCCCAGTCCTGTGTGAGGCACAGGGCTGATCAAACCCCACTGAAGTCAATGAAAACGCTTTCACAAAAGGCAGTGGGCTTTGGCTCAGATGCTAAAAGCATTATCATCACTCTCTGGCTGATCCTCTTGATACCAGTTCTCTCATCAAACCCTCTGACAGAAAAGGAGAGAAAATCCAGTCCCTGCTGGTTAAACCAGCAGCTAAACACAGAGTTTTGACAGATCTAAACCACTCCTATGGAGAAATCAGAGTTTTTCAGCACAGAGGTACAAACCCACAAGTGTTAGAAGCTACAGCAATCTTCAAAGCATCTGTACCCCCCAAACTCTTAAGGTGCATCTTTTCCATGACCAGAAGAGCAGTAAATGCTGCAGGGTATTGCCTTGCATCCTGCCCAGCCTGTGGGCACAGGGATCTCCCTTGGGCACTGTGGCAGGGGTACGGGGATGTGCCATGATCCCAGGAACAGGGCTGTCCATGGTGGAGAGGCTGAAAAATGGAGGATGTCAGCTTGGGATAGAGAAGACTGAGAGCTGGTGAGCCATAACCAGGGAGAGGCAGGGAAACAGAGCTCAGAGCCCAAAAGAAAGAGATATTTAATGAATATTCAAGACAAAAAAACCCCAAACCAAACAAAACATGATTAATCAGGACTGGCCTTATTACTAATCCTGGGATGTCAGTACTAAATGAAAGTGTAGTGGAGGGAACTTGAACCCTGACTTTTGTTCCTGTTCTTACTGCAAAGACTCAGTTCACAGCTTCAGTCACCAGTAACAAAGAGCCAATAGTCAGGTGGTGGAGGCATTGACACAAACCCTGGCTACATATTTTTAAGCAGCTTCCAACTCAAACAAGAAGACAGAGCTAAAAGACCCTCCTGATTCAATCAAACACCTCCTTCCAGCCAGCAAGAGTAACAGGCTTTGGGTGTTAGATGGCTGGTCTGAGTGGATTAATAACTTGCTTTATGTTATCAGCCGAGTTTCATCGAGAAATAAATCCTGTCTGATCTCTGTGAACATGGCACAAGATTATTCCAGCAAGTGCAAAGGTTGGGATTTGTGCTTTGAAACTGGTGGTGAGCAGGGCTGGGTGGGGAGAAGATTGGGAGAGGATCTGTGCCAGGGGGGCTGCACTGGGCCAGGGTTTGGGGAGCAGAGAGAGGATTGCAAAGGTTCCCTGTGCTCCTGACCTGCAGAATCCAGCACATGACACATCCCTGAGAGAAACTGCCCTGAAAAGTCTTATGAGCAGCAGCTGAGTGAGCTGGAGGTGTTAACCCTGGAGATAAGCAGACTCAGGGAGGACCTTCCCACTGTCCAAAAGATTGAAGCAGGGTGGGGGGCAGTATCCTCTCCCAGGAACAAGTAATAGGATAAGAAGAAATGGTCTCAAGTTGTGGCAGAGGAGATTAAGATTGGATATTAGGAAACATTTCTTCACTGAGAGGGTGGACAGTGTGGTGAGGTGTGTGGGAAGCTGGACTGAGAGAGCATGGTGGAAAGAAGTGTGGGAGAGGATTTTGTCTGAGAGGGAGGCAGTTGTATCCTACCCCTCTACCAGAACTGCGCCACAAAGCTCAATTTTCAGGATTCTTCCCATAGGAAATTCTCCACAGTGTTTTAATTAGCAATAGAAAGACATTTTAAGAAGCTTGAGGTTTCATACTCCATATCCATGCTTTACTTATCCACTAGACACACACCTCACCTTTTGTTCTTGGTCTTCATTTGCACTTTCTGTTTGCTTTTGGTTTCGTTTTGTTTTTTCTCTTCTGCTTTGAAACAAAGAAATATGGACCAAAAAATTTAAATTATCTGGTTAAAGAAGCTTGGGTTTTCAGCTAATTTTTTTTTATTACCCTTTCCCTGTGTTTGTATGGCAGTGGTGCCTAGTTCTGTGTGTTAAGCCTTGTGTGACTCCCAGGCAGAGCTTTTTGAGATCCTGCAGTGATGACAGACCTAGTCCATGCTGTTGGCTTTCCACAGGATTTTTGTCCACTGCTGAGAACAAGCAGCAGGACTTGGTGTGCTAAACCCATCCTGGACTTTTATGAAAAGATTTTCTTCCCAACTGGCAGGACCACTGAGGTGAGAAACAGCCCTTAGAATACAAACCAGGCTTTTTATTTACTTTTAATCCCCCATCCCCAAATCAGTATGAAACAAAACCATTTAATTATACCATCCTTTTTACTGAATTAAAAAAAGGATTTTTTTTCCCCTCATTGGAGCATCCCCCCCTTCCACAGCAAGTTGCTCTCTGGTTTGGAAATGCTTTCACAGACGTCAGTTAAAATGTCAGAGCCTTCTGATCTGATCTGTGCCCTCCCAAGGGCACCTGTGTTTATTTTTACCCTGTCCCTCACCTCACTTCCTTTTGTCTGTCGAGCCCCCTGGCAGAAGCTGTCCCCCAGCCCTCTGTCTTTTGGTATCTCCTGTGATTCTGCTCGATGGTGGTTTTGGCTGTTGCTGCCTTTGCCTGTCCAGAGCTGTGGGTGATGCTGGAGCTGCTCTGACCCGGTGTCATCCCTCAGCCCCTGCATCCCTTAGGAGCTGAGGAAAGGCAGCAGCAGCAGGAACACTGCTCAAAATAAGGTGGAAGAAGAGGGGATTGTGTCATGGGAGACCATGGAAATGGGGGCAGAAAGGGAGCAAGATAGGCAAGATAAAAACAGGGATGAAAAATGAATGGGTGACCCAGACCAGCGTTGGAGGCTCTGGGTGGGTCTGTGCAAGTCATGAAAGCATCCAGCTGGCCTTGCTTCTGCACCAAGGGAACACCAGGGGCTTGGGGAAACTACTGCAATGAGACAAGCAAATAAAGCTCAGTTACCTTTTCCCGTAATTTTGATCCTCATTTTGGCAAAACCTCTGTCTTTCCCTGATTTGTCCAGCAAACCTGATTAAGATTACATGGAAGGATTTTTTTCTTTTTCTTTTCCAGCTGCAAAAATACAATTTTTTCCATGTCCAAATGGAATGGGTGATTTTCTTGTCAGTGTCTAAATTGGCCTCCTTGGGAACATACTCTGGTGATGTCTACATCACAGAATAGAGACAACTCTTGCCTTGAAAAAAGGAAAGAAAGGTGGTGGTTAATGAAATAAAAACTGTGTTCAAAATGCATTATAATAAAACCCTACAGACAGAGAGGTTTCTGGCTGTGCCTTTCCTTAGGGTCTCAGCTACGAGTTCCTCAGGGACTCTCAATCCAGATTAACCCACTAGGGAGATTTATATATATAAATATATATATATATATATATATGTATATGTAATATATGTATTTCTATGTGTATATATATGTAAATACCACATAAGCCTATAAAAAATCCATAAGAATCTCTCTGTTGACTTCAAAAGCATTTAAATCCATGGTAGTAATGCAACTATATATTTGTAGCTGATTTGAGGATTTAGGGAATCTCTCTCTGAACAACTCATGAAGGCTGTTGGAGATTATAGCATTACTCCAGGTAGCTCTATTAAATTACAAACACTGTTCTGATTGTGCTCCCAGTCTGCCTGTGCTGCTGTCTTTTTATTTCTGCCTTGGACTCAAAGCCCCAGACATAGTGATGATGCTGGATTAATAATGGATCAGGCTGTCTCTGGAGCAAGGCTTGTTTTACTGCCCAGAGGAGCCGTGGGGTAGGGAAGTGAGAGGTCATTTTGAGGGAAGAGAGTTGAAAGGTCAGGTAGTGTGGCTTGGCACCTGCCCAAGGGAGCTGGAAGGGAACCCAGGGTCCTGAGTACCTTTTCTAACAGCAGAGAAGTGATGAGCCCATGCTGTGGTGGAGGGGGAAGAGCCAGGAGGTGCAGTACTGTTAGATTTTTAATGGTGCAACATAGAATCATAAAATGGTTAGGGTTGGAAGGGACCTTAAAGCCCATCCTGTTCCACCCCCTGCCTTGGCAGGGACACTTTCCAGTGTCCCAGGATTTCTCCAAGCCCTGTCCAACCTGGTCGTGGGCACTTCCAGGGTTCCAGGGGCAGCCACAGCAAATCTGGTCAACCTGTGCCAGAACCTGCCCACCCCCACTGTGAAGAATTTCTTCCCAATATCTAATCTAACCCTGTTTTCTTTCAGTTTAAAGCCATTCCCTCTTGTGGAGATAACAGGGAATTAAACAGCATCTGAAAACTCAGAGCCAATCCTGTGCTGGCACAAGTCCATGACAAGTGGTGGCATCTCACAGGGTCCCTTTGCTAGTCTGGGACACCTGGGACACAGCAGCAGCACAGAAATGAACTCTCCCTCTGTTTGCATGTAGCTGAAGTGGAAACGTGTTCCTCCTGTAAAGCATCATCTTTTTTATCAGTGAGCTTATTCCGGAGAGCTCTCCAATATTAATGGTTGTGCCTGAGCATCTGTAAAATGAGCTCCACAGGATGAAAACCTTGTAAGTCAATACAGGGAGTGTTGGTCTGTGCTGCCACTGCCCTGGTGTGCTGTTTGGCAGGAAGAAGGTTTCCTTCTCTGTCTTCCTGGGCTTAGTTTTAAATAGCTTTTATAAAACAGAACAACCTCCTGAGCCTTAGGTAATTTTACCATATTAGATATTGAAGTATTGCTGAATCCTGTTAAGAAAATCCAGGCTGAAGAATACAAAGCAAAACGATAATGTCCTAAACCTAAAAGTCAAATCTCTTCAGGAATTTCACCTGCTTCTGGTGAGTGGTACTGAAAGACAGAACTGGTTTTTTTCTGGGGGAGAGTCCTGTCTCTGAATGGGTAACATATGAGTTAATCACAGCCATAAAGGGCACAGGTTGCACCCAAATCACCAGGTTGGGTCTGGTTTCCTGCAGAGAATTTTTCCATTCCACTGAGCTCAATTTTTTTTTTCTATTAGCTGATTTATGCCTTTCAACATGAGCTGTATCAAAGTCAGCATTTAGCATTGTATATTTTCTTTGGTTTGCATGCAATTTGCAAGTGATATACTGTACTTTTATACAGTTAATGTGTTCATTTTAGTGTATAATGCATGCGTGAACTTTCTGAATTTCGAGCTGAAAATATGATAAGTGGGTTATATTATGCAGTGAAGGAGTTGTTATATGAAAACACTTCCATATCATCAATTATGTACCAGCTTAATACAAAACGGTATTAATACATGAATCAGTGAAGGAAGTTGTATAATAAGATTCTCATGAGAACATGAGGCTGATATTTATTAAAGATGTAAGCTCCATGTTAAGAAGGAATACTTTGTTTTATTCATTTATTTGATAAGCATCTCTGCTTCCCAGAAAGAAACAATTTCATTGTATATTCACGAGCAACTCTCACATGTGTTTCTCATATTTCTGACAGAGTTCAAAAGTTTGATAAGCAACACAGACATTGTAAAATCCAACTACTGCTTTATAGCCCATGAGTATTGCTTTCATTTGAGCACAGAGAAACTCAGTGGCTTTGGAAATGACTCCTCAGACAGCTGGTGATGCTGAGTGGGATCCCATCCTGGCAGAGCTGGCTGGAATGCTCAGTGGGATCCCTCCTGTGCTGATGCACAGCATGGTCTGAGCAGCTTCAGTGTTATTTTTGCCTTGTTGCTCTTCTACTTATTTCACCTGGATCCCAAACTGCAAACGTCCCTCCACCTCCCAAGAGTATTTCAGAGCAGACTGCACACCCTGAGAGCCCAGAGCTCTTAAAGTCAGCAGAGGTGGGTCTGGAGCTAAGAGGGGTCTTGCAGTGTGTGACATGTCTGGGTTGGGGGCTCAGGGCCAGTGCAATGTCTTGTGTAGGAATGGTTCCAGTCCGAATGGAATGGAATGGAATGGAATGGAATGGAATGGAATGGAATGGAATGGAATGGAATGGAATGGAATGGATTGGAAGTAGTTCACTTGGAAGGGTCCTGTGATGCTCATCTGGTCCAGCTGCAAAGACACCCAGTGTAAAACCCAACACAAGTGGAGAGCAGGAGAAGAGCCATTTGATCATGGTGGTTCCCCTCCCAGGTAGGGATTATGGAATATTGGACTGAGGCACAGGTCCAAACAGTTTTTAAGATTGGAGGAAGATGGGGGCTCAATTCTGTATATTTATACTAAGAAGTTAAAGTCTCTATTACTCCAAGGCACAGGCTTTCTCTTGAAACCCCATGATGGGTGGGCACTGAGTCTGAGCTGCTTTAATAGTGATCAGGAGCCAAGAGCTGACTCTGCCAGTGGTGTCAGTAGTTCCCATTCATCTCACTTTCAGCAATATTTGGAGCCAGAATTAAGATGCCTTGAGATGAATAGGAGCCACTGTCTGCTGCCTTCATTCTCATTTGATTAAAATCCAATAGTTTTTTGAGTACTACATTTGATGAGAGGGTGCTTATTATTGTTTTTAACAAACATTTAGATGCTCTGGTTGATTTAAGGCTGGCACAACCCCTTCATCTGTCTGCAGCTCACAACTGACTTATTTCCCCCTATTCATTGTAATGTGCTACAGGCACCTGGATGCCAAGAGGAACCAGGGATATTTTGGAAGGAAACCCTTACACTGCTGGAGGAGCTGAGAAAAGCAATCCTGAAGGGAACAGTGCAAAATGCTGCACAGACAGCCATGGCAAGAGAGCAAAGCTTTGGAAACCACAGCACTGGGAGAATTAGGGGGAACTTCAAGTACCAGCACATTGCAGAGATTTTGTAGCACAGATTCAGTGCAGAGGAGTCATTTACTGGATAATGACAAATAGAAAGAAAAAGCTTATACTATATCTAAACCAGGGTAAGAGTAGAGATTGACAACTGCGTGATGAAAGGGAGAGGGAGAGAAGTCAGTCTGTGTGTGAGGGAAAGAATGGTGATCAATATTAACAACTGCACCCTGTTTGTTGTAAAAAGTAATAGGATATACAGGAAAACATAAGCAGGGTGATGAAAGTGTGGACGAGGTGATAAAGGAGCCCATGAAAGTCAGAGGGAATTTGTCTTCAAATTTTCCAGGCATTTGGTAAGAGTGACTCTGCAGAGAGCTCGAGGGTAGCTGTCTGGCAATTTGCTTGCTTAATATGGCTCTGAAACCAAACAATAATTCCATTTAAAAAAAAAAATATATATATATATATAATCCCTGCTCCTCCCAGGAACCTTAGATGTTGTTGTTGTGGGGCAATTGACACAGAAATCATTCCAAAGCTGTTTTGCAGAGGTATAAAGCAAGAAAGATTGCTGCATAATTATTCATTTCCTTCCCCTCTCTTGGCAACTTCCAGCCCCTAAACTGAGGACTACTTCAGTGTGCATATGACTCAGGAGAATATGCTGCTCCAGTGATGATCCAGAGGACACCAGTTGACAGCTGGGGACACTGGAGTGTGTCCAGAACCAGTGCTGAGCTGCCCAGCCCCATTTTGGAACAACCTATGGGAAGGTGTCCCTGCCCACAGCAGTGGGTTGGACTGAGATGAGCTTTAAGGTCTCTTCCAACCAAAACCACTCCATGATTTTGTGATTTCCCAGCCACTGGAGGTAGGGCCTGGTCCCAACAAGTGTCACCAGAGCAAATGTTACTGAAAATTCCATCCTCCATGCAGCCCTTGAATCAGGCACGAGGAGAGGCCAAATTGTAGGAAATCTCAGTTCTTCCCCTAAGTTCCTGTCCAATTTCTTGTCCCCAGCATGGCACAGTGTGATGGATAAACATCCAAACCTCAGACTAACCTGAAGCAAGGGAGCACTCCTATCACTAATGAAGACACATTGTCACTGGGCTTGGTTCAAAGACCATTAAAGTCTCCGAGTGGTTCCAGTGGGGACCAGAACAACCCTTTTCCTGAAGAAATAGAGGCATATATTAACCTTAATTGGGAACAGTCTCCACGAGGATCTTCCCTCTGAGGAAAAGGAGCATTTTGCAGATATAATTGTTTTGGAGGGAGTAATTATTCCGTGGATGCTTCCTGAGGTGAGTGATGGCTCTTGTTATGTTTTTCTCCCTGAAAGTGGAAGAGCTGTAAGAGCCCTGTCAAGGAGCAGTGGCATTACCTGGGCTGCTGTTCCAACACAGACACACACTAGTAGGAGGAACATTTGTACAGTTTGGCTGAGAGCATTTCTCTATTATTCCTTACCCTGCAGCACAACACAGTTTGCAGCAATTGATTGGCTTAGCTGGACAGTGAGATAAAAAAACCCTACAAATAAGACTGGGTAGGAGCTGTTCTTCTGCTGTGATTAGATGTAAAACAGCCCCAGCCAGAGCCGTGTTTTGCCTGGGGTCAGATCAGCAGAACACAGACCCTGGGGTTTCTAAGTGTTAATTTTTACTCAATTTCAGGAAGGCTGGAAATCATCACCCTAAAAGAACCTTTCAAGTGATGGGGCGTGAGGATTAGCGGGAGCCACAGGATAATCACTTTTCCCTCCTGATCAGGAAGATGATGGAGGGAGATGATGTGCATTCGGGAGAGGCTGACTAAGGAAAGAAAAAGGAATATAAATCAAATCAGAGATGGGACAGACAGAATTAGGCAAAACACAGTAGGGAGGAAGATCCCCTGGAAGAGAGCTATCTTCTGCAAATCACTCTGTGGTCAAGTCCTGCTTGCAGTTTCAAGCAAAATGTGTGAAATCCTAAACGTGCTTCCTCATCCCTTGGGTGGGGAAAGCTGCCCTTGGGAGACTGAACAAGGAGTGAGCCAGAGCTGATCAGCACAACCCATCCCTCCTGAAAGAGTTACTGTGAGATATGGTGGAGGCAAAAGACACTTGAAATGAGACAACTTAAAATAATTTTGTGTATAATTTGCAGCAAAGTTTTCTTTGCTCTCTGTTTTCTGCCCCAGCTTTCCTATTTGTCTTACCAGCTCTTGGCAGAGGAACTTGGGTTGAATAGGAAGCTGCTGTTGAGAAACTGTGGTTTCAGCACTGCACTAAAGCAGTCTTACCCAAATGAATTTTAAAGGCTATTTTGGCTGCCTTGAGAAATGTTGATTTATGACTTGAATGCGTCAGGTTTTTTGCAATTAGCAGGACACTGTCTAGAAGTTATAGACCACCTTAGGAAGAAATAGGCAATTGTCTTTTTTTTCCCAAGCTATTTTTATGAAACATTTTCCTTCATTCAAGCAGCAAGTTAAATACTCTCTGTTAATAAAGTGGGTTTCACGTTCAGATGAAGAAAATTTTGCTGGATTTTTCTTCAGAGTTGACCTTATCACCAAGTCTTGCTCTCTGCAAGAAATTAAAGCCATGGGCAGGTTGGTTGATTTGTTGGTACCATGTATAATATCCCCTTGGGCAATTCTGTAAGCCTCATCCTGAAACCTCATGAAACTCAGTTGCATTACATGCTAATACAGCAATTTTAAAAATAGTGGTGTCAAATATTACGTTTCCATGGATGTGAGAGGCTGTCTGTACCACATGGCATTATCAGATGTGAGAGCAGACAATGAGGTTGGCTTGAATGCCACAATTCATTATGCAAAATAACTTCCCTTTGAAGACATTTAGACCTGTCACATTTCTTTTAATGAAACCCTGCAATTTTTTTTAAATAAAAAAGCTTAGTAAGAATAGAATTTCAATAATGAATCAGATAACATATTCAAGCAGATATCAATTAAAATTTTAATTATAAAGAACAATTTTTCTTGAATTTTTCACAAGATGTTGAATTTTTAATCTGTTATTTCTAGGGGAAAAAGGGTTTTCTGAGGCGAGACCTTTGCAAAGTTTAGACAAGGACTGTGCATAAAACCTGAATCATGGCAAAGAAAACATATTTAGGAGATTTTGATGATCTAAGGGAGATAATTTCCCACCAAACACCACAGCCTCTGTGCTCTGAGAGCCACATATCCTCTGTGCAACACAGAGAAACAGAACCTGCTTAAACGAGACACAAAACTTCACCTTGTGTGAGCCAGCAAGGACGTTTGCTGCCCCAGCCGACATTATTTCATTCCTGAAAACAGGTTGAAAAAAATCTCAAAAATTCAAAATTTTTAAGATGTTTTCCCTTCCATTTTGGGATGGGAAGGATAGAAAAAAGCTTTTCATTTTCCCATGGACAGGAATTCTGAATCTAAATATGCACATTTTTGCTGAATGGCATAAAAAGAGAACAGCAAGACAACAGCACCCACTTGATACATTTTCAGCAACTGCACATCCACGAGGGCCATACAGCTCTGAATAAGGCTCTGCTCTTGTTACACGCAAGTGTTCCTGAATTCGCTGTTAAAATGCTCCCATTAGTGCTTGGTGCTGGCATTTCTAGGAGATACTACAGAATGAGGAGAAACAAAGCAGTGGAGAGGATGTGTGCCTCACACGTGATATTTGGGAATTGGTGAGCAGGGAGGAGGTGGGCAAAGCTAACACGAGCACTAAGTCATTTGCTTGTGCTCCATCCTAGTGTCAGTTATTACAAATACACACAAGAAAAGATGGTTTCTGATCCCTTAAAGCTATGGGGTGGAATTGCAGCCCATTTTGACATTTGAAATAAACTCATTATCCTTTCCTTTGCTATTTATAATAGGAATCATTCACAGTCACTCTAATAGCGTTTGTCCTTGGTGAAGGCACCTTTTGGTTTACTGTTAATGTACATTGCCTCAATGATTAACTTTATAAAGTGGGAATAATTGAAAGCCCAGCATTAAACTGCATTCAGAAGCGTTTGGTTTATCAGATTCCTGCTGGGCATGCTATGTGCAGATTTTGATGTAGTAATGGGCAGTGCAGAACATGTAAACCTTAATGATGGCTCTGGCTCAGCATCCCCCCTATTTACAGCAGCAGAAAGCCCCATTTTAAAAGCAAAGTGTGACCTCAGGAAATATAAGGTTTATATTCCTGCCAATTCCTGCTGCACTTTCCCAGGGAGGTGTTAAACCCATTATCAGCCATCATGGACAAAATCAGCATTTCCACCTTTCAATGCCATTTGATTGAGCAGATGTGGTGAATGACAGGCTTGAAGTACAAAGTGGGTACTTTGCTCTGCTGTCCACATGTCCTTGCAGCCCACGGAGATGAAAGGCTCAGCCTAAGCTCCACATGTTATTCATCAAGCAGGATTGCTCCATAAAGCTGATTTTCCTTTGCTTCTTTGAAAGTCTCCTGTAATTGAGGATTCAACTCTTTTCTTCCTAGGTCCGTGGTGAGTATAGAGAAAGACAAATTACGGTGTTGAAAAATGAAGATTTTTATAAATTTCCCGATTTTGTGTCAGAAATAAAGCAAGGAAAAATCAGAATTCTTTATGGATATGCTGCATGGGCTGTAGGTTTCATCAGTATTTCTTACACACGTGGATTTTTTTTTTTTTTTTTTTTTTTTATCCTTTGGCCATTTTATAATTGCATTTCTTGGAAAGCTTGGCTCAGGGAACATCATCTTCCTGTTGTTTTTATAGAAGCAGGACAACACAGAGCAGGCTGTGGACTGCTCATGTGTGCCACAGAGATCCAGCTGCCACATCTCATTCCCAAACCCTCCGCTGCCCGAGGCACAGGCAGCTCTTGAGACGGGTAATGAAGTTTTGGGAACAAAGAAGTCACCTGGCACACCAGCCTGCCAGGGATGCTGTGGAGAACACGCTTCAGTGAGACCCAGGCAGGAGTGTCAATGGAAAAGTGCTTTTTGGAGGGAAATCAAAGCCCGGTGGAAGTGTTGGTTGATAACAGCGCTCCGTCACTCTTTGAGGTAGGTAAGAAACATCCTGTTACCACCTGACACGGAGACACATCCAAGTGCACTTACACTTGTACTTTAAAGACTCTGTAAGCCAGAGTGGTACAAAGCTGCTGCAGCATCAGAGAATTAAGCCCTGAGGCACAAAGGCCAGATCTGTACTTGAAAAGGCTCCTTTGTGTTGCCGTGCTGGCAAACCCTCCAAGAAGGAATGAGGCGTTTGTAATCCCACACAGAATAGGGAGAGAGAGATCTCCGGCGGGGATACCCAGTTCTGTCTGCCAGGACTGGCGTGGCTAACACAGAGGGCTCACAAAAGATCTGAGGGTCACCCAGGAACCTTGCTGCGCACACAGAAACTCCTGAGCGGCTTAGCAGAGGCAGATTTGAGCAAAACAAGCTCTTGCCAGCCTTGTTCAGGCTGACTGCTGCTGTTTGTGGAGGTGCTCTGAAAGACCCTCTCAACAGCAACCTGCAACTCCACCACCTGCTCTAACGAGCTGCTTGCTCCTATTCCTGCCCTGCTTTCCACATCAGCCCATGGGGAGCATCTTCAGGGATCTTCAGGGACCTTCGCTGGAATGAAATTTTTTCCTGTTTATTTCACCTCTTGGTTCTCAAAGGCTCCGTTTTCAATCCTTCCCTACTAAGTAAGATTCAAAGTTTGTGGTGGTTTTTTTTTTTTTTTTTTTTTTTTTTTTTTTTTTTTTTTTTTTTTTTTTTTTTTTTTTTCCTGCTGAGCAAGAACCAGCGACCTTTTGAGGCAGCAGCCACCACATGGCCGTGCCTCCCTTCCCTCACACACAGCCGGAGTGCCAGACACTGCTTCAGAGCAGAAGCTGTCTCAGAGGGTGGGTTCATTGAGGAAAAGGAGGTGGCTAAAGTCATTTCCTCTTGAGATGTCTCTACAAGTTCCTGTCGGCTTTTTAGAACCACAATTCTGCAGAAACAAAGGAGCAACCAAACAAGCGACAAACAAGTCACAGGCTGCTCGTTTTATGCAGAGCTCAGAGCTTTTGGGTCTGTGCCTGCAGAGTCACCATATTTTAAAAATGGTAATTTCTGAGACCAATCTAAAAGGCTAATTGTGGCTGTTACTGATCTGCTTTAAAAGCCATGATTAAAGCTGAAGAGAACAGTCACAATTCCTGCCAGCTGCGGGAAGCTTTGTGGCTGCCTTGTCCCAATTACAGGGTTTTTTGTAGAGAGCACACTGTATTAGCATAGCTGCAGCTCCCTTCTAACAACAAGCAATCATGAGAAACATTTAATGGCAGGCTTTGGACCATGTCTTTCTTTTCTGTACAGTGTGAGTAGTGAAGGTATCTGCCCATAAAACATATTTTTTCCCCTCAGTTAATTAGCAGGTTTGGAAAACAAAAGTCAAGGTTAAAGTTGATATATTCACTGTATTATTTTTTTTTTTCCCCAAAAGAAGTAGCTGTCCAAAAGTTTAGGTGGCAGTTTCCATTTGTTCATCTCAAGTGGCATCATGTTCTTCTTTCACAGCAAGGGTAGAAGAAGCAGAGAGCAGAATTTGCTTAGTACTCACAAAAACCCTCCAGCTCTCCATACTCTTGAGGTCCTAAGCAGAGATTTCAAGACGGGGAAAACAACTCTAAGAAAATCTGGTTAATAACCCCTAGGGTTGACTAGGTCACAGTAAAAGGAAGATTGGACTAGACCAAACTGTCTGCTCCCTGTCTGACACTTGCTTTCAAGAGCCAGTACCTCAAGAATCTGGCTTCAAAAGCCTGCCAGACAATCCTCTCAGTAGCCCAGGCTCTCCACTAGAAAACTGTTCACTAGAAACACTTCTGTCATGGGCAAGGAACTCTTCTAGGAACAATGTTTTGTGGTAGCACTGTCTGGTTTGGTCATACTCTTCCTGGGAGTTGATCCAAAGCCCACTGAGGTCAATCAGAACCTCCCACTGACTTTATAATGGCTTAAGCTCTGTTTAGTTGAAGCTACTAATCCAATTTCCACGCCAGTGCTACTGTGAAGTCCCAGTGCTGACACATGGAATTTAGCTCACTGCCAGCATCATTACGGTTCCTGCTGCCCTCAGCTCTCTCTGATGCAGATTTGTTCACATATCTGCAGCCACAGGAGCTTGGGCAGGAGTCCTGCAAGGCAAGCTGATTTGGGCCTTGTCCACTGTGAATGGAAGACCTCCAGGAGCCGCCTGGGGTACAGGTAAATTTGCCCATGTAATTCAATCAGATGGCACTTGGTGCTGGTCCCACGGCTTGGGGCAGGTTCCTGTGCTGTGAGCAATGTCACTGCTGGGGAGATGTATGAAATATGTCAGTAGAGACCATTGAACACTTTTTCCAAAACAGGGGCCATTGCTAACCAGGTCTGTCCCCAATTTCCTCAGCCCTCTGAACAGAGAGAACTGAAAGGTGTTTTAGTATTTGGTGGTGTAGCACTTGACAGCTGAATAGGGATGCACTAACCCACATGGGCAGAGGTTGCAGCCTTTTCCCCACAGACCTTGCAAAACCACACTCATCTGTGCTGGGGGTCAAGAGTGTTGATGAGGTTCTCAAATTAAATTCCTGGTTTAGACTTAGTTTTATCTTCTGGTCTGACTTAAAGGTTTTGATACTTCCTCCCCCCCCCCTTTTTTTTTTTTTTTGACTGTGGTTGCCCTCAGGAGCCACCCAGCTGGATGCACAACTCTAGGGCTCAATAGTTAGTATTTTCTCACTTAAAATTCCCTTCTTGCAACCTGTTTAGGTGTGAGATTGATCCTTTCAGTGTTCATGGAGAGTTGAAACACATGGGGGTAGAGAAGAATTGAAAAGATATTTATTTGGAGACCCAGGCCAATACTGAGGAATTTGATTCAGCTGCAATGTCCAGCTGGATGTGACATAAAGCACACCAGTGCTTATAACTTGCTTTCCAGACCAGCTGTACAGAATTACTGTGGGTTTCCAACAGGTAACACCATACCTTAGGGATTTTTTAATTTAATTTTTTAATTTAAAAGGTCATATGACTGGAAATAATTATAGTTCACAAGGAAAGGATTTGCTTCTGTAGCAAAATGGCCATTGAGCTGTGCAGAGTCCTTCAATTTAATGCTGAAGTTGTGTTAAATCTTACTTTTCAAGATTTCCTGAGTTTCTTCTAATTTCCAAGAAAACTGGAGATGAAACAGCCGCTATAAATCCTGTAAGTCCAAAAGTGCCAGGTGTACAGCAGCAAGTAGTTTATCAGCTTCTGTTTATCTGGGTTTTCTTAAACCTTGTCAGATACAATGATGATCAGCACTGACTTCCTACCAAACAGGTCAATAGAGGCTTCAGTCTGATCCAGATGCCAGATGAGTTGTCCACAAAACATCCATTAGGACACAGATCTCAGGTGCAGGAAAACACAACAAACAATTACAGAGACTTCCTGGAAAAGAAACCAAGAATTTAAGCCATGATCACCTGCTTGCTCAGAAATAACTGATGAAATTGGTGATATGATTTCTTGTGATGGCCTGCCTGTTCTGTGTCAGGAAGATGCACCTTTGTGATGTCTCAGCAGATGTTTTTAAGCCTGCAGCATTGTGCTGAGAGAGAACTGCTTTAGCAAGAGTGTTGTGCCATCCTTGTCCAGGGAAGGAGTGAAATGCTGACCCCTGAGAGGTGCTGGCCAGGATGCCATGCATGGCACGGAAAGGAAATATTTCTGTGGAGAAAATCTGCATCTGGTGCTACTGGGCTGTGCAGAAGGTAAGGGCTGGTCCTCGAGATTAATATGTGCTGTGGGCACAGGAGGTGTGGAGTAGCTGTGGGATAAGATAATTCTGTAGTCTGAAACCACATTTGTCTGTCGAGTCAGCTATTATGTCGTTAAAATGTGATAATTGGAATCCAAGCATTACCAAGCCAAAAAGACAATCATTAAAGCCAAGGCACAAAAGGGAGTTAATGCCCCAAAATTATTTTGTGCAGAGTTATTTGATAAAGTAAGTCTTTCTGTTTCATTATGAAAACCCCTGCTCTACAATGAATCTTTCTAACTCTCTGGAAAATAATCTAATTATAGTTAACACTATTATGTTCTTTGGTGCTCTGAATGGAGATGTGGATAATATTGTGCTTATTCCAAAGCAAATAGCTGCGTGTTTCAGTCTGACATTTCACATTGATAGAAACAAAAATATTTTGTTAAAAACAATGGATAAGGGAAATAATTCATTTTCTAGATAATATAACAAAAGAGGGGAAAGCACCATCATGTTCTCAACAGCAGCATAAATATGCTTTGCCAGACACTATTCTATAAATACATTTAATTATAATATTGTATTCTTCTCTAGGAGAAAGCAGGTGAAACCCAACTTTCTCTTTCCTGAAAGCTTCAGATATACTTTCCTAAACAAATGAGTATCTTAAGACTCAGGCATTGTGATCACTTGAAAGCTTATAACAGCATTGGAAAAAAAAAAGATTAAATATGAAAGAATGGTATAAAGTCTAAAAATGTGCATTTAAATCTTCTAGTTTAATCTCAAACAGACAAACCTCATCTTTATTTTTCTTCTTTTTTTGTTTAATAATGCTTCAACTGGAAGCCAATGAAGTCAGAAATGTATTGACTTTGTTTCATTTCTGGTGTAATTAGTCACCTATAGTTGAATACTGATGTTAGATGCACAATAACCACCCTCAGCCTCTACAGAAATGGAAATGCAATTGGAATTTGCTCCTGTCCCTGAAACAGGTTTTGTTGAATCTAATTTGTTTTCACAGCAGCCCTGTTGCCAAATGTTCTTAGACCAGGGAGGTTAAGTAACCAGATGTAAGCATAACCCATGCTCACATAGGCAGGGCTGCACAGAGAGATTTCTGGTAATTTGAGTCACAAACCCAACAGTTTTTTCTGGTTATGGAATGAGAAATGTATCAGGAAACTGGGCTAGGGATGCTCAAGGGGCTGGTGGTGTGGGGAACCCTTAACCATCTCCTTTTTATCCTGTGGGACACAGTGGAGATGGTATCAGAATCAGAATTATTAGGTTGGAAGAGACCTCCAGGATCATCAAGCCCAACCCAACCCTAACCTCAACTAAACCATGGCACCAAGTGCCACATCCAGTCTTTTCTTAAACACATCCAGAGATGGTGACTCCACCACCTCCCCAGGCAGACCATTCCAATACTTTATTACCCTTTCTGTAAAAAACTTTTTCCTGATATCCAGCCTATATTTCCCTTGGCACAGCTTAACCCTCTGTCCTCTCGTTCTGTCAGATGTTACCTGCAGAAAGAGACCAACCCCACCTGAGCACAGCCACCTTCCAGGAGAGAGGGACAAGCCCATGGAGGACACCCTGTGCAGTCCCTGCTGCAGCACAGCCCCACGAGCACCGCAGCCTTGCCAGAGCAGCCTCGTGCATGGCTCATCGTCTGCCCATGGTGGGTGAACTCTTCCTGGGCCGTGCTGCTACTACAGACCCTTTTTTAACTTGTAATCCTACCTACCCTGCCCTGTCTGACCCATTCCATTTGCACCAGGAGGATCTGCAAAGGGGCTCTTGGAGTTGTTTGCCCAGGGCCTGGGCTCATGTGTTGTGAAATGTGTAACAGAGCCAAACCAGACTTTGCTGAAATGGTGCTGGAGTGGAAGCCTGCCTGTCTGCTCTCTGACTACAGGACTGACACTTTATATCTCCCTCTGTGAGAGCAAATATTTTTTCTGTCAAAATGCCTGTAATGCAATCCATTCTAACTCTTTCCTTGATGTAGAAGCAAAAGCTTCTATGATTTTAATCAGCCCTGGATTTTGTGCTGGTGTTAGTATTAGAAATCCAAGAACATACAAAGCTGTACTCCAAAGACAACTGGAGCTATTCCTTTTTAAGGTCACAGCAAATGTAATAATGCCAAGAGCTCACAGTGCTCTTCATTAGGCTGTGTAACTTCCCAACACATCAATCACTCAGTGGAGAGTGTTTACTTACTTCCTTTAACAGGATGATTGTATTTTTAAATTGGTAACCTAGTTTAATTCTCCTCCATGAGACAGACGTGTCTGACCCCGTTGCTGTGGGAATTCAGTGATGCAGAACACAGAGGCAGAGTTGGGATTTCCTTTCCCCAAAGAGGTAAAGCCAGACAGGTACCCAGTGCACTGTGCATCCCCCTGTCCCTCCCTTCCACCACGTGGATCAGCACTGAGTGGGTGATAATTGAATACTGTGGGATTTGCACTTGAAAATGTCTTCTCCTCTCTGTGCAGGTCAGCTCTACCCCAGGAGTTCCTGAAACTTTGGAAAGAAGGCTTGGGTCTGTTGCAAACCCTGATTTGGTGTGGCATTTACCTCTGGGCTGGGTAAAACCTCTGAGGAAGTCACTCAAACCAGTGAAGTGGAGCCCATGAGATGCTGGTGAGGATGAGCACTGGGTGTTGCTGATCCAGGCTCTGCCTCCTCAGTGTTCTCTGTTTGGATGCCTTCTCTGGCCCCAAACAGCTGCTCCTGCTGGAGCTTCTCTTCCTGGCTCCTGGCTGAGACCAGGGGACCCTCAGTCCCTGACACTGCCCACCTTCCAGGTTCCTTGGCATGCAGCAGTCTGGACTAGTTTAGTATTATTTAATCAGAAATTCGGGCTCAGGGGTTCCTTTTGGGAACTTTGTTTTCTAAATCTTAGTAGAGAGCTCCTGGGAACTTGCTGTGGACAGCCACACTGACAGCTCTGGGCTTTGGTGTGGTCCTGGTGCTCGCCAAGGCTGGCTGCTCACCCTTTCCTTAATTGAAGGTTGGGATGAGGACAAGGTTTGGCACACAGCCCTTGTGAGACCTCACACTTGCAGAGAGCTGTGCTTGGTGGGAAGGCAAAAAGAGCAGATTCCTTCCTGAGCCTTGGCTCTTTTTCCCCAACCCCTCCTTTGGGAAGCAGGGGAGATGTAAAGGTGCTCTATGAGCAGCAGGAGGGGAGACCTTGCTGCTTCCCAATGTAGGCATTATATATTAACACATCAGGCTGCAAAGGCTTCTGGCTACACAAAAACACACAGAGAGCAGCAGAGGGGCTGGGAAAAACATCGAGTCTCTACAGCTCTGTGAGCAGCACAGGCACACATCCTACGTGTGGGACACTCACAGAGGCAGACTCAGCAGGGAGAGGAAAAAGAGAGGAAAGAAAACTCCTCAGCTACGTGTCAAGGCAACCAGAGGCACCACATTACTGCAGTCCAAGGAGCATCCCTTCCTGCTGGGTCCATGCAAGAGCACAGGCAGGAGCAATGCAGGAGGAGGCATGTGGAGAACATAGAGGGTCCATGGCCGAGCTGCCCCACCGGTGTGTGTGTGGTTAAGCAGACAGAGAACTGCTGGTGCTGGAGTATGTCCCATTGTGCCTGGAGGGTTCTAACCTGCTCTGTAAGCGCATCAGATGTGTAAGGTCTCAGCAGATGTGTTACACTGAATTAGTGTGAATGCACCCAGGTTACAGGGTGTCATTTTGGTTTGAGTTGGTTGTGCTGGAAGAGGGACAAAGTATTGCAGTTCTGCTCCCAAGCCCTTCATCCCCCAGCCTGCAGTGACACAGGCACAGGACATGACTCCTGGCCTGGTTGAACCTCCTGAGGTTCACATGGCCCCAGTCCTTTGGGTGGCACCCTGAGCCACAGCACTCAGCCTGGTGTCACCTGCAGGCGGGCAGAGGCTGGTGACAAAAGGAGACGTGTGTGTGCAGACGTGCTCTGCAGAGCTCTATTTAATACAAACAACACTCGTGGGCGTGTGGCTGGGACGTGAACTGCTCCCATACCACATCTATTGTCTGACAAGTGTGGCAGTGTCCCCAGAGCAGCTGGGCAGGCAGAGAGAAGAGCAATTCTCCGAATGCCTTGTGCTGAGAGGGCGCAGGGCCACGATACAGCACAGGCACTCCATCTACCTCAAGTGCAGACCTACTGCTGCCAGTAGATTAGCCTTAATGCCCCTGGAACGTTTAATTCAAATAAGCAACCTTGTTTCTGGCTGTATACCTCTCTTTGTGGTGGAAACCTTCTTTTTGTGGAGATTATGTTTGTGAATGCCAGGAGGTACTTGGCACTAAGTGCCTCATGCATTTGTATCCCTGCATAATCCACGCATTGCCTGAAGATGGTCTTTAGCTGCAAAATTCAGATCCCCATCTTAAAACACTTCGCTGTCCTGACATTCTCAGTTCCAGAAGTTTAGGTTTATCTGCTCAGTGTTTCTCCACAGTGGGAATTTGGTTTGGGACTAGCTGTTAATAAATTAAATAGCACTTTTTCTTTTTTTTTTGGTAATTCTTTTGCAACAGAGGCCCATCAGGGAATATAGAGATAATCAGCTTGAAGAAAATCCTGGGAAATCTGTCTGCACCTCTCCAAATAGGTCACCCACCAGGCAACATCCCTGAAAATTGTATGGGGTGCCTCTGAGATAGCCTCCAAATTATTTATGGTGTTATAATTCAATTAAGTGGTGGCAGGGGATCAGTGAGGGTGGCTGTGAGATCCTCATGTGCTAGATATTTTTGGATCCTACAGAGGAAGAAATGAGAGTATTTAGGATTGAGTAATTACAATGGTTAGGATTTAACAGGGAATTTATACTGCAGTCTGTGGGTTACTTCATATGGAGGCACAGGGATGAGAGCACTTGTCTGACAGGTAACTGGGATGCTGCCTATAGATGATCAGTAAATGATCTATGGGAAAAGAGAGTGGATATGCTTGGACAATGTTTTATGTTTGACCTTCCCTAAATTATGGAGATAGATGCTCTAAAATGTGAGTCTGCCTTACAGGTGGGAGAATTTTAGGTCAATAAAGCAGAAAAAGGTTATGGGTTAAAGCCTGACAGATTCCTTTCTGCAAGATACTGAGAGCAGATTTTCCTTGAGTCATTTAAAGGAAATGGGGAAAAAAATTGTGTAGCTGAGAGAATAACATGGTGCTTAAGTGTAAGGCACTGAAATGCTGGCAAAACACTTTTGTTGGGAGAGAGCATGAACTATCAGGGTCAGGATAGTCCCACTGGAGGTGCAGATGAATCTTGACTGAGCTGAGAAAACAAGCAGAATGTTGCCTTGGTTCAGCTACAGCAGAAAAATAGTGTAACACTGGTAGAATTGGTTGTCTTACACTCTGGCCAAGTTGAAGACACCTCTTTCACAGGTGTTACAGGTCTTTTTAAACCTTCAGCTCAGTGTAAGCCACCATAGAATAGTAATAAACCATCCTCATTTTCCTAAGCCATGAGGTTTTTAACTAGTTTGTGAGAACTCTGTCTGCCTTTCCTCATAAGAAATCAAAGAGCTATGGCTCCATGAAATGTTAGTTTCATGCTCACCCTCACTGGTTCCAAGTGAGCAGAAATTGTTCCCATTTGTTAAATCTGCTCGGTGAGGTGAGAGGGATGGTGTGGATGGCCCTCCTGTGCGTGGCTGCAGAAGATGGTGTTAATGGCATCATCAAGTGCTTTAGGTTTAAATCGTGACTGTGTGCTTTCAGTCAGAGCTGTGGCTGAGCAGCCCGTGTTCCCTGTGCTGTTTGTGCTGCCCTGCTCCATGCTCAGCAGCCCAGGGCGTGCTGCTCCTCTGACAAATCACTGATGATTCCTTTTGCCTTCCCTGCAGAGATACTGGCATCATCTGTTTACTATTTAAATTCAAGGGTGTTACTTTGATCAATTGTTGGATGCAATGCCTTGTTGTCTTACTGTCCTGCCAGGACTCTGTAGCCATAATATCTTTATTCTGTGTGAGAAACCCACATTTCTAAGCCCCATTTCTAAGCCATCATTAGTGACCAGCAAATTTAATTTCTCTCCTGGAAAGCTGTGAGCAGACACCCTTTGGGCTGGGAAGTGCTATTTAACATTTGGGGCTCTGCACTAAGATGCAGCTGATCTGAGTTCAGTTCCTGCCTCTGCCTCAGTTGTCCTGCAGCCAGGGCGGGATCCAGAACCAGGATGAACCCCCACAAGGATGGGGCTGCAGAAGTATTTGTGACACTTCATTGTGGAGTTCACTGATGGACATTGTAGTTGTGAAGCCCACGGGTTTCCATGGCAGGTTGCAGGAGAGGGATGAGAAGGAAGAGGAAAATCTGATTTTGAATTAACAAAAACAAATGCTTACCTGGACCCAAATCTCCTAATATCCAATAGCATATCTGCATTTCTCCAGTGGTGATAACTTCTGTATCAAAAGAAGAAATTAGAAGAAGAATAGCAGGTTTCTGGTATAAACCAGGGAATTTTTCTTGTTTAATGCTCCCTGTGGCAGGGGCATATAGCTCTGCCATGCTTCACACACCAAGAGAAGTCACTCCTGTTCCTCATTTCCTCCTATCTCTGGTCACTATTAATCATTAGGCAATTACATTCTTTAAGATAAATCACCACAAGTTTCTCCTCTGTAAACAGAGAAACAGCTTTTCTTTGTAAAGATTGATTTAGTTGCCCTGCAATTTCCTGTTTAATTAAACAGGATCAGTCTGACAAATGTAGGTTTTATACGCACTTTGTTTCTGGCTCTCTTTTTTTTTCCTTCTTCTAGGAATATACAAAGGATGGAATTATTTTTCATGGCATTGAGAGGGCAGCTAGGTTAATACTGGTCACTTTGCCCTTTATTATTAATTATTATCAGCTATGACAGATAATCTCTTACAAGGGAATTCCATGAATGATTCTCCACCACCTTTGTGGTCTTCAGCTGATACCAAGTGAGTGTCAGACCTTCCTGAAGCAGCAGATGTGTTTTCTCCAGATGTGGGGCATTTTTTCTCTCCTCTCCTCAGCCACACTGAGCCCTGCTCAAAGGAGTGGAAGATTTGTTCATGCATATTACAGACCTACATTCTGGGTAGGTAAAGACCAGCTCTTGAAGTGCTTTTTTTGAGGGAAATCAAAGCCAAATCTTCAGATGGATTTTGGGCAACTAACTTAGAAATAATAAACCCCTAGATACAGCCACAAATGGAAGGTTTGGGCAGGGAGCTTGTGGTTTTGAGGGAAGACCCTTGAGGGGCACCTGGGCGTGGGTTGCAAGAATGAGAGTGGGAGAGGCAGCTGGTGTGAGGCCGTTCATGACCTCCAAAATCAGGGCTATGGGTGCCTCGTGAATGAGGATGAATTTTAAAGGGAATAATTTGCACACAGGACGGTGAGGTGCTGGCACATCCCAGCGTAGGGGCTCTGGGAATGGATGGACAGGTCCAGAAAAGGACCAGCCAAACTGGATGAGCCTCATGGGGATAATGGGGAGAGTGGGAGGAGGAGGTTGGGGCAGTCAGAGGGGTGGTGCAAGCAAACCCTTGGCTGCTAATCCCTGCGGGAGCTGCTCAGGGCTGCAGGAGCAGCAAGGAGCAGCAGTGGCAGCCGTGCTGCTCTGCCAGGGCCCAGGCTGTGCTGAGCAGCAGATGTGCACTCCTGCATCCACTTGTCTGAGCTGGGAACACTCCTCAAGGTGACGTTACACAGCCTGGGAAAACAGGAGACAGTCACATTTTTATTGGTGATCAGATAATGTTCCCTGACATCGGAGCCATCTGCAGATTCAGTCCTGACACTCTTTTCATTCACGCCTCTCTTTAAATGATTTCTTGAAAGGAGAAATCCAAAGGATTGGTTTTTTCCCCCCCTTCAACCTCTGCCTTTGCAGCCACCTGAGAATATCACTGATCACCCAAGGAACAATTAGCACTCGACCTTGCCATGCTCTCAGTACCATTATTACCCCAACAAGGCAAAGGTGTCATGTCCCTGCTGCTTCTTCCTGAGATGGCAACAAGAGCAGGGATTTTTCTGGGAGACATTTTCTTAAATACTCCCTTTGGGGTTTTCAAATGATACTCCTTAGCTGCTGTGACATGAGCTAACCCTACCTTTTGTTGAAAACTGCTTGTCTTTTGTTATTAGCTCTGTTCCAGAGTAAACAGTTGGAGATGTCCTACTGCTTCATATTAATGTCAGGTCTCTCATTTGGGGCTGTGGTTAGAAGCTGTGCCAGAGTAAGTCCTGACACGTGTACATGGAATAGAGGGTTTTGATGCTTTTTAGGAGAAAAGAGTGTAAAATGTCTCTCAGAGATGGAGGCTGTGCTCTCCCAGTTGTCTTTTACCCCTTTGTGATGCAAAAACCAAGCCCAAAATGTGCATGAAGGTCCTGCAAACACTTGTGTGGGAAGGGGAAAAAGCAGGAATGATAGAGACTGGCACATCTGTGGCTTCACTTCCAGGAGAAGCTCTGATCCACCAAACCACTACAGTCCCACCAGCTTGTAGTGCCCTCTCCTTGCTTCCTGCAGGGAACTTAGCCCTGCCAGTGTTCCATGCTGCGTGTCACACAAACGGTGGCAGCAGGTCAGGGATGTCCTGGTGGATGATAACCCCAGGTACAGTCACATCCTCTGCTGGCACAGGGGCTGTGTGGGGTCTCTGACACAGAGCAGCACTAACTAAAGTGACTCCTATCTTCCCAAGGGCTCAACCTCTCTGCAGGAATGCAAAGGTGAAGAGGAGACCCAGCAGGAGCAGGAATTCTGCAGGCTGTGGAGAGCTGGCCTCCAACACCTCAGCAGCTGGAGCTGAATGGGTGCGTCACCCGTCTCTGTGAGCGTTTCCTCCCTGTTCACCCTGCTGAAACATCTCCTGCCTCAGGCTAAGTGCTCCATGGCTCTTGGCTTATTGCTATTACAAGACATTTATGTCTCATGGCAGATGGTCTACTGCACAACTTGTTGTTTTGCTATTTTTTTTAAAAAAACCAAGGTAGATCAGCAGGCAGCGGTTCAGTCTCAGGCAGCTCTGGGCTGCGATATCAGTTTTATCCCACATTTCTTTAAAGAAGGAAAAAAAATGTTGGGAGAGAAATGTTTTCGTAGTCACAAGATCTGTCAGTTTTACAGTATATTTGGCACTTATTTTGTGATGGCCAAAGTGGGATGTCCCAGGCACCATTAGAAAACTGTTAAGATACAAAATAATGAGTGAACAGTACAAAGCTTTGTGACTGAATGCATGAAAATCCACTGGCTTTAAGCTAAGCTGCATGGAATTTGACCTTGGCACAAATGAGGGTGTTTCTCCACCTCCTGTCCGACCTGTGCCTTTTCAGACGATTTGCAGATTTAATTTACAATGCATTTCCATATACAGAGGAAAAGTGCTACAACTTTATCTGTCCGTGGAGTCCCAGTAGTCTCAGCTCACCAGATGTTCCTTACTCATTTAAACAGTGAATTGAGCTTTGCTTAGTGTGATAATTTTGAAATGCAATGAGTATGGGGACACATAATGAGGAGTTGGAGGTAGTGGCTGTAAGGGCAAAAAAGTTTCAAGGAAAAGATCAATTGCCTTGTGTCCAGCTGCATCACCATAAGTGTGGGCATTAATTGTTGTGCAAACACCTACAGGTCACTCTGAGCATAAATTATGTCTTGATTTCTTTTCTTAAGGCCAGAAACTTGATCAATAACCTTCATTTAGAAACAAGACCTCACTGCAAGCAAAGTCTTTAACTCAAAACCTTGTGATTACCAGACTGGGTTTGCTGCAGCAGGGATTGTAGCTGGCTCTGGGGTGAGAAGGAATGTAAAAGACATTTGTTTCAGCCATGCCTTTCTACCCTCAGGAGCAGCTGAAGTGTTTTTCCAGGGACTGATTCACTTTATAGCACTCCCCCCAGGAGCTTTGCCAGGGGCTCTCTCACTCAGTCCATTTTCCCACCAGGGAGGACCCAAAGGTCCTGGCAGTGAGAAGGCAGAGGGAGAATATTCACAGTTACCCTGCAGAGGCCTCACCTTAGAGATTTCACTGTGAGGTTCCACTCCAAGCCCAAGAAATAAAATGGAGAGAGAAATTTATGTCTAGGACAACAGCCCATGGTGTGACAGGACCCTCGAAAGGACACAGAGAGGTTAAGGGACACCGAGGATGGCTGCTGAGGGTGATTCTAACGAGTGGGATGAGCCTTGTGTCACTGCCAGGGGCGTGTCAGCCCTGAGCAGGCACCACGATGGATGGAAAGATGGATGGAAAGGTAACTGCATTGCCAGCCCCTGGCCAGACTTCTGGACAAAGGAAAAAAACTCAGTAAAAAAAAAGAAATTTCATTTTCTCTCAGTACAGACAAAAATAAAACCCCAACCAAACAAACCAAGAAAAAATCCCCACAAAAACAAAACTCATTCGCCCCCCCAAAAAAACCCTCCACATCATTTTCACCAGCTGAAGAGCAAACCAAGAGTTCATATTTCCTAAAGAAGTTGAAATCTAAGAATCCACAGAGTTACATGAATATTTTCCCCTTAAGGAATGTCAGGGTTTTGTTTTTTAAAGCTTAAAATAGTTTCACCTCCCCTCCAATATCTTGCTAAAATAGTAAAATCTTCTCAATCTCATTCAAGCTCGCAATAAATTATTTTTGCCCTATATTTACAGCAAGGTCAATTTTTTCTCCCTGGATTTCTTGCATATAATTCATTTGAATGGGGTGGCTTCTATGTCATCTTTAATCTTCTAAATGTATCTTAAGCCCAAATTACAAATCCTGGAAATGAGTGACCCATAATGAATTCTTAACCACAACTTTATGGCAGAACAAATATACTTCTCAAATATGCAAACTGTTAAATGTTTTCTTATCATACTAAAAGTGTGAATTAAATTATAATATGATGAAAAAGTAGCAGTTTGCAGTAATTCCAAATGTGGCAAATCTTCAGTAGTGCATAAAATTATTCAGTGAACTGTGGAAAACATCAGAGCAATTCTAGCCTTAAAGCTTTTCTTCCAACAACCAAAAAGTGCCAAAAACAAGCAAGCATAGCTAAGCATTTCATCTTGGAAGCAGCTTATTGAATTAATAAGACAAGTCAATTAATGTAATGCTCTGTTGCTTCAGGATAAAACATGAAAAGGAAAAATATGGAGCTGTTTACTGTAGTGAGATCAAGCAGCCATGAAGTCTGTAAAGTTAAAGTTGTTCATTTCTCTAAAACCTAAGGAAATGATCAGCACAGCCATTGTATACACTCACTTTATATGTAAGTCTTGAGTGAGATGTGGATCTTCTGCTGTCCAGGCAGGGTTCTAATACCAATTTGCTCCTGCTGGGAGTCTGGTTTTCCTCTCTACTGCATAAACTTGAGACTGAATTGCTGGTGTCATTCACACTGGGCAAACAGGAACAGCCTGCCTGGGAAGTGGTGGGATCACCAGCCCTGGAAATTCTCAAAAACCGTGTGAATGTGACCCTCAGGAATATAATTTATTGATGGGTCTGGCAGGGTTGGGTTAATGGTTGGACTTGATGCTTGTAGAGGCTTTTTCCAACCCTAATGATTCTGTGTTTCTCTGTGGGTTAATTTTGATGGGCTCTCCTCTGTCTGAGGGTGTTTCAGTGCTAACTGCTGAGGGAAGTTACCTCAGAGGTGTGCAGGGTGTTTTCCACAGGTCACATTTAACCTCTGCATCATAGAGCAGTGAAGGAAACCAAGAGCTGCAAGTAGAAACTCTGCATTTCAGCAGAGCAGCCTGTGTTTAAATCATGGCAAGGTCCTGATGAATTGAAAGTTAAGGTTGGTAATCTTTGCTTTCAGGTCAGTTCCTCAATTTTCATTTCACTTAATGCCAGGCTTGTGTGTGCTCAGAAATCCTGATTGCAGGTGTCTGTGAAAAAGTGCCTGAGAAGGATGGAGTCAATTAATGGTGAACAGCTGGTTTTCCTGTGTAATAGACCCTATCTTCCCAGAAATCCTCATTATGTAAACTTTGGGTTTGATTTGAAAAAAATTATAATAATCCTGATCAAGAACTTTACCAGTTGTGAAGGCCCATTTTTCAAGTCTTCTGCCCAAACTATAGCCTTTGATTGCAAGGGACTAATTAAATCAGTTTAAACAGGGCTGCTGGGGTTGAGGAGGACTACAGAAATGGCTGGCTCTTGGTAGGGGCGAGTGCCTCAATTATTCAGGCACAAGATGACTTTCATGTCTGACAGCAATTTGGGAAGAACAACTTTCTCATGGCTATTCTGGTAAAATTCTGTGGGGTGTGAAGGGCAGCAGAAAGGGAGACAGCAACACACTGACCAGACCTACACTCATTTCTGTGTTGGTTTTTGGGAATCCTTTTCAATTGTCAAGGCTCCAAATGGCAGAGCTGCAGGAGTTGCTTAAAGGTGGAGCTGCTGGAGTCTTCAAGAAGTTGTTAAAGGAAGATCATGAGGGCTAAAAATCAATGTCACCTCTGTGTTAGACCAGTTTTAGGTTTGGGGCTAAACCATCCTAGCAGCTTTAGGCTGCTCTTCCTGATTTTGCCACCAGGTCTTCAACAGGATCAACTATAAGAAATCTTTTCACTCTTATTTTCCTTTGCAGCTTTTTTCATGCTGGAAAAAGGGATATACTACGATCCCTTTTTTTGTAGATTGCTGCTAGATGCACAGTGGAGATGATATTGTTGAGAAAAGCCATTGTGACACTTCTGAGAGCTTTTGAGGGACATCTTTATCTCCAGGATCTCACAGATGATGTGCACTGAGCAGCCGCAAGTCACAATTTAATGAGTATTGGGGATGAAAAAATACTTCTAAGTCTGCAGTGGGGCTGCAAAGCAACATTATGAACCAGAAAATACTGCGGGTCAAATCCAGTGATGAGGGAAACTGAAGGACCTGGAGAAAGCAGGCATTGACCCTTACTATCCAGTCTTTTGTGGTGAATTCAGAAACTTCAGCCCAGAAATCTTGCTGGGCAGCAGGTACCATGTGTGTGGGTAACTCTCTCCTGTTTTGATCCTGTCCCAGTTGTTCTTCTTGCCTTGCTGGGCCTTGGTGAAATTTTTTCCATGCTCTCCCTGAGGTCAGTGTCTAAAGGATAAAGACTAGCAAAAATATGAAATAATCCAACATGCATTTAATTTGTCTAATATATGAATACCTGGACTATGATTTCAGAGTTGGCTGGTTCAGATTTTGTTGCCCAAGGCTGATGTTGGCTGTAACAAGGCGCTGTTGGAAAGAGCATTGTAAGGTGGAAGTGGCAGATTAGCTGGGGAAAATGATAGGATTAGGCCCACTATTTCGAAAACTGCATTCAATTCTGATCAAATCAGAGAAATAGACACAGGTTACATGAGCTAGAGCTGTAAACAAATCAAAGGAGTCTGATGATAGTAAAAAGAAATTGATATAAAAAAGGTGTTTCAGTTATAGGAGTAGATTGGAATACTGTTTATAATCCAACAGTGAAGCAAATGCTGAGACGAGTTTTGCTGAATAAAACCAACAGGTTCTTATCCCCTGTCTTGTTTTGTGTGCCAAGTAAAAGAATAGGCTTTTGTGTAAGCCAAGTATAATTTTTTCTGCCCTGGACAAAGACAGAGTAGGGATGAGCTGAAAGGGAGATAGGCTATAATAACATTTAGAAATCAGGTGCTGAGAGAGTATAAAAGCTAACTGAGAATGTGATATTCTTACAATAATCACATCTCAGCACAGATGAGCAGAAAATGTCACTTGTAAGAGTCTTACAGCTTTGGATGCCAGAATTTCCCTGTCCTTGCATTTATGAGTCTTCCCTCCCTCTTATTCCAGATGAGGAAGAAGCAGTTCTAGGATGTACCAACAACTGCTATGACTCGTTTTGCTTTGTTTTCAATCCAGTCACTGTTCTCTTTTGAGACCATAAGTTTTTGGGAGTCAAAGTCAAAAGAAAATGAAGCCAAATCAGTGAAGGGCTCATGGAAGCTTCCCCTGGCAGGTGCACATCCAGACTGTGATGCTTCTTCCTTGCACTGGCTGTTGCTACTTAGCTGATGTATCCTCAAGAGTCTGGTGGCCAAATGGAATGGGGAGATACAGCCAAGCTTCTGAGGAAAAACATCACAGCCTGGTTGTTCCTCTTGAGCAGCTTTGAACATATATGCCACCAAACTCTGCTCAAAGAGCAGGTAAATTCAGCTGAGGTGGAAATGCCTTTCTCATAGGAAAGCTTTACTTGGACTGTTGTGCTGCCTTGTGAAGACAGAAGTGCTGTTATCACACACACTCATCAGTCAAATCCAGGCCAGACTAAGAGCAAGGAAAGTTGATGGAATACAAATCTGCGTACTGTGGATCCAGTGCTAAATGATAAACTTGCCTGTGGCAGAATTAAAGGAAAGCTGTAGAGTGCCTGGAGGTAGCACTGCAAGGCAGTGACGTCTTTGTGACAGGCTTCATTCCCTGCTTACGTTCATTACTAAGATTTAAGTGGGTCTCAGTGTGACCTATCAGTTCCTATCCGAGAAGTAAAGCTGGTGGAAGATTTGCCTAAGGGCTTGAATTCAAGAGCCAAGTGCATCTTTTTAATTTTAAGACATTTTTAGCTGATCTTCAGCATTAATTCAGTACTGAGGTTCTTCAGGTTGCAGAATGCTTGAAAGGCTGTTTAATTTCAAAAATACTTGCAGGGAGTATTCTCTTCAAGCAGGGAAGGACACAGAGACCATTGTCTTTAGCCTGTAACATTTCCTGACTGTTTCTCTGCTCTGTATCAGGTCTGTGAGACACCAGGAAGGCTTTTGAGACTTCAGATCAGATTTGTAAAAACTCTGGACTGTTCTACATGGGACAACATGAAGGCTCTTCTAGTCTAAATAGCAGAGTCTCTCAGAGAGAAAATGTAATTGAAAGAGCACTAGGGGGGGGAAAAAAAAAGCTCAGAAAAAGCACAGGAACAGGCTTCCCAGAGAAGTGGTGGAATCACTGTCCCTGGAAGTGAAAAACCACATTGCAAAAACCACATAGATGTGGTGATCATATTCACAGTTTAGTGCTGGACTTGACAGTGCTGGGCTAATGACTGGACTTGATGATCTTAGAGGTCTTTTCTAATTGAAATTATCCTATGTCTGTGCTTGGATCCCACACTGTGCATTTCACAGCAGCTTGGCCAGTCCTTCACTTCTTATTTCAAGTCCAAAAAAAAAAAAAAAGTCTGATCAAATCAACAGTGATAAATTTCCCTCCTGTAGAGGCTTAAACTGATGGCAAGCCCCCAATAGCTGGTGTACTGAGTTCCTGGATCTGGTCAAGGCAGAGGAGACCTTCGGAAAAGCAACAAACAGAACAGGTTCAGGGGAGGTGAGGAGCTGACACTTAACTCCTCTGCTGCAAATCAAGCAGCAGCAGCAGCTGCTTTGTACCCAGGGCACACCTGACAGGGACCCTGTGGCCCTGAGCTGGGGGGTGCTGGTCTGGGCAGTGAAACACAGGGAGCTGCTGGCACAGATTGGCATCTCGCCCTCCCAAGTACACAGGGAAAAGGAAAAGAGAGAAGATCACATAAATCACTGTTGTTGTGGGGGACAGCTCCCTGAAAGGGGTCTCTTCTTTAGTCTGTGGGGCAGTAGTGGTGATAAAAGGCTAATAGAGACAGATGAATGCAATTGAGTGGTGTGAAAGAGAGGGGATGAGATGAAATGGAAGTGAAATGAAACAGGAAATGAAGAGGAATGGCAGGTGGGAGGAAGAAATTACATATTCCCCTGAGGAATGTTTTAGGTTATGGGTAGTTTGCTTCATATCTAGGTGGGCCTCTAGCCCTCACTTCTAACTGAATCAAGGACAGTAATCTGAGAAATAAAACAGATGAGAAATAATGGGAAACAGGTTAGTGACCTGATAACTCAAATATATTTTGTTTCTGGTCAGAAAACTTTGATCATATTGCTTCATGGTGGGAAAACAAAAATAATCCAACCATGAGTGTTGGATGAAAGATTCCATATCCCAGTCTGTTATGTGGGAAAGACCTCTGCACATTTCTGAGCTGCACGCAGGAAGCAGAGGTACACATCAAACTACAAAAAGCTTTAGCAAAGATCTGCCAAATGCACCCACAGAGGAATATTTTTCAGAAATGAAGTAATTTTTTCCCCATTACTCAGTTGCTCTGCATAGTATCCTCTCCCATGGCAGTGGTGCTCACACTTTGAGGTGAGACCAAGTCATTTGTGCTCCTCATTGGCTACTTCACCATCTTTCTGGTGGAAGACAATGTGGGCTTTCTCTCCTCCAAGTCAGCTTTTACATGAACATCATTCTCTCAGATGGATGTCTCTAAAAAATCACAACCTTCAAAAGAACTGTTGGTCATTTTTTCAGCCTGTGAGGGTTAAGCACTGCCATTTTCTGTCTCTGCTCTCTCTGAAAGGCTCAGAGCAGCTTCTACTGTGGAGCCATGAAACCAAATAAAGGCAGGACTTTGTCCCTGTGGGAGCAAAAGATGGTGGTGGTGATCTTCCAAGCATCAGTGGTGTGAAAATCCCAGCTGAAGGGAGATGCACAAGCTCTGCTCAGCTGGTGCTTGCACATGATTGTCCACACTTGACTGCAGGCCCCCTGAGTCTGCTCTCGGTGACTCCATCTCAAGGCCAGGGTCTGCTCACAGTGAAATTTCACTGATGTGAATCACAGATGAACCATCCTCAGCGATGACCTGAAATCCAGGAGCCTTCAGTTCTACTTCTGGGTCTGCTGCAGGTTTTTAGCATCACCTTGGGCAGGTCTCAGGTCTTATGAGTTTCAGTTTCCTGCCTGGAAAGCAGAGGATTCAGTTTCTTTCCTCAGAGCAGCATGGTTTTTATAAAGTACAAATATTTGTGAAGTTAAGTGCTTTGACTGTGCGAGCCTCTGAGAGAAGAAACCATAAATATGTGTCAGGCCTATGATCTGAATTCAAACTGGTGAACTAGAAAAAGTGTTGACAGCCTGAAACCAACTGCCCTGTACACACATCTCCTTCTGTCTACCTGAAAGATTATTTGTGGAATGTGTTTCTATTTTTCTCTGACAAAAAAAAAAAAGAAAAAATAGAATACCAAGCAAAGAAGCATGACCCATTTCTTTGTCAGGCAAGCTCTAAACCCTGCTTACTGGGATGTGACTGAGGTATTGATAAAACAGAAGCTCATTTCAGGCCACAATATTCATCCTGCCCTTGAAGAAGAAACAAAGCCTGCCACGTCCAGATGAAATGGATGTGCCTTCCAAGCCAAAGTGTGTTTATCTCCTCCACAATTTCTCTATGATCTGGAATTATATTTGGACCAGCCAGTGAAACAAGGAAGTGGCAAATGAGAATTAGGAATGTTAACTAATCATTTTATAATAGGAAAATTGCCAAGCAGTACACCACTGACAATACCTGCAATTTCTGCTAATAGCCAATCAATAGCTCTGATAAGAGCATCACTCATCATAAACTGCTTCACCTTCAGCAATTTTTCATGGTCCTTCTGTGTAGTGGCCAGTATGGGTGCACATCATGCTGCTGCTGATGTTTGCCATAGGAGTGGACTTCCTTTAAGGTTTTAGTTTTGTTTTTTTTCATATAGCATATAGTATATTCAAAACAATATCAAGTCATACCACACTGAGCTTTTTATTACCAGAGATTTTTGGACAGAAGCACATAATCTAAATTTTCTGAATTAAAAGGCAGATGGTAACTACTTCTTTTTTCTTTTTTTTTTTCTTTTTGTATTTTTTTCCAACTTGTACATTTTAGATTTACAGAACTTGATTTCACACATCTGAAGAAACACTGACATAAGTCTAAATTTATCTTTGATGCATATACAAATATTTTTTCTTTATTTTTATTATTTAATTTCCTGAAGTGTCTCTGTCTAGACTTCTGCCAAAAAGCAGGAACTTTCATTTTTCTCCTCTGTTAACATAAACACACCTTTTTAACATTATGCTGTCACATTCCCATGAAGGTATCAGGACCAATCACCCCACCACTGGAACACATCTGCTTTCCATCAGCCAGGAGAAGTAGCTCTGACATCTTCGTGCTACACACTGTGCTACTGTGAATATCCCTTAAATGCAGGATACTTGTGACTCTAGGCTTGTTTTATTATTATCCTTTTTATTATTGTTTTCAATTTTGGTTCCCTGAAACAATGAAGGTTAGTTGCATCCGACTCTTAATTGGACTTCATGTTCTATCAGTCATTATTTTTGCAAAGGGCCTTAATTCCCCTCTAAAACATTTTAATTAAAGCAGCAGTTTCTCGACGTCCCACTTCACGAGCAGATTTATTTTTTTTTTTTGCAGCGACTTCAAAGAGACGCAGATGTTTACTGGATTTGGTGGGGTGGTATTTGAGGCTGCCTACTGGCAAAGAAAAAAAAAAACTCATAAACATCTCAAAGAAACTTTCCTGTGGTAATGACAACATTTCCTTTTGATATTTTAGCAAGTCTAATATTTCCCAGTCTCAACAAGAGTATTCAAGCAGCGTTATCTACTCAGAGAATGAGCCACGGCAGCTGCTCTGCTGTGGGGTAAAAACCTCCCAGTGGTGACACCTTGGGCTTTGGCAAAGGGTATGATGAGGCCACATTTTAGGTTGTTTGTGGGGCTCCTCTAATAGAGTATCAGCAGATTGGGAGTAAGGAAACCAAAGTTCAACCACTGCTGGGTTTTCTACGGCTCCCCAGTGTGACTGTGGGAGGCCATTTGGGTTTGTGGGCCTTGGTTCCAGCTGGTGAAAGGCTGATAATATGTCCTGGCTTTGAATGGACTTACCTGCTGGTCTCCTGGTGCACCAAGGGTGCTTGAGGGGGTCTTGGGGTTTATAAAGTGCTGTTTGAGTAAAATTCAGAAGTGCTAGGGGTTTGTTTTGGAGGAGTTTTTGTTTACTAGTGAGAGCTGAGCCTGGAGCTGATTTTATAATCCATTTGGGGGTAATGAGTCAGGCAGCAATCCCATCTGAACTGAGATGGTGGTGCTGGGGACACATGGCCATGGCAGACTACTTCTAAAATACAGAGCAGGGTCCAGGTATCTTCTGTGGTTTGGGCAGGTGGCTGTCCCCAGAAAATACCTCCCCAGAAAATAGTCTCCATGTGCAAGGATCACCATCACTCACAAGTGATGGTGAGGCTCACACTCCTTTCTCTGCACAGAGCCAAAATTCTTAATGCTGGAAATAGGCTCTAGAATCATCAAGTCTGACTGTTAACACTGCCACCTTCACCACCAAACCATGCCCACAAGTGCCACGTGGAGGCCTTTCCTTGAACAATCCAGGCACAGGGATTCTACCAATTTATGGGTGGTCTGTTTTTTCCCTGGACACTCTTGAGTCATATTTTTGAAAGGGGGTAATAGAATTGCTTGGAAACAGCTTATCCATTTCCACTGTGAGCACTGGGAAAAGACCAGCATGGAGAGCCAGCATGGAATATGGCGTGACACGTCATGTAGCTGCTTTAATCTACACTGTAATTACAGTGACAATTTCTGCCTCTTGAAGCATTGGGATTGAAGTGGTTACCCTGAAGGAGAAAGAAACTTAGCAGGAGAATTTCAGCCACATCTAGGATGGGAAGTGCAGCACTTCCTCTGCATTGGATTAAAAGTGATCAGCATGGCCAAAGGCATCCTGTGAGAGACAGGTAAGCAAGCTGAAAGGAAATTGGAAATATTAAAGGGACGAAGCTGGACTGGACAGAACTAGTTTTACAATTCTCTGTTCCTCTTTGATTTGGTAGCATTAGGAGGACTGAGGGGTAGATTGTGCAGACTTATGCGTGACAGCAAGACACTTTTCCACACCAATAAACCCCCTGAAATTAATTGGACCGCTCACAAAAATGCCTGGGAATGTGAACTAGGCTTGCACATTTCAGCCCTCAGATTTGATCTTCAGCACTGCCAGGGCCAGAGTGCCTGGTGAACAGCTACAGCTCAGCCAGAAATGGGAGTTCAGACTGATTGCAGTGACTGGGTCAAGGTCTCTGTGGACACATCCTTGCCGAGGAGCATCTCAGCTCTGCTGAATTCACCAGAGCAAGAAACAGATTGAAAATAAACGGAAGGAAACTACTCTGAAGTGAAAGCAGGGATCAGCCACAAGTTTGCGCTTGCCACAAACTGTTGTACATTTGCTATGCCATAGAATTGCTTGTAATGTGTATGCTTTTAGCTGCTGGCAAATGCTCTCAATGAGAATTAGCCTGGCCTGCAATGAAGGAAACTTAAATTTAGGTAGTTCTCCCGTGTTTGCTGTGGGATAAGAGCACACACCAAGGTGTCCACAGAGGCATGCTTAAGCTGAGGTGCCTGTTCACCAACTGCAAATGGGCTCCTGAAAAACCAAACTGTGTGAAAAAATTCCCCTCACGTGCTGGTGTGGCAAGAAACAGCTTTGTTGTTGTTTCAAAGAATTAGTGAGCCAACAACACAAAGCTTTGGAGGTGGTTACTGGGTTTTTACTGGAGTCTCTACGAGCCATACAAAGTCTGAAGACATTGTACGTACAGTACATCTTTAATAAGAAGGGAGCTCACAGTCTACCAAACTCTGCCAAATAAACTTTTAATACATACGGTACTTCACTCAGTAGCTGTCCATCTCTTCTTCATGGAGTATCTAACAGCTCTAAAAATATTTTCTTGGAGGAGGATAGAATTATCATCGTTATATATCAATCAAGTATGGTTAATGAAGCAAAGCCAGCATGCTAGTATTGCACAAGGGGAAAAAAGCCTCCAGAACACAAAGTGGAACAACAAATGCCCTCAAAATTCTGCTGAAGGGAACAGGAAGCTCTGGATGCTGCATCGGTAGGATTCGTGTAGCTCTTAGGCGTCCTTGTACCACAGCAGGTTTGCTTTGCCTCTTCACTGCCACATTTCTCTCTCAAACAGGTAGGGAACTTCCGGACCATTGCAAAAAAAAAAAAAAAAAAAAAAAAAAAAAAAAAAAAAAAAAAAGGGAAAAAAAAATACAGCAGCTGCAGCAAAGTGTGGTACTATTCAATTTCTTGAAGAGTGAGGCTTTTATTTCAAAATATCATATATTAATATATATATATTTTTATATATATATATACTTTAACTGGTATAAAGTAAATTGTAGATCCAAACTTATACTGTTGCTTGTAATTCACAATCTCAGAAACTTTACCAAAGGAACCACTTTCTTCATTTTTTATTTTCAGCTGTCAAAAATCAGGGCCATTATTTCCACCGAATCCTTTCTTTCACACAGTAAAGCCACTGTTGTTTTCTGGTAAACAGTCAAAGTGCAAATAAGAAATCCATTTGGCTTGTAAATGCTGAGATGGTTTTAAACTTTCAATACTTTGTCCTCATAAATCAGCAGGGCTTTCACTGTCTCCGTGCAGACGTGGGCACTGTGTTAAGTCCTTGGGTGGATCTGCAGTGAGAAAATGGGAAAGAGTCAGTTATGAATAATATGTTATTTTTTAAATGTAGTATTTTGGAAAAGAAAGAGCCAGGCTCTGTGGGATACAGCTGATTGATATAGCTGAGTTTAAATGCAATACTAGAGGCATGTGTGTGTGTTTTAGCACTTCAGGGGTGTAAAAATATGCAAGAGAGAGATCCTGAGCAAGATCTTGCCTCTGTCTTGAAAGATATTGGATGTGCATTAACCAGCTGGGCTGGTGGTGCTGGACACCACAGAATCATAGGATGTCTTGGTTTGGCACAGACACCTTCCACTATCCCAGGTTTCTCTGAGCCCCATGCAACCTGGTCTTGGACACTGTCAGAGATCCAGGGGCAGCCACAGCTTCTCTGGGCAACCTGTGCCAGGGTCTCCCCACTCTCACAGGGAAGAATTCCTTCCTAATATCCAATCTAAACCAACTGTCTGTCAGTCTGAAGCCATTCCCCCTTGTGCTGTCCCCTAATGCCCTTGTAAAGAGTCTCTCTCCATCTTCCTTGTAGAGCCCTTCAGGTAAGAAGGACATGCCAGGACAGCTTTGGGTGTTTTGAAGACACCCCAGCCTTCACCCTCCCCTTCCCAGAGTGATTCCAGTGACTTCTGCTGGACAAGACAGGCAGGAGCATCCACCTTTCAGGTTTGTTTGGAACCCCACCAACCCGCTTACCCAGAGGGCAGGGTGGTGACTGGCCATAGCAGCTGCTCCATCTACTCACCTCAGGTGAGAAAACACACCCTGCAACAGACCAAAACCCACCCCTCTTTGTGACCTCCACCAAAACTGATCTGAGTGCTGCACTAATGCTGCAAGAGGAAACACCAATGCCCGGGAGGTTTTTTTAGGATGCTGAAATAAGAACAACTGACTGATGGCAAAAAAAAAGTGCTCTCAAGGAAGTTCTTTTGTTATGGTTTTGTTTCTTTCCTCTACTGGTACAACCAGATAAATGCCACGAGGGGTTCAGCCCTTTGCCAGGCACCTGGGTCAGCAATGAAACTCACATCGACTTGAATATGATCAGGCTTGGCCATCAAATCAGGGCTACAGATCATTGTCTAAGCATGAGGTGATTAAATACAGCAGTAAATATTAGAGCAAAAGAGATTTACATGAGATCCAGCTGGATCAAATTGAATGAAACTGAATCCCACCAGTTGCAAATGGTTTAAATCAGGTTAAACCAGTCAAAACCAGTTCAAACCAGATTAAACTGGTCAAAACACTATAAAAGTGGTAGAAATCAGTTTAAACCAGTTCAAACCAAATAAAACCTATCAAAACCAGTTCAAACTGGCCCAAACTGGTCAGAACCAGTTCAGATGGGTCAAAGCTTGTTCAGACTGGTTAAACCTGGTCAAACCAGGCTGTAACACAAGGCGCAGGTTGAGAAACTGGAGAGGGACTTTGAGCTGAGGAAAAGGAAAAGGAAAGCCTTGAGGGTTCTTAAATTTAAAAACCCCCATATATTTATATATATATTTAAAAAAAGGTGACCAGGGATTAAAACAACTTTGAAACTGCTCCAAAAATTGAATGATACAATTGTTTCCTTCCCGTGTTGTCACCTGTCTGACCACCAATAGAAAACAAATAAATTTAAGGAAGCTGTGAGCTTTATAACTTCGGCTTTAAAAACTGAATTAGTAGGCAGTGCTAAAGGGCTAAACACAGAAACAGATGCATGAAAAAGAAGGAATGAAGAATATGCTGGTAAAGACTTCACTGAGTCTGTTGTCCACCTCCTTCTGACACTAATCAGTATTAATCACATCTGACACTCAACCATGAAGTTATGCACTACCCTAGAAAATTATATTTATGGTATATATCCATGTATTCATAAATATATATATGCTTATATGTGATTTACTGTGGGCCTGGAAGAATGTTCTAATGGGTATCTTAATCCCAAGAGTCATAAATGGGAATGTTTTCCTTGCCAGGACAGCAGTTGCCTAACATAAATGTATTTAGTGTAAAGAAAAGCCTTCATTAAAACAGTTTACAGTTTGCAGCCTATGGAGACTTGCTGTAGCTTTCTGCCTAATCACCACAGAGAGAACTGGGATGTTGACTGATTTGTCTTGTTTCTTTTGCTTTCTTAACTTCCTTAACTACTTAAATGAGACACACATGGCCCAGTCTTGGAACCAGGATTGTGGTCAGGGAAGATTACTTTGTAATCTTGTTCTCTGCTGCTGTCTGAAATGGCAAAACAAAGGGAAAAAAAAAAAAAAAAAAAAAAAAAGAGCCTGTTTCAGGATCTGCAGGATCTGATTATCTGATTGCTTCCATTATTTTATATTTATGTTGCTAGACTTGACGCAGGATTCCAGCAAAGTTTCAGGGTCTGAGAAGTAGAATTTTTCCTTTGAAAATGCAAGAGACAGTTGGGGAGCACATCATGTCACGTTGCCTTTGTCAATTGGGTTCTGTAATGATATTTTAAAGCAACAAAGCAAAATTCTACTGGAAGCAGCACCATAAGGTACTCCCCTTGCAAGCTAATTAAAATAACTCCTGTGGGTAAATGAAGAAATATTTTTTTCAGTCATGAGCACTCACTCCGCAAGTATTTAATTCAAATGAAATACAATAATGCATACTGAATAGATTGGACCATATATCTGCATATTAATGAAGCTGCTAAATTTCTAGCAATCACTTCTATTGCCTAAAACTAGTTTATATGATGAGGATTGGGGGACTTAAGAGAGGGACAGCTTCCCTGAAGAAAGGAAATGCAATTCCTCAATTATGTAACTTGTAGGCAGACTGCAGAAGGGCTGAATTATTGTATAAGATACTTCATGTTGCTTCTCAGTTCTTCTACATCACCTTCTTCCATTTTTACTCCTCACTTTCCTCACAGCAAAGCGAGTTTGTGGTCTGGGATTTTTTTTAATTTCCCTGCAAGGCACATTCATTAGGAAACAGCCTCCCAGTGGTGCTGCAGTGGGGAGACATCAGCTGTGGGCACAGAGAGATTTGCAGAAAGAGCAAAGCAGAAAGAAACTGAGTCAAGGAATCCCAGTTCCTTCCATCCTTCCTCCTTTCCTTTGGGAATTGACACAAAGATCACATGGATCTTGTTTTTGGGGGCCAGCTTACTGCTTCTTACAAAGATAACCTCCTAAGTCAGTAGGTCTCCTGATAACTTAATGTATTGGTGTGGCAGAAGACTCTGCTCCAGAAATGAGAGTTGCAATATAAATCATTTATCCTGGGGTAGGTCCTATGGAGGGAAAGAAAAGGGTTCAGGTGGAATGGGGATCAATTAGGGTAAAATCTCCTCCTTCACCAGAAGGCCTAGAAGACATGAAAAATGACTGGAGTTAGGGTTGGAGAGAAAGGAAGAAATGAGGAAATTACAATACTATGCTGCACATTCTTGTGAATTAGCAGCTGCTCATGAGAATTTCTTATCAAATGGAGAAAAATTCTTGAAAATTTGCTCTTTTCATTCAAAAGTGATTTTCCAATTCACATAAAATGAAAATTTATATATTCATAAAAGCATTTTGAGTTGACAACCATGTAATTTTCCTGGAAAAAAATAATTCAATTGTGGCATGAAAGTTGCTTAATTAAAATTGTTGAACACAGGTAGGTATAGGTGACAGTTTCAAGACAATGGTTGTGAAACAGTCACACAATGCAAAAGAAAAGCTGGAGTACGTTTCTGAAAAACACTTTGATTGCCAAGGTAATGTCCTAGTGGGAGTTTAGGCAGCTCATTCACACCCTCTCTCTGCCTTTTCCTGGCATGGTGTGGTGAAAGCTGTTGTCACCTGTTGGCCTGTGTTACCTGAACCTCCAGCATCTCAAGGGCTTGTCACTCATGAGTTCATGGGGTTGGAGCTGCTTTGAAGTGAAATCTGCAGTGCAAACAGAGTTGAGCCCTCTGCTACAAAGCATTTGTACAGCTGCTAATCCAGATGTGCCCTGGAACATCAGCAGATCCCTCTGAGCTAACATTCTCCCCATTAGCCACCAGGAAGGGACTCAGAGATGTGCATTAAGGGTATTTTGAGGTGACAGTGTCAGTAAGGAAGTGACCTGACAATTCAGCAGCTCCAACCTGCTGGTTACCAAGCCTGGACCCAGCTGATCAGCCTGATCCATCTGAATTTTCACCAAATTATGGCCAGAAGCTCTGTGTGATCATGACAGTGGTCTTTAAGACTTCTAGAGCAGGCATGATGATGGAAAAGACATGGGTGAGCAGTCATTAGGGATTCCCTTTCCTATGAAGACCTCCTGGGTGCAGAGAGAAAGGAGACTTACTCTGGTGGTCTTGATTTTATTGCCAGTCGCACACATCCATCCAGAATTATCAGGCAATGTCTTACATTCCTCTCCTTCTAGGCAGGGCTCCATCTCACACCACCATTTCCCAATCACTATAGAAGCTAAAAGAGAAAAGACAATGTTCACAGCTGTGTTACAATGACCACATCTAATTAAAGAATATCTCAAGGGTCTGACACTAAGAGGCAGAGCGTCCCTTCCACCGGAGTTTAGTTGTAAGGATTTCATATTTAATTACTCATTTGGCATCCTATACTGCCTAAGACGGTTCACTGCTTGCCACAGCCTCCTCAGACAGGAATCTGCTCTGCTCCTGTGCTGTGGCTGCAGGGAATGCTGTGGTGGCAGCAATTCTGCTGCAGACCAAGGGACCAAAGGACCAAGCAGCCTCACAGCCCCTCTCCCTGAGTGCCAGTCTGATCTGCACCAATGTGTACAAGTGTGAGGAGATTTTCCTCAGAATATTCTCCAGGTCTTCAGGACTTCTAGTTCAGTGTACTCCACATAAAACTATGTCTGCTTTGCTTTCAGGACTTACAGCCAGATATTTTTGCTTTCAGGACCTGGATTTTTTAACCACAAATCTGTCCAGAATTATTTGAACTCATGGAGACTTTTAGATTTCCCAGTATGCCATCACAGGGAGCACCACAATTAGAGATAGAGGGTAACACTAAACAGCAGCAGAAGCTGTTTGTTGAAATATGATTATGAATTTTTATAGAAACCAGATTATCTCTAAAAGTAACTTTTAATTTCCAAATGTTTAACATTGTAAATAATGGGGCAGTGTTTGGACCCAGTTGTTTGAATTTAATTGGCACATATGTTTACAACCTTGAATGTACCTTAATGAAGTTTCTTGCCTGGGAATTGGTATCTGACTATATCCTTAACTGTATCTTAATGACATTTTTTGTCTGGGGATTTTGATAAACTTTAGCTAACCTTGCAACTGTGACGAGCTGGCTCATGAGTGGCTCTTTCTGTGATTTGCTTTCTCTGGCAAGAATTAATTTCATGGTTGCACTCAGGAAGCCTGTCAAAGCTTTCTGCTCAGTTGCTCAAAGAGAGATGCTTAACCCATTCATAGCATCTCTCATGGCTGCTTCAAGCCCACAAAATACCTTTGAAGCAGCTGCCCACCTTATACATATATATTAATATATATATACACACACCAGCTGACTGCCATTCAGCTCTGGAAAATGCCCTCTTGTGCATGCATTGATTTAAGGACATTACAGAGCTTATAATTAAATTCTTGAATATAAAATAGAATAGTTCAGTTTGAGGGGCCCTACAGTGATCATACAGCTCTCAATGTTGTTTTTCCTGGTTCTTCCCAAAGCTTGCATCTGATTTTTTATCATGTATCATTTCTCCATATATACAAGACACAAAAAAAGTCCTTTACACCTGTGCTGGCAAGGCAGTCTAATGATGCTCTTCACACACCTTTTTCAGAAGAGTATCATTAATGCTGCTAACAGCAGAGAAAAAAAGATCTCTCTCTTTGCCATGCATGAAAAGTGTGAGGGCTGAATCCACGCTCTAATAATAGATTGTGCAGTGGGCAAACTGAAAAACCATATCCTGCAAAATGCTGGCCTTCACAGCCACCATCAGAGCAGAGCATCCTCAGGATGTGTGAGAAGAATCGTGTGACATGGAATCAGAAGTGAGGATCATAATTATTTACCAGGAGCATTAAATGACCACAGAGAAGGATCCTGTGGTGTGAGGTACTAAAGCCCACAAACCTGAACTGCCCTGGCCTGGGGAGTTTACAGCGTAAAACAGGTGAATGCAGCATGGAGAAGCAATGTTGTTCACAGCAATTAAAAGTGATCTCACTACTTCTTAATACTGTTAAATACAGCCCAAGTATTCAGATCTTGACCTTGAAAAATAGTCGAAGTCAGTAATGGCAACTGACTCATGCAGTGGTGTGCAGGTTTCAGTATATATGTATATATTTTTACTGATTTATGATCACAGTGCAATTTCACCCAAGTGTCCATCAGTGAGCTCCCTCACCTGGGTTGAAGACCAGACTCCTTTTATAATGGGGGAAACTAATGGGGGAACTTTGCAGATGAAAAGCTCCTCTTTGTCTCTAATATGTAAGTAGGCAAAATCCTTTGTAAGTCTGAAGCTCTACAAAGCTCATTGTGGTCTAGTCCTCAGCCCCACACCATGGCATCCAAAACCCAAAGAAAATCACTTTCTTTGAAATCAAGGAGAACTCAAAGGATCAGCAGTACCCAAGAAAGACAACTGGTCCTAAAGATTCAAAGGCTCTTAATAGAAGAGAAAACCTATAAGCACAAGGTTCAAAGTTTTACACCTCCAGCTCTGTTCAAAGAGGAAAAAGCTTTAAAATGAATCACAGTTTGCAGCGTTTGAGATTGGGCCCACCTGTAGGAGGAGGGGAGAAACCTTCCCCAGGGAAAGACGATTCTCTGTGTTTAGGTTCTGTCACTTTGGGATGAGCTGAAGCAGTTGGGTGAGAGAGGGAATTGCTCAAATTAAGATGCTCCCCCTCAGGGTGGTTTTTGTTCAAGATCTCCCAGATCCTGAGGAACCTGAGCTTCTCAGTGACCCCAACCACTCATTCAGGGTGAGAATTAGAGATTCCTGCTAATCACCAGGCAGCACAGGCTGTGAGTGCTCACATCATGCTGAATTAGACACCTGTAGAATTCTGGAGTGCTTCTCACTGTGCTTTTCTCGCTGTCTGGAGAATACACAAAGCACAAGAGTTTCTTCATGCAAGGCTGAATTGACTAAGACAGATCTCCCTGCCATGGGGAAAGGAAAAGGACATGGAACAGAAGAGCCTTGACTGCTCCTGCTTTGCTTGTTTTGTTTCAGTCCCTTTATTTTCCCCTATCACCCTCTAGTTAAAGAAGGGATTGTTTATACCCGAACTATTTTCAAGAAAATGCCACTTTTATAAGAATATTTAACTCTTAACATATCACAAATAGAGCTGGGGAAAAAAGTAACTTTCTTCAGGAAATTCTCGAGGTTTCTCTTTCAGCCCAATTCACACTTTTTAAAATTTTTTTGTTTGCAAAGCCATAGAATGATTTTGATCAAAATATTTAACTTTTGATGTATTTAGTCTGCCTGGATTAACACACACGAAAGGCATTTGGTTGAAACGGCATTAGCAAATCATGGGCTCCAGACAAATAAACTGCAAATCAGAAATCTGAAGATCAGACAGAATGCAGGGAAAAAGCAATTGAATAGCTCATATTTCCTCATGTTTACACAATTCTATTGCATTTTAAAATACATTTGTTCCCAAACATAATGCTCAAAGCCTTAGGTGGCTGCAGGGAACTGCCAGTTTAGCTTGGATTCAGCCTTCAAAGTTCATGAGACCCTTTGGAGGTTGCACAAGGGTAGTGACCGTGCTTTGATTTGCTCTTGTGCATCGTCTGGAGCACAAAGTTTTGATGCATGAAGGCAGCTGGCTGGGAAAAATTTTCCCCTAGAATTTCAGTATCAAAGTATTCTATTCAGGGGCAGTAGAAATGCACTGAACACTTTCGTATATCTACACCTAAAAGATCAAATCAGCATGGAAACACTAATTGTTCAATCATCTTCCTCTTGAGTCAAACGAAGTTTGGAAAAAAATACACAATCCATTTGATAAAAGGTGCCTGTTGCAACTCCTGAATTTATTATTCAGTTGAATAATATGAATAAGTTTGTATTCACATTTCTCAGTCATCAAGTTCTTGCATTAAACTGAAGCTACTCAGTTCTTCAAAGCCATTTTACTGGCGATTAACAGGACGTGGACAGAGAAATTGTGCACAAACAGCCCAGACACTCACAGGCAATTGCTTCTGTCATTTTTTGCTGCTCCTGTCTGTAGAGAAAATGTAAATATTTTTTTGTTTGTTTTGCAGATAAAATCCTCTTAAAGTTTTCTGCATTGGTATTTAGGAAATTGCTTTAATAATATGACAGAGTCTATATGGCAAAAAGTATAAAGACATTATATTTAACACAGTAACAATAAGACCATCCTCACAGAGCAATAGAGAACTTTAATTCATGTTTATGGAATACCCAGAAATATGAAAACAGAGCAAAGTATCATCATGCATTTTTCAACAGTTTAGAGGGAACATGCTATGTATTAAAATGTTCCAAGATTGCTCCTGCAGTTGGCATTATAAAGCCACAGCAGCTCTCTTTTTGCCTGTGATAAAATGCACACATTTTGTTTATATAGAAACAGAATACAAAGGAATGGAGATATTAGATTGTGGTTCCTCCTGATCATGGGTGTCGTGTTACTGCAAGGAATAAGAAGCTCATTTTCAAAACCAGTATGACACTCATTGCAGGGTGGGGAAGTCTTCCCTGTAAGCAAACAGCATTCTCTTTTAATCTCGTTTCCACCAGCGAAGATTGATATAAATAAAATTTAAATAGAGAACACATTTCACAGATGTCAGAAGTGAAAAAGACTTTGTCAGTTTAATGAAAAGATATCAATTTTCTCCACTTTATTCAATATATTGTGAGTCATTTTCTAAATGGATTAGATTAAAGGAAAGTTCAAACTCCCTGTGAGAGGTTCTTGCACTGATGGAGATTTTGGCAATAGCAACAGCACAGAGGTGGGTAAAATCTTCCAAGTAGTTTGTCTTTTTCTTTTTTTTTTTTTTTAAAGGATATAAACTAGAATGGGAAAAACTGCAACCCTGTGCTCACCTATCCCTTATACAACAAAATCTCAGAGAATTGAATGAGACATGCAGTTTCGCTTAGTTTATTGGGATGTCATGGGGAGCAGAATGAATTACAGGGGTGGGAACACACTTTCTGGGAGGATGAGAGAACTGGACTGAAAGAAAGTGTCATCTGAAGGGTTATGTATTTCATAAACACACTGAGATAGCAGCCACTCTGGGAGCTGTAGAGAAGTAATCTGATAAGTTAAAGAATACAAATCTGAAACAAAAGATTTCAGGTTGAATATTGCTATCTGAGAGAAATGCAGGATGTTTCCTACAGGGAGTCCAAACTATCAAACTCTCTGCTTTAATTCAATCTTACTCAATTTTAGAAGTATCAATCTAATGCTCCTGCAGAGCAATGCTTCACAGACTTTGATAACAGACCTCTCATAGCTCTGGGAAAATGGACATTTCTCCTTTTCAAAATACAAGCACAGTGCAATCAGCCTGGCAAGTGGTGTCTCATATCTCTAATTGCCTCAAAATCAGTCTTGCTGAGTTAATTCAATATTTGTTAATTGTAATAAACATTAAAAAGACATCAGCAGACTAAACTTTTTTTTTTTTTTTTTTTTTTTTTTAAGCAATCTGATCTTTTTGATATTCTCCACGTTTTAAATTTTTTTTTAATTCACTGGCAGAATTGAAAGAATTGAAGATTTTTTTCCCCCCCATTTAGAACTCCTGATTCTCCACTGCAAACTATTCAGCAGCTAGAGTAAGGTATTTTTAAGCGTGTATTACATGTCTGAACAACGCTGTGGGCTGCACCATTAAATATGAAAGGACAGATTAGGTGCAAAGAATCCGTGAACAATTTCCTTTTAAGATCTGCAGAAACCAGCAAAAAACGCTGCTAATTCGACAGCATGGGAAGACTCACCAGTGAAAAACACTTACATTGCCATTTCCTAGCAGCCAACGTAGCGTTAGGTAAATGAGGAAAAATGACATAAGCATTTGTTGTGTGCTTCCCTCCTAACAATGTGACCAGCAGAGGTGCTGGTGGTGGCTAATGGCCTGAGAAGCAGAAACTCCCCAGGTTTTGTTTGATCCCAGCCCTGCTTCTCACTCTCTCTGTTACTACAGGTAAATCATCTCCTTGCTGTACCAGTTTGCCATTCGCAATTTTATTTACTTAGAGGATGAGTTCTTCTTGCTCTGTTTCCTTGGATGTTGCCCTCTGGCTCTTCTGCCCTGCTGAACTTTAACTTGCTGAATTGCAACAGTTTGGGACTGATATTTTTTTTTATCCCGTTGCCCAACTTGAAGAATGTGTTTCTCAGGTACTATGAAAATAAATTATAACATTATAAAGTTATGTGAAGTGCTTGCTGCCAGAAGGTCCTCAAGCACATTCCTGCCTTTGAGCTGAGTGGAAATGGTCCCTGAAAGAGCAGATCTCACACAAAAAAAAGCTTAGATTTTGCCAAGGAATTTCTAGCCCTCAATGCTGTTCAGATTGGGAGCATCCACTGCTGCAGCTTTGTCATTTTTCCATGCGCCTTTCTTTGCACCTCTGGAGATAACTACTGCTTAGACAAAGGCTGAGGGGCTTCCAGAGCTGAAGTAGGAGCAGGATTCCTCCTGGGCAGCACCTTCACTTCCCTGAGTCCCTTCCCAGGTCCTCTGAACACCTGTGAAGTGTGCCCAGATGTTGAGAGGTGAAACTCTGATTTGTCAGCCAGGCACACAGATAAATCACCCAGAGGATAAGGAGAACTTGCATAAACATTTTCTGTAGTTGGGAGGTTCTCAGCGGCAATGACAAGGAAAAGAAATCAAAACGTTTCTTAGCCCCTCACAGATCAATTTACGAGATCTTTTCAAAGTCTGGGATTTTAGGAAATACAAAAATGAAGCCAGCAAGAAGCTGTCAGGTTGGGAGGCCTCTTGTGGCACTCCTTGAGGAGCTGCCAGAGGGTCCCGGGCCAGTTGTGCTGGCAGCTGATTCTCAACCCTGTTCTTATTTGATAATCCTGTACTCAAAAAGTGAGTACAAGATTATCAAATCCTTGCACTAAAAGTTTACGTGTACAGTGGTAGGCTTTTTAAAGCTGTAATTATTCCACATTCCACTGAACTCAGACACGACTAAAGTTTGACACTTTTTCTCTGAAAGTCATGGATCAGAGTTGATATTCTAACAGAACCCTCGGCACATTATCTATCAGGAAACTTGATTTCTGCAAAGGAGAGGCAGAGCAAGCCTCGACAAGACAGATTTTTGCAGATATCTGTGGCAGAGAGAAAGGACATGAAATGATAAAATAAATCATGTATGATAAACTTGTCTCTCCATAGAGTATTCTATGACCTTCCAGAGTGCTAGAACACAGTCTTATGTTTTTTCTTGGAATTTCCTGAATTCTTGCACGGCAAAATACATCCAAGGCAAGCATCAAGCTGCCAACTTTACTGATAGTTTTACGTGTGTGAATTTATTGGTGGTTGACATAACCTCTGTGCAAAGAGAGCGGGGCATTTGAGAGCAACCTGCTGGCACTAATGAGTGCTAATGAGGCTGATGAGATTATGAAATCCAGCATTCAGGGAGCTGATGTGAATGCAGGTGACTGAGGACTCCCCTTCCAACCTGTCTGGGCTTCTTTTGGAGGTTAGGGAGACCCATTGCTCCTATTTATTACTGAAGTTTGGAACTGAATCCATCCTTCCCTGCAGAACAAGGCTGAGAGCAGGCTGCTAAAATATTTGTGCAATGAAGCAAAGTTATTTACACCTTCTTTGAATGGCTTCAGATAACCTAGTGAGAGCTTAATCTTATTGTTACATATTTAATGAAATGCCAGTGAAATGCAACATATTTACACATATTTGGAAAGACAATGGGAAACTACTTATAAATATTCACAGGCATGTTTCAAACCAGAGCTGAGGACTGGTGTGCCATCAAAGAATTGTATCTCCATGCAGTGGTAATTTTTCAGGAATAATAATTCATTAATAAAGTAAATGAAAGTGTTGAAATGCAGAGGGAGAAGTGCCAGGCTGTGAGAGGAAGATTAGGGGAGTACATAGAGTTTTGTGGGTGGTCTTGCACTGCTGTTCCTCCAATGGCTGCTGGGACCCTAAATCATATATATATATATATTTATATGTATATGTAAACCAAAAATCTGTATTTAGTGTGCGATCCAACTGTTACTGGAGAAACAGGGAAAAAAACCTCCTCAGTTTTTGCAGACTTCAGAGCAAATTTGGTGTCTGTAAAAGCTGCCATTTGCTCAAACCTGAGTTCCTGTGCTGTGGGTGTTGGGTTTGGGGATGTGGAAGGGAAAAGCTGCGAAATGGGCTCCGAAGGGTGAAAGTCTATCAAGAAATTTTGACTGAATGATGTGCCAGAATCACAGCCTAGCAGCAAAGCACTCTATGAAAGAACACAGGAAATGAATAAATTATATAACTGTAGTGCATTTATAAGGCATAACAAAGCATGCATAATATATTGGAGGGTTATCTGTTATGAAATTAAATTCTGGTGTACCACTTGGGCATAAATTGTGTAAGGTTTCTCTCATTAACAGAGAAACTCTTGTTAACAGAGAGGATTCCTGTAAATAAATATACATTGACAATTCTTCCATTGAATTTACAGAAATTAATGGGATATAATGTGATTATGTGTCATTAATCAATGAAAAACACCTTTTTTTGGGTTTTTGTTTTGGTGTGTGCTTTTCCAGTGAAAAATGCTTTTTGTTTTGGCTTTCTTTTTGAAAGGCAAGTTATTATATTGTCCCTCTATTCCTCTGTGAAAAATACTAAGTTCTCTGAGCTTTACAGGCCTGTGACTGGAACTCCAAACTCAGAAAATGCTGAAACACGTGGCTGAGATTCCAAGTGTCTCTGCAACAGTGGGGGCTGTCAGATGTGTGCCTACTGCTGGAGAAAGCAAGGGAGGGCAGGAAAAGTGGCAAACGAGTTGCAAACATGAAAGAACCTGAGCAGGAAAAGGGTGAAAGAGAGCAGGATTAGATCAGCTATCGAGGAGAAATTCTTCCCTGTGAGGGTGGGGAGGCCCTGGCTCAGGGTGCCCAGAGCAGCTGTGGCTGCCCCATCCCTGGAAGTGTCCAAGGGCAGGCTGGACACTGGGGTTTGGAGCAGCCTGGGACAGTGGAAGGTGTCCCTGCCCATGGCAAGGGTGAGACAGGATGGGCTTTAAGGTCTCTTCCAACCCAAACCATTCTGGGATTCTATATTTCCTCTAAAATCAAGGATTTTTTGGATGTAAATGGAGATTTTGGGAAAAGAGGCTGCTAAGAGGTGTGAAGTACATGAAGCTATCTGCTATTCTCCCCTTAAGAAGGATGGAAAGAGGATAATAATCAGCCCTGGAAGATTCCCGGAGCAAAACCCCTGGGCAGGGTGGGAGCAGCCCTTTGTTGGTGTCTGTACTCACCAGATAATTTCAGTCCAGCTGCAGAAATTTGTTTATTCAGACCTCCATCAACCCAAACCCACTGTGCACGGGGTCAGGTGCCCTGTGCTCTCATTGCAGGGATGATTCCATGTGAAAGGAAAACTAAGGGAGGTTTTATTGTTCTAATGATGGCACTCTGAACTTGCACGTGGTGTTTGCTGCTTTATGCACAGTGGTAAGAAAAAGTGGTTCCAAAAGGCAGAGCCTGCAAATTTTTTTGAGGAGGTAGCTCAGTTAACTTGCAATTATCTCTGCTAGTAAAAGGCAAAAAGGTCCAAATTCTCTTCCATGAGCTGGGATTTGCTGTGGTATAAATAACACACCTTTAGAGCACTCGTATCTCCACAGTCCAGAAGAGCACCTTTTAAAATCTGTGTGGAGGAAGTTGTTTTCAAAGGTCAAGTTAAATGAGCCAACTGGCACTACACAAGGTAATTACTGGTTTATTAAAAGTGTTGTATTCATTCAGCTATCTTTGTTCTGTGATGTAAGACAAGTCTAATTTTGTTTCAAAGATTAAAGGAACATTTGTGTTTTTGTAAACAAATCCCTAGCTGCTCTTACAAATTACATCATGCATAATCTTGACATGATAGATTGGGAGATATTTCAGTGCAACAATGCCAGTGCCATTGGAACAGGAACTGCGAGACTGAACAAAAATTGATGAATTGAGCACAGGATATTTTGTATTTCATATCATAGCTTAATTACTGCTTCAATATGCATGGAATAAGAGAACAAACTCAATTATAAAAGCTTATCAGCAAGACTTATAAACAGTGAAATTCATGTGTGGATATTAAACTGACCTTAACTGACAAGCTTTCCTTTGAAATTATGTTTTCCTTCAGTGCTCATAATGCCTATTTACTCTGAGACCTTTTACAGAGCTGAGAAGTCTTTTAATGGGTACTTGAAATTTCATGGCCACGCTGCTGTTGGCACTGCTCATGCCTTTTTGCCTCCCTTCAATTTAACTCTGAGTTGTATTATTTTAAAAGATCAAGATTCACTACCACCCACAGTGATATATTTTCTTTCCTTTTTTTTTTTTTTTACTTTGGAAGAAGCCCTGGATTTCACTTCCTCTAGGTATAAATAATTTTCTTCCTTTGCTACTAATAATTTATACAATGACCTTACCGGGCTGTCCTTAGAGGGAATAATCCCGAATTTATACAAAGATCATTATTTCCATTGTAATGCACAAGATGTGCTGAGCCTCAGACTCCAGGTATTCCAGGAATCTTGTGCCCACTCTGCTCAGGTGATTCTCAGCTATGAAGCTGCAAGCTCTGTTCTCATCATTACAAAAGAGAGTCTGTTTTTTACAAACATCTGTCCTTGTTCTACTTGATCTCATTAATGCTCATACAAAATGAATGTACGTGGCGCCTGAGCATGCCCAGCGCAAGCTCTTTACAATTATGGGCATGAATTAGTGGAAAAAGGTTTTGCAGGATGTGTTCAGCTCTGCCAGTTGCAAAATGTATGCAAGCAAGAGCCTTCCAAAGACAAATAGCTAAACAAAGACTCTGGGAATTGCTGTAGTTGCCAGAAAACCAAACAGAAAGCTTCAGATGAAATGTTATGATTTTGCATTTTTAAATTTTTACAATAATCTCTTTCTCCATCACTTTAAAGCACTTTAAAACAGAACAAGGTTGAAATAGCTGGGTTTTCTTTCTAAATATTGATCTTCAAAAATATCTAATCAAATAGGAAAGATAATTGCCTAGTGAGCCCCCTAATTCTGGGCATTATGTTGCAGTTCTTAGACTTCATATTTCTGATTTTCTGCTTCAATAGTGATCACCAATAGAAGAGAAAGTGGATGAACAAGACAAAGAAGCAGGTGTGTGAAGAGTGCTGGGAAAGCTGTAAAGACTGGCTGTGTGCAACTGATGTGAACTGTCATTGCTCAGAGAGCTGAGTCCATCTCTACAAGGGCTCTGGTTTGATCAACCATCACCTCAGGTCACACCTTGAGGCTTTACATCTCCTGGTCCATCCTGCATGACCATAAACTGACTTTACCAAGTTGCCATGGGATCCATGTGCCCACCTCATGAGGCTCCTTGAACACAGGACAATAAAGAAAGAAGCACAAGGTGAAGGGGGTTCATCACCAGACATCTCCTTCTATTTAATCACTTTAATTATCCAAATTCCTCAAACTCTGCAGGAGCACTTCTGTCCTGACTGGCACCTGCCATTTATAATGTGCAATGTCCTTGAGAGCCAGACATGACCACGTGCACTGAGAATGGGACCCAAAAGATGAGAATGTCCACAAAGTGACCCTTGCCACCAACACTGCCAAACTGAGAGCTCCAATAGGAAGCTCTCTTCCATCCAGAAAAGAATTTCCAGAAGAATTTGTCTATAGAAGTTTTTTCTATTTTGCTGCTGCAGAATATTTTATATTTTTATATAATTATGTATATATTTAAATATACAATTAATATAATTTTAATTTAATCAATATGATTTTATTATGTATTTTTACAATTATGCAATTTATATTTATATAATTCATTTTAAATTACATTTTAATATAATCTTATATAAATTATATATAATATATATTTAATATAAGTTTGTTTTTATAGAATTTTCTATGATTTTCTATAGCTTTATATTTGCCATAAATAATAATTTTTACATTACATTACATTATATTAATAAATATTATATAGAGAGACATATAATAAATTAATATATTATTTTAAAATATTATTTTTTTTTTTCCATTTTATTTCATATAGGAATTCCCCTTGCACTGCTCAGGCTGATCTGCCACAGACTCTCAGGGCTGATATTCTTTCCAGCACCACTTAGAGCATCTGACTTCTGATTCGATCAATCGATCCGTGTGTGAGTGATTCCTCCAGGCCTCAGCACCAATCCTTCCCTTTGTCAGCAGTTCAGTCTCCACACCTGGGATCCCAAAGCTGAGGCTGGAAGTTGACGGCTCCCCCATAATACTCTGAGCACAGCTAAAGGAATGGTCCCATACTCAATTGTGTCATATTTAGTACAAACACTCTTAAGATACAAATGTTATCTCACTTTGACCTTTAGGTGCTGATTTTTACCTTTTTTGCTGCTACTCAGACAAATTTCTCCTGTCCCAGACCTTGAGATCACAGGCAGCTGAAAAAGGCTTTCTCACAAAAGGCAATCATCAGGGTTCTTTAATTTAGCTTTCAGTGAAGGCAGAATATAATAATTTATCATGAGCGCCTTTTGCATGGGCTTCCTCAAATATTTATAAACTCATTTAAATAATTAATACAGGAGTTTTAATAAACTGTTTATATTCACAAAAGAAATGTAATTTGCAGAAAGGACAGTTCAGGTGCTAGGAAACACGGGTAGACCACATGAATTAAAAATCATGGCTAGCATCAGAAGTTTATATGACCTTTTTACAAGTTGTCTGAGGTTGCATTCCCGGAGTGAAAAAATGCTTCTATTGATCTGGATAAGCTGTGCACTACACAGGCTATTTTAGGGAGGGAAAAAGAACAACTTTCTATTAACTTGAGGATTCTCAAAGAAATAAAATATATTATGTTAAGTGTGTCAACATAAAGGAAACAAAAAGGGGGGAAAAAGGAGACTTTTTTTTTTTTTTAATCCAATTGGAACATATTTGCATTTATCACTAGGGCAGGCCATTATTTAATCGAGCATAAGCTATCTAAACCAGCTTGTGATCATCCTCATACGAATAAAGACAATAAAATCCTGTTAACAAAAGCAATTACTTCGCGGGAGTGCAGCCATTTAGAGCTTTCCCAGCCTGCCTGGGCATCACTGATCTCTCTCCACCTCTGGAGTTGAGCTGAGCACACAGCTCTTGTAGGCTGTCAGATTCCCATCACTGGGTGTTGAAGGGAAGGGACTCTGTCTCCATCTGCTTTCTCCCTAGATCCTGTTCCAGTGGGATGTGGGTGTTAACTCGTGCTGGGGTGGAGAGTCCCTGAGCTGGGCAGGTGTCCTGGCAATAAAACCAAATATTACATTCCATCCTTTAGCTGATGAGTAATTGCTGTGGCTGGCCCAAGGCAGGGCTCTCAATGGGTGTGTGGGAAAGGCTGCATCTCATCCTGGCATCATTTGTCCTCTGCAAGGTCAACTTCAAACTTTGCATGAAGCACCTGAGTGCGAGGAGCTGGACACAGTCCATGAACTCCTCCTGTTCTGGCTCTCCCTTTTTTCACCTGCCATCCCTCTGAGATACCAACCCCTGAGATTCCACTGCTCCAGGCAGCATCAACTCAAAGTCATGACCGCAAACTTTTCACACAGAAATAAGAGGAGGAAAAGAGGCAGACTTTTTTCCCCTCACCTCATCTATAGAAGCACTAAAAACCCTTCCACACCATCGCGTTTAGAAAGTCAATCACAGCGATTTCAAACACCAAACAAACCCAAGCTTATCTGGTAACTTCTTCTGCTATCTTAAAACTCAGGGGTGCACTGTTGTGCAAACACCTCCTCTTTGCATAAAGCAGCAGCAATTTCCAGCTCCAGCCCTGGAGAGAGCACTGGCAGCCAAAGCAAGGCAGATAGCAGGGAAGGAGAGCAAAGTCTGCAAATTTCACTGGGCACACTGCAATTACTAATTCATAGCGGAACTGATCACAGTATTTCACGCTTATCCCATGTAATTCAGTCACAGCAGTATTCGTTTTACTATTAATTTTAATAGAATAATTACCTTTATAAAGAAGAAAGAAACTACTGTTAGAGGGTCAGATCCTCAGGTGGGGAAGATATGGTGATTTATGCTAGCTTGATGAATTTTGTAATCTTCCTTTTCCCTTCCTTTGCAAGGAATTCAGTAATTGAGTAGTTTCCAGACTTACTGAGATAATCTGTGCTAAATGAAGCAAAATAAGAAGAAATGGGGAAGCAAAGAGGTGCAAACTCTTAACGGTAAAATTTACACATCTGCATTTGGATGTTTATGCGTGTGCCTGCCTGGCAGACACACACACAGAGACACACACGTGCCTAAAGAGCCACTTCCCAGTTCATTCCCAATGCTGTCTGGCAGCAGAAACAGTTCCCATAGTGACACACAGGGATGAATTTATAATGCTTTGTGTCCAGATTCTGCTCTGCAAAATGGCAAAGAGGTTGGGATTCCAAGAACATCTTGTTTGAATATTAGCAGACAGAAGGGTTTAGGGTGTGACTTGTATTAATAACCTAAAAAATAAGGAGCAGGCAGCTGTATTATTATCTCAAGAACCCAGAGAGGTATGCAAATCACTTAAAAATTTTGCTCTTGGTCACCAGAAAGTTTTGATACTTCATCACCTGTGGCTGCCATAGTTCATCTATTTTTGAGAATAAGCTAGGACCTCACCCCCCCTGGCACTTGCTGCCCTCAGAGCAATTCTGTCTTTTCTCCTATTTTCCCTGACTTTTTTTTTTCCCTTGTCCTTTTTATTCATTCTCCAGGCTCACAAGAGCAGATCTGCCTTTTGTCTGGAATGGTATGTCAGAGAGGAGGCAGAAGAAGTTAGAACTTGCCACCAGGAGCTGCTGAGCAGCTTCTGCACCTGCCTCTGGCCATTAAGCATCTTCAGCTGCTGTAATTTAGATACTTCAAGGTGCTGCATTATATTTTAATGAATTGCTTTGTGAATTACTACTGAGATTAATTGAATTTATGGCTCCATCCTGGAGTATGTGCCCTCTTGTTGTGATTAAGGTAATGCATTGCTTGAAACAGAAGTTAAAATATACGTCAGTTTTGGCAGTCAGCCGTGCTGCCATTCAAGTTTTTTACCTCCAAAAAAAGAAAAAAGAATTTCAAGATAACTGTTTCCTTTCTCTCTGCTCGGGTTTTAAATTTGAGTATTTTATTTCAGGGTTCTGTTTAAATTGAAACTACTGCAGCATTATATGCAAAGAGAAACCAATCTCAGAGGGGGAAAAAAGAAGAACCAAATATAGATTAAAAAGCTGCCTCTCCAAAGGTTTTGAAATATGAGAAGCCTGGCTCTGCATGTAAGATTAATGACAGCTACGTGTGTGATGAATAGTTCAGCTCAAATCAGGGGGAAGTTTTACCCAAGTATCTGCTGCTCCAAATGTTGAAACCCTGATCTTGCCCAGCCCTGCAGAGGAGCACTGAGTCCTGAATGTCCCACTCTGCACAGACAAGTGAACAACAGAGAGAAAGAAACAATGCCTGTGCTTATAATCAACCCACATCACTTCATGACAAAAACATAATTTCTCTCCCTGGATATCCCTTTTTCATTATTTTTATACGTGGTAATACATCAGCTTTGTTGGCTTTTTATTAAGAAACACAGATCTGGCACCGGAGCCAGAGGCTTCGCTCACACCGTGGCTCATGAATGGAGCTATTCTTGTACCTTAGATTGTAACTATTTTCTCTAAAGAATGGACAAAATGAATATTCAGTTACTGTGCATTCAGGGCCTCCATTTGTGGCCAGGGAGCATTCAAGGCTTCAATTCTGTATTGGGAGCTCATGGGGAGACCTTCCAGCTCTGCCTCAGGGAGCAGCAGCCCTGGCCAGGGAAATGCAGAAGGGCTTCTGCAAGGAAGAGTCTTCAGTGGCTGATGTGCTTCAAGATTTCGTATTTTAATATAAATGAATAATTCAAATCCTATCAGATTTCTTTTTCTATTAAAAAGCAGGTGGAACTAGCCAAATTGGGACAGCTTTTGACCTCCAAAGGCTTCTGTAGTAATGGGGAGGCTGATGCTGCAGCCAAATTGGTGTCTCATCACACCAGGGCAGTTTTCTGTGCCTGTTCAACACTTCTGCAAGGATCTCAAAAGACTTTTCAGGCCCTACCTTGATGTTGTAAAATCCTGCCAAGGTAGAAGGGAAAGCATATTCTTGGATCAGCTTTGCATTGTACAAGCTGCTCTGCAAGACATGGGGGGAAATGGTAAAAATACCCCTGATCCTTCAGTGAAGATATTGGGTTGTATTTGTGTTCTCTGCCAGAGAGAGAAGCAGAGGCAGTCCTTTCCATTTTCTGTGGGCAGTGGAATAGAAAGGAGCTCGTGAGTTCCTTAAGAATGGCCCTAAGATTTTATCTCACTAAATAAGAATAACACCAAAAAAAGTCTGAACCCAGAGAAATCTCTCAATGTACATTTCTTATAATTGTTTGGGAGGAAATTCTTCAAAAGCTAACAAGTTATGTAAATTTATTTTTTACGCTCATTGTATTTGGTCTTAATTTCAAATGGAATAAATATGAGATAATGAATTGTATAGATAGTGTCTTTTGGTTTAAATTGCAATTTTTAATTTAGAAAACCACTGAGGGCAAGTAGTTTATGTGCCCAAACATAGAATTTAGGTAACTCACTGGAAGCTCTCAGTCTTTGTTAAGTGAGTTCTAGAATAACATTTTGCACTAAGGGGAGGAGCAGGCTGTGTCTGCAGCTTCAGCAGTGCAGCAGGGGTGTGTTTGTGCTCTCCAGCAGCCTGCAGCACCCACCAAAGCATCAATCAGTGTGCTGCCAAATGCCTCCCCTTGATGTAGACCTGAAAAACCTACAGAGGATGGGAAAGAAAAACATCTAGACAAAGCCGTGAAATGGATTCCACACCAATATATATCTAAATGGATTACACACCAGTATATACCTATATCTATTCTAAATCTGTGGGGTTTTTTTCCAGGGTGCTGAAAGAGATGGGCAACAGAGACACAGCTCTGCAGCATCTTCCCCCCATGCAGAGGTGCTGGGAGATATCACAATGAAGCCAAATCCCAGCAGCATTTCAGCAAGAGCCTGCTAAACTCTGGTGAAGCAAAAGAGAGTCAGAGCAGCCCCAAGACAACAGAAATGTCTATTAAATATCCCTGAGGGGTTGCCTGGGACTGGCCTCTCAGCAGAGCACACTGCATTACATTTGTGTTCTGCAAGGGGACAGTAACAAATGGAACCATCAGAAAGGGCCACAGATGCCTCCTCTGTCATTTTGAAGAGAATTAGAATTGTAAGAAGTCAGCCACACTGTATGCAAAGGAGGGTCTAAATGTACTGGAGTGAGATTGAAGAGTTGACATTTAAATTGCAAGGCTGACATTTTCATGCATTTTTGCATGCATGTTCCCATGGCTCTGTGGGTAGATGGGGGGTAGGAATGAGGAGGTGATGCCATCACCTCCTGATGATGGCTTGCAAAGGCAGAAAGAGAAATTGTTATTTATGGCAGGGCAGAGCACATCTTTATAAAATGCACTTGCTTGTCATTCAGGACAAAGATGTGAAAATCTCCTTGTTGGGCTGAAACTCTTGGAAAATATGTGCAAATGCATGGCAAGGTTTCACACATTTTCCCAGTGATGCCATGTAAAATCCTTCCCATTGTCAGCCTGTTATACAGCTTTCCTGCAGCCATCATTTGCTAGTTCTGATGGCCACGAAACTAATGGCAAAGCTTCCTCCAGAAACTGAAGCTTCCCTTCAGCTCCCCTTCAGCAGAGTCCAAAGGTCTTACACCTGCCAGTACCAATGTTTTGAGAAACTTCAAAGTGCCACCAAAAAACTCTTTAGACTGAACAACAAGAGAGAGTTGAAAACAGTTTATGCACGGAGTCGATGCACTCAGTTTGAACAGTTATGCAAAGAAAATATTATTGCCTGCAACTCCTAAATCTACCTTGCAAAATCTCTGAAGGGCTGTATGTTTTTGGCAGGTCATTTTTTTTCTTTCTTTTGGATTTTGGGGCTTTGTTTTTGTGTGGATGCTTTGGATCATAGAGTTACTGCCTGGTATAATTTCTTAGCACTGCAAAGAGCATGGACAAAAAGAGCCTGATTTCCAAAATATCTTGTCTGACTATTTCTCAGGAAAGCAAGTGGCGAGCAGTGGATAACTTTCTGGGGATAAAAATGGTGCAAATACACTTCTGGATTTAGGGATCAGAAGAAAACCTCACAGCTCCAATCCTGATCGTTTTACAAACACAACAGAGAACAGAGCAGCAACAATTGCAGTGCCCAGCCTAACCATGATGTGAATTGTGTAATACCACAGGCAGAGTTCTGCCAAGGCTGAGCTATAAAACCTCCAGCACTCCTAGAAAAACAAAAACTCACTGCTCTGATTGAACTAGAAGGTGATGACTGCAAATATGTGTTACAAATGTGCATGACAAATAAGGGTAGAATTGAACTTTAAATCCACCAGCATAACCCAGGACTTTCTCCCAACCAGAAATGCAATCTGTTAGCTGGCTAATTTTGATCCTGTCTTTTTCCATCTTCTTTGTTTTAGTGCTGAGTAGATCTGATTGGGAATTAGTTTGCTCCATTTAATCCTAATTCATGTGTGTCTCTGAGACTTCCTACCTTGTCTGCCTGTCCTGCTGTGGGTGCCTAAAACACAATAATCTATGGTTCACAAAGTTTTTTATGATGACAGCGAGTCAGAGAAGGAGCTTCAGCTCCACCAAACTATCCTTGTAATCAACCTTAACGCAAATGTTGTTTTATTATGCACCTCTCTGTTTCAGCAGGGCAGAGTTGTTCCTGCAGAGATTTCCATGGCTGTGAGCAGCAGCCTTTCCAGCCTACCATGTGTGTTAGCTTTCATCTGAACCAGTAGATCATGGGAGAAGAAACACAGATAATGTGTTAGTCTGGAAGCAAGGCACGAGGGATATCACAGACAGATTAATCTGGCGCCTCAAAGACAGCATAATTCATTTGGATGAAAAGAGGATTCTCCTCAGTGAGACTGAGAAAAATCTCCTTTTATCTTTTTCTTGGCAGAAGAGTGAAACACGAGGAGAAGCTCTTCACGGGAAATGGGAAGGCCACTATAGCTGCTGACACCCTTCTGGCCAGGGGCACTCACTTAGCCCCACATCCAATTTCCTGCTTGGCCACTGGCTTCCATGGGTTTTGTGGTTCAGTCTCCTAAATATACAACAGCCACAACACCCCCTCTTCTGTCTCCTCCCAGTATAAAGGCCAGGGATGTGATGGACACCAGTGGAACAGCCAAAACTGGAGGATTTCAGCCTCTCTGAGGAGCTGGGGCTGTGAACCTTCCACAATTCCTGCTGGTCTGTAACACAGGCAAACAATTCTTCCCTTTGCAAAGGTGAAGTCCAGGCCAACGATGGTCAGAGGACATCACTGCAGGTGCTACAGCTTTAGCACTGTCAAAGTCTGCCCTCCAGCCTTCCCTTGGAAAATATATTATTGTAAGCACAGGTAATTTCTTGTAACTGTCAAGAGGCTTTATTTTTGCCTTCTCCACTGTGATGAATTCCCTGTTAACCAGAAAAATGTGACAAGGAATAATTGTCAAAGAGGTAAATTCATACTCAGCTCTTTTGATGATTTGGCAGTTTTTGAATTTGCACAGGCAGCAAGCAATGTTTTTTTAATATATAGGACTTGAATAAAAACAAATGTGCTCCCACTAAAATACCTGTTATACACATTTTATAATGGAAAGAGTTGTGGAGAGATGTAGGTCCAGATTTCAGAGCAAGGATCACTCATTGTCACTTTATTTAGAGGTAGGTAACTTCCCACTCCCTGAAGATACTTGGTTTTCAGAGCAAGTATAGGTCAACTCTCTGAGAAAATGAGACTTCTATGAAGGTCTGTTCATTAGGTGCACCATTATGCTCCACTTCTTAAAACCTCAAGTAGACTCTTCTCAACTCTAACTGCTCCTTCTGCTGTGAAGATGAGCAAAAGGGGCTATACTCATTTCTCATCAGCAACCTGAATCAACACTCCTGGAAGACTCCCATTAGCCTGAATGTGAATTCCCACATGCCAGTATAAAGTTATAAATATGGAGCAGCACCACTGGCACAGAACTGACCCTTGTGAAATATTGAGGTATGATTACCTTGGCCTGTTTTATTCTGTGTGCTGCTTCAATAAAACAGCTTCCAAGGCCCACCAAAATTTGCAGTAATTCTCTAATTTGCATCAGATGTCTATCCTCCATTCAGTGGCTGTTTAATGTCCCTGTAATTCCACAGGGCAGTGACACTGGGCACACGGCTCTGGCACAGGGCCACCTGAAACCTGGTGTTCCCTTTGCAGCATTTTATTAGCAAAAGACCAGGTAATGGAAAGAGTGCTTAAAGAGGTGTAAAAATAATAACAGCACAGAGATATTGATTTATAAGGGACTGGCTTTAGATTACGGCAGGATAAGCAATACTGAAATTCAACGGTGAGTTTAAAAAGGTGTCTAAAATATTACTATAAAGGGAAATTTGAGACAGAGGGAGCAACAAACTGAGGCTGGAGAGGAGAACAAAATGCATCATCAGCACGGGGAGTCCAGCAAGAAAGTGCAACACTTCAGCTTGACACCAGCCTTTGGCAAAGGCAGTTGTTTACATTGGTGTTTTTCAAGCAGGAAAATAAGAGAAACGAGAAACTTGCCCAAACAAGCTGGGAAAAGAAGCAAGAAGAAAAGCCAAGACCAAGGCCATGGTCTTCATTTCCTCTGGCTGTAGCACAGCATTTCCCTGGAAAAGGAAATGATATTGAGAGGTGCTGTCCTGAGAACCCTCCCCTGGAAATGCTCAGGGTGTGCATGGCTCGAGACTGGAATAGAAACGGGAGAGATCCTCCAGTCTAAGAGGCAGCTAAGCCAAAACAGATTGTGTCACTAAATCATGTTTCTTTCTTGGAAGGATGAAGATTAATCAAGACAGAACTAAAAGTGAGTCTTTGATAAAATGTTTAAGTGGCCTCTCTTGAACTACAAATTATTTGCATCAACTAGAAGATGAAACATTAGTTTTCCATTATGCTGCAGGAAATAGCAGCTTGCTAAATAACTCTTTTAACTTTCCTCTGGCACCTATTGATTATATCCAATAGAAATTAAGAGTAGAAGGCAATTAAGTTCAAATTTTAATGGTGTTCTGCTGCTGTTAATTTACTGCCTGACCTGATCAATACATTACACTGGATAACAATCTATTCCAGTGAGGCTTGGTTTCTCCAATGCGCCTTCCACTGAAATTACAGTAATGACAAACAACTAAATTTTCAGCAAATAATACTCAATCCCCCCCCCAAACATAAAAAAATAATTAAAAATTGGATTATTCACTCTAGTAGTGAAAACAACAGCTTAAAACTAAATTGACTTTTACAGCACAGAGCTTGGACTTCGTCAAAATATTAGATAAGCTATAACCTCAGCCAACGGAACCCTCTGGAAATTGAAATCTCAAGCAAGTTTTAAACATCTCACATACACAGCAGTAAAAAAAAAAAAAAAACCAACACCCTCTTAATCTAGAGAGCAAAATTGAAGTGGGAAATTAAAGATCAATGGTAGTGAAAGCAACAATATTGTGCTCTTGTTGTTCTTTTTTCTACATAATAGTTTAGGTCTCCAGGTGAATACACACAGCACAGACTTTATGTATAACCAGATCCATCAAAACTTACAAGCACAGAGTTAATTTGCATTAGGTTGCAGGTTTTTTTGGTCTTTCCTCCAAAACCTTGTAAGCATTTCTTAAATAACTGAACTGTTTCCTAAAGGAAACAAGGACGTGGTGACATTTGTCACCTCCTCCTATTCTCAGAGGTGGCACCTGCTGGGTCCCTCAGTGCCTTGGGTGGTCTTGGAGACCACAGAGGTGGTCCTGCGTTCCTGAAGAATCCTTGGGGAGGATAATCCAGGTGCACGTGGTGGCCAGTGATGGGGCATTTCTCTGGAGAGGCGTCTCCTCCCAGAGAACCACTGTGGGACTGACTGTCCCTGTGTGTGTCTCAGTGCTCACACTCTTGCCTACACAACTGGCTGGATTGCATCACTTTTTTTTTTTTTTCCCCCTCTAAAATTCAACGTGTCAGCATAAAGTCAAAACAAAATATGATGAGGTTTTCTGAAAATACCCTCTTTGCTGATCAGCTGTGTCCCTACTGGCATTCACTGTGGAGCCAGCACACCATTAATCACTACGAAACATTTTCACTTATTTTGACGCCAAAGAGAAATTGGGAGGAAGAGTATTTTTGGGTGGGAATGAAAAACAGGCTGTAGGAATATCTCCTTTCACCTGAGGGTTTCCCCAGAGTGACTGGCAATCACCACCCTGTGGAACTGCCCCCCATGCTCTGTTCTTATCCTTCACAGGTACAGTAACACTGATCTGAACATCACACATCTTTAATTTATTGCACATTCTTTCAGGCCTCAGAAACAAGGAAAAAAATCCAAAAATTTGAGGTTATTTACTGCATCTAGTATTACCTACAGAGCAAGTCTGCTGACACTCTGCAGTGTGGCTTCTCTTCACTCCTGTCTTACCCACAGCCCAATTGTTCTTCTCACTACATGAAGCCTGTGCTCCTGCCCTCGCTGGTCTCCTGCCTTGTTTTGCAGCATAAAATAGTAACTGTCTTTTTCTTCTTGTTAGATTTCAGAGTGCAAATATAGCCCCCTTGGTCTCTGCAAAACTCCTGGGAAGAACCTCTCAGTATCTGTGATGTTGTTTTCTTAGTGAAAAAACTCCCAAACCAAAATAATACAGTAATAATTCCAGGCACCTGTCATTTTTAGCTGAAAAATTATATAGCAAGCAGCAGGATCTACATCCTTTGACATATTGTAGCATGCCATGAAGTGAGCAAATACAAGGGTAGACACAACCCAAATATGTTGTACAAGCAGGACACTACACCAGCCTGGCTGATTTGTATTCTACAGAAAGCTACACAGAGCAAGACCCAATATTTCAGGAAAAGCTGGCAGAACAAGTGCATGATCCATACCCTGAGCACAGGGATACTGCAGTAAGCCTTGCCCATAATTCTGCCCAAAACCTGTGGACTCAGCACAGCCAGGAAGGGCTCTGGCTGGCCCTTCTGCTGCCTCTGATCTGCCAGCACTGCTGATGTCCCTGGTTACACATTCCCTCTGGGTCTCTCACTACTACACACACGTATTTAGGAAGGGAAAGTAAAAAAGTAAGAACACCAGAACAAAAATGTAACAAAATAATACTAATACAAAATGGCATAGGTTCCCAGCAAAAGCACAGAGCTGCACTCACAGTGGTGGTGAAGATGCAGGTCATTAAGATGCAGGTGATCTTTACAGGGTTTCTCTGCTAATGATGCTATATTGAAATTCAAAGAGCACATTTATCACTTTGCATTTTTAGCAGCATTTAGTAATAGAGACCAGAGTGTTATATTTGCTTCTTATCTCATACTATGCAAAGCAGAGCCTAGAAAATGCTTCACAGTTAGTAATTTATTTGATTTAAGACTGTATTTTGTGTCCATGAACAATCTGCTAGTTGAGAGTGCTGATTACACTTTGGTTATTTTAGAACTATTTGGTGAAAAAAAAAAAGTGAAGCAGGGGACAGTTTGCTCTCCAGCTACTGCAGTAACATTTCAGTCATGCACCACTGAGAGTTTATTAGCTGGGTTGAAACCCTCCAGTCTAAACCAGCAAATTTATTCCTGGAACACTGCTCCCTCACAGGTCACCATCTGTATGGATTAGACCTGGGACCTAGAGGATGTTTATAGAAATGAATTTATATGGCTATTTCTATTAGTTTAATAGTAATCCAATAATAAATTATTCTAATCCTATTTTTCTTTTCAAATGCCAGACTATTTTCCTTAGCAAACTCAGACAGGAAAGGAAAAAAAACCGAAAAAACCCAACTAATTAAAGAACATTAAATCAGCAGGGCAAAGTTCCTTACAAGGTTTAATATATAAAATTATATATTATATGTTCACAGATTTTTTTTTTTTTTTTTTTTTTTTTTGCTATACCAAATGTGCTTATTTTAACAATTAGCCTGGAATATTTTTGGCATTTCTGCCCCAGACTTCAACATTGAGTCAGAGCAGCGTTTTTCACACCGCCTCTGCTGACCTTTATGGGGCTGGGATTCCTTTCTGTGTGATGACCAGGTAAAAGCCAGGCTGAGTGCAGGCTGCTCCTGGGAGGAGGGCAAGGGCAGCCTGGCAATTTCCCTCGGGGCTGCCTGGGCTCTGCTCAGCCAAAACAGCCCCAGGGTACCAAAACAGCCTGGAGGAGCTTGATCCCACCAGAGCAGGGCAGGGCTCACCCCTCAGCAGAGCTTTGGAAGCCAGTGCAGAGCAGTGGGAAGCTGCCAACACTAACTTCCTAAAGGTTAATACTTACAAACTACATTTTGGCTGATATTTCCAAAGCTGCCTAGAGGGAATGGATGCCCAGTGCCCATTAATTTTAATAGGAGCTGGGCAGGCACAGTCCTTATGAGGGTAGGACTATTTCAGCCTATTAACTGGTGGTGACATAAGGTTTGATATTGCAGGAGCCTGATTACCTGCTGGGAGCACTGAAGCTAATGCAGCTCCTATATTTTGGCCTGAAAATTGAATATGCAAAATGCATGAAGAGTGTGGCTATGCTTACCATAAATAATGAGTTTAAAATGAAAGCGGTTCAGATGGAAAGGGTCTAACCCAAAGCCAGCTACAAATGAGTGCTCCTGATGATTTGAGAAATACACTGATAGGGTTCAGCACACACTTGCAGGAGGTTTCACTGAAGACCCGTGAATAAGGGTTGTGACATTCAGAGCTTAAGCTCCTAACCTGGTTGGTCGATTTATTCCTTCTATTAGGAAGTTGTATCAGCTTTCAAAAGGTGGCACCAAACAGTAAAACACAGACCCGGGTGATTTGCAATTAGGTTTGAATTTTTGGAATTTCAAAAGCTCCCCCATTCATTCTGTTTATCCCACCTGGCTACACAAAACACATTTAGTCCTTGTCTGTGGTAATCACGGATCATTTCTGATCACAGTCCCCACCCGCCCTTGTGTTAATGAGCAGCTCAGCTGGGAAACCTGCGAACTCAAATGGACACATTCTGCTCAAATCCCCACTTGTGGGCACCAGGGGTCATCGGTAGAGTGCAAGCCACGTAGCAAAACTATAATTTACTTAATTTGTGTTTGCAAATGCTGTGGGGTCTTTTTCTGCAATGATCACACAGAATTTACATGGGCTGTTTCAGAGGAGTAGCAGGAAAGGATTCTGCAGTGCTGCCTCATTATTGCTCATCCAGGGAGGTCCAGACTGCCATCTCTGACAAACAGAATAGATTAAAAATATCTAAGTCAATATTTACAATGGAGAATTAATTGGTTCCACTGCTAAAGCTGATTTATCAGCAGGTTATGGCAAATAAATGAATTAAAAAAAAAAAAAAAGATACCAATATTGGTCAACCAAACAATAAAAAATGATTGTATCAAATAAAGCCAAACTGTAACTAAAGACTTCAAGAGGGTTTTTTTTTTTTGGTCTCTAACATAAAAATGAATTTTATGAGTACAGCATTTTGTCTTGGCTTTTATGTCTGTGACCCACCCATTGCTCACCAGTATGCTGCAGTGTATTTTGATCAAATAATACCAATTACTTTGCATTTTGTGGGTGAGACAAAACACACTGGAAGTCTTCAAAACCAGCTGTCATCCCTGGTGGGAAGCTGTTGCCAACCCCCTCTTAGAGCTAGTAGTACTCTTCTAATTTCCAAGCTACATTTACCAGTGGAGAGTTTATATCAATTAAACCCCCACTGTTTTCTTAGCCTTTCTCCATCCCTGGTCTGACAGCAGATTCCTGCTCCTCCATCATTTACTCTGCTGCCCTTCAACTCTTCTCCCTCAACAGAGGCTGCCTGCTCTCCTGAGCAGCCAAAGCCTCTCTGTCAGATTATACTTTTTTTCTGACTCAGAAATGGGGCAGCTGAGAGGTGTTATAAAAACTTTTATTCCATTTTCAGTCTCATGTGAAGGGTGAGACAATACAGATGTTACAGTTCACGCCATCACAATCAGAAGCCAAACTATTTCCTAATTACAACCCATTATAAGCATTTCTTGGCCTATCAGCTTTTGCCATACAATGCTGTAAATGCTTTATAGTCAATAATCTAAAATCACCCCTTGTGGGTCTTACTAAAATGTTCTATTTCTCCAAAGTATTTATTCTTATTTGCAAGGCCATCCTTTGAGACTTGTTTTTAGTTCCATTTCTCTCTCAACAATGTCTTTGCTATTCCATGACATTTCTAAGTCAGCATTTTCTATCTCGAAGTTTGCGTGCAGATACAGACTGTGTGAGCCTTCTGTCAAGCTTTGAGAATTCTCTACAAATCCATTTCCCACACTTCTCTCCACACCTGGCCCCACGAGTTAATCCGCCCATTTTTGGGGTCATAGTGGCTGTAACTGCACATCCATCCCAGAAAAGGAGCAGCCCTGCTGCTAGAGGGATGCAATTCACTCCTCCAGTTCTGCCAAAAACACCTCACCTGATTCCTTTCCTGACATTCAGATCAACCAGATTCATCAGACAAACAAAGGACACGAATTAGCCACAGTGCAATGATGAGGCTGGGCCTCTGCTACTGAGCTGGATCCCAGAGGGAACACACCCTGCCCAAATCTATACAGATTTCCTCCCCTGCTGCTCTGCTCCTGTGCTCTGTGGTGCAGAGCTGTGGTCACTGTCCTGTCCCCTGTCCTGCTCACAGCAAGGGGTTCCTGAGTCCTTGGCTAACCAGTGTGACAGAAGTGTTCACTGCATTAATGAACTTGGGTTTTGACATATAACAGGGACTACAGGTGCTCTTGTTTGAAAAAGTGCTCATCCAGTTGGCAATTTTCAAGAAGAGGAAAGGAAACTTCTAAAGGAAATAGAGTTCATTTGTTATTTGCATAACTACATTACACACAACCGTGTTTCATGGTGTTTCGTGGAGGGGTCTGGAGAAAAAAGAGAGGGTGTTTTGTAATAAGAAAACCAATAGAGAGAGAGCTTTTCTACTCTCATTTGAGTTAATGGGAGATTTGCCTTTGTCCTCAGTTAAGACAGTGTCATTTGCTTCTCCATTTCATTCCTGAGTGATGGTTTTGTGCTGATGTTTCACCTTGCTGTTCCTGAGTTCTGGGCACATTTGGAAGATAAAAAAATAATGTACTGACCATGCACATGCATCTTGAAAACTCTGCTGTATGGCTGCTGCCTAGGAATTGTAATCAGAAGGAAACCATTACACAAATCCACATATTAAAAGCAATCCATCTGCCTGCAGGATAGTTTTTATGTACTAATGACACAAGGCAGAATGCTTAAATTGTGGAGCACAGCTCCTTTCCCCACCACTCTTTTGCATGATGGTTTCAAAAGGGAGAGGCAGCACTTTTTTAATAATACTGAAATTTGCCATCCTCCATCTTGCTTAACCTTGAGCAGTTATTGTAACAAATTGAATGGTTTATGAAAACAGCTCCTGAAGAGGATTAATGCTTTCTTTGATATAAAGGATTAGTAAACTGCTTTTTTGACACCCACATATGGAGACCTGTTCCACACTCTGAAGGCTATTTACATGCTGAGCAGCACACTCCCTCAGCAAAAAGTCCAAGATCTGACAGAAATCCCTGGCTTGCAATGTCCTTACTTGATTCCTCAACTTAAGACAATTCTGCAAAATTAATGCATAAAAACCTCCCAAAGCACACTGCAGACTGACAAACAGCTGAGGGGTTTGGGTTCTACAGTGATCTGGTTGTATTCTGAGAGGAGGAACAATAAATGTGTCTGTGATCAATTGTATGGATAATTGATCCTCTGAAATCAATTAAACACTTGTTGACTTGCCTGCTTCCAGTTGCAGCTGCCAGATTAATTCACATAGTTGAACACAACAGACACTCTCAGCGCTAAATTAGTGACTCCTGTTTGAACTCTCTTCATCAGTAAGAGGATAAATGATGTGTTTGCTTCCTTCAAAGATTTGGTCACTGCCTCTTTAAAATTTCAGTGTGTAATAGCTTCAGGTTCTCATTTATTAATTTAAAGAGAGCTCACTGTGGAGGAGCATTTTTCATTCTTACTTAATCATCCACTTCTTTTGTGTTCAAACCCTAATGCTACAGACCACATTCAAGCCTTGTGAACTAGCTCCATGTTTATAGATGGAAGGTGGCTTTGAAAGAAAAGAAAAAAAGGACCTTTTTTTCTGCAATACTCCAACCACGTATTTTCTACAGAGTGTTAGAGACACCTGTAGGCACACAGCATTTCACAGTGCACCAAAACTACAGTATCTGATGCAGAAAAGATGTGTGGAGTGAGCTTATGCAGAATTAGCCACTTAATGATATGGTCTTCCCTGGCAGAGATAAACTACCATCAGAATTCCTGCCAGGATTCATGGTGAGAGGATAGAGCACAGATGCTAACCCAACCCTAATGTTTCCCTAAGCTCCCCTTGGCCATGGATTAGCTGGACACTGGTCCATTCCCTGAGGGCTGTGAGCAAGGATTAACAGCCAGTCACCATCCTGTTCATTTTCCTAAACTCCACAACCCCCCTGTGCCCTCGTTTGGCACAACTTAGCAAGTCTCCCGGGGTTTTAAGCTCCAGTTTACAGCAGCTGGAAATCTGGGGGTCAAACCACCTTCTGAGAGCCTTCTGGATGCTGCACTTGGGCTGTGCATGTGTGCTCTGTAACACAAGGAAAAGATGAACCCAGTGCTTGTCTAAAGGCAGGCTGTAAAGGTTTAACCCTCCCGCTCCTCAGACACCACACAGCCTCCATCAGCTGATCTCCTCTCCACACAGATGCACTAAATGGCAGCAAATCTTTGTCCTTCTGCCATGCAGGGCACATACACACCAACTGTGCTGCCTGATGTCTGGAAATCTCTCCCTCAGCACTGCTGGGTGAAGGGTTGTTGTGAGAAGCCTTCCTCAGCGTTGCTGTAGCTGGTTTTGCTCCTAGATCTTCCATCTGTGTATTTGCACGTGGGTCACAGGGGGCTGAGTCTCCTGCTCTGGGCTCACCAAAGCAGATCTGTGTCTGCAAAGCAGAAACCCGTTGTTTTGTTTTGTCTGTGCTCTCCAGGCAGCCTGACCAGTCCTTAATCCGAACCCCTGGTCCTGCCAGTGGGTTCACCCCTGCAAGGGAATTTTCTCTGGGCTCTCTTTTCCCTTCCAACTCGTGCTTCTTTTTCCCTCTGGTGCCTGGCACACTGGTGTGGCCAGCTGCCCTCCCTGCCTCCAAACCCTATTCCCAGGCTCTTTCCAGTGCTGTGATTAACACTTAATGCTTCCTATCAGAGGAGAAATCCCCTACTGTTTTTTCCATTTAGCCTCTGGTGGGTTTATTGCAAGTATTTGAGCGAAAGGTTACTTTCCTCTGTATGGAGGTGAAGTAATTACATGTTCCTGTGTGTCTTCACACTGCTCCGGAGCCATGCCATTCCTTAATTTCACCATGGGGATGCTGTTTGTGCACCTTGCTTGGCTGTGAGGGCTGTGCTCCCTCTGTGTCAGCACTGAAATCTGCCAGCTGGAGCCTGGAAAAGCGACCACCCCTCACACAGGTGGAGACACTGCCACGACTTCCAGCTTTTTTCTTTTTTCTTTTTTACCCCTCTTAAGTAGAAAGAGAAAATGTTTTTTCCCTGCGGAAATCGGGATTTAAGTGAGCTCCCTGCACTTGGTCAGGGGTGGATTAGTCAGCTCTTCTATCAGCTTGATATTAAACAGGATGGTTGCTTGGCTGTGCAGGAAACCACAATGTCACTGGAGGAAGAAAGAAACACAAAGCATAGGTGGGGAGACAAATTACAGCTGCGATGAGGAGGGACGCACACAAACCCACAGTCAGAGGCTCTCATGAGCTGCAGCATCCTCAGAGCAGGAGGAGGAGCATCCCTTCCCCTCTCCCCGGGGCCTGGTGCAGTTTGCAGGCAGCAGGAGCAGCACAGCCCTGCTGGGAGAGGGGGGAGCACCCACCTGGGGAGCCCTCCCTGCCTCAGGTGAGCTGCAGGTTTGCTCCTTGAATGTCCTGCCTCTGTGCACCCCAACCACAGGAAATCAGCTCTGTGCGTCTGAGCAGCTCTGGGGGCTGGAGGGTTCTATACCTATACACAAATCTAAAAAAAACCCACAAAAAACAACCCACCCAAATTAACTATAAACTATCATACCTTAAATAAAATAACTCCACCATGAGTGCTGGAAGGTTCTATACCTATATGCAAATCTAAAAAAAAACCCCAAAAATTAACTATAAACTACCATACCTTAAATAACTCCACCAATAAACACTACTATAGCAAATGTACTGATGCTCCAGTACAAGCTAAAATCCAAAACAACAAAATAATATACCACTATTAACATTACCAATACATTTTTTTCCATTCTTTAACAAATCTCAATTTAACTTCACATAAAAAACCATACAATACACTAAAAACAAAGTACCCCAAAAATCAAGACACAATCCTATGATCTACCATGAACTGATTCAAACTACATTAAAAACAAAACAAAGCTCCAAAACATCTACAATATATTAATGACATCGTTATATGAAAAAAACCTCAACTAAAATATTAAAATAAATCATCCAAATTCTCCTAAAAACTAATTTTACAATCAAAAAAAACCCCAAATCAAAAAAAACTACTCAAAAAGTCCAATTCCTAAAAATAATAATAAAAAAATAAACAACATCAAATTCCCACCAATATCATCAACGAGATCACAACAATATCTCCACCAACCAAGAAAAAAACCCCACAAACTTTCCTAAACACACATGCACAGCCGAAGTGCAGCACCCAAAACGCTCTCAAAAGGTGGTTTGACACCCAGAATTTCAGCTGGTGTAAACTGGCTCTTGAAACCCCGGGAGATTTGCTAAATTGTGCCAAATGAGGGCACAGAGGGTTTGTGGAGTTTAGGAAAATGAACAGGGTGGTGGGTGGCTCTGCAGGGTGTGCACAGAAATACACACAGACACACATATATATATATAAAATGAATATTATATATATTATATATATATATAAATGAATAGATATAGATCCATGTGCCCCCACAGGGACTTGTTTGCACATCCACTGACTCAGGGAGCAGCACAGCCTGGTGTGGATCCAGGAGGTGGGACTGGGTTCTGACATGAAATCTCAGCCAGCACTGGCAGGGTCAGTCACAACCCTCCCCTCTGCTCCTCCAGCCTCTGCCCTGCCAGGGGGAGGCAAACTGGTAATGAGGATTCTGTGCCTGGGTAAATGAATTAATTACTCTGCACAGCCTCTGCCAGCTTTGCTTTTGCTCCCTCTGAAGCCAGCACCTCTCAGGGTCCAGCTGTGATTTCAGGGTGGTTGCAACGGCCTTTCAAGAAGCAAGATCTGGACAAAAAGAAAGCTTAAAATATTTCAATAAAGTTAGACTTCTCCCCTCTTCTTCTTCTTCTTTTTTTTTTTTTTTTTTTTTTAATAGCACATGCAATATTCTGTAACTTTTTCTGATCTTACTAAATGGATGTCATAGGGAAAGAGAGACATTTTTTTCCTCCTTACAAATGAAGTCATCTGAATTCACCAAATAAAAATAAATATGAGCTTACTGCTTGGCTCCAGTGGTGCTGCAGAAGGACAGGGCTATAGATTTTCCCAGGAGTGTGGAATAATTCACCAAGGCTGCTCGTTATTCATATAGACAGTGAATTAATAATATGGGACCCTGAGATCTCTTCTTATCTAGGCCGAAGCACAGCTAGAGGGATGAGAAGCTGACTCCTTGGATTTCAAAAAGCATTTTTCCCCCTTTCTTCAAGAAATAAGAATTGATTGAAAGTATTTTCAGAGAGTGGGGAAAAAAAAAGGCTTCTTGGTGATACCACCTAAAGTACACATTAGATAAATAGAAAACTATTGGCTTTGTGACTGTGAACTGTTTTCACTCGATGTAAGTGCTGATAGATACAGGATTATCTCTAACAAAGCATTTACTAAGGACCTGACCCAAAGTCAATAGGAGCCTTTCATTTGACTCCACAAGGCTTGAATCCTGCTTTCACTGCAGGGAGAGCCAGGAGGGGTCTGTGCATCCCATGCCCACCTCCCAGCTGGTGCAAACTGGGGTAGCACCAGTGCTGGGGGAGGATGCTGAGGCTGAGCACCAGCACGAGAGGCTGAGCTACACCTCAGCCCTGCAGGAACACTCCTGAATTGTGGATGCCCACTCCACAGTCGGTGTCTTACCCATAATATAAAAATAAATACAAATGAACTGATGTGAAGAGGGTGTCTGCACTTACTATCTGCCTAAGGGCTGACAGACCAGGTGGGAATTTTCATTTGTGGGCCGTGGGCAAATACCAGCAAATGGAATGTGTGCTGTGAATGCTGTCCTCTCTCTGCTCCAACTATTGCACATGGAAAAATAAGGATGAGCAGCACCAATCATCCAGTAGCACAACTGGAGAAGTGTGAGGTGCTGGCCCAGAGAGACATTAAAAGTCAGGGTGCTCCCTCTGGTCACCAAGACTCATTCTTGGTTTGGTAGTGCTGCCCTGATGAAGTGTGATGTAAATTCACAGGACCACATGGTGGCTAGTGATCCTCAAACTAATGGAAATGTGAAGTATGTGCATGTGTGCTAATATTTCATACATTGTGGAACCATCTGAAACTTGAGATGATCCAAAATCAATCTGTGAAAAACGAAAATATTGGCTTGATTTTATTTTATTTTTCTGTGTTAGTGAAGGATTTCTCATTCCCCTGATGCATGACTGCTATTAAACAGGACAGGAGCAAACTATGAAGACTAAACCACTTAACGAGAGTTAATGCTTTGAATCCTGTACTGCAGAAAACTTGGAATGGGATCACCTCACTTCTCTGCAGAGGCCTTTCTTACAGGTATAATTTAGAGGGAGAGATACTGCTAAACATTTTAGTAGCACCTTCCTTTTTCCTCATTGGTTTTCACCAGTGTTAAGCCCACCTCATTTCCTAAAAGCACTGGCAATATGCACAACCTGCATGAAAGCCCCTTTGTGGCTGATTTCAAAAGCCAGTGCAGGTGCTTTTCTGTTATTCCATACTCCGTGGTCCAGCAAATTTCACAGATAATTATGCAAGAAATATGAGGTTGCCTGTGAAAGAGTTTACAATAGCCAGGAAGAAGATTGAAGGGAAGGGAACAGAAAAATGAAACATTAAAAAAAATGATGTGTCCGAGAGCATTGACTGTAACATAGTAAACTCCAGTATAGATGGACAAATTATATATTATTCACAAGCCTTGAGGAAAACACAGACATAACCACCTACTGACTGCACAGGTTGGTTCAATACCCCTTTAAAGGACATGGTAAAAAGCATGACATTCCCAGTATAAAAGTGACAGTATTAAAGTTATAAGCATCTTTTTGTTTGTTTTTAATAGTAATGATATGACAAAGGAATAAAACCTCAGCCTACAGGAGAAATTGCACCAGTGACAGATTTCTGCTGAGTGACCTGAGGGCCTTCAGGAGCCCCCTGGCAATGCTGGACATTGCTTTCCCCAGAAAAAGGGATCCTCTCAAACTCCTGTAACACATAAGGAAGTAAATGCACCTGGAGCTTGCTCTGGAGGGGTATTTGGGCAAATGAAGAAAATAATAATATCCATGGCAGAGAGCTGGGCAGCCTGATGCCCGTGGTGTATGCTGTGGCCAAGTGGCAGGCAAGATAAATTGGAGAGAGGGAAGGGAGCATTTCAAATTATCCTTCAAACAAAAAAGGCTTTGAAGTAGTGGAGGGAATCATGAAAGTAAATGTGCAACAGAACAGGCAAAAAACCTGGCTTTTGTTTTCCTCCCTCTGTTGCTTCTGCATAATTCACTGGTGATGGAGGCAGCTTTTAGGACCGTGTCTGCTGAATGAGCCACAAGGAATCATTTATGACTCCTGAGGCTGCCACAGCCTGGCCTCACTCTGATTTATTAAGATGAGACCCCAAAGAAAAAGTTTGCTGGACTTGTCAGGAAGTGATACTTGGGAATACACATCAACCTCATGCCCTTCATAGTACAAATACCCTCAGCCTGAATTTTGGCCCATGCAGGAGGAGGACTGCATGCTGTGTGCTGAGATGGTGGGCTAGCCTTGACCAGATCTCACAACAAAAGGGACAAAAGGACCATTCATCACCCCTGATACTTATTACAAATGTTAAGAGGACTCCTACGTATAATAGTATTCTCTGAAAGAGAAAACAAAGCCAGCTCTTCACACCGCCCAGTTGTGTCCCAGAGCAGAAGCTGGCAGGAGGGGAAGGCAATGCAATCCCTGCTCTGCCTTTGACAGGACTCACACTGTCAAAGCAGCAGCCTTGATGAGGTGTTTTCTGATGCAGTTTAACTGGGAGACACCAAAAGCTTGACCCCAATACCATAAATTCACAGCTTGGCAGGGCAGTACTGAGGTTCAGCCAGTTTTACACACAGCCATGGGGTGGAGATGGCTCAAGGTGATGATCAACCAACAGCCAAACTGCCCACAGGGGTCTCCAAGTCTTGTCACCTCTCAGAGGTGATGTCTCTGTTTGGGTGTGAGTATATTGCTGCACCTGAACACCTCTGGATATTTAATTAGGACCCAAGCAAGATTTCTTAGTGACACATTATGGCTTGAAATGATATACATTTACACACTGTAAATAAAACCTAGTGTGAGATTAACTGGTTTAAATCCTTTCAATATGGTAGATAAAGAAGGTAGAAAGTTGCAGGTGACCTTTTGAAAAGTTCTCATGTCCAAAACAAACAGCAAATCCCAAATCTTTGTGTGAGTTAAAGCACTGACGTCAATGGGACTCCCATGGGAAGTTTTGGGAGTTTGCCTTAACAAGAACAGAACCGCCAAATTGGAAAAAAAAAAATTGACTTAAACCAGGTCAGTATGTCAAAAGTCACAAAGCAAAGTCTGGGATATAACAAAGGCCAAAGCAAATGTCCCTTGGATTAATTTTTACCAGCAGCATATTGGGCTTTTGAACCTTTCTCCAGCCATCTACAAAAGCAGCCATGGGCTGACTACAACAACTGAACTTGAAAGGGGAAGACAATCCTTTGTAGCTCATGTCTGCTGGCTTTGAAGTCACAGTGAGTCTTACCAGTGACTTCAATGGGACTCGCCTTACACTTTCATATTAGCCATTGTTTTATCCTAACTCCTTTCAAAATTCCACACCATAACATTTCTCTTTATTGTAATCCTGACAGAGCAATTAGGCTCCAGTCCACACCTGCACCTGACTTTTTTCTTAACACAGCACTCTTTGAGCTTCTCTTCTCTGAGTGGAGTTATGAGAGCTGAATTAATGGTGCCTCTCTGCTCTATCTGCTGCCTCTGTGTTTCATGACCTGATGAAGAAGAACATGAAATTCTTCAAGGCTTGTACAGCTGATCTTTGGTTACAACCAGCTGTAGTTTTCACCTACCGTTTTATGAGTGTGCTTAGTAGAAAAAGAAAAAAAGCTTCTTTTTATCAGGGTAATTAAGCAATAACAGAATGACAGGATGTGGACTAAAGTATAATCATTCACAGGTGCATTCATAGCATGGGTTTAATCATGAGTTCAGAAGCTGAATTGCATTCCCAGTGTAACAAACTATGAAACACTGCTTCATAATTTAAAAATTTGAATGTGTTTTTTTTAAATAGCAAAACATTTCCTTTTCTATCTCTAATATATAAACCAGATATCCACATGCCAGAAATACCTGCTGAGAAAAGAGGAGGTTCTCATTCCTCTAAGGCAGCTCCTATTCTCTCACCTTTTTGGCATCAAATCTGTCAGAATGATCTTTGCCTGCACAATTCTTCATTCCACAACACCTGCCAATATTCCTGTTTAACTACAGCTCCTGTCTGAGCTACACTGGACCACTCCCTGCTCCTTTCTAATCCCTTGGCAGCCTGGGATTGAGAAAAGGTTCCCAGAAGAGAACATTTTCCCCAATATTTGCTTGTAGAGCCTCCCCACTCTCACTTGGGGTGAAGCTGAGTGCCAAACACAGCCCCAAAGAGGAAACTTTGTGTGCTTTTAAAACTGGCAGAGACATCACTACCCATGGGATTCCAGCATGGGCAGAGTGAGGAGAGCCCAGCACAGAGCCTACAGTGCTGCACAAACCCAGCCCGTGGCTCTTTGAAGCACCTGTGGATTTGTGCAAACAACAGCACACAATGCTCAGCAAAAAAGAACAGCCAGGGATTTTTACAAGATACTCCATTCCACAAAGCTGCTGCACTGAGGATTCTGCAGCACAGAGCAGCTTGTTTGGGAAGGGTAACTAATGGGATTAGTACCACTTACTCCCCATCTTCTTATGTGATTTATATTTCCTAAGCACTTCCCAGCCGTGGCTCTCTCCTCAATTGCTGTGTGGTTTCACCTTGCAGTGCTGGCAGGGGAGCCCCAGAGAGGAAAAACCATGTGGAGCTAAACCTCATCTGAAACCCAGACACAAATAACATGGTGCTTTTCCTTCAGAAAAAAAACAAAAAAACAAAAAAACATAATCCCTGTGACAAGCAACAGCAGCAGTGATTTCAAAAGGAAAAGATTTTTTTCCAGTTTTCTGTAATGTTTGTTTCAGACTAGAATACAAGATTCATTTATTTATGTTATCTTACCACTGACTTTCCAAATGACTAATTAAATCAAAATGAATGGCGGTTGTTTTTTGAAATATTTATGAATCAAAACTAATGTGGCACTGAAGAGGGCCTGTGAAGTGACTAAAGGGATAATTTTGTCCAGGTATTTATGAATAATAAATCTCTTATACTCATCAAAGCATCCATACTGGGCAATATTGTCACAGTTTTTAGGTAAATCTTAACACGACCCAGCTGCAAAGAACTATACACTGAAGTAGCAAGAATGTGATCTAAAGATATGCTTATGCTTATAGATTTTTCTGTTTTGTTAAACAGAGAACACAACAAAATTTCTATGCACAATCTAAAGACTTACAGCTTTCTGCTGGATGGTACACAAACAGAAACATATACACAGGAGGAGCTACTTGCCATCAACACAGGAAGGTCTGTTTCTTGTAGTCCCAGCCACTTTCCCAGGTAGACAGGAGCATTTTACTGTTTGTGATCTTTCCTCAATTCGATTCTTATTACAGCATCTGTGTGCTGCTATAACTTCACACGTTCCTCCTTCTGGCAGAAACAAAAAAGAAAAAAAAAAAAAAAAAAAAAAGAAAAAAAAAAAAAAAAAGAAAAAAAAGAAAAAGAAAAAAAAGGAAAAGAAAAAAAGAGAATATTGACACTCTGATTAGGAAGAGCAGCAGTGGCTAATCACAGCACCCAGGCGTGCTCCTGTCTGTGCCTCTGCCCAGCTTCTGTACAGTTGGGATTACAGTTGGGATTACAGTTTTATTTCTGTCTTTTTGTGTGCTCCCAAATAAGCCAGGTACTGCTATACTACATTTTTAATAGAAATGCAGATAAGTGTCCCTTGCCTTTCTTATGTTAGAATTTCTCTGACATCCAAATAAATTTTGGCCTAAAAATAAGGTTGTCAATGTCTGGGCCTGAAGAAATGTAGGTAAAACGCTACAGAAAATGTGCAACCACCGTTGGCTTGTTTTATGCTTGTAATACTGGAGGCCTCTTCCCCAAATATTTTCTCATATAAGGACAGAGACTAAGGGAATCCATCTAGAAATAAGATTTTTCTCCAAATATTTGATTCTCTGCTCGTACTCAGCCCTCAGGGAATGACAATGAGTCTCTCCAGACTACAGGGTGGCCCAACATCACTTCCCTTTGCTCCCCCACCCACTAAATTGGCAGTTTTAAGGCAGGAAACATTCCCATGGAGCATGAGATCACCAGGCTTAATTAGGCTTCTCCCTAATTGTTCTTTATGAACATTTGCAATAGTTTTATTAGAAGGAGTTCACAGAGGAGTGATCGAGAGATCCAGGGTGGCTTTGGGTTTGTGAGTGCTTGGTGTTTGTGCCATATGCTGAGCACAGAAATGAAGTGCCAGGTGTGCCATTCCCCTTCACCTCGGCTCTGCAGGGCAAGGAGACAAACACCACGGTGGGTTTGATGCCCTGCCTGGGTAATTTCTCCATTCCTCACTTCAGATTGCATTTAGCTCGTAATCACTGAGTGTTTAATGGTGCCAGGCTGCTCCCCACAGATTTTTTTGGCTACTTTCTGGAATTGCAGCATGAATCTGGCAGGGTTTGTTTCAGCTTAGTACAAAGCCTCATGTGCTGCCCACTAAAGGGCAAGATGTGCAAGATTTTCTAGAAGAGCATTAATTTTTTTCATGCCATTAAGAATTGCTAAGTGCACAGTGCTTTCACTACAGCATAAACCACATTACTCATGTCTTGGTCTTTCACTCTTTTATGAAGGAATATTAAGAGCTTTTGACACTCTGTGCTGTGTGGCCAGGTAGGAGAATAGAAAAGAAAGTGTGGAGATGCTGATCCATGCCTGGCTGTGAACAAGGGGTTTTGGTGGAGGTCTGGGAGTCCAGGGGCATCTCCCTACCAGGAGTGAGTCCTGCTACCTACAAATGTGGCATTTTTAGTGAAGCACTGGGCAGGCAGGCAGGGAGGATTCTGCCTTGCCTGATGTTGGTCATATGGTGGAGTTTGCAAGCACGAGATTAACTCTGTAGTCAATACTGAAGTCATCTGGAGAGACGTGCTGCTGCACCTCTCAGTGGTTAGGTGTGTTTGGCCTGCTGACACAAGCTTTTTGAAAGCAAAAAGGTGTCAAAAAAAAGAGAGATCCAAACAATTCAGAGAGCCATCCTCTGACAAACGGCCTTTGAAGTGTCTCTGAGGAGTAAGAGGAATTGTGATAATCAACTCAGCCCCAAATGCTTGCATTTTCTATGAAGTAATCCTTCACACAAACTCCCTGTTCCCCTATCCAAGTCATATTGAAAGCAATGAAAAGATTCTCATTGGTTTAATCCATCTTATGGTCATGCCCTAGGAGAAGAGAGAGTTGTGATTTTATTGATTGCAGTTTCAACAATAAAGATAATGTACACAGTAATAAGCATTTCTAATTTTAGATTAAAAAGACTGTGTGGAAAATATCTGTGAATAAACAAAATGCTTAATTTTCTCTATAAATTTGCTGTATGAGTACAAGGAACCACATGACCTAGTCTTGCTTATTTGGTTATCTCTTCAAAATAATGGGTTGTGGTGGAAGAGCTTTATAACACCTTTAATTGTTATGTGGAAGCTGAAGTTGCTGGAGCAGTAAAGAATTTAGCTCAAAGCGTGTAGTTGTTTAGGAGTGGCAAACCATAATGAAACTAAAAGCATTGAAAAACTGCTAGACAGTTAAATACATTAATTGGAAATCTTACCTACACAGGCTATAAAAGTATGCACATATTAATAATTATTATAATAATAGAAAGACCCCTTCCAGTGCTGACAGAGAAGGAAAAAAATCCACCTCACATGGAGAAAATTCTGCATGTTATATAGGTTTTTTTATCCCTGAAAAATCTGCTGAGTGGGATCAGATATTTGCATTAAAGCATGTTTAGCCTATGGATGCCTACTGGGTAGCACTGTATGCAATGTATTTTGCTGGTATGAATTTTACCAAGCATGCATGTACATGTGAGATTTTTACAAAGCCATACACAAAATGGGAATGGAGACAGATATAAATGGACACAGTGAGAACAGGAAAAAAACCTAATTGGAAAAACAAGCTCCTTACTACACCATTCACAGAAACATACGCCACAAATATATTGAAAGTGGGTGGTTCTATTTAAATCTACTTCAGCTGCATAAATGAGGAAATTAATTGAGTGGGGAGAGGAACAAGAATCCATCTTCAGTTTCCACTGAAATGCACTCAATGCGTTCGGATGGATATGTGAAATAACTCTGCATTCTGTGATTTTAATGTTTTATTTCCAGCTTTCTTCTTTTTTTGGGGGGAGGGGGTTGGAGAGCACCAAGAAATTCTCTAATTCAATATCTGATGATTTTCCTGAGCCTTTTTTTTTTTTTTTCTCCTCAGTGGTTCATCTGGATTGTGGGAAGACCTGGCAAGGTATTACATGGCTGGGAGTCCTGAAATAAAAAGTGAATTATTGCCCTGATAGGCTGCCTGTGCAGCAGAAGTTTGAATCCTTGTCATAAACCCCACAAATGTCTCTGTTTTTGGAAGTTTATGGTCTATTGAGCTACAGTAGCTTCTGGCTTTGATTCCAATAGCCTCATCCAACCCATTCAGCTCAATAGGGGATTTGCCATTGATTTTAAAAGGAAGGAAAAGGGGCCTAAAAACCCTCAAAGTAAGCATCTCCTAAATGTTGTGTTGACAGTTGTATCTCATGAAGTGGCTGTTTTATTCACCTGGCTTTTTTTTTTTTTTTTTTTTTTTTTTTTTTTTTTTTTTTTTTTCTTCCTAATAATTCCCTTCTGGCCCAAGAAAATCAGAAGATTAGAAATGGAATTGGAACTTGCAGATCAGGAAGAGCATTGATCCTCCTTCAAGAAGGTTCAGGGATGAATGAAAATGTCCTGCCATGACTTTAAGCTTCTTCACACCAAACATCAGCAGGACCTGACTGTGAGAACAGCTGATCCTTTCTGAGCACTCAGCTCACAGGAGGCCCTCAGCTTTGCATGAAGGAAAGGTGACCAAAGCAAGAGGGACACAACTGCCTGCCAGGGAGGATCCTGGACTGCTGAGGGTGGCAACTATCTGTGTCATTGCCACTCTGCTCATGTTCCCCAGCCTTCCAGAAATTCTTGTTCTGCACAGACTTATAATAGACAAGTGTAGAAATAATAGATCATTCTTGCTGTAAAACCAGGACAACTGTTTGTTACCTCTGCAAATTGTCTGGTTCTAATAAGACGACACTAAGCTCCTGAAATAGTGCTCATTTTTGTCTCTGTTATAAAGCCACCCTGAGTTTACACACCACAGAGGGAAATATTTTATCATGAGTATGAGTCTGCAGTGGGAGGCTGTGATTTAAAATATCTAATCACCTATAAGGTCTGAGTGCATGCCTGGCAGAAGCCAAAAAACCATCTTCTAGTCATCTCTGTTTTTTATACCTCTAGCTAGGAGGTAATAATAAAAGCATATTTTGCACTTCAAAATTATAACTTGCCTCTCTGCATTCCAGCCAAGCCTGAACTTATCAGTAAACAAACGTAAAAAAGGCAAACAGCACTACTGATTTGTGTTATGCATTGTGCAAGTCATTAACTATGACTCAGGTAGCAAAACTTCTACGTTCCTCCTTTGACAGTGATGACAATTTAATAGTATTTGACTCTGCTGAGTTACATGGAGCATCCTGCAGCAATGAGAGAGGTTGTTTATCAAAATGATAAACATGTTTTCATTTCCTCCTTGGCTGCATGTGTGTGATCAGAAGTCTAAGGCCATCAAGAATTCACTTACTCTGGCCACCAGACAGACATTAAGCTATTCAAGACCATCTGTGCTTGAAATGAGTTCCACTTAATGGACCTTCCTAGGGCAGGTCAGTCATAATGAATGCATGTGTGCGTGAATGCATGAGCAGAGCAGAGCTTTGGGGAGGCTTCTTGGGCTCTTTGGGGCTGGTACAAAGGGCTGACAGGTAAGATGTGCCTTTCTTTTTGGGGTCATACACCCAGTGATTTTAGAATTCAGACCCTCTGGTACATTTGCTTCTAGCTCATTGCAGATGCACCTCACAGTCTAATCCAGGTGAAGGTTGTTATAAGAACCTGGTTGTGCTGTTGCAAAAAACCAAAAATTTAAAAAAAATAGCAGTGCCCAAACAACATCATGCCAAATTCTGCCTTGGTTACACCACTGGTAATTCACCATGGGAATACAAGCAAAAGAAATCATATGGACCAGTTTTATCAACATTTCCAGACAGTTCATTAGGACTAATAGCTGGTTTGTGGCAGCTCTATTTATTTATATAGCTTCAAGTGGCCAGTCTAAGTGCCAGTGCTATCATCCTGCTAAGGTCGTAAACTCATATGTAATTCTGAAAAGGCTTAAGTATATGCAGATGCTGATGCTAGACCTAGGAGAAAAGACAAAATTTAAAAGACAATCTAAGTTCTATAGACTCCAAGCAAATGTTTAACAATGTGACAGCAAAAAATCTTCAGACATTTGTAGACTTCCTGAAAAATGTACTCCCAGAAACTAATGGGTAAAAATATTTTCACCCTTGCCGCCCTATGCCTTTATACAAGCATCCAAGAGAAAAGAAAAAAAAACCTAAACCCTGGTGACAGCCATATTTTTTTTACATTTACTATAAAGAATTCAGGTTTGAGGGCTGCAGTTTAAAGAGTTTTCAGTTTGAATAAGCTTTGGAAACTTCCCAGGTGTAATTAATACATTCATAAGCTTTAATCAAAATGTTTATGCCAGCTAATGTGCCAGAACTACAGACTACACTGTGCACAGGGGAAAATACTATACTTTACTTTAAGAAATAATAAGCCACTACTCTGGAACTTACAAAGCAACATTTTGCTTCTGACAGGAATATGTAACAGATGGAAAAACAAAGTCCCATGCTACACCACGAGCCACTTCACAAGTGAACAAATAAAAGACTCCTCACAGCCACAGTGCAATTACACTCCAATTTTTCTTTTGCATATAATCCACTGGCATTGTGGATCTGCTCCAGAAGGAAAAGGATCAAGATTACAGGATGCATTTTTGGAGCAATCAGAGAAGGCTTAGGGTTTCACTCACATTCACAAGGTCAAGGTTAACAGCCATCAATGAAGTCACAAAACAGCTGAACTTGCCTCATAAACCTGATTTAACACAAAGGCACCATCAAAAAATTGACCTTAGTATAACCCATCTGCATTACTCCTTACTTATTTTCCATTATGATAACTGATACAGATAAATTGATGAGCTATTCTTTATATGTGGAATTGCCGTAACCATGGGAATTCAGAATGTTCCACACATGCTCTGCAAGTCCCCTGACATAGAGTGGATTTTTTTTTTTCCCAGTGGATCAGAATAGACTCCAGTTTCCTAAATTTCTATTTCTATTTTTATTAATATTCAGTATTTCATTGTTCATTATGCAAGACCTACGTTGTTATTTTCATTTTGGGAAGACTCTATGCAACAGCAGCATCATAAGTGACTCCCACTGTGGGTCATTAAGTTTTGGGTTGGGATGTTATTTTCCTGAATGCTGTTTCTGTGAAAGGGTTCTGGAGACACAGAGTAACCCCTCAGAGAAACTGCTGCTTCTCTACAAAAGACCAGAACAAGAGGACCATGCCCAGTGAAATCTGTTTTCCCTTGGAAATGCGCCTTGTGTTAAACTTTAAAGCCATCCTGAGGTTTTTCTGATGTCCAGGTCACTTAAAAAAGCACTTCTGGAGGTGCAACATCCCTGTAGGTTGTGGCTGGGTCATGGCACAACACCCTCATTTTCAGTAAGACAAATAATGAGATTGTCTTGCTTTGTGCTGGCCCGTGGTCAGAGTCTGGAGAAGAGTTGGTCAAAGCAGGTCAGTTACCTGTGAAAATTCATTTCACACTCAGCCAAAGTTCTCATAGATTCTGGAGTGAGAATTCCTGGGCTAAGACGGGCAGTGTGCATTCTCACAGGTGTCTCTGGTTATTTATCTTAGGAACTCTTCAGTTTCTAAGAGTGATTGTGACCAAAAGGGCCATTTTTATGAAATAAAACTTTTTTCAAAAAAAATAATAACAAAAGGACTTCTAGAGGAAAATTATATCTTAAAATATCTTGTTCAGCATAATATTTCAATTTAATATTAACTTCTCTTTTTTCCATTCATTTGTATTTTTATTTCCCATTCAGTATAATAGGGGAAGCAGGGCTATGCAAAGCTCTAATTAGCACAAGGATTTGTAGTCTTTTACAATTTTCCACTAATGTTATCTGCCATCAGCCACAGGAGGCTTTTTATCTGATAGATTTACAGATTCTTACACTTACACCCACAATAGAATCGACTCAGATCCTCACAAACTGGTTTATTCACAGAAATTAAAAATACGTATTTTCTGTAAAGGAGAAATGGTATGGATCCTACTCTTGCATTCACAAGGAAAACCCAGAGCACACCAGTATGTGAGCTGTACTTGGATCTTGGGCTGGCTTATGGATTTCCATATCAAACCAATATACACACCAGAGAAAAGGTTTTTCTACTAAAGAGCCTTGCAAATTGATCTCCCGAGAAATTTGCGTAGGACCTTATTCTTATGCATATTAAAAAAAAAATAATTAAAAAATAAAAATCTCTTACAGATGAATCAAAGGGAAAATGGTCTCCAGAACAACAAGGCAGCCTCCTAGCAGCTCCTGCCTCTGGCACATTGCAGCTCCAAAGGCAGAGGGAAGCGACAGGGCAAGGGTGGCTGGAGAGGAATGCTGATGAGGAATCTGCTCCCAGTTCTTATTTAAGGAGGGTTGTGAGCAGTTCTAATCAGGATTTTGCGTGCCTGTGTACACTATAGCCCCCAAAATGACAGAATCTATGAGAAAATCCCACCTCCTGTGTGTGGAGCTGTCCCTGCCAGGGCCATGCCCACACCCCACAGGACTGATTGCTTTTTTGTCACGGGGAGTGGGGAAAGGGAATTGTAATAAGGACTATCAGCACTCCTGCACTGATGAACTACAAAACCCAGACGTGTAACTCACGAGGCAGGCAAGAATCCAATGTTCTCTTAGTGGGGATCTTCAGTCTTTTAATGAGATTTTTTTACTTCAAAGGGAGGCCAACTTACAGCAACTTTGAGAAATGGAGGTTAGAAATTAGAAGTCTTGGTGGGATTTACAGCTCTGGAATGCCATTAAGAGATGTGTGCGAAGAGGCAGGACTTAATTCAGAAAGAGAAGAATGTTACTTTTGAGAAATAACTGAAGTTCCATATCAAAAAGTAATAAGCATTATGACTCTAAATTTCATTGACTTTCAGTGAGATATGACACTCCTAGAGGTCTATATCACTTGTAAATAGGATGTCTTGGTCTAAATGATGTATGCCAGTAAGGCTGAGCATAAAATCTTGTAAGTACCTTTGAAAAAAAATCATGCTCCTAGTCACTTGGGTGGTTTGGAAAATTTAATATTTGATATGTCAGAGAGGATAAAAAACCCCAGTTTGGACAAAATAGATGTAATATGCCTGCATTGAAGCAGTGCTCCTCCTATAACTTAAACTGCAGGCAGCAGTATAAACTAGAGATTAAAAAGACCTGCTGTGCTATTCTGATCATTGCTTTGCAGCTGCACAATTCTTCCCCAGAACAAATTTTCTAGGTATCAAAGTTGTGGAGAAATGTACATTTCTGCTGCTGAACAGAAAAGAACATTTCCAATATCGACATCTCTAGCTCCTTGCCAGAGAACAGTGAAAATCCAAAGTGGAATTAAGCCTGAAAATACCCTCACAACAAAATTTGAGTGATCCACAGAATATTGTTCTTGGAACCTCAAAGTGTTATTCTAAATGCTGCCAACAAAAGGCATCTAAAGAATCAGTGTTAAGTTTCAGGAAAAGCACACAGTGAAAGAAAGACAGGACTACTCTCTTTTTGGATGGAATAATTAAGCTGATAAGGAATAAGTGATTCAGTCACAGCTGCTGATGAGAAATGAATATAGAAATGTGCATGAGAAGTTGTTACTAAGAAAGGATTTAGAAATTATTCTATGTCAACTATGCAAGCACAGCTTGGTCCTGCCAGAGTCTCACTTTTGCTCAAGCACCAGATCTCTAAAACTGCCCAATACATTTATTGAACACTTTCATCTCCAAATTACTCCAACCTGGGAAACCGTATTAATTTTCCTTTCAACCTTAAAAGTGACTCAAATTTTCTTATTATGCTCATGATGCACCCTTTGCATTTTTCATGTGGTACATGAACTTTTAGGATTTCAAAAAAAATATTTATAAAATAATCCACTGGTTACAAAGCAGCTCCACAAAACCCAAGTTCCAAATCCAGGCTTTGAGTCATCACAAAATGATTCAGGGGTCTTAAATTCTTGTGGAAAAGCGAAACAATCTCTCTATACAGTTCATCTTTGGATATGATGGTTGCAGATAAATTCATCCCCAGATAATTTCATCCACTAAGGTGATTAGCCTATGGAGAGCCTATGATGTGTTTACTGAGCACAGTAGCATAGTTTATGGTAATGCTCTTGTCATGCTTTATAAATGTGTGAGGTGCTTTTATGAAGTAGTTAGATAAGGAATGGTGAAAGTAATGTGATCCATAAAGAATGCACAGTGATGAAGAGCTGGGATGGCAGAGATACTACAGACAGACTGATAGAGAGAATTATAACCAGTGCAGAAGCTGCATTAATCTTCCAACCAATGGCAATAAATAAAATAACAGGAAGGAATGGTTCTAAACAAATCTGGCCAATGTATAAAACTCAGGTGTCAGGGTGGGATCAAAGTGGAGCTGTTTTGAATGGAATCTCTTATGGATGAGTTGACTTTTCATATGGCATAACATTTTCATCTATGGGGTTGACCACGTCCCACAAAATCCATGAGAGGGAAAGTCACAGCATGTGCAAGCAGAAGTCACTGTGAGGTGCTGTGTGTGATGAGAGCAGCATTAAATCCTGTCCTCTGCAGCAGCTGAGCAATGCCAAGCAATCACTTCCCAGGCATTTTTCAGTGGACAAGTGTGCCCATTATCCCACCCCATATATTTCTAGAATTATTCATACTGTGACTGCCAGCAGCTGGCCCTGCATTTGAGCAGAAAACGATTCTTTTGCCAGGAACTGGCTGCACAATGGTGCAGAAGGACAGAGGAGGGGACCAAAGGCTCAGAAGCAATCAGTTGTTCTTGCATGGAAAGCGTTTTACACTGCATTCATTATCCATAGCAGAAGAACCTGGTAGTCTCCAGCCTAAGGAATTTATAGCACACTCATTTCTGAACCTTATTTAGCTTCAAGCACAGTCAAGCACTTCAGTAAATGTTAGGGACTGGGTATGTGAGCAGCAGTATTTAAACTTTCAGACTACTCTACCTCAGTTATGAATTAACGAGTCAAGGAATTCTCCCTCAAAATAATCTATTTTAACTTTAAGGCTACTCTACTGTGGTTATGAATTAGTAAGTTAAAAATTCCCCACAAAATGATCTATTCCCTCCAGACTGAAACCTGATTGACCCATTTTACTTCTGGTCAGGACCAAACTATGGCTGAGGAAGAGGGGGAAGCAGAGGATGCAATGGGACTCAGACCATATTATTCTCCTCAAAATTTAACTCATCAGTGCCTCCACTTCTGTGGGAAGCCTCAGTGGGAGGGTGGTTGCTTCCTCCTCACTGGAATTTTAAGGAGGAAGACAGTGGCAATATTTAAATTCACAATAACTTTTGGCACCTCTTATTTTCTTCTTTTGGTTTTGTTTTGGTGACATCTATCTCAAACAAAGCAAGTCTGAGTGATTCTCTCTTTCTCCATATTACTTTAATCACTTACCAAACCTCTCTTCTCCTGCATTTTTCCATAGTCACTATCCTGAGCTGCTTTTTTTTTTTTTTTTAATTGAATCTCCATGTTTTGATATCTCTCTCCTCCCTATTCCTGTTGATGAGCAATATTTTATTTCCTGCCACCTTGATTTGCTCTTTCTGCTCCAGTTCCCTGCATACAATTGTAACCCTGATTTATTCTGGTTCCCCACTCTCTCTCTCTCTTTCTCCCTTTACCTTTTTTTTCCAACTGCATTGAACGTTTCTCTCTCTGACAATTTCTTTCTCTTCTCTCTGGAATCTCCTGATGAACAACACAATGCAGTACTGCCTCCTAATAATTGATCACCTGGCTGCTGTTCAGATTTGTACTGCTCCTTTGAATACATGTGCAATTCAGTTCACTCTGCTCCTTTACAACGTGGATAAAAAGGGCTGCACACTCAAGTGGAAATACAGGAATTCTAGTGAACAAATAATTTCCTATTTTGAAAGCAACGTGTGACACATTACAACATTGGCTTGAAATTCATATTAATTTATTTTTTATTAGTTAAATAGTAGCTGTATGCAGCGAGATCTGCAGTTAGCAGAACTTAAGAGGCCAGACAGAAAACACATTTCTTTTTCTCTCCTCTGTTTATCCTTGATGATGATCAGTATTCATTCAAACACTATCTAAGAGAATTTGGAATCCAATTTTTCAATTAAAGGTTGCTTTTTAAACAGATTTCTTTAAAAACTAAAACATTTTTGATGAAAAACATTGTCATTTCACTGGCCAATGTCAACAAGTTTAAATTAAAGATAAAATGCCTGTTTCAGTGTGTGTTATAATTCACATAACTCAACTACTTTTAGCAAATGATTCCCAGTTTCCTATATAGTACTACAGCCAATAAATTACACCACACTCACATCATCACCAAACAGGGCAAAGTGTCTTAAAAGCTGAAGTCCAGACAAAGAAGGAAGCAAGGGATTATTTGAGCTGTGTTTCTTATGGCCACAAAGAAACTGTTTTACATCAATTATAAAAATAAATTCAACTTTTGTTCCAAAATAATCCAAGTGATCTATTCCAAAGGAATTATGCAAAAAGAAAGAAGATAACGTGCACATGTCCTGTGCATGTCCTGCAGCTTCCTGAGGAGCAGGAGCCCCTCTGATGTGCTGCAGATTCTGGCTAATTCCGGCCCTGCCTCCAAAGGCTCCCTCTCCCCTCAGCTCTCAAACTTGTCCAGCTCAGTCCACATTTGAGCTGGCTGGAAAAACCTCATTTCACTGGAACCCCAAGGTTTTGCTTCAGAAAGCTGAGGTTTAAGTGCCATGAACCCACAGGGTTCATGAGGATCCATCTCCAGGTGAGCCCCACCAGCAAAGTGACCCCAGTGCTCTGGCCCCTGCCTGCATTTCCAGTCTTAAAGTTTTGGATATTTTCTATAAACTGAGCTTTCATTAGAAATAATAATAATCATAAAAAAAGAGAAAACCCTGTAAACTAGAAATAGGACAGCTCTGCCCACTCTCCTTAATGGTGTGCTGTTAATTAGAAGTAGAAGAGGTCATCTTGCACAGTTCTTACCCAGTATCAAAATGTTTCCCTCCACACACTCAAGAGCATCTTGCTCAATTTATTTCCCCATTATTTAAGCAATTGGACTTCTGCTGGTGCAACAGGGGATCCTTTGAAGGTGCCATTCTAGTGCCTAATGGGATCTATCATTGGGCTGAACAGATGAAGAATGTTCTGTTTTCTTTTGCTCAGTTTTCCTCATTAACACTAATTGTGATGCTATGACCAACTGAACACAGCTATTCCCTGTTCCAATTTACAGATGTCAGATATGTTTCAGATGGTCACCACATCCCCCATCATCATTATCACCACTTAGACAAGCTGTGCATTTGCTGCTTCTCCTCATCTTTCTTCATGAGCCCGTGCCCATCACCTTGCTGATGTCCACAGCTCTTCTCAGCATCGACATCACTGATGTCTTTAAAATTCCACTGTATAACAATTACATTTTTATTAAAACTGATAGAAATTCTGTGCTGTAAATTGGATGAGTATTATTGTCTCCATTTAAGAGACAAAATCTGCCCTATTTTCCCAATCCAGCATTTATCTCCACTCAGCTCTTCATTACTATTAACTAAAACCTGGACAACCAGCACAAGTTAATAAAGTTTCAAGAATATTTGAGCTGGTATGAGCTATCAGATACATTGGTATTTTTTACTGCCTGGGCATGTCAGCACTGTGGAGATGGACAAGGAATAAAAAACAGGACGTAGAAACAGAGGCAGATGCTCTGCAATAGAAAATCCAGCCAACAGTCTGAGATGGAAGAGGAATGCCATATCTAATTGAAATGGTGCTCTGTGCTTCCCAGCAGTGTTCTCAACAAGGAAAGACACTATTACCTCCTGCTCTTGGAGAAAATGCCATCCCTTTCCTATTTTTTCCATACCCAATTGTAGCAACTGGCAATTTTCCAGCATTAATGCTTGAATACTTCTTTTCCCCAGGTATATTAATTCACTTTTTTCCTTAGATACACTCTATTTCATGTGCCTACAAAATTTTCTGATCCTTTTTATTATGAGCCTTGTACTTCTGTGACATGTGTTGTAACACATATTTTACTATCACTGCTAAACTGGCAGAGGCCCTGTTACCTGTGGAACACAAGCTGGATAAAGCCACCCCCAAATATTTCTTTTAAAACCTGAAAGATACTTTTTTTTTTCCTTGACAGAAAACTAAACTAGCAGTCACAATAACTATGGCCCTATATGGAGAAAAAGAAACAGATTTTCAAGCCCAACACACCAAGTTATCCAGCACTGCAAATATGGGTTTCCCTCTAGTTCCAGTGGGAGCCTTCTCCTATCAAACTGCACACTAACAAAGAGGGAATTTAACCCTGCAGCCCGAAAAACTACTGACTTTCCACTGAACAAACAAAAATGTAATATCAGCAGTACCTTTAAGGCGGCCTGGGTTGACAAACAGGTGCTCCCTCTGTAAGACAGTTTCCTTATTGATCTGTGCTAACATCTTGCAGAAGTGAACAATCTCATTGCCATGTCAAAGGCTAACCATCTGTGAACAAGTAATGCAGCCAGAAAATCCTTGTTGCTACAATAATAGCTTTAGAAGACGTGGGGTTTGTTTCAATCACCACAAGAAAGAAACCTCCAGGAAACTTCACAGAAATTCTTTGTTTTTCTGATAAATTTAATGCAAATAGGAAAATACTTTGGCTTACACAAATTTCATCTGAATAAATTAAAATAATTTACACACTACCAAGTGAGTAAGTTTCCTAAAATAATTGGAAAGTTCGTTTTTTTCCTTTGAAATTGCAATCACCTCACAGTCTCATGCATCACAGCCCTTCTCTTATTTAAAAATCATAATTCTCTCTGTGGGACAAATCACCTCTTCAATACCTGAATATATATGTTAATACTTTCAGGATCAGATTTTTTTTTCCACATCAATAAACAGTATTCAGCCATGCTGGAACCACAATTTTAGACTAAAAGACCATTCTAAGAGATGGATGTGCAAGCACAGTGTCATACTGAGAGACAGAATAGTGAATTAATGATTCTGGAACAAAAATCTAATGGCAGGACTTTCTGAGACCAGCAGACAGTCTTGTGAGAAACTTTCTAACCCAGTGAGATAGCATTAGGTCCTAAATAATTGTCATGTCAGAGAATATTGAGGTCCCCCAGAATAAATTTTGACTAAGGATTTTATAAGCTGACTGTTCCCTTAGAAACGTGAACCAGGAGCTCCCTTTTATCAGGGTAGTGAATTACTATTATTATTATTATTATGATCATAATTATTATCATTATTATTATCATCATCGCCACCACTAATTACTGCCTTTGATGAGTTACTGGACATTGTTGAGTCTGTATCTAAGTGTCAGGTGCATAGTTTTATCATGGAAAAAATCTAACTTTCTGGCTAGATCTGGTAGGCCTTAACTGTGTCCTCCTGCTCACTGGTTATATCCAGGGAGCAGCCTCATGGAATACCAGCTGCTTGGCATCCAGAAACAACTCTGGTATCCCCAAATCCTGATGAAGACCTGCAGGGAGCAAAGCTGAGCTCCTGCACCCAGGCAAAGCTGGTGAGAGCAGCTGAGTGCAGATGTAACCATGGCACAGTTGAATACTGAGATATTTTGGGTAACCAACAACTGCTGGAGAGCAAATTCCTGCACCTGCCCCTTCACAGCTGGGGTAAAGGTGTGAGGAGCAGAAAGGAGAGGTTGGGTTGTGGAGCTCCTGGTCAGGAACTGCAGCAGAGACAGAGCCAGGGAGGGAATCCTTGAGCCTGAGATGTCCAGCACAAGCTGGGCTGGGAAGAGGAACAACAGGACAGAGCTGCCACAGGTTCTCCATTCTTCTCTCTTGCTCTGCTCATTCCTGTTTTCACTACAGCAGTCTCAGGCCTGTCATCCCTGGCTGAGGGTTCTGTTATCTTTGGGCATAAATATCCCACCTGGGCACTTGTGGGCTCCTCCTCACTATCCCTGTTTTGTTGACTTGTTTTGGCAGAAAATTTGCACAAATTGAAATGCTGGTTTCAAATATTTTAAAATTAGTCTGGATAAAGAAAATATCAGCAGGAAATAGAAACCACAGCACTGTTGGCAATTCAGTGAAGCCATGGCTCTCCCTTCTTGGGTTTTTTCAACCCAAAACATCAGAGACAACAAACTGGAACTTCTTGATGTGTATTTGCATATCTGTTTACTTTGCAAACTAATTAGCTTTTAAAGTATTACCAGGGAGCTGAACAAATGTACCATATAGCTCCAGAAACAATACAAGAGAAACTGTTTGCATTTGAATGAATTTACTTTGCTGGTACCATGGATGTGTCAGCCCAGTGAGCACTTAATGTTGAACATTAATTATACAAACAAAAGAAATGGCACAAAGCTGTTGTCTCTGTTAGTTTTCTTCCAGGATTCAACCATGTTTACGTTGGAGGTTTTGTGTCCTAAATAAATTCCTGACTGGGGCTGCTTCAAATGGGATGATATTTCAGAAGATGGAAAATATGCAGCCATCAATGCCCAAGACAAACAAGCTCTCAGCTGCTGTTGCTCACTCACTGACCCTCGCTCAGTAAGAAACTCTTTTTAAAGTGCTGAGAATTTCATCATTTTTGTCAGCACCATGGACTGATGGTGGCTCTGCTCCCTCTGGCCAGTTTCTGACATACTGCTTTCCAGTCAACTGCTCATGGGTTTATGGCTTTGCTTCTGATCCTCAGGACAGGGAGACGAAGCACTTGGGCATCAGAACAAAGCACAAAAAACCACATAAGTGCAAACTGTGCTGAAACTCCTATAAGAAATTTAGATTCAAGGCAAATATTTAGATTTAGGTTTAAGCTAAGCGCCCCACCCCTCCCAATAGTTTTGTCTGTGAATTTTAAAAAAAAACCAAACCAAAACAATAATGAAGCTAATAAATATCTGTTAACAGAAGTCAGTAAAATAGCAATATAAAGTGAATAGAAGAGGACAAAAAAAGTCAACTACAACTCTTTGATACCCAACAGAAAAAGTAAATTTTAATGTGGTAGTGTCAGTTTCTAACCAATGTAAGAGTGACTTTCTGAAGAATATTATTGGGATTGATGAGCAAGATGGGTAGTTGGAGTGATGAGTAATGAGGGTACTGAGAGATGTCAGGAAAACGTGAATTTTCACTGTGTTTTCCAGTGTTAAATCCAGGAGTTAAGACAGAATGTGAAGTCGAAGTTTAAAAAAAAAAAAAGTAAAAATCTCACACATGAGCTGAAAGTTTTCCATGAGCTCACAAAGCACTTAGAAAAGCAAATTCTTTTAGGGGTTATTAAACACAATCCCTGCATCACAAACTGCTGAAAACTGGAAAGGTCTGGAGGGAAATTCACCTTGTTGGTTTATCAGTCCTGTGCTCTGCCTGAGCATGTGCTGCAACCGCTACTGGAAACAAGATTGCATTCCTGACCTGACCCATTATGGTTGTTTTTAAATTCCCAGAGATGGTCCCAACGTCCCAGAGGTCATTCTTCTAGTCATCTGAAAATAGTAACCCACTGTAAAGTATCACCAAGCTATTTAGGACACATATTCCTAACATAAATCATATATTGGGGCTTTCATATCCCTTTGCAGGTCTTGCATTTCCATTTTTTTTTTCCCTGCTCTTATCCAGGGAAAAATCTCCATCCCCTGTATTTTCTTTGTATTCAAATCACATCAGCTTTGACGTTCCTTCCCCAACCTGTGCTGTGAAATGCCACCACAAGCACACCCTAAACTTTTATTTATTTCCTCACCATCTGACAGCCTGCCTTGAGGAGCCTTGTCCAGAGTCACTGCTACAGGACAGAACAAGGCAGGAAACGTCAAAGTTGTCATGCACATCCCCCAGTCCTTTGATTTCTGCTGCCAGCCACACCTTCTCCAAAACTTCTTTGTTCTTGGGCTTCAAGCTAAGGATGAAACTCCCATGTGCTTGAGAGGGACTCAGATTTCTGAGTGTCCCAGATTCACTGCTAAATGGCCCTTAAACATGTACAAAGCTGGAACACAAATACTGCCAAACTAGATCAGAACAATTGTCCATCATCTCCTCTGCACTCCCTGTGACAGAGGAAGCACAAAGGGCTTCAAAGGAACAGTAAAGGAGCCCATAAATGGGACAACTGCAATATAGGCTGCCTACAAATTTATTTTCTGGGGAATAGGAGCTCCTAGTCCTTTGAGAGCTTTTTTTAATCCTAGAGAAATCCATAAAGTTCAAATGATCCAGAAAAATACATGTATTATTATATGTCCCTATTACTATTGGTGAGCCGTATCTTTCACATACATCATACACTGTATTAATAAATATTTTAAACCTGATTCCGTGCGTCAGTTTTACAAATTACTTGGGTTTGTGCATTCATTCATTCATCAAAAGGATTGCAAGCATAACAGTTACTCTTCATTCCATTTTGTGCCTCTTCAGGAGTTTTTCTCTATTGTGCATGGTCACCTATGTGTCAATTTTTTTCTCATATAAAGCTATTTCCTCATCTCTCAAACATATCACGTGGCTCCTATTTCAGATTTCACTGGTGCTTTAAAATTGATGATAAAAGGGGCAATGTGAATCTGTCAGTTGACACATCTCAGATGCTCACAACGACATTCAGGAGCTCAGCATTCAGTGCAGTGTTTCCCATTTTTATCCTGGTGTGCTGGAGCAAGCATTTCAGTAGTCACCAGTTTGGGCACACCTATTTCACCCTGACATTGGGATTTTTTTTCCAATAGCCAAGGTTTTTGTAATAAATCACCCTCTGCAGTTTCACCACATAGGTGATTTTCCCCCACCACTCCAAAGGCAGGAGGTGGCTCACCCCTGGGATTACTCAGGCTCTGCTTTCAAATCATTCTCCATTTTCTCCCTATCCCCCTGGGGCTGAGCTCCTCTGATGCTGTTCTGTCTCTGCTCACCCCCAGGAGCCATTCAGCACACGTTCCCCGGGGTGCTCTTGTCTCTCTGCCATTTACATCCTGACACCACCACCTTCCCTGGCTCCTCACTCACGAGACCCCTCACAGATCCATTATTCAGTTCCAGGGCACAGTGTTGTGAACCAGATGTTCTGCTCAGGAGAAGGAGTTTGGTCTTTGGAGCCAGTGGTTGGGATTTAATTAGAGCTCTGTACTGAGGGACATCCACCAGGACTGCCTGTAGCCCAGACGTGGTCCTGTAAAGGGCCCTTGAAATGCACATTTACCTCCATTGAATACAAAGGGAGCATGAATAATGCCCCAAGGCTAAAATTATCCTTCGTGATTTTCTTTCTGTGTAAACATTTGTTTTTCCTGCTTTAATCAACTTATTTCAGATCATCTGCCTTTACCCTTTCACCTAGTTTTCATGCAGCTTTTTAATCCCTGTGAGAGTCTTTGGTGTGTTCTCTATCACCCAAAACTGTATCAGACTGTCTAAGTCAGGTCCTTACATGTGCTTCATAAAAATCTTTTATTCCATACTTCTCCAAAGGTGCCAGATAATTGCTCAAGTTTTTAGCTGATCTAATTTATGGTAATTTTTTTTTGTACTAATTAATGAACATTAAAAATCAGATCTAGCTGTAACAAACATTTCTGCACACCTTTGGAAGTGCTTTAAAAGAGTTTTAGCACACTAAAGGCATGACTGATGGTAATTCCATTATTTGCACGCACATCCTCACATGCACACACATTGTTACATGAGCATTATTTAAATTTACTTTGTCTTGGCTCTCTAAAGATAAGGAGGTTTCAATTTTAATATTGATTTGCATGTAGTCAGAAAGAATTTTATATTACAGCAGGGGCCATGAACTACATGCACTTTTTAGCAATGGCTGTGCACATCAGCCTGTAAAAATTCTGGATGCACATGCACAGGTTGGGCAATTGTGCACATCAGCATCCATCCATGTCTGCAATTGTCTGTGCTGAGCATGCCAGACCTTGGTCTGTGTGCAGATACAGAGAGTTTTCCATGTTATAGGCACAGGGCCTATTACAGAAAATTATTCATTACAGATGAGCAGAACATTTTTCTGCATTTTTTTCCAATCATTAAGATACATTCCATATATTTTTAGCCCAGTTCATTAAATGCACGCACAATCTTGCCTGCACATCTCTAATTCCACTAGGCTACTCTTAAGAGTTTTGTTCAGTAACATAAACTCTGTGTACTGCAGACTTTGTGTTTTACTGCTACTGCCATGAGCTTGATGCCTTGGGGAGGCTGACCTGAAACAGACTGGACAGAGCTGGAGAATAAAGTAGGTATTTATTGAAAAGCCTTTAGGGTCCACCTTGGGCAGGACAGAGCCTGACCAGGGCTACACCCCAGTCATGAAATCTCACACTTTTGTAAGTTTTGGTCCATTTGCATATTGGGGTTTAATTGTCCAATTCCAGCTCCAGGCTGTGAGGTCCCATCCTTCTTGTTCCTCCCTCCAGCCCACCCTTGTCTGTGCTTTTGGCCCTGAAAGCTGTCCTTGGTCCTTAGCAGGAAAAGGATTTTTCTCCCTACTCTGTGAAGAGAGCTTACTGCCACTTAATATGAGGCTCAGAACTACATCCCTGGGCAGCACAGAATCTGCAAACATGAAAACTAAAACTTAAGGCATATATTTTTAGCTCAGTTCATTAAATGCACGCACAACCTTGCCTGCGTATCTCTAATTCCACTAGGCTACTCTTAAGAGTTTTGTTCAGTAACATTAAACTCTGTGTACTGCAGACTTTGTGTTTTACTGCTGCTGCCATGAGCTTGGCAAACTTAACTGCCAGAGTGACAATATTTCAGACAGAGCTGTGAATTGGGGCTGCTGTTGGGAGGCTGTGTGTCACAGCTGAGGTGGTGGAGGGCAGACACTGGATGTCAGGTGGTTTCTGTGGAAGTCTAACAGTTTTATTCATGGAAAGCCAATTTCTGTGATTGCCAGCCATGCCTGCGAGGTGTTGGAAGTCACTAAAGGATGTGTCAAGGTCCTTCCACCACGCTGCCTGATCCTTGGTGCCAATCACCAAAGAGCAACTGGAGAAAAGGCAAAATGCTACCACCCTTGGGTACAGCTTTTAAAACTTTACACTTTGGGTAAGAGGTGTTGATTCCCTTTCCCAAACGTGGTTAATGAAATACCTGATTTTTTTCCACAAAAAAGCTTCTGTCCACTGTGATTTTTCCTTGGGCAGAGGGTCACACCCACACCAATTTGACTGAACAGCAACACCAATAAACACCTGCAACTCAACACAGCTTCAGCCTCTCCATCTCAGGCTGAGGGTTGCAGATGGAGGGAGGAGGGATTTCTTCATCCTTATACCCACTTTATCAAATCAATTATTGCATGTCTAAACATAATTCGCAGGAAAAGCAAAAGGGAAAAGTTTTCTCTTTGATAATACAGTAGAATCAATAACAATAATTAACTAATGAGGTGGTAATAATATAGAGAGGTAGAACCGAGGAGAAAAGTAAAGCTGAAGTACAAACACTGGAGCATCAGGAATTTGAATTAAATAGACATTTCTATCTCTGGCTCACTTTGAATTTCCACAGCTATTCTGAGTATATGTTACAAAATCCACTAAAATGCGTTTCTAAGAAGCTTTTCAGGAATTCACACAGCTGAAAAGAAACCCTGTCATAAGGACAGCTCAGAGTGGAAAAGTTGAGAGAAGATTTGGTCCCTGTATGCCAAATAGAATCTAAAGGCAAAATCCTGGCCCCACAGAAGGAACTGGCAAATGTGGACAGGATTCCACTGCATCTGCTTGATTATTCAAACTGAAAACTGCTTTGTTTTTGGGATGGGGACTGCATGAAATTGAGCTGCCTTTATTTTATCTGTGCAGCTGATCTCTAGCCTGTGGTGAAGGATTTCTACCTCTAAATAAAAGAGGATAAGTGCAATTTAAAAGTTCATTTTGTGGACTCGTTCATTTTGCCCCTGCTCTGGGCTGTAAATGGCTCAGTTACTAGGACATCATCAAAAAATCTCTGAAGTTCATCCACCCAGAAATCCAGGTGTTTCTTGGTTAATTTTGTCACACAGAAATACCTTTCTGTGTGTGTTAACTGCCAGGGTTAGGTGGGTTTATTGTTTACATTTTCTAGCAAAATTGTTCAGACAAGAGAAACAAAGGATGAAATTAAATGTTCAAAGGAACACAGCAATACCATGTCGCTGTGGAAGGGATCCAGACAAAAAACCTGCTCTAATAAAGGCTGTGTTGTGTGGTTTTCCTAAGAAAATTCATAGGCATCAGGTATAAAATGTTGAAACGCCTTGGTTCTACAGGATCTGTTTATATATTTACAGAAAATTTTACATTTATAATTCCAAAGTTTTTTTTGAGTAACACGTCATGAACACCAGAAACATTTCTCCTTAGACCCCCTACATCTAATTTCCATTAGAAAAATTTTTATGTAAACATTTAGAGATCAGTTTGTAGAATTACACTCATCCCTACACAAAGAACTCCATCACGTCTCCAAGGGCTAAAAGTGGTGATAATTCCCTGGTAAAAGCACTTTTAGCTGTGTGGATACCACACTAACCCAGCACTAACTGCTTTATGAACACCTGCATCACCTCTTCTTAGTGATCTATTTTGGACAAGATAGTGCCAAGAAAATTCCTTTTCTATGCTTAAATTCGATGTATTTTCTTCAAGGGGAGGGTCTTTGGCTAGGTGGAGACAATTTTCTACCTGTGTGAGTTAATAAACAATAGGGCATCAATTTATTTGAGAAAGGTTATTGCTACAGTTAAGAATGGCTGGAAATTCCTTGACAGCTTGTTTTATTTTGGAAAGGAAACAGAGTTTCAGAAAGTATTTGATTCTTGGGTTCCTGCGCTTAACTTGGATGACAGATTTTTTTTTTTTTTTTTTTTTTTTTTTTTTTTTTTTTTTTTTTTTTTTTTACTTCAAGAGTTGGACAGTAATGCAAAATGTTTTAAAAAACTAGATTTTTTAAAGTTGTTTTCACTGCTTGCCAGATCTAGAAATTGACTTTTAAAGCTCATGTAGAACATGCCCAAAAATACTCTTTGTTAAAGTCATCATTATATTGTAACTAAGAGAAACAAAAACCTCTGGCAGAGCTCACCCGTTTATTTTCAGCCCAGATGAGGAGCTCTGCCTCATCAAGGGATGTCCTGCATCACTTGGGAGGCTCCTACAAACCTCACAGGTCTCTGAAGGACCTTTTTCTGCCAGGGTGGGACCCTCTTTAGCTCTTTGTGTTTTCCATTTGGGCTGAGCTGCTTCCAAGCCAAACAGATCCACTGCCTCCCAATCCCCACAAACTCCCTGTGAGTGTCTTCTGAAAAGGTTCAGGGGGAAAGAGACGTTGCCTCTTCACCAGAATATACAGATTTTTAATGGCAACATTGCCATAACAAACACAGCCCCATCCACAGGAACTTTATCACACTATCCTGTAATATCACCAATTAGGTATTTTTCGTTCATCATTTCCAGGGTGTCAGCCACTGTAGAGTCTGTTCACCAAATAAAATCAGAATGAGCCTTTTTGTTTGTGGTTGGGTTTTTTGGTGGTAGTGTTTTTGGGTTTTTTCCCCCCCCACAGATGGACACAACATTTGAATATCATTCTTCCCATCCTGGGTGGGAATCCCATTTGCTGACTATGCCTCTTATTTGTTGTTTTCTTGCTCTTCCTCTAATTCTTTTTCAATCTTTGCACTATTCTACAATTACTCCTGAATCTGAAGTTTTCTACAGTCCTTGTCCCTACAAAATCCAGATAATGCAACAAGTAGCTTCTATAAATGCAAACTAAAATACCTATAAATAAATAAAATGAAAACTTATCTAAAGAGTAACAAAAATCCCAGCTCTTCTGAAGTTGAGAAAATCCATTTCCAGTCCCCAAACAGCAATTATCATTATGACTTTCATGCAGCAGTAGGCAGTATTATGTTTGCTCAAAAGACCAAGTAATAGATAATAAAAGGGTTATCAATTGTTAAATTATATTATCTATTTTCATCTATAAAATCAGAGACCGAGTATGAATTCACTCCTACAAAACACTTTGAAAAAGGCAAATAAAGGAGAAGGAGAGAAATGCTGTGAACTGACTTTGAAGCAGAGCATATGCCGTACTTAAATGGAGATTATAATGTCAGTTAAGGATGTGTTTGCACATACTCACAGTGAATACCTCCAAAATCTCTGTGCATGTGTATAAGCACATACTCATTCTTAAACATATATACCCATAAAAGTTCAGCTTGCTCAGAATTTAAAATTCTGCCGTGTTTTCCTCAGGAGCCTCTGACTATCTTGAAAGATTTGTGCAGTTAGCAGATAGCTGGAGGTACATTCCCACAACTGCTCTGCCTTTACCTGCTGTTATTTTCAGAATACAAGAGGAAAGTGAGTGATGTCTTCTACTCTCCATCTAAAACCACCACAGGCACTCAGTAAGTGTTTTAAACCATCTTTGCCTGAATAAGTTTCTTAATGTCATCTGGCATATTCTGACATTTACTAGCTATTTGCAAGTTAGGTTAAAAAAATACATATACAGATCATTTTCTATGATGAAATATCACATTTTGGTGACAACCTCAGTTAACCCAAGGAATCCTGAATTCACATAAATCCAGATAGTATAACTGATCTATTGTGGTAATTAACTTAATCAGAGCAAATAAATTATTGCATTATTTTTCTGTTTTCTACTCTTTGAAGATACTAAAATTGGAATCCTGGAATGAAAACGTAACTGATGTGGACCATCACAGCTATTATTGTTTGATCTGTCTACTTGATCTGGTTTTAATGTTTTAAAATCTGGTTCCTAAAACTAACATTGCCATAAACTAAATGCATCATCTATTGACAAACAATTCCCTTTTCTAACACTATTTGGTGTTTCTCTTGTTTATTGGTGTCTTTTAGGCGTTTTTCTTAGTGTGTCAATATACATAAAACTTAGGCAGCTTATTTGGTTGCCACATGTTATCTACATGCTATCAATATTTTGGAGCATCTGCTGCCTGGCTGCAGCATTCTGTGCATTAGATCATGCAAAGCTTTTCGCTGCAGGGAAATGTTTGAGCTCAGGTGTAAAGTTCTGTATGTTAACCTTCAAACCACTGAGAAATGAATCCCTCTTTCCTGGACAAAACAGGAATACGTTTGTGCAACTCTTAAATATGTAGACTGAATCCTTCTTATTTTCCTGGTTTGGATGCCGTGGAAAATTCAGAATAAGCACACATTAATACTTGCACTCTTGGCACAGGTTGTGATTTTTCTTTCCTCAGTCTGTAGCACAGTCCTGAGTCATGATTGCTTATTTTTGGTCTTCAGTTCTCTTGTTTCTCTGTTTGATCAAAGCCCAGCTGTGTCATCTACAAATTGGTTATGACATCCACATGCAGGAAATAATGCTTTTCAAAGATATTCTGGGTAGAGAAAGTAATCATTTTCAGTGATGCAAAGACTTTGCCTGCTTCAGTGTTTCAGTCCAGTCTTTGATGTCGCTGCTCCGTGTGTGTACTATTATACAACTACCACCCATGTATCCCTGAATTCTCTTGTATTTATACTCAGTCCTCTCTCTTTCTCCCAAGAAAACACGTATTTGCACAAGTTCCCTCTGTAGAGCAGCATTGCTTTGTGCAATGAAGCAATCTCCCCTAGCATCTCCTTTGATGTTCATGATCGATAGTAGAGAAATTGCATCCATCTCCTGCCTGCATGTCTGTGGCTGAGGAGCAGACACACACACACACAGCTCTCAGCCTTACAGGCCTCATTATGCATAATTACAAGGCATATTTCCTTGTATTACAATAAAAAAAAGTGATCCATATTCATGTTGTTATGCTATCAGACAGGGTGGATAAAATCCTGCAGCTCCAATAAGATGATAAAGTCAACGGGATTTCTGCTCAGCAAAGAGCTAAAAGAGACATGAAGTATTTGTCTGATGTTATTAAGAGATTATTATTCTGGATTACAGATAAGGTGCATTATATTACCCAGTGTCTGCAATCCCAGAATAATTCACATTTTGTCATATTAGACTGCAAGCTCTTTAGAAGCTCCTATTTAGCAGCTCTTACCACTTTCAGATGGGAGCAATTGGATTAAGACTGTGTGAAAGTCTTGGAGGTGTTATTAAGGACATAAAGAATTTGAGGGGTTATTGGAACAAATTAATTCCTTGTCTTTGCTTACCATATAGGCAAATGATTGCTTTTATTTTCATTTCCTGAGGCAGGGCTCCAAAAATGTATGAATTGCTTAGGAGTAAAATAATACTCAATACTCAGCCTTTTTCATGTATTAGAACAGTAAATGAAAGAGGCGCCAAAGGAAGCCCCTGCACACCCATGTACAGAGGTACATGGATGCAGATAAATAGAGGCACTACTACTTAAAATCTTCAGCTAGCTGGAAAATTCATCCTTCAGTCCTAAATCACCCCTGAAATCTGGAGACACCAGATTTCAGATGAATATTTTATATTACATCTTAAAGGCTCTTCACTACAAGAAGTAAAATAATTGTGATTAAATTCTCAGCAGATTACAAGGCATCTCCAGCACACAGTGCAAAGGAGGGATTGGGCCTTTGTGGTGCACAACTCACTGAGCGCTGGGGAAGTGGATTTTGCTTTTTGAAGGATATTTGCCTCCAGCATAATACCAATAATGGAAATAATATCACATCATATAAAGTTGAAGCTTTTATTCTCTGTAGAACTGAGGAATGATGAGAGAAGTACTCTGGGAATTTTACCCTTTAGATTAAATATTTGAGTCATGAGTGTCTGAGACAATCAGTTTCAGTTCTGAAATTACCTTGCTATCTCAAGCACAGGAAGAATAAAAGATACTCTCTGTATTACAATTAAGACATGGAAAATCTTATTTTTAACAAGATTTTATGCTTAACACAAGAGAAAAGGGTTTTTTTTCAATAGTGCTGAGCCTTGACATCAGCATTTCTAGAATTAGCTGAACTCAGCCTGTGAGTTCATGGAATGGCCTGGTCCTCACTGCAGCCCATTCCAGAGACAGTCCTCTCTAGACAGCCTCTATCCTAGAGAGTTCATCAAAGGTTTGTTCCCAAAAAATCATACAAATAAGCACAGACCACACATACAAAGCAAAACTTCCATAACAAAGAAAAAGTGTAAGTTAGATTTTCCTCCACCCTGTAAATTTGATCTATAAAGCTTTTATGAAGTTTCTCTCTGCAGAAACTTCTGTCTAAACTGAAATGATTATAGATGTGGAGATGATCATGAAGGAAGGATTACAGATGCTTGCAGAACTAACATTATTTGTTCTCAGGGACACTTCAGCAAGTTGAGAAAGCAGCCTGAGATAAATGTGTGTGAGCACATCTGTATTCAGAGGACTACATCATATGTATTTCCTTCTCCATAAAGGAACCATTGGCTTGTACTTCCAAAAAGTGATGTCATCTCTCTCTATTTAAATATTTTTCTATATAAAAAGATTGGCATTTGGAGTAAAAAATGGAGCAGGACAGAAGGGATTTGACAGGTTGAGAGGGGCAGGCTAAGTTCATTTCTTCACTTCATTGACTTCTGCCTCAGCAAACATGCTTATTCAACAGAGTTTACAAGGCTCAGCACTGAAACAGCTGGATGAAATCCTGTGACCTTTGCTACACAAGAGAACGGAATTCTAGAGGCACTTTTTGACCTTAAAAATCTTTGAGACAATGGATGACTATAAAACGGGAGAAATTTCATACATCTTTGAAATGCTGAATCTGTGGACTTTCAAAGAATTAATTCCATGTATTCCCTTTTTTAGCTTATTTTCTTTTTTTCCATTGTTCATCTACACTGGAGATAATATCTAAAACCCAATGCAATTATATTGCCACCTAATTTACTTGGGTCAATGTATAGAACAAGAAAAAAAACTTCAAAATACCCTTTATTGTGCACATTAAAATAAAATAGCAAAGACCACTTATTATGAGAAATTGGAAAAGTGTTTGACAATTTTGGCACAGCTGGGAAAAAGCCTTTTTTTTTTCCTATAGTCACACCTGGAGTTACATGTCTGAAATGCTGGTGCAGGCACACAGTGGTGCCAAAGGGTGATGTTTTCACAGCTCAGCTCCAGGCACAATGGACTGAGTTTCTCTTGGCCTAAAAAGGCCAACAAAAATACTCCAAATTCCTTCAGAGCAACAAGGAGCAGGAGTGAGCCCATGGAAGGCACAGCATCCATGGAACTCTCCAAGGTGCTGCTGCAGGTTCACAAGGAAAAATCCACGGCCATGAGAAAACACAGAAACATGAACGTCATTTGTATAAATTATTCGCCTTCAAAAGAACTGTTTGCCTCACATCAGAGGTGAGGCTTGTCTCGATGATGAAAGGGAAAAGGGTGCAAATAGAAAAAGCAGAGGATTGCAGTCAGAGAAGCAATAAAATATGTATCACTTGGGGACTGGGCTGTTTTGCACTGAGGCTGGAAGTGTGGAGCCTTCTCCAAAGGCTCTGCAAGAGGAAAGAAATTCCATTTATACAATTAAACAAACTCCAAGAAGAGAACCTGTAATCCAGTGGAACCTGAACAGAGACTAATACAGCTTGACAGAAAAAAATCTAAGTGATTAGAGGAGTAGCTGAGAGCTCTTTAGAAGCATAACAAGCTTAGGTAGGAAGGCCACAGACTTTCATGCAGCACTTCTTTTCAACCACTGGTTGATTGGAATTATGCAAATATAGCAATGTGTAAACTTGGTTTATACCTCAAGTACTGAACAAATAAATTGGACCCATCCAAGTACAGTTAGTGGAAAGAAAGTAAAGTTTCTGACTTTATGCTAGCAAATTTTTAATTAATTATTTTCAACAGAAAGCAAGCTACAAGTAATAATTTCACTACTATTAGGTTTCAGTACAGGGTTAAATTATTTTCCAGAACTAAGTACAGTCTAAGTTGGAATTTGAGTAATTGTGAATCAAGAGAGTTGCAGCTAAATTTGATCCAGATCTGTACTGTTAGGTGCTGCCAGAAGTTTTAAGGGATCTCTGGTTTGGAGTTTTGTCATTTTGCTGATAAAAGCTAGTTACCAAGAACTCTATGGCTTTCACTGCTGGGGAGAAACACGTGTACAGCTTCCAAAGTTCTGTTAGAGGAATAACAGTTTCTAGAAATGGAGTTCTAGGAGTTCTACTACTGGAATGCAGGGGAAATAGCTCCCCAGAATATTCCAGCTTTTACCACATTCCTTCTGTGTTTACTTTTCACATATATTTATTTCTCAGGGATTTACTTGCATAACTTTCAGCTTAAAGCTCTCATTACCTTACAGAACTTTGCCCTGTTATCCTGTGCCATCTTAATTCTTCTGCAGGTTCTGTATGACAGAGAGAACTGTTCCAAACAAGTCCAACAATACAAAATCTGTTGTTCCAGACAACTTTCCTGCTGTTAACTGCCATGTCTATGCTACTGTAGAAGTAGTTAAAAAGAAAAGGGATAAGTAACAGGTTTTGATTTCCCCAACACTTAATTATACTTTTGAATTGGTTGAGAAGCAAGGAAATTACTAAGGATTTATTTTTCTTTCAAGAATTTTCCATCTACTTTTAGGACCAGATATTCTCAAATGCATGCCACAGGCAAAAAGGGAAAAAAAAAAAAAAAAGAGAGAGAGAAAAAAAAAAAAGATAAGTTGAATGCTTTGCCTAAGTACAAACGACACAGGTCACTTATAGATAATTATGAGTTAGTAAAAATTTGTACTTTATAATGGTGAAAGTTACTGTTGTTGGGTGTCTGAATTATCCTCACTGGGGGCAATGCTTGCTTATGCAGGATTAAACACCAATTATTTCTGTGACTGTGGGAAGTGCTGCATTTAGCAGACAAACAGAGTAAAGTATATATGCATAATATATGAGGACAGAGGAAATTCACATCTCACGTTGCATGTCAACAGTTTAACTGAAATCATCACTATAAATGTAAAAGAAAAAAAAATCCCAAGCAATTCCTGTTGGATCTGATCTCCCACCCAGCCAGAGAAAGGGAGACACTGTGGGGAGAAGCTGGACAAAATAACCTCACAACAGGTCCCTGACAAGCCCCAAAAGAGCTGACAGCTCTCCCTGCACTCCACAGCTGTGTGGAAAGATCCACTTCTCTGGGAAAAGCTACTGAGTTCTGGAAGCAAAGATCAAACAGCCAACCTTCATAAAATCATGTCAAGCATGTCAGCAGCCCTGATCTATCCAAACGGGGAAGCTCTGAAACACTGAGTTTCATCCTGTGTTAACACACAGTGACATTGGGGCCTGATGGGGAGATTTGAAAGGCTCTGTTTCTGTCTGGATAGAGATAAATGTATCTCAGTGTTGAGCCAATTATTCACAAAGACACCAGGGGACTCACATCAACAACTAGTTAAGCTTCCAAGTTTGCTGGTGAAAGCGAAAGATGCACGTCAGCTGTTTGTCTACAAATATTCAGCAATTATCCAGATACCAAGACACCCAGTAGCACTCAGTAGTCATGGCAACCTGCTTTTGCTTTATTTGAAATTGAAGATCAAAGTGTTATTTGACTGTAGTAAAGTATGCCATTTTTAAATTCTTTATTGATTTAGGAACAAGATTTTAAACTTCTGTCCTATGTCATGAAGATGTCATGATGAGTATTCCATCTTGCCTGGACAGTTCCCACTTCGCTACTTTCAATTCTCTATTTATATATATATTCATTTCCATCTCATTTTTCCTTTGGATCTGATGGAAATGTACTAATGAACTGGGTCCTTCCACCTGCCAACCCTTAGCCTTCTTTCCACATCAATCAACAACAACAGCTATCATTATTTGAATAATATTGTAACAGCAGGGTCCTGTGAACAACACAGCACTGCTTTAAGTTTGGCTGGAACAAACACAACTCAGAATTATACTGAATCCTGAGAATCCTTGGCCAGTATTGTATTTTCTTGTATTGTATTGTATTGTATTGTAAGGCCAGAAACCACTCATCTCAGACAAACCTGGTCATACTTATTTTGCTTTCTTTGTATAAAGCAAACAACTGCCTAGAGAATATATACCTCTATATAATAATAATTATATATTAGCTGGGATAACATCTGAAGGATAACATCTGAGGATTTTATCCTATCTGAAGGATTGGTGGGGAGCCATGCTGTGAGGAGGAGCTGCTGGGACTAAAGAAGGAGGTAGGATGGAGAACATCCATTCCCAGGCTCTGCCTCTCAAGCTTTCCCCAGTTAGCAGATTTTGGGCTGAGACTGACTTATTTTCCCCCTGTGTCAGATCTACAAGATCTGCAGGATGTTTGTGCCTTTCTCTTTAAGAAAGGTGAGATTTTCTTCTTTCTTTCATCTTCCCACTTCAGAAAGTGCCTGGATTCCCAGCTCTTCCTGCCCTCTGCCCACCACACCCTGAATGCTCTGCAATCTCACTGTGGGACAAAACCAAAGTCAGACTGTTGAAGACCAGTCAAAGTAGAGGGACCAGTAATTTTTTATATCCTCACACTCCCTGAAACTGCCAGGCTGCAAAGGTGGATACAGGCTAGGAGTGACTTTTCTGCATACAAGAGGAATTAAAACAACTGTGAAGGAGTAGTTGCATAAACCTGCAGGGCAATAAGCCAGATAGGTTTGCTAAGATCATTTCCAGGCAATGTTCCATTCCCACTGGAGGTTTCTATTGATCAGTAGTTATTTTTGCTTGCAATCAACCATAGACGAAATAAAAACCTCACCAACCTCTGCTTAACAGAGCATCATCATAAAGTGTAATCCAACTAGAAAGGACCTTTGATTACAGTGTACATCCACTCATTATTTTTATTTTCTCTATCTGCCTTCTGTTGGTTTATTGCTATTCTCTTTTTCGCATCACTTAGACTCTGCTCTGGCACAACCAAATGCCTTATTTTTGGAATTTATGGCAGGATGAGGGGGCAGGAGTTGCTGCAGGTTAGAGAATACCTGTCTCTCACCACCCTGCTGAGGGCAGTGGGACTCTGCAGAGAGTGGACACCGCTGAGGATCAGGGTTTAGGGAACTGAGTTTTCAGCTGATTTTGTGCTAAAATAGCACTTTGAATGCCTCTGTCTTCTGACAGCTTGGAGCAGCCTGGGAGTACTCACACTGCTAGCAGAGTTTGTTTTGTAGGAGACTCCACACCCAGCTAATGTTTGCATCTGTAGGTTTTCGGTGGTGGTTTTTTTTTTTTTTTTTTTTTTTTTTTTTTTTTTTTTTTTTTTTTTTTGTGCTGTTGTGCTCCATTAAAAGAATGATATTGTCTCTGTGAAACAAATATGTATTTGGCTTTAACCAACCTTAAATGTGGATCTTTGTGAATGCTGGTTACTATAGTTACACTGGCATTGTGGGTAATTCTTTCATTATAACTGTTGCATGTTTATATATAAACAGCTGAGCTGTATTTCTCTTGCTTTAATCTAAGAAGCCACAGGAAATGCTTTGATTTAAAATTTGCTGATCAAGCCTGCAAAGTTAAAAATGTGAGATCAGGGTGAAATCAGCACAATTCACGGCATTATTACCTTAAAACTTCAGGGAAAAATGTACTTCAGAAAGCTGAAAAACTGTTAAAATGGTATACCTGAGTGGGTCCACAATCCATTGTGATTAAACATGCACTTAACCATTTCACAGATTTCAATTTTAATGCCAAATGATAGGCTTGTTAAGCAGACCATGAATATAAAGGCTTGCTCTATGCCCAGGCTTCTGTGATACATCCAGATCTATTTAAAAGGACATCTTCCTTCTCAAATTCAACTCTTTGGGGTTATTTTGTTTGTATTTTTTTTTTCTTTTATGGTGTTACCAATCAGGAGATCAGGTCAGTCAAGCAGGACCTGCCTTTCCTAAACTCCTACTAGCCCCTGGTTGTCTCCTATGTGCTGTGTGATTCCACTCAAGAGTGTGCTCTTAAAAGTGAGATAAGAAAAGGAGGGTTGCAATAACTCTTGTAGAATTAAGTTTAAATGAACATATTGACTCTTACCAGAGTGAAGTTCACTAAACAGGGGGACACGGCTCATTGTCCTTAAGCTCTACCTTCTGGCTTAATTGAAAGTTAAAGCACTGTGAGTTTCTACCTCAGATTCCAGCACCTCAGTAATTGCTGCAAAGGAATAGAGTTAAGTGGGAAATAACTGCAATCTGAAGGTCTATCCCCAAGCAATCCAGAACAGCTCCTGCCCACCTACTCTAAGATTTCACCTAAAGGAGCTCTGCCAACGTCAAGATCCAGAAAAATTTTCAGATGCTTTTTGAGTCAAAATAAGCAGTGGAAGAGAAACCATGCTCCTTCTTATCCATGCTCATTTTTGCTGGATACGTATGGATTACTTTACACTCTTGAGTCTTATTGGAGTTTTTGTCCTAAATCAACTGAAGCTAAGTTCAGGCTGCTTCTGACAGAGCCACCAAACTCACTGACAGCAGGTGTGCAAAGGCTTAAATGAGCACCTTCAAAACAAGGACATGGGATTAAAAAGTCAGGAAGAATTTTGGAAGATTTCACCACTTTCTTCCAGCCATAGTTGTTCCTACTAATTCTGCTCCTTGCATCTTACACATTGCACATGTATCTCAAAATCTCCTTTAGTTTGCTTCTAATTTAGCTCCTTTACTCTCACTTCTGTCTTCTGCATTTATGGTCTCTGACTTTATTCATGGTAGGTAGGACTATTTATTTAAACTAACACATTTTTAATATATGCATTAATGCTGTTTTAGGAACAGAATAGTCTCTACTTGGTCAGATTAGTGTATCTCTCATTTAATTACAACTCAAAAGGTTAGAAAGTTTTATCATGCACGCATATTCTCTGGGAATTATCTGACTCTAAAATATAATTAATCATCCTCTGTCATGCTTTTATTATACCCACTGCTCTCTGGAGTCATTCTTTTATTTCATCTTCATTCATATTCCTCTGACCTTCTTCTTCACTCTGTTCCCACAGACCTCAGGTGAATTTTAGCCCACTGCTCAGAAAGGAGGGGATATTGTTAAACCCATTTGTCAACCACATTATCAACTCACAAACACGAGATCTCTGCATATGTTTAGCATTTTCCATATATAGCAGCCCAACTATTAACATGGATGGCATCTGTCAATGTTGACTAAAATTAAATTTTGGAACTCCTGTAAATAATAAAGCAGTCATATAAAGATTATTTCTCTGGAGCATAAGCTACCAGTAAACATGATTTGCATACTGTGCTTACAGCTGTTTCAACATGAACTGTTTGCTGTGGTTCATTAAAATGATTTTATTTGTCAGATTCCAGGATAGTTACAAGTCTACGTTACAGCAGGCTGGATGAATGTGGTGACAATTCAGGTTTTCAGAACTATGCACATGTGTACTGGATTAGTGAGCTGAATTAAATAATAAAGCTTAAAAAGAGATCATTAATCACATATCTCTGACGAGAGAAGTGAAAGAGGGAGGACCTCTGAGAGATGTTCGTAAGGAACAAAGAGTACAAATAGCAAAGCAATGTCCCCAGTGAAAAGAAAAGCACTTTTATAGACCTACATCTCACTTCCACTCAACACACTGCAATCTTTTCTACTGACTTAGCAGAAGTTACACTGGAATTTGGGCACAAAACTTAAGCGTATTTTCATATAATACCCTTGATCTAGGTAATAACATCCATTCATCTATGAAATGTTTTACTCCAACTTACAGCAAATTCACACAATTTTTTTTTCATTCTTCTCATGAAAATTATCTATTTTCTTCCCCATAATACCACAAAAGTCTGGATTTTTCTCTCCTCCATTTTTCTCCCTATACTCACAATCTCAGCAGAGCAGCAAAGATAAGTCAGAAATTTGATTTCAGCTATGGAGCTGTCTCTTCCCAAACAGAAAAAAATGGCAAGATGGCAAAAGACTGAATTGAAAAGAGCTCTATGCTGTGAGGACACAAGAATGCCCAGGTAAGACTCACCACAGCCAGAATCTGTGTGTTTCCTGCTGCAATTTAGAGTTCAGCTGTGCCACAGAAGAGCAGCACAGAGAGGATCACTAACACCCCTTAGAGTTTTGGGGCTAATTCCTGTTTCTGACAGACCCTCTGGGTGTGAGCTGGAGGTTGCACTCCAGCAGATTCTAATTTCCCCTCCTCACATCCCCCAGGGCACCCAGTTCCAGCTCAGGTGGGAAATTTAAAAGGCAAACGTTGTGAGTAATTAGGCCAGCAGCAGCTGCCTGCCTTTTGGTTATCCAGCCTTCCTTTCCACCTCTTGCTCTCAGCCATCACAGGAGTACCTTAAGAGGTGTCTGTAGATGTCCACTGTTCTTTTTTTCTCCATTTTCAGAGTGTGCAAGTTACACAGAACAAACAAAGCAATAGATGTGACAGCCACTTGAACAGCTGTGTCCTGAGCAAAACCATTCCATTCTGCCTTCTCTCATCCAACTCCCTGCTCTTCACACGCCTGAAGTATTTTTTGGCATTATTGAAAGACCTACTAGAGTGAGAGAGAAGATTACCACGGTGTGCACTACATTTTTATAGGTTTGGACATCCCTGAGAGCATCTTTTAGAGGTCCATTTTCCAACCAGGAGCCAACCCACCTGGAAAAGATGTGGATGTGATTTCAGGGGTCCTGCACCAATCCTGTTTAACCAGTGCCAGCCTTTGGTGGTTTGTAAATGCACATAAATCAACTCCTGGGGGTGATCCCACTGCTCACAGAATATTAGAGGAATTTAACTCCTACATTTGCCATTATAATCAAAGCTTCAAAAAAGTACACGTGGAATAATTGCTCATTGAGTGTATGTCCAAGGAAAGTGTTCTGCAAAGTGTTTTGCAGCATAAGTCTGTCTCAGAAAGAACAGATGTGAAAAACATTTCTTCAGAAGAAATTTGGTTTCTAATCACAGGTAAATAGATTTGCTTCCAGGAAAGCCACACTCAAAAACATATGCCAAAAAAATGTAGGGCTTCAAGAATGCAGGGAGAAGGAGAGAGGAAAAATAGCTTTTTCAGTTTCCCAGCCAATTCTGGGCTTGAGAAGGAAATTGATTTACGTCAAAATATATGCACCATTTCAACAACAAGAAAACCTCTGCATTTAGCATAGGGAGAATCTAAAGTGCTTCATTTAATCTTAAAAAAAAAAAAAAAAGTGTTTTATTAAGTTTTAGGTTTATTTAACTCCTGAACAAGGTACTGTTTCATTTTTTAGTATGTAGGGCTTTTTTTTTTTTTTTTTTTTTTTTTTTATAAAATGAAAATGCTGATTTGAAGCAAAAAGTTCAGAAGTTGGATCATTAAAATTCTGAAAAGAACCATTTTGGCATTTCCCATGAACTGGTTTTGAATTCTCTCTTGTTCCTATATTTTTCATCAGGAGCTATTTATAAGATTTGACCCAAATTCTTTTCTCCCAAGCTAGCTCCTATTTTTCAGATAATTTATTAGATGTCCAGTAAAGTAGTGGCCATGACCAAAAGGTAGTTCAATTAGTTAATGCAAGCAGTAAAAAACCTCTTAACACCTCAAAAATGGAGAGCAGGGAAAGAGAAGACTGTCCTTACTGCACTTTTATTTTTCAAAATATTTCCCATGAAGGGGCCCACAGAATAGGCAAATTATGCCTTAAGTGTGTTGTTTCTCTTATTTATGACAAATTACCCCGTGTCTGCCTGCGGGGACGGTTTTTATGCCTTGTGCATGTGCTGAAGCCCAACTGTTCATTATGAAATCAATTGATTGCTCCTGCTCTGCCCTCCTGCAGGCCCTGATGCTGGGATTTGGAGCTGTGCATCCTACTTTGTAGCACAGGTAACTAACTAAAATGAATTTTTGTGTGTTGAAACAGCAGCTTCTCATGGGCTGGGTGAGGAGCTGGAAGGGAATTTAAATGGCAAAAGACACAGGAGTTTGGGATAAAAAAAACCCACAGAGCTTTCTCCTGCTATATATAACTGAACCAGATATTCCAGGTGCAAACTGGATTTTGGCCAAGAGTTGTAGGAACTGTGGAGTAGCTACTAAGCTATGTTTGCTCAGGTTTTGTATTATTTTCTATATTTCTGCCATTCTTCCAACCTCATGTTCTTGTTCTCAATTCAAAGCAATTTATTGGAGCCAAACTCTCACCAAATAGCACTCCAGAAGTCCCCACAAAGACTACTTGTGGGCAGGTGCTAAACTGGCAGGAACAGGGTCTTTTATTTTAGCAAGCAGAAAGGTTTTGATATAGTTCAAATTGCATAACCACATTTTCTTCCAGCAGAAGAAAGACAGATCTTATTGAAGTGAGAATCAAAACTCCTTACTCCTTACAAATTTACTTTAAAGGGCCAAAAAGTTAAAAATCTAAAACTTTTGTAGCTTAAAAAGGAGAATAATGAGAACCAGCTATCCCATTAATTTTCGAGGTCTCTCTGAAGAGTTTGGTCTGAGGAGCTTTTTTTATCTTCTAAAATTTTTGGAGAAGATTGAAGAAAAGAAAGTAACTGCAAAGAGGAAAAGCAAATGGAGAACTCTTTTAATTCTGCAGTGAAACAAAGGAATTTTAGGTGCAAGATATGAAAAAGCATTGTAATTTTTACTGACTAATTTTTTACCCATTTATTACCAAAGATTGCTGTCTGCACCAGATTACTGATGGTGGCTTTGAGGTGGCTGTGACAAATTAAACCCCACCCACCTTCCCCCTGAGATGGTTTTGGAATCTCAGGATGAAGGTGTTACACTGCCAGTGGAGTTGGTAGAACAAGGGACCATATTTTGCCCTGCTGCAGGAAAATATGCCAGGACCTTGATGGAGCACTGACTGCTGCAAACAGCCACAAATCTCAGGTGTCTAAAACTTGGTCACAAATCAACCTGGTAGCAGCTCATGAGCAGGCTGGCAATGACCTCAGCACTGTCACACACACTCTTATCTGCTCAATTGTTTTGTGGTAACCTCACGTTGTGTCCTTGACCACACTTCTACAAGAATTTCTCTCTTGCTTTCCAAAGAGCTGACAGTGGGGCTGCTGAACATCAGAAGGATTTATTTTAAAATTATCATTTATTAAGTAGTTTTTCTTCCATATTTGTAGATGCAGTCCATTCCTCCTTATTGATACACAATTAAAGAGCTAAAGCAGCTTTGGCATATGCTATTCATTTATCCTATAAACAGCTCCATCTTTATTTAGCCAATGGCAAACAAAATAATTTTCTATGGCAATGCTTGAATGGGAGAGTTCCAAAGGATGGTCTAAGAAAGCCTAATTTTTTTAAATGCAAGAATTTAAAACCTCAATATAAACTTTGGTTTGTCTTTTGTATGCAGGTGCTTTACCAAAGTTGTAGGACAGATTTGATTTTTCACAAACACACTGGATATCCCTGCATGAAATAAATAGGACATGGCAGTGGGTTAACTAGAAGACATAAAAGTGCCACTGGGGAAAATGTGGTTTCCTAAATCTTCATTAAGGAGCATCATTCAGATGTGCTTGGAAATCCCTAGGAAAAATCCACTAACCCAATGCATAATATGCTGTGGTCTTTTTCAGCCCTCCCTTTCCTTTCTATTGCAAGTCTCTCTTGCAATAGGAAGTCTCTCTCTCCTCATGTCTCTGTTTTCTGGGAGAGAAAAAATTGACTGTAACATTTGTCTCTATTTAGCATTTTTCCCCCTTCTGTTTGCATGGTCTACCCTGTCCTGCCTTTTCTATTTATACAGCAAACTTCCTGAAGCAGAAATGTTCTCCTGTTCTGTCTCTACTGTGTCTCAAACCACGGTGTCCCATCAATGCTCACTCTGTTGGCACAACAATAATAGACTTGATAACTATTATTGGTCCATGCTATTAAAGTCACATCAGTGACATGAATGTGCAAAAAACATCAAGCTGCAGGGACAAATATCTGCAAATTTCTCAGCAGATGTCATGTGCGTGTGAGAAGCTGAGGTAAGGAGCTAAACAAGCACAAATCTGTTGACAAAATTCTGAAAGAGCTCAGAAAGGATGGAATTGGTTGGAACAGCACAAAATGGAGGTGTCATGGTGCTAGACACTCACTTCGCCTACCCTTGTTTTACATCAGGGGTCATACTCCATTACCTTTTGCTCCAAGCTCCAAATCAAATTTGATTAGGGACTAATCTGATCCACATAATGAGAATACTATTTAGGATGCATGCTCTAAATGTGGCTTTTAGTCCACAGTTTGTTAGGTTAATGAATTTAACAATTGGGATGATTTGTACGTTCCATGGATTATTTGGCACAGAAGACATTTGTAAAATGTGCAAAAATGGCTAAAAATGGCATTTTGAGAAACATAAGTGAACAATTAAAGTTGATGCTACAACTTGCATTTGTCCTCCAATGATACATAGGTGGCTAATATTTTTCATTTTTAAAATGTATTTAAAAGTATCACTAGAAAACACAAAAGGGGGGGGGAATTTGCTTGGACAGGTAAAATAAAAGAAAATATTATAAAGTTTTGAGCAGATCTAGTAAAGTAGTTTGGTGCTACAACTCCTACACTTACACAGTGCCTCCAAATGAATATGAAATATCTCATGGTTGGAGCCCAGAGTACCTGAAATCACTATTTTTATCCAGTTACTCATCAGCAGATGTAAGACTTAAGCCCCACCTCCAAATGCCCAACTCCCAACACCTTTTGGTGGGATAGTCCCACCCAGGGCCCTCTCTGAACACACAGATCCACAGCCTTTGTACCAGAACAAGGGTTCCAATCTGCCATTTAGTGCCAAAAAAAAAAGCTAAAATTGATGGTTCTGGAGCTTTCCTTTTCATTGCACAGTGGTTTTGTAGCTAAAACCTTCAACCAGCAAAGCAGAGACGCAGATGTTGTCATCACCCACCTCTGCTGAGCACCTTGGTCATTAAATCAAAGGCAGAACAGCCCTTCTGGGGTAGTGGAGAAAAAAATAAATCTGAAAACTGCCTCTGGAAAGGCAGAAGCCCTGGAATTGGGACCCTGCTTCCAGAAGTACTGGCACATTTTATCCAGTCATTTGGGGCATGCTGTTAAATCAAAGCATTTAGGCATTCCCAGAGCAGGGAGCTGGATGAGCTTTCAGAGCTCCAGTCCCAGGCACAGGAAAACCTGAGTTTTCCCCAGCCTTACACTGCTGCTCAAATCCTGTATAGGTTTTGTCTGGTTCCTACTCCAAGGCCTGACAGCCAATTGCTTGTCAGAAGCACTGGAGCAGAGTTGTGGCAAGGCAAAGAAACTCAAATAACACTAGAAATCAATAATGGCTTCTCTTACACTAAAAGTTTGTTGCAGCACAAAGCTGTGCAAGCAGATGCTGCACTCATTATTGTCCTTTTTTTTTAATTTTAGGTTGGGGATTCTATTGGTGAACAGAGCACTGGGACATTTCATGCCAAGGAAACTATTTTAGAGAAAGAAAGTTGTATATCTCAGAGTACCATCAGGCCCTTGGAAGCAGAGGCAACAGTGGCAGCTGAACAATGTCCTAACAAAAAAATAAAATCATTCCTTATGGTTACTCTGCTGTGTTTCCTTAGAGCTCTACTCCAAAGATCACCTTGCTGCCAGTGTTCTTGTGCTCCTCACAAGTTCACTTTCCCTCTCATTGAGTCAAAATTAAAACCTGTGGGGAGAGGTGGTGCTGTCTCCAGACAGAGAGGATGACAAGTTCATAAAAACCTGGAGGAGAAACAACCCCTTGGTGAAGGAGATGCCAAGTGATGCCTGGAAGGAGCTGCCAAAGGTGATGAGACACTCCCTTCTCCCTGGTTCTCACCCTTAAACACTCATGACACAGCATATGCCACCCACAGCCACCTGCCTTCACGGGCACCCATTTACCTTTACAGCAGTTCAAATATAATTTACAATGACACAAGGCGTCAGGTCAGCCCCCTGTGGGTTTTTGTGCTGCTCTGAGCCCCAGTTGGCCCTTGCTCTGCCAGGCTGAGAGGAGCTGTCCTCCAGCCACCCCTCCTGGGTGCCGCCTGGAAAAACACAGAAAATCCAGTTCAAAGGGCCTCCAGTTCTGTGACACAAACCCCAGAAAAGCTGGGAACGATCGTGCTCTGAAGCACTGTTGTGTCATCTCACTCAAGGCAGGAGCATCACTGCTGGCTTTGCTCTCCTGCTGGAGCAATCTCTCCCTGCTAAGGGCCCGGGGTGTGTCACAGGCTTGGGCAGAGGCTGTGGTGACTGCACCTCCCAGCTGATGAGCATCTGACAAAGGGTGCACCAGGAAGACACAAAGAAGCAGCAGCAATGCTTTTAGCTAAATATCAGCCATTTGATTCCAGCTTACTGCAGCCTGAGATGAACATAACCCCACCAAGATCCATGCTGTAACTAACTGGGCTGTGGGCAGCAGACATGGTCTGAGGAGGATTGTGTCTACCCCACTGACAACCCAGAGCCTGTGGCCTCTGAGCAACCCCCTCAAGCACCCTACAACCTGACAGGCATTTCATAAAAGTGCCTTTATTACAAGGTGCATCTGGACTGACACAAGCTTACACACTACAGCTGGGTTTTACCAGCTGAGGATATTGCCTCGGGATGGTGACAGCAGCCCAGGCTGGAGAAACACAAAGAGAAATAAACAGTTGAGGTAAGTTCTGCTGTTGTCATGAGGTGCCTCAATTGAGTTTGATGGTGATTGTGCACAGAGAGCAGTACCAGACATAAAGTGGGAGAGCAACTGAGCAGATGACAAGGAGAAAAAGGGATGAGCATCTCCCTTTCCCAGAGTATGTGACAGAAACCACAGTGTTAATTCTCCAAACTTCTGTCCTTTGAAATACCTTCTCTTATTGATCTGATGATACAAGGATGCTATCTAGTCCAGAATTTATAGAAACAAGCTGGCAAGACTATACTAATATTAGCATTTAGGAGAATGTCTCTGGTTGAGTTAGCTTTGGATACAAGTACATTCTGTTGAAAAAGCACATGAGAGGATCTTCAACAAAAAATAATCATTTCAATGGGCACAATGCTGAAAGCAAGGCCTGTTGATTGCTGGCTGCTGACCAATGAAACAACTCTGTGTTTTACATGGATATTTAAATGTCTCTATTGCCCTTATCTTCTTCATGGTTTGCTTAACACTGACCTTCCAAATGCAGCTACTCATAATAACCAAAGTAATTTGCCAAAGGTAACAACAGCAACAAGTAACAACTGCACTTAGGCTTAGCTCCCATATTGCCACAACAATATAACAGAATTAGCATCTGATGGCAGGGAAGATTTCCAGTCCCAGCACAGTGAGATAAACGTTACTAAATGTTAGACTACTGTGAAAGATTCAACAAAACATAATTACCATGATTATAGGCTATAAAAAGTAACATTACAGAAGAGCTCACTTAATACAAAGGAGAGGAGGAACAAAAAATAGATTTCTGTCTGGAGGTCCCTTTTACACAATTACAGAACATTTCAGCAGTCGATACGAAGAGCCAGGTGGTTGTACCCAGAGAAGCAGAGAGAATTGGTTTTTCATTAAACCTGTGGTACCTGCTCACTCCCCTCCCTTCACCTGCTTCTACCAGTTTTGTTCTGATGAGAGTCACTTTGATGGGCCACGAACAACTTGTCACCCCACAAAGGCATTGAGGCTCCACGTTCCACACAAGGAGCTCCACACCATCCACAGGGCACACAGAAGGAAACAGACTTTGAATGGCTCCAAAGCAAACACAGAAACAGTGGGAAAACCACATGAATATAAACTTTCTGCTATGAACTATACAGAAATATTCCCTCTTTTGGGAGGCATGCAAGTGAGTTTCACCAGATTTTCTGTAATCAGTGGACTGGTCCCTGCATACATCATACACAACGTGCGGTACAGAACAGTGATGGTGGATCTATATTCAGTTTCATTTTGGATAATATTCATCCCAGAATATGCATATACTGGTCTGTCACTTTGAGTGACCATCCCCTTTTTCCTCTCCACACTGTCATCTACATTAGGTTTATATTTCAACATTTGACTCACTCATAAATAAATGTGGGGGAGCTGGCACAAAGTGAATGTTTACCAAAATCTCTCAGACTGCCAGTGATTCTCCTCCTGTTACATTGCACTGATATTTTCTTTCTCTTTCTAGTGAAAAAGCAAGAGCACAGAGGTATTTCTTACTAGCGAGGCAGCTTGTTAAAAATATTTTAATGACAGATAGAGCCACAATGTCTGGGGTTTGGGTTTTTTTTTTTGGTCTCATCAGACATTCTTATCAATTACATTTTTCCTCACTGAGCTGACTCTGCTTCAGCCAGAATTAAAAGTATGACCCAGAAATTCCTTACAAAGAAGAAAAATGATTGCTAAAATAATTTAAAGTTTTAACTAATGAATCTCTTGAGTAACTTGTACTCAGGTCACCATACTCTTGTTCTGAGTAACTTGTTATTTTTCTGCTATGGAGAGACTGTTCTTAGCTAGATCAATAATGTTCAGCCCTGCCATTAAAAAAAAACAAAACACTGAAGCATGAAAAAAAACTTTTGAAAAACATTTTGAGCCCTCTTTTGTTCTTCAGAGACCTCAGATTTGCTTGTGTGCTGTAAGAGCACAGATTGGTCTTGCCATTCATTGACTGAGTACAAGCAGTTTGAATTCAGTGGTGATCGTTAAAGGAATGCATGCAAAGGACGTGGTATTGCTGAAGGGAGAAGGTTCATGTGAGAAATTGAGTCTGTTTTGTGCATCATGAAAGGCAGAGGAGAAGGATGGAGTGGCAACCTAAGGTACAGCCAGTACTTGTGGGTTCATCTGAGCCTCTGCTCTTGCCGGAGCCCTGATGGAGTGAGGCACAGAGTGATGCTCTCAGAAGCACTCGCCTGCATTTTGAGCTACCTAAATAATGCAGGGAATCTTACTCATCAGCATCGAAACATCCCATTGTATTTACACGCACTGAAGGCAAGCATTTTTATTTAATTCACTCCAGGCATTGAACAAAAGAGAAAAGCAGAAACGGAACCAGCGTTCACTACCTTTGCCTACAGCACATTCCTTGAGGGGTATTTACACGGCATGTGGACTGTCCCAAAGCCAGCCTCATTAGTGGTCTCCCACCTCCTCTGGCAGGAGTTTGAGGGAAGATTTCAGCCAGGAGAGGCTCGGGAGGACGGGACTCTCTGAGTGACCCATCGCCAGCCCGGAGCGATGCGCGCTGCTCCGGCTCCTCCAGAGGAGCTGCACGGCTCCCCCGGCACCTTCTGCCCCTTGTCCTCCTCCCTCTGGAAACAGCAGCGCTCCTAGGAGCAGAACATCTCACAGAGGAGAGAGTTCTACCCTCTCCCACCTTCAGACCCACCCAGATTCGCTCCTGGTGTCAGCGCTGAAAGTGTAGTTACAGCAGCTTCCATATCACCTTCCCACTCCTCCTTCCAAACTGGCAAGCCACCAGAACCTCTTTTTTTATTTTTTTATTTTTTCCTCTCTCCCCTAAATTATAGCCAGCAACAGGAAAAGCAGAGAGATGGCTCTGGGTGCTGGGCCAGGGCCAGTTTTGGTGGGGTAGCTGAGCCATCTCCCCCTCCTTGGCGTGGGGAAGAAGTTTTAATGAGTATAACCAGTATAATTTTAATGAGTTTATGGACAAGGAAGGGGGTGTTGTGCTGCAGGCACGACTTGGTTCCCTCTGCTGTTGTCCAGGTGCCAGGTCTGCCCACTCTGAAACCTTTTTTGTTTTTAAGGCTTAATTATTTATTGTTTTGTACCCAGCCACAAGCGCTGAGACTTGGACTTGTGGGAATCTTTTATGTGTACAGAAGCATTTGAACTTCAGCTTTGCTCAGCATCACTGTACATGATTTGCCAATCACTAAACATGACTAATGATCAAAAAAGATGTAAATGTTTCGTGGTAAAATGGGTAAAAATCAATGAAAAACTCTTAGTCATTCCAATTATTTCCCAAATTCAGCTAATAGATGACAAATTAATATTTAAGCATATTGGGGGAGAATGTGCCCTTTATTTAAACAGCAACATAGATATCAATTAAAGGACAAATTAGTTATACCTTTTGACTTATGTGCAAGGAAGAGAATTGCTATAGTATGGAAGAGTTTTTAACTGGTGGGTAGTTTGGTAATTAGGGAGCTGTCAGAGCTTGTTATGTTGTCTTGCAGCAGTTGGTGATCAAAATACTTCTTGCCACTCATGATCTGTGTGGGAAGCTGTTAATATGTAGCTTGAGTCCACATGAGTTCAAAGGGTAGAATTTAATTACAATACTGTAAATTCTTAATTTTCAATTACTATGGCACTAGGGATCTGCCCTTGAGAAAGGGCAGGTAAAAGACATTTTGGCATTCACAAATGTATGAATAAATAGGAAGGCAGAGAGAAATAATATTTGCAGGATTGTTACATTTGCAAGTTCTCCAATTGCTTTTTTAATTTATTTTTGCTGTATACTAGATTGCAAAACAGTTTTCCCGTGTCAACAGTTACGATGCATCATTTGCAGATATTATCTCACTCCAGGCAGCAGTTTCAAGGCCAGCAGAAATAATACTTTGATCTGCAGTGTACTGTAAGCCCACACACAGCTGATGGTCACAAGAGTTATGTACAGCAAATAACCGCCTGCTTTAGGAAAAACCCTTGCTTAGAATCAAACACTCGGCCACCTTGCAGGTCTCCTGTATTGTTGAAATTCACAGGACCGACTTGGCCAGTGTTATGCAAATATTTGGGAGGAAGCTTTTCTCTGTTTTCCAGTTTTATCGCGGCTCACCAGTGACATCACCACCAAACAGAGACAATCCAGCTCCACCAGCAGCCAAGTTCCACCCAGAGGCTCTGGACCATGTTGGAAATGATGGATCACAGTATCCTACTCCCAAGCTGATGCTCCATTAGTAACTGCAGTAGAGTCTACAGCCCCAGCCCCAGCACATGTGAATACTTTTGTATCACAGATCATACACTCATTAGAAGAGGTACAAGGGAACAGCCTGAAGTCAACATTAATGGGGAGAGGAGGAAAGGTTGCCTAGGTAAAAAAATCAAGTTTAAAAGGCAAGAACTTTTTGCCCCATAGCAGCACTTCAGCCCCGTTTAAGGGGGACAAGACAGAGGCCACTGAGCTGACACTGGCCCCACATAGCCTCTCACACGGGACAGAGTCATCCTTCATCTGCCCTGCACACATCACCCAGAACTGACCCTCCAGGTCTACTGCAGGGCTTCACTCCTGATACTCCTGCAGTTCTGAATACCAGAGATGAGAGTTCCACAGCTCCCAGTAAAGCTGAGGGAGATCAAGCTCGTGGAAAACTCCATGTTCCTCTCCGAAGCTACAGTGGTTTTATTTTATGATGCTCTTTATGCCACGTTTCACAATTGCTATCTGGGGGACTGCAGCAAAAATCACATTTGTGGGTGTTTCCCACCAAACCTACAAAACAAGAATGAATGCTACAGGACCAAATATCTAAAGAAACCTTTCATTCAAGCTGAATAAACAGTTGTAATCGAATCCTGTGTAGCAGATTGTCATTGGTGGGGGAAGGGCTAAATAGCTGTAACCAAAAGTTTACATAGTGTGAGACACTGCAGTGGGCAACTGTGCTATTAAAGTGTTTTTCCTGAAGTATTTTTAAAACATTTATAATTTATATAAAAGCCACCAGGTGGTACCTTTGAAGTTATTTAGCATGAAAGTCCAATAAAAACCTCCTTAGGATTTAACAGCGTGATACAACTGCTCTCACAGTATGCATAGTTAGCCAGCTCGTATTCAGTAGCGTCGGGAACAAAAGCACAACACTTAGTGCTCCCTGTCAAATCCAGAAAAAGTCATTTCACCACTTATGGTGATTTACATGCATAGCAAGTTGGCCCAAAATGCAGGTGCCTTTTCCAAGAATGGAGAGGAAGCACAAAAGGTCAGAAACATCATCACAAGCACTTAATACAAAGCAGTTTCATTAGGTTTCCACAGAAACGTGATGCTCAAGGAAATCCCAGCTGAAGCATGTCCTTCAAGTAACACACATGTAGCACCATCCTAATTTGCTCAGTTATTCAGCAGTGGAGATCATGTCAGCTTGTTAATTAGGCAATTAGCGTCTGAGACAGCAACACAAAGAAGTAGGAAAACAACCTATTTTCAAGGTGTAGGTGCACAGAAATAATTTCTTTGGGGACTCAAATTTCCAATTCCAAGCTCTGACTAGTCCCTTGTCTAGTTTTTCTTTTTCGGAATGAAAAATAAAATCAAAGTAAAACCTCTGGTTTTCGGTCCCACTGTATAATCTCACTCCAAGTCAGTGGGAGTCTGGAGATACAGCCGTGGGCAGATTTCATCTCTGTGCCCCTGATTAGTGATTGAGGAGGTGAGAAAAGAAGCCAAAGAAAAATAGAAAAAAAACCTCATTTGATGTAGGATTGCTGCTTTTTCATGCTCTAGGCCACTGCATACCATGGCTGTAACTTTGGCATGGAGCAGTTTTGGAAAGACACTCAATAAACAGGATCCATGATCACATCAGCACCCATGGTGTGGGCAAATGTACATCCCAACATTTGTTCTAAGATTGGTGGCAAGAACAGCAACAAAATCTCATCCATTTTCCCCTACTACAAGTTCTGACATCTGTGCTCAGGGAGGGACATTTTAGGTGACATTTTGGGTGACATTTTGGGTGACAACCTGCAGGCCAGTGGAAAACTCTGTTGGCCAGTGGAAAGAATGGCATCCTACCCAATGCAGGCTGTACAAACCAAGGCCCTGGCAGGGCTGTGCATGCACAAACCTGTTTTGCAGCTGGTGACATCACAAAACCCAAATATATTGGGTAGGGCTGGAGGGGTGCACTTGTTTCCTCCAAGTTTTTTTCAAGCTGACTTCCGTGAAAACAATCTTAAAGTGTTTTAAGGAGGTCTGTCCATAACCTGAAGTGTTAATAGATTTTTTTGGTAGACTCCAACACTAATCCAGACATGCATCATGAATGGCTGAGGAGAAACCCAGTGGTTGTCAATAATCTACTGAGCCATTACCATCCATTCCTTCAGCTGGATTAATGGGGAAGGCTCGAGTGAGAGTGTAATGGCAATTTCTTTTTGATATGGAAGGCACTATCATATTTATACTCATTGTCAAAGGAAATAAAAATAAAAAATCATGGAATAAATTTTTAAGCTTCCAGGATGTAACTCTGCTTTGTGATCCCAGGGGGAGCAAAGCTTGAATCTGCCCCCAGATCAGAGCAGATAAAGCAGCTTTGGTCATCCTCAGCCATCACACTCCTGCCCTGGTGCCTGTGTCATGGGCTAAATGCCATGAACCAGCTGCTTGCAAGTTCCTACCACTGGACAGATCTGCTGAGAGCACTTTGCCCCAGGGCAGGCTGAAATTGCTCAGAGGAAACTGGTCCTTGGTCTGTCTCAGGACCTCCTTCCTGCTGGAGGATGGCAGGAATCTGAGCAGGAGGGTTCACAGCTCACCCCTGGCAATGACCTGCCAAGTTAAGGCACATGTACCCGAGGCAATGACCTACAGGTGAGCAAGTGCAGTGTATCCACCTAAGGTACACACAGTGAACTCAGGTCAAACTGCAGGGAATTTACCAGAACTGCTTTTCTACGATTTGTGCTTTTGTGCTGACTCCGTCACTAGGAAAAAGGCAAGTAATGACTCTAAGTGAGTGTGTTCAAAGAACAAATAGGATTTTCTATTTTTTATTCCCAGTGCTGAACCCCTACTTTGCTTTAGAGGTAACAGCTGAGGATCTAAGTGCATCTTACTGTAAATACACCAAAATGGAAATGTTCCTCTGTAATGGAACAGTTCATCACCTAGGCCAGCTTCTCCATTGATTTACATCCCACGTAGCCTCAGGAGCACTACAAGGGCAGTAAATCAGTGAAGAAGAGCATCCTTTGAGTCTAAATCTCCCCAGCCATTCAGAAGTTGTGTTAATATGTAGCTGGAGCAGTGGTGTACACGGGGCGACTGTCAGTGGGAGCAGTTCCAATCAATGGCATTGAAAGGGAGCGCTGTGGTTAACGCCTGCATCGATCACGCTAAAGAGTGATAAACAATTACAACCATCAGCCCAGGATCACTGCCTGGCACACTACATGAGAGATTCCCATGTCTTGAAGGCTGTGTTTTTTAAGAGTTGACTGCATTGTTGTTCAAACTAGTGAGTTTTATAAGCCTGTTTTTCTCCTTTCTGCAAAATGATGAAGTGCTGGGATCTGGAGGACAAATATCCTTTAAACCAATAAGCTGAAGATGCACTTGGAAAAATGACTGTAAAAACAATTATTGTAAACTGTAAAAACACTTGCCAAGTGGTAAATTTTCTTCTTCTCAGTATCTTTGACATCTTTGAGCTGGATGCCAGGGTAATTTTTTCTTTAACCAGTACAACAGCAGGATGGATATTACTGTGAGCTCATATCTGGGACAAGCCTAGTGACAGAGTGACAAAAACACAGCTCCAGGGGCTCAGGAAACTACATCCTGACATAATTTGACAAAATCAGAGTTGGAGGTAAAACCAGCTCATTTCCATGGGTGCGCTTGATACACAGCTTTGCCAGAATAGAACACATTTCAAAGGTTTACTAAGTGACATAAATACAATTTCAAGTACCTATAGGAAGCAGAGCCATTAAAAACATGTGCTGCATTTTCTCACAGACACACTTTCCGTGCTAATTTACATCCCTGAGCAACTAGGAATTTCCACATCTTACCAAAAGGCAGACAAAATCCACTTCAGAGCAGAGATGGAAAAATCTGTGCTGTTTTGTGCCAGTTAGGCTTTATACTGACGCATATGAAGACAAGAGAAAGGAATTTTCTCCCACTCTTTCCTTTATTTTTGCATTTCACATGGCTAGCTCTGAAAATTTGGCTTTCCCAGTCCCTATAAAACAGCCCACCAATATCTCAACTGATTAACAGGATTGCTATGCAGGACCTGCTCATTCTGGTTGCCTGTGCTGGTGTTCAGCTGTGCACACTGGATGAGACCTCCAAACACTCCAGACATGAAACATTTTCCATTTCATCTTTTGAGAAGGAACAGTTGGAGAAAAAGGGCTTCCTCCCTTTATTGGGGGAAAAAACCCAACCAAAACCAAACACCAAACAAATACCTAAAATTAGCAGCTAGAAGAGCAAACCAAATGAAGAGACCAGCAGAAGTGCTCAGGCTAAAAAAATCCAGAAATAAAAATGGGTATACCTGCCCTGAGAACAGCTCTCCCACTATCAGCAACCATTTATGGTGTGTTCAAACCTGTCCCTGGTTTAGTTTCACCCACAAGGTTATCCTGTAAAACACTGAACTAAATTCACAAAATCTCTTCCCTTTCTGAGCCAAGCATGGTGCAGCTGAGAGCCCTTTCATGCTTTATTTCCTGAATGAAACTAACGATGGCCACACCTGAATTTGCCCTCTGACACATCTCCTGTCTTCTAAAAAAAAGAAGACTCAGCTCTGCAATGTCTGTCTGTCACTTTAGTGATGTTTGTGGGGTCTCCTGAGCAAAACCATCCCTGTAATCATCTTCCTGAGGGATTTAAAAGCAGGTAACTGCTCCATTAGTAATTATTCACATGTGATTCACAGGAGCTACTGCTGCCATGGTAGGGGAGGGAGAGAAGATTTCAGATTTTCAAAATGTGAGATCCCTTCCTTCCACAGTTATAATGGCACTGCTGACTGAATAAATAGGCACTGGGCCTCTCAGGCATTTAGAAGTGGCCATGTAATGTGTATATTTGCCCATTGGGGGGTAAGCACTGTGTGGGAGCCTTGTGCACAAATCTCATTAAATGACTTGTGGGATGCACAGAAAAAGCCTCTGCACCTCTTTAAATGAGCTAGCATGAACATTTATTTATCATTTTCATTTTCTCTGTCAATCAGCTTTGGAGAAAGGAAAAAAAAAAAAGTAAATTGTTGGTATTCATAATGCCTTAGTACAGGAACACTGAGTTATGGGGTTGTTGTCCTCAGCATGTTTCCACATATTTTTTGAGAAGATTTGTTGGCTTATCCATTTACACAGCATTAAGGGTCTATTACATATGAATCAAATGCAAAGTCTGACAAAAAGAGATCCAAAATTCCTCTATACTGCAGTGTAGAAACCAACAAATAGAATCACTAACCCAAACAAAACCAACTCCTGCACCATTTTGGAAGGCAGACTGATTTTCATAAACTGATTAAAACAATTCCCAATTAGGCATAAAAAAGGAGATCCAAGATGGATTTTCTAAGGGAAGAAGGAGAGTCTCCATCCTCATGGCTGACTGATGTGATTTGAAGTGCTTTAAAAATAAAACTCTGCACCACCCTCCCTCACCCCCATTTTAAAATAGTGCTTTCCAAGGCAATCAGGAAAATCTCCTGGAAGAGCCAAATCAAACTACATCTCGTCCTTGAGAATATTAGCTGAGGAATGATTTTTGCAAGCTCCTCTCTAAGGCATACATTGATCTGATGACAGCTTCGGAATCTTTAGATAGAGTTGAAAAATATCTTTTTTTTTTTTTTTTTATAATGCCAGCATGCCTGCCTCCATGAAAGCCCACAGGGTCACAATTGTTTTGGCCAGAACTAGAGGATTAACTTATGGATAATATTTTACTATTTCATTTTGCTATTCTCGCTTCTCATACAAGTTTGGGGGATTTCTGCTCCTGATTGCTTTTTCCTGCCATGCAGTAAGCTAGCACACGATTTTAAAGGAAAGAGGTGTCAGTAATTAAGCTCACTGAATTTTTCAAGTTGTTGGTTTTTCAGTGATTTTTTTTTAAAGGACACAAAAAGTTTTCTTATCCCAGGACAATTGACAGTATTTTCTTCATGCTTCAGTGTAGGCACATGGACTCATTCAAAACTGTATATAGAAGAGAAGAAATGGAATTTATTGCCTCATAAAACTAGTTTTCATTTACAAGATAAAGAAGGGTGGAATAGTTATGAAAAGAAAACGAAAAAAAAATCTTTAGGGGTTGGACACAGACACTTCACATTCTCCAGCCACTTGTAAGAACTAAGGCTGCTGTGAGCACCCCAATTGCCACTTCCATAGAGTTTGTATCCTCTAAGTGAGAACTTCTCCATAGATCCTACATGGCTCCCAGCAGCTTCCACTGGCTGGGATTTCTGTATCCATAAAACTCTAACAAGGCATTAAAAATAATAATTCACTACTGGGAAATCAGTGGGAGGCCAGCAAGAAGACAAGATAAAATCACTCTTAAATATGTAGATAATTCCAAGGGAATGGAAAACTTCAGTGCTCTGCCCCTCCATCAAAGCCTGCTGAAGTCAATTAGAAGACTTCACTTCAGCTGAGGTCTGTACCTTAGCATGTGGGGAAAGCTCAAAGAAAATGGCTAAGTTGGCTAAAATCTGCTTTTTTCTCTCATTCCCCAGCACCTTTGTAGTTCAGGTACAAAAATCAAAGAGATCTATGCTAAAAAAACCTAAAAAATACAGCCCGGGAGAAGGTGTTTCTTCAATCTTGCACCTCTCAGGCAGATTCCACAGGACTTTACCAGTGAAATCCAGAAGGATATATCTGGAATCCATACAGCTTTGAGCAGTTGAGGTAAAAGAATATCTATGGCACAATTTCTCTTAAATACATCTCACATCTGTCAAAGCCCACTGCAATCAATACTTTTATGACTGTAGCTGCAAGTTGCTGAAGAAACACAGCAGCTATCTTTTAAACTGATATCAGCAAGATATAATGGGATATTGGAATTAACGTTAGCTCAGTCAAGCATGACAGCTCGGTGTAATGACTAAGTGTCAGCTACTTTGAAAGTTTACATCTCTTTTAATTACCTCGATTACCCAGCTGGCTGGTTTTCAGCTCATACAGCTCCTGCAGGCTCCAAATGAGCAGCAAACTGCAAGGCATGGAAATGTCAGCAAAGTTTTCCACAGCTTTGTGAAGGATCAGATGTTGATCCTCCCCAAACTGCTGTCCCCTGCTAAGAAGCACACTGCAGAACACACTACCGCTGCTCAGGATGAGGAAGTAGATCCTATTTTTGCTCTCTCACTCAATAGAACAGCTTTTCTACGAGGTGGTAGTTGTGGAAACTCAGTAGATCAAGGAGTTTTCTTACTTCAAGGTCTCTTCTGTATCCCACCAAGTGCGGGGTGGCTGAAAACCTGCTTGTTTTATTTCTAATTAGGGCTGCCCTCTTTTGTCTCCAGGCTACTACGGCTCTTCAAACCAAATCCTGGGGGTTACACACCAGGCACAAGAAGCCTTTCCTCCCCCGTACGCATGGCCAGGTTGGAAACACAAACCTGACTTTTAATGAGCCCTGTTTCCAGCTAAACCACCTTTCACTCTGTCACCTCAAAACTCCCCAAAGGGAGCGTGGGAGGGAACACCAGGTAACCCCTGCACAAAACCCCTTAAACTGCTCAGTCCTGTGCCAGACCTGGGTAGGGGACCACTGGGACTCTCCGAGTGCTGGTTCCAGGGAGGACAAAAGAAACTTCTGAGTGCTGAATCAGAGCTTTCCTGAGAGATGGCATTTTGCAGTAAAATCAGGGAGAGACATCTCTTCATCACCTCTTCTGTCCATAAATGTGCTTTTGCACTCCTAGCCTTCACCCCCCACATTCTGTGGACTGCATGACTGGTGTGCTCTCTCTTAATACATTTTTAAGCAAGTATTTTAAGAGCTATGAGGAGAAGTTTTCATAACGAGGGTAATTACCATTGCATTTTAATGTGCTGCAATACAGAGCCATGGTTCAGTAGATTTGCTTTAGAGCAAGTGTTAAAATAGAGAGCTTTAGATCTATCACAAAATACATCTGTAACTAACCTTTGGTGCCTCATGCCAGGATTTTCTCCTGCTAAACACTAATAAGGTGTGCTCTGGTCTGCCTGCCACAAGTGGATGAGGCTCCTGTAACTATCTAGTCACTTTGCCCTCATTTTATGAATAGTGCCATCTAATAATTCTAATTGTGACAGAATGTTGCCTCCTAGAGACTAAAATCACTACATTACAAAAAAAAAAAAATGAAATCAGAGTGCAACAAAGGACAGTGGAGCTCAGGGAAAAAAATATGATTAGCCATAGATAGGGCCAACTATCAGAACCATAACAGTGTTATAAATCCCATTCCTTTCAATGTATCTGACATAGTATACATGGGCAGAAAATAGCAGTAAAATACCACATACAGGGTCATTATCTTCCTTGCCACACACTGCTTCTTGGAGGTTTGTGAGAAGTGAAGAAAGGGGAAGAGGTTGTTTAAGGGACGGTGAAGGAGCATTCACTCATCTTTTTTTCAATGACAAAAGTGCTTATTTTGGACATGCACAGGAGGGCTCTCACAGGAGAGATGAAGCCACTGACAGAAGCCCTCAGGTACTACTGGCAGCTGTTCCAAAGCCTGTGAACTCAGCCCTGAAAATCCTTCTCCAGCCTGTCAAGGCCCAGAGAAGGCAGCTGAGCCTTGTTAGCAAACCAGCCAGGCAGAATGGGTAAACTTCAGTTCTCCAAAAAAGTCCATTAAGAGGACAGTGAAGGGCTGTTCAGCCCTGGCTTGGGAGGCAGGGAGCAGGGCTAATCACCAAAGCTGGGCCAGCACAGGATGCTCTTTGGGGCTCTGCTAGGAGCAGAGGGGCAAACAAGGCTTGGGATGGGTTAAAATGTGTTAATGGAGTAAACAAACCCCAGCCTGAGCAGAGCTCCCCCTGCAACACCCAAACGCTGCTCTTGGGGGAAAAGCTGCTCATGCCTCACAGCCTCCTGCTCAGGTCTGTGCTTTTGCTGAAAAGAAGCTTTTATGCATAAATAAGTGAAGGGGATCTGGAACAGAACCTCCATGAGTGAGATGTAACTCTAAAGCAAAGCCTGTGGAAAGTCCCAATGGGAAGCAGTTTAACAATTGGCATCAGAGCTGGTGGGGGCAGCAAATGGAGCAAAGGAGAGAAAGCAGCACAAGGCATGAATTGTGAGGCGTGGGGTCAGTTGGGGGAGAATGGGTAAGAAATCTCCTTTATTCCAGCTCTCACCTATTGTGATTTTCCCTGCAGGGAAAAAAAAAAAAAAAAAAAAAAAAAAAAAAAAAAAAAAAAAAAAAAAAAAAAAGCTTTCCAAATGGAAAACCCATCAGTGCAAGCGGAATTTTATGTTGGCTACAAAATGACTCTCTTATTAACCTTTCATCCGAGAATCACCATCAGGTTCTTCCTGCACAGTGTCACATCTCTCCCAAACAAGGAGGTCTCTTCTTTTATAAAAATCACACTGTTGCTCAGTGCCATTTTTCCAAAGCATGAACCTGGCAGCCTCCTCTGTTTCCCACAGGAGCCTCAACCTCACCTCAATCAATCACTTTCCTAAGAAAACTTTCCTTATTCCTCCACCTCTCCAGCCAGCTAGAGCTGCCTCCTGTGAGGAAGGCATGGGGACAAGAAACCTGTAAAAAAGGGGCTTTACAACTAGGAAATGTTAAGTATTATTAATGCATTAGAGAGCCAACACAGTAGCTGTTGTTGCTGTCAAATGCTTTAGTAATACACTAATCTCACCATCCACATAATTCTGAGTGAGTCCCCAGAGGAGCCAGGATTACTGCATTGGCCATATAAAGGTAAATGTTGCTTTTTCCCATTATCATTCTACCCACAACTTCCAGCACTGCCTGATTAAAATAACTTGGCCCTGACTTTCACAGTATTTTGAAGGTGACAACATTTTTAGACATGACATCCTTCTCCAACAGAGTGCAGTTACAGGAGCTTTTTAATGGCTTTTGCAAGGCAATAACTCTGTAACTTGAAGAAAAAAAGAAAAAAACAAAACACAACCTAAATATGAAAAGGCTGCTTTTATTAAGATCATCTTTTTCATTAACATTTGTGGTTTAGAGCTGAATATAATTTTATGAATATCAATGGTAGAGAACTGGGTACTGTGACACTGAAAGCTTCTTTTCCTAATGATTCATTTTATGGTAAGTACCCTTCATTTATTTTATTTAAGATTATTAAAAAAAAAAAAAAAAAAAAAAAAAAAAAAAAAACAGAAAAAGACCATTTTGATGTGTGCTTTTTTTCCCATGCTCAGGTGTGAGATGTCTGTGGCAAGGATAATCTGTCAGTATTTAGAGACAGAATAAACCTCGTCAGAAACCATCAGATGTTTCTTGTTGAGTGTGTTGGGGAATTCTATCAAGGGACCTGGGAGCTCTATCCAAAAGCAGATTTCTGGAGATCAGAAAGAGATGTTTGTTTGGAAGCTCCTTGCTCCCAGAGCTGCTCCTTGTGCAGCCTGTGCAGGGACCCTCTTGAGCAGAGCCACCACAGCTGACAAAGGTCCCCAGTGGCCTCCTGCACCTTCCTCACTGCTCCTGCTGTGATTATATTTTGTTAAACTGGATCAAAGATTCGAAGCTCCTCACAAGTCATAAAAACATAAACACAAACACAATAAAAGTACTCACCAGCTGTCTCAGAAATGGTGGACGTCAAGCTCAAGGACTTATTTTTCCTTACATCTGGGAAACTTTCTTCTTAAGTAGCCTGGGAGTATAATTTACAAAAGATTTCTGATTCAATTTCCTTTAACTCCAGGTCTGTCCTTGACTCTTCCCACAAGAAGATTTTTCTCCTCACAATTTTAAAATTTCAAATCACCAGCCCTGCTTCCAGAGCTGCTCAAGTGCAATCCTTCTTTTGGCCAGAATCCTTCACAGGTGACTTTAAGTGTCTCAAATGTCAGCAAATGAGCTGCAAAGGGGCATCCTACAACACACTTTATTTCACTTAAGTAAGGACAACAAATTCTCTTCTTTTTTTCTTTTCTTTTTTTAAAATTTATCTAATGTGGTATTTGCAGATATCAACTTTATTTAGAATTGCCCTGTGGCTAATTTTTATAAGTATTTGTTCAATGAATGCATTTTCCCAAAGTCCCAAAATTATTATTTGTCTCCCCGACATTGCAGCTCAAATATCTCTTTGACAGAAATATTTACAGCTGAACTTAAGCTTTTGACAGAAATCTTCCAAGAATATCATCACATCAAGGATTGCCATTCGAATTAAGTGAAGTTACCACTTTTTTCCTCTCTGCTTCATATGAAAATATTCCTTTAGAATATCCTAAGGAAACTTCTGCAGTATCATGACTAAATTTTCATACAATTTGTAACTACTTAATTGTAATGAAGTCTGGGGAGAGTAGAACCCATTCACATAAATTAGGCTGTTGGGGACTAGCAGAGAGGAGACAGATGTACTGGTGAAGCAGGATTTTATTTAAAGGACCACAGTTTCTTTCCACTCATCCCAGCCCCTAACAGACCACATCTGGGTGGAATATGGACCTGGCTGGGAACAATGTGTTGTAATGGGCAGAAATCTCCATTTTCCCAGTCTCCAGCCAGCTGGGAGTCTGTGAGGCCACAAAGGAACTGAGGACAACTTGGAGAAGCCTCCCTCAGATGCTGTAGTTGAAGTCAGGACAGGAGCAGATGGGTTTTTGTGAGGCTGAGACCTGAAATGGGCTCCCTGTTGCCCCTGCCCTGCACTGAGCAGATCTTTAACCTAGGCCAATACACACTGAGCTCAGAAGGGTGCTTGAAGGAGCTTAATTAGGGAGAAGCTTTACAGAAGCTGCTCTTGTACAAAATAACTCATTTACTAGCACAGAATAGAGAAACAAGTCAATTGCTTCCGACATTTGCACGTCCAACATGCTCTGTAGAGCGAAGGAGCTCCCTTATAGCTTCTTAAGAAAAAATAACAATGGAAATTATTAAAGAAGAGCCTGAGACACCAAAAATCCAGCAATTAAAAGCCTCTAATATCATATTCATGCTTTCATGTATCAGATACTCCCAAACTGTTCTTGCTGCATGCCTGCATTCATTACAATATGTAAAACTGGGAGTGATAGTCACGGTCTTAAGTCAAATTATCCCACATCAAAAATCAGTGTCTGCTCTTCTACCTCAATCTTGTCACGCTGCTGTGGCTCCAAACTTGGCCACTTCCCTTAATATAATCCTTATCTTTAATGCTTCCCTCCCTTCACCCTCCCTGCACTTAAAAATTGCTTTGTACTGCAAAATGCGGCAGAGGATTTTTTGGAAGAAGGGGGAAAACCTCCCTGCAGTAATCTCTCCTCATATCCAACAGCCAATTTAGAAACTCAAGGCGTCAAAACCCTCCCAAAGTGGCATTTTCCTCCCCGTGTCGTTTTTTTTAAATGTTGCCTCCCAGGAGGTGACCCTTCTGAGATGCCACATCCCCGGCAGGAGCACTCCACCTCCAAACCCATCTGCTGGGAGCTGACACTTGGATTAGCTGGGGGCTGAGGGGACAGGCACCCACCCTGCTGATGGCACAGTGGGGTCAAGGCCAAAATCTGTGCTCAAAGGGTGACCCAGCACCTTTCTCATCTCAGCTGCTGCAAAAAAGAAACCACCAGGATTTCCCCTCATACGCTTTGGGAATGCCAAGTGGAAGAAAAAGAAATCAGCCAAGCTAATTACTGAAAGAGTGGGATAAGTAAATGACACAGCAACAGAAATCTCAGCAAATGCTCGTCCTTTCACCACATTAAAACCTGCTACTTCTCTTGGGAAAATTCTAAATAATTTCCCTTCCTTTAATATTAATAAAAATCACGTCAGGAACACCAGCTCAGGCTTACAGAAATGTGACTAAATTTTAGATATGTGGCTTCTTTGGAAAGCTATTCAAACATGCTAAATAATCTTTAATCAATGGAATGCCTTGCACTTGATTTTTTGCATAAAGTGTTTTAAGATAAGAGGGGCTTTTAAAGCAACTTTCAGGTTCATTCCAGTCCTATGATACCTCTTCAAAGTTCAGAGCCATGGCTGTGCATTCAAGTGCTGCATTACTGAGAAATGTACATCAGCTGGAAAATCAAAATATTATCACATGAGCATAAGGACATTATCTGGAAATGAAGATCAAGTAAAAATTTTCAAGACATACAATTAATATTAGGAGAGGATATTATTGTAAATGAACTGGAGAGTTAAATAGCACTATCACACAGGACAGAGCCATACTTATTTTTATTCCAAGAAAGAATAGGTGGAATTTCTAGGCATTGGGTAGGCTGAGATCCTTCCCATTGCATTTGATGACAGACTGCAGGAGGTGCAAACTCAGACCAAAACAATTACTACTTTGAAAAGCAGCAGGTTTCCTGCCTTGGGAGTTAAAAGATCCAAATGTCTCAGCCATTATTTTTTTGTGGACATTCTTGGAAGTTTAACTGTGGTGTTGTGCTTTTCCCTGCACACATAGGAATCTGCATCTTTGAAATCAAGAGAGGGTTTCAGTGCCAAACTTAAATCAAGTGAGATTTATCAATGCACAAATGTCTGCTCCTGAGGGAATGAAGGGCTGTGCAGGTTTAGGGATAATTCTGGCCCTTTTCAGAGTTTGAGCACTTTGCTCAGGCACTCATGTGACTCCTGAGATTCCCCTCATGGGGAAAGAAACTGGCATTTCTTAAGGGTGGTTCAGCCCATCAGAGATCAGGATCCTACTTGGACCATTCAAACCAGCTGCTTGAATATTTGCATGGTAGTTTTTTACCCCCGAGTTATTCCACTGCCCTAACAGGATGTGCTGCCAACTATCAAAACCCCAGGAGTTTTCACCAAGGGCAGGTAGTGCCCAAACAAGTGCTCTGATAGTCTTACAGCTGCAGAAACAATGAGCAAACAATGGAATAAGCATGGTATAATTATACAGATGACATCAAGAGGCTCTGTCTTCTATCAGGCTGACTCATTATTCCACAATATATGACAAATTTCTACTCAAAAGAAAAAAGTAAAGTTTTTCAGTGGAACTGTAGCAAGCCATTAAACCCTGCAGTGTGTGAGGGCTTGCAATGTGTCTAACAGACAATACCAAGGGTATTGCAGGTCTCACTTCATGTCACATCAAGTCATTATTTTTTTTTATTGATGCATTGCAGTCTTGGGTTTGGGATGGCAGAAGTTGCAGGGAGGTCTCTGAGGTGCAGGTCTGGGTAAAACAGAGCAGCAGGTCATGAGATATTTATCAAGTGATAATGGGAACGACCAGAAAAGAGATGAGGTGGGGACAAAGGCTTCTCCAGCTGGGAAGTTATTGAACACTGGGAGCCCAGAAGAGAGAGCTCAGTGGCAGCTGGCTGCCCTGACTCCCTGAAAAATTAATCACTGCAGATAAATGCATAAAAAGACATCACCTCAATCTGTTTGCCACTGAAGCTGGTGGCTAAATTCCCATGTCTTGCTCCTCTCCACCCTCTAGTCTGTGCCCAGATGTGCTCACAGCAGTCCTGCTGTTGTGACAGAATAACACCAGTGGATTTGTGAGTGGTGCCTGTGGGGGAAATCCACAGGACCTTGTCCCACCACTGCTCTCCTCTTGCTCCTCCTGCACTGTGCAGAATGAGCCTGCAGTTTTTTGAGCCTTTGCAGTGCCAAAATTACAGGTTTGGCCACTCACATGAAACTCCCCTTGAGGAATTTACTTTTAGTCCTCTGGATACAAAGCCTGATTTATGGTATATCCACTGAAGGTGCTGGAGTTGCTGCACAAAGAGCTTTACCATCAGCCTTTCCTGGTGTTCAAGCAGATACATGTGAAGCCCTGAGACTCTTCTAACACTGGAGCAATGTTTCTCACTGATCTGCCACTGCTTTTAGTGCTCATTTTAAAACCAAGGACTTCTTACACACAGTGCAAGAGCACTTCATGATTTCAGAATAAGTACATGAGCAAGAACCAGAGTCGACCTTGCAAATACGTCTTGGTCTAGAAACAGTCGTTCTATGAATATAATTAATTTGATAAAACCATATTGTAGAAACGTTCATAGAAAATTAACACAAGTGGAGCACAGAATAGCCAAAGGAAATTAATTTACAAGTGTGATGGCATTAAAATTCCCAGGAGACACTGAGCAATTGAACTAACCCTAGTTATATGAGCTCTCTCTGCGCTTTCAACATCATCACTACACTTGGAAGGAAAATTCTTCCACCTGCAGCAGAGCAGCAGATGCATAAAGGGCTGATAATGAAGCCCAGTTAGAAATCTTTCTGTGCTGCCTTGCACTTGCAGCACAAGTACCAAACCTGTGGGAAACTGCAGCAAGTTCCCACTCCAGGATGAGTTCACATCATGAAGTACCTGCTATAAGTACCTTTACAGTCTAAATAGGACAATGCCACTTACGTTGTGAAAAAGAACATATAACAGTGTGCAGCGATGTAATTATGGGCTGCCAGCAGCTGATACAACACGGTGCTGGAATAACTGCTGTGCAGATTTCCCATTTACTGGGCCAGCTTTTTGGTTTAAGGATGCTGGTTGTAAAGACAACACCTGACAGAAGCATGGGGAACTGCTCTAGGGAAGAGGAGGGTGGGATGCTACAACTGATGGGACTGTGCTGAACGTTTTCCTACCCCTTGTCCTGATCTCTCCATAGCCCCACCACTGCCTCCCTCCTTCCCCCCCAGCCCCATTATGTCAGACACAGTTAACATTCAGGAGCAAGAAGGTTTTCTGGATGTGCAGCCACACTGGAAAGGGAGCTGCCTTAGAACAGCCACCAGCTCTTTGGAGGCACAAGTTTTGTGGAGACCTTTTTTCATGCAAGAGTATTGCTAAGGAGGTGAATATGGGTTTTGTGCTAATAGGAGTGAAATGGCTTGAATTAAGTTGAAAAATAGCCATTATATTTAATTATCAGATAAAAATCTGAGTTGAGGAGGCACAACTGTACATGTAGCAGCACCTTGTGAAGTCAGGGAGGCTTTGCCACTGGCTCAACAAGCCAGGGTCCCTCTCTGTGTATACACAAGACCATAAACATTTCATAAATGATTGCAATCAAATCGAAATAAATATATTTAATAGACCAATCTTCTCAAGATTGATTCTGAAGAAGCTCTGTGAAATGATACGTGCCTGTACATATAAAACACAGTGAAAAAAAGGCCCTTTTCCCTTATGTTTTAAATTACTGAATGCTCCGGACTGGTTGCTTTGATTTTAATCTAAAAGGCTGAATTTTCAGATTGCCTAAAGATAAATGAATATTCGTCATCTGTCCCACTAACATTTTTCTAAGATATTGCTTCTCCTTTTGGCAAACCTGCTAAGATTTGCTTCTCGTTTTTTATCTTCTGTTGTAAAACCGAATTTGTTTTGAATGACAAATAATTCATTACAGAATTCATTTTTTAAACTTTTCTTGCCTGAGACGTCTTTTTGATGGTTTCAGGGCATTGTTCTAGCCAAAGTACCAAAACTCCTCTATTTATTCCACCGTGCAGTTTTGTGTTTTGCTCTGGCAAGCTTCCAGCTGAATTAATTTGACATTCACTGATCAATCAAACTGCCTCATTACTACCTTCTGCCCGCCTTGTCATCATGGTCCACTGTTGACAGGAGAAAGGGATGAACATCCACAGGGTCACCTTCAGAAAATCTTTTATTTAATTGTTGTAGACCTACTGCCAAGCCCTCGGGTTATCTGCAATGTTCCTGTGTGTCTCTCTCCCTCTCTTTACAAGTGTAGTGAACAATTTTACGTGGGCTCACGCCGTTCACAGATGGAGCCACTCCAGCAGAGATATTGGAGCAGTGGCCTCAGTAATTAGCCTGAGTGCTTGCGTGAGGTGGGCTGTTTTATTTCAAAAGCCACATGAATGACAGGCCAAGTGGACCGTTCAGAGAAAAGTGATCAGAAAGTGGTGGTGAGAAAGACTGACAAAATTCTCACCGTGGTATTATTTATATTCATTCTGCAAGAAAGCCACTTGCCTTGTTTCCTTGTTATATAGTACATTATTCCAATTAATTACTGTTTATTATTTGTATTTTTATTATCATTTATGAGTGCCAAGTGATATGCCCAAGACAGTAGCATGGCTCACCAGAAAGTACTCCTCCAGAGGATCTGCAATTTCTGCTTCCATTTGTCTGAATTGTAGCATTGTTATGAACTTCTTGTGAAACTTAAACCTATGTTGTCCTGTGCAGGAGTTATTTGGAAGGTGCTATCTGCTTTTTGGTGGTTTACTTTTTTTGTCTTTTCTTCTGAATGAGTTTAAATTTCCCACATGCTTAAACATTCTATGATTTTTTCATGAGTTATTTTGTTTCACATTTTATCTGGATGACCAATGCATCCCTACACATTGCTGGAAAGGGAACTGAAGTCCTATATATTCTTCCGAGACCACTGTAGCACAGGTTTGGTTTTCTTTAGTTACACATATTCATGGATTCTTTTGGCTTAGGAACATCCTATCATCCATTGCTACCCCGGATCACATAACATTGATCCTTATATACCATTAGGTTTCCTAGGCAGCACAATTCTACCAGATTATGAATCTGATATTTCAGATTGCTTTTGTCTGGAAAACACATCATATTCCCCAGGCCTATTGTAAGATTTCAGCTGCTGTGGTGGAAAAGAAAGCATGATCTGATAGACAGGATTCATTTACTACAATGCATTGCATTTTATGTTGGATAACTTATCCTCTTTTCCTCCTGTTTCTTACAATTTTTCAGCGAGAAAGTAATTTCCATGATGCATATAATAATTATATATTTTTCCTTAGTAGAACTTCTTGCCTGAGTTAGGTGTTTGGGGTTCTGTGTGTGCCCACACAGCAGCAAACACCTCTCGACGCTGCAGATGTGCAAACTGCTAATTAATAACCACACAATCAAAGGCATTACACAGAAACTCCATCACTGCCACAAACCAGGCAAGGATGCCTTAATATCCCCGAGAGAGAAGCTGTGCAGGGAATGGGGTGGATGTTTCAAGAAGCCAAAGTCATAAGACACCTTGGCCTCAGTTTATTGTCTACTTAGAAACCAAAGGGTGTCATTAACTTTAAGAGGAAAGCTCACTCTGCAGTAAAACAGAAGCCATCAAACTGGAGATGGGAGAGTTAAAGGAGTTATTAAAAGGATGGGAAGTCGTTTGGCAGGAAGGCTCCTGGTGCACTCCCCCAGCACCAAGGGGAGCTGAGGGTTTTTCTGCTCCTCCAGTCCCAGAGAAGGTGCTGACCCACCATGAATTTGTGGGAACAAATATGGTTAGATCTGCACAAGAGGTGTCTGAAGTAGAGATAATAATCTGCAAAATCATGAGGCTAGCAGAGACAAAGCTGGGAGAAAAGGAAAAGTCGGCCAACAAGAGGTAATTTTGTTAAGATTTATAACACTGATAAGAACATTATTAATTTAATCCTGAATAAATGCATTGGGGTCTGACTTATGACATGCAGGTTGAAAAAAAAACAACCCAACTTTGTTTTTTGTCATTCTGCCTGATACAACAAATGCTTTCTATGTTCCTGGATCTAAAAAAGGGTTTAAAGGAGGTATTTTGAGTAAAGAAGATAAAATGAGCAAATGTTCGGTTTTCTACCTGTCACACAATCACTCCCTGAATTACCTGCCCCTATGTTTGTAAATTCATAAAAAGTTCAAAAAAACTGCTAAAATAACCTGCTAAATTCATCACAGGAGACATCTATCAAAAAATTAATGTCACAGCCTAAGCAAGGGCCACCCACCAAACCCTCTCCACCACACTCAGTCCCACACACACCACGGACCAGCCAGGCAGCAGGGGAACCCCCAGGAAATAATATAATTTTAATTACCCCACTTTTAATACCCTTTAATGCCATTTTTAAATCAGTTTATGTAAATTTGGAGGTTTGCAGCTTTTCTGTGCAATTTCCTCTTGGCCAGCTGATCAGGCCTTTGCCAGAACAGAAAAAGCTTGTGAGAATATCAGTCCCACAGGACATGGAAATAAACTTATGAATCACTCGCTAAGAAATCAAAGAAAAGGGGTCATGGGATACTTAAAATAGGCTTATACATTAAGGAAAATCAGGACTTGAACATCTTTTCATTATTTTCATGGTGCTTTTCTGAAAATAGGCTGTAGCTTTGAGAAGTAGTGACTCTCATTTCTTTTTTAAACTGGTATTAGTGTGGATGAATTTTGTTGTCACATCTCCTCATTTTGAGGTGTAGGATAGGCAGTTATCTAGGCATGAGAGAGAAAGAAGAGCGTGCCAGGGATTTTACTTTGAAATATGATTCAGGACCTTGCTCTGATGCAATTTCTTAGGAAAGTGCAGAAGACTTCTAGCTTTGGTAGTCTAAAAAGACACCCCATTTCCAAATAAGAAGCCAAGGCCTTAGTGTAGTTGGTGGGAAATTACTGATTTATTCCAAGGAATCTTTAATGAGCAGTGGAAAGGTACATTTCATAGAACCACAGAATGGGTTGGGTTGGAAGGGAACTTTAAGTTCCAACCCCCAATCTGCAGCCCTCACCCCCACAATTTTTACTGCGTATTTTTCTGGCTGCTGCCACTCCTGCTGGGGGCTGTTGTGTCACCTGCCAAGGGTGTTTCAAAGGTCTGTTTGCCCACAGTAAAGTCTTGCCAGCCCTGAACTGCAGGATCCAGGACTCCAGCTCTCAGCCCTGCACCCTGCACACCAAACCCAAACTCATCAATTCAAGCAGAAGTGCAGGAATACAATCCTGTTTCCACTGGGTGCCAAGAAGGATATTTGTTGACATCAGGGGAATGCTTGAATTTTGTTTTCTACAGTTAAAGCTATAATAAACTGAGAATCCTTTTATTTTCCTTCTTATTTACAGTACAGAGTTGCAAGACAGATGGTAAGAACCCATCTAGCATAAAGAACAGGGTAGCTTTAATTGGCATTTCTGTTAAAAGGATTACTGTTTGATAAAGGCTTGTATTTTCCCCTGCTAAAGGGAGGAAATTAGATCTTTGATGGAGGCTTAGAGTTGTGACTGAAGAAAGTATATATATCATTTTTGGGACGGATGGTTTATTTACAGCTGGCTCTGTAGCATTAGCTTATCAATTACCTCTCAAAATGTGATTTACCTATCTGGAGAAAAAAACCAAACATTGTTTTTATTGTCTCTAATGATCAGTTCTCACAGCTCTTGTTATTCCCAGCTGCAATAAAATAGTTCTAATGACAGAAGTTTCAATGCACTCTGCCAAACTTTCACTGCTGTCAGCATGGAGTCAGCACACATCTCTCCATCCTTCATCTTGTGTGATACTTCTTCCAGAGTGCACTTATATTCATTATGATGAGAGAAATGTTGGGGTTTTTTTTTCCCAACTGGTTGATCTACATAGCTTTAAAAATGTGTATGTTTATGTAAAAACCCAAACAAACCCCAAGGAACTGTCAAGAGGACTGAATATGTCTCACTGAAATTGAAGACAATCTGTCATCCAAAGCTCATACAGGAAAAATCCACAAAACGCCCATTAGACAGACAAGAGGAAAGAAAACAGATCCCAAACACTTTCTATCACTGAAATCTCTTAAGGATTCAGAAATATCTCAGAAGCAACTGTTTGTGCACAAATCTCACACAAAGCCTGAAATCTTTCCATCCTGTGATTTTGAGAGGATCAAACCTGGGCCCAATCCACCAAATTTCCTTCCTTTTGCTCACCAAAGCCCTGAACTCAAACCCACAGTTCTAACACCACCAATAAGTAACGTCACTTACTGAAAGACACATTGTCCCACTTACCTTTGTTAAACAGAAAGATAATGTCAGGGAATGTCCTCCATTGTCTTTGATTGGTTACAACCCCAACTCCATGAAGCTGGCTCTTAGTTTTTCCACTCTGTGGTAATTTGTATTTTAATTTGCTTGTGAGAAACAGTTGGGACTGTTCTGAATGAGCCTAAAATTATACAATTCAACACACTAATGCCACAAGATTGACCACTAACCATAATGAGAAGAGTGAGCAAGGTTTTTTTCTTATCAGTGACAAATCCAAATGGAAATAGCAACATCTTGGCATAGTGTCAGTAAACATGAGTAAATGTGGCCATTTCACTAAACTCTGAAGTGTAAAACTTTTTACCTGGGACTGACTCCTTACTGTCTTTTATATTTTCTCTTTCTTCAGCTGCTTACTGTTGAAGTGTTGGTAAATGAAGCCCTTCATACAGCAGAGGTTGTAAGCATGTGATTAACATTAAAATGGCCTGTCAGCAGTCTCCAAGTGGATTTCATCTTGGGGCTACTGAGGTGCTTAATGTTCAGCATGAATTAATTGCTCTGCCAGTTTAGAAAGGTCTGTTTGCCATGTTGTGCCTATATTACTGCTGTAAGTTAAATTACCACAGTCTATAAAACACCTTGTAGTCCATTTCTTCTGGATGAAAGGAGCTATGAAGGATAAATTGCAGTTTCTGAAACACAAACACCCACCTGAAATGATCATAGGAAAATGGTTGTGGATATATTTCTGTTCCACTTTGGTGTTGCAAAATGTTCGGCATTCTCTTTGTACCAGGTAATTCCACCTTGCTAATTTTCAAGTTTCACAATCACCAATTACAAGGAAAATGTCAAAATAGCAGGAAGATAAGGCACCAGTGTTATCATTTGTCTATCAATAAGCTGTCTCTATTCATAACTTAATTTAAAATGCAGCTCAGATGCTGCATGTCAGAAATCAAGGTAAAAATTTTTCAAACAAGCACATTCCTACTCTGTGAGAAACCTGATTCAGACTAATTTTAGAACATATTAGCTATACAGTTGAAGAAAGAGATGGAGCAAATGTTTGTGCTAATATGGTCTTCAATCCCACATTTCAAGGGGCATAAAAGCATGTCAAGCTCTTCCATCCTTTTTGGCTCACCTACAAGGAAATTGCATTAGTAAGTGGCATAAAATCATTCCATTTTGAGAAGTAACCTGACCCTTTGTTTTCAGTGGTGTCAGAACTGAGAGCTCAGAGGGACAATGGGAAAAGATGGCACCCTAGAGACAGATAGATCACACATTTTCCCTATCAATCAAACAAGTCTTTGTGCTCAGGTGGACTGAACTCAGGAGTGTGGCTGGAATTAGACTTGCTGTCATACATTTAGCCTGTTTGATGCTACACGTGGATGCCAGAATTAAGACTTTCTCACTGATGTGGTGAATGTGATACATTGCTCTTTGGATCATCCAAAATAGTTCAGAAATAAGCAGAAAAAAAATTGACTCTGCCCTTGCAGACTGGTTCCTGATGTGCTCTGAGGTACTCTGAGGTGATACATACATATAAATACATCCCATAATATATTGTAACCTCGCTCAGAGATAATGCAGGTGGAGTTGTACACGTGCATGAATGTCCTAGGCAGTGCAGACAGTCATGGCCACAGAGGGAAAGGCTGAGATGCTCAGCCATAAGTAGCTGTTTGCCCTATTTGGCACCTGAAAATATTTAGAGACCACTGTTTGACTCATGCCGTCCTGTAATCAATTAAACTGGCATAATCAGTTTTATTTGGCAATTTGAGAAAAAATTATGTAGAAAGAATGTGCTGCCTATAATTCAGGACGACCAAGGGAATTGGTTGAAAATGCAGTTTTCTTCCAATGTACCTAAAGGGAACACCTGAATAACTGAAAAGCCACCTGTGACACAGAGCTTGCAGTGATGCTGACAGGACCCACAGTGGTTAACAGGATCAGGAGCCAGACAAAGCACTGAAAATCACTGAACAGTGCAGTGTTCAAGCATTGGAATGGGCTGTCCAGAGCAGTGGAGGAACCACCATCCTTGAGAGTGTTAAAAAAAATGTGTGGATGTGGCAACTGAGGACATGGTTTAATGGTGAACATGGTGGTGGTGTCGAGCTGGTGGCTGGACTTAATAACCTCTGAGGTTTTCTCTAACCTTAATAATCTTATGACTCTCCTCAGTGTCTGTGGTCCCACCCTTGTACCCCAGGGGTTGAAACTTTTGCCTCCCAAAGCACAGTCCACAGGTAAAGAAGAAGTCCAATTGCAAAATCAACACTGAAAATGTGACTGCAGAGGGGCGAGGAATGAAGAGTTGTGGGCAAGGGGGAGAGGTTTATGGCTGGTGTTTGAAAATGAATTGAGACTTTTTGCAGTAGAGATCCACACACAGGTTCTTCCTGAGGGCTGGGACTGAAAAGCAGATGAAACTCAAACCTCAGCAGCTGTGTTGGGTTGGGAATTGGGAAGAAGTTTCTGGTAAAATCAAGAGATGAGTCCATGAGAACATTTGCAAATGTTAATCTGCTCGAAAGCCTCGTAGAGAATTACTAGATATTGAGGTTTTTTGGCTGTATTGTCTGATCTATTTCCCTGAACAATAAACTGAGTAGAGATAAAATGAGATGACATTCAATGTGCAGTGACATGCCTCATGAGGGGTAGGTGGGAATTTGTCATTAATTTCTCCTTTTGATGATATATAATAAAGAATATATATATGTAAAATATAGCTAGATAGATACATAAAGTCTTTGCACCTGGTCCGTGGGAGCGTTGCAAACTTGTAAATATCATTTAGTGATATTTAACAAACCAGCCAGGGTTTGACAAAAATAAACAGCACCAGTGTGAAAGAAAGCAAGAATTTTCATTAAACAACATCTTACAAAATGAGTTATATTTAACTTCTTTAAACCAGCAAAAACTCCAGTGCCTTGGCATACAAACTGTGGTATTTTTCTTGGCACACTCTGTAAGGCATCTCCTGTGCAAGAAAGAAAATCTTTGCTTCTCCATTTAAGAATTATGATTTAGAATGAATTGAATTTTTGAATATGCAATTAAATCTATAACATATAAATACAAATAGCAGTATGTGATTGCACAAATATATATTTTAAAAAGCCTCATAATACACATACACACATTTGAAAAGTGCACATCTACATGCATGTATGTGGATTACCTTGATTTTCAAGCCTGTTCCCTGGCTACCACAGAAAAAGAATTCTGCTATTTTTCCAAAGCTGGGCCTCCTATCACTTGGAGTGTTGTAATAACTAATGATTTCAAAGCTTTGGAAGTAGGTTTTCAGTCTTTAGCTGGGGAAAGTCAGCACAACTCTGTGTTGACTACAATATGGAAAGTCACAAACAGGTTGGCCAATGCATTTAAAGCCTTAAAAAAATGGCTTTACCACACACCAGCTCATGCAGGGTGAAATTTGTGAAGAATTCCTAGTTACTGACCTGGAGAGGGCTCTGGTATCACCTCTATTTTTGCTACAGGTGAAAAATAACAGCATAGAAGTGCTGCTGACTTAGCTGGTGACAAAAGCCATCTATCCCACAGATGCTGTAGTACTGCTTCTGGGCATCCTGATAATATTTACTGAGTCATTCAAGTATATTATAAATCTATTTTTATGTATATATATATATCTCACATATGTCAAGACAAGTGTCCTCAGCAAAATAAAACAAAGCTATAACATAACCTAACCATGTTCATCAAGACTAAGTCAGGCAGTAAGAAGGTGAAGTGCTCAAACTAAGAAGCCACACAGGCATCTCCCAAGTGTCTTCTCAGTCTCAATAGCAATGACCCCTCGCTTGAAAAAATCCCTCCTCTATTCCCTCCCCTATTTCCACTATCAGTTTAGAGATTTAGGAATTTAGATTCAATTCTTTGGTTGGAAAATTGCCATTCCATGCAGACACTGGGGTGGAAGGCAAGTCAAACTTCCCTTAAACTCTTCTCTCCAGAAATGCTGTGTTGCTGTCATTATGCTAATGAAGTCCACTCAGGTTGTGTGAATATTCTCCTTTTTTTTTTTTTTCCCCATTAAACACACATGACAAAGAAGTAAATTTGAACAGTGATTGATTGACAGATGTCAAGTAACACACATAGCAGTTCAGGTACCAAGAATTGCTGCTGTTTGTCTGGGCACCATAAAAGCCTATTGCAAAAGCTGATGTTTTTTGAAATTATCTTCCTGAAGCAAGAGCCTGGCAAAAAACTGTTTTTTTTTTTTCATTTCCTTTGCTTTCCCCTGGTCTCCGCATGCAAGTTAAGGTTAGCAAGGCAGTGCTGTTCTGATCTGAGATTTATGTAAAGAAAATGTGGTATCAGTCTGGAGTGCTGGGTGATTTTCTTGAGCAAAACCTTCATGCTAAGCATTAATTTCCAGAGTCCTACAAACAAACACTAACTGTGCTATGCAACAGTCTCGTGACTCTTTCTTGAAGTATTTAATACATTTCAACACAGCTCTATAGATGGCAAGAATCAGCACTTCACTTCAAATCACTTCATAGTAGTGAATAATTTGCCCTAAATAAAGAATTTTCCCTCTTTTTGAATCAAGCAGGTTATCGTTTGAACAAGTATATTTCTTGTGCACAATTATTTACCATATAATTTCTGTAAATAATTAGTGTTGTTAATTTTATTTGTATGGGATCAGGTGGAAGTTTAGAATAGCAGAAGTTGGAGCAGGGTACGGTTAGCACACAGTCAGTTGGAGCTGGATAAACTTCATGCCAGAGTTATGGGAATTCCTGTCCTGTTATTCCACTCCTTTCTATTATTTATTAAAAAATCCTATTAGGTTGCTATAGTTTCAGTTATGATTTTGATGATGAAATAAATAAAATATGCCCATATATAGATAGACCTGTAAACCAAAGCAATATTTCACTAGAAAGGGATTGTTTATGTAAAGAACTCAATTAACACTTAGAAGCATGAATCTGAATTAAACATTTCATTGAATGGATCAGGATCTCAGCTCACCAAAGCAAAGCCAACAGTAGCTTGGGCAGAGCAGGAATGCTGATTTACTCCACTTCAGCCCCTTCCTAATGATTCAGGGCTGTTGAACGTGACACTCCCACAGCCTTTACTTGTCAAAAGCTCTGATCCAGAAAACAGTTTGAGGACAGAAAGTAGAGAGAGGAGTCCCAGCCATGCTGGGGATCTGCCAAGGCAAGCAGTGTGCTGTACAGCTGGGAAGACTAGGCTTAAAAGATTCAGCATTTGTTAGTCACATTTCAGACTTCTAAGTAACGAAGAGTGTAAATTTATTTTTGGTGTGTGCATTCTAATGATGCCACATAAAGTTGGTACCATAGGCTCAGGCACAAAATTTTAAATGAACCAGAAGGAAAACGTGGCATTACTTATTTGCACAGCCTCAAAAGAACAAGACTGGTGGTTGCTTCAGCTTTTTACAAGTCTCATCTTTTGTTCTGTATTGTGAGAGAGCAGCTAACAAGATAAACAGGCTGAAAGATATTTTTGCATTTCCTAGTTAATAAAAACTTCCACTGCAGTTCAGGCATTGGAAGTCATCTCTACTCTCTGTGTTCTCTGTTCTTGAGAAAGATGCCAAGGTCATTAGGTGCCAAAAGACACATTTAAATGCCTACAGAGGTTGAGCTCCCTGGGAATTGGATGCCTGGCTTAATTACTAGTCTTGAAAATTGCTATCTCTATCTTAAGTTGCTTTTATAACCTTGAAAATTTGGCCTTAAACTACTCCTGAAAATAAATTTAGAGGCATAACATACTGTTGGCATTTTATCTGGGATCTCAATACCAAAGAATGGGCACCTATTATTGCATAATTAAGGAAAAAAACCCATAAATTATTCAGGGGAGCTGTGTTTTCCTTCCCAAAGGAAGCTGTTATATCCCAGACCTGAGCCTGCAGGCAAACAAGCTTCTGTCCTGCTGAGTTACAGCCACCCCAAGCTGTAAGACAGGAATTGCTGAAACCTCCCCTGGGCATTCATCTCACCATGTGCAGAAGAAGCTGCTCCAGGAGGGAACTCAGGGAGAGGTTGTAGCCAAGGAAAGGGGTTTCTGTTCAGTCAAACCCCTCTGAATTTCCCTCTGAATGGACCTTTCCCTCCTCAATGTCCATAGTGCCTAGAGGGGCTTAAAATCCTTCAGCTAGGGTTAAATCTGCTTGAAATGACCCCCAGTCTGTTGGACAACCTGACACCAACCCCTGCATGAGTGTACCCAACACACACTCCAGCTGCAGCCCTTCTGCCTGGAGGTGGTTTTAGCTTCTAAAACAATTAGCTCAGGCATGGACATCAAGCACCCCAAGGTGACAGCAGCCACCCCAAGGTGACAGCAGCCACATGAACTCCTGCAGGACAGGTGCTGTCAGAGAGTCCAAAGTTATCATGGAATGGTTTGGGTTGAAAGGGACCTTAAAGCTCTTCTTGTTCCACCCCCTGGAATCTTCCACTATTCCAGCTTGCTCCAAGCCCCATCCAACCCAGCCTTGGACATTCCAGGGATGGAGCAGCCACAGCTTTTCTGGCCAGCACCTCCTCGCCCTCACAGGGAAGAATTCCCTCCCAAAAATCCCATCTAACCCTGTCTTCTGGCAGTTTGAAGCCATTCCCCCTTGTCCTGTCACTCCAGGCCCTTGTCCCAAGTCCCTCTCCAGCTCTCCTGGAGCCCCTTTAGGCACTGCCCTTTAGGTCTTTAAGGTCTTCCTGGAGCTTTCTCTACTCCAGCCCCCACATCTGCTTCTGCTCACATCTCCCTCACTCCAGCTGCTCCAGGTCTTGTCTGAACAGCAGTGCAAAGCACTTTTCCCACTCCCTTCCTTTGCCAAAGGCAAACACGAAGGTCCCAGACCATGCTCCAAAATAGCAGCTTTTTCCTCTCCTCACCTGCAGGCTTGATGACTTGTGCCGATATCTAATTAATTAATTAAGGTTAGTTGAGGTCGGGGCCTGGAATCTGAGCAATTAAAGTGTTTGCTCCCCTGCTAAAACAAACCCTGTGCATGAGGCAAGCTGCCAAGGCTGGAATTGGTGGAATTTGACTCAGGGAAGGAGGTGCCCTGTGCCTGTCCCTTAGGGCTGCCCAGGGCTGTGCTCTGGGCTCAGGGATGGCATAGAAGAGGCAGAAAGAAATCCTGCTAACTTTTGTTTTAAGGATGACTTTTCCTGCCCTTATCATGAACTTGAATATCTGGTATTTTAATTTTAAAGCCCAGCCCTTGAAATGGAGTGATTAGACATAATATCTTGCCTTTGCAAGAGAGCCTTTTTGGGTTCAAAGATGAGCTTGAAAATGAAAACTGATTAAAGCCTGAAGGGTCAAAGCCAAGGATGGAAATGAGAGTTACCTGACATGGATTTCTTCTCAAAGATCACAGGCATTTAATCCTGTTGCATGAGTCCTGACTTATATAATTCAGTGGTGCAGAAGCAGAACATGCAGCTGGTGGAGGGACAGAGGTGCCCTGGGCTGGGTGAGGAGGGGGAGCAGGAATTCTGCTCCAGGGGCTCAGTGATGGAACTGCCTGCTGAGGAGAGCTGCCCCCATGGTCCCCAGACATTTATCACTACCTGGCCTGCCATAAATACACAAACAGACAGATCACTTGGGCTGGAAATAGCAGAGAGCCACCAGCTGTGAGGATTGTCCTCATCACTTTAAAAATTGATAGTGTTTTATTGTGAGGTGGGTTTTTTGGGGGGTTTTGTTTGGGTTTTTTGGTGTTATTTTTTTAATTCGGTTTTTGTTCAGCTTTTGAGGGTTTTTTTTTTTGGTTTTTTTTTTTTTTTTTTTTTTTTTTTTTTGGTTGGTTGTTTTTTTTTTTTTTTTTTTTTTGCAAAATTTCTTCAGACTCTTCAGGAAAATGAAGAAGAGCTGGAGAACAACCTAAGCATTGCTGTAAACAGAAAATGAGCATGCAGCTCATGGACATCAAATGGTCATAGCTTGACAAAGTCTCTGGCACTTGGATCCGGATGGATCATGCTTATTGCTGCTTGGATTTTCTGCCATTCCCAGGAACCTCTGTATTTTGCACTTGTTGTTAATTAATCTAAACTTGTTCTTTAGTCATCTAGAAGTTTTTAGAAAGGCCACTTCTTGCAAAACACTCAGATTTTCCCAAGAATAATCCTGTAAGTGGCTAGAAAGGTTGTACTCACAGGATTTCATTCCTGTGAAAGCCTTCTAGACTTTTTAAGGTGTAATAGATTAAAGGTCATTTAAATAATTATAGTTGATATAAAATTAAAATAGTCTTGATGGTACCTCCCCAGACACATAATTTGAAATAAAGTTTTTCAAATAAAAAAACCCCTGAGTTATATGCTCTAAAAGATTTATGTGGCCCACTAACCCCTGCAGTGTCATGTATCTTAACTAATTAACTCTGCTCTTTATTGATCAGAAAAAAAAACCCCTTACCACAGCAAAACAAACAAACAGCAGAAAAAAACAACCCCACAGGATTTTCCTAAATAAAACAATTATTTATAAAATAGTTTTGACCAGTTTACAAGAAGAACGTGCAGAGCCTCAGTGAACCTGGAGCCCGGGGGTATGCCTTGGGAATCTGCCTTCTGGGCAAAATAAAGACTTGGAAAAACACTGTCAGAAACTCAGAGTTTTTACCTCCTATTTTAAGGGCTTCTTCTCCAATCTGGAAGTGCTCTGCTTTGACACTAATCCAGTCATCCTTTTCTCATCTCACTGGGTGGAATGTGGGCAGAAAGAGCTCACTGAAGGCACAGGGCTCTTCTTCACAGCCTCTGAGGACAGTTTTAGAAGGAGGAGAAAGGAAATGCATTTCTTGCTTCCTTCATTTGACAAACAATGAAAGGAATCTGATCATCAGGAAGCATTTTTGGAAGCAAAATCCCCTTTTGCTTGGATTTCAGCTCTTTTCATACCTGATGACAATATCTAAGGCTAACATTCTTCATCTTTTGATACACAGGGTAGAAAGAGGAGACCTGGCAGGGACAGGGTATGTGAATGCACACATAAATACTGCCTTTGAGCAGCCTCCATTGGTGCCATGGATGTGCAGAAAGCTGTGACCGCAAAAACCTGGTGATTACCCTCCCTCTAGGGAAGAGGAGAACAACCTTAAGACAAGCAAACCCACTTGGCAAAGCCATTAAATAAAGTCAGAGATACAGTTCCCTCTTGCATTCCTGAGTTTTTTACCCTGTAAATCCTCTATAATCTCTGTGCCCAGAGATAAATGCAGGGCAGAACTGCTTTTTACCCTGCAGAGCTTCCTGGGTCTAGCACAGGTCTGTTGTCCCTAATTCCTTCTTTGCTCATCCTCTACACTCAAAAAGATGCAGGAAACACTTGAGGGACTGCTTGGTTTATTTAGGCACGTTCTTGTAATCCTGAGTGAATAGCTGAGCAGACCTGGGTTTAAGAATATATTTGAGTATGGGACCAGAATGAGGAATGCAGCTGCAGCAAAACACGGTGAAAACATGGCTAAAAGTGTGTGGCAGATACATGTTACAAACTGGGGAAGCAGCAGGGCCAAGCTGTCATCTGTACAGATGGTTTTCCTCAGCCAGAAATCTGCTTTCTTCTGACACATTAAAAATTAAAACACCTTGCTAAAGAATCCTCTGGTTTACAAGACAAGCTGTTCTGGAGTGAATATAAATGTGTTGGCTGCTTCATTGGCAGTCTATGCTTCAGATTTATATTTTTAAGATATAATGTCTGAAGCCATATTTCCCTGGTGATAAAAATCCCGTTAGTAATCCTGACAAAATCCTAAAGGGCTAAAAAGCAACGAAGAGGATTTCTAATCGTAAGTTATAAATCCTTCTAGAGAATATCTTGCTTTAAAATAATTCAGAGGGAAAAAAAAAAAAAAAAAAAAAAGAGAGAGACTCTTAGGAAGGAGGTAGTTCTACTTAAAAATGCTATGGTGAGATCAAGGACACTTGGGAGAAATGCCACTTCCTAAGGCAAGGAGATGACCCTGAGCAGCAGCTTTGGCTGCTCACCTGGCCAGTGGGGCACCTGAGGGGGGGTAAGAGAAGGGGAGAAAATTTGTGCAGTGCTGTTTGTAATCCCATCTTCCAGAAAACATGTTGAGTTCTCCCCATTAGGGCAAAAAGAAGGTAAATCAGGATCACGAGTACAAGTGCTGTGTGCAGCTGCAGGAAATGGGAACTGCAAAACAAACAGGGATGTTGGAATGGAAGGAAACAGCAGAGTGCATCTGGCTTATTTCTCCTGTAACATGGGCAAGGCTTCTCTTGGTTTAAATTTGTTTAAATCAATTTTTTATTTTTTTTGTGTTGTAGATGACTCCCACTTTCTGTCCTACCAGTCAAGACCCGATTTTCATGGATTTTTTTTTTCATGGATTATTTGGGCCACATAAATATCTGATCTATAATTTTGATGGTGATCTCACTCCACAGCTTGGAGGTGGATGAATGCACATCTTTACACACAGTGGTAGAGCACGTGTAGTGAAACTCATACTTGTGGAACATAAGAGAGTTTTTTCCTGAAAAAATTATATCTGTTACAAAAAAACCTGAAATAACTTCAGGAGGCCTCAGACACTACAAATATATAGTTCAGTCTAAAAAGTAAAAGGACAAACAGTTTATCTAATATTATTCCTCAGCTGGATTTATAAAAAACCTGAATTTGGTGTGAAAACTGCTCATTGAATGAAATGGGGGTGGCAAGGAATTAATTGGGGTCTCTGCACCTCGTGTCACCAAATGCAGAACAAGAGCCATGATTAAGAATTCATTACATTCAATTACTAATTTATCAAAGAGGCTGCATTCTTCACTCACCTGGGTTTTCCCTGGGATAAAATCAATTGGATTCCAAGGGAATTGATAAAACTGCTACATTTAAATAAATAATTATACACCTTCAGAAGATTTTTAAGCCCATTCACAGCCTTCCAGGGCAGAAGTGCACCACTGGTTAATTCTGCAGGCTGCAAAGGAATGATTACTGTGCTTTATCAGTGGCAATGGAACTGCTTCTTGCACAGTGAGTAATTAGAAAAGAGAACTCACTGCTGAACATGCAGCTGACAAGAGGCTGGAAAGTCTCTCAGGGACAAGGCTTAGAAAAGTGATCTTGATAAATGGGAGAAACAGCCCAAAATGGAGAAAATGGAATTCGTGGGAGACAAATGCAAAGCACTGAGGTGTGGAAGGGAAATCAGAAGTGCCAACACTGAGCTGGGACACAGCTGGAGGTACAGGGCAGAGCAGACTGGCAGTGAGGGGAGGCTGTGGTGGGCTTTGTGGGTATCTGTGCATGCAGAGCAGCACCAGGAGCTGCAGGGAGTGTGGGCTGAAGGATGCTCCCCTGGTGTTAAGATAGGGTTAATAATTCCTGTGGCCACAAAGCTGGGAATAGAACCTCAGCTTCACTGCAACCAGGATGTTGCTTCCTTTGTTCCAACCAAATCAAGTATAACTTTGCCTGGGTAATCAGGGTGGGGGGAGAAGGAAAAGGTTGGGATGATTTGTACTTGGAAATAAAGCTATCCTTTACTAGGTTGGGTGAAACTGTACCTAATCATCATAAGATAGATGATATAATTGTAACGATTGTTGATAGCTGAACGTGATTATTATCTCAAACTAGAATCGTGAGAATCACAAGGGAAGATACTTACCAAAACTCATGCTTGGGTGTATACAACAGAACAATGGAGGTTAATGTTTAACATAGAGTTGTGTAACAGAGGGGTATAATATTTTGGCCTTCTTAGACCCTCGTTGGAGTTGGATTTGGGTCTGTACCCCGACTCCCAGAGCTCTCAATAAAGCATCTCATAATCATTCCATTGATTATGCGTTTTCCTCACTAACATTGGGAGCCTGCACAGAGTGGGGCAGCCCCTGCCCTCCTCCTCAAGTGCCTTATTGCTTTCCTCACGTGCCGAGGATAGCCCAAGCCCCCAACCGGATTTAGCCTGAAATACTTTATTCAGCAGATTTGATTTTAGCTGCTCAGTGAGGAGTTTTGGGATGGCTCCAATGCCTGTGTGTGAATAACTTAATCCCTCAAAAAAAAAAAAATAAAATTGCCTGGCCCTAAATCTAATCTCGACCTGGAATACTCCTGTGCATGCCATGGAAGCCTTTTCCAGGTGGAAAGCCACAAGCAAGGTATGCTGCAGGCAGCAGGACAAAATGAAATCTGCTGCAGGAGAAATCAGGGGGTAAGGGAAGGCCTCTGAGGGACCTTACTGTGGGCTTCAGCCTGAGAGAAATTAAATCAAACATGCAGGGAGGTACCGCAGGAAACAGCATGGTCAGCCTCTCCTGTGCAGCATCATAGGTGGGATTTTCATCTAAGTAAAGTTCCATTTATCCTCTTTTTAACTGTAGCAACTCCTTGTCAGACAGGCCTCATACAGCAATATATGGCACAATGTGTTTTAGAAATGGTCCTCAGTCACACCTTTGCTAATTCAAAATGAGAATGTAATGGCATGGAAAATTAATGCTGTTTCTCTGCTATGTCACATAAAACTTGTTCCATATTCATGTAATAGCTCATTACTGATATGATAAAATAATATGGACACTGAAAAGTCATTTGTTTCACAAGCACTGAGAACATTAAACCTTACAATAACTGTAGTGACTACTAGAACATACAGCAACACTTATAAAAAAATTGTGGATTCAGCAATCAGCTCCTGAATAGATTGTGTATTAAATAAAAATAATATCTAGCAAGATAAAATACTCTGTGATGTAGTGGAAAGGCCTTTCAACTGCTCATGGATAGCATATAGCACAACAAACTAATTAGTCAAATAACTCACCCACTGAAAAATGGTTCAGGACTCATGGATCTCAGAACACATCCTAAGAAGGCAGAATCTTTCTGTGTGCCAGCCTCTTCCAGCTCATCTGGGGAGGTTTGTCCTGCCAGAGCCCTACCTGGGAGTATTCCTCATGACTTCAAGGGCTGTAAAGAGCAGCTCATGAGAATCTCTCACTCCATTTGGCTTTGGAGTGGGTTAGGCTTTGGATCTTGACTGGATGAACCAGACACAGGCTTTCTTTTAACCTTTAGTTGTCTGTTATGCACAGACAAACAGGAGTCACTGATACATGAGGATAACTCCAGAGTCACTGATCTGAACGTGTATCAAACCAAAATTAGAACCAATTTTATTCTGGAAAGCAAAACCTAACTCATACAGAATTGCAAACAGTCTCCATATTTCTGAAAGAGATACTGGCAAGGTGAGGCTCCAAGGCTGTGGAGCTCATGTTTATATCACAGTGGGAACTGGTACATCTTTATGACGTGTTTGTAACCAAGTCAGACACAGCGTACTCATCCTACTGTTATATTTAATTAAAAAAAAAAAAAAGAAAAAGAAAAAAAAAAAAAGTAGCTCCACCCTGTACTTGAAATCCTAAATCATATGGCGTATTATTTGGCCAGAATTTTACTAAAGTCTCTGTGTGTAAAGCTTCTCACAGCGTATGAAAATATTACACAGGCAACAAAAAAATCTACTACTCACAGGAGTTTGTATTGGAAGATGTGGGGGACTTGTGGTTGTTGGTTAATAAAGGCTCAGGGGAAAACCATTCATAAATACACAGCCTATTTCAAAGCATCACAAAATGAAGAGTCTGAGACATTTTAGCAAACCTCCAAACTACGTTTTAAACTCTCCAGTTATGAAACAAATTGCTCCACATTGAGTCACTATCGAGAGAAAACTACCTTTAATGCCAGCAGAAAGTGTATTGCAGAGATTCCTCACATCTGCAAAGCACCTCACTTAAATGATAATTATGTTCTATAAAGTGCTGTTACTCTTAGTCACTATTTACTTTATCTATTCTGAGTCATATTAAGTGTGGTGTCTCAGCTGCAGAGAATTTCATTACACCATTTGTTAAAGCATCTTTAATAGGCCAATTTCAGCATCCGTCTACTGTATCTCACTAAATGGTTTTTATTTGCTAAATGGTACAGTTTGGATGAAACACACTTCAACAAGAAATGCAGTTGTACTACTACAGACGTCACACTAACAGCCAGAAGGCTTTCTCTGAGATTACTGTGACTACCAGGGAAGTCAGGTTGCCACCAGTGAGATCTGTTTCAAATCCCTACACTGGTGAAGCTGCAACTAACTCCTTGGGACTAGAACCAAAACTTGAATTTAGCCAGAGTTTGGGGGTTTCTTCAGAAGAAATAGCAGTATTTCTTTGATGCCTAAATTTGTGACTGCTAATGGATTAAAAACGTGTAGATTAAAAGGTGAAATAAATACTTCAGTGACCGTATTGGAGGTTCAGTTTCAGCCAAGTATTTCAGTCATACTTTGTATGGGAGTGAGACATTCATATAAAACAAATCCATCATGCATTGTAGATAAAACAGTACAGCAAGTCTTGTCAGTGTGGTTACCTGCTCTAATAGGTCTCTCTATCTACTTGTCTGCAATCAAGCCATCTATATTTCCAAAATTATATACTTAAAACATCGTGGGAAGAAAAAACTATCAAGTTCAGTTCACACTAGAACATTTTAGTTCTGTATATCCACAGTTAAGTATTATCATAGTACAGGTAAAGGGACCAGCTTCAGCTTTGGGGGTTTTTGACAGTATTCCTTCAGACTTGTTCCTGCTTTAGCCTAGACTGGCCAGGTCTGCTGTGAGCAGGCTCCAACCCTGTGTGAGTGATCTTTCTATTACACTGTGTTGATTTTGTCGTGGGTTTGATCCCTGCATCTGGCCTTCCTTTTCTCTTCCTAAATACCCCATACTTCCACACAACTAAATCCAGACCTTCAGAGCCCTTTCAGTCTCTATTAGGTGAAGGAAAGAGAAATATCACTCCAGCTGACACCACTCAAGTGATGCTATCAGTTACATTAGTGCCTGGAAAGGGTATCTCCACTGAGACCTGCCAGCAGGAAAACATGCCTTGAATTCAACAGGAACCTTCAGGCACTGAGGACAGATAGTTTGGCCAACCTGGCTGCTTGCAGTTTAATTCCCTAATTTAACACTGCCTGTCCTCTTCTACTCAAGCAAACACCTCCCTGTCCTGCAGGAGTCTCTGTGCAGGACCAGAGCAGCAAAGTTGTTGGTCCCTTCCCCCTTTAAATTTGTGTGACTTTTATGCATCCTGGGCAGGCCCCTAAGTCCTGATCATCACAAAATATCACAGAAGATTCCAGGAAAACAAGATGTAAATACAGAGTACATTTTGTGATTAAAAATCCATAGATTTTTCCCTGAAAATCAGAAAAAAAAAGGTCTACAAAGCCATCTACATTTGCATGGCTTACCCCTCTCCTGAACGACACATTTGCCCAAGGTGAAAAATTGACTTTTACAGATGAAGGCAAGACAGACCTGCTGCTGCCGTGGCTTTTTATGACTGGCACCCCACAAGATCTGATAAGGAGTGGTCAAGGAAAACTCCCACAGTGTCCTTCACCCAGCTTGAGCCTTTCCATCCCTCTGGGGGGGAAAGTGAGAAGTCCACAAAGCTATCTTTGAAGAGGGCTGAGGTGAAACCAAGGAAAGAAGCAGCTGGAGGGGCAGGGACACAATGAAACCCTGCTCCAGAGAAGCCATTTTTCCATTCCTAGAATCACTGCACCTCCTGAGCTGGAATGTGCCCACAAGAATCACTGAGCCTGACCCCAGGACACCCCAAAAATCCCACCCTGTGCCCAGGAGTGCTGTCCAAATGCTCCTGGAGCTCTGGCAGCCTTGGAGCAGTGACCATTCCCTGGCCACCTTTCCCTGTTAACAGAGATGGAAATCCTGTCAGGTTGCAGCTAAAGTGAAAGGAAAGGTGGCTGCTCTCTGTTCATCACTTGCCCTGGATTAACCACTGGGAAGGCAGCTCAGTGAGTGGCACTCGGGGCTGCAGCACCTCGAGCTCCCTGCCAGAGTGTGCAGGGGTTTACAGGGTGAGGTCAGCAGCAGCTAACGATGGCAGTCCTGGAATAAAAACCAGCCAAAGCAGCAGGTGAGCTGCAAAGCAGATACCTGCAATTAACAACCCAGTGGGCTTTGGGTTTATGGTATTTTTTTTTTCTCCTCATTAATTAATTCCCTCAGGTAGTTAAAAGAAATATGAACCCTCTGCCCAATTTGAAGAAGTCAGGAAAAGTTTCCTTTTTTTCCCCCTAATATTTCAGTGCATCACAGCATGTTTTGTAGTTGTTGGCCAAGGACTGACAGTTGCTTTTCATGAAGCACACTGCTTTGCTGACTTTTGATGCTGAACTAAATTATCAGCTATAGCTTTGTACTGTTCCCTTCTGTATGCATTTTCTCTTTAATTAAAATTGTTGGAGGTCATTGCATGTTGCTGAAATCTCTGCAAGGAAAACACTGTTTTGGTGCAGTTTGGCTCTACAACTCCTTTCTTATACTGAGTGAATTAATGTTTTCTTAAAAGACAGAACTGTGAAATGGGAGTTAAGGTGCAAATGAGGGCAGTTTTTGTCAGTCTCTTTGCTAAAATAGGGTACCCTGTTTATGGTTCAACACTTAGGCACATGCTTGTCTTAAATAGCTCCACTGAAGTCAATGAAACAACTCACATGACAGCAAGACACTGATCAGGGGTTACTCCAATGGGTGCTTTATGTCTTATGATTAAAAATAATTCCTACTTGGGAAAGCATTTGCTCAAGCCTGCTGTTGACTGGTTTCTTCCCTGAATGTCCTCTTGATTAGCACAAAGCTCCATGTGAAATATTTGGAGGATATATATTTTATAGGTATCCAAGCAGTGCTTTTCTCTTAAATTGGATGTGAATGCCAAGGAAACTTTATGTTCCTTTTCTACTCAAATGCTCTGCTGCTACATGTCAATACTGCTCTCTGGCAGGTTTCATAAGAGCTGGAAGTATAAAGTACACCTGCTGTGGCCATCTCTGTGTTTTCTTTTCAGTTTTTGTTGTGGTTGAAACAGAATTTTCTGATGCCTGCTCTCAATGAACCTCATCTTCCTGAACTGATTTGCTGGATTTTCAGCTGCATTCAGCTCTTTGCCCAGCAGCCTAATCTCAGCAATATTTATTGTTCTCTTTATTTAGCTCCATCTCTTTATCACACACTCTCCTTCCGTTGTTATGTCTGTTTTTCAGGTAATAAGCTGCAAAGAATAATGTAACTTTCTTTGGTGCAGATTCAAAGGGAAAGGTCTCTAATTATGAAGGCTGTGCTCGAGACTGCACCAGGATTTCTGCTGTCTCCCCTGCCATGAGCAGGAGGGCAGAGACAGCCAGGGCTCAGCCCTTCCCTGGCACACTCAGGGACAAAACCCACTGGGTTTCACTGGAGCACCAGGGCAAGCTCAGGCTGGTCCTTTGGCAGAGCTCCTCAGGGTCAAACCGCACAAGAGGTGAGTCTGGAGTGACTAATTCTAACAATATGGTTTTATAATTCCGGGATTTCTTTTACAGAAAATTGTTATGACAAATTTGTTACTGAACTTCCCAGGCAGGTTTTTAAGCCACCTCCAGGCTGGAAAGCTGAAGAACAGCTCACATTTAGAAAATTACAATAATAAAATCCACATACAAGGGCCGACTCTATAATAAGATGTTTTCTTGTAATTTTGCGGCTGAGTGAGACAAAACTCCTCCAGTAATGAAAGAGGAGGTTTTCTGTCTGTGAGGAGAAGATGCAAATCCTGATTCTGTTCTTTGGTGATGCTGAGAGCAGGAGCCCAGCTCGTGTTTGGTATGAATTCAGTTAGTCTTTTATGACATTGTAATATGCAACTCAAAAGAACTCATCAACTTGATCTAATCTATGCTTCTCTACAGAAAACTCAAATAAGCTTCAATTCTTGGATTAGTCAATGTTTGCAGCCACTTGAATTACATTTCATATATACATAAAGTGAGCATATGAATCTCAGCAGTTAAGCACTCTGCTGTCAATTTCCATTTTTTTCCTTAAGAAAAGAGTAAAATATATTTAAACTCATCATGCTGAGAAGTAGTATCTGGCTGTAATCAGATACAATCAGCCAAAGGAAAAGAAATAGCCATATTTGCATCCATAATCTTTTTTTATCTTGACACTGAAGGCTAATTGTCATATCAGGAAATGCAGAATGAAATACAGTATATGTGCCTGAAGGTACCATGTTTGCAAAATTGCTTAACAGCAGCTACTACTTGCTGTTTTGACAAAGATATACTCTTGCTGTCTGATAGCACATTTCTGTAGGAAATAATTTTGAGTAGGCCCTGTCAAATAAAGTTAGATTTAATGCAGCCACAATGTTAGTAATAAAGAGGAAGCATTGACATTTTCTTCATAATTAGATGTTGCCACTGATATCCAGCAAGAAGACACTGCTGTCCTGAATTGTGATTGTTGCTGGAATGCTCATTGCATTCCCTGAAATCTGGGCTGTCCCTGCGGGTGCCGAGCACATGCACACGAGTGTTGTACTTCTGATTGAACTGTCATAAATCCATCAGAATGTGATAGAACTCCACCAGATGAACCCTACCTGAACGCACAGCAAATAAATCCCTCGCTGCCACTGGCTATTTGTATTGTATTTCACATCTTAGGGACAATAGGAATGTGTTATTCTCTAGCAAAGTGTCTTTTAACAGCCTAAAAATTAATAGGAGCTGAGATTTGCTTTCATACACCACATATGCCTGGGGGTTTTTGGTTTTGTTTTCATCTTCTTCAGGTAATCATTTATCTGAATGAGGTTATCAGATGATGAAATGGAAAATGCACAAGTTATTATGAAAGTGCTGTGACAGCCTAATCAGGAGCAGGGTCCCACTGTGTTATCAATCACAGGATGGTCTGAGCTGGAAGGGACATTAATGTCCATCCTGTCCCACCCTCTGCCATGGCAGGGACACCTCCCACCATCCCAGGTGGCTCTGAGCCCCATCCAACCTGGCCTGGGACACTTCCAGGGATCCAGGGGCAGCCACAGCTGCTCTGGGCACCCTCTGCCAGGGTCTCCCCACACTCACAGGGAAAAATTCGTTCCCAATATCCCATCCAACCCTTCAAATGGTAGTTTGAAGCCATTCTCCCTTGTCCTGCCACTCCAGGTCACTGTAAATTGTCCCTCTCCAGTTTTTTTGTGCTTCCCCAGAGGCGCTCAGGTGCCCCAAAGGAACAGCACTTCCAGAAAAGTGGAGACTCCTCGGCCACTGCTGTGACAAAGAACCCCCACAGAGCCCATCTACCCCTGGGGCCCGTCCTTATAAAGTGGAAATAAAGAATAAAGGTATTTGCAAGACTTAGTGGAACCACTGGAGCCTTTTCCTGTGGCAGGTGCATCCCCCAGGTGTGGCCCTTGATCCAGTTTGTGCTGTTACAATCAGCTCACATAATCCCATGTAAATAAAGCAAAAGATGGAAACAAAGGCAGGTGGAAACAGGATAAAAAAAAAATGCACCTATAAATATTATAAATCCTGCAGCGACCAGACAGTTCTTTTTATCCTAAAAGGTAGAGATGGAACTGATTAGTTCTCACTGAGGAAAGGATATTGATGTTTAATACCCTTTTGAGGCTGTTGAGCTCAGTTATTGGATTCAAAGCAGGATACCTGACGGTGCAGACAACATTTAACTCTGCTCCCTTCCCTAACAACTGCAAGTCCACAAGAAAATTACCAGTTTCAGCTCGGAAATGAAGGTGGCCTTTTGCTGGCTGAAGATCCTTTATTTATGAAACAATTTAAAATTTTTTGCCATTTGCAATGCCAGGAAGAAACAGCACATTCGTTCAGCCAAAGTGCAGTTATCTCTGCCATGAGGTTTAGAGTGGTCCTACTCTTTGTCATCTTTTAGGCTGAATTTGTACTGGTTTTGCACAATGATAAGCAAGATTTAGCCCAAGCAGAGAATGTTAGGAGTGAATATGGTTGGGTTCCCCTAAAAAGCTACAAAATCTTTGAAGGGGCAAAGAAAAAAAAAATTAAAAAACTAATGACCTGAGAAATGAATTAAAAAGTGAGTCATTTGGACATACAATATTGTCTTTCTGGGGCGACATCCATGAAGACTTCTGGGCTAAAAAAGTGTTTATTTTGCAAAATTTGAAGTGCTCATTTAATATTTTCAAAGTGAAACATTTTGATTTTCTTTTTGGTTATGATTTTTTACTATTAAAATCCAATTTAGGCATTATAAAAATGCCAGACTCTTAACACTGAAAATAAAACATAGAAAGCTTAAAATCCTTAGAAATATGAAGGATTTTTTGTTCAAACCGGTAACCTAAACTGACACTTAATTATTTTTTTTAACTAATAAAAAATACTTTCTTCTAGCATGACTAAAATTAAAAAAAAAAAAAATCCCCAGACTAAAACCCCTCAAAAGACAAAAAAACAACCAACTCCCAAACAGACCTATGAATTAGTTACAGACTCTGTGAAGAGCTTCTTGAAAGCTCTTTACTACACCTTTTATTCATAGAATATGATTTCTAGCTAACAGACTTTATACCTGACTCCTCTTATTTAAAAGAGGACAAAGTGATTATATAAATGACAACTCCTAAAAATGGCAAAATGCAGCTGATGCAGAATGTGAAACTCTGGGAAACAGAAATATAAACACCAGTAGTTACAATATACCAAAAATACATTTTGGACCCAGTGTATTTTGGCCACATCTTCTAACTTCTCCAGGATCTTACGGGCATTTTTGCTAAAAGACTTTTTGATGTAAGAAATAGCAGCACAATCATTTTCTGTTCATGGCCTCCAATCCTCCAAAGGGAAACTGAAAATAATATAGCCTAATTACAACTCCGAATAAAACAGTTTTATTACCGAATGAACGACTTTAATTCTTTGTTTGCTCTCAAATGATACGTGAAAATTAATATGTGGCAAATTAACACCATAAAATTCGTGAGTGAAGGAAGGATTTTTTTTTTTTTTTTTTTTGGTTTTGCCTTGCCTTACTTGCAGCGAGGGAATACAATTTCTCTTGTGGATCACAGGCAATAAAGAACACCAGATCTTAGTAATGATAGAAGTTATAAAGCACTGGGCTTCCCTTACAGCGTAATTCAGTCATTCAGAAGCCTTCATGCTTACAAATGTGTTTTAAATGAGTCTCAAAACTGAGATGGGGCTGCTCTGGTTTTCACCAAGCTTTACACCTCGGTGAGGACAATGCAGGGAACCAGAACCTGCCATGAAGCGTTGCAGTGCAGGATAAAAACCTGGCCTCTGCTCCATCACATCCTCCCTTCAGGACACTGCTCCTCACTGCCGTGACACTATCAGCACCTGAGGTGATCTACTGCCCCATAATGAAGCCCAATTAAGATTCATTAACCTCTGGCCTCCTTCACTTATTTGATGGACAGTGAGCATCTCAGGGAAAAAGCTAAAAGGTGAACTTGAATGAGCTCGGTTCAGCAGATGACATTTTGAGGAGTTAAAGACACCTTAGGTGACAATTTACATCTGAAGCATCAAGGTATGTTGACATATTGATTGATAAATGGAAACATTAAATGGGATGGTCATGCTGGCTGAACATTTGGGGTGATTTATGCTGTAACATTTGCTTTTTATATGTGTACCATTTTTTTATGTTAACAATAAAGTGCTGTAAATGCTACATTAGTAATAAAATATGCACTGGCTACGTGCTTTATTGGCTTTATTTGTGTATGAATAAATACCACCATGTTCACACAAAAATGATATGGAAATAATACACCTTGAGTAGGCACAGTGACAACCTGTAACTATCTTAAAGTGAAATTGATGTTAAAAACCAAGAATGGAAGTCTGCACAAACTGTGATTCATGTCAGGAGGTTCATCTTACCACTGTGCTTAAGGAGAAATGTGTCAAAAAGAAAAAAAAGGATGTATCAGAGTTATTAGGAAAGCAGAGCAGATGACTATGTGGAAGGGACAACACTTAACTGATTTATACCAGTGCTCAGAAACAGTTCAGACTTTTGATGTTCCTCTGAGATTAATGACACCATCGCTCTCTATTATAGGTACCCACACATGCAGAACCACTCTGCTGCAATAGGAGACACAGCAGCAAAGCAATTACAGAAATGTCAGAGGCTTTTTCTTTTCTTTCTCCTCAACAATGAACATTTTATCACCTCCTGGTGACCAGTCCACTTTCAAATGGGGCTGGTTTTCCTTCAGGAAAGGCCTCACTGGGATAATGGGCCAGCGTGGGGGATCTCCATTGCTATGGAACCACACGAAATATGCCCCAGGCAAGATTTCCTGGAAGACCAAGCATCCTGCTCTGCAACCATCAGCCTGTGCATTTCTTGCATACACACAGATGCCCCTGGGAGGCATCGCTCCTAATGTGGATGTACAACACAGATGCTCTGTGCATGTGCAGTACACCCAGCACTTTCATACATGACTGACTCTCCAGACATGCAAAGTAAATCCAAATATTTCATGAAGTCCAGGGCTTGCTTTATGGGTTGGCAATAAATCTGCAGAGCATGCACCATATTGTCAACATTTAAAGGGTGAGGTTGACTTCCTGCCTACCTGCAGTGCCCTGGCCTTGACACGTGTCAGTAAGACACACAGGAATCCTGGATATAAATATTACTATGTAGTTGGATAAAACATTTACTTTGAAAAATGTGTAGGATCCAAAAGGAAAAGAAGCAGAGAAATCTTCTGATGTGAGGTACCCAGAAGTTGGCACAGAGGAGCTGGGATAGGTATGAGAATTTGAAAATTCACAACAGCAGCAGTTCTGAGTTAGCAGCAGTGTGCTGTGACTTTCTGCAGGAAGACCTGCATTCAGCAACTTCACCTCAAGGAGATTATCTGGCTCAGGCATAGCCCAATGCTAATAACTTCTCCTGAGCTAGGTAAGGACTCAGGATTCATGGGAAGAAGAATGGCAGGGCAGGAGTGGAAGTGCTGTGGAATTACCGCAGCACATTAGGCTCTCACTGCACTGAGTGTGAAGTGTCAGCTCGGATGCAGGCTGTCAGTGGAGCATAAATTATCACAGCATCCAAGACATGGGAAGATACTGTGCTGTCCTGAAATTCAGCTAACTTCCTCTGGGATAACAAAGCCCCGACACCGTGGGGAAGCCCTACTTTGTTGACAAAAATAGCCCCCTTTGAGGGGCCAGAAGAGACACAGAGCCTCCCCCAGAGCAAAGGAGAGCAGTGTTTTCATGCTGGTGGCTTTCCTAAGGCTCTGGCCACCCCCTCAATGCAGCCTTTCACCATCCCTTCCCTGAGCAAATTACAGTTACAGAAGGCAGCAGGAACAGCAGGCACCTTTTATAATCAAAGATCTCAATAGTTACAGAACACCATGTAAAAGCCATTTCCTCACTTCAGCAAGGACTAAGTGGCAACAAGGGAGAGGATGAAGCAGGGACAGCAGCAATTAAAAGCAAAAAGGATATAAAAATATTCCCAAATGCCTCAAAAGTAGCAGGAAGAGAAGACCATTTCAGTCTTAGCTAGCATTAGCCTCCTTACACGGGAACTGAGTCTAGAGGTAGAAATGGCAGTAGCCAGGGTTTTGTTATTCACAGCATCCAGTGGCGGTGTGGATTTGGGGAGGAAGGGGATCTCACAGCACTCAGAGATAACAATTACCCCCCAAACACACAGGCACACACTCATTTATCTCAGACACACACAAACAAGCCTGTTGGCACACATAATGCACTCCACAAACCCAATTTGCTCTCACTTCATTATTTTCGAATACATATTGAGAGTTCTGGGAATGCAGGTTGTTGCTATGCCAAATTCTGCAGAATGTAAGTCCTTTTGGTATTAACAGGAGTCTTTACACCATTTTCTCTCTAATTTTCTACTACAGCACTGCCAAACACCATTTAGCTTTGCTCAGAAAGTTGAAGCTTCATAGGCAAAGCCCCAGAAACACTTCTCTCTCTCTCTCTGTTTTTTTTTTTTTTTTTTTTTTTTTTTTCTCCTGTGAGCAGCCACATAAATCCCAGATGTTCACTATTCTGCAGGAAGTAAATATTGAAATGGTGCTAGGAGATATTCAAATAGAGCTGATGGAGCTGTGAGCCTGAGATCCAAAGTGTGCTGAACTTGAAACAGTTCTGTCAGCAACTGCCCACTCTGACAGTGTTGCATACCTGCTTGTCTGCAATCAGTACTGAGGGCCATAGATCTTCCTAATCACCTTTCTCTCCAGTGACAAATATGAGCAAGCTAAAGCTAAGGTCAAATGAAAGGACTAAACACCTCCCATACATCAGGAAAGTTACTCTCACTTCAAAATATGAAGCTCAGCATCTGGTGAGCTTGAGTGATGGAAAGCACTTTTGGCAGAAAAGCAGCATCAAAGAACCTGATGCAAAACTCCTTGAGGGTTGTTGCAAGCTGGGGAAGATGGTTCATTCCACTGAGCACAATCTGTGAGCACACAGCTCTACCCCTCACGCTCAGCCACGATGCAGAAAGCATTTGTTGTTGTTGCTAAATGCAATTGTTCTTTGAAAAGGAAACAGAGGTGCAGCCCCTGGGGCTTGTGTGAAGCTTTTACACGTGTAAAATTGGGGATTTTTTGCCGTCAGTGAGTGGCCTCGATGGAGCCCAGCCTGAAGGGATCCTTCCTCCAGTGAGGCCAGCAGAGAGCATCCCTCATGGCTGGGCCACCACAGGCTTGACTTCCAGCAGAGGAGGTGTGACAGGGAATGTCCCACCTTGGGGCAGCTGCCGGGACTTGGAGGATTTCCCTATGAAGAGACCTGTAGATGTTCCCCACCCCTGCCTCACCTGAATGCAAGGGACATCCCAATTCCTGAGGAAAGCTGGGAAAGGGACATCCCAATTCCTGAGGAAAGCTGGGAAAGGGACATCCCAATTCCTGAGGAAAGCTGGGAAAGGCAGCTGTAAGGCAGACCTCAGTTTTTTTGTGTTTCACCCTGGAGCACAAGGGTGGTGAACAATTCCACCCTGATGACCTGGAGGTGGGTGACTGCTTCCTTTCTTTTCGGAAAAAAAGAAATAAATCAAGGTTTTAGTAACCATCCTCAGGAAAAGGAGTAAAATGGGAAGCAAAGCCCAAAACACAAAAAAAGCCTGGAACTTAATCCCCTGTCTGAGCATCTCAGCCAGATGACAGAATGACTTTAACTTGGAGCAAATGGGCTGGATGTAAAAAAATACAACTTTTCCAGGTACAGCAAGCAGGAACAGGCACAGAGGTATCTGGATGAAAGTTCAAACCTGAACTTTGTGCAAGGCAGTGTGAGTAGTCAGTAATTATTTATAGCTACTGGCCTGTACCTTCTGAGCAGAGGAGAAGCACTAAGCAAGATACATTTCACCATGAAAGAGGCTCTGGGAATATTTCAGGAGGTTATGGGAAGAATATCTGTTGAGGGGTCATGGCTCAGGGCACGAGGCTGCCTGCTACAGTCTGAATTATACTATTTTATTCTGCAACCCCAGAATGTTCTATTCCATCTGTCACAAAAAACTGTCAGTCAGTTCTAAGTACAGCCTAAGTCCAAGTTTATTTGAATTATTATACAAAGGAAAAATGGCTTTTCCTTTCCTCAAATGAAGCCCCTAAACTCAGTGTTTGCACAACACAGATTCTAAATGGAAGGAAACTTGATCCAAAAGCAAGAGAAGACCAGCCCCAAACCCATCAGAGCACTACAGAACCAGAGGCACCTTTTTGTTCCAAGCAGCTCCTGTGAGCCCTTGGGCTGAGGATCTTTGCTGTGCACTCCACCACTCCTCTCCTCATCCTTCTTGTGCTCCATTGCCTCTTCAAGGGCTTTCCAAAGCTATTTCAGATTTTTAGCTCCTCATGACAAGCAGACTAAACATTTCCTCCTGCAAACCCCACATCAGTACGAAATGATGTCATGACTGATCTATTGGTGGCTCCAGTTTGTACTGGTAGCATCCTTTTCCACACAGCAAATACAGACATTAGCCAAGAATAGAATTTGTTACCCTTCTTATCCTATTCCTCTCACCTGAGAGAAAAAAAAAAAAAGGAAGAGATTCAGTCTTAAAATTACCAAATTTGTGAAATCAGCTAACAGAAATCTTCCCATGGGACTGAGCACTGTACAGCAATTACAAGGAATTCCACCTGCCTCGAGTGCCCCCTCATCCAAAATGGGGAGTACTCACTGGGATAGCCCTGGCTGCACAGAAAATCAATTTTCTCACCCATCACATGAGGGATGGATTTGGTGTCTGTGTGAGGGCTGTACCCCAGCACAGAGCTCAGCTGTCCCAACCTGCCAGCAGGTCATTCTCCATGGTCCAAATGGCCAACACAGCCCTGGCACATCCCACACATGGCATCGTGTGGAATTACCCCTCTCCCACACGTCCATCCACAAAAACACAGCTCTGTGGAGGAAACCAGGTCAAAATTAATGTAGCCTAGAGTTGTATTTCCTTTGTAATTCCAGCTCAGGGCTGTTCCTCAATGCTTCCTAGGAAAGTAAGTGCTGGTGACATGTTCAGCCACCGAGGATTTCCTGGCTGTAGCACACTGCTGGGACTGCCAGGAAAGCCAGGATCCAACCCTCAGCGGCACAGGGACACGTGCTGGGGACACTTGCCACCTGCTGCATGACACATCTGAGTGAACAAATGCAAGGGTCTGGGAGCAGCTGTGCCCCAGTGCTCTGCTGTGTGACTGTGACACCAGCCCCAGCAAAATCCACACTCCCACAGGCAGGCTCAGGTTTTGTCAGTGAATTATATCCCTCTTCCCAGATGCAAAGAAGACCAAAAGTGCCCTGTTGTGTTACAGGGTAATATAAATGTTGTTTTTGGACTTTGGTGCTCCGGCGCTCGTTTGCCAATTGCAGGAGGCTCAATTGTTCAGAGGAGAATTCCGTGTTGGCTAATTGGCAAAAACATATACACAGCTAAGTAGCACACTGTGTCCTACTTCGATGAAATGTGCTACCATTCCATCCTAATTAGAAGTACTCATTTGCTCTTTTAATTGCATACCTTTGCATATTTACAGCAATTAATAAATTGCAAAAGTGGAACATACTAAGTCGGTCTAATATTTGCATTTCTGCTTGTTAAGTCTGTTAAGGCATCTCTCCCACATTAGGCTTTAATTATGTGAGGAAAGCAGAACACCTGATGCCACGCTGGAAGCCCAGAATGATTTTCTTTGGACTCCTTTACCTGGTCACTAACAAAAGCAGTGTTTTCCCCACAAAAACTGGCTAAAGATTTACTTCCTGAGGAATTCATGCTGTAATTGCAGGCATTTTTTTAGCTGGCTATTATGCCCTTGAAACACTGATACAATCTTAATTACAGAAGTACAAACAATGCCATTTTTGTGAACTGCTTTCTATTTTGTGCCAATTATGCAAGTAATAAACCACATCCAGTAAAAGAAATAACACCTTTTAGCAGTGGCCAAGTTTTTTCTATATTTTTAACAATTTTGGGAGCTGCTTATTTTTACTGCCTGGAGATATCCTGCCACAATATACATTCTACAGTAAAAGGAATAAACAGTTTATTTCTGAAACTGTCCTATTAAACAACTGCAGTTTTAAGTTAGTTGTGGTTTGAATTGCTCTTTTGGTTTCATTGAGACAACACCAGTTCACATCAGCTGGGATCTGGCTCACATTATAATTTTAAAGGATCTGATCCCATTTGGTCTGGACATTCAGGAGGGTTTTTTTTTTTTTTTTTTCCATTAAGAAATTATTTACCCCAGATGTTGGTAATTGCTATTTTTCAAATTATTTGGTGTGCATGCACACAGAGGAAGAGATAAAACATACTTTCTGTTTTAATCTGTGATGTGTGTAACAAAGCAGGTAAGAACAGGGAGGTTTTACAGACAACAAGCTCAGCACAAGAAATTATAAATTTTTTTTCAGATCTTTGTACATGCTCAGTGCTTTCCAAAATCTCACGAAATCCACTCATGTCACTCTTGTGAGACTGCAGCTTTGAGATTGCTCAGAGTGCTCATTTCAGAAAACAAAAGGCAGCTGACATTCCTGCCTGAAACATCTGCCTTTACACCTGACTCTGGATCAGGGTTTTATCTGGTGGCATTTGATGGGGCTGCACTGGTGCCAGCAGAACTCATCTGCTGAGCTGAGCCAAAAGCCTTTCCTGTGCTGCAGCCTTTACTCCTTCTGGACGCAGAAGGACCAGTCCTTCACACAATAGGTCCACATCCCAGGATTCTTGGATGCTGTCCATAGCCCTGGCAAAATAAAGAGCGTGGCAGGAAAAGAGAGCAAATGCAGAGCTGTGTCACTGTAACAGTCACAGGGATTCTCCAGCCTGCAGATCACTCCCCAGGAGGGGACACAGACCAAGGGTAAATATTCATGGCTTTTCTCTCCATGTTTGACTGGCTTGCTGCTGCTGAGGAGAGCAGCCCTGGAGCTGGCACGGCTCCCAGAACAGTGCTCTGGTGGGGTATGCAGGGGGATTTCCCAAACTGGGAGAACCTGTGGGAGAGGCAGCGGGCACCTGCAGCTCGTGGGACAGATGCTGGCAGGACCTGGGTGGGACCAGGATCAGCAGCAGCCAAACCCTCCCACAGCTACAAAAGAAGCCCTTGGGAAGCCCTTGGAGAGCAGGAGTGCTGTCACCAGGGCAGATGGCACAGGAGGACCCTGCCAGCTCCACTGGGAGCTTTGGTGCCCACCCAGCACAAAGCCAGGGATTCTGTGAGCTCTGCACCCACCACTGACAGAGCTGCTCTGCAGGGCAGAGCTCAGGGGGACCACACTGCCCACCCAGTGCCAGCTGCAGGAGGGGCCCTGCTCTTGCTCCAGCTCCATCCAGCAGCAGTGGGCACAGCTCTGGTGGAGGAAATCCTCCCCTTAGTGCCAGAGCTGCGGGAGGAGGTGAGCAGGTTGAGAGATGCCAGTGACTGTGAGAGAGAGAGCCCTGGAATCACACCCTGCCCACCCTGGGACAAACCCAAGGGGCAGAAGGATGTGTGTTATGGAGGGTTGCCCCTCCTTGGGAGTGTCTGAGGTCAGGCTGGAGGCCTTTGAGCTACCTGTCCCTGCTCCTGGCAGAGGAAATGCCATGGATGGTCTTTAAGGTCCCTTCCAACACAAACCATTCTAGGATCCAGTGATTCCCTGTCCTCCACTCACCTGGCTGAACACAGGAGCAATGGGGTGAATTAAAAGACAGGGGACAGTGGAAATAGATTCCTGCCCAGTTCAACCAGTGCATCCCCTTCACAGCTGCCCCAGCACCCCTGGCTCTTGTCCCAGTGGGTGAGGAACCAAACAACAACCCAGACTGCTGGCTGTTTGGTCAGTGGTTTCAGAAGTTGTATTTAAGGCCATTTTCTATTCATTTCATAGTAGAAAGTCCAGTTTGAGTTTGCTACTTCTACCAAAATCACTGTCGTTCTCTGAAAGCTTTTTTTTGCCCACGTCTCACAGAGTTACAAACATTTGAGCCATGGTAACATCTCTAGGACTTTGGCAGAGAGCAGGCTTTAATTAACAAACCCTTCAGCTGTTGTATTTTGCCAATAATGTTCAAAATATCAGGCCTAGGTAGGGCAGAAATGAATCCTGCACCATTCCCTCCACCCAAAGTGTGTCAACCCTAATTCCATCATTTCAGATGCCTTTATGGCACATATTTAGGTCTGCATTCATTATATTTGCATGCATTCATTCATTCAATACTAAGCCTGACATTTGTAAAAAAACATACAGCTGGTGAATGAGAGACTTGTCTTATCCTTCAGAAGTAGAAATTTCAGATTTTAATGTCAAATGATAAAAATAACTATTGGAGTTTTGTTTGTTTGGTTTTTCCTCTTCACTGTAGGGAGACTTTTTATAAAAGGAGATTTACAATTTCAAACTAAATAAGCAAATTATGTTTGCACTGCAACTTTCTTCCTTACCAATTTCAGTTATTTTCATAGGAAAAGGGGAGGAGAAGGCTACATGAAGATGAAAGGGAAATTTACCCCAATGGTGAGCTTTCAAAAGCTGAAGAGTACAAAGAAAACCTGATCAAAAACTTATTACCAGAAACTGGAATGACTATATGTGTCTGGGGAGGGGGAGAAATGCAATATCACAAGCAAAGAAAATTCAAATACAATAGAAAATGGTGCTGGATGTCCACTGGGAGACGGAATGATTTCCTCTGAGCTCATGGGAAATTACAGTATGGATATCTGAACGATGGGTCATATCTGGTGTTGGAACCAAACAGACATTTACTGTGTTATATTCAGATACAGGCAGAGTTGAGTTTGTAAACAAACATCAGCAAACCAAATGACAGACTTGCTGCTAGAGACACAATCTTAAAACAAAAAAAAAGGACAAACCCCATCAGCAGGTATCTGCATTTTTTTAAAAATGTGAAATAGTTTACAAGTGTGCAACCAATTAAAAAGGAAAAACCTAATTTAAATTTATGCCCTACAGGAAAACGTACATTAAGTGTTTGATTGTGAACACAAAATGGATTTGTGTCTCAGTCCTCGGCAATTTTTTAGTGAGCCCATCAGAAGGGCAGAGCCAGAACAGGGCCAGGAATGGTTTTAGAGGCTACTGAGGCACAGCCTGGCACGAGCCTGAAGGTTTGATGTTGCTCCTAAGAGAATCCTGCACTCCCTGCCATGCACAGAGGAGGCAAATGGCTCCTTACATTACCTACACCTGCACAAAACTGGAGAGGTGACGTGGGTGATGCAGAAGGAAAGCACACAGGAGAAGGGAAATTTGTTCATTTCAGTAAGTTTTATCACTTGTTGTTAAATTTTCCTCTGAAAGTTTTCTGATCCTCTGCAAAGTTCCCAGCAGTGAGATCAAAGAAACCTTATGAACTTTCTGTGGGGAGGTGCCCTGCAGAGCCAGTGTTCCTGGGACTGAAGATAGCAGAGGAGTGCCAGCCACAGGAGCACATTTCCTGCAGGTAGGAGATCTCTCCTTATAGATGGCAGATGTAAGAACTCAGTCAAGATGAAGACAGTTTAGAAAACATAGGCAGAAAACTCCCCTGTTTAGGTTGATGCAATAACAACACACACCACCACAATTACAGACGTGATTTTGCCAATTTGGTGCAAGCAACTCTTTCATATTGTGTGATTTCTTATTGATAAAATATTCCTGGTAACACTAGAAAAATCTCTTATACACTGAGCAACAAGGCTGTGATTGACTGTATGCACAGAAATGAGTTATAATGGGATTTGGCACCTCTGAGCTCAGAGGACACAGGGTGCCAGCAATTGTTTGTGTTTCTGGAGGGGTTATCCAGCTTCAGAAGTGTTCAGTGGCATGTTTCAATCAACAGCAGGAAAGTACAGCTATCTCCACTTTGAAGAAGTTTAATCTATGGCTACGATCCAAAAAAGACCAAGTGTCCTCTGAATTCAAAGGCAGCCAATCTTCACAGGCTTGAGAAGAGATTATCTGGAGATTATGTTGGTAATTAACTGAGGAAATGGAAAGTTGGTCTAAACCCTGTGGATCTGCCTCAAAGTGACATTGCTCTTTTCTTTCCATGAAGGATGTGTTGGAGGCTATGGACAGAATTTACGGAGAAGCACAGTGAAATACGGGTAAAGCAACCAGGGGAGCCTGAATCCAGGTGTCTTAACCAACTGAACAGGACAACTGGGTGGCTGGGAATAGGTCATTTCTGTGTGAAACTAAAATGAAAACGAGCAACTGCACACCAACACCCAGCAATAATTATATCAATGTTAATAGGTGTTCCTCATTAATAACATTTATCCTAACTGGTCTTACTACACCTCTTGGCTGCTCCCAATTAGACAGAGGCTGTGAGCACCAGTTTTTATGTCCTGTCACAAGTCAGATGAGCTGAAGGACCCCTTTGCTGCAATGCTGTTCAATAGACAGACTTCATTTTCCCTTGCTCTAGAGACCTTCTCAAGACAAATGCCTCATTCTTATAACATCATATTTTTCCTCTTATTTGCATGACAGCACTCCAGAGCTCTCCTAAATCTTCGATTACTTAATAACTACTTTTCTTTCTCATCTGATAACTGCAGAGTGTGGAACAAAGGAGTGCTGCACAGTCACAGGCACACAACAGCTCTGCTATTTAGCATTTAGATGGTGCCACGGAAAGAGGGACAGTGTACCAGGGAGGCAGAGGGGAGGTGGATGTGAGCAGTGCCAGTTGGCTGGACAGAATGCCCCCTCTCCTTTCTGTCAGTGTGGCCCTTGCCAGAACCATTATGCAGTTTGAGGCAGACAGAGGAAACGTGCCTGCTTTCCACCAGTCTGCTCCCATCAGCACATCCCGCTCTGCGGGCACTTCCCAGGCTCCAAGTCACTGCTGCTCTGCAGAGTGAGGAGCAGCTTGAGGCAGCTACAGCAGGGCAGCAGAACCCCCAGCAGCAGGCAAGTCCCCTGTGCAGGCTGAGTGTGCAAAATAGATGTGAGCATGGAATTCCACAATTCATTTTCATGTAACCCCAAACAAAAGCCAAATCCTTCAGCATGAGCTTAGCCCCTCAGCCTGGGATATTCACAGATGTCTGGGAAGTTTTGGAATCAGTGCTCCATTTAAATGATCCTTTCACTCCTTCCCACATGAATTATTGTTATTTGCATTAACAGATATACTCTATGCCAAATTTCCCACAGGCCTCTTTTGGAATTAACCATCTGCAGCCATGTGAAGCTTTACATGAACACAAAGTACATGAAAGGGTATCCAACCCTAGCAGCTCTAACAGGTACTTATCCAGCTCTTAACACATTGCATACACTGGCTGTGGAAGGTAAAAGCAGTATGGACATGAACTGTGCAAAGACATCCTAGCAAACCACACATTCCCAGAAATGCACAGCCACACATTCCCAGAAATCCTCCTCCAGTCACCAGTTTCAAGGGGGAGATAGCTACATAATAGGAGACAGCTCTTAATTTGAAGCATCCCTCCTACTCTTAACAAAAAAAGGTGGTGTTTTTCCATTATTTGCTCCTTAACAACAAAGCACTGAAGGTCTTTACTGCCTACTGCAGAGTGTTAATTTTTAATGGGAGAAGCTACACGCTGCTTGATTTCTTTAGTGCATGAAGCAGCCAACCAATCGTGCATCACCTCTAACTCCAGAACAGCAGTTTCAGCAAGGAGCCTTTACAGCTCAGAGCATCCTTGAGGGCTAAAGATGTCAAGCAGTTTAAATGCCAATGAAATCAAGAAGACACCAGGCTCAGATAGGTTAGGAAAAAAAAGGCAGGAAAATGGAGACCTCCACTGAGACCAAGAACTTTTTCTCGGCTCTAAGAAATAAGGGCCCACTTAAGGCACCTGCAAAGCACCTGCCTGGTGAGGCATAAACAGCACTGATGACAAAGCATAGAGCAAATTTTATGATGGGAAATGTTTGAAAAATGGGCAGGAGGACACGTGAGAGAGTCCAACTCTCCCTCTCCCTCTGTGCCTGAGACATTACTGAGACATGCCTTGCTTAGCCTGTCAGCAGGAGCTCTGTTGACAGAGAAACTACAACGACCTTAAGGAATTTGTTCCAGGTCTAAACAGAAAGGTTTTTTATCCCAGTAATTCCCAGAGTAATTCTCCACACAATCCCAGTGCCACTGTTCCCTCTGCCAAAGCTGCCAGGCATTCATGTGGTACAGGACTGCTGCACCTCAGCAGTTCCCTCTGAAACTGGACAACAACCCTCAAAATGCACCAGATCACATTCAACAGACCAAGATTTCAGTGGACAATTCCAGCTATATTGCTGAAAAGGCTCTTTTTTTTTTAGCAGTAGTTTTCAGCAGTTTTTTCAACTTTCCAATGTACTGTGCAGCAGCATTGAAAGTTAATATCCCTTTAAGCCATTGCCAGAATAGGAATATTTCTGCTCTTGTATCTTTAAAAATATCTTGTGGAGTGAAACGGTGGATGCCAGGTTTCAAGGTTGAATGAATTTTTATAGCAGAATTATAAATCCCTGAAAAATGAAGGATAAAATGGTGAGTATTTAATAAGCCTGAACTGAAACAGTGCTATCAGATGTCCCTCTAATAATTTTGATAGAAATGGATCTTCCCTCAGATTTTCCTATCTGTGAGTACAGCACTCAGCACAGGCATCATTCTGCTGGTGGCCAGTGTTTAAAGGCAGAATATTTGGATTACACCAGAGAGTGTCTGAGATCAAGCAATGGCACAGTGCCTCTCCCAGGCAGAAAGATGATGGAAAATGAGCTAGGCTGATGAATTTTCTTCAAGCCTACTTCCACACCACTGTGGCTGCTGTGAACTTAGCACTGCCTTGGAAGACAAATCTTTTCCTACTCTTCAGTGGGGTTTGGATGCTGCAGACAAGAATCCATGGCCAAGACTCCTGCAGCCTTGGTGCTGATGCTGCACTCACCATGAGCATCTCTCTAGTCCCACCTGAGGGTCTAATCAAGTTAAGGTTCCAGTGAGAGAAGTGGGTACTAACACTGGTATTAAGCAGGTAAACTCTGAGTAGCAGCCTAAGAGGAGGAGGAGAGTTTATCCTTGTCATGTGCACTTTAACCTCTTTTAGATGACTCTCTTGCCTAGAGGAAATGGTGAGTGCCAATCCAAAACCATGAAAGATGTATTTTGCAATTTTCCATGCTGAAGTATTTATGACTGGATTCAGTCCACTTCCTCACCAGAATTTACAGGGACTCAAGCTGGTTTTGTGATGACACCATCACACTGGTGCACGTGTGAATTCCTGGCCTTCAAGAGTAACAAAATGTGTCTTGATGGCCGAAAGTATTGAAAAAGAACAGCAACAGGTACAGACCAAGGGCTTTAGCCAAGCAAACCCTTACAGAAGCCATAATTTGGCAATGGCAATAATAAATTTTCTCCTAAACATGGCTCCTTGCTGCTACTCTACCTGCAGTTATTTCAAAGACTGGTCCTTCTTTCAGCTGCCTGGGAATGCCATCAGATAGCAGCCAAGAATTATTGAGAGGTATTAGCTTGCTACCATTAAAGTAACCAGAAAAGGCTTCCCTGCAGAGGGATTATTCTTTCTGAATTTTTGACATTTCTGTTCGATTTTCTACACTAGGTCAAACTATATGTATGTACATCTATGTATTGTTTTACTGTTCTGATTTGGCTGAGCATGTGTAAGCAGCCTCATTTAACATTTACTCACACCATTTTTCCTGTATTCTCTCTCTGCTCGAGCCATCTTCAGACGAGTCCTTCCCAACCCCACAGACATGATACACTTATTTGAGGAGAAAAACCCTCTGCCTTTTTTGGTCTGTCCCCACTTAGCTTTCAGGCCATGAGCAAGTGAAAGCATATCCTGACAGCAATGTAATATGTAAGACAGAACAACTTCAGCCAAGACTTCTTAATGGAAATGGCAACTGCTATTGATTTCCTAAACACAGAGGTTGTGCCCCTCACCTCCATGACAAATCAGTTAGTAAAGACTGGGGACTCAGGGGAAACTCCTGGGTATGTAAACATGAACTTGTGGTTTATATTAACACAATATATTCTGCAGTTTCTTCCATGGTGAAGTCCAGGAAAGTACAGGAGGAGTCTGCAAGTGGCAACCATAGATACTCACAGCAAAAAAAAATAAATCACTAATACAAGTGCAATTGAATTCAACAGGCAAAGGCAAGAGCAGGCACATACAAGTACAGAGAAACTATGGAAATCTTTGGATTACCACCAAATTTCTAATCAAAATGAAAAAAAGAAAGACAAAACCAAGCAGTTTGATTCTTAGTTGCAATACAATACATAGAGTGATTGATAAAAATAACTGTTATTTATCCTCTGATAACAGGAACTTGTCCTTAATGCAATTAAAATTGGTGTGAGAACTCAGTCTGACAAGGACAAACATCTTTATCATTAATGGCTGTCATGGCAGAAGAGACAAATATCTTTCCAAACAATAAAATATAGTTAAGAAGCTCCTCACTCTTTGATAATACAGCTTATATTTTGAAATTTCCTATTTAGGAGCAGAGCAACCTGCCCCTGAAGCACAGTTCCTCCGTAATCAGTGTTTTCACAGCCCTTACCAAGGACAATGAATACAGACACCCCCAAAGATGTCTACAGCCCCCCTTCTCTCCCTGCTAACAGTAAAAGCAGTATAAATAAACCCACTCACTGGCCTGGCTGCACCAGCAGAAAGATCAGACAGACAGCTGAGATGAATAACACTGAGAATAGAATAACTTATTTCGTCCTTGAAGCAAAAGCAACTTCCTTACACCCCTTAAGTTAATAACGCTTTATTTTGTCCCCAGCTGTTAAGTTTATAGAAATTAAAAGTCATGACTATTTGTCTTTTGCCAGCATGAATTTAAAAGTGCCTTTAAAAAATCTCATTATCATTGTGGCTTTTTTTTTTTTCTTCCAAGCAGATTCAATACAAAGCAGATTACATCCTGCCTGCACTAGTAAAGTGCACATAAATTTTTCACAAACCAATTTATCTTGAAAATTTTTCTTTCCTCATTTTGATTCTGGACACAGTGCAGAGTAGAAAGGCACTCCAAGTATTTTTTAGATAACACAATTCTAGCCATAGTGCATTAGTGTTTCTGAGGTATTTCTGTTCTATAACATTATTTCCAGACCATCAGAACACACCTTTTATGAAGTGGAATGATCTCATATGAAACAATTACATTACCACCAACTTTTAGTCTGATGCTCAACCTGAATTTGAAGATTAGAACTACAAGATTCATTCACAGGAAGCAGAAGAGGATAAAAATAACTCCCTTGGGTAAGGGAATCTGGAAATATCCATCAAATAACCTGGAAAGGGGTTGCATGGGTGCCCTGTACAATCATCTAGGAAACCAGCAGTCCTGCAACAACCACCTATGGGGCCACCGTGGTACTGATATTGTGCCTGCAATAACCAACAGTGCAGTTCCTCCATTCCAGATGTGCAAACCTTTCTTTCTGAGACACTGGGAGAGGAGGGTGACCATAATCCTCACCATAAGTTTTTAGGAGTGTTGGGAAGAGGCACAAGCCTTCCAGGTCTGGGGGAAAGTGTTTCTGTGGAGAGCAGCTCTTCCTCTGCAGAGCTTTGACTCATCAGTGCTTGGGGACGGTTGGGAGACACTGATTGAGCAAACATTCCCAGTGAAAAACTACACTCCACTTGGAGCCAGCAGAGATATTTATAGCCAGGTTTGTTTGAATGGCTGTAATAGCTGAGCTGCAGCTTTTATTCTCCAAACTGTTTAAAAAAAAAATAAAAAAAAATCAAGGCAACGGCACTGGTGGAGCAGGAAAAGTTCCACTGTTGCTTTTCATGCAGCACTTGTCTCTCCCTGGCACTGATGACAGCCTTTTCACAAGTACCCCAGGTGCCTTACAGAAAGAACAAGACATGAGTATGTCATGACATGAGTGCAAAAAAACCCGGAATAAAAGTTACCTTATACAAGTCTGAGTCACTTGCTGTTAAGGCAGAACAAAATCCTGAATCTCTCCTGTTCTTTCATTTGCTTTCACTCCTGCCTAAGGAAGGGTTTTGATCACACTTTCATTTTAGCTAATAAAGCCTTCACATGTAATATATTTACAAGATGTAGTAACATTGCTCTTTTGAGAGAGACAGCACTGACTGTCTAGGAACAGACAGGGAATAACTGCTCCAAGGAAATGGGAAAGAAGAAATTTATTGGGGTTTTGGGTGGATTCTAAACATGTAATCTTATTCCTGTGTGTTTGCCAGTCTTGGAGCAGAAGTGATCAGAAACAAGAGTATGCCCAAATTTTTTGCAAAAATCTCAGAAAAAGATTGAATCAAGAAACAACCTCAACCAGAAAGAAATACACAGGGGAAAAAGTTCTTCACCCACAGCAGCTCCTGCTGCACTACTGCAACCCCGACATTCCTGATGTGCCTGAACTAGGAAAAAGACTTTGGAAGCCTGGTGGTAACAGAGTAATCCATAAAACCTTCAGAACAAAGCTGTTGACTGGACTTTTTCTATTGGCCAGGGTAATTAGCTGATCAGAAAGTATAAGGAAAAAGGAGTTACTTAAGAAAATCACTCTATAAAAACCTGCCTCCTAGTAAGAGATTTTAGGGAAAAAAATAAAACAAACCAAAAAACTCCCTTCCATCTAATCATGGCTGAAATTGCTGCCTTGGGGAAAAAAAAAACTTGCATGTTCCCTTCCTTCCAGCAGACAGGCAGTGAAGGCAACATTACAGTCCTTCAGGAGTGCCTTCAGGGATACACCAGAGAAAAGTTCCACTATTCTTTTCCACATTAATTTGCATTAAGCTGACATTTCTAGTGATGGGCATTTTGCAGATTTGCGAAGAAAAATATTTTTCTTTGGAAAGTCATTTGTGAGAAAATTTTTACCACCTCAACTATTTCAGATTCCTCCTTTATCTTTGGAAGTGCAGCCTTTTGAAATGCAGGCACCAAAAACACTTAGGACATCTCTGCAGGCACATAGGCTTCACTATGATCACATTCCTGTGCATTACAGCACATTCTTTAGAAAACAACCAGTTGGAAAGAGCGGATATAAATCTCAGCTTCAGGATGTTAAACCATTCTTTATCACCTCAGGGATAGGACACTGTAGAGAAGGAATGAAAAGCTGAATAATTGAGATGTTCAGCCTAGAAAAGAGGAGGCTTTGGGGTGACCTAATTGTGGCCTTCCAGTACCTGAAGATGGCCTGCAAGCAGGATGGAGAGGAATTATTCACAAGTGATAGTTCAAGGGGGAATGGCTTCAAGTTGGCAAACAGTAGGTTTAGATTGAGTATTAGGAAGAAATGGTTTATTGTGAGGGTGGTGAGGCCCTGGCACAGGTTGCCAGGGAAGCTCTGGCTGCCCTAGAAGTGTCCAAGAGCAGGTTGGATGGGGCTTGGAGCAACCTTGGATAGAAGAATGTGTCCCTGCAGGGGTTGGAGAGATGGGCTTTAAGGTCCTTTCCAACCCAAACCATCCCATGATTCTATGAACCAAAAAACAAAGCCAGTTCCTTACACTTTCTCCTCAGACTGGATGCTACCAGCCCCCTTCCAGGGATATTTTGGTGAGGATCCACTCTTCTGCATCTCCACACTCTCAACCAGGAGCGAGCATCCCACGGGAGCCCTGGGAGGCCACCTGACTCAGAGACACGTCTCTGAATCACCAGCACCTACTCCCCGTGGGAGGGAAAGGGTACTGAGCTACTGCTGGCCTGGAGCAGGACTAAATTATTCCCTCCCAACAGGCAGGTGCTGGCTCAGCTATTTTGACCCAGCGTGTGGGAGGGCTGAGCCAAGGTGTTACCCAGCCCTGGGAGCTGCCCACCCTCGCCTGGTCTCTCACGGGGAGCGGAGGCTCAGGCAAGCTGCAGAACGGGGGCAGGTTTACATCCCCTCTGCCTACCTTCTCTAGGCAGATGAAGCCACAAACCAATTAAACTATAAACTATCCCACACTCCTCTTTTCAAATTAAGGCTGTGTTTAATACACAGCCACGGTGTGCTTTCCACTGTGAGCTCTGCTCTGAGAGCTTTTCAGAAATCAGCAGGGACGGCCAGGAAGCTGGAAGTTAGCAAGAGGCAAGTCTTGTAACATCCCGAAGTTGCCAATATGCTTTAAAAAAAGAGAAAATTATTTTATTTTTGTGCTCCTTGGACTTTTATTGTTGCCAAAAACATTCATAATTCTGTCCTAATTCAAGACAAACCAAGTTCAGGATAATTGTCCTTAATGTGAACTGCAGGAAACCAAACACTGACTGACTTGTATTATGCATGGAACAATTCCATGGTCTGGATAAGCCTTCATCAGTGAAGTGTTTAAGTGGAGTTCAGCCATAAAAGACATGAGGTATAAGGATAAACGTTCAATGCAGCAAGAACTAATTACACAAACAAGCATTAAAAACTTAAGTCCATTAATTTAGTGTGCTTAGAAATCAGCAGCAAAAATAAATGACAATGCTTCGTAGCAACAGCAATGATGAGAATAAACAGGAGTGTTTTAATGGCAGCAAACTCCAGAAATAGACACCTTTTTCTAAGCCAAGAAAACTCAATTTCCACTTGGCACAAAAGAATCAATTAGATATGGCACTTACTGGTCAGCTGAGAGTTGGATCCACCTCTCCTCTCTTCTAACACTTCACTCTGTACAAATCAATGATCAAAGCGAAAGCAGCCCTACAACTCTGTGAGTTTGTGATGAAGCTGTTTATTTCTGAAGCCTGTTTCTTTATGTGGATTTTTTAAATAAAGATAGGTGCTGTCATAACCAGCATCCATTTCTTGGCAGCAGGAAAAGGAGCAGAAAATCAATGCGTTTGCAAACTCAGAACTAACTGAGCCATTCCCAACACTGCATGGAACGCAGCAAGACAAGAACCCATTTAATGACTGAGATGTTTTGTCTCAAATCCAGGTACCTATGTGGCTTGGAAGAGCCTTCCATTTAGTGGAAACTTCAAGTGAAGAGTGTAGGCAGAGATGAAGGCTAAATCTTGTTTCCTCACACAGTGAAGTGGGTAAGATGTCAATAGTGCCAAGAACTCCAAAGTCCAGTGAAAGACAAACTTTGGAGGAGATTTTACCAGAGTCTAAGAAAGAAAATAACCCCAGCTGGAGCTGGCTGAAGTGCAAAGCCTGGTAAATGAATGAACTCCTGGAACTAGGGTATCTCATTTTCCTCACAAATCCTGTTATTACACAGAAGAAGGACTTTGAAATGCCTCAACCAACACATTAATTTAATGGAACTATGCTTCATCTGTTTTATACTTCCTTGGAAAGCACAGCTTGAACAAAGTGATTGCAAAATGTAGCCTACTGTTAACATTTTCCTGCATTTCAATTGTTCTTCAATCCCTAATTTTAATACAGTCAGTAGAATAGAATAACAGAACAGCCAAGTTGCCATGTTACTCAGGTTTCTGAACAGAATTCCCAGGTAAAAAAGGCCATCCCCAATCTGATGTGCAGGAAACTCCTATCCACCTTTCCTCTCAGTCCTCTCCTCAAAAACGGCAGTTCATTTCTCTTTTCCCTTTACTGGCTCCTTCAGTTGCCTGCAATGTTCTTAATGGGCATAACGAAGAAAGAGAAGAAAAATGCAATTAACTTTTTCATCTGTTTTTAGACTCCAGCATAAGAAGAGCACATGAGTACTTTGTTCCCATGCAAATGTTCCTGCCTTTGGACACTTCAACACTAGCACAGATGTCAGAACAGACATAATCGGATTATTCTTTCTTGTGTTTTTTTTTTTTTTTTTTTTTTTCTTTTTTTCCCCCCAAGTTACTCACAACATAAATCTTTAATTCCTTCTAATTGAAGGCATATGTCCTGATATCTGCCTCTTTTATCTGAGGAGCCAGTGTCATCTTATGCAAGTCCTGTTATGCAGGTTCCAATTCATCTTCTTGCTTGACATTTTTCTAGCTGGAAACTGTATCTGTAAAGCACCTCCAGAAATGGAGGTGTGATGCTTGGTAGAACTTAATATCCTAGATAGGCTGAAGAATATTTAGCCTGCTCTTACAATAACCATCAATGTGCTGTTAAATGATGCCAAGCCACAAAGTACCTCATCTGAACGATGGGATTAGTCCATTTTGTGACTAATATTGTGACTGCAAAAGCATCTATCACAAAATCTCATAAGGCCAGAAAGTATTTCCTGACATAATGTCAGCATACACACACAGATCACAGAAATTTCTGAAATGAGGAACTAACACCCTTCCCCCCCAACCTGCAGCAGAAATTTTACACATTCTTTAAAATGTCAAGATGTATGGAGAGGATTCACTCTATTTCTGTCCCAGGACCTATATTGCAGGGCAGAGGAACAACTTTCTGTCAGGCAGGAAGAGTATTCCAATAAACCAGAGATTGGAAAACTTTCCTGACCAAAAAACCCAAAAATTCATTGAAAAGAGGATAGACAAGTTAAAGTTGTTTCCAGGAATGATCCTTAATCCACCAACAGGTTCGTTAAGGAAAAGAGATTTTTCTCAAGAAATACAATACCTTCGATTCAAGGATGGCAACTACAACATTTGTAACCTCAGGTAAGCAAGTCTACATCTCTCCTGGACTCAATAAGCTTATTCTGTTTAGTTACTATGCTATTTAACTTCGGTGGTGTGGCTTCCTTTATATCTGTGACAGATAGAAAAGGGAGGGGTTTTTTTTTCCCATTTATAATTAAATGGGAGTAACCCTTTGAGGAAACGTACAGGGGACGAGGGAAACAAAACTCTGTTCAAGGAGAAAGGAAGAAGGTCCCTGACTGTGGTGCTTTGTCAGAGACAAGAGGCAGCTGATGGAGAGAGCAGGGACAGGCTGAGAGCAGCACTGGGAGGAGATCAGAGCACGTCTGCTGCCCTGATGGAGAGGTTTGTGTTTCCCTAAGCAGCTCACAGCTAATGGGCTCATCACTCTTCCCCGTGTGCTCCCATACAGACAGCAGCCACGGAGCTGCATTCCCAGGGATGCAGACAGCATCTCTCTGTCACCTCCTTTTCCATCTTTATCCTCTGCAAAGTCTGGACAATTCCCTATAGTGCCAGAGTTTGCCCCAGACCTGCTGAAGGCACAAGATTCGGCCATAATAACTTTTTTTTTTTTTTTTTTTTTTTTTTTTTTTTTTTTTTTTTTTTAATCCTGATAATAATAGGCCAAATGAGAAATGCTGAAAGAAGGAAAAAATCAAATTTGGGGTACAGTTGGATTCTCTGTGCTCTACTTGCACATTCTCCAAATTCCACTGAACCAAGGACTGGTTCCATGGCTAATAAATCTACTTGGTTTTTGCATTAATCCAAATGAAAGGACTATCCAGCAGCAGCAGAGAAGGAACAGGCTGTGAATATTAAACACATATTTGTGCAAAATAAAATGCCTATTTCATAAATGTGTTCCCAAATCTGAAGATAACATCTCCAAGAGATTGGACTGGAAGTTAAAAGGTAAAGGTACTGTATTTGGGCAGAGCTGAACAACATCCATCACCACTGGAGCATGGAAATACAGAGTAAGGGCTTCAGCAGCTCACATCCCTGGAATCAGTTATCTAATGATTCATCTTTGCCACAATAACTGCTGCAAAAATCGATTCTACAGCTTTCCTCCTGTCTTGGGCTTTGCATGGGAAAGCAATTGTTTAAATTAATTATTTAGCAAGTACTTTCAGAAGTTAAAAATCTAGCAGCTAGCTATGCTGTCTGTTTATTTCACAATCATTTAATTTTTTTTTTTAGTACGTGTACCTTAGATACAGAGATATGTGAATAAAAACAAACAGTTGTAAGGAAGGCCAATATAAATAGTAGGCAATGAAAGACAGCGTTTCAGTTCATTAATATCTGTATCTTAGGTGACTGCAGGTGTACCTTAATGAATTACATGACTAGTGAAATACAATTAAATGCAGCTGCATATGTTTACAAAACTGCAGAACCAAATTACAGGTATCAGTAGCACCCATAATTCATCCATAATTGACAATTTTCATATTACTGGAATAAGGAATCAAGTCATGCAGATGATTACTGCATTTGCCTTTGAGCACTACAGACCCAGGTTCATTTCCTATGCAGCGCCATAAACGAAACAAATTACATACTTGCAGGTTAAGGCAGACCTGAAAGCAAATGCCCCCCTGAATGACAGCCAAAAGCTCAAATCAGTCATGTTCTATTTAGCTGTCAATAAAAGTTCATGAATGGCTGATAGCTGACATAACTTAAACATATTGTTAATAAAGTATTATTCCTTACAGAAGAGTCGTTGGGTGTCTGCTGCAGAGCTGGGTTCTGACCCCAGTTATCCATGGGGTGAATTTCCAGGCTTCAAGGACATGACAAGAACATAACAAAGATCAGAGTTTGTGCCAAAGATTTTGGTTTTCTTTCATTTATTCTTGTGGCACAGTGATCAGCTCTCTCTTTATTGCCAGGATCTTTTCTATGGCAGTAACTCCTGTCTACATTTAAATTTCATTTCACTCACAAACCTTGTTAGGAGCTCATGGTGCCTGTATTATTCAGACCTTGCCCAGAGAGGCTCCTGAGCAGCCTGCTCTGAGCAGGAATTTAACCAGCAGCTGCCCAGAGGCAGCACACCCAGGCTGGGTGATGCTGTCCAGCTGACAAGAGCTCATGGTTCCCATCCCTGCTCCTCTAATTGTTTGTAACACCCTCACAACATTGTTTTACCTGGGCTGTAAATTATCCAGGCAACAGCCAGAGAGATGAGGAGCAGCTGGATTCCAGCACTGATCTCCTTAGCTGTATGAAGAGTCATTGGGGAGGGAAATACCTTTGTGTGTATGGACCAGTGCTCAGCTTTGGAGACGAAGACAGACCCCCTGCAATCCCCCCTCATTCTGCACCCTGCCAATGGCCAGAGAAACAAACACAGCCACCAGCAACCTGCTAAGGCAGAACCTTGGAGGGCTGCGTCAACTTATTGTATTGAACACTGAAAAAACCCAAACAAGCAATAAACAAGAAAGAACTATTATTAAAACTGCAGATCATCAGCTTAGCTTGATCCTAGCACGTGTACACAAACAGGAGCCCTCCTGACAAATGCCTCGTGAAAAGGAGTCCAGTTAAAGGGCCACCAATGATACTGAAGTGAAACCAGTCACAGTTTCTTCTCCTTTTTAAAACACATACATTGTTGACAATACTTTTAGAATGTAAAAAAAATTGAAAATAATTACACACAGCAGTCTTTACTGTTGGTTCCATTTTGCTTTAAAATGGATGATTTTAAATGGAAGGCCAGTTCACGATTTTAAAAGCAAGGAAGAAGAGAACTTGAGTGGAGAATTACCTCAGAGGCAGTGTGACAACCACAGATGCCAAACATGCAGTAAACCCTGCAATCAATCCAGCTGCTCTGGATGCATGACTGTCTTTGTGAAACAAGACTCCAAACACAGAAGAATGAAAGGAGGAGAAAGAGTTTAGGAAAGAATAAAGAGATGACAAGCCACCACACAGAAGCTACATCAACTATATCTTCCAGCTAGGGACTTAACAGATTGACAATTTATCCTTTAGGAAACACTCGACTTCACAAAAAAAGATTTGTTCATTTGATGACTCTTTCAATATTTATCTTACCAAGTGGAAAATTTTAGGTGGCTGCGCTGCATGCGGGAACAGCACCCAGAGAAACACTGCTATGATTTCCCTCTGCAAAATTATTGTGGAGGAAATGCAGCAAGTCTAAATTTCCAAAGACAAAGATAAAAAACATTTTCCTCAGATCATCTGTTGGAAAGTCTCTTTGCTGCCTTTAAAGTATAAGCTATCAGCAGGATTTTATTTTAAAAGAACGGAAGGACAATTTTACAAATTTATACTGACAAGTAGGTGTTTGTTATCACTTAGATTTTGTAAAACGCCATAGTTTTATTTTTGGTTGTGTTATGGGTTCTATTACTGAAAGAAATCATGGCCATTACTCGACATGACCAAATGGATGGTCTCTTCTGGTTTGTAGGTGGGGAATTTGAGGTCATGGAATGTCAACCCCTGTAAAGGTGCTCAACTCTTTAAGCTCTTTTGTTAGAATTTGAGTTGAGGAATGAGGAGCTGAGGAACATGTAAATCTCAGTTCAAGATATTTGCAGAGCTTCCACAGTGTTGAATTACCTGTGCTCATTTGGTATCTGCTGATTCTGAACATAGGGCAAGGCTATTGCAATGTAATTAGCAGCAGAAATTGCTTCTCAGGCTAAAACCACATTTTTTTAATGCTTACCAGACATATAAGTATCTTTCCAATCTAACACATCTCCAAACACTTTCAACAGTCACAGATGTGAAGACTGGAGGTTTCCACTCTTGGCTCAACCAGGATTTCTGCAATGCTTTTGCCAAAACAGCAGTTTGTCACAGAGATGATGTGTGATGCTCTGGGCCATCAACAACCTCTTTATTGCCTACTCATGGCTGAAAATCCGTCCCTGGTGCGGGCAGCTGGCCCTGTGTGGTGCCATGGCTTCTGTCCCAGCTGTGCCCAAATGGTGTCAAGGTCACCGTGGTCACTTGCCAACAACAGTGCTCATCAGAGCTTGTCATCCTGGGAGTCAGGGTTCACAATGGTTTGGGTTCAAAGCAGCCCAAAAGGTCATCTACTTCCAGCCCCACTGTCACAGGCAGGGACATCTTTCATCATCTTAGAGACCAACCCCCATCCAACACTGCCTAGGAAATCCCAGAACACCAATTAAAATAATTTTGAAGACTAAGAGAAGAAAAAATTATGACTGGGCAAGAAGCAGCCCACCATCAGCCAAAGGGTGACCAACTTTAGGACAATATAATGTTGAGGAGGTGTTCTAAAGGGACATGGTGCCTTCTGCAGTCATACCCAGAGGAGATCTGGGCCACAGGACAGCCCGGTATCACCACTTACACAGACTCCCTCTGAGCTCAGAGCGTCCCTTTTGACACCTCCAGATCAGATTGGTTTGCAAGTGCCTCACAGAGAGCAAGAAGAGGTCAGATCCATCCCGTGGGACCCAGAGGAAGGAGCTTTGTGTAGCTGCTGCCCCAGCAGATCCACACCAGCACTCCGAGGCTGGGTGGGGAGGTGATTGAAAGCTATTGTGAGCCTCTATCCACACAATCCTCCCACTGCTCTGCCCCCCGAAGAAAGACAGACCCATAATACATCCCAGCCTTAGCAGGAGCTACTTATATCCTGTAGTAGGAGGCTTTACCAGCTTCTCTGAGTTTCCAAGTGATATAACACAAATCTGTCACCACAGATGGTCTCGCCGATAGCATCTGTGGCTGAAGTGCCGAGAAAGGAAGCCATACTTCTTACCACTGTGTATAAAAAGAAAACTCTCCTGCAGTAATATTTCACTGCTGACAGCATAGCATCTCTGTTAAAAAAAGAAACGCTCATGTATCCTAATATTCTGCCTTTCTAAATAATAAAATCCATCTCCGTGTTAGCAGCCTGTCTAGTCGATATTTCCCCTATAAAGCTAACTTATATTACATTTCTATGTCCAGGATAATCTTTATTGGGAGGATAATGAGCACATTACAGAGCCCTGATTTTCTATATGTTACAAAAATTCCTATGTCCTCATTAACTAAAAAGGAGGCAGCTCACAGGACTATTTTTCAACTCTGACTTCACAGCATACACTAAATCCTTTCACTGTTATTTTGTCAAGATTTATTTTGCAGAAACAGATACATGTAGAATTCACATCATGGATTTCTCTTCCATATCTATAATCACAGCCATCTGATTTAGCCCACATCCACAACTACATACCCTGCCTGCTAATGTATTTTCCCTGAGATTTATTTCAATGCACCAACAGGGCTGTATCTCTTCCTCAGCATGTACAAACGGTCAATTCTGGGAAGGAAAGAAGTCCCTAAAGTTATCAAAGCACTGTATTTCCATTTTCAGTGGAATGTGGAATGCCTCTTTAGCAATTAATTTTATCTAAACCACAGGAGTGGCTGAGCATTGCTCTTGGTCAGTAAAAGCTTTTCTGGAAGTACAAACGTCTCAGTGCAAAAGTCCATTACCTCACATCCCTTGTAAGATATAAGCAAAGACTCTTTCCTTCAGAAAAGTCTGCACAGGCACAGATTCAGCATGACCTGAAACTCCAGCCCAGCAAATCAAATTTCTTTACATTTATATCTCAAAAGCATGAGTCTGCAAGATAAATGCCATGACTCCTTTTGCATTCTAATAGATCCTGAAAATTAGGCTCAGTTTTAACTGCTTAATATGCGACAGAATTTAACTTATATGCTACCTAAATCTAGGCACAGGATACAAATACAGAAGGTAAAAAATCCTATGTAGACAGCAGATTTACACAGTTGCATCGTGATGGAGTTTAAACAAACATACCTAGAGTAAAACATTAAGCTGTAATCTGTTCATACACCTTCCAGAAATGGAATTTGACTGGAACACATGTTAATTTTACCACCTTTAGGCAGCATTTTTAAGTTTAGAAGATATTAACATTCATAAAGCTCTTTTTTTGGTCTATTTCTTTAAAAGACTTAAAGTTGTAAGCTGGACTTCTGAGTTTTTCCCATCTAATCTGGTGTCCTGGTGTCATTAATTTGTAATAAGAGCAAGAAGAGGAGAGACTTAATACCTGGTTTGCTACATGGTAATTGTGATAACCAGATGACCTGGTATGGTACAAAACCAGCTTTAGCCACCTGCTTTGTGATATCCCTTGCTGCTGAACAGCTGACAGAGACACATTTTGACAAGATGACCTTTAAAGGTCCTTTCCAACACCAACTATTCTGTGGTTCTATGATATTATCTTAATACCACCTTTCAGGTAGATGTATGTTTCAAATATGAACAGCTTAGAGAGGAGAGCAAGAAAAACCAAGCAGAAACCTGGGGAACGGGTGGTGTACATTTTTATCTGGGAGCCAGGAAGGGATGACAATCTTTGCTCTTTTGGCCTCCAGCCACGGGTATTATGCCCTGTTCTCTTTCTCCCCTGTGCCCTGTTCTGATCTGATGCACAATTCTTTCTTCAGCATTTGGACACACACCCCTTGGTGTCAGCTGAAATCAGGAAGAATAATTCCTATAATGCAGTGGGACATCAGGTCTACTTTAGATGGAAAAGGTTTTGATTAGAAGAATTTATTTATGTTAGAAAAGTTGCTGGAAGGTGTCTAAAGATATTCTTTCATAAATAAAAGGGCTGAGACGAGTGCTAAATTTGCAAAGTCAAAAAAGCCTTAGAAAGCACTATCCAAGCTGCTGTCAGGTCTAAACCTATGACATTAATCCTTGCACAATGCACAAGTTGTCCATAATTCCATGTCCTCTGCTCCTCAGGACCCTGCCCAGATGGGTGCAGTGCAGCCAGAGATGCAGAGTGTGCAGCACTTACCCTTCCCTCCAGCATTCATGTGCAGCCCCTCTGCTCCACACTTTGCTCAAAATCCAAATGCAGCAATAAATGAAACAATAAACTTGCTGAATTCCCCACAAAAGATCACTTTATTCACCATCCTACTTACACAGGCAAAGAGATGGGTGTCCTGAGGAAAATACAAGCACTGAGGAGCCCTGCCTCAGGGAGAGCAGCAAGCTCAGGAGACTCATGGAGAAGATGTCACTTTGTCTAAAATCTGCATGGGACAGACAAATGGGATAAATGGATGTTTTAAGACTTAGCTGTAATGAAAAACAGCACCATCAATCATTTTATTGCTGTTTCAGAAAGATTTCACTCTCAGCAATGAGGGGAAGCTGATTTTTTGCTGAAATGCTTTGCCCATGGAAGTTCTGCTCTGTCAGCAGCAGCACTCCATGGACCACAAGGATCCCACCAGCAAGGATCCCACGTGCTGTCCCACCTATCCCTGGTGGTCCACAAGACACCAATATTCACCTCCCATTGGTCCACAGAACCACGTTAAACCATTAAGGTTTGCATTCTGTTTATTATTATTAAAAGCTTCGCAGTAAGGTGAACGTTGCAGAAAGCTCTCTTTAAATTTCGAGTTGTTTTAACTGAAAGAATTGTGCAACCATTGAAGAATTTTACCAAATCACACCCAGTTTTTACCCACGGATTTAACATATGAAATCACTAATCAGAGAGTGCTTGGAGAATTTAGATAGTTCTCAATTAAAAAGTCCAATTTTCTGTGATATATATAAACTATTGTTTATTTTTTAGCCTCCCTGTGGAGTGATATCTATCATGTTCAGCAGGAAGCCAGGGCTATTTGTTTTTCAAAGATAGCTCTTTGGAATTAATTACTCTGGTATTAGACTAAGTGACAAAACAGGTAGTGCAGAACCGAGGGTAACAAGAAATTTTGTCTTGCAGCTTTTTAGAGCAAAATTATTCTCCTAACCTGACTGACAGCATACCATTAATCACTATTTAACAATTATTACAGCCAAGACATATTAAAAAACAAGCCTAGATTTCTCACCGCTAGTTATGCTTATTTCATTTTCTAATTGCTGGCTTAATTTTTTAAATGTCAACAAAAGACAATTAAATCCTTGTTGTAACTGTTCAAGCCAAACATGTATAATGAAAACTTAATGGATGCATCCTGTTTAAGATTCTGCTGGAGTTTCTTCCATCTGATGGCACTGTATCAAACATGACAGCTGCTCTCCAGTGCCTGATGTCCAGCCCACCTGAGGAACCTCTGCTCCATCCAGTGAGTTTGGATGTTGTGTTGGTGCTCCTCAGAAACTGGCAGGCAGCTAAAAAATCCCCACTGCAACGTTATTTATTGGGCTGTTACCCAAGATGCCAGAGCCAAGATGGCAATCGCAAAATGGCTGTCAAGGTTTTGAGTGAGAAAACCCTGGTTTAGCTTTATTAACCACCCTCTCTGCTGTGATTGTCAGGAAAGAGCACCAGGCAATGTTTTATGGTGCTCCAGCAGACTCGGGGACGCTGCCTGATGAGTCCTCTTCTCAACACAGAGTTGCAAAGAAAAAGAACAAAACTGAGCAGCACCTGCTGACTTGCACGAGTGCTGTGGCTCAGGGTACAGTGATAAATCAGGTTAGATGAGAAAGCTGGTTTATTATGTTCTCATCCTCCAGAAAACTCTTCCCAGCTTCTGCCACGGTTTGTTGTCATCTTAGTTCTGCAGATAAAACTCTTTATTGGGTCATAATATAGACTGGATCTCTAACAGCAACGTACTTTGCTGGGAGGATGGGAGCAGCACAGGGGGAGCAGGTACAGAAGGTAAAACTCAGAGACAGTCTCAGTCACAAAATCACTAAAGTGGAAAAAGTGGAAAAGACCTCTAAGATCACCTGAGTCCAGCTGTAACTCAGCACTGCCATGTTCACCTCCAAACCATATCCCCAAGTGCCAAATTCACACACCTTTTGAACCAGTCAGACGGTTGTGTTAAAAAAAAAAAAAAAAAAAAAAAAAAAAAAAAAAACAAAAAAAAACAAACACCCAAAACCCCAAAAAAACAGAAAAAAAATCATCAGTGGTTAAAGATCCTCATAAGACCAGTGATTTAAAAATCAGACATAACCTGCAAAAACTTCCAGAGACAACCTTAGAAATGATAAAACAACTCTCACAGTGCTGTAACCCTGCTGAGACCAATTAGATAACATGTTCTGTATGCCACATGATGTGGGATTTCAGGTGTATATATATACTGTGCATGCACATATATTTGTGTATATATGGCTGTATATATATTTTTATATAGGCACATATCTCAGTTGAAGAAAGCCATGGGTGAAAACCTGCCAGCGAGACTGTCAGTCAGGAGTGTGACAAAAATCATGTCACCAGGGCAGGTAAATTTCCACATTCATGAGGTCAGCACAAAGGAGAGGGACCCCATTTTACCCTATTAGCTTTTAAAACCTGTCACAGCATAAGCAGCTGAACACAAAATACAACACCCAGAATACAGCAATAACTCCACATTTGGAAATGAATCAAGGGGAAAAAAAAAAACACCTTTCTAAAGGATGTGTTGTTTCAGAAGGCAGTGACCTCCTAGAAAGAGATACTCCCTTGCTCTTGGAGTTTTATTAGAGAGCACAGTTGCCATACAAAAATGAAAACAGAAAATAAGTTTAAAGTAAATGGATGCTGTTTCCTGACTATTGCATTGCTGACAACAGATGTGTTTTCTAGTCTCTGGCAAAACATTAGAGAGTTTCCTGTTTTAAGAGCAGAACTGCACATAGAGGCACCACCAATGACCCAGCTGAGCCCAGTAAGAAAGAGAACACCCAGCCACAGAATATTTTGCTTTACAGAAAGAGGCTACAAACCAATAGGTCCTGACCTTCAGCTGAGCCTTCTGACGAGAGCACAACTGTGGGACTGGAGCAGGGGTACAATTAACTGCCAGACTGAGGGCAGACTGTGGCTGGAAAATAGAGGGAAGAGGAAAGTTTGTGCTAGGAAACTGCCAGGGTGGATGTGGGATGATTGATCAAGTCAGCATCACAATGTCTCAGAGGCTCAGGAAGGGGACAGGGAAAGGCAAGCTAGTGAATTTATTTTTAATTGCTGTAAGTTTGGTTTTTCTTTTTTACCCCTAGGACAGAGAAAAGGTGGGGCCATGCATGGAAGGAAGGGCTTTTTGGGCAAAACTCCATATGTTTCAGCTTGTGTCTGATTCTTTTTCTGTTTCTCTTTTTAGGGTGAAAAAATTTAAAACATACATCTTAATAAGTCCTTTTTTTAAAAATAGGTGAAGATACAAGACTTTCTTGAAGCAGTTGCCATGGAGAAGCTGTTCAAGTGAAGAATAATTACTAGGGCAAAATCACATACAATATGGGGACTGATCCTTCAGATTTTACCCATGCAGAACTCCCACAGAAGTCAACTTGTTATCACATATTTTTAGCAAGCCAGGAAAAGAAAAAGAACTCATACTTCACTTCTTCTAAATGAAAAAAAAATCATTTGTTTGCATAACACAGCAGAGAGAATAGGCTTTTTCAGCAAAAGTCTTTAGAAAAAAGACTCTGCAAGCCATCTTGTAGCACAGGTGGGCTGTTTTCACTTTTAGGATCAAAGAAGTTAATTACTGAGCAATAATTTGTAAGTGCATGGTGTGCTCTTTCTCATAGTATCAGAAATATTGCAGAATGTGTACTTAAAACAAAATGAGGTCCCTCTCTTTTATTTAATCAAAAAATAATTGCAAATCCAAAGAGAAACTTTCCTATACAAGTTCCAGCTGGCTATTGATGCTGACTTGCAGAAAGAACCAACATTTCTTTGTCCTGAACATGCATAACTCCAAAATTAGAGATTTGTCTCTTCAAACAGCAGTGGTTACACAAGGACTCCTAATGCTTCAAACTGCACCTTGCACAGAAGTTCCAGCAAATTAATTCCCCCCTCACCTGCATTGCCTCCTCCGCCCTTCTCCTCACCCAGCCTCAAAGCAAAGCTCTGAAAGGCATTGTTCACTGGGGATGTGCCTCTTTCAGCCCTCAAAAGAGTCCCATGCCACCCTTTTGAGGTGATTTGATGCTACCCTGCAGTATTATCCTGCTGAAAGCACATGGTGCCCTTTTCAGAATCTGTGCTACCAAAAAAAAAAAAAAAAAAAAAAAAAAGCTAGATAGCGCCTTTGTGTCACCCTGCAGAATAGAGGGATAACAGAGCTGGCTGGAGCACAGCCTGTGGACAAAATAACCTCACTGGGCCATGCAACACAGCCCTCATCATTTTACCTCGGTGCTGGGACATAAATCCACGTGGCTGTTGGACAGCAGAGGATGGAAAACCCCTGGCACAGCCTGAGCTCCACCACTGTGGCAGGAGAGATCCTCCCTGCCTCAGTGTGCTGCCTTTTCCCCAGAATATGCCACCAGGGGAGCACAATAAACAAAAAGAAAGGAACCCTCATTCTGGGCGCCATGGGGTATTTGTGCTGGTTCAATTAGAGGTGTGTAATTGCACAGGTGTTAATTACACCAGTTAACCTGCCCACTGTAGAAAAGCCCTGAAGGCTCTTGGCTCCAGTCACTGCCAAATGTCCACAAACCTTCAGTGGCCTGTTCCCAAAACAGCAATTACCATTCATAAAACATCTCTGGGAAATGGGCTCATGCATAGAGATGTGATGATCTTCAGATGGATCTTTCTGTTGTATTTTGATCTGCTAAGCAAACTGCAAAGTTTTATTTGTGGTGCATGCCCTGTGATCATAACACACCTGATTTTCTCCTATTTGGGAGAATTTTCAGGGCCTATTTCCTCCTGTCCAACATCCATTTCAGAGGAACAACGAAGCAATTACAAATTGGGATCAGGCTGGCCAGACCAGTGGTCCTCATGCTGCACTTTAATCCCAGAAGGACTGTGAATAAAGATGGGTTCCCAGCAGTGGACTGAAGTCCAGCATTAGCAGCTACAGGGCTGTTTAGGAAGCCAGACCTTACCCACATCATCCAGGATTCTCAGCATCTCTCCTGTGCTGCATTTGGCAGAAACTTTCCCTCAGTCATAAGCAATTAAGTGTTTAGGTACTATATTGAGGAAAACCTTAAAGAAACAAACAAACTCCACAACCCAGCAATAAGAACAAGACGACTCTTTTTTTCTTGAATCATCCAAATTAAGTCACCAGTTATCACCTCCTACAGCAGTAAAAAGAGAACACAATTAGAAAATTTAATTAATTAAGCTGAAGGCAATGATACCTATTTTAAACCCCTCCATGCAGGAAGATCAGCAGACCAGATCAGTGAAGCAGTGAGTGTTTGGTGCTGATGGAGGAATCCAGACTATTCATGAGGTTCTGTGAGCAGGGACCTGGCTGGGGTGATCCAAACCTCTCCAAACCAGCACCTGTCCTAGAGGTGTCCTCTATATTCTCCTCACAACCAGAATTTAAGACAAAACAATGGCTGTCCTCTACATCAGACTGAGAGATGTGAGAAACAACCACCCCTTTCTCAAGCTACAAACAACCAAAGCTGAGCTGGGGGTACAAATGAATGTTTTATCATTATAAATAAAGGCATAGTGTTCCATCAACAGTTATAAATATCAGGAAAATCAGACTGATGAAAAGGGTAATAACCTGGTTCTTGACAGAGTCAAGCCCTCAGCAGTTTCCAGAAACTCAGGAAGACTCTATTAGAGCAGTAGGACACCAAAGTTAAAAAAATAAACATTAGATGGTATCTGAGCTGGAAACTAAACGATAAGAGCTAAAAAAGAAAATAACTACAGCCTTAATGAGCTGTGCTTAAAATACAGGCAATGAAACCTCAGCCAGGAGGAACTAACAGAATTATTCCCTGCTATTTTCATAAAATGTTGTAATGTTTGCACAGATACTGAGGAAGCCAGCCCAGCTCAGGCACAGAAATTGAGATGGAAAAGATGGGTCAGGAGAGGTGCTGAGGAGGGTGACCCAATTAACATCCAAGAGGGACTGCTCTGCTCTTCCTAAAAGAAGGATATTTTGAGAAAACCAAGCTGAAAATCCATCATTTACAAATTATTCAGAAGGAGACGGTCTAAATGGTGCAAATTCCATTTAGAGACAGAAGAGAAAAAGTGTGTGGTGAGACCAGAGCAGATGGTTGGGGTGGAAGAGAAGTGTCTCTTCCACCTGAAAACAACCTGGGGGCAGAAGCAGAGGATAATGGAGAGGCTGTGGGCTGAATCGCAGTCCTCAGATTCTGTCCACAACCTCCCATATCTCCTTATCCAAAAACCAGCAGGGATCAGTCAGCAAAACACCTTGGGTGGCTTCTTCAACATGACAAAAACCACCAAAAACCAAAAGCCAACAACCAACCAACCAAAAAACCCCAAAAACCAACCAACCAAACAAACCAAACGAAACCAAACCAAACCCATAAGCACGCACACACAAAAAGAAAAAAAAATTCCTTTCTGTGCTGCTTCACCATGGCAGAGTGTAAGAGCAGTTTTGATGTAAACTGAAATAAGCTGCTAGGAACAAAAATAACTGCACATTCATTTTATCTCGTTTGGGTGAATTGGTTCAAACCTGTTTGCCAGCCACTGTCCTGGAAAGAAACTGGAAGAAGGAGGAGATGAGGAGGGGATGGTTATCCCTGGGATAGCAACCACTGGGACAGAGGGAGAGCCAGGCTGGGTGAGACATGAGGAATTGCCTTTGAGAGGGCAGGAAGAGATGTGAAAAAGGGAGAAACAACAGCCGGGTGTGAGGGAATGAAACGTTTTTAAAGAGTGAGTTAAATAAATGAGATGAAGGATGGGAAGGATGAAGCCTGGATCAGCCCTTGGTGTGCTCTGATTTGGGGGTTATCACCAGAAGAGAGGAAGCAATTGGAGGGTTTTACATTGTTCAGCAATAGGGTTGGGCTCCCAAGGTGCAGAGGACAGCAAAGGTCTCACAGGAGCTGCATACAGATCTGGGGAAAAAAGCCCAGAAATAAGGCAGGAAATTGTAGATTATGACTTAACTCCTGGAAATGGCAGCAACAAATTCTCTCACTGTCATAACTGATAGTGCCAGAGACATGACATTACAATTCCAGCAAAACTGCATTTGGAAAAACGCTTTTCTATTGATAACAAAGCTTTCCAATAAATAAACATAATGAAAATAAAGCTCATACATTCATTTAATGTTGTGAAAATAAGATTGTGAAACGCCAATGAAAATGAACTGATGATTTACACACAATTAGAGATTTTCTGATTTTCCCTTTCCCATGATTTTTGCTGATAATTCTATAAAAACAATAGACAAACAAACTTGAAATACTGCTGACGAATTCCCAGAAGCCCAAAGAGCACATTTTTCAGAGCTGGTATATAACTAATAGAGAGAGAGAAAAGCAATTAAATAGAAAAAAAAAAAAAAGCAACTCATTCCTCAAATTACTTATTTCTCACTTAAAAGAAGTCTTTTTCCTCTGCCTCCACTGCCCTTTAATAGCTCCTTCATGCCAACACCACTTCAGGTCATGAAAGGATAACAAATCCCAGCTCTTTTCAGGATCATTTCCTGCCTGTTATCCCATGCAGGGAGCTTGGTGTCACCTTTTGCTGCACAAAGCTGATTCCTCATCCAACGTGACCTTTTGATCACCTCTCCTCCCCAGGGACTATTTTTGACATCTTTTTATCCAGGATTTTTTTTCTTTCAAAGAGCCCTTGTTGACAGTCCTGCCTAACAGCTCTTCCATTAGAACATGGAGCCATCTCAGGTTCATTTGCAGGTGGCCATTTGGGGTTTTTTTGGGGAAGGCCAAGCTTCCCAAGGCTCTGCAGTGGAATCTCTTCCCAGTTTGGCATTTTCTGTGCCCAAAACACGACTGCTGTACTCGGTGTGCCTAATGCACACAGCAGCATTTGGGTTTGCTCTTAAGCCTCCCCAAGGAGGTGTAACGCTTCAGAGATAATTAACCTACAGACCTTTTGACATTATTTGCAGCAGAAGTGGGTTTTGGATGGCCACATGGGCTCTGTGGGCATAGCAGGTGAGAGATGGCCCATTCTTGGAGCTGATGGACAGAGGAAAATGAGTTTCCATGGCTGCTTCCACACAACACCATTTCTACTCACAGTGAAGAGCTGAGGCTCCTACAACTGTGCTTTGGGTCTTTGTTTCAGATCCTACTTAGAAACAAAGTCCCACTGTTACTGGATAAAGGCACACTCCATTGCTCCTGAGCACAGGGGTCTTTTCCTTTGGGTATCTGGAAACTGAGGGAGCTGGGTACCAAGAATCAATTAGGGATGTCTGCTCCTGGAAGGGTGAAAAAAATCAGGGGAATACAAGCTTCAGTTTTCCCATTTAGATGAGGCATCTCCATCACTGTTAAAGGGTTTTACGTGCTGATTATAGGGCAGAGAGAGGAAAAGATTGTAAAATGCTGATTTTACTCTTCTTCCAGATAAACACAATAGGAAGAATAACTCAGATGTCAAGCTGTACTCTCCCTCTCTTCATTCCAGGACAATGTGTTACTAAAAACTGGCACAAGGAAGCAATTCAGTGTTTAATAAGTACCTAAGAGAATTAGGATCCTAATGACTACAACTGAACTACTCAACAGCCCCTAAAATCCGTTGAAAGCATGGCAATAAACTGAAAGAGAAGATGGCTTATGGGCTTCAAAACTCTCCCTCTTTTTTCTTTTAAATTAGGTTTAAAAACTTGCTTTGTTAATTACTTATATACCCATGTTTTTGAAAAACAAATTGAACTTTGCCTCTGGCTTTCTGTCAAGCATGGAATTTTGGGTGTTAGGTAGTTTTAATAGAAAATGTAACAAATTGTGTAAGAGATTTGGGGGTTTTATTGTAGTTATTATTGTTTTGGGCTGGATTTTCTTGTGTTTTTCAACACTGAATAGCTGTCTTTCACTTGTCTTCTCGTTTAGGTGGCAGAATAGTTCAACAGGAGCTGGATGTAGGAGGCTGCAGTGCTGGGGACCAAGGACAGGGGCCACTCTGCAGTCCTGTCCATCCCTGTACTCCTCAGAGTGCTTTAGGATCTGACAGTAACAGAAAACAGTATTTTTTTTTTTGTCCCGAAACATTTCTCAAACAGTTAACACTAATGTTGTCAGTATATATTTCACCAAGACAATTACAACTACCTGTTTTTCTGAAACTCCCCTCCCAGCCCCCGCAGCATTTAAGTAATTTATGCTTAGAGGAGTTGTGAAGTTAAGAGACTTAATCCTGAATATTTTTTCATAGCAAAGTATTGTAGCCCACAGCACTGAGAATAAAATCAGGCAAATACATATATATACATAGCAAATTTAATACATGGTCTCCATGTCAGTATAGTGCTGCAAAACTGCAAAAATATGATTATTGTGAGTAATAGAAGAGGTTTTTTGTTTAGTTCTGGTTTTGTTTCTTTTTTTTCCTTGGAAAAGAATATCATGGAACTCACATGTACGTGAATTTATTTCAGCAATACTTTGTCCTCAATTTATCAAGATCCTCCTGAATCCTGTTGCACTGGCTATTAAGAAGAATCCTTGAGTTTTTACTAAATACAGTCAGGTTCAGCTTCAACTACGGAATCCATGAAAAACTGCCCAAGGCCTCTTGGAACTCCAGGCTGCACATGCAAACCCATCCTGCTAATGTGACATGATTGAACTAATGGAAGACAAAAAACCATATGGCATTCTTCTAGTTCAGAAAAATAAAACCAGATTAATTACTTAATAAATAAGCAGTGATTACATTAAATGCAAATGAAGGTAAAGGAAGGTTTCCCAGAGCCCTGTTACTCTGTAGGTCTGATTTCTGTCCTGGGGAATTTTGAGGCACACAGAGTGACAATCCTCTGCTGGACCCCAGAGCCATAAGGAGACAAGGTTTGGGGTGCCAGGTACAGGAATGTGCATTTTGGGAAGTGTTTTAAATGGCTCTAAAACCAATTCTGTGAGAAAACCCACAGCAGATGTGATCAGACGACTGTGAGGGAATGGTGTTAGAGGGGGATTCTGGCCCCCACCTCACACAGTTGTGGTATCGGAGTAGTTTGGGACTTAGTCAACAGGAGGAGAGGATGGCAAGAAGGTTCCATTTCTTCCCAATGGACCAGACAGGCTTTAAAGACAGGAATTTCCAGCACTTGCTTCTCTGTATTCAATGCCCAAAGGCAAGTGGTTCCCTGGCTTTTTTATCCCCACACATACCCCCCCAAAATCAGGGAGGAGCTGAAATTATCTTACTGAGAAAATACTCCTTGCATTTTCAAATGAAAAAGCCAAAAAAGAAGAAATAAACTTGTTGAGATCCAAAGGCCATTATACAGTAGCAAAGTGTCAGGAAAGCTGAAGTCAGATGTTCCACAGACCCGAGCAGTAAGTGCTGATCTAATTAAATACACAACCAGACTCTCACAGCTATCAAAAGCTGCTTATTAAATTAAATAAACAAAAGCTGATTAATAAGACACTTGGTGTTAAATGGTTAGCCTCCTGCTTGCTCTGCAATGTTCATTCTATAACAATAAATGAAAAATCATCATGCCTAAGCATGTCTAAATCTGGGCTATAAGGATTCTTAATAAATTCCTGCAGTGAGGCAGACCAAACAAAGAATAACTGGCATGAAAGAATGATACAGCATATAGTAAAAAAGGAAAATTTGAAGCACTGTCACAATTAATATGAGGTCTATTTGACTCTCAGTGAGGAAATAATGAAATTGGTTGGACCAATTTCCTTTGTGACCAAAGTGAAACAGGATTCAGGGGTCCTGCTGCCTGGAGAAGAGTTCTGTGGTATTACAGACTCAAGAAATCCAAGGCTACAAGTGTCAGCACACACAAGGGTTGCTCCCTGTCCCCCTCAGTGGTGCAGATGATGACTTTGGTTCAGACCATGTCAGGTTCTGCATGGGGTACAAAGGTCCTGGGCAGTAAGATCTGCTCAGAGAAAACCCAACCCAAAAGCTGCAATAAACCCTTTGGCTTCCACTGTAAATAATCAGGTTAATCTTCTCTTTTCTAACACCAACATTCCCAAAAGAATCCAACTCCTTCTTGAACCCCAGCTGACCACCCACCTCAGGGTGTGAAGATGTAGCACCCAGTGCCCACCAGCCTAATTAGACTGGAGGATAAATACCTTTATCAGTATGCTCTTATGACTGTTTTCTCCAAACAACCAGAATAAATAAAGTAGAATTGTTCCCTGGCACAGCTGTGGAGCCTTGGAGGGCTCACCCAGCAGGCAGCAACACCCCAGCACTGCTCTGCCCTGACACATCCCACTCCTGCAGCCCACCTGGGGCCCAGGGGTCTGTAGATTATGACCCGTGTTTGAGCATTTCACTGCTTGGGAGAAAAAAAGAAATAAAAATTCTACGGAATATTAGGCCCACACAGGGGGATGTTGAACTTCAGTTTGACACAGGAATTAGAGACCCTTCAACATCTCCTTTTCAAAACCATTCACTGGAGTGGAAACAAACTCAGGAAAATGTTCCTATTGCATGAGTCAACCGAAAAAAACACTTGAAGCACTGCAGCTCACATTTCCCTTTCCAAGGAGGAGCAGGTGAGAAGAAAAACACACACCAGATATTAACTGTGCTGTGCAATACACACTGAAAGGTGTTCAGGTGCAGCTGTGAGTTTTATGGCTACAAAACCTTGCAGAGAATTAGGGAGAAGAAGGTGGATATCAAGTCAACCCTGAGACCAGGTCTTACTTGTTGGATAGCCAAATGAAGTTTCCAAGATCTTCAGCTGAAAAATAATTGTTTTAGAGCTTTGTGCTTGCAGGAAAATTACTGAGAAGCAAATTATTAATGTAGCCTTGGGTTAGCTCCTTTAGAACAACTCTGTGGAGAACACCCCAGGTCACAGAAAGCATAGGGCAGAATATTAAACTTGCTAAATCATAAAGCAAAGACAGAAAATCAACTGGTGAGAGGGTTTTCAGATAGAACACAAGGGGTATAGAAGAGCAGTGAGATTTTGCACAGAAAAACACTCCTGTCAATGTTAAATAATGAGGCTGTGGTAGGTGACTTAGCTATTGGAATGAAAGATTATTTAAATAGCCAGGTAGCTTGTTTATCATTTCCAAAAAAAAAAAACCCCAAAAACGTATAAAGTACAAAGCAAAGGCCAAGTTGTGGGGTTTTTTTTCCTTCTTTCCAAGCAGTACTTTAATTCAAATTGCATCTTATTATGCCCAGCAAAGAGACGTTCTAAATGTTACTTTTTATAAGTCATTTTTAGGCTGGTTAATAAGAGGGGAAGAAAAAGAAAAACAAAACCAAAAATCAAAACAAAAAACCAAACCAAAAAACCCCCAGCAAAATCTGCTTTCTAAGAAAGAGTAACAATTAAGCAAGAGTTATGTGACAAACTTTTTGCGCCAATTACAGCTGGTGGTGGTCAGTGCTCTGCCTGCCAAGGAGCAGTGCAGGATGCAAAGAGGCTTCTCCTAAAAGCTTCTGCCTTGGCACTGAAGCAAAACCAGCCCAAAATATGGTCCAGTTAAAACCCTTGCACAGGAGTGAGTCAGAAATGCATGAGCCCATTCCCCAGTGGGATGTGCCAAGACCTCCAGGCTGCACTAATGAGGGAGGTTAACGAGCTCCTGCAGAGGTGAAATGGGCAGCACAGGCAGCGTGGGGAAAATCTGGGTCTGATGAAAGGGGAACTGAGCGCCAGTCAGTTATTCATTCTCCACATGCACTGAACAGAGGAATCACCAGGTGGGTCTGGTCTTCCTGGAATAAACCGTGGCAAAATACTCCTGTCCTGATGGGGAAGCGCTCTGTAAAAAATCCCAGCAGCAGCAGCACAGGACTGATGTGCTGAGCCCTGTGTGAGGTGCCACATGCAGCCTGGATCCTCCCCATGCCATGGCCCAGCTCTGAATCCTGCAGTCAGCAAACTTCCCTGCTGGATTATGGCTGCATGCCCTGCATTGTTCCTGCTCGTATAAAACTACTTTTTTTTTTTTTTTTTTTTTTTCACCTAAATACAACGCCAAAAGAGGTGTCTTTCCTTCATTAAAAGTAGTTCACATCCAATTAATAATTGGTCCTCCAAGGGAGTTTCAAATCAGGGCTTGGACTTGATTTGATATCCCAGGCACTTTATCAAGAGGCTGAGGAACAACTTGTTCTCATTCTGTGTGAGTCACATCCTCTCGGCATCCATGCACTCAGGCATTCCTCTAAAGAGGAAAAAAAAAACCCTATGCTAATTTCCAGGCATATGATCCTCCTCTGGGTTTTTTTTCGGTTTTTTTTCTTTTTTTCTCTGTTTAAGATTAAACTTTTAGAGTTATAATGGATATTGCATCATCAGGCTAGCTTTAATATGTAAAAGAAAGGCTAATTATATGCTGTTTGGTGGTGGTAGCAAAAATAATAAAAAAAAAAATCAAAGCAGTTTTCTTTATCTTGTTTTTCCTTTGAATCCTCGTGGCTCAGGGAAAGCAAGGAGCTGACAGCCTTGGGCTATGAAGAAAGGCAGGTGAAATTGGCCCCTGTGCAGACCACAGGCTACAGGGCTGTGCACAACTTTCTCAGGATTGGTACGCTCCTGCAAGTTTAATTTCATCCTTTCAAGGCAGACAGGGGCTGCAGAGACACAGAACCCAGATTTCCCTGCCAGGGAGATCAGCCCAGCCCTCGCTGCTCTCCTTGGAAGTGCCTGTACCATGCTGAGCAGAAGTAGCTGACACTGGAAATGTTGGAAAACTCCATTTGCCCTGGGGCAGATGGCTGTGCCTCGATCCCTGCTCCCCAGTTTTGTTTTTTTTTTTTGGGGGGGGGGGGGGGGAAGAAAACATGGACAACACAAAGTCTGGGCTCTGCTCAGCAAGAGAAGGCGTCAGACACACCTTCAAAGCCTGGTTCTGGTTGAGCCACCATGAAGGTGTGGATTGGGAAAAAGCTCTTGCAATCCAAGAGGCTTTGTCACAGTCTGGAAAGCAAAAGGATTTGATTTTTAAGGGTTTGTTCCAACAGATTAAAAGCTAGTGCCCATTATTTTTCATGTTTTCCTGAGTTCCAAAGAAATTTCCAGACCCTGCCAGAGTCCTGGGAGTTTTATTTAGAGTGCTAAGGAACCAAACTGGGCAGGCAGTGGGAGTTCATCACTGTGGGGAAACTGCTCTCATCTCCATGCCAATGTTTTCTAAACCAGAGCCAAAGGCAGAGCACTTTGCTGTGCATCCACCAAATACCACTGAATCGAAATATTTATCCTCTGGTTAATCACTAACACAATAGATTTGGATGTTCCTTAATTCTAATGTAAGGACTGAGTGTGTAAATCATCCCGGCTGCATCCCCACCCAGCACTGGGTCCATCCACACAGAATCCATCCAGAATTCCCTTCTTCAAAATATTCACTATACTTCCAAAATATCCATATAAATGCACCAAGCAGTTTATAGGCTACAAAAACGGGGAGCTACATTTAATTCATAGCTGGATGAAGGAAATAACACAACTCCATCACATTTATGCATAAACTCACACCTGAGTAGCTTCAGCATCCTTTGCTACGTTTGATATGATGGATAAAGAAAGAGTTGTGGGGAAAATAAAGGTGAACAATGCAAAAAATAAATCTTTCTCAGATAAGGAACACAAACACACATTGTTCTGGCAGCGGTCTCCCTAAATGTAGTTTGTGTTTGTTTTGTATATTGATTTTGTAATTCCCTTACAATTCTCTATCCTAAAGTAGACAGCGGAAAGTTACTTTATAAGAAAGATTTCAATGAATGAATGGAGTTGCTGGGGAAACAGAGGGATCACGCAGCTCCCCAGCAAGTGCTTGCGAGCAAAGGCAGGCTGAGGGAGATCAGCAGCTTTTGCTGTGCCATAAAACAAAGGAGCAGACAAACCTCCTCGGAGCTGAACTAAACTACCCCCACAAAAAAATGATTCCAGCCTCCCAGGGGAGCAAGACATAACCGCAGCAAACGTCCTAAGTGCCTATTCGTGTGAAAGGATGGCAGAGCAGGGCTGTGTAAATCCTGCTCACCTGCTCGCTCCTCATTTAGCGGGTGATTTACTGGAGCAAACTGCGCTGTGACTAGCTGAGCTGAGGATGGGGTTTGATGTCCCCGTGCCAGCCCGGGCTCAGCTTTGTCATTCACCCGGGCTAATTCAGGTGCATCCCACATCCTCCCGCGGGCACTCGTTTGCCTCCTTTCACCGTGGGAATGTTTTATGCGCCTCAAACTAATTATTCTGCTGTCTATCTGCCTCTCCCCAGCCCTCTAAATCTCCCAGGATTGTAAAGAGGGAACAAACAACCTCATTTCAAAGCACTGAAAAAAAAAATAAAATTTGAAGTTACTCTTTGTTTTGAGTTTCGTTCAAGTTAGTGATTTCCAGGCAGTCTGAGAAACCTCACAAATTCAAACCATAGAAATTCAAATTCTGGGTTGAAACACACCCCAAAGAGGGGAAAAAAACCACCCCTGTGATGCTGCTGCTCTTACAGCGTCAGTGTTAAACTGATGGCCCTTCCCAATATCCCTGTAATCCTGTCTGCTCCAGGCACACTTGTTTGGAGTGATTTGAGTAGGAGAAGCATTTCTGCCCTGCTCCTGATGGATGTGCAGGAAAGGACAGGTCTGGCTTCGAGCTGCATAAACTGGTTTTGTGACCAGCTTCAGCAAATGAGAACCCAGAATTCATCCCAGGAGTAGAAATGCTGTGTCACTCTTCTATTGCAATTTTTTTTCCCAAAAAACTACTTTTTTTTTTTAATTAAACAAAACTCCCAGAAGCTTTTAACACCAGATCCTTGTCACACATTTTTTTAAACTAAACATTCAGAAACTGTACAAACAACAGATTTTATTGCTTTTTAGAGATCAGATTATCTAGGAATATGAACTGTTAATGTACCTTCACCTAGTCAGGAGGTATTTTTGTGCTGTTGGCTTTGTGTGGGAAGAACAAGTAAAGGTTGACTTAAACAGCCAGATACAAAGAAAAAGAATGTACTTTAACCATCATTTGACTGACTGGAAGGAAATGAGCAGGAGGGTAAGATGGCAGCTTTGATATTGTCTTTTAGCAGGAAAAGAACCACGTAAAGGCAGGTTTCCCAGCCTAAGACTTCAAACATTGATGTCAGCAGCTGACATATTTCCAAACAGCACCGTCAGGAGGAGGTTTTTTAATGTGAGTGCACATAATCTGTATTATTCTGAGAGACCCAAGTGATGAACTGCAGAGGAGTGTGACATTCATTGAGCTTTAGCATGGTTGGCTCTCACAGAGCCCAGTTCTCCTGAGGTGCCTTTCCACAGCCCGGGCACAGCACAGATTTCACCCCAGCAGCACAGCAACAGCTCAGCAACAAAACTGCTCGACCAGAAGCAGAGGGGGCAGAATGGGAATTTCTGCTCTGCCTTCCCCACATCAGCTGGACTGAAGTCTCCAAATGCACAATAACCAGGATTGCAACTTTCCAAAACTACAAAACTACAAAAAAACCCCAAAAAAACCCCACAAACACGCACACCAAAGAAACCTAAACTCCTCCCCACCCCTGCAAAAAGACCCAGTCCTTTACTCAACAGAGGAAATTTTCATCCATACCTCACTGTATTTACTAAGCTGCTTCCAGGTATTTGCCCCCATTCCCTGTCAGACAAAAAAAAAAAAAAAAAAAAAAAAAAAATAGAAACCACCAACTCTGCAACTCTGCATTCTGAAGGGACAGATGGCCTCACCCCTGAGTTACAACAGGGGAGATATTTGAAGGTGTTCATGCCATCTTTTCAGGCTTTCCTTTTCAGGACAATGTGTTTTTCTTTCTGATTCTCTTTTTTCATACCAACACTGGTCTCCCTTGAAGCCTCATTCTATTTTTTTGGCCAAGTAGGTAGGGGTATTACTGGTGTAATACTTTATAGCAGTTTAATTTAATTCAGTTCTTATGTCCCTGCCTCTAGGGTGCTATGTCTTCTTTTCCCTATGTGTTAGTTCGATTTATTTTGCTTTTCTTCCCACTATGGTTCGTTTACGATTCTTTTAGCCTTTTCTTAGCCACATCCTATTCCTCTAGCACACTTTTCAAATCCTTGTCCACTTACAGGTGCACTTTTCTGGGCACTGCAGGTGGATCTGAGCTCTCCTACTGTGGAGCAGTTCTCACCTGGTCCACAGAACCAGAGGTACTAACAGCTGCTTAAATACATGAATTATTAAACCAGCAATACCACCCGACAAAATCTTGAAACTTATCAGTGCTCAGCCAAATATATGCAAATTGATTCTATTCAACCTGGAAAAAAGTTTACACAGTAGAAGAATGAATGCACACTCACTTACACATTTTAATTATTGCCACCAGTCATGTTCATTTGTCACTTTTCTTGCCACCAAACACTTTCAGTGTGCAGAATACATTCATTTCAAGATATTGGGCTTAAGTGAAACAAATCCTACAAGAGTAATGCATTTTATATTCAACACACTGGTGTCAATTACAGTGAGCTCATCTGACGTTTGTTTGAAAATTTCTGAACGTTTAGTTTTGACAAGAGATATTTCAAAGAGAAGCTGTTTTATTAAGCTGTACCCTTTAAGCATGAGAATGACTGCAATTTAAAAGAAAGATCCTTTTCCCTACAACTACATTAACCACAAATCCAAAGTGAGAAGAAACCATGAAGGGACAGATTCCTTAATAGCTTTAAAGTCACTTTTTGCACCTTGCATTATTTTTGTTTAACATGACTGGTGAGACACTGGTGGTTGCCTAAATTCATCCTACACTGACACATTCAGTGAATGAATGTCCTCAGTCCTCCTCCAACTGTTAGTTGTCTGAAATACCATTTGTTCTGCTCACTTTTTTATTTTTTTTTTTGTGCTTATGTCTGAATTAGCAAATAACTGTGGAGAGAATGGAATAACCTGCAGACAAATCCTGAGATGTTAGTGGTGAGCACTGTATGCAATAGTCTGTGGTGGTGTTAATATTTAATTGGCACTCATTGGGCACGTCTCCAGTGCAGACAGGAAACTCCCAAGGAAGTTGTGAATGTCATCCAAATGTCTGCAGACTCCTTGGAGTGCTTAATCCACACTAATACTTCAACATGAAAGAGGTTTAGTGTGTTTAAGGTTAACTGTGGTAATTTTCTCTTTTGCTTCAACTAAATATCTGTTTTAGCTTACTACCAGAGGTGCATATTGGTGCTCTATTGAAAAATATCATAAAATGATTTTGCACAAAACTTCCCATACACCAGGGGCTCATTTTTAGGGTGGGTATCTGTGAGGCTTAGTGGAATGAATTCTCATCCTGGAAAAGAGGGGATCTGTTTCCATCTGCTAATCCAGCAGAGCCACTGGATGCTGCACCTCAGCCCTGCAATAGATCCAAGAGTGAATCCAGCAACTGCTCTGCACTGACAGAGGCCCCAGGGAACTTCTCCTGGCCACCTAGATGTAAATCTGCCAGCCCATGTAAAAGAGGCTGAGCCCATCCAGCATTATGGCACGAGAAATAATTTGTGTACAGGCTGAGAGGTGACCAAAAACCTGCACTGTGATACCATGCATTACCTGGCCTTGCAAATTCTGCAGAAATACGTTTTTATACACCACTAATACCCATGAAAATATTTCTGCATCAGATTAAAGAGGTAGATCTACCTATCAAATTTACACATACATAAATTTCGGTTTATATCCATACCCAGATATCACATTATCAACATGTTACTATAAATGAAACAATGATTAGAATCACAGAGTAATATAAATGAAATTAATCTTCAAGCAAGTGCTGGAGGAGCTCTAGCCATCTTTGTAGTTTCATTCCCACATCAGCCAATTGTGAGTTCAGCAGGCATGAAGGGGATAGCTGTTAGATTTCTAGCACGTAAAAGTACAAAGTCACTAAGCAGCCACAATTTGAGAGCATGTAAAAGCTTTCATGAGATTTTTAATTCCAGATAGTAGACGTGAAAAGCTGTTGTTATTAACCATTTTTCATTATTAAAGGTCTCTTCATCCCTGAGTGAGCAAGTGGCACTGACAGTTATGCATTAGTCTCAAATGACAACAAGCCCATCAATCTTGCAGGGCTCCAAAGAAGAAAACACCTCAGGATTGACAGGAAATAATTCATAGCATGAAAAATAAAATAAAAATAATAGCAATAATAGTAATAGTAATAATAATAGTAATAATAACTGTAATAATGATAGTTATTATTACTATTGTTGTTGTTGTGGTTGTTATTGTTATTGCTATAATCTCTTCCAAGGAGAAAACACAACTAAGAAATTGAACTCAAAACACTACCACAAACCCAGATTATTTTAGATGGAGTTTAGAAAAGCTGAGGCAAGAGCCAAAGTCCAAGAACTGGATTTGGAACAATAAAGCACCAATAGAGTGACACATCCAGTGAGATTTTGGTTAGCACCTTTCTGTATCTTTATGTACCCACATAAATGTCTGTAGGTGTGACCCTGCTTCCAGTTTCCTCAGAAGATGCAGAAATTAGGCTGGTGCTGAAGGACAGTTTTAGAGCTGAGATTATCATCTCAGTGTCATGATTTTTCACTTCTCTCCATGGGTTTTTACACCTAAAATGATCCTTAATATATACTTCTGCCACCTTTAGAGCCAGTCCTCTAATGCACTGAACATAATATGTGACATGCTCAGCATTTCCAGCTCCCAGGAGAAAGAAGCAATTATCCCTTCATAAAAAACCCAAACCAAACCAAAAACCAAAACCAAAACCAAAAACCAAAACCAAAACCAAACCAACCAACCAAAACAAAACAAAACAAACCCAAACAAACAAACAAAAAACCCAACAACAACAAAAACCAACCCCAAATAATTCTTTTAACCTGTGTGCTCCCTATCTGGGCATAAAACTGGTGTTTCCATGTCATTTGAAGTAAGAACCGCTAAAAGACAGCAGAGAGGTCTGCTCTACCAAGAGGCTCCTGTTGTACACTCTTCTCATTTCATGGGTGACAAAGTGTTTGGTTTAACTGCTCCTTCTTTTTGGATTTGATCTCAGAGATTAAACTAATACAGGAATATCAGTTACACACTTTGTAGACTTCTGTGAGCCTGAAGTGAAAGCTGCCACTCTCACCATCAGCTTCCCAAAGAGCAAGCTAATGGCATCACTTCAGTCATTGTTACAGCTCCAGAGGACAAAATAAAGGTCAGTGGTTCAAAAAAACCTGATGGGGAAAGGTGGAAATCAGGCTGAAAGATCAATATAAATTGAGCTGGAAAGACTGGCTTGGATACAAAGCAAATGTTGGTAAATATCAGCCAGTATTTGCTTAGGAATAGGTTTAATACATTATGCATATATTCATCATGATAGTATTACACCCTAAAATCTGCATTCCTTGCAGAAAGTTTGGATACATAGAAACTGAAAGCTGAGAAAATTAATCTTTCATATTAGATAATCTGAGATTAAGTGGCTCTGGAAACAAGCTAAACCTGTTGCAAACCAATCTCAAAAGTTATCTGTCCATATCACTGAAATTTCATTCGGCTCTTCAGAGGAAACTGATTCTGGTGATCTGTGGGGTTGTTGGCATGGGAGTAAACAACCTACAAACCTACAGCCCTGCACTGGCAACAGCCAAGAACACAAATGTTCTTTAAAATCGGTGTCCTGATCATAACTAAGGTCCATGTCCCCCCTCAACATCTTCTCTCCAAACTGAGGGTCCCCAGCCCAGCTGCCCCATCCTGTCTCTGGGGGAACACTGCTTAGCAAAGGAAATGCCATCTCTGACTGATTGCTGTCAATCTCAAAAATATGCACATAAATAATTCATTTTCATCTATTTAGGTTGACATCCACCCCACCACACACTTCCTCAAGATATAAGGACTTGGTTGTGTCTTGGATTTCAGAGCCACATGAAGGGGCTTTAGAAAAGAACAGCTCTTCTTTCCCTCTCTTCCCCCAACAGAGGCTGATTGAGAAAGAGCTGGCAAGAATAGAAAGTGTGTTTAGCATCAGTCTTATGGAGTTTCTGAAAAAAAAAAAAAGAATTGGAGTTTCTTGATTGTCTTGAGGGGCCTTTTCCCCTGTAGAATACATTATTTGCTTGTATGGTTTTGGCTAAAATGGTATTTGCTAAAAAAAAAAAAATAATTACTAATTCCACTGATTCGATACAAATTTCAATGAAGATATTGTGGAATAAAATGTATTCCAATCAGGCATTTTTAAAAATCAAGATAGGGGTTTATAAGTGTGGTATTAAAACAATGTGGTGCATTTCACAATTTACATGGCTCTCCTTGTTCTCACCTTTTCCCATGGACATGTCTTAATGGATGATTTTGGTACATGTGTCAAACCTTTCATTGCAGCTCAAAGCTGACATTTTGCTCTGATAAAGGCAACTGTGATCTGGTCAGTGCAAGGTAATCATGATTTTCCAAACCACATGGGAGAAGATACAACACAAAAGATGAGCTGACAAAATATTGAACCACCCGCTCGTAAAAAAATGACTACAAAGTTGAAAAACAGAATATAAAATACTCTGAAAAACCCCTGAAATCTCACATTTTAACCAGCTCAGATTCTGATATGATTTTGTAAGAGTGTCTCACTTCCCAGGACACAGCCAAATTTCCAGTCTAAATCACCAGCTGGGGTAAACTTTGATTCCTTTCACTTGCTCACAACAGTCAGAGCAACCACTCAAGGTAAAATGAAAGGCAAACCAACAATGCACCACGTTATGAAGGAGTTGGCATTTCTGCACAGGGTCCTGCAGCAGTAAAGGAAATTTTGCTGGTTCCCTCTTGTGCTATTACAGCACCACTCACAGACATTGCCAAGGGGATCGTGGGGAGCACCAGAGCAGAACTTGCAACAAATATTGCAAATGGAACAACAGCAAACACGTTGTAACAGCAGAAAAAAAAGAAAAAAAAAAGCGAGCAGGACTGTTTCACTCGGAGATGAGGTAAAAGGAGCCATTTATCTGGTGTTTGGAGTGTGACTCGCACTTCGCTTGCAGGAGTGCAGGGGATGCTGAACTGGAAAATAAAACTGAATGCTCAGTTTGCTTCTATCCCCTCCAGCTAGAAACTGTAGAAAACGGAGGAAAACTGCAGGGAAGGATAATAAATTTTAAAAGATGTTACCTGCCCTCTGTTGAGCTATTGAAAAAAGCTCAATTATGAAAAGACATTGGTGAATTTTTGCATGTTGTAGGTTTATTTGTGAAATGGAAGTGCCCAGTCTGACAACACTGGGGGGAAAAAGGAGGTAGCTGACAAAAAGAGAGAAGAAAGAGAAAAAAAGAGAAAAGAAGAGGAAAGAAAAGAGGGAAAAAGAGGAAAAAAGAGGGAAAAAGAGGAAGAAAAAAGAGGGGAAAAAAGAAGAAAAAAGAGGGGAAAAGATGGAAAAGGAGGTAAAAATAGGAAAAAGGAGGGGAAAAAGAGGAAAAAAGAGGAAAAAAGAGGGAAAAAGAGGGGAAAAAGAGGGAAAAAGAGGAGAAAAAGACGGGAAAAAGAGGAGAAAAGAGGGAAAAAAGTTAAAGAAAAAAAAGATAAAAGAGAGGGAAAAAAAAGTGGATAAAAAGAGGAAAAAAGTGGAAAAAAATAGAAAAAAAAATGTTCTTCCTGCCTCAGCATGGCTGCTGAGGGGTGGAAGGCAGAAGCACTCCATGTGCTCTGAGGAGATACAGATGATGTGATATGTGCTCCTTCTCTCCTAGCAAAGGGCAGGAAAACCAAGGTAAAGTCATCTGTCAGAGCATTTAGCAAGAGTATGCATCCAGGGAAAAGCAGCAGGGCTGATGGTAGATTTCTAGAGTTCAGGCCCTGCCTGGGACAGTTTATTTCCACATCTCCTAGTCTAAGCAGAATTTGAAGGTTAAAATTGTTCTAATCTTTTTGCTGGCCTTTAAATACCATATTGTTTAAAAAATATTAAAACATGACTACTGCCAGAGAACCAGTAATAGTGCCTCTTGAGATTTATGTGATACTAGAACAGCAACAAAAATCTCAGCAAAAACCCAAAACCCATCTCTTATTGAAGAAACACACAGAGGAAGAAATTATTCCTTTCCTGCCAGAAACAGGACAGGAACTGGATTACTCAGTTACAAAGATGACTTTCTGGGCAGAAGGTTGCCTGTTGTATTCCACTGAGGTACTAAGGTCTGTTTAAAACTCCCATTTGAAGCCCACAACACTACAGAATTGTTCTTCCCTTCATGTGGCCCCGAGCTGCTTTGTAAATTATGGTCATCCCTTTCTCCCTGCTACCAAAATTAATTACCTGATAAATAGAGTTAATACACATGGCTGCTCTGCAACAACCCCAGTGATGGATTTGTGTTTGGGGCACTGCAGACGGCCTTGCCAAGGCACAGACACCATCAACATTTTGATTCTGTGACTGGATGAGCCACTGCAAAGAGATCCCTTTGCAAGGGGCAGGAGCAGAAGGGCTCTCCACCACTCGTGCTGCCTCTGAGGATGGACAGCCTCACGTCTCCAGTGCTGCTCTAGATGTAAATACCAGCTCCAGCAGCCAAAATATTGCCTTCCAACAGCACTGGAGCCAAGGGTGTCAGAAAGAAATGTGCGTGTGCAGCAGTGCACAGCCACTTTCCCTCTTTAATGGCCTGGCACACAGGCAGCTGCCTCCAGATGCTTTGGATGGCAGAGGATAGAAAGAAAAAAAAAAGGTGTGTGTTTTCCTCACTAAATTAGCGTGTGAGGAAAAAGCAACAGCAATCAGTAAGAGAGAGAGCAGCCCAAAATAAAGTATCTGAACTACCACGAGTTTTCTCAGTATCTCAAATATTGCCAAGTAATTAATGCTGAAAACAGCCTCTGGTGGGCTTTTCTCATTTCAAAAAAGGACTGAGAAGCAGAAAGGTAAAACAAGTGAGAGTTCAAGGCTAGAGAGAGACCAAATTCAGGTAGCAAGGCTTCTGTTCTCAACAAGAAAGGACTGCCCTGAGATGCGTTTGCAGCTAACTCAACAACGAAAAAGAGATTTTTTTTCTCTCCCTCCATTTAAATGTTGTGCTGGTCTGTGGAAATGGAGATATGCTGTACAAAGCACAAGTCTGAGTGGAGAAAACAAAATGACATTGTGATTGCCAGTTCCTGCAGACAGAAAAATGGTAAAAACCACAGCTCATTCCTTCACAATGGCCAGGGAATAGAGCTGTGCTTCATCTCACAAAAATAACCAAAGTCAAAACTTCACCCTTTTAAATTCCTGCTCCCACTCCATTTTCCCCCTGAAGAATTACCCCCACCTGTTACAACCTGAAGTTGTTTTTGGGGAAGCTGTGATGCCTTGGGAAGGCTGACATGAAACAGGGACTGGACAGAGCCAGAGAATAAAGTAGGGATTTATTAAAAGACTTTCAGGGTACACCTTGGGCAGGACAGAGCCTGACCAGGGCTACAGCCAAAGTGGACTAAGAATGGTCACAAAAATGGATGACCAGTCATGAGATCTTACACTTTTATATGTTTTGGTCCATTTGTATATTGGGGTTTAATTGTCCAGTTACATCTCCAGGCTGTGAGGTCCCATCCTTCTTGTTCCTCCCTCCAGCCCACCCTTGTTTGTGCTGATGGGCTGAAAGTTGTCCTTGGTGTGCAGCAGGAGAAGGATTTGTTTTGTGTCCCTGCTGTGTGCAGAGCTGAGTGACACTGACTGTGAGCTCAGAGCTGCACCCCTGAGCAGCACAGAACCTGAAAAACACAAAAACTAAAACTTAAGGCATCAGCTGCAAGTGTAGATGCAGCCCTGGGGCAGCACAGCCAGGCAGCAGCACCCAAACCCATCCCAGCACTGACACCTGACAGCAGCACAGATCCCTTATCAGCCAGCAGGAAATGAACACTGCCCCCAATAACTCGAGGTGTCTCTCTCAGTAGATCACAGTGACAATTTAGCAGTTTGTTATGGTGAGTCTTGCAGCGTTTAATTGCATTTAGACAGACAAATTGGAGGAGCTTCCTTCACTGCGCCGAGCGGCGTTTCTAACGGGACACAGGTAACAACTCCCTGTTTGTTTGCAAATAGGTTCTGCTTCAAGCAGCTGGGAGAAAGTAAAACCTTCTCTGAGGCAGTCAGGGATGTGGATTTATCTGCAGATCTAATGGAATTAGGATATAACAATGCAGAGAGACAAAATATTGCTGTTTATTGTGTAGAAGAAATAAAATCACTCCAAGGTGTTTGACTCTCCAGCCTTTGGAAAAATAATAAAAAAGAAAAGAATAACCAATGCATATCAGAGCCTGTCTGATCTAAAATAAGCATGTAAGTCAAGAGTTAATTACTCACAACTCATTTCAGTCAGTAGGCCAAGTTACAGTCACCCTTCATGGGTCTAAAGAAACCAAAGGACAGGAGTGAGAGTGCTCTGCATTTGGAGGATTTGGGACCACAGGAGACATAAAATCGCTCTTACTGCAAAATAGCCAGGAGCCTGACTGACATTTCTGCCATCCCCAGGCCCATGGGTGATGTGCAATATCTTCTGCATCTCAGACTTCTGACCTTTTGTCATAGATCAAAGACATTCAAGATACTTCCTTTTGAATTCAGGCTGCTGGCAGTTAACCCAGCAGCTCCATGTTTGCCAATAAACCACACCCTCAAGGGCCACATCCACACATTTTTTTGACACTTCCAGGTGTGGTAACCCCATCACTTCCCTTGGCAGTCCATTCCAGTGCTTGACAACCCTTACAGTGAAGAAAGTTTTCCTAAAATTCAATCTAAACCTCCCCTGACAGAACTTGGGGCCATTTTCTCTGGTCCTGTCACTTGTTACTTGGGAGAAGAGACCCAGCCCCACCTGGATCCCTTTAGGAGCTGTATGAGGTCCCCTGAGCCTCTTTTTCTCCAGGCTAAACACCCCCAACCACTCCTCCTTTGAGTTGAGCTTTATTCCCGTCATCAGCTTTGTTATTGTTCCATAGAAACAATCTTTTATTCTTTCCTATGAAGTTCACTGGGAAAAAAAAAAAAAGAAACAACCCTGCACATCTGGGTTTTGGGAGCACTGAGAGGTCACCTACAGTTGAAGTGACTGACATGAAATTTTGTGTTATTACCTTACTCCTCCAGCTGTACAGTAGAAAGCAAATGCTACGATGGCACCTGCATAATTCAGACACACATAATATGTCACAGTGAATCAAAAGCCTTAAAGGAAACCTTTTTTCAGGGTCAAATGTGTTTGAGTATCTCTAATGTAGAACAGAAGAATGTAAACAGGCATGAACTGCTATAGTTCTGAAGGGTTTTTCTCATTCAGTTCTCTTTGCATTGTGGGCATCAATCCCAGAACATAAAAAATAACTAGAACAAAGGAAAAAATAGCCAAATAAATAAAAGGGAGCTTCAAAGGGATGATATGCTTCACACTCAGCTGTAAAATGCATCACTGTTGGCAGATCAATATTACCAATTTCCATTTGCACTCCCATCCCAGACAAAGGCAACTCTTCTAACAGTTGCCCTTAACAAGAAAGTCAAAGATTCAACTCTGCAACATTCAGTTCATTGTAATATTAGGGCCAAAAATGAGTGATCCCCCAGTGCTCACTCAGGCCTCTCCTGAGAATGACAGGATGACACACAGGGATCCTCAGTATTCCTGAACTCCTTGATAGTTGGGATAACATAATGCCACGATTCAAACCCAGTCTTTCCCTTTTGTCCAAAATCCCCCATATCCTTGGCCTGTGTTTTTAACCTGCTGGGGGACAAAACAGACTCCTCAACCTGATCAATCACCTCACAGCCACAGTTTGTGGAAGTTTGGGCACGTCGAACTGCTGAGATAGACATTCATAACCTCAGAACTGAAAATACAGACCCAAATATCTTTACAGTGGGTTGAATTAAAAAAAAAAAAAATAGTTATGGGTAACTTATAATTAAATAAGTGTTTAACTTTCTATAAAACAATAGCTATAAAGCTCAAACCTTAACCATGGACCTCACACCTCGAAGATGAGCTGACTGACAATCTGTGAAGCAGAGTTTTCACCTGAGAGTTGTGCCAAGCAGCACATGTGCAACAAAACTGAGTCAGGAGCTCTTTCCAGGAAAAGCAGACACACGGCTCGAGCACAAAAGCAAGTCCAAAATGTCGGAGTTCAGCTGGTGCTCCAGAAATACCAGGCCTTTGTCCCTGAACACCGTGTCTGCTGCGTCCCCCTCCTTCTCAGAGGCTCATAAGGAAATACCAGATGTCAAGCAGGATTTATTACACATTCTCTATGTGATTAAGTTCCTCCTCAGCTTCAGGCAAGGCAAAATTAATTTGACTTTAAAACAAAGCAAATGTTAGTCTAATATGTGCATGTTTTCTGCTCTTTCCTTAGAGAGCAGAGCCTGTATTGCACAAGCAGCTGAGATTCCTTCTGAAACCAATAGGCATTGATTGATTAATCACTAAGGATTTATTGCTCGGTGAACAAATGATGACATATTATCTAAAAGAAATGAAGCAAGTGATGCCTGTAGAGATGTATCTGATGGCCAAAAAACAAAGATGGGCCTTACATTCCTGCAAAAGGGTACCTAGAGTTTTAGTGATATTATTTACATCGAGATTCAAACAGAAGAAAATCTGTTTTCATTTGATTATTTTTAGAGTTTTGTAAGTGGAACCAAACTTACTCTTTCAGCCCAAGGAAACACAGCTCTATTCGAATTTGGGGTAAGCAGTGCCCAGAAATAGAAATGCTTGAAAAGACCCAGCAAAAATGGCCAATTCTTAATCACTGTGAACTCAAGGAATTAGCTCATTGGATTTTTTGTGCTGCATTGATCATGTAACCCTAATTACAACCTTGATTTAGAACTTCAGTTTCTTGGTTATATGAGCTAGGAGCTAATTATTATTTAAGTGTTAATTATCCTAAGCCTATACACATTTACTGAAGTCATCAGGCTCCCTTCCTGTAGATCTAAAGAAAGTATTTTGTCCTGATGTGTCAGCTCTCAGTTTTAGCTGTATTTTGCCATCCATTCAAGATGGGAAATTAGAGCTCAGATCCTCACATCCTTCAAGGAGGACAGATCCTCACATTCTTCCAAGGAACACATGCCTGGGAAAGGTGAAAGGTGGGAAAGGTCCCTCTCAAAGACTGACCCCACTGCAGCAGGAATGAACACAAGGATGGTTTGGAACATTAAAAAAGAGAAAACAGGAAATACAGAGTGAATGAAGCACCAAACTGGTGTCTGTGTGCTGGGATTGGTCTCCCTGGGGCTCACCTGAGATCTGCTGCCAGCACTGCACAGAGCAGACACTGCCCTTTGGCACTGTCACCCTGCAAATAAACACAGAGGGACAGCACTTTTTGTGGGTTCTGCACTTCTCTGCACTTGTTTGAAGCTCACTGTGGTCCAGTGAGGAATGACAGAGCAACTCAAACTCTCTCTAGCCCTAATTAGCCCAGGTAATCATGTTAGGACATGTGTTCCTCTATTTGTAACACAACTTGAGAAAAAAAATTGAAACAACTTCACTCATTCTTATTACAATAATTTTTCTAATAACAAATAATTTTAATGACAAAATTATATAATAGTCTCAGCTGTAACAGAACACTTTTCAGCCATAAAGCTATAAGGGAACGAAACATTTCCCACAGCATTAATGGGCTTTCTTGGACAGTTTATGTTTCAATGAAATATTAATTCTTGATCATTTGTCATGTGTTAATTAGGAGAACAATCTGTAGGAAGCCTAGATTACCATGCAAATGTTCATTAGGTCATAATTTATGTTAAGTATTTCTAAGTATAGGACCACAAGAACCACATATAGCAGCAGATGAACTTTAGGGAAAAAATTGCATTTGAAAGAGTTATTATTCTATATAAATATGAGACTTACTATGCTTTAATAAACACCAAAGAACCTGTATCTATTTAATTGTCCAAAGTTTCCTCTCCCCTTTCTACCCAGAGTCACACCTGTCTCTGGCCAAGTTCGATGAGAACCTGGGAGAAGATGGTGAGGTCTCTTTGAAATGCAACAGCTGAAGTGTCATGAAAGTCCTGGAAAAAATAGCAGGTTTAATTTATATTGGAGCCAAAACACACAGTCCTCCAAAATCTGGAATTCTGGTTCATCAGGTGGGGCTGGAACTTTCCCCTCTACAGTCAACAGCAACACTCCTGGAGTCACTTCTTGTTTTTTGACAAGTGGCTCACTGTGGCACTTTCCCAGAGAGAGGGAGAAAGCAGCTGAGAAACAGGAGAATCCTTCTCAGCATTTGTCCCACTGCTCCCTTCAGGGACAGGGACACAGGATAAAAACATTTACAGGACGTAGCTTTTCAAATCTGAGAGGAAAGAGCATCCTCCAACCTCAAGCTCCTCCTCAGAGGGTTTTCACTTTTATTTTTTGCTATACACAGGCACTGCTCCTGGCAGCAGGATTTTGTTTTCAGGTGGAGAAGCAGGACCTGCCTCAGTCCAGGGCAGCATTTATTGTGCCTTGCTGGCCCATCACCTGGAAACACCTCAGTGCTGCAGCCAGTTTGAGGCAGCAGAGAAAACTCTGCTCTGGCATTTTCTGTGGAGCAACCACTGAAATAAACAGCTGCAATGACACACTGTAGTGGGATGAAGATAAATTTATTTTGCTGTTTCCACACTCCCACAACTTTTACACCTCCCCACACAAATCTGCCCAAGCTGCTTCCACTTTGTTGGTATTATCAAAGGAAGAAAAATAGCACTAGGCTCTGGAGGGAATACCAGCATTAACTCCCCCTGCTTCACTTTGAAGACCAACATTAACTGTTATTTTCATTTGTTGAACTACATTTCAATTGATTTTTTTGATTTGTTTTTTGTGGTTTGATTTTTTCTTTTTAAAAGGGAAAAAAAACATTAAATGACACAAGAGTTAACAAAACAGATGCAATTCCACATAAAGTCATATGTCAGCTTTACCTTCTCCAAGCTATTTCTAAAGTAAACAATGTCAGGTTGGGAAAAAAAAAAAAAAGATAATTCATCCATAACACCTGACACTTGAGGAGCTAGAAACATGAGTTTTGGAAAAAAAAAATAGTACAGAAGGAATATATTTAAGTTTTGCTCTTTTTTAGTATGATATAAGACACTCACCCTAAAAAGACAAAGTGAGAAAAGGAGAGAGACCAGCAAAAGTAGCAAGGGGAATCAAGGGCATTTAACCAATTTAAACACTAACTTTCCAGCAGGGACAAACAAAGTGGAGGGACACGGGAAAGCACAAACATTGCAGATGACATGAAAAAACACAAACACTTATTTACCATTCTTCCTAATGCAAAGCTGGTGAAAAGCATTAAAGACATCACATGTCATATTGATTTAGATGAGTGATTTTTGGATTGGTGTAATTGCTATATGGCACAATTACTGGCATTTCACACCAGTAAATATATGTATTTTAATGCACAGCAATTACTTGGTTCCAGGTCACTACACAAGCTTGAGCTGTGTTAACAAGGGGTGTAGAGAAATAGAGGGGAAGCAGGACCCTGTGTCCCAGTGCTGCAAAGGAAATAACTGGTGGTGTGGCCTCTGAATCCCACAGCAGGTCCCAGATGCATGGCAGCACAAGGTCTGTGCCCCAAGAGCTGCTGGGGCACCTGCCCTAAGTCCCTTGGGTGGGTGAGCAGTGACAAGGGTCACCCTGTGAACACTCTCTGTACACAAACCAGCAGCTGAGCTGCTCAAATGGGCACAGAAAACTCCTGGTCATGCCCAGGACACCCCAACAATCCCACCAGTGCCTGGGAGTGTTGTCTGAACTCTCCTGGAGCTGGGGCAGCCTTGGGGCCGTGCCCATTCCCTGGGGAGCCTGGGCAGTGCCCTCTGGGGGAAGAACCTTTCTCTAATATCCAAAATAAACCTGCCCTGGCACAGCTCCAGCCATTCCCTGGGTCCTGTCACTGACCAGAGAGCAGAGTTCAGCCTCACCCTCCACCTTTTCCCTTGTGTGGAAGTTTTAGGCAGCTTTGAGGTGTTCCCTCAATGTCCTCTTCCCCAGGCTGAAAAAGCCCAGTGACCTCAGCTGCTCCTCTTAACTGATGACATAACTTGTGCTATTCACTGGAGCAATTTAAGCCCTTCAGCTCTGAGGAAAACCCCTATTTCACATTTATTTCCTTGAAAACAGAGCACAGTTAATAATTATTTCAGTGGAGATGAGCACAGCACCTTGCCCTCAGTTTGGAATATCACATTTAAATCACCCTGTACACAGTGATGGTGTTGATTTCGCAGCCCCTCAGGCTAAAATAGCTTTATTTCACACTGCCTATACATTTCTCAGGGCAGAAATGGAATCAATACACACAAAGGAGTGCAAGGAACCCAAAAGGAATGAGAACAGTTTTTGTGGAATTGATGTCGCCACGCATCCATTAGCCCCACTCAGTAATTAGGAAATTAAAAGTGTCTCAGTGCTCCCCTCCACTGAAGGTCACCCTTGAGGCCCTAAAGTTGGGTTTAGATGCTAATTAAGGGTTTGCTGACATGGGCTACCAGCAGAAATCCTGAGTCCCTGACTTATTATAAACAAATGCACATCCTCTATAGGGGATATTTTCAGGAGCACCTAAGGCTCAGGTTTATCACCACAGTTTGTAGGGCAATAGCCTGGCTGTACACATATATTTCACTTTAATAACATCTTCCTTCTTTCAGAGAGTAAAATTGGGTTCAGATTAATAAACCAGGGCACTCCGTATTATGCATACCCACAGGCACAAGTGAGTCAATCAATATCAAATTTCAGCTGCACCTTCTAACAGTTTTTTGCTGATAATTTAGTTCATTAACAAAATCTGAGAAACATGGCATGAACACACACAATTAAGATAATGCTTAAAATACTGAATTTTGGTCTTGTGAGCCCCTAGGATGGTATAATAGCTTAAAAATAGGCTATTCTGAACACCTGAGTGCAGAAAGCACATTTGCAATCAACAGATGTGATACTGAAGCAACACAAAGTAGCTCAGCCTGGGAAGCAGAGTACCAAATGAACCCAGGGAGTGTGTCCTGATGCACTTGTGCTGCCTCTGGAGCTGGTGCAGGCTCCCACCAGGACACCTCTGTGTCCTCTGCTCTCTGTGGACATGCCTAGAATCCTTTCATGAGGGAGGGATATTCATAGAATTGAGAACATTGAAATGAAACCCTGATGCAGCTTCTAAACTAAATGCCTGAAAACCCATGGCTGAAATCCACAGAAAGCACAAACCTGCATTGGGGTACCTAAACCACTCTGTGCCAGGAGACATCTTTGGAGATCAGATAAAGTCACCTGAGTTTAAGAATAATTTATCTGTTATCCAAAGTACAAGATGTTGAAAATAGACTTTCTTTAGATAATCTTCCTTTCTGAAGTAATAGACAAGTTATTACAGAACATCAGAGCAATTGCTACCCCTAATTCCCCATCCCAGCAGCAGCTGATGCCAAAGGGGCTTGGAAAGGGTACAGAAAATTCTGTGGGAATGAGCTCCATGAAAACCTGCCCAGTGCAGGAACACAGAAAAGCCACTACAACACAACCAATAGGAAATAAATCTGCTGGGAACAGACAAAAAATACTATTTAAAAACCAAAACAGGTAGTTTACAACTGATCCAATAGCAAAGGGGTTACCAGGTAAGAGGGAAGATGAGGTACAGGCTATAGGGACAGGCTCCAGCACAGTGCAACAAAACTTATGAAGAACAAAAGAAGGTGGAAATAATCAGAGCATGAAACAAAAACCTTAATAAGACTTCTGGCTGCACATATAAATTCAACAGCTGCATCTTAGATGGCTCATGCAGCATGATTCAGACACAGCCAGGATGACACAAGCTGAAGATGATATTACAGGCAGGGTGAAATTATTTACAGTGGACAACACTGGAAACTGAGACTTGACACAATGATGAGGCCAGCTACAGCTGTGACAAGAGAAGAACTTTGTTCTAACTGTATTGGATCAGATTAAAAAAACAGATATCAGGGAGACAGGTGCAGGTTTTAGTGCAGGCATAACTAGGATTTGCACTAGAGACATTAGATTAAGATTTGAATAGCAGGATTACACTGATAAATGAAGATTGTAAACTAAAAATATGATCCAACTATATCTATAGTTTATTAGTTGTCTAAGTGCCTAATCTGGTTTTTTTTTTTTTTTGAATCCCACCATACGTTGACTTGTGAAGAGTCTGACACGTTGCAAAGTGGTTCAGTAGCTTTGGCCTCTTTATTGAAGATCATTGCATCCTTCTTCCCTTTTGACCACCCAAACACTTCCCTGGCCCCTGCAGACCCAGTCACACACCACACTCCCTCTGGAGGGCCTGAACAAAAGCTGCCACGACAAATTTTCTACCTCAGTGGCAGAGATTCCTTTTGCCCTGGTTAAGATGAAGTGTCCTGATTAAGCATTCACTCCTTTCTCTGTTGGGTCACCTGGCTCATCTGAAATCCCTCACACGAGCCATCAGTGGATTTCTTTTTGGTAGAGGGTCTAAAGCTGCTTTTCTGTATAACCCTGGAACAGTTATCTACTGCCCTGAGGTTTTTGGACAGTGCTGGTAAAATGCCACTGAATCACCGTGGTTTCACTTGGTGCCTACGTTGTGCTGAGGGAGTAAAAGAGGATGAAAGCTCAACTGAGGACTAACTGCTTGCTTTGGAAAGATTTTCTCCTATACAAAGACAGTCAACTTCTTCCATCCCCTTTTTCTTGGCAGTTTTGGAGTCTGAGTTACAATATTTGCACCAGCTCATCGTTCCACGAGCTTCTGCAAAACACTTCATAGTTTCCATGGTTCATATTTTCATACTGATAGTACAGGTTCTGAGACTGAAAGAAACAGAAAAACCTACTAGAAACACTTATAATTCTATGCTAAAAATTACAAAGAAAAACGCAAATGATGGTCAAGTCCACTCAAAAAAATTAAGGGTCATAGTAGCTCACTTGAAAAATTTCAACTAAAATTAATTATCTGAGTAACTATTTCTTTATTTGTATTTTCTGTAAGTTTTTTTAAGTACATTTTTTGCCTCAAATGGAAGCCTAACAAGGCAAGTCTGAACTGATTTAAGAAGATGTATTTTCATTAGCAGGTGATTTACTACAGCAGAATATGTGTTAGATCCAGCAGTAAAGGCAAATTAATTGAACCAAAAATACTTTAGGAAGAAGCAATCTCAGTCATCAAGTGTTAGGAATCAAAAAAGATTAATACAGGGATGTTCATGACCTCTACTTGTAAATAAACATCAAGAAAACTTTTGTCCCTTCAGAAAATGAATTCAAGAGAGCCTCGGAAACTGTAATTAGTATTAATTTAGCTGATTGTACACTTAGATAAGATGTGCACAAAATGGTTTCAGACTTTAAGGGAAACAGACAGCTACACAGACCAATTAACAGATTTTTAAAAGACCTGGAGATATGTAATTAATTAGAGGAACACAGGCAATGAAGGGATTCTAAGAAACTGGTGGATCCGCAGACAGGAGCCAAGGAATCATTGGAAAGAGGTTGTGGAATGGCAGGAGAGGGGAAGATCCTCTCTCTGCAGCCCTGTGCCAGCTCCAAGAGCAGCAGGGAGCAGCTCATCCTCACTGAACTTAGCACAGGCACTGAGATAATTGGGAATCTTCTGGGGGAATCTTTTTGGAAACTGTTAGCACACATTCTGTACAGCTGAAACCTCCTGAGGAGGAGCCCCTTGGGATTTTGATGGGAAAGAGCTGCTGAGGAGCAATCCAGGTTTTGGTCAAAGGCACAGGGACAGCAGAGCTCAGTGTCAGCACACTGCCCTGACCCAAGAGTAACAAAGAAAAACTCTTCCTCCCCTTAATTCAGGACATAAACTGTGAATTCTCCTTGCCCAACTTCACTGCACCACCTTCACTCCCTGACCTCGAGGCCCTTCAACAATAGGTGGATCTTTATTTCGTTCCATTCTCCAACAAAACCTCTGAGAGCTCCTTTCATCTTGCTTTGAAGTAGATATTTTTAATGAACTGTTTACCAGCCAAGTCTAATTGTGCAGCATAACTAGTGCAACTTGAAAAAGCACTCAGAACTGCTCTAGAGATGGGAAATGACTACAAGCCAAAAGTTGCAAGGGGGAGCAAATGAAAAACTTCTTTTTAAAAAGGCTCCTGATGTCAGTGAATCTGTTATTCCTCCTACTTTACAAAGCGTATCCTTGCTCATCATGAAATTTCTTTGCATTTACCAGCTTTGCTTTCTATTCAGCCAAAGACCTGTCTGGGCTGCAGCTACCAACGGGTGTCATAATGACACAAAAATGTAATGTAACAGTTGTAACAAAGCCAAATCTAAGGAATGGCAGGCTTTTAATATTTCAATAAGGTTAAAGCAGGAGTGTTAAATTATTTAGGTTCAGGAATAAGATATAAGCACTAGAGCAATATCACATCCATACTCATATATCTTTACACGTGTAGAGGTGATAACTATGTGATAAATTGCTGGAGTGTGAGGTAAATTAATTTACTATGCACTTTGATCACAATACTCTCTCCTGGCCTACTAATCCATTTCCCAGCAGACTTGCTCTAACATCCCAAATCACAAAACACTTTTACTGCTGCCACTAAAAACAATGTTTCATAGTTTACCTCTCTTTTTCTCCTCACAGGTGGGGAAGTTTCCCTCCTCGAAAAAATAGGAAATATAAATTAAGTTATGGGAAAGCATCCAGATGAAATCTTTATATCCTCCACTCTTTCATGTGATGTAACTATATAAGAGATTTATAAGGAGGAAACATCTTCATATACTGACAGCTGGGCAAGATGCTGTGATGCTGGCATGATTCTGGTGGAAAGAGAAAAATGAATAAAATACAGATATTTAACACTTCAACTAGAATGATTTAATATTGCCAATAGAGAAATAATACATATCTAGATACAGAAAAGCACTAAAAGTTAAACCTAATCTACAAATGTGCTCACAATTTGATATTTTAGGGCTACAGACTATTACATGATAAAAAATTATAGTTAATGTTCATCGCTGCCTGCAGTGTGATGGAAGCAAAATGTCTGGCAAGTAAAGAAAGCCTGCTACTTCCCTAAATCCCTAAATCCCCAGCCACAGCTACCAGGAGCAGGGATTCACAGGAGCATCCTCTCCCTGCCAGGCTCTGAGTATCACACCCAGGTGAGGTGCTGCCAGGCTGGAGGCTCCCAAGGGGAGCAGATTTACCCCTCTGCCCACCAGGCTGGCAAACAGCTCTAAATCCGAGTTATGATCTATCACAAAGCTGAACAAACCATCAACTCAGGTGCTATTTACTGGAAGATCACCAAGCAGATTGATTTCATGGATTTGCAGCTCCTGGACCTTGCCACACACACAGAAGGGCTCAGTGCCTGAAAACCCCTTTAGTGGAAGGAATCCATGTGAATGTGGGGAATGCAAAGCAAGAAGGGAGCTGGATTACAGTAAAGCTGTGGATGCAAAGCTGTGGTATGGACATACCAGCACTACCTTCCTCCAGTTTGCCATGGCTTTGCTTACAACATGAGCTGCACTTACCCAGATATGAATTATTGACAGAAAGAGCCATGGCAGACTTAATGACACTTTGAGCATTCTCTGCTCTTGAGTCAATAGATATGCTTTAGAATTTGTTACAGGAATCATAATTCAAAATGTAATAAAGAAAAATATTTCTAGAGAAGAACAAAGGCAGGGTAATTGATGCAGGTTTCAGGTTTCATACATTTATCCTTTCTGATTTGAAGTCCTTCATTTAGAAAACCTATCCTTGTGAGCACTGAGGTCTGCCTAGCTGTGGCCACCAGAAAGCAGAATGTAAAATAAAAATATTAGAAGTATATATATTTTTATTGGGGTGGGGGCAGACAGATAACAAAACAATAAAAAATCAGGGAATTTGAGTGAGTGATTTTACCTGAAGAATGGCAGAAGCCCTGTGCCTTTTCCACCCCCAGGTCAGCTGGAGCTTTGTCTGGTGGAGGCAGGAGACCTGGACAATGAGTGCCCCACTGGGGCCACAGCTCTCCAGCACCTCTGTCAGAGCTGTGGTCTGAGGACAGACAGAGCCAGACTGGCCCAGGGACACAGGGAAGAGGAACATGGAAAATCAGAGTGTTCTGAGCTCCTGCAGTGCCCAGCCAGAGCAGCTCTGACACTCCTTGTCCCTGCAGCAGCAGAGAGAAACCTTCACTGCTGCTGGGGCAGCAGGAATTCTCTCAGAGGGTAAGGGGGAAATCTGCAGAAGGCAGCAGCATCCATTTCCCATGGCCAATGCAGCACAGGGGATTTTCTGCTGTCCCTCACAGTGCTGTTCCTGCTGCTTTGAGCCATGACAAGCCATGTCCCAGGGGAATCATCTTATCCCAGACTGGCACTTGGACAGGGAGGAAAGATGCTCTCAGCAAGAGCAGGACTGAAAACATTCCAGCCTTCATCAGGACCAGCAGGAATGCAGCCAGACCCCAAACCCTTGTGAGTGTTTGAATAACTGAGGGCAAGACCTGGTAGCCAAAGGGAAACTTTTAGCACTGAGTTACTCAAGAGGCGCCTAAGACCTTGCTGCTGTGAACATCCCACTATGGGCTGTACTGAGAAGACAGGAAATTAGGGAAGAGCAGAGGACAATCACGTGAAGATTCCAGCTCTGCACACTAAAAATGGGTCTCTGCACTACAAGATGAGGTAATGCACAGAAGCCAGCAGTGAATATCCCTGTGCCACAAAGAGCAAAACGTCAGACAAGCCTGGCCATTTGCCTGTCCCCACCTTCTCACTTTGGGAGATGATACATTGCCCCCTTCCTCTACCCTCCTCAAGAAATAATGAATGGAAACTCATAACATAAAAGCAGCCATAAATAAGGAGTCTTTGAAGCAGAACAGAATTAAGCCTCCTTTTCTTAAAGCATCTTTCCCAAGCTTCCCATTTACAGACGGAGGATTTGCAGACAAAGGAGGGTGTCTAAAACACTGAGGATTTTTGTAATTTTGATGTTTAAACAAATAAGAGGAGAGGTAGGCAGAGTGTTATATAATCCAGCATAAAATTTCTCATCTTTATGTTAAAAAGGAAAGAAATTAGCACCCTTGCCTCAAGGTTTAGTGTCCTGAAAATGTTTAGCAGCCTTTTTTTATAGAATTGCATCATTACCTTGTGCAGATATAATACACAGGATGCTTCTCAAAAGTATACCAAAAAGTACTTGTGCATTCACACTATGCAGTAGCTGCCTCCATAATTTATGGGCACCATCCTATGCAAATCATTGGAAAGAAAATGACAGATCTCAGGGGCCGTTTGTTGTTTAATCTCACTTTGTCATGATTCGAAAAAGAACGATGTGAAAATACAAGGAAAGTCATCCATAATGGTAAAAAAAGATTCTTGGACGTTCTTCGTTGTCTTCTAAGAAACATAAATAATCACCTCACTCTCAGCTCCGAAATGAATCTACATTTTCTGTTCCACATGAAGGGCCATCAAAATCCTAAGTGTTTTACACCCCATTCTATTTCTGCTGGCAGAAAGTTGGGGCTCTAAGATTTGACAGCAAGAGACCATCCACTGAGATGGGGAACAGCATGAAAAATGTCACAAAACTGGGCTGGGACTTCAGCAGGCATCACAAGGCTTTGGAAAGAGGCTTGTGCTTTGGGCTGCTAAAAAATAAAATACCCAAACCCTTGGTGTGGCGTGGCTGGATGCCAGGTGCCCACCAAAGCTCTTCCATCCCTGCTCTTCTCAGCTGCACAGACAAAATCAAAGGCAGGGCAGGGAGAGGCCACTCTCCTGTCAGAGGGGACTGTCAGAGGCCAGAGAGACTTCACTTGGGGAAATCACTTGGATCTATTACCAAACCAGAGCAGAACGATGAGAAATAATTAAAAAAAAAAGTCTCAAAGCCACTTTCCCTCCCATGCCTTCTCTCTTTCCAGGCTGAGTTTCTATCCCAAATTCCCTCCCTCCTTCCCAAAGTACCATATTGTTGACACCTCCTTTTCTGAGGGGTTTAACCTTGGCCAGCAGAACCCTCCTGGAGCCTCTGGCACTGGTTCTGTCACACAGGGACACTTCTGGCAGCTTCTCACTAAAGCCACTGCTGTAGCCCCTCTTCTGCCACTAAACCTGGCCAAACCCAACACATCAGATCTCAACCTCTCAAATTTACTCATATTTGGATGGTGCTGAAAGTGATATGGTCCTGCCAGAAGTGTGTGAGGTTTGGGGTTTTTTCTACAACTCTATTTCATTAAATGTCTCCTGGCACATAACCCCCAACTCATTTACTGCCAGTCCTGCTATAAAACAAATATGTCCATGTAGGAAAACCACCACAATTCCCTCCATCCTCCCTGCAATGAAAAAGGCACAATTAGGTGCATTTTTTCACAGCTGCTGGGTTCAGTGACTGCTATTAGATCACACAGAGCTCCACTGCTGAGGACTCATTCTGCTTTCTCTGGAGGAGGACAACAGTGGTCCTGTGCAAGGCAGAGCTGAGTTTATATAAAAATTACAGAAGCAGATGTTATTACTGAGATGAAGAAACACATTTCCAATACTTTGTTCAAAAAAAACCCTCAAAACCAAACCCTTAAAAGCATCTGTCAAAGAAACCTTTCAGTCTGAGTTTCCTCCAGGACAGTGGAGTTGCTGCTGAGATGTGTGCTAGAGGAGGAGCATTTGTGTCTGACGTGGATTTCTGTCACACTGATGAGGGAAATGTGCTCCTCAAACTAACAGAGGTCTGGAGATGACTAAAGCCAGCAAAACACAACAGACTGCAGACAAAAAGGGGTTTGACAGGGCTTTGCCTTCCCTCTCTCTGGGCTCCTGCCTCTGCCTGAATGGATGGACAGAGGCCATGGGCAGGGCTGGGGCAGCCTCAGCCTCCCCCAAAACTCAGAGAGAAGCTACAGGTCAAGCCTTGAGTTCTAACACAGCAGAGTAGCACAAAGTCTTTGTCTTTCACTCTGCTTTGGGAGTTAGGGAGAGGGACTCAACTTTCCCCCCAAAGAAAGAAAAATCTCCCAGTGTTCCCTGTCCAGAGGGCAAACTTTGGAAGGAGCTGCTCCTGTATCACACATCTTCTGTTAATTAAAACCTCCTCTTCACATATATTAAGCTCTGAATGACCAGCAGCTGCCCCCACCAGCTCAGAGCAGAGCCATGAACTCAGCTTCAGTGGCAGATTTTAGACCCGTCTTGTCCATCTCCTCCTTTTCTGGCAGGGTTAGGGGCTGTCCCAAAGCCCTTCCAACCTTCCACAGAACACTGAGGGCTATGGACTGGGAGTCTTTGCTGTCTCATACAAAGTGAGACAGGAAAATCCTGATGTCTCATCTCTGCTCTCCTATTAATTTCCCCAAGATGTGAAATGGAAGAGCTATTGGAAGGCACTCTCCCTTCCAGCCATATCTTAACACCACAGCTCTACTTTAGAGAGAAAGATGAAGAGCCAGCCCCTAAAGCAGAACACAGCTTCTGATTAGAGATACTCTGGATTAAATCTATTTAAGGAAAGAAGCATTGCCATCCCTAGTTGTTCTGTTTGGTTGGGTTTTTTGTGTGTCCTTTTTTTTTTTTTTTTTTTTCTTTATCTGGCCATTTCCTCACACTTCTTTCAGTGTCCAGAAATTAGGCAAATTGTTTCAGGTTTTGTTTTCTTTTTTTTTTATTTTTTTTTCTTTCCCACTTAGTCAGAAAAACAATCAAGTGGTTCTAAACTAATTTCAAAATGTAAATACTGCACCAAACCAACACTTGATATCTTGCTTTGGCTGTCATATTAAAAAAAAAATTCAATTATTTACACTGCTTTAGTCACACAACAAAAGCAACGCTGCTTTTCAAAATGTAGACTGTTACCCTGTACTCCATCGAACTAAAAAATAAACAATTGTCACAACAGAAAATTTGCTACAATTACTCAAGCATTTGAAAGCTTATCACCACAAGAGATTCAATGAGCATTTTTTACGTTAATTCATCAGTAGAGAGGGAATCAAGTCTTGGTTTGATACTCAAGGCCTAATGAGAGGCTTTAGATACTTTCTGCAAGCCAGCAGCTGGTGCTGGGTTTTGATACTTTCTGCAGCAGCTGGTGCTCAGACATCTTTTCATTGCGTGAGAGAGAAGGATCCTCTGGAAAAGGATCCCTTGTCAGGACTTCCCAGCCCAAAGAGGTGACTCCAATCTGAAGCGGGACACACAATTCATTCCATAACAGCAAAAGAGAGCACAAAGTTCTGACATGAAACAAAAATGCTGATAAATATCTATAGAACCTCTGAGATTGTGTGTGGCCGAAACAGAGATAAATCCTGGAGAAGACCTTTCTTCAGCTTGGAGGTTTTCTAGGTTCCAATAAATGAGAAGCAAAACTTCTGCAGCTGACCTCGACAGCCACAGCCCAAAAATGGCCATCAGTGGGGAGGGACACAGGACACTGACAGTCTCCTGTCCCCAAGTGTGTGCCCACACCTCTGGCTGGCCCAAACAACACAGGTTCTCTTCCACCCAGGGTTCCCAGAGCACAGTCCTCTTTTGGGGCAGATCTGGGGCTTTCCCCCGAGTAATCTGGTCTTGGAGTCAGTGAAGAGATTAAGGTTTTGGGGTTTTTTCTCCAATTATTGCAAAAGAAACAGAACGATTTTTTTTTTTTTTCCCTTTATAAGATGACATTTATCTTGACACAATTTTCCAAGTTGCTGTAGCTGGCCTGCAAGAACTGAGTAACAGAGGGCAGGTAATATTTGCCAGTCAGACACATTCCAAAAAATACACCGAGTTATACAGAATCCATTTTACACTTCCAGGAAAAGGCTGGAAGCACAGCACTAAACTCAGGTGGGAAATGCAGGTTTCAAGTGAGAAATGTGTTTAAAGAGGAAGTCTTTTTGTCTGTCCTAAAGCAAGCCCAATCCCCTCACCTTTTTAAGGAAGCAGTTTAGTAGAAAGTGGGAAGCTCCAGACTTGAAGCAGAGCTGACACTGTCTGTCCACAGCTCAGCCTGGATATTTCCTGGACAAGAAAACATTCCCTGGGCAGGGGAACACTCCCTGGGCGGGGAAACACCCCCTGACATGGCACAACTTGTTGTCAATTGAGCAGCAGCAGCATGAGGGCTCTTTACACCTCTCAGCTGGGGCACTCTGAGCCATTACAGCTCAACCACCGTGGAAGTTTAAGCCAGCGTGAAGTTGGCTTAGAGCAAAGCCTTGATTTCATGGAAAGGGGGAGCTGAGAGGCTCCCTGATCCATCAGCCAGCCAAAGCCAAGGACAGAGCACAAGGGAGGGATCCTGCTCTGGGTGCAGCTGCAGGACTGTGTGTGGCAGCCCCCAGAGCAGGCTGTGAGCAGCAGAGTCACAAAACCTGTCTTGTTTCTATCCCAGCTCCCAGAAACGTGCTCCTGGGGGAGAGCTGTTTGCCCTGATGGCACTGCTGGATGCTGCACAGGCTGTCCCTGGGCTGCTCAGAAAGAGAAAAGAGCCAAACAGGCAGAGGTTGCTAGAGTCCCTGTAAAACCAGGCTGCCTTTATAGCAAATGAGGCTCTGAGACCCATATGGGATATCAAAATATGGAATAATCCCTCCTGACAAAGGCATATTTGACTTTTGTTCATATCTTTGCCTCCTATGTGAAATCTGGACATTAGAGCACTTGGAAAGCAACAGGACACAGCTCAGAGTAAGACATTCTGAAACTTAAGATCCTAATTTATAATATGCATTATATAGAAAAAATTATTTTACTGTAGTTAGATTTTAAAACAGGTTGGCATTCTAAACTCTGCCTGAATTTCCCCTCCAGATTTTGATTCACAGATTCTGTCAGGACTAAGGGATAACCTCTTCTCACCTGTTTAAGAGCACGGCCCCTCAGATCTAGGGAGCAGCAGACTAAAGACACACAATCCTCAAGAGAAGGACTTCAGTATAAACCTGATACTACTTTGTAGCTTGTTCCCATCTCTAGACAATACAGATTACACCTTTTCCTTTGATAGGCTGAAAAACAAGAAAGGAACGTGAGAAATAATTCATTTCACCTAAGAACAGGGTTATGGAGGGACCTGCACAGGCTGAACCTCAGAGGACTGACTGGGACAAAGAACTGCTCAATTCCACACTGCCTGTAGGAGGTACCAACCAAAACACGTGTGGGGTGTGCAGACACCAGAAACCACCACAAAATCTTTCCCACTGGAAGAGTCTGATCAACAGAAATAGTTTTTCCTATGGGCAGAAGAGGTTATGGTTTTTATTTTTCCCAGATTTTCTAAATCTATCAGTTAATCTGTTAATAACATTTAATCTATCCTACCAATATCAGGAAGTAGGAAATTCTTTCTAGCATTTAAAGTTGTTTGGTTTGGCTTTTTTTTTTTTTTTAATCAAACAGCTTCATTTTGACACTTTTTAAATAGAACTGTTTGAAATTATTGAGTTTATTAAGATATTGCTGGTGTTCAAATTGAGATGAAACCAAAGGGAATTCTGTTGTTCAAACACCACATCAAGGTGCATCAACCAAGAGGAGGAAGCTCAGAAAGCCTTTTCCAAAAGTGACAGCCATAGGAGCTTACAGAAAGAAGGACTTAGAAAAAATGAAGGAAACTGATTTAGAGGAACGGAGAGGGAAAATGAAGATTGAAACAGGATAAAAACCTACAGAAAACAGCTGGTATTCTGCCTGCACTGTGGACCTTGCACTAAATGACACCCTTTGTGTCTGGTGGTCTCCCAGGGGTGGTTTTGGAGGGTTAGAAATACAATGTGCCCTGGATGTTCATTGCCCACAGCCTGCTCCCAGTGAAGGCACCTCAAAATTCCCCTCCTACAGCTGTGTTTCAGCTCTTCCTCCCTCCATCCTTTGAGTGGGGAGCTCCAGAGCTGACATTCACCTCTTGGGACTCAGAAGAGACCAACCAGGCTCGTAATGGAACTGGAGTAACCATGAGAAGCATGAGATAAATATCTAATAACCACTCAGCTCATTCAATTCAGCATGTTATCAACAGCAGGGATCAGCATTAAACAATTACCCAACTCTGCCCTTGGGCAAAGAAGGAAATGCAAAATATTCCCAAAGAAGTCGCTGAGGAGGACACAATCAACCTCAACAGAATTCACTGTGTCCTGCCTGGCAGCATCCTGACTCCCAGTGTGCTGTGGCAAATTGGGATACACGAGGCTGGAGGATCACTAATGTCTTTTCTCGACTTTTGCCCACCTGTGAGCCTCATCCTGCACCTCTGCTGGGGGTACAGATGGGTTTTCATGGATAGAGGGGAGGTCCTGGTGTGTCCCTATTCCTGGGAAAGCCAGGAGCTGCCACAGAAAATTCACAGGCTCCACTGTGAATTTCCCTAATGTATTAAAGATTTCAGCAGAGGACAAATGTCAAGGGAGGGCACAGAAGGTTGCCCTGCTCTTAGGCATTGAATAATCTCATTTAGGGACAGCTATCAGTGCTGCTTTGGCCTCGTTAATTCTCTCTTCCTAAGTCAGACACTCACAGCTTTTGTCTACTGCTGTTATCAAGGCATTTGCATGCACTAATCCATGACAAATGGCTTCATTTGATGCACATCTGATTTCCTTGCCTGCCAACTAGGAAGAGATAATAGAAATACCAAGAGAAACTAAATTAGAACTAAAGGAGTCATCTATTTGTTGGAGAAACTCAAAACAAAGTTAGGATAAACACCACCCAGGCAGCTGACTTAATGGAGAAAGCACTGAGATTACAGCTGAGGAAACACAGTTTCTAATTACCTGGAAGGAAAAAAAAAAATGCTGCATTTTAAAGCTTCACAAAAAGATATTGCTGAAGAAATAATTATACTACAGATGTGGGAGCTGGCTTAGACACAGTCATTTTCTGTCAGATCCTGCCTCAGCATGCTGAAAACAATTACAAACTCAAAAAAACCCTCTGTGAGCATCAGGTCACTCCTTGGGGTTGTTCTGTTGAACACAGAGCAGTGACTTCTGGCTGCCTGACCACCCAAATCTGAAAACACCCCATACAAGTAACCAAAAAGAGGAATTTAATGTGTTAATGAAAGTCACAGTAAATTGTGCTAGCTTAGCCATGAGAGCTTATGATTAAAGCAAGATTTTTCCCCAGATCTCTGCTGTTTAATGGAAAGTGTGTCCTTGTATGGAAAAGGGCAACTTCTGCAAATCTCCTTTAATTTCAATGCTGCTCTAACCCAGAAGAAGAGCTGGTACCAGCCAGGAGGACACACACAGGCCCTTCCTCATGGTCACCCTGGTTCTGAATTTCAGCTCTCTGTGGTCTTGACTCCTCTTGGGAAAGAGGCAGCCACTGGCAGATCTGAATTTATGCTCCAGACAGGATTTATGCCTTTATCAGGATGATGGCTTGTTTGGGGTAGCTGCTGATACCTACAGAGATAATTTTTTTTCCCCCAAAGAGGAGTATCAAGGCAGGAATAAAGAAGGCACGAAGACCACTTTTTAAAGCTTCAACTTAAGAAACTGATTCTTAAAAACAAACAAAACCCCCAAATGTTAAGTCCTCAGAATTTCCTGCTCGGTTCCAGTTTGGGCTTTAAAACATGAAATAGGCTGGTGTTCAAAGGTTTCTGAACTGTAAAATTAGCCAATTTCTAAACACATGATAGAAAGCATTGAACTACTATATCACAGAAATAAAATAATGGAGTTTTTTAATGAATATAATTACAGAAAATACCCATCTAGTCATATTTCAGTGTATTTTACCTTCCTTATCCTCAGCACCTTTAGCCAGTCCAGAAATGAAGCTAAGCTCTTCTCTAAAACATGAGTTTTTTCCAAATGCAGTGTTCTGAGCATGACCTTAATGATAGCTTCATTGTTATTTGATCTCATTTCTGTCTGGTTCTTGGTTTTATTTAAATTCAGAATGATGCAGAATGTGAACACTTACTTTTTAATATGTTTATATAGGCAAATTTATGAACCACAGATACTTTTAAACTCTTGAACGTGTTCAAAGTCACCATTGTGTTATTGTGATTCCTGGGCAGCACTTAGGAAAAAGGTGCTAACCAATAGGTTCCCTTCATTCCTGCATGTTCTTTTAAGAAACAAACATATAAATCAATGAAGCCAATTTTCCAAATAAAATGTCCTTGCTTGCTCTCAACCACTTAATTAAACACCATTAACTCTAGTTTGTTTTGGCAACCAATTAATGTCATGATCAAATATAAATAGACTCTGCAAGAAAAGATTATAATTAATAAATCCTGAACAACACAGTCCAATTGAACTGAAGCCTTGCTTGCCAGAAATATTTAGCAGCAGTTTTGGAGAGCATTAATGAGGACAGTAAAAAAAAACTTTTATCAGGGTGTGCAGTTTAGATCCTGAGGCTCTTGCCTGGACCCTGGCTGATTTGTGGAGCCTTTGGTTGCTGACATTATTTACAGCACAAAAAACCCCCATAGTCCCAGCTTCCTCACTTTCCAACAAAATGACATGTTACATTCATAGGAGTTTTTAATCCAGTTCTCCACAGATGTAACTTTCATTTGTACACAGTTTAATTGAGAGTGTATTTTGCTCACTGTGTTTTGGTAGGTCCAAAATGAGGGTTGATTCCGATTTGTCAACAACAGAAAACTAAATTAAAGTAGAATCTATGGATCATGCATGAGGATGGATTAAAAACATCCTTTAATCTGAACCAACAGCTCTCCTGATAATCAAGGCACAAGGATCACCGCTTAAGCTGGTTTTCAGTTGCCTATTCATTTAGTAAGAGTTAAGGTACACAAATAAAACTTAACTCTTCATGGAAGAAATATTTCTGCCCAATTCCAAAAGTCTCCCAGCACGTGGCTGGGTGGGAGCTGCTCATGGAGAGGTTATTCCCTGGGTCACTTGGAATTCAGACACACTGCAGCACAATGAGGGTGCCCACCCCAGGCAACAGATTGTTTATGTGCTGTACTTCACTTACTGATTCTCAAGGAATCACATCCTCCAAAAACCAGCAAAATTTTCCATTCCTGCCACCAATTCAGTTCCCAAGCCAAGCTGTTTTCTCAAAATCAGGATTACAATGGAATAGCAGGACAGAGTTATTGATTCTCATGATAGCAACAATGATCCTGCATGCTGCTGTCACTGAAGTGACCTTTCAAGAAGGGCAGGAGTGTTTTCTTTACCCACTGTGAAGGAAAAGGGGCAAACTGTTATACAAAAGAAATACAGAAGGCAAGAGGGAGATGTCAAAAAACAATCCAAACAGAGCGTGGAAATATGAGTCACAGAAAGATTGGGCTTTGTAACTTCATTCAGTTTAATTTACACCCCCGATTCCCCATTGTGCAGCACTGCCTGAGTCTCATAAATTTAGACTCCAACTGTGCTGCAGCCCTCGTGGTCCCTACCCAGGGCACAATGAGCAGAAAGCTCCAGCATCACTCCCATGCAAAGGAATAAGTTCAGCTGGAGAAAACTGTTCTGTGCAGGGCATCTGAAAACAGGAAAAAAAAAAATCTTGCTCACAGCAAAGGTTGATTTCACAGAGTGGAAAGAAAAACATTCAGAGGGAAATAGAAAGATTATAGACAGTACAGGATAAAATGATATCAAACTTATAGGGGAAAACACATCAATCTTATGAAGCAATGCACTTGAATATTACTTTCTAAAATATAAATGAGCCTTGGACTAAAGCAGGCTAATCATTAAAGGCATGTTTCTGATGTTATCAGCAGAAATACTTCAGCGCAGAGCAATGTAGTTTGCCTTTGGGGGTTTATATTTGTAGGTGCCAAATTTTCCTTGGGACTTCACCAGCACAGAATGAATTCTCACAGTCTTTTAACGCCGTGGCAGAGAGCTACAAATAGTGGTGTGCACTGAAAGGTCCCTGCATGAGTCACCGGGGCCCCAGGGCTGCACTTGGAGAGGGAGGCTCAGCACACAGGAGATGCTGCTGGGGCACAGCAAGAGGTGATTCTTGGTCCCTGTGTGCCCAGGGCAGCTCCTGCCGTGACAGGAGGGATTTGTTTTGCCTGAGGGAGAGCTGGAGTGGCACGGGATGGGGACAGGAGCACGGCCAGGAGGAAGGGCAGAGCAGGGGGACTGAAGGAGAGCACAGAGGGTCAGTGCAAGGCAGCCAGGCAGGGGGGATCATCTCTCTGGGAGCACCCTGCCATCATCCCTGCTCCTCTGGGAGCACCCTGCCATCATCCCATCATCCCTGCCCCTCTGGGAGCACCCTGCCATCATCCCTGTCCCTCTGGGAGCACCCTGCCTTCATCCCATCATCCCTGTCCCTCTGGGAGCACCCTGCCATCATCCCATCATCCCTGCCCCTCTGGGAGCACCCTGCCACCATCCCTCTGTCCCTCTGGAAGCACCCTGCCCTCATCCCTGCCCCTCTGGGAGCACCCTGCCCTCATCCCTGCCCCTCTGGGAGCACCCTGCCCTCATCCCTGCCCCTCTGGGAGCACCCTGCCCTCATCCCATCATCCCTGTCCCTCTGGGAGCACCCTGCCCTCATCCCATCATCCCTGTCCCTCTGGGAGCACCCTGCCCTCATCCCATCATCCCTGTCCCTCTGGGAGCACCCTGCCAACCTGTTCAGGACAAGGTGTGTGGGGAGGGTGACCCCAGGAGTGCACCCACCCACAGGGAGTGTGCACCCACTCCAGCCACGCTTCCAGCAGCTCCTGGGGAGCCTCCCTGGGCTGCTCAGGGCCCCAGTGCACACCTTGGCCATGCTGCTCTTCAATGGAGCTCCCCCTCAGGTTGTTCCACCTCCCTGGATCAGAAGGAACAAGCAGCACGTTTTGCTGTGTGACAGCACCACAACAGGTTTATGATGATGATTAAAGCAAGGCTGGATGTGGCACTTGGTGCTGTGGCTTAGTTGAGGTGTTGGGCCATGGGTTGGACTCAATGATCTTGGAGGTCTCTTACAACTTAGCTGTTTTAGTCATTCTGTATTCTGACTGGTGACAACTTTCCTCCACCTGCACCAAGCTGTGAGGATCCCAGCTGCCCCTCTCCTCCTGCCCCTGAGCAGCCAGTGAAGACTGCCTGATCCCTGGCAATGCCAGCCTATCCCTCCCCCTTTACTGCCCTGTGCCTCAGGCAGCAGCTTACAGACCCCAAACCCCCCCATGGCTGACCCTATCTGCAAGCACACCCTGGAGCCGTGCTGATTTTGTTTGGGAAGTTTGATTTTTCAGGAAAAAAAAAAAATCAAGAAATCCAAATCACAGGGTGCAATACTTCTGATGGAGTCTGCTGCTGTAAACAAGCACATCACACCAGCACAGCAGGCGCTTCATTGCCAGCGTGCTGCTAGAAAACCCTACCTCATGCTTAAGTGTTGATTTTGTCACATCAGTTCTCTTCCTAAACAAAATACGTGTCCACATACATCCAGATGTATTTTGTATGTGACCAGGAGCACAGTGGGTACTTCCAGCCTGGATTTCTTCACTTAGCAGTTGGTAATTTCACGTTTTCAAGAGCAGCCTGTGAAGGCCAAGTGTGTAAAACAAAGGTAGCACAAGGGAAGATCTTCTCAGTGAGTGACTGGAGCAGCCCTCTCTGAGCAGGATTTTCTGATTGTGAACAAACCAGGGCACTGTGCTGCTTCCTGTGCATTTGCTGGTGTAAATGAAAACTGAATCACATCTTGGAACTTAAAAAAAAATTTTGCTCGTTGTAATTAACACAGCAAGAAACAATAGCTGTCACCTTCCACGGCCAGGGCTGGCTGTGCTCCTGCCTGGCAATTTGAACATTGTAAATACTGAAGGCAACAGTTTGCATTCACACCATGTGATTAATGAAACACAATTCTTCCTAATCACAGAAACCTTTATATATTAACTACCTAGTGCCACACTTGCTTTTGTCAACACCAAGAGGAAAAATCCTGCTGAGCTCACCTTCCAAATCTCCGTTGTTCTACAAAGTAGAGACACATTTTATTTACACTTTCCTGAGGAATTCGATTCAAAAGCCTGTTTTGAATTGGATAGCCACATATATGGGGCATATGAAAATAGCAGACCTTTTGAAATGTGAAAATATGCAGTTTACCCCAAGGCTATAAAAAAAAAATCAGTGGGAAGGCCAAGATCAGAACTAAGACATTTTTTTGCTCGCAGCCACAGACTACAGTTTCTGCAAAATGCTGTCTACTGAGAAACAGGCTCAGAGCATCCTTAGGTTGATGTTCCTTGTTAGTTGGTGCAGAATTGCTTTGAGACTGATTTTTCCATCTCTGTAATATGTAGTACAGAGAATCACTTCTTGAGAAGATTTTTAATAGGCACATCATTAACTACTGTCACAATAAAAGGTACTTCATGTTTAGCGTCATAAAATTCCAGCCTTGATGCAGTCCATGATTTCTTCCTCTGAACAGGCCTATTTTTAATTAACATATTTGCAAATGTCAGCAGTGCTACAGTGGGTACTTTTTTTCTGCTTGTGCCTGCCTTACATCTTTACACTGCGCACAAGACTAACTTGATGTGTGCCTAATTCATTTGCACAAACTTACAGGTGAATCCTGCATCCTTCCAAGTAACACATGGCCAGTGTTGTCACCTATGATTAGCTGACACATTCAACACCTTGTCACGGAACAAAGTCAAAATTTTGCAAAGAATTCCACTATAAAAAGGGTGATGGCTGTTTTTTTGGTTTTTTGGTTTTTTTTTTGTTTGTTTTTTTGGTTTTTTTTTAATACTTGAATCCTGGACTTTGCTAATATCTCATTGTGTCACCAAATCCCAGCATCTACTTCCCACTGCTAGGAGGGTCAATACTGTCAATCAGATGATCAATGAACTATCACAGGCACTCAGAGAATTCTGCAAATCTTATGTCCACTCTAACCCACCAGGCCAACTGAAGAGCCCTACAACTGTGTGCACCTCAGAGACTAAAACAACCAGCATGGAATTCTTTTCATTACCACTGTTTCTTCTTAAATCACACAGAAATGACAAGCTTGCAAAGAAGATGGAGATTTGTTTCCACATAAAGTTATTTCCTGTGAATGCTTTCACACATCCTTTGCCTAACATGATTTTCGTGAAAATGAAATATAGTCATAAAAAAACCCTGCAGTAAAAAAAAAACCCATGAGTATTGCCCAAAGGGAATTACACTGCGATGGGGTTCTGCAGGTTTACTCCCAGGCCTCCTCCCGCTCACCTAAAGTCAAAAGGAGCAGGCATCAGCACTTAAGGGCACTAAAGAGCAGCCCTCAAACTCCTCACCGTGTTAATGAGACAGAAGAATTAATGAACGAGCACAAATAACACAGCATCACTCATCTCACAAACACGCAGTGTTTACTATGGCCTTACTACCTGTGCCCACCTGCCAACATTTCACTGAAAATAAAGCTACAGTCAATCACAAATACTGTCATGTAGAGCAGTTTATCACATTTGTTTCCAGGTTCATACCTTCTGCTAAGTCATCTAACTGAATAAAGGAGTACTGAATTATAGAAATGAAGAATTATTCTGCACTGGAAAGAGGCTTTAAGCTTCTGTGATTGCATAGTGTGTAAAAATCTATTTCAGCCCATTCAGATACTTGGTTAAGAAAGGTTCTGGGAGAAAAAAAAAAAAAAAAAAAAAGATCAAGCTCAGAAATCTCTGATGATAAACTAACCTTTTAATATATTGCCCTTGATTTCCAGGGTTTCAAAACTGGATTAACTGCTGTGGTCCAGATGGATACGTTCACTGGGCTAATCCACTGTGTTCAGTTCCAGTTTATTATGCTAAATACACTCCAAGAGGATTTTATCTTTTACCTGCACCTTCCTGTGCTCAGTGAGACTCTTCTATTCATCAAGCATGAGAAGCACAAGATGGGGTGGAACTTGCCTTTTTAATTATCTTGTACCAAAGTGGCCCCATGATGGAGATGAACTGCTCAAATTCTCTTATTTTAGAGCAGCTCATTATCTATGGAAGATTACAAACTGAAAGGAAAGGTATGCTGAGCATGCTATTGATTGCGGCTCTATTTGTCATGATTCAATAAGTTGAAATTTCATATACCAAATATTAAATTACTGAAATTATGCTTTGGCTCATCTGCATCCATTTTTTATTCACTTTTATTTGGCTGAACGTTTTAATCTTACTTGCACAGTTTCTAACTAAAAGTAAACTACGCATTCCTAATAATATAAATATGAAAAATAGGGTGTGCTCAGGGACTGCAGTTGAATACATTAAAATCACTCAGTTTGCTAGTTAACATATTTCCATCCCTTTTATGTACAACCTTTCACATTCAGTTGGAAGACTGCAAATTCATGGCCTTATAAAAAAACCCAAAACCCCACTGTCTTGATTTTCTGTTGTGACAGCAGAAATTGCCCAAAATATCTAAGAGTTTCCCTAAAGGACACTCACAGGCTGGTACTTCCCAGGTGCAGCACAATCTGAATTTGAGGTGAACATCATGTCAAATTCCACTCATCTGTCAATGTAGTGGATTATTTCTTGAGAGACTGAAATTGGCTGCCTGGGATCAGAACACCATCAATCTTGTTCATGGAGGGTGCAGAGAAGCTGCCTGAGCCAGGCTAGCAGGAGGGGAAGCTTGGCTGCTTCTAAGTAGGTGATGAGGCAGCTGTAAAACCTTCACTCTATCTGTAGCACATCTCTGAGTGAAAGATTTTGTCATTTTTTCACATTTCCCCAACATTTGGTATGCATTCAGTGTCTTGCTGCTCTTGCTTCATAAAGAAGGTGATTTTTCAAGCTTAGGCAAATGTTGCAGAGCTCTGGATCTGCCCAGCTCTCATTTTTTCTCATAATGTCACTTGTTTCAACTGATTCCATAAAATATTATATTTTCCTTTTACAGATCTGTTTAGCTGGGGTGGTTTTTTCCCCCTTTCCCTCACTATGGATACACTCAAATAACCAGCAGCATGACTGATAATAGATTATAATAAATCTCTGCAAGTCCCAAATTAGTCCCTCACCCCTCAAACTTCAGTCACTCCCAAATTTCCAGTGCTAGGGGGGAAAGGTTGATGTGATGCTCTAACATGTGCACTGAGACCTGGCCTAGCAAGGATTTTGGTCTATTCCTCTGTAACATTGATGTTTTACTACAACAAAGCAAGACAATGCCAATACCTGTGACTCCTGGGCAAGAAACATACTTGGGGAAACTTTGAGTTTCAAAGTTGCTGAGGACCTGCCTTTGAGGCCATCTGCCTTTGAAGGGATGTCATTCGATCAACAGTCACTAAAATATTAATTGCCACATTGTAAAATGACTCATCACTGTGTGTTAACACTTTCCATCTTTCATTTCTACAACTCTTAAAGCCTCTCCCACCTTTTCTTTGAATTCAGATTTGGTTAAGTGACATTCTTGGCCCATCTAATTTTAACCAGATGAAAATACTGTGCTAGAAAATGCCACCACCTCAATTTCTGAGCGTAGTACATTCTTCAAAGTGCAATTAGCAGCTGAAGGAGTTATGTGATCCATTTCTATTAATAAAAACACAATAAACCCACTGCTGTGCTGTCCCTGCAGTTCCAGCAGTCCAAGTGAGCTGTGCTCTGCACTGCTAACCTGTGGGGTTGGTTCTGCCTTTACAGGCACTGCATTCTATTCACAGCCCCAAATTCTCCTCCAGGCTGTGCTTTTGCAGCCCCATCAATTTTCAGGGGTAAGCTTGAGAAGCTCAGAGTCAGTGTGTCTCCTTTGATCCAAGGCAAACTCCTGACCTCCAGCACACACGTGGGGCTGAGGGAGGTTTGGTGCTTTAAGGAACAAGCCTGAAACCAGTTTGGGTCAGAAAAGTACAAAGTTCCACCAAGCTGTGCTGTCACAGTGTCCAAGTCCTACAGAAATTCCAGAACTTCACCAAATGGGGAGAGAGGGAGAGGGAAACAGGGATACAGAAACTGAACCTTTACCCACAAGGGGGTTCTTATGTTGGGCAATGTTAGAAAATTACATTAAGGGATGGCTGTTCCTACACTGGATTCTCAAAGCACAACACACATTAGACTCACAAAAAAAAATAAACAAAACACCCAACCAGATGCTGTGCAATACAAAGGCAAACAACTCATAAAACTTAAATGATAAAGAGCATTTTGATTAGTCAGTCATTTATCAAGACAGACACAAGCACAGGCAGAGAGCCTGCAAGGCCAGAGCTGAGCTCAGTCCTACCTGGTCTGTGCAGGTGATGCTGCTGGAAAGTGTGATGGAGGGACCCCTGACAGAGCAGCATTGCACAGGCACTTATCCACAAATACAGGACCCAGGACATTGCAGAGACCACTGCCATTCTCTAAACAAAATATTAGACACACATTATTATCCAACGTCTCGTAGTCACCTTCTGTTACAACAGTGCTTTTAATCTTTTTCTCTTTCACTCCTTTTGCTAAATGTCTTTGGCTTATTATTCCCCCCTGCAGGATGCAATTGTTGTACAACAAAGGTCATGCCCAAAAAGGACAGCTGAGGTAAAGAGACATCAACACAAGAGCCTGGATAACTTTAATAATTCAGTGGTAAAAATCAAACTGTAATAATCTGAGGACGGAAAAAACACTCAATATAAATAGAAGCTGGAAAATATTCTCACGCTGATCCGTAGCTCAATTTACAGGGGAGTTAAAAATATTTTTAAATATTTTAGAATTTTAAAAAACCATAATACCAGCCAGAAAAAACCCCATGATCTCCAGACAGTACCAAAGCTGCTTTAAACACATTGCAGAAAGGCAATAAAACATCCTCAGATCTCCAAGACACATTACCAAAATACCCAATCCCCACAACTAAAAAGGCTATTATTACTGACCCAGAAGGTAACAGTACATTGTTTGGATTTTTTGCTTTTGCAAGCATTAATTATTAATCATGTTTCTATCTACAAACAAAGTAATTGTTTCTCAGAATTATGTTCTAATCTCCAGATGAAATCAGCTTCCTTTTGTTTGACCTGTGCATGTACAAGGACCAGAGTATGGCCAGACTGAATTTCAGGTGTATTCTATAGATTCGATGTTTTCACAAAGCAGATTGTGTCAAAATTTTAAAAAACATTCCCTTTGCAAAGGCAAAAGGCGATTTCTTTGTCTGCTGGTGCACTTGGCCATCCAGAGTAGACAACTGTGTTATTTCACACTCGTGCTCAGGGCTCTACTAAGTGGCTGAATTTCCCTCTGACTTGTTAACTTCAGCAGCTCTTTCTGCAAGGATCGGGAGGTTTGCAAGGCTCAGCTACGCTCCACATCGTCCAGTCCCCTCAACAGCACCTTCTGCTGCATTTCAGATGGCCAAATTAATCAAACTTCAGGCACTCTCCTCACTCAGCCAATGGCGGGATGCTGCTCCCTATCTAATAATCCAATCAGCTGAACATCGTTTTCACAGAGCAAGAAAGACTTTGAAAGATTAAATCTCTCACATGGAAAAAAAAAAATCATGTCTTTACAAAGGAAAAAAATAAATCTGCATGCAATATCAGGGGATTTCTACGGTAGGAAGATGAACAATATTAAACCAGTGAAATGCTGTGGTAATAAAATACATGCATATAAATCCTTTTTTTTTGCCCTGATTTTAAGGCAGCAGAGTCTTTGGGAAGCTTTTTAAGTCTAATTAGTTGAAATGAACCACATAAACTGACAAGTATAATTAATAAAGAATACCAAAACATTATTTTGAGCAGCATGAGGCTCTTCCTTTCTCTGTACTGAGTGCTTGATGCACTGCTTGGTGTATAATTAATTTCATTTCCAACTGTTTGCTTTGCAGTATACGATGCACTTTTTCTCCTCTCTTTTCAGACCCATTTATCTTGCAAAATACATTCAATCTCCTCAGATCAGGGAGCTCCCGGGAGGCTTCCCGTGTCTCCAGGAATTAACACCTTCTTGTCATAATTGGTGCTCCCGTGCTTTTTTATACCACAAGGCAAAGGGAAAGGTGAGTCTCATCCAGAGGGATTCCAGGTATTCAGCTTATTTAAACTGAACTTTAAAAATCCCAGTCAAAGAGCGAAACTTCCACAACCTGCTAAATGCTCCCGTGTCTTTCCTCCAGCATCATGTTCTCAGCACATGGACGGCACACTTACTTTACCCACTCAGGCTTTATTATTAGTTTTTGTGGGTTTTAATTAAATATAAAAATCTCCCTCAAACTGAGCTATTTTAGACTACCTTTGCTCAAACCCAGCGTTTCTTGCAAACATTTCTTCATGCACTCGTTCGTCAGCAAACAGCCACACACACAATCTTTACCCAGAGATCGTCTTATTAGTCAAGAAACATAGCAGTGAATATTTTCCACTTATTATCTGATGAGTTCCAGACCTGCTTTCTGAATCTGAAATCCTGAGGAAGCTCCTTACCTGAGTAATCCAACCAAGAGCAGAGCACTCTAGTAGTGTTCATCGGAAAGATCTAATACTTTTTTAAATCCATCTGTATCACAATAAGGGATTTCTTTTATAGCTTCCCAATAATCTTCTTTCTCAGGATTAACAGCAGGGAGGGAAAAAAAAAATAAAATCTCTTTGCCGTTACAAATCCTGTTTCCAGAGTAGAGGAGACATCCGATCTCTCAGACCGCCGTCAGAAAAGTGGCCGAGGTTTGAGGGGTGGAAAGCTTCTCATTTTCACCTCTAAATCATTTCCTCGCATCCCCCCTTGTGCCCGAGGAGCCTTTTGGGGGTGATGTGGCGATGATGCGCGGCGGGCAGGGCACCGGGAGGAGCAGCCCCGGCTCCGCACGGGCGGCCAGGAAAAGGCAATGGCAAAGGCGGCGGTGCGAGCGCTGCTCCCGGGTACCGGAGCCTATTTCAACACATCCCTCCCTGCTCGGGAAAGCATCACATGTGCCTTAAAGCGACACAGCCCTCGCTCGGCAGCCCCCGAGCCGGCGGCTGGAGCCGCATTTAAATAGCAGCGGCAGCGGAGCCCGAACGGCGCAGGGGAGCGGCCGCTCGGGGTGCGGGAGGATGGATGCAGGGATGCAGGGATGCAGGGATGGATGCAGGGATGGGCGAGGGGCTGGGCAGCCCGGCAGAGAGCTGGTTCCACCCTCAGAGCCTTTATCCCCCAGCCTTGTTCTGGCACTTCATTCCACGAGAGGAGAGCGAGGCTCAAATTAAAGGGAGTCTCTCCCCTGGCACATGCCTGGGAATGGGGAAGGGTGGTGCAGGGGAAGTGTGAGGAGACCCACGGCAGAGCAGGAGACTCCTACACGCTCCCAGGGGCTTTCCAACACCTTGCCACAACTCTGGGTGGAATCTTTCCTCCCAACTCCATTTCCGAGGCATCTCTGCAGACAATGGGGAAAGAGCTCTGATTTACTCCCAAACGCTGAAGCTCAGCTATGCCAGATTATTTATTGTAGTTATTTATTCTCCATGTCTTAAGTGGCCATTTACAGGAATGGAGTGGTTTCCTCTCCCTCTTGTACCATATGTAATTATTTTTTTTAAAGAGCCATTGTATAGACTTAGTACATACCATTCACTTGGTGTTATAGCTCTTATGTCTGCCTACAAAAGAAAAAGGGCTTGGAGACAAAACAGAAACTTCCATTTTAAGAGCTCAGGATGTGTGCTATAACACAATGGGGGATTATTTTTTTCTCCCCTGCATAACCTGTGGAAGAAGAGTGTTCCACCTTCACTGCTCACCAGCACCAGACGCCAAACAATCGTAAATAACACCAGCACTAAGTACCCTTCCACTCCAGTACCTCCATCTCAGCACCTGAGGACATCTATCTCAGCGGAGACTCACTGAGAGGTGCAATGAGTTTACTTGACAGATCACATTCTCCTTTGGAGCTGCTGGATTTTCCTGGGCAGTACAAACCAAGTGCTTGGCCCTGCAGATCAACAGAAGTGTGATACTGGGCTCTGCCACAATGCTCAGAACAGGTCTTTGTTACAGCCTTAACACATCAGTGGCAGGTGACAAAGGGACACAGGAGAGCATCACAGGTCCCTGAACAGAGCTGGGGACAAGAGAGTGGCTCAGGCCAAGCATCATGTGACCAGAGATGCTCTCAAGGGGTCAACATTTTCTTTTCAGGTGCTTTGTTTGAAAACACATGGAACAAGTATGGTTGGGGATATAATGATGTTTAATAAGGGTATTGTTTTCCTGAAGAATGCACTTAGACACTAAAAGACAGCAAAGAACTGAGGTATTTATTCCTTTCTGGCATCAGAAGGGTCTAGAAGGCTCAAAAAAAGCAGATGAGAGGCAACAAAATACCATGAACACTGATGAACAATGTTGGCATCTTGTAGCTACCCAGGATTAGGCACAGCCCAGAGCAGGAGTCAGCAGGAGGAGGCTGCTGAGGAGGCTCAAGGAATTCAATTCCATAGGAATACTGGGAAATTTCTACAGCTCCTGTGAAGGTCAGGTGATGGGAACTTAATTTAAAATAAACATCTATTTAAGATACATCCCTTTTAGGACTGGGTGGGAAAGATACAAGTGAAAAGGACTTCACTTCATGGAGTCGGGAGGTGTGAAGAAAGAGGAAGGAGAAGGGTCTCAAGCAAATATAACCTTCTGAGAAGCTCAAAAGCCTTGTGGACAGCAGGAAGGATCAGACAAATTGTGACCACACACCTTGGCAGAGGAGGCAGAGACAGATTTATGCAAGATACAGATTTATGTAAGGTACAGCAGAACTGTCACTCTGCCAAGCACTGCTAACTCCCAGCTCCATGAGGCTAATGCCACCGTAACCCCTGACAGATGCTGCTATTGCTCAGGACAAGCTCTGCAGAAACAGGGGACATGTTGCTTCTGCAGGGTAGGGGGGAGATCAGAGGGACAGAGAGAATATTAAGCAGGCTGTGCCTGCAGCCTCTCCCCTGCCCTGGCTCCCAGCATCAGACAGGAGCGCAGGAGTCCTTGGCAAATCTTGCAGAAGCATCCTCACACCTGCTTTGATGTCTTCGCTGCCAATTTTAACTTTCAGTGGACCAACAAGACATCAAACACTTTCCTCTTGCCCTCTTTGCTAAGCACAGTGTCATATTCACCTGATGCTTTGGGGCTTTACTTCAGCCTCCTCACTTGGCTCTGACAGGGAGGGGATGATGCTTTACCAGCAGCCCTGGGCCCGTGCTGAATGCAGGGCAGCTGACACTGACATGCTGGAAAGAGAAAAGAAGGAAAAAAAAAGACACAAGTGAGCAGTCCGAACGTTTCAAAATGCCTTCATTTAAAGGGAAGGCTGAAAGCAATTTGTCTCTAGACAAAAGAGAGATGGGACCAAAGGTGGTGTCCTGTGGAATAGAAGCTCCTGGCTGCGCTGAGAGGATGAATCTGTGCTCTGCAGAGGGGCAGAACACCCTTTGGGTTGGGAGGTAAAGTGTCAGGAGAAGGTCCTTCCACCTGATGGGACAGAGGAGAGGACAGAGAGCAGCACCTGGGCTGTCCCAGCTGGAGAGCAGAGAAACTGCCTATCCACAGCTCTGCCTGAGTGACTCCACGGGGCTGCTGGCACAGCTGCCAAACACACCATTTCACTGGATGATCTTTCCAAGGTGAAGGGGTCAGCAGGAATCCAGCTGTCTTTGAGAATCTGCCCCACACCCAGGGCTGCAGGCACAAGGAGAAGAGCCTTTCCCTCCTGCTTCCACCATTCATCTAGAGATGCCAAGTGAATGACAAAAATAGGCAAATAAAAATAAATGCTCTTCCCTGCCTGGACCTCTATTTATCACAATTTTCTGGGCACATGGAAAAGGAGAGCATATGCAACTCAGGCAGGCTCACGCAGACGGCAGATTGGTGCTTGCACCCAAACAGGGGCCTCTGGCCTCTGCTTTCTGCATCCTGCCTCCTCTGCCTCTCTCCCCTTCCTCCCCCACACTTGCCTTTTCCCCATGAAGAGGTTTTTTAACACGACAGACACATCCCAGGCTCATATTTCACAGGGTCTGGAGAAGGCTCACCACCTTGGAAATGCAAAGCTCCTCAGTTCCAGTGTGTTCCTGGGACAATGAAGCTTTGCTTCTCACAGATTGTGTTCTCCACCCCTCCCAGCTGCTTTCCACCCACCCTACAAAGCTCCTTCCCTCATCCCAGACTCTGCCTTGGCTGCTGCCTGGGCAACAGGCACTGCACACTGCAGCTCCTCCCCACCTAAATGTCCCTGCCCAGGTGAGCCAAGTGTAGTCTCACAGCAGGTTTTACCTCGATTCCACCAAGAGCCACGTTTCTGGCACTCATCCCAGCTTCACAACATTTGGGGAAGGTTTTTTCAAAAATCTGGCACAGCAGTTTTGCTTGGCCCCCTCACCTCCACGCAGTTTTCCTGCCATTGGGAGCCGTCCCACATGGCAAACCAGCAGCTGAGCATGTGAAGATTGAGCTGCCTACATGTGATTGCCTGAACAGCAATGCTAGCAAGCCCCGGGTAAAACCAGCCAAGAAATCCTCATCCGGGGCCCTGAGCATCCCTGTGTTTCTTGCTCTTGGTTGTTTTCCTTTCCCCTTGTGGAACAGGGAACACAAAGAGGGTTCCTTTGATACAGGGAGAGAACAAGTTCACCAGTTCCACAGACCCAGCTTGGCCCAGACAAACACTCCCAACCCAAATTCAGTGCAGCAGCGTTTGATGCTCTGCATGCACATCCCCTCTGCTCAGCCAGGGGCTCCACTTCATGGCTAGAACTTTTGATATATTCCCAGAAAAACCTTCCTTGTCCAGAGGCTTCCTTTTCTCAGTCCTCACCACTTTTCTCCCTCTCTTGCAGGACATTTAATCCAGCCTCAATGACCAAACTGAATCTATTTCCTTCCTTGCCCTTCCAATGACAGCACAAAATCCTCCTGTCTATATTGCCAGGTTTTCTTCTCCTATAACTTTTTCCAGTGACAAGAGAAGATGCAGTGTTTTTCCTGGAGGCAAAAAAGCAAAGCTCATCTAGAAAGACACAACACTTTCCATTAAGGGAATAAACACCAAAGGTTTGTTTGGCTGTGACCACAGCCTCCACTGACCAACACAAAGACCACACACACCAAGAGCCTGAAAGAGCAGAGCTGAACAACATGTGCAGGGAAGCCACTTCCCACGGGAGCCCAGGGGCTGGTGCAGACAGTTATTGTCCCAATTCAAGTACAGGATGTTGGGAAAATTGCTCTGCCTCCAGCACAGGTGCAGACACATGGATAGGGAGGGTCAGCCAAGACACACTCAGAGGAGAAGCTCCACCTGCTTCTCTTGGCACTCAGAGCTGGTGGCTCCTTTCCACCCTCTTATCTCATGGCACATCACTGCTCTGCCTCAGCCACACCAAACTTGCTTGGCAGAAGCAGCAGTTTTGTCAACCATCCCCAAGTATACAGGGAAGATCCAACCAGGAAGATGACATAACCACAGGGAAAAAGAGACTAACCAAAAAATCCCTAACCAAACAAAACCCCACAACAACCACAAAAGCACAATAAGTAGCTCAAACTGGAAAACAACAAAGAATTAAATAACAAGTCTGAATGTTGACAAAAGCAGGGAGAAGTGAGAACAGAAGACTGAAGGAAGGATTCTCACAATTGTTTAAACCCACCTTAAACATGCAGCTACTCCTTGTCAGAGGGATGTCTGGTCCTCACAATTACCACGTTTGGGAGGCAGTGATTCTGCTTTGTACAGTTTTCCAAAGCCTAAGAGGGGAGAGAAAGAAAAAAAGAACACATCTATATTTGTCAGGGAAGTTTATGGCACAAAAGTTTGTGTCCCAGTTATTTTTAAACTAAGTAGGACGACGCACACAAGAAGTCTCAACCCTTATCTAGAACTTGCCATTAGCTGACAAGATCAGCACTTGTTAAGGATTAACAAGATGAATTGTCTGTGCACTACATTATCATCATGCCAAGAAAAGATTCCCATAGCAGTCAATACATTTCAAATGCAACCAGCAAAACATGACTGTGCTCAGGGTATCATGGCAGGTAAACCATCATGTGATGAGTTGTCCATTTAATTTCAGTTCAGAGACACCAAAAAGCAAAGAAATCTTAGTTAAAGCAGCCCAGGGACTGATAGCAGTTTCTGGCCTCTAGTGATGCTATTACCCTTTATCTAGACATTAGCTGGAGAGATCTTCCTGATGTGAAAACCCAGAATCTTTTCATGGATTCCCAAATTTGTCCCAGCACAAACCCAGTGCCTCCAGCTTATTCTTAAAAGAGCCAGCTTGAACCCATTACATAAAATGCTGTTGGAATATTCTCAGTTTGAAAACAAACTATTACTTCTGTCAGGCTGCAGCTGCTTTTCCAGACCACATTACAGGCAAGACCAACCTACTGTGGTAAAATCAGGGGTCAGAGGCTGCACGAACTGAAAATTACTGTATCTATAGCCAGAGGAGACATTTGGCATTTGATATATCACTTTCATTACATCCAACATCAGTCCTCAAACACAGGTTTAACATCTGCTTTTGCTGCTGAAAAGTCAACTTTTACATGAAGGTGCAGGTGTTTTTAATATTTATAGCATAAATAAAGTAAATCCAAGAAAAGCAAAGGCATTCAGAGTCTTTGGGAAGAAAATTCACTGCGGTGGGAGCTCAGATACAGTCACTGGATTACTTTCACGCCTGTGTTCCTAGATCTCAGTTAAACTTAACAAAAAAATAGGTCTCAATTATTATTTCAGTAGCTTTAGAAGCAGGGTTGGACTAGATGATCTTCAGAGGCCCCTTCCAAGCCCAGCCATTCCGTGATTCTGTCATTATCCTGAAGCAATAAAAAAAGGAGGCTTCAACAGCAGTTAAGAGAAGCCTCCTCTGTCAAATATGAGACATTTCAGACATCGGCATAGAAACAAGACTATTTAGGAAACAAATTTCCCCCTCAAACATTGCAGCAATGTTTTAGGATCAGCCCCAGCTTGACAGCCCCTCTCTCTCCTCCTTCCCCAGCCACAGGGACAATTGTAGGAAAAGCAGCCAAATCCATACGAAAAGTTGTTACACAGACCAAAGCTCAAAAATACATCAACTCTTTTCCAGTCCCCACCACTGTCAGAAGCAAAAATTTCCACAACAAACCATGAAAGCTCAAAGCCCAAACCATGAACTCAACCAGGAAAGCGCTCCACAACCCACAAAATTCTATTTCCTAGAGACTCACCTTAAAAAAAAATAAAATAAAACAACCGAAAAATGGATCAGAAGTCAGAGACAGGTTTAGTTTTTTTTGTTTTCCTCGATCTTCGACTGCCTTTTTTTTTTTTTTTTTTTTTTTTTTCCTCCTCTCTCTCTAAGACCTTTTGGCTGCTCCCCAGCTTCAAAGACAACAAAACCCATCACCCTTCTCTTCCTCTCAGAGTCCTTCCTCCCTGCTGAGAGTTTTTATAAACTCAAACCACCTGAGCACAGGGAGGAGCTCAAAGGCTCCAAACACCCTCAGGTTCACAGTGTTATTTTGGTTAGAGAAAATCCCAATGCTCAGGCACACCCAGGCTCATGTGGGGAAGGTGCCAGGGTGGTTCTGTGCCAGGAGCTCAGGGCATCTCCTGGCTGTGAAATGTTTTCAGACACCCAGGTCTGCCCAGGGGCACATCCAAAATGCACGTCCTGGCATAGCCCAGCACCTTTTTTTGAAAGGGTGCTTCAGCTGGTGCCAAAAGAAAATGTGAGAGGCCAGATCAGCTCTGTAGTGTTGCATTTCTGGTCTCTTTAAGTGCAGGTGCTACCCTGAAAATATCACTTTAAAGTCTTCTAACTCTGCCTTGGCCTCAGCTGCAGGACAAATCTCAGCTTTTAGATTACACCAGGGGACTGATCAAACAGCTGATTTGCAAACTCATGTATTTGCTTCCACTTTGTCATAAATACAGACAGTGGTGGGGGAAAAAAAAACGTTATCAAATTGAGAGTTTCTGTGCACTGGTCCCCTGCAGTGTGGACTCTCGTAATGGAATCACTCTATGATATTAAATTATACTTCAGTTTATTACTTCTAAAATGCCCTGGATTGTGCAGGGGCACAGTGTGGCTTCCACACACCTATTTTAACATGCTTGGACATCCTCAGACTAGAGGTGCTACATGAGGAAATGTAGTTATGGATGAAATACACTGCTGTGCAATACCATAGCCTAGGGTTCATAGGAAAATCGTTGAAAAGATAAAGCAGGCAGACAGCAACAATTTTTGCCTTCAGTTATATTCATGAAAAAACCCACCCACAACAAACCAAAAGGAAAAATCATAAAGCCACACAAAAGACACCATTAAAGAGGGTGGAAATGACAGTTTGGGGAGAAAGATCTCCCACTGGAAGACAAAAAATAGTGAGAATTATCCTGAATATGTGACATAAAGAAGCCCATATTCCCTGATGCCATTGCTCAAACAATTAAGATTTAATTCCTTGTCACAGCTATGGGCTTTGTCATTATTTAAGATAAGCACTCTCTTCCACACCTCTTCTCCCTGTTTGCTGGGCCAGGCAGGAGGTGCAGCCAGAGCCCAGGGTGCTGTGCTGGTGCTGGAAATGGTGAGTTTGAGTGGGGAATTAGTGCATGAAATGAGCAGGATTAAAAAAAAAAATCATATACTGTTCTGCCTCTGCTTCAAAACAGGTTGGTTGATTGACAGCAAACCCTATATAATAGTTCCTTCCAGGCAGATGGCGAGATCATGGTTTGCTCTTCAGTCACAATTTTCTGCTGCCTCTCACAACCCAACTCATCTCCACATTCTACCAATAAAGAGGGGCCTGGGCTGCTTTTCTCTGTGTTTTACAAGGCTCACATCAAAGCTTGGGGATTAATATTGTGACTAGTTATCATATTCCATTTTGTAAAAATTTGCCTCGAATTTGCCTCCAACATCTCGCGGCTGATCGTCGGCAGATAATAGCTGCAGAAATCCACACAAAAGCAGCTCGTGAATTCCTGAGCCACCCCTGACAGACAATACTCCTCAGAACGTTTGTGTAGGTGTTGAAAATCTTGCCATACATCTCCAGCTCTCTCGGCACATATTGTTTTTAGGCTGCCATCTGCTAATGCACAGTCCCACCCTAAGAGAGATGCGGGAATGAAAGCTCCAGTCTCCAGGCTGTTCTGATCTCAGATTTTTATTTCTTCCAATTCCCAGCACTCAGACCCTGTCATTCTTAACCCTGAGTGGAGCTGCGAAGTTCAGCAGGCCTGCTCACACCGCTGCTAATTTTCAGTGATAAAGAGCATTTATTGAGCACTGCTTTAATGAACCAAAGCAATGCTCCAGACAATGTGTCCCTGCAAGAAGATTCATTTGTCTTTGTGTCAGCTGCACCTAGAGAAGTGCTGGGACAATCAGGAGCTCTGGAAACACTCATTTCCCATGCACATGTGTTAAAAGGATGTGTATTATGTTGGTGGCAAGGGAAGAAGACAGCTCCTGAAGACACTAAATGGGTAACATCTTGAACAAAGCAAGCAATGCCCATCACAGTGCAGAATGTCAGGATCAAATTATCCCGGTAAATAAGGAATGATGAACATTACACTTGACTGATCTTCTTCTTCACTGAAATTGTCAGCAGTATTCTTCTTCTTACTGCTGATTCTGCTTCACTACCAAGCACATTAGCAAAATTTATAAGATAATTTTTTTTTTTCTTGTTAGAAAACAAATTCATAATAGCTAATTTACATAAAGTTTCCTATGCAGAATCCATCACTAAAATACATTGGAAGCTACAAATTTAATGCTAGGAAAGTGAAGAGTATATTATCACTTGCCAACTGAAATTTATCTGTTTTGATCCTTTTTTTACATTCCTCTTCACCCACACATCCCTTTTACTGCCCCACCTTCTTCTCAGGTTTTCAAAGATTCTGTTGTCATTTAGTCCTGAATAAAACCCAAGAATCCACTGCAGGCTCTACACATCAAATTGTTGTTCATGTCACACCCCGACTTCTTCGCACCAAGCAGAGAAGTCAGAGTAAAGGATCATACACAATACATTAGAATTCCTTCTTGTATTACTTGAAAAGAAAAAGGTGAATAAAAGAAAACAAAATAGGGATGGGGAAATGGAACTATGAAGGGCTGTGTGTTTAAAGGAGGTACAACTGGTAGTTTTGCTTTCTTTCCCAGCTTGTTCAGCAATCCTCTCTTTCTTTCCCTATTTGGCACAAAAACGATTTGATAGACTGAAGTTATGTTTTCCTTGATTTCAGTAATCAAGGCAAGTCAGGACAATCTTTTCCATTGAAAACAAATTTTTTTTTTTACATCTAAGCAACAGTAGCACTTTTTGTTTCATCTACCTCTGCTCCAGCAGAAGATTGCCACTGCCTTTTTGTAAGCTTTTTGTTGCTAGAGATATAAACACCCTTCTCAGAGCATGGCAGATGAATTCTCCTGCAATGAAATAGAATACCTTTCAGAGAGCTTGAAAGCAACTAATAGATGTTCAGGAAAATGCTGAAAATTGGCTTAATGTTGCATAAATAAAGATATTTATGCAACCTGAAATGCAACTGTACCACAAGCAGAAGGCTGGGCCCTACTTATGATACTAAATCCTTCTTCTGCCAGTTTGCACAGGTCTTTAATGGACATAGGGTCATTTGCTGCCCTTCTGAACCTCCCCTGATACAGTAATCATTGTTAAATTTTAAATATTAATCATTTTCCAGGCAATATCCAGCTGGCTCCTCCTTCCATTTTCCCACAGGGGGCTGAAAGATGTTAAACTGTTCTCCTCACAATTAAATTCATGAAACACTTAAATTCTATGGCAGTCAGACACCAAGGAACAGGAAAATCATTTCATCTCATAATGTTTTAGAGCCCCTAGGCAAATGTAAACACTGTATGTGATAGAGGAAGGATTTATTGCTGCTGCTGAACACAGAATCTGCAGATTTATTTGTACATCCAGTAGATTTTTGAGGATAATTTATTTATTACCGAATTTTGGTAAAATGATTATTTAGGAGGGTTGAACACACCAGACTCATTTGTATGGAGACATATTTTAAACAACAAAAAAAAAAGATACAGAACCCAATCAATCTGTATTGACCACTGGCCTGTAACAGTGAATCATTGCTGCACTCACTCTCCTGCCAGAGCATAAAAGGGTTTGAGGTCTCACATATCCCAAGTTCTGGAGGCCAAGAGACATTTGGTAAGTGACCACTGCAAGTGGTTCTGGAGACACATTAAACTTAGGCAGGGAAGTATCTAAGTCGCTCTTACAGTCTTGTAAATATTTTACCCAAGAATAGTTTCACTAATTTTGCTGAGAAAAACATCAATAAACTCTGCTTCCAAATGCTGTTTTAACCATTTGTTTTTATATAGCTCAGAATGCCAAAGGGCAGCAGTCTGAGTCAGTAAATCTCTGTTAAGACATCAAATTCATAGAAATATTGTTAAAAATAGGACTTTATGTCATGCCACTCTACTTTTACAGGAAGCACTTGGCTCGACTGGAGCCTCCTCTGCCTCAGCAGTACAAGGCAGCCTTGGGAACGGCTTGGGAAACTAAAGGAGGGCTGGAATTCTGGAAACTGAGAATTTGGTAAAGTTAGTATAGTTTTAATACTCAGTAATACATGTGAGTCAAGATGGAGGGCTCTGGGCCTTGTCTAAGTCCTTCTTCTTCATCTTCTTCTTCCTTCTTCATTGGTTTGGGTGTTTTTGGGTGGTCATTATTGGGTCAAAAGTATAAACAATATAGGTGTCACCTCATTATTGGGTAATAATTGCTTAAATAACCTTGGAAAGAGTTAGAAGTGCTCCATTTTGCCTCATTTCTCTAACTTGTTAGTCAGAGCTCACGGCTGGTGAGTCTGTAAATAGATGAGAAATTACAAACACAAAACCTACAGTTCCCGTGTATAAATCCCAACCTTGGCAAGGAAAAAAGGAAGCAAGAACCTTTGCAAAGGAGGATAATTCCAGTATCACAACAGAGGTTGAGACATGAGCTTCCAGCACCAGTCAGCAGGGGACTGTGTGGGAACAGCCACCCACACACTCGTGTCTGTTTCTATGGACATCCCAGCTCCAGCCATGGTTGGTCATCCTGGTCCTGCCCAACATCCAGAAATATTTGGGAAGAAGCCACCTCCTTCACAGCTCCATCCACGAGATGCAACAGAGCTGTCTGAGCTCTGACTACAGCCTGTGGCCATGCCCCAGCACAGCTGCACTCTAGGAATAGGGTAAAAAGCTAGCCTTCATTTCCTTCAAGTGCATCTAACAAGTAATTTGTAAGTTCCTATGTGAAGCTGTTTTGAGGATGAGAGGTTCCTTTAACACAACAAGTTGTTTTGAGGTGAAAAATTTCACCCTCTCTTCTGAGGGTGAAAAATTAGTGCAGCTGTAATAACAAATGATTTGTCTCATGATAATCAGTAAAGAAAATAGGTAAACAATCCGAGAATAGATAGATTTGATGGACAAGTAAAATACCTTTTTTTACTAACCAGCAGAATAATCAACAAGAAAACTCTTGATCAATTAGAGGCTGCCTTCAAGGTTTGCAAAAACTGTAACAGACAACATGCTGCCATAATGAAGAAGCCTTCTGAACTTTTATGGTTTCACTCTGGCCCAACAACACTTAAGAAAATCAGAGAGAGCCTGAGCATCACCCACCCGACACCTCATCACACATCTCTGCTGATGGAAGCCTGGAACCAAGGAATTAAAAATCCTTTTTGTTCTCTTCTTACCCTCCGCCCTTATTTAGAAGAACCAAGAGGAGACAGGAGACGACTTTAAACAAAGGCATAATTTCTGGATTTCTCTTCAAAGATGCCACAGAAATCACTGTGGAGCATCTGTCAGGCTGGAATTCTCCAGGGAGTGCTTCAGCTCTCTGCTCTGGCTAACTTGAAGCGAGAACTTGAACCATATCTCAGATAACTGCTGTGGAGAATCAATTTTCAATTTCCTGCTGAACTTCAGATATATATTTAAATACTCAGTACTTCTGGCATCTGGAAAGAAACCAACAATAAAATCAAATGGTCAAGCTACTCACCCGATAAGGGGAAAATCTGCAATGAATCAAACCAGCAGGAGACTCAGACAGGGGCCTGAAGGGGAAATTTTCTCAGAATCAGTGCAAAATAAGTGGCATGATCTTAAAGACTTTTCAATTTAAAAAAAAACCAGTTACTCAATGGCAAATTTGTCTAAACCAGAATATTTCTGTAGAATTCACAGTTCATTTTAAAGTAGTCTAATTTTTAGCGGAGAGGAAAAAAATAGATGAGGTTTGCTGTGAGGTTGAAATCAGTGACTTTAATTAGGAACAAGCTTTGGCCAAAGAAGGAGAGCCTCTGTTCTCAACAGAGAGACACTGGAGAAATGCTGATCTTCCTGAAGGCAATGAGTGTTTTGTCACTTTTCATGACCAGACTTTTATCCTAATCACAGTCTCTACATCTCACTGTGTGCTGTGATTAGGATATGGGTCTCTCAGCTCAGAAATCTACAGCTTTGCCTTTATGTTTCTCAATCTTCAGTGTCTTTAATAATAAGTAAGTTAATACAACAGCCCCTAAAGAAAATTCATGCTTTGAACAAGGCCATTGGAAAGATTAATATAAAAAAGCCCTACAGCACTTCTGTCTGAGGTTTTATTTGAACAAAATTTCAACAAATAGACCAATGTTTCCCAAGAACATTAAAGTGTAATCAAGTGGGAAACAATGTTCCCTAGCTCAGCTTCCAGACAGACCAGCAAATGCATCTTTTTGCATTCAGAAGGCAAAATGTTACCTATGATCATGGACAACCACGGTTGTGAGGATGTATTAAACTGGAATACACAAGCTAGGAAGGGAGATAGCAAAAAACCTCCCAGCACCTGTAATTGTCCTGCAGTTTTTCAGGGTGTTGCTGCTTTAAGGGAATCAGAACAATAAAATGCCTCCCTTCCTCTTACCAGTGGTTTTAAGGCTGTCTCTGAGAGTTCCTGATGGGAAGATGGAACAAATGCTTTTCTCTACGAAGCTCTGAAGGTAGGAACTTGTAAAACACTTCTTTGAAGTCAGGGTGAGTGCAAACTGAAGAGGGAAAGCCGTGCAAACAGTGTTGAACCAGCATCTATCTCCAGGAGGTTTTATTTCCAGCTATGCCACTCCCTCACCTTGCCCAGACAGCTCTTGAGCCTTCTCCAGCCTGCAACCAACCACCAGCACCTTGCAAACAGGAAACAAAGGGAAATGACAGCAAGATCTCAAGAATAAGCTTATCTTGATGCCCCCTCTTTGGGAGGGAGTCAGGGAACAAAATAACAGGCATAATTAGCAGGCTGGTGCCAACTGCAGAATTTCTTGGGTTTCGGAGATGTGAGAGTAGAATTGGGAAAAATTAATTGGGTTCCAATTCTATCCTCCCTCTGTGAAAATGCTTGAGCAACTATGGGCAAAAATGCCAATTGTAGTAATAGCAATGTAATAATAAATATGACAGGAATTGCCTGAAAAATATTAATTTGTGAGTTAGGGCTTTTCAAAACTCCTATTCTGAGAGATGCTCAGAGGCTGTTTCTTGCAGAATGACAGAACATCCATTTTAGAAGGATTCAGGTGCAACCTCCTGAGTGGTACCCCTGCATGAAAACACAGCAAGGCTCCATCCTGCTGTGGATCTGAGGGAAGGATGAGCTGTGTCCAAGGAAAAGCAGTGTCTGTGCTGTAGTTCCTTCCCTCCAGCTCTGTGTACCTGCCCATCCTTCCCCTGACACTTCAGATGGTAAATACAGGATGGTAAATAATTCAAACTTCAGTGTAAATACAAGGAAAAGAGAGATAAAAAGGAGGATGCCCACCAGAGCTACAGCTCAGCTCAATCCTCATGAACTGGACTTAAACAACCTGATCTAGTGGAAGGTGTCCCTGCCCACTGCAGGAGAGTTGGAACAAGATGATGTTTAAGGCTCCTTGCAATCCAAGCTACTCTGTGACTCAATGATCCCTAAATCTTGAAACACAGTCTGCATGTTTTGCACAGAACTATCTTGGAAAGCTGTCTTCTAATTCGACTCTCGTGGAATCCAGTAGTAAATTTCCCATTGTTTCAAAGAGCCAGCTCTATAGCAGTGGTTTTCAGAATGTCCCCCTGTTGTTGCAGTGCCCTCATCTGCCTTGAAAATTGTGTGTCACACATCTAAGTCAAAAATGTCCTTGTTCAGTGAGGAGTGACAGCACTGGCAAAGGAGAAATCTCTTTGGTGGCCACCAAGAGAACATGGAGAGTGGGTGGGTGGACTCAGCTGCCTCTTCATGTGGAGAAATGTAGTTTGTGTATCACAGCGTGAACCACTGAGGGGGGTTATACATTCCATCCACCTCGGGCTGTAAGTGGGTGCCAAAATATCTCCCCAGCAAAGACCTTCGATTCTGGTGCATTAGTTCCACAGGTACCAGTGGTGCATCAGGATTTGATGTAGTTGAGAGAAGAAATCTGACTCAAAGTCATTTGGCTCTAAGGGCGATTTAACCATCCTGGTGTTGCTGAGTGGTTCTGTGTACTTGAAAGAGAGAAAAGCAAATACCCAAAGGCTTCTTGTTGACAACGTTGCAGTTTCAAGCAGTGTCTCTGTGGCAGAATAACACAGGAGAATATCCCTGTGGTGCTGATAACACAGGAGATAAGGCAGGTGCTAGTGCTATCAGCACCTGAGGAGCAAGAACTGATCTGCTTCGTATTTACCAAACCCACCCAGCACTCACATCGTGTTTGCCTAATGATTAAATGGAATGACTTGCTTTTAATCAGGATGTCAGCTTGAGCAGCATAACGGAATTAATCAGGGGTGAACACAGGATTCTGAGTTAAAAGGGGCATTTCATCACAACTTGTGAAATCTTTGCTGTTTCCTTGGTGGGCCACTGTGGGATGCTGGGTTCCTTGCTCAAACACAATATATCCAAAATCAAAGCAAATGCCCAGTTCCTGTAATTTTTGTATCTACTCTCTTAGCCTGCAAGTTCACCCAAGTCTCAGCCAAGGATTTTTTTTCCCCTTAAAATACATGTATTCATAATTTGTTCATGTCACATGGATGACATCTAACAGTTTATCCCAGTTATCATTAATAACTATTAATGACTGCTATTACAATGAAACTGCATCAGCTCATAGCCTCACTTGCATTCATCTCATTTTTCATTTAATTAAGAAATTCAGAATGCTTCTCTTACAGGCAAGCTCTCTTGCTTAAAAGGGCAGGGATCTGTGCATTTGATTGCTTTTTGAAATGTGGTAGATTACACTATTTAGCTAGTGTTATTGAGGTGTGGAATATATTATGTGTCTCCTTAATCCTCAAATACAAGTTATTGTCACTCCCAGGGAAGCTACAGCATATGGAAGTTTCAGATGCAAACAAATCCAAATTGAATGAAGTCATGTTTTCACAGTGCTGAGAAGGTTTAACAAATTCATGTAGACACTAATGAGTATTACTGGGCTTATAGAAGGTCATGGAGAATTAGACTGGCTTTTTAAGCCATTATTACAGATTTTCTCATTGTTACATGCTGAGCTCTCTCCTATTAATACAGCTTGCTCTTGCTTTCAGCCATTGGACAAGGTTTGAGCTTCAATGGCATGGCTATCTCTTCATACTCTTTGCTTCTTTGGAAACCACATATTTCCCCCAACTTGAAGGATTTGGCAGTATTTAATTTCTAACTTTAACTTCCTGGCTTCTTCCAGAAATTTGCCTTGTATGTGTTCTGCAAATAAAATTGTCATGGAACACACAGTGTTTATTTACCTCGTTTCTCATCAGTACTTGGTGGAATGTTGTAAAAACATCTGTAATGAGAAAAAAACATCAGTTTGTTGAAGGTACAGTGCTGGGTTTGAGCCTGTTGAAGTACCAGTGGGGTCATCTGTTATCAGTGTGGCAATCTGCATGGAGAGTCAGCACACTTTACAAGTCTTTCATTCATCAAGGATATCATCCTGTGTTTCAGCACAGTGCAGGGAAACTGCCAGGACCCACAACTTGCTCAAGGGTGAGGAGCTGAGCTGTGGAGGACAGTTTCACCCACTGCAGTTTCTTGACATTAGAGGGCTCCATATTCCACAGAGTATGGCAAAAGCAAATCTCGTTTTGAGGTCAATAGAGATGACATTGGAAAGAGAACTATCAGCTCCTCTTGGAGCTGAGGTTTGATGGTGCTGTAAATTCAGCTTGTGAAACTTCTTAAGTCAGAAGCACCAGCCGAAAATTTCTGGGTTACGTTTTGGAAAAACTAATGAACTAGAGCATCTTTTCTGTCACCTTTTGGCCCCAGCAATGAGAAGAAAAGTGGAGCTGCCACAGCCCTTTTCCAATGACTGTGGTGCCTCTAGACAGAGGCTGCACAGGTGCAGCTGCAGGTAGGTGCCACTCCCATGACACACTGTATGAAGGGCACAACAGGCACCAGGTCCTGCAGAAATCATCAGTTTCCTTCTCTTGTCTTGCTGTGGAAGAAATTCCCATGAGTATCACAGAATGACCCAGAGTAGAGTTTGGTGGCCCTTCAGGAAGCTGCTGTTCTTGTGCAGAGCTGGGCACAGCTCTGAAGATGCACTGGCAGGAAATCTGCATTGTGAATGTAAAAGCTCCTCCTTGACATGGACAAGGGGAAAAGGTAATCATTGTGGAACAGGAACAAATATTTGACTGCCATTATCTCATCTTTATGGCTCAGCCTATTAAGAAAAAAATACTTTTAAAATATTTTAAATGGCCAAGCTCCAGAAGGAGCTTTTACACATAATGACTTAGCCTTGAGAAAGTGCAACCTGTCTTTGTTGCACTTCAAAGAGTCTAATCCTAAAGATATCTTCCCAAGGAATAAATATGCTCATGAACTGAACTAACCACCTTCTAAGGAAGATAAAAGAGCTTCTCCAGGTAGCACAATTCCAAGCCTGCAAAAGTGAACTAGCTTTTTATTGAGGCAATTGTGTAGAGAGGGGCTTCATCCAGGCCATGTGCCCATACTCACACCCAACCCCACCAGCCCTTCCTCCCTGACCACCAGGATCCTGAACAAGTGGCTGCTGCAGAGCCAAACAGGTTGTTTGACTTCTCAGAGACTACAAAGGAAATCAAAATTCGGGAGAGAATTTTAAAACTCCTTTTTTCCTGTGCTCATAGATGGTTTTCAACTACTAATGACTGATGCATTGGTGTAGCTTTCCTGGTAAATATTGAAAAAGAGTTGGATGATTTTGGTAGGGAGGGCCAGATTGTAATGTTACAAACACTCTGATTTCCTAAATTAAGCAGGGCTGGCCAAAGAAAATATCATTCTGTGAATTTTTTGGCTTTGCCCTGACACACAGACCACGTTTTACTCAAATGCTGCGGGCATAATTTGTTGACATATTACTGAAAAATGTCTCTACAAATAATCATTTTACAACAAAGACAGTAGAAACAGGGAGACAAGAACTGTGCAGCCACCAGTAAAACACTGAAAATCTGAGTGTCTTTTTCAAAGTTACAGAGCCGGACACTCCAACTTCAGCACTTGCAAATTGTGTGTACCCAAGATAGCAGGAAAATTCCCACTGTGAAAGGCAGCGTCTGCTTTGGAAGCAAATGTGTGAAATTTACACCAGCTGAAGATCCGGTACTTGTTGTTGAATTTATTGAGCTCCAACCAAATCCCACTGTAACCAATGGGGGAAAAAAAAGAGAAAGGAATAAGAAAAAAGAACCTCCTTCCCTTCAGCACCTCCCAGCCCAGCCTGCCTGTGTGAGGAACCCTCTGGGCCCTGTGCATGGATATCAGCAGCTCTCAAAGCATGACCAGCTGATTATTCAAGGATACTGACTCATTCTTGGTTTACTGAAAAATCCCAGAAGTAATAAAAGTGGCATAGATTTGGTCACAAAACTGCTGCAAAAAGCTTTACAGATTTATATATCTGAAACTAAGTACCCTCTGAAAAATTTGGGGGTGAGAGGGTGTAAATTGTCTCTTTCACATCTGTGTCTGCAGGGTATTGAGCCTGGTACCCAAATCACAGATCAATAATATCCTGGCAAGATGATTTCTCATTGTGCTTCATTTTGAGATAAATTCATATAACATGGAGAGGCAGCTGCAAGAGGAGAACAAATAAAACCTCAGTATTTCCTTATGGCTGTTGAATTTTTTTCTGAATTTCTAATTTTGTGTCTGTGTTTGATGGGTCACTGATTTAAATAAATTAAAGACATAAATCACATAAAAACTGTAAGTGAGGGACTACTTTTTCACTTTCTGTTTATAAAGTATATTTATTTCACAGTGGTTTATGGCCTCAGCTGTTGTTATACTGGAATAGTTTCTTCCTTGGGATTTCTCACTGCCTGGTTCCTAGATTCAAAGGTTACCCATTTCCATAAGTTATGGGATCCTTGCTGACTGGAATCTGGGTGACTCTCCTGCCCAAATTCCACCATATGCCCTAAAACACCTCCACCTGACCAGAAATACCCTTCCTCTGAAATTCCAGACATCCTAGAGGCTGCAGACTCCCATCCATCTGATTTTGGCAGCCAGTCTTATCCCTGGCTTGATGAGAGCACAGCTGGGACAAAACCCAAACTGGTGCAGCAGTTAGGGATGTTTGGTACCACGGCAAACATGGGAAAAAATCTGGGATAAACACCATCAAAGCTTGCAGGGGCCAGCTGTGGCTGGAAAAGTGACTTTCCCCAGTGCTCTCCGAGAAGACAGCGAGGCACCTGAGGTTCCAGGGGCAGACTGATGTGGGAGCTGACTGCACAGCTCTGAGCTGCAGGAGTTGTCCAGAGCTCCTGCACAGCCCCAGCCCATCCACAGTGGCCCCAGCAGCCAACTGAGGAGTGTCAGACTGGGTGGAAAAGGCTCAGAATTAAATATTCTGAAAATGCAGATGTGACTGGATCCTGCCACACAGCGCAGTGGAGGAGGAAAACTGTCAATGCCACAGCTGCTCACATTGCTGCATTTATTGTTACACACGGAACAAAATTTTGACAACGATGAAACAGAAGGAGCAGTTGTGTGTTTGTATTAAAACATCATTTGGATAAGCTACACCAGTGAGTGGTGTAAAAGAACATCTGTGATATTATCCTGCTATTTTTGTCTGAGTCCTGTCACACCGGGAAAAGAAAATAAAAAAAAAAAAGAAAAAAAAAAAACAAAAAAAACAAAAACCAAACAAACAAACAAACAAACAAAACCAAAAAAAACCCCACAAAAAAACCACCAAAAAACAAACCACAAAAAAACCACAAAACAAACAAACAAAAAAAACAAACAAATAAAAAAAAGGCAAAAAAAAGGCAGAAAAAGAAATTATCACATGTGGCATTTCAAATTTAGCTTTGTTGCTTTGTTAAAGACATTCTTTTTGATTTTCAGTGCAATTCCCATAGACTTCAGATAAAGACAACTATCTTTTCTATGGAATCAAATAAACCTTCCAGTATTTTGGTTTGACTAGGAATCATGCTTCTGAAACATTGCTGGTGTTTAATTTTTAATCCCAAATTGATAAATTCCAGCTCACACAATAATGTTAACTTTAAGATCCAAGCCTTCCTGAGCCCTTAATCTGGATCTCCCTTGTTACTGCTAATGGAGTTTATTTTGTCTATGAGAAAAGAAATTAACTATAGCAGAAAACAAGGCTGAGATGAAGCAGACAAAAGAAAAGATACAATTTTTTATAGATAAAACATGTTAGCCTTTTGTTAGGTAATAACAAAGACACTTTGGTTATTAGTCTCCACTATAGAAACACTGAGGAAATTTATTCTAGCCACAGAAAAAGCACTTCCACTGCCTTATAAAATCAAATGTTTGCTTCATGTGTGCTGGGAGGGCAGAGGGGGAACCACTTAAAAGCATTTGTAGGATTTTCAGCTCATTGTAGTTTATGTCAGGCAAGAAAGTGATAAAATATGTTGATTTTATTAATAATTTATATCAATCAGTATTTATAGCCTGCTTGGTGTGTGGTAAATGGCTGGTCCAGAGTAATAAACAACTGATTAAAACACCCAGCATTATGATTGTTTAAATGCACAGAAGTTCACAACTACGTGCCCACCATTAAACCCCTTTGAAGGAATATATGTGCATTTTATAGGTATTTCCCCCTCCTCCTGGAAAGAACACCCATTTTATATCCCTTCCTTCGTGTCTCCTGGGGCACACTGACTGCTCTGCTATTCCTGCTCCCAAAGGGAATTTGCCACTGGGATTGGATCCCCCAGGAGCAGTGGGGAGCTGAGCAGTGTGTGATGCAAAATGTTTTCACACTTGATCCCTCGCCCAGTTCACTGTCCACAAGTTACTTCAGATTTCTTTTAAAATAAATGATTTGTAATAATTTGAAAAAACTAGTCTATGTTTATAAGGAGGGAACAATGGCTTTGCACTTTTGATCTTAGTCCAATATTCTAACTCTTATTCCAATAATATCCCTCAGTAGGAATTTCTGTGGTGAGCTAAAGAAAAAAGCTCTGAGACACAGACTCAGCCTTGCTCTCCAGCATAACTCATCTCTGCTATGTCCCAAACGCAGTTTATCTGGAACACATTACAAACATTTCTGTCAAATGCTTTAGGTGGAGCTTTTTCAGTGCTTTTCCTGGTATTTTTGCAATATTAAATCATTGTCATGGGGCTGGAAGCCAGGGCCAGTATCTAGTTCAGTCCCCAACTTCCCCTGGAAAATCATTCAGGCCACTTACTTTGTTTTATGTTTTCTTAGCTGACAGTGATTTATGAAGATAACGTTTCCTACATGATAAAATTCTGAAAAGATCAGATATTGAAGTGATGTCAAAGTTACCTTAAGTGTAAGCTGAAACAATTAATTTAAGGCCCAATGCTGTAATGCTCACATTGATCAATTTTTTTACTACTGCCTCTATTAAAAAGCTCCTTGATTTTGTGTATAGATGATTATTATTAAAAGACTGGCTTGAAAAATCCTCCTCTGCACACATTAGATCAATAACCTGTCCAAGAAGCAAGGAGCTGTGGAAATGAGTTATGGAGAGAACTGTGAAGATAAATTATATGGAATAATTAAATAAAAACCCACTGCGTGTGATTGACAGGGAGAAGACATTTTTGTGAGTATCTAGTCAACTTTTTACTGCATTTTTTCATTCTTAAAAGATAGTGAAAAATTTAAATTAGGCCTTTACATTACTGCGGGTTTGGTACCTTTCTTAATTAAATATAATCTCAAGGGAAGGACTTGTTTATGATTCTATACTTTATGCAGGACTGCTTAGAGAAGAGCAGAAAAAAACACAAAAAAACAAAAAAACAAACCACCTCAACTAAGATGTGAGAAAGGCACTGGTACATTGCACTCTCCTGGTGTAAAGGAAGCAGGAAAGGAGTGCCAGGAGTTGATGAGGAAATTGCAGCAGAAGGCACAGGTTGGAGGAGGAAACAAGTGGGTCAAATGTTGCAGCCTAATTCTCTGGAGAGACACAGGTCTGGTCCTGCCACCCAGTGTGGGCAGCCAGACCTAAATTTGGTGCCTGGACGTGGTCTCCTCAAAAATCCAATGGGACAACTCCTCCAGTTACTGACTGGATGGAAAATGCAACAAGTGCACGTTCCCAAACATCAGATTTATCCTGTCCATTAGAAAGCCTAGCCTTCTACTATCTGTGCCTTCTAGAAGAAACTTTAGACTATTAAAGAGATACTTCTACAAGAGTAGGTTGACATGGCTGTAATTGTGTTATTTTGCTACTTAATGGACTAGAGCTGAGGACACACTGCATATCTCCAGTTTACTTTTCTGACACAGCAATTGATAATGTAAGTTTACATGGTATATGCTTTTTTTATTCATTTATGGGAAGCCAAAAGTGATGAAATCACACAGTCTGGGTTTCCTAGGCACAACAGTCATATTTATTTAGTGTGCTCTATTTACAGTGGATTTTTAAAAGCTGCAATCCACATGAGTGCCATCATATTAGGATACGAGAAATTGTTCAGATTGTTTCTTATTTCCAGCTTCTGTACTGGGAATAAACTGCTGTGTTAAAGATGTGTAGTGTGAATAATGTGTGTGGTCATTCATATCTCCAATTATTTTTATTGTATAAATGAATTTATTATAGAGCAGTGGAAAACGCCACAATTTGACATATTCTGCATTTAAATATGCATGCTTTGTATCTAGCATAGATTTATAGACAATATGTTTGTACAAGTGTATCTAATAGGTTAGAGGGGTTTATTAATCTTGGAATTACTGTGATAGTAAAAGCATTATTTCTTTAGCCTTTCTATTGTTTAATAGAAATGACAAGTAGTTCAGACATTTGGAGATGAATGAAGCACCAACAAGAGCAGTTCCCTTGGAAAAAACTCAATAAACATCTAGAGTTGTAAATCTAGCCACTTTTCTTGGCAAAACAACATTGAAGAACTGTTACAGAATTATAAAATGTTGTAAAGTGGCCTTTTTACTCTTTTTTGCACTGTTCTGTTAGAGAATGATGTCTGATCACAAAGCAGTTAGTCCTTTGCACTTTCCAATTGAATTACTTGAAACACTGGCTACTTCTGCCTCCAACCATTAATTTTATGCTAAGTCACATAACATTTTACCTGGAGCCTGATGAATCCAGTGTAGTGGGTTGGCCAGGGCTGGATGCCTCCTCCCCTCTTTCTCCCCCTTCTTCACTGACCTTGGTGTCTGCAGAGCTGTTTTCCTCTCACATATCCTCCCTCTATCTGCAGCTTCCATTGCACTGATGTATTTCTCCTTTTCTTAAACATGTTATCCCAGAGGCTCTGTCACTCTTAGGCTCAGCCTTGGCTGGCTCCATCAAGGACAGGAGAAGCTTCTGGTCATCCCCCCACTGCCAAAACCTGGCCACACAAACCCAACAGCCCCAGCAAGGGATGGCTGCACTCGTGCAAACCTCTGCATTCAACAAGGCAGAGAGTTGGGATTACTCCCAGGAGGAGAAGCCAAGTAGGAAGGCACTGTAGGCTTGTGTGAGGGGGTGTATTATTTCCAGAAGATCAGGTGCACTGCACTTGCTCCTAATACACTCTTCCATCAATGCCCAGTCTGCTAAAACCGTGAATGGAAGTGACTGATCTACAATTTGCATTCTCTTTTCAGTCCATCAGCAGAACATTAAAACCATTGAGGCAAAAGCCATTAGAACAGCACTCACGTATGAAACAATGCACAGGTCTGCTTGTTCCCATTTTTATGCACTGCTATAGGACTATAAATATTCATCGTAATGTAACTGAAAATTATTGAAGTGAGAAAAAAGAGAAACAGGGAAGCCATTTGCTTCAATTCATAAACAGCATCTGTTGGGAAGTTATTCATAGATTGCTTCAGGGCCTGCTGAGCAGCAAGCCCATGGAAAAGGATGCCATTGCAAGCAAATTGGCCAAAACTGCAATGGAGATACTATTAAACATGATTCACTGACAGCCAGGGAGCATGATCAGGCACTGGGTTGTTTTATGTCTTCTTTTATCACTGGGACACAGAGGTAGCCTCCAGCCAAAGTCTCACGCAGTTCAAATTAGAAGAGCAACCTTCTAAGTGTGTTAAGGCCTAACTAGTGGCAAGAGAAAGTTGCATGGAGTGATATTACAGTGAATTCAGTTGTTTATTTGTCCTTATCCGAGGCACACATAAAATCCCCTTGTGAATCAGTGTGGCTACAACCTTTCCCACTGGGTATTTTTGGTCCAAAGGTGTTTCAATGTCTTCTTGTAAAAAGATGAAATTGAAGCCTAATGGATAAGTGAAAAGCAATTAGTTAATAAACATCCTTCAGCCTCTCATTAAATTTCAAAATACAGATTGGCAGAAAAGTGATGTAGTGCCAAAGAAAAGTGTGTCTGTGCAAATCCACAGAAGAGAGCAAATGCATTCTCAAGTATAGTTTATTACTGAGAATAAAATATTCAGCTGCCAAATTTTGTTTGCTGATCTACAGAGGAGAGTTACAGAAAGGCAAAAACTGTCCAGCACTTCTGAATTCAGTTCAAATGGTGCAATTCAGTTCAAATGGTGCTGCGTTTCCAGTTAATGATCTGGCCCAATTTTTTTCCCCACCTGTGGGAAAAAAATCAGATCACAGGGAACTTGAAAAATACACTTGCAATTAATACATGGACAAATAATTTTCCCAGCCCCATTCATCCTCTTGTTGCAAGTTATTTATACTTTTAATTAGCTCCAGCAGGTCACTACTGTAAGTAACTGGAAGTGGATCCATTTCATATCAGGGAGGCTTTACAGGTCCACAGCTCACAAGGTGAAGGGTTTTCCTACAAATCTGCTCCACTTTCCTCAGTTGTAACTCAGACAAACAGCAAGAGATAAGGAGCCCTTTGAATCAACTTTTTTGGCTACTTTTGAATATCCCCATGAGCTGTTTTCTCTTTTCACAGAAATCTGGGGAAAGATGAGTTCTTCATCTGCCTGACCTACACGAGATGCACAACCTTCATGTGACTGATAAGCTTTAAATCAAGCACATAGAAATGCCTGATTCTGCAAGCAAACAATGACATTTTCTCCTAAGAAAAACATTAATCATTTGTCATTAGGTTTTTACATTTTGTTGTGGAAATAGATGCCTGTGACTCAAGTGAGTGAAGGCTCTTCGCACATAAAAATATATTTGACTTTTTTCTTGGATATTTTGAGCAAATGTACTTCCAAAAATTAGGACTGTTTCATGCTAGGGGAAAAAAAGATAATTTATTCATCAAGTACTCTGGAATGTGATAACTAGCGGGCACCAGTTACATCTATTCAGTAAACTCTTTCTCAGGAAAGTTAACTTAGCTTTAAATTATTCATTTAGAGGTTGATACAGTCTCCAGGAACAGTAGGAGATGTGGTGGGTGTGTTACATTTAAGGGGTAACAAATGCTCAAGCACAGAGAAACCTCCACTTAACCTTTAAATGGAAGGAAAAAAAATCATTTTAAGAAGCTTCATCCAAATTTTCTTTATATTTCCTTTTGCCATGATATGCCCTTTTGCTGTTGATTTGCGTGGAAATGTTTGCTAGAATAATAGAGAATTTATCAATAAGAGATCCTACTGATAAAATATAAATATTTGTTGCCAATAAATTACACATCTGAACACCTGCAAGATGTGATGTGCAGGTTCAGCACTGTCCTGTTCAAGATGAAGGACTGCAACACATGATTGATGACACATAATTAAATACCACACCTTGAAAGCTCAGATCAGAAAAATTGTTTCAATGGTGTGTGATATCATCACATCCTGGTAAGGCAAAATGAGAAAATCAATGTTTGACAAGTAAAACCAGATCATAACTTACTTCATAGGTTAGTAATCTGTTGTATATAACTCTCTTGCCCTTTCATGTCTCCACACTCAAATTGTGTAATTCAATTAATTCCATGGACACCCTGATTTTACATGTGAGGTTGTGGTCTGGCAACTCCATCTGGAATGTAAATGTTGGTATTCCAGCTCAGGGGCATTGAGTAAATCCTGTTACTGTCCCTTCTTTGTTAAGCCAAGTAATAAAATTGAAGGCTCAAGTTCTTTCAGGTTGAGGTGCCTCATCCTCCAAGGAGCTGCATTTTGGGGTTTATTTTGGGCCTATCCTCTGATACGTCCAGAACAAACCAGAAATTTGAACAAAACACTTGCACAGCTCTCTGCTCATAACTTCCCTACTCTCCAAGTGAAGCTTTGGGGACAGTTCAACCGGAATTGGCATAAATTTAGACAAATTAAAATAATTTTAAACATGATCAAAAAAACACTCCTTTCTTGTTCATGGAGGAAGAGAATTAATTTTCAAAAAATGCTACTGTATGTATTAGAGCTACCAGGAGCAGCTCTAATTTCTGCTGAGACCATTTATGGAGATTTTCCATCCCTTTATTTATTCCTTTATTAAATAAGGGAGATGCCATAGCAACCCCTGTCACATACTTCCATTCATGTATTGATTCAACATTATTCAATCTGTAGGTAGTTTCATTATTCATTATTCAATTCAATGTAGGTTTTAATGTGCCCATTGTCTCACATTATGCTGTAGACTCTCAAAATCAAACCCATTCATTGCAATCCTCCTGCAGTTTGGGTTTCTGAATTACTTGGGACAGAAAAACAACCATCCTCAGGAGCTGTCTTGGGTCTAAGTCTTTACCTATGAAGACTCTTCCAAAATCTTTTCCACTCTACTTCCATTTTGTGTCATTTCCACCTAAAAATACCAACCAGCCCAAAGCCCAGCCATTCATCTGAATTAAGCAAATTTACAGTGAAGTCAAAATCAATCATTTTGGGACAGTGTTGATCTCGCACATTTCCAGCAAAATCCTGTGCTTTTCATAGCAGACTCACCTTCTCAGCACAAATTGTTTTATAAAAGCAACGTTTCTCAGTATAATTTCATTTTCCCCCATATATTTGGTCATATCCCAGAACAATAAAACATGGATCATCACAGCTTTCCTATAAAGGCCATAAGTGGCTAGTGGGATGGCAATAATTTTGCTCCTGAATATCAGAAACAACCTCTACAACAGTCCATCACACCATTTAACCACACCATTCCACAGCACCACTCAATGCACCAAAACTAACTGTGTACTTAAAACACAGGAGCAGTTCAGTACCTGAACACAGGCTGGAAGCATCCCACCTAAACATGATATCCAACCAGCACATTAATTATGTCTGTAGCTGTTCTTAGGCTGTTGTGCAGCTTTCTGCTCCTTCCTGAGTTCTCCTGGAACTGCTCCTCCTGGAATCCAGTGATACAAAAGGTTTATTCCTCCAAGCCTTGCCTTTGCTCTGTGGAGATGGGAGGTGGCTCTTCATGCATGCCAAGCCATTCCAGATGTTCCATGTCCACGTTAGCCAGGTTCCAAACCTGCCTTTGGAAAAGCAAAGTAAATTAGTTCAGACTTGGATGTGCATTAGAGTAATCCCAGAGCTAGAGCAGCCGAGGCTGTGGGCACAGCAATCTCTCAGATAGACAGACCCTTGAAAGGTTACAGTCAGCTGTGGAAACCTTTGAACCCCTCAGGGGAATCCCCAGGGCCCTGCCCTGGAAGAATATACCACAGATTTTCCACCTAAGCTGAAAAAAAGACCTCCCCTATGATGCCCTACAATACCGTGTGATCTACCCCAGTTTTGCTTTCCCCTAATGTCCCTATTTCTCATGCATTCTCCTTCCTCTGTAGCCCCATTGGCTGTGGTATCCCTGGTGGCCTGCCCCATGTCCCCTATAGGGCCCTGCCCTTTGTACCACCCCTGTGCCCTCAGACCATTGATTCCTGACCCCATATTTAACCACTGAGCACCACATGGCTGGGTCTTTTGTCCCTGATTCCCTTTGGCATGTTGGAATAAACCTGAGCTGGAATTTATCATACAAAAGGCCCTTCTTGCCTCTCTTGGCTGAGCCTAGCCGTGGTGTGTGTGGTGTGTGGACTGGAGTGCTTTGCCAGCCTTTCTGAAAGAGATGCTTATTGGGAATTAGGTGGCAGCAACCACCATCTAAATCCCACCTTGCTACAATCATCCAGAGCTGAGACACTCTGGGAAATCTTCCTTTGAGTTCCTTACCTCCCCAGGAGCTCACTCTTTTTGCCTGTTAAGGCTTTGGTGCAAAGGAGAAGAGCTGTTCACCCACCATGTGAGGGAAAGTTGGAGAACCACTTTCAATGGCATGTGACATGTCCATCTGCCAAGGACAGGGCATCACACATCTGTTTTCTGGCACTGGCCTGGGAGCAGAGCTGCTCTGAGCTGCTATCAACACTCCTATCAGCTCCCTTCCGAAACAAGTGATGGCTTTCCCAGGAAGAGAGCAGTGAGGGAGCAGCAGGCTCCAACCAGGATTTACCAGCACACAGATTTAATGGGCAGTCAGCAGAACATCACAGAGAACAGAGTTTGCCCACACAGATGTGCACTCACTACACATGTAGGAAGTAGAAGACAAGGTAATGAAAGAAAAGAGAACAATTCTCTTGTAAAAAGCTTTGTTCACATTAAATGTTGTTGACAAGCCTGGCCCAAAAACTCTTCTCCCCAAACAAGCTGTGAGTAACAGCAGTGGTGACATTGACCATATTGGGTTGGTGTTCTGGTCATGCTCTAGATCTTAACAGATCTGAGTCTTAAAATCCCAGAGATGTGTCTGCATTGTGAGGTGCCTCAGCAGGCAGCTCTATCCTTAGTTTTAATGAAGACTCAAAATATCTAAAGGTTACTTTCCTTAATATTCATTATCCTTCCAGGATGGAAACTTGAAAGGCACAGGACCAGCAGTGATTAATTATTAGGAAAAACCCACTGGGACAACACCCGAATTTAACTAATTTCATTACTTTCCTCCTTTGGGAGTAAATCTTTCTTATGTGTTATGTCAGCTGAGGAAAATTATGGAACCAGAAGTTTCCCTACCAAAAATAATTTACCAGGTTTAAAGGATCTTTAGGACAGTGATTTTACTCATCTAATTGTATTTCTAGTCCAAAAGATTGCATAAATAGGAACAAAAGTGAGAGTTTCATATAGACTGAAATACTGTTCAGTCTCCAAAATATGCAATCAATATCTCTGGGGTAGTTCAGAGAGTGAACATATAATCATAAAATACAGGAACAGAATGTGTTAGCAGGGACGAAAAAAAACAGAACAAATGACATGGCTTCAGCATGTAACCCAGGAAACAAAAATACCTCATTCAGCTGGCATTTTTCAAAGTGATATATGTCAATACTGTTGTTCCCTTGTAGGTTAACTAAATCTATCAAAAATGGATACAGTCTAAGACTTGATAGAACAGTCTCTCTTTACAGCTTGCTTTCTTGACAAAGTTTCATTTCTATTACAGGAGGCCAACAGTTAAAGAGAGTCACATATCTCTAGCTTGCTATTGTCTGCCTGCCTTTGATTTTTATCAATTTTTACCATAGTTTAATCAGAGCTTTCAACACTGAAAACATGCATTCCCTTTTGTTAACACTTTAAAATTTGAAAACTCAGCAGTAGGAGGTTAAATCAAAAATTGCTTGCCCTTATTCTCTCATTCAGTGGAGGAAAAAGTAACAATAAAAAGCCTTTTGTTAGAGAAAGCAAGAGTTTTAGTCACCACAAACAGCACCGGCAAAAGGTATTTTTAAACAACGGGCTGACAATTGCTGATCCTGAAAGGGGGAAAATGGCAGAAGTCTGAAGAAAAGGGATGCAACTGCTTCTTCTTTTCTGCTTGCAAAGAGAATATGGAGCATCAGAAAGCTTTGTAGCACTATTCTCATACATAAACATGAAACACAACATCATATGGCTTTCTATTATTATGGATATGCATAAAGCTGGACATATGGCACAAGGCAGTGACTGCACACAGGACAGGAGTGGAGGGTTTGCCAAGGCACATGGATGAGAATGTTTCCAGCCCTGCAGGTGGAATTCTCTGTGTTTGCAGGAAGGTTGTTGCAGTCTGACAACCTTTGATACAGTCCATCCGTGTGACAGGTGAGGGGGAGCAGGTTGTACATTAATTGTGCTTGTAGCTCTAGGAGCCCTCATGATCTAAGTGAGACAAGGAGATTTTTCAATGTTAAATAGCAGTCACAATACAATGTACTCAAACACTGTGCCTATCTTAACAAATTTCCTCGTTCACTTTGTACAACTCAAGGATACTCAGCTTTTTCATGGAGGGATAAACCACCTCAAGTCTGCCTGGACTCTTTTTATTTCTAATGCTGCATCAATTCACAATTATCCCTTCATTCTCCAAGAACATTAGGTGCATTTTGTGGGTCCAGCGAGCTTTCTGAAGCAACTTTTAAAAAGAAACACCCAAAAAACCAGCAGAGGAAAGAGGTTGTGAAGGACAGGCAGCCTTAGCCTTTACAGCTGGCAGCAGCTGCAGCAGCTCTGTGGCACCCCCAAAACCTCCTTTGGCTCCAACACCCAGCAACTGACTGCAGGCAAAAAGCCACCACCAAGCTTTGTGCTGTCATGTAACAAATCCAAGGCTTGTTAGTTTAATGCTGCCTTTGGTGTGTCTCCACTCCATAACATTCACAGCAGCAACTGCAGTGCAGATTTACCCAGGGAGAGGCCAACAGATGTGGTGAGCTGTGCTCACAGCTAGAAGTGCAAAGTGTTTGATCAGCTGCGTGTAGATAATTAGTTCTATAATTTAAAAAAGTTTCTGTTATTCCTTAGCATCCACGCTACGCTGCAGCTACAGAAATGCTTCTCTAAATAGCAACTGTCAGAAGAAATTTCGATTCACCAGAAGTTTATTTTTAATTCAAGGAAAAACTGAAAACAAAAAGAAATTTATGAGAATGCTCAGACAACTCACAGGCCATCCTTATATTATTTCTGTAAGTTTTAATTATTTTTTTTAAAGGTCGATTTCCAAATGTTATTCAAAAAATTTGTTAAGAAGTAAAGTGCCAAATATTAAGTGAGGTGATCTTCCAAAACAAATATCTGCATCTTCCTGTTGGAGAACTATTTAGATCACAATATCTCTGAACTTTGATAGCAGCAAGCATGTAAATGCCACATTGCCTGATCACACTTGCCTTATAGCACAATGAATTTTAACCATTAATTCTAACGAGCTCTGTTCACTGGTCAGCTATGGGTGGACTACTGCTATGTTCTGTTTTTCTAGCTGAAATCAATGAATATCCAGATGGTAACTTGCTCACTGCTCCCTCTCACAATCTCAGAGACAAACTTGTGTATGAGAACAAAAAAGTATTCATTACAACTCAAACTATGGTTCCAGCTGGAAAAGAACCTGTAAGAACAGCACATTTTCCTGTGCCCCAAGTCCTCTTCAGACAACACTCACCTTATCCTACTATTATGACAGAAATTATTTTGATTCTTCTCAGCTCCTTGAAAGCCAAGTCAAAGGTAAGAGTAGAATGTAAGTTGCCTCCTTTGCATCAGTATCCTAAAAGCTGTTAAATAAGTTTTAGTCTTGGGCAGGTGCATTAAAATTTGAAGATACTGAGGCATTGATTAGGCCCTAATTTGGCATTGAATCTTCATCTTTATTGTCAATGCCTGTGATGGAAAATATGCATTTTGACTTCCAGAGTACAAGCTGGAATTTGGAAAAGGAACAGTACATATTTCTAATCATGAACTTAATGGGTTTTATACTGGCTCCTTGAATGACAAACACAAAACTTTATAAATATCATATTTATGGCCGTTCACTGGAGCAGAACAACAATGTTAAAAACTTACATTTCTGATATTGTACATTTCTGAGCCCTTCATAGCTTTGTTGTACAAAAGCCCGAAAATGTTTGAATTAAGCCTCTGATATTTCTCTACATTCTATTTGTGATGACACTACTGTCTTCTTTTTTATTTCTCCAGAGCTTTTAAATTAAAATATGCATCTCTTTGGAAACATATGAAAAAAAAATTGATTTAAGCAGTGCCCAGTGCAGTGTATCTAAAATTTAATCAACATTTACCCATTGTCCTAGTTCTCAATACCCACAGCCACATAAGGACTTTTGTTATTTTCAATGCATGATACTGGTGCCAGGCTTTAAAAAAAGAGGCAGCATTGAATTTCTTCTGAATTGCACCACTTGTGTCCAGCGGAAAACCTGATATGAACCCACTACTTCTGTGCATTTATATGGAACAAAACTTTAAAAGATGTCATATAATCAACCGGTTTGTGCAAATAAAAATGTTTTTTTCCCAAGACAACAGCAACCAAGTGTTATAGAGCAGAGTTGATGCTACAGGTGAGAAATGACCACTAAGGGCTCTGGGGATATCTGCTCACAGGCCCTCCCTCTCCATGGTTTTATGGGTGGACCTGGTCATTTGCAAAACCATGACTGGTCTCCGTCATGGAAAATGATGATCAGGAGATTTGCTGAAATATAAAGTGGTGTCTTGAGTTGCAATGCAAGATGTAACCAAAAGTGTGTACTCTATTATTATCTGTTGAAACTGGTTGGGGAAGTGTTTTTTCTGTTCTATGACCCATTCCTCATAGCTCCAGGGGGGACGGGGCAGGTACCTTCTGTTCAAGGGCCAGCTGTTAAATCCAGCTGGGGCAGTGTTGTTTATCTCTTCCAGGACCCATCCTCCCTGCAGGGGATATCTGCTGTTAATGGGCCATCGAGGCTCACTGAATGACTGATAACATTACATCATCCCATTGGGAGAGGCTCCACCCAGGGGGAGGAGCCAATCATTCCTACCTGGATCAAACCTGGGATTCAGAACACCAGCACAGCCTGTTAGCACTGGATTCCCAGAGGAACACCAGACCCATCTCAGCACTACTAGACCTTCAGAGGAAAACTCCACCCTTCTACAGGATTATCTCTGCTTCCACAGACCCACATCTGTCACTCCAGGAGGACTTGATTGGACTGCTCCCAACACCCTGACCAGCAGAGTGTCAGATTGTGTTCTGATTCTGTCAGGGTTTTCTTTTTTGTTTGCTTGCTTTTTTTTGTGCTACATTTTTATTTTTAATATTCCTAGTAAAGAACCGTTGTTCCTATTCCCATATCTTTGCCTGAGAGCCCCTTAATTTCAAAATTATAATAATTTAGAGGGAGGGGGTTTACATTCTCCATTCCAAGGGAAACTCTGTCTTTCTCTGCCAGACATCTGTCCTCCTAAACCAAGACAAGGAGTTAGACTTGATCAATCATCATCACTGCTATTCTGTCCTTCATTATTCTCACTTCAGATAAAAGGTCAAAGGGACTGTACTCTTTGCTATGACCTGTTATCACCTCTTTGATGTGAAGGGAACTCCTTGCTGAAGGAAATCAGTAGGTTTGGGGCCGATTTAAGGTGTGAACACCAGACACCAATGAGTAGTGCCCTCCATCAGTTTTGGAGAGAGGGGTGGCTGCGGATATGGAAAGACCTGGAGTCTCACACCAAAATTAACTTAGAATTTAAAGGGGAGAAAAAAAATATGGGCTGATTTTCTCTCAACGAGGGAGAGGATGCTCTGTGGAGCATGTGATTGCTTTGTGCTGCCAAGTAACCTGCAGATACACTTCAGAAGCTGGGGATTAACCGTGCTGTTTGTTTTGTGTTTCTTGACAGATTACCTATGATAAGGACCTTGAGATTCAGATTTGGAAGGCTTACTTTAAAAGTTTCCTTTGTATATACAGTGTCCTACGTGTATAGAGCAAAAAATACATTCGACCTTGATACCCTTGTTTAATAATGTAGAATGTTCTTGCTCGTTTTGTATTGGTTTCTTATCATCAAGACATCAGGTGTCTTTGTTACAGAAATATAATAAATTAACTTCTTTCTTCAAACTACCCTTATACAGAGCAGTTTTTTGCTGTAAGGGAGATGCATTGAAGTGGCTGCTGTGTCAGCAGTGCTGCTTCATCATGCTGTGCTGTGTCACTACAGAGAGGTATGACCACAGAGAGCTCCTTCCCATCCTTCCACAAAGTCCTGTTAGTCTGTGAGGGAAAGGGTACTACAATATAACCCAAGGAAAATAATTTTCTGAGCAAACTCACAATATTTTTTTCTGAATATGTAGGCAGAACTATCAGCAATAGCAAATCCTTTCCTTACTACCATTCTTGAACTGCAGTCTGGCAACTTTTTATTTACAACACTTGGCAGTAGGTACCAGTCTTCAGCAACTGGTATGCAGTTAAATGCTCTTCTTTGCCTCTGCAAAATGTATATGAAAGTTTAATAAACATATCAGATGACAGAGTTTTTAAGGCTTTAACCTTGTTGCCAACTAATAGTAGTTCTCTTACCTAATGTTCATGAGTGCTTAGAAAGACTATGGCTTTTAAATCATTAATGACACCCCAAGGCTACTGCAGCAGCCACCCTATATATTAATATAAATGTTTTAAGGAACCTAAGCACAGTCAAGTTCTCTTAAAACCAAAAGATTGGCTTCATTTGAACTTAAACATATGCTTAGAGCTATGCATGCATTTAAGTGTTCTGCTGAGTGGCATTTTTCTTCAAAGAACAGCCCTGTTAACTTCAATAAGACAATTTATATGATCATGTTCTTCTAGTCCTAAAGTATAAATTTACAATCCATTAATCGCCAGCCCAAACCCATGAAATGCCAATATAATGAACTTATTGACTGAAGTTCACCTTTACTCACTTTACACACTAAATCTGACAGTATATCTGAAAGGAATCTCAAGAACATGGGATGGCAATGCTAAAGGGCACGAGGATGGAATTTTAGAAGCCACATCCATAAACTGGTTGGTTTGGGGTTTTTTCCCCTTTTTGTTGGCCGAGGGATTTAAAGGAACTCTTGATGCTACTTCAAATAAGCTTTTACATCCAAACAAAGGCACTTGTGAGTAACACTTCACTCTTTTCTGTGACTCAAGCAATGGAAAGAAACAATCTAGAAATGCTGAAGCACTTTCCAGCCATTTTATAAAACACAGAAAGCAAGATGTGTATCAAAGCTTCCTCTGAATTATGCTTAAAAGACAACTTTATTAATATTAAATAGGCCATACACCACCTTTTGATTAAGCAAAGACTTCCAGTTTTCCCCCTGAGTAAGAGCATCTGTTTATTCTCAGTCTCTGCTCCAGGATCCTTTGAAAGGGCATTACCTTTGCCATCAGGAAATCCCATATTTTGGGATCAGGAATATTGCTCCTGATCAACAGAGCAACTAAAGCTGAGCAGAGAGGGGTTTCAGGAGATTCATCATGTGCTGAGCAGGAGGCTGAAGCACACACAGGGACCAAAGTTACTGGAGCAGCCAGCCAGGGCTCCAGAGCTGCAGCAGGGACACATGAGGGACCAGAAAGAAGAGGCAGCATCTGCTGCAGCTCAGGAAGTCACTTACCTGGTTTGTTTGGATGCGAAGGTTCACTAAATATATGGTAGAAATGGAAAGGAAGAGGTTTTAATTAATATTTCGTCTGGTGTAGTCACCTTCAGATTTGTTTATCTACCAAGTGAACACGTCTCCTAAAATGCAAGAGTAAAAAATCCATACATGGAGTTGCAGCTCAGAGCTTACATGCCATACATTGTACCAAAACCTGAGGGGTACATACTGGAGTAGGGGAGATGGAAAGGTACAGAGAGCCTCCTGTGGCTGGGGATGGTGTGCATCCCCTAGAGAAGGGCTGGTCCCCTGCAGGACAGCTCAGAGCAGAGCTGAAAAACAATGGACATTCAGCCTGCTGGATTGTCTGCTGTATAAAAAATTAAGGAAACAACAAAGCAAAGACAATGAGAAACCCACCTGTTGTCTTGGAATTCAGGCTGGAAAAAAATATATATATATATATGTCTCATCCTTTCCATTTATTTTCCTTAATTAGAAAAGGGAAAATAATGTTTTTACCTTCCAGTGGAAAAAAATTCCTCATTTCCTACTTTGTGGCCCAGCCTTCAGTGGTTCTTGGTAATATCAGTGAGATTTGGAGAGACATCTGGAAGACTTGGAGGGAATCAGGTATTTTTAGAAAACTAGAGGCAGAGTAAGAGGGAGAGAAGACAGATGGGTGTGAGCTGTGGGCAGAACCTCTTTAAGCAATACAGATGCTCCAGAAGAGAATGTGTGTGTGCAGCCATACACCCAGTTGTGGGCAGTCAGATGAGGCATGAATGGGAAATACGTGTAGAGAAAGTGGAAGGAGAAATCACGGATGTGATCATCTGATTCTCTTAAAATCTTTCAGCAGTCCTTTGCTAAATTGTGCTCTCACTGCCATAGGGTCACATCTGTAAACAGATTCACAGACCCACCCAGACCACATGTATCCTGCAATGACATTGACTGATTTGAACTTTTCAAAGGGATCCAGGCATTTGATTTGTCTGAAAGTACAGGTACTGGCACTCTAAGAAGTTCTGCCATAGATTTCCAGGGTGATAGGTCTTCACTTATGGTTTCAAAACTATTGTTGTAACACAGAATTGCTCTCACGAGTCTGGGAAAAACAGTTTTCTTGGTTGATATCTAAATAATGGCAACAGGAGTGAAATTAATTTTTAAGACTGTTAACTGTTAAGGTGTTAATTCTTTCAGGATAATACATGACATACTGTTAAACTTAACCTCTAGTGAGATTAAAGGAGAGAAAGATGTGGTGGTCAAACAGCAGGAACATCAGCAGCTTTTCAGATACTTTTCTCCTGCTAAAAGCAATATTGCTACTCATCCTCTCAAGCTTTAGTGAGTTAAAAAGTAGAAGAGAGCAGAGAAGAAGGTCTTAGGTCAAAAAATTACTGAGTAGCTAAGCACAGAAGAGAAGAGAAAAGGAAGTCTCTTAAGAAAAGTCAGAACAAGGAACAAAAGCCAAGTAATTTACAAGCCGCCTTCTGAAAACAGACACTGTAACATGTTTTCATTGCACTTTAGGCAGCATTCCCTACTTTTCATTGAAAAATGAGGAAAAGAGTGCTTTGCTATTGCATCTATCAGCAGTGCTTGCAATATTCATCTACTTGACCTGGCACTGGGAGAAGGAGAAATGAATTAAAGTGCTGGTTGGAAAGGAGGGGTGGGAATATCTGAGTGAGTATTGTGCTTTGCTAGAAGCAGGGAGCTGCTCATATTGCATTTTGGGTTTGTAGTTTGAAATAATTGGCAGCGTGTTCAGAGCAGGTGGATGGTTATTTCTAGTTTCTTCTATTCTGGTCTGATAAATTAAGTAGGAAATGCACTCAGCCTTTGGGTCCTTAGATTGGCTTTGGTGTTATTACTTATGTACTACCTGCAGCCCTAAATATTTGCTTAGTTTGGGTATGTAATGAGTTGCTAATTTCATTGCTGGCTGTAAGCATGACAGAAATCATTACATCATGCCTGATATGAAGAAATCTGTTTTAATTTCACCCTGCTTCAGTGACTATATTCAGGCTATTGTGTGGCATAATCATCTCTTATTACCACACACTGCACTTCAGAACTGGCAAAGAAGAAGCACCCTTTAAATTGAAATCAAATTCTTATTCAACTGCTTGCAACATGTAAAGCAAGGCTGCTTTGGGTCTGATTTTCTCTCTCAAGACTGCCTCCCTTGCTATGAGTATCACTCAGTTGAACAGCTCTATCCTTAGAATTCACAGAAAGGCCTGCATCTGGGCAGGGCTCAGCACCATGTGCCTCTGAGACAAGCAGCGAAAAATGTCAGGGGCTGCATCCCAGGCTGCTGACAGAGGCAAACAGGAGCAATTCAGGAAGTGATACAGTCCCCAAAGAGATGTATTCTGAAGTTAGACAGAAAGGAAAAAAAGCAGTCAGGAAATGTGTTTGCTAACACTATTCCAACTCCTCATGAGAAAAGGAAAAAACTCTTAATTTACAGCAGTGAGAAGTGTTATCCCCGTTTGGCTGTCAGAGTCTATTAATAGCACTGCTGGCTAAATGGCTTATCTAAATTGCTCAAGGTGCTTTTGGAAGCTGATATGACTGGCCCCATTAAAAGGACTGCTGAACTGAGGTCCAGAGATGGAACTTTTCTAAGCTTGCAGCTCCTGGTTCTTGCACAAATCAACTGCTGGAAGTGATGCTGTTGTGTCTGTACTGCAAGATGAGTTCTGATCTGGGAGAGGATTTGGGCAAACTCATCCATAGGATTGTTATGACTCCAGCATAGGTAAGTTGAAGATGTCTGTGCTCATCTCAGGAAGAAATAAGTTTGAAACTTGAAGGTGTCTGGACTTGAGGTTACTGATGTTCCTTCCAGACAGACCATGAGAATAAGCAAGGCCAAGATCCCTCTCTGGAGAGCCCCACAAATGAACAGAGTGACTGTCAGTGAGGATGGACAAGTCTGGCCTTGAGAGTGGGGTTGAACCTTGCATAGACAGATAAACCTCAAAAAAAATAAACCTCAAAAAAAAAAGTTTCCTTAGAAGGAGAAAAAAAGAGCCCTTTTAATTAGATTGTCCTCTATAAAACATGCCAGCCTTTCAAGGCACAGGATTTCATGGGCAGACAGAAGAGTGACCACGGAAGCCAACATTTCCATTAGGTGGAGAAATAGCACATTATGCTGCTCTGGTTTAGTCTACAGCTTCTGAATTTTCTCTCTTTAAATGGCTGTATAAATCTCGTGGCAAAAGCAGGCAGTTTGTCAATGAATGACTAACACCAGAGCAGTGCACTGTCTCACCATCCTCTGGCAGCTATTACACCTGAGCAGTATTTTCTGGGAGAAACTTGCAAATATGTGTAGGCTGGAGCTTTCAAAATAGACTAAGGAAAGCTTTACCCTTTCTTCTCTAAATTGACAAACTAACTTTCAACACAGCTTTTTCAAAGGTTAATAATTTTTTATTTAGAAAAAATTCTCTATTTTGTATTCTCTATTCTCTCACTGTCAATCCCACAACCAAAAAGTTTCTCTGAATTCCTGAGGTGCACAATTGCTTCCTGCTCAGGGAGAACTTCTGGAAGCATCATGTGAACAAGCCCAGCCCAAACAGCCCATTATTGCAGGCTACTTGTATGGAGCTAAAAAACATTGCTGTGTGACTACCCCGAAGTTTCCTTCCCATTTTAAATGCTACAAACTAAAAATAAATTATAAAAGAAACACCTGAAGGTTTTTTTTTAATGTATTTCCCGCCTTCACACACCATATGACAGAAGACAGCATTTCCCATCACAGGAGGTCATGATGACCTCTCTGGAAACCAAACAACAAAATGTGTCCATCTGGAATATTAGAAAGTAAGAAGGGTTTTTTTAAAATATGCATCATCCTATATCCAGCTTTGGTTACACAAATGAACTAGAAGCCCTAAATATTTTTTCACTAATAAGAGAGGAAGGCTGGGCTCCCAAATTTGGTTGTTCTAAGTAGTGTTTTTCTGAGATATCCAAAGCAGCCTCAGGTTAGTGGTGTGATCGACCCTTTGTTACACAGCATAGAAGGATCATTTTGTAAAAGAGCTGAAGGAAATCTTTGCTCAAACTGGTTTACACCCCTTGTCTTGAGGTTTCAAAGATTTCTGACAGCAGCAGGTTGGTTCTCAGCAGCACAGACGTTCCTCACTGTGTATAGAGAGCTGACTTCCTGCTGCATTGTTAAAGATAAATTACAATACAGCAGTTATTACCAGGGAGACTGTGCATTGAATACAGCACTCTAGAAAGACCTGGCACTCTAGCAGAAGAACGGATATTTGAAAACAATATCAGCCTAATTCCCCTTTCTTCTCCATGAAAAAAGTAGCCATAAAGTGTTAGATCTTTCCTGTAATTAGCTTAATTGATTAACTTGATTGATGCAGATGACTGAACAAAGGGTAAGGCAATGAAAAACAGGCCATTATCTTCATTTGTTAGCATAGTTCGATTTTGTGTAAATATTTTGTTTCAAATTTATTCAGATTCTTACACTGGAGAGCGTTTTTCAAAAGCAAACAATTTTTATTAGCAAAAGGCTTGTCACCAGAAATTTCACTCCCCAAAGGTAAAGAGAAAGTGATTTAACCAGCTGTGTATTGGAGGAATTCAAGTGCAGACATAAGAAAGAGTGAGACTGCCAAATGAGCCCTGTGATGGAGAGTGCTGCTCCTTCTGCTCCCAGGAGCTGAGAAGCCACTGCTCTCAGTTTGGATTGACACCTTTTCCAGCATGTCAAATGGAAAATTAATGCTCTATTTGTTGAGCTGATCCTTTGTGGCTGCATTTTACTGAAGAACAAGATTCACTTTGTAAAGCAGTTGTTCTTTTGGTAATTGTGCTGTGCTTCATTTAGGAAACATTCAGAGCAGAGTGAATTGTGCCTACAGTGATAAGAGGAATTTGGCGTTCAGATTTTGATTGTGCCATTAAAAAAATGGGGAAAGAGTGTCACTCAGAAAGAAGGTCTTGATCAATAACACACTGGAAGAGTTGCAGCCAGAGTGGAGAAAAGGACAACCACACCAATTGCCTTAATTTTTGACTGAAGAAAAGCACTTTTGTCCCAGGAATATCAGTACAGAAGGAGGATGTCTCTGAAGCCAATGTATGTTCTTTCCTGTTCATTGCAGCATTGCTTTAATTTCACAACTCAGTAGCCCAGGGCTCACCTGAGTTCCTAAAGAATTGAATAATTGATCCATAATTAATGGATGCACAAAGCAGGAAAACAGAAGCAGGATACTGGTTAATACAAAAGTCAACTACGGGGAATGAGGCCGTGTACCTGTCCAGCTTTTGGAAATGCAGAAAGACACTTCAAAAAGCACAGGGCACTTGGAAAAATGTGTACCTATGCCAAATTACTCTCAGAAGTAAGAATAATCTTAGCAATTCAGTAAAGGCACACAGAGTTGTGTGCAGAATGATTCAAATTTGCTTCATAACCACAGCAAACATGAGCTTTTCTTTTGTGCAGATGGAATGAACTTGTGGTACTTTCATATTGAACCACACACAAGGTATCTCAAAGTTTATAAGAAAAATAAAATTTCAGCACAGAGGCTTCACCCTGCCCTTGCCTTTCCCCCAAAGCTCAATCCACACTGTGAAAGAAAGCAGATAATTTGTCTGGGCACATGGTAGTCCTACAAGTCACCCTCCTTTCTTCCTGGGGCTGAGGAGGAGATGACCTCCTTGCTTCCAACCCCACCCCTGCCACAAGAGAGATCCATCCAAAGGCTTCCCATATCCTGGATTTTCCCTGTGCCATCCTCGTGCCAGCATCATGCACCCACATGCATCTGTGCTCCCTGAGCATGGGCATGTAGTCTGCAATTAGCTCAAGTTGAAACACCCAGGTTACCATAACACCCAGCTCTCAGAGAGGAACAGATGGCGTTTATAAATGCACGGAAACTGGAAGGTGATCCTCTACAGCAAGTTTATTTCTGTAAGCCTTTCAGAGCTGTATGAGAATGATAGAGGATTAATCCATTGATCTGCTGAGCAAGAGGAACAGCAAACTGGCTTGTTGGAGAACCTTTGGCTCTTACTGGGATTTTTTAGTGAATGAAAACCAATATAGGTTGGCAACTAAGCCTCCACTACCTGTTTTAAAACATTGGTTCTGACCTGATGGCTGTAAGTCAGTCTCAGGCTTGCCTCATCTCTCTTTTCTCTGAGCATTATTAAAATATTCCCAAGAAGAGGAATCCCAGAGAGCTGCATGGGCATCTCCCCACCCTGCAAGGCCCCAAACACCTCCTGTATGATTGCTCTGTACTTTGGATATCAGCCAGCAATGTGCATGCAACTAGAGAACAAAAATTAATTAAGAGGCAAAGATTCATAGAGTAGAATTGTAGAATGGATGATTCAAGACTGAAAACAGAGAACAGACTGAAAACAAGGTCCTGTCCGGATCTAAACACTGCCAGTCTCTGAAAGCCTCAAGCTGACAGCAGTTTGGATTCTAAAATAAAGACTCCATTTTTCCCATGTACAGCAGATGGAACTAAACGACAGAACGTGGATAAATATAGAAGACTAAAAAAATATAATATCTATTTGAAGCAAATAAATCACCAGGCTGGTAACCAAAGGCACCCAGAAGGAGCTGACCAGCAGCAGCCAAGCTCTCCCTGTGTCCATGCTGCCTCCTCAGAGAAACATCCAAGGGGAGACAGGCACTTGCCAAGAACCTGCATGAGGAATAACTCCTAAGGTATTTGGACTGTGGTTAGGAGTGATAAGATCTTATATGAACATCAGAGAACTTCAGCCAGGCAGCAATTCTGATCCCTGACTTCTGCTAAAGCTGGATCACATGTGTCTGTAGCATGAGAGCTGTTTGGAAATGAGTCTGAAATTCTGTATCAAATTGCAGCTCCAGGATCTTTGAAAACTGCTGGGTTAAGGTTGGGTTTTTTCACTTCATGCTCTTTTGCTGATGCTAAAATTCACCAGTAGGTAGAATCTAAATGCAGCCTAACATCAGAATGAATCTGCCTTATTTAAAAGAATGTGCCAGAACTCATTCGTTCAACTGAAGCATAAAGATTCCAAATAATTAACATAAACACAAGTATCGTCTACCTTATGGAGATGGATTCCTGTCAGGTGGGTGTTCACTGCTTCAGTGTGCATAGCCAGATGCTCTAGTCATTCTTTTAAAGGACCTAGAACATTTATAATGATTAATCACATTTCTAAAGCGGTAATGTATGCTACCATCTGTTTAATTAAATCTCATACTTCCAGACATACGCCAGTCAGCTCAGAGGGGTCAAACACTATTTCCCCCCTTTTTTTACATAAGGGAGCAATTGGTTTACACCATTTTACTTTTTATGCAGTCCTTCTGGTTTCAGGTACCAGGCACTACTCGAGAGATGACTGACAGAATGACAGGAGACAAAGCTATTTTCAAAGGCAGGGATCTGACCTCTGATCTCACCCTCTCTATAATTACTCCATGTTTTTTTAGCACCTGTTACTTTGCACCTGAGACAGCTGTGAGTATCTCCTGCTAAAGTGAGCCAAGAGAACAAACTCAACAGGTCATGAAGAAACTAAACTTCTCTAGAAATGTTTGCTCGCTTCTTGGCATGCTTGAGTTCACATGCCCAGGGACTCGTTTAAGTCAGTGTAAAAAAGGATTTTGACAGGGCTGCATGTATCATCTGATCCTGTCCATTGCATGAGATTTGTCACTATGATTTTTGGGTTGTTTTATACATGCCTAAAGCCTTTTTCACCCATTTTCTTACACTGATTAAGGTCTTGGTTGAAATTGCTCAAAGGAAAAAAAAAAAAAAAAAAAAAAGGAAGCAGCCTTGGGGATTTTGAAGATTATATCTCCTACTTTCATTTTGTAGCGATACTGAAGTATCTGAGTTTGAAATATTGCATTTAATGTAAACTGCTGAAGCATGCTTTGGATTTCAGCTTGAACTTTACATACCACAGCTCACACAGATTCGCATTTTATTTTATTACCATTGTTATTATGTTTTTCTTTTGTTTATTTGTTTTAATAAAGGAATTGCTGAACTGCCAAAATCTTCCCTGATGCAGTATCTCCTGACCTCCAAACTGTGGAAGCTGTTTGAACCCCACCTGCTGCCTTTTACCAGGAATGAGCCAATCCTATAACCCATGTAGGAAGAATGAATATTTCTGTTGCACTGATTCTTCTTCAAAGGGAAACAAAATGTTGTAAAACATAACTATCTATTCAAATAATGTCTGATCCTGAACTATGTGTCAGGTTCCTTACACTGAGTAGTTGCTGAAACTGCTGGAGACACAACTGAGGAACTATTTCAGCATATTCAATATCTACCCTGGTACATCCATTCCTACTCAGCACTCCCAGAAACTGGCCTAGCTGCCAGAAGGAAAATTGCTGTATTTCCTTGCATTTATCTATTTGATGGCTAGGCTTATGTTCGCGTGAGATTAAGCCGATTTATTACCTAGCTAATTCAGTAAAATCTTCATCTATGGAGTGCTTGGCCATTTTGGTAAATCAAATTTAAACCTTAAATTCAAACATTTTCTTGAAGGAGAATGACAGCCTGTGATAGCCTCTTGTGAGGTGATTACTGGCAAATATTTTGCTTGTCTTAATTAGATATGAGCCTATTATTGTCCTACTGTCTTTCCCATCTCTATTTGGTTATGCCAGTATTTAGGAAAATAGCCTTTCCTACAGAGAGTCTAATCCTTCTGTCCAGCAATGGCCAGATTCAGAAGACAAGGTAAGAGAACACTTCTGGGGAAGAGTTTTGCCATAACACTGAGTTTTTGACTGGCTGTCATCATTAGGTACTCAGTACAGGCACTGTTTATAACTTCTGCAACATTAATCTTGAGAAATATTCCTTCTGCACATGGATGGGAACTATTATGTAAACCTCTTTTGAAGTATTTCTACAAGTCACCCTAAGTGAGATGTTCATCCACCTAAAAATATCTGCAAGGCAGAATAGTTCCTCAGTCAGACCTTCACACCCTGTTCTGATGTCTACAACTGCTTCTGAACCTGCAGTAGCTGCAGCAGCTCCATTCTGGCAGGAGAATGTATTTGAAATCACAGTGTGAGGCTTCAAACTCTGTTTGGAGCAGAATAAGAAACGTCCTAATAAAGCCTTGAAGACAGAAGTTGTTGAGAACCTCACAAGAGGCACAGAGCTGACAGCACTCCTTGTTGATGCAAATACCACTGTTAGCACAGCTTCTTTCTTTCCTGTTATCTGATATTTGACACTGGGACAAACTCTGGAGCTTTGTCAAGGGAAGGCATTCAGCTGGGGGAGCTGGGCTTGTTCAGCCTGGAGAAGAGAAGGCTCTGGTGAGATGTTCCACCAGCCTTCCAGCGGCTAAAGGGGCTCCAAGAGAGCTGGAGAGGGACTTGTAACAAGAGCATGTAGTGACAGGCTTTAAACTGAAATCTTTAGGTGGCATATTGGGAAGAAACTCTTCCCTGTGAGGGTGGAGAGGGCCTGACACAGGGTGCCCAGAGAAGATGTGGCTGTCCCTGGATCCCTGGAAGTGTCTAAGGCAGGGCTGGATGAGGCTTGGAGCAGCCTGGGATAGTGGAAGGTGTCCCTGCCCATGGCAAGGGTGGCACTGGATGGGCTTTAATGTCCCTTCCAGCCCAAAGCATTCTGTGATTCAATGATTCTAATCCATGCTGTCCCAGAGGAGGATTCCTCATGGCAGAAGGAACCTCATGTGCTTTGGACACTGAAGTGTCAAAGAGTTTAGAACCTATAAGACTGCACAGACTGATGGATTTGAACCCCAGAAGAGAATCCTGTCAATATGTAGTCAGGTTTGGTCCCCCTTGTAGGTTCCAGTTTGGTTTGAATGCTTCCAAAGGGGACATCAGACTTGTTGGATGTTTTTACATAACCAAGCAGCTTGCAAATAGATGTCATAAACATTGCTTCATGTGCAATCTGTTTGGCAAATATTCCTTTACATAAAGGGATCTCTTTAAATAATTCTCATTATAAATTTTGTAAGAATAGAAGCAGTTATGGGAAAAAAAAAAAAAAAAAAAAAAAAAAAAAAAAAAAAAAAAAAAAAAAAAAAAAATCTATGATCGATTTTTCAAAGGGGTCACTGACCCAAAAGTCACTACATAAAATCAGGATGCACAATGAATTGTTCAGTCATAAAATCTGAGCTTGAAAACTGCATGTGCTGAGGTATAAGACCTTACACCTGGTATAATCCTGGTTTTGGCAGTCTGTCTCAGACAAAGATAAAATAAAAGCATCCTGCTCACTAAAGCATCAAGGTTGATGATTGCTGCAGCTGAAATGCAGGTCTTGACTGAACACAACATGATCAGCTAAGGCACTGTGTGCCCTGAACTGAAGGTTTTTATTAAGGAGGCCCAAAATAAGCAGGTAATTCTTAGAGCTAATTTCAGAAACGTTGCAAACTGAAGTCAGAAGAAAATCTGCTTTCAACTTCCCTGGAAGATTTCACCTCAAGTATCCAATCAGTGTCTGGTTTCTCACTTATGACTGCTATAGTTGGGCATTCTGACTACAAACAATAACTGGTATAGACATATATTACATGAAAACAAATAGATTTATCATAATGTGAAATTTTGGAACATTACATGGCTTTAATGTCTCTGACACATCTGAGCTATTTCTTCTTGAACAGATGGTGACATTACAGTCACCACAAACACTGAAGAAAAATTGTAAGAAAATATAGTTTTACACACAAAATTTAGAGTTCGTGTAATGAAAAACATTGTTAATGCAGTCTAACACTCCATTTTGAAGCCTGTCCATATTTAAAACCTAAATCACAAGCTGAGTACACAGCTTCAAAGTCTAATAATCCATGCACAAATGAGTTATTGGAAGCAGGTGAAACTAAAAAAAAAACCAAAAAACCCCAAAAAAACAAAAAAAAATACCACACAAAAAAACCTCTTAAAAGTTTTGCTGACAGATTTGTCTTCATCACTGGTTTTCTAATATCTAGTGACTTTTAGAGTTCTCCTACAAAGGGGAGATTAAAAATGCATCTGTATGAGACTAGAGCCAGGTCATCTAATTGTCCTGAAATTTCTGCCTGACCAGGATCTGGAGTGAGAAAACCTCTCCACAATCCCACATAGAACCAGAGAGATAAAACCCTTTAGTAGAAAAACTGATCTCAGCCCATGATCCAGAGAAGATCCCTAGTGGATTACAGGTTTGGATGTTTGTGTATGGGGATGTTCATGTTCCCAATCCATCAGTGTAACCATGGCACTGTGCCCCACACAGCAGGATGGGTTCTGTCTTCTCAAGGGGCCACTGTCCCCAGCTTGTCACCTGTCACAGCGATGGCAGATGTCACCATGGTGGGGCCAGCTGGATGGCCATTGGACTCATTTTCTGTTTGTTCTGTTGCACAACCTGAGGCTGGTTCACTTAATGCACTGACTTAGAAAATGAATGAGCTTAGCAATCTTTCAAAAAATGTTCTGCTATCCCTGCAAAGAGAAGGAAAGCGTGTCAGTCAGGGTCAGGTAAAAGAGCTGGAAGGTTTAGGTGCACTTGCAACTCAAATTTAATCCCTCACATGAGTATTGAAGCCTTTAGTGACTGATTTGGGCTTGTCCATACACAAACCTGTGCCTGCCTGGGTTGTCCCATCCAGTGAAAAAAGACTCAAGATTGGCAGCTTCAGCTTAGCTGAGCTCTGAAGCTGAACAGATATTTGCTCTTGGATTTCCCTACAGATAATCCAATTGGATTTAGCTGTCAGAGTTGATATTACTGTCCCCAGCCATGCCTTGACTGGGCAGGTGGACTTGGTGACTTCTTACATCTTGGATCCAGCCAGTCATGGGCTCACTTCCAAACATTCTCCAGCTATTAGGTCTGAATCCTCTATGGTACAGGTCAGAGGAAAGGATTTAACATAGAAAACCTGCTATTAGACAAAATAGCAATCCTGCTGTGCACCCCATCAAGGCTGAAATTCATGTGGCTAAAATAATTGCAGTATCTTTAAGATCAAGTACCATTCAAAACAATAGAGATCATCATAATGGGAAATGCATAATAGGGAAGTAATAGGGAATGTAAGTAAATTATATAAAATGCCTCTGGGCTGAAAAGCAGCAAGAGAAAAACTGAGGTAGACCATTACAGCATCAGATTAAAATACACAGTTGATCAGGTGATTGCCAGAAAAAGAAATGCTGTGTAAGAAAAAGCCCATTTATAACTGTTGGACAGCTAAAGCAGTGCTTTCATCCCACAGTAACATCTTAAAACAATTGCTAGACGAGTTCTCTGCAGCTGGAAGGATTATCTGACTCTCACACAGTTCCTGCTACTCAGGTTCATCTCTGAGAGATGTGGTTCATAAACTTAAAGTGATTGGTAGTATTTTCAGGATTGCTTTAATGTAAAATTCACTGCTAACATGATTACATTCCAATCATCTGCTGCAGGAAAGTCTGAGCTGCCCAACAAAAGTACAGCTTGCTCCTGGCTGAAGGCTCCAAGGGAGGTTGTGGCAGCTCTTGGACCTGGAGGGAATTAGATGCATTTCCCAGCTTTGGAAATCTTCCAGCCTTTATTACTGAAAGCTGTTGGAAACACTCCTAAGAGCATCTGGAACTTATAACAATATTTTCCAAAGGTTTGTTGTAGTTCATGCTTCTTTGGGCAATTTCCAAAGAACCTGGGCAATTTTACAGCTATTAGAAAGCGATGCAAAAGCCAGCGGCTGGAATTCATTTCCCTTAAATTGCAGGATTAAAATTCTCAATAAAGAGTCAAAGGGGGATGAACTTGGCATGCAATAAAATGGAGAGGCTCACCTATGAGCTGCTGTGGCTGTGCTTCAGACAAAGGCAGCTCTGCTGGAGTGAGGTGGCATCAGCAGCAGCACAGTGGCTCAAGTGGCACTCACCTGCCTCCTCAGCTGTCCTTCCACCACAGATTTTGGGGGGTGTTTCACACTCTACTCGTGGCAAATAACACTAGAAAATCCTATTTAATAACACGTTCTAAGAACTTGTTTGCAATATCTTGAAATCAATAGAACGGCAGTCCTCGCCAGCCCTCAGGACACACTCTGAAGCTATTATCACAAACTGTGGGGTTTGATTTCAGTTCCACTCGGGCAGATAGCAATCATTCCTGTTTCATGTTATAAAAAATACACTATTTATGTGTGAAATTTAAGTCAGGGGTGATTTAGATGGACAGGAGAGCAGGATAAAGTGATATAAATAACATGCTAGCTCACCTAACAAAAAAACCAGCCAGCAACCTCTGCTTAACACGAGATTTTGAAGGAGAACTTCAAGAGTATATGGAGAAAAAAAATAAATATTTAGGTTTTGAGACTCATATTACCAAATACCCTGGATGTCTACTGGTGGAAACTGAGATGCAACACAACAATATACTTAAAACCAGTTTTTCAAATACTCACAGGCTTTAAGGCTAGATCCCTGAATAACTTAATCCTTAAATAATATTTAACAACTTAAATAATCCACTAGCAGGGTATAACCTGTATCTTAGTATCTACACAACACCAAATCATGGCTAAGCTGAAAAGAATTGATGCAAAGTGCTGCTCTGAATAACTATCCTCCTGGCTGCACCTGTAGGTAAGAGTTTTGCAAAGGTTAGTCTGATGGGTGGATGCAAACAATTACCCACAAAGCGACCAGAAATTTATGTAGATATAAAAATTAAGTGCCAGGAAACACACCTAAGATAGATACATGCTTCCTCCCTTAAATCTGTGGTTCTGATACTTCACTGTGAGGGCAAGTCTGAGAATTTCTGGCTAATCTGAAGCATCTCTATTTGGGATAAAAATCCTCCTCCAAATTAGCATCTCAGATATTTCACTCATGCTGCCCCTTTCTCCTTGAAAAGGGAAGCTTAGAACTGAAAGAAACACTGCCCTCTTCCTACATTTGGGAAAGCAGGCTCTGCTCCTCTGCAATCTGCAGGGACTGCTTTATATCATCTCTAACTTACCTAGGAGAAAGTGCTAAACTAGGAGATAAGGTCTTAGAAGCACGATTAATTTACAGATGCCTCCCTACTACAACATAAACTGTTGTCCAGAAAGATAAGCACGAGTCTTGATTTATTTTTCATACAGGAATGACTGAGGCAGTGGGAACAGTGGTTATTTGAGTTACTGTATCTGTATCACTCTTCCCAAGGAGAAAGGTCACCCCGCTGAACCTCTTCAAACCATTCTGCACTATTCACTTTTCTGTGTGACCAGAGGATTTTTGACCATGCAAGTTCCTTTGTGCAGAGAGACTGGGAGGTGACATGTCTGCATCTCAGCTGCCTGGAATCTGTTCAAATTCAGCTCACAAATGTTCTCCCTCTCTGTATTCAGTCCCAACACCCCAACCTGTCATAGCCTTGTCTTCCATTTTTCTTCACTGTCCCTGTGAGCTACAGTTGACAACTTGCTTATTCAAGCTTTGAGTAATATAGAAAAGCAATAAATTCACTAGAAATTGTATCTTTTTTTTTTTTTTTTTTTTTTTTTTTTTTTTTCCTGGCTGGCTCAAATATCTGGGTGGTAGATCTGCAAAAAGTCTGCTTAACAATTCTCCTCCTTGCTTTCCATTTCCAGAAACATTTTACCAAAGCATCCAATTTCTACTCTGTCTTACCTGCCACATCTCCACTCCACGGAAAGCACTGAAGGGGTTTGCTGCTGTAGATCTTCACTTTACTCTTCAGAGGCATCTTTCTGTTAGATCTCTGATAGCTGTCAGAATGTATTGCTTTCCTGCCTGACATTTGCATGGGTCTTCCATCAAATATTGCTATCCACAGCAATCCACCTGTCCAGATAAGTGAAAATCTCCTTTTCTCAGCTCTTTTCCTGTAAACATTACTCTTCCATCTTTCTGTATTCCTCCTACCTTCATCAGCTTTGATTTGGAGCTACACACACACAGACTGCACACACAAATACAAAGATGCTAAAGGAACAACTGAAGAAATTGAGGTGTCTCTCAAAACAATCATTCAGAGTTAGACTGGGAAATGTAATGTCTAATTTATCATTGCTGGTTGATGCATCATTGGTAATGTCAGCAGTGGATGCGGCTCTTCAACAAGAAGGAAATGCCAAGTTTTTGAATGCAGGATTGTCCCAGAAATGCCATCACATACGTTTCACAAGTAATACAAGACTGCAGCAAACTGGTGAACACACAAAAACATTCACTGTAAGGATGGGTAACATTTTAACACTCATAACTTCAACAGAGCACAGTGCATCTGGCTCTATTCTCTATCAAGTGAACTGAGTGCTCTCTGTAAGGCTGGATAATAAATGCAGTGATGAACTATTGGCATACGTTGATAAGCTGCAATTGATATCCTTCATTCCCATTTAGTTTGGAAATTTTGTCTTGTAGTTATAAATATCCAGTAAAAATTAAGGCCTTCAGAGATACTCATTCTAATCTTCCAGCTTTAACTCTGTGTGAGCTAAACTTTTTAGGATATCAGTTTTATGTCAAGTTTCATAAGAAAGGAGAATTTAAGAATTCAGATATTTGTTTAAATCCAGAGAGTCTCCACTTGCCTGGATGAAAAAAGATTGCTCCATGTCCAAACTTTATTAGCCACTCTCAACCAGACTAAATAGAAACAGCAAAACATTCAACCAAATATCAGAAAAAGTATTTCCCAGCTAAAACGCATTTCCCAGCTAAAAGAGTTTAGAGAAAAGAATCATTACTCCTTCCCAGGTATTGTTTTTTGCCAAGTGCCAAGGCATTGACATAGACTATCCTTGTTTGACTCACAGCTCATTCTTATGGTGAGAGGGAGGGGAAACAACCCTGAAGGAAAGTGGTAAATGTATGCCAAGAAATATCTAGGCAGGAAAAAGCCACTGTCCTGCTTCCCTTCTGCCTAAAGAGGTCATGGGTAGATAAGTTGAAGTGTTTAAAGGTAAAGTGAAGGCATGGGAGATGAGTGTGCACACACACCTGCTTTACTCACCACAATATTCACTGAGGACTCAGGCAGCTGCTCCTGAAAGAAGTGAATTTTCAGCAGCTTTAAGCTGTTTCCTCTAACAAATGGCAAGCTGTCTCAGGGAGAGACATCTGTGGCTTGCTCCCGGTGAAATTTCACTGTGCTCACACAGAAAAATTGTCTTTGCTCGTGATTGCTTGCACAATAAATTCATGGATCCTTTGCAAACATCTCAAGATTTGCAGGAAGCTCCTAATGAAAGAAAGAGTGGGTCATTTCACCTAGTTCAAATCCAGTGAGAGGGAGCGATGTTTGAAACCAGCAAGAAAGAAATTGAAGATTAAATAAACAAAAGGAAAATTTCTGCAAAGAGCTCAAGAAACCCAGTCTGAAAATAGCCAAAGAGCACAGATCACAGCAAACTAAATATGAGCTATAAGTACATAACATAGGAACATAAATACATAAAACATATTTGATTTTGAGATTTTCAGATACAAACCCTGAACTTCCTCTCCTCGGTCTACTGCAGTTTGTTTGTTTTGCATAACAAAATTATTTTGGTTTGTCCAATAAAACATTTTGCAATTTCTTTCCTCCAGAACCCCCCACTTTTAAGTGCAGTGACATTAAGTCTGGGAAGACACATGGCTTATTTCAGCTCAGAAGTACTCTGATCTACAGGAACTAATTAGAGCATTTTCTTGAGCTCATCCCTTTCTTCTCATTACTGGTGACCAAAGACAACTGCTGAGACATGATTATTACAGAACTGTCTGCTAGTGCATGCATTAGCTTTTACAGAAATAAATCAGCAAATGCTACCAGAATAAGCGGTAAGGAATGCTTAGGAAAACAACCAGTGGCAGAAAGCAGCACCCACAAGAGTCACCCTAAGGCCAACCAAACTGATCTCTGCCAGAAACAGCTTCAGAAAGAAATGCTGCTGGGGAAAAGGAACACAGAAGAAATTGAGCCTGTGCAGGGTGATATGAGCTTATTCATAAAATGATTAGAGAGTTGGAAAGGCTGAGAGACTTGGGGTTGTTTAGCCTGGAGAACACTCCTAGGAGACCTTATTGATCCATGCTTAAAGGGGGATCTTTCTTATATGAAAAATTGGGGAAGAATTTTAATGGGGTTTGTAGCAACAGGACAAGGGGTATGAGTTTTAAATGAAAGAGGGTAGATTCAGGCTAGATCCAAAGAAGCAAATTTTTTATGGTGAGGGTGGTGGTGGACATTTAAGGCCAAGTTGGATGTGGCTCTGAGAAACCTGACCTAGTTGAAGACACTCCTCCTCATTGCAGGGGGTTGGACAAGGGGCCTCTAAAGGCCCCTTCCAACCCAAACTGTTCCATGACTGTGATTTCTCAGTGTGGTCTGCAGGTTGTTAAACAGATGGGTATTTCAATCAGTGGTTTGAGGCATGTCATCTCTTCTGGAAGGCTGAACACTTCATCCAGAGAGTTCTTGAGTTGAATAAATTAATCTTATTTATGAATTAGTTTATATGTTGGGGGGCATTCCTTAGCACCATACTCTACAAGTGATTATATTTCACCTCAAAGTGACAGTCTGCTTCATCTGCTAGTCTTTAATCGCTGTGCAAAAATGAGCAATAATTCCATAACAAGCAAGGAAAAACGCAGGAATAAGCTGCTCACCCATTCTAAATGTAGATCTGTAGTAAAGGTATAGCATTTCTGCATTTGTGGTGCTTTTCCACATTCCTGCATGCTATGCCTTTTATTATTGCCTGGCTACTTGAACTTCTAAAAACCTGAACTAAGTTGTCATAGAGCCATACTCTGACTGGACTGAATGTCCCACGGAGTCAGCTGATATGTCAGCACATTACAAAGACAGAATAAGATTAATGTGAGGGAAGTGCTGGGAGCTATTCACAGTATTGGCACCACTGTGCCCCTAAGAAGTGCAAAGGTGGCTCTGGCTGTTCTAACAGCCCTGCCTGGCTGTGTGTTTCAACAAAGAGTGGGTTGCTTTGCTGAAGGGTGTTAATAAGACATGCCAGATCTTAACAGAGCCAGTCAATATGACAAACCCTGTAGTCTGAAAGAAATGGTCAGGACAGAATTTAGCTTCAAAGAGCAACCCCAACACCAGAACAGACTCAAGTAGTTATAAAATCTACTGTGCTGCACAAGCGCACTCCACAAAGAGTATTTTAACTTGCCCAGTTCTTCAAAATACCATTTTTTTCCTACTTTCAGAGCGCAGTGGGACTTAAAAAGCATGTTTTTAAAAGTGACAGATTTAAATCCATACCAAAATAACAACAGGAAAACAGGAAAACATCACACTGGGTTTATGAGCAAGAAAAATCAGATGGCATTTTTACATGCAAATGATGAATATCTCAGGGAAAGAATTCAATATGATGAATGTGATGTTCCCTCTCTACTATTAAACCAGCTTCTGTGATGCATTTGTCTATCTCAGTCTTATAATTCCATAGGAAATAACACAGGTTTCTCATGCAAATTTGCAGCAGCTGCAAAGGGGATACAGAGCACAAGGTCTGTGACTGGTTGACCCATCAATCCAGTATAAATGATGGATTTTTTTTCACCATCAAGGAAGGAAACGGAAAAGAAAAAAAGCCCTTCTAGATGTTTCTGTGGATTTTGTTTGGTTTTAAGGTATTTTTATTTCCATTTTTCACATGTAGTTACTGCTATCACTATGTTTTGTTTTTCAGGAAGAACAGAGTCTAGCACAGTCATGCACAGTGTTTATTTCCCACAGTGCCACCAGCCAAGGCTACCCTGAACAGTTAACTTGGTTTCATTGTGTCCTTCAGGCCTGAAATAAAATTTACATAACTCAGGAACTGCCCCCTGAAGAATTTCGTTTCCATCATCAGTAGCTATGGGCCAGCAGGGAAAACTGTTTTCAGCAATACAAGCAGTGCACACCTTCCCTTCACCAGGGGTTTCTACACCAGGACTGTGGCACTGGGACCTTCCTAATTTCACCTGGTGATCTGCCCTTGTTTAAATTATCTTCTTTAAAATATCAAATAAAGAAGAAAAAAAAACAACTAAATAATTCTATCACTTTCACAGGCAACTGCTTACTTTCTGATTTTTAGCACTTGGAAGCCAACATTCAAAGTCACCATCTTGCCGTCCCCAAACACACAGAATTTCCCCAGCAGCCAGTGAAGGTTTTGCCAGGAAAGACTGTAACAGCAAACCAAACACACTGAACCTTGGTGTTGCAAGGAAAGACAAAGTAAAAATGAAATGAGTTAATCATAAATGTTCTTCTCGAAATGACACTAAAACTTTAAGATGGTGCTAGAAACAAAGGGTCAGATTTCTAATGGAGAAATGTGGTTGTGTGTCCATGTTGAAGAGAAAGAAAACTTTCCTCACCACTGGAGAAGGTTCCTTCATTAGGGGAAAAAAAAAAAAAAAAAAAGGAAGAAACAAATAATGACAGCAAATTTCCAGTGCTTTTAGGCTATTTCATATCAAACAGTGTGATGAATGTAGCAATATCACTTTTGGCTATAGCACAAAAAATATTATCCTCCATAGACGCTGCAGCATAAAACAAAAATGCTTTTATTACCACTAGCAATGATGTGACATGCCTGATAAATGCCACTTTAAGACTCCTTTGGGTCCCAGCATCCCTTCACACTTATTATCAAGTTACTAATAGATTCTGTAGGTTTGACTGGCCATCATTTAGGAGTGTCATTTACTCTAAAATGACAGAAAAGTAAAATGTTCTAAAATGCTCCATTTTTCTCTTTTCCCTGACTGAGTGACTAATGAGTAAGAATAATAACTTTTATTCATGTTGTCTAGGTGATAAAATGGCCATTGTAGAATGATGAATATCAAGTAAAGATGTTTTCATTTAACACAGGCAGGGAAAAAAAAACATGAACCTTTAAGTCTTAAAAATATGAAAGAGAGCAGGCAGCTATTTAAGTATTCACATCTCCTCTATGACAACTGAGTCTATTTCCTTTTGTTATTATTTTTCCTCTGGATGCAGAGAAGCATTGAAAACAACAGGGTCAGACGTTACAGATTAAATTCTTCCTTGCAGGATAATTCTGTCCAGAGGCCCCCACTGAGATTATCACCCCTTTTTTTCTGGGTAATGTATAGACATACCATAAAGGTTAATTCCTGCAGTGAAGTGTAGAAGTTATGTAAACTAGACAGGCAGAAGATCAGAGAGATGGAAAAAAAAAAAAAATAAATGGGAGAATAGTTGTGTAGTAGATTCCTGGCAGAACTCACAGGGTATTATATTTAGATTAAAGATGATACTTTGGTTGCAGACACTTCAGAAAGGCCTTTGCAAATCATAACCATAACACCCAGCAGAAGATAATTTTCACCCACAGTCGGTTTCTATGCTATACTAGGGAACTAACAGGAAAAAAAGAATATAAACCACATCTTTCTGCAAATTTAATTAATTGGAGCTGAGGCCCTAATTCTCTAAAGCCACTTAAAAACCCAGCATAAATTCTTGTCTGTATGAGAGGATCCTGATATCACCATGACAAAGATACAATAATTAATTCCATATTAACCAACTCAAAGTAAATGTTCATCTGACCCTCTGTTCATCGTGCTCAGTCCTTGTAGTTCAAACCAAGTCTCCCCACTTCTTTTCAACCCAATTGTGTGTTGGCAAAGCAAAGGGATTTTTAACTTTTTGTTTTTAAATTATCTTTCTGTACAACAGACAAAGGTCTCTTCAGTGAGTTTATTTGTGGATGAAGGGTATAAACCAATTCTGTGTCTGTATGTGTCAGCAAGTAATCATATTTTAATGTTACTTAAAGTAAAGGGTTAATGAAGATCAGACATGGCAGCAATTCCAATAAGCTCAGTGGTGATACTGGTGATTTGCACATATTATGTCCTGATTCAGTTTCATTGACTTCAGTATTGATTTTCATCTGGATGAGTCCACCATCCCAGATCTTTAGATTTTCAGTTCTTCAGGGTGATTGAAATGTCACTGGAGAACCAGTCCTGCCAAAAAGGGATTAAGTGAGCCAGCTCTGAGCAAGTGTCTTTAGTTGTTCTCCTTGAGATGAAAAAATTCCATCATGAAAAGGGCCTGAAGGACAAAGGGTTTTATGGTGAAAGGGATGAATGGCCAGCACCCCAATTGACTCACCAGGCAGAGCAAACTAAAGACTGTGAGAGATTAAAGCATCCACTGTCATGGCCTCAGAAAGGGAGTCAGCTCTGCAGCTCCTTCAGGAATAGTGCCACAGCCTCTGATCCACTCTGAGAGGATCAGGGTGTCACTGCCACTGTGCTTGGTGTTCATTAGGCTGACCTCAGAACGCCAGCTCTGCTCACACAGTGGTCAGTTCTGATCATAACAACTTCCTTGGCAGAGAGGAGAAAAAAACCCCAAGTGTACCATCAGAAAGATCACAGAATGCTGCTGTGGCTGTACTGCAGGCTGTGTAATGTAAACTCTATCAAATAAACACTCCCAGATATTTTCCTACTCTCCCATTACTGCACTAGAAATGCTCAATAATGTTCAACAAATGTACGAAAACAGCATATGTCAATCCAGCATTTTCTTCAAACTGTTCTATTTTCAGTTAGCTGTTTTGTTCAATTAACACTGCTATCACTGACTCACTCTCATTACAGCTGATCCTCTTCAGGAGAACAGAAGGAGTTTTCGTTAGCACTGAAAATCTACAGTTCACAGAGTACTCTGAGTTGGATGGGACCCACAAGGATCATCCAAGTCCGTGTCTTGGCTCTGCACAGGAGATCCCCAGATTTAAACTCTGGGAGTGATGTCCAAACTCTGCTTGAACTCTGTCGGGTTGGTGCTGTGACCACTGCCCTGGGAAGCATGTTCAGTGCCCAACTGTCGGGATTTTTTTAGAGAGTGTTATATTTGGATTGATTGAGGGTGAGCAATTCCAGACTGGGCCCTTTGGCCTGCAGAGCCTGTGGGCCCCTGAGCCCACAGGGCCTGCAGGCATCAGTGACGTAGTAGAAAATTCACAGTTTATATTAAGGTGTTCTGGGAAGTAACGGGTTTCTAAATGTAGAATTGTAGTTCTGACACTTTAGCCACCTTAAGACTTAGATAAATAAGGGTTGTTTGCATTCTTTGTATAGCCTGTAACTGTAAACTATACAGTGAACCTATATAACTTGCCACAGGCTGATAATAAAGGGGAATTTGACATGGAAGCCATATTGGTTAGGTGTGTCGTCTGTTCTGTCTGATCTCCTGATAGTCAGGGACCCTTGCTACACCCAACCACCTTTTCATGGTGTCCAACCTAAACCTCTCCTGCTACAATTTCAGCCCATTCCCTCGGGTCCTGCTGCTGGGCACCAAGAGTGTTGGATTTAAATGTTTCCAAATAACAGGACTGAAGTGCTGGGAGACAATCCTGGAGCTTTTATTGCAACATCAGCTTCAACACAGGGTCAGACCATTGAGGGATGGTAACAGCTCACGTCCTGCCAGCAGTAGCTGAAATTATCTTTGTTACAAGGCCTTTAAAAGTTTTCTAACCAATTGCGAATTGTTGAGAGCTTACAGACATCTAAATAAACCAATCATTAAAACTACATGTATACATTTTATCTAACAGTAGGTGCTTGTTTCATATTTTTTGCTTTTCAGGAGCTTTTTATACTCTTCTATAAACAAAGCACAGAGCCTCATTATTAAAGTTTTCGATTATCTTGCTTAACATATTTTTCTACTTGCTAAGGCCTAACTCTACACAGCACAAAAACAAGACAAAATAAGACAACAGTCTTATTGTTCTGTGTCCTTATTCTTGGGTGCTTTTAACTTTAGGCCTAAATTTGCACTGCTGTGAGAGTTTTCTGCTTTTTCTATTTGCCACACAAGAGCAGAGATCGGTGCTGCTCCTCATGAAGATGTTTAAGACCCCAATGAGGTGTCCCCTAAGTCTCCTCTTCTCCAGGCTGAATCAACCAAATACCATCAGCAGCTCCTCATTTGGCTTCCCCTCCAGACCCTTCACCATCCTGGTGGCCCCCTTTGGATGCTCCCTAATAGCTTAATGTCTTTTTTTATATTGTGGTGCCCAAAACCTCACGGTGAGGCTGTGCCAGGGCAGAGTAGAATGGAATTGTGTGTTAGAAATAATTTGTAAAATTATTTTTTTCTAGTCCTAAAGACAAATTCATTTTATACCAGCCTAGAAGACTCTCTTGCTATTAAATCATCATCACTGAAAACATCACTGAAAGGTCATTTTGTCAATGTTCTCATTCTATATTGCCAGATCCAAATTTCCCTGTGCCTGCCTGGATCTCTCTGCCTGAGGCACTTTCTTTCCTTGTTGCTCAGGTGAAGGCAGCTGCTATGTGGATATACTTTACAGTGTGTTTTGAAATTATTCTCTAAATAAAAATTGGGTTCTGGAGGCTGCAGTAGGCAAGTATAAATAAAGAATGTGTCTAGTTTAAATAGAGTGAGTAAAATACACATCCCTAACACAGAGTGAGAAACATTTCTGGATACAGGCAGAAAGGTAAACCACTATGTTTTAAGTAAAAGCTAATGAGCACTTCTAAGATGGATTTGTATGAAAATTACCGTGAAAAGATTTTAAAAACAAGTACATTAAAATGTTCATGTGAAATTGTTATGAATTTTTGTCTGAGGAGCAAGTTGTCTTAAAGGTTCCATTTTCTATCACAGAACTGTATTCACTTTATGAAATATTTTGCATTATATTTTAATTAAAGTTATAATTACAGAACTAAATATAATTAGCTCCTTTCTTCAAAAGAAATTGGAAGTGAACTTACTTTATTAAATTTTCAATTTGTTTCCTGCAGTGTTACATAGTTTATTCTAATTAATTGAATGAGATCTCATAAATATTTTATCAACATAGGGATGTGATTAACAGCTCGAATTTTGTGCGGTTTTCTTTTTTCTTTCCAGCTTTCTTCTTCTCTGCATTACCATTTCCCCAGTTTTCATGTTCACTCTCCTGCCTTGGGTGACAAGTTAAGCATGGGAGCCCTGCCAGAACCCCCCTCTTCCACAGCAAAATGTTGCATTTTTGCAGTCTGGGCTGTAAGAAGCCATTTTTACCTTCTCTTTGGGAGTGTTTGTTATCTAAGGAAGCCCTCATATAACACAGGCCACCAAAGTGACACTCATTTCTTGGGTGATTTATGACTTCCACACTGAACAGCTTCTTGCAGAATCTCCTCTGCTTTCGGGGGGTGTGTGCTGAGTGTTTATTCCCTGAGCAGATAAAGCAGAAAGGACTAAAAGAGACTGTAACCCCCCATTAGCACACCCTACTCCAGAGATTACAAAATGAAGCAGAAGGTGCATTTCACACAGTTCCCCAATCCCTGCTGTGTTGCCAAGGGCTCAACTTCCACATGGCATCAGTGAGATTTAGACCTGGGAGCTGAAAAGAGCAATTGCATTTGGAGCTTCTGCCTCACCTGTCCGTCCTCCTGCCTGCCATGGGGACATTCAGCAGGACAGAAACACCCACACGGTGCCCTCAGGGCCCTCTGACAGGATCAGAGCTGCCATCAGGGAGAAACCACACAGAGGATTTCACAGCCTCCTAAGGAAGGAGCCCATCACAGCTCCAGAGCGTGTCAGAGCAGATAAAAAGGGGAGGAGGACGCCAAGGTGAAGTGACCTGCCTGTAGTTACACACTGCATCACCATGAACATGAGAATTCCACTTTCCCATACCCAGTGTGATGTTTCCTCCCACCCCATCACTGCTGGAATGGGATTATTGCAGTTCATGTTTGCTAATAGCAGAAATAAAAACTACATTCTTACAGCAAAGTGATTATGCATATAGCATCCACCTTTGTATTTGCAAAAAGCCCATCATATAATATGTATTTATAACATGTTGGAAATGCTGCTCTTCAGCCAAAGTGAGAGGAGATAAACTTATCAGTATGGGCAGCTAAGCAAATAAATGGCACAGCGATCGTATCAAACAGAAAAAATGTAAGTACAACTGTACATAAATGGATAGGAAGGAAGGAAGAAAATAATCATTACAGTTCTTGATCAGATTAAATCTGTCAGCCCCTCATTTAAGGGGGAAAGAACTGCTGTCAGAGAGCAGTTCCAGATTAATTTAATTAAGCAGTGCTTTAATAATAGCCAAAGAAAAATTCAGCTGTTACCATGACCTTTACCATGCAGCAATATCAAAGGTATGGGATAAATGGAACAAAAAAGATAATCATATATGCTTTAATCATTCATTTAGCTCAGGCAGGAATTGTGTCACTTGCCCATCTTGCATTGTTGACAGCAACAGGCTGAGTATCTTTTAATATCTAAAGAACAAATTGTTTTCTCACAAGCATATTTCAAAAGTCCCAGTGACACTAGCTGCAAAGGGATGCATTTCTTCCTGGTATAAAAATTCCCCGAATTGTTTTTTCCTGCCCATGCATTCTTTTTACTACTTATTCTTTAATTTAGAGGAAATTTGGAAGTAGAAAAGTGAATCAGCTTTGTTTCAGATTCTGTATGTTGTGCAGAAGTGTGTAGTCTTCATCTGCATGCACAGTAATGATGTTTTTGAATTGTGAAATAAATGAATGAAAGTCATGTTGACAAGAACCTTTCACTGATGGTTCCATGATTATGTTGTACTGTTAATGGTGTCTTGCAAAGTCTAACACTATCTTCCAATCAATCCAAATTTTGATTGATGGATGAAGTTAACCCTGATGTTTGCAGACACTTCTTGTAGAGGCTAGAGCTGCGGCTGTTGATGCCAGACCTGGATTTGACCTGAGATTTGATCTATATTTATTTCTTATAACGACTCCAAAGTAGCTTCATTGTGCTTGGATCTTCATCTTCTCTTAATTTATTTTGCTTGCCTGAAATCAAGGCAACTGTTACTTGCACAGCTGCAAAGGCAATAACAGCAGCAAATGCAATTTTTTATGTGGTGAAAGTCCACATTTCTCAGCTCCTAATACACCAAAACAGATGAAAAGGCCAGAAAAGTTGTTCTGCTGTTAAAATGACAAGATTATGGATATTTTCTAAAATTATTACAAGACAGGCCTGGGATTCACATGTAATATTTAAAGCACATCCAACATACTTTAGGCAGCACATTATTAATGCCAAGAGAAGTATATTTTCCAAGTATTTATTTACAACTCTCCAGTGTTACAGCTCCAAGTGGGGATTCCTTCCCTGGCCTGTATATCCCACTGTGGCATGTCTTGCTCCTTCTTAAGGTAATGCAACCTCCCACTTTCCTGATCCAGACTTCCTGATCCAGACTTTCCTTGGCTTGGTGCTCTCCTGGTCAGAATTACATTTATGTGGTCATTTAAGAGGGAACTTTGCGTAATATCAGCATCAGCAAAAGCAGCTGGGCCAGGTTCCAAACCCTTAGAATCCCCTTCCCACAATGCTTCAACACACTGTGGCTTCACAGCACTATCACTTTATCTGGTAAGAAAGGTATTTTATCTCCTTCTCTTGTTTCAGTTTGCTCTCGCAGCCGCAGTCTCATCTTTTACCTCATAACATAACTTCAGATACTTTTCCCATTATCAGATTCTTTATTGCCTGCTGCAGATTTTTATTTCTTAACATATGTGGGAAACAGTCTTCACACTTTCCTTTCCATTCCACATCCTTGATATAACGGGTAGTTTGAAGAGTTTGCATATGTACACACAATGGAGAGGGGGACCTGTGCCGACAGAGCTGGATGCTTCAAGCATTTTGTTGAAACAAATTTTAGAGAAGGTTCTACTTTTTTTTTTTCTAAAGGTTTGGACATGATTTGTCCAGATAATATTAATTTATTCGTAAAGTTAACTCTCAACCATTGTCAACACTTTAATATTTCTTTTCCTGCTTTTCACCCACTCATGAGGGAAAAAACAACTGAGATCACTGTGTTTGGCATGGGGTAGGCAGGGGCTGAGAGCCCTCTATGGCAGAGGCTCCCAGCTTTGTGGGCTCCTTTCCACACAGCAGAGGGTCACAGAAGCTCTATAAAGCCACACTGAGAAGAGAATTACTGGTTCAGGGAGCTGACACAGGGCACACCACACCAACTCTGCTGCATCCTAAAGAGAGGTTGAATTATGAGATGGAGAATAACTCATGTCATACTTCTTGCTACCCATTTGTCCAGAATAGTTTCTATTTCATATCTCCCTTTTTTTTCACAGCAAATTTATCTATGATAGAAATACTATGAGCTGGGCTATGCCAAGTTGGAATATTCCAATAACAAAGAGTCCTTGGAACAAGTGCAAGGACTTTGAAGCAAAGTATAATAAAACCAGTGCTGAATGCTTCCAGGTTGTGACCACTTTTGTAAGAGAGGACAAATGAACAGATATTTTGATGCTGGAACTTAGATGAGTATCATTTTTAACTCTAGCTGTAACCAAACCACAATCTGGATTTTTCAGCCTTTGGGGTTTTGTCACAGCATTCACGTGGCATTTGTACCACAGTATCTTGATCAGCAGGTAGCATCTGTCTTGAGTTTTGTTCTATTTAGTTTGATAAAAGCAGACCTCATGCAAAGACAACTAATTGGGGAGCTGAATACACAACCTACCACCCACTATGTGTCATTACTGGAAATAACTCCACAAAGAAACCACATTTGGTGCTGAAAAGCTAAGATAGCTTTAACTTCTTGATAGCATTCTCTGTTTCGCTATCTCTCCATGACTTGGGTTGCTTTTTTGTGACACACACACACTCCCCTCCTCATACACTCCATGTGCAGGAGAAACTCGTCCCAAAGGCTTTCTGAGTAAAGGACCACTGAAATCCCTTAAGTGCCATACCCCTGGCTGTACAAAGGCTTCAAGAGTGGGAAGATTTGCAACAAGATGCAAAAATGGTCTTCCTGTGTATCATTTGATGGTATGGCACCAAGACAATTATTGACCCAAAAATTTAGTCAAGGGATGCCCTGTGGTCTGATAACACACAGGGCACAAACATTGTTCAATGCACACAGCAATTCCTGTGCCAGGGCTTCCCTTTGTGGGACAAAAGACAGGCATGACACTGGGACAGCAGCAGATAAATACACACATAAAGGACCTGATGGCTACAGGGTCACGTCTTATCTTCTTGGAGAATGATGGAGGAATATCTTTGTACCTGCTCCAAGCCAACTTCCTTTCAAACAGTTGGGGAAAGGATTGGCTGGCCTTGTCCATTCTGTTCAGAGACTCTTCTCTCACATCTCTGCAGGGCACTGCAGGGCTAGGCAGGTTTCACCACAAGGAAACACCAGGTCCTTACAGCACTTCTGACAGAAACAAAACTAAAAAAAGAATTTGTATCTGGTTTTTCAAAAAGCCTGTGCACAAGAGGGTGTCTATTCTCACCCAGGGCAAGGCAGCTCAGAGGGACAGACTACCTGGAGCAGTAATCCCACCACAGCCAGTGTGTTGGCACACCTGTGGCCTCAAACCAGCTGCCAGGACCAGCCAATTCTCTGGGCATCCATCCTGGCTTTTCACCCAGGCACTCCTCGAGTCCTTACATTGTAGCTGTAATTCAGGTCAGATTCTAGTTCAGTGTCTTTTTCTCCCGTATCGATCCATCTCAACACTTCTGTCTCCACAAAGAAACTCTCAATGTTTCATTTCACTTTGTGTTTCTAAATGGGATCAGTGTGGCAGTTTCAGAGCAATGCTTTATTTTATTGTCACCTAGAGAATGTCACATCTCTTCTCCCCCTTCTGATTTACATAAAACTATATGGGATAAGTGGAAACTGTAAAGTTTTTATTTTAGAGGCACTGTCACTAAAATGTCTTTAGAAGCTTCCAGAACAATAAGATGTCATCCATTTCTTTTGGCTTTTATAATTTTCCAGTTTCAGAGCTAAAACCTATGGGTGAAGCCAAAGCAAAAGAATATCTTTTTCTCTGCAGAGATTTGCTCCCCTGGCCTTCCACACCTTGAATCATCAGTGATCTACTGCTGAAGATCTAGACCCAAGAATAAATAGAATCATCCCAAAAAGGACATTCAGTCTTTAGTGGATTATATCCTTGACTCTTCACTGCTCGCTCAAATTCTTGTAACTTTGTGTTTAGACACTTCTCAGGTGTCATAGTGATTTTAATAAAGAACTTCCTGAAAATTAAAAATATCTGCATATTTTTCACTGTTACCATGGAGATCCTTGAATGACCTGCTATCAACACAGGCTAGTTAAGCAGGAATTTCCATTCTTCACATTACTTACACATTTGATCCAATTATTTTGTCTCTTGGAAGTTTCTCTAGCTCTTAACAAATTTTGTTCATTTAAGGCAATTAAAATTCAACATAGGTCTCAGAAATCAAGACAGTAAGATCACATCTCACTGTAACTTTAAAGCTGTCACAAAAGTTCAAATTCTTTCCCAAAATCTATCTTTTTCTCCAATTAACTACGATATATTTACTGCTTATTTTCCAACATTAAATGCTTCAGTTCAAAAGTGCACTAAGCAAATAAGTAATGTGCAAGGCTTTTTAGCATAACTCAAAGGAAATCCTGAGAACCTGTAACAGACTATTTCTCAGTAAAAAGAAAAACAGACAATTGTGGATAATTTAAATAAGACTACTTTGTAGATTTTTGAACACCACAATTCTAATTCTGTAGCCATAATTTTCACTTCACAATGTACTTTCCAGAAGCCAAAATGAAAATTTTAAGAGTTTTTAATACATGTGGGTGTGAAAATGCTATCAAGGGAAACATAACTTTTTTACTGATTTCTAGAAGCTGTACTCCCATATCAAAGAGTTGGATTTTTCCATCAACTTGCTTTCACTAAGCAGCTGAAAGAATAAAACAAAAAGAAATGGAAGAGAGTAGTTCTGGATCAGGCAAATTATGCAGGAATGTGCAAATTCATAAGTGAACATGATTATTTTGCAATCAGTTGGTGTTAGACACAAGGACATCCATCACAATGACCATTGTGAAAATCCAGTGTGACCAGTGGCCTCCAATGCTCTGTGGAAAGTGTTTGCAGCAGCTTTTAATGCCTTTTCTTTTGAATGTTTTCAGAAACCATATGATGTAACTTTTTTTTTTTTATTGGCAAATGTCAGTTATGCAATATGAAAGAGTTCACAAGACAGGGTTAGTTTCAATATATTTCCCTCCACACATTTCTGACTCACACAAAATACTGAAATTAGCAAATACCTTGTTTGCCAAGAAGTTTCATTTCCTGGTCTAATAGACTGTCAGTATTTTCAGAATTATTGAAACAAGGAGCTTAAGGGAGACAGCATGAGATGATCAGTCACTTTACATTTTTCCATTTTCAATTTTATCCTACTTCAAAATTATTATTTCTAAAATTTTACAAACTGCTGCAGTCTGGGAAATCCATTTCCAACCCAGGAGCAGTGTCAGGTACTTCTGCTTCTATCCAGGTGTTCCTGCAGAGGGAGATGTGTCTGATTCTGCTGCACACTCTCATTTCAAAAGGATTACAAATTGTTTGATGCTTTTTTCCTCCCACACTGGAAATCATTGCTTGTTTAGCACTGGACACTCAGGTTCTTGTGGGCATGTTTTACCCATTCAGGTGTAACCCAGGGCTGAGGCATAAGGGAACAGAGTTAGAAGAAAAATGTTGTATTCTACCCAGGGTTTGATGGATATGACTCTAATGGACTCAGGTATAACTTTGATATGAAAAAAGTAAGGGATGAGCAGCAAGTGATTGTAAAAAGTTTAGTAAAATTATTATCACTTTACCATCCCTGATAAATCTGTGATTGTGCTGTACTCGCTGACTTGCATCTCTCTTGACAGTGTGAGCTCTGACCTCCCAGTGACAATCTGGTATATATGGGGCACCTGGGAGCCAAAGATATTTCACAGCAGCACAGAGTGAATAAGCACAAAGTGAACATACAATGGTAGCACTATTTCTGCTGAGAGGAATGGAGAGGGAACAAGGGACACCACAGATCTATGAGCGTTAAGGGAACACTCACATTTTTTATCATTTTATAATCACTCTACGTGCTCCCTGTGGAAAGGGGATAATTTCTAGGAAACCCCAGGGGATTCTGATGACCATTAGCAACTCTAAAAAAGGGAAACAAGTTCAGCTAGCAGCAATCAAAACTAAACATCAGATATTGTAATCTGGAATTACAAAGCCCCAGAACCGTATCTGCCCTTTCTTCTACCCACCCACAACATTTCCTGGGACTTTGCAATCAAAGGAAACAGAATTGGATTTTGCCTTGCAAGGAGCAAAACTGGACAGCCTTGCAGAGCATATTTCCTTACTATTTTGTTCCTTACATGCAGGCTGGAGTGCTCTTTGGTGAGCACTCGGAGTAGCATCTCACTAGACACGCTCACCAGAACAAATGTCATTCTGGGGCTAGGGGTGGGAGCAAGAAGTTGGAGGCTCCTGCTGACAGATGGAAGAGCAACCCCAAACCTGCCCTAAACCATGCCCAGGAAATGGTTCTCATGCTCTCAGCTCCATACTGGCTTGAGGGGAAGCTGAAAATGGCACTAAGGAAGCACATGGCTCAGGAGCTTGCAGAGGGAATTGGAAGAGAGAGCTTGCCAAGTCCACATGAAGCACGCTAGAAACATTATTCAAATATTGATAACAGCTGCTGGGAATTTGGAAGAGCCAGACAGCTGAAAAATGCCCTGTGCATCTGCCCTTCTGTAACCACATGCCCAGCACATGTTGTGTCTCTGCCAGGAGCAGAATTCCCTCTCTGCAAGGCAGCACACTTGGCACGAGTGCATACCTGGATGAGAGCTGGTGTGTTCTGCAGTTGTTCTGTGCTCCCAAACCTCACCACAGGCACTGACACCCCCTCAGCTCTGCCAGAGCATAGCCTGGGGGTCAAGAGAAGGTGGGTTATTATTCCCTCTTCTCTGAACAGATTAGCAAAAGGGACTGAAGAGTTCTTACTATTTTTCTAGCACTCCTGGCAATAGATGGAAATATGCAATTGTAAATTAAATGTTCCAGAGAATTTAACCCCTCATCAGCTACTGCATTTTTCTCCTGCAGGTGGTGCAAAAATAAAGTTGTTTAAGTAAGGCCCATCAACTCTTTGGATGGATTTGCTCACTTTTGTTAAACCAGCCAGCTCAGGGAGAAAGATGTGGCAGTCACAAAAGCACCATCCATCTCAGTGGATCTGGCACTGGGCTGGAAATGGACCCTGCTCTTGGGGGCTGCAGCCTCAGCATAGGTGGTCTAAAGCTACCTCAGATGTGCTGATAAACTCTGGAGTCACGGCAACACAACCCACGTGGAGATTGCAGCCATGCAGAAGAGTTCACTGGCAGAAGGAGGGAGAGAAGTGTAAAAAAGAAAAAGTAATAACTGTTATCAGTCTAGGGTGCTACTTCTGCCTGCTCTCCACTATCACTGGATTTACCTATTTTGTTGCATTCAACAGTTCCGAAGGAAATTCTCCATTTCAGCTCCACCCAAGAGTCGCAGAAGAGGAAACCTCAATTGTCCCAGAAAGTTCGTAAGTGAAGCCTATCAGAGAGACAAAAGAAGACATGAAACTGTTGGACCTTGGTCACTGGCAGTGGAGGACAGAAAGTGCCAAAGAAGCTGGAATTAATGTAGATTTCTTGAACCTAAGTTATAAAATCATTCGTCCTCTCCTCTCTTCGTGTCTGAGCACTGTGAGTTGGGTTCATGACCCCACAGCAGCAGACTCAGAACCGAAATCTCCTGGAAGATTCATTTGAATTTCTTTTTTTGACTCATAATTCTAAGTGTATCCCTATGCATTTATCACATGTACCACAGCTTCTCTTGAATGACTGGGTTTTTTTTTTTTTCCAAAGAAAAAGCAGTACAGCAAGGAACTTTTCCACTTAAAAGCATTCTGCTCCAAAGAATCACGGCTGTCATTTCAATGCTATTTGTTGTGTTAACAATACTTTTCCAGGAGAATGTTTCATTTTGTAATTTGGAATGTAAGGACAATTGTGGGAAATAAAAACCCATGAAAGTCATAAGATAAAAAATCCACAGAGATTTCAGAACATTTGAAAAGAAATAATTTTTTAAAAATCCCAGACATGCAAAATAAAAGATTCATATTAAATTCTCATAGCTGTAGGGCTTTTGCTTGCTATTCATGAGAGCTACAGAATTTGCTTCTACTTGACATCAGAAATGCAGATTCAGTGAATTCATTTAAGACAAAATTGAAATCTTATCTTTTTAGGCTGGCTTTTCCAGCCCTAAATGCAGCTCAGTTTTAAAGCTCCTAGATATTATTTTATGTGAAGCTATTCAAGAACCTTTGTATTTTCTGCACTATATAATTTTAGTTTTGCTGTGCTTAGATTGTGTGCATTACAACATAGTGTGATTAGTTGAAAAATGACAAACCAGGTAACAGGAAAGGCAGAATAGTCACTGGCTAATGCAAAAGGATAAACACAAGAGAAATTGAAGACCTCTAAACCATGTTCTCAAATATGAAGAAATATTTAGTGAATGAACACCCTGTGAGGATTTCTACATTTCCTGTTTCTTAAGCTGCCATGCATAACTGTGTGTGTATGGGGATGAATTCAGAATTGTTCTGCTCCCTCACACCCCCATTTCTTCTTGTCCACACCACAGCACTTCCCAGTGTTCCTCTTTCCTTATCTTTAAATGTGGAATCTCCACGTGTTCTCTTACTGAGTCCATACCACCTGTTCATGGACTTCTGCACATGCAAGCTGCCACTCAACAGCAAAAGGGCTCCAGAGTCAGGAGGGCAAAAGTGAAAAAGGCTTTCCTTAGTTGCCAAAAGGCTAAATTATATCTTCCTCATACTGAACTATCAACTCATGCTCAACAGAGGCAAATTTCAACCTAGCAGCTTTTCCTGAGGTTTCAGTAACTGCTTCATAAACCTAAAGGCAACTGGTTGCCATTTGCTTTTTTTAAAGGTGACTTTTGTTCAATGCTGAATTGTGGCTTTAACTGTTATAATCAGATAGTGACTTCCCTAATATTTAGCACTGCACAAACACATGACCCTGACAGGAGTTATTATGTAATCTCTTGGGAAAAGTCTGAGGGAATACGGGTAAAAAAAAAGGGAGAAATCTGTTTCTAATTTGACCAAGTGATAACATACTTTAAATATCAGATGATTTCAGTGAAATCTGTTTTAAGAACTCAAGTGTTCCTGCTTACTCCAAGTATCTGTCATTCCATTTTACAGTCACCCTCTCACCCATTCAGGAGACAGTTAAGTATTTCTGCATTTCAGAGTGACAGAAGCTCAATTTCAGTTCAATTGCTGTCTTTAGCTCACTCACAGGAGCAGCAGCTGCTGCCCAGAGCCTGTGGTCACTCCCTTGCTGTTTATCCCTTACTCCAGCCCCACCTGCCCCACCTTGCTGTAGTGCAAATCCAACTGCAGAACTCCCTCAGAGTGCCCCTCTGGAGTATTTGCCAGCAGACAGCAAATGCAGGGCTGCTGCACCCACCTGCCTGCACAAGCAGCTGGGCTCTCCTCACCACATCTTCTAACTGGTTCAATGAGCTGAACTCATTTCCTAAGGAGAAATAGGAGTTCTACTTAATATTTTTCAGGCTTTTTTTTTTTTTTTAAAGAAATTTTCCTTATTAAGAAGAGATGGAGGCTGAAACAAGCAAGTCAGCTGCCCCATGTCCACCATGCCTGTCCCTGAGGAGGATGTTTCCCAGGAGAACACATCCATCACTAACTGCTGTGGTGCAGAGAGAAGCACCAGGAGCAGCCTCCTGCTGTCATAATTTCTCAGGAACAGCACCTCACCATCAGTGAGAAGGCAGGCGTGCACCACAAAGTGTAGCCAGAGCAAACCTGCTGGAGGCTGCTTTACTCACAGCGCCCATTTCCCCTCCTCCAAATTTCATAAAAATCTGCTGCAGAAGAAAAAGAAAAAAAAAAATCAGATGAGATTTTCTTTTTTTTCGTGATGCTACAGGCTGCAGTTAAAGGTTCATGAACTGGAAATTGTCCCTGCACTCCTGTGCAGCAAACACACTGGTGCAGGTACATGTTCTCATGTCAGCTGTGCATACAGGGAGCTGACATGTGGCACGGAGGGATCACTGTCTTTTCACTAAGATAAGAAGATGTAACATCTTCTGACAATGTATTCGCAACACACTTCATGTTTTCTCTTTTGTAAAAACACTTCCTCTGGGTCTGCATTTGCAACAGTCCATCAGTTCCTATCAGCTCCCTTTGAGGGTGCAGGACCACTGAACAGGCTGCAGTGCCACTAAGAAATGACAGCAGTGAGAGTCTTAAATTGAAAAAAAAGGCATATTTTCTAGATGAAGGCTTTGAACTTGTAGAAATGAAGTCTGAAAATGACAGTGGCACTAACAATACTAAAAAAAATTCTATTCTAGGATAAATAGACATTGTTCCAGTTATTTTATTTTAATCAGCCTATTCTAACATGGAATTTGGCTTATAATTTGTATAAAACCCTGACATCTTCTGATATTTATAATTGATTTTGGTACAGAATCATCAAAGGAATGAAGAACAAAATTTGAACAACTTCCTTAAAACCATTAGCAGAGCTAAGCTACATCATGAATATGAAAAAAAAGTATAGCACACAGGCAGCAGAAAATGAAAGGCAGCTGGGTGCAGTAAGGAGAGAGATCAAGGTGCAAAAATATCAGCTCAAATATTTCAAACATGACTTTAATATTCATCAACTTGTTCTTCCATATTTTACAGTTCATTCATCTGTGACTTAAGGGTCACATGATAGCAGGCATGAAGTGAATTAGGAAACCCATCTTTTCCAGCTTTAGACTGAGCTTTGAATGAGAATAGGTAAGTAGAATTTCCTTTTTCTCCGGGTTTCCCAAGCTATGCAACAGAAATAATGATATTTATGTCTGGTTTTAAGATGTCCTGAGATCTGTGATGAAAAAGTGCTTTGTCAGAGCTTGGATAACGTAATTTTGGAAGCAACTTTCTCCTTATTTGGCTCCATTTTTCTTTCCAAAATCTGTTAGAGACCCTTTTGAAACCTGTGGTTCTTTTAAAAGACTTCAGGTTGTTTTCAAGTCCGTGTCCTTTTCTTCAGACCCTCTGTGACCACCCCTTGCACAGGTGACTCTGGGCATGTTCCTGTGAAGTTCACACTGTCCCTCTGCCACTGAACTGCTCAGACTCTTTACCATGAGATGCTCTTCACACACTTTTTTAGGGCAAGCTTTACATTGTGATCAGTGAGAATGACCCAAGTTGTGCCATCAGACTGGGAAATGCACTAGGTTTGTGATTCCCATTTAGTTTTGGAGTAGCAGAAGGACAGGCACTGCAAGGGCTGAAATCAGACAGTTTCTAGAGCAGCCCAATTCTGACAATATCCTCTTTAAGCCAGGTAAACACCCTCCAGATTTGCTGGATTCTGTGCACAGCCTGTCCACATTTGCATGGGCCTGAAACAGTAAAAGCCATTCCCACTGGCACACTCCAGTGTGGGCCACCTTCTGTTCTTGGCACACACAATAACCATTTTCACTGCACCCTCACCACTTTGTTCTTTTAGGAAATGCGTTCTATTTTCCATTTACTCCTTTCTGCATAAAGCAATTCTTGCACCAAGCAGTCTGCCAGGCTGCCTTTATCCCTGACTGACCTTTGCTAGGGTAGTTTGGCCTTGCCTACCAGTTCCATTATTCCCAGCTTGAGTGTTCATATTGAGGGCAGTGCTTTCCAGGAATGATGGACACAGCACTGCAAGCAGCCACTTCCCCCAGCTGATACTGTGATGACATCTATGCAGGGACAAAATCTTCAGGTTTCAACTTAATAAGAAGCCACTTGCATATTTCTGTCCATGTGCAACATTTCAGTTTTTTAAGTCATATTCTCAGCCTAGACATAGATCTCCCTCACTATGCCAAAATGACTTGATTCACTTGGGGCTGTGAAGGGTCTATGGCACTTTTCAGTATGGGGAAAGTCGTCTGGATCCAGCCCTAAGGAAGTGCATGCAAAGTTTAAAAGCTCTGCTGGTTAATGAATTAACCAGAACCTCATATGCTCCAAACAAAGATCAGAAAGTCTTCCTTTTTCTGCCAAGGAAAAAAGCCCCAATTTCATCATCACTGTAGAATCCAAAAGATCCTGTCTATAATTTTATCCAGCTATTCATGTCCTGAGGCCATTACTGTAATTATGATGAAGGGTTAATATCTCAGGCTGGCAATAGGCACTTCCACTTTTACTCTTTTGCAATAAAAACAATGCAAAGACATCTAGAAGAATGTAAATTGTATCACTGCTGAGAATCCGATAAGCAAAGTGATGATTTCTTGTCTTTGATCTGCCTTGTTGGGCATTATTATATTTCTGAGCTGACAGAAAAGATGTTCATTTCAAGGCACCAAAATGTCTGAACCATTTAGGAATTGCCGTCTTGAATCAATTCAGGTTTCCTACACTGCATCTTTGCGAGCATTATTTCTTCCAGATCAATTCCATCTCCAAACTAATTGTTTAAAAGCCGTGACTTTAAGGGAATAACTGTGGCACTCCTAATTAAAACAGAAAAATTTCCAGTAGGGTACACAATTTACACAAAAGTATTGACAGCAGTAAATGTTTCCAAATGCAGATCTTTCGCCTTTGCACATACAAAGGAGCTTTTTAAAGGCTGAAGGGCCTATGTTAGAAAAACATACAGTACCTACTTCAACAAGAGAATCAGACATCATTTATAATTCATGTAAGTATATTGAAGTTTTCCACTGCCATCCAAGAGAGATGGTTTCAAATCTATGGAGTGCAATAAGCCAATATTCTGTGTTGCAACTCCTATATATCTCACATAGATTTTGCTCAGGAGATCATTTCTATACTAAGGTCTTCACATCTACACTGTGCTATGTTCAAAACCCTCACTATCTCTGCATATCCATCAGCATTAATATGTCAGCTTCTACTCCATGCTATTTTCATAAATGCTTTGGGGACATAGATTTGTTGAACAGATAGATGATAGAGTTAAATGTAATTGAGAATAATCAGAAGGAGGAGGAATAGTTGGCTCAATATACAACTATTTTTTTTTTTTCATATCCAATATAAAAAATGAAAATAAATGAGTGATAGCTCTGGTCAGTTCCTTCTGCATTGATGAGCTGATGCAAAACTGCTCCACATAATTCAGTTATTTCCTACAACCATACAATTTAAATGCCTAAAAAGTGAGCAGCTGAGCTAAGGGAGGTATATTACAACTCAACCACAAACAGATCTGTTCTGCTCAAAGACATAGATTCTATTTGCCAGTGAGAGGAATTTGCACTCTGACTGCCTGCAAGGCATCTAACCTATCCATGACTTCCTCCCATCACAAGGGCAATTCCATTGTCAGCTCTGTCTCCTAATTCCCTAAAGCTTGTAGTCTCTTAAATAATCCCCTGAAATTTCAGGACTTACATCAAATGATCATGTACAATGTATAAAATCCAGTTTTACAGTTTGGCAAAAAGTCCCAGAGAATTTGATGTCTAATAAAACTTTCTCCCATCTCTGCAGCTTGCGTCAGTATTTAGCAGAGAGCGGAGATAATGGACCACAAACGACTTTATCGGCTGTCATAGACTTAAAACAGCTTTGTTCTGCACTGATTAATTTGTGAGGCAGTTTATTCAGACATTGAAGCTGCTGGTTCTGCATGATTATGAAAACTAAACACAAGCAAGTATCCATTATTGCCTAAAAATAACGAGTGTGGAACAGGCAGGCACTTGGGACCCAGGGAGGTGACATTAATGTCCAACGTCTTAAAAACAGCAGCATTTCAAATTATTGATGCAAAGCATTTGACGAGTGTCTTTAAAAGGCAGGGACAGAGGCTGTCTAGACATGATCAGATATCAAAGTCTATGGGTTTGGCAATCTGATCATTTATTTTTTCCCTCTTACAAAGGTGAAGAGGCGCCTGTCAGTATCTGACAGACTGCAGACACAATGATTATAACAACAATAAGAAGAACTCCTCTCTGTAGTACTATTATCTGCTGAATAACTTTGTTGGAGGAACTCTCTTCAAGCTTGTTTATTTGTTTGTTTGGTGGCTAGGTTGGTTTTTATTTCTGATTCAGGGTGATGTCTGTACGTTCTGTGACCTTTGTTGCAGCTCCCACTAGACAGGAACTTAGATACAGATCCCAAATAGACCTTGAACCACTGTGGAGAGGCTAAGTGGGATAATTTCTAGAAGGTGAATTGGAATATGTTCCAGAAAAAGCAAGTTGTTCTTTTCTGAATTGGACTTAGGGGGTAAAATCTGATTTAACCCTTCACATGCACTAAAAAGTTTCTCCAAGCTCCTCATCTCATGATTATTTATCAGGCCACAGGCACAAGGATACAATTGCTGCTCTCTTCATCAGCAGCCTATAATAACAGAATTTCAAGCGGTACACCATGTATTTAACATAACAGCAATTTTAAGAATTGATGTGTGCTTGTTAAATAATTGCTGCTTTTCTCCCCCAGACCTCTTGACTGCGCTTTTGTCAACAGAAAATGGTGATGCTTTCCTCTAAGGGAACATTCCAGGTCAAATTAATGTTGAGATAGAAAGCAGATAGCAGCAGAAACTGTGATCAGGGCATTTGGTTTAGTCTTTTCTTTGTACCAGAATGTATAGGCAGTCCCTGCTAAGATACACCGAAGAAAAAATTCCCAACTCAGTACTAGTGCTGGATTTGATGTAGATAATGATGCTGATGTCATTCAGGTGGATACCTACGAGAAAAATAAGCTAGAACAGCTACTTAATGAGACATGAAGTGATTCCATGTGAAACATCACAAATGTAGTTCCAAGAGCTATGACATGTTCTCATTCCTGAAACTGAAACTATTGAAACCATACGCCTTAATTTAATTTTCTATTATTTGTATGTCTCTTAGGTAGTAAGACCAAGTGATGCTGCATTATGACATTTAAGCCTCGAGGTTAAAACACCAAGTTTGCATCATGTCATGCTGTCTCATCCCCTGGTGTTAAGTCACATACAGAGATTTTCAAAGGCTTTAAATCCAGACTGTTATTTATCATCACTAGGAAATGGATTTTTAAGTCACACCTCTATGAAAGCTGATCATCACAAGAGTGAATCAATTTCCAGATTGCAAAAATAAAACTATTGCTTGTTTTCAAGAAGATTTTAGACAACTGGTCAGTAACCATTTTTCATAGCAGTCAGTGCAAACTCCTAGTAGAAAATCAGAAAATTAAGAGGAATAGGCCTGTCACAGCTCACCTATAAGAAGTGTTTCCAATTTCTTGGCTTCAGAAGACTCTGGAGGTTAACAAGACAGTTTATGCTTTGCTTTAGAAAATCAGCATCCTGTTGTGTCAAGCATTGCATGCACATACAGTAGGAAAATGTTCTTGTCCTTACAAAGCAACTACATAGATAGATCCGAAAACATTTTATTGTCCCAGTTCAGAGCAAGGAAATCAAGGCCATTGTCTGAAAACTGCAGCAGAAGCATGAAGCAAATCTGTGACTCCTAAATGTGCACAAATCATCTTTCTTTTGCATGAAGACAGTGAAGGAACAACGGGGGAAAGTTCTGAAGGCTGCAATTACCCAGGCAACTGGGGCAGCATTGAGGATAAGAGCAGGTGCCCTGTGAGCAGTCTCAGCACTCAGACCAAGGGCTGCATCTCCTCATCCCTGTGGATGGTTCTGTGGATTGGAGCTGAAGCTGGTTGCTCAGGCTGTGAAATAGGATGTGTTCAGTGCTGCTGGTGAGCTGAATTTCTAACGCTCCATGGCTGGCACGTGTGTATGCACAGGCTCCAGGCAGATGCTGAGGTGTTTCAAGGTGCAGGAGCTGTGTCTGATTGAGGACTGCCATGAAACAAAGGGCACACACAAGCACAGGGCTCAAAGGGGCTCCAGCCCTGCCAGGACCTGAGAGGTTGAAGCAGCAAAGCACAAGAGCAAGGAAAGGTCCATGGAACCAGAGTTAATCCAGTGGAGCGGGGTGGAGGGGCCACAGCACCACCTGTCCTGATCCACTGCTCCATCCCACTGTGTTCTCTGCAGTTTATGCAGCTTTTGGCTGCACATCCAAACTCCCAAATTTGATTTCTGCCCCTAAAGTGCAGTGCTGTTTGCTCAGCCTTCAGGTAGCTGGGGTTGCTATTTAACCTCAGGTCATGTCAGTGCCTGATCTGCTTCTCCCCTTCTTACTCCACAGCCTGAATTCACCATGGATTTTGAGCATCTCCTGAACTCTTGATCTGCATTACGAATCATGACAGATAAACAGATAATATTACCAGGCTACCCTACATCCATCTTCAGAATTTGGCAAACTTTTGCTTTTTTTAGTAGAAATACTTAATAGAAAAAAAAACCTTTGTCCCTGTGGAAGTCTTCATCTATTAACCTATTTTTACTAAAAAATGCATGTCTAACCCCAAATGGCAGAGTTTTTCATACGAAGTTTACAAGAAAAAATGAGTCATTACTTTAAAAGTTATTTAATAACATTGCATACAAATGGCCAGAAATGTCAATTACCAGGGAGAAGGGGCACAGGATACTTCATGTAATCACAACTGTTGCTCAGGGGCACTCATGTTTGAGCCTTTCTGACAACATCTACAACACTCTAATTGAACTGCCTGGGCATAGAGGAATTGCTTCTTGCTCCTGTAAAATAGCTAGCAGAATTACAAAAATGGCGGCCCAGAAAAATGCAGTGTATTTTCAAGCTTTTGAAATGTCACACTCCTGGGCACCAATTTATCTGAGTTACATTGCAACATTACAAATAGCCAGCAAGTCTTACAGGGCCATTTTTCACAATAAAAATACTTTCCTAACTGCTATTTTAGTTCAGTAATGATTGTATAGATCTGTTTATTATGCATTTATATTTTTCCCTAAATAACGCCTTACTGTTGGCAACGTGCTGGAACAGAGGAAAGTGTGCAGTATTAATGGGACCAACCTCTTGCTTCAGCGTAAAAATATTTTTGACTCCAGGGGAAGAACAAAGAGAGAGAAAAAAGAAAAACTCATGAGAAATCCATAAAGAAAACAAAGAAATCCTTCAGCTATTTTTCTAATTTAATATTGCTTCCACTTCTATCTGTTGTCTCCAGGATAATGGCCATTATGATCATAGTGAAAAGATTACATTGATTGCAGAGTGCCAGGGAAGCTATATTAAAGGTCAATAAGGAAAAGTGGGATATATCTCTGCTGGAGCTATGAGTCAGCCTCTTGAGCCCACTTCTGAAGATATTTCCATTGTTTTTTGTTGTATGTAGAAACACAGATAAGCTGCCACTTGCAGAAAAGCACAGCCAAAACCAAGGGATTCCAGCTCCCAAATGCTTTAGTGCACCTGTGTTGTACATCAAGGAAACTATTAGGGATGCAAGTCCCAGTTCTTGGAGACTTCCTTCATGAGCCCTAAGATAGCTGTTCTCACTGATGGATGCCCTGCACCTGCCCAGGTTAGCTGGCTGTCAGGGCTGAACTTGGGACTCTGAGCCCACATGCAAATACTGCAGTGCTAGCATAAAAATATGCTGGGTATCTTGCTGATCCTCAGCTCTCTGTGGCTTGTGCCTCTCTTGGAGGCAGGCAGTGCATGTCTCGTGAAAGGTACACATCTGAATTTGGCCACTGAGTATGTGCTCCTTGTGGAACCACAGACTCCAGCAGGGGCTTAATTCCAGACAAGAATGATACTGAACCTTTTAAACTCCTTGCATTTGTCCTAGGGTTCTTTAGTAACAATTATTAATAGCAAATTACTGTGCAGTTGGCAACAGCCAACTTAATTGTCTTAACAAAGTGTCTGCGTGACCCCTTAGTACTGAGAAAACTCTCACTCTGGAAGGGCAGGATTTCATTTCAACAGAACTCTAAAATTAAAATTAAAGGGTATGAATACCCACCCACTATGTCTACAGGCTGACTTTCTCTTACACAAGGAGGTTTGGAAAATCTCTCTTATGGTTTTAAGTGTGAGCAACTTTCTAACAGAAGGAGTTGCTGAAGGAACAGCTCTTGCCACTTGAAGAAAATGGTTGCTTTTCAAAGAATTCATTGCTACCATATTGCTTGGCAGGGAGAGCATTGGAAAACAGTTGTGCATTTCATATAACAGCAAATGCAAATGTTTTAGCTCTCCTTAGCCCCCCTCTTCCCCGACGTCATGCAGAGGTGAGCAGAGATAAGTATTTTTAACACTCTAATAAAAAATACTTAAGTACTAATAACTATTGTTCATTCTGTTGGCAGGATTTTAGTACAGAACCCTTTGTCTTCAGTTTTTAGGATCATGATACTACAACCTGGAGAAAACAACATTTATTCTTTATATGAACATAAAACAAGTCCATGCATATATTCTAAACATATTCCTTAGCATAGGCTGCTGCACTGGGTGCATGTGTCTATAAACTGGACTCTTTCAAATGAGCTCTGGAAGCTCCCAGATTAATTAACAAATAAAACTCATGGAAAGTTGTTCAGGCCACAGTTTTGTATGTGAATAATATTCTCATAATAGTTTCATTTTTTTGTGCTTTTAAAGTGTAGTTTAGGACTGGCTTGAGGAATTGCAGTTGTTACAGGGAAACAGTGAGCTTGAGAGGAACCTTAGGATGAGCAAAAGCAAGCTAGAAACCACAAAAACTGCAGGATTTCTATTTTAAAAGGTAATATGCTTGTGACTTCTACCACTTTTAGAAGGGCTACTGGAATTATTTTCTGTCTTCCTATTCCTATTCTTTCTTTCTATTTTCTCTGTATTTGTGACTTCTCCCACCTGTCTTGCAGACAGGGAATTTCTCTGGGTCAGAATTAGGACAAGAGCATGCAGAGAAGCACTGACCTCCTGGATCATCTCATGGCTTTGGGCCTCAGAGCAGCAAACTCAGATTATTTAGAGGGACACTGAGACTGGGGTTCAGCAGCCACCAGCCTATTCACACTTGGGACAGGTCTTGATTTCAATGTCTGCTCATTTCTAGGGACAAAGTTTCTTCTCTGTGAAGCAGTACCATGATCTTGCTTAAATGATCATCTGACCCAGAGGAAAAGCTGTTTAAACAACCCTGCATGGATTAAAAAGCCCAAAAGGACTTGCTTACAAGACTGCCCTTTTACCCACTAGCACTAGGGTTAGTCTATGTCTGTGAATAGTAGCATGTTAATCTTAATAGGAGAACTGATCCTTAACACCCAGTGTATTTTATCTCTTTAATCACAGAAAATATATAAAAACTTCCTGTCCTAAACCAAAACCTCAGCCTATGAAAGTGAATTCCTGAAGAAAGATATGCAGCATAAGGACACCTTGAAAAACCCTCTCTTTGTAACATATGGACCAAGTTTAAACAGTCCAATTGCCTATGCCAGTTAAATTAGTGACAATCAAACATCTAACCCATCTTCAACAGAGCATCCTTCCAAATAACAATATTTAGAATATTAGAGACTTCCTTCTTACTTTTCAACACACATTTAGAATTCTGATTTTTCATGCAACCCACAGAATCTAGAGGATGAGCTAAGAAAATAAATCATGATAGAGACTGCAAACTTCACTTATCATTTGATGGGAAAGATACTGTTATTTGTTTGATTAAACAGTGCATAATTAAAAGTCAATATGCAAAACCATAATGGAATCTGTGTAACTTGTCAAATTTTTGTCAATGGCATTGTCTAATTTATAGGAAATCGGTAATAAAATGTTTGTTTCCAACATTATCTACAAAATGATTTGTATATTAAGAAACTAAATCCATATGGCTTTGGGTCCACAGTTAAACATGTGTAAAGTTCATGGGAAGGTGATCCAGCTCGGGCACTGAACTAAGTGCTATTTGGGGAGGACAAATTGGAGTTTACTTCTTCAGATGTCTAGCACAGTGTGCAGAAATGAGTTTAGTTCCTTTGAGAACATCTGTCATATCCAAGCAGAGAAGAATACCTTAATAGGCTGTACCCATTTCATAATGCATACAAGATAGATGTCTCCAGAGGAGGGATAGGAGTCATCTTACATTTTAAGTTTTGGAGTACAAGCTTGTTAAGAAAGTTGGCAATCAATTATAGAAACTAATCCACTCAATGAATTACTACTGTTAGTTAGCAAAGCACCATTGGTGAGAAATAATTTCAATAATTATAACAATATACATGCTACACTGTGCCCTAGTTCAGCCAGTTTTCTAAAGTGTGACGTGAATCAATGAGTGGCAACTACCCAAACCAAAAGACAAACCCAATATTCCTAAGGATTTAACTTCCAAAAGAATTTAAAAGGAAACAGGATCTATTAATTCTTGACAGGAGCATGGAGGAGAATAACGACGATTGAAATTGGATGCTTCTAATCAGTTCTTCCAAACGCCGGAAAACATTTCCAAAAGGATTTGTTCATGCCAAGGAAAGCAGTCTTTTTCCCATTGTTGCTCAAGGTGCCAGGCATGGTAGGAGCTCACAGAGACAGGGCAGGAAGCCAGACTCAGCCAGCTCCTGTTGTGGATTGAAAACTGGCCAAAGAGCCAAGCCTGATTTACAGAGCTCAGGCTGAGATCTTGATCTTAACCTTTCCACTGCCTGGCTCAGTCTGAAATCAGTCTGAAATCAGTCTGAAATCTGGCTCCTTGCTCTGGAGCCTCTGCTGAGCTTGGCTTGGCTGGATAATTTTTCTTTTTTGGTCTTCTGAGTAGGAATATAGAGACAAGTTGACATGCAAACAGCACATCTCTGCATCAACAAGGACATGAAAGATAAGAGACATGGCACTGTAAAGTAAGCCCCAGAATTGCTCTGGATTCTGAGCAAGAACACAGCTACTGAGTGTGCAATGTGAGTGTGCAAGAACACAGCTACTGAGTGTGCAGTGTTACAGCACTGGACCAGACCTCCTGGGAGGGGGAGGCCAGAGGATTGACTAGGTAGATGGACCCCTTTGATTCCATGATTCCCTCCATATTCCTATTTACTTGGCAGAGGAAGGGAAGCACTGATACTAAGCAGTGTAAATAATACCTAGAGCCTGCCCCTGTTTAGCCTGTGTGACACAATGAGCTGCATGTGTGGCAGTGCAGTCAGCAAAAGCAGTGCTTCAATTTTATATAACAAACATCCTAAACCTACTCCAAACAGTTTCCCTCCGTGACCAAAGGTGGGAAGAATCCATTTTGGAGACAAGTGGAATCCACACTTAAGATTTGAAAAGTTCCTGCCTGAGGTTGAGGCATAAGGGGGGGACAGGCAGAGAGTCAAGAGCTGCAAAGCATCGGTCTCAACATCTCACCTCCCTCTGTAGCCTCCTACACACCCTACAGAAGTTTACACTGAGATTTAGTGTATTGCTCAAATCCTCCCTGTTCCCACCTCCCCCTGCCTCCTGCACTGGCTGCAGCCACACCATCCCTTGCAAAGACTGAAAATCTTTCAGCCATAATAAGAGAGGAATGAAATTTTTCCTTCCCCAGCACACGAGCAGAGGAAGCACTGCTGGCTGGTTCTGTGGTGATCTCATTAGTTACAGCAGAAATCCTACCCTGCTGAAGTCACCAGATGCTTTGAAAAATTACTGTGCTGCACTCTTGGAAAGCACTGCCTTATATCTCAGCATCTCCAAACTAGTAGAAACACCAGTTTCTAGTTTTGAGGAGATTATCTCACAGATGGATTAAGAGACGTGACTAAAACTCCCTGGGTATTCCAGAAAGGAGAGGTTGGCAAAGTGTATTCCATACTAGATGAACAAAAGCCTCACAGCCTATTGCCAATGAAGTGCCTTCACAAGACTTGCAGAAGCTCCTGAGAAAAGCTGTATCCTACCACCATGGTCTATAGAGATCAGTGGTACTTCCCCACTGTATACAGTTTTCCTCACAGCAACATGTGGAATGAAAATGCTTTTTAATAATTCTTCACTGTCTGTGCTTCTTTCAAAGTTGAATTTCTGTCTTGAAGGTCCTCAGTCCTGTATGTTCAATATTTTCGAGACACCAGACACTAAAACACTGGGGGAAATGGTGATTTTTAATGGAACATTCTTCTTATCTGCAAGCACTCAACTACTTAAAATAAAATGTATTTTTCAAAAGTGTGCAGCATTGATTTGGCATCTTTATGTTAAAATTAACTAATTTTATGGTGTTACCTTCTGGCTGCTGCTCATGACAATATAGAGCTTGCAGTTATAGCCCATTATAAAGGGAAGGGCTGCAACAGGCTGTTAACAGCCTGTTTAGGATATAAAGCATTGCACAGCACACAGATTTAAATTCAGGTGCAGTATAAGGTCAGCCTTGAATTGTATGTATAATATGTTTGTCAGGCACCCCATGTGTAAAACTGACAGCTCTAACCTAGTTGCCACAGGCTGTTTTATACAGTTGGGAATATTATGTCTCTTTGACTTCAGTGATGTACACTTGAAAAGAAAATTGTTTCATTTTGGGGAAACTTGGAAAGTCAGAACCTATTGCATTAACAAAATACAACATAAACTTTCTAGTTAAAAAGGCTATTTGGAAGTAGTTAGCATCAGTTCATGCCACAATTAAATGCAATATATACGGATTAATAATAATAATAATAATAATATTAATAAAAGAATAATGAGGCTCACACAGTCTGGTTTTATTCTTGGATAAATCTGACACATGTAAAGTCTGGCTTTGCCCTGCTACATTGGAAACGTGAGCTGAATGCTTGGAACAGTCTGGATTTCAGGGAGTGCTTGCTCTGAGAGGAGTGCACAGAGCCAGCAGTGCAGTGTCCCTCCTACAGGACCTGAACCTCATGGTTCTTGCATGATCCTGAAAGTCCTGCTGCACCAGGACAAGGGGCTGCTTTCCCACTGCTGACTTTAGGATACAAGCTGTTCCCCATTCCCATCCTGTGGAGCTACAGAGCTGGGGCCCTACCCATTCCCAGATGATTTGACAACAATTAATCTTTGTTGTCCCTGTTTTATATTTAGCTGGCTTTAACCTGAACAGAATAGGCAGAACTGCTCTCGGTGAGAAGCTGTCTGGTGTTTAAATTCAATTGACTTGCACAGGATCAGTGCCTCTGCCATGGACTGCTCATGTTTCACCCCTGCCTTTCAGAAAGAACAGGGCAGTTGAATGAGATAGGGTAGCTTGGAAGGAGCTATACCCTATCTGATGAAGAAATTCAGGCACACAGCAGCCCTCTAGTTTGCCAAAGTCATGTAATGGCTCTGGAATAGGATTGTTTCTCAATCTCCTCCCTCAGCAGAAATCCACTCTTACACCACCTGTAACCAACCACCAGAACAGGAGGTTGGGGACATTGAACAGCAACTGCAGCCATGGCAAAGGTGGAGTTCTGACCAGTATTAGGTCACCATCTCTTTGTTGTGCCATACAGCTTTCTTCCAGAGAACAGCACTGTTTCCCATCACTTCTTCACTTTCTCAGAAAAAAATGGAGGATGATTTATCAGGCCATTGCACACAGATCTAAAAAGTCCAGTTCTTCACAGAAAGGTTTGAAGGCACAAAAGTTTTCTATGAGCTCTCCTGGGAGGAAGCTCTTCAAGTGGTGTAAAACAACACTCAGTAATGTCAAATGGAAATAGGCCAATTTACATTGCCTTAGGATTTTGCAGCTTTATTTCTTATATAAGTGTTCCCAATATCTTTCAGTCACCTCCCTAAAAGGTACAATTCAGATCGAATATTTATCATCCTTCTATATTTCTTATCTTCACTTTAAATTGGAAAAGAAAATAACAAGCTGTCTGCAGAGTAATCAGTTGCTATAGTAAACATTACTTTAGCATACAATGCAGTACTTATCTCTGTTCTCTTTAATTAAATCTGTGGTATATGTTGTCATTTGCCTATGCAGAGCAAGTGTTCTTCTCTCCAACCCAAAACTTAATTTCATTAAATAACTCTTTGGGTTTAGAACAAATTAGGAAAGAGGTTAAATTACCCTGATTTTCCTCATTTCCCACGTCACTCATATGTGCAGAATGTGCATTACCGCTCTGAACTAGCAAACTTCAGCACCCAGTCATAATGATAGGAAAAAACACTTACACTGTGGAAGAAAAGGCACTTTTGCAGGCCTTATTTATCTTCTAAAGATAATGGATGTTCCAACCTAGTGTATAACTGACTGTATGAATTTTTAAGTTGGTAGGATTGCATGCAGGCACTATCACTAGTGAAGGTCCAAAGTATGAACAAGACTCATGATTTCAAGAATTTTATGAAGGGATGTTTGGGTCTGAGTTGCTAATGTGTGCATATATATGTATAAAACAAGTATTGGTGGCAAAGTTATACATCATTTGTTCAGCTGGTCCAAATCCTAAAAGGTCCTTCTACCTCACAGAAAATGGGCAGGGTTCTGTCAGCAAAGTGTCTGGCCCTGCTGCCTGAAGAGAAAGGCATTTAGCTGTCTTGGGAAAATCTCTAGGACAAATGTAACCCAAGGCAAGTTTTCCTACCACTGAGAAAGCATCTAGAAAGATATTTTAACTGAAGGCTCCAACTGTTAAACCAAGGCATCGCTCACAAGGCAGCAACACCTAACAAGTGCCTTCAGTGAAGCCTTTGTGCCCCAGTTCACAGAACCAGCTCCAGCAGGGCACTGCTGGGCTCAGCTGCACAGCCCAGCAGCTGCCCTGCAGTGCCTGTAAATAACTGGTGCCTGTAGCCACCATTCACAGAGGTTTAGGACCCCACTGTACACTCAGGTGTGTGCAGATCCTGGCTCAACACTATAGAGTCAGAGAATTATAGAACATCCTGAGCTGGAAGGAGCCCACCAGGGTCATCAAAGTCTGCACAGAACAGCCCCAAGAATCACAGCCTGTGCCTAAAGCACAGATACTTGAAGAAAAGTTTGCTTCTGAGGCTCCAAACAGTGTTAGACCCTGAATAAGCCAAAATTGACTATTAAAAGCAATAAGAACATAGCTCTGGCAGTAGAACATTGCCTGAATTTTTGTCAGTTCACTTTGCAGAGATGATGTTTTTCTTCTGGTTTAACACTTGCAGCAGTTCAATCACTCTGCAGAGTGAGTGCATATCCTTGGTACAGAGACATGGAACACTGCACTGTTTCACAGCTCTGTGGTGGGGCCCATGGGCACTGATCTAATTTCCCTGCAACAAAACAAGGCATCTGTAATATTACAGCACAACCCACAACCAGGCTGGAGCCAGAGCAGCCTCCACACAGCTGGTACAACTGTGTCAGTTCAATTCTTTACGCTTTCTTCACCAGCAAAGTCTCATCTCCCCAGTCCAGTTGTGTCAGCTAATAACCAGTAACAGCCTCAGCAATGGAAAATCTACGGAAAGTCAAAGGAACAAACTGGAATGATGAAACAGCAGTTCCCATTCCTGATCTTTAGTTACTTACCCTGAAAGTTGCAAAAAAGATTTTCATCTCGGCTACAGCATTTCTTTTTCAGTGCCAGAACCCCAGCTTTGCACACTGGAAAATGGTGATAAGCAGCTGTCTGTTCAGACTGCCACTTGCTTATTGTTCAAATTATCCTTACATAGATTTTCTTCAGTAGTTAGGGTACTACAGTAATCTGGAAAAAATCTTAACAAAACTAGGCTCTTTTATGAAGATTTAGACTATCCTCACACTATTCATTCTTTGCTACAGAAGGTGAAAAATTATATGATCACTTTCATAAAAAACCATATTTAATTGCAAACTGTATTGCACACATAAAAACATGTTCTCCAGCTTCCAGAATTATTCTGCAATCATGTTTAATAATATTCCCTATCATATTTACTTAGATGTTATATTAAACAAATAAATTTGTTGTTGAAATATTGCATAATGAAAAAGGAAATATGTTTATTTTTCTAATAAGTTCCGTGTTTTTTAATCAGTTCAATGTGAATTCAATAGAGCCAATCTTCTCTTGGTACTGCTTCTCTTATTGAAATCAATTCTTCAAAAGGAAAGGCAATGAAAAAAGTAAGGGAATGTAAATGTCTGAGTTGCAGTCAATAGAAATAATCACAGAATCATAAAATTATTTGGATTGGAAAGGACCTCAGAGATAATTTTGTTCCAAGTCCCCCTGCCATGGACAGGGACATCTTGCACTATCTCAGGTTGTTCAGAGCCCCATCCACCCTGGCCTTGGACACTTCCAGAGATGAGGATCCCATAGTCCCTTTCCATTTTTGAGAAACTGACTGACTGGGCTTCTGTCTTTACACTTGTGCACAAACAAAAGTTGTGTCCCAGACAAAGCACCCAGAAGTGCATCCTTGGTCCTCCTGCATGCAATTCTGAGTCCAGCCAGATATCAAATCTGGCTCCTGCTTTCAGCAGAACAAACCCAACTTCCCTCTGCATTTGAAAACTGGTGCTCAGTAGCTGCTTGGAGCACTTTGGATGATTTCTTTCTACTACCACAGTCCCTGTGGTAGTACCTTCAGTAGATGAAAACTTCTTACCTAAGTTCATCAAGAAAACACTGTGAGTTCTAGGACTTCCCTTTGTGATTTAACAAAAAAAAAAAAAAACAAACAAAAAAACCCAAAAGAGTGCCAAACAATATACAGAAGAAGTAACCAGCTTTCACAGTTGTTTTGAAAAAAAAAAAGCCAATTTGGTATGATGATAATGCACTACAAATTTCAAAGACCAAATAATGAGAGATCCTGACAGCTGAGTGCAGGACTTGGTGTCACGCCTGTTGAATCCTGAGGGACAGGAGAAATTGTGGTGCCAGACTTCACTGCCTGTCACTTACATCCCCTTTATTTTTACACAATAATTTACACAACAATTTTTGAAAAGGTAATCCCTCACCGTAGCAAAGAAATGAGAATGGAAATTCTCTGTGAGGTGGCATCAAACACTGTGATTGATGCTTTAGATGTGCAAGGCAACAAATTTTCTGGGACAGCATGACTGTTCAGGTTGCCATAGGACTCATTCTGGGGGCTTTTGGTTTTGTCCATGTGCATGGCCAGTTTCATACCTTACCACTTAACTCTATGGTTGAAAGAAATTTTATTTAATCTATTGGCCAAATATTATTGCAGATTCAGGATCTTGTGATTTTGGAAATATTCTGTTTGATAGTTTACTTTTAAATGTCTTCAAAAGGAAAATAATTGCATGTGTAGGCATTTAAAAAGCACGAGTTAGCTGAAGAAAGTGGCTTACCTTGTGATAAACTATTCTGTCAACACTTGAGCTGAACTTCATAATTCTTCATTCCTGTGAAGGACATAATATTCTGGATCACATTCAGACAGGACTTTTTTTAAATTTTTTATTTTAAGAACTGAGCAGAGTTAGGATATTCTTTTCTACACAAGAAATCTGCCTTCTCATCCTCTTCTTAATGCCCAGATCTCAAACACCATTTGGTAATTTACAACATCAGTTTGTCACATGCCATTTCCAGCAGGGAAAGGACATTAGCCCTTGTCTATTCTTCACAATAATTAAGAAAAACAGGAGTATAAAATGGACTGGATTTATCACAACCTTCATGGTTCAGGTATGATCATCAGAGTAATGTGCAAGATCTGGATGTCTCTAGAGCTGTAGGATACTGAGTGTGAGCCTTGTGCTCCTGTCTGCTTATTTTTCTCACTGAGTATGGGAGGGAGCAGAATCGTATTGATTTTCCTTCGACCCTTCCTTCATTTCCTATGGTCTCAGCCTGTTCCAAATCACCCAGAAAATACAGCCCCAGCAGCGAAAAACTTCACAGATGTCAAACCCAAAGCAAGAGATAACAAAATTAGCAGCATCAACTTTACACAGATGAAGATTCCCTCTAGCACAAGGTGTATTCTCCAGGTGTCAATCTGGCCAGTTAAGTTCATTTTGTACTGACTGAACTTAATGGGCTGTAAAATCTCTTTCACTATAAGCAATTCTCATTCAAACCTAGAAGCTAAAATAATTTGTTCTCTCTTTTTGAAGCCAAAACCAAAAGTCCCATGAGTTTCCTTGCAAATTGACCACACTTTTCTTTCTCTGTGCAATGCTGCCTTATCCACTGGAGAGAATGATACAGATAATTTCTGCAAAACTGTGTAAAACTATTATAATCAACACTCCTCCTGCTTCGTCTCCAGTATAACACTACAACTAGGAAAGAACATTTATGGACTTCATCTTCCATGGAGCCCTGAATTTGCTCTCTTCTTCTTCTCCTCAAATCCATTAGCAGGCCAGGAATCAGTTATGCCAGTATGTTTATTTAGGAACTGCTGCTTGAAAGTTTTTTGAAGCCCTGGATCAAAGATGCTTGTCTGAAGCAATCCCTGGGGAACAACAGGAAAGAATTCCTAGCACAAGGGGAAAGATAAGGTGACCTAAACTCCATCCTAGAAGTAGCTACTATCAGGAAAGAGCAAAATCCACCATGAAGACAGGAAGAACCTTCCATGAATTATGGCAGTGGGCCACAAACATTGAGGTGCTGTGATGTTTGTCTGCTGTTTCCAATCCCCTCAGCAGGAAGGCAGCAGGTGATGGTGTGGAGATACAAAAAAACCCCACACAGAAGTACAAATGCCTGTTCTTTGCTGGATCCATGTGAGTAATACAGATACTTGCCTGAAAGGCTGAAATATCACCTTTAATAAAGATAATATCCATAAAAGATCTTGCCTTCAGAATCCCTGCTTACTGATTAGCGTTTTCCTTTGTTGTTGTTTTATAAGTGTTGCAGGCATTCTTGACATTTGTGCCATCTGAAAGTTACAGCTGCACTCCCAATCTTCACTTGAAGGCATCCTCACCACTGAGAGCTATTCTGAGAAATGGCAACCTGTCCCCTCATCCAGAAGTGTGATTTTTGAATGGAGTGCAGGCAGATGATTTCAGCTGAATGGGTGTCTTCTAGAGGAAGACTCTTACATCTTATTTTCTTTGTGTGATAGCAAAAGCCTGAGTCTATTCATTCAATTACCATGTGTTTGAGCCTACAGGCTTTGCATGCTTCTGCCTAGCTAAAATAACTCGCTCCATTGCTGCAATCTAATTGAAAGAGTTCTGTGCAGTCTCATTATGAATTATTCTGTGTTATGCCAGAAAGGCTAGAGGTTGTGAAACTAGTTATATCAGCAAAGCTGGCACCTGATTTCATTAGCTGGCACTGTAATTGCCTTACATTTGATGGGCCTCATACTACCACTCTGCTCAGAGAAAATTTCCCTCGCCTTTGTTTCAGAGCTGTCAGTTCCACTTCGGGACCTTATGGCTCTGTGATCTGGCACTTCACACCACAGTGAGCACCTGGCTGCCAAAATATCCCAAGCAGTCAGAGTGCAAGGAGCATGGAGATGCCATGTCTTCAGGAAAATGCTTGTACTAGTCCAGTCAACTCTAGAATCAACTCCACTCCATTTTAGAGCACTCTGAATCATTACAGTCCCTTCACACCTAGCCAGTTTGCCCCACAGGAAAAACATCATGTCCAACAATGTTCCAGGAAAAGCAAGACCAGGAGGTCTCCAGGACAATACCTAGTGCCAGATAAGAACAGTTCTGAGAGAGAACTGGGTCAGTGCTGGCACATGAGTAGTGACAAGGTACAAGTGTTTACAAGTGTTCTATGTCATCCCCTTCTAGAGATATTAACCAGTGTGAAGTCTTCCAGTAGGATTTTTGGAAGTGATCAGGCCAGTATTAGTGTCTCTTTCCTCTAGTCCTTTTTTTTTTCCCTTTTTAGCATTTACCTCAATCACTGCAGTGCTCAAATAGCTCATCAACAGGTTTTGTCTCTCTGCCAGTGGGAAAGTAGAGTGGAAATGGGATCCTCTGTCTCTGCCATTCACAGGAAGAAAGATGTCATATACCAATTATTAAGCTTCACCTAGATTTATGGCATATGTTTGCCATGCAAAATGAAGACATTATCTACAAAGATTCTATGATTTATTACCTGGAGAGGTGATGCATCACTGAAGAAAAGGAAATGGTGAAGGAATAATAAAAGAGAGAGCTAAACACAGGCAGCAGGAAGGTGGAAAAGGTTTTCTTCCTTTGCCTACAGAAATCATGTGTCCTAATCCTTGTACCTCTTTTAGCTCGAGGAAAGGAATTGGAACTCACACATATTTCTGCAAGCAACCTCAAATTGCAGCTGGAGGTCACATTCTTCTATCAGTTTCTTATCAGTTCTCTAGTTCAGTCTAGTATTTGCAACTGTCTTTTCCTCCTTTGAAATTCTCTGAGTCTGTGCAGAAAGTATATAAAGTAAGCTAATATTCCCACAATTTCTGGAAGAGCTGTGAACTTCAGTCTGCCATATTCTTCCACAGCCAAGGAGCATTCCTTCCCATGCCATTCACAGTGTTCCTTCTTCTGGAGCCTCAGGAGATGTGAGCTGGGGCTCTGCCTGTGCCAGAAGGAGCAGACACAGCTCCTCTCCTCTCCAGAGATCATTAGACCATAACACCACCACTAAGAATCACATCAAGAGTCACTGTCAAACATCTCCCAGAAAATCAAATTCAATCCTCTCCAACTGCTGAGATAAGAATAGTACAATTGTCCAAAATACATCACATTCTGTAGGAGCTCTCTAGCTTCTTTTAAATCTTTTCTTTGGGAGTGTGCATGAAAAGATAAAGTTACTGGCACATTTAGCAGAATGTCAGTCAATTTCTTCTGTCTCCTCTTAAATACTTCATCAACCAGTTTGGTATAGTGAAAATATCATGGTTTCAATAAAAAATTACCTGTAAAACACTATCAGCTTTTAGGGAAAAGCTATAAACCAGTTTGTTATAAGCAAGCTGCCTCGCTGCAAGACACAGGGTGTTTCCAATACACACTCTACAAAAAGGTGAAAAGGCTGAAGTGCTTGAGGAGTTTAATACAGTATTTAACCTTGTTTCTACTGTAGGGGTGGGAGATACCAATATAGCTTGGGTACATTTTACATAATGCTGCATTCTGTTGGCATACTACTTGAATTTGTATAAAATTTCCAGCTATCCTTGGATTAATCAGCTTTTTATTTATGTTTTATTGTGGAGTTTTATGGCAGCAAAATCTTCTGTAACACACAGTAGAACTGAGCTGGTCAAGCAGCCACGATTTCCTAGAGAAATACATCCTAGTGAGGTATAAATTGAGGGGGTGATCTTGAAGAAAAAGGTGTAATTACATACACAATGCAATATTTCCAGTGAAATTTCAGGGCAGGCTTGAAAAAAAAAAAAAAGAATTTTCCAGGCATCATCGAGTTCACAATGCGGAAGAAAGAATGTGAAAAAGAAATCAAGACACACACGCACTATATATATATGAAATAAAATCCAATATTCACACCTGTACATCACTATAGAAATAAGAATATCTAATCAGATCAGGTGGAAAGGAGTTGGAAACACACAGGCTGGGATACACCTGGAAAGAGGCACCAGTTCAGTCACAACAGCAAGGGTGACAGAATACTTTATGACAAAAACATCTTTGCTCCGGAGTCCCTTGCAAGCAAAGTGGATCAGAAACATTCTCCCCACACTGCGTGGACAAGGGAGTGAGAAATAAAGCTGAGCCATCTATTAAACAGTTCTGTGATGGAGCTGTAAGTCACATCATCAGGTGAAAGGAAAGTGAAGCAGAGTCTGTGACAAACCTGAGGAACTGGCAGCATTTGTTAGATAAATGGAAGCAAGTGACAATAGACAACAAGCCAGGCTGTCTGGGCAAAGACTTTGTAGTTCTGTATTTTCAGGTGACAGAAAAGCACACGGAGATTTTTAAAGGCTTTTGTTCCCAGAACCACTGACATGTCACTAGGGAATGTCAACAAATAAAGAAATAAAACATTTTTTATTGCAAAAAGATACATAGTGCAAAAGGAAAAGAAGGTTGCTATGAATATTCAGTCACTGGCTTACCTAACATTTCTGAGGCATTGGCAATTGACCATTTCTATCCTGTTTTAGTGCTCAAAATGCATTTTGGGCACAGAACTGAGGGAAGTAGGTTTTACAAAAAAATAACATTAGGAGAGCTGAAAGACTTGGTCTGAGACAACCTCATATGACTTCACTTGAAGAGTGGCACTGGGCTAACATCTCTAAGATGTAGCTTTTCTCCCAAATTCATTGATTCCAGAAGTGCCAGAAAACTGGCCTTGAATAACAACTGTGAGGAATGAAATGAGGCAGTTCACAGCCCTCTCCTGAGTAGAAAATATCAGTTAAACACTGCGTTAATTTAGTGCTCACCAAGAGTCATCTACTAACCAGATATATGCTCTAATTTAGTTGTAGGCTATGTTTTATTGAAAGGGTAACAAAGGTGAAGGGGGTACAGTTTTCCTTATATTTTTGTGGATTACACAAGTATCATCTAAGGCTATTTACTCTGGCCAAGGTAGATCTGGCCTGTTGCTTCTAAAATGAAACTCTATACTATTCTCTCCTCGAGGGAATATGAAAACCTCTGTGAAATTAAAATCTTGATGCTGTATCATAAAATCAGACATAATGAGACAAGAACCAGCAATACCTTATTAGCTGATGTCAAAGGCTGAAAAAGAAGTTGAGTATTCTCTGAATGAGGCCCACATGCTTCATCCCAGAGAGACTCCTTGCTATATTGCAAGGCATTGATAGTAGTACCATCAACTCAATAAAATCAGAACCTAGCAGAATATTGATCTGCAGGATCTGAAAGCACTCTTAAGAACCTTGGCCACCTTAATATCAAGCAGGAGCAAACTACAAAATATGTCCATTGCTCCTTAGTACATCTTGCTATCAAATTTTTCCACATCTCAGAAACTTTTTACTGAGCTTATATAGCTTATTGTGGGAGTAATAGAATGAGTGAATAAAATAAAAGTATTCTATCTTCTGTGTCATTGAAATGCAATCAGATTTGCTCAAAGAAAAAGTGCTATACCACCTCCATCCTCAGCGTTAGCATTCAGGACTTTCTACCAGGTTTGCTTATCTGATAAAAAGCCTCTCCACCTGGAGCCTGATATTAATGCATAAATCCCAGAAATGTGTCTAGAAAAGTTCACACTATTCAACTAAAAAAACATTAAGCAGAACATGAAGGGAGGATAAAACCCTTTCAGGTTAAAATATGATTTTTATATTTCCTTTGGAAAGAATAACAACAGACAACAATCTCAAGGGAAATTATAAATTCCCCAAGGAACAAACAAAAGAGCTGAAAACTTTAGAGATTTAAGATATTTGAATAAAACGGTTTTGCAAATTAAACATTCAGAACTCTGCTGTTTATTTAGGCCTCAATATTGTAATGATGTCAGACTGCAAGCATGGAGATAAAAAAGCAATGAACTGGAGACCTCTGGTCCTAAATATATCAGCTCCTTCTGCTTGAGTTTAACGACCAACCCTGGAGCTAAAAGTGGTAACAGCATATCATCTGTGGATTGGGACCTAAGAGGATAGGAAAAGGCACTGACTGCTGGCCAATAAACATTTAATCATGTCTATCCATCTCTCCCAGGGTTTTACCCTGCTGTCCATCACTGTACCATCCAAGAGCCTTCATGTAAAATCAATAGCAGTGGTGCAGTCCCTGGAGGTGTCACAGAAACCCCAGCACTTCTGCTCTTCTGGGTGTTTGCACAGTCACAGAGTCACAGTCTTTGATTTTAATGAGACTGTTCATGAGCACTGTGTTAAGAAAACTTGCTGTAATCACACAAACATTCTTCCAAATACTGATGCTAACAAAAAGGGCCAGACTCAGGTACTCCATCCTGTAGCTCAGTTTGAGCATTTGCTGAACAAATGATTTTGTTGTTTACCCATCAGCTGCACCCCTGTGATGATTTAAAGGAGGGGAATAGACAAATTCACAAACACTCTAAAGAAGGGCTGCCTCATTTCACACAAATGACAGTAGTTTACTGTCTCCCCATTTACAGCCTTTGTCAGTGCCATTTCCCTAATATTGCTACCATCCTCTTCTGTCATGCTGATGCCTGCACTTAGTTTTTTAGAACACTCAACACACCAGCTCAGCTAGGAATAGATGTATTTACATATTCATGTTCATTCAGTTCCATTTACTACCCCATGCAAGACTGAGGCTCAATTGTGGTAACTCCAAAACAAGTAATATTTAAATACCATTCTGATTCTCTAGAGCATAGAACAAGCATAATGTTATTTAATTTCTCTGATTCTCCAAGTTTCAATTGGTTTCTTAGGAAATCGATAGAAATGCACCTCAGAAAGACAGCAGGCAAATAAACAGGCCAAAAGTTTGCAGATAAAGCTCCCTCTCTTCTCAGTTCACTGAGAGGTGGCAGCAAAGTGCTCCTTTCCTCAGTTTCAGAGCTGCCACAGTTGCAAACAAGTATTTTGTGAACACATGAGCTAAATATCCTTTCAGATGGCTGACTGAAAGCTTCATTAACAAGAGCAGATTTTCTTCAAGGGATAGGATTTGTCTCTTTCTATTGCCATGTTCAAGGAGCAGATAAACACAACCAGTGATGTTTCAAAAAACCCCAGGAGCTGCCCATGGCTGACACGAGGGCAGGCCAAGGCCAGGGGTAAGGTACCCAAAGCAGAATTGTGCAGCCCCATAGGAGCTGCCTTTCAATTCTGACCTGTAAAAAAAGGTGTCACATAAGGATGGGTTGGCGAGTGAACCACTTCAGACAAAGGAAGAATCACTAAAAACCTAACAATGCTCTGAATATTTTCTGTACTTGCTACCATACATTGATATTTACATAAGAGAACTGCAATGGGAAAAAGCATAAGGAATCTAAACTTCCTACTGCCCACTTCGAAAACATGCCAACCCAGAGAGCTGAACAGAAGTAATTTCACCAGTTCCACCTGATTGTACATTTAAGAATTGAAGTAACAGTTCTTTGAATACAGATTTATTTTTTTTTAATATAGACTATTTGATGGTTGCTTTCTTGCCATTCAATGTCCTGATTAAAAATATACTGGACTTAATTGCTAAGGACATTAAGAAGAAAAAAACAGTAATGGAATGTCAGTATATTGCCAAAAATCTTATATTTTCATTGACAATAAAGTGTAACATGTGTGCCACTAAGGCCATGGAAAGCTAATAGCTGGAAGGACCAGGAGAATTTACTGGGAGCAGCTACACATTATATACATTATTTCAAGCACAATCTAATAAAGCCTAATTGGCTGAATAATATTAGGAGATTGAACAGCAATTACTTTAAACTCGCTGTCTCCAAGCACAAAGCCCATGTTTGCAATAAACCTTAGAGCAAAAGCTCTCAAACATGGCTCTGGAGCCTTCAGGCTACTTCATCCCACCATTTCAATAGCCAAGATTTCCATCTCTCATAGATCCTCCTCAGCTCTCAGCACAGAGCTGGTTCTTCTGTCTTCTTCTCTGTTATCCTGCTGAAGTCAAAGGACACTGGGAGGGAAAAAAAAGGCTTGAGGTTGCTCCCACTGCAGCATCAGCAAAGGCAGATGGGATTTGCATGCAGGCTGAGTTTGGACAGCCCACAGAGGCTGCAGGTGGGGACACAAAGTGCTCTCAGAGCAGCTGTTGTTCCAAGGGCTGGACACTTCAGTTACCCAGCAGAGATGAACAATGCTCTGTACTGCTGTGCTGAAGCAGAGAAAAGGTTTTTCTTAGCATTCATTTAATTCATTAAATTCAGTCCTTCTAATGAATTATTGTATGGAAATTGAATTCTTACACCTCACAGGTTTAGTTTTGCTTCTTTCATGTTATGTAAAATTGTCTGGGTATCATTTTTCTAACCAAATATTTTACAGGTTTCTATTACAGCTATTTTCTGAATATTTGCAAGGGCAAACTGACAGGTTACATTTTCATTTCCTGGGCACACAGGAATGCTGAATATGGGAGGAGGAATCTTTGCTGGGTTTGTCTCTTAAAACTGCCACTAGCCTATAGCAGTATTTTCTCACCCTCCTCTTCCCTCCCTTTGGGCAAAATGGTACCTCAAAGACTCCAAGTTTTATGCAATGCTCTCTAAGCCTCCTCTTCCCCAACTCCACACTCCCAAAAATAGAGAGCTACAGCTGCCCCTATTTTTGTCTCTTCTTAAAAAGTTTTTTAAATTTTTTTTTCTTTACAGTATGTTTCAAAACTGCAGAAAGAATGACAGAAACCAGTAAAAACTTTACAGCATATCCCCTTCTCCCCCACTTCACACTCTATAATCTAGAAAGAAATTGTATTGCTTTTTTGTTTTTCTCAGGCTTTCCAGAATAATCCAACTTTCAGCAAAAACCATATCTTGAAATACACTTATGTCCTAAGCATAGAAATAAAAATGTTTTAATGAAAGTTAAGTTGCACTCTTACCTACAGCATTCCCTACTGTGAAGGTTACTGTTTAGAAAGTCTGATTACAATGCACCATCTGCTTGGCTTCTTTACACTCACTTTATTCTTTATTGTGTGCTGTAATTAATGAGGCTTTCTGTATTATTACCATAATAGCCGATGTTTTTCTTTATAAATGAGAAGCAACAGCTCCCTGATGAAAATTTCAGCTTACTTCAACAAATGAGAGGAACTGCCTTAAGACTGGACGGTTGTTCAGGTGTCATTGCAGCAGCAGAAGTCTCAGCAGCACTGCAGCCACAGTGACAATGAAATGACAGATGAGCTGGATGAAGTCAGGATGGCAACCTTGTCTGTAAAGGACAGTTGTCATATGTGACTACTGGACACTTCAGCAGAATAGGAAAGAAATGAGACAAAATAATTGAATATCAAATCTCTCTGTGAGCTTTTGCTTCATCTTTGTTCCATGGTTAGAAAGTATGTAATGAAGATAAGGACATGCTGCTGATGCCTTTTGACTAGGAGGACAATTTCTGTGTGCTCCTGCTGCTTTCTTTGTGGTTTTTGTTGTTGTTTGGGAGATTTTTTTTTGTTTGTTTGGTTTGTTTTTTTTAGTTTTTTTTGTCATTGTTGTTGTTGGGTTTTGGTTTTTTTGTTTTGTTTTGTTTTATTTTTATTTAAGTTACAGACTGTCTTATCTTCATGGAGAATGATGGAGTTTTTTAGATATACAAACCCAGTATTCTTCACGAAACAAGCAGGAACTGCGTGACAAGCAGGACCTCTGTTTTGGTTCCACACAGACAAGGGAGCAAAATGCTACACAACATGAACCAATCCCTGGCTTTCAGTTCCCAGATAAGCATGATGTCCTAAAAGCATCATAAGCATGATGTGCTTTTTGTGGTCTTTGAGTTTGTCCCTTTTCTTCAACTTTCAGTAAACGCCTCTCACTCTGCAGACCACAGCTCTACACGTAAGACTTGTGAAGTTGCCATTTAGTATTAGCTAAAGCCTAAGAGAGAATCAGCTGAGGCTGAAATGACCTCTGATGGTTACCTTTGAAACACTTAACAACCAACCTTCAAAAGCACATTTCTCCATCTGCTCATCAAGAAAAATGATTTCTGATGGTCTGTACTCACCGTCCATTCAGGAATGATTTTCTCATTTGGGTGGAATTTTATGGAGCTGATTTTCACTCTCTCAACCTCTTTCAGGTTATTAAGACAGACCTGTTCAGTCTGACAGCACAGATGCAACAGGGCATGACTGGGCTACATTAACAATTCTATGCAGTTTGATCTGTGCTATATGCAATTAATCTATTCATGCTGGTTAGAAAAATACCTGGAATACTACGTATACTGAAACTTCCTCACCATTTTGAATAAACTGAAGGAAACCTGAGGAATTAGGAAGTACTGAAAAATAATGTCACAGAAACCAGCAGAAGAAAGATCTTAAATAATATTTAGCATGTATTTCAATATAAATCTATCAGTAAAGGTCTCCACTAAATACATATATATATATCTATGTACACATATATATACACATGTACCTACACACACACATATGTACGTGTATCTTCTCTGCTTTAAATGGTGCAAGAAATATTTGACTTATCACTTCCACTGACCTCAAAAGAATGAGACACTTCTGCAGGATATAGTGGTGACAAGTTTGCATTAGGCACAGTGCCACTGCTGGAGCCTGTATTTCTGATCTAAGACAGCATGAACTGAACTGCTGCTTCCAATGAGAGGTTAAAATAAAAAGTCATTGCTATTCTCCAGGAACTCTGGACAAGAGATGAATCCCTTCCCAAGACTGTTCATTGTCTGCTTATTGACTGCCACTTTTTATGCTGTATCACAAGATCATACTTAGCATTAAAGCCAAGTGATTAATTCATAACAATTACTGCCTAATAAAGTCTTCACTTCTTCACAGAAGACTGATGTATTTTGCAAATTCCTTAGTTATTTGTTGTCCTGAAGTAATGAATTAATTGCAATAATTTTCTGTTTTATAGGGTGGCAATAGTCATACTCTCAGTTGAAACATGGCATGTGCCATACCCGGCATACATTATTTTCTTTCCTTTCTGGCAATATTAGATGCAATTATTGAATGAAGCACACACAAACTCTTACAAAGATTTCCTTGGAATTTGGGGGAGTATTCATTGGCAATATTAAAACCCTTTTGAATTCTTTCAGTTATAAATAAGACTTCACGACTTGAGCATTCCTGCATTATGCACTCGCATTAATGTCTGCAGGATGATTAGTAGTGAAGTTCTCTCCTTTGTAGAGAACTGAACCATGGGCCATAGACACTGTAATAACTGTGTTCTCAGAAACCAGCAGAGATAAAGAAGTTTACCCTCAGCAGTTATCCCTTCAAACTCTGCTATTTGTTATGAATTCTACTCTAAATTCCATCAAGCCACATGTAGCCTTGAGTAGCAAAGGGATTCATTTCAGTATATAGCTCAACACTCATATGTTAAAAGTCTAAGGAAGCTAAATCCAAAGTGAATAAATAGTGACTTGCTCAGGATACTACACTTCAGATGCATGTAGCCTCAAACAAAATCATCACAGCCATTAAATGAACTGTCCAGATTTTCTGTTGTTCCTCTAAATTTTTATTACAGTACAGAGGATTTTGATCCTAAATTACCCTCAAAACAAATAATACACCTCCTATGCTGCTTGTTAATTAATTGGTCTTCACTGGTTTTTCTAGCAAAAAAATTCAGCATTTTTTGAAGCCCAGACTGATAGCATAAAAATATCCCTTGGAATTTTGATTATAGACCTGCTTGTATGCACTAAAATATTCTCAGTGTTCCTAGAGAAACAAAATCATCAAAACACATTTATTAAGGACAAGCAATATACCATACAATACAGCAGAAGCTATACCTGACTGCTATATGTAACAGCTAAGCTTGCAAATGTTACTTTAAATCAGATAGATACTAGAACTTGTTGCTTAGAGAAACTTTATTCCAATTTCTTCTGTGATGCAGAATGCAAAAGATTTTTTTAGGCTCTGCTATAGCCAAGCTGGTGGCTAAAGCATTCCCATTTTGATCTGTATAATAAATGCATATTAATTAAAAATATGGTAATTCCTATGTACTTTTGTAGAAGCTGTTAAAGGAATAGGCCATGGGGAAGTTATTTTTGATTCCTCTTAGCTCTACTAATAGAAAAAAAGCTTTATATTGTGATTTTCAAATCATGAAAAAATGCAGTGTATATGTGCACACACACATAAGACTTGAAGGTGAGATAATCTATGTCATTTCCAGGAGTTTATGAAGATATTTAGCTGTATGTTGTAACAATCTTCATAAGCAAAATGTTTTGGTGTTATTCTGCTTACAGGCCAAAGAAAGTTTTACAGAAATGAAGTCAAGAAATTATATGGGTTCTTTTACTGAATAAAATGCATGCATATAGAAGGCAAGCATGAGGCTTTACCCTCCCTACTCATCTGTTCATATAGATACTGTCCCCTGAGGAGACAGGCTTTGCTCTTTGCCCATTTTCTCTTTGAATTTCCATAAAATTTGCAAACACCATTCAAAGAGCAAATACTAATGCAGCTGATTTACAAATCTCTGTGTAGGGGAGGTGATGCTTGCAAACACAGTTAGAATTCTATTAAAGTATTTAGTCTGTATGGTCAGGAAACTATTTACAGTCCACCACGGGTATGATCAGTTCTTAGTCAATTATATTTAATGTCTTCATCAGGTTCCTAAAGGCTCCCTGCATGTAATTTGAAGGGATCACAGAAGGAGTCACTGTCTGTTTTCTCTAGTCCAGAAACCTACATTTTGACTACACTCCCATTTTTGAAGAATTGATACATTAGCTGGTAGTTGATACATTAACTAGTAAAAGAAATACCTGGAAGCACTCCTCGCTAGTCCCATGTGCAGGAAGATTGCTATTTGCTGGTGGTTTTATTCTAAAGGGAACAGATTACAAAAAAAAAAAAAAAAAATCAGCACAGTCTCATCTGTGTGATTGCATTTGTAGGTATTCTCCTTCTTCTCACAGCTGGTCTGAGAGATGTAAGAAAACAATGTAAGAAAACCAGAAACAAAAGAAAAAAAATTACAAACTTTGGCCTTTTTACATAGAGGCACTGAGATCTTTTCAAAGCAGTGGGGATGAAGTCTGCTTGCAGTTGTGACTGTGGACAGCCTGGCTCCATCAGCTGTAATTGCTTTTGCCACCAGCTAAGGTAAAAAATCCTTTATTTTACACACTTGTAAATGTCCAAATATGGTGTCTAGACAACAAAGCAGTGAGCATATGCACCAAATGCCATAGTAACTGTTGTCACCCTGCTTTATGCTTAGGCAGTTCAGTTTCCTCTGGTGGTGCATTCAGGTTTTGTTACAAGCTCTTTCACACAGTGCTGCACTTCTTTGTTAGGCTCCTCAGAAAGGTTATGGTTTTTATAAACTTCCATGATCACTGAACCACTTGCTGGTGTCCAACCAATTGTAATGAAAGTGAAACCTGCCTCTGAGACAAAAGATTCTATTGGAATAGGAAAACACAGCAAGCAATCTACAAAATCCACAGAAATAGTACCCTATGACCCCAAACAAGGTAGCATAGTAAGCTTCTTTTAGATCAATACTTCATTTGGCAGAAAAATCAATTTCCCTGCCTCTGCAACCCATAAAATTCATCAGGAAAAAATTACCCCTCGCATATTAGCAGCCCTTTCACCTTACTGGTTTGGAAATTAATTACAATAGACAATTTCAAACCCTGTAACAGGTTGAGGCAACAAGGCATTTTGCAACCTGTGAATTAAAACATGGATTAGCTGTGATGGGAACACCTATAGCTTTCCTGATTTGCCCAGCCTCCCTCTGGTAGAGGCAAACACTGCATTTGTAGCTACAGCCTTCAAGAGTCTCAAGCAGTAACCAGGTTTTATTCCTGGAAAATGCTCACCTGTTTGCAGATAACTGTGCAGGACACACAGAACACCATAAAACAAAGCTTTTTCTCTCAGCATCCAAATATTTTCTCTTACAGCAGTGACACCTTGCCTTTATTCTTCCATATGAGAATTGCAGCCCTGATGGGAAGGACCTAAAGAGCTTTACTGCATGGCTCACATGGAATTCACAGATTCCTGTCAGTCATTGTGCTGGATGTGGAGGTTCCACATTTGACTGCCTTGGCAAACTCTTCATCTGGGAACTTTCCTGTACATCTAGAGAGCTTGCTGATGGGAATGTTGCTAAATATAATGGCTTGCTGCTAAATATGTTTTAAAATACAACATACAGGAGATTATTGATCTATTCAAGATTTTGCTTCATATTTAATAAATCTAATTTCTTCTTAGAATGTTTTTCTACATAACAAACTGAGTTTCTCAATAGACACAACAGACGCTGTCTTTTCATTACGTCACTGTTTTGCTGCTACTCTAACCTCCATTCCTTTCCCCAAGTAAATTTAGCTTTCTTTTTTTTTTTTCTTAAAGACTTTTTTTAACAGATATTTCTTTCCTGAATTTAGATTCACTGTATTTTTTAGGGACTTCAAAGTCTTTGTGTGGATATAGTGACATCTTATCAAAGAGGTCCACACTCAGAGAGGTTGTTTTCACTGTATTCCACAGCTCAGATCTTTACACTTTTTGTATTCACAGTCCCATATCGTCTCTGACAGAAGTTCAATAAAATCGTCTTTCTACCCTCAATATCAGGGTTCTCAGCGTTGTTGGAACTGAGTGTTATAGACCCACAGTCTATCTCTGCTGAGAAACTCAAACTCCTCTGTCTGCCTCATTATACAGCAGGCCACTGGCAAGAGGTAGCAGCAGCTCTCCTGTAAACTGATGCATCACTTCTATTGTTTTCAGCCTATTAATTTATGTCCTAATTCCTGAAAGTTTTGGTTTTTACAGAGTCAGGTGGTTAGATATTAAAAAAGGTGGAGCACTGTTGTTACCATTGCTACGCCTGGTGTCGCCTCTCTTGCTACAAATCTTTTTAAAGTTGGTTATTCCAGTACTTTTTCTCTTTATTCCATGCTATTATTTAAAGTTTTCCCTGTTTTAGACACTCCTTTTCACTTTTCATGTCACAGCTACCACACAGTGTTAAAATGCAACACCCTGGCTTCCCACAGCATTGAGCAGAAGATGCAAAGACTGTTTTCAGGTTTCACTTGGTTCCTTCCTTCTGAGCCACGTACAGATCCCACTATGCACAGCAGAGGTGCAGACAATCTGAAAATGAAAAGGGCAAACTGGTATTTACATACACAGCCTGGTGATGCAGCAGCACACAGAGCTCCCATGTTACTGCAGACAGAAAAACCAGGACTTTTGATCCTGCCTGGCCAAAACCACCTCATCCTGCTGCCTCCTAGGACACCTTCCTGTATATTTCAATAATGTTCTAATGAATGGATATTTTGTGGCTGTATGCAATAACTGAACTCGGTGACCTAGGAGCCAATTTACAATTCTAATACACTATTCTTCATTCCTTTTGTTCATCCTTCTTTTTACACCCAAATATTATTATTTTAACCCTTTGTTGCCCTTCCTCCACCAATTGGTACCACTTTTCTTTTTGGTTTGATATTCGAACAGAGAAAGGGAATGAGCACCATTAACTGAGAGGTCCTTGTGCATCAGGACTGATGCTCTGCAGTGGCACTGCCAGACTCACTCTATGATCCTGTTTCCTGCTCCTCAGCCACCTAAAGTGGGACAATTTTAGTGACTTTGCTGCAGCTTTATTACCCTCACTTGTTATCCTTGGGGATGCTGTTTGTGGGGTATCTTTTAAATAAATTCATTTATTATAAACTTATTCCCGATGAAATCCACGTGAATATGAAGGTCAAGTTCTCTACATAACGTAAGAATAATTAAAAGGCAATGTGCAGATGAGGAAATGCCTTTCAGCCCACTGGTTCCAGTACTCTGAAAAGAAACTACAAGCCATCAAAACCCAGATAGAACAACACATTATAAAGTAAAAAAAAAAAACCCAATGGTTTGGGAGGTAATCTGCACAGATAAGAAAATGAATATAGAATGTCATTGCAGAAACACTTAAAATAGTGCTTTACCTGTGATAAGGTGATTTTTTTTGTCTTTAAATGTTTTCACTTGAACACTATCAACCATTTAGCCTTAATGATAACTTCTAAAGAGGCATAAACCTTACACAATGTTCTTTTTTAAACTTAATTGCAAAATCATTATTGGTTGTTTTGCACTAAATAGACCACTGCTAAAAACTTACCTAAAATCTAGACTTTTGTGTATCCTGGGGAAGACAGAACAGAAGCATACTCAGATGCTGCATATCCATGAGATACAGGGAGGAATGTCTGGAAAAGTCTAGAAGCAATGACCTTTGAAACCAGCCTCTCCCTCTATCCTCTTTTATTTTGCACTTCTCTCCTTATCTGTGAGGATGGTGTGTTGAGACTACACCTCAGCTGTTCCCAAATTCCTGCATCTCAAGTGTGTTCCAACAATTATTCATAATTTGTCTCTCCTCTGACACACCAACACATCTTTTACTCCATGATCCAAAAATCCTGGCTCTTGCTTGCTCTAAACAGAGACTTGTTTCATTTAAATTTTCTTGGGTTCACACATACACAGAAGGAAACTGGATGTGAAGACAATGAACCTCTCTATTTTTACTTCTCATACTTTAAAGGTCAGGTATGTTCTGTAAAAGAGATACAAAAAAAATAATTATGTCTTGGTGACTACTGCACGCTGTGCATTTGCACAGTGGTTTAACACTAAATCTAAACAATAAAAATACAGTAAAGCAGGTTCTGCATTATTTATATTAAGAAGTGAGAATGCTCCTCATAGCATTAAATGATAGCCTTGCATGCAATTCACAGACATTATCTGAAAGCTTACATACCTGGTATATATATAAACCTAATGCAGACAGCCATAATAGTCTGTATGAATAGGCAACGCTGTGCTTACTGAACCACAGTCATGAAACTAAAAATGAAATTATAGTTCCTCCATCATAATACCTAAGCCAGTATATAATATTCTGAAAGAACAAGCACACAGTAATACCTGGGTTAATACTGGTACCATACATTATTGCTCAATGCTATCACAAAATAGCACCTCCAGATTCTTTATTGAAACATATTACATTACTTAAATTGTCATGACAAAGACAAAACTGTTCAATTTCAGACTTTTCTAGCACCTCAGTTTTTATGAAATTGCAGATTTTTTCCTCTATTAGACGTATAATATATTTGCTGATTAAATTCCAATAAAGGAGTTGTTCAGTCCTGATTTTTTAAAAAACACGTTTGGGAGTGTAAGTTCTAAGCCCTGACAGGAGCATTTTCCTTTGTTCCCACTCACATCCTGGACTGGAAGATGAGGATTTAAGTGTTTATCCAACTACTTCATCATAAACCACTGAATAAATAATGTTCAGCATAAATAATGCCTCCATATAATGCTAGCTCTGCATGCTTCAATATAGGTGAATTTAATATGAACTGTTGTAAAATTGCAAGGGCATCTCAGCCACCACTCAATTTTAGCTTTTATTTTTTTTCAAACCATGATTGCAAATGGGCAATTTGTGTGAGCTATTTGGTTAATTCTCTGTTACTTGTAGGAGGATTATCCAAAGTGGGCACTAGACAGAAAGAGATAAGGAAATGCTCAACTGGGGCACACAGTGAGTGTATCTGCAAAGACCAGGCCATCTGACTGCTGAGTTTGCTTCACTCTGTAGACATGATTCACCTGTGTCCACACCAGCCCCAAAGTCATTCCTGATGGATGGAACAATTTGCACAAATCTGGCTTCTGGGACTCACTTTCATGAAACCTCTGCTCAGACTGTGAACTCATGACAGATTTTAAGTCCATGTGATGGACATAAAGCTACCTGGGCTCTGCTCTTCTGCTCCATCTCCCAAGCGGGCCTGAGTTTGGTGTCTCAGGTCTGGCATTAATCCACAAGTTTCCCAGAATCATTTAGGTTGGACGACACCACTGAGATATTGAAGTCCAACCTGTGACCAATCACCACTTTGTCAAACAGACCACAACACGGAGTGCCGCATCCAGTCTTTTGTTAAAAACTTCCAGGGATGGTGACTCCACCACTGATTCTAATGTCTGACAACCCTTTCTGTGAAAAAATTCCTCCTGACGTTCAACCTGACATCGACACATTTTACCAGTGGATTAAGAACAGAGGTCTTTTGTGGAGTTCAGATTAAAGTGCCTATGAAAAGTCAGCTGGATCCCAGCAGGACTTTGTAGGGTTTATTAGCTTGGGTACATTTGATATTTCCTATTAAAAACCCAAAGACCTTTTAGTCATGAAAAAAGAAGTCAGACCAGCCTCCAGCAGCTCAAGGCTGCCAGGTCAGACTTCCCAGCTCCTGCACTCACGGCTGCCTGCGTGTTCCCATGTTCTCTCCTCCACAGAGCCCTTTCCTGCTCTGGCCACCTCAGGGTCCCAGTCCCAAACCCGGCCTCCCGGGCACAGCAATCCCAAACACATTTTCTTGGGGTCACCGAAGGGGTCGGGCTGGAAGGGACCACGGTGGTTCCTCTGGTCCGACCTCTCTGCTCAAGCCGAGTCATCCCAGAGCACAGGGATCGTGTCCAGACAGCTCTGGAGCATCTCCAGCGAGGGAGACTCCACAGCCTCTCTGAAATCTGTTCCCGAGATGGGTCAGTCACAGCGAGAAGGTTCCTCATGTTCAGGCAGAACTTCCCGGCGTCAGTTTCTGTCCATTGCCTTTGTGCTATCGCTGCCCAGCACCGAGCAGAGCCCAGTCCATCTTCTCGTAACCTTAACACAGTTATGTACATCAACGAAGTCCCCTCTCAAGTCATCTCTTCTCGAGGATGAGAAACTCCCTCGGCTTTTCCTCGCCGGAGAGACACTGCACCTTGCCTCACACGGGCGTACAGCCCTGCCAAGGTGCCGACCGCACCGCCCGGGCCTCTCACAGCGCATCGCACCCCGGGGCACTCCGGGGGCATTCCCAGCCCCTCTCCGCCCCCGCCGTGCCTTCCCCGCGGTGCGGGCCCCACAGCCCCGGCCTCCCGCGGCCCCTCAGAGCACAGGGCGCTCCCGAGGCCGGCCTGCCCCTCTCCGCCCCCGCCGGGGTTTCCGCCCGGGGCGCGGGGCAGGGCGGGGACAGCGGGTAAGATGGCGGCGCCCTTGGCCGGGCGGGCGGGGGCCGTGCTGCGGGACCTGGCGCTGCGATCCGCCCGCCTGCGGGGCGAATTCCCGGTGAGTGAGTGAGTGAGCGAGCCCGGCCCCGTGCCCCGCTGCCGCCAGCCTGCGGCCCCCTCGCTGTGCCCGCCCGAGCCCCGCGGCCGGCGCGGCTCCGCTCGCAGCCTCCCGGCAGCGGGGAGAGCTTTCCCCTGCCGCCGGCCGCGGATGCTCGGGCCGGAGGATGATCCAGCCTGCAGCCCCGGCGTTTGAGGGGTCGGGGCGAAGCTGTGCCCGCTCTGGGCTGGGCAGGCCAGGGCTGACCCGGGTGCCCCCACGCCCAAGAGAACTCTGAGTTCTTTCGGCAGCAGAGCTGGGTGACGCTGTGCACGAAGCGATGCCGGCGCTCTGAACACGTTTCGGGGGGCAGCATCGCGCTGGTGTGGCTCAGCGCGGCTGGCTGAGGTCAGGCTGGGGTGAAGATGCCTGGGTGTCTCTGCTGGGGAATCGATCCAAGCTCAGGCTTCCCGGTGGGCCTGAACCTCGGCAGGGCGATGGGAAGGAGTAGATGAGCCTCCTGGAAGGGCTCAGGGGCTCTCTTGAGGCGTAGCGTGAGTTCATTATTCACCTCAAGCAGCCACGCCGAGATAAAATGAGATACGCACGTTTCAGACATCCTGCCTTTGGCCGCCAGCTCTATTATTTTACCTTTACATCATGAGCAGCTGCATGAGAATCTTACTTTGGTCCACACCTGTGTTTTCCCCAAAGCAAAGCCCCTGGAGCAAACCAGGCGCGTTTGTGTCCCGTTCTGTCCGCAGGCGCCGCTCTGGGGATGCTCCTGGCGGCAGGTGCGGGGCTCTGGGGTAAAGGGTGCTGTGGGGGTTGAGCTGAACTTGTGTTGCACAACTGCTGCTGTCTGGTTTATCTTTTAACCTGAAGGAAGTTACCCGCCTCGGCTGTAAATCTGGAATCTTTTGTGCCCAACTTTCCTGTTGGAATGCTGCGTATTTGAGAACTCGGTGCAATTGATTTGTTGATTTAGCGTTCGTCCATTTCATGTATACACGCATAAACAGGGACTGTTTATGTTTATGATATACACATACAGTGATATCTATATACATACATTTATCTGTATACATACATCTTTAATCTCATTAGTGTGGATGGGCAATGCTGTCAGTCACAACAGTGTTTGGGGAGAATGCATTGTGTGGTTGAAGATGTGTTCCTGCCATCAAGGCTTAGGTGAGTCTGATCCTACAATAAGGAATTCAGAGGTAACATCCTTTGTAGGGTGTGACATGGAGGGCTTGGAAAGGCTGGAGTAGGGAGCATTCTCTGTAAAGAGTCATCTTGGTGTGAACGTAGAAGGTGTTCTGGTTGAGCTGCTTTGGTTGGTTTCAAGCCCTGTCTCTATCTGGTGCTGCAGTGGGGATTTGAGATACAGGTGGAAATTCGGAGCTCATGCTCTATTCTGCCATCTCTCAAAGCATGGAGGCTCTCTGTAAATTACCCCATTGAAATAATTTGGTATCAGCTCAGATTCTCAAAAGTATTCTTAGGGTATCGAGGTGGCCAATTTTTTTTAAAAAAAAGCCTTTCTTTTGTGCATTATTTTTGAACTAGAGGTGTTGAACTTGTATTATAAATCACATTTTGTTATTCTGTTTCTGAGCTCTGACAGATACTGAGAGCGTCTCCTAAAATCTGTGCTTTCCAAGTAGGCTATTTTCAAGAACCACATCAATACTGTATAACAACAAATCAAGTCCTTAATTTCAAGGCAAACCACTCTCCTTTATAAGGGTCTTCAATTTTGCAATGTTGTATTGTAGAATTCCCATCTAAACAGTCTCCTAATCTTCCACTGTCTCAGACTTTAAGCTACAAATAAGTTGATCAGCCAGAGTCTGGATTTCTGTGCTACAAAATAGGAAAAAGGATCTGAGAGTAAGAGCCCTTCCATTGAAGGGTTTTCTCATTTGTATCATTCATTCTGTTGCTCAGATGAGAAGTTGCACTGTTACTTTATTTAGCCTAAACCACCAAAACCTGTCCTCAAAGCCCATCACAGTGTTTCTTTCACAGATGAGGGTCTTCCATATGGTGCGAATGTGATCAAGAAATACCAGTCTTAAGCTTTGTTGTTCTGGTAACCCTGTGTGAGATTTAGAATCTTTCTTCATAACCCTTGTGACTTACTGCTGGAGTGATGTTTCTACACTTTGTAGCAAAATTTCTTCTTATTTCAAAACTGTAGCTGTAAAATTTGGTTTTATTACTGTCATTGTAATCTGCACGCATTTTCCTGTGTAGCTTCATTTTAGGGGTTGAGTAAATGCGAGTTGATCCTATCACATGAAAATTATTTTATCATCCTTTTGCTTTCCCTGTACTTTTTTATAACTGTTAAACATTTTTTACTCCTTTTGCCATTTATATCCCTGGTAGATTCAATTCTTCGTGCTGCTGGAGTTTTAAATCTGAGCAAGTGTTACAAGATAAAGGATAGATTTGGGTTGTCTGCAGTGTGTGTGGACAGGAGCATTCAGGCCTGCTCTTGCTGGAGCAATATTTGTAGAGAGCTGTGACAAACGCTCCAGGGACCACTCGGCAGCAGAATTCAATCTTGTTGGCTGGCAACAAATAGGCTCCATTGAAGGCTGTTTATTTGAATGGGAGTTGGATTGGGCCCTTTGGGAGAATGCTGTGTTTTCAAAATAGCTTCAGATGCAGTGAAATTCAGCGATGAATATAAATGAGGAACAATTAAATCAGAATCATTAAAAAAAAAATGCTTAAGGTAACTCTCCAGTATTCTAATAGAGTGAGCAGGTTGGTTGGTGTGTTATGAGCCTTGTCCCAGCCTTCAAAATGGGCCTCAGTCCTGCCAGAATACATTCAGACTCCACATGTGTTGAAAATATTGAAAAAAAAGGGAAAAAAAAAGGAAGGAGGGGAAGATGAACTTAATATTTCTGTTAAAAAAACCTGCTGGAACCTATAGGTGTTACAAACCGGGGAACTGCAAGGTTGCTCACTGCGGATGCTTTCAGTTCCTAGACTTGTATATCTATAAAACCTCATTAATGTTGAACAGAGAAACTTCTGCCTTTTCTAAGAAACTATCAGCTGTAATAGCTGATCTTCCTGGTGACACAAAACATTATTGAAAAAAAAAAACTTCAATACTTCAATTTATGGCTTCAGAAGCTACTTTAATGTTGAATTCTTCTTTCTTTCATAGTTTTCTTTGGTGTTCTTGAAAATTTCTTTGGACTGCTTCCCTATTTGGCTTTTCCTGGTTGGCAGTTTTGCTGTATTTTCAAGGTTTTACATTTAGAGGCAGGAAATACATGAGCCTACAGACTTTCACAAACAGCTTTTTCTACAGGCACCTCATCCAAATGACAGGAAAGCCCTCTTCAAACTCTAGACAAAACTGAAATGCCAAAGTGGAGCAGATGTTTGGCCCACTCCTCCCCGACAGTTCCATTAAACACATGGTTATGGAATCCTATTCTGAGATGAAAGAAGGAAATGAAAACATAAATATAACCTCAGACTGTGGGGGCTTTTTTTCCCCAGCTAGTTTTATACTAGTGGAACTTCTACCCTGGGAGCAATCTGGCTTTGACACAGATATTCACAGCTCTGTCTTGAAGTAGAAAAGCTGCACTTTGCTGCATTGATTTACCTTCCTTTGTACCTCATGGAGGTAGAATCAGGGGATAGGGCTAATTAGGTAAAGAAGAGACAGCCTTCATGAATATGACATTAGATGGAGAATTAGCCACGTCTGTGGTCTTAAACTTGGCTGTGAATGAACAAATCCTTCGTCCTGACCCTCCATCTGAACTCCAACCAGTTTACCCAGAGGCTCCTTACATTCCTTGGCCATGTTTAGGATTGGTCAAAGTTCTTTTATATAAAAGCAAGTAGTTTTTTTTTTCATTGATCTACCTCCTAAGGCACTAGATAAACTGTCAATAGATAAAGTGTGTTTTCTTTACAGTTACCTTAAATGATTGTTTCCTGTTGTTTTTCTCTGGAAATGTCAGTGTGTGTGGTAATTTTCCTTTTTTTTTTTTTTTTTAAAGTCATCTTTCATTTGGTCTATGTGGCTGATGACTGCCAGCAGGGATTTTATCTGAAATGTGTGAAGCTACTGAGATTCTTTTGGGAATACAGAGAAGTGAGATGAAGGTTTAGACACAGTTGGGGTATAGTTGTTTCTTAGAAGTAGTTAATTTTTCTGCTATTTTATCATTTCTCTTGTTTGGAAGGTTCATTTTCACAAAAATGGGCAATGTCCTCATTTAATGCACAGAGATGAGATTGTCTTCCTCTCTGTTTTGGGGACTCGTTCATTCCAAGGTGATTTAACCTCAGCTGATAATTTGTATTGTTGGCCACACCTATAGTGAATAGCTCAGCTCATTATTGCCTTGGCCAGTCCCGTTTTTCTATGCATATTTGTGACTGTGACTATCGTCTATAGCTTTCAGCATGTACTCTGAGGACTTTCTCCAGAAAATTTCCTCCTCTAATACAATACAAATTTCCTCCTCTAAAAGCAATTTCTAACAATCTGTGACTCAGCTTATTTCTTCCGTAGCACTTCAATAAAACACAGGACAGAGAAGTCATATTACCTGTCCAAATGCATATGACAGTAACTTTGGAACTGGTAATTAAACATTGATCCATGATTAGTAGCTGGCTATTGATTTTATTTTAACTAGATAACAGATAGCAGGAGTGGGTATGAAATAAAAGTTAAGATTGACTATTGTGAAAAATCCCTTAATAGTGGAGTTATGCTGTGCTGCTGAATTCTTTGTTGCGTGAGTGAGACTTGAAACAGATTCTAAACTGCAAGCTGAAGCCATCCTTTAATGTGGTAATGAAAATGAAAACCCTAGATTGGTGTTTTAGTTTGTTTGTGACATTATGCTGATGGTGATGTTTTTGTATAATTAGTGGCTAAATGTTAACTGTGAAGGAATTTAAAGACTTGCTATTTTTCCACTTACTTGTTGGAACATCTTTTTTTAATTCCTCAGTCAACACTTTATACAGATAGCTCAAAATATATTCAATAAATGCAAGTTTTGTTTTGTTTAAAATTTGCTGCTTTGAGCAGATTTGCCCATGAGCTTTTTCCTTCCTGTGCTCTCTCTGGTCTCTTTTTAATTGCTTGTGGGTTTCCCCACACTGTAAGAGTTTGTATCCCAAAATTGAATTAAATTTTATTTTGTTTCTATGATGATCTAAGAGTTTATCAGCTTTGACTCCAAAATCATAAAGCCCTAGGCACTCACAACACTGTTGGGCTTGAATGTGGGTGGGGGTATTTAACTCAAAGAATGTTTCATTTAAGAAAAGACTTTCTAAGATATTTTGTGATACATCATTATTAATTTGTGTTTACTTACCTTACATATGGGTAGCACTTAGTGACAGATCAATTTCTGTCTACCCTGTTTGTCTTTATTTTGTGTGTCATAGAATCACAGTCTGGGTTGGGTTGGAGTCTGAGCAAAGTAAGCTGGGAGAAACAGCCTCAGTTTGTGTCAGGAGGAGAGAGAATCACTCCTACTGTAGTTTTTCTTTGATGTCTTAACTCTTGTCCACCTAAATTCTTCATGAGATGCAAAAGTTTTGTAAGAATTGTCAAGAGAAATGAAAAATTAAGCGAGATTTTTTGATCGTGTTTGGTAGGTTTGCCTGCTTGTCTGAGGCTTGACTGAAAAATATGAAACTGCAAATTAAAAACCAGACACGAATTACTAATAGAAGGCTTCATCATCTTTTGATATCTTCCTCTGAAGGATCTGTGGACAAAAGGACAGTTTCATTTGACATCTGCTAATTTTATAGCAGCCAAGAAAGCAGTTTCTGCCTTGTGTAAAAAAAAAAAAAAAAAAAAAAAAAAGTTGTTCATACAGAGAATTGGTATTAAAATGTCAGGAAAATTCCAATTATTGGAGGAGTTGTATGTGCCAATGGTACATAACATTGATGGGTAGAGCAAAACATAAGAGTTATTCATGATAATTAAAGATGAAAAGCCTATTAAAAGGAACCTTTTTATTGTCAAGCTGGTACTTGCTGAGGTCTGAAGATGGCATAAAAATGTATTTTCCCTTAAATTTTCTATCGTCTTCAATTCTGTCACTCCAAACACATTGGAAACAGTGAGTCTATTTAATTGAATTCTTTCATGCAGAGTTTCAGTCTAGATTTGTTTTTCAGTTAAATGGCTCAGATTAAAATAGTCTGAAGTAATGCCATAAATTTTGGACGTAGAGGAACAGATATTTAGAGCTTGCTTTAAACATGATGCGAGCTGATTAAACAGGATTCCAGAGCAGCTGGAGTGCTGGAGCTCCATCTAGGGAGGGTTGGTGACCCAGCTGAGAGCCCAGGGCTCAGGGTTTGTGGGCACAGCAGCATCACTGACAGGGTTATTGTCCATTTCTGCTGCAGGCACCTCCATCAGCGAGACCAGACGAAGCTGCAGACAGCTGGGGAGGCTTCAGTCAGCAGCCCCTGGTCCTCACCGAGGACTTCATTCCCTCCAGGTTCTGCTGGAGTGACAGCACAGCAGGGAACACGTAATCGAGAGTTCCAGGAGGTTTCTGGAGAGCTCTGATAACAGCTTCCAAATGCAGATGTCTGAGGAGCTGACAACAGGAGAACTGGACCTCCCATGTGGGAACAAGAACTGGGCAGGGCTCTGGCAGCTCCCTCTGGGGAGAAGCTGAGGGAAGAACAGTGGCTGTGGTTTATTTCTAATGTTGTTTGTTTCTGAGCACAGCATGGGCTGCAGTAAGACACAAGAAACAGGGCTGGGCATAGTCCCAATTTCCTTAACCAGTGGAGTAATGCCATCATGCTTTGGGCTTGGAAGGGCTGTTTCAGTTGTGGGTTAAAGTTTATCTTGCTCTTCATACAGTCAGAAATGTAGAAATCTGCCTTAAGGTCAAAGTCTCTAAAGATGATGAGATGATGCTTCTTGCAGTGTCCTAAGCTTTGCTTCAGACTGTAGACATGATACTGATGCCTTGGGGAGGCTGACCTGACACAGAGACTGGACAGAGCTGGAGAATAATGTAGGTATTTATTGAACGGCCTTTAGGATACACCTTGGGCAGGACAGAGCCTGACCAGGGCTACACCCAAGGTGGTCTTAGAATGGTCACAAAATGCCCAGCCTGTCACAAGGTCTAAACTTTTATAAGTTTTAAGCCATTTTCATTTAATTGGGTTTAATTGTCCAATTCCAGCTTCAGGTTGTGAGGTCCCATCCTTCTCGTTTCTCTCTTTGGTCCACCATTGTTTATGGTTTTGGGCCTGAAAATTGTAGTCATTGTCCTTGGTCTCCAGCAGGAAAAGGGTTTGTTTTGTCTTCCGACACTGTGAAGAGCTGAGTGACACTGAATGTGAGGCTCAGAACTGCCCCCTGGGCAGCACAGAATTTGGAAAACATGAAAGCTAAAACTTAAGGCATCAATACATGCACTGAGATTTGAGAATGGCAGCAGAGTGAATTAATATAATTAGGTATAAACAGTGGAGAAATATTAATAAAGAAATTATCTGCAAAGGAAGGAAAAATATTCTTAATGTTTGGCTGTTGTCCTGTTAAAAGCTGGCTTTCACTGATTATTCTGGGCAGCTTCTAGTTTTTCCCCAGCTCTGCCCAAGTAGCTGAAGCTCTCTGCCTCATGTATCCTTGTTTCTTAGAGTGTGCTTCATGTCAGTCTAAATGGTCTAATTAAAACCAAGACTTATTAACAATAAAGGGTGTGTAGCATTCAGATTGAAACAAAAAATGGGTACCAGTCTTTTCTTTTCTTGCTGCTTCCAGGAAAAAATTTGTACAGATCATTCTGGACTGGTTTTATAAACCAGATATGACTTAAGCCTGCAGTGAAACTGTATCTGTAGATAATTTTCTATATTTCTTTTTTTTTACTACCATGGGCATTTGCGTTTTTGTTGCTTGGAGGTGTTATGTTGCTTAGTGCTCAAAGTCATATTCTGTGATGACATAGTCGGGTAGCGTGGAAATTATCATGATTTGACTTCAATATTAAAGAACTGGAACAAAAAACCTGTGATTATGTTTCATATTTCCTTCTCTGTTATGAAAAATAGAGCTCAAACTGTCTAAATTGGCATTTTATCGGTGTTTTTCTTAAAATATCAGTGACTTCTAACACTTGAAAAAGCATTCTTCCAGGGTATGGTAGGCGTGAAACGCTTCTTTGATAGATATGATTACTTGAGATATGAATACAGAAACATTTCTGTTCATCTTATTGAATATGCTTTGAGTTTTGTAATAAAATAGGAAGAAGAATTTGCAGGCAGGAAAGAAAAAATTGATAGTGGCTACTTTGGGTCATGTTTGGCCATACAATAGTTTTAGAATTATTTCTTTCCTGTCTGTGTTTACTGTTTAGAGCATTTCTTCACAGTTGCATAAAAATATCATTTTAATCTTGTAAAAATTAAAGCACTTTTAAAAGATCAGAACAAGAATATAAAATTTCCCCTCAAGATGCTTAAAATAAAAGAATATTTCTGATTTATGTGGAGAAGATGGCTTATTTCACTTTTTGAATGTGTTGTGCATCTCACCAACAATCTTTCATTTGCCAAGGCAGGGGCTGTGTTACAGTATTTTCTGCAACTGATTATGCAGTTGTGTATGGTCGTGAGTTTATTTTCATCAGATACTTCAAAGCCTTACTTTTTAGGTCAGGAAAGTATGCTTCTCTTAAAGCTTTGAAGTTCAAAATAAGCAAAATGAACATAATTTGACTAAAATTAATTACTAATGCAAAGCAGAACCTCTGATGGTGAGGACATTGACAAAAGCAGAAATTGAATCTGGGAATTTGTGTTCTACCTTTACCCAAGCAAAGGCTCTGAAAATCGATTCCAGAGGTGTAAAGCTTCTGTAGACATGCTTGCTCTGTGGGCACACGTGGATGTACAATAAGTAATTTGAATACTGTTTTATTAGGCTGAAATTTGGTTTAAAAATGCAAAGAAAAACATTTTGCCAGCAGTTTCTGCAGTAAGGACAGAAGGCATTTTTTAGCCCTTTGAGTGAACGGGCAGCTTGGTGTTTGGGCAGCCAGCTTTGCTTTGTGACATCCCGTTTGTGATGTGACCTTCTGCATGGTGGTTGAACCAGACAGTTTTTATGCAATCCCACAGGGTAAGGATCCTGTCCTGTTTCAGGGTTTTTGGAAGCTGCTAATGGTTCCCTGTTCAGGTGAAGGTTCATGGGTTGGGGTGTCCACAATAACCAAAATGCATCCCAGAACTTCTCAGGGTCATGAGGGTGCTGTCACTTAATTTGCAGACATTTTATTTTGCTGATTGCAGATATATAAAGAGAGTCCTGAATACTCCCCTGGGTGGGCAGCAGGATGCAGTTGTCAGGGATTTGGTGATGTCCTGCTTTATTTGGAGGTCAGTCTGTGTAGCAGCCTGACTGAAACAGCTGCTGAACAAGGTGTGGGAAATGGAGAAGAGAGGTCAGGGTCTTACTGTTCAAGAGGACACTCCTCCCAGCCCTTCCTGTTTTGCTTTTGAGGACTGTAGTCCTCACAAACCCATACATGCAGACACCCAAAAGGATCATGCAGGTGATGGCTGCTTGGATCTGCCTTGTAGAGCACGAAGGATGTAGGCTCAGATTCTGGTTTTCTGAGATAAGGAGAATAAGAATGACTGAAGGAACTCAAGTCTGACCCCATGCATGTTCCTGGTAGTTTACAATGGAGCTTAGTGGGTAGGAGAATGTATTTACAGAATAACTGTCAAAATCCTTGAGTGTAAGCAAGCTGTAAATAAGTCTATAAAGTGTAATCGTTACTGAAGACTTTAAATCTGCAATGAGTGAAGGACTTGCTTCAAGATCTGCTTCCTTGCATAAGAAGTAAACAGAAGGATAAATTAGAAAACTGAGTTTGTACATATATAGGCATGCTGGAAGATATAAAGGCACATTGGGAGAGAATTGTGTAGTTTCCTTTGTGTTTTCTGGAGCTAATGACCCGACTGAGCCCTACAGTGGAAGAACATCACACCACGCTCCATCATGTCCAGAGAGGGCAGAGGTAAAGCCTGGGATCAATCAGTTTGCAATCAGACTGATTATAGAAGGACAAGATCAAGTCAAAAAAAGAACATTGTAGGGCAGGCATTCATTCACCTTGAAGTGAAAAGGTTTCTTGCAGTAGACAACGAACAGGAGCATTCAGGAGAACTGGTAAGGGAGTCGTGACATTTTGTTAAGGATGCAGTCAGGATTTTCAGTCCCACTTCCACCCTGAGTACATTTACTGTCCTCACCATTTCGTCTGCAGTGCTGTGAAATATCCAAGACATAACTGAGATGTTTCTAAAACTTTATGGTTTTTATGTGCATATAGCTATGGTTTTGTTTAAAGGGAAGGATTCATTAATAGATACTGTTCAGGTTTTTTAATCCAGTCTATATGGTTTTGTAATCTAAATTTCAGAATTGTGAAAGGGATAGGTGCTGTCTTCTGAAATCCTCTTCTGTTTCTGTGACATTTGTTAAAGCACAGCAAAATTGTACTGTTTTCTTTTAGAGCTACTGTGAAAGATTTAGAAGGTGGGGTTTAATGAAGCAGAGAAAGCCTGACCAGCATCCAGCCACTTCAGAAATGATGGACACAGTCCTGATGTTCCCCTTTCCCAGCTGAGGGATTCCACCACTGAGAGAGGGAAGGAAGCACTGAGTCAAAAATAAAGAGGGATGTTGAAGTATCATTATTTGTTTCCTGATAAATATTGATTGATATGTCATTGCAGTTTGATATAGCCTTTAGTGGAAGGGAATGTTGCTTTAAAGGGGGAAGAGGTAAATCCTCATGAATATTTCATGTATTTATTAATGAATTAGTTTTGGGGCAGTGGGTAGTGAATGAAATGTTTAAACCCCCCCAGTAATGGTATAATTTTAATTTAAATGTGAAAAAATTTTGATAGAGCCACATATTTTTAGATTCAGTTACCTTGGAAAGTTGGCAGTTCAGCTAGTGAGCGAGTTTTGGGAAGGTTCTCCCACTTCAGTGAGCAGATCGGGGGAGAGTGAGGGAGTTTGATTCATGACTTGACTTTGGGGTCAAATTCAGTAGGCTTATTTCTTTAGTTAAATCATTCACTTTCCCAGGTTAATTTTAACATTCTGGTAGGCTGTTCAGGTTGAGGCTGAAACTGTTCTTTTTATAATTGGTTTCTGCAGGATCTTGCTACTTTGAACTGTCCTGTATTACACAAAAATGTCAGACCTTTCTACTCTGCCTAAAAGGGCTTCCTGCTGCAGTCCCTTGAGTCTGACTTTGTATTTTCTTTTTAAAAAGCAGAAATACAGCCTATTTGGCTGTATCATGTAGAGGATATTTTATAGGTGTTTATTTGATAGAAATTTCTGTGGTATTATTGAAATAAAACTCCTTTGGTAAAACTGAAATTCAAAGGAGAACTTAATATTGTTTCTCATTTAAATTGTGTATGAATAAATGATTACAAATTGACAGATATTGCTTGTAGTGATTCCTTTCTTGAGTGAAAAACCAATTTCTATTTCCTTCTTAATTTAGGAACTTAAAATTATTAAGAGAGAAAAAGAGAAGCTAGATGCAGCCCTAACACAAGCGAAACGAACTATGGATTGAAAATTTAATAACTTCTTTTGTTTCCAGGGCCGTGGTGCATTGCACTACATCTGCAGATGAGCCAGCTTTTACAGAGGATTTATTAATAACAGAGGTACTGCAGGAGGTTGTATGGTAAATGCAAAGTTCTCCAGTGTCCCTGCTGGGAGTCCCTCAGTCCTGGGGGCTCGGTGCATCCCCTGCACAGTTTTTGTCCTGGTTCAGCACGAGCCTGTGCAGGGGTTTGGAGAGCTCTGGCATTGCACAGGTCTCTCACCTGAGTCCAGGAGCATCCAAATCCCTGGGGGTGAATTCCCAGGTGTGGTGATGCCTTAGGGTTTTAGCTTTTATTTTTTTCATGTATTTGTAATCCTGCAGTTCATCAGTGTATAACTCAAAAAACCATACAGAGTGTTAGCAACTGTTCTCCCATTCTGGTCAAGACACAACAATTCCTCTCCAGGCCTGCGAGCCAAGGACACCTCACTGTCTCAGACCCTGAGAAATGTCAACAGAAGTGAGTTGAGGGGGAGCAAACTTGGGGTAAATGACTTCATTACCTAAAGCTGTAATTGGAAGATTAACCCAAATATACAAAATACAAATGGACCAAACTTATAAAAGCATGAAAACCCATGACCCATCATCCATTTTTGGGTGTAGGCCTTGGAGGAGCTGCATCTACCCTAAATGTACCTGAAGACCCTTCAATAAATATAACTGCTTTTTATTCTCTTAGTTTTGTCTACCCTCTGTTTTTAGGTAGTCCCAACAAGGCATCAGTAGTAGGAGGTGTTTAGATCCATGCACTTCTGAGAATTTGTGCCTTTTTCAGAGAGCTCACCCAGAGGATTCACTTGCTACCAGGCTTTTATTATTCCATTAAATAGTGTACAGTCTTTTCTGCTTTAATTTGCTTTGAAATAATTCAGCCATACTTCATAATGCCTTGTGGAACTCATCAATATTGCCTGTGTGTCTGTCTAATGAGAGTTCAGTAAATTAGCATATTCATTAAACAAACAAATTATTGTTCTGTTAGTAATTGGTGACTGCCTGTTTCTCAACAGATGAGTCATGTCAACTGGCATCAATTAGTTTAGTGTGCTTTGTTACCTACAGGTAGGTAATCTGTGGTTGATATCTGTGCTTTATTAGGCTGTATTAGAATAATCACTGCTGCCTGGTGGTGGGAGAAAAGTAGTTTCTCTTAACTAAACAGGATGAAATTCCTAAATATACCCTCTTTAGCTTTTCAGTTAAAATAGCTTCCTTCTCTAAAACTGACTTGTTACTAGTTTAACAAAGCTCTTCCCATTGTTTCTTTCATGTTTGTCACCATCTTTTTTTTCCTGCTGTGATGCACTGTGATTCCTTTCTTGTTTGCCGTGGCTCCTCTTAAAAAGAATCTTGCATTGTGTGGCAAGAGAAATCGGCTTTTCCTTGAACTGTGGGAAGGTATTCAGGGGAAGATTTAAATAAGCACTTCTTTTGATTGCATCGACTGGAGCTAAACGGTGACACAAACACCTAATATAGTAATAAAAAAACCCCTGTGATTGTTTCAAACTAGATTTCTGAAGTTGTGGACAGTGCATTGCAGTGAGGATGAATAACTGCTTTAGAAGGAGAAATGATCCTGAGCAGGTAGTTTCCTGCTGTCCTCCCCAGGCTTGGTTTGCAGCAGGCAGTGCAGTGTCATTTTCAGTAAATGAGAGCTTTTGAGCAGAGGTGGTGGCCTGTTTCACTCCTCTGAAGTATTTCAACTTGGAATATTTAAAATTTATGCTTTCCAAACTCTTGGCCACCCTCTCAACTGTTTGAGTCCAATTTTTTAAACAATTTAACAATAGCAATCTAATAATTATAGTAACTGTGAGCTCCTTTTTTAAACAAGCCCCCATTTCTTTTCTCTGTATTTTTTGAGTATATGAAGAAAATCATTTTGTTATTTAACAGAGGCATCTTGTTTCAGAGAGTCATAAGTGTTAGGAATAGTGGTAATTATCCACCAGAACAGGCAGTCCAGATTTACTGAACAAAAATGTAGGATGTTTTTTATTTTATTTGAAGTCAGGTTCCATGAACCTTTGTTGCATGGACAGATCTCACTTGTTCTGAAAAGTGAGTATATGGTTCATTGGTATAAAACAGTAAATTGCCCCTGCAGTTTATGGATCGAAATACCTTAACCTTTAGAAAACTGGGAAATGTGATAGGTTTTTTAGGGTTTTTTTCTGTGTATTTTACTGCTCAAGATACTTTGTGTGCTATATTTTCAGGAATATGGAACTAAAAGGCCTAAAGCTGTTAACTAGAGTTTGTGTGTTGGTTTTTAGTCAGTTAAAATGAATTCCCATTTGTAGGAATAAGTAATGGAATGTTAAAAGGTCTTCAGCTGTACCTGTAGATTTTAAAACCAAATGCTCTTGTTTGAGGCCTGGTCTGCTAATGGTGCTTTGAATCAGACTAAAAAATTAGCAATTCCTAACTGCTGTGAACAAAAGTATGGAAATTGTTTTTGTGAAGACTTCTTCCTAAAGTAGCTCACAGAATCAATTTTATCCCTCATAAATATCTCACAGAGGTCTGGATTGAGACTTTGATGATAATGCTCAGTGTTGGATGATGCTGCTGGACTCTGCTGGTACCAGAGGGACCTTGCTGCCATATGGCATCCCAGCTAAAGTGGGCAATTTGGGATCTTGATGGAAGACAGTTTCCTCTATGGCTTTTGAATAAGATGACCTGGATGTAGCTCCTGCTTTGGAAGATTAAAATTGCTGGTTTGTGGCAGCCAACAGGACATTAGTTGGGAAGGACATTTTCTGTCCTGTTTTCCATAATGTGCCCCCAGGTTTGCAGCGTTGGCCATCCATGGAGAGAAGGGGATGTCTGGTGTGTCCATGGGACAGCTTATAACCCATCAGCTTTACCATGACTCTTGCCATTTTCTGTGCTTGGAAGATTGCTTTGCTACAGTGCATATTTTTGCTTTTTTTATATTTGTGATAAACTTCTCTTTAGTGTGGTGCCGTTTTACTAAATTTTTGTTTCTCTTCGGGTTGACCTACTCATTTTGTGGGCACTGCCAGCAAACTGAAATAAGTGCTTTAGTTTGTTTTCAGTGGCCTATGTGGTATATTTTAAGTACATGACCTAATAAAATGTGTCTATTCCTGCAGTGGGTTTATATGAGGATATTCAGTTTAGTTTATTTCTGATGGTTACTTTTTGAGAGAAACTTCTACATCTTTGTCAATTACAGAGACTGTATGTCAATAAATATAATAAAGGTTTATGCCTCATATTGATGAATGGTCTGCTCTTTCATTACTGTCATCTTTGTGTATCTGCTTTCCTTCATATGTGCTTGGAATTGCATTACAGGTCAGAGTGCACAGATTGAATAAACTGGAATGCTGTAGAATGTTGGCTAAGCAAATAGATTTTTTTGGTGACAGACATTTCTTTTTGATCATGCACTAAATACATCTCCTTTTAATTTCAGATACAAAATATATCTCCTCACCTCCTCAAAAACACCATGGTTTTTCTTCCCAATTGACTTACCTCCAATACAACCATTACAATAAAGTCCAAGTTTATAAAACTTGATGCTTTATATATTTGAGAAATAATTTGCATTCATGCAGAGCTAATTTCTGTTGTTAGAGGTGTTCCATACTGGCACAGGGTTTATGAGCACAGTTACAGCTACTTGGCTTCAGTAGGGCAACAAAGAGGGAAGAAAGAAGTGGGCATTTTTTGGACCACCTTTACTGCCAGGTGCTTTTAAGAAGTCCATCTTTGATTTGTGATATTAATACTGGTTTTCATTAATGCTGTGAATGAAAAGGGAATGTTGGATGTTAAAGTGTGTCTTCCTTTGAACACTCATGCAGTAAAATGCATTAAGCTATGCTAATGAAAACAGTAGAGCTGCTCAAATTACATAGGTGTGTCAAGGGATGTTTAATTATTCTAGAAATTTGCTTAGTGGTGGTTTTGTTTTCTTTGATAGCGTTGATTAACACTGGGTTCTCTTCCCCAAGCTGGAATAATTTGACATTTTACAAAAGTGGAGTCATTTTTAGTCATCTTAGTAGTCAACTACTAAGAGAAAATAAATACTTATGTTTAGGGCTTTTTTTGGGGAAATGATCTACACATGAGCACTGGACTTGATAAGGTGAAATACTTAGTTGTGGATGGTTAGCCAAGGTAGTTCCATGAGGAATTAGGCATGAAATGCCACTAAATTTTTTAAAATTTGATGGTTTTAAGACCAAGAGGCCTCAGTTGTAATAGAGGATATAACTTGAATCTTCAGTTGTTTGTCAGACTTGACCTTTCAGTTATTCTTTCTGACAGCTTCTTCATAAACTTGTTACAGAACAGACTTAAGTGATTCTTTCTATTCTGTTTGTTCTGTTTGGAAAAGTCAGCCTTGGATGTGTTACCTGGGAGGCCAAAGAATGAGAAAAGCTTATACTGAGCATATAGGCTCAGGTCAGAAATAATCAGTGACATAATCTGATGGAGTTTGGGATTACTGATGCTGCCCCTGTTTTGTGCTTATATGAAACATTTCTTTTCGAGCAGAGTTTTGCTGAAGTAGTTAACATGCAACTTGCAGACTTCTTGATGAATGTGTTAAGACAGTTTCTTCTGGTTTTATGTGTGTGTGTTTTCTTTTTCCAAAAGCAAACACTCAAAAGATACCTCCTGGGTCATCTGAAAGATGTTTTACATCAGAGTAGTTAATGCTGCATATATAACAACGATATCTCTGTTGCAGTGTTTTCTAAATCTGTTTGGGTTGGTTTTTTTGGAGGGGGGGCTTTTTTGTTGTTTTTTTCCTTTGGTTTTTTTTGTGTTTTGCGGGGAGGTGTTTAATTTTTGTTTGTACAGTTTTTGTTTAGTTGGAGTTTTTTATATTGAAGCAAATTTCTGCTAGAAAATGTACTCGTAGTTCCACTCCAATTTAGTTTTTTAGCCCTCGTTATTTAAATAATACAATTTTTCCCTGTCATGTGACAGCTAAAGAATTGGCAAATGGAATAGTGGAAGAATAAATGCAACTGCTCCACAAATACATTGTTTGTGCAGAGCCTTTAGTATTCTATCAAAATATCCCCACCAAACAAAAAGGTGGTAAATACGAGGCTATGCAGGTTATATGAAGAATCAATTTTTTTCTCTAGCAGTAGTCAATAAACCACAGATACAATTCTGCAAAACCTGACCTTGTTAAGATGATCAAAAAGAAATATTTGATTTCTTCATGTGTGTGCTGCTCATTTAATCATGCTGTGGGACCAAATATGGTCTCTGCTTATATAAAGAAGGAACTTTGAACACAAAGCTTGTTCAGAACAAAATACACAATTCCCAGTAACAGTGGTTTTCTAAATCCTTCTCACTCTATATACTTCTGGTCTGCATTAGTGTGATTCTGACAGGTAACAAAAATCGTGGAGATTGGCGAAGGGAAGGGAGATTAGAGGTGAAATCCAACCAATACTTTGTGCTTTTGGAAAATGCCAAATAATTCTAGTCAGCAGGAGAAAATCTGGTTTGAAATTTGTACTTGATTAAATAATTCTGCCTTCATCTCACTTCATGTTACTGCTCAGTTGAGGCCTTTTGTTCCACTTACTTGAGTTTTGTGATTTTTGATGTTGTTGTCAGCCTCTCAGGAAATGTTACCAATTGTAAAAGAGCCCTATTTAAGTATATTAATCTCTTTGATAAGCACTTACATTAGAAATTTAATCTTAAGAAATATCTTATTAGGATGAATTTAGTTCCTCTTTAAAGCTTTATTATTTTAAATAACAACATTTTATTTTCTGTGTGCTGCTAGTAATGTTTTCTTAGTTTTATAAACTGGTTTATTTTTAAACCTTATTTGTGGTTTAAAAATAAACAACACCTTTTGATTTACCAGGCAGATCTGAATCTCAAATAAGGGCCACTCTGCATCTTCAGTGTGTACATCAATACACAACACAAAGCTCCCACATGAAAGGAAAACAGAGAAATGCCACCAGTGGAAAATTTTCTTGTTCTTTGTCTGTCATCTTATGGGGATGAAAGATGAGATGTCAAGCGAGGGTTTGCTAAAATCCACACACAATTTCCAGTCTCTTCCTCACAGGTTGGTGGGACAGGATCTACTCCTTGTACTCCAGCCCAACTTTGTAATAAAGAGATCAAACACAGGCACATCTTCAGCCCCTGGAACATACTGGGTGCCAGCTGAGCTTCATGGAAAAATCTGAGAGATCTCTGCTGTTTTCTGATGTGTTTTCTGATTTATGTGTGGGGGGAGGGGGTAAAATATTCAAGTGGGGATAAGCTGTGACTAGAAGGTGATGAGAATCAATAATGAACAGAAATGACTAAAAGCTCGACTCTGCTTTCCTGTGTTTTAGGTTCTCTTTTAGTCGCTCTCCCCATTCCCTCTTTCAGATTGAGATTATTTTTCTGATGCTGATTTATCATCTAATTCTTTAGTCTGTCTTTGTTGAGAGCTGGAACTGAATTGGCAAATCTCACAGCGCTGTTTGCTGCTGCTGCAAGCAATGGAACAGCTGTAAACCAGGAGAATTGGTAAAACAAAGTCCTGTGATGGCAGAGTTGTGTTCTGTGCCGGATTAAAATCTGCTTCTAATAACTGTCAGGGGGAAGGGTTGGATTATGGCTGCCTGTAGAAGACTGGGAAAATGCTTCCTCTCAAACCTTTGCAGGCTCTTCCCTGGAGTTTTGAGGCTTTCTTACTGTCAGTCTCATGTGTGGATTTATCTCTGGAATGCATGAAAGTTTATGATGCCCAAGAATTTAGGCCATTTGAAGCCCATCTGAAATTTCTGAGGATGCTTGGTATAAATGTATTTGGAAAGCAGAGATTCAAGGTTCTTGTATAAATTCAGATTTATTGCAACCAAAGCATCTTGGACTGGAAATTGGTTCAAAGAAGCATCTGTTTACTCATGTTTCAGGGGTTTCCTGGTCACATTTTTTTTGTCTTCACCCTAAAATGCATGTCCACAACTGGTTCAATTTTTCCAGATGGTCTTGAAAGAGCCATCACCTTTACAGATTCAAAGCTTGTGCTTTATTTCATCTCTTGTAGCTGCTTTAGTTTTCCTGCTGTCCTCATGACATATGGTGTGTATCCTGCAAGTGCTTTAAAGCAAGTTTTTCATGTTCCTCACTCTTCAGAGCTTTTGGTAGAGACTTCAGATACTTATTAATTTTATCAAGCAGTTCATTCACAACCAGGAGTTTTTCTTTTGTGCAAAGACTTGATTGAAAGTCCTCAGCTGGCACTCAGTAAGATGGTCTCTTTTAGAATTATATAATACATCAGGGGGTAAAAGGTGCTCACTAACCTGGAGTTTGTGGGCTTTGCTGTTCTGTGCCACGTGTTATTGAGCAGACCTTTGTTTCATCACCCTTAGGATTGCTAAAACTCTTTTCAAAGGAATTATTCTCTTCTTTCCTTTCTGTGTTCCTCAGACTGGTCTGGTTCATAATTTAGGGAAAATATTGTCATGATATCTTAATTGTCTGATTTTTATAAGAGAATGGTGTGTCCCCTGTACTTATGTATGTATGTCTACAGTTTGTGCATATGTAATAAGGTTTTTAGCGTCTAATTGGTGGAGTATCTCTGTGGGATATTTTGAGTTATATTTTTGAGTTGTAAAGTTGTTGTATATCCCAAAAGCACCTGTGAGGTGCTGAGAGGGTATTTGGGAGCAGAGGTCACTGCAGTTCCCATCAAGCAACAACCACAAAAGTCTTCCCCGGAAAGAATTTTTTTTCTTATTTATTTGATTTAGCTCAGCTTAGTAATACCTACATGTGAAACTGATTTATTGTTCCAGGTTATGAATAAAAGGCTCTTTTGAAGACTTGGTCTTAAATTATAAAACCAGTGACCAAAACTTTATTAGCTGTATTAGTGACCTGTAGAAATTTTTAGATAAACCAGAAGGGTTCCTCCTGGCTCCTAATGTTAATCCCTTTGTGAAAATGATCCTGAAGTGATATTTGTTAGGGCTTAGCAGGGAATTTATAATAGGAAAACAAATTAAATGTCAACAATTATGAAAGGGACTTTAAATTTTGACCCTCCATTTGAAGTATAGCATAACTCTAATAACATATTGCCTGTGAATAGAATGGAAGAATATAAATCATGTGAGGTGTCTGTATGATGTGTAGAATTAGAGAGAGCCATAGAGCAAACTGACAAGGCCATTTTGTTCCTCTAAAATATGTTAATCAGGTTATGCATAAAAGGATTTAAAATGTCATCCTGAGCTATTTGTAACTGTTGGAGTTCAGTGGGAGTCACTTTTACAGAAAACATGCAGTTTTATACTATAAAAGATGGGTTTGTTTTCTTTATGCATCAATCTTTTGTGCAGTGTTTCAAAGAGAATATAACAGATGGGAGTTTGCTTTTGAGACTACTCAGCCTGTAAACCTTGAGTATTGTGAGAGGGCAGGTTATTAAAAGACTTTAGCATGGAGGGTTTTTGTTTTCAGTATGAAGTTGCATTAGGTTAATAATTTTTTTTATCATGCTGTTAGAGATGAAAGTAGAAGTATAGTAAATAATCCTCTTTGTCCAACTTTTCTAAATACGTAGCACTGGCTTTCATGCTGTGTTCTTCCTTCAGGAGAAACCAAGAGCTGATTGTGGCTGGCTGCCAGGAGGACAGCAGTTTGTCTCTCCATGTGGGAAAAGCATCTTTGGTTGGCACAAAATGGGATCATCCCATTGCCAGGAGTCAGCTCCAGCTCCTTAATTATTGCTTTTGTGCGGAGCAATTTATCCTGTGTGGAGGACGTGTCCTTTCTTAAAACCATTCAGTGAAGATCCTGTGACTTCTGTAGAGTCTCAAGGTTTCCTGCCAGGACAAGCAAATGTGGTGTGTTTGTGTGTGTGTGAGGTTGTTGTGTCTTTGTACCCATGGAGTGTTGATATTGTTGTATTCCCACTGGGGCATCCAAACTGGCACGTTGGGAATGAGGAGGGAATTATTGTCCAGCTGTTGTTGGCCTGGCATGGCTGTGCTGGTGTCCTCAACAACAAAACCTGCTTAAGAAGCACAATGAGCAAAGCAGAGACAGCAGACCACTGAAAAGACATGTATTAGTGTACAGTTTCTTACAGAATAATTCCATGTCAGTTGTTTTTCTTCTCAGATAGGCTTCAACAAATGCACAGAATCACTGGAATAATTTTGTAGAGAGGAGTTAGATGAAATATTATATAATGAGGATATTTTACATGAAACTGAATTTGTTTTAATGTAAGAGTCTGTTACTATTTTTATAGCAGAGGATAACATGAAAATATTAATAGACTTTGGAGTTCAAGCCAAATTTGCCTTGATATTAAATGCAAGACATTTTGTCTGGCCAAGTAAGCCTTGTGTAGCTTTTAAAAAAATATCTGTAGCTTTCAGAGTACTTGGGATGCACAAATGTTAAGAAAAGGCACTTAGGTAAATCAATATGTATTTTACCTTTTCTCTGGGTGTCGTTTAACTGCTGGTTTGAGATAGCCATAAGGTGGAAGAGCTCAGTGGGCTGTCTCATGAACTGTTCTTAATGAGCATTATGTTATTTTCCCCTCTTGTTTTTTTTCCAGACTGTTCAATTAACCCCCAGACGATGGCTCAACTTGCAGGAGTACCAAAGCAAAAAAATAATGGCAGACCATGGGGTTACAGTTCAGAGATTCTTTGTAGCTGATTCTGCAAATGATGCCCTGGAGGCTGCTCAGAGACTGAGTAAGTTGACTGATAATGGGAGGACTCTGGTTCACTTGGTAGCAATCTGGAAAATAAATTGTTTTCTAATAAGTTTAAACAGTCTTTAAATTCATGCTTACTGAAAAGCTTTGATATTTCATCCAGGCCATAAATACAGGCTTAATTTTATATATCTGAACAAGTTTATAGCGGCAATACTTAGAACTTTATTTCTCAAATGTAATTTGAATTCTTTAATTAACATTTTAATAATACAGAATGTCATGAATAGTTGCTGAAGAATTTTTTTTTTGTATACTTGATATAATTTAAGGATATGCAATAAATGAACTTGTGTAAAAAGCTGTTTTCAAACAAAAATTTGTTCTATTAAAAAGCAAAGGAAGGAAAAGGTTGTGGCCTCTCCATTTTAAAAGCTGCTTGGATATTTGTTAAAGTATGTGTCCAAATGAAGAAATAGCAAAGGTGAATTGAGTTCCATCACAAAAGGACATGACAGTGGCTCAAAGAGAAGACCCTGCTTCTGGAGCTTTATTTTGTTTCTCTGACAACATCCTCATTCTGGTGTGGTGAACAAAAAATGATAATGTGGGTCAGAAATGAATTGATGTAATGGCTTTTCTCTCAGAGAGAAAGTGTTGAAGTACTTTGTCAATCTGTTCTAACTGAAATAGTTTTTCTACTTTTTAAAGTCGTAGTTTTCCTCTTTCCATTTAGCTTTTGTTAGTGTATCAAACATCAAAATGCCAGAGGCCAGACATTATTGTAGTCTAATTGTGTAGTAACAGGAAGGTTTCTTTGGTTTATGCTTTACATAATGCACAGGCCACTTAGTTAAATGCATTTCAATTTTGCACTCTGGAAGGTAAATTAACTCAACTTGCACATATCCAAGATCTCATCAGAGCTCGAGTAGCTGAGTAGCATTAGCATAATGGCTTGTTCAATCTCCAGAACTTCATTAAGGTGATTCATTTTTCAGTGATCAAAACCTTCTTATGGCAATCAGTATATTTGAAAATATATCTGAAACAAAAAATTAAATGCAAGTGTTTTGGTCATTGAGCAGTACAAACTGGAAAAGTTGGACATAAAGCAAAGCACATAAAATTGGAATGTTTCCTCGTGTCTGGATGTCTGAGAAAATCAAGGATTGCTAACTGAAGCTGTGGCAGGTTTATCACCAGTCTTACAGCACTTAAACTCTCCTCTTCATGATTGAACTCATAAATGGATTGGCCTGTCCAAAACTATTGCTATTCTTGATCTCTGTGACTATTTGGAGGTATAAATTACTCCATTAAAGGCATTGAACCTTCTCTGTTTTATGATGCTAAGTTTATTTTAAATATCTTCTGTAGCTTGCTTGCTTTGCAAATCGCAAAAATATCCATCCATTAAAAACAAACAAACTGTGTTTAAATAACCAAAAGTAAAATCCAGAAGCAAAAAACGTTTGCTCATGCAACTTTATCAGGTAAATTTTATTTTAATTGTGTGGGCTTGTCAGCACTTCAGAAAGTGGAAATTAGTGGTACCAGTCTTCATTTGATGTAGTTGCATTCAGCCATGGTGCACTACTGAGCTGAAAGAATTGTGGTTTATGGTGTGGAATCTATTTCATGTTGGAATGACTGACACTCCATTGATCCACTTAATAATTAACAACATCCTCGTTATCATTCTGGTGGTGTGCTGTCCTTGTACATCTAACATGCACTTTGAAAACTAAGAACCAAGAACATCAGTTTTGCTACTCTGGTTATTGTTGCTCCAAGATTTTGCTGGGTTTGTGTTCTTTATGATGCCTCTGATTAATATTGTGTCTGTCACTCAGGTTTATCTGCACAATTTGCAGCTGAATATGCAACCACGCAAAGTAAAAAGATATGGGAAAACAGGAAACTTCAGCCTACAGGAGGCACAAGATATTATGAAATAAAATAACTAGTGAAGGCAGTTTGGGAATTTTGTTTATTAGACAGGCATTCTGCAGTGGAATATGGGGAGAGGCCAACCTCCCCTGCCAAGTCCTGCTCAAAAATTTGATGTTTTAGGTGCTGTGTGCCACGTTGCAGCTGTCCTTCACTTTGGCTTCTTCAAACAAGAAAAGGTGCTTGTCAGCATTCTTTGAAGATAAAAATAGGGTAAAGTTCTCAAAGCTTGAAACTCAGAGGTTCAGTATGGTTCTTGTGAAATTCTTTCTACAGCCCTGAGGAATACAAGAGAAACAAGAAATTTCCTTTATAGTCTTACAGCATTACATCACTAACGTGGGTCTGTGTGTGTGACAAAAGGGATCAGATCAGGGGATAGGAATTTCTGTCATGAAAATCTGCAGAAAGTCCCTAATTCACAATTTAATGCCACAATTTCACCAACTGTTTTGTGCTTGACAGAGCTGTCTTTACTGCTGCAGGGCCTGTGCTCACCAGTTCTGCTATTGTTGGATTTCCTGTTGATGCAATGGAAAGAGATGAGATTAGATGATTTTTGCTGCTGTCTTCACTTGTCAGGAAGGTGTTAATGCATGTCTTCTTGAAAGGGTTTGCCTTTATCCACTATCAGCAGTTTTGTTACACTTTGCTCATTTCCTCTGTTTCTCTCTATTTTTATTAATATGTATGCTGAATGTTAATTTTCTCAGATGCTTTCAAAACTTAACAACAGCACAAAAGGCAGTCTACTAGGAATTTTTTAATGGAACTAAAGGACTGATTTTTTTTTCCCCTTTCTAAGATAAGAATGGCAGATGTAAGGAAAATTAACATGACATCACTAATATTGACTTCAAAAGAAGCTGTACACAATAAAGAATACAGAATTAAGCCCCAAGGAATTCATTGCCTTCTATGTGCTAAGCAATTTTCAGGTGTAACTTTTGTAGAGAAGGCAATATTTACCGAGTGCCAAGAAATTCAGTCACAATAGTTTTCTGGTTTGTGTTAAAATTCCTTGGTTTTCAGGAGAAGAAAGAAAGACATTATCCTGTTTTGCTGCACAGTATGGTGTTGCTTGGTCTGCTCTCTGAAGAAACTTAATTTGTAAACGAGTTCTTCAATTCCAGTGCAACTATTTAATAGAAAATAAATAAATAATTGGGAGCCAAGTTTTTTTTCTGGAATAGAAGCTCAAGTGGCTGTTTTTGTATTAACTCACAAGTCTTCTGATCTAATTCTCACTTCATTTAGGGCTTGTTTAGCCAGAGAAGGCTTTTCCTTGTTTGCTGTTTCTTTTCCTTGTGCTGTAGCATCAATACCTAAGGAAATAATCCCTGTATCTGCTGTGTGTGCACAGCCACTGCCTGCTCTGTGCATCATTCCAGGGCCATCATTTCCTCCAGCAGAAGCCCTCGAGTCTGGTGCTCTGCTCTTTGTGCTCTGCCTGATGGAGGAGTTATTAAGGGACCCATCATTTCAAACTGGAGGTGGGCAGGGCTGAGAGGGGTTGTGATTGTGCTGGAGGAGGTTGTTGGGCACTGTCATTTGGCTCTTGGAATCAGCAGAGGACTCAGAGGTGGCTGGCGCTGCTGGCAGTCCTGAATTGACGGCGGGAACTTGGCACGCGTTCCTCTTTCTGAATTTTAACAAAAGCAATAGCCACTTAGAGTGTTTCATTACGTTTAGGAATCAGTCAGGTGCAGTGTTCACACTCTGTCACGGAGAAATGCGGTTCAATTGAGTGCAAGGTTTTTATTCACATTTCAAAAAAAAAAAAATAAAATAAAACAAAATATAGCCTCTGCATGTCCTATTTCCATTGCTTATGCATGAGGGAACTCATAAAATTCGGCTTTGGACTGAAGGCGTGCTTTTTATATCAGGCTGGAGAGGTAAACATGTATTTTATAAAGAACAGAAAAGGTTTATTGAAGCATCTTTTCATGAGGTCATTTACCTGTCACCTATTATTCACCATTTTTTAGAATATTGAAAGAGTTCTTGGTCATGTGAGCACCACTCTCCTTCCTACCTCAGCTCCTGAAGTTTTTTCTTCCTGTGGCGTTTTAATTTAAAGGGAGGACTGCATTTTTAGATGCTGTTTTAGATCCTTTATCTGAAAATTCCCCTCTCTAGTACTAGTTGTGAAAACCACTTGAAAGCAATTTACGTTTAGAAAAGATCAAAAATTGACCTTTAGGTTGGTAGTGTCCTTTTTGTGTAGATCATGAAGAATTTGTTGCTGATAATGCTGTCTGCATTTAATCTAAGCTTTTATGCTGGGGAAAATTAAAAGCATCCTTGAATCTGATTTTTCTGAGGATATTTGAAATGTGAATTGAGGTCTTTTTTTGTTAAACCAGGAAGAGCTTTTGTATGAGTATTCTGTACAGAGTGGCCTTCCATATAAAGTTTTATTTGAGAAACTTGGCTCCTTAGCTGATCTTTTTTTTACTGTCATCATGGGGTTGCTTATGTGATTTAATTTCCTCTCTGTTTCTCCCCATCAGGACAGGGAGCAGAATTGCTTCTTTCAGCATTTCTTTGATCCCCGTATTTCTTTCCATTCTGTGCTTCACTGTGAAGTAATAATTTTTCACCTGTGCATAATAAGTTATTTATCAAAAACCCTCATGTACTTAGTGGTTATAACTAGTTATTTTTTAAAGCCACCCAGGTTATCCTTTTCTGCATATGTTGAAAAAAACCCATGTGTTGCTGCAATAACATTCCAGGGAGCTGTACACAGAGAACTTGCTCGCTGGTGAGGAACAGCTCTCCCACAAGTCCTCTTATTTTCTCTGACAGCTTTTATTAAAGTTCCTTAGACTTAAATTATAGCTTTCTGAAACTGTTCTTTCAGGCAAAATAATGCTGTAAGTTATTGACTAATATGATCCTATTCTCAGATGGGTAAGTATTTAGAAAACAATCTTTTAAATTTAATAGAAAACTGGTGGTGGATGAGCTGCATTTGGACCACGTTCAGTGTTACTGAGCATGAGTATTTCTCTGTTCCACTTAATGGATTTTGCCTTGTCAGAAGGATGAAATCGAAGATTAGAGTGAATCTACATTTTCCAGCCACTTCTCAGTGATAGAAAATACCTGTTAATACTCCATTATTTGCAGTCTTCATAGACATCCCTTGAATGCATCAATTCAAAGCCCCACAAAATTTGTCAGTGTCTGTGGTTTTATCCACTTTCTGTCCCTTGTTCAGTTCTGTGTTTTTTCTTGTAGCCCTCTCCTCCCTGTGCCCACTTGCTCATTTCCTCTCAGCTCTTCTCCCACCTTATGAGTTCTGATTGAAAAAATCCTCTTCTCTCTCTTTTTTTTTTTTTTTGGGGGTGCTAAATAGTCTATGTTACCCTATTTAGCATAGTTAGAGCACATATTTAGCAGTTGTGTACTGCTAAAAGCCATTTGTGTGCATACTGGTTTTTGCTTGCTGAAGTGCTTTGCTCAGACACACATTTGCTTGACTTGGCAGTCATAGAAAGTATATGATCTAAAGACAAATACTGATTGCTAAGCATGGTTTAAATGATATTTAAATATTAACAAATAATATTGCAAATATTAGGTGTTTTCCCACATTTGTCCATGTTACAGTGATTTGATTTTTGTAAAAAAAATCCCCAAATATTGTGGTTGTGCAACCAACTTTAAGATTCTCATTTGCTGAATATAATAGAGTAAAAATTATGAAGGCAACAGGTTGTTTGCTGCAGTTAAAGTAATCCTTCGTTGGAGGCTTGGCAATCAATATGTCAGTGACCCAATTTATTTACCTCATCTACTGGGTGAAAAAGATCAGTCATGGAAAATCAGAGGAGCTGGGAAAGGTGTTCCAGGGTTTTATTCACCAAATGTGCTATGCCAGGGAGTTTGTTAGGAAGTCCTGGGGAATTTGCTGTGATACAGCTACAGGGCAAACCAGGGGTAAAGCACCTGTGCATAGTAGTTCCTTCTATGGATATTCTTCATTTCCTCACACGTTGCTTTTGGGGCTTTAGCTTAGTCTGCCTTGGAAGCTGAACTGCACAAGGCACAGCCAAGGTAGAATTAGGATTTCATTTGAGTTTCGCACTCAGTGGCTGTTGGTGCTACAGGACCTTTCCCCTGGATAGGAGCCCTGAAGTTGTGCTGCTTTCTCCTCTGTGTAGGTGAGTTGGTTGGGTTTGAATCTTGTCATCCTTCTTGTGCTCCTTCCCTTTTTGCTTCCCTCCTCACTCTGTGTCTCATGCTGAGAAACTCTTTCCCAGAGGTGGCAGAGAAGTGACAAACTTTTATGTGCAGTAGTATTTAAGCAATTCAACATCCTTGGTACACCCTGCAAGGGCTCTCTGCCTTTGTTTTCCTGCTGCTCTCATCCCACCTCTGCAGCTCAGTGATGTTTTTCCACATAAAGCCCTGGCACCTCTGTGTTTTCTGTGGGAAAACCAAGCAGCTGTGGAACCACACATGCATTTGTTGCTAAGGGCTGCATGTTTTGCATCCTGCATGCCAGAAAAAAACAGGTAGAGAAACTTCCATCTCCTCTAACTGGGAGTTTGGGTTTTATTCTTTTTCAAAGAAAGTTAATAATAGATTTTGTCAAAGCTCACCACTGGGTATTGTTTTGTTTCAAGTTGAACCTTTCTGTTTCCAGTTAACAACAAATTGTGGCTTTTTAAAATATTTTAGATATGGAAATTCTGTGGACTCTCTGTCTCCTGAGGAATTACAGAAATAGTTAATTTGAAATGTATTGTTATGAAAAACAAATTGTTTTGTTTTTCTTATCTGTTCCCTTCATTAGAGAATAACATGCTGAGTGTGAGTCAGTAAATGCAAGCTTGAGACTGCTTACATTAGTTGGATATTTTATAACCATTCTTTGTCACCAAATGTCTTCATATTCAATAGATTTATAGTAATATGAGTAATGGCTTGGGGGCTAACAAATCAAAATCTCATTTCAGATGTTTGACACTAATGTTGAGCTGACTTATTGTTCTCTGTGTTGGATTTCTGATCAAATTTCCAAAATAGCTGCTTGAAAGTAAAACACAAAGTCAAAAATGCTCTGGAAATGGGGTACTGAATTCAACACACAATCTGTGCCACAGAGTGTGGGCATTTGCAAATTTCAGTTGTGTTAACTACACTACTGGATTTTTGTTCATAAAAGAAGAAGGCAACAGAAGTTATAGTTATGATTCAGGAATTTTATCAGGTGGTAAAAAATGCAAAGTTTTACAAGGAGGGTACAAGATGACTGCTGGTATTTATTCCACTCTTGTCACACCGTATTTTATGGTTCTTCAAGGTACTTTTGCAGCTGCAGAACAATAACCAGATGCGTAATTGAGAAGCAGCTGCATGAAATTTTCATTTTTTTATGCATAAAGTCAGAACCATTAGACACACTTTATGTATAAGGTATGAAATACTAAACAACAATGTTTTCTCTGTAGCACTAGCAGCTGTGTAAGGGAGAGAAATCGCTCCTTCTGCACTCTCTAGATGCCCATCAACTTCTAAATATTCAGGGGCTGATTACTGAAAGCAAGTTTCATTCTTCTCTGGTTTTCTTTCTTCTTTTCCTTGTTTGTAACTCTGTGCTGTGTAATGCTGCATCTTCTGTGTGACCAGTCCCAGTGGATAATCCCCTGTATAGGGGTATCAAATACAAAATTGATGCTTATGCCTGTTTTTCATTTAAACTTCTCAGTGGAAGGACTAGTAGCACGATTATGTTGAATGAAATCTAAGAAGGAATGATGGCAGTCCTAAGATAGAATAGTTTATAATTGATTTTGTCATAATTTCCCTGATGTAGTGTCCCCCAAAGGACACAGGGTACAGCAGGAAGATATTGTTGATTATTCATTTGCTATATATAATTTCTTTGGAAAAGTTGGGGGGTTTTTCCATTTCTCAGTTGTTTCTGTTTAATTTATTACACTTTTTGTCTTTATGGACCAGGTGGAAGCTTAGGATGGGCTGGATTGATGAGTATTTACTTGCACATTTACTATAAAAGCACACGGTTTTGAACCAAGTTTTTGAACCGGTTTTGAATGTCTCACAACTGACTTTTCAACTCATGTGGAGCTCAGAGAACAGCCAGCATCCAGCCTCCATACCATGATTCCCATCCCCTATTTCCTCCTCAGCCTCTTCCAGTCAATGAGATAATATTAACTGGTATTTTACAGAGGTTAGGATGACTTGCAAGAGCTTGTTTTATCTTTAGAGATGGGAGTAATTTACAAGTTGAATATATCAGCAATTGAGAAGTATGATCATAAGAGGCTGTGATTTATTTTTTTTTTTCTGGTAGATAATCTCTACCTAAAATGGTAGAGCAGTTTTTGAAGCTAAGGATGTTCTGACATTTTGTTAATCTGCTACTTCATATTTGAGAAAGTGCTGTGAATTTTAAATATGTTTGTCTACATTTCTTCAAATATTTGCGGTTCAAGAAAAGTAAAATATTTCAACACATTTATGAATACAAAATGTGTCTTTGTAACCCTGCTGGATTCAAATGGGAGATATTATCTGTCTCTCTGCATCACAGTATATTTTAAATGATGCTCTAACCCTTGAGAATGTCACCACAAAAAAACATTTAGTGAGAATCATGTTCAGGCTAGTTCCAGAAGTTAGCTATGCTCTTATTTTAAGTGATTTTTGTTTTATTAAGAAAAATCTGAAGTTGACAGTTTTACCTCTGTGTGTTATACTCTCACTGGTCCTACAGTTAAAGTCAGCTTTTCTTCCTTGCATCATTATGAAGGGGAACATTTTTCTTGCGCCTCCCCTGGGCTTAGTTGGACTGCTCACCTGAGTAAGATGAATATGGCTAAACTTCAGGCTATAAATCTTAAATGTATTTATTGTTCTAAATACTTAAGAACAGCCCCAGGGGTTTTGGAGAAAGAGAAGAGAAAGGCAACCAAGAAGAGTTTGCTGTATAAACAGTTAATAATATAAATTCACTGGGAAGATTCGCCACTGCTGCACTGCACTTCCCTCTACTCCCTGCCAAGTCTTTGACCCCTGTGCTCCTCCAGTTGTTCACCTGTAGAGTTCAGTGGCAGTTTTCCTGATCTTGGTGTGTTGTGCTTTGTCCCCACTGAGGATTATTAGTCCTGATGCCACGTCTGCACGTCCAACACCTCCTCTTGTTCTTGTTCCCACAGCGTAATCTTGTATCCAGGTTTTTGGTTTAGCTCACTAGATGTTCTATGTGGCTGATTTTCTTACTGGCCTTTCCACATTTTGCCTTCAGTATAATACAGCTTTTGCTTGGATATTTTGGAATAAAAGTGGAACAAGAGAGACTTGAGGCTCATTATTGCAAATCTGGCTAGCTTAGGAAAAACTATTCCTATGCAATCTTCCCTCCCCCCAATTAAATACAGGCTTATGTCTCATACCATGAAGTAATATGCCATTTAAATATGATGATTAATATATACTATAAATAATTTGCTTATTTTATCTTCTGAGTGACATTCCTGTTTGAAGTGCATGTGCATATAGTATTTATTTAGTTGTTTCTTTGATCCATAAGAAGCCAAGTTAGCTACTTAAAGATGTTTGTATGGAAAAGTTATTTTACAATTTTAAGATGAAAAAATGTCATGTATTTTCATATTTTATGTTGTTGCTTTACAAGATAAGACTCCTGTGTCGTTGAGCTTATGCAGCTTTGTGACTATTTTCACAGTTTTGATTTATGGGTTCCAATTTATGGCTGGGTTTTACATTGAATTTCTCATGTCCTGTGAATAGTGAGATGTCTGGACTTCCACAGACTGGACTAAGCATTCCTTCAGAAATCTCTCTGCTGATGAAGAAACAAAATAAGCCAGTCAAATTAAATACTAGAGAAAGACTTGTAAGGGCCAAGGTTCAGGGGTAATTGAACACGAGTTGCATATCACTGAAGATGTCTCTGTGTCAGGATTTTCAGTTGTGCAGAAAGGATGCAATTAGTGCAGTTAACAGCAGGTAGGACAACATTAATTATATGTTCTTTTGTCTCAATGAATTTTTTTAGCTATTTAGAGCCTACTTCTTTACTACTATTAAGTACATTATACTGAAAGAGACTTTCTGAGAGTAAACTGTGACTACAATTTATACACGTGTGATTTATACTGCCTTAGACACCAGTTCTGAACTTGACCTTGAAGTGAGAAGTTTGGAATGTAAGAAATGGCAGAAGCATGAACAAAACATCATGCAAAAGTGTTGCCTTTAAAGAAAGATTGCCCTATTGTATATCTGACACTTCAGTAAAATCTGGAGCTCTTTTCAGCAGCCCAGAGAGAAGGAGTAATCTACTGTAGGTTTATTTTCAGCTGTTACCTCATCTGATTTGTAAACCAGGCAGACATGATTATACGACTCTGCAGAAGCTGAGAAGTGGCCTTTCTGATGTGGTAAAGCAGCTTGCTGACCATAAGTTAATGAAATATTAACCAGTGCTAAACATTTGGCAGGATGACACAAGAGCATCTGCTTTTGAGGATTCATAGGAGGGTCACTGGGAGGGTGCTTAGGTCACATACCTTTCCTTTCCATGGCAGAGTGGTTGAACCTACACACTCAGGGTTATAAAGCTGGCGTGCAGATGTGATCTGCTGCTGCTGACACATCTGATCCATGGTCCTGCTTGTCTGAAGCTGAGAAGGTGCTGAACAGCACGAATGAAGGATGTGACCATTTGGGATGTCCTTACTCACCTGTTGTGTCAGTCCCTTTATAGGTTCAACACAGGTTCAAGGCACTTAAATCAGCTGCACATTCTCCTCCTTTGCAAAAGGTGTTTATTTCTTTGTGAAGTTGGTGTTTATTCGAGTTTTACATCTTTACCCAGCAAAGTTACCATTTGTATGTGAGTAATTGAGAAAGCTCCAAATTCCGGTGTTTGATACGACTTCTCACTTATTGTGGTGTTTAGAGTGTGCAATTTCATTAAAATATGTAGAGTTCAATTTCTAAGCATAATATCTGTCTTCAAAATCCCCACAGAGCTCAACTTGCAGGAAGCCTAAATGAAACAGCTTTGCTGGTTTCCACATCACGTTGAGATACATCCTTTCCTGCAAATACTGATTACCAAACCAAAGGCTAATGCCTCTTTCTTGCTTTTATATTCATTTTTCTAGGCTAATTTAATGTTACAAAACCTGTAAAACATGAAATTTAATGTATATAGTTATATTTTTCTGCTGAGGTGGTGATTGGAGCTTGAGGGACAAAAGCCAAGCTGTCAGAAACTTCAGAAAAGTCACAACTAGGGGAGTAGCATGTTTGTGTTCCCTCAAAGTGCTGGTATGTGAGAAAGGCCTGTAGGCTTCTAATTAAGCAGGGCAGTGCTATCAATAATTGAGCCTTGTGCCATGTGGATGTAGGTACTGCTCTCTGTCTTTAACTGCAAAGTTCTTTATTGAATACTAGAAATTGCTTTTCTTATGTAGCCTCCCTGTTCTTCCCAAGTTCTAAAAGCTGATCATATATCTTAAGGAGAACCACAAATTGCATTCCTTGGGTTTCAGTTTAGTGGTTGGCATCACTGCAGCCTGTTGGGTCGTAATTACACAGGATTTGCTGTGCTGTCCAGCAGACTGCTCTGAACAGGGTCCTGTGTGACAAGCTAGGTGCTGAATTGATCCAAATGAAATGCTTGGGCAAAGCTCACACACAAAAAAAAAAAAAAAAAAAAAAAAGATTAAAAAGACTGGAGTAGTCAAGGGAAACCTGCAGTTGGCATGAGGTTCTTGTGCTTCTCAGAGGGTATTTTTGTGTCCTTCAACCTGTGAGGTTCAAGAGCAGGTCAGCAGCTTGTGAGCTCAAATTTCTTCAAGGACTTAATAAAAATTTGTGCAAATAACTCAGGAAATTTGTGGTCCAGGAGTACCAGTAATACCTTCAGGTGTCAGGGAATGTTGGTTTCTGCCAATATCAACACGCTTTCTGCAATAAAAATTGTGACAACAAAAAAAATCAAAGGAATTAATTAGTGAATTCAATAATTTTGGTCTCACAGTGGGTTACAATGTGTCTCTGGTATCTAATTCCCTACTACTCACTATATATACAGTAAAGTGAGGGGAGCAGTGGGAAGAAAAAGCCCATTTTAAAAAAGTGAGATAAAAGGAGCCAAAACAAATATATTTCTTCCAACAAAGAACAGCCCTAGATCCAAATGAAACTGTCCACCTTTGGACCCAGATGTGCAGTGGAAGGATGAGCATAACACCAGTAAAAAAAGAGGTAGCAATTAGGAAATAGTTGTGTAACAATTTTAACTACATTATTATAGAGGGTTTTCTTTTTCCCCACATATAAGCATTTATTCTCATTCTTATAACAAGTAAGTCTGGAATAAAATAAAAAAAATAAAATTAAAAAAAACAACTACATTGTTGATCTCTTGGGTATATTTGCAATATAGTCTTGGCTTTATATGTGTCTAAATATGTAAATTGTTCTTTCTCTTTGCCCATAAACAAGGTTTTGAGTGTAACATTGCTCGTGGCTTAGGTTTATGCAGACATCTAACAAGTGTGACCTGCTTCCCTGAAGCTCAGCTTCTGTACCTCTAGAAGGCTCCTGAGGTGTGTTTCTCTGCAGGAGGCCAGTATTTGGATTTTTAAACACCTTCCTCCTGTTATTAATCCAGAGTCAGAACACTGAGACCATTCCCCACTTGGAAATATTTTTTTACAAGAACAAAAAGACAGTTTCTTTTGTATATAAAGAAAGAAATAGGCTTATGTGCAGGAGTGAAGGATCTTAAATAAAACATTGTCCTTTTTCTACCTTAGTTCAAGTGGGAAAATCAATTTTTGGTTTCTCAACTGCAAAGAAAGATCAAAAGGAAAAACTGACAATCCAAACAAAGGGCAGGGTGATGTGGGCTGCTTGCACTCCTGTTCCCTGGTGTGCTTCATACAGGCACTTTTCCGAGGAGAATATATTTACAGAAGAATCAAGGGTATCTTCTTTTTTTTTTTTTTTAATCTTCTAATAAACAATGTTGTGTCTAAAAGTGACCTGAGTATAAAAGTAAAAACCCTCTGCTTTATATTACAGTTTCTGGAGTTCTTTGGTGCTAATTTAGGCAACAGTTCTCCGATGTGTCAGGTTCCTCATTGCATAATGCTTATGTTTTAAAGAATTGTCATTGATTTTACTTATTTTACTTCACTAGAACTGGCCAAAGCCAGTACTTTTTTTTTTTTTTTGAATCATGATATTTTTGGTTTTGCTTAAATGCCAACCAGATGCATATTTAAATCTTCATATGAAAACTGATTTCAGTCAGTGTGGAGAGAAACTTTATGGAGATTGGGATTTCTGCTTTGTATTGATTCCTGTTTATATCTTTAATAAATAAAACATGATTTATTGTTATAAGCTCATATTTACAAGAGGAGGAGATTAAAGTGTCAGTTGGAAAAACAGAAAGGAGGAGTGTGAAAACTCTTTAAAACACACAAATGAAAAGCACCCCAAACTTAAAAACAGCTTGAAGTGCTTTTATGAAGTGTATTAATTATCTTTTGCATATATGTAAAAAGTTGAAAATCATTATAAAAGTATTTGATTTTAATGTATTTTCGCTTCTTTGAGAGAATTATTGTGTAGACATCAATTTTGTATTAATTGTTAATTCAATGGATATTACAAGTTCAAAATAAACAGGCTGCATCTGACTCAAGACACACCTTTGCAGGAAAGCATTTTTGTCTGCATGTTGTATCAGTGTGTTGGGTCTTTACCCATGCAGGCAGAATGCATTTACATCTGGGACTCTGTGTTTGGCGTGCCTTGCCATGGTAGGGATGCAAATAACTATGTACAGAATGTTCATTTCAAATACAGATGGTCCCAAGTTTCAAAAGCAGCGACTGTGGCTGGCAGCTCGGGGACTTTGGTGAGTGCTTCCAGGGAAAGGCACTCTGCACCGTAGCACTTGAAAAACAGAAGCTGTAGACCATGCCTCCAGATGATGGGCACAAATGACCAGTGATTTATAAAGTTTAAGCCTATGATTTATTTTTTTTTCTCCTTGAACACTGATTAGCTCCAAGACCTCCCCGTTCCCATCAGCTATGTCCAAGGAAAGTTTTGAAAGCAAATCCATTGATTTAAGGCCTTACATTTGTGTGCCTGGGTAATAGCATTGTAAGGCTGATGTCAATATTACATAATCAATGAAAATAGGTCTGTATGTTTGATCTGTGTAGGTTTTGAGGCACTTCAAACTGCTTGCAGCTTGTTTATTGTGCAGTTAAATCTTAATTTGTGATGACAAAGTGCTCGGAATTAGGTGAGTGATAAGAAGCCATGTCGGAAAATTATTGATAGTAATGAAATGAGCCTGATTTTTTAACTCTGCTCATTTACAAGATTTTTCTTTGTCTTTTCATTAATTAATTGTGTAACAGGAGAGTTCCTGGGAGATGTTGGCAGAAAACTGGCAGCTCCACCTGCTCAGTCTGCAGTGCCATGGAAGTGTCATTGTGGTGCTTTATCACTTCACTTCTTTGACAGGAGAGCAGAGGTTGGCTGTAGCTCTCTGCTGAAAGTAATGCCCTCTCCATTTTCACTTTTATTTGTTGTCCTGCTTCTTCTTTCATTAGTCTGGGGCAGCTGAGAGCTTTATGAGAACCTTCATTGCACAGAGCACACGTGGCTGAATGGGTTGGCCAAGGTCAGAGCCTGGGATGTCTTGTTCTCTCCATCAACACCTCTCCTGCATTGCTGCCTGGAGCATCTCCAGAGCTGCCCTGGACAGAGCTGTGGAACAACCCACTCCTGGGGGAAATTATTTGATTTCACACCAACGTTCCTGTTCATCCCTGATACTCCTCTCGTGCTGCCAGGTCTCGTGTCCCCCTGCAGTTTTCCAGGGCTACAAGCACAGTGACAGTGCTTGGATTGGGGACAGTGGATGGGGGACGTCTGTGCCTTGTTTTGTCTTTTGGCTTGGCCCTGGAGGGTTCCACACAGGCTGCCCATTTTACTCAGGCCATTGTTCTGTAACATGCTGGTTGTTTTTTTTTTTAATCTTTTTTCTTCCTAATGCTTCCCATGCTGAAAACTCAGGATGTTGTTTCCATTTCAACCTCTCTACAGGCTGCAAGTGAGCAGGACCTACCCTCAGTTTAGTCCTTTAAGAAATGCAGACTTGCTTCTGCAGAAATCAGCCGAGGTAATGTCAGAAAAGCACTTCTGTGTTAGTCAACTGAAAGAAAAGACATGATTGTGGATCTTCAGTTTCAGATCAGTGGTAATAAAGTAGAAGAAAATTATTATGTGCATTATCAGATTTCATTTCTCATATATCCACAATACTTGGCTTTAAAACTCTAGTCCAGAGGCTTTGCATCTGATTTACTTTGAAGTAAAATCTATTAATATCACAACAGTGACTTTTGTGATGAATTTGAAAAGGTCTTTCCTTGTGAAACAAAGAAATTTGTACATACAAAGAAAAAAGAAATAGACTGTGATAAGAAAGTGCACAAGAAGAAAATAAGGAATGGTTTAGATTGATTCATGTAGCTTTGTTTAGGACATGTGCTAGACATAATCTGTCTTAGGGGAAAAAATAGGAAAATTATGAGTGTGGCTGATAATTACTGCAATATCCTTGTCACTCTGGGATAAATGAGCACCAAGATGGACAACTTTACCAGCACTGTTCTGTAAAGGTTAAATGCTGCTTTTCAGTACTTGTTAAGAGTTAAAACATCGATAAGGATAATAATGTCCCTTTAACCTCCTATTAGTTAACATTTAGATTTTCTAAGGAAGAAGCACTTTTTATTTTTACTGTGGAACTTTTAAAACTCAGCCACTGGGATTTTCTTGTTCTTTTTTACTTGGGACTGTGCTAGCAACCAAAAAGTGTTACAGATCCTGGCTTTGCCCTGTAAGTATATGTGTATATATATATATGTATGTATGAATGTACGTCAAAAACTCTGCCTGTCAGCTTGACTTGCAGTGGACAGCAGTAAAAGCAGTTATCCCTGGTGCTTTTAAGGAAATTTCTCCCATTACAGATGTTTTAGTAGAAAAACCATTCCGATGATGCAGGTAGTTTTTTATTTCCATTTTACAGTAAGAGTCTTTAAGGGTTTATGTAACTTCAGGTACTCAGATGGGACTCTCAGACCAAATTGCTCTCCACAATCAGCACATACACAAGATGTAATAAAGGGCAGAGGAGAAGAAGGTGGCTGTTCTGAAGTCGTTCAGAGGAGCAGCTTGCAATGATTTGGAGTAGGCTGGTTTTTCAGCTGCTGTGTTGGGTACTGGGAATTCTTAGTCCCTGCAAAACAACAAGGTAATTTACATTACTGGGAGCCTCTAATGAGCTGACAGGTTCCCAGTCCAGTCTCCAACCCATGGATTTCATTTCTCTGACTGGCAGAGCTCTGCCAGGTGCTTCTGGCTGGGCAGGAACCATCCTGTTAGCAAATCCATGCAGTGGGTAAAGGTGAAGAGTCAGAGTCACAACACAACTTGTGCTACACAGTTCATACAAGCTGGTGTTGTGAAGTTCCATTTCTAGAAGAAAAATCTTAATTGTGATCTTTGAAGCATGCACTGTGATTAATTGTAACCTCCAGTGGCTGGCAAGGACCAGAAGTGTGTGAATGGGAAAAAGGCTGAGGAAGTGTTTGGAGCATCTTAGACATATGCAGACATTCCAAAGCATAATTTCCTTTATTTCTTTCCAACCATATGTATTTTTATGGGCTTTTTTTTTAGTCCCTAAAAATCAGAAAATAACTTTTAATTGTTGTTTATGAAGCACCATATGGCTGTCTGTAATTTTGGCTTCTCATGGAATGAGGAAAATGAAATTAATAGGAAATCACACTCAGAGATCTATTATTAAGTTAATGGAGCTAACAGCTTGTCCAGTGTCCTCATGCAGATCATGTTGTAGCTGCATATATAATAAAAAAGCAAATCCTTATATAACCACTGAGAAAATGAAGTGGCAGAGAGAGGCTGAGCCAAGAAGCTGCATGTGTTGGCACTGGGCATGTTCATGAATGGCTCAGCTAACAAGCTACTGGTGAAAATCAAGGATACAACATGTATTTTGACAGTTGCTTTACCGTGTTTTTGAAATAATTAATATTTTCTCCTAGGTGGTTTATGAATTAAAAGCTCATCTCAAGATAAAAGTCTCTTGTCCCATTTTTTTTTTTTTTATTTTCATCTTTCAAGCAGAAACCTCTCTGGTCCACCCAACTAAGTTGTTCAAAGTTCTGTGCTTTTTTTTGTGGTTTAGCGTTCAATAAGTAATGGAAACACTTTAAATCTATTTTTTTTTTCTCTCTTAACCTGTCCTGGCAGTGAGTTTTCGTAGCTGAAACGGTAAAGTTTGCATTATCTTGTTTCCACCAAACATTCAAAATTGAAGACTTTTAATACAATGGTGTGCAAAAAGAATACATCACAAGAAGAATGTCTGTAAAAATTACCAAGCTATGAAAAGCACAGCAGGACTTTTTTTCTCCCCTTATCTGGAACATTCCCTAAAGTGCCTTTCTTCAGCATTTTTGAAAAGTGTCTGCAGATGATGTGATACTAAGAAAAATATCACAGAATAAAAAAGAAATCTAGAAAAAATAGCCAAAAGAAATGTTTTTGTTTTTTTTTTTTCATAGAAGGCTAATTAATATTGGCAGTGATGCAGTGTTAGGGATGTGTTCTGAATGAGTTTATGTTGAATGTCTTGACTGTATGTGTGAGAGGGAATTGTATGGGTTGGGTAATTTTATAAAGCTGTAAAAAGAGCATTGTTCAGGTAATAAAGATTTGAAACTATGTTCTAAACAAAAATTTTTTGGCAATGAATCTAAATTAACCAGTGTATCATTGATCAGTGAGATGGCCTTTTAATGGAATAATTAAGTCTGAAATACTGAATTAGATATTAAAGATTCCCATAATAGGTCTTCTCTTAACCTTTTTCCATTATTAGATTATTTTGGCAATTGCTTCTATTTCACATATATGATGAATAAACAAAAGCAAGAGGAGGATAGTAGTGCATCCCTTATTACTTGGGCTCAGTGATTATTGGTGTTATCTGACATTAAGTTCTAAACTCAGGTGCTCACCACAACTAAAACTTCATCTGTCTACAGCAGTTAATATTTACCAATTGCCAGAGGACTAAAATACTTCTTTTAATGCTGCTTAATGTAGTAGGATATTTTAATATGGTTAAAAGCTAGATACCATGAAATCTAACAACAGGAATCCTTAGAAGGTTTTTAAGCAGGAAAATATCTCTAGCAGTAAATATGGTGCCTGTTTGGGTTGCAGTGTTTCTGTGTTTTAAATAGATAATTCTCAATTCATTTTTGTATTCCATTCTCTCCTGCATTCCTTACACCTTCATGTGGTGAGGTTTATCTGTCTGTTTCATACTTGGATAGCTCTGTTTTCTAGATCTGGAGCTCTGGAAATAAATGAGCTTTTACCCAGAGTCTTTACTTAGTTAAACTCCACTTGACAAGATGGAAACCTTAGGAGCAACTCTGTTCCTTCTCCTTGGATTTTCTTTTCACTCTAGGTAAAATTGATTGCTATTCCAGATGGCCAGAGCCATACTTGTTCATCATTTTAGTCCTGCTTTTATCTGCAAAAGAACTTGAATGTCATATTTGTGCAAACCCTCACCCCAGTGTCTCAGTTGCTGGATTTTCCTTCTCCAGCTGGCTTTTACCTGATGTCAGGTGTCTGTTAGAGGCTGTGCTGGAAAAAGATTCTTTCTTTAAATTGACATAGTGTTTATTTTATTTTGTGGAGTCTGATTTTATTCTTCAAATAGAAAATACTTCAGTAAATGAGGCTACATCTCAGTGGTCAATACTGAGATCTTAAAAATGTCCTCTTTTCAGTATGTGATTCCTGTCTGTAAGCAGTGAAAAAGGTTGGGAAGGTAATGGTGGTGATCATTGGTTGTGGGAAGGAGGAAGTCAAGTATTCTTGGTTAGTTTTGGCAGGGAAAAGTTAGTTTTGTTGCAAGCCAGTGTCTTGCTTCAAAATCAGGGCAAGGAATCAAGGGCATATGTAGAATAACCACTCCAAAGTAATACTTTTCAACTTTCTGTCTTTAGCACCACTGAGGCAGACATAAGTTCTTCAATGTGATCATTTTCCCATCCAGATGTTTCCCTGATAATGACCAGTCTAGCATGATTCTCTTCAGAGGCTCAATAAATTACTTCAGCAATACATTGAAAACTTTGTACTTAATTCCACTGAGTAACTTGGATAATGAATCATGCTACTGGAGGACATTTCAATCCTACTGGGCTTGGCTCAGATCAAAATACTGCCAGATTTGCTATTCTTTTGTATGTTTCTAGTTTTGGATGTGGATTGATTTATTTATGGTCTAAACTGCACAATGTGTACTATCTAATGCAGCCCTACACAATGAAACAAAAGCTAAGGGATACAAGGCTAAGAGCTAGAGCAGAATTGTATAACAAGAGCTGTCTCTGGGAGAGAAATGTTAATTTTTTTAAAAATGTAAATTTTCAGCTGAGAGCTGCTCAGTATTTTCATTGCTTTGGGTAAAAATGCAAACTGTAGATGAGGTTTAGGTTTGGAGCTTCATTAAGAAGTTCTTCATGAAATGTGTCAAAGCCCCACTGAGGGAAATATTTATGCAGGCACCCAAATGCCAAGCTGCCATCAGAGTGTGCTTAGAATTAAGCAGATAAGTGTCTGTTTGATGAAAGCATCTGTATTGTGTCACTGTAAATTGTTGGAAAGAAGAGAAATTACTTCTGTGGTGGTGAGTAAAGAAGTGAGAGGCCTTGAAGTGGGGCAGTGCATGCACATGGGTGTCGCCCTGATTTTTCAGCTTTCTAATGTTTTTACATTCTTGTACTGGAGTTCTCACACTTGTAACATAAACAAAGTAGATTGTTCTCCCATTCCTCTCTGTGATAGACTTCTGGCTTGACCAGTGGGGTCAAAGGGGTGTTAACCTTGTCCCCCAGTCGCTGGTCAAAGTCCTATTTAAACCCTGAACCCAAAAATAAGGTCCTTCTTTTCTCATCTCACATCCTGATGGGTGAGCGTGATTTCTTTCGTGTCCACTAGTAACACTAGTTCACTTTGTCCCAGCTTTTACAAGGCAGCGAGAGATGATGAAAGCCTTTGAAGGAATTTGGTCTTGGCCTTGCAGAAATTTGCTTTAAAGCTGATGCACGCTGAGATTTCTCCCTTTGAGCCTGTGGCCTGTTCCTTGCTCTTTCAAAGGCTCTTGGTTGCCCAGCCTCCACTCCCAAAATGCACAACTGTCTAAGAATGCTTTTGGTTTTTTATCTGACACATTATTTAATGACTTAAGGTATTTATATGCAGACTACAAATATTATGTGTTATTTTGCTCTTTGAAAGATGTCTTCTGCAGAAAAACATTTTATGTTCTCTTGCTTCCTATGAGATGTTAATGTAACAAAAATGTCTTTTAAATTGTATGTAGATGTAGGGATGGTGGTAGTGACTACATCTCACAGTTACTGTCTCTTTCTAGAAACATTCCAGCTTGGTTTTGACTGGAAGATCTGCCAAGGAAATGTGTCCTGTGCATTTTGGGAATGTGTGATGTCCTCCACGTTTCTTTAAGTATTTTAATGCTTATTTTTAAGGATCCTGCTGGGCATGGCAGACCTGTATGGAACGACTGTGCTTGGTGAAGGGTTAATTGTGAGGTCTCTACTTGAACAGGGTTCACCTGTCACTTTATGGATTTGTTAACACTTCTTAAGTAATGGTGGTAACATTACAGTTGTCTTTACTCTCTGCATATTGTCATATATGACAGAGAGAAAGTTTAGATTTTGTATCAGGAAAAACATTCCTTATCATCAGGGAACAATGGTTCCTTGGGGTGATGCCTTGGGAAGACTGACCAGACACAGAGACTGGACAGAGACAGAGAATAAAGTAGGTATTTATTGCAAGGTCCTTAGGATTCACCATGGACAGGACAAAGCCTGACCAGGGCTACACCCAAGGTGGACTTAGAATGGTCACAAAAAGCCCAGCCAGTCACAAGGTCTAAAATGTTATAAGTTTTGGTCCATATGAATATTGGGGTTTAATTGTCCAATTCCAGCTCCAGGCTGTGAGGTCCCATCCTTCTTGTTCCTCCCTCCAGCCCACCCTTGTTTGTGCCTTTGGCCTGAAAGTTGTCCTTGGTGTGCAGCAGGACAAGGATTTGTTTTGTCTCCTTACACTGTGAAAAGTGACTGAGACTTAATATGAGGCTCAGAACTGCACCCTGGGCAGCACAGAATCTGAAATACATGAAAGCTCAAACTTAAGGCATCAGGGGAAGCTGTGGCTGCCCCATCCCTGGAAGTGTCCAAGGCCAGGTTGGACAGGGCTTGGAGCAGCCTGGGACAGTGGAAGGTGTCCCTGCCCATGGGAGGGCTTGGAATGAGATGGGCTTTAACGTCCCTTCCAAGCCAAACCATTTATGATTCTACAATTGATATTAACTTGTTTTTTTAGCATGTGACCTCCCTTAGGTTCCTTGCTTAGGTTTTTTATTTCATGCCCCATTTTTGAGACTATCTCCAACTACAGCAACTCCTTTATGATTAAAAGTGAAGTGTGAAAAAAACTAATATATGTGCCTCGGTTTTTATGTATTCTACACAACATACATTTATTTTTTTTTTCAAAATCATCTCTGCAGTTCAATAATGGATAAAAGAATTAGAATCAGTCAGAGAAGGCTTTGTGTCTTTTGTGCCTTACATATAATCAGAAAGAATGAAATTTTGAACACGTTCCAGGAAAGCAGGTGTGTGTATTGTTGCAGCAAGGGGCGAGAACAGTGTTTGTTCCTAATGGCTGCTTGACTTCAACACTACAGATTGCATAAAGCCTGTTCCCTGAACTGTATTGAAACAAATTGTGTTATGGTATGCAGTCAAGAATTTAGGGCACAGTTGATCTGCCTGAGTCTACTAACTTTAAAATATATTTTACTTGGGGGGGAAGTGGGGGGGGTGTCAAGAAGGTTTGCATGTTGTTTTGGCAGGGAAAACTTGTAATAATTTTTTTTTTGGGGGGGGGAGGGTTTGGGGGTTTTTTTGGGGGGTTTTTTGTGGTTTAGGGAAATGGGAAGGATAGAGAGAAATGGCTTGGTAAGAATCTGTTAAAACTGACAAATTTTTGAATGACCAGTTTAGAAATCAAGTCTGGTGATTTATAGATGTATTTTATACTTATAAGGAAAGCAGGTCTACTGAAGCATATGATTTTGCATCCCCAGTCCAATCCCTTTTGTATTTCTCAGTCATTAACAGAATATCCTGAGAGGCTTCTGTGGTGGTATTGTCAGGTCATAGAGATTGTGACTAGTACAGAAAGAAAGTCTTCTTTGCTTGCTTTATGCAGCCTCTTAAAGTGAAATCACTTGAGGAGGAGAAAAATAATATTGGTTTGGGCATAAAATAAAGAATATTTTTAAGTCTAAATGTAGCAAGAATGGACCTGTTGGTTATAATGATAGAAGAACCCTGGATCCCTTTGCATGGATTTTTTTCTATTTTTGTCTGGTATTTACTATTTATATGCTTCAGGATGCCAGGGAGACTCTGCAGATTACAGAAATTGCCTTTCTCTGTTTTGCCCATAGAATGGATGCTCCTTTAGAGCTGGCAGAAAGAGATTTTTCTCTCTTGTCAGTGAACTTCAGTGCTCTTCCACAAAAGGACAAACTTGTTTCTTTCCTGATTGAGTTTTTAAACCACGTCTGCTCTCAGGTTTGTAAGCAGATGTGAAAACAGCCATTTTTCTAAGCCCTTTGTCTGTTACAGATGAAATTTATGTAAAAAATAATGAGAAGTTCCGTTGAAAAAAGAAGCTGTTAAAGGCTGAAAAATATCAGAAATAAGATATCCCATGGAGTTTTAAACAAGCACATACAATGAACAGTTTCAAGATGAGAACTGTTTCTTTTGGATCCCTGCCTTAATGTGCATATTTTTCCATGCATTATAGTGGTGCTGCTGGATCTAGTGAGGCTCCGTTTGCTGTATAAGTAATTTATCAGGTTTAACTTAAATGTAGGATGTGTGAATACTTGATTACTTTTACTCTGGGAAGGTTTAAGACTGCAGTATTGAGAGTGAGCTTGAGCTTAGCTGATTTTATCTAGCCCTAAAATTTTTATCACTGGTGAAGTGTGTAGTAATGGCTATGAAAGCAATTAATAATAGTAGTGACAGAATCAAGAGACTGGCTAATTTATCATTATAGATTTTAATGAGGCTTATAATCTAGCAATAAATATACAATATATTCAAAAGTATGGAATTATAAAAAGGATGATTTATTTAACTTTAATTCTAAACTAGTCTGCAAACTAAAGGTTCTGGAAAGTAAGCTTGTAAGAACATAATTCTTCTTGGTCTTATGGAGCAGAAGGGTGAAAATAACAGAGGAAGAGAGTTTAAATTAAAATTAAAGGGGGGGGGAAATCATTGTTTATCTTCATTCAGAAGGTCTTTAAGCACAACAATAGTTTTGTAGATGTGGGAGGTATCTTGTGGACAGCTTCTTTTTCATCTCAATCTGCTCACTTGGCAGAGTGGGAATGCTGCATCCCTGCAGTTCTCAGAAGATGGGCAGCAGTGGAAGTGGCAGCAATACTTGGGAAAAGCTGTCTCAAATTTCAGACCAAGTTGGTGTAAAGAAACGCAAATGTGAAAAGTTATTGTCACAGCTTTAAGATTCAGTTTAACTACAGTTTTTCTATTATTTTATTATGCTTGTTATGGTCTTCCTTATTGCTTTTATTCTTCTCCCTTCTTTCCTTGCTGGAGTAATCTACAGAATGTCTCTGGTCTGGAGTGTTGCTGAAAGGTAGTAAAAGCCTGACAGGGTCATGCCTGAGCAGTGTAAGAGGGTGGCTGAAATTTGGGAAATTAATTACAGCCCATCATGCCCAAAGGGAAGTTGGAAACTCAGGTGGTAGGGGTGGCATTGATAAGAAAGAAGCTACAGTAACAAAACAGGACAGATAAGACCCCAAAAAAGTTGATGTCCCTACTGTTGGATCAGCTAGATGTGAGTAGTAAAACTTAAAATCAATCCAAACTGGACCCTTTTAAAGCTTGTAAGGGGAACCCTTGGTTTTGGAGGAAAGGCTCTGAGCTGCAGAGATGCAGTTTGGGAGAGATTATTTATAACCCTTACAGGACACTTGAGCTTTTGTGGGTTTGCATCAACACTAGTGAGGAAACAAGTAGGATTGTCATGTAGGTGTTCTGGGGTTTGTTGGTGTCTTTATAGTTCTTGTGTTATCCAAAATAAGGAATAATTGCTGTCAGAAAGTGTCTGTAATGTCTGCCTTGTTTTCCTCCAATCTCATGCTATGAAAGCAAAACTATTAAGCAGAATGGGGGAAAACCCCTTGCTTTGGGAAAGGAAGCACTGAATTTACTTCTGCTTCTAGGAAAACAGTGTTAAGCTTAAGTGCTTGGGAGGTGGAATTGGTTATCCAGTGAGATTCCTGGCCAGTCCTTCACTGACTGTGAGCTCAGAGCTGCACCCCTGGGCAGTACAGAATCTGAAATACATGAAGGGTAAAACTTAAGGCTTCGGGCTAAGGGGGGTTCCTCCTGTGTATCCTGGCATCCCAGCTGCCTTCATGGACACGGCTCCTGGGCGTTTATATACTCAGTGTGTGGTCAGTGATGAGACAGGGCTTCTGTAAAACCTGGATTAGGCATGTCCTGACTTTGTTTTCATTGTGCAGCTCCCGTGACAGTGGGTTGCTCTCATCTACTCTGCAATGTGTGCTGAGCCCATTCCCAGATAGACCAGGGCATGTTCCAGGGACACTTTGCTGCTGCTGCAGTTCTTACATTGGAGCCAGGGGTTTGCAGTGGACCCTTCTGTGCTCAGCTGCCTTACCCTGGGGTAAAACACACTGATGTCATAGTGGGATGGTGCATTTTTAAAGGAGGTGCAGACAGTAATTAATTTACACAGAGCCCCTGCAGATAGAGAGGCCAGACCACTGAAAGTTCCACGGTGAGACAAATTTGATTAGGAATTCATGTGAGACCTCCTCCCTTTGTCCCAAGCTCTAATTCTTTAGTGTGGGAGGTCTTGTCAAAGCAGTCCTGAGTTCTCTCTGGTAGAAAGCCTTTTGTTCATAAACAGAGGAGTGTGTGAGACCTGTTCCTGTGCAGGAGTACATCGTGTGTTCTTTAGAGCAGTTTATTTTTGATAAGCTACGGCACATTTTATATGTAATTGTTAACATGCCTAATTTGCAGCCACACAGTCGTATCAATAATAATGGAAAGTTGTTCACAGGTAATAAATTAGCATAGCATATCACCAGCAGAACTCTGTATATTGTTTCACGATCAAGAATTCAGTAGTTAAATATACACAGCAGTGGGCTGAGAACAAGCTGTTCATTTTTGCTGCAAGCAGTACCAGTGGACCAGAGTAATCATAGCTCCCAAAAGCAGGACTGATTTTATTGATTTTAAATAGGCTTTCATTATAGCACTGAGCTTATTCCAATTGCAAGGAATATCACTGCTGTTTGTATTCACAGTGCTGACTGAGGCAAGGAGAGGTTTTGTTGGATGCAGTGTAGAGGCTGTTTGTCCCTCAGTGTTCTATTCTGCGCTGCTGAAACATCTGAATTCATTACAGAAAAATAAGCTTTTCTCTTTTCAAATAAGAAAAATTAAGGCTTTTTTTCCTATGGTTAGAGTAAAGTTTATTGGAAACATGGAGCCAGACACAGTTGTGAAATTTTGAATTCTGCGTATTCTTCTGAGGAGTAAAGGTCTTGCTTATTTATTGGCATGTGATTAGGGACCAGCTGTATTTTGGTTCCATTTTTTTTTTAAAGGATTCTTTAGAAATCATAGAATCACTTGGCTTGGAAGTGATCCCTAAGATCACCAAATCCAGCCATTTAATCAAATCCTTCCAGGTCCAGCACTTGAACCTATCTCTTAACACCACACCTGCCCCTCTCTCTTTTTTCCATAGATTAATGTAAAAAAAAGGCAAATACAAGAGCTGCTCAGTCTGAGATATTAATGTATTCAGGTTATAATTAGTTAAGAACACATGCTGTTACCAGCAATGCGTCATTATTCTGCACGGAGCAGTTTGCAGCTATTTGTTGCTAAATTAGTGACACTTAAAAGCTGTCGGGGTTTTTTGTATTGTTTCTAATGATAAAGAAAACTATAAATCTGTGACTAAAAACCCACATATGTGCACTTAAGAAGCAGGCTGGTTTGTTATTTGGTTTTCTTCGGAGTTTTTGTGTTTGTTTTTTGTGTTTTAATTTACACAGGACTGGTCAGTCAGTGGCCATACACTGAAGGTAGTCGAAGCCTTAATGCTGTTGAAAATGCTGTACTGTACTTTAGGGTGGTGTAAAGACATGTTGTTTCTGATGGGTTTTCTTCAAATCCTTTATGTGTAACTGCACAGTCCTGCTTAAACATTTTTTCCAGTGTTTCTAGAACAGTTTGGAAGAGTATTAATAGAAATTAGTTACACCTTTCTGGTTTTAATGGGTTTAATACTGACTTCAGGTACCTTTTTTTTACTTTTTTTTTTTTTTTTTTCTTTAAACGTGCAGGTAAAGTTGAATTACTTCAAATATTCTAGCTAATCCAACTTTGTTGTTTTGACATTGTCTTTCATAACATAATTTGGGGATTCAGGCAGGAACAAACAAAAACTTGGAGCATTTCTAGAAATCAACTCTCTAAATAAGACGGTGACTGACATTAAGTAGTGAATCAGCTTGGTAGGTACTGAATGATCAAGCCTAGTTACTGTAAAATGAGATCTGGATGGTTTATTTCATTTTACAGACTTTGGGCAAATAATTAAGGATTTCAATTGCTTCCTGTTGGTTTCCTGCAGGGCATGAAGAACCTGCTGTACTGTGCTCTGCTGAGCTGCTGCATTGATTATTTCTTCAGGTCTAATCTTTACGTGGCTGTGCTCGCTTTCGTGTCTGTCTGTTTATGGGTTTGAGAGTTGTTCTTCTGAAGTTACTCCATTGCCTTGATAGTCCTCTGGTGGATTATAAAAATGTACACATTAATTCCTTTCTCTAACTCCATTTGTTGGAGCCCAGTGGAGATAATTGGTGCTCATGGAACGTGGTGGTTGGGAATGAGGGTGATGATCACTCCCAGAACTGATACCACCCATCACTGACAATCAAAGCTCTCCTTGTCGGGATGGTTGGAAGCTAAAATTGATTTAATTAAATGCTTGCAGCATCCATTGACAGTACCATGTTAGATTGTTTATCACAGCAGCTACTGTGATTTTTAGAGTTTGCTTCTGCAGGTTGAAAAGTGATTTATAGTTTTAATTCATCTTAATTTGTGTGCTTAGGAAACATTTGATATAAAACTTTTTGTTGCATTTAAATTTCCTTGTTATCTGCCCGGCAGTGGCATGAGTGATAGAGAGCCCAGAACATGAATATATTGGGATGCATGAAATATTTTCAAGGAGAGTGCTTTTAAGGTTCAGAGCGATGTGTGTCAAATGTTACTGAATGAATAAACATATGGAGAGATTTTAGCCTCAAGAAGCTTGGTAATTAAGCATTTCTTAGTATAGTATCTGTGTTAAAAATAATTAATAATAATAATAATAATAATAGTAATAGTAACTACTACTATTGTGTTTCAGTACAATGCCTGTGTTAAATAGAATGTTTGTTTCATAATGTTTATACTGTTCTGAGGTTCAACTTTTTTTTGTAGCTGCTGAAATTTATTATAGAGGATTTTTGAAATGATGCTGTGTCAGTTTGCCTGCACCAAAAAATTCCTGCACCTCTGAACTTACATTTAATAATCTGTAAAATGCTTTTACAGCCTAGAAAGCCTGTGTGTGCTTGAATGTGTGTGTGTACCCTCTGTGCCAAGTAAACAGTAAATTTGTCAATTTAACAACAAATTCTTATGTTTTATTGATACTTAGATAAAATATTGTCCGAGGTGTGACCTTATCCAAACACCACTGAAATTAGAGATTTCCAGACTGCAGGAGAGGGTGGCAAGGAGCCTTCTCTAGGCACACTGAATGATCTGTTAGCATTAGCATCTCAGACTTTGCAAAGCACTATTATGATAAATGTGCAAAGTGACAGTAGCTGGTGTTAATAAACATCTTAAAGGCACCTGGGAGGTGTTCGTGGTTCAGGAGAAGGCTGTGATCCCGAGCTGCAGAGATGATGAGTGATGGTTTGGTTGTTTTCTTTTCCTTTTTTCCCCCACTGTGTGACTCTGTAAGGATGTCAGGATTGCTTTTGTTTGCAATGTAGGACCTGGTGCAATTGTTTTTGTCACTGTCTTGCTGCACTTTGGTGTTACTAAGAGACTGTTACACTCAAATTGCCCAAGATCCAAGTGATGTCTCCCAGACAGATGAAAAGTTTTCACAGCTCCTGCCCTTGCTCTGCACTCACCTGCCCTTTGGACACAGGGATTTCTTCTTGAAGAACCACAGAGCAAGGAATGGAATTAATTTCCCTTGATGAGCATTGTTTTGTTGTGCATTCAGGACAAAATATGATCTGATTTATGTCTGTAAACTTAGCTAATGTGTCAGGCACGGAGCTGGGCTGGCTGTGTGGTTTGCTGTGCTGGCCATGCAGCATTAACAGCACGGTTCTGATCTCTGCAATGACTTATTTATCACTTTAATAAGCTGTGTATCCCTTAACTTCCTTCAGCAATTCTTTTTTTGCAAGGTTGCTTTATAGAAATGATGAATTTACCCTTGTTTTATTGCCCACTAGTTATGAACAGCTTCTTGTTGTTTTAAAGAGTCCAATCTGGAAATGCTTTTTGATCTCATACTAACAAGCTCAATAATTGACAAACCACAGAATTGCAATGTGTTTTTCTTTTACAGAGGCAAAGGAAATTGTTCTGAAGGCACAGATTCTGGCTGGAGGGAGAGGGAAAGGTATTTTCAATAGTGGATTGAAAGGAGGAGTTCATCTAACTAAAGAGTAAGTACTTTCAATTGAAAAAAACATAAATTATTCCTTGCATAATATTTAGGCTGTTTACAACAGCTATGGACTGTTTCTTTTAATATTTTTCAGTAAACTAACATTTTTCCTTTGTTTGTAGCCCTAGGACTGTTGAACAGCTTGCTAAACAGATGATTGGGTACAATCTGTCAACCAAGCAAACTCCAAAGGATGGTGTGACAGTTAAAAAGGTAAGATTTTGGCCTCTTGAAAGTTGAAAACTATGTTCAGCTGCAATTTTGCATTAATAAACTGGGACGTGCAGCATCGATTTTCTTTCGATCCTTTTCCAATTCCTGATTGATTACATCTAATGGATAAAAAAAGAAAGAGAAAAATGTTACTTCTTCAGTTTGTGTATATATTTTGTTCGTCAATTTTGGCATACCCACTGATGGAAAACAAATTGATTTCTGCAGTGTATATTGAAAGGAATCCTTTTGTCATAGGCTCATCTTTCATCAAATACATCCTAAATGGTGATAAAAGTGCATTATAGCATTAGCTGTACATGCTCATTGACATTCTGTTTACAGAAACAGTAGAGACACGGTTCCCTTTGGTGATAATATTATCTGTATTTCAGTCACCCTCAGGTCTGGGGAAGGCTTAATAGAGTGACGGATGAATCACAGAATCGTTTGAGTTGAAAGGGATCTTTAAAATTCCTTCAGTCCAACCCTCTGCAATGAGCAGGGGCATCTTCAACTAGATCAGGCTGTTCAGAGCACCATCCAAACTGGCCAGGAATGTTTCCAGGGATGGGGCATCCACCACTGCTCTGGGCAACCTGTGCCAGTGCCTCATCACCCTCATTGAAAAAAAAAAAATCCTTTCTTATATGTAGTCACAATCTGTCTTCTTTAGTTTAGAGCCACCTTGACTTATTGCAGCAGTCCTCACTAAAGAGTTTGTCCTAATCTTTATTGTAAGCCCCTGTTAAGTATTGAAAGGTTGGCATGAGATTTTTTCCTCATTTGGAAAAAAAAGTGTCTGAACAGAGGATTTTTTTCTACTTTTTGCAGATAGATCCTAAAAATATGTTCATGGTAGGGGTTGAGGTACCAAATGAACATGGAAAATGAACAATTTTCCAATGATGGTGCTTTCTGCAAGGCACCAAGATTCACTTCAGCATAAATTATTTGTTCTGTGTTAGCCTAAATAAGAGAAGCAAAGAAGTAGCAAGATTCTCCTTCAAATTAATAAAATTCTGTGAGTCAGGAAATCCTGACAATTACCTATCTGCTGGATCTGTTTTTATCTCTTGCTTTGTTTGACTGAGCAAGAATCCTCATACAGGTAAGTAGTCAAGAGCCACACTGCATCTGTGCCAGGAAATAATTTGGCATGAGCTGAAGGAGCTGCAGTTCACATTTAATATCCTGTGAACAGCTTGGTGTATTAGCATAGAAGGGGAAGGAACACCTGTCTGCAAAGATCCTGTCTAATGAGGGCTGGAGGAAGGTGTTCAGGCAGTTGTTCTCTTGGGGAGCAAGGAGAGCAGATTACCATCACTCCTCGGGGTTGTTCTTAAAAAGAAATACTATATATTAAAATAAGAGACTCAGTATTACCATTACAGCATGTCTGTCAGAGAGCCTGTTAATACTAAGGATATAAGAAGGGATACACCTTTCCCATATTAAGTCACTCAGCTTGGGAAAATTAACATTGTAAAAGCAGCTTTCTTTTCTAAGTTCTTTGTTTTTATACTTCTGCCCTAGTTGGCCTGCCTTGAATATATCCATACAGAAATTCTACTCTTGTCAGAGTGCAAGCCTGTTCATCATTGACAGATTCAGTACTGAAAAAGAAACTTCTAATTTTCTTTGAAATTGATAGAAATGGAAGAAGGGTATGGGTGTTGAGGGGGTTTTGACATGGATTATTCAAAGGATTTATATTAGGATGACTTTTGTTCCATGTAGCTACAGAATATTTAACTTGTGGTTCCTTTCTCCCCCTCCATGTGTTGTTTGTGTGGATGAACAGTGGGCAGGAATTAAGCAGCTGAGGCAGAGATGAAGTTTAAGGTGAAGTTGGCACTGCTGAACTTCAGATATTTGTTTTAGTGGTACAAGATTGTTAACAGCCTTGATGACAGTGTATTTTTCCTTTGCTCTATAGTTCCAGGGAAAAGTACCAGTATACCAGTATCTAAAATACCAGTAAATAAAATACCAGTAAAACTGGTATTTTCCTGTTGATGCATGATAAACCAATGTGATGTTTTTCACTGGGAGAAGCTGATCATCTGCTGTCATAGACTATCATTCTGATCATAACATTGGCTTTTAGCTAGTATGTTTTATATTTTTCGGTATTGAGTTCTTGATTCTTAGTAATTAATAGTAAGAGCATACACCCTGCTTTAAATTAATTCATTTTGTAGCAATTTGCCCAGTGTTATGCTTATTAGATAGTGAAGAAAGCATGTTTAAGATTATGCACTTGTTCATCAAAAACTATTTCCCAGCAAAATTATGTTTTTTATAGAAAGAATTTCTCATTTACAAAGTTAGCTTACATTGGGATCTTCAAGGGAGTTAGAGGAGCTGAGGAGCTCAGGCTTGTAGTGTCAGGACTGCAAAATCACATACTGAAATTTTAATCAAGGGGCAAACTACAGTAATATTATTAAACATATAAATTTTAGCTGTGAGATAGCATTTAATGCAGTGGAAATTTAATGCACTGAAAATGCCAGGCAGACTCTTTCGGCTTGCTAAGGGCAGTGGGGAAAATGAGAACAAAACACTGGCATTTTTATTTTCTATTTCAAGGCACATGCTTTCTCTCTGCATGTGTGGAAGAATTTGTGTTCTACATGTACTGAAGGAAAATTACATTTCAGGAAGAAAAGAAAAGGCATGTTTTTTGGATTTGTGCTTTTTAAACTTTTCAGTGTTCTGGAAAGTTTGAGTGGTTTAAAATACTCCTATGTTTTAAAAAATTCAAGTAATAAGCATTTTTCAGAAGGCAAATAGTTGTTATGTCATTTTTTGTGGGGCAATCAGTGAGCTAGTGTCAAGTCAGGGAGTGAATGTCACGTACCTTTTACATGTATTTGTAAGGAAGGTAGAAAAGGTAGAAATTTTCTACAATTAGAATAATTACGGAACAGAAAATGGTGGTTTCAGCTTTCTTTCTCAGCTTGTGCACCTGCTACAGAATCTAAAGTGTGTTTGTGCCTCTTCAGATTGATGTTTCTGAAATTAATAGCAATCTCTTCAATTCCCTCCTAAGTTGGAACCTGTTTTGTGAGTTTACATAAAATCCTCTTGTGGCAGTTTGGAATTTGGAGAGCCTGGCTGTCTGTGATGACACTCTTCTCTTCTCATGACAACCTGAGAATGCACTACCTGTGTTTTTTCTCTCCAAGCAATAACAGAATGAACATTTTGCATATTTGATTCTGTTTAAAAAAAGCTGTTACAGTTACCCTGATGACATTAGATGCGTGACTTAAACTTTTAGGTAACGATTTGTTACAGAGAAGGAAAGCTTGAAGTTGTCAGGAAGTTTTAATGGAAACTGATTGTTCCCCAGGCCATTTTAAATATAAATATGATATGGTAAACAGATAATGAGGTGTCATATTCTTTATCAAAAGCAAAACAGACAAAATGTGAGAAGAGTCAGCAGTCTGTAGATTCAATTTCACTATTCTTAACTGTTCATCAGTGTGTTTGCATTAGTTCTGTCATGTGAGTGATAGGTAGACTTAAATGATATTTAAAGACCTGGAACACAAATTTCCTTGGCTTTTCTCTGCATCAAGCAGGGAGGATGCTGAAGGAAAGTTATTTTGTTGGGAGAAATTAGAGATGCTTCAGAATCTGAAATTTCTGCTCTAAGGTTGCCTACTGCAAAGTAGACTCTCAGTAGTTTTGTGAATTAAGACAAGAGAAGTATCTGATGATGTTGACATTGTTAATTAGGAACAGTGAGGACAATCACTCCGGTTGGAAGTCGCAGCTGAAGATACCTGATTTAATAATGTTAGTTCCACCTGCTGTGCCTGCAAATGTATTCCTCAAAACTTGTTGAGTGTATTCCCATCCTAAGCCTGGCCCTGACCCTGGGCTCTGTGGAAACTGAACAGTTCTGACAAGATCCAGTAGGTCTTATCCAGTTGGTTTTATCTGACTTATGTCTAAAGCAACTGACTCGCATTTTTCAGATACATTGATGCAGGATATGTAAGAAGGTGAAAACATGGATGCAGGTAAAAATAGTAGCAAATCAAAGATGCTTTCCCTACCCCTGCTTGTTAATTTGACAAATCTTGGCAGGTAGCCAAGCTATGTCTCTGAAGTTGTCTTTTAGCATCCCTCTGTAGTAGACTAAAATAGGCAGATGCTTTTAAGTAGTAGTTTTCTGTATTTTTGGTTCTCTCCTTCACCCTGGCTTGCTTTATTTTCCTTTTGAACAGTCACTTATTTGAACTATTCCTTTACATCCCCCTGTGTTGTGTGAATAAAGTGAGGTAAAAGTAGAAGGAAACAAAATTACTATGAAGCAGATTTCCTCCAAGTCAAAAAGGCCATAAAGAAATTTCACCTTTCCTTCAATTCTGAGCACTGATGGCTTTATTTGATTCCTTGTTTTTTACATTATTTTTTTCCTCTTCTCTCATGCCTACTGCCTGGCAGAAAGTCCTTACATTCTTTCTTATGTGCTCTGGAACTGACTGTCAAAAATGTGACTTGGGTGAAAGTGTAGTGCATCTTTCTTGTTTATAGTCCTTGAACTATGAAAACCCAAGGAATACTCATTTGATGGAGCACCTTGTGCCAGGTGGGCAGAGTTTTAAGGCTGCAGGTATAAAACTGCCTCTTGGATCTGCTGACTGAGAGAAGGAATTTCTCCTGGTGGTATATTCAGTGATGATCTTTGTCTGCAGTCATTGTTCAAAACTGTCACTTCATGTCACTTCATAAACAGACCGTGTTAGAAAGATGTTGCCACCTAATCCTTCTTAATTATATTAATATTTGGGGAGTGATTTTCCTTATTTCTACCACTTCCACTGAAAGATGGGAAATAGTAGCTCTCTTCAGGAAGACTGTAATGCTAATTAAATTGCAGCAGTGGCTGCTTCACTTTGAGATTGAAAAGCAAGACTGAAGTGCAGAGCAGAACTACAGTCTTTGCAACTTTGATTATGGCATCTGTTATGATCACAGGCAAGAATTATTAATGATCGTATGCAGATTTTTTTCCTAAAATTAAGAATATTTGGGGAAATTTTGTATTCTTATAGCAAAACGGTTTTGTGAGTCCTTTGCAAGTGTGAAACTACTCAGTCTCTGAAATTGCTTCAATAGCTACTGTTAAATTATTGCAAAACCAGGCAGTTCAGGTGGGGAGGAAGATCCAGTTATTGTAAGACTAAAATGGAAAGGACCTTGTCTTGTTTTTGGGAGGAGGAAAAAAATGTAGCAAAGACTTTATGTGGGCAAATTTCTGTCACTTTTAATGTCCTAATTGTAGATTCCAAATATGGGATTTGAATCATCTTTCTGTTTTGTGCTGTGGTGTCTGTCAGATACTGGTACAAAATGGCTCTGTAGCTTATAGTAATAAATAGGAAGTAGTAGCTCTTTGGAAAAATAAATATCTGTGTTTCTAGATTGTGCCAGTATCTGAAGGACGCACACATGCTTGACTCTCTAAACTGAAAGTAAAAAGCTGGATGGCAGAATTACCTGTAAACTCATTTTCTTACCTTTTTTTTCTTGGGAAATTTTTCTTAGGAAACACTTGGGCAGGGCAGGAGTTCAGTGCAGAGATTACAAGGGTAATTACAAGGGTAAAAAGCTGAGGATTTGCTGGTGAGATGCATCCAAAAGCCAACGTGCCAGTCCTTTTATCTATGTGATCTGCACACTGAGCCCTTTGTGACTCGAGTCTTTCTGGGGACAAGAATTCTTGATAATCAAGAATTATCCCAAATTATTGGGATAAAAAGGTAACATAGAGGAAAAACTCTTGGGAAAACTCCAAAACTGGGGTGTTCCTGGCTGCCATTGCTGGCTGCATGCCCCAGTGTGAAGAGCAGCATTAGAGGAGTCTCTTACTTAAGGAGAGAGCATTTCTTGGGAAGAAGATCCCAGTGTTGTAGCAGGGAAACCAATGTTTCTTTTCAGGATAGCAAGTACCAAACTGCTGCATTTTAAGGCAAAGCAGAAGGACCAGTCAGGACCACTGATGTTTTCGTTTCTTCCCTCTCTCCATTTTTAGGTGATGGTTGCAGAAGCACTGGATATTTCCAGGGAAACATACTTTGCCATTCTGATGGACAGAGCTTGCAATGGACCTGTCATGGTTGGCAGTCCCCAGGGTGGTGTGGACATAGAAGAAGTTGCAGTAACTAGCCCAGAACTTATCTTTAAGGTATTGAAATAATTTTTAACAATAGCAATTTTCCTTGTCAGTTATCCAAAAGAATATTTTTCCTCCTTTCTCCTCCCGCTTTTCCTTCTTACATGTAAAAAGGAGACAGGAAGAACTATAAAATAGTGTTTCATCAAATACAGGATGATTCCTGTCATCTAGTAAATGAAGCATATTTAACATCTGATTTTACTAGAATTTTTCAGTTAGAAAAAGATCTTAAATCTGGCTGTTATGTGATATGTTAAACTTCATACCTGAAACGTTTTATGAGTGAGTTTCACTTTCAGGAAGGTACACAGTTTTCTCACAGGTGGGTTGGTGCCAATAGACTTATTGTTTCTGTGGCTGTTTTTCTCTAATTGACAGAGCTGTTAATTATTTTTTGTACCTGCAAGACTTTTGCATCTTAAATACAACTGCTGTTATTACTTTTTAAAGGATGACTACACTGAAGTATTTTCTTAAGTTACTGTGGCAAGATAATGAGTGGACAAGCTATTCAGCTGAGAAAATAATTGATACAATCAAGTCTAATTATTCAAAAAATTGTAAAAATATTTAATGTGCATTTAAAAATTATATATAAACTTCACAGTGTTACCGGGCAGTGACACTCATTGCCTTGAAAATATTCCAGAATATGTCATAAAAATTAACAGACTAAATATTCGTCAATGCCATCTGTACAGTAATTAAAAGTGAAAACTGGTGTCACATTGTCTTGTCAGCGTGCCACCCTGAAGAATTATATATTTTTTGGAAGGGCTGTTTCACAGTCAGTGTGGTAATTATAACATCCCCTATAGGCACCTGCTATAGCCTCAGTCTCGGGGAGCCTTGGCAAACAGCCAGGCTTTAATTACTAATTTGCACATGTATGCTAAGTGTTTTCCTTTTGAAGTTATAAACCTCCATTCAGACTGAATATTTGGTTATGTTTACGCACGTTACTGTTGCAGGAGGAAATAGATATTTTTGAAGGCATAAAGGATCGTCAGGCCTTGCAGATGGCAAAAAATTTGGGATTCCAAGGAGCTCTGCAGCAGCAGGTAACTTGACTCCATTCCGTGGGTTTAGGCTGAAGACCTTTTTAGCCCAGCTTTATTTTAAATGTTTTCCAATAGGCAGGAAAGGCCAAGTGTCCATTAAATCAGGATCATTTTAAATACTAAATTGCGCCTGTGTAATTGCCATTAGGCTTTAGCATTTTGAATAAATTCAAAATAGGTTATAGTTTTACTATATTATACTATATATAATATTTTTTATAAATTAGTCAAAATTGATAGTTTTCAAGTGAGAGTCCCTAGTCTTTGAAGCAGTCAATGGCAGAATGCAGTTCCACTGTGTGGGATTCCTTTGCTTTCATTAGAATTCCACTGGAGCTCCATGAATGAATGGCATGGGTAGAGCTGGTTTTGAAAATTGGCTCTTAATATAGGGAGAAACGAAAGAGATTGAAACCTTTGAAATTTTTTTTATTCTTCAACTAAAAACCAAAAGGCTGCCAGTGTGTTGTTTTTTCAGTGTCTCTTTCCTCTATGTATATGTATTTTGAATGTATCTATTTGCCTTTATGCATCGTTTTGGAGACAAGAGTAGAGAGCCTATTTTAGCTGGCCTGGGTGTTTTTTCTGTAGTATCAAACTGTCATTTTTGTAGAACTCCTTTATTTTTAATTCAGCAGTTTTAATTATTTTCTATCCTAACACGCAATTAACAAATGCATAATGATTAAGTTGATTAACACACATTTGAAGATTTAGCTGTATCTCTAATGAGGAGGAATGATTATGTAGAACCTTTCAACCCTTGAAGAGTTCTGGTACTTAATAATTAACAGCAAATATGTATGGACTTTTAAACAACACATTTAAATAATGCTGCAGGAATGCATGTCTTTCCTCATGCTTTCCACTAAAAGGAATTTACTGAAGCATAGGGACATAGTTTTTATCCAGACAAATCCTAGTATTTACTTTTACATTCTCTAGTTCTAGGCTGGGATTTTCTGCTTGAAGAGGCTCAGTTCTTACAGACCCTGAGAAAGAGAAGTGTTGACATTAAGCTGCCTGATTCAGAGAGGTGCTGAAAGATGGGGCAGCCCTTAATAAAAGTGAAGTGATTCTGGTGTTGTGGTGCAGTTGCAGCAGAGGAACTCTGGCAGCAGCAGCTTTTCAGGTGTCCCAGAGTCAGTGTGGGTTCGTGGTGGGGCTGCCTGCCCAGGGTCCTGCTGAGAGCCTCACCCCTGTGCTCTCCTGAGGGTTTGTGCCAAGGAAGCTGCTCCACATTTACAACTGCTTTTTTTTATTATTCTTAAGTCAAACCCACTGAGAATGCTTCAACTGATAACTCTTGAGCAGGAAAGGCTTCCTAAGCAATTTGTGCTGCTTCCCAACTGCGGCTCTTTAAAGAATCTTGTCACAGAATCACAGAATGGTTTAGGTTGGAAGGGACCTTAAAGACCTTAAATCCAGTTTCAGCCTCCTTGCCCTGGGCAGGGGCAGCTTCCACTAGATCAGGTCACTCAAAGGCCCATCCAGCCTAGCCTTGAACTCTTCCACGAATGGGATCTCCACAACCTCTCTGGCAAAACTGGGATTGGGGCTGAGTCTTTCCAGTTGTAATGTTTTCTTTTGCATGACTGACCTTGTAGGGGAAAGCTGACTTATGCTTTCTTTATTCTAATTCATTTTACTTATCAGGAAAGGTCCCAAGTATTTTTGGGTTGTGTACTTCAGTTAGCTGATCAGTAACGAGAGGGAAAAAATTCAGTGGTTCTTTGTTAGTGCACTTCATCTGCAAACTTATTTCAGCTAAATGGGTTCACAGGGTGTAATGACTCAAAGGGATTTTTTAATACACGTTCATGTTGCTGTTTTTAAAGTAGTTCTATCAGTGGAAAAACATTACAAGAACAAAAGACTTGGAAATCAGTTGTCAGTGGTGGAATGTTCAGCCACAGAATGAGGCATGGAGATAGATGGTGATGAGTATGGGGAACAAGCAGGAGTATCTTGTAACGAGTAAACAAGCATGCTTCAAACCTAAGTTCTTCAAGAAAACATTTCAGATTGTTGTGGGAAGGAGAAATAGATATTTTTTGCTGAAGTCACCAGAGTGCACAAGCTACTTTTTGGTTTGTGACTTTGGACTGATGAATGTGGATGCAGCTCAGACCTCAGCATACCAGAGAATGCTTCACTGTGCTGGTGCCTCCCAGGCACTTCCCAAATTAAACTGCCCATAGTAATTGCACTGTTTGGTAGGAAATCTCCAGTTCATGTAGTCTTTAAATACACCTTTGCTAAATGTTAAATAGTAGCATAATGCTACTTTATAACAATGTAAGAGACTATATGAATGTGGTTAAATAAACAGAAATAAAAGTGGTAATTATCTAGAATTACTCTGCAATGTAATACATTAAAAAATAATCGATAATGGTTTTCCTTTGCCTTGAAAACATGAGCTTTTATTTTTCTGTGTGGTAATTCTAAATCATTTGATCACATTCAGGCAGCAGATCAAATTAAGAAGCTGTATAATCTTTTCTTGAAAATTGATGCCACTCAGGTTGAAGTCAATCCCTTTGGTGAAACTCCAGAAGGGCAAGGTAAGAAATTGAAGGAAACAAATGAATTAATTATAATTATTTATTTATGCAAAATATAAATTAAATTGCATAGAAAGATGTAGCAGCAGCTTTGCATTAATTTCATTTTGTAATATAATTTAAACAACATTCATAAATATTCCCTTGGCAGATTTTATATTTCAATACCTTTTGTTGTTTCATCCCAATACTGAAAGTGTTGGCTTCTACATGTTTTGCCTGGTGAAAGACAGCAACATTTTCTGCCCTTCTGCTTATGTACAAAGTTGGGGTTTTCTTAATTTTGTTTTTTTGGGAGTTTTTTTGAAGGTTTTTTTTTTGTGTGCATTAATGCTGCTAGAATTACTGAGATTGTGTGGAAAGAAACTTGTTCTATGTTTGCATTCATATGGGTAATTTAAATTTTAAAGTGCATGACTCTGCAGTCTGCTAGAGCACAGGCCAAATTTCAGCTGAAACAGACACTTGGCTTCATCCTTTGGGAAGAAAAAGGGTCACTGAATCTTCCTGCACCATGACTACAGGGCTGAGGAGCTGAATTAGCTTTCACCTCATTGTAATACTTGATATTCCAGCTAAAACCTTTCCTTCTGCTTGTCATTTTTGTCCAAGGGACTTGGACAGAGGTGAGGAAAGGAGGAACTAAAGGTGCCTGTGGGATATTGAGATACAGTAGGGCTGATCCAGGGGGATCACAGTTCCCTCCTCCCTGTTCCATTTCACTGAGGTGCTGAAGGCTTATTTGGTGGGTACCAGGAGGGGAAATTGGTGTGCAAGTAGAGGCAAGTGAGGGAGAGGACAGTAAGTAATGAGAGGAAATAAAATACGGTCCTTAAAGATTGGAAAGAGCCATGGTGGTGCTCACTTTGGATCCTTGCTGGAGTCCTGCCAGGTGGCACTATGAAAATAAAGATTTGGATGAGTTATCAAGTTAGCTCTTCTGGCATGGCTGTGCGTGTTTAGTCAGAAGGGCTTAATCTGAGGGATGGTGAGAGGTTTTGTGTTGTTTTCCCCAAGGTTTTTCCCCTTGTGTTTGGCATCCAGGAAGCTGAGGGGCAGAAACAGAGTGGGTTTCAAGCTGTGAAACCCATCTTGCTCTCAGAAATGCACAAGAGTCTTCCTGTGCTTATTCCTGTTTTGCTAGCAGTTTCTCCATTTGAAATATCTTAAAGGAGAACAAAGATAAAATAAATGGAAGAACATTTGCCTAGCTTAATGCAGCTCTTCCTAATGATAAAATATAAGTCTCTGTATGAAGCCCATTTTTCTTGTCCAAGTAATGGATAAGATGGATTTATTTCTTGCTGTGTTTTGTTTTTATCACTTGTGTGGATTTCCGTCAGGTTGTATGCATCCCTTGTTTAATATCCTAGTAAATTCTTTGATAACACTAGTGGGTCAGAAGCCTGAAACTTCCCTTTTTTTGTTGTTTGTTTGGTTTTGTTTTGTTTGCTCTCAGTGTAAACTGTTGAATTGGCAGATGACAAAAATCCTACACTGCTAACAAAAACAACAGAAGTACTTCATGAATATAAGTGTTGGAGCATTCTTTGATATTTGTTTGGGAAAAAAAATCCGTTTGTATAATCTATCATGCATGTAACAATGTGCTTTTGGTAGTGAAAATGGTTTGATAAATATTAATACATGTTTTTGCTGCTACTTTCTACAGCATGGCCTTTGTTAAAGATGAATGTTCTGTAGAAATGAGTTTCTATTAATGTGACATGGAGGATGTTTGTAAGGTAAACAGAGCTCTGAAACTGCAGTTGTACTCTAGCTTTGAGTGGGTTTAGCAATTTAAAGCACCTGAAAGCTTGAAGAAGAAAAAATATCTTATTTCATTTTGCTAAAAAAATAATTAAAGCAGCTCTAGTGCATTAGAAGGAAGTTAGGAACTGCAGATATTTCTGCTTCTGGCACATTCCCACATGATGATTGACCAGGTAAGATCTGGACTCTTCCAAGAGATTTATTATACACACTTATGAACAATTTCCTGAAACTGCAGTCAGTGAAGTGAATTTTGATAGTTTTAATTTAATCCGTTATCAGTTGCAAGTCAAATATTATAAAAAAAATTAGAAAGAATCAACATCAAAAGACCAAAACAAGAAAACCCAATGCAAATCAAAACATACAGTTGAGACTCTCCTATTTGTGTAAATGTTTGGTTTGCTGTTTCCTTAGCTATTTCTTCCTAAGTTAAGAAACTATATATTAAACAGTTACATTTCCACCAAACAAGGTTGTGTGTTTTGTTATTTTAATTGATGTGTATTTATAGCAAAGACTAAAATTTTCCTCTTAATTGTCATTGACCTCCAGATGTGTGCAATGCTCATAAACACGTGCCCATGGACATGTCCCAATGGCAATGGGAATAAAAAACACCAGCAGACAGAAAAAACTTAGAGATTTTTATGGACACAGCATTTAAAAGCACTTAAATTTGATTGGTTTGCCTTGAGAAATCAATTATGCTTAGGTCAGTAATTATAATCTGAACATAGTACAAGGGAAATTACTTGCATAGTAATATGATAAGTGTATAGTCTTACATTTACTTAGAACATTTTAATCTAATGAGGCATTTGCCTATGCAAACCCATAGAAATAATGAGTCAGAAAATAGGCAAATAACACTCTACAGGCATTTCTGTTACTGGTGTGTTTATGTGAATATTGTGGCTGCTAGCCAGTCCTTTGTGTCTTTTATTTAAAATGGAGTCAGATTTAGCAACTTCTTAATTTGTTTTTACAACCATAGTGGATGTTGATATTGATGAGAAGGTTTGTATTTACTTTCTTAATTTCCTTGATTTAAAAGTAATCTTTTGGTCATTTTTAACGTATTTGGCTTCAGGTTTTTTGAGCTCTTTAACGAAATAATGTATGTATAGTTAGTAACATCAGAAATTCAAAATATGGCTAAGGAAAGCCTTTTGTGGTGCTCAACTCTGAATTACTGCATGTTACCACACGTGGCTTTGGGTTGGTGTTGCCTGTTTGATCTGTAATTCTTTCAAAATATGGAAGATAAGCTCTCCTCTATCATGGCTGCAGTCCACCTGTCCACATCACAAAAACTGCCCTCATAACCTACAGGAATTTTGTTTGTAGCAAAAAACAGAGAAGTTTGTAAAAAAACGGAGAAGATCTTTCTGTGTGGTGTGGAGATCTTGCTGTGCCTCTTCTCAATAAAGGATTTATGGAGAACCTGTCCCTTTCCTGCTGGACTCAGTGCTAGGACTTCAGCTGCTCTCATATTGGAGGCAGCATCATTCCCAAATCAACCTCTGGAGTAGCTGTAACATTTCAGAAGCTCTGGCTGACTGTAAACTCTAAATGCCCTGAGTGTTGTTTTATTTTCTCCTCCAGTTGTTTGCTTCGATGCCAAGATAAACTTTGATGACAACGCAGAATTTAGGCAAAAAGAAATATTTGCCATGGATGACAAGTCTGAGAATGAGCCCATAGAGAATGAAGCTGCCAAATATGACTTAAAATATATAGGACTGGATGGAAACATTGCTTGCTTTGGTAAGAACAAATACATCCAAAAGGCATTTGAAAACAAATTTACGGTTGTTCAGTGTATATAATTTGTTTACATCTGACATTCAGGCCACCCTTGGCAGATTTTCAGTCTGTTTTACCGAGTATTTCTGCAGTGTTGTCTGTCCTTCTACAAGGTCTTGCAGGAATGAAACTGAAATTGTGTGGGAACTGTGCTGATGGCCACAGCACAGAAATAGAGCAGGAGTGGTGTCAGAGAGGAGGCAGGCTGAGCAGTTCCAATTTCTGAGCTTTTAACATGATGTAATTGGTCTTTCCAGTAATTAAAACAAAACAAAAAAAAAGTCATCAAAATCTCATCATTCATTTAAAAAAAAAAAGAGTGTGTTACTTAAAAGACACTTGAAAAGTATGTTTGTATAAACGTGACATTCCCAGTTACAATTGATATTAAACTCCATTTCCATTTATGAAAGCTGCTAAAGAATCTGCCTGGAAATGTCAGGTTTTTTATTTTCCTGAAGTTTCTATAGAACAGAAATTACTCTGCTGTTTAGAAGAGATAAGTAGAAAAGTCAGCTCTGCTCTAAATAATTTTCATTTTGTACAAATTCTTTTAGTCAATACAACATTTTATTATTAATCTAATTAAATTAGGTATTTCTTTTCAACTTGATGAGAAAATGCCCAGCATTTCTATTGGCTCAGATGTGTATTCCAAACACAAATCTGGAAGATTCTGATAATGTGTTGCAAGTGACAGTGAGACTTCAATCTCAATATTAAAAAAAACAACCAAAAGATTCCAAAACTCTAATAATAATTGACTACATTGTGCTATTTTTTTAGTAGTCTGTATTCTGGGTGACACAGGAGTCTTTGTCCAACAGGAGCAATGTAAAGGGGACACATAATTCTCCTCACTTTTCCCAGTTTAGATCTTCCTTCCCATGGAAATGCTTCTAGATGGGTGCAAATCTAAAATAATAGGCAGTTTCAGGAGCATCTGAGGTCTGTCCCCAAAACTGAGTTATCTGTGATACAAAGCATCTGCTGCTATCAGAGTGATGGGAGAGGAGCTTAAAGAGTCAATTTGTCCTTCACATCACTCTTCCCAGAAATTTTTATGTCTTTGTATTTTTAATAAAATCAGAAGGTTCCACATTGCCACAATTAGAACGCTTAAAGGAAGGTGCACATCTAAACTCTAAAAAAATCTAAATGTTGGTGTGTTTGCACCAGATTTTGAATTATTCATTGCATTGGATATCCTTCAATAGCTGCTAGTATTTAGAAATAATTGCTATGTAACATTTTGAGCCCTGTTCTGGGGTTGTGTTGATACATTTGAAGCCTTCTCACAAATCTTATCCATGTGATTTATAAGCCCTTGATGTTTGCAATTACAGTCAATGGAGCTGGACTTGCAATGGCAACGTGTGATATAATATCCCTGAATGGTGGAAAGCCAGCCAACTTCTTGGATCTGGGTGGAGGTGTGAAAGAAGCACAAGTCTATCAAGCATTCAAGCTGCTGACTGCTGATCCAAAGGTAAGAATGTTGGGTTTGGACTGGGAGCTTCCCTGTGCAGTAATAGGGCTGAGCAGGACCATGAACAGTGCAGAGAAAAAAACAGATCATGGTGAGAACACTGAGAGTGAGTTCCTAAAGGGCTGATCTGGGAGGAAAACAATGTCAGTATGAACCACTGGACAGACTTTGCTGTTCCTGATCCATACTCAGGGTTGCTGGTGAGTTGTGAGTGGGAACTTTCTCAAGGCAGTTCAACACAGCAGTGCAGATGTGTTAATGCTGGGCATTGCAGTGCTGGACTCAGACATCTCACTTCTAAAATGGAATTTGTCAGACTTAGAGGCTTAAAATATCATTCCTAATAGTAAACTGAAGAGAGAAATGGGGAAATTAAGCAAATAGCCAATTCTAAGGGCTGAATAGTACTCTTTAACTCAAGGTTTCTAAAATATCTGACTCTGCACTGCAGGATAATCTGTATTTAATTAACATTCCCAGGCTGGAATCATAGCCTGGAACGTTCTGACACTTCCTTTTGCAGATGGAGCTGCAGTTGCTCTTTTCTTTTTTGAACAAGAGGAGAAGGCATTAGTCTGTGTGTACTGAGTAGAAGTTATTTCTAGAGATGTGTGTTGAGGTCATTGGTCCTCTGTGCCGACAGAGCTAGAGTATCTGCTGAGAGAAGATTGATCAGGCGTGGGCTTTGGAGCAATGCCAGCTGCCCATCCTGCCAACGTGGAGTTCTGCTTTTGTGTGCAGCCAGAACTTTGTTGCTGTTGATATTTTTACTAATGGAAATCTGTCGGAGGGCTTTGATCATCTTTCCCATCTCCTGCACCTAAGCATCACAGCTGAAGTCCCTGTCTCAACATATTGCTTCTTTTTGTGGATCTGGCTTCATCTCCTTTATCTCACTTTTTCTGTGATTCCAGTCATCTTCCTCGTGTTCATTGTGATGTGATGCTAGCTTCTAAATGCCACCTTTCCTGTGACAATTACAGTGCTGTAATTGCATGCTCTGTGCAGCAGTAAGTGACAAAATGTTGTGGCTTTTCAAATAGAGGTGGATGTTGTTCGCAGCAAAATTTCAAAGCAAAACGAGGAAGAAAATTTAGAGTACAAAATAAGCACAGGTCAACTTCACATTGCAAGCTCTTTGCAGTTGTAACTCTCCCTGCATATTTTTTAAGCACCTGGTACCTTGATGTCTCAAGTGTTTGTTGTTTGAGTTGTTTGTTTGAGTTGCTCTGCAGCGCGTGCTCCGCGTGATGATCTGGGTTTGCCTGAGATGGAATTTAATTCTGAAACTTGTGTTAGTGGCAGAGAAGCAGGTGCAGTAAAGTCTCAGATACACAACTTAGCTGGTGATTATCACTGTGCTAAGTAGTTTCCACTGTCTGCTGCAGCACAAACAGCAGGTATTAATTTTGGTGATGAAGCTTACTGAGTTTAAACAATTTTAAAGCAAAAAGGCATTCCAGTAGCTCTCAGCTACAGAACATCTGCGTGCCCAACATTTGACTTGTAGTTATATCCTTCTATTATACATTCTGCTTATATGTTACTGCTTAACTATTTCTGACTGCATACACCAGGGCTAGTGAAGCTCTGCCAGTGAGAGAAAGCAAAAAGGGAGCATGGAAAGGGCCTGGATTGGGCATTTGTGCTGGGGCTGTGCCATTCCTGGCATTGACTGGCTGAAGATGCAGAAGGCAAAGCATTTCATGTTTTATTTCATTCTGTTCAGAAAATACAGCAAATGTCTGTTATTTCCTCTCCTAATACACCATTAGCTCAATATATAATCAGAAAATTGAATGTATCCTCTCTTTTCTTAACTAATGGGAGGGTTTCAGTCCCAAGAGTCTTTGTGGCTAATTCAGCATTCACAGGTTGTGTGTGGTCAGTCATTTCCCTGTGACTTTAACTTGATTCTCACCTGGTTTGATAAGATAAAAATTTGTTCTTGGGAACTTGAGATTCAGTTAAATTTTGTAAATATACAAATGTCTGGAGAGTAAAGAAAAAAAAATGTTTTTCAGGGCTGTGATACTTGCTGGTTTTTATTTATGCTGGCAGAGTTAAGGACATTGCTGGAGATGAAATTTTCCAGAAGGAAAGGTTCAACTGAACTTTGGAAAAGATCCCTTTCTCTCTCTTTATTTGTCTTTAAAATGTCTATTTATATTAAAGAAAAAAAACCACCACAACAACAACAACAACAAAAAAACAGAACAAAAAAACCCGAAACAAAACAAAAAGAAAAAAAGTCCAACCCTAAACAAACCAAAAAACCACACACTCCCCCCTCCTCCCCCCTAGACAAACAAAATAAACAAATCAAGATATGCCATGATTTGATTTAGTGAAGCTGAGGTTGTTTTCAGGAAAAGTGAAGATTTGGGCTGGTGGTTTCCTGCTGCTTCAATCTGTCAGCTATCTGTAATTCTTGTAGAAAAAAAAAAAAAAAAAAAAGTGTGAGGGTTTTTGTTGCAAAAGGTGATCCACTGGCTTTTGGATGGAAATGCTGTCCCTGGAGCCAGTGACCCTTTTTACACTCTGCTGGTTTTGTTTGCTGTCTGCCATATCCAATACTTCCTAGGTTAGACAGGTCACTGCAATGGTTCTGAATTCCTTTCTATTCACTGTCTAAATTCCAATTGCCTTTTTTTTTTTCTTTCTATCTTCTTTTCTTTTCCTTCTTCCTGCCTGTCTTGTGTGTATAAGTTTGTGCTGTGCATCTGCTCTGGCAGGAAATGTACAGTCTTCCCTGTTTTTAGATACTGGCAGGAAAGGGAAAGACAGCTCAGCTCTGGCAGTTCAAGCTGCTGGGAGACACTGCAGGAGCTTCATTTCTGCCCTTTTGTCCCACAGTGAAGCAGAAGGGGTTGTTTCTTTTGGTATTTCTGAGGTTCTGGGTGGTGCCTGGCTCTCCTCTGCATGTGTGAATTCCTGCTCCAGGCATCCCCACAAGGTCCTCACTCCTGAGTACTCTCACATCCTTGCCAAGCTCCACAGCTGCCTGTTTTTGCTCATCCTGGTTACCACAGGATGACTGTTTGTAGGATTCAACAAGGTTTTTTTGGACAGGCTGAAGCTGAAAAACTCTCTGCTCCCTCCTGGATCTCCAAGGGCTTGGCAGGGGAATCTCAGCCCTGGCACCTGGGGCAGTTCCACTGACCCTGCTGTCTGCAGGGCTGTTCCTCTCCTGTTCTCACTCCTCTCTCCAGCTGCTGTTTTGCAGTTTTCTGAGCCCTTCTGAGCTCTGCTATCCCAGAGGTGATGCCACTGTCCCTGGTGGGCCCAGGCTCCATTTCAGAGCTGATGGCATCAGCTCCATCAGACACAGGGGAGGTGTCTGGAAGCTCCTCACAGAAACCACCCCTTGTCCCCTGCTGCCAGAACCTGGCCTCACAAACTCATACAAAAGCCAGCTAAGCTGTAAGCAGGTTTGTTTTACCATCAGCACACTCCAGCCCTGATTTTAGCAATGGACTCCTATTAAAAAGTGTGGCAGTTAAAGGCCAACATGGTTTGTTGTTCTTTTTCTCCTTTTCCCACTAAAGTTCCTTTGAAAACCTTTTCTGAGGCCTGTCATTGATGATATTACTAAAGACTCACCAAATCAATTGATGTTAACAACTGTTGGCTTGATATTTAGGCAAAAAACTTTTGACAGAAAGACAAACGTTTCTCGGGGAAAAAAATATTCTGTATTGACATCTGTTAATAATTAATATCAAACACACACAAGACTTTATGTTTTTATCTAGTCCAAATTCTGATTATTGTCTTAATTATATGGAATAGACAATCATTCCTGTCACCTTGCTTTGCCTGTTGATGTTCAGATTTTTCTCTGTGCCCACCACGTAATTGGCACTGATGTGTGTCAAGCAGAGAGGTTTTGGGGCTTTTGTTTTCCAGGCATCTGAGAGAGTGACCAGAATTCTGAAAATGGATATCATTATACCATAACTTTGTAATTCACTTCTTTTCCAGCTGTGTTTGGTGTGAAAGTAATAGAGTTTATACATCCTTATTATACAAGACATTTTTATCACCAGTTTATCCTTTAGGCTTCAGGGGTTTTAGTATTAGCTTTCTTAACATTTGCAGTCTGTTATGTGGCAACAGAAGGAATAGCATTATACTAAGAGGAAAAATTTGGGATATTCTTTTCTTAGATTTCAGAAAAAAAAATAAAGTTGCCATGAATAATGTATTTGGTCTTTATTTTAAGTAATTAATTTTAAATTGAGTGGGCTAGTTCAGTTCAGACCATTCAAAACATCTCCAAACACTCAGGCAGATTGGGATATAATAACTATAATTGTGTGTTTCTGGACTGTTTGCTCTCACTCTGCTACTTTAAACAGTGACCTGCTCAAGGGGAAAAATTTTAAAAATACAAGCATTCCAAATGCCACATTTCTGTGATTGGGAACTTCCTCACGGTTAGAGCACGGCTGTGGACAGTTTGCTGCATTTAACTGATGGTCAGAAGTGGATTTCTCAGTGTTACAATAAAGCAAACCCATAAATCAGTAGGAACTGATAACCTTCCCTATCACACATGCAGCCTATGTCAGTGTGCATATAATTTTGGAGAAAAAAGGGAAATGTAAATAAGATTCAATTGTGGACATAAAATAGAGTGTTAGCACTGAATCTGTTTAAATTGTCAGATTTCATGTCATTTCAGACAATTTAGAGGAACCCTGTTCTTACAGACTCGTTAGGAATCTTTTTGCTTTCTCATTCACATATCATGCACCTTTTACTCACTTCATTACCCAGCTCTGCCTTACACAGCATGAAAATTCTTTACACCTTGTGTGTTTTTCTGATTCACACAAGAGAGTGAAGCATCCTATGCTGGTTTGAGCACTCTCAAACCCTGTAGCTGAAGAGCCACTCTAATGCAGTTATCTGTGTGCTGCACTGCTCTGTTCCACAGGTGTAAACTGCTGCTGCAGTGCCCACACTCTGCATGGCCCTCACAGCTCCAGCTGGGGATCTCAGAATGGTGACACTTGAATTTAGTGAACACTTTTGGAAGTCGAGGCTCTGGCTGCTGTTTTTACCCCTCTGTGTGAACTGTGGGTTGTGATGCTCATCTACCCTCTACAAACATTGATCAAAAATTAAATAGCTTGTTAAAGAAGTTAAGTGCTATGAAAATGATAAAAGTTATCACTGTTCCTTCACTACTCGTTACAGAGCCCTCTCCTCCTGGAAGTTTAGTGCTCTACACTGGTTTTGTAGAAGCGCAATATTAAATTTTTAAAAAGAAAATCATAATCAATAAACCTGTCGTATTTTTTGCTAGAAATTTTGACATTTCTGTAGGATGTTGTCTGATCAGTCAATTCCACATACTGTTTGGAAGCTGGATCTTGCTACATCACCTTAGTATCATCTTCTATTAGCCCAACAGAGGAGCATCTTTGTTTTGAGGGGGAGTAAACAGGCAGGTAGAGACCAACTTTTCTGTGATTTCACATATACAAATGATTCAAGGGTTGAAAGAGGAATCAGACACAGAAAGGTGAAGGAGCCTTCAGTTAACCTGAGCAATCTGCCTGGTGCTGCAGGTCAGTGTCTGCCTCAGGCAGGAAATAGGGGTTAAGAGCACCAAAGAAATGTGGCTGTATAGGGTAACTGTTCTGAAAACATTGCAAACAAAAAAGATAGATGAGTCCTACAGCAGTTTATTTTAGGAATTCGTACAATATCCAGCACCACAAGTTTTCAGGGACTAAGCTAAACAAGCAATTATCCAGGAAGTGGATGGTCTGGAGCTCCCTTTCTGTGTTTCAGAGAACAGCTCTAAACATAAAGCTGTGATTGGTAATTTTGTGGGAGCAATAATGTCTTGACTCTGGAAGTTTAAGATTATTCCCATAAAATGGGAATTTGTGGAGGTAGAGAATACCTATTAGGGTGCAGAAATATCTTGAAAAGCTGGGTAAAGTTCACAAAGGCATATTGTGTTTTTTGTCTCAGAAATTTGTACAAGTGTTTTGCCTTTAGATAATGAAGCAGCTCATGGTTCTTTTAAAGACACTGTAGCTTTTGAGTTTATAGGAGTAGTTTAGGAATGTCCCCACATTTTTAATTAGCTCTGCATTGGTGAGAAAATACAGACTAATAGAACTATAGCAAGGATTCTTTTCTGATGTGCCTTTGCAGTTTTTCAGAATTAATATGAAATGACTATTCATCTTTTAAAACACTTTAAATACAGAAAAGTCATTCTTTCATTTCACTGAGGCACTTTTACAGACTGATAGCATATTGACAATATTTATGAAAATGGGAGGACAATTATGCATTTAAAATGCATAATTGAATTGTCTTGATTTATAAGCAAAAGTAAAATATTTTTCAAGAGCGTGTGTAGTATTGAGTCCTAAGTAATTGATATGTAAATATACTTTAATATGAATCTGCCATTATTTATGGGCACTGACAAGTTGAATGCCTTTTTGGCATTTTACAGCAGGCTATAATTAATCCCACAAACTGGATATGAAAATAAAATTTTTAAGTGAGAGGAAAACTTGCAGTGATTTTGCAATTGTTTCCTTCGCAGCAGAATAGGGAAAATTCACAAGTGTTTTCATAGATAGTGAAAGCTGGCAAATTTGTGGAAGAACCACAACAAACTGAGCTGTTTGGTTGGGATGGAACTTGAAGTGGTTTTGGGCTTATTATCCTTTCTGTAGTGTTGTCCCTTCTAGAACAGGGAAAGAAGAGCAGGAATTTCCATTTCCTTGGAGCACAAATGGCATCACCCTCCTGAGACAGCTGCTCTGTGGACAAAGCTTGGTGCATTTTCCTGCTTGTTTGAAGGTGTGCTTGATTAGTAATCAAAGTGAGAGGGGATTTTGTTACTGGCTTTGGTTGGTAATGCTTGGGGTTGGAGAATGTGGACTTTTCTGAGGTATCCATTAGTGAGCTGAGATGGCTGAGCTTGTGGGAAGTGTTTGGGAAGGACATGGGAATAATGGCTATGGGACCTGTTTCTTATAATGCATCTTGGTTTGCAATGCAAGATGTATTCTATTCCCAATCTGTTGAAAATGGTTTTCTTTACCTCCTGGGGGAAGACAGCAGGTGCCTTCTGTCAATGGGCAGCTGTTAAACCCAGGTGGAGCAATGTTCCTTATCTCTTCCACAACCCATCCTCCCTGCAGGGGATATCTGCTGTTAATGGGCCATCGAGGCTCACTGAATGACTGATACAATTACATCATCCCACTGGGAGATGCTCCACCCAGGGGGAGGAGCCGACCATTCCTACCTGGATAACACCTGCAATTCTGAACTCCAAGGCAGCCTGTTTTCACTGGATTCCAGAGGAAGACTGGACCCATCTCACCATCACTGCACCCTTTCTACAGGATCATCTCTAGTCCAACAGAACCACATCTGTTACTCATTTTGGAGAACTTATTCTGTACTGCTTCCAACACCCTGTCTCACAGGGTGTCAGGTCTTATTCTGACTCATATTCAGTGTTTCTAGGATTTTTTTGTTTGCTTGGGGCTTTTTTCATACTAATACATTGGTATTTTTAATATTCCAAGAACTGTTATTCCTATTCCCATATCTTTGCCTGAAAGCCCCTTAATTGCAAAACTATAATAATTTGGAGGAAAGGGTTTTACATTCTCCATTGCAAAGGAAGCTCCAGCTTTCCCTGGAAGACACCTGACTTTCCAAACCAAGAATGTCACAGCCTGGTGTCACCATCTCACACACCAAACCAGGGCCTCAGGTGGAAGGTGATGGATCCAGGCAGTAAATCTCCATCCTGAACATCTTCCCAGCATCCCTGACTGCCAAAGGCCTGATGTCATGTCCAGAGTGTGCAATAGAATGTGCAGATAAAGCTGCATGTCTTGGGTTTGCCCAGTAAAAGGAAATGCCATATAAAATACATCAAATACAGAATAAAATAAAATACAGAAAAATAGAATAAAGAATAAAATAGAAAAAAGAATAAAATACAGAAAAGTGGTTAATACTTCACTGGGACATCCAAATTGATTAAATTTTGAAAATTTATATGACTCATTTCCCAATTAGCAAGGATAAAAAGAGAAGATATTTTGGGAAAGTCAATTTGGTAATTCATGTTGGTGAGATGAGTAATTTATTATGGATCTACTTTTAGATCATCTATCTAGCACACATACAGGAGAATGAAAGACAAATATTCTGATAATACAGGTAGGAAATAGTGTATTAAAAGAAAAGTTGTACGTGTCCTTACTTAAACTCTTCTGTAGAGAAAATCACATTTTAATTCTCATTATTTTTAAGTGGGTGTTGTAGCAGACCAGGAAAGTGTTTGTTCTTTCAATCAAAATGAAGAAATTTAATCACCTTGCCTCCATCTGTTCCTGATAAACTGGCCCAGATGATGAAATGTGTATCTTGGGTAGGTGCTTTCTGCCATTTGTGCTGGGTTAGACACACTCTTGTAACAGTGAAATAAATAACAACTGGTTTTACTTATCATTTCAGAAGCACCCTGGATGGATGGAGCACAGGTAGATAGGACTTCATATTTTTCTTATCGATAAGACTCAATTTGGGGAAAAAAACCGATAAACTATGACAAAATTAATAAGCATTTTTCAGTCATAAAATTATCTTTTAATGACAGAAGGGCCTGATATTGCCAAGATTTTTAGAGTGAAGATACATCTTTTTTTTTTTTAAGGTATCGTTGAGTGATGGAAAAGTTTTGGAAAAGACAAAATTTTTTTGAAATACAGCTTAATGAAAAAGGACAAAAGCTATTTCTCTTGAATCTCTGTTTTGCTTCAGGTAGGATTGAATTATTTCACAGCTTCATATTCATGCTCAAATTTAACAAGAATCAAGCCTGTTTCAAGTTTTAATATTTTATTATCCATTATTCTGAGTGGATTGATAAAGCTGAAATAAATGAGTCTATTCACTTTTAAAGCTTATCATCTGCTTAAGTAGTTGGCAAACCAAGTCCACATCTACCACAAATGAGCTCTTAGTCTTTTTGCTTCAGGTTTCACTTCATCTTCTAATAAAAAACCCTGCCCTGTCATAGGAAGATAAACTTGGCCCTGTTTCTCAAAAGATGTTGCATTTTTTTGTACCTGCCACACTCAACAGTCTCTACAGTCAAGTGTTTTCTTTAGAGTGGTGTGAAAAGTGAACAGTTTATTTCTTTTAGTGCTCCTAATTCCGATAGCAGACTGCAGAAAGCAGGAGTTTTTCCAGCTCCATCTCCCAGTGGCCAGTTGGTTCATGTCTGTAGTCTGAGGTGTGTGTAGGAATAGTCCCAACAGACTCCTGGGCATCTTCCCACAGATCCTTCAGTTGTTCCTCTGATTGGGTGGCTCCAACAGTTGTGCAAACTGTGAGTAAGGAATAGTGAAGTGTAGAGTCTGTGTAAAGCAATGTGAGGGATGAGACTGCAGAAAGCCACCTCAATGAGAGCTGAGCAAAGCCTGGGGACTGTCTCTGTGGATATACTGGATTTTGTGGGTATCACGCAGTTATGACCACGCATCAAACCTGAACTACCCTGGACAAAAAGCACATTATGTGCTGTTTGTGTCAGGTGCAGGAAGCACATGTCAGCCTCTTGATCTTTCAGTGACTTTGGCTTGAAATGTAAATGTAATGTATATTATTGTATAATTATGTATTTATAGCCCTGAGCTTAATCAACTTTTTGAATTTTCTTTTTGGTTCTACCTCATACATTTGGGGAGAGAAATACTCATTTGTTTTGGAAGCTTTTCTCTCTATATTAAACGTCCTTACATTTGTTTCTCTGTCCCAAACACCCTAGCAAATTCTGGTTTAACTCTGGTGAGCAGAAAAGGGGACATTTTTGCTGCCCTATTTTTCCACTCCTTTTGTGACAACTCAAAAGGAGGTTTTTTTCTCTGTCCCCTTTGTTCAACAGAATTGAACTCTTGCTTGCCATATGGGTACCTTTAAAAGCACTAGTGGGGAAAATAGTCACAAATACCTGTATTTAAAGAATGCATTCCCTCTCCATTATTAAAATGGCAATGTGGATTCCTTGCTGAAATGTGGACAGAAAACCCATTGATGGGATAACATCTGGGAGCTTGTGGGTGCCCAAGGAAGGGAAAACATCTGGGAGGAGGCAGCAGGTGGCCATGGGGGCTTGAAGGTACAAACTGGGATCCTGCTGCCTTTTGGCGTAGGTTACATGGCTGGGATCCTACACAGGCTCTGCTTGTCAAGGAAAACAGGGTCCCAAGTCCTAAGCATTTTCCAGCATTTTCCTATGTCTCTATTGTAAAGCAGAATAGAAATGAAATCTGTTTTGTTTTGGTTTGTTGTGTTTTCCCAAGGGTAGTACCTGAATGTTCAGAGCAACTGTCCCTTTAACTGAAAGGTTTTCTTTGGAAATCTGAAATCATTTTAATGGAAACTGTTGATTTTCCTTGGGGTTGGTAGACAACCACACATTTCAGGGGAAGAGAAGTGTCCCAAGGAGAAGAGCTAAAAGCTTGGGTTTTCATAATATTTTTTTATGGAAAAAGGTTAAACCATTTTGAGCCAAATTACTGGGAAAATTCCAGATAAAAGACAGCGCCTGTGTGTGGAAAGACAGGTGGGTAATGTCTTACCAAATAGATTTTTCTGAAATTACAAAAATGATTCAGATGTTTTCAGCAGAAAAATTCCAAACATTTTAAAGATTTTTTTTTTTGGGCAATTAGAGGAGTTGATTAGGAATAAGGTAGCCTTACTTGTTGCAAATAGTCATATAATTTCTTCTTTTTAGCCAGGATGGAGTAGGCATTGTACTACTGCAGCTATTACAAATGAATTTAAAAAACATTTGACTGCTTTTACAAAACCATTTTCACCCTGAATCTTCTGCTATGGCTGTCATATTCTTTCTCATTTGCATACACATTTTACTCATCAAATAAGTAGAGGGAAAAGAGAACTTTCTTTTTTAATTTTTACCTGCAGTTTGCTATGGTGAAGGTGAGTAAATCTGCAGATCTAGACCTGGCTGCTGCTCTGGCAGCACTTTGTGCACATTTCCACAGCCTGTTTTGTATGCAGTGCTGGCTGTTGCTGTACTTTAGAAACCATTTCTAATTATTTAAGGGTAAGCCTGAGTAACCAAAGAGCTGCAGAGCACCAGATGTTCATTCCCTGGGAACGTGGGGGAGAAGGAGCCTCCCTTGCTGTAAAAAACCTGCTCAGGGCAGAGGAGCTGGAGCTGCTGTGGCTCCCACATACCCTGTCATCCTCCCCCAGAGAACTCTGCAGTGCCTCAGTGCAGGAAACAGCAATCCTGCTATCAGTGCCCTAAAATTGGATTTCTGGGTGGCTGACAGGTGAGCTGACTGTGGAAGTCAGTATTCACTTTGCCAGAAAAGGGAATAATGAAATCTGCACCTTCAGACAGGGCCCTGTTCAGCAGAAGTGTGCATAAAACTCTGTCCTGTGGCAGAGTGATGCCAACCCTGTGATTAAAGCAGGAATCTTTGTATAAACTATGGATGGCACTTGTGAATGGTAGATTTGGAATTAATAGTGATAACACGGGAAAAGAGTGAAAACATCTCATTTAGAAAATAGATTACAGACATGCTTGTGTGGTGCAAGCTTTAATCTAGACAAGATTAAAACTTGAAAACGCTGAGGATTTCTTTTTTCTTAACTAAATCTTGATTAAGTCAACTTCCCAGAATACTGTTATGGGCCTGAAACAGGCAAAAAAAGGAAGAATCAATTATTGGGTAGAAATGAATGAATGTGCAGAGTCAATATTTTATAGTAGTTGGTGAAAGTTGAATGCCTGATGCCCAGCAAATCATTTGATTTAAAGGTTTGGGACTGCAATGCTTGACTTCTCATTGAAGAAATATGAAGGAGCAAATTACTATTTGCTCAAAAGTCACAGGAATCTTATCAGAATTGTTTAGTTCCTGCTGCTCCCTGGAGGTTTTCCTCTTCAACCACTGATTGAGTATGTGCTCTCTGAATTGTGAAGGATTTGCCTTTAATCAAAACTTCCATGGGGCTCTGTACAGTTGTTCTGGGATTTTTGTATGTATTACTTTGAGAGAATCTCCAATACATTTTTGTTTTCACTTAGTCATAACAACTGTGGAAGTAATTGAACTGAAAAGATAAAAACAATTAGAAGGATGGTGTCTACATATCAGCAACATTCCTTTAATTCTCTCAGTTGTGCTGAACATCTGTTGAACTTCCATAGAAAAGCAAATGAGTTCAGCCTTGCCCCTGAGCAGTGGAAGAGCTTCCACCTTCTGACCACTGCAGTGTGAGGCTTTTCATCAAAGAACTTCCTTCTGCCACTTGGTCAGCTCTGTCATTCCCTTTAGTCAAGAACTATTAGGAGGTTGTTTGGGGTTTTTTTCCCAAATCCAAGGAAAAAGGGGTGGGGGGGTGGGAAATATGTTTTCATATTTAGTGTCCACAAAAAAGGATTAAATCTATAGAGATATTTTCTGCAGCTCACTCTTATTAGGGATAAAATGTGCTGCCCTCTTCCACCTTTTGTTTGACAGCTGATTTGGTATTTCATTTATATTTTGGCCTTGCTGAGTTCAATGTGTTTGACCACACAGCACTCCAGAGCACTCACCAGAAAAAGGTGGCCACTGAACTTCCATGATTCATAATTTGCCATGTCAAACCAAAGGAGAAAATCTGGCAGAAGATTTCAGTAGAAACTATTATTGGTATTTTGCTGGAATTGGTGCTGCAGTTCTGTGTGGTGAGAGAGATTCCCTTTGTAAGAAGTTGAACAATACAAATACAAGATTGTCCCAGCAAGCCAAGAAGAGCAGCTCCACTCATGAATTCTCAGGTGCAGCCTCTTGGCTTATAAATCAAACCCTGTGTAATTCTAGTGCCAACTTCTTGGTCAAAATCTCAGCCCTGGTGCTGAATTTAATTACATGGTAGATCAAGAGCATGAAGTACTTTCATGTTTTTTAGGAAAACGTGGTCATGACTACTAAATAGCTTTTACTATTCCCTGAACTTGGTACAGGGATAATTGTTAATCACTCACCAAGTCCCTCATTTTCTCACTTCTTACAGTCAGAAGTGCTGTAAGGCCCCAGAGTCACAACATCACCCTCAGCAGAGGAAGATGATGTTTATCAGAAATCAAGGGAACTTGGAATTAAGCTAAAAGTGCTTCAAAAGTGGGGCTCTTTTCTCTCTCTCAAGAGAAGGAAAACTTCAGTGAATATGATTGAGCTGTCTCAGTTCTTTCTCAGGTTTTGATATATTTTCATCAGCTGATTTGCTCCACAATAAAATGCTGCAAGGGAATTATTGTAATACAGAAGAAAATACTGTTTTGGTCAGCTCCTCCTTCTCTAGAGGTACATTTAATATGCTAATGCAACTTTTTTTTTGTTACTTTGGGGAATCGTATTTGCAGAAAGTGGAAATTTATTTAGGAAGTCAAATATTCCACTCCATTCTCACACTGGGGAGGAGGGGCTGGTTGAGTTGGTTGTTTTTCTGGGGTTTTTTTAAAGAATTTGTTAGGCCAGAACAGCTCTAGAGGCTTTAAGTAAAGTGCTGATTGCCCTGTCAATCAGGGTGCTGAGGAACTGGGAACTTCACAGATTGATGCTTGACAGAATAATTAGAAAACTGTCACTTGAAGTAACCACTCTGGTGTTCCCTAAAGAAATGTGCTGGTGCCAAATGTGTGCTGTCCAGATCTAGAGGTTAAATGTTCCCTAAGACAAAACATAGCATGTCACCAGAGAAAATTACTTCCAACATGCTGGGGAAGTGATGCTCCTCGGGTCCCTAAACAGGGACTACACAGTTTATTGAGCTTACCTGCTTTGATCTTGCTCATGTATTCAAGAGCTTTTTCAGCCCTGAACGAGGGGGTTTAACTTGGTAACCCACTGAGGCATTATCTAACAATTTAGATAGCAGAGGGTCTGGAAGGGTTGGACGCAAAAGCACTTAAAGCTGTAACAATATTTTCCAGTTCTGGAAAGGTTTTAAGGCAATTCTCCAAGTATTTTTCAGTCCTTTTCACTTAAAATAAATGGAGGCAGGTAATACCATGTTTCTTTCTTAATCCCTAGCTTTTAAGGAAACTCGGATTTTTTTGTGATTTTGGGTTAATTTGGGGGCTGCTCTGAGGAGCACAGGACAGGGGCTGTGACATTTATGTGCCTTAGTTTTCACTTGTGCTGGTGCTATGTGGTCTGTGTGGGGGCTGGGATGTCAAGGCTTCCAGGAATCACTTGTGGAATCTCAAGCAGGAAAGAACCAAGGAAAGTCTCTCCCAGGAAGAGTTTCTATGGTAGAAAACTGTTCTCCAGAATGAACAAAATAAATTTATCTTTTGCAACCACACTTGGCTTAGCCATTGAGTTGAGGTTTGCCTAATTTGCAGCTCAAAGTTTATTTTAAGGTGTAAGGGGCTTTTTCAGTATAAGTTTTTTCCCGAAATTGTTTATGGATTCTCCAAGCAGTAAATACAAAGGATAATTCAAGATTTTAATTGAAAGCAGGCACTTTCCTGTTGATGTGGAATTTTATAGGAAGATACACTTTATTTTGTCACTCCACTTCATACATGAGAGTGGTTTCCTGATTACTGCTATCTGTAGGACTGAATCTTGAATTGTGCAATTCTCCTGACAAGGAAAAACTGCTTCAATAAGTTGGAATGAGTGAGTTGTAGATGCTCAGGTTGCATTTCTCAACGCTCACACTGGAGCTGCTGAGACTGTGTTTGCAATGGATCTGTCAATCACAAGTGCAAGTGTCTTTTTCTTTGAACATTACAGATACTGAAGGTCGGTGCTTCTATGGATTTAACTGAGAATAATTTTGAAATTTCTATTTCCAGAGTTGGAGATGAAATTTCAAAACTGCCATAAGGAGAGAAAAAGTTTCATGTCCACGAGCAATCAAGGTCTGATTGTCTCCTGAGTGAGATATTTCTATTACTTATAAATCTCCTGGTACCAGAGTGTTAGTGCTGGTTTGCGTTAATCTACTAAGATCATATTGCGTCCTTAATGCCTGTTTAGTTCTTTTCGGTGCAGTGTGAATTAAACTGATTTTTTCCCCTAGTTAAAGCATCTGTGCAGTTACTCACATGCACAGAGCCAAGCAGTGTTCACTGTGTGCAGCCAAGTGTCCAAGGCCAGGCTGGATGGGTCTTGGAGCAGCCTGGGATAGTGGAAGGTGCCTGTGCCCATGTCAGGAGGTGGAATGAGATGAGTTTTAAGGTTCTTTCCAGCCCATTCTGAGATTCATTTTAACACAACACAGTTCCTATGGTCACAACAGCTCTGTAGCATCACTTCTTGGAAAATCATTCTAGGAATACAGGAGGAGCTGTCTCAGCTTACAAGAAAAACAGGAGTAATTTCATTTGATGCCTTAAGTTTGAGCTTTCATGTTTTTCAGATTCTGTGCTGCCCAGGGGTGCAGTTTCGAGCCTCATATTAAGTAACAGTAAGCTCTATTCACAGGATAGGTAGACAAAACAAATCCTTTTCCTGCTGCACACCAAGGACAACTTTCAGCCCCAAAAGCACAACAAGGGTGGGCTGAAGAGAGGCACAAGAAGGATGGGACCTCACAGCCTGAAGCTGTAATTGGACAATTCAACCTCAATATGCAAATGGACCAAAATTTTTTAAAATGTAAGCTCTCATGACTGGTCAGCCATTTTGTGATCATTTTTAGTCCATCTTGGGTGTAGCCTTGGCCAGGCCCTGTCCTGCCTAAGGTGTACTCTAAGGGCATTTCAGTAAACAGCTACTTTATTCTCTGGCTCTGTCCAGTCTCTGTTTCAGGTCAGCCTCCCTAAGAAATCACATTCAGCTTAGAAATATCATCAGGAATAGGTGAGATGGGGATGATCTGTTTTTTGAGACAGGATGAAGGCAAAGGACTTGTTGAAGGCAGGATTCTCCTCTTCCATAAGGTGGGGTGCTAAGACAGAATCCTTTCCTTGAGACTGTGTCTGAAAGGTCCAAATTCTGCTGGAGTTGGAAATTGTTTGAGTTACTGTTCTTCCTCAGCTGCTGGCTGCCTGCACAGTGAAGGGAGCAGGTTTCTCCATGTGTTGGATGCAATGCAGTGAAGCACTGATTGTCCACTGGGTCAGGGCAGTTGGTGCAAAACACACATTTCAGTACAGTTTATGTTGTTTTTTTACCCAACCACTCTTCAGATTTCAAAATGGTTCATAAACTAACTTTTCACTGACACAACTTTTCACCTGCTGCATCAGTGACAAAATTGTTTCCACAGAAACTGATTTCCTCCAAAGACCAACATCAAAAAGCCAAAATCAAATAAATGGCATGAAATAGAATGTGATGGTGCAGATGCTCTATCTTTATGATTATTGTCACTCATGGGGGGAAAATCCATGTAGGACATTCCTATCTCTGGCACCCATTAGAGACGTTGTCACTTCAAGCTCACAGCAGAGAAACATTTAGAGGCTCCCACACCATCTCCTATTAATTTTTCGTCCCTTTTTTTGCCCTATCACACACACCAGTTTTCCATGCATGCTTCATACACATTTTTATCATAACAGTTTCAAGCAAACTTCCCTTATCTTGCTGCTGTTCTCCATTCCAGGGTTTTTAAAGCTCTAGTGTACCTTTCCTATCCTGAGCTACAATAAGTGTTCTCTCTTTTTTTCCTTTTTAATATTTTTAAAGGATTTTTGTGAATTTTGACTGCATTTTGTAAATATGTGAAAAGGGAAAATTTTCATTTCCATTTGAAATAATTCCTGTGTAGATTGTGATAAATTTGACCTGGCATAAATACCTTTGTTTTGTTCCTCTGTCAAACTTCTGTGTCTGACTAAATCAAAGAAAACATCAACAATAATGGAGGCAGGGGGTGAAAGGGTTATAGGGAAGTGGTAAAAAATTATACTCCCTGGGAGGAGGGACACGCTGAGCATTTTGAAGTGTATAAAAGGTGTAAACATGAAGGAGGCAGTATAATTATTTAATCTTAGTAAAACTGGAACTAATCATTTTTTAAAACAAAGAGAAGTGAATATCATTAAAAAAAACAAAATCCTATCAGCAGGAGCTGTAGTGTGAGACTTTGATCCTGAAATTAGCTCGGTGTGTGCCCTTCCTGATGAGACAAGGAGTCTGCTGAGTAAGTTCTTCCCTTATTTATTCTGCATTTCTGTCTGCAGAGTCCTGCCAAAAATCACTTCATATTTGAAGTGCAGTACAAACCATCTACCTGGAAAACTTTAAAAGTAGGTAGGCTGAAAAAGGAAAGAGATTTCATTCATAACTCCTTGCAGGTATTTTTGGGGTTAGTGATCTGGTTGCATGCACAGAAAACAGCAGGTGGTAAATGCTGTTTCCATAGGCTGTGGTATAATTCCAGATGTGCATCTGGAATCAGGATCTGGCTTCAAATATGCCCTCTCAGTATGCCCAAACTTTTGCAGGAGTCACTTGTACAGTTCCTCCCTCTTCTGAGTCTTCTTCCTTTCCCATGTGCGAATTTGTATTCCTAACATCTTTCCATTCCTCATGTATGGGTTGTCCTTTCCCTGTGCCCTGGTTTGCAGTGGCCTTTCTGAACACAGAGCCAAATCCACCCCCCTGGTAGGAAGTGGCAACCAAGTACATCTCTGTTGAACACCTTGCTGGTGGAGAAAGCAGAGACTCTGAAAAGATGAGTGAGGAAATGGGAATGGTGTCATTATTGCCAGTATCAGGGGTTCAGTCCATTCGCTTGAGTTGGACTCAGTGATCCTTGTGGGTCCCTTACAACTCAGAATATTCTGGGAAGATGTGTCTGGGGGAGGTTTGGTCAGGTTTGGGTTGTGCTTTTTTATGTTGTTTTGTCTTAAAGCATTGTTAAAAACTCCTCAGCTCTTCTTGAAATTTATTTAATACTTTAGGGAAAAGTCAGTGTCAAAGCATCAAGGCTGAAGGGTCCCCAGATTGGGATCTCTAAGTAGCTTTGAGGGCATCAGAGCTTGTCAGTCTCTGGGACAGAACCATGACACACACTTGCCCACACTGTTTGCCTTTGTGTTGGATATTACCTTTTTTGGAGTTAATGTTTTCAAGTTAATCTCTTTGTTTGTTGCTTTTATAGCAGAAGGGAAGTGATACATTTCTGTCTATGCCTATTAATTTTCTAACTTTATTTCCCGGTCAACACACGCCACATTTCTGCCTTATCTTAAAAGCAAAGCTTTGCTGGTGCTGGAGTAAATATTCTAATTGAATCCCTCCAGTTGGCACTCTAATAGCTTGTCAATTTGCTCACATTTGACAGCCAGCCCTGCTGCCTTCATAAGTAATGCTCGTTGAGTGCCAATATAAATGAGCATGATAATAGTCTGATATTATGTCTAGTCTTTTTCTAAATTTATTGTCAACATTTTTCTGACTTTGTTGTGGTCTGGTGTTTTCCTCAATGAAAATGATTGAGGAATAATGAAATCTTACTGTGTTTGTCATATGACACTGAACCCTACAAAGAATTTCTTATTTTCTTGTGCACATCAGAGTTGAGAACGGTTTGTAAAATACATCTTATTAGCTAGAGCATTACAATAAGGAAAGAATGTAAAACTTGATGTCCATTTAAAAGAAAAAGAGAAAGAAAAGGGTAAAGAAAGGCTACCCTTTAAATGATTGATAGGCTGTCTAGGTCAAATATGTCTAAATTAGATACTGCTGTATAATTGACCTTCTGAATGGTTATAGATTGTGTGATTGATGGAGTCTTTCTTTAAATTTCACTATTTAAAGAAAGACTGGATTTTTTTGCCATTTTTGATGGCTTATTCTGTTAGCGTCCAGGAACAATAAAGCAAATCATTTGTCATGACATTTTAAAAGACTAATAAATGGTGTGGAGGAAAGGTGATGAGCTGTGATGGGTGTGAGAGTGGGGTGACCCTGGCACTGGGTGCCCAGAGAAGCTGTGGCTGCCCCTGGATCCCTGGAAGTGTCCAAGGTCAGGTTGGACAGGGCTTGGAGTACCCTGGGATAATGGAAGATGTCCCTGCCCATGGCACTAGGTGAGCTTTCAAGTCCCTCCAACCCAAAGCATTCTGTGATTCAATGATTTTTATGTGCTGTAGCAATTCAGTGTAAAAAATTATGTACAGGGGAATGCTGAGTTTAATGGCCTCTTGGGAGAGTTTTGTTGTGATTGTTTATGTTGAGGTATGGGATAGAAAGCTGGGCTGAAATTGAGGTCTCTCCGTCCTCATCCTACAGCAGAACTCTTCCTTTCCTTAACCAGTTTAAGCCAAACAGGTGAAGATTGAAAGGGAAAAGTTCTCCGGAGGTGGCAATGCTCCCCCAAGTTACCCAGGAGCTGGAGGCAGAGCTGCTGGAGTGTTAGAAACCAGGTTGTGTGACCTGTGTTGGGCAGTGTCACATCCTCCACTGTGGTCTCCTGCTGGGCTGAGCTGAGGGAGAACATGTATTTATAGAGGTATCAAAGACATGCTGGCTGAAGAAGGTTTGGTATCCATAGTTTGACAGGAAAGGAGATGTTATTTTTTTAGTGCCCAAAACAGATAGACCCAAATAAATGCTATTCTTTGGTAAAGCTGAGGAGAATCCACTGTAAAACGAAGTCGCTTTCATCTCATCTGTCCGCTTTGTTGAAATAGAGGTCTGTGAAGAGAAAAAGGTTACTTTTTGAGATTTAATGCCCTGAAAATTTACAGGCTTGATGCTTAAGCAGTAATAAGTGAAGCATTAAGGCATTTCTTGTGGATTAATGACTGGCTGGGAGGAGTTGATGGTTTGAAGAATAGCTGAGGACCATTAACCTCCACTGGTCATTAATCTTCAAAGGCTGCCTTGAATACTGAGGTCATTATTGCTATGGAAAATAAATATTTGAGGAGGGGGACAGAGGAAGGATTATACAGACTTTTAAAATATATGGTTTGAATGGTTTAGTAGCTCTCCTTCTATCATATGTCATTGTAGGTGGACAGTCATTATTAGTCTACAGGATTGATAATAGTTTTGATTTTTCACTGCTGAGATTGCTTTTTTATTATTATTTTTTTATTATTATTCACTAATTCAGCTGTAAAATCCATAACATCAGGATAAATACAGTTGTAGAAATGTGACAGTAGGGTGTGTACAGCTGTGTGGTCAGAGAACTGGCCATGTAATTGTGCTTCTGACATTGTTTTCACATTTAAAGGAGATGTTGTGGCTTCCATTAAACCCCTTTGTTCTGCAGCCCCTTCCCCTGTTCAGCCACATGGTAGGTACATACCTGTGTCTTAGTTCCCTGCCAAAGGATGTACCTTTCCTTGATTTAAGTGCTCAGCAGTGTTATTCTCAGCAGTTCTTCACAGAATAACGTGATGTAGCATTTCATTTGCTGCAAGTCCAGCTTTGCTGTGTGGATGAAGAGGGCTCAAAGTAACCTGTGTGCCTCAAATACAAGTGAAAATCCTGCTGCTGTTCACAATTCCTTGCCTTCAGCTGCAGGACAGAGAACAGTGACACCTGGAAGCATGGATGCACGTTTGTGGTATAACCTGGAAATGATTCTTTCCAGCAATCTCCCAAATGCACTGCTTTTATGTGCTCTTTGTCCCAAATCCAGCACATGAGGAGTGTTTATGCTATTAAAGGGGAAATGTCAGATGAAAGTCAGCTCATCTTTATCTTTGGTAGGGTTACAAAACTGAGCAAATTCTGGAGCAAAACATTTGGGGCAGAGGATTCTTCCTCTCTTTCAGCACAGCTTTCCACATACTTTTAATTTCTTTTCCAGGTTGAACTCCCTTGCTCTTATCTTGTGTCCTGCCATCAAAATGAACTGTCAAGGGAGCAGCTGATGGATATTCTTATGATCAGCTACTCTGTTACTCCAGAGTTAAAACAAATTCGTGTCAGTAATGTGGCAGAAATGTTGAAGTACCTCGAGGTTATACAACCCCAAATCTGTGTGTGCTCCTTGAGACAGACTGGAAGATCAGGAAAGACCTTTAAGATCATCTGGTCTCACTTCCCACAAACAGTTGACCAAAAATCTCTGCCTTGAGGTCAGAGTTCTGTGATTGAATTAGCATAATTTTTTAAAGAAGAATTTCTCAATCTTCATCATTTGTTTAGGCAGATACCAGATAAATTCCTGGAAGCTTTTCCATAGTTAACCTATTGTAGTGTGTTGTTACCTTCTGAAGTATTAGCTGTCTCCTGTCAAAAGTTACTTTGTGCTGTTCCACTCAGTGATGTAATAGAATGAGTTTCTTAAGTGAGTTTTTGATATTCTGAGTAACTCCTCTGACTCCATTTTCTTGCCAAAAATCTGACAATGTGAGACTTAAATTGAATTCTAAGAGGAGAAAAGACTGAGACAATCATTGCTTTGTAGTCCTCATATTTTGCACAGGAAGGAGTATCTGGGAAGCAGAAACTTCATGTAGATAGCAACAGCAAAATTAAGGTAAAGTCTTCCTTAACAGCTGTGCATAATATCACATTTGAAAGTGTGACAAAGATGCTGAAAGTCCTTTTTCTGGTTCAGTTTGTAAAATCTGCCTTTTCCCACTAAAACATTTTAAATGGGAGACTTTACCTCAAGTGAAAGATGAATTAATCAATTTAAGCCTAAGGCAAGACAAGGTATATGTCAAGTTACAAGTTTTTGGTGAAAAGCTGTCTGCTGCTGGGGTTGATGTGTGCAAGTTGCATAGCAAGCTATGCAATGGAATTGAAAACTTAGGAATAAATACGTGTCTGGTGTTGAAAAGTGAATGAAACAGACTTGCACTGACACTTAGTGCTCCCAGGAAAGACTTTTTCTTGTAGAAATGAAAAATTAATGAGAAACAGGCGACAACTGCTGCATCACGTTATACTGAAAACTGCTACCTGTAGCTTTTCCATAATTGGGAAAACCAAAATAGCTATCCAGAAATCAATAAAATGGGCTTTGTTTCTTTGAGGGTTTGTGCACATTTAAGCCTTTACCACTTGCAGCTGTCTGCAGTGTTGAACAGTGTTCATACATTTTTTTTTACCTTTTTTTTTTTTTTTTTTAATGGACTAACATGCTTTTAGAAGAATGCTTACAAATGCTTGCTATACATGGGAAGGCCTGAAAATAACCAGTGAGTGAAGTAAAAATCCAAACATCCTGGTGACATCCACATTCAGAAATATACAGGCTGAACTGTTGCATTATTCTGTGCTTTAAAACACAGTGTCCTGCCTACACTGCAACCAATGGCTGTAGCTAAATGTAGATCCTGACCAAGGAGTTGTATGGTTTGTAATTTAACAATAAGTAAATTCTTGTTTGTTTGGCTGTAGAATGTTTGAAGAATTCCAGTTCGTTCCTCACATGAAGCATTATTAATTGCGAGCATTCACAGTTTTGCCATTACCTCGGTTTGTGGAGTTCATCTGTCAAATAAAAAATGTGGGGCATAAAGTAATATTGTAATTCCTCAGTGTAATTCCTCAGGTGGGGTGGAAGGCTTGGGGCAAACACAAGAAGGACTTGCTGGGTTTTGATTTCAAGGCCTGAAGAGTGGACAATTATTTCAGAAGGACCTTTGTAACTTGTGTGTGAATTTTATACCAGAGGGAGAGCAGAAAGCTCTCAGTGCAGAACTGCTTTGGCACTTTCTGCCAGTTCCAGTGTTCTCCAGAAATCATTATCACAGCTGCAGCCATAAGAGAAAATCAGGGATATTGGATTTGCTGAAGTCCTGGTAATCAAAGCCTAGCAGATAATAATAGAGGTTGGCTATGGTGCTGATTAACTGAACCATAGTTGTCTTGTAGGAAGGGAGATTTTATGGAAACTTGGAAGTCCAGGTCAGAAAATAACTGAGGTCATGACATTGAATGAGGGCTCTTTGTAAGTTAGTGCAAAAAGCAATGGCCAGTTTGAGGTGTAAGTATTTAAACCAAGAATCCAAACATCCTGGTGACAGCCAACTGTCAAGTCCTTGGGCTTGCCTTGGCAATTTGCATTAAACAGTGATGCTGGCTAAACCTCCTTTGAAACACCAATTCTGTGAGTCTGAGGTACTCCAAATGCCCATCCTTGAAGGAAGAGAATACAGAACTGATAAACACAGGGCATGAGCTAAAATATTGAAAATTTGGATCAGAATTATCACCTCTACTACTTATTATGTCTCTGATGATAACCTTTAACAGATGGCTAATTAAAAGAGATTGGTTAAAGAAACCCTTGAAGAGCCAATAACAAACCAAAAATAAAAACATCCTATTCTGATTTCCTGAAATATTTTTTTAATTTACTAAAATGTGTTGACTTTTCAATTATAAAATCAGTATGCTTGGAGTGGTAAAATATATTCATAAAGATGGATGTAAGATTATAATTTAATAGCAATGGCTTATTTTAAATTGTTTCATATATCTCTGTACCCTTGATACTGGTGGCTATTAAAAAATGTTCTCTTTATGTGAATGAGTGAATATATTCATTGAATAAGGATTAATGAAATAGAAGTATATTCATGATGTTGGCTCTGTTTATATTTGAACCCATTGCAAAGAAATTCTGCGTGAGATTTTTTCTTATCTCTGCTGAACTGAATATTTGTAAACCTATAGAAAAATGAAGAATTTTACATGTGTATTTTGGTGCTTTGTTATCCAAACTTAATTATCTGAGCTTTGAGCAGGTTTTGGTTTTTTGACAGGATGAGTAAACCACTCCCATGTACATTAATCTCACTGCTCTACTTGAGCAGAGGAATTATTTCACAGGTGAAATAGTGCAGGAACTGGTAAATGAGATCATTTAAATATCACTGTATTGTTGTTCCTTCTGTTTTCCATCAACTATAATCAGTTAATTTGTTTTCTTCAGACCACTGGTTGTATCAGCCCTCACCATTCTAGAGAAGTTTTACATATTTTAAATTAAACTTTGAGACATTGACTGGTAGATATTTGCCAAGATGAAAAATGACCCTTTTCATTTTGCACTTTGCTTTCCAAATCCAGCTTGTCTTATTCTTAATCTCTGGCCAATCTATTGCTTCCACATGGAGTTACTCCTTTGGCAACCTCTTGCAAAGAGCCCTTTACAAATGCTTGTGCATTTCAATCATAATGCATAATGAGTGGCCATGATTTGCTGACACAGTTCATTCTTTAATTCTGAATTCCAAGGCCTCTTGATATATTGTTAATCAAGTGTTTGGGGTTTGTTATCTGGTTGAAAAATCAAGAAATAATGGCTATAAAGTATTTGAGTATTTATGAGGGATGTACTGACTGTTTCAACAAGGACCTATCACATTTTTCCAGTGCTTTTCATCTCTGATTTACACAAATTTTGTCTGGAGCAATGTGTTTCCTGGAGTTGTGATTGGTAATCATCGTGTTTCTGAGATAGCTTTGATCATGTGCTCACAGAGGATTTTGTGAACAATGTGTTTAATTCCATATGATTAGAATAGTCCCAAATGAAAGGAGCAATGCAGTAATCACTGTACCATTTACCTTGCCTTTAATTTGGTGGGGTTTTTTTTCTGTGTAAGTATAAATTCTTCTTTATGCAGTTTAAGTGGTGTTTCACTCCTAGTTTTGTAACAAAATTGACAAGAACATTTTTCTTCATTGATATGAACAGCAGTTTTCACTCTGTTTAAAGTATTTCTGGTGAATTACATACAGTAGATCAGATTTAAACACACATAGAATTTTTTTTGACTACTTAATGGAAGTCCTTGGAGGTTTAGATATGTTTCTAACTTGGATTAAAATTGGAACTAGTCAAGTTTTTTGGGAAAAGAGATTTTCTTCATACATTACTTTTGATACTTCTTAAATTTTTTTCTTCCAGGTTGTGTTTAATTCTGAACAGAACATTCCAGGAAATGCCAGGGAACACTATGTTCATTTTTCTGTTAGGTACAATATAGGAGTTTTTGGGTGTCTTGAAGCAAAGTCTTGAAACATTTCCCAGTTGTTTGTGGAAACAATTAAATTCCCAGGCTCAAGTCAAGGTACTAATTCAAAACTTTTGCCAGTTTGCAACTGGCAGAGGATTATAAATGTGTGTATCTGTCAGCTGCAGACACTGAAGACAAACGACAAAGTGAAACTTTGATAATGAATGTTTTATTATCTGTTGTTATTCAAGAATCATTCTTGTTGACTTCATGGATTATAAAGTTAAATTGTTTCTCCACCTTTCCCACTTCTCTTCCCATAACCCAAGGCAATGCTGTACATGAGTTACAGGTATCTAAACAAAATCATTGATCTTTAAGTTACTGTATTAAATTTCTGGAGCAATCTCACGTTAAGTCTGTAAGAAATTTGGTGTTTTATTAGTCCAAGGTTAATTTTAATGAAAAAGATCTTTTAGAAGTAGGTAGCATCATGCTGCTCTAGTCTAGATCTTGGCACATCTTCCATGACCTGCACTGTGTCAGTTGTAGATTTTTTTGTTTGTTTATTTTACCAGCATTTTTTTTTATCTGTCAAAGATCTCACTTGGTCACTATGACTGCGTATTACTTTTATTCCATTTGAATGTTCTGAGCCTGTAAAGATCTTGAAGATTTATTCTTCCTATTGAAGTGGAGAGAAAAAAAAGCATACAAATGCTGTTATTACATTCAGAACCATATTCAAGCAACAGATTACATTTCTGGTCTATTTTGGATTAATGTAATATTCCCACAAAGAGTTTAGTCTTTTCCCATGAGCAATATGATTTCCTCTGTCTTCATATTGACTGCTAATTGTTGGCATTTCAGAAGATTAAAGTAAGGTTGACAGGGAATGCAATCATCCAGCCTTTCAAATCTAGGCATCTTGTTGATACAGAAAACAAAATACTCTTACAAATTATTTAAATCTGGAATTAAATAAGTTCTACTAGGTTCTTTTATCTGAAACTCCGCCTTTCAAAATAAGACAGGATTTCAAGCAGTTAATTCCCATGACACCTTTTCACAGCTAAAGAGTTACCCTTTTTTTCCCAGAATTAGTCTTAACCCATGGCCTTTAACATTTTACCCACTCAGGCAGGCATTTTTCAATTTAAAAGAGGGGTGGCATCTTAGCAGTGAATACAGACAGGGAAGCCTGCAATTAATAGATAACCTGAAACAATAGTTTTAATAGCCCATGATTGAGTGTATTTAATAAGTAAGGAGATTTTCTCACTTTAAACAAAGAATAAGAGAATGTGTGTGGGAATAGCAGTTTGCATCAGGGGAATGCCATTGTCTGGGCTGAAAAGAGCTGCACATCTGTAGATAGTTGATAATTCAGATAATTATTCATTTATGTGTAGCTGACTGTTTCATAATAAGAGGGGGTACAAGTTTGGGGGTTTATTTTTTCTGACTTAGATAGGGAAATGATTAATTACAGAGCTGTATTTCGTGTCAAGTTGTGAATAAATATGTTCAGCTTTCATATGGTTGTTTACAAACAGGAAACCCACACCGCTTGCCAACAGTTTGATTAAAAAAAAAAAATCATTCAATTCATCACTAATTCTCTGTAGGAAAGATCTTTGCATTTGTGTAGTTTGGCATTTTATAATTAAATTCCTTTAAAACATTTTAATTAGGCAGAAGCAAACCAGAGTCCTTTTGTTTGCTCTTTGTAAACACTCGAAGGTGTCACTGAGGTGAGAGCTGTCGAGAGTGCTGCAGGGTATCTTGGCTTTGAAGAGTGCTCAGCTTGAGGTTTGTAGTGGAGCAGTCCACATTTCATTGGGAGATGGCTTTATCAAAGCAAACAACAAATTCAGGAAACCCTTTTTCAGCTCCAGTTCCTTGACTGTGTGTTGGTTGCCCAAAGTGTGGCAGAGCTCTTTGGGCTGATGTCTCTCACAAATGCATTTGTGATGTTTTCCATGCAAAAAAACACCAAAAGGCATCTGGAACAGAGACTTGTAGCAAAGCAGTTCAGTTATCGCCTGGCCAGGCAGAATCTAGGCAGGAATCTATGCTGTTGATGCTTGAAAAAAGAAAAGGTGAGAAAGTGCAGAGGAGGGCCACAAAGGGGATCTGAGTGCTGGAGCATCCCTGCTATGAAGACAGAGAGCTGAGGTTCAGCCTGGAGAGGAGGAGATCTTAGAGCACCTTCCAGTGCCCAGAGGGGCTCCAAGAGAGCTGGAGAGGGGCTTTCTACAAGGGCATGGAATGACAGGACAAAGGGGAATGGCTTTAAACTGGGAGATGGTACTTTTAGATCAGATATAAGAAATAATTTGTCCTAGTGACGGTGGCAAGACCCTAGCACAGGTTGCCTAGAGAAGCTGTGGCTGCGCCATCCCTGGAAGTGTCCAAGGCCAGGCTGGACAGGGCTCTGAGCAACCTGGGACAGTGGAAGGTGTCCTTGCCGTGGCAGAGGAGTTGGAAGGAGATAACCTTTGAGTTCCCTTCTGACCCAAGCCATTCTGTGAGTGAGATTATGGTGGGCCATTAAAGGCCTTGGAAGTGAAGCCAAGGCTGTCCAGGTTAATCAGCACTGCTATTACAGACTGTGGCTCAGCTTGAAACACCCACTTGGAAATGTTTTTATGTAATCTCCCTTTCATGTAATTCCTCTTTAGCCACTACTGTGCATAAGTACTTAAAAAGCAATTAACTAAAACTACATGCAATGCAGGCATTAGACTGTTTCTGCCTGCAATAATTTCCTTGGTTATAACCATTTGCGTTGCTTTCTTTTGAAATATAGACTTTCAATTCACTTCTAGTTCACTTCTAGTTTCAATACTTCTAGTTTTAGCCCAGATCACAAGTTTGTCTTGGTACTGTGTGTATTGGAAGACAAGGTGTGTTTCTCAGGTGAGGAAATAAATTCTAACAATGGGAATTTCTCCTTTTTGTGGATCATCCAGCAGGAAATTAAAAAAAAAGAAAAAAAAGTCACCATGAGAAGATACAAATACTTTTATGCTCTCAAATTGTTCATGTACTTGGGATGTACTTGCATATCTGATTTTGAGATTAAAAGGTATGAGACACTGCTGGATTTGTGTGCTTAGCATTAAATATTGCCATTGAATTTTGGTTCTGAATTAATTTTTGTTTGTGAGTTGCCTCTTTATCTTTGGAATCCTGTACCAAGGAACTATATTTAAGTTGCCGATACCCAGCAGAAAATCTGAATTTAGAAAATCTGAATTTAGTACTTGGTTGTATAACTGAGTATTTGCTGGCTATTTGTTTGTTTTCATCATGCTTAGTTTCGAGTGGTATGAGAGCGTATCTGAGGCTTGTTGTGACTTTTCTTTGTGCAATTTTATGTGGGATTTTTAAATCCTCATAAGCTTTTTCCAATTCTACTTGAAGTTAACAAGTCTAAGAGAGCCATTTTTTGAGACAGGTATTTTCCTTGACCATACTGCAAAATCACTTGTAAAGCAAGGGAATATGGTTAACAGGACACCTACAATTCCATGTGTTGTTCTGTGCAGAACTGGAGTGAGATATAAGAAGCAGCCTGTGATTTGCATGCATCACCTGTTAATTTTAATGTGCTTGACTCCCCATGGTTGCCTTGAGCATCTCAACCTTGATTAATGTAAAGTTAAGTTCCTTTATGCTGGCTTATCTGTGATTGTTTTAGGCTCACTCCATCTGTTTCTTAATGTAGCTCTATAACTTCTTTCACAGTTCAGATTTGCTGATTATATCACTTTGGGTTTGTGGCTTAAAACGTTCAGTTCTGGTTTTATTACAAGATACTTTGATAAACTCGTGAAAAGTGGATGGGAGATTATTATCGAATAATTATTTCTCTGAAGGTGATTCCCTTCTTAATGCAGAAAATAGGTGAAAAAAGTTTAGTGAAGGTGAGAGGTTAAATTATAAGGAAGTCTGAAGTGACATCACTGATTTTTACTTGTCAAAGATTCAGGCCAATCTTTCCCCCCTTGCTATAAGGAAAAAATGTTAAGTTGCATTTTATGATTTTGCAAGTAGCAAGACAATCCAAAAAAGTATGTACAACCACTTTATCAGCTCCTGAGTCATCCCATTTTGCAATAATCCAGTTCTTAGCTTAGCATCCTAATTGTGGGGATGTTATTACTGGTCATTAATTTTTAAACTGTCACTTTTTTTTTTTTTTTTTTTTTTTTTTTCTTTAAGTTCCTTTATATAAACCTTGCAGAAGATAGAGATCATTATCTGTCTTTCAGCAGTCCTGTCCAGTGCTGAATGTCTTTAATACATAATGCCAGAGTGGACAGCCTTTGGAAGAGACATTTCTGTAACAAAAATTCTCACTGATGCTGAGCTGGCAGCAAGTTCTGCTGGCCACCAACTGCTGGTGACCACTGGGCAAAGCCTGAGCTGCTGGAGGGTCAGGGAATGTTGCAGGCTGAGTTTAGCAAAGTGGGAGGAGAATTTCCTAATTCTCCTTAGGCTGTATTCCATCTGGAGCTCGGTGTGTCCCAGGAACAAGCTCTTCCCCCTCTGATTAAGCACCAGAGGCTGGATGAAGCAAGAGGAATAGGACACATAAGCTCTTTTTAAGCTTGTTCCATGTGTGGACAAAGTCATAGGCATTCATTTCTGTACCCAGAAATTTTCCAGATTGTATCAGAAATTTTCTTCTGGCTGGAATCCAATCCTCAAAAGGATAGGAAAGAGCAAGAAATGAATTGTATTGAAATAAAAGAAATAATCAAAATCACAAATCACTTCTCCAGTGCCACGTCCCTGATTGATGCTACGTGGTAGGTGCTGAGATTAGACAGTTTTGTAATCAGTGAAATTGATAAAGGAGCATATGACTCAGACACCAACTATTTTGTGATTTAATTTGGAAAAGGGTTGGACAGGTAAATTAAAGAAATGTAAGCTGTGTGTTACTGGAAGAATGTAGCTGCACTGAGTAGGATTTGGACATGTCTTGATCTGATGTTTTCTCCAGCAGCAGACAGAGGCAGGTGAAGAGGAGCACAAGAAGAGGACAAGTGTCTGAGGACGTTTCCCAGTGATCTTTGATACTCTTGTATTTACAAGCCTTTGGTTGTTTTCTTCCCGGGAATTTGTTGCTGTATGTTCTCAACTCATTTAAGCTTTTGACATGACCAATGTCCTGTGGCAGCGTTTCTAACTACAGCTGTCTGCTGTGTTTGAAAATAACACTAAAAGCCCCTCGTTTGTATTTTCACTGTCTCATTACAAGAATTAAGGGCTAAGAAATAAAACTACCTGGAGGCAGGTACAAAATAATTGCACCTGGTTCTCTTTTTCCCTTGCTAGTTGCAGGCTTGGCTCTGAATCCTCCTTCTGTTTCCTTTGTTAAGATTGAAAGTTGTGGTTTATTTAGAATATTCTGTATACAAAACTTGTCCAGTGTCTTTATCACTCTTCTAAGTACCTTTCTGAGTTTTACTAGTCCTGCTTGGGTTTACTATATGTTAAAAGTGAGCTGATCTTTATGTGGTAGTAATTTGGAACCTAATGACAACAGCAATTCACATTTTTGATGACTACAATATTACTGTAAAAGAACGTGCTTTAATTATTTGGAGATTTCAGATGTGTATATGCAGTGCAGTACCCATGAAAATGCATTTTTGTACTTTAATTAAGCCTCTTGAAGTACAGAATCCCTTTTTAAAAGTTTCCATTGTCTCTGTAAGAAAAGCAGCCTGACCTAGATAGTGGCTTCTACAGCATTTCATTCATTTCTGCATGGGAAGTAGAAGTCAGGGATGTTTCTCAGGTGACAAAAAGGAAGATCCCAAGTCTTTCCAGAGCACAAGAATAATGTTCTTCATCTCTCTCCTCCCATGTGATAGGTATTTTTACTTAGTACTTTCATATTCCAAATAAACATAGTATTTGTATTTCTGAGGCTATTCCTAGAGAGGAAATAAAGTTAGGTTCTGGTGACTTTCCATTTAGGGAAATAAATTTCACTAGTAGACCTCAAATATTATTCACATCAAGATTTCAGATCTTAGTGGGGCTTTGGTTTTTGGTGGCTTGGGTTTGGACTTTTTGTTGCCTGAATTATAAAATAACTCTCTGGAGCAAGGCACATTCTGGACTTAGGAGAAAGTCAAACCAGAAGGAAGAGAGAAGGCAAACCTTGAAATGTCTCCAAATTAATAATTACATGCATTTTTAACTGGCTGTTGAATTAAACAGAAAGTCTTGCACAGAAAGCCATCAAATCAGCAGCTCTGTTTAGTCAAGCCCTGTTGTGGATATTTATGATTGTGCCATTTAACAGCATTGGCTTTTGCAATTTGCCAGGTGTCTGCCACACGCCACAACACAGCACCCAGTGTAAGTTACTCTTTGTGGAACTCATCTGGCAGCAGCCCACGCTGTGGATTGTGTCCTGCACCAGCTCCATTTCATCCTCTATCCACCCTATATCTCTCCTCTATCCATCATCTATCCATCCTCTATCCATCCTCTATCCATCCTCTATCCATCCTCTGTCCATCCTCTGTCCATCCTCTGTCCATCTTCTATCCATCCTCTATCCATCCTCTCTCCATCCTGTATCCATCCTCTATCCATCCTCTGTCCATCCTCTCTCCATCCTCTATCCATGCTCTCCAGGAGCTCCCCCTTCTGAGGAACATTGCACCTTTTTTAGTTCAAACAATTTAAACTTGTCTGACCTTTTTGCCTTTTAACACATCATAAAGGATGATGAAACTGTGCACAGAGGCACCCCAGGGCAGAACATGTTGTTGTAATAACAGGGACACCTTGCTACGTCCTGTGTCACATGCTTCAATAATGATGACACTGCTGCATTATTTTTCAGAAAGCTGATTATTGCTTAGCAAAAAAAAAAAATCTAATTGAAACTTCAGGCAGTAAAAACATTAGAGAAAGTGTATGATGTGCCTCTGAGAAATTAATCCGAAGTGCAGAGGCAAAATTCAGCAAATATTGGATCAATTTTTATAGACTTTGCTGTTGTGGAAGAACTACTTGCAGTCATGCTGCTGTATAAACTGTCTTGGATGAGTGGGTTTGGAGGGTGTTTATAACTTTCCATGCTAATATAGAGCAGTCAATAGGAGTTCCCTGAGTATTTAATGATCAGTGTGCACTAAAGAGGGGTGGTGTGGGTGCATCTTGGTTTTGCTGGATTATTATCTCCCAAATCAGGCTCAAACATGCATCTGCCCTTAGCTCTGGGTGCACAAAGAGGAATTTAAGGGCAATCTGAAATACTGTGCTCTCATCTGACACACAAGAACTTATAGTGTTTGCTTTTTTCAGTCTTGCAATATGTGATTGTTCAGGTATTTGTCTTCCCTGGACTGTTCTGAAGTCTACTCTGCTCATCCCTGGGTTCATCACATTGAAGCTTAGATATCTAAAGGAGAGTCAGAACAAATTTATTCCAAATACCCATGATCTGGTAGAAAAGTGATCCTGCCATATTTACACTAAAAATATAATTTTTCTATCAGTTACCTGCTGCATTGTGTCCCCAAAGCAGTACTAAAGGCTGTTGTCCTTTTTCTGAGAATGATACTTTGTGATCACAACGTTTTATTTTCTCTTTATTCTCTTTATTCTTTTCTCTTATTATCATAAATAAGGATTATTTTAGGAGCTGGTTGTGCTTCCTTTCAGGGAAAGAACATTCCTGCATGGTTGCAGGCACTCGCCTGCTCTGCCTGGATCATGAGCTGGGATTAATTAACTCTGCTCTCATTAATGTGGGGGGGATGTGGCTTCTGGACAGGACCTGACTGAGGCCTGGGCAGGTGGGATTGATGCCTTGGGGAGGCTGACCTGAAACTGGGACTGGACAGAGCTGGAGAATAAAGTAGGGATTTATTGAAAGGCCTTTAGGGTACACCTTGGGCAGGACAGGAGCCTGACCAGGGCTACACCCAAGGTGGACCCTAAATGGTCACAAAATGGCTCTCTGGTCATGAGATCTTACACTTTTATAAGTTTTGGTCCATTTGCACATTGGGGTTTAATTGTCCCATTCCAGCTCCAGGCTGTGAGGTCCCATCCCTCTTATTCCTCCTTTCAGCCCACCCTTGTTTGTGCTTTTGGGGCTGAAAGTTGTCCTTGGTGTGCAGCAGGAGAAGGATTTGTTTTGTGTCCCTGCTGTGTGCAGAGCTGAGTGACACTGACTGTGAGCTCAGAGCTGCACCCCTGAGCAGCTGAAATACAGGGAAGATAGGAAACTGGGAATGGTTTGCAGCTTCCTAAATACATCCCAAGTTGATCCCAGACCAAGGGATGCCCAGGAATGATGGATTATTGTGATGGATGTGTCAGAGCTCAGGGTGGGCAGAGTGCGTGTCCTGCGGATGAGGAAACGTTCCCAAAACAGGCTTGGCGTGAGACTTCCCACTGAAATTCATCGAAATGGAGATTCCTGAGATGATATTTTGGAGTTTGAAGGAGGCTGGTGTGTGAAATTGGAATATTTCTGCTCCCGAAACACGCACTGCTTGGAGCTGGGCAAAGGAATGAAGGAATGTCTCTGGGGACTGTTTCCACTGTGGTACTCTGATGTGTAATTTGCCAGTCGTCATTTCATCTCATTCCATTAATGAGCTCTGATCCCTGAAGTTTTATCTTTGTGTCAGTGCTACAGAGAATTAAGACAAAATCCCACAGTGGGGACGTTCCTGGTGGTCCATTCTGGGGGGTATCTTTGGTATTGGAGACTACCAGGGCTCTCCCTGCTCCAGACTCCTCCTGGTCTGCCTGTTTCTCATACCCCAAGGAAGAGCCACAACCTGGAATTTGGGTCAGTTAGCAGAGGATTGTTGCTGAATTGTTTTCAGACAAGCAAAAGTCAATAAATTCCTGTTCTAGATCCTGGATTTGCTGTAAGCAGGAAGGACTGAAAACTGTAGGTGGCTGTTTCAGCATGCCAGAAACTGGAGCTACAAAGTTTTGACTTCGCAAAAATGTGGGATTTGGGACTCTTAGCATGGCACTAAAGGAATTGCATTTCAAAAAAGGCTTCTCTCCAGTGCCAGCCAGGTACTGCCCTCTCACCTGCCAGCCAAGAATACAGCAGTGGGATGTGGCAGAACCAGATATTTTTCTCTCAGTGAGATTTGCATTGCTCAGCAGCCTTTTGAATACAGACCAAAAATCAGCTTTGGACAAAATCCTTAATCTGCTTTTCCTACCTAACAGTTGGGGTGCCTCAGACAGAAAAATCTGAATTGTGTTTTGGAGATTCATCAGGGTTCCTTTCCTGCCAGGGCAACAGGGTGCATTGCCTGTGAAATTTAAACCTTGACCTGTTTTAGAATAGTGCAAGACACTCAAAACTGCATTGTGTCACTATTTCTTCATCTGACTGCAAGCTTTCCTACTTTGCTGTCTGTTGATTCAACCTCTTTAAACTTATCACTTTCAGACTTTCAAAGTTCCATCCCAAAGAGGCAGAATGATATTTTGCATAATTTTTATAAAGTTAAATCATAGAGTTTGGCTTTAAGTAGAAAAAATAACCCTGCTCTCCTCTCCAAAGAGATTTTTATGTCCCTTTTCCACATTGAATTGCAGTGTCCTCTAGTGGGTGTTTTAGGCAAATGTTTTTGTGTTTGTAAATCTTTCATACTGCTCAGATACAGAAAGCTTCATCTTTATTATCAAATGAACCATAAATGTTCTTTGATATAAAAAGACAGAGGATTAGAGTAATATTTCAAAACTGAATAAGAAAAAGTTACATTTGACCTGTGGTCCAAGCTGTAATAATACAGAGATGTATAAAAATGTTTGCATCTGACTTATCTGTTGAAGCAGAAGGATAAAGAATGATGACACAAGTGTGAGCATGTGTCTTTTATGACATTTTTTACTTTGTATTGAGAGTTGGATATAATCTACTTCTTTCACATTGAAACAAATTTGATAAACTATGAATGAATGAATATTAAACACCGGTGTTTAATACTAGTAGAAAGGATTAAATGCACCACATTAGACTCAAAGTGAGGAACTATGTATCCCATTTTACCCAGTGCTTTCGATTTTTTTCTTATTATTGCTATCTTAAAAGACAATGCCCTTCTTTTAACTGGGATTCTCTGGGATTTGAGGTGTAAAACATCTCTGAAAATCAAAATGGGAATATAAAAGTTTCACATGACCGTAATTGTCAGGTTTCTGGGTGTTTGCAGTTCTGGATGTCTGGATCCAGCCCCTCTACTTTCCCTCCATGGGCTGGGAACACATCTGGATCTTCACTGCTTGTGTCCCAGCATCCAGCTGCGTGAGCATCCCCCAGTCTGTGACACATTTGAGTGATCCGAGGTATCAACCTTCCACTGGTGTTCATTCTCTTGAAGGGAGGAGGAGGAGGAGGGAAGAAACAAATCCCTGGCAGTGAGCTGCCAGCTTGCTTTTCTTACTTATTTCCTGGCAAATGAATGACTTCATTTGGTAAAAGAACGTGCTTTTGTAGACACAAAATACGACTCTGCTGACCAGAAAGACTGGGAGACATGAAGCATGTTTTAACCTCAAAAAATGCTAGGAGCCTGCAGGCAGGAGCATGTTTGCCAGCTGTACCATGCAAACCCACTGTCTTTCACATAGATGTGCCCTGTGGCATCCTGGAGAAAGAAACTTGACATATGTAATCTGCTTCATGCTGTCTGGGTACACTTCCAACTGATGAAACAGTTAGGAGGGGTCAATAAATTAATTCAGTTTGCTTGAAATAAAAGGTGGGGGTTTTTTCAGGCTTCAGTCAGACAAACCGTGAGCACCTTCTTTGCTGCTGCAGCTTTTAATGTGCTGCAGATGTGGTTTTACTGACAGTTGCTGAATAGCTTGTTTTCATCTAAAATACATGGATTGAAGTTCAAAGTCACAATTTCCAGCAGGGTCAGAGATTATACTGGTGATTTTATGATATTTATAGTTCACTCTGTGGACGTTCATGCATCTGTGTGAAAAGATGTGTACGAAGTCTCAAGGCATGCATTGGATGCTGTGAATAATTGGAAACTGTTGCAAGTCCTTGATGTCATCAGATGAGATAATGTGGAGAGGGTTTTGTGAGAAAGGTTCTCAAAATTAGAAATGAGGCACAGGAGAAGGGTTTCTGGGCTGGGGAGGGAGAAGGAAAGCAGGACAACTTCTTTATGGGGCTGCTCATGTTTGAGTCATCTCCCAGTGCTGATGAAACCTCATCAAATTCAACTGCATCCCTGTTTGGATGTCTGCTTTATGTGAGATTCAGAGTTTGCCTTGTAGGAAGGAGCTGTTTGTCCAGCAGCACGTTGGAGTCCTACACCTGTTGTAGCTGTTTTGTGCTGACAGCAAAAGTGGGAAATCAAAGAGGAACAACAACTTGCCAGTGTCAAGCTTTTGTCCTCTCTCTTTTTGCATGCAGAGCTGGTGTGGGTGGTGCAGCAGGGTGAGGAGCAGTGGCTGCAGACAGCCAAATTCCCCCAGTGTGGATTTATGGATGGGCTGTGGGAAGGTGGAATGTTCTGCCCCTGTTCATCCCTGAGCGTGTGATGGTCACATCCCAGTGTGTGTTTTGTTGAGGCTGGGAATATTTTTCGAGGAAATAATAATGAGAAGAGAATACAGTAAATGCACACTCACTCTAACTGATTTTAGAAAGTGGCCAGCTATGCTAAAGCTGCTTCTACTCTACCTAAAATGCTCTTGGTTTTGTGGAACCTGGCAGCCTTGTGGATCATGGGGGTCATGCAATGCAATTCTAGCAGTAATCTTCCAACACCATTACTTTGGTTACTACACAGTTACATTTATTTGCAGTTTGAGGCTTCTTTTGGTGCCAAACATTCAAAGCAGGCTTGCTTTGTCAAGGCTGGTGTTACCAAAAAGTGACTGGAAATTAAAACTATTCATTTTAGTAATAAAGTGACATAGATTTTACATAGATATAGCTATCTACAAATATATCTACTTTCATACATAGAGAAAATACTCTCTCTGTCTGCACAGCTCTTCATACAGCAATTAGGAGCTGTGGGATTAATGGCTATTCCTGTATTTGCAAAGATTTAACAGATTTGCTGACACCTGGGAGACTGTGGGGTTTTACCAACACTGGTGGAGATGTCTCCATGCCATTGTGGGTTCCCTTATTTCTCCAGAGGAATCCACAATCAGTTGCAAGTACCTTTTGTGGGGATTTCACATCTGTCAGTTGTTTTGCTGCATTAAAAAAGCTTGACCCATGGATATGCCACTACCTTTTGTTTCCTTAGTAATGTTGCTGAAATACAAAATACATTTATAAGGCATTCTGGTCGGTAAAAATGGTTATTGGAATAATGATGCTATTTAGTAACCTGTCTTGTATGCAGGCAGTTTGCTCTCTCCTTGATATGTCTGATAGTCCACAGGCATTAGATGCTGAGCTTGTGGATATATAATGGTTCTGATATGCTACAGGAGGTTTGTTTTCTCACAGACTTAAGTAATACAGAGATAGTGCATTCTCTGTGCACATGAAACACTGAAAACCTTTTCATCCATCCACTGTGTCTGAATGCTGAAGTTCTTTCAGCTGGAAATGCAAGATCTAGTCAGGCTACAGAAGCATATATAAACAATGTTCACAGATTTCAGCAGAGTTAAAGTGAATCTCAGCATCATTTGAACTGATCTTCTGGCTTATTGGGAAGATTACGATAAAACCCAAGATCGAATTCCCTACCTGATTCAGTTTCTTATTGATTGAATCCTTTTAGACTCCTCTCTAATTTAACAGTGTATTTTTATTAAAGCCAAGCACACAAACATCAATTATCCAAGCTGCATCTAATTTCCTTCGTGGTTTTTTTTTTTTTTTTTTTCCCTTTTGCTGCCAATGGATTAGAAGACATGATTAGAATTCAGCTTGAAAGCTGAAAAGCAGATCCCTAAATGAAAAAGTCTGTGCTAGGAATTAAAATATCTGTAGTGGGCATAAAATCCTCCTCCTTATCTCTAATAATGTAAACACACTTGGTTAAGTTGATCTGTCACATGTCTGGTGCAATGTCCCTGAATTAGAAGGATGTATTAGAAGGGGTGGAGGGCTGTCTGTGGCGTGGCCCAATGTTAGAATCCATCACCAGGATGCTTTAACAAAGTGTTTTGCATAGAGAGACCTCTGCCATAAGGGTTAATGGGATAAGAGTTGGGAGGGCTCTGGTTTTACTTTTTGGTTTTACTTCCTAACACCAGGAATGTCTGTGTGTGCACAAGCAATGGGAACAGGGCAGAGAAGGGTTCTTCTACAGTTTTACTCTTGATAGCTTCTGCAGAGTTAAGGATTTTGTGACACAAAGGTGAAATAAATAACTGCAATGGCATCACCAAGTGAAAATCCAGAAAACCCTTAACTGGGAAATGCGTGCATTTAACATGACTATAAGCAAGAGTTATAAGATCAATTAAATTGTATGTTCTTGTTTGACTGGGGTATAGATTTCCTTCTGGTGCCTGTGCTCTGCCTGGGATGAGGAAGCCACTCCATGAGCCATACACAGGCTCCATGAACTCAAAACGCACTTGGTGCATCTTTTGACCAACCTGGTCTACTGAAAGGTGTCCCTGTCTTATGGGAAGTAAAGCATTTGTTGAGATGTTTTGTTTTCCTTTTGTACTGTGGATGGCAGTATTACTACCAGTGCTGAACTCCGTGTGTGTGAGTGCACATCACAGGAGTTAATTGTCACATTTTGTCTGTGGAGAGACATAAAACCTGATTGTGCAGAGCTATAAACGTGTGTGGCCCCAGGGAATTTTCCTGGTGCTGGTATGAGCCTGGCTACCTGGGGCTGGGCAAAGTGAACCCTTCCCTCTGGTGCAGTGAGTTAAGCATAATTGCAGCTGACATCATGCACCAGTGCAGTGATATTTCATTCCTTCACACCTAATCCCTTCTTTATCCTGGCGGGGTTTGAGTCAACACAATTCTGGCAGAGCTTGTTTGTGACACCCAGTGGAGCTTCTTGTAGAGCACCCAAAAATGTTGTGGGATAGCCCCAGTGTGGAATGAGGAGCAGCATCCCTGTGGTGCCCTCCTCAATAAGGCATGGTTGGGAGCCTGGGGTATGGGCTTGGGTTAATATTATGCTACTTTACCAAGTGGGAAGAAATCATATTAATATCTTTTATGTATTAATGTCTTGTATGTTGTGAAGGGCAATTTAATTGTAAACTGAGTGGAGAAATTGCAGTTCCCAGAAACTGAAGAATAGCAGCTTTTTGAGGTTATCAGTTAACCTGTTGTAATGAATGCTCTTCATTACATGCCTCTCCTTGTTAATTAGAAGGGATTTTTACTCCTCTTTATCAAGTCAGGGCAAGTATATTACCTTTTCCTCTGTCGTGCTTGTGATGAAGTGAAGATCCAGATTGGTTTGTGAAGTATCCACATGAATATTTCATTGCATGTGCATCACACATTCATACCCTGTGTTTTCTGGGCTCCAATCTCTGATGATTATTCAATACATTTTAAAAATAATCTAACTATAGATTGTTTAGGGTATTTATATTTATATTTATATTTATATTTATATCTAGAAATTCCCCTTTTTTGTAAATATTTAAATTATGACATTAATTACCATGCCAGTTTAGACCTAGACAATTTATCACTGCTGTACACTGGAGCAACGACAGACTCAGACTCAAATTCTCTGAGTGCAGAGATGAAGCATGTACCTTCCATAAATGAGAATGTGCCTGACAGAGGGGAATTGGTTTCCTGGTTTGGATCTTTTACCTGTGTTTATTTAAAAAACAAAGTCAAAACATAATCACGCCCCCACTCAATTCCTCCTTGGTTTCTTCCCTACAGGTTGAAGCAATCCTTGTAAACATATTTGGTGGCATTGTGAACTGTGCCATCATAGCCAATGGAATCACCAAAGCCTGCCAAGAGCTGGAGCTGAAAGTACCTCTGGTGGTCAGGCTGGAAGGTGAGTGCTGCTGGATTCACATCAAAATCATCCCTCAGGTTCTCAGTAATTCAATCAGAATTTCGTCTCCTCCAAAGCAGATTGGTCCCACACAATAAGAATAGCTACAATTCTTCAGCCATAACACAACCTGAAGTCAATAAACTCATGTTTCTTCATTTATGGTCCCTGATGGTACTGGAAGCAATGAAATTTTGCAATGGAAGCGTTACGAGTTTGCCTGTAAGATTTGCAATGCAAATAGGAGTTGTTTTTGATGTAAGTTTTTGTTTACTGGAAGGTATTTCTTTTTCATTTTTTTTTTTTTACTGAATGCAATTCTATTATTGCTAAACCTGCAGCAAAATATAGTTTTCTTAAATTTACACCAGTGCCATAATTAAAAGAAAGATGTTAGAAACAGTATTTTTGAGAGAGAAATGACTGCAACATGTTTCTCTGCCCAAAAACACCCAGTCCAGCTAAAATCCATAAAATCCAGAAGATTTGGTAATGGTAAAGAATATTTTTTTCTTTAGTGCATCCAGCATTGTTTCACAAGAAACAAAAAATCCATAGAGAGGGGAGGACAAGCACTCTTTGGCAGTTACAGACTTTAATGGCAGTGGGTGTGGAGTTCTGCTTCTGCCTCTAATTTCTGAGAAGTGCCCTGAAGGAGGAAGAGTCTCCTGCCACTGAGTGAAAAGTGCCTTGATTGCAATCAGCACACGGCCCTGGTAAGCTGAAAATATTTCTTTTTGGCCAAGCAGGTTTGGAAAACAGAGGGATTTGTGGCTGAGTGTTAACGCCTCTTACTCAAAACCATCCACATTCATGTTTGTGTGTGTGTAAAGAGCATAAAACATCCTGTCCCTCTGCATTGGTGACGAAGGGAGGAAATGCATTCCTTTATGGACCTGAGATGCAATACTGAGGTGGTTTTTCACATTGTGATAGAAGGGGGAGGAAAATACGTTCTGAATACTCAGGCTTTTGTAATTTTTCAAAAATTACCCTCACCAAGATTCCTGAGGATGCAGGCTGCCCACAGAGCCCTTTGTTCAGAGGGATGCTCCTTTTGTTTTTCAGGAGGAAGAAGAGCTTTCCCCTCCCTCGTTCTCATGCTGCACTGCACGTGCTGGCATGACTTCTGCTGTGCTGAGTGCAGGGAAGTTTAGATACCCTAAAATGGATTTTAGAAATAAATAGTGAAAATTTTCTTTGGATGGCACAGCACCAGTCAACACCTTAAGAGATTGAGTAAAAAGTTTAATATGGATGAAGGAGAGACTGATGGATGTTGCTTAGAAGCAGAAAAGTCTCATTATATAAAATCTCATTGTTTATCAGCTCGAGGCTATGTTGTTTCACTTTTTTTCACAGAAAAAAAAAAAAAAAAAAAAAAAAAAAAAAAAACAAAAAACAAAAAACTTTTCCTGTCTTTCACAGCTGGGAGAAAGCTTTATCTGTCAGATCTGTGAGACTTCTCAACTGTTGTAACTGCTGCTTTTTAGGAGAAGATATTGAAAAAGCCATTAATTCTTCCTGTGAACAAGATGTTTCTGTTGTGATATTTGAAACTATTATAAAAGAAACAAGAAAAGCAATTTGGTCATTTTAAACTGCAGTCTGCTGGGTCTGCCACTGCATTTGCTTGGCCTTTCTCCTGTAATTTTGATCATTCCATGATTGTACAGAGGAAAGAGTGAAAACCCTGTTCCTCTTGTGCCTGCAGCCTTTGAGTCATTTGCTGCTCCATCCACAGAGGTGGAAGCTGAATCTTCAGAGTGTCAAACACAGACTTGAATGCAAAGATCTTTGGGTCACCATCTTGCCAGGATTGCTCACTCTTTACTAGAGCTCTAATAAGGTTTATCCTAGACTGATTGCTGGCTCTGGAACTGGCAGCATCACTTTTTCTTTAGGAAGCTCTCTCTCAGAATAATACAGCAAACTCCCACTTGTACATAATCTTCATCTCAAAGGTTTTTAATTCCTCCTCTTATTCCTCATATTCAGCCTAAACAAAGAGCCATGATGCTTACAACCTTCAGATGTTGTACTTTGGAACTGTTAGCAAGTCACTGCTGTTTTTTCTGCCTCCCTAATCACCTAACCAAGCAATATGTGTATGTTTGGTCCTTTTAATCTTGCCTCAGAAATGAATCCCTCTGGATCCTTAATCGTCTTTGTTGTTCTTTGAACTCACACCAGGTTATTTAAACTTACAAGGATTTTGAATCAAAAATGAGTACTGTGGAAGTAATAAGACTACCCAAGACTTTTTTAAAACATCACTGATAACATTTTACAGTTCAAAAGGAGAGAAAGGAACAAGCACTCTTTTGGGTTTCCATTTTGAACACTCCCCAGCAGAAGGTTTGTGATTATTCCCATAAATCTAACAGATTTGTGACCTGCACTTTAAAGACTCTTTGCCCACATGCACTGTACTACAAGTGTCTTGATGACTAGAGTTTTAATCAGTCAAATCTGTCTTGATTTAGTAGGATTCTGTGGACAAATCTTTGTTCTCAGTCGTATAATAATTACAAGCCGTTTTACCAGTGGATAAAGAAAGGATTACTCTCCTCTTTGAAAATGGTAACTTTATAATTACGTATGTTTGCTTGCCTTATCAGTAAAGAACTCACCAGCTGAGACACAGGATTTTTATTTAAAAAGCTCATGGACAAATGGAGAAACCACATATTCCAGATTTCATCTTCTGCAGATAGAAAAGTAACTGCTGCTGGGTTTATGCAGGATTTTTTTTCCCTTTATAATACAATTCAGTTAAATTTTGTGAAAACTGACTAGGAGTGCTGAAGGGAAGCCAAACCTTGCTTCTCATTTATGTAGCTCAGAGTTAGATGGAAAGAGGGAAGAATAAAAAAGAACTGTGAATTAGAGATCTACTTCCTGTGCTGGAAATTTTACATCCTCTCTCTTTCAAAAAATGAATTCTCTCTTTCTCTGGTCATAGGGCAAGAAAGACTGGGAGAAATCATAACTATTTAATATGTTGGCATTCAGATAGAAACAAGTTGCTTTTTATTCACGTGTCTGAATGCAAATTTTTTCTATATTTTTCATTCATGTGATTAGTGACCTCGTGTGTTCTTCAGAATCTAAAATATTCTAGTATCTCCAGAAGTCTTTTACACACAATTGAAATTTTGCTCCAGCTTTGCAGGTATAATTTACTATGTGTGCCTGATTTTTTGATTTTTAGTATCCCAAATTGCCTGTCAAGAGAGCAGAATGGGATATTGCAAAGTCCCACTTACAACTTCATTCAGATCAGCCTATTCAGACATATTGTGTTTAAACATTCAGCACAAATTTAAATGTGCCCTTCCCCGTTAGGATGTAAACATGAGGCAGAGGGAGAGATTAAAATATTCTTTGGGGAATGTTTAAGGTAGGAAAGGGCAAAGGGAGTGGACAGAATAAAGTTTAGTTGTCTCTTACAGGTAGGCAGTGGAAGTTAGTCCATTCTTGACTGCAGAACCAAGAGGTGTGAGATGTGAAAGCCACCAAAACTTTGTATGTCCCCTGCCTAAAGCTCACTAATGAAAGCTTGGCACCAGCCAAACCTCAAATCAAATGTTGCTGAAGAAGGTTGACTAGAGATGAACTTCCAGCCTGATTCTCCAGTAGGTCTCTGTGTTTGGGACCTGAGAGGCCACAGGTTTCCAGACTGTGGGGATTCAGGAGTGCATTGCCTGGATCCATGCCAGGGGAGATTTGGCTCAGTGCACTCAGCACTGCAGCAGGTCAGAGCTGGCCCCTGGCTGTAGCATGGGCACAACCTGCTCATGTCACTAATAATAATTGACATTCTGCAGGCTGTGACATTTCTTATTGTAGCAGAATGTTTTGGGTCCATCAGAGTATTTTTTTAAATGTTATTTATCTATTTGTTAGTACATAGGAAATGTATATAACTGTGTCTTAGCCCTTTCTAGCTTATTTACCTGAACAGCCAGAAATGGCATTGCAGAATCCTGCATCCCCTCTAACCATCAGCATTACCCAGTGACCATTTAGCCCATTCCTGGGTTTCTGGCAGTCCAAGTGAATAAGGGAATATAATCCAAATACTGCATGTGGAGTGTGACTGGGCGTGTTTTATTTGTTTGATTTTCATTCCCCCTCTCACAGTGTGTGCTGGTGTAATCAGACACATGCTTAGAATATTTAGTATTGAGATTTTTTTTTTTTTTTTTTTTTTTTTTTTTTTTTTTTTTTTTTTTTGTAATGAGTTGAACACATTTGCTTTGCTACTGGTAGCAGGGATTTCAGGTCCACAGAAGTGTAAGTGTGAGACTGCATTTCCACAGACTGGGAGGTTGTTGCAGAACCCAGTTTTTCAGCAGGGAGATATGTAGATTACAAAGCCTGGAGGTCCATGCTGATAAAATTACATCTTTCCAGGTTTTCTGTGGAGTGTTGTTGACAGTACTATGTGTCAGAAGACAAAAACTTCTAATTAGAAAGCCATTCTCTTCACAGAATCCAGTTCAAAAAAACCAAAGCAAACTAAACCACACACACACAAAACCCCCAAACAATAAAACCCAACAAGAACAAAAGCCCCACAGCCTCCAGCCCTGTGAATTTTCACCTTTTCTCAGTTGGCTGCAGGGAAGGTGAAGGGCAGATTATTCTGATAGCCTGGATATGGGATTCTGTTTACAGTTCTCTGACACCATCCAGTGGCAGGAGGTTAATGCTGGAAAAGTGGGATTCTTTATTTGTTTATTTTAACATCTGTTGCAACAAGATGGTATTCTTTGTAGGTTCCTAAATGTTTCCAGTGTTTTCAGAATGTTTCATTTTAAATCTTTTACCTCTGCTTTTAGCAGGCTCATTATAATTTCCATATTCTCCACATAGCTAAAATACTTAATCACAATGAGATAAAAGGCTGTCACTAAAAAAAAAGAGAATTAAAGCAAAGGAAATGCTTGCTGAAAAGTGTGTTTAGTTGTATGGCCTGCCTATAAAAGTATTTTATTTAAGAAATACAAAATGTACTCATACACTTTTGATTGGTGTGAGGTTTTGGTTTTTTTTTTCAGCTTTCATCATTTCATTTCCCTGCATAAACTCCCCCTTCCCTTCTCAGGGGCCTGTGTTTTGTATTGATTTTGTAATGCATGTTAGACAAGTGGTGTGGAGAGCAATCAATGCAGTGCAGAACAGATCCAATGTATTGTTCCCTCTCTGACCCCTTAGTAAATTAATATTGGCCACTTAGTGAAGAGCAAAAGTTAGTTTTAAATACATGGCTATCACAAACAGCACAATATTTTTTTTCTGTGTGGGAAAATTTCCCTCTTTCTGGTTTTGGTTTTTTCTCCTCTTAACACTTTGTCTTGTAGAATCCTATTTGAGACATCAGTACATTCTTGACTGTTTAAATGTTTATCACACTTGTATCTAAATGAAAGACAAAACCTTTAAGGCACGTTGGGAATCACTGTACAAATGTGAGGGTCTCCAAAGAGAAGAGAACCTTGGGAATAGCTCCTTCCTCCCCTGTGCAGTGCTGGGCTGACAAGTAGCAGCCTCCACATTATGTTATATAGGATACTTGAACAAAAATCAAATATTATGCTCTTTTCTTTTTTACTGTAGAAAAAGTTCTGTTCAGTTCTGGGTGTTACTAAGCAACCAAATCCCCCTTCTGTCAAATATTTCAGATGTCTCTGACCTTCCTACACAAACCCTACAGCGTGTCCTCTGCACAAGGATGGGGAGCATGACCTGTTCTGCCAGTGCCTTTGCAGAAGGAGCAGATGGGGTCCCACATTCCTCTCCCTGCTCCTGCCTCTCCCATCACAAACTGCTGTGACAGGGATGTCTTTGGTCCCTTTCAGTGGGAATCCTGACTTGAGCACGCTGATGAAACAGGCTTTTGAAATGCTCTGCCTCTGTGCTGCCGTTTCAGATGTTTTCTGAAGTCTGCTAAAGAAAAGAAGAAAATTTAAAAATCGTCCTTTAAAACGAGCGCTCTGGAAGTTGCTCAGTAAAGAGCATGCTTCTTGCTTGGTTAATAATTAAGGGTATAATTACTGTATAGCTCCAAATATAATTAAAATTCATTTTGCTAGGTCTAGGAATTACAAAGTAATTAAGCATTTTGACATGGCAAATGAACAAGGAACATGACATGGAGGAGGAGGAGGAGGATAGAAATGATTCTCAAGAGGATCAGCTCAGGGTGCTTGTGACTAGCGTGTGAACCCAAAGTGTGGATTCTTCAGCAGGATGCCTGACTCCAGGTTCTTCTGTGGTGCAGAGCATAGCAGTGATCAAAGGTGTCACTTGGCTTTGCTGGAGAAAGCTCTGGAGAATTCAGATTTTCTGTTAGTCTTAGTTTTCCAAAAAGAATGATCTATCATCCCAGACTAAATGGGAAGGTGATGCTCTTGTCTTTTAGATAAGTGTGAAAAGTGGAGAAAATGTATTTTCCTGAAATACCTTTTTCAGCTTTGGATTTTTTTTTCCTTTCTTATGCTTTAGTCTATTGACTGAAGTTGAGCTTTCTCCATACAAAGTGGAGCCCTTGTGCTTTGTAATCAGATATTCTCCTTGAGGTGGGGTGGACATGGCACTCAGTGACCTGATTTATTGGTGGGTTTGGCAGTGCTGGGCCTCCAGTCATACTTGAAGATCTTAAGGGTCTTTTCCAACCTAAATGTTTCTGGGATTATAATAATTTATAATTATAAATAAAGGAGGGATTAGTGTCATGCTGAATACCTCAGAGACCTTTGTATTCCCTGTTTTTACTAAAAATGCAAAAGCATGTTCAGGAACAGCTTAAACCTGGTTAAATTTTCAGGATTACCCAAATCTTTGCCTTTCAACAGCAGCTTCCAGTTATCACAGGTGAATTTTAGTTTTTGTTGACTTCACTGATTAGCTGTAGCTAATTGTGGCTAATAAATACCTTGAACAGAGCCTGGTACGTGGTCCATTATCCAGTGCTCTTGCTGGATGTCCCTGCTGGTACTCTGGGGGATGCTGCATTGACCCTCTAATCCTCCCAGAGCCCCTGTTGTGCACACAAGTGCCATTATCAGATTGCACTGTCTGTCACAATTGTCACTGGGATGAAGAGCTCCCTCTTCTCAGCTCAATCCAAGACACTCCTTTAATCTGCTGCTAAACTGAAATGATGTGCAGTTTGAGGCATTACCTGATTTTTTCAGAGCAATGCTAGGAGATGTTTATTTATTCATTAATTTTAATCACTAATTACAGTCGGTGTTATTTTTTAGGAACAAATGTCCACGAAGCCCAGCGTATTCTGAGTGAAAGTGGGCTCCCCATCACATCTGCCAGTGACCTTGAGGATGCAGCCAAGAAGGCAGTGGCGAGTGTGGCCAGAAAATAACACCTTGAAGATGATTCTTGTGGGAAGCGCCTGTGTTTCACCAGGCAGAATTCCTGCTGTTGTTCCAGAGGATTCTTGGAGTCTCCTGAGCAGTCATCAGGTTTGGTGGGCTTCATTGAGATTCTTGGCCAACCCAGGCCACAGGCTGGCCTTCAGAAATTTTGCAGCTATAATCTTCAAAAGTTTCTATGAATTATTTGATTTTGGTAATTTTGTTAGTCGCAACTGTAATAAGTAATACTTCACTCCCTAGAGGTCTTTTTTGCCTCTCCTTCCAAAATTGTCACTGATAAATTCATGATCAGACAAAATAAGTAATAATTGACTTCTGTCAACAGAATTGTTCTTTAATCAAACACTTTTAGGTCACCTGTTTCACAATATTTTCATTCATATTTTTGTATTGTAAAGAGTCAGAGAACTAGCAGTGGGTTTATATTTTTTATGGACTTTTACAATAATGTAAAAAACTGTGCTTACAATCCTATTTTTATTCAAATGAATGATGTTTATTTTCTTTTTTTTTTTTTTTTTTTAAATCACTGGTTTTGCCTTAAGATGATTCTCTTTTGTTGATGCCAATGGATACCTCACAATGGGCAAAGGGGATTGAGTAGCTGGTACTGAAAGGAGCTCCCACTCTTACCGTGCCTATAAACCACTGAAATGTGATCCATTTCTTTTCTAGTTTTTGGAAATGCCCTGCAGTATTTCCAGGTGTAACAATGCCATACAGGGGCCTCCAGGAGGATGTTTCTGCCACTAAGGAAAGGGCTGCTAACTTTTTAAAATCACCTCTTGTGAGAATGTCACTGCTGTGAGGTATTAAAGTAAGATGAGAAACTGAAGCAGTTTTCTCTCAGGAGCACAGAGAATTCTTCAGCTGATTTAACTTCCAACAACTATTTCTAATTTATTGGCAATAAAACACAAAAGAACTTGCCAATTTTTAAAGTATTTGACTTCTCAGGCATCAGTAAAAATACGCATAAGGGAAAAAAAATCCCCTATGTTTCAGTACTCAGGTATTGACCAAGATTCATTTTGATTATTTACTCCTTTGTCAAAATTCAAGCTGTTAGTTACACAAACCATTCATTCAGGGAACAGGAGGCAGTACTAAAGATCTTGTGTAACTAAATAACTTTGTACAAGTCTCACTCTGCCCAGGAATTATGTGCTGAAAATCGTCAATAAATTTGAACAGTGAACAAATGAGAGGATATTATGATCTGGTCTTGTAAATGGGCAGAGATACAAAAATTTGTGAAATAAATTCCTAATTATGATTTTATTTTTTTAGCAGCTCCAATCAATACTGTGTTCTGCTTAGAAAAATGTAAATAAATTTTTCTTGGCACTTCCATTAGAACTGTTACATTCAAAACAAATTATCTGCACTAATCTTTGGCTCTTGACACAAATAGTGCAGATAGGTTGCTATCATCAATTCCTGCAGGTTTTTCCTTCTCCATTCCTTTCTCTGCTCAAGGAGAAAATGTGTGACCACTAGAACAGCAATAAATATGCCACTAAGTCTGTAGTTATTGACAGAATGAAGAAGAAGGGTATCGTTGGCAGCTTTCTTGAAGGTGCATTAAAGCCACACTGCTCTGAAGGAAGAAATGTTTACCTCACCACAATAAATAAAAGAGTCACACCCTATTTTCTACGTTTTAATACTGGAAAGATAAGATTCCGTGGGAGAACTGTCTGTGCAATGTTGTCACACACTGTGTCCCCAACTCTGGTCTCAAAACCATCCACTGTGCGTACACAATTATTATTTTGCAGAGATTAATACTGTGTACACCTTTTTGTCAAATAAATGTAAAAATGAACAGGTTGATTGACTTTGTCTTTTCTATAAAATAAAAAAAAATGTTTAATTTGTCTGTGCTCTTCCATTTGGCATTTTGTGACAAGTGGGTGAAATCAAATGCACTGGAATTTAGTTTCAATTGGGTGATACTGATATACTCCAAGATACTTGCCTTTTATCTACAAATGTAGATAATTTTATCTATCTCTATATATCTTTTCTCATATATAGTCCAATGACAATACATTCAAGTTTTATTCCTCTTAAGCCATAGACAGAATGGAACAATATAATTCTGATTTTTCAGGTATAATATGGAAAATTCCCTAAGATTTGGTGTCTTTGAAGGTTTGGTATTTCACAGGCACTGTGCACTGGCTATAACCAGAGGCTTGCTGTGGTGGTGTGGACTGGTTTTTTTTTATTTGTGTGGATCATTTCTCTCCACAATGTGCAAAGTTGGGTTTGGTCTCACCAGGAAAGGCGTTTTTTAGTTGCATTTTCCCCAAACAAACCACACAGCAGCATAAGCAGTGGGTAAGTTCCAGCTAATCCCCTCTGTGAAAGCTTTAAGTGGGCTTTAATTAGCCTTTAAATCTGGAAATTTCAACCTGTATTAATAAAACTCCGTAGGACAGAACACTTTGGAAGGCAAAACAGGAGGAAACCATTAATGCTGACATTGTGTTACATCTTTAACAAGATACCTTTAAATTCTCCCAGCCCAAGTGCAACAGCTGGGAGTTGTGGAGCAATGTCCTTAAGGAGCACTTGCCATCCTATTTGTCAGTGGGGCAGAGCAACTGCTGTGGTGCAGAACTGCTGGGCTGGGGCAGCGTGGCAGGGCAGATCAGTCACCAGAGGAGATGCCACATTGCCCTGATTTTCAGCCTTCTGATGATTATTTACATATTTCTAGTGGAGATTCTCATGCATGTACCATAAACCAAGGAGATTGTTTTCATTCCTTTCATTCCTGTAATAGACTTCTGAACTGACCACTGGGGTCGGAGAGGTGTCCTCCCTGTCCTCCAATCCTTGATTGAACTCCAAATCCTATTTAAACCCCAAACCATAATAAACTTTTGTTTTATTCTTTTCCTCACTTCAGCCTGTCGGGTGAGTGCAATTCTTTTGTGTCATGTATAGCAACAATGCCAAGCTCCCAGCTGAGCTCTGCCTGGTGGCCTGGGGGTTTCAGGCACCTACAAATCCCCTGTTTTTTATGGGTCAGGTTGGCCTGGAGGCTTCCCTGGTTCTGGGAGCTGAGCCAGGACTGGCTGAGTGCACTGAGGGTGGCCCAAAACACAGGACTGAGCAGCCTGGCTGGGCTGGGAGAGCCAGGAAATCTCTGCACAGAGCCAGGCAGTGGCCAAACCATGTCCTAGAGCAAAAACTGTCAACTTACAGAAATCCCCAAAGCCTCCAAGGCTTAGGGCTTTATCACATGGCGTGTAGAATGTTCTCAGTGCTGCTGTAAGCCTCAGCTGGTTGTGAGATTTCTTTCCTTGTTTTTCTTTTTGCTGCCTCTCTGGAAACTGGAGTGTGTTTTGCAGTCAAGGCCAGCTCTAGCACGGCCAAAATGGGGCAAAGATGGTCATTACACATTTTAATTTACCACCCAGCTTCTTTCTCCTTCCCCTTCCTGGGGTTTTTCCCCATTTCTCCCCACACCCAGCTTACACTGTGTTTTCCTCACTGCTGTCCTCAAGGCTGGCTGAGCCCGCAGCTCTGGGCTTTGCTGGGTTTGTGTGGCTGGGCTGCCTGGCCTGGGGCTGCAGGAGTTGTGTGAGCACCCAGCTGCCCACCTGGGAGCTGGGCATGCCCTGCTCAGCCTGTCTGGAGCCAGTGGCAGGGTGCACCAGCCTGAATTCCTGCATCCATCCATCCTGGAATGCTCTCAGTGCCTGTCCCAGGAGGCAAAGACCTCGAGCTCCTGTGTTCTCCACTCCCTTCTGTGGGACAGGAATTAAAGCAGGAGCAGGAATGGGCTGAGGAGTGTTTGACTTGAGGCTCTGAAACCACACTGTAGACAGACACATTTGGAATAAAGGAGAGGAGTGAAAAGCCTGGGAAAGGCTGGCACCCACGTTAAGGTCTGTCTCAAAGTGAGAATTGCTCTTGTGCAAGGAGAAATAGTCTGCTCAAGTTGAGTTTGGACAGGACACGCAGTGAGGAGCTTTGGCTGTGGTAAGGGACATTTGGGTCAGACTTGTAGGCATGAGGTAAGCCAAGGGATGGGCTGTGAAATCATCAATCGATGTTTTTTTAGAGTTAGGTGAGCATCTGCCAGGGATGGCTTAAGGAAAGTTGATTTTTGCCTCAGGGCAGAGGGATGGATGAGGTGACCTTCCAGCTTCATTTGATAGGATTTAATGCTTGTTGGGAAGGTTTCTGTTTTCTTTTTTTCTCCCTAACTTGTAGGTACAGGGAAGAAAAAGGAGGACAAGATCTGGTGTATTCTTGAAAGAGATTGTTTTTAATTTAGCCACCAAGAATGATCTGCAGCTGCCAGGGAAATGAAAAGCAGATTATGCAAACTCAAGACTTTCCCTAACAATGGGAGCAGTGTTATTGCAATGCATAAAAGGCTGAGCAGAGAATTAGAGGTATCTATCAACTTTAATATGTTTAATTTTAAAAGGAACAGGTTGCACCAACAATTTTTTTTCCTACTTAATGAGGCCCATTCATAAGTAGAATAACAGGATTTGCCTGTCACCCAGAGGAAATCATGGCATGTGTATTTGTACTTTGGTGCAAAACTTGTGTTGAGCGCAGTGATTTAAAACTTTTCCCAGCCCAGCTGCAGTCGGTTTGATGTCAGGATCCTTTCATCTGGAGACAGATGCACCCTTGGTAGAATCCTCCACACGTCTGTGTCTTTGTTCAGTCTCCCGAAGTGCCAGCTACCGATTAAAAATAAAAGTATACATGGATTATTGCATGTTGCTCCTCAGAGAGAACTGCTGTGAGGTAAGATTTGGCTTATCCAAGACCTGCAGAAGAGTCTCCAGTGCATGTGTGGATTTGGCCTTTTTGTTCTGCCCATGTTGGTGGGTGCTGGGTGGTGCAGGGACAGTGACCATTGCACAGCATGTGGTGCTCCCAGTAGAAATGCATTTCCACACCCAAGCAAATGATTCTGCATAAGGAAAAGGGGGTTGGTTTACCTTGGAACATATAAGGAAGCCAAAGTAGGAAGTTCTGTGCCCTTTTCATCAGCGTTGGCCCAGTGCCAGCACAGAGGCACTGGTTGGGCTTTGGAAATGTACCTCAAAATCTCAAAATTTCTTTGGGCAAAGAGTGAAAAAGCCCACCTGGACCACCCAGTACTTAAAAAAACTGCATAGAACTGCTCAATTGCTTTTTTTGGACAGCCTTAGCAGTGTAAGAATATTCTCTACAGTATGTTCGACTTCTACTTCTTTTGTTCGATAATATTTGTCATTTTGTCATTGTTTATTGTTATTTAAAACCTTTTCTTTCCCAAAGCATGTCCCGAGAGGCTGTCCTGCTATTATTAAGCCACTCTGGGAGGTTGCAGACAACCCTCAGACCTGATGCATCTTCAGGAGGCTCATTACACTCTGCACCCCCAAGGCTCTATCAGCTCCCCATGTCCTGAGAACATTCCTCTTCCACAGGACGGAGAGCACTGAAGAGGGAAAAGGGTTTCTGTGTACCTTGGATGGTGTCAGGCTGCAGACAGGACCTGTGTCCATTCTGGTGTGTGGATAGACTTCCACTGGGTTCCCTCTGCCACGTTCTCTTTCATAAGCACCACGGGCCTTGTGGGCAGGCAGAGGGCAGGGAGCTCCCAGAGCTGGGTGGGGATGGCAGGAGGATCCTCACTGCCCCTTGGCAAGGGCTCTGCTTCTCATGTCTGCTCTACCTCACTCTGCCTGCAAGGAAAACCTTCCACACTGGAATTGTGAGGGTTTCCCACAGCTGCCCTCCTTGTGATGCCTTAAGTTTTAGCTTTCAATATTTCCAGATCCTGTGCTGCCCAGGGGTGCAGCTCTGAGCTCACAGTCAGTGTCACTCAGCTCTGCACACAGCAGGGACACAAAACAAATCCTTCTCCTGCTGCACACCAAGGACAACTTTCAGCCCCAAAAGCACAAACAAGGGTGGGCTGAAAGGAGGAACAAGAAGGATGGGACCTCACAGCCTGGAGCTGGAATGGGACAATTAAACCTCAATATACAAATGGACCAAAACTTATAAAAGTGTAAGAACTAATAACCAGTCAGCCATTTTGTCACCATTCTAGTCCACCTTGGGTATCAGGCCCTGTCCTGCCCAAGGTGTACCCTAAAGGCCTTCAATAAATCCCTACTTTATTCTCCAGCTCTGTTCAGTCTCTGTTTCAGGTCAGCATTCCCAAGGCATCACTTGGAGTCCTCACACATCATCAAGAAGGAGAAAGTAAGAGCAATGCCATGAGGATAGTATTCCCTGGTACAGAAGATGCTTCATTCTGGACCTCTTTGTGTTTTCAAAGATGGGGGAGTATCCTGACCCTCAATTCACAATTAAATCTATGCTAATATTTAATGAAATCCAACAGACATAGCCAAGCCTGGAGAGAAGGAAGCAACTGACAGAAATAGGTTGCTCCATGGATTAAGTGCTGTTGGGACGTGCAGCATGATGGGATTTGGAAACTGGGACCTTTGTATTTACCAGAGCAACTCTTCTGAATGCACAGATGAATACAAGCAGGTCATCATAAAGGAGGTGACAGTGACAAAGTATTGGTTAGCAAATCTGGGGAAGGAGGGCTCAGAGAGATCAAGTGTAAGAAATTTTGCATTTCTCTCGATACAGAGGTGAGAAAATGAGAAATCTGATCTTTCTATTATAATGGACATAAAGAATTACAGGGCAGCCAAAGGCCACACAGCTAAACAAAGCTGTTCCCTTTAAGTTTATTTCAAATGTCTCTCTGCTTCAGCCCTGTGTCCTTCAAGACCTTCCCTCTGTAATTGCATGTGGCAGTCTCTTTAGAGCCAGGTGCCGACCGCTGCTCCAGAACAGAAACAAAAAATAACAGGAGAGAAAGGGCATTGCAGCAAGTCCTTGGGAGGGATGTTGCTGCCTTGTTGCACAGACAGGTCACTAAAGGGGGTTAACAAATGCCATTGAGTTCAGGGGCACTGCTCTATTTGGCTTTGTGGCCAGAACATGGGTCAACACTCAGCAGCTCAATCCCCAAAACCACTCTCCTTCCTTGAGCATCCCTCCAAAGCCCTTACCCTGGAGGGCAGCACAGTCCAGGGAGCAAAGGGCATTTGCTGCCCTGCCTTACCTGGCTGCCTGCTCAGCAAAGCTGACCTTGAGGCTGAGCAGTGTGGGGCCAGAGACCTTGTTCAAAAGGGATTGGCAGCAGCCTGGAGCTGACCCCCCACTGCTGTAATATCCTGGGCTGGGGGGAGCCAGTCCTGAGCAAAGAACCCCCTGCAGCTGTGGAGGGACTGCTGCTCTTCAATAGCACCCCAGCAGAGCTGCCACTGAGCATCAAAGGGCTCATCCTCCCTCCTCATCCTCCCTCTTCCACCAGCACTGGGGGAGATGGGCTTTGTGTGGTGAATGCAGACCAGCCCTGTCCTGCCCTCATGGCCTCTGTGCTGCGCACAGACAAGCTCAGACTTTACTAGGAAGGTGTGAATCTGTGAAGGTTCTTGCTTCCTTTTTTTCCCTTGCTAAGGTGGGGATGAATACACAGGAACTGTAAATTTTGTGTTCAGACTTGGATGTTTATAATTTCTTATCTATTTACAGGCTCATGAGCCATGAGTTCTAGTTAACAAGTTAGAGAAATGAGGTAATATGGAATACTTCTAACTATTTTCAAGGCTAATTAAGTGATAATTACCCAATAATGAGGTGACACCTATATTATTTATATTTTTGACCCAATAATGACCGCCCAAGGCCCACAATGCAGACTTCTTTCACCCAGTTACAGAAAACCACCCAAACCCATGAAGAAGAAGGAAGAAGGTGAAGAAGAAGGACTTAGGCAAGGCTCAAAATCCTCCATGTTGCCCCATATATATTACTATATACTAAAAGCCCAAAATCTAAGTTTCCAGAGTTCCAACATGAATCTTTTCTTTGTCATCATCCTCTGACTCTGCACAGGCGGTTAGGATGCCTTGACTTTGCCCCTGAAATGGGTGCCAGGGAAGTGGCTTGGTGTTGGCAGGTCTGTGCAAGGAGCTCCTGGAGATGCTTGGACAAGATGAGCTGTGGACTTGTCCCTCCATTTTCTCCTCACAGTGAAGCTGGTGGGGTGATTTTCTCTCTGCTCCTTCTGTTTTTTTCCATTTTTTGAGGCAGACATGGGAAAAAGGGCCTTTTAGAAATTCTGGTTGCAGCATTCCTTTCTGATGTCAACAGAAATTGTAAGGGCTTGCCCAAAGAATCCAGTATTAATGCAAAGTCAGACAAACTCCCAATATTTCTCTTAGACTTTCTTAATCCTGTCCATTCAGGGAAGTTCAGCTTCATTGATTAGCACTGCTCAGCCTAAATCTTGTATTCCTGAAGTACTGGAAAGCCCTCAGTGCCAGAGGTTTTTTTCTGCTGCTTTCCCAAGTGATTTTTCCCATATTGTACAGCAGGAGGAATGTCATATGAAGATGTTAATCCCTCTTGAGCTGTGCTCTAAACAAGTGTGTGCAAAATCCAGGGAAAATGAAGCAATACATTATTTTGCATTTCATTTTCCATACCTATTGTTTTGTAGCCCTGGTGGAATGCTTGACATAACACACCTCCACAGCTTGTCCACATCTGTCAGTCAGTCCTTACATTCGCTTCAGAGAATACTCAGAGTACAAAGTAAATTTTCTCAGACGTGCAGAATGTCACTTGCAAAAGAATGAATCTTTTTTTTCTGTGTTTACCATGGCAGGAGCAGGACACTGCTGTTCTCATTCCAGTGTTCAGAATGCTGAGTGCTTCCTCATCAAGACAAAACAGTTGAGGGCAACAGCAAAGCAGTGTCACTGTCAGCTCTCCATATGCCCAACTTCAGTCCTATAGATTCCCCTAACAGAAGTCATCATTTTTTTTTCCCCACTATCACCTGGATTATATTCATTACAGAAATTTCTGCTCTCAAACCTGAAGGATTCTCACTGTCATGCTCCATCTGCTGAACGTGGCTTGTGCATTGGATTTTCATGTTAGGAAATTCCCATCTCCGTGGCACGAGGCTGCCCTTTGGAAAGGGCTCCCTTTGAAAGGAACACAGAGGGGTCTGCCAGAGCAGTGCCTCCTTCTAACAGCTCACTTCCAGGTTTCATGACTGAGCTTGAGCTTTTTTTCACATCACACCTTAAGTTCTTCCCCAGTTGTTTCCAGATCTTTCAAAGATCAGAAAATGCAGCAAGAGCAGGAAATCCCACGTTTGCAGGGCTTGTGTGGACGGTTCCTTTTGTCCTGCTGTCTGTTACTGGAGTAACAGAACCACACACACTCTGTGTTGGAGCCTCATCTAAGATGGGTATTAAAAGCAGGTGGCTCAGAAAGTGCCTGTGTCACTCCCAGCCTTCAGGACAGAGCTGTGTAGTCTCTGTGATGTCCCAGGATCCCCATCTCTGGATATGTGAATCACAGTGAAACATTCATTTGGCAATTCAAGAGCAGGTGCTGTTTTAATGGTCTGCAATAATTCCCATTCACAGAACCACAGAACAATTTGGCTTGGAAAGGACCTTCAAAGATCATCCAGTCAAACCTTCCCTGCCAACCACCTTCCACTAGGCCAGGTTGCTGAAAGCATCCAGCTTGGCATTGGACACTTCCAGGGATGGAGCAGCGACAGCTTCTCTGGGCAACAAGTGCAAGAGCCTCCTCACCCTCACAGGGAAGAATTTCTTCCCAATATTTGATCTAAATTTTCCATCTTTCTGTTTAAAACCTACACTTCCTGAGGAATAGTTCCATTTATCTTTCCTGTAACCTCCTTTAGGCACCAGAAGGGGCTTTTTCGTGTAGTATACATAAATTCCATAACATGATGAAAACTTCAGTGGGTAGAATTTTTCCACAGACTTCAGCCCTTCAATCTTCATTCAATTCTGCCTTCACCCAGAAAAAACCCCCAGACTGGTAAAAACAAAATAGTGAATACATCCATAATACTGCAATGTTTCATTTCTCTGGCTTAAAGCACAAGTAGGCGTGCAGGGTGAAGGCTGCCCTTGCAGCCCTGGTGGTTCTAATCTGCTGGCACTGGGGAAACTCTGGCCTGGGAGCTGCTGCTTTGGCCCCTTGATTCCCCTCCCTTCCCTGCATCTCCAGGCTGGCTGCATGCCAGCAATTAGGAATTAATTGAGAAGCTTTAAAAATGCATCTCTTCCCCATTCCTTCTGCTCTGTTTAATCCTCTCCGAATCCCAGCAGAATTCTTCACAAGGGATTTTGCAGCATGTTTGTGTTTGCTCAGTGTCTGCAGCTAAAGCAGGTGTCTCGGCTGAGTGGGGCTCTTTGGGGATCTGGGAGAAACTCACATTTCTTGCTGTTTTCTCTGCTGCTCTGTCCTCCTGGGCTCTCTCTGTTTTGGCACAAGCTGGGATGGCACCTGCCTGCACAAGTGTGTCCAGGTCCAGTGCCTGCATTGATCTTGGTGGTGTGGAGATCAGGACGTGGACCTGTAACACTGTGTTGTGGTTTGAAAACAAACCGAGTGAGAGACTCCAAGTCAGAAATACAATTTAATGAGAAGAAAAGGGAAAAAAACATAAAATAAAGTAAATGCAATAATACAAAAAAGACCACTGACAAAGTCAGAATACAACCTGAGCAGGGTGATGGAAGCAGTCCAGGTGAGGTGGTCTTCCTAAAGCAGTGATCCCATAGAAAGGTCTGGTAGCTCTGGTCCTTTGGGATTCCAGTGGGGGAGGGCTGCATTTACTGTCCCAAATCCCAGCTTATATCCAGGTGAGAATGCTTGGCTCCTCCCCCTGGGCAGAGCATCTCACAATGGGATGATGAGTCATATGATGAGTCCTTGATGGCCCATTAAAGAGAGATAACCCCCAGGATGGAGTTATCTGTGAGTCATGCACAAGGCATTGATGGGCCATTAACTGAAGATGGTGATAGAATCCATCCTAAACTACAACCCAGGACACACTGGCAGGCATTTCTGTGCTTTTCCCTTACCTCAGTTTAATATTGAAATCTGTTGCTATTGGTAGCCTGGGAATTTCCCAGAAGCAGGCAGAAGGTGGCTTCTTCTGGCCATTTCTGGATGCACAACACCTGGATTATCACATCCTTTGCCTGGCAGCGAGGAGCCCTGCTCAGTGACCACCACTGCAGTCAGCAGCAGCCAAACATGCAGCACTATAGCCAGGCAGTGCCTTGGCGAGCCAGAGATTCCCTGCTGCTTTGTAAGTCTTCTCCCCGACCTGTAAATGCTTCCTGTGCATTTTTTATCTTCTTTTCTTCTCTTAGAGCCAGGATTGAATGCTCGAGAGATGGACTTTGTGTTCGGACTCAGATGTTTATTAATTCTCATCTCTAGCACGGTCTCACAAGTTGTGAGTTCTAGCTAACAAGATAGAAAATGGCTCTGTCTCTATCTCTGTACAAAGCCTTTTAAGAACAAACTGTCCAGTTATGAAATGACACCTAAATTATTATTACTTTTAATCCAATAACCAACCACCTGTGGCCTGCAATGCAGATTTTTCTACCCAGTTACAAAACACCACCCAGACCCATGAGGAAGAAGGTGAAAAAGAAGGACTAATGCTATGCCCTAAATCCTCCATCTTGCTTTATATATATATTACTATATTCTAAAACATTAAACTCTGAGTTTTCCACCCTGTGATATTGCACACCTCTATTCAAACTACAATTTTGGGAGCCTATTCCAAGGCCTCAGGTCAAATGCAGTGTTTCCTTGGGGGTCAGTGCTTGTCAGCACACAAAGCCTAAAATTCTCAGCGACCAGGATTCCAACACCTTCCCTCCTATCATGCTTATTCCTTAGTTACAGATGTTTATTCCCTGCATCCAGCGGGGAGTGCAGAAAGACACCCCCCCCCTTCCCCGTCCCTGCAACTTCTCCCCCGGCTCTGCATCCCCTTCCTGCTCACCCCATCTCCTGGCATCCTCCTGCTGCTTTTGTCTAGGTGTTCCAGATTGCCAAGGGAGGGTCTGAACCATGGTTTTCATCCTCAGCCTCTGCCAAGTCCATGGAGTGTGGGTCAGACCCCACGTTATTGCTGTCACAACTCTTGTGGGTTTGGGGAGATTCTGCCCGAGGAAGAATTGTTGAGCACAAGCACTTAAATGCCTAGCAAGTAGAAAACAAGAAACAGCTTTGCCATTCACACCAAGATGCTCCCTAGCAAGGGGGAAGATGTCTGGAGTAGGTTTGGGAGGCACAGAACAGGCATGGCCACCCTCATCCTTCCTGCAGAGTGTCTGCACGGGAGTGCCTGGGATTGGGAGGAAGCAGCTTCACTTCACTTTGCTTTTCCCTCTGTTTGTTCCTGCTCCCCAGCCTATTCACCAGGGGAGAACCTGTTTGCATGGGTTTAGCGCTCACCTCTGATAAAGCTCATCAAGAGATTTATGAAAGTAATGTATTAACATCATGGTCTGTCAAGTGTCAATAAGCAGAATAAAGCGCTCAGCCTCTGCGGTTAGAGAGATCCAGCAATTAAAGCATTTGATGAAAGTATTTTATGGGGGTATATATTACCATTTGGTTCAATTATTCTGCCATTAAACATTAAGAATAATTGAACCAAATGGTGCCTGATAGAAGGAATACATCTGCTCTGATGAATTCCTGCCAAAAGGCACTTGGAATCTTAGTACAAGCATTTTGTCACCCAAGATAACAGTATTTTTCTCTCCAGCTGAGGGGCTTTTGAAAGCAGGGCTTTTGAATCTTATTTATGACGTATAAATTGGCTAATTTGTTACCAATATCAAACAGCCCATAAGAATCAGGCAGTGTAATAGCTAACAAAATACTGACAGCTTCATCACTTGCTGACTGCATGGAGTACAATGTATGCTCAATTAATAGAGAGTGCAATTATCACAGAAACTGTGAGCAAGACCTAATTATACAGAAGCCAATCAAAACCAGCCCAAAGCAAGGCAGAATCTATTTCAAGAAACCTGAGTTGGGGTTTTTTTCCCCCTTTTTTAAATGTTTTTGGCTTTTTTTTTCTGATCTCCATATTTGCCCCACCTCCACAGGAGAAAAGGGGAAGAGGCACCAAGAGGAAGGACAAACCAGCCAAGCTCCTGTCCAGGGCGCTGTGGTTCCAATTTCCAATAGCACAGGTTCCAATTTCCATGGGAAACAGGAAATCCCAGCGTTTTGCTGTTTAAAAACATTGCAGTTTTGGTGTGACAAGGGATAACCAAAACATAGCTACATCCTTTCCTTAGGGTGTGAGAGACTTGCACCCACTGACAGATGGGGACAGTAATAAGGGGATTTAAGAGAAAATAACATCTTGATATGCATTTTTGAAAAATTATGTGTTCAAGGGAGTGCCCTCTGGGAAGGGCAGCTTTTAATCATGAGATAAATACAGCACTTGGCTTGTTAAATTCCTGATGGTCTCTTAGATACTCAGTGGCTGCTAAAGTGAGAGGTCAATCTGCTGCTTTCACTGAAGCTGAAGGAAAAAAAATCTATATGAAAACATAGATTTAATCGATTTTCCTTAGCCTTGATTTCCTGTAGCTCTCATACTTTGGGTAATGTTGGTCAGTCTTGGAAATATCCAAAAATATGAAAATTTAAAAGAAAAATCCCATTAGAGGGAAATCATGTGAAGGGTCAAGAAGAATTCTCCATTGTTTCAGAAACTGAGAATATTTTGTATGATCCTGGTCATATTCAGCAAATTTATAGTCATTTCTGGCTCTGGAATTATTTGCTTTTCCATTAATGGGGGTTTTAATTAAAAATGTTGATCTTTTACATACCACCACATTTAGAGACCACAAAATTAAATATTATAACATAAAAAAAACAAGCAAACAAACAAGACCAACAAAAAAAACAAAACCCAAAGTAACCCAATTTAAACCACCTGAAATCCATGATCTGGTAGCCACAGGTAGCCTTCTGCTCAGTAGAGTCCTTTCTAGAATTAGGAAGCAAATTGTTTTACTCACAGGTGACTGGCAAAGGGACTTGTTTTTTCCCCTCTGAGGACAATAATCTGCACTTGAAGTACTGTGGTTGTAGATTTATTTTTTGCTCTTGAAGATAAATGACCATTTGGAATGGATGTTATTCACTGAAAGTTAGGAAATAACAGTATATACTGAAACCAAAGGAATCTTTTCCTGGGTTTGATTGATTCATATGGCAAAATCTGAGTTTTCCTGTGGTAGAGCCAACACTTTTTTTTTTTTTTTTTTTTTTTTTTTTTTTTTTTTTGCTGTTGTCGTTATTTTGTTCCAATAAAAAGACTTTGGCTGCATGGATTGTACTCAACTTGTGATGTTACATTTTGGAAGCTTTCTGTGTTCTTTATGGGAAAAGAAGCTCTTAGGTTCCAAGGGATTTCAGAGAGAGATGGGGGTCAACATATTTCTTTTTCTTTTCTTTTTTTTTTTCCCCTTTTTTGGGTTTTCTTGGGTTTTTTTGTTTGTTGTTGTTGTTGTTTTGGTTTGAGGGGGTTTTGTTTGTATTTGTTTTTGTTGTTTGGAGGGATTGGGTTTTTTGTGGTTTTGGGGGTTTTGGGGTTTTTGGGTTTGGGGTTTTTTCTTCTTTTTTTTCTTTTTAATTTTATACTTAAATTATTCCCTGAATTTTCTGGCTGCAAAACCCTCTGCATCTTTGTATCCCTGTATTCTGTGCTTGGTGAAAAACAAAGTTGTTTATCTGTGGAAGTGATCAATGTCTCCTGCGGGCCCCGGCTCAGCAAAGACATCCCACAGCAGGAAACCACTTCAGCCTGTGCTTTACTGTAAGCAGGGATGGAAAGGAGAAGTTGTGTTCCCTGAGCAGCGATGGAGAGGTGCTGATGAGGTTTTTTAGTTCATTTTTATCTCCCAGGGGTTTATTAAGGTTTCACCTACTTCCAGCTGTGTGATAACCGGGACCTGCAGAGGAGTTTATTGCTGACACCAGCCTGAGAGAGCCCCTTGTCCCCCTGGACCTGGTTCTCAGAGCTGTCACCCAGCACTGCTGCTTTGGGATTAGATCCTGGTGCTGTTTTTGCTGGAGAACTGATTCTGGCAAGCTGCACCCCTGGCTTAGTGCTGGGTGATCTGACCTGCTGGGAATCCCCTTCCAAGTTGAAGCTGTGAACACTCCATGTGCTCTGGCACCCCTCAAAGCACATCCACAGGGCTCAGTGACTCCCACACTGTGCTGAAAATCTGCTCCAGCCCCTGAGATGCCTGGGGTTTGGAGGATGAAATTAGTGCTGCCCTGTGGTTGAGGTAGCCACTGTCAGCCCTGGAGTGGCTCTGACCAGGGAGGGGTCCCAGCTGCAGTGGGACCAGAGCTCAGGGGCTCTCCCCACTCAGCCCCCTCAGGTCTGAGCTCTGCTGTGCTCCTGGGCATCAGCAGCAGATGCGAGGCTGTGTGGATGGGCAGTGCTGCTCCTAAGAAAGGCACTGGGGTGCTGTGCAGAGCTGCCTTTTGTTCGTGGCTCCCAGCTGGTCCCCTGGGGTACCCGGACAAAACCCCTTTTAATTCCTTTGTACCTCAGTTTGCTATCTGCCAAGGGACATTTGTTTCTTTTGTAAAACCCAAGGCTGAAGAGTGATACTCCTATTTACTGCTGTATGAAATTCACCATTGTTAGCTTATTCAATGTCATTCTTCCATGATTTAAAAAATACCCTTAGTAGTTGCATTTATTTCCTTCAGACCTTTAGAGCTCTGAAGCCTTTTCAGTTTCTCTGACAGCTATTTAAATCCAGCTTTTTTCAGATGCTGGAATAAACTTCCAAAGCAGAATAATGTTGGCACACTCGGTTAAATAGTTATTGGATGCTTTGCACTTGCAAGTTCTCAACAGAACTCCTCTAAACTCCAAAATGAGTTTTTCTCTGCCCATTTATGACTAATCACATTAATCCTCTTCTCTGGGTCTGATGCTGATAATGCAGCATTGCTGTGTCTTGGTGAGATACAGATTTGTCAGGGCAGCAGAGAATGGGAGGGATAATAAATGCTCCCAAGCATTCAGCCCCCTGTTGCACCTCTGCCAACAGAAATCCCAGGGTTGTTACAATTTCCATGGACTGTGAGGTTTGCAGTGCTGCAAGGGTTGGGAAATCCTTCAGCAGAAGCTAAAAGAGCTTTTCCCAAACATTTCTTCCCTTGCCTGGTGCCTGGACACAACTGTCCAGCAACATCCAGCAGACAGGAGTGGCCAGGGCTGGCTCCAGGCTCCTCTGCAGGCAAAACCAAAGCAGAGGTGACATCATGGCCAGGTTTCCTGGGCACAGAAAGGGAAGAAGTGCTGTGAGCAGGGAGGAGAGGATTTTAAGTGTTGTGGGGGGCTGCTCTGACAGTTCTTTTATTCCTGGTGCAGCTCAGAGCTGGTCTCTGCAGCGTTCCATAGCTTAGAATTTTGCAAGGCAGGGACTGAATTTCATTTCCCTGATTGAAAATAATATCCCACTGACACTGGGTGCTTCCCAAAGATGGGAAGAACCAGGCAAGGCATTTTCCTGCCCAAACCCCGATTCATTTATCTAGCTGCACTGAGTCAATGAGCCTCACTCTAAGCAGGTGTTAAAGCTTTGCTGGGTCAGAGCTGATGTAAAACTCTAAGTGCTTTCCAACACAAAGGGAGCAGAATCGTTTAGTCCAGGCACTCATGAGCACTGCCACCATTTTTCAAGAACATCTTGCAGCTCTCTCTGCTCCATGGTTTGCTCCGTGCATGTTTGGTCGTCCTGTTTCCACAAATGCCCTTTGTCCTGTGGTCAAACCTCTCCCAAAGTTCCCTTGGTTGTGAGCAGCTGGTTCTTTGGGTTGTCCTCTCCTACCAGGACGTGAAGATGTATGTTTGATCCAGTCAAGTACTAATCAGGGCTTGAATGACTCCCAGTATCCCTCCTGTTCATTTTGAGTTGGGAATATATCAACCACAAAGCAAAACAGCGTTCCTCAGCAGTGTGTCACAATGATTGGTTGTATGGGTGTCACAATTCTGCAAGAAATACAGTAAGTTCCCTTCTATTGTCAGGAGTGCTGCCTCATGGGGAGGCATTTGTAACTAAAACTGTTGCTCATTTGCAGAATCTGTGAGAAGAATGAAACCTCGGCTGGAAATATGCTGGAAAGCTGTCGTAATAAATTTGACACAATATGCATGACGTGGATGGATAGATCATTGTTTGCCAGGCCTGGCAAATAAAACTGGTGTTGTGGAGTCAGAATTACAGGGGGAGAGGAACATTGTTCTACAAGGCGTGTTTCAGAGAGGAACCAAATCTGAAACAGCTATATATTTTACTTGTGCTTAAATTGAATAATAAAAAAAGGTTGGCTCAGAAATCTTACTGTGCCTGGGAACACACGTTGCTTTTTTCGTTCTTGTGAACTTCTAAGAAAGTTTCTTACTCATAAATAGAAGCACCTGCATATCTGTTATTTCTTTTTAATGCTATTAAAAGATATTTAAGAAGCTGGAGTGCTTCTAAGAAAGAAAGTGCATGTTGTACCAGGGAGAGTTTTAGGACAAGCATTTTAAATTTCACTTGAGGTATGTTGCTCCCATTATTGGTGCTCTTGCAAATTCCTTCTATGTCTCTATTCAAATTCTTTATTCTCTTTGGCCTGTGTTTTCAAAAGTCATCTCCAGGTTAGATGTTTGCATTTCCAGCTCCTGGAGGACCTGTGTGAAATATATAAACTGTATGCAGCAGTTCCACTTTGGAGTTTTGTACCCTACCATTTATCTGTCTGCATCTTTCAAACCAAGATTATGTCTTCTTATGTGCACATGTAATTTCTAGCCCAAACCCAATGTGAACAGTTGGATGAGACATAGCATTTAAAAGTATACATACTCCCAGTAAAATACTGCAGTGATAGGTAAAAGACATGAATTTGAATAGCTGGGAATTGCAGCTTGCAAAAACAGACTAGAATTTTGAATTTTATAGTAGAAAACAGTGATTTTCTGCTCTGGAGATTTTAGCAAAATATCCCTGGAATGCAGTGCCACTTCTGGGATGCACAGGCCTTGATTCTGAAGTGTGCTGTGGTATTTACACTTTGCTTTGAAAAGCAGCTGTGGGTCCATCCCAGACTCCATCCATGACTTCCAGCTGTGAGATTTAGGGCAGCAGTTTTCCAAAGTTCTTAAGTGAACGAGGTTTCAAAGACATCTTTAAATTCTCTGTGTCTTTTCTGGGAACAATTGCATCTCACAAGGGTAAGATGGGCTTTCAGCAGGCAGCTCTACATGAACAGGGACAGCTGGAGGACAGAAAGTATTCTTCCCAGAGGAAGTGCAGAGGGTATTCTTCCCAAAGGAAGGGCAGATTAATTTTGAGTCCAAAAGTAAGAGATGCAAACTCTAAGCAAGCATGGAAATTGCCCTGATTAAACAGCAGAGCAATTTGCTGAGAACAAACTGCAGCTGATGACACTGGAGGAGAGGTGAGGTCACTCTTGGAGTGCTGAAAGAAGGAAAACACCTGTGGAAATGCTCAGTGAGCAGAGGCAGGCACAGACTCACTCTCTGTTCCCTCTTGGTACTGAGAAGGGGCTCTGGGGCTGTCAGTGCTGCCCAGCCCAGACAGAACATCATTAATATTCCTGACTTGTGGCTCTGTGCTGCTTTGACACCGAGGAAAATGAATCAGGAAAAGAGGAACTTGTTTTTCCTGTTGATTTCTACATTAGGGAGCATGGTGTGAAGGGCTCTTTTTTCCCTTGGAGAAAAATGCTGTGGAAATGTCCAAATGTTCAGACAGGAAGGTTCTGTGCTTCCCCCAGTCTGTGACATGTAGGAATGCACCCCACACCTGAGCAGGTGTTTCCACACAGGGAAAGGTTTAAGACTCACCCCTTGCTGTTCCAGAAACGTCTTTGCTGTCCTGACAGTAATTGGTTTCACGCCAAGATAAAAACACTGATAGGTCTTTTTAACTGTTCCTCAGAAATGTAGCTAGATTCCATTAGCAGCAAGCCAAACTGTCCCTCCTGAAACATAAAGTATTTAAGAAGGAGCACAAAGGTGCTCAGGGCTTTTTGGGAGTATCTTAGTCAGGTGTCAGATGCTTCTCTGGCACCTGCACACGGTTTTGTTCTTTTATTTCTGTATCTCTTGTCATTCTACCATTTACTAAAACCTTTGCTTTACAAAGTAAAACCAAGGAGCCATCTCACAATATTATTAAGACACTTTGGGGAGTTGCAGGTCAACTCTCAGACTTGAAACATCTTCATGGGGCTCATTACACCCTGGCCACGTGTAAGACTGTGTCAGTGACATGTGTCCACTCAGCTGGGTCAGGGTGGGCAATGGGAACTCAGAGCTCTTGGCCTTCCTCAGCCTCATCCTCAGGGATGAGATCACTTTTCCTGCCACAGGAGAAGGGTCTGGGGGTGATTTCTGGGCGCTGTCCTCTCCTGCCATCATGGGACTGAGGCTGACCTGGGCACAGGTACAGCAGGAGGGACTCTGAGAGGAGGCAGCTGAGGACTCAGCAGGGCAAATTCAGCAGTGTGTGACTGGGAGGTTCAAACAGACAATGCCAGGATCCTCAGGACACTCCTCAGGTGTTGGAATTCTGGAAACTGGGAATTTGGTGTTCTAGTGTATAGTAGTGTGTGTGAAGCAATATGGAGGAGTTTGGGCTTTGTCTGGGTCCTTCTTCTTATTCTTCTTGGTTTCAGGTATTTTTTTTCTGATTAGGTGAGAGAGGCCCACACTGAGGACCTTGTGTGGTCATTCTTGGGTCAGAAGAGTAAATGATGTGGGTGTCACCTCGTTGTTGGGTAATTGGCACTTGGATAACCTTGGGAGGAGTTAGAAGCACTCCATTTTCCCTCATTTCTCTAACTTGCTAGTTAGAGCTCACGGCTGGTGAGTCTGTAAATAGATGAGAAATAATCAACATCCGAGTCCAAACACAAACTGTGACTCCTGTGCGTTAATCCCGACCTTGGCAGAGAAAGAGAAGCCAGAACCATCACCAGTGGTGCCCCCTGTGAGGACTACAGCAGGCTGCTCTCCAGCTGCAGAGCTGTCAGTGTGGCTGTCCAAGCTCCCTGGAGGGCTCTCCTCGGAGCAGGGTGAGGTGCTGAGGTGGCAGCCAGCCCTACAGAGACAACAGGGACTGAGGAGGATGGAGTCCTGCAGGCAGGAGAGAGCTGGGGTCCTTCCCTCCCCCTGGAGACATGGCAGTGGGTTTGGGATCATGTGGGTTGTCAGCTCTGCCTCTTGGGAGAGAGGTGCTGACACGGGGAAGGTGTGTCCCCTGAGCAGACAAATAATGTGATGGAATTAGGTAGATCCAGTTTCTGTTTCCATGTCCAGAGCGTTTCCTCAGCCCTGGGGACAAGGAGATGGAGCCCTTGCTGGTGATGTGAGCCCGTCACTGCCAGGGGAGAGGCTGAGCCTCCAGCTCAGCACACAGGCACTGAGTGCTTTCATGTTATTAATGCCCTGTCTCACCTCGAGTTCAATTATAATCAGTTCAAGGTGCAATTCAGGACTCAGCTGGGGGAAATCATACCTTTGGAAGGGGATGCAGAGCAGGGCTCTGCAGGATCCACCCCTCACAGCCTTTTTCCTTGTTTGTTTGAGGAAGTGATGCCTTAAGTTTTAGCTTTCATGTTTTACAGATTCTGCACTGCCTAGGGGTGCAGTTCTGAGCCTCATATTAAGTGCTAGTAAGCTTCCTTCACAAAGTAAATAACAAAACAAATCCTTTTCCTGCTAAAGACCAAGGACAACTTTCAAGCCCAAAAGCACAAACAACAGTGGACTGAGAGAAACAAGAAGGATGGGATCTCACAACCTGAAGCTGGAATTGGACAATTAAACCCCAATATGCAAATGGATCAAAACTTATAAAAGTGTGAGACCTCGTGACCAGTGGTCCATTTTTGTGACCATTTTGGGTCCACCCTGGGTGTAGCACTGGTCGGGCTCCTGTCCTGCCCAATGTGGATCCTGGAGGCCTTTCAGTAAATATCTACATTATTCTCCAGCTCTGTCCAGTCTCTGTTTCAGGTCAGCCTTCCCAAAACGTCAGAAGAAGGATCTGTTGGCCGTTTGTCAGTGCCCAGATCACACCTGCCTGACGGGACAAAGCTGACAGGAGAGGTGGATTTATACCTTTGGAAAGTTTCATGCTGCAGGTCTCTCTCCTTACAAACCAAATTTCTGTTCTTACCAAGGGAACAAGGAGGCAGCCCAGACAGTAATTGTTTGGGGAGTCAGAGGACAGCTCCCTTTGTGCTTGGATAAAGGCCACAACTCACCCATCTGCACAGCACACACAGGGTCAGAGACGTTTTTTTAACAGCACCAGCTGCTTTTTATGTACCCATGGAAAATTGGGAGAGAGAAATGTTCTTGCACTCTCACCAACAAGCCGCCTGTGTGGGGATGAAGGTCACCTTGCAACAACTCAGAGCAATTATCTGAAGGAGGTTAGATCTCTGTCCTCTGCCTTTATATTATTCTCATAAACTGCATTTTTGGCATCACTTAGAAGCCAGGAACATATCAAACCCGCATATGTCAAATGCAATTGGCATCAAATACCTTTCATCGAGCCCCAAGCCTCTTGGCGTCTTTTGAGCTCTGCACCCAGGAAAGTGGCTTGTCAGAGATGATTTTTCCAACCGAGGAAGCAAGCAGCATAATGAGACAGTGTAGCTTCAGCACACACCTTCCAACAAGTTTCCCAAGTGCTCAGAAACCAAACCATCAGCCTGAATAGTAATTAGCCCATGAAGAAGGCTGGGGATACGAGGAGTGTATGAACCGTGTTAGCAAAGCGTTTATGGCCCCTCATTGCCAGTCTCCAAAAGCATTTCTGTCTGTGTTCAGCATTTCCAGCAGCCAAGATCATAGAATTATAGAATAGAGACACAAAACAAAAATCCAGCTGTGTCAAGTGGCACAAGCATGCTCACTGCAGGAAATTTCCCAGATGTGCCAGGTGCTGTGCAGATGTGCTCAGCACTCAGCAGAGCCCTCGAGCTGCTCTTCTCTTGCTTCTGGGCTTCACAGCAGTCAGGAGGTATTTTTTGGCCACTTTTTCCAGGCTAGGGCAGCACATGTGGTTACAGGGAAATGCCTCCCAGTTTCTACACAATAGGGATTTGCTCACAAGTAACTTTATTGGTTTTTTCTTACATTTCTTCTCTAGAGCAATAGAGGGTGAGCCCTGACTCAGGAACATGCAGCCACCAAATACAGAGCCATTGTCAAAGGTGCAAAGGACCTGGTGATGAGGCCCCTTTTCTGATGTCAGCCCTGAGTTCCCCAGGTGATGGAACTGCTCAGCTCTACTGAGGTTTGAAGGGTTACCTGTTATAAAAACTGAATTCCAGAGAGGCAGCTTGAAGGGCTGGATGCTACTGTCAGGGATTTTCTGGGCTAAGTCAGCTTTATTCTGGATAGTCATAGGTCTCACAACACCTGAACTACACTTTTACAGGTATTTTTCTTTCCCTCTTTTATTTTCTCTTTTATTTTTTCCCTCTGAATTCACATAGTTTCAATATTCCACACTTTAATTTTATTCCTTCTCTTTACACATGGTCAGATAAAGTGTCGGGGGAAGAGTCTTTAATCTTCCTTTCATGGTAATTTTTGAGGTTCTTTATATGATTTTATTTTCTTAGTTAAGCCATGACTCAGTTCTCCAAGAAGGAAAAAATGCTTTCAGGACTCACCTTCCTCATCTGGTGTAATGAGGAATCAATCATTGCATTGTCTTCTCTAATTATCTTTCATCTTTATTAGCTTTTATTTTCCAAGATAAAAAATACGCATGTTCACAAAAGATCTTGGCAATGCTGGAAGATAAAGTTGGAAAAGTGAATGAGAATTGACACAGTTTTCTGGACATATTTTCACAGTAATTTTTGAAAACATTCATTTATATGAGCCTCCAGAAGAACTTGACTTGGAAGAGCTTTCAGTAGCAGACAAATATTGGAAAAAAATTTTATTACTTTTCAGTAATGGCACCCTAGAAGCTGGGCCTCCCCAAAAAAAAGTAGATTTAGCAATTAGCACAGAAATTTGTGGATAGATTGTCTTTGAAACTGCCCAAGCCTTAGGCAAGGTCCAAAATGGCTCTGGCCTGCTCCCACCTTGCAGTTGCTCACAGAAATCCCCTTTTCATCACACAAACTCTGACTTTCCCCCTGCTGCTGTGACCTGTTCATTCATCAAGCCACTAGAAGACACTTTGCCCTTGTCTTTCCCCAGTCATCAAAGGTTCTTTCTTCTCCACCCTCCTCAAAGCCTAAAACCAGAAAGAAATTATGCATTCCCCCTAATTAAAGTGCTGATTTTTACAGAAATAATTTATGTCTCCACGTCTTTCACCGCTGTGAGGCTTCTGTGCTCATTAGGTTGCTCCTTCCCTGTCTGAAATATTGGGCTGCTGGTTCCAGGGGTGGCCAGCACTGTGCTATGGACTCCCAAGAGTGAAATGCTGAATTTCTAGAACTGCTGGAGTCTGGGTTTTTGCAGGAGCTTGTGTGCACTGCTGGGAGAAAAGGACCAGGAAAGCAGAAATCCCAGCCCTGATGCATGCCCAGGGTCGCCCAGGACCTCAAACACCACCAGCAATGACTGAGGTGCCTCCCAAGTCCCTGCTGATTGTTTAAAAGATTGTTTTTGTATAAAAATAACTTGCAAGATGTGAGTCAAGCTGAGAGTTGCTAATAAGATGCCGAATGGGCAATAGTTTAATGGTCTGGCACAGTAGAAATTATTGTTGTCCCTACTTCATGCTGTTAGCACTGATTCATCAAGGAGTGAGGTGGTGGAGCCGCAGGTCCTTTTCAGATGTGTTCAAAGTCCTTTTTCCCAGGGGATGAGAGTTGTGTGCCCTGACCTGATCCAAAATCTGCAGTGGAAAACACACATTTCCTGCATCAGCCATGGAATGAGCAGCGCTGTTTAAGCAGCAGTTGCGTTCTGAAATGCTCCTTCAAGGACTTGTTGGATCAGTTATGTTAAAATTGCCGAGCAATAGTGTCTGTAATAGACTTGTGCTGGGAGAGTAACTTGCCCTACTTAATGTATTCATAGAAAGCCACAGCTGTAGGTTTTGCTTTTGTACAGGTCAAGCAGGGGGAATCACTGCTGAATCAATGCACCTAACTCCTCCAACGCCCAAATTTACAAAGAATACGTTCCTTCTAAAATTTCTGTCTGCTTCTTTTTGAGTCAGTCTCACCAGAGCAAATTCACATAAGGTGAGCCTCTAAAAGGACTGATTTTCCGCTCCCCTTGACTGCACAAGATATTCAAAAATTAATGAAAAAGTGACACCCGTCTGGCTGCCAGGGCATCACATTCATGTCTGCATAAATTCTCCCAGGCCAGCTCAAAACCAGTTCAGGGTTAAAATCTCATCTAGTCACCTAGATTAAAAACTAATTTCTCTAAAGTATATCCTATATTAGAGCCTTTTCATGCAAATAAATAGCCAAGGGCCTCATTCTCTCCTTCTCTATTAGTTGTGCATGTCATGAATTTGAACAGAACATTTTGTCCTGTACTCTAATTACATGCATTATAAAGAAAAATCTATTCCTTGCATACATATTATTAGGAGCAGTTCAGAGGCATCATTCCATCAGGGTGGCCGTCATGGTGGCTCATCCTGATATTGACAGTTTAATCATTTTGTTTCATAGGAGATTAAAAGTCCTGTGATGGCTGTTCCTCTGTGGAGCAGCCAGCGAGGCCAATTGGAGTCAATCTGTGCCTAAGTGCCTTTTCTGCTCTGAAAACAGACTGGCAGTTTACAAAATATATTAGGTAATTATCAGTGGCTATGGAAGAATGATAAAAAAATACTGGCCTGATGGGTGAATAGGGCTACTGTTAAAAAAAAAATAATAATAAAATAATGCTCTTTTTGCTCACAGCACATGCACATGAGCAGTAACTTAGTTGTTTCCTAATGTATTCATGTGCATGATCATTAGCAGCTTCAATTCCCTTCACTTCATCTCACTAGAGAAGGATGGAGCAATTGATACAGCAGACAGCCACCTAACACCTATTGCAATTAAAGTTGCCTTTTATCAAAGGTGCCGTCACCTCCTTGGAAAGATGCTGAGAATTTCAATAAACATGGCAAAATATTAGAGCTCTCTTCTTGTTTATTTTGGTTTACAACAGCCTGAATTAACTTCCTGAGGCAAGATGTGATTTAGCCTCTCTCTTTGAAGATGCAGCCTGGGAGTAAGGAGTGTTAAGCTCTACCCATTTTTGGCTTCTCAGTGTGAGACACGACACAAGTGGTTTTTAGAGGACTGGATCATGTTCTCTAAAGATCAGTCCCCTCCAAACCATCACATGTGGGGCACCAGAGATCTCCTATTGCCTGAAAAGATGTTGATTAGAATGAAATCCCAGTGGATCCTTCACCTCCCTGAGGACAGGATTGTGTGTAGCATCCGAGGCAGGCAGCATCTGAAATTCAGTGTGAGCCTTGTGTGAATGGAGCTGCAGGGTGAGTGTGAATAACTCTGTACCTGCACCAGGTGATATGGGAGGGCTGCCAGTGTGTGTGTGATGCATAACCTGTCTGTCTGCATAGCTGTTAATTCAATTTATTTCTAGCCTGGGACAGCACAAGAAGCTGGTTACTATATTTTTTTTTTAAATCACTCAATTTAGTCTTTTTCTCTAGTATGTTTCAGACATGATAAATACTCTGTACATAACAATGATGACCTTAAAAGTTGAGAAAGATCAATAACTGTCCACCAAGAAATTTGTAACATGACTCCCTTGAGTGCTTTTCCTTCGATGGAGCATCTTGAAAGGTGTAAACCAGTGTTCAGTAACTGCCTTGTTACTGTGAGAGTGCTGTATTTGAGTCCACAGGTTTAAAAAAAAAAAAAAAAACCAAACCCAAACCAATAACTGATAAAATATCTTGTCTCTGGCCGAAATTCCTCTTGGACTGGATTAAACATAATTATTTTTATCTGAAATCCCTCTTGGTGCATTGCCAGGAAGGTGCATTTCAGCACAAAAAGGGGAATCAGAACTGTTGAAGATTTTCACTGTGCAGGTTTTTGGTTGTGCAATGTCAGTGTGGATGATCCAGGGAGGCTCCTGGCCTCAGGATCAGCACTTGCTGTCTCTCTAAGGCTGTGTTTAGCCAAGCCCTGGCACAAGGGCTTAACAGGAGCTGGGGAGAAGGTTTTATTGCCCACTGAATGTCTCCCTGCTGGAAGAAATATTCTGGCTGCAGCTCCCAAGCATTAACCTTTCACTTGGCTAAATCAGCCAGAATTGCCTCTGTGCTGTCAATGTTTGCACATAGGAGCAGTAATTATGAGAGCAGGATCATTCCTACTCTCTAGCAGAGTGCAGTCCTTGAGTAAATGAATTGTGATTGGAAGACAATTGGATGGTGGAGATGTTTCTAAGGAGAGCACCTTATTGACATTATTTTCAAACTAACAGGACACATCCTTGCAGTGCAAATATTGCTTTCTTTTGCAAATGTGAAAGAGTTATTACTTACTGCTCTGTGAGAGGACAGACCTGCCACTGAGATAATGGCAACTTAGTGTTTTATTGTGAATCTTTCCACACAGACTCCGTGATGCTTATGATAGCAATTGCATAGACAACCCATTCTTCATTTCCAGCATAACTAAATTACAAGTGACAGCAATATAAAGCATGATATTTAATTGCCTCAATGAACATTGACTTCTCTGAGCATGTATGATGCACTCCCTGGCTGACACTCTCCAGGGGTATGTGTCATTCTGTGTTTTGGGGTTCCCAGGTTGAGTCACTGGCAAGAGTTTGGACTTTCTGTAGTGAAAGACTCGGTAAATGGCTTTAAAATTAAGACTTTGGTGGAAGTTTTGGGATGCTGCTCTCTGTCCCCATGTCCCAGGCTGCCTGTGCTCAGTGTAACCTTGGCAGGCACCAGCAGAGGGGAGGGGGCAGAGTCCCTCAGCAGGTTGGGGGGAGTTGTTCTGCTCAATGTGCACATCTTTGTGGTGAATCCCAGGGCAGCCTGCAAATCAGGAAGAGAAGGAGAACAAAACAAAGCAAAACCACCTTGGAGAAACTCTGTTGTGGGAGGTTTTCAGGAGCAAATTAGCACCTGCCACTGACTGTGTGAGAGGATCAGAGATTCCCTTCCCAGGGCCATTGATTTGGCACACTGCTCCTTCAAGGATTCCCTTCTCTGACAGCCATTCCAAGTAGCCAAAAGCAGGCCTAAATGCTAAGAAATACACTGGGAAATTTAAAAATACATTTGCCCTTCTTAACCTGGAGGCCTGGGGATGCCTCTGAGAATAATAATCTGCCTGGCATATCTGCAATCAGTGCAGCCAACTCCATTTTACAAAAAAACCTGTGTAAATCAATAAATCAGACATATGTCTTATTCATCCCAGACCCTATAAGTCCTTCTGCAAGGAGGAATTCCTAGTATTTGAGAGCCCAAAGCGTAATAAAGCCTTCAGATTTTTTTTATGAATTGGAAATTACTGGAGCTGTAACTTTTAAGAGAGCACTGAAGTTTTAGCTGATGTCCTAAATTATTTAAAATCATATAAAGTGTAGTGCCAGTAATTATTTTCAAATTGAAAATGACACTTTTAGAGAATGTGTTGATGATGTCTTATGTTCAGGCTGTGCATGGCATGTACATAACACTGTGCAGTTATAAGACTTTTAGTGGGATCATTTAAAAAATTCTACGGTGTGTTTCTCTGTCACTATACCTGATATAAATGTCTGATGTCTGTTTATCAAGATCAGATAAAGATACACATAAATATCTTAATTGGAAAATATTCCTATGCCAGCTTGTCTACCAAGACCTCATTACCTCTGGATACATGGTGGCCCATTTTGGCATGTGGATATATAAAATGATTTTATTTCAAGAGCACAGAGTTCTGTAAACGTCCTCTGAGATTTATCTGCCCTAGAGACTGAGTTAGTTTCTGATTGATTTCTAGAATTCCTGAGTTGAAGATGCTTTAAACTGATAAGCTCAGTTTGTACAAACACTTGAGATCCTATTAGACACAGATGTAAAACACAAATAGTTTTAGAGTGACTGATTTGGTTTTATTGTTTACAGATTTCTACATGGAAAGGATTTGTCCTCTGCTGCCCATGTGCTTGTTTCAGAGAGAACAATTTACTTCTGGCAGAATTGCTATAGCCCTTTTTGTGTTACTGGTGTGAAGTCCAGTCTGAGGACAGGTGAAGTGCCCAGCACTCATTATGGTGGTTCCACAGCTCACCAGAGCATTGTGAAAACATTGGATGGCTCTAGGATTGCACATTCTTTGTCATGGAAACAAGGCATCAAAAATCTCCTGTGTCACAGACAATGTTCTGTTCTGACTGATGCCTTGCATTTTTCTGACTTATTTCACTATTTTGTAATACGATTCTCTGGTTGCTGTGTTCTCTTTTTTTTATTCAAAACAGGAAAGGTTAGAAAGTGGGTGGCAATTGCAAGCAGTCTGTGGGAAGAAAAATGTAGAATTTTTTATCAGTTGGATGTAGATCCACTGATTTGTTGGATTCCTTTGGTTTAGTCAAGGTTGGACATATCTGCTGAGGACATGTTGCTAGAATGCAAACCAAATTCACACTGCAGGGATCAGTATCCAGGGAGATGTGGGCTGAGTGTGTCTGTGACAAACGTTGTCATGAGGAGGAGAAACAGAAGGAATTCACTCAGTCTGAATTCCACGAGTCTTCAAAGAATCTTTTGACCCCAGTGCTGCTTTCTTCTCTTTTTTTTTTATGCTCAAGAGAACTTAATGTTTCTGCAAGAAGTAATCTTAGAGAGACGAATGGATTCAACCTTCTGTGGAGTTTTTCATCCCCAGGTTCTACAGAGCAAAGAGATCATCCAGCTGCTACTCAGGAAAGTTTCTTTGATGTAAAAGCTACCTGGCTAAACCTCTAAAACTGTGTTTGGAACACTGCTGCAGTGTTTCATTTCCCCCACTCTTAAAGTAGGCCTGCCTTAGTTGGTTTGTGGAATTAATTAAAATTCATTTTTTTTGGCAGCTGTGGTGTTTCATGCCTCACTTGGCTCAGCTGCAATGTGCATGTCAGAGGCATGCTGAGGGGGGAAGCCTGGCAGAGAAAGATTGGAGGATTCCTTCTTCCTTCAAATCCATCAGGTGGGAAAAGATAAAAGATCCACATTTTTTTTTATGACTATCATTGGTGTGAATCTTCACATCGATAACACATTAATACTGGATATAAGCCATGCACTGTAGGCCAGAGGAGCAGGCAGGTTATTTCTCACAGCAAAGCAATCTTGACTCTGGTTAAGTGACTGCCTGGGCTGTGTTTGAGCATCCCTAGGACAGTACAGAGCAGCAGTTTGCTGGCAGAATCTGATTCTGTGCATTCAGAGCCTTGGTTTCCCAGTCTCCATCCTAGCAGCTCCCAGCAACTCTGAGTCTGGGAAGCCTCTCCCATTTTTCTTCAAGATACCAGTACCCTCAAGCACAGAAATACACTCAGACTGAAAAATGCTACTCATGGAAGGAACCTGCACTATACTTTATCTTCTTATTGAGGAGAAAGGTCTTTGTTTCTTTATAGCTGGCTAGAGCTTCTTCAAATGGACAGCAAAGGTTTCTCATGTCATGGAGGGACATTTAGTTGTTGCAGAAACACATTTTCAGGGTTGCTGTGAGCTGAAAGGGACACTTCGGGGTAATTCTGGGGGAGAGAGGCTTTTACAGCATCTTCACCTTCTCTGGCCAGTGCAGTAGATCTCAGTGTAATAAAAGCTGCTCACAGAGATGGCTCCCACCACTGATCTTGGTGGTTCTTGTCCAGTGGCTGAGTGACAAACTGGCAAAGGAGAATTTTATCATCACTGTCATGGTTCTGCTCACCATTTCCTTCAAGTTTTATAAAGCCTTAGCTCCAGACAGACACTCAACCCTGGCTTTAGCTACAATGGCTGGTGTCATTTGGCATTTATTTCTCAGCATCCTTATCTGGTTGAGGACTTAAAACACTGAAATGATTTGGTCTTTGGAGCACTGACAGACTTGGCCATGAAATCATGGCACATTCCATAAATCCCCTCTGCATGCCGTTGTCAGAGCAGTCCTGCAGGTTGTATTTTCTAATGGGGCCTCTTGGGATTGTGTTAATGCCACCATCAGAACTTGTTTGCAATTGGGTGTGAGTTTTGGGGGAGTTCTTGTCGTTTTTAGGACCCCTTCTCAAGGCCAGTGTTCCATGGAGGAGAAGTGGCATGTGGAGAGGGTCCCAACCTGCAGGCTCCTGTCCAAAATCTGAGCAAACAGGAGAGCACAGCACGGGCACAGGGAGCCCCAGGGGTCTTCATCAAATGCAAGCAGCTGGGCAACAGCAGAGCTGCAATAAAATCCCTCTTCTGGTTCACTGTCCTGCCAAACCCATCCTTCATTTCTCTGTCCCCACACCCCAAGCTCTTTTGACACATCAATCAGAAAAAAGCTGCTTCTTACCACTCCACTTTTCTGTTGGCCTTAGTGAAAAATCACACGGCACAGTTACTCCTTTTGTTCATCCCCACTTTCATTTGCAGAAGAGCTAATCTTCCATCCTGAACAGAATTAATATTTTTGCTGATCTGTTTTGTGGCCAGAGCCGCAAAACTTATTTCTTCATGCAGACCTTGAGTGTAAGCTTAGTGCTTTTTGTGCATTGTAGGATGTGGCAATAGGTTTGATTAGCCATGTCCACTTCTCTGGGGAGCCTATTCAGTGCTCCAGCACCTTCTGGGTGAAAAACCCTTTCCTGATATCCAGCCTAACCCTGCCCTGGCACAGCTTCATGCTGTTCCCTTGGGTCCTGTCCTGGTCACCTTGTCAAGTCCCTGACCCTGCCCTTCCCCTTCTGAGGAAGCTGAAGACTGATCAGGTCCCGGGGACAGACATCTGAATTCTGTGAAGCTTTGGGTGTGGGTGAGAAAGCTGGAGGTGTGGAAGGTCCAGTGCCAAGGCTGCAAAGAGAAGGGGAAATTCATCAGAATAAGGGAGCTGGTAAAGACCTGAAATCCTGGTGATTAACACCAATGGTAACACACTTGCTTCATTGGACAGGATCCTAGAAGTGAAAAAACTAAAAATTCTTATTTCTTGTTTATTGTTTTGCTTGTTGCTTTTAGTTAAGCCAGTGGGAATTGTTCTAAGCAACAGTGAGCAGCCCCAGTCTTACCCTGCTCTCTCCTTGGCACTGCATCATTGTCTTTGCTCTGGGGGCTCTAAGAGGACACAGGCTGTGCTGGCCACTCAGTCATTTTGACTTGTTATCCCTCAGCTGGGACCTCAGTTTCAGCTCACAGAACTGAGAAAGACATTTTTAAAGGTGGTATGTGAGCAAAGTTTGTTGGCATTTAAATATGCATGTAATTTCTACAGGGCTTTGGAAAATTTTGCTGTCGCTTACAAATGTTATAACTTTAAAATGCCAACCTGATTGTAATTATAATGCCCCTTTCTCATGTAAGCTGCAGAGGAAAGTGATTCAATTTAATAAAACCACTCACTGTTTAAACAAATGGGGGAGTAATTAAATGTAATGGATACTGTGGTTTCTGTAGCAGTCCATGAAGCCTCTAACGAAATCTGCAACTCCATCATGAAGCAATGACAGATTAAAAATGAAAAAGAAAAGAACAGTAGTCATTACTTTTGTGATCTTCAACAAAAATGTGCTCTGCTCCATCTGCTAGTTCTGCAGCTGTGGTTAACTAATAAACAGTATTCCCAGCCCTGCACTAACTGTATTTGATGTGGCTGGTGCACAAACAAAGATGTCTTGGCAGAATAAGGTGCTTTATGATTTGTTTAAGAAGAGCAGCCTTGTCAGCTTTAGATTCAATGGAAGCAAAGGGGAAAGCTTTGCCTTTGACATATGGAAAAATAAACAAGCCAAAGAACATTTTACTCACAATTTTCTGAAACTGTAAAACATAGAGTAATAGTAAGAACGTGCTCCAGGCTATGAAGGACTAACATCATCTTCAAGAGCACCCACAAGCTCTGGTTTTCATTTTCCTTTCCATTTCCTGTGTCTTTATTAGATAAAACCAAAGACACCCCTGAAGTGCTCCAGAAAAATTCTCAGCTTACTCCAAAACCTTTCTTTTGGGTGTCTCATTGCTCTGGGTGGAAGGCAGCTGGCGCAGAGGCTCCTGTGACCTGAAGGAAACAGAGCTGCCTTTGGCCTCTTCCCTGCTTGCTCCATGCTCACAGCCTCAGGGGAGCTCCCAAAATTGTGAAGTCTGTGTCCAGGAGCCTTGCTGGACTGCAGTATAGAAATGTGTGAGGCCCACTGAAAGCAAAACTACAAAAGGTAGGTTCTCTGCTACAGTGCTTCTCACAATGTCAAAATTTCTAAGGAAGTGATTATTTTTCAGAGATTTTACCTCCCACAGCCTTGACAGGGAATGACTAGTAACATATTACTGTAAAGCAGAAGCTCTTTTCCTTTTTTTCTTTGGATCAGCAGTGTATTCTGTAGTTTAATCTTAATTCACAAAGTTTAAAACACTTCCATGTCCTGGTTCAGGGACATGAAGTCCTAGGAATTCTGAGTCTGGGAAACCTCTCCTATTTTTCTTCAAGATACCAGTACCTTCAAGCACAGAAATACACTCAGACTGAAAAATGCTACTCATGGAAGGAACCTGCACTAAACATTATCTGTACAGTATGTATACATTATCTGTGTGTGTGTATATATACATTAAATTATGCATTTACACACCAAAGGATGCAGGTGCAAGGTTTCTCCTGCTCTTGTTATGCACAGATTGAAACGGTTGGTTTCAAAAGTTAATTACTCCACTGTTGTCCCAGAGTTGTGCCTGAAGCAGCAGTGAGATTCTCTCTTCTCTGGCAGATATTGTTCTGCCAAGGTGGCTGTGAGTCACGCTGGCAGCCACAGTGTTGGTTCAAGCCTGGCACAGGGGCTGAAATGCTGCTCTTTGAAATGAAAGGGAAAATGCTTCTCACAGAAAACTGCTCTGTCTGAAATACTGCAGTGCTGGCAGTAGGGAAAGAAGGAGATGTAATTCTGCTGTCCCTTGCATTCCTTCTCCAACCATACAAACCCAGAGAGAGAGAGAGGATTTATGTAAGGCTTGGTTCTAAATAGAGATTTGGGGATTCCTTCTGAGGAAGAATGATTGCTGCCATCCACAGAAACCAAAGCATTTACACTGACCTAGCTACATAATGAGGCATGAATAAATATTTGTTAGTACCTGACAGAAGTGAATAAGGGCCCCTTACTACTTTCTGTAGAAGAGGTCTGGCTGCAACAGGGGACAGTGAGTGACCAAGGAAAAGGAGGACAAGGTTCTGGTGCCTGCTGTCATTGCTGCCAGGGGCAGCAGCAACCTCAGGGCATTTGTGCCCCTCCCCAGGGGCAGGACTGCCTTGAGAAAACTCTGCTGTTTCCCTCCCGAATGCTTCATTAATCTCCAAGCCTTCAGCTGCTTACACCTGATTTTTTTTTTCCTTTATGAATAGCTTTATTCAGCTCAGTGAGCCAGGACAAGTTTAGGACCCAGGCTGCAGCTCTGAGGCTCTCTCTGGGTGCACAGAGATCCCAACCCTGCCTGAGGTGACAGGGCCCTAACAAATACAGATGACATTGAAATGCTGAAATTAGGAGGCAGATGGGGAGAGCTGCGTCTATAGAATGAAAAGACAAGCTGAGGCGTGTTTATATTTATCAATACATAAATACCAAGATGTAGATATATATAGATATTTGCAGCATGAGCCACGTCAGGCTTTGGTTGGTTTGTAAATTGTGAGTGAACCTCAGGAGGGCCCAGCCCTGGTGATGTACATCCAGCAAATTGACATCAGATGGACACAGAGCCTTTCTTGGGACACAAAATGGAAAAGCAGAGAAAAGGAGATTGGCCTTTCTCCTCTGACGCGTTTCTCTCTTTTGATCTCTCAAATATAAAATTACAGCTCCTCCAATGCACTAAAAACAACCCCACAGATGAGGCCACATTTTTGGTCCATGTGGCTCCTCTGCAGCTGTCATCTGTGCCTCCCCAAAACACATCTCAGAGGATGCAGCCTCGTGTTTGTAAACAGCACCATGATAAAGCTAATCTGGAGGAATGCACAGATGAGCTGTGCTCTGTTCAGCCAGGAGCTCGCTAATAACTTTCTAAAATTGTGCTCCAGCATTAATTGAAATCATAAATCCCAATCACATTCAAAGCATAACTACTGTATGCCAGAGGCTCACTCCAGTTCTTAATCACACTCTTCTGGGGAATTTTCTTGCTGCTTCTTCCTTCCCCCAGGAGCAGCCATATTTATTATTGCAGTTCAAATACCTGGAGATATTTCAGTTGAAAAGCCATATAACATCTCTCTAAGCATGTCAATACGTGTTCAGCTTAATATGAATGCCCGTGCCATTCCCACTGGAGAAAAGTAAAAAATGTCAGGGAAATATATTTAACTTGTTTCTGCACAGAATCCTGCAGATATCTTGTATCTAAAGAATATTTAAATTCTGTTTTGTTAAGACAGGATACTTACATTATGCAGCGGAGCAGCCAGGAGGTTATAGTCTCCACTAGACAATTTGCCAGACAAGAAAGATGGCTTAGTTGCAATGTTGACAGCTTTATTCTTGTGGCTTTGGCAGAAAAATAGGCAAAAAGATTGCAGAGGCGGCGGGATAGAATACAACATGTAAGTTCAGAAAAATATTAACTGGTTGTAAAATGAGTGGGTGGATGCACTAAAGGCGGTGGCATTTCAGTTATATAACAACTTATTGCAACATTTTTATGGCCAAATTATGCTCTTTTTCTGTGCTGTAATTTTGCATCTGCTGCCCAGCTCCAGTGGAGAGGGACAAAATGTTTATTTGGAAGAAGAAAAGGGCAGTGGCCATTCATCATATTCCCCTGAATCATGCCACTGGCCTCAATGAAGATCCCCCTGAGAATTGCATTCTGTTTCTAATGTATTATACACTGTGATTTTACAGATCTGCTTTTATTTCCTAGAGAAGCCACTTGAATAAAGCCCCTGAGCTGAGTGTGGGTTTAGGAGCTGTAATGTGCACAACTGAATGTTGGGCACAGCAGGGGAGTGGACATGCCAGTGTGGTGTCCACAGGGAAAACCAGGGATTATTATCATCCTCTTTCTGGCTGGTGAAGACCAGGCAACCTGATTCAGTCAGGTTTTTGGGCCATCCCCTTCTCCTGAGCACCACAGAGCCAATTCCCTCCACAGCCAGGGCAAATTCGAAGCTGTGGACAGTGCTGGCTGTACTGAGGGTTTGTTATCTCATTCTACATATGGCTCTAAACCAATTTTTCTTAACAATCCCTTGTGCACATTATGAGGGACGTCCCTGGGACCATGGTCTCTAGTCTAAAGAGCATTATTCTTGAATAAAAGGAAAGAAAATAAATGTGATTACTCCCACTTCAGACCAGGGAAGTGACAGGCATTTTCCTTTTCTTCTCCTTTTCACAAGTGTGGAGGCTTTTAGAGGAGGACCCTTGGAGCAGCTGTAAAACTTTATGGGGAAAATTGTTTTGTCTGTTCTTCAGCTGGAGGCCCTCAGAGGTAAATTTTATACACTGAATAAACAGGATCTTGGAGCACTCCATAACCCAGTCTGCTGCTTTGTGCAATATCCAGAGGAATAATCTCTACAGCTTTGGAATGGGTCTAAGTTGTTACCCCAAGTCCAGGATTTCAGGAGCCAGCAGTTCCAGTTCAGTCCCCTGCACCTTTCTTGGTCCCCTGGGACTTAATCTTTACCTTCTCAGTGCTGCTCAGTGCATACAGTCTGGTTTTCTCAAGATTTTCTGTTTTCCTGGGATAAATTGGATAGGAAACAAGAAAAAAATAAATCCATGATTCAGAGGGGGATAATGAAAACCCTTGTGTGGTTTTTACATAATTCAGAGTTTGGTAACTTAATGTTAAGAATTGTCTTAAAATGGGGTGACATTGGTAAGTGTGGCAAACCTGAAGATCTTAGACAAGAGCAGGGATTTAATCACCAGGTTGCACACATTCCTAAATGCAAAAGGTGACAGCCTGGACAATCTCCTCAAAGACAATGTGTTTTTCTGTCTCAAGGATTCAAAGGTTATGTGGGAATTGACTACAGCAGGTAAGAAATAGTGGAAGAGCCAAAGTTCAGTGACCAACCCAGGAGAAAACAATATAACTACCACAGGAAAAAGTGAATGAAATATAAACAGGGAGACCAGGGACAATTTATACTAAAAAACTGAAGACTGATGAAGAAAGAAAGTAAAATAGAAACTTGAGAATTGTCAGCAGAGTAAGAGAAGATACCAAAACTAATTCCTACAACTGGAGAAAAGGGTCTGTCTGCTTTGATGTCTTCCCTGTAGCTCAGTTCCCAGGAGGGTGAGGAGACAGCTGATGGGGAATAGCTGTCTAGAAAATAGGTTTCTTTTTCCCTGTGGAAAACGTGGAGTTTTTTCTCCAAAACCAAAACATTTTTTTTTTTTTTTACAATTTAAAGAGACAAAATATTTCCAGTGTGCTTTCAGTGGAAGAATTTTGGTGGGTTTGAGATAAATTTTTGTTAAGAAAAGTCAATTGAATAACAAAAATATTTTCAAAAAAGTATCAACACATCCTCTGGGAGCTGAGGTACTGACAGTGTAAATAGTGAGAAGGAAGCACAGTTTTCAAGGAGAAAGAGCACCAAAGGTCATTTTCCTGGTGCCAATCTCCCTGACATCATTCCAGCCAACCACATGAATCAGGCTTTTCTTGATTACCACTAGAATTTTATAGCCTGGATCAAACTTATTTACTGAGCTCTTCTCTGTGTTTTCTACACCGGTGTTTTCTGGTTTGAACATATTTCCATTGCATGAACACTTTATTTCCCATTTTTACCAGTATGCTGTGTGCAGTTTGGCTTCGAGAAATTTGATTTTTCAATAAAACATCTATAGAATGTTATTACCAGGCATTTAATGGAGCTTTTTTACAGTGATGGAGTTTTGTCAGGAAGGCAGCAATTGATTGTGTCTGTGTGTAAACCTGATGGGTGGGAATACTTCTGCCCTGTCACAAAATAAAAAGAGCATTTGAACTTCTCTGTGAGGTAAACTACTCACAACAATGGATATTTTAGCAGCTACATGGACTTGAATTTCTCCATAAAAACCTCAGAAAACTTTCAGGGAATATTGGACATTTTTTCCCCTCCATTCATCTTCATGCAGCTCGAGTGCTTGCTGTGCAGTTGGTATAATTTTTTTAGCAGTGTTGAAGACCAATTCCCATGGGACCATTTTCTTCTCAATTATTCTGTGGGTGTCCAAAACAAAAGAGGAAAAAAATATTCTATAACCAGTGAAGGAAGCTGTGACAGGAGTACCTTTTTTCAGGGGTTATTGTGTGAGCACAGGGATTTCACTTTTCATTCCTGTGCCTTACAAAGATTTGTTCCTTTACCTGCACCTGGGACAGGTGCATTGCACCTCCCCTAGCTACAGTGGCAGGATATGAAGAAAAAAATGGCAGGATAAAATATGCTCATGGAAGGAATTTGCCTACCTATGCCCTCAGCTAAATGAGGTTAACTGGATCTCTCATGAATTTACAGCTGTTCTGAAGCTGTAAATTCTGGGATTCTGGGATTCTGAGATACTCAAGGAACAGAGCAAATCCAACCAAGAAAATCTCTAGAAGGCCCCTTGTGGGTCAGCAGCTCAGGGCTGCTCCCCATTCATGAAATACTTTGGTATTTAGTCTCCATATTGTAAAAATGTGTGAAATAAGCAAATAATTAACACTGTGGTGTATGTTCAGAATTTTCTAGGCACGGCAACACAGAATGTCAGTGGAAATTGTGTCTTTGTGGCTTTTCTGTGGTAGAGATATTCAGTTCCTTTCTCCTATCTGCCATGGTTTTACAGCTTAGACTTGGTTTAAAAACCCTCCAGTTCAACTTTGTGCAGAGATTTCTGTGTTTTACATGGACCCCACCCACTGAAAGTGTTCTGCTCAGAATGTGTTTGGGTTTATCCCTCCCCTGATCTTTTTGTTTTTTCAATCATGTTATCAGTCATACTTGACATGGCTCAAACCAGGATTATCACGAAAAGGAGGCACCAGATAAAGAGTATTTTTAGCAAAGTGGAAACCAATGCAGGAAAGAAAAAAAAAAAAAAAAAAAAAGATAAAAATCTCTGTGCAATTCTTTCCAGGACTGTTCACTTGGGATCCCAGGGCACTGCTGCCACGTTTGCTGCATTTTTATAGACAAAAGGGGTGTTTGCACTGTGAGCTCTACAGCACTGGGAGGGTGGAGAGCTTTGGTTTCTGGGCTGTTTGTGATCCCAGCTCAAGACTCAGGGGAGATATTTTTGCTCCAATGACCTCTAAGCTGCCTTTAGTTTATTGATTGGCTAATAGGGAAAATTGATTTTTAACTAACTCACCAGTTTTTAGACCTGAACACAGTTGTCACTTCCAGTAAGGGTACTTTACTCCATCATATAAGTTGTCTCAGTCATCAATTCATTCTGGAGGCTGCAAAAGGCAGGGATGTGCCAAGAGGTTTGGCGAGGAGCCCAGGCACAGAAGACATAGGCCAGCAGAGTCCACAGATAAAACGTGTTTAATATTATGTTACGCCTGTCATACATGCTCTGGCATTGGCAGCAAACAGCTGGCTGTGCCTAAGGGGAAACAGGCTGAAAATATGGAAATTCAGGGGCTATCAGGGAAAGATACCAGGGAATACCAGAGGAAGAATATTGGGGGAACATTTCTAAAGTGAAGTATCTCACTTGCAGGTCAGACATTCTCGCCCCGAGATCTTTAAAGCTGAAAGTAAAGATGTAACTGGAGATGTAACACACAGAAATATTGGTCTGAACTGGACCTACTCCAGTTTTAATATCAACAGTCTGAACTGAAAGGTTTCACAGGTAGAAATGTTGCATCATATTTCATAAATGTCCTCCTGCAAGATCTAAGTTCAAGGGTTCCAAGTCTCAGTTCCCTGCTTGTTCTCATCTCACCTGTGCCCTTGGGAAGTGCCAGACAAGCTGAAGAACAGGGTGACTTGGGTAGAAGGCACTGTTCGGTTTTGTTATTGTTCTTTTGTTTCCTGAAAAAAAAAAACCCAACCTCCCCCCCAAAAAAATAAAACCAAAAAAACAAATATAAAACAAAACAAAAACAAAACAAAAAACACACACAAAACAACAACAACAACAACAACAGGGAAAAAAAACCCCACAACTTCCCCCCCCCAAAAAAAATACCAAAACCGAAAACATAAACCAAAAAAACAAACAAACCAAAAAAACACCAGACCCACAAAACCAGAAAAAGAAAGTTATTTTGGCTTCATCTGAAATAATCTCTTTGCCCAAAGCAGTGTATTTTTATCTTCAGGCTGTTTAATCAAAACAAATCGTTAAATTTTGCAGGAAAAAAAATGTAATCTTGAAATAGAAATTGAAGGAGCATCAGCTAGAAATGACAAAGTGAAACACGAGAAGAGCAAAGTGAAATGCATTCCATTTTAAAGAAAAACACTGGAACTAAAGTTTCCAAAATTTTCAGAACCATCTTTTTTCTTTGTTAAATTGAAAATATTTCTCTGTGCCAAACTAAACTGGTGAGCAGCTCTGCGCCTTCCTTTCAAACTCATCTTGGAAGACATTTTCATTTTCTAAGTGAGTTGAATTTATGCAATTCTTCTTTATCTGCTTCTAGATTCAGTGTCTAAACATTAATGCATTTTAATTAACATAATGACATTAATAGCTTCAATTATTTGATTGAAGTGACTTGATTGTTTAGGATAAGGGCAAACTTTGCTGGGAAGGATGTTGCTACTCTGATAAGTTCAGCCTGAGGAGCAGCAGCTATGCAAACCAAGCAACTTGGCATCATAAATATCCTAATTTGCAGGACCCCATCTCATATCTGGGTGTTAAAACGCTGACCTCTATAGGTGGAACATACAATACTATCACTCAATGCTAGTGTGGGAATTATAGGTTAAATTCTGCAAAAAAGTTCCTTGAAATGAACAGTAAAATACGTGTGGATGTAGCAGGAAGTAAAACAACAGCTACTGATTTGGGATATCCATATCATGTAAGTTTAACTTATCACAAAATCCATAACCAGAAAGAACCCTAAGCCCTCCATCTTGGTTCAGATACTTTTGTTCCAAGCACAGACATTTCCTGACAAACATTTTTGGACAGATTTTTTTTTTTTTTTCCCCCTCAGAGCATCTGAGCTGCATCTCCTCTGGTGACAGGCAAGGCTGGGAGCTGACAAAAGCCAATCTGATGCGGTGCAACCTGGTGCCACAGATGAAAAGCAGCAGATGAAAACATCTGAATTTAATGAAAATCCTTCAGCAGGATAACTGGGTGTCATGCAAAGATGCTGCTGGAGAAGATGGAATGTTTGAGCCTCAGTTCACACTGGCAAAGCCAGAGGGTCACAGAGATCATGGTCTAGAGAAAGGATCACGACACCTTTCATTTATACATCAGCACATGCTGAAAGTTTCATTCTTGTGGGTTTGGGGGTTTTTTCCTCCTCTTTCTTGGCCTGTCAGCTTCACAGAATTCAAATTTAAACATCTTGTTGAGCTCACAGCTAGACTGCTGTTCTTCAAGAGATGGAAAGTAAAGAAAGTAACATAGCTCTGAAGTGCTCTCCGGGCTTTGGACCACATCTTAGCCTATAATTTGTGAACACAGGGGCCTGTAAATGAGGAAAAATCATACAGCAAATGTCTACAGGTAGGATGTGGTTCTCTATTTACTTACAGCTGTTCTCAAATATACATGCTGGTCTCCATCATGTAAAGTGTGTGGCTCAGTGTAGCATGGCAAATTTTAAAGGATGCTTTTCATTGAAGGCTGCAGATTTTGATTATATATCTCAAATTTCTGCTGTTGTTACATACTCTGCAGTATTCTCTGGGGACTGAGTGAGACTGCAACTGTGTTACAAGAACATTAAAATGTAATGTCTTACAAGTGTGTCACACAAAGGAAAACTCCAACTCATTTGTTGGTAATTTTGAGAATATGTTACCTCTGAAACTGGGCATAAATGCACCTGCAATCTGCAGCACTGAGTGCTCCCTCACTCTGCAGGAATCTCACTCTTTTCTCTGGGACTGCTTGAGAATGCTAACACTGATCCCTGAGTGAGAAAAAGAGCCTGATTTTACTCTGAAATACAAACATTGACCTCATCACTCCTAGACCATGCTGTAGACAGATGTGTGTTACTAAAGGGAGGCAAACATCCAGCCCAAGATGTTCCTTTTAATCTTCCATCTGCATTTCTTTTTTGCTTCTCTCTGATGTTTAAGGGTGTTTTATGCTCGTTGTGTGAAGTGTTGCCCCCTGTCAGAAGCAATCAGACATGCAATAGACTGTGGGCAGTTTAGTTCATTTCTCAAAAGCCTCCAAAAGGCATCAAAAACCTGCTTTTTAAAAGACATGGTGTTTACTTGCTGGTTTAGTTTGTTTTCAAAAATTCATTACCTACTAATGTCTTTTTTTTTTTTTTTTTTATCTTGCTTATTCTCAGTGGAGGGAGTTGGATGTTATCCGAAGGCAGTGGTTTAGCCATTAAGGCCTTGAGTTTCAGATTTGGAGGTTTGAAATATTATTCTTTTCTTTTCAGTGAAGAACATCTATATTGAATCCATCAAAGTAGGCAAATGAGGAGAAAACCAACTTTTTTTCCTAGACAAATATTCTTGATACATGATGTTCATTAGAGTTTTGTGTTGAGTTTGAATCTGCAACTTCATTTAAAGGTGCTAAATGCTGTGAACTGTGAACTGAAGCATTACCTGTTGTGTGCTTTCTGTCACAGGATCACTGCTCTTTATTTTATCATGTTAAGGAAAGACAGTTTAAAATTGGATTTTACAAAGGACCATTGAACAATTGTAGACAGGATCACTGATTAACTGGATGATGTGCTCTTCTGAGCTCTTGTTAGTACTGACTTGAAGTTTATATAGTTCTAGGCTGTGGATCAGTATGCCAAAGTCAGAGATTTATAAATATTCCTCTAACCATATTTATATTACACCAACCCAGCCCATATTCCTAGTGAGAGCCCTGCCTTTCTCCACGGACCAAGCCTGGCCAGAGTTTATAAGAGAAACATTGTTAAATAATTGATGTTATTTTGATCTCACCAATGTGATAGATTGCATATTGCAGGGTGACTGTGCAGCACAGCTGAGCTACCAGCAGATGCTGTCCTCATATCCATATTGCATAAATATATGTGTCTGTATACACATGTATTTTTATTCTGTGTTCTATTTATACAGGCTGTGTTCCTCATATTTTGCTCATTCCTTTTTTTGTTAATTATATGGCTGTTGCATTATGGTGAACTTGTGTTTTGGCATCTTTTACAAGAACACATTTTCTTGTGCAGTTGTTTCTCTAAAGGTTACAGCTCCTAAATGTTATTTTTTGTGTCCAGTGTTCTGAATTCAGATGTACAGAAAAATGCATCTCTGCTGGAGAAACACTTTAGCCATGATTTTCAGTTTTCACCTCTCTATTATTTGTGTGTTCTCACGGACACTCAGAGTCATGGCTGGAATATCTGGCATAAACACAACAGCAGCCCCCCTGAAGTCTTTATCTTGGCTCTCTCTTTCTACCTTCAGCATTTTGATCGAGCCAGTTTATGCATCCTGAGGGCAGAAATCCCCTGTGGAGACATTTCACTTCAGCTCATTCATAACAGGTATTGATAAAAGCTCTCCTTTGCCTCTCCCAGGATTCAAAGAGCCTTTGCCATTACCTGGCAGCATCTGCATGAGTTCCCCTATCCACCACATCTGGGCTGATGCATAATGCAGGAGTGGAGCTGTGCCTGGGCTGGGTCTGCACAGAGACCTCACATGTGCCCAGAGCAGCCCTGGAAATCCATCAGGCAGCTAGCTGCCTGGCTTTTCACTTTAGAAATATTTTAGGAGGGTTTAATATCCTGAAATTCAACCTCTCTTGCAGCTCGCTGCATTCTCATTCTCCAAGCAACTCAACCGCGGTGGAAAATCCAAATAAAAGTGAGTTGCAGGAATCTCTTTCCCTGGAGCAGGCAGTCTCTGTATCTGGGTAGCTCTGGAGGGCTTAGTAGGCTCAGTTTTACTGGTGCTACACCAGCATTTAATCCCCTTTGTGTTCCTGTTGGGCTGTTCTGGAATTCAAGTACTTCCTCCAGGAGATTAATTACACAGGAAGTATCAAAAACGTTCCTCCAAGTCCAAACCTCTAAATCCAATCCAATTTAACCTAGAGTGAACATATAACATTCCTGCTGTGTTTCTTTCTATACAAATGGGCTTCCTACTCAGAAGGATTTTAACAGGTATAGTTGTATTTATCATGTCAATGAAAAGTTTTGATTTGGCAAAGTATATTTAGACCTTCAAGTCCAAGTTTTTTGTTGAGATAAACACAAGATGTAATGACATCAAAGAAAATTCCACAAGAACTTCACTGGATTCCTCTCTGGAGAATAAAGGGTGCCAGGAAGTGGTTTCAGTCTGATTTAGTGAAATCAGACTTGTTCTTTTCTGACAAACAGAGATTTAAACTCAATACAGAAAATGACCTCCATTGCTCACACTAAAACCCCCTTGTGTCTGAAGATGTCTTGAAATTTGAATGAAAACACGGCCCACCAAAAACTGGAGCTGCAAACAAGCATCTGCTAGAACTGAAGGACTGTCCCCATCACCTTGTCTGCAAAACCCTGTTCTCTCCTTTGTTTCCAAGCCATGCCTCAAAAACGAGTCTCCCATGGCTGCCCCAAAGAGAATCTGTCTGTTTGAAGGCTGGCACGTTTTGGCTGTCTGTAAACTGTGGGAGTGAATTCACAGACCCCACTCAAACCTCCTCCTCTTCCCATCCTTCTGCAAACCATGGCTTTGGTTTGATTCAACACACACCTAAAGGGGAGCCAGAACAGGTCAGACAACACCATCAGCATTGCAAAAGCATCATCATTAACCAAATCCTAGTTTGCCAAAATCTGCTTATCCCCTTACTCGGTCCCTGTTTTCCCCTGGAGTGTGTCTGGAGCTCACAAGATCACAGTCCTCATGCCAAATGCTCTCTGCCTCACGTAGCCCCTCCTGTAATCTCTTTTCTTGTACCACTGGAACACTTCTACCACAGGAATGCAGCTGCTCATTAATAAAAGAGCTGCACTGTGGGTGGAGAGGAAGATTGCTCTGATACCACGTCTGCAGTGCTGAAGTTCAAGTGGCATAACTAGAGATCTTCCTGATTTACCATGCTGCACACAAGGGCAAGACCTGAAAGAACTAAGGGTTCGTTTCTGACATGGAAACGCCTAAGTCCTAAAATAATAAAGATGAGTCTTGCCAAACAACCTCTAGATGGCTCTTGAGGCTTGCTTTGTCAATTAGCAAGCACCTGAAACAAGTCTGCATCAGTCTAGAAAAAAGATTTTCCTATTAATCTATTACTTCTTCTTGCAAAAGATTAAACCCTGGAGTTTTTGCATATAGTGGGAAAGCTTCCCTTGGTTTTTTCAAAAGCAGTGAGACCCCCTCAGCTGAGGAAAGGAAAAAATGTTTGTTGTCTTTCTACCCAGAAAGTCCCGATTGTGGATCTCACCTGGGCAGATTCTGATGTAGTTGCTTCATATTTATTCCCTCAGGTGTGTAAATTGCCACTTTTGATTGAAGCTTCTCAGGTAAAAAAAGGAACAGCCACCCATTTCCCTAAGCAGAACTGCTTGGAAGTATCCAATTTACGTGGTTTTCAGAAATTCTGTTTAGATGAGCACATCCCCTTTTTTATATTTTAGAGGGCATCTGGTGATTATTGCTGATTCACAAAGGAGGGAGGAAGTAGGGTGAGGAGGGAAGGAAGAAAAACTTGCTCATAGTTTTGAGGAAAATCACATCTGTCAATCCATGGTTTGAAACAAATCCTGTGAGTTACTTGCTGCTCACATTATTACTGAGCAGATCGTATTGATACTTGTGATATTTGTAATCCAAAGGGCCACAAAGCAAACTGGGGTGTGGGGGGGGAAATCTGTTAGGGCCTTGGATCTGTCAGACAAAACAATATTTGTACCAAAAAAGTGCAATGCACAACTGAGATAGAGTTTGCTCCAGCACGGGAATGACGTATTTCTATAAGCCAGATGGGATAAGAATTAAATACTTGACTTCACTACTAACTGCTTGTAATTAATTTCTCTTCTGGATCAAAATTTCATCATTAAAATTTTAGGGCAGAAAAAATATTTCTTCCTCCTTTAACCAGATAAGTGGTCAAAACGTTAAAAAAAAAAAAACTTACTAGCACACATTTGTGACATTCAGTTGGAAAACCTATAGCGCTTTCAAGAGAAAGTTAAAAGATGATGCCTGCAACAAAAATATGTGTGTGCTTCTTCCCTTGTGTAGTAAGAAATTATACACTGTTTATAACACTCTTAGGTACTCCAGAACTAAAAAAAAAAAAAAAAATGGGTTGCATTAACATTAATCAAGTACCATGCAGCAAAGAATTCAATGCATTCTTTGTTGCAAAGGTTAATATCTCAGAGGGTTTTAAATCAAGAAAACCTGTAAAATATTCATAAAGTTAAATGCAATACAGAAGTGGCCAGCAGAGACAGTTACAGTAATTTCTTACAGTTTTGGGGGGGAAAAAAAGAAAAAAAAGTCTTTATATGTCAAATGATCCACAGAGGGACAGAACTTTGGCTGCAACTCAGCTGCTGTCCTGAGTGCTGGAATGTGCCTCTGGACAATAATGAGGGGCACACTTTTCCCCCATTAATGTACCTATGCACTGTATGGCACAAATTCCATGTATAGGACTCTTCATTTTTGGAAAACTTTTGATGAGAGGGCTATTTCTGAACAAAGAAGGATGCAGCTCTTGCCCACCTTTCCATGCTCATCCACCAAACAGCCTGTGTCTGTTGTTATTTAGGGCTGAATATAAGAAAACATCACAAGGATTATCACATACTGATAAACCCTGATACTGATCAAACTCATAATCTGCATGTACCTTTTGAGATAAACTTCTTCTGGATTATCTCTAACTGGGAATATTACCCAAGCTGAGCTTGGAGCAGCTTAAAACTCTGCTCAAAACTGAAAGTCATATTGGCATCAATATTTTGGCTTTATCTAAAAAGCATTGTGCCTTGCTAAAACATGAGTTTCATTCTCAAAACAGCAGACAGGATTAGACAGCAGATGCTCACCGAGAGCAGAATCTCATTTTTTCAAACATTGTGTGCCTGGGACTAATTTGTAGAAATTCACTCCAATGTCACATTTTTTTATAGGTTATATAAATAGGTATTAAAAAAAAAAAAAAAAAACAAACGTGTAACCACAGAGCAAAAACATGACCTGCAGATTACAAGGTAATTAAGTGTGAGGCTACCAAGGACAGTGCTCCAGGAATAATTTATTTACTTCGTGGTGTGGGGGGCTGAGATGTTCTGGTGTTTCTTGCTAATGCAAAATGAATAAGCATTGGGAGCTCCAACCTGCCAGGGCTAAGGAATTAAGGAGTTCCCTACCTGTATCTTTCTCTCCTGAACACTGGTGATGACAATCCAATTTGCAAAGCAGCAATAACCGTGTGGTAACTGTCTTTAAGAGGCACTTACTCTGTCATGTTCTGGTCAGTGAAATGATGGTGGAACAGATTTGAGGCAAACTGCCTTCATTAGGTGGCTGTCACCCCCACAGAGACCCCAGTGCATTTTGCTGCTCATTGCTACAGTGGGTTCCTGCCTTGAGCCAGGGCTAAAGGAAATGTGAACAGCTATTTGATAAAGGATTTTGACAAGATTTTAGGCTGTGCTGTTAATTTCTAGGTGAGTAATCCAATCTCTTCCTCTCGTTGCCCTAGGGAAAAAAGATACTGGAAGTGTTTGAGAACATAAAGATGTGCTCCCACAAAAGGAGGAGCTGGATCAACACAGATATATCAGTCCATTTGGTAAAAACTACTTCTTGTTTTTTCACTTCTGACTTGCCTCTGGTCAGGGGCTGAATGGAGAGATGAGTCCAGTTAAAGTAAAATGAAGATGAAGGTGATTACTGATTAGCTGTGATGCGCTCCGAGCTCAACTACATTTCATTGATTAACTGACAATTTAAATAAACAGCAGTGCAAGCAGATGCATTTAAATAGGAAGTTGTTTTTAACTTAAAAATGTGGAATCTCTTTGATTATAAATTGCTGGTACCATGTGTTTGCTCAGGCTACAGCAGCTGCTGCTGAAGTCACTGCTTTATGTCCACAAAACAAAATTATGTCTTTGACACCTGGACTCAAGAACAGCCAGTGGCCAGGTTTTTAACTCTTCCTCAAACTCAATGAGACTTAAATGAGTTTTAAGTGCTCTGCTGGCTGCAGGTGTTTTCTGGAACTGGGGCAGTGGATATTTTTAGCTTTTTCATTGTTTATGTCTTTGTCAGTGTGTCCCTGAGAACAGATGAGAGCATTCAGAGCTCTTCCCTCCGTGCAATCCTAAGGATACATTTAAGGGAGTGCTCATGAACTCCTCCTCAAAGATGAAGTGGGGCCTCTGCACATTGCAATTATTAATCTTCCTGCTCTAGCTCTGAACCATCACTCAGCTCTGCTGGTGGAGGCTGAGTGCCTTTCCCTAAACCTTGCAGCTGTAAATGCCAAGAATGTATAAACCCAGGCTTACAACTCTTACACAACTCTTACAATTAAAACTCAAAATAATTTTGATGTAAGAGTATCAGAAGCTCCTAGCCTGAATGAGAGTATCCTTATTAGTAAAGTCAGGCAGTCTGCATTTTGAAACCTGTTCCTAGACTCTATTTAAACACTGGCACTTCCAATCTTATCAGTTCAAGTTCAGTGATAGCTGGACATGAGTGTGTGTGAGTTCCTCTTGTCATGAAAAACAATATAAAAACTCCTCGAGGTAAAACTGACCCTCATTTCGCTGTGTGCAAGACACACAGCAGCTCTAAAAACCTGAAAACACTGATTGAATTGTTGCAATGATGCATCTCTTCTAGTCGCCTGGAAAACAAGTGAACAGTGCTGTGAGAAACAAATCCAGTATTTCCAGAGGCACTAAGCTCTTCTTCTGTGTCCAGTGACAGAAATCTGACACATATTTTCTACATATATATATATGTATATAAAAATATATAAATGTATAAATCATGCTTTTTTTTGGTGATGTTTGAGATTTCAGAACAACTTTTTTTTTTTTTTTTCCCTAGAAAAATCCTGCAGCTGGCCAGTTGTCTCTTCAGTGTTCTGAAGATTCCCAGCTGAGAGTGGAAAGGTGGGACAAAGGGAAGATAAAGCAATTTGAAACTCATCATTGCATCCCTGCTGGTTTCTGTTTGAGGCCACATACTGAAAGACAAAAACATTGTTGTCTTCCTTTTCTGAAACGGGAAATCTTTTGGTTTACTTCTGATTTACAACTTAGAGGCAGAGATGAGCCAGGAGCAAACCTCCTGGTTAGAGGAGTCCCACAGATGAGCCTGGGGACAGGTCTGCACTAGCCAATGCTGTTTGCTTAGTTTAACTAGACTTGTGGCTAAGTGGAAGTGACTTCGGGCCACTGGACAAAAGGAAAAGGAATGTTATGGCAAGGGAAGAAACATTAATTTCCTCACCACTAACTCCCCTTCTAAGCACGGTGTCAGGAGGATAATGGAATGATTCAGGAGGAGGCAAAGGTGAGACAGAGGGTCCCTTGGGTGGGGTGAGCTGGGCACTCCCCCAGCTGCAGGGCTGCTCTCTGGGCTGTAATTTCCATCTCTGCTTTCTGTTTCTATCCCCATCCTCGGGCTCAGCTGGCAGCCACTGGCAGCATGTCAGAGGAGTGGCTTTTCCCTCCCTGAGGTCAGCCCAAAACGCTTCCCCAACACAAACAGGGGCAGGTCCAGCCTCCTGAAGGGGTCCTGCAGGTCCCTGCAGGGCTGATGCTGCTCTCAGCCAGGCAAAGGCAAAGGCACACACATCTCCCAGCCCCCTCTTCCTCTTTGTTTTGAAAAAATGATGATGAATTCGCACAAAGCCTCAATTACAAAAGATTATGGGCTTCAATTTAGTGTGTGCTGTAAAGTTGTATTAAACGATCAAATGCTAATGAGGAGAAAGGCTCTTCTAGAGAAATAAGGAATTAGCATAAATTAATAGAGTTCCATATGTGCAAGTTTTATGGGGTAACAAAGTAGCTCATCATAAAAGCATAAATATTTAATTTAATTCTTGTTGGGGCCAGTACACAGCATTACAGTCAGCACAGAAATATGAATTAAAGTGTGGGAGGGAGCAGAGTGCTACCCAATTCAGGTTCACAGAGAGGTCACTGTCATGGCTCTGCTGTTCTTTTTCTCTGTTCTCCAGCTTCAGAGCTTGAAGCCAGGTCCAAATGGCAAAACAACATATACGTGGCCTTGCCTGCAGTCTGGAGAGTCTTTTATTGGCTTCCCTTGGTGTGTTACCAAGTTCCTCAGCTCTACCCAAGAGTCTCTCTGCTGCTTAACACTGGATCTTCCTGCTCCTACAGCTGAGAGAAAAGCCTTCAGAGGCATTTTCATGGTGCTTTCACAGCACCTTCCCTAACCATGTGAAAAAGAGCTGCTGCAGGTATAAATTGAGTTGAATTTGTGATTTACACTCAGCCTTACCGTGTATTTCACATTAATGCCGTGAATGAGTTGCTATAATTAAGATTAATTTTACTGAGGTAAAAAGCAAGCTCAGTCCTATCTGTTACCTTGCTGGACAGCTGTGGCACTGATTAGCATAGGCTGCTCCAGCCATGCTCTGCACACACAGGGAAGGGGTTTTGTGCCATTGTAATAAACATATGGGGCTCTTGGGCTGGATTTTTCTTGTACAGCCCAATTTGTGGGACTCAGGAGAAAAGCATGTTCCAGTCCTGTTGTATTTCTCATGTTCTAGTGTTGCACTGCTAGAAGCATCTCTCTTCAGCAGTGCACGTGTGTTCATGGGGTGTGTTTAATGTGCTTACTTTCTCTCCTACAGTTGTGTAAATATGTAGGTGTCTAAAGAAGTAAGTTTATTTTTACCTATAAATAAGTCTATCTGTATCCAACATTTGGGTTTGTGTATTTTGCTGTCTTCTAGAATTAGGTAAAACTAGGTCATTCTAATCTGAAACTGTACATGTGAGTACCTGAATGCTTGATACTTGAGACAGATAATCGTGGTTTTGAGAGGAGTTTCATCTGATTATCATCTTACATTTTGCAGTCGAAATATGCAGCAAATTGTTTAAATTAATGACCACAGACAGATATGTCACTTTCCAAGTCTTTTAGGTCCTTAGGTCTTACTTAATCATTTTGTTAATAGGTTTTTTACTAGTTTCCCATATACTGGGCTTCAGGAAATCAGGGTTTTCCCTAAGTGATCCATTTTGAATTCACTTCTTCATTAATATGCTACTCCAGGGCAGGGATCCCATCAGGCTAAAGGCAAACTGGAGACTTGTCAAGCAGGAAGAAAAGGCAATTTCTTTTGGAGCACAGAGCTGTTGTGTAACTGGTGGATATGGATCTAAAAATCCCACTCAAGCCTCTCTGCTGTGGTGCATATTACCTCAAGGAAAGCTGGTTTTCAACAGCCTTGGAGATCACTTCTGGTATTTCTGGTGGTAACACAGAGAACACAACTTTTGTCTGATGGTGTTTTAATTTATCTGACTTGTTGTACTTGGCTTCAAAGGAGAGACTGGTTTTGACTTAGCAGAAGAGAAACCAGGGCTGATATTAATGCCAGTTAGACCACGTGTACCTGCTCACTGTCCGTTGGTTTTTTACTTTGATTTTGGCTTTTTTTGAAGCAGCCCTGGGCCAGGAATGCCTGTGCTGTGTCAGTGATACCACAGTGATCTCTTCATGGCCTGAGGTCCAGGAGAGAACGTTCCTCTTTGGGGATTTGAGATGAACTGCTGCCAACAGGCTGCTCATGTTTGCATCTTCGCCTTGCACCAGCTGAAACGAATTCAAATTAGTCCCTTTTGAGAATCGTCATGTCAAGAGATCTGTCTGGCATTGCAGAGCCTCGGAGGGCACAGGAAATGTCATTCCTGTTGGAGCACACTCCTGACACTTGGTGACTCTCTGCCAGGTGAGTGTTTGACAGCTGTTCTGGGGCGTGTGCTCCCAGCCACTGGCCTGACAACCATCATGATCCCAATTACAGTCACAGGCAATTAATGTTCCCCTCCTCAGGTTCTCGTGGAAATGAGAGCACAATGCCGAGGATCAGCGTGAAATCTGTGACCTTTGGAAACAGAAGGCTGAGATTGGGGCTGGGCTTGCCTCGACATCAACTGTGTCCAATTAAGCTCTTAAGACATGGCAGGGAAGATGGAAAATTACATGTTTCATAAAAGCAACACCAACATTTTTTTTTCCTGTCACTTCCAAACACAATAGCTTCTGGTTGACCTGAAAATACCAGCCCTTTCCCCATGCTCTCTCTGCATCAGTTACTCAAATCTCGTGGTCGGTCTCCTCTAACAACAGCTGCAAATTGATACAGATTTTCTGTGCTGCTGTTGTGCACAGACCTGAATCCATCACATTCCTCCTGCTCTGAGCTCTGTGCAGGCAACTCTTCAGGGCCAGCTCCTCCCATGGTGCAAACCAGTGTAAAGCCACTGAAATGGATAGAGGTGTTTATCTCCTACCTTTGAGCTCCTTCCCCAACACAGATTTCAGCCTGACAAGGAAGGAAAGATCCTTCACAGGGTGCTATAACCAGTTAACACATATACAACCATCCCAGGGTGGGTTTTTGGGGGGGTTCTACACTCTAGAGAGAGATTGAAAACAAACAGTGAGGATTTTCAGTTTATTTGCTGAGGGAGATGACTTCTACTTTTGTTTTCCCCTCCTTCCTGGCTCCACCAAAATCAGGGATGTTATTCTAGTTCAAGCTGAGGTAGAGGCATCTCTTTCTGTCCTGGGCACAGTGGGTCATGGTTTTTCTGTTTGCCTCTGTATATGTGTGTGAATGGCCCACTTCAGGTCCAGTTTACCATGCAGAAAGCCAACAAAGAGAGCTTTAAGCAAATAGCTTGGAATTCAGGGAGTTCACAGCAAAGAACTGTGTTGGGAGTGATGGGGCTGCACTTCCTTCTCCCCTCTGCAATGGTGTAATTACAGTGCTACTGGAATGAGCTAAATTGGAATGGGAATAGTGTACCTTGCAGGCTATTCCCATTACCAAAAAAACCCCAAAAACTTTTCTGTTTCAGGGTTATGAATTAATTTTGAGGCCAAATCTTTCCTGAAAGATTAGGCCAGGTCCTTGTCTTCTGAAGAGAACAATGGAGAGAGAATCGTTGTTCTTATAATTTCTATTTGTTTTGGGTTCCTGAGGTTCAGTAATCAGGCAGGATGGAAAGGGAGCTCCAAGCAAAACAATTATGACAAACAGTCTCAGTGGGCTTGATACACATGGCAGGTGAATTTGCTGAGCTCTGTCCAGGGATGCTGCTAATGGGAGCTTGAGGACAAGGAGCACCAATGAACTAATAGAAAGTTCATGTGCAAAATATATTTACTGGTTCTGTTTCCAAGAACAGTCAAATAAAAAGCATTATAGATAATTTCTGTGTTCTGGATTTTCTGAGTTCAGTTTGGGCATAGATTCAATACCAAATTTTGGGTGAATTCTCCAGGATAGTTTAATTCATTCCAATGTAGCAAAACTCTGCAGTACAGTGAATGGTAACTAAATACTGTTTGGAACAAGGACAAGAAAAAAATAAAATTAATATATTAGGGAAATATGTAATTTTATTGGATTAGTACTGGGCACACTCCAATAAAAACACCTCCTGGTTTCTAGGAGACTATGAAACACTGTGCTCAGGACAGATGTTTAAATATTTTACCTCTGGAGTTTAGCATTGTTAGTTTTCCCTAAAGGATAGACTTCTCTTGAGACAGAGAATCGTTGCTTGAGGGGTGACACAACTGGTTTTGAAATGTGTCTGATACCTTTTTTCACCTGGAACTGCAGTGATGTTTTTAAGCTTTACAGACTTCTAAAAAAAAAATCTGCTACAGGAAATATAAACATGCACATCCATAAGATGTTAGCACAGTTATGAACTACATTTAAGCAGACCAATGCCTTCCAAGTGCATCCTGAACATTTTTTATTTGGGCTTCACTGACATACATATAACTGGACTTTCCTATTTGTATCTGGGAAAGTCTTGCTGACGTGAAAGGTGTTGTTTAAATAACAGATGGAACATATAAAATTCCTTCTTTATGTTCTAAGTAGATCAAATGGTTTCTAACTGCAATGACTATCAGCTATTCTTGATACTTATTGTAATGCACATAAGTGCTTTGCATTAAAGGATATGCTCAGTCCAGCAGAGAAGGATTTACATGTGTATGGAAACTTCCAATAAAAGTTAATATGCATTTGTAGAAATCCCTTTGCATGGGAATGAGACTGTATTTTGAGCCTTCACCATCTGGTCTGTCCTCTAATGATGAACCCAGCATCATAATATTCAAAATCCACCTCTTCAAATACAGCTCTACCTGCCTTTCTCCTCTACAGAGAAACTTGCCTCTGTCTTGTTTACTGAGAGCGAGGTACCCTGAACAACACTAAGAAATGCTATTTTTTCCTTGCTACTCTGATCCCAGGAAGCCCAAGAACTGTTGGTGCAGCTGCAGTATCAAAATTTAAGCTTAGTGTCCCTCAAAAACGGAGCATGAATATTCGCCGAGCCGCGTGTTTGAGAGCTGTGCTGTGAGCAGGGCTCTGTTAATGATGTGCATTTTGCTGTATTTTGCTGTATTTTGCTGTCAGCCTCATTTCCTTACAGAATTACAGAAACCTGCTCTGTTTTGCTGGGATTCTGATGATGATCTAAGTTTAATGGCCGACACGAAAGGGTAGGAAAGGGGAGATTTGTTTAGCTCCTGAGATGTTACAGCCTGATATCACTGCCTGATGCCGTGCAAGATGCAGGGAGCTAAGCGACGGCGTTAAAGCGCCTGCGACCCTAACACACAGTGACAGAAGTGCTTAAATATGTATGCACACGTCAGAAGAGAGCTCATTTCAGTTTTACCTCTCACTCGGGTTTTTATCAAGGCTGGCAAAATTGTCAGGGAGGAACAATAGTGAAAAATGGAGCTGAGGCAAGGCAGCTGTTTGTAGGGCCATCCCAGGGGTGCAGCGTTCCCTGCTCCCCTTGGCGAGGCAGTGCCGCAGCAGTGGGGGATTGCTGGCAGAGGGAAGTGCATTTTTAATGTGCTCAGGGCTGTCTGGAGGCTGTTATCTGTCATGCTGACACAGACAGAGTGATCTCCCAGAGCTGCACTGAGCCCCTTGCCGAGCACATCGCTCCTGTCCTGCCTAGTGATGTGCAGGACAAGCCTTGACTTAGGAGTCTGGTGCTGTTCCTGCCACCTCGCAGTGGGTTTGGGAAATTTGGGGATGAGGAATGAAGAGTAGGTGGTTTGGAATTGTTTTAAACTTCCTATTTGCCCTTTCCACTGTGGGTCCCCACTGACCCTGGCCAAAAGAAAATGTATCACTGCAAACCTCAGGAGCACGAGTTCAGGCTGGAGCAGTGGGGATGGGAGAGATAGATGGCCTATTGCAGGCAAGGAAGGTGCTACTTCTCCTTTTTAATCTTCTTTTCCTTGGCCTCATCTGTTAATCTTCAGAATCCAGAGGAACCAGTCTCCCAGCCCTGTCCCCTGCAGGGACACAGTGATGGGTTCCCAGTGACTTCCCACAGGACTGCAGGGCAGCAGAAGCAGCCAGTGGCCAGAAAAGCTGCTCAGGTGAGTAAGAGCTGTCCACCCAAGTACACCCAATACTCCTCTTGGTTTCTGTCCCCCATCTACTGGATGCAGAGACCACCCCTCCAATTGCCTGGCTTGGAATTAAATGTTCAAGCTAAGAATTTTCTGAGGGCACTGAGGGATTTAGACACACACTTTGCATTAATTTTAATGGACAATACACCTAAATTACCTGCTGTGCTTGGGAGAGTCTCAGCTTGAGGTTTTATTTATTATTTATTGAATATTCCCTGAGTAAACAGAACTTAGTAGCACAAAGATGATCTGGCAGGAAGAACAGTCTTAAAATGTAAGCTATTATTCATGCAATTATACTGCATCACTCATTCTTTTTTATTATTGTTTGTATTACTGTAGCACCTTGAGCCCCACAAGAGAGACAAAAGTCTCTCCATCTCAGCTTCTGTTTGAACACACATTAGGAGCCAAACCCCATCCTAAGCGCTTCCAATTTAAATGGATAAGGAAAAACAAACTGTGAGAAAGGCAAGTGTGGAAGGAAAAAGTTTGCTTAGTCCAAGGTCATCCAATAGTAGAAACAGACCTAAACCCCAGGTATCTTAAACTCTTTGGGCAGTTAGACCCCACTGCTTCCCTTCTTCTTCAAGTAACACAGACATACACCAAATCCTGCTCTCTGGTTCTTTCCTGCTGGGTTTCACTAGTTCTAGTAAAACCATTCTCTTTTTTGCCTCTTAAGCATTTTCATTTCCAAACTATCACTTTCATTTTGGCAGGCCTAATATTACAGGAGAAGAAATATGTACAAGTTCACAACACAAAACTCAGATGTTGTTGGATTTCCTTAACTGGACCCATGGAAACAGAGTGCAGCCTGACAGTTTTATAAATCACAAATCTTTAGCACCCTCTGCAAAGAACCAAGTAAAGAATGAAAGCTCAAAATACAGCATAACAAATATGAATATTACATTCAATTTGGATCTGGCTAGTGGTTTAATTGCTTCCTTCTCACCCAGGATGCTGCTGTGGGGAGACTGAGTGTCATCTCTTCCTTCCTGGTAGAACTTTGGTAGCTCTTACAGAATCCCTGTACAAACAATGTCGTCCTCAATCAGGCGACGAAGACTCTTGTGGGAGAGACCATTAACTGAGGCAGAAGGAATTGTTCCCTGTATTCTCTTACAGGGCAGTCAGAAAAGAAAAATCATCCTTCCTGAGCCTCTTGCCTGCTGGTCCCTACCAAGAGAGCCTTAACCTGTTTCTGGCTGTGTGGATATATGCTGTGCATCAAGGTTTACTGCACCTCTGGAGCTCCATGCAGGGTGAGTGCCCTGCCTGGTTATTGCCCTCCCTTTGCAAATGGAGCAGTGCTGGGGAGGGGGAGGTTTGCCTTGTGTCCCCTCACCCCTCACAGTGCTGCTGGGTGTGGGCTTCATCCCCTTCCCAGGTAGCTCAGTGACAAAGGAACTTGTCACATCCCCATGCCATGGAGGAGGCCGTGGGCTGGGCACCTCTGCAGGCACAGCCCAGGTAAGGGACAGAGCCCAAAATCAGGCACAGAACTGTGGGGAACACTCAAAGTAAAAAAGTTTTTAGGAGCTGAAATCAGAACTCAGAATCTGCTGCAACTGAAGAGTTTGAAACTAGAAAAGATACAGTAGTATAGCAAACAAGAACATGGGAGACAAAGGCTGAGTTTCTAGGTTTGGCTTGAAGAAATCTTAACACTGCAGAAAATGTATCCCTGACAAGACAGTAGAAGGTCTTAAGCTTAATAAGGGTCTTGTGTATTGTTAATAGAAAAACATACAAGTGAGCATTGTTTGAAGCAGGTGTATCTGTGCTATAAATGATTGGCTAAAACAACTGTCTGTAGGCTTTAGCAGCAAAAAAAAAAGCTTTCGCTTTTTTGGCTGAAAAGTGTTTAAGATGCTCTGTAACAAAGAAGTTTGTGGCTGCTGCTGGCAGGCTGTGAGCTGTTGCTTTTTCTCAATTGTCTCTACCCCTGTAATGAGACTGATGCTTCATTAAAGATTGAGAACAGCTACCCCAGCAGTCCCATCCTGTTCCTGACTTCACCAACACAAGAACTAAGTGTGCAGGGACTTTTTTTCTCATTTGCTTGTGTTTCCTCTGCATTTACCAGTGCAGATGTGACTGTATTAGCACAGGATGTCCCTCAGCAGGGTGGTGATTTGGCTGCCACAGTGTCAATGGAATGATGTTAGCCACTTGGGTCAGGAGCCCTTACTCCTCCTGGGTAAAGACAAGTTCTCTCTCCTGTACAGCAGCTCTGTGTAAATAAAGGTGGCACACGGGCTTTTGCCTGCTCACTAGGTAATGTAGCCCAGGAAACAGAGATGGTCTAATCTCTCTCAGGTTTCTGGTATGACACCAGTCTTCTTTGGGAATTTTCTGTGAGCTCTGTCCAAGCCTTTCTCGTGGACACAAAGGACATCTGTACTTGGGGAGAACTGTGCATTGCCTTCCAAGTGCAGCACAGTGCCCTTTAACCCATCTTTTTCTGCAGGGCTGAATGATGACTGAAAAGGAGACACTCAAAACCTTCCCTCCATCAGCCACCTTTGGCTACAGAGTTTTCAGGGCTTTGGCTGAATGTTCTCTGAAGTTATCCATCAGGAATCATGAACAACTGCCTGTTGGAGAGGACACATGTAATTCTTTTCACATTCAAGTGCACATCAGAGACAAATGCACATCAGCACAGTTGTTTTTATTTTCTATTTCCTTGTCTGCATTTTTTGGCTGGCTGGTTGAGCCTGTAATTCCTTGCCGTTGTTGGCATATAGGTGTGCTAGAAGAAGATTTGGTACCTGAAGTTGCTTTGTTCTGTCCACCCTTTCCCACACATCCTCCTGCTGGAATACAGCTGTGGGATGGCACTGCACCCCCTATTTCATTTGCTGGAAGTGTGGTACCTCTCTCAAGGGGGTGAGGTGCAGTTCTCCTGCCTTCTGTCTTCATTGTTTGTTTCTAGAAAAACAACATATTCTTAATTTCAGTTTTGAGAAGGGGGTGATTCATAGAAAGCCTGTTTGTACATCACTGTGGAGCTGAAGGAACTAAATTAGCTAGAAAACCTGGAAGAGAAGGAAAGAAGAAAAACATAACTAGAGGAAAAGATGTTCCAGAGGCAAACCAGGCTCTTCCACCCATTGGCAAGGCAGAGCATAACCCTGGTAAGCCATTTCTGAAACCTCCTTTGCTTTTAGCTGACCTCTAATATCTCTACCCTGCAAGAGACACAGAAGCAGAGGGTGCCATTACTATTCCTGAAGGCACTGGGAAATCTCAGTGCTGCACTGCAGGAACTTAATAATATATCTCCAAATATCAGTCACTGAGATCTCATTTAAACCATTCTTTCCCAGGTCTCCACCCCATTTTCTATCAAATAGTTATTTCTTGAATTGAACAATTAATAAGTAATGGTCAGATCTGTACTGATCTCATAATACTCCGTAAACTTTTGAAGACTATTTCAATTTATATTTCAACAGTGCCTTGGGAGAAGGTTTGGCCCTGCATAGAGACTGCCTTTTGATATGAGCAGAGTCTCATCATCAGGCAATTAAATCAGATGACTAGTGAGAGGCAGGAAAAAGACAGAGGCTGAAACAGGTAATAATGGATCAAATCAAACTAATTCAATGTGAGCCCTTTGCAGAACTGCTGCTGGATTAAATGGGGATCTGCAGACCCCAGAAATCTGGCAGAACTATAAGTGTTTAAAAAACCCTTCAATATCTGACTCTGGTCCAGGTCAGAGGAGACATGTAGGAACAGTTCAGAACAAAAGTTTTTTGAATGGGAGAAGTCCATAAGCCACTTAAATACTTCAACAGTCATTTTCCCTAATCCTACAATGGCCCAGCAGGAGCAGGGATAACCTGAAAGCCAAAGTGCAGTGCTGGGCTCCCACCCTCCTCTCCAACTCACCCTCCAGCTGATGGCTCAGAGGCAGCCTGGTTTTCATTCTGCTGCCCATCTCCCTCCTTGGGGGGCTCCAATGATGACCAAAAGCAGTCCCTAATCCCCAAATTTACTTATGCTCTTTTTCCCATCTATCCAGAATAAGCCCTCATTCCTCATGGGGATGTTTCCACTCCCTAGGACTGGTGGAACCCCACAAAACCTGCCAGCAATAGCTGTGCCCCTTCCAGGACAGGCCAGAGGACACTGAGGAAAGAATCCTGAGCCAGAGCATCCTGTGGGCACCTACTGCCTCACCAGCCCAGATTTCTGCCCAGTTTTACACAGGGAGAGATGCAAAATAATTACACTGAAAGGCCCACTGAACTTCTTCCTTTTTAAACAACAGCTCACAGTTCAGGGAACCTCAGCATGAGGAATGGAACACTCTTTCCTACTGTCATTTATTTATTATTACTTGGGCTGTCCCCAGGAAGCACCCATGTCACAGGGATAATCTCTCTCACTTGGTAAGAAAAGGTTTGGTGTCATTTCTCTCATATGCCCTGCAGGAAGCAAGAGCAGGATTTGACTCAGATAAAAGTCTGAAATGACCCTTGTAAAAGCAGGGAACCATGCTGGCTTTCAGAGTAACAGCAGGATGGATAAAGTGCATGTCGATACATCAGGTCTGTAGATTTCAATATTTCTCTCTGGCTTACAAATCACTTTTCAGGTAGGCTCAGCACTCTGGAATAGGGCAGAAATCACGGTGAGGTCATAGAAGCCACCAATTACAAAACCTCTCTGAACTCCTGGATGGGAAAACCTACTCCTTTTAAAATGTGCATGCTCAGAATGCCCTAGGTGGACGTCTCGTTTCACTTCACTGCTCTGCAGTACACAGGAGGAAAAATATTGCTTTGTGTGAAATGTCTCTTTTGGAGGCTTTGTGTACCAGGAGTATCCCCTGATACTCTGGGTTTGAAAATTAACCCCTCCTGGTTTGTGTGTGCATGTCTTTGCTGTTTCTTTTGCATGGAGTGGAGAGATGTCTATGCTTAACCCAAATCTCACATCAAGCCTGAGAGCAGGAGGTATAAATCCTTTACCAGCGATAAAGAAGTCAAAATAAATGGAGTTCTAGAGAGAATACCCTGGGATTGGGGTGAGAGTGGGACAAGGCTCACTGCTGGGACCGCTGGCCCACAGCATAAATTATGAAAGCTGTGCTCTTCCTCTACCATGCACTAAATCCCACATTCTTTCTGTTGTGTCCATTGTTCTTTTCATATCTTGTCTTGCCCTATATTTTTTTCTTTTTTTTTTTTTTTAAGCCTTGCTAAAATAAAAAATTCTCAATTTTATGAGGGAAAGCAGTATATGACAGTTCTATTCCAACCATTATCTCCCAAAATAAATTAGAAAAAAATGCCTCCCTTCTGTCACACAGCAACTTCCAAACTGTTACTAACAGCAGACAGACTCCATAAATCATTCCTAAATTGCCTATCAGGCCACAGTTGGGCTTTCATCTACAAAATAAAGTAGGACCAATAGAGTCTATAAAATTTAAGGACATAGTATTTACCATTGGTAATTAAAACCCAAGTGCTCTACAAGCAGCACACTGTCACAGTGGACTCCAGGCTGATGTGAATGGGCACAGCTCCATTAGGCACAATGAGGCAAATCACATCAATTTTAGCTGAAGATTTGTCCCTTACACATCTTATTTCGCTACCAAAAGACCAGGTGGTTCTTTCCTTCCTTGCATTCCACAATCCCAAATTGATTTCAGTGGGACTATTTGAGTTACAAGGTACTTCCAAGAGTGAGAGGGGATGGTTGTACTTGGGGCCTTCGTGTGCAATAGATTTATTTTTAAAGCCTATAAAACCAGACATTTTTCTTTACATATTCTCTTCAAGGACTATAATGCAGGTAGTTATAACTCTTCACACCATTTGTCATTCTTTTATTTCAGTGATAATGGCAGCAAACAGAAATAGCCCTAATCATGGAATGAGACAGTGCAATTGGCTTCAGTTTGCAATTTGGTGGCATCCATCCCACCAAAGGGTTAAGGGAGTGTGGTGATCCCTGTCCCTTGCTGGGACACATGGCGTGCTAATGTCACATTTCTGAAGTCACACTGCTCTGTCAGCTCACTCCCTGTCAAGCAGGTGCTGAGTGAAAAGTTACTCAAGGATGGTGTTATGTACCCTTCATGAATTATGCATCTTAAACAAACTTACATGATCTGAAGCACTCAAGTGGAAGCCTTTTAGCTGGAAGCAGGCCACTGGAGAGCTTAGCTACAGATCTCCAATAATGGTTTAAAGCAGCTCTCTGTAGTACAGTGCTCTCCTTCCCTCTTGGACTCAGTGGCCCATGCTTCACTCTGCTGGCTTCTGCAGCTGCAGTGGGGCTTCTGAAATCCCTGTAGGAAAAGTCCATCTTCAAACATCTTCAGTGGTTAAAAAAGGCTGTGTGGCTTTCTGCAGGGGCTTTGTCTTCTGATGGGCTTGGGGGAGAAGCGCTGCCTGGCTGAGTTTTATTTTGAAAGATTGAGAAGGAGAGACAAATTCTGCCAAGGTCACTGTTTTCTTTCCCTTTCATGAAAAGATAATGAATGTTGTTTTAATATTTGCTTTCAGGGAAAGAGAATCTTGCTGTGTCTTCATTGCAGCTCTGAGCTGGTTGGGGAAATGTACTGTGTCACCTAATCAGCCTGTGACAATATTACCTGGCACTAATTAATTGTTTCCTCTTCAGAATGGATTACTTGGGTGCAAGATATGGCATTTCATTTCTGATCCTCTGATGATGTTAATCTGGTGAGAAGATGGGTGGACTGCCTACTTATACTCCATAAATCACAGATTTTCAATACCTGATGTTCCTCAAGCAGAGAGAAAATTTAACTTCTATTTACTTAATTCAATTTGACTTTGTCTCTCTGTGAAGCCAGGCTGGAAGAGGGCTGCTTTGTCTAGACACTAATTTATGGTTTCATTGTGGATTCACCACCAAACTTGCACTGGATGAGGCTTTATTCCACTCAGGGCTCCCCAGATTGTGATAAGGTGCTGCCGACAGAACAGCAGCACACAAACAGGATCTTACAGCACAGTTTATTACAGCCTGGCTCCAGGAGCTCCAGTCCCTGGGACTCTGGTTGTGCTGGTGGTGTTAATCCTAATCCTGCTGTTAATCTGGCTGCTCCTTTGGTTCTCACATGTTTCCTTATCCCTCTGTGCAGAGAACAGCCCCACCTGGTAACCAAGGACGCTATTTATCCCGGCTGTCCCCATCCTGTGCACTCACTGTGACTCCTGTGGGGTAGAAGCAAGTCTCTGTGCATTGATCCCACCGTGGCAACACTACAGCTGCTACCTCCAGAAGAAGCTTGAGGTGGGCAATCCCCTCTCCTCAGGTGTTGGTTGGTGTTAGAGAGTGATCTGGGATCTGGCCAATCCTGTGTGTGAAAATCCCCTTGTTCCTGATCACCCTTTACCCTATAAAGGCTAAAAAAGTTGTGGGCACTTTCATTTTGCTTTCAGGTGCCTTCTCTGCCCTTGTTTGTGTCTTCTGGTCCTGCTTCTTCCTGCACAACTGAGCAAGAGGCAAAGCCCTGGTGTAAAAGGTCAGGTTTTAATTTGGTGCTGTGGTTGAAGATCCATGGGACCCACGTGGCTTTCAGTGGTGAGCAGTCAATAACCCTTCTTTGTAAGGCCTTGAGAATACAAGTTAGAGATGTGAAACTTCCTGCAAACAGCTTTGCATGTGTCTGGAAGCAGGGATGTGTTCAGAATAATTCTATTCTTTTGTCACTACTTTTGAGGAACTGGTATTAGTGGGTTAAATTGTTACATAGACTTTTTGAAGGAGAATCATTTCCATCTTGTCAAGCATTTTGTGAACAAAATCTTCACGGGGTGTTTTGAAATTAACACTAGTTTTAAAATTCTTTCCAGGCAGTGCTTTTGTGCTTTTTTTCTCTCTCTTTTTATCTTTTTTCTTCTTTTCCTTTTTTTCTTTTTTCTCTTTTTAATTTTTTTTCTATTTGTAGTTTCAAAGGATAGTGCTACAGCTCAGCAATTTTAAGGTTCTGATTTGAGAAACAAAGGGTTTGGAAAACAGGATTCACTTCATATGCTGTAAATTTGCTGGACTGGATTGGACTGGATTTGTGCTTTCCCCTTTATCTCCTATACCAGGGAGATGCAGTAGTTAAATGATGGGAACTGCACTTAAAAACTGACATTACTTATGAAAATCACAACTTATTCCCTGCCTGTGTGCACATTTAACAGACTTTTTTTGTCTTTTGAGTTTGAATAGTCAAAAAAATTATTTTCCTTTCTAGCCAAAGTTTCTTGAAGTCAAGTTTCTTGTGGGTGCTGCACCCTCAAGTGTGATGGGGACTGCTGCATTTCTGGTGTAATTAGTTTTGTTATTGCAGTTCTGACTGAAGGACATAAAGAAATTGTCTAAATGTTTATAATGAGGGTGCTGAGTGGCTGAGGGAATGCCTATGCAGGAAACTGCAGATCCAGCCTTTATGGAAATGTGGTTTAAAATGAAACTTCAACAGCTTGAACAGAAGTGAATGACATGGGGAGAATTCAGGTTATGAGACTCAAGATGTACCACGTTTCTAAAGTAAGTCTGAGCTGGTCCAGCAGGCCAAGCAAAGGTTTAATTGCCAACCTGTCCTTAAGAGAAGAGCAAGCTTTATTGAGTGCGGATGTTTCTTAAAACAGTCAGAAGAACAAAGGAGCTCAGCTTGACCCTGTGAGATCCCTCTTTAATCAGAGCTTTGATCAGCCTTTTCCCCACAGAGCTGGAAAACATCTTCCCTGGCATGCAAGCAGGCTCCTTTTGGGCTGGAGCACAGCACAGACCCCCAGGGAGCTGCTGCTCTGGGGGCTCTCACTGCACCAGCTCTGCCCTTTGCTCACCCTCATTGCCATTTCTGAGCATTCACATCCTCAGACAAGGATTACAGCCACAAAAGTCTGTGTGAACCAAACCATTTGGGTAATGAGCCTGCGAGTAGAATCCAGAGGACTTTTTGAAGTGGATTTGAAAAGTCTGATTTGCTCAGCAGTGGTTGTAGTAAAAATACGAATAAGTCTTTTGGAAAGCAATTACTGCAATTATTTAAGAGTGGCAGTAAGTTGGCAAGCCTTGACTTTTTTGAGAGGAATCTGCTACCTTAATATTGCTAAAAAGTCTGTTTACTTATAGAAGGGGGAGACAAAGGAATGGCAGTGCTTGCCATTGTGAGTGTGACTTGATGTCCCTCACTGATTCCCCCACTGCTCACAGTTGTCCTGCTTTGACATTTTGCCTTGGATGCTGTTCATTTCTGCTTAGTGCTGGACACTTATGAAAAGGTTAAAGTCATTTCTCCAGCTGTACTTTGACCAAATTCTCTTTGGAGGCTCCATGAGCCAGACTGTGGCCAGAGCTCCTGGTGGGACGTTTGCACCCAGGTGGGAACCTCAGCTCTGCTGAGACCACAGTTTGACCTTTTAGCTGAATGCATTATGTCCTTTCTTATTTCATCCTGCTCGTGCTCCCAGAGCTAGTTAAGTCATTATGACAGACATTAGAAAGCCAACCTACAGCTAAATCATCACAGCAAATAAAGGGGAAGTGTAATTATTTAATGAAATTAGATCCCAGTCCCCAGTTACCTGGATAATCCCATGGAACAGAGTGGGGCTGTTCCTCCCATCTCCCTTGGACATTACTGGGAGTAAGCCTGAAGTATTCTTCTGAGTGTTTCACTGGGTTTTTTCTTCAGATAAAAATCTATTTTAAAACCAGCTATTCTAGGTTCATATGGTAATTAAAAAAAAAAAAAAAAAAAAAAAAAAAAAAAAAAAAAGGAAAAAGTATCCATAAGACTGAAAAATTATTCTCAATTATTCTCACCAAAGAGTTCAAATAAATTTTTAAGTGTGTATAGTGTCCCTGGTCTAACTTGGAGGCCCTCAGTAAAATCATTCCAAAATATCTTTTAAAACCAACTCACTGAATTGCATTAAATCTCTGAAAAGACAGTCTTATACAGGATTGGACTGGATTTAATTGAGCTTACCTTAATTCACTTTGGAAACAAAAATCAAATTATTGCTCTTTTAGTCATGAATAATGATCCCTATAAAAAAGTAAATATGATTCAACAAATTCATTTTAAGCTGGTGTCTACTTTTAATGTAGATACATTTCCCCAGTTTTGCTCTGTAGACAAGCTCTACACAAAAGTAAATTTGGAATAAATCAGAAGTTATTTCATGATTTCAAGATTCAGGAAGACAAACACAGCTGACCTGAGCTATGCACGTTGGCTCTTGCATGGAGCAGGAGTTTGCTCCAAATGACTGTAAAAAAATCAGTCCTCCAAAATACTGATGTGCACTGGTGTAACTGAGCACATTGTGGTGTTTTTCTCACTGTCAACTTAATTTTAGAGCAGAATTTTTATAATGAGGCTTAAATACTTAAGTACAGATACTTTTTTTTTTTAGTTTTCAGAACTATTTTTAATAGACAAAAACTACATATTTATGAGGCTAAACTGGCATTCTATCATATGATGATAATATCTCATCTAGGTTTTTAAAGTCCCAAACTTTTTTTTAAATTTAAGCAAACTTAATCTGTCAGAATAAATCTGCTTCATTATGCATAATGTTAAAGTCTTGGCTTTATTTGGCATGTACAAATAAAAAACTGAAAGAAAATTTTGATAGGACCTTTAAAGTACTCTGGGGATAACATATTCCATTTAAATCAATAGGAAAAGAGTCAGAAGATCTGGTTTTTAGAGGTTTTGGATTTACAAGAACCCTTAGGGAAGAATTTTTGGCAGCACTGTGTTGCTGAAATACACTTTATAAATCTCAGCTGTTATCTCCAGTAAAGTCTCACAAATGCAGGCTGCTGGGCTTGATTTATCCAGACTGGCTGGATTTTACCTGGGTTTTTCCTAGGAAAGGTGCTGAGCCCTGCCCTGTTTCACAGGGTCTCCTGGAAGGTGATGGCTTTTGGCTGCTGCTTCATGTCCTCTGGATAAACCTTTAAAGCTCTCCAGAGTTACAACTGCTTACCCTTATCAGGCACTGAGACAATTGTTTATCTGAGGTGTAGAAACCTGGTTCCCATTGAGCCCAGCACAGAGATGTCTCTGGGTGTCAGCCCAGGCCAACTTTCACCTGGACAAAACCCTGCAACGCCTCCAAACTCACCAGTGCCACAGGAGCTGCCAGTTAGATGTCAAAGTTGACCAAAATCATTAGCATTTCACTGAAACGGTTCATATGGTCTAGAGAAAAATAATTAGGTTGACTTTCAGGTCTTTTATTGCTGTCTGCAAAATGCCTTGGGTTCAAGAGTCAGATATTGGTTGAAAAGAAAAAATAATAGTAGCCACTTTGGGGACCATGTGAATTCTTCTGGGGGTGCACAGTGCTTGAAGGAGCCAGAGCAAACTCTCTGTTGAAACCTGTAGTCTAACCCTTTAACCAGGACCATTCTTATTTTGTGGCCCTTGGGAAAGGAGCCATCTTAAACAACACATGGAGCAACCAAGGAACCAAAGAGGACTTAATTTCCTTTACTCTGTTGAAAATTACCCTTCTGTGCATCCTAGAGGATCTGGCTTGTAGGCAACAAGTCTTTTCCAATATCTTCCTAGGAAAATCATTAAATGGTGGCTGACCTGAATGAATTAGGACACTTGATTTTTTGACCAGCTGAGAATTCTTTAGATGAAGGAGAAATCTGTATTTACAATAGTCTTCCCACCAGACCTCATTTATTCCTCTCAGGACGCACCGCACCCATTTTAAGATGCATTGAGCTGATTGTCTATTTTTTAATTGCATCAGTAATATTTTATATGTGCTGAAGCAGTATTAAAATTTAAATTCTTTCAGCAAGCTAATAATTTATTTTCTACCTGGCAGACAGACAGTCTCTCATGCATAAGAGTAGACAAGAGGAGTGAGAGATGCTGTATTGGATGTACTTTAAGACTAAAGCACCTTCTGCAGTCCTGGAGGGTGAAGAACAGACACTTTGATGTAGTCATTGTGGCTTATTGATCCTATTAACATTATCTTGTGGTAAAATCAATGCTGGAGTTTGTCTTGCAGGAGACATGTAAATGAGAAGATGAAAAAGTATGCTGAGGGAAATGGTTTCCTGATGGAAAAAGAGATAGGAGAAGAAATAACAGGAGGAAAGGGTGTGTTAAGCAAAGATAGAACTTGGGGACAGGGGAGTGAGAGCAGGACCTTGCCAGGGGTTGTCCTCAAGGATGGGATGTGCACCTTGCAACTGAAATGTGCTGTGCCTCCCTGTCCTGTGCCTGGTGAATCCCTCAGTCACACAGAGCATTGAACCCAAAGATCCTGGACAAGAGAGACAAAATCGTGAAAGGAAAATATTGGGAATATCTTGCACTCCTCTTGAAAGGTTTTTAAGGATTTTTAGAATCAGATTTTCAAGTAACTGAAATTGCAGCATTAAGTTGGAATAAAAGAGTTGGGTTTTTTCCCCATTGCAATCATTGAATCATTGAATCTTTTATTTCTTAATATCACCAACTCTTTGCCACCACCATGAACTTGTGCAGTGAAGGATGCTGCAATTTTTAAAGGGAGTTTTAAAAACTTGAAAGGAACACAGTATGTGCTATCTGGAGGTAGCTCTAACAGCATTTTTACTGTTTTTAGCTTTTTGGGTTTTTTTTTTTTTTTTTTTTTTTTTTTTTTTTTTTTTTTTTTTTTTGGGTTTTATTTTGTGTGTGGCTGCAGAAGGGCAGCATCACTCACAGGCACCAGTGAAGGCTCAGGGATGTACCCAAGCTGACAGGGCCAAAATAAATCTGTGTTCTGTGATAGCTGAGAGTGAACATAATGAAACATCAGTGTCCTCTACATTCATTTGGTGCCAATGGTGGATTCTTTCTTTCAGAAGTTTGGGAGTTTTGTTCTTCACACACCAAGAAGTCCACCTCTATAACAATGTGTTCTTAATGGCCAATTAGTGAGTTTCCAAGCCACAATCCATATTACAGAATGACAAATTAGAAGTTTGGTGTGAGATCATTTTCCTTCTGCAGTACATTTAAATTAGTGTGGCTTCATTTACTGGGCAGCTTGGTCAGATGAGCTGTCTTTGCATGAGTGAATGTATAACTATGTTGGTTTTTTTAAAGTTCATTTGATCTGTAAAATATGAACTTATCCAATTCTCTGCTCTACCAGTGCAGCCAGGTTATTAATGAAAGGTAAAATATTTCTGGTAGGAATTTCAGTGATGACACACAAGCTGTGCATTAAATCTTCATCCCCCCCAAACCCCTCCCATCCATATTTACCAAACCATCACCTAAAAAAGAGCCAAGGGAGAAGAGAACAGCTTTACTGTGTGAAAAATGTCCTGTCCCTGACAGCAACAAGGTGCAAATGGTTAAGAACACAAGGATGGGCAGGTCTAGGTGTTCTCTGATGGCTTTGGGCCATCCCTGTGTTAGGGCTTCACCAAAATGACATCTGCACCTTTAGGAGAAAATCTGCCTATCAGTGAGTTACCTCTTCCCCTTTGGAGTCAATTCATGTTATTGATCTTCAAAAGTTTTTTGGCAAAAATATATTTTATAGGCATGTTTCTTGGGGTTATTTCTTTTGGTTACATTCATACCTGCTCCATGGCACATTCATCAGCTTCTCCAGAGCTGCTTTTATGACAAATAGGGAAAACCTTTCCTGCCTAGGTTTGATTCACCATTCACTATAGATTTGTATCGTGTCGTCACTCAGTAACTTTATTTTTAATTTTAGTACATAAAGCAAGCAAGCTTTGTGCAGACCTTCTGCCCGTGTTTCCTGGAGGTGCTGGTGGTCTCCAGGGTGTGTATTCAGGACCTGGAGCTGCAGCCTGTTGATCATGGAGCAGAGCCTGTCCTCTGAACCTGCAGCCAGGCAGGAGGAGGCCATGAGCACACCTTGTGCTGCAGCATCTTTCCAAGAAAAGACCCACAAAACCCCCCAGTTCAACCCCCTGCAATGACAAAACAAATAGATCACGACTCATTAGTAAGCACAGAGCCCATTGCCAGTTTAACATGAGGAGCAATTTAATTGGGACCTAGACTGCTTTGTGTAGCTTCGTTAATGTAATTGAGTAATGCATATTGATTTTTCATGGGGCCCAAATCTTCTTTTCTTCATCTTGTCTAAGAAAGCCTGTTAAGGAATTATTAATCACATTATAATTGCTTTAAGATCTATGCTCTAATTAAAACCATAAATTCTTTATTACATCTTTATTTTAATTAGACATCCAGAAAGACAATAATTTTTACAAGAAAACTCGTGCAATCAAATTACCCCACTTAGCAATGCTTCAAAGGGCCTGTGCTTAGGACACAGGCTCCAATAGGACTTTGTAAATGAAGATATGCATGATTCTAGTCATAATCAGAGTTAGATGTACCCTGAATATAATTTAGTAACTTTACAAAAAGATCTTCTCTATGCAAAAAAAACTGGGTTCATCCACAGGAGTCAGACTTTACTTTTCCTTCTTGTTTTTCTTTTGTCTTTCAAAAATGTAGGCTCTGAGAAGCATGTTCTGAAATTTTAAGAGCCTAATGAAAGGTTTAAAATATAATCCTACTGTAATGAAAATAAGCTTATTATCATAACCTCCTTCTGGTATTTTCTTTTGGATGTCTTTGTTCCAGCTGTGATAGGTATTCTTTGGTTGCCAGAAGGAATTAAAAATAAGCATATTTCCTCATCCGTGGGGAAGGACCTGGTATTTCTCTCGTTTATGTTGGGAAGCTAAATCCTGGTGATCAGAGTCTAGCCTAGAATTGGTGTGGTTGATTTTTTGATTTTTGAACTGTGGGTCCTATGTGCTGTTTTTACTAGAATTCGAAGATTCTTTAATAGTACACTGTAGTTTTTTATTTTTTTTAAAGATTAAAGTTATCTCTGTAATGTGAAATAACACTGTGGTTTGAAATACTTGCAAGTCCACAATTTACTTGGTTTGGAGTCCAAAACTCTATCAGAAAGGTTAAAGACTCGGACTGAAACATTTCTTACTATCTACCCATGACTGAGAGTTCACCTTATCCCAGCTAGGGATAAAATGCCTCAGAGTGTTCAAAATATTCACTGAGAAAACCTTTTGGATTCCCCACTTGAAGGTGGGTTTTGTGCCAGGAATCTTGATCACAATTTTGCAATCTCTACCTGCCATGGGTGTTTTGGTCACCGCCAAAGTCTCACTGCAGCCAGGAGAAGAACCTGGGCCAAACAAAACATGCTTTCATCCATTTTTATGGAGAAATGTGCAGGTTCATTCCTTATTGCAAGGCAGATTTTAAACGGTGGCTGTGAGCAAAGCACCAGGTGTAAACTGCAGAGATGTGCTTGTAACAGCAATGAGTGGCCATAACCCATTTTCCTTGAAGGATCTGGAGTGTCTCCTTTCAAATCCCAGAACAGCACTTCAGAGTGTGTGTTGCTATTTAGGCTGACAAGATCTGACCGAAAAGCCAGCTCACAGCCTAGCAGTTGGTAAATGGTAAAAAAAAAATGGGTTTTATTTGCCACTCATCACTGGAGGAAGTCGAAATGCACAGACAGTGCCTTGCCAGACACATCAACTTGTCAGGTCATGTCTCAATGGTCACTTGGTGCTCGTTCAGAATAGATGCAATAAGGTGCTGCTGGAGGTTTTGTGATGGTGACAATTAGATGTGCAGCTCTGGCTCAGCTGTGACCCTCACCTGTGCTGGGCACTGCCCAGCCCCAAGCTGCTCTGATGTCAGCTGAGACACAGAAACAGCGACTTGCAAACATTCTGGTTCTGTCTCTCTTCTCTTCTGCCTTTCTTTTTGAACACCTATCACTCTTTCCCAGCATTTTTTTAAGGTTTTGTGTGGCTGTAGCTTTACTTTAACTAATCTGCTTGTTTGCGGACTAAACTGCTGATGGCTTTCTCAGCTCTGAGGTGTGACAGATGAGGACAGACTAAATGACATTAGTGTTCAGGTGCCTCATCCTCAAAGCACTGCCTCCACCTGGAGCCTGACACCAAAGCCACCATCATGGGGACCTTTCCCTTTGTTTCAGTGCATTTTGAATCAGGAAAGCTTGTTACATTGGAGGGAAAAAATGTGAGTGGAAATGTTTGAAAAATGTGTATGTACTCCCTAGAAACACCTGGCCTGGCAGTGCAGAGTAGTCCCTCAGAAGGATGATAGTGCAAGCAGCTTTCATCTGAGGGAAAATGAAATTATGGGGGTGGGAGGATGCAGGAAAGCCTCTGCTTGAGATGCTGAGGGCTGCCTGGTATGGGTAGATTAGCAAATAGATCTAAGAGCCTTTCCAGGAGAGCACTCCTCTGCCTCAAACCTTCTTTGTGAAGTTTGCATGATAGATCTGCCCTGGCTCCTGCTTTAGAGAGTGGGAACATGATGGGGTTTCTTTTTTCAGATTTGAGTTCTGAGGTTTTGCTTTCCTTATCTGCCTTTGCTTAGGCTGAAAACAGCTCAGCAAGTCTTCAGTGGGAATCAAGCAGACTGACTACAAGGCTGGGAGGATGTTTTAAGTACTTGAGTTGAACAGCTGCAGCAGAGAGTGAAGGGATGTGCCTCACCCAGAACCCAATTTCAGCCCCATGTCCTCTGTGAGGGAAGGTTTGCTGAATATCTGCTCCAGAGAACAGAATATGCCGTTGTCTGTTGCTTAACTGTTCCCCTCAAACATCATCTAGCATCAGTTATACAAGTAGGGGTATTGTAATTTATGAACCTGGCTTTAATGAGATTTTTTTTTCCCCTAAGAAAGGACCAAGAAGGACAAGGTTTATCTTAGAGACTGCTAACAAGCAGAACTGAAAGGCTGAGGATGGAATATATGAAATATCCTTAATTTATGAGTATATTAAATGTTATTAAATTAATAGTTAATTTGTGGAGACCAAAACACAGTGCGAGACACCTGGGAATTAATCTGGACAGTGTCTCTAAAAAGCATCCTTAAATATGGGAAACTTTAGATGCCTCTATCAAGACAGCAGATTCCTATTTGATTATATGCTGCCCAAATAGAAATCAAAGCAATAAATAGGCTTTCTGTCATGTAGGAAATTATTTAGTCTGTAAATACATTTCAGCAATGAATCAAAAGGTTTTGACATGTCTGGATTTTGAGCTCCACTTAATGCTGAAGACTGTTGTTCATTTCCTGAGAGTCCCTGGGTGAATATCCTACTCAGAGATTCAATATCTGTTCCTTTAAGAATCAAGGAACATACATTAAGCATCTGTTTATTCAGATAATTTGTATGTGTTTAGTATTCCTGAGTCACTGATCTTATGAGTGAAATGTTTCCCCTCTTTGAGAAGCAAATAGCCTTTTTTACTACAACATATACCAGGACACTTTATTCTCAATTTTTCATAATGTGACAAAGGGAGAGAGATATCACATGACACTGAGCAGAAATGTAAAAAAGGAAAGACCTGAAGAAATTGTGGAACTCATGGCTGCAGGACCAAGAGAATAAAAAAAATTAGATATTAATTGAAAAAAAAAATTCCATTGGAGGCCATTTAATAGATCTCTAGCTTTTAGATTCCTAGGAACTGGTGGCATTGGGTAACTCAGGACCATACAATTGTTGTAAGAAATAGGGCGTCAGTTATTGGGCACTGTGAGAGAGGAGATTAGGCTAGAAACTCCTGCAAGTGAGCAGCAAAGCAAGAAATGTCCAGAGCAATAACCTATTTAGGCATGGCATTAACTTATTTTACCCTGGGAACACCAAACCTGGCCACGTGTCTGTGCCCTGCTCAGACTGATGAAGGTCTTTTTCTCCTTCCTCTCCTGACTCTGCATGTCTGATGGGAGTAGAATTTTTTAAGGAAATGGATGATATTGAGGCCATTTTAGTTCTATTCATGTAAATTGTTCATGAAAATAAATCCAAATTCCTTGTTCTTAAGTGGTTTCTCTGCTCTGGATCCATGTGTCCCAAATCCATCCTGTGAAATAATCTTTGTGCAGCTGCATCCACCTGTGCTGTGAGCTTTCAAAGTGGTGACTTCAGACACTCTCCCCCCAGCCAGGAGTGTGGATTTTAGGGTGATATGAAATGTAATTTCCACTCCCATAGGGCTACACTGGCTTCCAAATTCCTCACCTGGAGCAACAGCCAAAACATCTCCTCTCCCCTCCAGTTTCCTTCTACAGGAACCACCTTCCCTTGCCATCAGAGCTGAGCAAGCCTACAGGGACATGAGTCTGTGTTTCTTGGGAACAGTGTGACAGGGCTGCAGGAGAAATGCGCTGAAGACCTTTTCCCTGCGTTATTACAGTTCCTGTCTGCACTGTGGATCTTTACTGCACAACCCCTGCCTGTTCTGCATTCAGAATGTCTCCACTGATGTGGATGCAAATTCCACACATTAGAGCACTGATGGGTATTTGATATGGAGAGAGAAAGCCAAGTGAAAACTGAGATCTTCAGTCCTTCAGACGCCCATCCTGGCAGTGAAGCTGTTAACTTGTTGACAGTGCAGCTGAATTCCGGGTTTATTCCAGTAAAAAGGCAGGAATTTTATTGCTTCTATGGCCTGAGAACACCCCAAAGGCTGCTTGTGGTGGCACAGTTTGATGAATATGGGTCAGAAAAAAACCTGGGAAGCTCCTGATCCACCCAGCTGGAGGTGGCAGCTTTGGGTCAGGCCTCGCTGTCTGCAAGGGGGGCACACAGATCATGGTGCCAGCTGCTCAGTTTAAGTTGTATGGGATTAAGTTATATGGGAAGCTGTTTTAAGTTGTTGTATGTTTCTTACCTCCATGCGAATAGGAGCCAATTTGATGTCAGAGAGCTTCACACATGCCCTCCTCATTGCTGGCATCTCCCTTCCCAGCCTTTGCCTGGCTGTGTGCTTTTCTCCTGAGCTGCCACCTGACCAGAGGCAGAATCTGTCCCTTCCTTTCTGTGTTTGCCCCTTGTGAGACAGCAGAGATTTTTTGAGATTTGTGTTGTGACATCTCTCAGTTATTTCATTTTTGATTTTAGTACATAAGCAAGGGAAGCCTTGTGCAGACCTTCTGCCTGTGGCTCCTGGTGCTGGTGGTCTCCAGGGTGTGTATTTAGGACCTGGAGCTGCAGCCTGTTGATCACGGAGCAGAGCCTGTCCTCTGAACCTGCAGCCAGGCAGGAGGAGGCCATGAGCACACCTTGTGCTGCAGCATCTTTCCAAGAAAAGACCCACAAAACCCCCCAGTTCAACCCCCTGCAGTGACAAAACAAATAGATCACGACTCATTAATAAGCACAGAGTCCACAACAGAGCAGAGTGTTGCTCTGGTGGTGCCTCCAGGCTCCCAGCACCAGCACAGGAGCTGCTGTGGTGATGCTCAGGGCACTCAGCTACCTGCAGGGAAAGCTGTTTGCCAGTGGGACCAGTCTGTCCCGCCTGCTGCCTCCTGCACTGGAAGAGCTGTTTTAGCTGTGAAACCCCAGAATTGAGCATTTTGTGTGTGAACAAGCCCTCAGCTGTCAGTCTGGGGGGCTTGAGGTCCATAAGTACCCTACAGCTTTAGCACTGCTGAGGATGGGCTGCTCTGTGGAGGCTGTGCTGCAGCTGAATGAATAACACCCAGTAAAGGCAAACAGAGGCAGCCAGAGTGCAGCAAGTGTTTTGCCCATCAATTACCCCCAATTTTTCATCCAGAAAGATTAAAGGCTGTTTGTTTGCAGTTATGTGTAATGTCATGCTCTGTTTGTCATCTTATGAGCTCTCCTGGGATCACAAGACAGGCCTGAATGCTACAGTGCCACCTTTCAGAAAACAGCCTACTAAAACTAATTAATAGTGCACCCTAGTTAACACATGCAAACTTGGCATTATTAGTCTAATTAAAAGGATTTTAACAATCCGAGTTTCCTGCTCTCTCCCCCTCACAAATTCCAACATATGCAAGTCAAGTAAATTAAACCCATTAATCACCATTGGTGCAAATGATATAGGTGCTTGTAATGTGGGCTCGTCTCTGAAGAGAGGCACTAACAGACCTCGTTATGTTTAATTTCACTCCTTAGCAAAGGATAATAAATACAAATTGTAACATCACAATAAAATATTTAATTATTCAGGAGTTTGGTGAGGAACATAATTAGCTTACTGGTATGTGTCTTCATTTGGGTGATAATGGATCCAATTTAGGAGCTTGAACGTTTCTGAGTAAAGGCTGAAAATGAGAAGTTTGCCAGGACGTTATTGCTTAAACATAGAGAGAATGAGCCTATTTCCACAATCCCCATTACCTCCTGTGGAGAGAGCTGTGTGGACATCCCAGCTCAAAGGTCTGGAAATGAGCCTCAGAAACCTGGAATTCTCCTGCCTGTGTACAGGTTTGGGTGGATCTCTTCACCCTTGTACAGATAAGGAAAGCTGAGGGCTGATAGTGTTTCCACCCATGACACAGGAGTAATCCCAAAGAATAGTATGTCAGTATTTTAGGCTTAATAATGGTGTATTTTTAATGTGCTGCAGGAAGACTCTGCTTTGGGTTCTGCAGCTGGTTTGAAATTTGAGTGTTTTCACTCAGCTCCACGAAAGATGAGGCACAGGGGGTTTGGGTTATGCCCCATTTGCAAAGGGCTGGATGGAGAGCATTCTTGTCCTTCTCACCTCCATCCCTGGACACAAGCCTGACCATAATAAAAACATCCCAGGAGCTGCTGTGGCTGGGCCTGTGCCTTGCAGAGGTGCTGGGGGTGCAGGAGTTAATGCAGGAGGCACCCAAGCTGGCAATTCAGCTGCTGCTGCTTGCTTTTATGGGATCCTGATTTTATTTATTTTATGTTCTCCTTATTGCACGTATTTAGGTGACAGATGTGTGCGTTCCTTAATCTCTTTCTCATTACCCTATGAAATTGTAGCTGCGTTTTGACAGCTTTCAGACAAAGATAAAAGAGGAGAGGAGAACTTCAAACATATGGAAATTTGCAGATACCCTGGGCTGACTCCTGGTGAGGAGATGGCTGAGCACAGTTAGAGGAATTAGTTAAGACTGGTGGCCTTTGAGTTGCTGGTGTCTGCCTGCAGATGTGAGGGGAAGCATTGCCCCAGCAGCCATGATCCCAGCTTTTGATTATGTATCCTACAGGAGCTTAGGAGTGGATTAATGCTCTGAACAGATTAGTCCAAAATTGTGTTTCCAATGCGTTTGCCATGCACTCCTGCACTGTATGTAACCTTTGCTTAAGAAAAGAAAAAAAAAAAAAACAAAACACCAGGAAACCCAGGATGTCTGAGCACCTGTGTGATGCAGCCAGTACAATTCAAACTTCCTTTGCAAGGTAATTAACAGTGGATTGCTTGGTTTGGCAGGATATAGTGTCTCACCACAAAGGGCTTGGGAGCTTTATACCAAAAGGGATAAGAACAAGGCACTGTATTTTTGCTTCAGCTGAGTTATTTTGCATTATTTGCCATACCCATTTTCTTTACCCTATCACCTTTATCCTATCTTTATCCCTTCGCCATTTCCAATCAAAACAGATTTTCAAAGAAACCCGTAAACCATAAATTTTATTATCTCTCTAAAGAAGACATTCAAATTAGTGCAAGAGAGTGTGAACATAATCTTGCAAGCAATGTAATAAATGTGGTGTGTTATTTCTTTCTCCACTAATTCTTCTGAGCAAGATTTACTGCCTTGGCGAGGGTTTTTTTAAATAAATTAAATATAACATGAACTAGATAGTTGTTCACACGGAGCTAGAGCTGGAGAGGCTCATTAATCACTAGTTTAAATCCCAGAGTATCCAGTCATCCTAATTAATGATTCAGTGCTGAACTTTACTCTGGCAGTGACGGCAGCACCAGGCTATTACCCAGCTCAACTGATAAAGACTGAGTGAGCCAGAGGAAATGGAGCAGCCCTTTGGACTGGAGAGGCTTGAGCTGCTACCTGGGCAGCTCTGCATCCCTGTGCCAGGCAGTGCTGGCCACTGGTGGTGCCAAAATCAGCTGTCCCTGTCTCCAAAGCCACGCTGGCAGCAGATGGCTGGTGCAGGTTTGGGGTTTGGGGCTGGGCTCTTACAGCCTGCTCCTCTGGAGTGAACTGCATCCACTCCTGCTCCCCAAACAGCATCAGGCTCCCTGAGATGGAGTGGGGAGGGTCCTACAGTCTGAGTTGGGCATATGACAGGGATGAGGGTACTGAGTCTTTCAGCAGTAAATTTGCAGATGACACTGAGCTGGGAGTGTGTGTCCAGCTGTTGGAAGGGAGGAGAGCTCTGCAAAGGGACCTGGAATGGTTGAATGGATGGGCAGAGTCCCATAGGATGAAGTTTAACAAATCCAAGTGCCATGTCCTGTCCTTTGGCCACAACAATCCCCCGCAGCACTACAGGCTGGGGACAGAGCAGCTGGACAGTGCCCAGGCAGAAAGGGACTGAGGGTACTGGTGACAGCAGCTGAATGTGAGCCAGCAGTGTGCCCAGGTGGCCAAGAGGGCCAATGGCTCCTGGCCTGGATCAGGAATGGTGTGGCCAGCAGGAGCAGGGAGGTCATTCTTGCCTTGTGCTTGGCACTGGTGAGGCCACACCTCGAGTGCTGTGTCCAATTCTGGGTGTCTCAGTTTAGGATGGACATTGAGTGCTGTGTCCAGCTCTGGCCCCTCAGTTTAGGAAGGATGTTGAGACACTTGAGGATGGCAGCAAAGCTGGTGAGGGGCTTGGAGCACAAACCCTGTGAGGAACAACTGAGGGAGCTGGGGGTGTTTATCCTGGAGAAAAGGAGACTCGGGGGTGACTTTATCACTCTCTAAACTCCTGAAAGGTGCCTGTGCTCAGGTGGGGTCGGGCTCTTCTCCAGGCAGCACTGACAGAACCAGAGGACACAGCCTTAAGCTGCACCAAGGGAAATACAGGTTGGATATTAGGAAAACTTTTTGTATAGAAAGACTGATAAAGTACTGGAATGGTCTGCCCAGGGAGGTGGTGGAGTCACCTGGATGTGTTTAAAAAAAGCCTGGATGTGACACTCAGTGCCAGGGTTTAGTTGAGGTGTTTGGGCTGGGTTGGACTCGATGATCTTGGACTTGGATTTTCCAACCTGATCATTCTGGGATTCTGTGAGTTCTGTGAATATCTGTCTCCAGCAAGTGGTCCAGGCAGTAGCAGGGGGCACATTTATGTGGAGTGAGGGTTTCTATCCCCCTGGACTCCTGGGAAGCTGCTGACTAAGGGGCTCCTCTTGGCAGGGATGCAGGACCTCAGGAAAGAAGCCATGGCAATTCCTGGTGCCTGAGCTCTCCTCTGAATCCTCTCTGGGGCCCTGGTGCTCCATGCACAGGAGCAGAGCAGCTTTTGTGCAACCAGTCCATAATTAAAGGTTGTGGAATTGAAACTTGCTCTTGCAATAGGAAAATCATAAATCATAATTCCATTATACAAATGAATTTACCTGTTCTTTACGGTTCCATTTGTTCTGTATTTCATTTATATCTGTTTCTAAGGCAAATAATTCACGGTGCTCCCGTGCCTTTTTCTTTTTTAATGTAGTGTTTTAGCATGTAAATTTTTTGCATTCCTCACAGATTCCAGGGAAAAGACTTTGTCTTTTGGTTTTGTTGTAGGAGTTTATTATATATTGGCAAGAAACTCCACTAGGAAATTGTTTCATCCTGCCTTGGAGAATGAGGGACCCACTCAAGCCCTAGATGAGCAAAGCAACAAATTACCAAGTCCTTTGCTTTTCTGCAGCCCAGTTGCCTGGAAGTTAATTAATTAGGTGGTCTTGAAGGGCTGAACTTTGCTGACTTTGGGGATAGTGAGGGTTTTGTTCCTCTTTTGTTTTGCTACAGGCAAATTCTTGGAGGAGAAAGTGAGCCTGAGCTCAGTCTCAGCACATGGAAAATCTGCACAAAATGAGTTTTTGCAGTTGCATCATTATTTTAGACTTCAAGTTTTTCTCAACTGTCCTTATAATTAATTTAACCACAAGCAGTCTTAGGGCTCCACTTGCCTAATTCTTAACGTAGAATCAGGGGGTTACAGCAGAAAATAATTTTTATTCTTGTTGATTTTTAGCCTGGCTATTGGAAGCTGGGAAATTTTAGCATATACAATTTGAATTATTTCATGAAACATTTAACAAGAGCCTATTTCATTCTTCACTAAGGCAAGTTGATATAAGAAGGATGATGTTATGGTTAATGTAAATCATAATTATTACCAGGTGCATCACTGAGCTGGGAAATTGTGCTAAAAATGTAAGTTTTGCTCCATTTCATATTGAAAAATTACTTTGCAGCCCGACAGCCATTAATCTCTGTTACAGGAATGTTATTCTTTATTTTGGTAAATTACAGAGCTAAGGCATAACAAGGCATAAATTATCAGGCCACCAGAGTCCACTTTGCTGGGCTGGGCTCAAGCAACCCCTCATGATGAGTAGAAGCAAACCACCCACACCCCGTGTCCCACCCCAGTGCTGCCCACTCTGGGGACACTTAACTCCAAACAGAGCCACCAAGCCCTCAGCAGCTCTGTCCCTGAAATTTTTTTTTTTTTTGGACATACCTAAATTGCCAGAGCAGCATTCCATCTTTGTAGTCCCACAAGGCTGGACCCAGAAGAGATTCGTGGGCTGGGTGCTCTTCTTCTGTTTGCCAAATCCCCTCTAAAAATAGGTTTTCTCATAAGAGAGGGCTCCAGGAAGAATTTAATCCAACAGCTTCACTCTAGAGCAGGATGGGATATCTGTGTTTGGTACTAAGCTCTGAAGGGGGAATGCAAAACTCTGTTGTTTTATTTGTTCCCAGGGGGGGAATTTTCTATTCCATGAGAGAAGTTTGAAGTACATCCTAACTTGCAATAAGGATGCTTTTCCAGAAGTGATTATCCCCCTCTGTTGGGCTTGGTGGATGGGGAAGCAGCAATGGGAAGTAGGGCTCTAATGGTCCTGGGTGTAGAAAGGTCTGTTCTAACAGGGGGAGCACTTGTACAAAGGAATTTTTATCAGAAAACACCCAAACTTCCTCAGAGCAAAGTGCTGCTTGCCTCAGTTTATGCCAAAACATCAGAAATATAGAGTCCTAGGGTTTTGTGCTTTATAAGCAGAAGAAAGAACTAAACATGAGTTTCCAAGCACTGAATTATTCAATAGGAGTGTGTAGGTTTTTGAGATGATTCTCCAAGAGGCTTTTCATCTTCTTCCACTGAAGGAGTTTTGGTTGACCCTGCTGTATTTACTGTGAATCCAGCTTCCAGGCTACTGATTCCATGAATGGTATGAAATTCAGAATACTCTTCACTATTTGATAGTTATGTCTTTCTGCATACAAATGATAACTCTTCTCTTCCTCTCGCTTTTGGCAGCTATCCAAAATCAGTGTAATCATTGCCACTGTTGGCAGCAGTGTTTTAAAAAATAACACAGCACTGTCCATCAGCACATCATCACCTAAGGAGGTGAACGATAAACTTAAACCTAAGGAGGTGAATCTCAGTGCTCCCTCTGAAATGTCTGTATCTCCCATTTTGTTGAAGCTCCTTACACTCAAATCACTGCCCCAAAGCCCTGAGAGCCCCTCCAAAGCTTTTTATTCATTGTGCAAATAATATTTCTCAGAAGAATCTTTATTAAATCCACCCTAGCATTTGTTCTGCACACTTCATCTTTGACAACTTCCCAGGACAGGATGAGCAGTTTTGATAACATAACTGAGGGATAGACCAGAGCAGTCTGCCTGCCTTTAGTGACCATTTGTAATTTTGGCTGTCAACCTCAGGCTGCCAGGGAAAGGAGCTGGGCTGGGCACATCAGCATCTCTGCTCTCCTCACTTGCAAAATGCAATATTGAAAGTGTTAGAAGTGCACAGCAAAGCTGAAGTGCAGCCTGTGAAAATGATGATAACAGCAAATGGGAAACCATTTAATAGGCGATGTGTTGGTCAGGTTGACAGCACTGTGAGAGTCTTGCCAAGGCTGAAATGTGTGCCCTGACACTGCAGACTCAGCACGAAAGTCCTGGGGCAGCTGTTGATTCTGTTCAAAGCTGATGATTCTGAGGCTCAACAGATGCAACTCCTGTTGCATTCAGGGTTTGCTGCAAGCCTGTGACAGCAATGTGGAGCTGCCCTTTACCTTAGCAAGACAAGAAGTGAAATTAAATATTTTTCCCTAAAGTCGGTGCTCAGTCCAAGTGGTGCTCACAGGCTCATTAGGACCTAACCTGATTAAATTTGGTTTGCCCAGGAATGCAATTTTGGGCAGCTCCCTTCAAACGATTGCTAAAATATTTATTAGCATTTTCCATGCCTTAGCACCTGGCATATTGTTCTATAGGAAGCTTATTTCTCCTGGAAAATGCTGAAGTGGAAGGGGGTTTAGTAGGACCACTGCCTGCACCACAAACATTTCTCTATGTGCCATTTTCTGGGCTCTAAGAAGAAATGTAGTGTCTCAGCCAGAAAGAACAGATGTGAGAAAATTGCAAAATGGATGCCAAGCATCATGAATTAACTCTGCTGGTCAGATGTTCAACACCCCTGGATGATTGTGTGCTAATCTAAGAGCAGAGTAAATCAATCATTATCCAGGCTTGGGATGTCTAGGTAGACCATAGGAAGCCTCTTGATTAATATGCACATCCTCACCTAGATGATGGTTAGCCCTGCAATTCATGGTTAAACTGAAGGCAGAAAGAATTGCTTTTTAATAACCTTGATAATAACCCTTCTGATAGCTCCATTTAGGCATCATTATTGAATAATAGCCTGTGCATGTCATCGAGTCACTCTGACATTAGAACAGAAAATACACAAATATCCAGGTCATGCCACTGATCAAAACAAGAGACAAATCCTCTTCTGGGGCAAATTAACACAGTTCCCCTGGCATTAACAGAATGGAGCAGAATTTCTAAACAGGCACCAAGGCAAAATGATGCTTAAAATTTTGATGCAGTATGTAAAAGATTTTATAGATTCTTAAAAAAAGCCTTAATTGCCTCTCTGCTGTTGTTGAGGCGCTGCAGCATCAGAACTCGTGCTCAGTGGGTTTGGGATAGACTCAAAGGTCCAGATGGATGAGCACCAGAGCTGGGGGAAGCTCAGCCACTGCAGACCACCGAGCTGTGAGGAGATAATCAGGAATAATACAGGGTGGTGAACCAAGGCTGCATGTCCCCATGACTGACAGAGCCATTTATCACAGCTGCTCTCGTGGCAAAGGAAAGCCAGTCTGGGGAGATGTGGTGTACACACACACACACACAGGAAAACAAAAGTTGGGATATTCCTGCACCACTTGGAACACCTTACAGAGGGAGGAGATGTTCGTGGAATATGCTGCCAGCAGCTCATGAGTGCCAGCATCTGTAACCCCACAGTGAATTACATCTGCTGCTCCTTATCTGCTCCATGACATCCTGCAGCTGAACCAGCTCCCAGCCTGGAACATCTCTGCTGATTTCCCTGGGAACAAGGCTGTGTCCAGCACAGAGCACTGATACTCTGCACAGTTAGCACGGCTTCAGCCATGCACAGCATGTGAAGTATTTCATTGAGGCTTTTGTTTGTTTTTTTCTGCTATTAAACCAATTACTAGCTAATCGTTTTGTATAAAATAACACAATAGGACACTAAAAGATCTGATCCATGCAAACCCTTCATGTATAACAGCTTTGGTTTCATTTCATTTTTAGGATTAACAAACAAACAAATCAACCCAACAGCAAAACTGGGATTAATGAAAGCAAAAATGAAAGCAAATCATTGTCACCCATGTTCAAGCAGTGTTAAATTATGTAAGTTTTGTTTAAATTTTCAGCTCTGGTGGCGTGAACCCAAGAGGAATCTTCATATCAGATAGATAGCAAACAGAACTAAAATGATACAATCATATTATTGGCTGTTTCTCTCAAGCTAACACCCCATGTTCCCTGTCAAACTCCTTTCCCTTTGCTTTTTGTGGTAATAATGCATTTGTTATGGTACCAGCCCTCTGTGTGTGCACCCACTCCCCAGAATGGCTCCAGAATGAAGAATTTATTGGCTGGGCACAGAGGTGAGACCTGGGTGAACAGTAAAAATCAGTGACAGGAGAACAAAGAAGTGAACATGACTCTGGAGGTACAGGGATGTGACAGCATTGCCACTGCCTTATAATTTGTGGGCCTTAAAGATTGCTGCCAAGGAGCTTGTAAACCACATTTCACTGCTTTGAAATCAGTGACAGCCACTCCTAGCAGCTTCCCAAGGAGATCAGGATTATCCTCCAGTTCCAAACGGGCGAGAGAGGGAGGAGCAGAAGGAGAAGAGTCAATGTGTTGAGGTTGCTCAGCATCTGCAGACCAAGCCCTTCTTTTGGATGTCTTGTGCACCACAGGACTGCTCTGTCCTGCTGCAAAGAGTGAGCAGGAGGTGCCAGACAAAGCCAAAGGGTGATGGGAAGGAGAAATGCTCAAATCACTTGACCTCTTCCAGATGTATCAGCCAGGGCAAGAGATGCAACTGATTTAGGAAATGAAGGAGATACTTGCTCAAAGTTCTGTCCTGAGTGGCTCCTTACAGGCTGTAAGAGTCAGATGGCAAAGAAATGCTGGAGAAGAAACAGATTTTTTTGGAAGGAGAATTTGAAAGAGCTTTTTCAGGGTAAACATTTCTTATTGCCCTTGTCCAGAGCACTCAGGCTCTGTAAGGATGTACAGGAGCTCCTCAGCTGCCAAGTCCTCCACAACTTGCTGTGGTCTGCTGCTTTGCAAATGTCACTGCCAAACTCCCTAAAGAAACAAATCCCAGCCTGGGTAAATCAAAGATGTAAACTGAAAGGTGCCTATAAATCACAGCATACTTTCATAACTCCATTCATATGTGAAAAATATCCGAGGGTCCCTATATTAGCAAGCTGAGGTGAACAGCTCCGTGGACAAATCTGTATTAGCTGCCAAGAAAATATGATTTATCCAAAAACTCTGCAACACAGAAAACTGGAGCTCTCTCCCAGGTGACTTTTTTCCCCCATCCCTACTACAGGAATATTTAGAAGTGTCTGACAAGCCAATTAACTGTCAATTAGCTGGTTGATGTGCCCAGCACTGATCACTGTGCAGCTGGACAGACTGTCACAGGCCTGGAACCAGGAGCTCACTTTGAGCATGAACCTTCCTGCCCTGCTTCCTTCTCAGTGGGTGTCAGGATTCATCCAGGAGCAGAAATAAATTTTAGTGAAGAAGGCCCCCACCCCTGGGTTTTGCGCTTGCACTGCCTCCTCAGCCTCGTGTTTGGGTGCATTTAGAAGGATTTTTGCTTCTCTAAGTTTTACTTTGTCAAACTTCAGAACCTGTGGTAGCAAGAGTGAGGAGGATTTCAGCACGCACCCGTCACTGCTCACTGGGTTGGGGGATTTTGTTCTATTACCTCTAGTAATGCTTAGTTACCGTTACATTTATTCCCAACAGTGCTGAGGCAAAATAACACAGTTTGCTGTAAAATACATCAAGAATTTGGGGTTTTGAAAACAGAGTACCTTGAGTTCTTTATTCATCTTCTCCTGTGAATACACAGTCAGAGCTTTTTTTCTGATGCATTGGTTATACATTACAGATTTCTCACTCCCTGTATCAGTGGCTGTTTATTCATCTACCCTCTAGAAGGAAAAGGGATACAGACCTACTAATATTAGCATCACAGGACCTAAATACCCTCCTTTCTTGCTCCTTCTCTCTCAGTGGAAGCTGACTTTTAATTTCCAAGCTTCATGCCCTCAAGAAGCCAGATGACACCCATTTGTCTGTCTGCATGCTGGCATTGTTCAACAGCTAAAATAATTTTTCTCCTTCTCTAGGACTTGTTCTCTTATATAATGGGATTTAAAATTTTCCAGTGGTTTAAACCAGTATTTGCTGCGTTAATTTTTCCCCCACATTGCCTAAAGTTTCTCTTTAAAGATGAAGATAAAAAATTAATCCTTCTCAACAATAGGTGGGTTTTTGTCTCACTTATTAGTGTGATGGTTTTGAGGTGCTGATAGAGGGCAGTTAATCCTTATGGAAAAGGGAGAGGGAGATTCCCTCTGTGTGTCCCTGGGTCTATCTCAGCTTTCCCTCCCTTTCTGCAGTGTCTGATGGGGCTGTTGTGCAAAGCAGTTGTTTAGTGACCCCAGTAACTGTAAAATGCAGCTAACTCAAAAACTTGAAGCTGTGTCTGTGCATCGTTCTCAAAGCAATATTGGATTTTAAACTCTTACATCCAGATGTTAATCCTTAATGGGAGCAAAGATGGAGCTTGGCTTCCACAACTCAATTTGTGAAATAGCAGCCATGTGTTCCCTTCATCCTCTCATTGCTTTTATTACATGAAATTCAAAATTGCAATTCCTCTGCTTAATTTTTTTTTCTCCTATAGAGTCTTCCTATTTAAAAGCGTTATTATAATCCACAAAACCCCATTGGTTTTATGGATGATAATGGTTTTATCTCTTACATGAAGCCTTACTGCAAAGGGTTACAGCTTTCAGAGGGTTGAGATGAGGTTCATTATGAGTTTAAATTTTTGATCCATTTTGACTTCTGGAGGCCAGATTCTTACCTAGCCAGGTAAAAAAAAAGGACTAGGCCACCTTTCAGTGCACCCTGAGGCTGCTGTGGTGTGTGCTGGCCAGCCACACCTTCTGCCCTGCTGTTCTGAAGACAACTTGTAGTCCTACTTGTAGTCATGACATTATGTGTGATTTTGCACATAGCTGCAGAAAGACGAAATTCCTTTTTATTTCCATGCTTTCATTTTAGAGGATTTTCAAGTTTCAATTAGTCTGTGCAATGAGAAATGAGCACCAGTGAATATGCAGGTGTCTACTTCAGCCCTACAAGGAGGAACACCTGAAGTTCAGCCCCTCATTTGTTTGTGTGTACCTGGGGGAAAAAATTGCTTTTCTGCCACAGTGGCAGCTGTTGAATTGGAGGGAAAAATTATTTATTAAAGGTGGTAAGCAAGAAATTTGGAGAGGATGGAGAAAACTATGCAGCACTCAAGAGGAAGCAATTCATTAATCCAGTCTGCAGCTTTTTGGGGCTACAGGGAAGAGCAGTTGGATGAAGATGGTGGGTGTTTAATCCATTTTCCCTCTGTGGGGCTGACAATCCCAGTGACAGGGTGACAGCAGTGACAGGAGCACTGCCATGGCCAGCACACTCCTCACCATGTGCCAGACAGGACATCTGCTCTGGCTGGACAGGAGGCAGAAACCTCTCTCTGCCATTCTTCCTGCACTGGTTTCCTTTAGGTAGGATCTGAATCTCCCCCAGTTTCTCCAGGGCCTGGGGAGACTGCAGGGAAAGCAGAACGAGGCACATCTGGAGTGGTGCAGCAGCTGGGAAATGCCTGATGCTGCATGGTGGAGGCATGTGAATGGCTGTGACCTTTTCAGTATTCCAGAGTTTGATTGATTGGCCATTTCCCCTCTTTCCCATGCTGTAAACAGGGGAGCTGTGAAATGAGTGGCCAAAATAAACACAGACTTACGTAGGCTAAGACAAATTTATATTGAATTTATGAGAGAGAAAATTTTGCTAACTCATTCTGCCCATGGAAATTATAAAGAGGAAAGAAAGTGACATAAAATCAATCCATTTCCATGACAAAGCTCATTATGAGAAGAGAAAATATAGTCCCATACTAACTTGTTCTCATTACTGTTCTAAGATTTATCATGTCAGGTGCAATGTGCAAGGGAGGAAAGCAAAACCTTCCTTGCCCTTACCTTAAAAAAAAAAATGCAACAGACAAAATAAGCCAAAGCATCCTCATGGTGTCCAGTGGGCATATATTTTGTCAAGCCTCACCAAGGGGCATGATTAGCTCAAAGGTGTGACCTTGAGGAGCCCTTCCAGGCTGGATGCTCCAGGGCAGGTCACTTTGTCCTGGCTGTCACTACCAAACCAGCTCTTCCCTTGGTGTCAGTGAAAATTGGCACTCTGGAAGCAAGATGCTGCTTGAGGGCTTGGCCAGATGAAGGAAACCCCAGTTAACACCCCTTAGCTGCTGTGAAACAGGATTTGGAGTGGGAAAGAGCTGATGGGAAAAAAAAAGCCAGACCTGAGTTGCTCAGAGCTGGGAAACACAATTGCCATGTTCAGGCCAGCCCCAAGGTCAGTGTGACTGCTGCATTTTATCTGTAGTTCTCATTCTCATCTCAGCTTAAGTACAACAAGCCGAGGACAGAAGCCCAAAGCTGCCTTTACAGATGGGCTATTTCTGCATTTGCCATGCAAGCCCACAGCCCTGGCTCTGAGGGGCCATTCCAGAGTCTGGTCTCATCCTCTCATGCATTGCTCCTTGTGTTCTGCTGAGCAGATGCAGTTCATTTTGGAGCTGACATCTGGTGCTGTCAGAGCACATAACTGGTGCTGATTTGCAATGCCAGCTGAATACTCTGACCTTTCTGTTGCATTCATAAGAGATGATGGTCTGTGTGTGCTCTGTGGATACACCAGGCAGCGTGTGGTGCCTGTGTTTGTTTGCAGGGAGGACAAGGAAGAAGTAAATACACAAAACAAAGCCTGCCAAATCTGGCCAGAGTAAAATCTCACTGGTCAGCTGAAGAAGGGAAGAGATGACAGATGAACAGAGGGTGTAATGCCCTGATAAACACAGGCATTTCCTCAAACCAGGATTACGAATGTTGCTTCTCAATTCAATCAATCTTCTCCTTACCCATGCAAATAACATTCCCAGCAGTCGGCTCTTCCCTGTGGAAGATTGCACAGAAATACTGTGATGCTTTAATAGGGTGTTGCCTTCATTGTCCCAAAATCTGGGGGGGCACTATGAGATATCCCTGAGGCTGGGACAAAAGTTCAGGGATAACCATATTTCACATCATGGAATGAATCCTGAACTATCCTTGAAATTGAAGCTAGCAGGACTTGAATGGGGATTTTATTTGCAGCACCCCAGAGCAAGAACAGCTCCAGTCTGGAAGTAGGGGCTCTCAGGACAGGTTAGGCTTGCTTTCCCATACATTTTTTATGGGATTTATATTGTTGTATGGCTGTGGTCAGTTAAGGTTTTTGGTTTGCTTATTTTGTCTCAGTTTTGTGATGTGGCCAGATTGGCACCTGGGGAATGGAGAGAGAGAGATGCTCTTTATGGATATGTTTTGCTTTACTTGGCTGTTAGCATCCAACTCTCAGCCAGCCCAAAGCCTGTTGGCACAGGGATGTATGATGTAACAGTGCAGACCCTCAGGTCTCAGCTGAGAAAGGCACCTGGTGCAATTGTGAAATGTGAAATGAAGAGGCAGAGGGAGGGGGGAGAGGCCAGGACCTCTCCTCTGCAAATCCTCCGTGTCACACCCTGCTGGGAAGGAGTTGAGCATCCTCAGCCCTCCTTTGAACTTGCCCTGTGTTTTGAACTGCATCAAGTGGTGGAAAGCTGTGTGATTACAAGGCTGGGGTGGAACAGCAGAGCAGCTTCCACAGTGTCAGTGCAGATAAAAGTGAGGTAAAATGTTCAACTACCAAGAGGCTTGAGCACTAAGTGACATGGTTAAGGCAGGATTGAACACAGCTCTCCAAAGCACAAGTTAGAGCACCCTTCCTCCATACAGAATCAGGGTCTCATAACTGTCTAAATGCCCAATGAAGGGCAAAATGGTATTTATAATGGTATTTATAACACAGCATCTTTTGTGGGAAACCACACTTTATCATTCTGCGTACAACATAACTAAGAAACTGAAAAAATATTATTAAAGCGTGTAAGAAGACAAGGGTAAGTTAATAGAGGGAAGCACGTCTGGAGGTGTCCAATGTTTTGATGAGAGAGAACAAAATCCATCCTTTATTCAGCCATATTGCAGCTGTTTTGTATCTTTTGGGGTGTAGACAGGTTTAGTCCCTCAGGCAGAGCAGGGAGGGAGCAGGGCTCTGATGGCCAGCAGTGATGAATTAATTGAGTGTCTTGCTGCTCTACACCACCACGGCCATAGGAGAGAACAGGAAGAAAACAAGGTTTAACTTGACCTCCCTGGGTTTATAAAAGGTTGGTTTGATGTACACAAAGCACTTGCTATGTGCAGCTGTTAGTTCCTGCCCCAGTAGTGTTACTTAGGTCATGAGGACTTTTTGGTGCAGGATTTTAACTGCTGCATGAAAAAGCTACTAAATCTTTAGCATCCAGCACCTACTGTTCAAGCCCAGCACATCCTTTTTTGTGCCTCCCAAGGTCTACAAGAGCAAAGCCATAGCTGGTGATTTCCATCTTTCTGAGGTGGCACATTATAGACTTAGGAACTCCTGTCCAATTTCAGCTTGCTTCCTTCTTTAAAACCTGGCTCCTGGAAGTCTTACAGTTACATCTTGTGCTGGGATCATTACATCAGACACCTCGTGGGTTCCCTGCTCCTCCCCATGGCTGTGCACAGGGTTTGGAAACGTTGCTGGTTGTCCCCAAAATTCACCAATGTCCATCCCCACTGAGTGTGTCCATAATGAATTGTTGTTCTATCATCATCTGGCTCGTGCCTCGCAGCTTTGAGAAGACATCTGAGCCAAGGCACATTCAGCTATTCCACCTAATGCTCTACTGATGCACATGGATAAAACCTTACAAAAGGAAGGTCTTGTAAAATCACGGCTCAGGCCTGCTACTTCAGCTAAGGAGGAGAGGACTGTGGGAAAGTGACTCAGCTGAATTAGAGGTAGAAAAACATTATAATTGTGTGTTCACATCGTGGTGTGTGGTGGTTGGTTGAATTATGCTTGTAATGATTTAAAACTGTATAACTGATAAAGGCCTAATTGCTTCAAAAGGCCTGGCTTTTTGCAATAAAGCAGCTCTCCTTTGCACCTGCCTGGGGACCCTCCATCACTATGGACCCTCACCCACACTCTGCTGTTAAACGTGTCCAGGAGAGAAATACCTTGTGCTGCAATCCTTTCCTGTGCCACAATTCCCACCCGGGGCTGACTTGCAAAGCTGAAAGCTGTTGGTTTGCAGCTGGTTGAGGACCTGAGCCCAGGAGCAGGGAGGTGGCACCAAAGCCCTGCCCAGTTCAGCAGCACGTAGGTGTGCAGGAGGACTGGCTCAGCCAGCTAAGCCAAAAGCCACAGCTGACTCAAAACAAATCTCCTTTGTTCTCTCTCCTTGTTTCACGCAGTAAATAAAAATAAATCCTCCAAGGACCAGAGCATTTAGGCTTAGCGTGTTCCTGTTTGCTCAGAGCATATCAGTCTGTTGTTCTTCCTGGCTAATCAGATAGAGCGGAAACGAAAACAATCTAAATTTGTTGTTCCCTTTGATTCTCTACATAATCACTGCTTCTCGTTCGCTTCTAAAGAGCTGCATAAATACACATTAAATGCAGTGACATCTCTTTTGGGACTCAGTCCAGTGTTTCCTGGTTGTTTTCTCACTTTGAAAGTGATTGGGTTCTCAGATACTGTCACGTTTCTTGTACAATCCTCTGTACCGTGTACAATGGATATTATAATGCTGGGCTCATCCTTGTCCTCTGCAGGCATGAGGGAGTTGGTGACACTAAATGAATGTGGAAGAGTAGCACGTGCCCACGTACCATGTGTGAAAGCAGAAAAGAGCTCTCTCACTCTGGGCAGACGTGAAGGTTCTTTGTGTGCTGTGTTCCTCCTTCACTCAGCCTTCTCTCCTTCCACTCTGACTCTCAAGCTTTCACCTCAGTTTGCAGGGATCACTCCAGGTTAGTGGTTCATGGTTCCTGCAGAGCTGCTGGCTCCTCTTTTGGTGTGGTTTCCATCAGCCAGGACAGGTGCTGCCACTTTTGGCTTTGCAAAGAGCCTTTCTGTACATGACAAGTCTAATGGCTTTCAAGACTGAGGTAGAAACAGGTCTCAGAATCTGAAATTTTGACTGGCCAATAATAACTGTCCCTCCCAGCAGAAAAAGGGATATTTGATGCTGTATATACTGACTGCCACCTCTAGAAAACTGAATACTGCAATTTCTGCAGAATTCATAAATTAATTTTGGCCACCTTCCAGCACTTTCTGAATTTGTTTGCCAGAGATGGGCAAGAGGAGGTACATTCTCAGCCCCTGAGGACAGTGGCTTTCAAATTCACCCATTCAGGTAGCTGGACAGGATTGTTCCCAGGGAAGCAGTGACCTCAGGCAGGCACATCCCCTGGGGGCTGACACATCTGGCCAGCTCAGAGCTGGAGGAGATGGAGCCCACATCTGTCCTCAGTGTACCTCTCAGTCACACTGGGGTTTAAGCTTTCATTTTCAGGTGTTTTTGGTTTTTTTTTTTCATTTTAGCAGAGAATCACAACAGCAGTCTCATCAGTTTAAGCCAACCCAGGGGTAGGTTTTTGCAGCATGGCACAATGAAAACTGATGTACGTTTTCCCAGACAGGGCTGTAAGTAGTTAAAAACATCTATTGCAGTTTAAGCATTTCACTCTAATAGTGAGGCATGTGCCCAAAGCACGTGCACATCATATGAAATGCACATATGAACATAAACAGCGATTTGGTAAAGAACTGGGACAAACCCTGAGGGTGAACACAAACGTGTAACTGAGGTGCTGTAACACAGGTGAAGCTGAAGCCCAGGCCCTGGCATTTCACATCTTTTGGTATGCCATGTGCTCCTCACATCCTTACCACAATTTGTCACAGCTGGTTACATCAGCACATCATGTTCGATACATCTCCCAGGCGCAAAAATGAAAGATGATCAGGGAAGTTCTGAAACACCTGACACGGGGAAAGTGGGAGATTAATTGCAGCATTAAGGTTGAGTGTGGCACAGAGTGGGAGCTGGAAGAGCTTTGCTCCAGGGGAAGCATCTGCAGAGTTGCTCCTTGTGGAGGTCCATTCTGATATTTTGGTTACTGAGCAGTGCAATATCGCTGTCCCCAGTGTAAAAATGAACTGGGCTGGGATGGAGGATGGATACCCACCAGCCCTGCCCTGAGCCCACTGAGAGGTGCTGGGCTTGTCCTGCTGCCCACTGCCTCCAATCTCAGAGCCCGTGTAGCAGGCTGGGATGCGAGAACCCTTGTAGAAAAGCAAAATATCCTTCTCCTTTGTCCATTTTTATCCCAGATCCGTGTGTATCCTAGGATGGAAAATATCAGGCATAGCATTAATCATCTCTCGGCAGATGGGAGTCGGGGGGAGAAACAAAACTCTCAAAGTTTATAGCAGAGGACAGTATAAAAAAAGCAGCTAAACCAAAGCAAAGAGCCTGGGGGCAGAGGGATTTTAGCATCTCTGCTGCAGAGAGACGCACACTCTGCAGAATAAAACAGAAGTACCAGGCGGGACGTTTTGGAGGAGCTCACGGGGGATGTGGAAAGGCACAGGGAGGAGGAGCAGATGCCGAAGGAGAAGGGGAGCGATGCTCCATCCCGCGGGAGCAGCGCGGCCGAAGCGCGGGGCAAGGCTGATCCCTAGCGGTGCGCTGCGGCTGCGCCTCCGCCGCTCCGAACCGGCCCCTTGTCCTGCTTTAGGGCAAATTCGGGAGGAATCCTCCTCTGGAAAACCAAATCCAAGCGGCCTCTCCTCTAACTGGTCCGGGGGAAAAATTCTCCTTAAAAAAAAGGAGGAAAAAAGATGTTTATTTAATAAACGAAGTGCCCACGAGCATAAAAAATGAATAGCAACAAAACCTCTCGCTGCTCTGAAGGGAGATGGCAAAGCTGGGAAAGTCCTTGCCGTGGGGCTCAGCTCGCCCAGTCTCTTATCTCCAGAGCTGAAAAATGCTGTCCTGGGCCCCGGTGTGAGATCTCAGTGCTCTTCTGGGTTTTCAGTCCCGAGCAGGTTTAAATAGTCCCAAGAAAAAGGAAAAAAACAAACAGTCCAGGAAACTTCTCTGCCTCAGTGAGCTAAAACTCTAAAAGCAAAGGACATCTCACTGTCCATCCACAGACAGCACAGTCCAGGAGCAGAATGCAGGGGACTGAGTGCAGTTTCTGGAAACAAACTTGAAGCTTTTTCTTTCCCCCCTTCCCTCTCAGAATCAGTCTTAAAGGTGCAGAACTTAACATACAGCATAAACAGAACAGACAGTTGGAGATACAAGCATCAAAAAGTCACCCCAGGACAGCTGGATAATTTTTTTTTTCACTTTTAAGTTACACATCAGAATGTGTTTTCTCCTGCCAAAGTTGTTTCTGTAGCAGCACTGGGCACATCTCCTGGAGCCGTGCTCCTCTAGGGTACTGGGCTTCTTGACAAAGTTTGTCTGGATAAAAAAAAGGGAAAACGTTGATTTTTGATGTTTCTAGAGTTTTTCAAATCGTTTCTCAAAGCGATTTTTTCTCTCTATTCTCTGCTGAATACTTGGTTTTTATTTTCTTCCCTGTCATGTGCAATCTAGTTCCTCCTATGCCTGATAGAAGGAGAAAAGGTGGAGAAAGGAGAAGTAAATGCCAGACTTGATGCATTTTTCTTTTGTTTTAAATGGTTTTCTTTCTAGTTCCAACAAAAATAGGTGATGGCTGTCCATGCATAACATTTGCAGGGCTACTGACAAGAAGAAAAAAAAGAGATATTATTCCTTTGGAATAAAAAAGGGTGGTTTCTCTCCAATAGGAAAATACTGTTCCACATTAAACAATGTGCACACTTGTGCCATCAGCAAAGGATTTCTTACTCAAATGGGCATCAGTGAGTGCCTGGTTTGGGCTTTCTTGTTTCTAAATCAGTCTCTGAAAAGGCAGTTGGGAAATACAGGTGCCTTTTAGTCACCACTTACAGGAATTATGAGGAAAGAAGGAATCCAAAGCACATTTCAAAATAGACCAATATTATAAGCATTATGTCCTTTGAAGGTCTATATAATGTAGGATTTTTCTGGTAAGTCATGTCACTCTGGGCTGAGCTGTACAAACCCACTAATTTTTTCTTCGTGAGCATGCTCCTGCTTTGTCAGTCCCTGTACGTGTTTGTGTTCTACATAATTCTGACAAGTCACAGAAACAGAAACCACACATTCAGAGCACCACTTACATGGTTCTGTGTGCTCACACCCCCTTCATGTAGGAGCTTTCTTTAATTAGCTGCAGAAACCCACAGACCTGCTGTATATTCTGCATATTCTATTAGCAGCTGCTAATTGATAATGTTTGCTGATGAACATTGCCTAAGTATAGACAGAAGAGCCTACAAACTTGTGAAAATTATTTCAGCCATCACTGTCCTTTGAAATAGGGTGTTCTTTTTCCAGATAAAGCATAACCTTGCCTTAATTAAAGAAGATATGATTAAGAATATTTTGAGCAGATCTAGCACAGCCTATCACACACTTTTCATCTCAAGTGGTTTCCATTCTGCCTCTACAGCAGCTACACCCCATGATCTGTTTCCCAGCTGGGCACCTCACAACAAGAGCTAATAATATTGTCACCAAATCCACAATCACTTCAGGGAAAGTCAGAAACGTGGCCACAGTGGAGTGGGAAGAGGCCAAACTGAGGGATATGGGAATTTATAAAAAGGGCAGGTTTGGTTTTGTCTGTAAGTGTCCAGTGCTGGTCTCACTCTCCTCTCACCAACCACACCATTAAAATACCTTTTCTAACCTGAGTCAAATCGCTCTGATGTTCCTCACATTTGAAAATCTCGGTGATAGCACATCTTTGGGCACCTCCCACTCAGTAGTGGAGCTTCACCAGGGTTAAGAACTTGCCCTGTGCTCATCACTGACTTCTGTGCTGCCATAGCCAAAGTCCACAGTTTTCCTGGACATAGAGCTCTGCTCCTCAGATTGTGCTTTCTGCCCAGGGTTTCTTTGTGCTTTTTATTTTTCTACCTCTTGCTAATAATTTTCTCTTTTGGCAAAAGCAGGGCTGTCCCCTGCAGTGCTGCCTCACTAGTGACAAGTGCTTCTGAGACAGAGATCAGCCCCTGCTCCTCAAAAAAGTGCTGATGTCCTTTCCATGTAGTGCCTGTATCCTGAAATTTCCTTAATGTCTATGAGGAAAGAGTTTACTACAGGGCTTTTCTGGTTGTAACATTACTGTGGTGTGAAAGAAAGAAAAATGTGCAGGATTTTCACAGTGTGGTGGTTTATGCTCTGAGTTGGTCAGGGCTGGGCTGGGCAGGAGCCTCTGGAGGCTTTGAGGGCAGGGTGTTAAGTCACATTTAGAGGTGTTAATTGGAGGAAGCTCTCCAATTTTATCACCTTTCCTGGACCTCCTTGGCTTGGCATTTTGTGGGGTACACACTTCTCCAAACTCCTGCCATGAAGGCACTGTGAAAAGTGTGTGTTCAGGGCTCACACAACAGCATTTCAAAGCAACCCTGAACACTTTCTGCTGACTTGAGACCTGTTATTCACATTTTGCCACTACCATCCCTCCCACAGCCTCAGCAGCCAGTCCTGACAGCATTTGCTGCCCTGTGCTGAGGATCTGTGACAGCCACCAGGTCATAAAACTCCTGCAGCAGGTTGCTGTCATCTGCATGGATCCTCAGCTGATCCATGCCTCTCTCTGGCAGCACGGGCCTGACACACCCCACTCTTCCTGGCACTGAGGAGAAGCCAGTGAACAGCTTTGCAGCTGGAGGAAAAAGCCACATGTAGAAAATGCCTCTCGCTGAGTCTTGCTGGGGAATCCTCCTCATTCAGCTGCGTTCACAGCTCCAGAGGCCAAAGGTCCACTTGGTGGCCTCTCAGGCACAGGCAGGCACAGGAGAAGGAAAGAATTGCCCTATTTCCATGCTCTTTTGGCCTCTTCCATGGATGAGTGATGTTTCTCATGCAGGGTTTGCTTTTCCCTGCAGTGCAGACAGGACAGGTTGTGTTTCACCTCAAAGGGGGCACCAAAGTGGCTCTTTCTCCTCTGTCTTAAAATACTCAGAAGCATTCCTACTTATTTATATACAAATTTATATAGCTGCTGCAGAGCATTGAGGTATTACTTGTTACAGGCTCCTGCTTTTCTATGTTTTCCTGCCCGTATTGAAGTCATAATGTCACTGCCTGCATATTAAAGTAGGATGTGTGGGAAGAGCAGAATACAACCTGTAGGTAAGTGTGTGAAGGTCTCAAGCGTGGCTCTGCAGCTCTAGGGAGCACAGAGAGGGTAGGAGGCACCAGCCCAGCAGAGTGAGGGGCTCATGGATGTGCAGAAAAAACAGAGGTGAAGCAATAATGGATCACAAACAAGGACCCAGTGATGTCTCAGCAACAACAGGATGTTGTTAGAGCCACTAGAAAGCTCTAGAAAAAGCCTGCACAGGTAGGACTGCCTGTCACATAGATACAGATAGAGATATAGAGATATATAAATATACAGATATATATGGTATCTGTTGTCTGCATGCAGCAAATGCACAGGGGTGTGTGCAGTGTTCAGACACATCTGCACATCTGGATGTTGGCCAGAGCTGTCCTAACTGGGTACCTGGGGCCTGGGCTCATGGCTTTAAGTGGCACTGGAGCCAGAGCTGGTGCAGGCCATGTCCCTGGTGCTGCCTCCAGCTGTCCAGCAGCTCTGTCCCCTCCTGCACTGCCCCTTGGAACACACACTCACATCTCTGTTCCCATTATGCAAAGCGGGAGCAAAGGCTGCTGCTCTCAGCAGCGCTCACAAACTGAGTGTGTTGAGGGCACAGCCCTGCTCTGCTCGTGTGCTCACTGTCATTTCTCACAGGTTATGGCTGCTGCTAAATCAGCCCCAAATCGGTTCTCCAAACAGTGCTTAACTGCTTACATGCTTAGAAGTAAACCACGTTTAGCTGCCTTTAACGCTTTTCCATCTTTATTTTTATGCATTAAGATCAATTTCATGAACTTTCCTAGGTAAGATGATTGCCATCGGCAGGAAGAATGTAGTAAATTAATTATAGATGTGTGTTAAATTACTTTCATTACCAGTCTGAGTTCTGGGAGGGAGCTGTGTGAGCAGGATGACTGATGAAACAGTGTTTTTACATATTCCCCCGGTAATGGATATTTTTACTTGGCTGCCAGTGTTGTTTCTCAGTTTAGAGGAACTGGAATTACACATTTCAGAAAATGGAGGTTCACTCTAAAATTGATCTCCAAAGATTGCCAGAAAGCTGTGGCTAAGGCAGACTGGCTGGAACACAAGCTGTCTGTTCAGGGCCTCGGTGATGCACAAAGGTGAGCTGAGGGAGGATTCATCCTGTTTACACCAGACACACCCAAACCCAAGGGAGTCACTTGCATTTGGGGTTTTGTTCCTACACATTGACAAAGGCATAACAGCCTTGGCAAAGTTTAACATGAGTGGAAAGTTATTTTCCATATTCACCTTATAACAACCTTGGTGCAGGGTATTTTCTAGGGATTAATAGCCAGACCAGTTTAATAGCTCTCTGCTGAACTTCAGGCTATCAACTTTTCACAGAGTATCATTAATCCCTGGAAAATATCTAGGTTCATAGCAGATATGAGTGAAAAATAATACACATGTGAAGGTAAGTATAGTGTTATATACACTGGGATTGGTGAAGGTAAGTGTTTAATCATGTCCTGGCCCTAATTGCTAACTCCAGATGCACTTCAGAATACAAGTAAATGAGGTACAGCTTAGTTACACTGTAATTACAAAGCAGCTTCACTGCACTTCTATTATATGGTGTATAATTACTATCTTCTCTGGCTGAAAGCTGAAATCATAGTATCATTGTTCCTCATGTTTCATACTGAAATGGGCTACAGAACACTGTCTTTTGAAGGGTTTTTGTGACAGGAAAGTCAGAGGACAAATACCTACTCAGTAAGTTAGTTCAATTTATTTCTAGTCACTGCACTCACAGTCTTTTTGATTAAAAGAAACAAAAAGTCTAAAGGAATAGGAAATACAAATCAACACACATCATGTCCCAGGTCCTGAGCTGTGAACAAACTTTATTACATGGCTTGTCCTGCCTGGAAGAGTGGAAAGTGGAGCCCAGACATGGAGAGGAACCTGTGCTCCCTCCCCAGTCCCTGGCTGTGGTCTGGGGGTGGTGCTGGAAGGAGCTCTCTTCTCACTCCCCATTGGGACTGGCACCTCTGGGATCAAAGCTGCACCCCCAAAGATACTCTGAGGATCCCTTCTGATACCAGATTTGAGTGACTCAGTCTTTCAGCACATCAATGCCGTCATCACAGAGGAATGCAGCCCCTGCATCCCAGCCTTCAGCAGGTGGATTTTCCCTTCCATCTGGAAATGCTGGATGTGGGTGTGTGGAACGTGCACACAAGGCAGGGCTGTCCCAGGAGTGTGAAGCACATCACAGAGATCTCCCTGCCCACGCTGCCTCTGCAGGAGCAGAGCTGGGAGGTTTCCATTAGACTCGTAGAAGTGCCAAAAAAACCCTCCACAGTCTGCTGGGAGAATAATTAGAGTTGGCAAGTTTGCTCAACAAGCATTTCTTATACATAGTATTAACAGGTGATAGGTAGACTCTGTGGTTTTTCACTTAATAATGCATAGAACCTCCTAGATATTCTAAGGATCTCTCTCTGGAGTTGTGCTTTGTGATCACAGGCATAACTAATGGCCAGGACTGATAACATACTGATTAAAATTACTTAAGAACCTCATCTGTCCAGGAAGGGATTCCAGGTTCTGCAGCAGGAGGCAAATGCTTGTCCCTATTTCATTTCAATCATACCCATTCACCTCAAAGACTCTGCTTTGCACATCAAACAGGATCCAGGATTCATAAGGAATCTTCTGTGTCAGAGTTAGACCTTGAAGCTGACATCTTTGATGAATTAATGTCTTCCCCTTCTTGGAAGCCAAAGGATTTGACCAGGAAGGTGCAGGAGCACATTCTTGTTTGATGCCTGTCCCAAACAGCACCAAAGTGCTTCCACAGGAGGTGGGAGTTTCTTCATGTGACACATTTTGTTGGGATACCTTTGCACCCAGCAGACAGAAATCCAAAATGCTCTGGAGAGCCTATGGGAAACCTGTGTTCCTCTATGTCTTCTTTCCATTGATTTAGTCTGACATGAAAAATGACAAGTTAATGGGCTGGAGAGCTGGCCCATGGGCTGGACCATTCAGAGGTGACAATGGTGCAAGGCTGGGCACAGCTGAGGTATTTACACCATTCGACTGTCAGGGACTTTGTCTGAAACAGATGCTGACTTTGGCTCCTAAGGGCAGAGTGCAGGACTCTGTCCTGGGTGTGCATTGAGGGGCTTCCCTGTCCTTTCCAGCATAAGATACATTGGCAATAGATCTACTTCCTTCTTACCCCTCCTAAAATCTTCTGGCATTGTATGCCTTGATGGATGAGGCATAAAACAGACCTGTGCTCACCAAAAGGTTTTGAACACCTTTTCAAGTGTTCAAAGTTCAAGTGGCTGAATAAAGGAGTTTAAAAAGAGTGAAGAAAGGGAAACGATTAGAGGAAGCTTTTGCAGTCCAAAATCATCAGTAACACTAAAGTTGAAGAGACAGAGTACATTTCAGAAAGTAGTACCATTTAAACAAACAAACAAACAATAAAAAAAGAGATAATTTTTAAATATTGTTCAAATTTATGCCTTTTTGGAGGGAGGGTACATATAATTTTCCCCTTAGATAGACATCCTCTCTAATAGTTTGATTGATGTGCTAAGGGCTTGGATATCTCAAGCCATGTGGGATTGTGTTTGTTTGAGCCTTTAGACACCTGCACTGCTGAGTGTGGGGAGCTTCACCCTCTGCAGAAAGTGCAGCACAAATGTCACCACACCTTGGCCAGCACAGGGCCCTGCAGGACAAAGGGCTGTACAGCGTATAAAAAGGAATTTTGTGATGCTGTTACTCGTGATAGCAAAGCCTCAACCACAGTGACACAGGACACCCCATTTACCCATGGGTGTTCATATTTTTGGTGTCAGGATGTAAATGAGCCTCTTTCCAAATCCAAGCTAAAGCACAGCAATACTTCAGTGAGTGTCAGAGCAGACAGCAAATCAAATCTGTGTTTCTGAGCCACACTGCCATCGTGGGAAGCTTTGCTGACAGTTATGGATGTCACTCATCAAAACGCCCTCACACAGTTCTGATAAGTCTAAATAATACTATTTTATAGACAATGTCACTGTCACTGCAGAGGGCACGAAAGTCATCTTTTAAATTCATTCCAGATGTAATCTGAATGCACCTGTATTGTCTACGAGGCGTTTTCTGAACACAACCAAATAAATTTGGTGTCAGCTGCCACGGGAACTGTCCTTCTGAATAAGCTCCTGTGTCATCTAAAATGATTGCATATTTCAAACATATAGGTTGGCACTTCATTTATTTGTTTGCCTGCTTACTAATTTTTAACCAAGTTGCCTCTGTTCATTTGTGGTTCCAGGCTTCTTAAGTCTCCTTGTGTGTTTTGTACTTTTTAGACATTGTTTATTCTTTCTATTTAAATGTTAAATGATGTTTATGTGTGGGGTAAAGCAGCACCTGGCCCAAGGTGTGACAGCAGAAAATGTCCCCTTCTCAGAGCATGCCACTCCATCATGTGGCAGAGTCATTGCTCTGACATTCTTTTAAAAAGGGAGGGAGGAAGTTGTACAAATTTTGCCACATCAAAGCAGTGAAGTATTTGAATTCTACCTCCATGCCTTTGAATTTGGAAAGCTAAATATAGGGAGGATAAAAGTGAGGGGAACTTTAAATAAAAAACAAGCACATGGGATAAATCTAAATCCAATCTGTGGTACTTGTCACACCTCCCCATCAAGCACCACTCTCTTGACTTCTTTTGTAGTTGTTGGGAATGATGGTTCAGCATCCAAATCAGGCTCTTGATGAAGCTTGATCCCTGGAAACAATGGGCAATTGCTTCTAATAAGGTCACAAGCTAATGAAATATGAAAAGAAGGTCTCATAACTGCACTCCAAAGAAAGTGTTTGCAGTCATCCCTGCACATCTGATATCCCAAATATCCCCCATGTGCCTAGCACGCATATTTATGACACAACGCTCACACCTCTTGACTTGCTTACACAGGTGCTTTCCAAACCTAAGTAAATATGAATATTGTGTTCAATTTGCCACACAAATCGCTAAATTAGATGCACAGGCAGCTTCCACTGCGTCACAAGGGCTTTTTGTAATGGTTATTTCATATTGCAGTAGTCATTTTTAATAACTGAGAACGTTCTTAGGAAAGTTTGAGAGCTTTCCAAGAAAGGATTACAGCTTAAGTCTGCAAGGTGTTGAATTCATAGGATTTGAGTCAAGGAAGCATATCTAGTGCTTATAAGTACAGTTATTTGGCATTGCTTTGCTGCAGTGACTAGTGGGTGCCATGATCAGAGGTTTGAGTGCAGGGCAGCAGCGGGAGCAGGTAACAGGAAAGAGTCAGACCACCCACCACTGAAAACCAACCATAATCACCAAAACTGTCTTAAAATAGTCTGGCTTCCTACCTGACGGAAATAATGCCATAATCTTAAAGGCAGTGTAAGTTTCTTTGACAGAAGGGTGAGTAGGTTAAATGAAGTAGCTGCTTCATGTTAGAAGAATTCTGAAGCCTTAAAGACCTACTTATCCAATGAAACATTTTTTGCCCTCAGGGGCAGTTTAACAAAGGCGTCTTTTCCAGACGATTTTCACAGACAGCTGAGCAGAACACCTTTTTATTAAAAATTTTATCCATATTAACAAAGATTTATGACCTAAAAAGCTTGCTTGGGATTTCTGAGAGACGAGGAGCCTGAGGTTCAGCTCCTGCTATAGGGACAGCTGGTGATCTGGGTCATTGCACTGAGGATTAATTGATACAACCTGGTGGGAAAGGTATGAAAATCATCCTGTCAGGTCCTTGCCAGGTCATTCTGCACTGCTTTCAGACTCCTGGGCCCACACAACTGGAGGTGTGAGTCAGGCTGGCCCAGACCACCAAGGGTGTCAAAGGAATCGAAATCAACAGGAACATGAGGCTGTGACCAAGAGTTGAGTGACCATGTGCATGGAGCCAGGACTAGAAACCTTTTGACGATAAACTCCTCAAAAGGCTGCATTACACACAAGGGAAAATGTAAACTCATTTAATTTTTTAAAATAGTTTTATTAAGTATATGACAATATATGACAGAAGGCATATTGGAGAATATTCAGGACCTTCTAGTAATGTCTTTTTAAAGGAAATATCATAGATATATTTGACAGAAATAAAGGATATTAAAAAGAAGCACTGAAGGCCTAATTATTTAATGTAGATTTTGGTTTTTTCAGAGAAAATACAAGTTATGACATAAGGCTAAAATTTCAGTCCTACTGAAGTCAAAGACCACTATTCTTCAAAGACACAAAATAAGTCACAGAAAAGGTTTTGTACAAGAAGATATGAATGATCCAATTTTAAGAGTACAGTGTATTTATGAAAGTATTTTTACAAGCCTTTCTTCATGTTGTGTACACAAGTGACAAGAAAATACAGTTCTTTGAAGACAAAACCATGAAAAAATATGATCTGATCACACATGGGTACCACTGAAGCAAATAAAAAAGGACTAGTTCCAGCTTTGGATTTGGGTGATCTGCCTGAAAAGTCCTTGTTTTTTATCTAATCAAACCCATGAAATTCCACAGAAGCCTGATGATTCAACTGCCTGATGCCATGCTCAGCATCCACGGCTCTTGGGCAGCAGCTGCTTGGTGGGAAAATACATCAGAGTGCAGATCTTCCCAGATCAAAATCACCACCACAGGATGAGAGCCTCCTAAGTGGCCTCAGCTCCACCTCTGCACCACTGACCTGGGCAGACTTTCCTTAATGCAGCAGGGTGGCACCAGGCCAGCAGGTACTGCAGTGCCAGCACCAGGGAGGTGTCTACTCCAGCCCAGACAAGGAGGAGGCAGCTGGGTTTGGATTCCCTCCAGGATGGATGCAACTGAAGCAGGTTTAAAATTAAAAAAAAAAAAAAAATGGCACAAGGTCCCAGCTCTGAGACAGTGTTCAAAGTCGCTGATCCTGAGCAGCGTGAGGCACACAGTGAGCAGAGTGCACTGAGGAGCAGGCTGTGGCTGAATGCACCACTGTCCATTGTGTTCCCTATTTTCTAGCAAGGGAATGCCTGCGCTCAGCAGGGCTTTTAGGCCATTCAGGCCAGTGGATTCCATTTCAGCTCTGGCATGCCTAAGCTTTATTCACTGATGCAATGATGCCCAAAGCTCCTCTGCGCTTCAGTTCTTCATTTGCACAATTAATTAATAGTGGCAACACTTACTGTCTCACCAGGGTGTTGTAAAGAAAAAGCTCTCTAGAAATGGTAAGGCACACAGAAATTGGATAATAAGGACTTTGCAACCTCCTAGGGAAAAATTAAATTTGCACCGTTTGAATGTAGGTCAAGGGTTAAGCTTAAGACTAAATTTCTGCCCTGCACAGACAAAGCACCTAAAGAAAGACTCCTGTCTCCTGTCAGTGTTGTCCTGGCCCCCTGCAAAACATCTGTTTTCTCTGGGAAATAGGGAATATCTAAAGGAAAATCTTGCAGGACCTTTGGTATGCAAGTGGATACTACAGTGTCCCAGCAGTTTATAGGAATCAGGACTTGTTTCTGTTCTAGTCTTCTCCTACAACAAAGAAGAGGATGCACGTGGCAGAGAAGAGTGTAAAAATTTAAAACCTAGTGTGATTTCACAGCTGGTGTTCACTTGAGCAACCCAGAAGTCATTTCCCATTCAGCCCACGAGAACAGGTTTAAACTTCAATTGCACCATTCTTTTCCTTCTTTACTCCTTCTCCCTCCTCTCTCAAAGGTTCCAGCTCAGGCCCATCCTCTGTGGAGTCTTTGTTCCAGTTATTTTTGCCTTCATCTTCTGTCCTTACAGGTTTAGGATCCTCTTCTTTTCTCTTTCTTTCCTTCTCCTCCTTGGCAAGGATACGATAATTATAATAATTCATGATGAACAGAAAGGTTCCTGCCAGGACCATCACAGCTCCACATTTAATGAACATATATTTATAGTCTCCAAAGGTATCAATAAGAATTCCTGTAAAACATACATTAAAAAAAAAAAAATTTAGAGATGAAGGCAAGGGGTATTGTGTTTTCAGATCCTGTATATCAAGGAATACCTTTGTGGCTTCTTTAGGATAAAACATTCTCTGAACTTCTGATCTCTTCCACAAACACCCTGAGCCTGCAAATACTGAACATGTGTTGCACTGTACAGCCTGTGGGTAGTTGACATTGGTACAGGTAATGCTCTGATAATTTGCACAGGTCAGTAGAAGGGGACAGAACCTACACTGCAAAGTCTGGATTTTTCCAGCACACCCATTTTTTTCCATGCTAAACTACTCCTCTGCTCACAGAGCCTGCAGGCAGCCTTTCCACTGACTCCAATGATCAACTGCAAGGATGTGCATTTGGCTTGGCAGTCAAAATGCAGCAGCTTTTGGAAAGGCTTTAGTGAGAAGGCACCTGCCCACTGGGTCCATCTCAGGCTCTTGGCAAAGATTTATTTTGTGATTTATTCCACCACGTGTCGCCCAGCAGCATTAGAGGGGAACTCAGCTTTTGGTCACAGCTGCCCTTTCTGCAGTGACACTCGTGATCTAAAGAGGAAAGGGCACAGCGTGAAACTGGAAAACATTAGTTCCAGGGAAAGCAAAGATGATGCTGTCAATGTCAGATAATTTCAATGCCAAGACAAATGTGACAGGCTCCTCTCAAAGGTTAATGCCTCTGCTACGGAGTTACAGAGTAATTGAAGGGAGACGGCTTAATTGAAATGTCACCGTTCTCCATTATGTCAAAATGTAATGCAAATCTTATTGGGATTATGATCCTGAGCATTAATTCCCATTTACTGGGCAACACAGACCATCCTTAACATCCCAAATCTTAATTAAAGTGAGACCCACTCCTAACCTGGCCTTCACAGTACAGACAATCTCCCCTGAAACTGGCCCATCATCCATTAGCTCTCTGACGTTTGGGAATATCTTCTCCTCCTCAAAAAGAGGGACCTTTAATTACTTCCCGATTGACCCTTAACGTTGAAAAGCTGATGATTAATTATCCCACTGCATTGCACTAGAAGGGTTTTTATGGTCACCAAACAGATATCCTGATCACAAAAATCATAATTTTTAACTGGTTTTGGTCAGTGGTTTTTCCTGAATCATCCCTAACTGACTTGGTACACCATTTTCAATGTACTGTGTTTTTCATGCTACTGGCGAAACATCAACCAAATGATAATTGCAACAATTTTTCTTTTTCTGCTCATCAGGATGACCTAGAGGTCTCCTAAATAGGTTTCAATGAGAGTTTTAATGAGTAGAGTATTGGAAAATTCAACAGTAGGATAGTCTTGCCTCTTTTCCTTTGAGAATTAGATAAAGTCATAAAACACACTGGGAACAATTTACTTAGTTCATTAAAGCAGAACCCTGCAGTAGGTTATTAAAATGCCAAAGAACCAATAAATTTGCTGCTTATTAAAATGGTGGGGAAAACCCTACAAAACTAATATTACTGATTATTACACAGAACTGTTTTACCCTCATTAGCAGACTCTAGTCATTAACTTAATCTCCCACACAGAAAACGATATAATCCAGAAAATGGTCATTTTAAAACTGTATTTTCTTTTGTTTGTCATTAATTAAATAATGAATCTCTAGGACAGCAAGAGGATACATCTGCTTCTGTCACACTGTATGAGCTACCCAGTAATATGAAGAATTAAACAGCTCTGCAGGATGTGTCATATGAAGCATTAGCCAGATCTCAGTTTTGAATCCAGGAAAAGGTTCAAACTGCTAAAGCAGCACATGCTATAGAAGGAATATTAAGGCTCTTAAATCACAGGAGATCACTGCCCTTACTTATCTTTAGATGACTGAAGTCCTCCTGGAGACTCAGTATTGTCCTCACAGACATTTGTGGGTTCTGCTTTTTGATATTTCCAACCATGCCATCCAAAATAAATCTGTTTTTAGATTATTTTCAGAACAGACTTAAATCTTTCAGCTGCACTAAGATGACTGAAATTCCTAAGTGGTGTACTCAGAGCCTTAGAGACAAACAGCAAGGTTTGAGTCAACAAGAGGCTTTCACAAAACTGCTTTGTTTTACTTAAATTGTGGTGGACTCCAGCCTTCTGCAAAAGGAGGAGTCTCCAGGAGGAGCTGTCTGAAGTGAAGGGTTCTTGGTGTTGTAGGAAGTCCCACTCTGCAAGTTCAGTTCTAGTGTTTGAAGGGATCCAGGATTAAAAGATGACACTCCAAGACTCACTTCAATGGAGGACTACACAGAAAGGAGGAAAGAGGGAATGCTGGAGGAGGCATCAAGGACATCCTTTTCTGTCCAGTTACTAGTGGGAAAACGGTGATTGTGAGGCAGAGAAAACACATTTAGAATAATTTCCCACAAACGGTGCCCAGAAAAGCCTAAATCCAAGTGACAACCCAAGTGGCAGCACATTGGAACCCTGGATGCTGAAAATATCAGGATTTCTGCTCTGACAGGTGGTGACTCTCAGGAGGACACTGCCTTTGACCTGAGACCATGGGAACAGCTTCTAAAGCTCAGTGATAGCACTGAGTGTGTGTGTAGTTGTATAGAAGTGTGTAATATCACAGGGTGAAATAATTAAGATTTGGGGTTTTAGTATATAGAATATAGTAATATATATATGGGGCAATATGGAGGGATTTGGGAGTTGCCTGAGTCCTTCACTTTCATCTTCCTTTTTCTCAGGTTTGGATGATCTTTTCTGGTTGATTAATGAAGGCCCGCATTGTGGACATTGAGTGATCTTTAATTGGGTTATAAATAAAAATAACTTAGGTGTCAGGTTTTAATTGGGTTTGCTTATTGTTTAAAGGTCTTTGAAACAAGCTGTAGAAGTGGTCATTTTCTTGCCTTGTTAGACAGAGCTCACACCTCATGAGGCTGTAACTTAGATAAGAAATAATAAACAACCAAGTCCTAACATGATACCACTGTGTCTAGTGTCTTCTGTCCAGACCTGGCTAGAGCTAACACCTCCACAGCAGCAGAGGAGGAGAATGAGACACCATGGTGTCTAGTGTCTTCTGTCCACACCTGGCCAGAGCTAACACTGCCACAAGCAGCAGAGGAGGAGAATGAGACATCCTTGTGTCTTCTGTCCAGACCTAGCTAGAGCCAACACCTGCCCAGGAGCAGAGGAGCAGAACAAGACACCGTGGTGTCTAGTGTCTTCTGTCCACACGTGGCTGAGCCAACACCTGCCAGGAGCAGAGGAGGAGAGCACACTCACCTCCAATGGGTGGTCCCAGCAGTATGGTGCAGCACTCGGGGCGATGGTGACCAGGCCGACGGCGCTGGTGAACCGGGCGGCTCCCACCAGGTCCATCAGGGTCTCGAAGAGCATGGCACACACCATGCCAAAGGCCAGCCCAAAGAAGCTGGAGTACACAACGAGCCCCGTGTAGCTGGAGGCCAGTGGGCACAGGAGGTGGCAGGCGCCGTTGAAGGCGATGGCGAAGCTGAAGAAGTACTGGATCCTCGGCCTCACCCACCTGCTGTTGGCAATGATCCCCGTGGTGGGGCGAGCAACCATGTCCACGACAGCAAGGATAGAGAGCAGGAAAGCAGCTGAATATTCATCAATGCCAGTGTGCTTTGCGTAGGGTGCCAGGAAAACGATGGGCGCAAAGAACCCCAGGAACATGAGCACGTTCCCAATCAGGTAAATCAAGAACCCTCTGTGCTTAAAGAGGGAAAAATCAAGGTACTGATTGATTTTTTCAAAGCAGTCCTTTCCTCCTTCCTCTTCTGTTTTGCTCTCCACGGGGCCATCCTCAGTGATCTTTCCTTTCAGAGCATCCTTCCCTTCCTCCGTCACCAGAGTTTTGACCGGTGCTGTATGTGCCCCGATGGGTCTGAAGAGAGCTCCTGCCACACAGCAGTTTAATAAAATTGCCCCAAGAATTAAAAAGCTGCCCCTCCAGCCAAAATTCTCAAAAAGAAATTGGTTGAGAGGTGCCAGGGTGCAAAGCATCACGGGGCTCCCTGCCATAGCAAGGCCATTGGCAATGGGTCTTCTCTTCAAGAAGTATTTCCCTATGATTATCACTGATGGCTGAAGGTTGAGAGCAAGGCCAAATCCTGGAAAACAGATCAGAAAAACAAAGGAAGATTTGAGACCCATTTCTCCTCAGCTCATTGATTAGGGAAATTCACAGGCAGTTGGTTCACTGGTGGCTCTTCAACACAATAATCTGGATGCAAACGTTGCTCAGGGTATTGCTGAGTTTTGGCTGCCACATTTGGGTTGCCAGACCCCAGAAACACCTTTTCCGCCAAAGAACCCCCTTCCTTTTGCACTGCAAAATCTCTTGGGTGGCAACACAAGCACCAAGAGTTTGCTTCAGAGTGAAACAAAACTATTCCCTCACGGAATGCTGGTGGGTTCTGTCCTGCCTTGCTGAGGGAGAGCATGGATCTATTTTTAAAAAATGGCAACTCCCAGTTTCAGGAAGGTTGTTTTGGCTTGGACAGTGCCAACCACAAAAGTGCATTTATCAAGGGCTGGCCTCCCTTTCCATGGGCACCCAACTCTGCTGCAGGGCAGCCAGACCTGCACAGAAAATAACATCACCCTCCTCAGCCACAACTGATCTGGTGCTGGGAGCAATTCAGGTCTGATGCAAAAGATTAAAGAGGTCTGCAAGCACACAGCAAAACAGCTACTGAGGATGCTAATTACACAAGACCCTAGAGTGTTTCTTTTAATTAGAATTTATTTTTATTGCATTTAGATATATAAATGCCATTATAAATCTGCATTGCTAATTCAGTTGGCCAGCTTCTACTGTACAGGTGGAATCTGCAGACAGAAATAACAAATGCTGTGGTGGTGTCAGTTTTCTGTGGTTCTGTTTGAGAGCACTGCCACATAGAACCAGAGAATCACAAAAATCAGTAAGGTTGGAGAAGACCCCCAAGACCATGGAGTCTAACCTTTGACCAATCATCACCTTATGGACTAGACCAGAGCACTGAGTGGCACACTCAGCTTTTTCCTGAACACTTCTAAGGATGGTGAATCCAGCACCTCCCTGGGCAGCCCATTCCACTGCCCAATCACCTTCTCAGTGAAAAAATTCTTCCTGATGTCCATCAAATCTTCCTGATGCCCAACATCAGTAATCAATAATTAAACATCAATAATATTTTCAAGCATTTCTTTGACATGCAGCATTTTCATAAAAAGTTAATTTTTCAGAACTCCATCAAAATGGCATTTAAAAATCATGCCACATATTTTCCACTCCATCATCCAGGAAAGAATGAGCCACATTAGAACAAGGCAGAAATTTAATCCTTGAAGTGATTATATCAGAGAACATGAATCCTGAAAATAGGGTCATGCAGATTTTTTTCTTGTTCATTAGTCGATATAATTAGTTTGTTTAACTGTGCAGTACATAATTAGGCATATTGCTTTACAGAAGAGAATTTACAAAGGTCAAGGTCCTCAAAATTAATTAAGGAGCACTATCATTAGTCACTGATAGAGTAGAATCCAACTGATGCAGCAGAATCCAGCCAATGCTGGATAGCTTCAGTTTAAATGAGTTTACAAAATTATGATATTTTCCAAGTCTAAAGTTCTTTTTTTTTTTTTTTTTTAATTACTTGGAAGTTCACAACATTAAAAATAAATTGAAATGGCTACATATTAAAATAAATCTGGATAGAAAACATTCTCGGCATAAACTTTTTTAGACAGTCCATAGATTAGGCAGGGCACATCTTTGGGAAGTGCAGCCTGCTTGTAATGCATATAGGGCCAAACTCAGGGTGACCTGGGAGCCACAGAGGAAAATCACAGCCCTGGTTAGAGAACACCTTTGGACAGTGCTGAAATATAGAAATGTATCTTTTTCCACCTGAGAAGATGCAGCACAGCAGGTGAGAGTTTGCTTTAACTCCCCATTTCCCAGGCTGGTCAGTAAGAGCAGAAATTGAACCATCATTTTTTTTCCACGGAGTCATTTTTGGTAGGGACACACCACATGTCTTCCAAAGGAGGGAAATCAGACTGGATGCCAGCTACCCACTTAAACAATAATCATCTCAATTTTTTTTTATTATGTGAGCATTAATTTGCCAGTCAGACAAATCTAATTTAATATTACCTCATGCTCTCCCCATTAATTAAATTTGGAGAGTTTCAAATTGAATAACTGGAATTTCAATTTACTTTAAGCTTTTGGCTGACTTTAGTAGGAAATATTTACATTCATTTTATTGCAGTTTTCAGAAAGTACAGCAGCTTTTCCATAGCTGGAATTGTTACTCAATAACCACATTTTCTCCCCAGGGATATGACAGAGAGGTCTGTCAGTGGTGTTGCAAGAACAGAAGCAAACCTGTGCCAGAGGGAGTGTCCTTTCCTGGATCAAATACATCTCACTCATATTAGAAAGAAATAAGTGGTGCTACAGGACTCAGCTGTGCAGTTATTGATCTTGTTCTTACTTTATTAGCAAGGAACAATCTGACCAGGTATCTCAGTGCTCAACATTTACAGCCATGGCAAAGACTCTATCCTCATTAGTCCACATGCCTCACTCCAGATCCCATTTTATTTCATGGCTGTCTAATTGGTGCTGATTGAACTAAACTCTGACCTGTCGTTACTACCTCACAATTAGCTTTGAAATTTGCTGCTTCTACCTCAGACTTCAGCAGAGGCTGCATGTTGAAACACCTCTTTAATGCATCCAGGCTGGCACCTGTCCAGGTGGACAGCTTGCAAACCCCATTTCTTTTTCCTAAGCACTGTAGGGAAACAAATGGAAAGAGGCTGTGGGGTTTCCAGTGCATGCAAAGTGCCATCAAGGACAGAGCTGCCTCCACCAGCAGAGCCTGGTTCCTGCTCTGCATGCAAATGGAAACAGGCATAATCAAGTCAGAACTGAGATTGCTGTGTCTAATCCCTCCACTGCAAACAGATACTTCCTGCCCTGCTCCTCTGAAGAGATTTCTATTAATATGCCAAAGGCACAGGACTGTGGCAGAGACCTCCTTGTACCAAGACCTTGTTTTTACCTCCATCCCTGTGACTTACATCAGTCTGTTTTCTTTCCAGGCTGGTAGGAAGGAGGACTAGAAAGAGTGTGATGTTTACAGGTTGCTTTACAGTTACTGCAAATCCCCTTGACAAAAGCCTCTCTCCCCGTGCAGCAGCGCTGTCGCAGTGATGGGCAGGCAGCTTCCTAATTGCCCTTGAATGCTTCCAGGTTAGGCCTGACCAGCAAAGATACTTCAAGCCTAATTAGAGGCATCAAGCACGTTAGCAGGCTTACAAGCATCTTCCCTTTCCTGTCAAATTAATATTCCCTCTCCAGCACACACCCTGTGCCTGGAGATGATGGGTTATCAGCCAACACCTCGCTCACACAGCTGCCCTGGCTCAGCAAGCAGGAGGAAAAAATGCACACAAAAGATATGCTGTGCTCAGAGGAAACAACACAGCACTGCAGGCAAAGGGATGTGGGTGTTTTAGCCCTGCACCTTGGGGCTGGCACAGGGGTCACCTGTCTGCACTGAGCACTGCCCACACTGTCAGCTCTCTGTGCTGGGTGATGGCCCAGGCTTGCAGACACATTCAAGGACCAGGCAAGACCTTTATCAGTCCTAGGTCTGTTGGGGTTATGCACAGAATTCCCTCCTGTCACCTTTTTAGCTTTGGAACAAAAGCTGGTGCCTTCCTACAGCCCTGTTTCTTGTCTGAGTCCTTCTCCTCACCAAAATGCATGGGATATTTTTATTCGTGGTTTCCATAAGCTAGTCCAGCATTAGTCAAGTTAGAATCACAGAATGGTTTAGGTTGGAAGAGACCTTAAAATCCAATCCCATTCCAACTCCCTTGCCAGGAACATCTCCCACTATCCCAGGTTGCTCCAAGCCCCATCCAACCTGGCCTTGGACACTTCCACAGATGGGGCAGCCACAGCTTCTCTCTCTGCAACCTGTGCCAGGGCCTCACCACCCTCACAATAAAGAATTCCCTCCTAGTATCTGGTCTAAATTGTCCTCTGTCAGTTTAAAATCATTCCCCTTGTCCTGTCACTTCCCCCTTTGCCTTCCTAGAGGACATTTGTTTCAGGAGGAAATGATGCAAGCTCATGCATTAAGAAATATTGGGAGACACTGGTTATTTTTATTTCCCATCCCTTTGTTTCTGGAGTCTCTTTCAAGGAATCTGCAAGATTTATTCATCCAATAATAACACACTTTCATTTAATTACAGTGACAGTCCTTAGGAAGAGTCAGGTTTAAAAGAGGGAATCCTACACGGGGATTTATTCACTGCTGTACAGATTTAATAAAGGAATATTGATATAGAAGGACAGGGTGACAAACTTTCTGTCCCAATTTACTTTGCCAGTGGCTGGTTTTATTGATTTTAAATGTTGAGCTCACATTTTCACATTCAGAAAGCAGCAACACTTAATGCATCTGCAGAGAGATTGGGAACATTCATTAAACCATACACCTGGCAACCTCAAAAGCCAATTTTGAATTCATTGTGTCATGTTTTCAAGCAGATGTCCTAGCTGCACTAGGCAAAACTTTGACTGTATCTTATCCAAAATAATAAACCCAAACCACTTACAATTAAGCATCTATACTCACACAGGTGGAGAGCTCTAATCCATTTACCTTTAAAAGTAATAACCTGGCACCTGCAGGCTTTAAAGATGCTGGACTGAGCCTATGCCATATTCTGCTCGAGTTTCCAATATGGAATTTCCTATTTCAATACAGGCAATTCTAATTGGAACCTCAAGAAGGAAACACAGGGGGTTTTTTTTCATGACAGGGAGGCTGTTGCCTATTTTCAGTCAACTCCAGCAGTTCTTATTTTCAGATAAAGGACCTCATCACCTCACAAGCTGGCAAAGGGCAAGTAAACTGAAGCAAACCCCTGAAATCTCATCTCGTGCCTCACATGAGGAAGACAACACACAGTAAAAGATAGCACACAGTAAAACAGGAACACAGGCACTTTCCTTATAGTCACACTTGTACCCAGAAGGACTTGCCTTGCCCAGGGCAGAGCACAGCCAAGCTGGGTTTGCTTCAGGGAGAGCTGAGGGCACTGGTGGCCACCATCCCCAGCAGCCTGGCCCAGAGCACCCAGCCCAGCCAGGATCCCACACGGGATGTCCAGCCAGGATCACGGTGCTGAGCAGGGAATGCGCTCTGCTAAAGTTCATCTGGAGCATTGATAAGAGGGCCTCTGTCCCACCAGATTTTTCTCTCACCAGCTTCCCATGTGTTTGTGTTGGTGCACACGTGGCCCAGCTGTGGGAGCCCAGGGAGCCTCACACCTGGAGGGGAAGGAGGTGGTTTTTCCTCACCTGTGATGAAGCCCACGCAGACGTAGAGCTGCAGGATGCTGGTGCAGAAGGCAGCTGAGATCATCCCCACACCACACAGGAGCCCCCCGAACATGACCACGGGGCGGCTGCCATAGCGGTTCACCAAAATGCTGCTGATGGGACCTGGGGAAAGAGGGCAGAAGGGACCCTGAAGTCACATCTATTGACAGAGGGCATGTTTGACATAAAGCAGGTAAAGCTCTGCAATACCGATGGCCCCGGGTGCTGCTGACGGCTCCTAGGGTGAGTTCAGGGAGAAAATGGAAAAGCAGAGATTTTCCACGTGGAGATGGCAGAATGTCTATCCAATGCCACAGGTGTGGAGTCAGTGACAGCTCCTGCCCCCAGGACTTTGAAATGTCACCAGAGAAGGCAAACAGCAACAACAAATCACATGAATACAGGATCCCAGCACGAGAGCTTCTTGATTGATGATGATGTTAAACTATACACACAAAGCAGTGGTTCATATTGCGAGGCTGATATCACAAATGCTGTTGCATTTTTAATGTCTCTATTTAATGCAATTCCAATACTGCTGACCAGGACCGAAGCTTCAGCAGAACAGTTGTTAATTAAATCTTAATAGCAGCCCATGTAGGTAGAAAAGGTTTGGGATGATGGATTAGCCAGAGCTCAAAAGAACCAGTCTGGACTTGCATTTATGCAAAGAGGAGGTGCAGGGCAGTGCAAAATTATGTAAGAGGGAAATGGCTTGACAAAAATTGTGCACACTGAAACAAAGCATTGAAATCTGAGGAAGTGAAACCAGTAAAAATCAGAATCACAGTATGATTGATATGTACTGGAGGGACTTCGATGGTACCTCTGGACCAACTTCCTGCTCAAAGAAAAGCCAGCTCTGAAGTTAGAACAGACTGAGGAGTCAGAACTAGAGAAGGCAAGCTGAATAGGGAAGAGCAGTCCAAAAGCCCAAGCCATGAGATGTAAACAGAAGATTCTGTATCACTCAAAAATTCTGAATCAAAATGCTTCAAAAGTGATCCTGGAAATAAGAAGGGGTGTACAGGCAGATTTAATACCTCAATTTCCCTGGTTATTTGTGGTGCTACTCATCATACAGTAATGGTGTTTCAGAGCCCATGTGCCTGTTTGCCTTCATTCCTGCCACTTCCCACACTACCCACACACACAATACTGCAAACAGGTATTTTAAACTCACAGGCATCTCTGAAGAGTTTGGTTGTGGGACCTACCTCACCACAGAACCATGGCAGAATATTTACCTCTGCTTAAGTAATCTCAGACAGAGATAGCTCCAGAGTTCTCTCCAGATTCTGCAAACCACAGCACTCCCAATCACAGCAACAAAACCCAGAAACTCCAACACTCCCTCAGCATGGCTGACAGCATCCAAACAAGTTTTCAGCTGTCATCATGTGCAAGAATAGAAAACTGTAGGTATGGCTGGTTTAATCTGGGGAATGAAGCCATTAGAAATACTTTCCACTTGATGTCTGAGGTCAAAACACTCATCAATGAAATGCACACAAGCACAGTCTCAACAGTATCCCTGTAGCTGAGTGATCTGTGATCTGGCCCCATCAAATGCACCATTCAATTAAAATTTCTGTATGTGTATAATTACATGGAGAGTTTTTCTGCTAATCCTCTCACTGGATTCACACACGTGCATCCTTCTGCTGTACAGAGCACTGCAGAATTCAGTGAGAACTTCTGGGGAAAGGGATACATATTTCAGATCAGCACAGTGAGAAAGAGGCCCCCTTCTGCCTGGGTTTTCCCTGGTCAGGGCCTGAACTTGCATCGTGCTCGAGCTGCTCTCAGCACGTCCTGTAATTCAATAGATTGAGCCAGTGTTCCTCAGAAAGGCACCAACATATTCATCTGCAGCCTAAGGGCATGCAATTCTTCCATTTTTCAATTTTCCACATGTCCGCATTTCTGCAGAATCAATCTAATTACTCAACTAAGAAAATGTGGTTTCAATTACCTTCGCCCACTGGCAGAGGGCTTTCACCCTACAGGGTGTTGTAGCATGGAGCAAACATTTAAAGGCCACAATATTTCTGCTAAGGCTCCTCTCCTACTCTCACCTGGGACAGCTCCCATGGAGAGAAGCCCCTGCCATGAGAGGAAAACCAGAGCTGCTCACATATGTCCCCCTCTTGCAGCATCCAGCTTAGGAGAAGGGAAATAAGGATTAATGTATTGGTTTGGACCAGCACAGCAGATAATGAACTGGAAGGGGCTGAGGGTAGGGTACATTCTGAACAGCTATGGGGACAGCCCCCGTCAGAAAATAAATATTTGCATCCCAACAACTGGCTTTTCAAATGAGAGCAGCCTTTCTGTGTCCCTGGGGACACTCCATGTGTGCTGTGTCCTCAGCTCCATCCCAGCTTCCCAGCAAGCACTTGTTAAGCCATGAGACTGAAACTTTTCCCCATTCTTGTAGTGTGTGATCTCTCAGCAATGTTTTACAAGAGGTCTGCATGACCTTCAGCAAACTGCCTTCACCTGCTGCAAGCAGAACAATCAGTTTTACAACAGGAAAATCAGAGCCGTGTTTGCCAGTCCGGGTGGGGAGCTGTGCTCTCAGGGGTGTCACCTGCCTGGGCTGGGCTGAGCCCACAGGGAGCTGTGACAAAATTCAGAAGCACAGAAGCCTTTCTCCTTCACAGCCTGGAAGTGTCCAGGCTCTGTAAGTCTGTATTGATAAAGAGCCACAGCCTGCAGGATCACAGGACATGCCTGTGAGGGACAGCACCTGGCCAGCCTCAGCCACACAGAACTGGGGACCAGAGACCTCTCAGACGCTGAGAGCATCCAGTTAGAGGAGAAAACAGGAGCAGAACCTTCTCAGCCACAGAGAGCCCACAGCAAAAGCCATGATGAGCACTCAAAGTGCAGGGAAAGGTAGATCTAGCAGGAAAAGTTAGACTTACAGGAGGCACCAAAAATTCCAACCCAGAGCCTCAAACAGTGAGGAAAACGAACTTCCTTGAGTTGTTGCTCAAAGGCTGAAGGGTTTGAGACAGTCCTGAGCAGACCTTTCAAATGCCTTGAAGCAAATGCAAAATCACATCCCCAAAATTACTTCCACTTAAGTCATTTGGACCTGCAGAAACATCCACAGGCTTTAGCAGAGCAGCCTTTCAAAATCTGTCCCGTCTCTGGGTGGAAAGTGGCACACACAGTCTGTCACATTTGGGAGCTGTGCACACTTCAGCTCCCAGCCCTGCCAGCCTGGGCAGGTGACAGAGCACACACCTCACCCTGCCCAGGGTGTCTGCAGCAATCAGCATCACAGCCAGCAGCTCTGAGTGCCCTCTCCTGCCCTGCTCTGCCCCATGCAGTGTATTTCTTGAAGGGGAAGTTGATTGAACATCAAACATCAGGTAAGTTTAACAGCAGCATTGTGGGGTAGCTTCAGAAAACATCAAATAGCTCAAGTCAGGGCAGAGGACTGAAGAAGAGGGAACACAAAGCCAGCACTGCAGTTGTGGGAAATGCTAAACACAATTACTGCTATGCTTGCAGCCATTGCACAAATTAAAAGCATGACAGGCCCTGGCAGCAGGGTGGAAATGAAAAGCAGGACCTGTCATTGACCAGTTACTCAGCTGGCATGGAAATAAAGGTACTGTGTATTACCACAGAGAAACCATTTACAGCAACAGTGTGCACAGCTCAGACCCCAAGGCTCCTTCAGCTCTGATACCTGCCTGGTCAAATGTGCAGGAGCCACAGGCTCCCTGTCCTGGCATCCAAAGGAAGTCATTGTGCCCTCCTGCAAGAGGAGCTAGGAGGAGTCAAGGTGCTTTTTGCTTCTTAATTTACAGCATCAGGTGAGAACAGGGCAAGAGAAACAGCTGGCAAAGCTCTCAGAAAGCTGCCATTTACCCAGCTGGACCTTGCAGGAGCAGGCACACAAATGCTGTGCAAGTCCTTGGAAAGTCAGAGCGAGGAGCAAAAGCCATCCAGCTGCTGAGAATGTCTCCAGGGCTCTGAGGCTTCTCAGGGAGCAGAGCAGTCAGGGCTGTCCCCACAGCCCCACCACCAACACAGCACTGCAATGAAGACATTAAAAGTAGGGTTTATTTAACCCCTTGGACTCCAGCACATTCCAATGACAGCAATGCTGACTTTAGGGAGGTGTTTTGGTGCAGGAAGGGATGGCATTCCTTCCCTCCCAGCCACCCAGCAGCCACTTTCATGACCCAGTGACTTCCTCCCCTCCAGTGAACTTCCAGCCATGGCCATCCTTCATCAGCCATTGCAGGGGGACAACACAGGACAGCAGAGGACACAGAGGGGATGCTGAGCCCCATCCTGCTGCTGGCTTCGCTCAGAGCTGTGCCTGTGGCTCTGCACCTCCCCTGGCTCACAGAGACATGCTCTCCACCCTCTCCATCAGCCCATGGTAAGAGCAAGGAATGCCTGCTCAGAAGTGCTTCACTTTACACCTTCCAGAGCAAGGTGCACACCATGAGGCTTCCACTTCTGCCTGCAGTAAAACTCTGCAGCCTGGAGAGCAACAGTTTCCACCAAATATCCCCAAAAGATGCAGCTGGGATCATGGAGCCCCTGGAAGACTGATGAAATGTAAAGCACCATCCTCAGCCCATATAAATCACGCTGGTTTAGTGCCTGTCCTGTTTAAAGCCTCTCTTTTTTCAAGCCTGTGGCAGATTTCCATTCTTTGTTAGTTGATACAAGAAAGGCCATGTCAAAGAGGCTGCTCTTGGTGGCAAGAGAAACACAGAGACTCGCCAGTGGGGAATGCAGCAAGCCTGAACTCATTTGTTAGCTTGTCCAATTACTTTTCACCTTGAGTTTTGTGTTTGCAGAAGTGGAAAGGACCCTGAAGAGGAGACTGTAAAACCGTAAAGAAAAAGCAAAATACCCTGGACTCTCCTCTCTTCTCCTCCACAAAGCCAGGCCACCTTGTCATTCATTCTTTTTGAGTCACTGAACTATGATCCAGAGAGGATCATAATGCAGAGCTGGCATATAACAAGAAATATCAATCCAGACTGGCTTAAACTCTTGCAAGTATGACAGTGCTCAAAAAATAGACACCTGAATTGCCTTCCTGTTTTCCTCAGCAAGCCTTATGAATTTTTTATGAGCTGCAAAACTTCCAGTGCCGGTGTGAAACACTGATGTATTTCTAATGGGGACTAAAACATTCTTCTCTCCCACACCTCTGACCCTGTGTGTATATATATCCCTTATTTTTAAGGTTTGGTTTGTCTCTTATTTTTTTTTTTTTTTAGCTTAACCTGGTACTAATAGTATCAGTGTTCCTCCTTTCTGGTGAAACTTGTCCCGGATGAATTTCTGCTGCAATATTTCTGTGTAGCAGAAAGCAGCTGAGGCCCTGAATATCTGTAACCCAAAGGCTTCCAGCAATATGGGGTTTTTTCCAGGTTTCACAACAGTGACCTTCTGGCAGTGTAAAGTGGCACAGAGCCACTGCAAATGTTCTAAGTCTGCTTGTCAGACCGTTTGATGACCACAGGTGAAAAAAACAACAGCACTTTAAAACAGTGAACCGTGCAGACCACAGGGCTGGAAGATTTGGGACCACCAGTGCCCCCATGGCTGGGGCTGCAATAGGCAGCTCAGCTTTTCCTGCTTTTCCACTGTGACCAGTGGCCCTAAAGAGCTGTTCCTGCACAGGGACACTGGTCAGCACCAAAAGAACTGCCCAGGTAGTTAATATCTTCCCAACTATTGTGAAAATACAAATAGGAACTCAGCATGCCACGATTGCCATTGACTGTGGGGAGCCACTGGGGACATAAGAGGGAGTGCAACGTGCTCAGCAGAGAGGGAGAGAGGGGGAAATCGTTTATACTAATGGAGCAAAGACTATTATTACACCAGTAGTAAAACAATGACAGGAGCAGGCCTGCAATTTCCTCAGTAATAATCTCACTGCCTCCACGGAATAACAACACATTGCCTTTGGCTTGGTAATTGATCCACCAGGGTACCAGCCCACGGTAACAGAGCAACCTCCTCATTACCCCCCAAAGGAAAGCAAGTTCCTCCATGTTATTAACATGCTGGCAGAACCCACCAGCCTCTGGAGATGGGGCATCAGCCACCAGCTCCTGGTAACAACCTTCTCCCCCTGGCACAGCCTGAAAGGGGAAGCAGCCAGAGAAAACACAGAGCCCAGCTGCAAACATGGGGGGAAAGGGATGAGAGGGTTCAAACCTGGAGCCTCTCACTCTTTGTCATGCCAGAAGAGATTTGAGTAGCTCATGCTTTTGTTTGTGTCACCAGGGTGTGGAGAACTGCTGCTCACCCTCAGAGCCCTGCTCCTGCTTGCTCCAGATCACTGGAGAATAACTGGTGCTACCTGCTGATAATGAAGCCTAATAATTATTAGTCTCAGATGTTTGGTTCAGATGGTTTGGTTTGCACCTGTGTGGGCTGAGGGGACCACAGAGAACCAACCCTTCCTCAGGCAGTGCTGCTGGAGACTGGATGGCCACACACCAGGGACAAGTGGCAGCGAGCACACACCCCAGGTGACAACCACAGCCTCAAAGACTCCCTGCCAGACCACACAGAGCAGCTTCCAAAGATCTGTCCACACTGAAATCACCCCAGTGCCTTCTATTACATTGCAAATAATCAATTTTAAATAAGGAGGTTGAAATCCAGCACGTGCCATAGGAGCTCCAACAGCTAACCTAGCCCCAGAGATGCTTCATTTGCTTCCTCATAGGTGAGGAAAACAGTTCATTTAAGGGGGATCTGGCTGCAGCTTCAGCACAATCCCTGTGAGATGATGCATAAGACAAGCATGCAAATGTCTGGACACACATTATTCAGTCCTCAAACTGATCAGTCCTGGGGTGCTGGGTCTCCTGGGCAGGACTGGCATCATATTCAGCTGGGAAGGCAGTGAGGGCAATGATCCACTGCAGCAACCAGGCTGCAGCAATCCTCCCTCCCCTGCACCCGCCAGGGATGCCCATGGGAACACAGGGGCCCTGACCTCCCACCAGAAATACCAGAAATACATTTGCCTCAGCAGCAACCTGGTGTAAAAAAAAAGAAAAGAAAAAAAAAAAAAAAAAAAAAAAAAAAAAAAAAAAAAAAAAACAGACAAGGCCCAAGTTTCAGAAAGACAAAGTGTTCTCCTCTTTATCCAGCAGTCTTATCTGATCAGTGCTCTGGCATTTCAGTTTCCAGATTACCCAGCTTAGATGCTGCTCCTGCTGCTCACGGAGGAGCCACAGGCCAACAGCTCCCAAATTGGAGAGCTGCAGCCAAGGTCCTTTATGTCACTTCATATTTAGGCAATTAAATAACCTCTCCTGAAAGGGACAGCACTCAGAGGTTTCCCCAGGTGCAGGTTTGGATGTCACCACGCAGCAGGTCACAGCTGCTCTCCTTCACAAGGTCAGGACATCACGGTGTTGGAGCTGCTCCCCCAGGATTTCTTTAGCTGTCCTTTTGCCTTGACAGGTCTGCCTTTTATCCCTCCCACCACTGGAAGCCCAGCTGCAAAACAGGAGTTCCCTGTGTGGCTGGAACATCCATTCCTGAAGGCCAACAGCTCTTTGTTACCACTCTTCACATGCTGCTCCAAAAGCCCTGGCTGCTGGTGATCTCCAAAGGGCTTTGCCCACCCCTGGGAAGCCCTGCAGATTCCTTCTGCAGTTCCACTGGAGAGCTCATCCAGGGCCAGAGGAGCTGCAATGCTCTGGGAAAGGTGGGCACCTGAGGGAAGAAGCTTTCACATGTTTGAATTCAACTCAGGGGAAATGGATTATAACTTTTACTCTTTGCCTTAACACCGTTAACAACCCCCCAACCAAAACTCCTCACTTCCTTCTTCCTAGTTCTTATTAATCTTGGTTTTTATTAAGTCTATCACATCTCTCTTACTGCTGCCTGGTGACCTTGATAGCTCCAATGAAGGGCAAAATGATAAAGCTTTGTGACCAAGTCCAGGAACACAGAAATATTTCACCTGAACCTATAGTGCTATTATAGCTCTTAAGTAGAACAGAGCTATTTAAAAAAATAAAGAATATAAGCCCATACGTGGTGACCTTGCAGAGCTGGAGTGCTCTCTGAGAGTTGGGAGAAGTATATGAATCTGCAGCACCATTCATTACAAAAATCAAATCATTCCTCATCCAGCTTCCTTATCAAAATCCAGGGTTCCAATGGTGCTGCTACCCCGGGGATTGCCCCTGCAGGGGAAGATTTCTTGTTTCCACAGCATGGGGAGGCTGATTGAGTGGGACTCCAGGAGGTGGGGAGGGTAAGGGAAAAGGTGAAGTCCAGCATTAGGCAGCTCCAGGGAGCATCTGCCTGGGCTTGGGCCAGGACAGCAAGACGCTGGATATGCACAGCACTGTGAATAAACAGAATAACCCTCCTCCTTTTGTTTCAGGCTCCACAAAATTCCCAGGTGGGAGAGCACATGCCTAGGGAAATCCTGGTAAAAGCCCCGCTTGAGAATGAATATTTGTTGAACCAGTGTGGTAAGTACAGCAGTGGAGAGAGCTGACACAGGTGAACATAGCCTTGTCCTTGAAAAAACCCACCTCCCTGCAGTGCCTCAGTTTCCCCTTGCAGTGCTGTGGTGCTTCACAGCTATTTGAAGGCAGTTGAGATGCGTGGAGAGCCCTGGGTGGGGTCTTCTGGAGCAGAGAAGGTTTTGATAGAGTCTGGACCGGAGCAGGAGAGAACCCTGGCAGTTTTGATTAAGTTAAAAACTGCAGAATCAAACTCATTATTAATATAGTTTTACGCCACTGCATGTTGTAAGGTGCTTTCTAAACCTGTCACTGCAATTTATCATGCTAGCAGCGTAATAAAATACAGCTATAAAATTTTGGATTAAATGTTCAAGGTCAATGGTGGACTTTCAGCTTCCCTATCTCTTCCTTGCTGCTTTAGCAGATGCTCTATTAAGCACTTACCAGCTCTGGCAGAAAGTTGTTTTGGAGAAAAGATTTAGTTGTGGAGCATTTCCAGAATTAAATCTTCAGGTAACTTGATCTTTACCAAATTACAAACCGATAAATAACGAGACTAATAAACACTGTGTTGGTTTCAGGTGGAGGCTTTTTCACCAGAAACACTCTCATTTTTCTTGTGTTTGCAATATGTGGCTCTCTGATGCTGTCTTTGTAAAATAGACAGACTTACAATAGACAGATTCCTTAAATTTAATGGAAATTTGGATGTGTTAGAGCAGCACCCTGGAAATTTTGGGGGCAGTTTTACAGCAAGGTATAGTGACACTGAGACAAGACTCCACTGCAGTACATTCTGAATAAAAACAATGCATGGTGCTGGTGCCATGAGCCTGAGCTTTTCATGCATTAAAGGGCAACAGAAGCAGCACAGTTAACACCTACCAGCTGTACACAAAAATGCACAGCGATTGCAAAAGAGTGAAATTCTTCAAAATTACTAAAAAGAAGCTCCAGTGTCCCCTGGTGTAGCCCCAGCTATTCAAGCCAAGCAGCTCAAATGACTCTGCAGGAGGATTTGCTCTCTGAGCTCCCCTTGGATGATTCCTGTTATTCCATTAAAAAGATGAAGGAAGGATTTGGCCACGCAGTCACCATAAAAAAAATAACAGAAAAAAAGAAGAAAATGCAGATCCTGTCCTACTATTAAATTATTCTCTCTGTTCTGGCACATGTGGCCAGGAGTCTGGCTCATTGTTCAAGCTCTAACAGTTGGCCATAATAAAAGATATTACTTCTTCCCACAATCCTTACCTCTCTCACAGCCTTACAGGAGACCATAAGAGCTACAAGAACATTACTGCTATTAAATTAGTGGCATCACTATTTTGTATTTTTAGAATGCTTGGCTGTTTCCCCTGATGCTGAATAGGGCAACTAATTTACTAGCAAATTAATACTGCTTATCTTTTCTCTCCTGAGAGCCTCTCTGCTTTCTCTGGGTAATGGCTGTCCCCAGGGACACATCTGTGGCCTAGCTTGAAATGTGTCACCCTTAAAAGAAGGACAAGGGCAGCTCAGTTCTGTGAACCTGGCAGCACCACACAGCCCAAATCAGGAGGTGCAAAGGCCAAAGGTTTTTGGCTTTGCAATGAAATCTCTTCCTAAACAAAACCCACCCCTGTAAGTGAGGCAAAACCTTGGGAATCTTGGTGTTGTGTTGGCACAGCCAACAGTGCCCAAGAAGGCAGTTTGCAAAAAGAAGCCCTGCCCAGAGCACCTGGCAGCAGGAGGAGTACCCTGGGGTGCTCCACATTTTGGGACATTTGCTGTGTCCTCCTCACACCCAGAGCCTGTTACCTGGGTGCTGAGGTGCAGCTGAAAGCACCTTTAGGAAAGAATGATGCCATGGCCCTTGGTCCCTTATACTATCAGAGAATCATTAAGGTTAGAAAATACCTCTAAGATCATTGATCAGATCCTTTTTTCCTTTTTTTTTTTTTAATCTCAAAGAATCTGCTCCATAGTACCTTTCTATGTGTAAGCGATGAGCTCTTCACCCAAGACAATAAAAAGTAGAAACATTGTAAAACAAATCCTTCTTTTTCAGATTGATAGGGCTTCAGCCTGTGGGATTTGGTCAGAGAAAAGCAATGTTCCCTCATGCTCCTCACTCTCAAACCTCCCAGTCTGCCCTCTGCAATTGGAAATGTGGAATTGTTGAACAGGAGCTCTGGCAAGAACCAAAAGTGCCCCATCATAAAGTCCAGGCTATCCACTTTACTGCACAGTAATCTGTTTTACTACTAGTATTATAGTGACAGAATTGTTTTCTGCAACCTAGTTCAGATTAAGAAACTGGGGGATAAGACACATTAACTTCTGTAATATATATGGCCAGAGCCTCAGCTGGTATAAAACAGCTTCCCGGGGGAATTCGGCAGAAAGTGAAGGGCAGAAACAGTCCTGGCTGCTGATTTTCAGTTTCAGTCTGAAAAACTGGAACTCCTTCAGTGCTACAAGCAAAGCCTCAGGTGGTCACTGTAAATTTGCATTCATACTGTCAAAATCCACACAGCTTCTCCAGTGGAGATTCGGGTTAGTTCTTGTATTTTCAGAAAATAAGCTTCATTTGCATTATTTATGAAATGCAAACACGAGCTCTGTTACAGTGGAAGCAGCACAGTCCAAAAGCAAGTCCTTAGACTGATGAGAACACCAAGGAAACCAGGCACTGTGTCAACAAAAGCTGTGGTCAGTGAAAACATTGGCCTCTGCGTGCCCTGCCAGGGCACAGTGATGCCCCTGGGGATGGAAGGAGCTGGGATGGGTCAGTCCTCATGGGATTTCCGTCCATGGCCCACACCTGGCACCATAAAATGCACCAGTGGCCCCTCCAGCCTCCCAGGGCCATGTGCCTGATGTTTCATGATGCTCAGTGCCCCCACAGGGCTGCAGACAGCATCACCTGCACCTCACACAGCCTGTGACTGCTCTGCCTCGTTTGGGAAAGGAAGGGAAGGGATGGACGTGCTGTGGCAACAATCATCTGGTTTGGTAGCTCTGTTAGTATGTTGAAACCTTGGCGTTTTTAGAATTTCTTCCTTTTTTTTTTTTTTTTTTTTTTTTTTTAAAGATTAGCAGAAAATCCAGTGTTAAACAGCTTTTCAGCCAAGTAAATCAATCCTTGCATCCTCACAGTTCTAACAGGCACTGCCACAGAGCTAAACCTGGGCAGCTCAGAGGAGCTGTCCTTTAACGAGAATTCCCAAATCACTGGAGTCATTCACAAGCTACACTCGCTCTGGTGTTAAACGCCCGGCCCATCAGAGCAGAGGTGTTAAATACACCCCTGGGCGGGTGTGTTCCATTGGCCCCCTGTCCCATCAGCTCCCACCACTCCTGTCTGAGCACCCAGCGCCTCAGCCAGGTCACAGGGAGGATCCAACAAGCAGCAGCGTTACTCCAGAGCAGAGCAGGGGAGGGCTGGACATAACTCTGAGCAGCTGCGAGGCAAGGGACTGCACAGAGGCACAGCCACCTGCAATTCAGTTGTATCATCCCCCCACATCACCCTGCAATAGCATCAGGGAGGGTAAAGTAAAAGCTCCTGCAAAAAGGCAGAGGATGCTCAGGTGATGGGGATAAAAGTCCACTACAACATCCCAGGTACAGAGCACACAGCACTGACCTGGAACACTTGGAGAAACAGAGAAGGTGGGTTGGAAAAGGAGCAGCCGGAAGGAGGCAGAGGCGATCAGAGCAGCATTCCACCTGCCCCAGCAGCAGCTCGCTGGCCATGAGCTGAACCCCAAGAGGCACAAGCTCTCCACCTAAATTCCTGTGAGCAACTTGAGGAGCTTCCAGGTGCAGGGTTAATCTGCAGAGCATGTTCCACCCTTGGTCATGGTCAGGCACAAAGCATCTCCTCCATACCAGGGGATGGGCAACATTTTTTTTTTATTGGAAGACAAAGCAGAGCTGCCAACAACTCACAGAGGCATCCAGGGGCTCCCAGCCCACACGTAAATACTTCGGCACATTTATTGCAGCCAATATTTATGGCACATTTATTATTATTGTAATGGGACAGCCAATGGGACAGCAGTGCTGGCACAAGGAGGGGATGTCTCTTTCTAAATCACTGCTTGGGTTCTGCCCTCCAAGTGCTCCATTTGTGGGTTCTTATATAGGAACTCAGCCTTTGCAGAGCTCATCTCTGTAGGACTAAGTCTGGGTTACAACAGACTGGATTACAATAGGTTCTGACTCAAGCCTTGCTTCCACCTTACAAAGTTATATAAAACAACTTTATTTTCATTAGCAACTGTGTTCTTCAAAAAGCACTATGGTGCATTATTAAGGGAAAAAAAGTTTGTAAAAACAAAGATTATTTTCAGAATTTCTTTAATAGACAGGATAAATATTGATGAAGCTTTCTGCAATTGCAGAGTGGTTCCTGCCCACCTCCAGCTGAAGATTTAATCAAGGGCAGCCCATGTATTTCATTCAGTCATGAAAGTGATGTTGAAATCATAAAAAAGAGTGAAGTTACATGCACTGCTTTACAACTGTTAAGAATGACTGGCGATTTCATTGCTGTGATTATCAGCTGCCACAATAAATAAGCAGCTACTCCGTTTATTATTCTACTCCACACTCAGCTCTGGCTGAAACCCAGACCCAGTTATCTCACACCAGCCTATTCTCAGGGCGTTTTCCCTGATGCCCACAGAAAGTTTTCATAGATAACCTTCTGATTTCTGGGTAGGGAGCACCTCAGGCTCCACATATGACTTGTCTGCCTAAACAAACATTTGGAAACACGATCAGAAAGTAAATCTGCTGATGAATCCCGTGCAGATGGGACACTGGGGTTGCTCCCCCTCTGCTCTGGCCCGGAGCGGAGATTTTGGGCTCGTTCCTGCTCTTAGAGCACCCCGTGCCCCGGTGCAGGGTCACTCACCTGCACCGTACGTCGTGGCCAGCATGATGGAGGAGACCCACGCCACCTCGCTATAGGACGTGCCAAAGAAATCCTGGATTTCTTTGAAGAAGATGGCCAAGCCTTTGGGGAAGGCGTAGGCGAAGCCGATGGAAAGGAAGGCGCCGAAAACCACCACCCACCCCCAGCCACCGTCCGGCGGGCCGGGGGCGCGCCCCGCCTCAGCCGGGGCCGGCATGGCCGGGAGCCCTGGAACACAAAGGGGGGACGTGCGGGGTCAGTCCTGGGGTGCTGCTCCCCTGGAGCCCCAGACTCCAGATTCTGCTCCCCTGGACCTTCATTCCCGGGATGCTGCTTCCCTGGACCCCCAGTCCCGGGATGCTGCTCCCTTGGACACCTCATCCCAGGATACTGCTCCCCCCATCCTGAAATTCTGCTCCCTTGGACCCCAAATCCTGAGATGCTGCTCCCCTGGACCTCTAATCTCAGGACTCTGGTGGCCCAGACCTCACTTTGGGGTGCTGCTCCCCGTGTCCCCAGCCCACCTTGGCTCAGGTGAGTCCCGTGGCGCCCACCCGAGCGCCTTGCCCGGCCGAGAGCCGCCGGGGGACGGGACGGGGCAGAAACGCCACGTGGAACTGGGCGAAAGCAGAAACAGCCGCTCCAACCCTCTGCTCCGCCCCCACCAGGTGCCTGCCGAGCCCAGGGACAGGCGTGGGACACTGGGGGACACTGGGGGGACACGGGAGGGACACCAGGGGGACACGGGAGCCGGCGGCGGGACCCACCTGCGGAGCGCGGCGCTGGCGCGGCTCTGCCCGCGGGACGGGACGGGGCGGGACCCGCCGGCCCCGAGGGGACACGCTCCGAACCTCCCCCGAGTCACATCCCTTCCTCCAGCTCCCTGTCCCCTCGTGTCCCCTCGCCTCCAGCCGAGGCGGCAGCGCCAGTCACTCCGCGGGCGTTAATTAAAGCACCCTCGGTTACTTCAATGCGAACTGTTCTTTTTGACTTCCCCTGTGCTTCCAGCTGCATCCCTCCTCTTTTCCGTACTAAATCCCAGCTCTTTTCTCCTCCGTACTAAGTTATTTGCTGATCTCCCGTCCCTAGACCACACCATCGTGATTAAAAATAATAATAATAATAGTAAAAGGAGAGTGAGTTTTTACACGGGTGGATGCTGATAGGACAAGAGGGATGCGGTTTTAAACTGCAAGAGGGAGACTTAGATTTGATGTTGGGAGAAAATTCTTCAGTGTGAGTGTGACAGGGCATTGGCACAGGTTGCCCAGAGAACCTGTGGGTGCCCCATCCCTGGAAGTGTTTGAGGAAAGGTTGGATGGGGCTTGGAGCAACCTGGGACAGGGGGAGGTAGCAGGGGGTTAGAACAGGATGGGCTCTAAGGTCCCTTCCAAGCCAATTCAGATTTCTATCATTCTGTGATCGTTGCAGACTTCTGCCCCTGTTCATGTTCACCAGTTTGCTGTGTATCCTGATTTTCACATAGAGCTCTGGTTGGGAAAACATTAAGCAGTGTTTGCTCTGGCTGGGAAGGTGCAGTTTCACCACAGACCTTGTATCTTACTCAGCTTTGCCTCCCCCTGGCTTAGCTGACAGCCCTCTGCGTGCCCCATTTTTCTACTTGCACTATGAAGCAACTGAGAGGTGGAAAAATCAGAGCCTTGCTCTGCAGTTTACCTGGCACAGTCAGTCTGAAGCTTTAAATTCTCCTCACAACACAACTGTGAGATGCTTTATTGCTGCCATTTCTTCCTTCCTATAAAACTGAGCAAACTCAAAATGACCAAAAACCTTAACTCTCGGCTGTGGGGTCACAGCGTGATGACTTGGAGAGTTTTATTTTGGTAGAGCCCTGACCCACGTTATGGGCTGGGGGGATACCAGCATTCAGTTGTTCCAGCAGCTGCTTTCTGTGTTCTGTTAAAAATCAAAAATAAGACCAAAAGAGAATAAACACACTTAAGATTGAACTTGGCACATCCTTAGCAGCAGCATGGAAGATGGGAGGACAGATGGAAAGCCCAGGGAGCCGGGGGATGAAGAAGCAGGTACAACTGCAGCCATGGATGCTACAACTGTCAGCTGGAAACTCAGAATTCCCTTGTCCAGAACTACTAAAATTGTGTGTCATGCTAAAGAACAGCCCCTGCAGCCAAGCCCAGCAGGACACCTCTGGGTAAACTTCCACACAAACTCGTGACAAACTCAGAACTGGAGCAGGAAACCAGCAGCAGCAGGTATTGGGGACAAACAGATGATTTCTAAAGATGTCTAAATGTTTTTGTGCTGCTGTTGCTGCTCTGAAGAGAAGCTCACATGCAAAGCACAACAGCCCGAGGGCAGAGGGTGGGACTGACACTGGAAATCCTGGGCTCACGAGGTCAAAAAGGACTTGCTAGCGATTTGGGAGTGTTGGGCTCGTCTCACAGCAGCTGCCTGTGCCAGTGCTCCCCCTCCATGACGGGATCGCAAACTCTCCCCGGGGATCAGGCTCTGCTTTCTCATCCACTGACAGCAGACTCTTCCTGGAGGGCAGGTTTTTTAATTTGCTGGCAAGCAGCAAGAAAATTGATTAAAATTGCAAAATACCTTTTCAAATGACTCATTTCCCTATCACAGTATCCATGTAAATAAGTGACTGCTATTGTAATTCCCAGTGTCTGCTCCAGAGCTGTTCAAAGATGAGCACACCAGGAAAAGGGGCCAGGAGGAAAGCAGAATCCAAAACTCTTCCTCTCCCCCCGTTTTCCAGCCTTCACAAAGCCTTCTGTGACAGCTCCCAGGTCATGATTTTTTGATCAAATGAACTAACACCCTTTACTTCTTGAAGCACAAGGTTTGATGAACAATATTTCAAATCACAGAACCACAGAATGCCTTGGGAGGACAGGGACACCTTCCACCAGACCAGGTTGGTCCAAGCCCCATCCAACCTGGCCTTGAACATTTCCAGAGATGGGGCAGACACAGTTTCCCTGGGCAACCTGTGCCAGGGTCTCATTTCACCCATATAGTGGAGCACATAAGTTCCCCCAAAAAAAGTTATTAGTGAGGGCAACTTGAATGTTTTTTCTTGTCTTGGAAAAAGAGAAAAAAACAGGGTTGGGGGAAAACCCCTGGGCGCCCTCAAGAATGAAAACCGTTTCTATTTATTTTCAGTGTACCACTTTGGTATTTGGAAATAACTTTATTCAGTGCCTTTTATGCAAAGCAGTTTATAGCAGCCAAAGGTAAGAGCTACAACTCTATAATTCCAACAGAGTTTTTCCTTCATTGAGTCTTTGCAATTCTATTAAAATCTTTAGAAATTGCTTCCACATTAAATAAAAAAATCCATACCTAGCTCTGCTGCTTGAAAACAGCACCTGGTAAGTGCCAAAAGAGGTACTTCTGCACTTCTTTAAAGGGCCTTTAATGGCACACCCCATTTCTTAAAACTGCTCTATTGTCATGTTCCTTTTGCTCATAAAATGCAGTAGCAGTGAAAGCCAACCCAAAACCACAGTTAAAATGGAGCTCCTGAATTAATGAATGAGAATATAGGCAGCAATTTTCTGGAAAGAAAATAAAAATTTAAAAAAAAAATCTGCAATAGGGCTGGACCCATGGGATACCATCACTGGAAGATGAGAATTCCCTTCTCCAGAAATACTAAACTGGGTGCCATTCTAAACAACATCCCATGTAGCTGCCTTGTGTGACCTGTCTTAGGAGAGAGACATCCCAGTCCTCAAAAAACAGGCCCATTTATTTATGTTCCTAATAAAACTCAACTTTTTCCAAGGGATCAATCCATACAAATACAGAGAAATCCTTCAGATTTCAGGTCACCAAAATGCTTGGCTCTGGACTCCAAGCAGATGCCACCAGAAAATGCCAATTTGGGGACAAAGCATCATTTCCCAGAATTACCCTTCTACCTTGTGTTCTCCCCACCACTGAGCATGACCAGGCTGATAAAACACATTCCTCAGTGTTTAGCTACAAGATTCCAGCATTCAGGGATTTAGCACTAATATTTTCATGCCTGGGCTTTTAATTAAAGTGAACCTAACTCTGGCTGGTGGCTCCTGGGGCTCTGGGCAGCAGGAGGGGTGCAGGCAGCACCCAACCAACACGTTCCAAGTGGCCTGTGTTGGTCAAACATGGTCAATCCACATCCCCTGACATCTCTGTGGCTGTTTGGAAGGGGAGAATCTTTAATTTCCATGCAGCCTCTTTGCTGCTGTGGGAGATGTTCTGCTGCAGGCAGAACCACCAGCCCCTCACCCCCTGCACCTGGAGATGGGGTGACATTTGCACAGAGCCAAGTGACATCAGTGCTGGCACCAAAACCACCTGGGACACTGGCAGAGCTTCCTGGCTTTGTTTTTTACTGAGTAATATGTTTTACAAGGAGGTCAAGGAGAGGTCAAAATAGAAAGTTATGAAATGTCAAACTTGCTTTTTGCTAAACCCCGGTATTAATAGCGCGAAGGGCAGACAGGGAGAGGGATTAATGACATGAAATAAGTTTCTCCAGAGCCAGGAAACCTCTCAGACAGCCCCAGCCCTGTGTCTGTGCCATCAATCCAGCTAGGTGCATGAAGCATCACTGCAGGATGTGCTGGTTTCCTGGAGAAAACAGAATAAACCAAGCAGCAGCATCACTTCTTCTGTTTTTCCCTTGTTGCAGGAGTTTAATCAGCAGCTCAAACCAAAACATTCTTGTTGGTAAAAAGATGGTGACAATTAATCTAGATCTAATAACTGGAATGTTTTCACTGGGGAATTAAAACAAATTATTCCTTTGCTATTGCATCTTTGTCTCATTTACATTTTAATCCCAGAAGGATCTTCCTCTATTATATTTGGAAAATGATTCCACAGAAAGAGAAAAAACAAAAACAACCTGAAGTACTCAGAGATGCACCAAGAATTTAGCTATTAACTTTTATAGCAGAAGGCTGGTTATGCCAAGTTCTAAATGGCTGAAAATGAGGAGAAACGCTGTGGGTTTTTTTCCAAACACTGCTGAATGCAGAGCCTGAAGGCATTTAAGATTGTGCACACAAAGACAAACAAACAGCTGGGGCAGGAGGTTGTGTTGAAGGTGTAATTACACATTAACCAGAGCAGAGCAGGTCACTCTTGCATTTGTACTGAAAGTAAAGGGGACTCCACTGGTGACACTGTGCAGAGAGAATCCTCTGCCTTCCCCACCCTGTGGCTCTCCAGTTCCAGACTCAATCTTTGTTGTCCCTGCTGTGAGGTTTTACCACAGGATAACGAGTCCATATATTTTTGCTCAAGGTAAATACATAATGAACAAAGATTCCTTAGTGCTGCCAAAATAGAATCAGTGTGGTATCCCACCTTATTGCAGTCTGTCTTACCCACTTAGCCTGCCTGGGATTTTTGCTGGAAATATTCTTGTGAGGGTTTCCCTACTCCCTTCAGTGAAAAGGAACCAGGTGAGCAAAGATCTGCAGCTTAGACTGCCAAAACTAATCTGGTGAATTGTGACCCATCCAGCCCCTCCACAGGCACCATCTCCAAGGCATGGCCCTCAGCAGCTGTGCACATCTGGGCCCAGGAAACCTCTGCTGCCTCCAGCCCACTTCCAGGTAAACTCTCAAGTAGCTGTGAGCAGGGCAGAAAAAGGATCAGCTGCCTCAAGGCCACCTGAATACCGCTTCACCAATTTTTAAATCAACAAGCTTTAGATCTCTTTAAACCCTCATGATGGTTGAGAGAGGACAGATATTTCAGGATCACCATCAAGAGTGATTCCCACTCCAGAGCAGCACAAACCTGAAACTGCACAATGTCAACTGAGCCTGGTTTGAGGGTTAGTGACCTGGGGACAGGGGGATGTCACAACACTTTCCAAGTAGTCTCTGGAACACTATTGTTTGCAGATCATAGTACTCCTGGTCATTACATAATGCAGGTATTTTCCAAAAATATTAACCCCACCTCACCCAAGTTTTAAGATGATGGAGGGACAGTCAATTAAAAGTACAGAAAAATATCATAAAGAGGCAGCTGGGGCTTTTGTATGGGATTTGGTTCCCCACCAACTAAAATTGTGACAAGTGACTGTAACTCCACAAGGCTGTCTCCTCTGGACATGAGTTTCCCCAAGAACTCTCTCTCTAGGACTGCAGTGCTCTAGGAGCACGTGCTGCTGTTTGCTGCACATCTTTGATCTGCTTCAAGGACAAGGACGGTCTGAGCAGGAGCCAGTCTCAGCTGGCACCTCACAGGGCTTGTCACCAGAGAGGTTCTGGGCTGGTGAGAAGCAGGACAACAGGATCAAGTCTGCAGCTCCTTGCAACACAACCAGCTCCTCCTGGTGAGGTGGAGGAAAGCCAGGAAGTTCCTCATCACCCTTCAAATTCAGTAAAACTCTGGGATATGGAAACAAGAGGCAGAAACAAACCTGGGAGTAGCTGAGTACAGACATCACAGGGTGCAGAGAGCTGTGTGTAACATCCCTGTGCCCTTAACACAGGGTGATGCAACAGGCAGGATTGCTGGGGGAAAGCTCAGCCAGGCTCCTGGGCCTGAGTTCTCTGTGTTGCTTTGCCCTTCTGGCTGACCATTGTCCAGAAGATCAAGCAGGATGCTTTAGCATTAACTTTCAAGGTCTTACATGGAGAGTTCTTAAGGGACTTGCTGAACTTCTGACATTGCACATCCCTTTTGCCCCACAAGAACAAAAACAGGAGACTTTTTGGTCCAAGTGTGGTATTTACTCAAGCCTGCTGCTGTAATCCCAGGCTTACAGAGTGACCTTCCCTAGAGCCCCTTAAGTTCCACAGAAATGACTCCTTGTGAGACACGCTCAAGGTTTACAGGGCACTCCATTACTTCCCATTCCTGGAGACCTTTGGGGAGGGCCCCTTTCCCAAAAGGCTTGAGGCTGAAATTTGCCAGGCTGCTAGTGCTACAGTTCAGCAGGTCAAGCAGCAGCTGAAAGATGAAATCGTGGCTCCACTAAAGGTGATGGCAAGATGCCTGATGGCTTCCATGCATCCCAGGCTTTACCCAAAATTTCAATTCAATGTTCGTTGAAGCTTCTTTTTTCCCCTTATTTACTCAAGTGCAGGCTGTCCTAAGCAACTGTTTTATACACAGATAGCTGCAGATTTTCTGAGCACTATAAAATAAAAGCCGGGGCTTGAAGGGATCCCCTGCCTTCCTTCAGCCACTCTGGGCAGGCTTTGTTGGTGCTTTCCTCCTTCTTCAAGCACAGCATGTAACTTCACTGGGTGCTACAGAATTGCTGCAGACTTATGCTGCTATAGCTGAAAGGAAGATCAAACTGAGTATTCAATTACTTATGCACTCAAAGGTATTTATTCCCTGAGATGAAACTCCTGAATCTGTTATTATTGCCATTCCCTCTTCTATTACTATTAGCATGCAGCTGCTTTCAGATCTACAGAGATGTCAACACCAGTTACTGGCAGCAAAACTGACAGATGAGAACATGACAGGGAAATGTTTAGAATTATGAATCATGTGCAAAAACAGATGAGACACTTGATCTTCCTTAATTCTAGAAGAGTACACAGGGATTTTTTTTTTTCCTCAGATTTAGGTTTTTCCAAGATCTATTTCAGATGCTGCAGTGATTTAAAAGCTGAGTGAGATGAAGAGCAACAGACCCCCAGAGAGGAAAGGTGCTCTTGGAGCAATGAAGGTGTTTGTGAAAGGGACAGGACCCCCTACCAGCCCTGAGCTCTTGGCCCAAAGTCTGGGTGAATAGAAATGCAATGCTGAAAAGGAAAATTCAACTTGCTTCACAGCATCTTGTATTTTCCTGCTTGTGCTGCAGCCTCCTGCTGTTACAGTGGCATCTGGGAAAGTCAGGCACTTGCACACACAGCTGCAGTTTATAATAACAGCTCTGCAACAAGATGGTGTCATCAGAGTCTGTATCAAAAGATGGGAAGATTAGTGACAAAGACACAATTCTGATACTGTAATGGCTTCTTCTTGAATCAATACCACAGCCAGCAGTTCCCTTGCTGTCCTCTCCCTCACCTCCATCCAGATGTCAAGGGCCCTCGCTCAGGGAATAAAAAGCCAGAAATCCCAACCACTCTGAGGCAATGTGTGGTGCTCAGTTTCAGACACCCAGAGGGCCCTGAACAGCCACCCTCAGGAAATGAACCCTCTCACTGGATCTCTCTTCAGTCTCTCACTGACTCTATCAGCCCTTCTCAGCTCCTGACACAAAAGCACCAGAGCCAAACACAGCCAGAGGATACACAGCCATTGTTTCAAGGGAAATCAGTGTTCAGTAGAGCTGCTGGTTTTTTCCTCCTGGAAGTGAACCCTTCTGTCCATCTGCAGCAGAGGGCACAGCCCAAAGAGCCCAGGGAATGTGGGCTCACTGACAGTCTGATCCACTCCAGCCAGACTCAAAAATGCTTTTTCTGCAAGCAGCTCATCCCTCACACTCCCTGGTCACGTCCTTTCACCTTAAACCGTCCCACACCAGCTCCTGTTTTTATTGCCATGTAAAACCAGTTCCAAAGGTCCATAAGTGTGTGAGCCTTCTGTACACAGGGTGCACCCCTGATCTTTGCAATGAGTGACCCAGGAAGCCTCCAAACCACCCTGTCCTGAAGGCCAGAGGGTACCAAGAACACCCCTCCACCTACATTATTTGTAATAGTCTCCCCCAAAGAGCGTCAGTGACTTGTTTTAGGAAGAATACAGGTTTGAGTAGGTGTGAGGCCACTCACACTTGGGTGGGCTATTCTTGTGTTCTTAAGTGTTAATCCTTTTACCTTTCACCCTTGCAAAACCAGCTAAGAGCCGCCAGGATCTGCCAAGAGCCCAGGAATGACTGCCAGCAGCTGCACCTCACAGGCATCAGCAGCCTAAACCAGATGATCTCTACTAACCATTAACAGCAAGATTAACCAGCTGCTCAGACCAAAGTGACAGACCGATAACCTGGAGACATCCCTCAGGGAACATCCATTTGATGATTTCATTATGAGGACAGTAGAGACCTTCCCACAACAGCAACTTTTGCAGCCAAGGTAGAGGTACCCAGTGAACATTTTAGTTTGAAGAAACCGGTGAATGTATTTGTTCTTAGAGAAAGATTCTGCAGAGAAAAGTCTAAAGCATCATCCCTTATTTGAGGCAAGATTTTAGCAACAGATTTAGGGAAAAATATATTTCAATGCTGTCTTGAGATATATGGGCACATATTCTACGTCTGTACGTCAGCAAAACTTGGGGTTTGAGTTTCAGTGGATTCTCTGCAATCAAAAGTACAATTCCCACATTTTTGTTTCAAAAGGAAAGACAAGAATAGGAGCAGAACAAAAGACTAAGTACACTGAAATAACTGCCCAGACTCAAATAATTCCAAGCCTCCCCTCACCCACGCATAGCAAGATTTCTGATGAAATAATAATTGATGACTTCATACGTGTTGGCAATAAAAAACTCAGCACTACTGGTTTTCTCAGTTTTGGCAACATATATCATCAGAAGACAGAAAGCCAGACTCAGAGTTAGCATTTGCCAGGAACTTTCTTAAGGAAATACATTTTCCTCTTTTGGTGTAGAGATCAGATCTTCTCTTTCCAAAGGGAGATACAGCCTTGCTTCACTTACCTCCTCCATAGGTGGTAGCACACATGATGGATGTTGTCCAGGCAATCTGGCTGTAGGAGACGCTGAAAACAGCCTGGATCTCTTTAAAGTAGATCGTGAAAGCTTTAGGGAAGGTAAATGCAAACCCAATTGAGATGGAGGCTCCAAACACCACAGCCCAGCCCCATCCACCGTCAGGGGGGACATAGCCCAGGTCTGAAAGCACTGGAGGAGACATGGCCAGAGCAGATTCCAGAGCAAACCCTGCTGCCCGGTGTCCTGCAGAGCAGAGGAGATGTGTCTTGTACAGAATGTTCACAACATGTGGTCAGGCATCATTCTAAAGCAAATTAAAATGATTTTGAGGTACAGAGAATCACCCACTCTCAAAGACTTAATCCTTTTGCTGCCTTTTACCAGTTCTGTTGTTCAGTTCTAACACAACCAAGATCACCCTTCCCTCTGCAATAACCCTGTCCAACTCTTCCATCTGTATTTTAAATACATACCCTCAAAATATTCCCATGGCCTCCTCAGTTCCAGATGAAGTCAGTGCCTCCTCTTTGTGTTCTCTGCCACATCCAGCCTGTGGCTGTGTCCCACCTTGGGGGATGGCTGCTGGAGGTTACTCCTGTCCCAGTCCCTCTGGAGAGAACCCAGTGCTGTGGTTGTAGCTTTTTTAGGGTGAATCCTTCACTGTGTAGTTTTCAGATGGAGATGGAAGTCGTTATGATTTCAGGTTATTCCTGCTTAAAAGAAGAATCCTCATGATGTAAGCAGCAGGTGAACAGCCCCACAGTGGGCCCAGCTCCCCTGTTCCGCAGGGGGACAGGGCTCTCCTGGCTGTTGCTTCCCTCAAACCAACAACCAAACTGAGAAACTGCTTGCGAAGGGGCTGAAGTTCCTTCCTGCTTATGGGCAGCAATTCCACTCGTGCCTGATGCCTGCCAGGTTAGCAGATTATGCTCAGGAACAACACAGATCAAAGAGGGCATTCACTCATTTGCATTCTTCCCATTTTCCCTGCTCATTAAAACAAAATGAGGATAAAAAGAAAAAGAAGTAAAACATGTGTCCTTTTGGTGACTCTTTCAGATATATCACAGATGAGTTTTGGAATCCCTTTGCAAAACAGTCAGACCTCTATTGAAAACTTTCAGGCCTGTCCCAAAAGATAATTGCTGATTTTTGTTCTTGTCATGGCCTTCCTTCACTGCCTTTTTTTTTTTTTTTTTGTCAGAGACAAGACCATTCATCTCCATTTATTTTTAATTGAATGAACTTTATTTAAGCCCATGTTCAGGGCTCTAAAGGCATCACTGCTTGTTCTGGAGGCCCTCAAAGGGTGAGGGGATCACCACACACCTGCTCCATCCTCATCCCTGGTCATCCTCTCCCAGCCCCTGTGGGTGAGGAATCATGGTCAGATCCAATCTAACAGGGCAGAGATTTCCCCAGAGGTGGCTCCAAGCTTTGATCCACTGAGACCCACGAGAGGATTCACTGCCACTTACACAGAAAAACAGAATGGTTTGGGTTGGAATGGACCATAAAGATCATCCAGTTTCAACCCCTTTCCAAGGATTTCAGTGGAACATGAGAGGAACTTGACTGTAACTGGAAAAATTATTAGCCTAAAATGCTAATATTTAATAAACCCAGTCTTTAAGAACTCTTCTTTCTATCTGGATAATATCCAGGATGGCAAGTTGTTGGGTTTCCTGAGATTTCCTTGCTATATCAAGAGATGACCAACTAAGTCTTTTACAATGAAATGATAAATAATAAAGGAAAATGCCCAGTTACACTATGAGGGATGCTATGTTTTTATTTCAGGATCAAGCAAGATTATACTTGTAAAGTTTCTCTTGCTCTGATATTAGGTAATAAAATGGTCTGATAGATATTCATGAAACATTATTTTTCCCTTACAGGTATCCACAGTATATGGAACATTCTGATGCAGAGTCTGTTATACCCTATCATCTAAGCTTTTCCATAAAAAAGAAATCATTTTCTTTTAGAATTACATTAACTCCACTTCATTACTGTAGGATGAGATTTTAAAAGGAAAACCCAAGTTAAAAAGTAATAGTGGTGATGTTGGAATGCCTTGTCTGTTGATGTTTAAGAGATCTTATTATTCATCAAATTGCATTTCATTGCACTGCTTCTTTCATTCTACCCAGTTTAAGCCATTTGAATATTATGGAGAATACCAAGCTCCCAAAAATATCGACATATACTAATGATTCTGAAATTAGGCAAAATAAAACTGCTTAAGGGGTGGTTAGAGTGAGGACATGTTTAACATTCTATTTGATATTATTTAACATTATATTCGCTACCCAAATTGAGGATATGCAAAATTCTCAGGCTCCTCAAATCCAATGTTTTTGGTAGTCTTTTGAAAAAGTTGATCCTGTACTTTATATGGGATTAAAAAATAAGGTTTTTTTTTATTACCGCCAATTCTAAAACTATGAATAATTATACACCACCTTTAGAAGTCTTACAGAATGAATATATTTGTGCATTTAATTAGATTTTTTTGTTTAATGAGAGATATATTGAGAAGACATTAGCATAAAATCAGATTATGGTATCAGAGCATTGTCCAGCTTCTCTATATCAAGGCAAATTAATGCAGAAAACCAAAGAGGGAAACCAAAGTTAAATGAAAATATAGGATACAGTCAAAAATAAAAAAAATCACACCAGCTGACTCTTACTTCCCCAACTGTAAAACAAGGTTTCCAGAGGAAGATTTAGCGGAATCCAACTGTGGGACTATAAAATTTGGGATTATTTTTAGCAGGTTTAACAGCCTGAGCCATCAGCAGACTGATACAGTCTGATTAGCAGTTATATAGTCCCAGTCTCCCCTCGTTTCTCCTGTGACATCCTCTGTGGTTTGTGGAACACCAGCACCAAGGAGAGCCCAGGACCATTCTCCCACAAGGATTACCCCTTCTCTTACCACCCTCTTAACCACAGCTTCGTAAATATAAAGCAAGAGCTGTCTTTGTCTGGCACAAATTTACTTGTCAGCTCTCTCAATTGACCCCTGTTTCCTTTTGGTGAAGTTAAAAAGTCTGGATGTCCCATTTCTCCCTGTATTTTTCCACTCCCTGAGGGTTTCCTGCTTAACTCCTGTTAGTTATTTAGACTTACTCTTTAGACAGGTGTTCTGGATCTTTTTTCCACTATTCTTCAGGGCTCCTTTTCAGGGATCTCTCTGAGTCTACTAACAGCAACTTGGAAATAAAGGAATTCCAGCTCTCTTGCACAATCAAGGCCCTTACATCTCAATCCAGCTGACATTTACCATCTTCTTTCCCTGATTTATTGAACTTCTGTCTTTTGGAAGCAATACATACATTCAAAATCATTCTGTATCAGATCCACTGGGAACCACTCTTGGATTGTACAATTATTTTTCTACACTGCTTGTTTTATTTGTCTGGTTTTTGGTTTTTTGGAGGTTTTTTTGCTAAATGAGAGCATCATGAAAAATCAAACCTGAGTCTAACAAAAGCTTCACCTGCTGACTCAAGGACTCCCTGGGGCCAAGATTCCCTCAACCCAAGCACTCACTGACTATTTGAACCCTGGGCACTGAGAATTTTAGACTTTCTGTGCTGACAGGCACTGACCCCAAGCAAACATTGCATTTGACCTGAGGCTGTGGAGAAGGCTCCCAAAATTGAGTGACAGCACTGGGATTATGTGTGTGTAGTTTGAATAAAAGTGTGTAATATCACAGGGTGGGAAACTTAGAGTTTAAGGTTTTAGAATATAGTAATATATATATAAAGCAAGATGGAGGTTTCAAGATGTAGGTAAGTCCTTCTTTTTCACCTTCTTATCCATGGGTCTGGGTGGTGTTTTGTAATCGGATAGAAAAGTCTGCATTGTGGGCCATGGGTGGTTGGTTGTTGGGTTAAAAGTAAAAATAATTTAGGTGTCATTTCTTATTTGGACACTTTATCCTTAAAAGGCCTTGTAGAGACAGAGATAGGGCTCCATTTTTAGCTTGTTAGCTCAGGGTGCTGCAGAACTCACAGCTCGTGAGACTGTAACATAGATAAGGATTAATAAACACCTGAGTCCATGTTTATTAATCCTTATCTATTAAGAAACACCATCTCATGCATTTAACCCCGACTCTAGCAAAAAAAAAAAAGGAAGATAAAAGGCAACAACTGACCACTGTCCCATGGGCTGCTCCAGGTGTGGCCGAGGCAGGCACTGCTCCCGCTCCCATCCCTTGGGAATGCTGGCTGCTGGCCCCACTGGGAGCCACCTGCTTGCTTTTAAAGCCATCTGCTGGCCTGCATCCCCCACCCCAGATGCAGCTGAGATCAAAGGTTGAGTTCAGAGGCTCCACTCTCTCTTGGAACACCCACCTGTTAGACCCAAAGGCTGGTGTGTCTCACATTAACTCCTCTTGAACGGGGGTGGTCCTTTCACTTGTCCTGGAACAAATCCAGGACAAACTCTCCATCCGCTGGGCTCGGAATGCTGGCATGTCTCAGCTGCCTGTGGATGCTGATAAATTATTTGTCAGGTATTGCTTTTCCTTGTACATATTAACTTATTTTTCCTTCACAATGTATTTTTTGCAGGCTCTGCTCCCACTCTTGTCCAGGGAAATTTGCATATGGAGGTCTTTGCCCATCCTGCTACAGGCATTTTATACTCTTCTGCCTGAAGTTCTTCTGCATGACTTCTGGGTCACCCAAACCCCTGCATCAGATTGATTTTGATCATCCAAGAGATGAAGTAGTCGACAAGCCACAGCAACATTATCAAGGGTTAAACGTCACTCTGGAATACAACAGAAAAGATACAAAAAAGTCCTGAATTTTTTACCAGTAACCAGTCAACCAGCAGTTGACTTGGACTATTAAACCAGTAACATCCACAACATGAGTCCATGCTTTTTGTAAAGATTAATGTAACCCAATTTCAGTAGGAATGTTTCCACCAGGCTTAGGTTGCAAATCCCCATTTGGGGGATTTAAAACATTCCCCTGCTGTGTTTATAATCCCAACGCTGCAACGCACCACTGAAGCACAAAAAAAAAGAGGAAAAGAAATATAAGAGAAAAACTACTGATTGTAGGTGGGCCATGGAAATGTTTTCATCCAATATGAGTAGAAAATTCATCAAAAAGTAAATGGAGACAGAAAATTGAAACATCCAAGTCAACTTTGCCAGTCAGCATCTCCTGTAGCTTGTATTTCCTGCCTGCAGTCATCCACACTCTTCCATATGGCCCCAGCAGAAACATCTGCCTTGCAAGGACACAATAAATGCCCAAACCCCCACGCAAGTTCCCATTTTGCATTAGCACAAAAGGCTGCAAATGGTGCTCTCCCAGCCAGCTCAGACGTTCCGCTCACAACACAGGACACAGAATATACATGTCCCGTTTAAAAAGATTTTCTACCAGGCAGTTGTAACAGCTTGATAAAAAAGTCTCCAGTGGTCAAAAGACAGCAAGATAAATTCTGGGGAGAAATCCACTGAGGGCTATTAAACACAGAAATGTCACCTCTGGCATTGCAGATGGCAAATTGCTGGAGCCTGGGGAGTATTGACAGGCAGCTCCATGCTTGTGCCCCCAGACACCCACCATTAGTTCAGAGTCAGGGAGAGAATTCCAATTCCTTGGGCTGATCCATCTTGTGGTTCAGGTCTTTGTGCCTCACCAGTCAAGGCTCCTACCAGTTATTCTCTCTAAAAATGTTGTACAGCCAGAAATATAACAAGCATATCTGGTGCTTTTTCTGTCTTCTAAAATGAGTAAACCCTTAGAGGCAGTTATGGGTGCTGTGGAGGTTCATTACAGATTGTTGGAGGTGCATGTGGTCCTCTGTGCTCCACCCCATGGGAGGGCACCAGGAGAATGCAACACCAGACCTAGAGATCACGGGAGTCATTTATTCCTAAAGGTGTAGAGGTGGAAGAATGCTACCATAATAAAGAATGGCATTGCAAGAGGTGAAATTCCTTTCAGCATTTACTAACTTCTACACCTCCAAAGATGTACTTTCTATTTTGTTTGTGGATATGTAACAGTTCCCTTGGCACTGAGCCATTTCAGACTGGTGCTTTACCAAATCAAAACATGGATTTGTTAGGTATTGTCCCTCCTTCCATCTCTGTGTTAACAGCAATTGCCTAATTTATAAAGGTTTTTGCTGGTATTTACTGGGCTGTGACTATTTCTAGTGCGCTTCAGACACAACAGCAATTCATGCTATTGAGACTGCTCTTCAAAAGCACTTTGGAAAATCTTGGACACCTCCCTTGGGGTTGAAATGAACAAAAGCAGCAGAAACTCTCCTTCACTATTTCATTGGCCTATGAAAAATTGCAATTTGAATGACTAATCTAATGGTTCCTTCTTCTTAACGCTTTCTCTCCATATACTAGCTTTGATATAAAATGTGATGTAACTTCTATTGAAGAAAAATAAAATGTAAATTTGCAGAGTAAAGACAAATTCAGCACTTAATTTATTGGCTGTTGGAGAAGGTTAATTTGATATTCACCAAATGTTCCTGCCCCTGAACTTTTCAGAATCTATAAGGAGATCTGTTACTGAAGGAGTATGAACTGAATCAAACTGGAAGGGTTTAAGGTAATTCAGAATTTATCTAATCTGTCACATACCATCTTGACTTCAAAATAATCTCAACAAAATTTAGAACTGAGTTTATAGATAATCAAAAATTAGATATGCACCATTAAGTAAAAGGATCAAAAGCTGTCACACTGTGAGACAGTTCACAGTTCTTACACTTGGATTGGACATTGCTACTGTTGTGTGACAGTGAAGGCTGCAAAGCAGAGGTCATGTGCAGATCTGAGACATGGGAACACAGAGGGCATTCCTTAAAATAGATGTATTTGATACCATTTTGGTTGATATTTTACAGGCGTGTTATCATTGCTAGCACTCAGTGACACTTAAAGGTCTAAATACGCACACACCATGCGTAAATTGTGGAGCTGATCTGTTAAAAAACAGCAGCTTGAGGTCATTTGGGCACAACCTCCAGTCCTGTTACCCTGGCGTGGTTTTGGGACCAGGCTATGCCCTGCCTCACAGCCACAGAAAGAGGGAGGGCAGAGGAGAAAGCTGTGACTCACTTGTATGAATTACACAGAGGTCCTGCCATGCTGGGAAGCTCTCCCCATCACCCAGGTACTACAAAGAGCAGCACATCATGCTTTACCTAATTCCCTTTTGCTCCTCTTCAGGCAGATCTAGGCCTTCTTCACTCAAAGCTTGTGACATGCAGGAATTCACCTAATCCTTAAAAAAAGTCAAACCCAGCCAAATATTCTCCAAGTAGGGAGTTTTAGAACTTTTTCCATGAGGAAATACAATATTCAGGGTTTTGTACATGTGCTGGATCACTCTCACTGCTCACCACCCCCCAGCTCCTCAGGTGGTGGCTGCTTTAAACTGCATTTTGTAAAGGGCCAAAGCTTTCAAAGATGTAGAGTCTGTCCAGGATTTGTGTCCTACTGGTTGGTTAAAAACAAGGAAACCCCATCAGCACCTTCTGAAAGGTAAAGCTGACAAACACCTTTGTTGTACTTCAGAAATTCCTCTTGGAGAGATGTTAGAAATCAGTTGGTTTTGCTTCTCCTACTTGTTAAGTAACTTGATCACATCATCTTTGTAAAAGTTATTAAATACAATGGATATTGGCATCATTATTTGTATAAAACAAAAATCAGCAGCGAGGCATGGGAACCTTAGTGAGATATTAAGAAATGGGGGAGGTTCCAGCTTTGTTGGTCTCACTCTTCCATCTTCAAGAGGCCCAGAGGGGAGAACGTGTGCAAAGAGATAAGGAGAAAGCAACAGCTGGATGGTTATTTCCCCACCTATTGGCTGCACACCAGTGCCAAGCTGTGAGATACTCCCCTGCATGCAGCACACACTGCACAGCTTTGGGGCACAAACACAGTGGATAAGTTCATTTAAGTAAATGCTACTTTGTTTTAGGGGGTGTGCAGGGGTTTGTGTGTTCCTGTCCTTCAGCAGATGGTTCCAAAATAACATGACTCATTTCCAAAAGGAAAAACATGCCCAGCAAATAATTCCACCCCCAGCCTGCAGTCCAAAAAAAATCTCAAGGGCTCAGCTACTTCCATCTTCAAAAAAATACATTGGAATTTACTTTAGTATCCAAAGGAAAATCCTTACTGACACTTAAGAGTGTATAATCATTTGCAAACCTGTGGCTCCCCAGCTCCCTCAGTCAGCTGCTCACTCTCCTTGCACCTGAGCAGGTTAACCTGACCCTGCAAAGTGATCTCCCCTTCTGTTAAAGCATTGGCATTGTAACACAGTGCACCATTGAAAGGATTGCACAAGAGCTCCACAGGAACTGGAGGACAATCCACATATCCATTCTTTGCCATGACAGCAGAAGAGAAATTAGGGAATCAAAGAGCATGGTTGAAACACTCCTGTCCCTCTCTTGTTTTGACCCTGCTTCCATCTCCTGTGTATTTCCTGCTTATGCACGAACTGAACTCCTTTTTACTCACAAGGTGTCTTGTCCCTTTTACTCTATTTCTTGTTCATCAGACATCATCATCATTTAGACTTTGAAGGAAGTGATCCTTTAGTACCAACCAGCTCTCTTGCACCCTGCTCCCTGCAGGGCCTGTTCCTATGGGATTGTTCCAAGATCTCTGAAGAGGCTGCCTGGAGAAAGCCTCACCCTCCCTTGCTCAAGTGGCCAACACCCACAGCAGGTCACCCTTACGAGGCTGCCCCACGAGCAGAGCCCCAAGTCCAGACTCACTCACCATCCACCCCAAGACAGACTTTGGTACATTCCCAGTGTTGTCACCAGACCCACGGTGCCTTCCTGGTCATTCCCAAACAGTGCAGCCCTCCACACCAAGATCCCAGTCACAGGAGCCACCCCAGCACAGCCCTGCAGCCACAGCGAGCTCAGAGCCCTGGGAGTGTGCACAGACACTGCCTGCAGACCCTGACAGCCACAGCCCAAACAAGAGAACTCCGTGGTGTTTTCCCAGGCTGCCACGATTCGGCATCTCCACTGCTCACCAGTCTCTGGAAGGGAGCAAAGGTTCTCAAATAACCAGTATCATGTACAAGCAGTTCTGATAAGCACCATCGCTGCAGCAGAAACCACAAATAATGTTGGAGCTCTGCTTTAAAAGCCAGGGGCCTCTAGTTCTCAGATCTATAGCAAGGGTGCGGGGAAATGCAGTGTAAAGGGGGTTGGCGTTTTGCAATATATAGTGTTCTCAGGCTGGAAAGTCCCACCTGACATTCCTGCTGGGATGCCAACAGCAGACAGAGGTAAGGAGAAGGGGAAGGGAAAGACCATGTCACCTGTGTGTAAACAAGTGAGAAGTTACACCTGAACAGCCACAAGGAATGAGACAAAAGAACAAAGAACCTTCCACCTTAAAAATAAAAAAATTACATCACACGCAGGTGAGGCACAATGAAAAAACTGAACAAACGTCAAAAATACATCAGATTAATTTTCAGAAATTTACTAAAATGCACACAGATTTGTCACAAAAACAGTTGAACTCCACTGTATTTCAACAATAGGTTTATTTTAAGAAACATAACATGACATTAAGTAAAAATGCAAAATTGTGCAATTATGGCAAAATGTTTAAAAATCCACACATTTGCCCTCATAGGACTACAGTACTTCTTACTAACATACCTGAGCACTGAATGTTGGATGCCACTTCTCAACAGCCTCACGGACAGGGAGCTCTTGGATCTCTTGTAGAACATACACACACTGCATGTCTGGTGCACCAAAACTGCTTGGAGTTATTCTAAATTTCATCGATGGAAGCAAGTGGAAATCACAAAATGTTTCCTTCTAAAGTAACTAATAATTTTGGAAGAGATTTATACTCACCTAAGTTCTTACAACACTAGGGATTCATTTCATGAAAGGAAATAAATGAATGCAAAAAAAAAAATTCCAAATGAGCAAAATGTACAGATTACTGTTCAAATATTGTCAGTACCTTTGGTGCAATTAATTTTTTTTTTGTGCTGTGCAAGTTTACTTAAGCCTGACTCTAAAGCAAAACTTTAGCAGGAATCTGACTTTCAGCAGAACGTAGAAGCATTTAAGAATTGGCAAAATGTCACAGCTACTTTACTGTCTCAACAAACTCCTCATGCAAAAGATTTAGTATATTCTACTCCCACAGCAAGTTCCAGGATTTAGCTTTCAAACACAGGACAGACTTGGATCACACCCTCAGTTTGAATGGTTAAACAGAATGGAGATCTTCGTACTTTAGTGCAGATAAACAAAATTAACAAACCTACTGCAGAATTAACCACAGCATATTGTACTTCTATACATCACATGACCAGTCAACTGCTAACTCAATTCTATTTCATAGTTTCAAGTAATATATTGAAATTTGTTCTACTAAATAAATATAGATTGTCAAAAAGCAGCAAGAAATCTTGTAAATATTCAACCAAGCTTCAAAAAAAAAAAAACAAAACCAAACAAAGAAACAAGGAAAAAGTTACATAACACTTTGCCAAAAAAAAAAAAAAGAAAGAAATGGTCTTACACACAAATGCAACACTGTTAGGGAGGGTGCTTCAGAAAGCTTGCAGCTAGAGGCCTACAACAGCGCAAAGAGAGCTAGCCAAGGACTAAGGATCATTAATTAAAAATTAAATTAGTTGTACTTTTCAGAAAACCCCTTATTCTTGGCTATGCATATAGATAAAACTATCCAGAAGAAAACTAAACAAAGAAACAATACACCTCAACACTGTTGGAAAATGCAGTCTTAGCAAGAATTGCCAAATTCAGGAAAAAAAAAAAAACCACAAGATGCAGGTGCTCGCGTTGGAAGAAGAGTTTGGTGAATCTCTGGAAGATGAGGTATGTAATGCAAAGAGGCATTTTTATTTTGCTTTTCATTTCACAGTTTTTTTCAGTTTTGCCTCTCAAACATTTTGTGCAAGAATTAATAAATAGAACCAGGCGAGTATTTTCATGTATTCATGGAAGATTCCGTTTGGGAACAGGAAGACCACATGGCAAACAAACATTATCCAAATCCTCAGCCATGCCAGGGGGATAAACAATGAGCTAAATATTTGGCTGACTGAAACCTCAGCTGTTAAGCCAGATAATGGTAAGCACTTTCAGCCATGATGGCCAGTGCCATGTCAAGTTAACTGGTTTACTTCGGTCAACAGGAAAAACCAGGAAAGAGTAAGATAACTGAAAGCTCTGCAAAAAGCAGAGCTGTAAGAAACATGGTGAATTACAGCTGACGCAAGTTTTAGGAGTCCTCTTTTCCCTTTTAAATCAAATTTTCACTACTGAAGTAGAGGTTGAACCTTATTGAACTTATTTACTTCTTAAAAATAAGTTAAATGTTAAATACATAAAGAAAAGTGTTGCAATATATTCCTTATTCTAAGATTATTTAAGCCATGGACACTTATTGTCAATTTTGCTTTAATACACTGGATAATGCTGACAGCTCAGTAGTGCAATTTTTCACATTATAGATCAGAAGGAAACAGAAGATAGTTGGGGGCTTGACTGCAAAGAGAAAAGAAAAACAACTTGCGAAGTTAAATCACACTTTTCCAAATCACCAGAGCACATGCCAACTCTGCACATAGCACTGTACTGTAGTGGAGACAGAATGAACACTCCACACAAAGAGAAAAAAAAAAAAAAAAAAAAAGAATCAGTATTAAGGCCATATCCTGTCACCATTCTGTGCAAGAACACCACTGCAGTAAAAATGTTATGTTAGAAAAGACAATCTGATGACAGGACAGGGCCTGAAGACAGACACACACTCCATGGAAAACAACAGCCTGTCTAAAACAGTAGCAAGAGGCTGGCCCAGTTCAGACAAACAAGTATTAAAAATGTACTAGCACCATCAACTTTTGGGTTAAAGCCCTTTACGGGGTGAAAAAAAAAGGTTTTAATCAGTGTTAAGAAGAAAAAAAAAAAAAAGTTTTTACAGCACTACACCTATGTGGCAAAAAACAAGTGTTGGGTTTTTTTCCCCACTATCATTAAGCTCGATCTCAACAAAAATCCACAGACAGGAACTGGTACAACAATATGAACAGGCCTCCATCCGGGGCAAAGGTACTCCACAATCCAATTCTGACTTGAGTGTTTCTCCCAAATTGCAGTGCACAAACAACATCACAGACATCTTAGCAGACTCCAAAAACAGTACAAAAAAAGAAGAGATCGTTATGAATCAAGATCTACCATTCTTCTCTATGTATTTTCAATCTAAATTTAATTAAAAAAAAAAAAGCAACAAAACTTAGTGATATTGCCTCAAATTTTACCCGTATTAAAAAAAAAAAAAAAAAAAAAAAAAAAAAAAAAAAGAGAAAAAGAAGAAAAGTCACTTCAACACATCTTGGACATCCTTAACTATTAATGCTAGATTTTCTTTCACTGTAGTGCATAGTTATCCTGGCTCTTCCACTTAATTTGCTTTCACCACAAAAAAACCCTTTAGTATGACATGATTAAGTGTTTACCAGAAAAAAAAAATGCTGATAATTGCACTTTGTAACCTCCTTCTGATTTCTCAGGAAAATATCAGTAAATGTGAAACTGAACGAACAATTCCCTCCCCGGACTGCAACCTTTAAAGAGCACCCATCCCCATATACAAAAAAAACCTGTCTGTTTCATCTTACAATAAATACTGACAGAATTTCTTTGTTTTTTTTCTTTTAAGACATGTTTTCTCTAGCATCAAATTACCACTGAAATCACTAAGGCCTGTTACTGAGAAATAAAAAAAAAAAAAAAGAAAAAAAAAAGAACAAAAAAAAAGAATTTTAAATAACTTTCTGAAGACACTGCGGATACAATTTAGCAACAACACATTCAAAATGCCGGCCTAAATCCCAGAGCCTGTCTGGAGTCTCGTAGACTTTCTGCCATTGGTCGGCCACCTCATCATACTGGTAGAGAGAATTCTTCCTGCTGGTTCTGAAAACATGTTCTTCGACAGTGACTTGAGTAGCTCTGACAAAAAGATGGAGTTTGTTTTTGAGGAGAACAAGTTTTATGTAGGGGTTGATGGACTGGTCACAGGGGAAGTCTTTTTTTCGAGTCCACTTGTTCTGCTCGATGTCGTAGGCCTCGACGGTGAACATGCGCTGATGGTTCCCGCAGGTGCCGGCGATGTAGTAGATGGAGTCGTTGTACACTGTCGCCAAGCCTTGGATCCTAGGCACAGTCATGGGCGTCAGAAAGCCCCAGTAATCCTTCTGAGGATCGTAGCAAAGGAAAAACTCCCCTGAAAGCAGAGAGGAAGAAGAAAACGTGACTCGTGTTCTGTTTCCAGGCCAACAGATCCGCGGCAATTGCGCTCTCAGGTACGTTCTTCCGCAGACAGAAAGGCTCTCAGTTTTCTAGAGCCTGGATCACAGAATGAACACCCCAGCACCATCAACTGCTTTCCTTTCAGTCAAAAAAATTAAAAAAAAAAATTAACTTTTTTAAAAAATATTACAGCATGACTAAATTCTACTTCGAGTTCCTGTTTCAGCTGAAGCAGAGGAAATTTGAAGCATATATGAAACATCTTACACGGTTTCTAGGTATCCTTTATTACTTCTAAACTATGTTTATTAATCTGAGATAAAACCTTTCAGGATTCCAGTCTTGAAATGTCTGAAGTACATCTGTTTCACTCTAACATCTTCACAATGTGTGATCTGTATATGGGGAGTCTCACAATTATTTGCTCAGGTTTAACAGCTTTCAAACCCTGAATTCTGTCTTACACTACACACAGATTTTGAAGCTACTGGTATCAGGTGGCTGGGTTACACATTTAGGCTGATTTGCTTAAAAAGAGGCCAGCTGAAAACCTGCATGAAGCTACTGATTCTCACACTTAGGTTTGTGGTTGGGTTATAAAACACCTCTGGTGCTCAGTGCACAGAACAGCAGCTACAGGCTGCAGATAAAGGAAGTTCAGATGACCAAAAACTCATGCCCTGTACATTTCATGTAAAGAACACAGATAAAGACCACCATGACTTTTGTAAAGTCCAGGAGAAAGGCCTAACATCTGCCAAATATGAGCATAATTCAAATCATGTATGACTTCATGTGGCTATCTTAAGAATTTTAACCAAGCTAGTGTGTGACCAAGCACCTTGAGTGTAACAAAGAATATGGAAGTGAGACAGTAGAATTAGTGAAACAGGGTTTAAGAGATAAAGTCTTACAGAAAATACTAATTTTGATTATTCGGTTCTGTTCCACAGTGCAATCTCCTGTGACTGACATTTGCATTCCATAGGCATTTTCACACTCTCATCAATTCTTACTGACTGCTTCTGAGTTTTTCATAGAAAAATTACTAAAAGCTAACCTCTTTGTACTACAGCACAATTCAGTCAAGGTTTTTGCTAGCCACTCATAACACTACTCTGTAGAATTTGCTAGTTAGCACAGAAAGTAGCTTATTTATATGAGTAGTCAGTTCTCACTTAAAGCACTGAAGCACAGCATCAGTTCAGCTAAAATTTGTGAACAGGGTGCACTTATTCTATAGGTTATAATGATACATCCACCTTTTATCAGTTCTAAGAAACACTAAAAGAACAAATACTAAGTTCAGTATTCTTCAGCATTCCTTTCTAACCACCTAAAGCAGACATCTGACCCGAGAGAGATTTAGAGAACCTTTCAGCACAACAGAACTATTGAAAGCCACAACCAACAAGAGTCAAACATGATACAGAAACCACAGAAGAAAACTGCAAGTCACATGGAAGATCACGAATGCAAAGTCAAGAAATAACATTAACTTCCTCTGGTAAATAACAATGATCCTACAGTATTCCCTACCCTATTTCTTCCCCGTGGTCCAGCTTTGTGTGGAAGTGACCCAAGAAGGAGCTGGTGGGCACCTAAGAGCCCAGCTTGTGCAGGTGTTTACAGAGGTGGCCCTCAGCAAAATAAAACTGGGACACCTCCCCTCCTCCCTTCTTTCCACTCTGTGGGCCTCTTACCACAGCCTCAGCACTTTTCAGGGTGAGCTGAATGTAAAGGCAGTACTGTAACTACTGACCAAAGAAACAGAATTAACTAAGAGAGATACTTTATCTCTTTCTAGTTTCCAAGATGACTTCAGGAAGCAGGGTAGGGCAGGAAATGAAGACTGAGAAGTCCTTAATCGACTTTTACAAGTCAGCAAGAATAAAGACATCAGGAATTTTCTCAGCTTTAGCCAAGTAAAATGCAAAGTGATTTTTCATAGGACAGTATCTTTTCTTCACCGTTGGTGCATTTCACCCAGGTAAAGATTTAAGAAAGAATTTTCAGAGTTAAGTTCAATACTATTTGTTGACTCTGAATACCACCAAAAATGACACCTGTGCAATAACTCTGTACTACAACTTAGTGACACATTCTCAGGGCATGAGAATTCAAACAGCAACCTTCCTCTTCCTAGTTCCCCCCACCCCCCTCCACGCCCAAGGGGTTTTTCCAAATTGCTTAAGAAAACAGACACTCAGAATGACCAACCCTCACTTCCAATAAAACACCACAGAGGCAGCCAAACCACCTTACCCTGTAAAACATAGATGTTATCCTTATACTCCACAGCACTGTGGAACTCCATCGCTACCGGCATGGGACACACAGCTGTCCAGCAGTTCTCCCGGCTGTCATAGCACTCCACAGACTTGAGGGAGTTGCGCCCATCTCCTTCATACACTCTGCCCCCGATGGCGTACAGCTTCCCACAGCAGTGAACCAGCTTGCAGCCTATCCTGGCCCGCAGCAAAGGAGCCTTGGGAATCCACCTGTTGCCAGAGTGATCGTACATCCAAAAGTCACTCTCGGCTCGGTGGTCGATGGAGACCTCGCTGCTGCTGGGCCGGTAACCGCCCGCAATGTAAATGTCGTTATCAGGAGACACCAGAATTCCCACCTCCCTCAAGTCATTTGGTGGCTTGCATAGTTTAAACACTCTCCCTGTGACCGAATCTAAACAAGGCACTGTTTGCTTCTTTCCTGAGTGTTTGTGGGCAGCATCAAAGCATATGATCATTTCGGAGGCGGTCATTCCAAGCCGTTGTGTGTAGCCATTGGCACTGGGTTGTCCCTTTTGTACACAGCTTTTGGCCATCGCCTGTGCAAACACGGGAGGGATTTTCTCTAAAAATGTCTCATCCAGCAGAGGCATACGGATGCATTTGGCAAATATCTCTGGAAGGTGCACTTCTCTCTTATTTTGTTCGTGCTCAAACCACCTTACAATGCTCTCATAAACGTGTTCTTCTTTATCTACATTTAAATCATCGCTGTTGAGGATACTTATCAGTTGGTCTTTTCTCAACTGAAGAAACTCTTGCTCTTTGGTGACACTCAGAAACTTCTTGCGAATGTAGTCTTGTGACCTGTCCTTGAGTTCCTGATGACCGTAGTGATCAGCGAAGATGAACACCCCAATGGAGTTCTGTGGGTCCAAGTGACTGATCATGTATTTAGCACACTGGTCTTGTATGGAAGGGATCTGGAAGATACTGGCTGCAGTGAACAAAGCTTGCACGTTGGCCTCTGTCAGCACTACTCTGGAGGTATATGCATAGTTCAACACTAAATGCATCGACTCTGCTTCCACGCCAACGATCCGAACTTCCTTCTGGGTGCTCTCGGTAAGGCCGCTCGTGAACATCGATCTGCAAACAAAAATATCCACTGGTTTGTCTGGAATCGCCTCTAACTACAGGCATGAAATTAAACACATTGTACAGCCAGTCCCAATGCATCTGCCCCTCCATCAGCACAAACACTTTTAGCACAGGTGTTAACTTTCCTGTTGGGGTACCCAAATTTAAGATCATTTCTACACTTACTGAAACAAAAATGGAACTTCTTGCTCGATTATCTCACTAATCTAAAATCCACTGAGTTTACAAGCAAAGCTCTTGACATAGCTAAGTCTTTACATCCAACTTTCAACAAGTTATTTCATATGCATACTCTAGTATGCTAAAATATGTAACTTGAAAAGAGAACAAGTAGTTTCAGTTTGCTCTTACTGTATCTCTGATACCCTGGGTACCAGAGGCAGCTTTGCTTGGTTTAAAATTGTGTGACATCTTCTCCAATTAAACTTTCCTTTGAGAAACAGAAACTGATAATTCACTGACCATAAAAAAGCAACAGTCTTTACTTGCTAGGTGCACTATATTATCTACAAATACACAGAACTTCTTTTCATGAAATGAAAACTTTAAAAATCATACCTACACTAACATTCTATCTGCTTTGATCACCACTAGAACAACGGACAGTTGTACCTGAAATAAGGACTGATTGCAGCAAGAACATTCCTATGACAGGAGAATGTTTTCCCATGATCCACCTCCACCACAATATCTGTCAGCTGTCCTTCATCATACATGGTCTTCAGCTGTTGGAGAATACTACAAGCATGGAAGGGGTCCATTCCACTGATGACTGGGTTTGAGGGAGGAATTCCGTTCAGTGTTTGTGAAAACTGACTTGGTTCTACAAAGCAAAATTGAAACTTTAATGGAAAGCAACCAACAACAGCAACAAAAAAGCCTCCAAAGAAATTACGACACGAGCCAAAAACCCACCCACAAGAATTAGCACAAATTGATATTTCCTCAGGATCATCATCCATCAACAGCAAGCCAAACATTGTCAAGGGTGAGTAAATTTATAAAGATACCTCTATATTTTTTTTGCTTTTCACAATGAACATGTCAGCTACCATTCAACTATGAAGTTTATACCCCTATAAACTATAAAGGTTATTCATTAAGGACAATAATACACATTCTTCATACAACTGGGGAAGAAGAAATCAGGTAAAGAAACACAACACTTACTGACCTTTAAAATGAAAAGGGACACAGAGGAATAAAGTAAGTCCCCAACCCACCCTGCCATTACACAGGTCTGTATGTAAATATTTAACTTCACATTGAAACAGGAACTGGCTCCTGCCTTACACAAGTGATGGCTGGAGCAAAAGAGCTCAATGACTGGAGCTCATGAAGAAACAGCCCTACAATAAGTCTACTGCGAAACAAACTTAAACTCACATAAATTTGTATATACGGTTACATGTTTTCTCTACAAATAAAACTGAACTATAATTTGAAATTTCTCAGGTGTGAAGGAGCTCATACATCACCGTGGAAACATATTTAGTGGAGCATATGCTGCTAAATAACATGCGATAAGCCTAATGAAGTAAATCCCAAAGTGAAAATTGAGCAATAGTTCAAGCACAAAAGTCTGTTTCGTAATAGCACGAAAATTTTTACGCAACAACAACAACAAAGGAGAACCCAAAAGAAAAACATTGGGTGGCAAGAGCTGCAAATCAGGTGCAAAGCTGCTGACTACAACAGAGCGCTTCCAACGAAATTTGGGCAACACAAAGAGGCAAAGAGAAGAGAGAGCACTCCCATTTTCACAGAAGCCTTTCATCAACCCCACTCCTCTCTCCCGGCTGCGCCCCCTTCACACAGCAGGGGGGTCCCTCACGGGACAGCCGCCTTCCCCCCTAACACAGCACACTGCCTCGCAAACCCCGGCTCAGGCGCCCTCTTCCCTCACGCCGTCACCTCCCACACCCGAGCACCGCTGCCCTTCCCAGGGACCCCTCCCAGCTCGGGCCCCCCGAGCCCCCTCACACGGTGCTCCCCCTCAACACAGGCCCGAACCCCCTCATCGCCACTCCCCCCCAGACACCCCTCGACACACATGCCCCGGTACCCTTCACCAGAACCCCCCTCTCTCGCACCGGGCGCTCGCCCGTCGCCCCGCACCGACCTCCCAGCGCTGCCATCCTGGGCCCCGCTCGGGCAGCGGCTCCGGGGGCGGCCCGGCAGGAAATGTCACCGCGCCGCTTCCCCCGCTCACCGCCGGCCGCGCACCCCGCAGTATCAACGACACCGATTGGCCACTGCCCTCACCGCCTGCCGGGATATGTAGTGCGGGCCGGCCGCCTCCGGCGCGCGGGGCACGCCGGGAGCTGTAGTCCCTCCGGAGCGGGATGCGTGGGAGTTGTAGTTCTCGGGGGGAGGAGGGCCCTGCCCGTCGCGTAGCAACGAGGCGGCGGCGCCTCAGAGGAGCCGCCATTTTGGGCCCTCGGGCAGGGCCCTGTGGGCAGTGTCAGCGCCTTGTCCCGGCGCTTTGGAGCCTGTGCCGTCCTCACCGGGGACCCCCGGCAGAAATGGCCTCTCAGAGGAGTCAACTACCCCCTTCCACCCCCAATCCCTGCAGTTTTCCTATCCACGCTGAGCTGTGGCCCCTGGGGCCGACCCTCGCGAAGGGAAGCAGAGGTGTCACCCAGAGATGGCTGCCCGGCAGAGCTGCCACCGCCCTCACTGCTGGAAAGGGGTACAGAAATGCCTGCCAGCGTCCTAGTGCTGCAAGGATGTGGTGAGGCGCAGGGAAGCGTGAGGATGTGAGACCCGTAGCTGTGCAAGGTTGAATTGGCCTTTAATAGAAACCAATAATCTGCTACTTGGTCAGGAACCTTGTTACACCAGGAATGTTCTTAATTTTTCCAGGGTTGGTAGCCCCAGCACACTGTGGGCAGCCAGATCAGCCCTACCTGTCCCACACAGCTGCTGGATGAACTTGTGACTGCAGCACACAAGTTGCCGTTTTGTTGCCCCTGACCTGTAAAAAAGCACATTTCTCTCTCCATGCCAGAGGTCAAGTGGATGATAGTCACCAGGTTCTCCACTTTTCTGCAGCAATTAGTCAGTGGTTTCATTCTTGGGAACTCTGTCATTATCAGGCATTTGCTGTCGAAGAGGTTTTTTTCTTTGTGAAATGCAATTATTAAAGAATTAAGAAATGGAAGCATTGCAAAATAGTGTGTATTTCTCCCAGATTTATGCAAAATAGGTGTAATACAGCTTCACAACTTTTATCTGGGAAGCTCTGTTCAGAAAAAAAAAGGCAACCCCATTTTGTATAATATTTTCAAATTAATTTCCCATTAACTCTCAGAAATTAGTATCCTGAGTACATGACCACTTCTCTAAAGCAGGTGGATTTAAAGGCAGTGCCACCCCACTGGTTTTACTTTTGCTTGCAAGGCACAGCCTTCCCCTCACTCAGCAATTATCAGTGGTGTCCAGGCTGCTCCGATGATAATGCTGCACATCGCAGGAGTGATGGGCACTCTGATGGAGGAGTTGTAAAAGAAAATAGAACTTCACGTCTGCAAATCGATTCTGCAGTTTTCCAATTTCCCCATTCAGCAATGGCACAGCCTGTGAAATTGTCCCTAGAAATCTAAAACGAAGGGATGGAGAATTCCTCTGCTCTTACCCTTTAGCAAATGACATTGCCTGATACAGTTCATTTCCTTCGCTGCAGGCATGTAGGCCGGGCTGGATTAGTGTTAAAATGCAGAACCTAAGTGTAGAATGTTTTTTAATACAGATCCCTCATTGAACTGGCACTTTGGAGAGAGAGAGCTTTTCTGGCAATAGCTTACTTTTGTGTGGTTTTTGGTGAAGCAAGTAAATTGCCATACAAACAGGTTTAGATGTGCTCCAAGAGGCAGCGATAACAGCACTTTTGCTGAGGCTGAAGCCTTTCTCAAGTGGAATAACAGCATCACCCTCTCCCCGCTCTGGAAACCTCCATTAGCACTCCTGGGATGTAGCACCATGTAGCACTCCCATGGAAGGAAGTCTGGGGGTCTGGATTTTTCACCCAGTTCTGCATACTCTTCCCTGGAACTCTGAAGGGCAGAATGAGATGTGTTGCCTGTGCAAGCTGCTCTGATATCCACGACAGTCACACACCATGCTAAAGCTGCATATAAATGGCATTTGCATTACAAACAAACATTTGAGCCTGTTCTTTCAGAAACTGCAACATGCTTAAAGAATTCCATCTCCCTTCTGCCGCATCATTTCCTTTCTTCTGTCATTGTTTTGTCTGTGAAGTGATGTAGGCCCATATTTGAGTGTAGAAGTGAAAAATTGGGGTCTTAGCTTTGATGCTGCCACAAATCTGTTCATGCTGTCAATCAAATAATTTGATTTCATGAATTCTGGCTTCCCAAGAGACAATGGAGATTTACAATGTGTAAATCCTTTTACCTTATAATAATTTTTGGTATGTATTTTAATAATTTTTGGTTCCCTTTTTTTTTTTTTTTTTTTTTTTTAGTTCTTCTGGCAGCAGTGCACTGAAACCCATTTCAGGATTTTGCAAGAATTTAAAGTCCTTGTTACTGAAGGACCAGGATGCTTTCATTTATGCTTTAACTTCACACCTAATTTATCATTCCTGGAGATAGAGCTTGAGAGCATACACTTGGTGGAGAAATTTTCTGATTTGATATTCCAAAGGTTCAAAATAAAAATTAAATTATGTCAACTGATAAGGAACACACCATCTATGTCTGTCTTTTATAAGTGATTAGAGAGATTGGACTCCTTATAAACTCACAATTGGCACTGTGTGTTCAGGGATTCTTGCCTTCAGAATAAAAATGTCAATGTCATGAGCTCAAGAGACAAAAGAGGAAAAGGAAGACGTTTCAGGAGAAAGTGGACAAAATACAAACGTTTTCAGATATTTGAGAACTTAGAAGATATCCATAAAAAGAGTTTGAGCAACCAATGAAGTTATTGAAAAGTTTTTCCTTTGTCATTGCACCTGCAGAACAAGTTAATTAGAAAACTGGTTCATCTGGTTGCCTTCAACATAGGCATCATATCTATGAAATTCATTCCTCGTATCCATGAAATGATTGGAAGGAACCTGCCCCAGTGCTCCTGCTGCACAGGAGAGGGTGCACAGAGCACTTTTGGAGCATGCAGCTCTTGCTACACAGTATTAGACCCCTAGGAAACTTCCCATGTTCTCTCCCGTCAGCAAAATGAATGTAAGAAATGCAACTGGACCAAAATTCAAAGAAAATATGAACCAGGGTTGCAGCTTTAAAAGGGAACGAATTTTAATCCACATGAATAGTCCCATTTTCATTTTGGACATCACGTTTACTTTAAGGTTGTAGGAAGAGGTCACTGCATCCTGTTTTCCTTTTTATCTTTGCCCTTTTCTCTGGTCCTTTCACTGATAAGAGGGCATCATGAAAGGAAGGCAGAGCCTATCCCCACATGTGCCATATAGCCTGAAAAGAGAAAACCAAGGGCGGCAGAAACTCTTTAGATTTTCATGACAGCATTATGAATGGTGGCATTTTCATGGCTCTTGAGTTTAAAAAAGCAAGGAAAAATCGCACCAAAAGAACCCCACAGTGATTTCCAGCAAAATTGTTTACCTATAAAATTTAAATACAAACTAGTAAAAAAACCCCAGTATTACTTGCTAACTCCCAAATATGTCTCAATTACTATTTACAGTGATTCAGTTATTTGTACCTGTTCATTTGCACTGTGACACTGTGAGAAGCAATAGAGCTGATGCAGCTCCGAAAACCCCGCATATTTTAATTGGAAAAATCTTGATATTCACTGCGGAACAATCTAACCTTGAAAAACAATCTTTTACCACGTTGTCTTTAATGCATAAAACACTGCTCATTTTCTGCGATTCTGTCACCGAGGGGCACATTAATTTAGTGGCACAATAATTTAATTCATCGATCCATTGATTGGAGCGGAGAGGATTTTGTTCAGCGGTTCCAAGAAATCGCACATTTCTCGCAGAATCCGTAAGAAGACAGTCCTGGCCGCAGTTTAAGCAGGGGGAATTGCAGATCATGAGGGAAAGTTGCCCTTCAAAGGCGATCGATCGCGCCCCACTGAGCACAGTGGGTGTTACATGGGGAGAGAGGGCGGGCTGGCAGGGGGCAATTAATGGGGCAGATCTCGGAGTGCTTGCCTGATTACCCCATGCCGGACAGTGGGCTCGGCCGTGCTGAGCCAGGCTGGTAGAAACAAGAACCCTGATGAGATACGGCCCTGCTAATGCCAAGAAGTGCCACTTCCTAGCAGCAGGAGCAACTTTATTGAGACCATCTGTTGTTTTGGAAGACACATGTGCGCGCACACACGCACTTCCTCCTCCCCGAGTCTTTAACCTTTCTCTTAAGGCTGACTGAAATGACAGAGCTAATCCCTCCTTAATCTCAGAATGACAGGCTCTGCTGTGGTCAGCAAGTCCCAGCAGCTCCTGCAGGCCGGGGTGACTGGCACCGTTTGGGTGACGTGACAGTGATGGATCCTGGAGCAGTCACTGCAGGACAAAATGCCCATTCTTTCACTGTCAAAATAAAGTTTGGCAGGAGTAGTGTGTGATGATCAGGAGCCTCAAAGGGAAGGCTGAGGTACATGCACTGAGATAAGAACTCAGTACTCAGCTGGATCTCACTGCTTTGTGCAGCACAGGGAGCAGGAAGAAGAGACTGAGTGAGTTTGATCCCCCTGAGCACCTCATTTTTCAGCAGGTATAACCAAAAGCCATCTGAGAGGACACAGCCCTGTTCCAGCTTGTCAAGTCTCTAAATCATAAGTTTTATGGTGATCCTTCCTTAAGACACCAGGACCCTTAAGCTTCTCATGGCTGTGTTAGAGGTGAGCATCAGATCCCAGGTTGCCAGCAGATGTGGCACTACCAGAGCATCCTCTGAGACTGAATCACCTCCAGCCTCTTTGCAAGCATTTTTGTTGGTATTTCATGTACATCTGTGTGCTTCTCATTTCTTATTCCTAAAACTGGTGTTTAAAAGCACCACTTCAAAAATAACCAGCTCCCAGCTCTTTGGAACAAATACTGCATGCCAGACCTGGAATCTCCAAAATCCCTCTTGCTGGCAAACATGACTCATATCCCCTGGGCTTCCTGGTCACTCTGTAAAACAAACCACACGCAGATGTCAAATAATGTCCCATCCAGAGCAGGAAAAGGTGTGCTTCTGTCCTTGTGCCCAGGATTTGAACTAGTGGTTCAATCTCATCTCCAAGCCTTCCTGGCTATGTCTTCTCTACTTCCAGACAGCCCAGATCAAACAGACTTTTGCAATGTTGGAAGAGGTAAGAACAGAGAAGAGCAATGATGTCTTGCTGCCCCTTCTTTCCTCCATCCATTTTTGCTTCTGCCTGCATGTGTGTTACTGAAATTCTGCAGCTGGCATGGACAAACCCATAGCAGCCTCCACAGAAATATGTCACTGGTGGCCTGACCAGTGACAAAGAGCTGGGACTTTATTGCACTGCTGTAGATGCAAACTGATCTCGCTGCCATCAGAATATGATTCAACTGTGGAAAAGGTGCAGCCACTTCCCAAAGAGCATAGATGGATAGAGAAAGGTGAGAGCAAAAATAAAATGCCATGTCTGCCTGGAACAAGCCAAGAACAGCAAGAGCAAACTAGTTTTTCTCCTCAGTTGTGGGAGCCAGTGAAGCCAGAGGGATCCTTTAGCAGAAAGTAAACTTGAACTACTCAACACCATCCTGTAGCCCTGAGCTATTCTGAAGTTATCATTCAGAGCTGGTGTGTTTTTGAGTTCTTCCTCTCTTCAGTAACTTTTTTTTTTTCTCTTTTTTTTTTTTGCATTTTGAAGAATTTGAATATAAAACATACATTCCCCAGAGCTGCGATAGGAAGGAATGCAGCCTACCCCTTCATCCTTTCAGCCTAAAGAAAACTGGAAGCTTAATACACTGGAGTTCTTTTTATATCTCAGAAGGCCTGTAGCTTAAGAACAAACATCTTACACCTCCAACTTTTAATGGCTATGTTCAAGTCAATACTGTCTGAAAAGATGGGGCAATGTGGTGTTACTCAGAATGCAGAAAGGTAACAACCAGAAACAATCTTAACATCCTAGAGAAGGTAGTAATTTTAATACAGAGCATTAGTTTATTTTTGAAAAATAATTAAATAATTGATGTATTAGAGATACCCCAATAGCTCCCCTTATTTACTTGCCCCAACCAAATTCAATTGCATAATTTCTATTCTATGGACTATGATTATATTAAATTTGGAATATTTGACTGTAAAACTTCAGTTTACATATTTCTGCTTATTGGTAATTTTTTCTTACTCCTTCTAGTCAGTATCTTTATTATTGAATGGAAAGACACTGAGCTGAGGTCCAGAATGAATAAGGTAATTGGAAGTCAGACAATGTCGGGATTCCTAGAAATTATGTGCAATAATTTACTGCGTTAGAATATACAAAAAGGAAGATGACTGATTCTGAAATCTAAAGCAGGAAGATGGATAATGGGGGTTTCCATCATTTGACCCCCACCACCCACAAATAAAGTCACACAGGTTCTGTTCACTCATTCTTTGGCTGCAGTGACTCAGCTTTAGCCTGGCCCAGGGACACTCCAGCAGCAGTAGGGCTGTGATGGTTCTGGGACACAGACCTGCCACCCATTTCAGCCTCCTAAAGCCTCAGTGACTCAGCTGCTCTTGGCTCCCTGCGCTTGTCACAGTGTACCTGGCTGCACCTCCCCACACATCCTGCCACTGCACCTCTGAAGCTGAGGAGCCCCTCCAAACTGAATTCTTTTCAGTGTTTTCATTTCTCCTGTGCAAGTCTGTCTTAATGATCTACGGGAGATAATTGCCCGTTTAAAAGGCCGTTTGGAAAACTGCCCTTTTTGAAAGTCCTGACACGGCACAGCTTTAAAGCCTGGGACTGTGTTGCTCATACAGGAGGCCTTGAACTCTCTCTGGGCAGCCCACTTTCATATCCTCTTGGATATCCACTTTCATATGCTCTGAGCTTATGTATTTTATGGTAATAGGCTGTGGGATTTAACTGTGCTGAGACAACATGCCTGCTCGTTAACCTAGTGGAATAAAGAAGAGCTTTCCAAATAAAAATAGTTAAGATGGAATGGTTTATATTATACTTGGCAGAGCATTTACTTTTTGCTGTTGGGTGGCAAGGGGAAGGCTGTCCAGGATTTCAATGCTGACATTTTAAAAATTACACCAAATACTACTACTTTGACTACTGAATATCTCTAGAGTGTTTTGATAAACTGAGACAAATAAAAGAAGAATTTCTTATATAGATATTTGTATTATCCCGCTGTAACACCCATTTATATTTAAACTTAATTATTCTGGTCTGCTACACAAGTTTAAGAGCAAACACTGAAGGCCACATTGGAATTGAAAATCAGGATTCTTATTTATTTATGCCCCAAGTCACATGCCAGGCAAGCACAGGACATACAATTCCCATAGGAAATCCGAGACAGCCACACTGGGGATCAGGGAAGCACCGAGCCTGGAGGATCCATCACTGCTCCATCTGCCCCATTGTTGCAGCCTGATTGTGCCTCCAGAACTGCACCTGCTGATCAGCCGGTGAACCGACTGGTCTGGCTGGGCCAGCGAGGGCCCTGTGTTCCCATGGGCTCCTTGGGAAATCTTCAGGCCACTGCAGCAACTCCTGAGCAGGCTCAGCCTTCCCTGCCCACACCTGCCTTGGGAAGTGCTCCTCCCAATGCTGGGAAATGACCTTTCTCTCCTGCTGCTCCAAACAAACAGGAAGAGAAAACTTGTCAGCCACATGAGGAGAACTGAAGGGCATGGGAAAAGGAAATAATGCCTTAACTCATTTTCAGATTTGCAAATGAAAAACCATGAGTTTGGTTCTTTTTACTAATAGTAGCAATAGTACAAATGCTAAAAGGGAAAGTAATTTTATTTTTCCCGCTTCCTTCTTGCAGAGACTGTTCTCGTTTCAAGCATGCACTGTGCAGGCAAAATCTCAGGGCAGTCCCTCTTCTTCCCCACTCTTTTTACATTTCAAATCAGAGGAAATTAAAATTTTCCTCTATTTGCCAAAGATGGCAATTGCACTTTGGGGACCTGGTAATAAGACAATTAAGTACCATTTTTAGCAGGCAGCATAGCTACTCATCTAAAAGAGTTCAGATCTTTATAAATAAGGATTTTATGAATTCAGATCTGAAGAAAGGTTCATCTTTTTATCATTAAAAAAATTTAAACATCATTCTGTCATAGTCAATATAATTGTCCCTTGGAGGCAAAGGAAATGCTGGGAGAAAGATGCACTATAAGCCAGACATTTGTCCACAGAGTAGTGGAAATTAAACTTGGGACAGAACTTAATTCCTTCAGTGAGTGAAATACCAACAGTTGGGAAAGTAAAAGCATGTACTTGTTGAGGGGGGCTCCTGTGTGCTATTGGTATAGTCCTCTATGTCTTCCTGAATTTATATGGAGACTATTGATCCTGGCATTGCAGCTTTTATGTCAGGAGTAATGGACCAAAGCATACACACATTAAACCTAATATACATAATTTGGGCATGTATGTAATACATTATGTATTGTACCTACTTTCCATGAAATATATAGGCCTGTCATTCAGCTAAACAGAGACAGACCTGGAATTAGATACAACACACATTCTCAAGTGCAAAGCATCTGTTTCAACTAATATATTAAACCCTTTACCTTCGAGCCAGGGGCCAGGCTCAGCTCCTGCCTCATTGTTCTCCTCTCGAGCCGAAATGTGGGATTAGTTCCGCTCCCTGAATTCAATGCATAGCTAAGCTTACCTGATGTGACTTGAGGACAGCTCCTCAGCAGGGAGGTTGGAAACCTAATAGTGGAGCAGGAGCAGAGAAAGTCCCCAGCGAGCCCAGTGCGACAGCAGAGTGTGAAAGCCGGGCTGTCACTGCAGCCCCGAGTGCGAGCTGGGACTGCTCCTGGCAGCCACACAGCAGGGCAGGAGGCAGCTCCAGGAGAGGCTGGAACAGCATCAGGGAGGGAAGGAGGAGAAACTCAGTGTCAGCGTTTTGGAAATTTAGCTCGATTGGAGAGTTCGAATGGCAAAGTTTGGGATTTAACAGAGCAGTCTCTAACAAAAGCTGTTTGGCTTTTCGAGAGCGTCCCAGTTTTCTTTCTTAAATGTTACAGGATAGAGAGGAAAAGAAAAGAATTAGCAATGGCTAAAAGGAGATGAGCCAAGTCTGAGTGCCAGAGGAAGGTATGAATGTGACACCACAGCACTCCACACTCAGCAGCTGTGGCCGTGTCCTGGTTTCTGCCACTTCATCCCCTGCCAGACCTTACCTGCTGTGTCAGATGGAAATTCAGAGCCAAAGAAGGAGCATAGAAAGTAAAGGGAACACACAGACCAGTGGAGAGCAGAGATGCCTTGCAGAGACAGGGAATTCGTGTCCTGTAGCAGTGATCTCACTCCAACCTCTGTTTCACCAAATCTGTCCACAGAGCACTGCACACATCAGCATTCCTCTGTGAAATCTGTCAGCACCACAGCCCAACCCCTCTCCCCTTCGGTGACACACTCCTGCCAGCAGGACTTGGCTGCTGCTGCATGCCAGTGATTTCAGTTTGCTCAGACACAAAGGGCTGGTGCAGATCCACAGACAAAGGGGATGTGTCACCAATTCAGTGACTTCTGGGTCAGGAGCAGCTCCCAGACAAGAGGCCAGGACAGTGGGCTGCCTGCTAGCTTCATCCCAGCAGCCAGTGTATGGCAAATCCCCTGGGTTACCTTTGCTGGGTTCTTCCCATGAGGAATACAGGATGGATGCTTAATGGAATCACTAATTCAGATTTTCACTTTTAAGTTACACAAACAGACAAAAAAGCCAAAACCAAAAAACCAAAGACTACTTTGCTTGATCTTAAGGTGGAAGCAAAGAAAACACACCCCAACCCTGTGTTTGCCCAAGCTGGCATTTCCCCCTCTACTCTGAGCCAGGCCCTTGACTTTTACCTCCATTCTGTTGATTTTGAGGCTGAGTATTTCTGAACTGCAACTGTGCAGCTCAGAATCACTTCAGAACCTAACAGACCTTTGCTGTTTTACAGCAATGGAGCATCCTTAATCAAAGAAAAAGCTCAGGAGAACAGCAGCATGTAATGAATGCAGTCCAATTTCCAACCAGCAATATTCATTTCAAGGCCAGGATCTTTCAGAGCATCCCTGCACTGCCACACATTACCTGCCAAACCTTCCCACACTTGTGGACTGGAACAATACCAGAAATGTTGATTAGACTTAGTCAGTAAATAACATAGGATGAAAACAAATTAGGTAGTAAAAGGACCCTTGAGAAATTAGGAAAAAAGCTCTCTAGCCTTTCAGCTTATTCATGATTTACCAGAAAGTTGTATAATGTAGCACGCCTAAGAGCCAGCTAAAATACTTCTAAGACCAAAATATCCCAGTTTGAATTGTTACGGTACCTACTGAAAGCCTGGGGAAGTGTTTAAATAAGTTAAAAAGAAAACTGACACTCTCCCTTCCCCCCACCCCAAACCTTTGATTAAAAAAAAAAGCAACAAAAATGCTAATCTTCTGTGGTTAAGCAGAAAGGCTTAAGAAGTGGCTGACAAACAACATGAATTATTCAGGGACAGGGTTACTGCTATTCCAAACACATTGCTCCAGAATGCCAGCACAAAGCCACACAAGCACAATAATTTCTACGAGTGTTACAGTGATAAAATAGTTTCAAGTAACCTCCTTTAATTGCTTCAACATAATATAGCCTTTCTGGATCTTTAACGCTCCATAAAAGACTCTCTAAAAATGAAGGGCCTGATCCCAGCTGAAACTGAACAAGTTTTATATATTATGGGACTTCAGGAGGGCAAGTATTCCGCTGTGTTGGATGGATATGGGCAGAAGCAGTCCCATTCTTCCATCTGTTATTGTGACTCAGAGTTAGAGTTTTCCATGTTCATAACCATTACCATCTTCCCTAAGTGCAGAAGAAACCTTGTTTTGTTGCAGACTGCAGTCACAAACCCGTATCTGTACACAGGTACATTCCTTTAGCAAGAAGAGGGGAGGTGGAGCAGGCAGTCTGGTTTTAGGGATGAATGACCAGAGCAATTGCCCAGACCCCAAAACCACAGGAGGGAACCTGTGCAATACATTTTTGTTTGGGAGGAGGCATAAACAGCCTCCACGAGCCTCCTCTTGGCCCAGCTCCCAGCTCAGCAGCTTGGCAGTCCTGCTGAGAAGCACTGGGACACCTTTTTCTCCACTGTATCTTACTTCGTGACTCACCTACAGATCTGCAAACCCTTTGGGCTGCTGCCCCACAGAGCTCATTAGGGAAACAAGTTGCAGTCTGGTTGGGGGATCAGAATAAGGGATTTATTAATGAGCTGTTCTGAAGGGGGCTGCACATGACCCAGCACCCCCAAAGCACAAAGCAGGGTCAAGTCTGGGAATATATCTCTGACCAAACACCTACAGAACCAAAGACCAGTCAGAACCATACTTGCAGTCCTGTTAAGGAGCCCCTCAGCCCAGAAAGACCTTCTGTTGCCTCTCATATCTACACAGCTGTGATTAGATTCTGAAGGGAGACAACTTGGTACTGGTGTCACAAGGAAGATCATCTGATGCTGCAAGACATCAGGTGGATCAGGAAGCCAATGTGGTTGCAAATAGCAATGCTGTTGACTGCACAGCTGTATGCAATGATTTGCCTTCTGTCAGTAGGTTTTGGAATAGGGTGGAAAGTAGAAAAATAGCCACAGAGAAGCTCAGTTACAAAAAAAAAAAAAAAACCAAAGGTAAAGCTTCCAATTAAACACATAGCAGTCAAGTTAAAATTATAGGTGACAATTACTGTAACTTGATTAGGCACAATAGCAAATTCACTTCCCTAAATCACTTTCACAACTCTCCTAGGAGGTCTGAAAGATGTAGTATATGAGGTTCATTTAATTTCTAATGTAGTAATTATCACTACTGAAAAAAAAAATAGCGGTGACAGACCCAGGAAATAAATTTAGCACTTGAGGTTTTAATAAAATTTTTATGTGCAACCCCGTTGCTTAGAAATTGTTTAATCAATCTTATCTGGTTCACAGACTTTCTGCTGAGCTTTTCCTTCATGTTATTACAAGGCAATATGCTGCAGCACCTTCTCAGCATCCCAAGTTGCAAAGCCACAACACTGTTGTATCCAAAGCCAGTGCAAGCTCCTCTTTCAGTTGTGAACAACCACAGCTTTGTTCCTGTGTCACATGTGTCAAGTTGTTTTCAGCGTACAGAGCTGCTTTAAGAGGTGGTGACTCCAGAGAAGGGTCCAGTCCACTCTCCCTGGTGCTGGAAGGGGTCTCTGCTCTAGATGGCAAGAGGCATGCAGTGAGCTAAATCAGGTTTTCAAGGTTGCAGTGTGTAGGAGACACTGCCAGTGCTGTCTGATGGGGATTTATGTTCCATACTCTGATACAGCTCCTTGAGAGGAATCCATCCCAGCCTCTCCGGGCCCCTCCAGGCTCATCCCATGGCCACACCTGGAGACCAGTCCAGTGGTTTGCTCAGGGATAGTGGAGATAGATAAAAGAAACTAAGCCTGCAATCCAGGATTAATGGATTTTCTGAGGTTTTCTTGACTCCTGAGTTTTTTCCTTAAAATTTGAATTTTCCCAAGCTCCTGGGCACAGGTGAAGAGAATACTGAGCCCAGGTCTCCTATAATGCTACTTGCAGAGTCACTGCCCTGCATAAATTAAGCTGTAATGGTTTGATTCTGTTTGCAAACCAGGTCAGTGAGAGTAGCAGAGAAGTTAAAATGCAGTAATTACTATCTAGAAGGAAAAACCCAGCAGGATTCCTGGACTATATCAGTATTTCTCTTATTTAACCTAAAAAAGTCCAACTTCTCTGTTAAACTGAATGCTTCTGATTGCTGAGCTGCTTAAAACTGTTTTAAAGTGTGCCAGTGTGAATTACTTAGTGCCACTTTAGTTGGTTTTGGTACCATTCCGAAATCTGAGGCACGAGCAGGAAACTTACTGGGCTTTCTCCATTTTTGTCCATCACTAAAAGGTCTTCCCTCAGTCAGTGGGATTTAGCGCTGTTCTTTCTCTTTGCTGGAACTCTGTGCCCCAGCTCACACAACAATCAATCATCCAAGCTGGGTATTCTCTTTTCCTGTTAGTTAGTAGAGTAATAATTTCTGGAGTGGCTAACAGGCAAATTGATAGCCCCGCAGATCAATTTTTTAAAATTCAATAAATATTTGGTCATCATCATAAACAAAATGCATTCAGAGCCCCATACTCCACTCCCATAAAGGAGGTTTGTTAGGTGAGAGCATCTTAAAAAGACACAGCCTATGGCCACAGACTGTGGCCCAGCTTTTGGTCCTTGCCAGTCTCAGAGCTGACCCCCTGACAGACAGGAGTGGCAGTGCAGGATTGGTGCCAGGGCACAGTGGACAGGAGGCTATAAAATGATGAAGCCAGATGTGACAGTGCCGTGCTTCTCTCAGGCTTTCACCTTCTTTCGCTGGCCAGCTCTGGCACCGACGTCACAAAAAGGTCAGTCCTGTATTCTGGAATACAGTTCCCATCCTGTAGGTTCTTGCTTTCTTGCTTCAGCAGAAGTGTGAACAATGTGAGAAATGAAGGGATGGAACTCCGGTGGGGGCCTTCAGCTGGGTTTTATCAAATTCTCACCATTCCCTTTCACCCAGGAGTCAGCCCGCCGAGGCCGACTGGACTCGTGGGTTTTTACCTTAAATCTGGGGGTGGGGGAGTGGGGAGGATACAGCTTGGAACCAACCCAGAATGGGGAGTGACTCTGTGCATAAATGGCAACTTACAGGACAAATCAAGGGACAGAGGGGGAAGGGGGGCTTGGACCCCACCAACCACTCGATGTCCTCACCAGAACTTTCTAGAGATCAGGGTGAGGCTTTGAAGTGACAGGCGGGACCCAGGTGTCACATAAACGATGACTGATTAATAACAATAACTGGGGTAAACCATAATGGGGTAAAACATGAGGTACATGGAACAAAACATTACAAAACAAAGAACAAAAGCATGCAGAAACTTGGTAAAGTCCAAAACACACCACAAGAGCCAGAGCCATCCAGCATCTTCCAAAGCCTCATGAGACCAATGGCCAAAGATGCAGGATGCCACAAATCCTCACTTCCCCCCTGGGAGCTCCTCAGATGGTCACTTAGCAATCACTTTAACCAGGCACCCCAAAATCCCCATGATTTCAAAAATCCTGGTCTTTGCTTTCACTTGTCAGTGCAGCATCAAAGGCACAAAATGATCAATTAAATCATGCCTGAAGATAGGAATTCTTTCTTGACTCTTTAAGTTGTCCTCTGTGTGTCACCTTGACAAACTAAATACCTACAGCGTGTAGATATTCGGTGCAGTTTTATTTTGATGGCCCATGCGGGAGCTGATTGAGCTGAAGGAAAGTACCGAGGGAAGCTGTCCTCGAAAAAGCTGCGATGCAGAGAAACATTTGCCACGTCTTCACTCAGAGCTGGATCCGAAGGCCACTGCTGCCATCTGGTGTCACTGTCACCGATGAGGAGAGCAGGGACGAGGCTGGCAGAAGTTTCTCCTGGAGAAATGAGAAGTGGCTTGATGCCAGACACAGGAAGGACAAAGACTTCCCTGGCAAAGGAGGGCTCTGTACGGCCAAGCTGCTTCACATCCTTCTCCATCTCAAAGGAACCGGTTTGTGTGCTTGAAGGTAACAGCAGGAGACACAAGAAAAAAAGGGAATTGGTTACAAGACTTTTTGCTGACAGGAGACACCACCTGGCAATGTGAGTTATGGATCAGCAGCTCTGGACATCCTGCTCCATAAAAGCCACCAGGAAATGCTCTTGAAAGGGGGAGGTTTGCAAAGCTACAGAGCAGAGCAAGACTTCAGCTCTTTGGGAGCTCAAACTGGAGCCATGTGGGGAGGAGGAAGCACTGTCTCTGTCACGAGTCCAAGGTCTTCAAGCCTTGGCCTTAATTTGTTTTACATAAGAAGGCAACATTCTCTTAAGGCTAAAATACATCTCACATTTCCCAGAGAATGGTATCTAATTATGCCACCCACCCCATTAGTTGAGCTTTTGGCTCCAGTGTTTTTCTTAAGGAATTGTCATGGTGCACATCAGTAAAAATCCCAAGGAAGATGGGTTTCAGAACTCATCAACAGGCAAGGAACCCCCAAATGGCTCTAGGTTTGGACAGCTGAACATCAATAATAACCTGGGGTTTGGTCCTCAAATCTCACCAGGGTTTGTTAGCTCCATAGCCACAGAGACATCTCTGCACTTGCAGGGGGAAAAATAAAGGGATATAGCAGCAGTGGTTTACTGCTGTAAATCCTACAAGGTTGTAAATCCTACAAGGATTTAGATGTGGCCTTGACTTTACACACTGTGAATGATGCTGAATGCCATCATGGGACTCAGGGGCAAAGCTATGGGGATGCTCATGGGGAAAGAGGCACTGTTGGGCAAGAGGCCTGGGGGAGATTGGAAAGGCAAACAGTCTGGACTGACCTGTATAACCTGGTTAAACCATGAAACTGCTTTGAGAAAAGAAGAAAATATCTCTTAGGAGTGTCTGTATGGGTAGAAATGTGATTTTGGGATCATTCTCTAGCTAGTAAATCCTACAAGGTTGTAAATCCTACAAGGATTTAGATGTGGACTTGACTTTACACACTGTGGAGAGCTCCAAAAAAGTTGCAGGAGGATGATAAATGGGGATTGGGGTGCTGGTCACAGGAGGAGCTGTGTTAAATTCCCTGCTTTGGCAGAAATCTCCTGTGCTGTTTTAAGCAAATCATGTAGGTTCAGCACCTCAAAGCCTCATAGGAGTCATCCTTTTACATCCGTGGACACTTAGCCCAAGAGCCACAGCTCTAAAATGAAATTCCCCTGCCTTCCAAAGGTGCCCTGACACTAAATCTCATCATGGGACTGGGTGCAAAGCTAAGGGGAGAAGAGAGACTGCTGGGCAAGAGGCCTTGGGGAAGACTGGAAAGGCAAAGAGCCTGGACAGACCCGTATAGCCTGGTTAAACCATGAAACTGCTTCGAGGGGGAAAAGAAAAATATATATATATATATATCTCAGGAGTGTCTGTATGGATAGAAATGTGATTTTGGGAACATTCCTTAGCTAGTTTCTGCATCTTCCCCAGACTTGGTGTGACCAGTTCCTGTTCCCTGCAGGATTTCCCACTCAGGAGCCCAAGATGCCAGTGCTGGGGCAGGATGGGACCAGGAGCACTCACCCCTCCACTGTGCTCCCCAAGGTCTGAGTGAGCTCCAGGCTCCCCAGGCTCTCTTGGATACAGCAGAACCAAAGAACCCCAAGAAATACATACAAAATTTTCCAAAAACCTTCCTTTTGCTGCAATTCCTGTTCTTCGGGCACTGTCCCATTAAAAAAAAAAAAAAAAAAAAAAAAAAAAAAAAAAAAAAAAAAAAAAAGAGAGAGAGAGAAAGAGAGAAGATCCACAAGTTAAGCATGAAATAAAACCAGCAGTAAGGGAATAGTAATTATTTGATCAGCTCCCAGGGTATCAAACGGCAGTAAATTGAGCTTCAGTTTAAAAAGCAGACAATTTTCAGTGTCATACCACGACATTTTTCAAAGCTAATTTAACTATTCCATTAAAAAATGAAAACATATTCAAATTAAAACACCCATAAGATATGAAAGGGGGGAAAAAAGCCTTGTTGGAGAGAGGACATGAAATGCATCAGTAATTTCCCATCAGGCAACAGTTCCCTTAACTGACCATGACAGTCAAAGATGAAATAGAAATTTCTATATCAAACAGGAACACAAAGGAGAGCTGACCTTTGATCAAATGTCTGTTTGTAGTTTTGACAAGAAAATTTGCATTAAAATAATTTATGCTGGACACTTACAGGAGAAGTTAACTCCCAGCATGTAAAGGAAGAGAGAGGTCAAACCATCCTTAAACAGCCTGTCAGATGAAAGCCACACTCTCCCAGCTGCAGAGCTATGTGAAGTTTCCAGCCATTCAGGCTCTTTTTCTAAAATCCCAGTGCTGAGGGTTTTGTGATGCAATTTTTCAAAGTGCTATTTATGCAGGGGTGGGAAAAGCCTGTTCCAGGCAAACAAAGGCTTTCTCACACAAAGAAAACCCACTTTTAGCATAGCAGCAGAAGGCATATTTAAAAAAAAAAAAAAAAAAAAAAAAAAAAAAAAAAAAAAAACCACCAATTAATTATAATATTTAAGCTATGGGCTTAACTAATCCTCTTTGTCTTCCAGCAGGAAAAAGAAATTTAAAAAAAAGAAAGCGGGCTGAAGAAGGGATATGGATCTATTTGGACCCAGAGCACTGCTTTGCCAGGGAGCTGCAGAGGGGTGAGTGCTGCCCCTTCCTGAAAGCAAATGTGAGTTTCCAGCTTACAGCTCAACTCTGCTGTGAGGTGCAGGTGTTGAAATACACCGCTGAAAAAGAGCAGTTGAATGAGGTATTTTGAGATGGTTACATAAATAAGAGGAATTTATAGAAATCCATAAGAATAGGGAGATGTTTGGCTTATCTTGTCAGGAAAATTACTGCTGCTGCTTATGTGAATTCTTACTACAACTGCACAATAACAACCATTTTTCATGCAGGTTTTTACAGATGGTCCTACACGGTGCAGCTAAAAGCTTTACCAGATTCCTTCAGGGAATGGTGCTCTCTCAAATACATGTGATAACCTCTTGGATTTTCTCCTTCCTTCCTAATACTTATTTAATATTTCCCAGGTTGCCCATTTTCCTCACAGGCATCATTTTGCAGCCCTCAGTTTTACCCCTAATTTTTCCCCAGCCGGGACTGCAGGACTGAGATGGATTTTTTTGGATGCTTCCAGGTCTCCTTTGTCCCTATACTGTGATTTACTTCTGCAATAATAACTCACAATCACAGACACTTTTAGTTTGTTTGAAGATACCACGGAAGATCTGTCCCCCAGAGGGTTGGTTCTGCCTATTTTGTTTTTTGTTGTGTTTTTTGTTTGTTTGGTTGGTTTGGGTTTTTTGGGGGTTTGTTGTTGTTTTTGTTTGGTTTTTTGTTGTTTTTTTTTTGTTTGTGTTTTTTGCCTTTTTGTTTGTTTGTTAGTTAGTTATTTTGGGGTGGGGTTTTTTTGGTTTTTTTTGGTTTTTTTTTTTAATCTGTGAGATGCGTCTCGTTGCTGCAGGAATATTATCCCAGGGAAGAAGGTGTTGAGGGGCAGCTGGTTCGAGCTGCCTGCGATGTGCCTGGCTCTGGCCAGGAGAGGTCAGTGAACACCCACACACAGAGCCCACGGAATGCAAACCTGCCGCTGAAACTTCTGCATGCCAGGAAAATCGGCATGTTCACATCCTCTGTAGAGGTGAACATCTCATCCCAGGCCTCCGGGAGACAAGGGCCCGTGGAGAGAAAGCGCTCAACATTTTGGGAATGTTTGGGTTGCAGCAGAGACATCTGGAGCTGATGTTTTCCATGGGACAGTGTCTTTGCTTCCTTCTCTCCCTCCCAGGTGCTGTCCCTGGCTGTCCCGGTCAAGGTGGTGGCACTGATTTTCACAGGCACCTCCTCTCTGCAAACCTGGTTTCTCAAATACAGAGTAACGTGCACATTGAGAATTATTTTCCAGAGGTTGACCTGCAAAAGCAGAAAGGTCCAGCCAGACTGGGGATGGTAACAGTGGCCTTTGTGCCAAGATACACGTGGTGACACCATGGTGACACCAGGGGATTGCCCTCCAGAGAGGGGTGGGAGTGGGAAGAGAAACTGAGCTGGGATTTTACAGCAACAGCAAAGTAACCAAGGTTTCTCTGCTCCATCTGTTCCTTGGGAGTCACTACTTTCATTCCTGTTCAATTAATTGTATAGATTTTGAGAACTCTCTATGAGCCCAAAATATCTGTTTCCTGAACCTATTATGGTATGCTGCTTATTTCCAACGTTCACACTCTTGGTGTTTCCTCTCACTGCTGTTTGAGATTTAATTAAAGATTTCTTCTATTTCTTAGTTAAAAAGTCATTCAAAGTTACGGTAATTTTTTTTACAAACTTCAGTTTGAATCAAGCATCTGCAACACTGTCAACACAGCTCCTTCCTTCCACCATGAGGCCCTTTAAAGGGCAGGGTTACAAATGTCATGTTGACCCTTTAACATATTTAGGTAATAGAGAGTAGATACATGCTGATAACAGGCACACACACTTGTCCTGGGGACTGCCAGGATATTAAATTAGTGTTTCGGAAGTGCAGCGAAATGCTTCTGCTGGGAACAGGTGCACAGCTCAAATGCTACCCTGGCATTTAGGGCAGGAGAGGAAATCTCCTGGTAAAGCTTACAGACAATTTACAGCAGCCACGAAGAGGGAGGTTGGGACTCATGACTGAATTAAAATGAATTAAACCTCAGAGGGTGGGATCAGCGCTGTGATCCCCAAGAGCAGCATGAGCAGATTCGCCTTCACCACCCTCTTTCTGCTGTTTGCTCAGTGCTCAAAAGGAAAGATTTCAGCTGAGCAACTTGAGCTGCTTTTCCTGCTGCTTGGAAATTAGAGCATCTCATTTCAAGCAGATATTATCTGACTTCATTTGAGCTCTACCATTTCATGCCAGCAATGAATCTTGTTCTCTAAATCAGAGCTGCCATACACGGAGATTCTTGCCCTAGTCCACCTGCTTCTTTACCCCAGGGCAGGGATTTTCATTTTGTGGCATCTCCACAGGGATCCCAGGGATGGTGTGAATGGTGCCTGGAAAAAAAAATAGCTCATATTCAGCCAAGAGAGAGCCTCCCAGAAACCCCAGGACCAAATCTGTGGTCACTGGAAATCACCTTTTATGAATGTGGAAGAGTCTCCACCTGTTCCCTTGAGGTCTAAGGATGCACAAGGGTCAAGGAGGCCATATCCCGAGCTTCCTGAATTGCTGCAGCTGATTTCCCACCATAAATAATGAGTGAAACTTATGGGTGAAAAATTACCACAGTGTTAGGTAACCAAAGTCCAAGTTTGATGGCTACTGCTTGTCCCCAGTAAATGTTTTCCACCCAAGCTCCTGACTGTGAGCTAAAAGAAGCCAAAAATGGCTTATGAATTATTATTTGCTGGCCTCTGTAGCACAAGATCTTGGTGTTGCAGGAAAGCAAAACCCCCTGGAGCAGAAGGCTGGGAAGGAGGAGACTACCAGAGGCTAGAGCAGCTCTCCACAGCAAACCATATCGAACCACGGCAGAACAATGTGTTCTGCTTAAGAAAACACCAAGCAAAGAAAATAAAAATTAGAAGTAAAGCCACAGAACAAGCAGCAGCAGTGCACTGAAGAGGCAGTGCATCCAGCTATGCTTTTAGGACATGTGGCTAGGTCGATGGAGTTGGAGCAGCTTTGCCTGCAGCGCTCTGGGGACAGCAGTGTCACAGGCAGGGGTGGGTGGTGGCCAGCAGTCACCCCTGCTGGAAGCTCCTGCACAGCCGAGCAGGTTCCCTGGGCTGAGCACTGCCAGCCTGTCTCTGTTAGCAGCAGCTCAGAGCAGTCTGTTTTGGGGGTGAGTTGAGCTGGCTGTCAATATCCAAATATTTCACTCCAGGGAGGTGCTGTCTGCTCTTCCCCTGTGCCCTCTGTGCTCTTCATGGGTTGATTTGCAACCCAGAGCCACAGAAGCTCTGAGTGAGGACAGAGGGGGCTACATTTCATTTCCAGTGTCACCTTCTGCCCCCGTAAAGGGACATCATAAATCCCTCCAGCACTGGGAAGAAGGACATGAAGGTCACAGGAGGTGGAAGGAAGCAGGTGGCCCTTCTGTCCTGGCCACCCATCCCTCCTTCACCACCACCACAGGGAGAGCAGAGCCAAGGCAGCGCTGGAGCTGCTTTCATGTCCTGCCAGCACAGTCCCCCCAGCCCCAGCTCCCTGCAGAGAAGGGGTGGTGGGTCGAGGGGACCTTCCCACTCTGGCACCATTCCTGGAGGCAGGACTGGGGCTCAGCACCCCTTGGCAGGGCTGTGAACCTACTGGTGTGACTTGTCCCCACTTTGTCCCCTCTTGTGACCACTGAAAGCATTTTATTTCCCTCCCCTGGATAGTCCTTGGCTACATCAGCACTTTTCCTTGCATGTTTAGGAAGATGGCCAGAGACTATTATGAGATAGAAAAGTTTCCAAATAACCTCAAAAATAAAGGACTTCCAGCACACACCCTCATAAGCACTGGTTGGGAGGAGCCTCATTAAACCAGAAAACATTCAAGGACACACTTAAACCCACTAACACCTGTGTTCTCCTGCAGAGAGAACAATCCCAGAGCAGAGGTGGAAAGCTATCACCTGGTCCCTGGATGGTGTCTCCAGCAGGGGCTTTTGGTTCCATTTCCCTGTTACCTCATTGCTACCAAATCAAACCGAGTTCAGCCATCCCCTCAGGCTGTCACCCTGCTGGTGTTCCCTGCAAGTGTCCTGTTCAGAGCCTGGTGAGCAGTGACAGGCATTGCACAGGTCAGCTGCAGCAGAGGGAGAGCACCAAAAACCAAAGCAGATGGATTTGGTAAGGAAAACTGGCACGTTCCTTGTGCTATGTGTGAAGTGTGTTCACCTGGAGGAGTGCAGAAAGCTGCACCCCTGCCAGAGGAATAATCTGGTAAACTGCCTAATGAATATTTCTGCAACACAACGTCTCTTTGTGGATTTAAATTAATCTAAAGCACGTTCATTAATTCATAGCTAGGAATTGAATTATATTTTGTTGCTGACCTCCATGTTGTTTGTCTGTAACTAGATTTCAGCTTAAAGGCAGCAGCACTATTTAATCATAATGTCAACCTTTGGATCTACTTCAGCGGCAATTACCCTGAGCTTTGACTTTGATATAATTTATATTTCAGAACGCATCATAAATAACTCTTTCTTCTTCTTTCAGTACAGCTGTGTGAATGTGCACAAACCCATGGAAATACAAATCACAGCCTGTTTATCTCATTCAGGCTGTGTGAGAGAATGCTGCTGCCCTGGTGACATGTCCCTGGCCACCCCTGTCTGCCCCATGGTGACATTTTCATGTTCTTGTGGTGTGACATGAGAGCTGTGTGTGCTCTTCATGAAGCTCCACCAGCAACATCACCAGACAGAGGGTCCTGAAAATGCCGTAAGATGGACCAAAACCCTTTAGTTGGATACAGAAGAAAGACAAATTCAGTTTAGGTGTCAGTAAGGAAGAGCCTAAAAACAAAATCTGGAAGCCGGCAATATGAGACTCCCAACAACTCTAATAAAATTAACCCCAAATCATCAAAAATTCAATGAGATTTCTGCTGCTTTGGATCTGGTAGCTGCAGAGCTGCAATTAGCAGGAGAGGTAACTCTCCTGAGCAAACCTGGTGGCAATGGGCACCTTTAGATGCTGTGTGTTTGCACCTACAAGGGGCTGTTCCTCCTGATCCTGCTGATTAACACTCCAACTGTTGTGGAAACACCCTCTGAATGCACAGCAGCGTTTGCAGGACTGTATTCCTGAGGGTAAATAACAGTGACGGTGCAGCATGAGCTCTGTCACACTGCTTTCCCAGCTGCTGTCAGTAAAGTGCAGGATTTTAAATGTGCCTGTCAAGACTGGCAAGAAAAGGGGGGAAAGCTGCAGAAAACTTCAGTGTGTAATGAGCAGAGTTGGGTCTTCACAGAAGAAGTGGGTTTTTACTGCTCTTTAGTTTGTTCTGGATGAGTTTCACCCAGGAGGATGGCAGATTGCAAAAATCATTATGCATTGATTTTTTTTCTTTTTTTCATTTTTATCCTAATGTGAAAATGAGACTACAAAGTGCTTCTGCAGGAGTCCAACGTAGCCTTGCAATTAAATTCAAGTTGCTTTTGTGACGAATGACAGCCCAGTGGTGGGAAAAGACTGGCAAAAACAATGCCTAAAGACTGTCAAAGCAATCAAATAACATCTGTTAACTTCTGCTCAGGAACAGAACCTCTGGCATCTCTCAAAAACTCCTTAATCTCAACAAACACGCCATAAACCTGTGTGATGAAGGCACAGCTTTCATGAATCCAGTAAAAATCCACGGCTTCCCAAATCCCAAAGTGTTGTTTCACAGAAATGTTTCTCACATCCCAGTGGCTGGGTACAAACTGTGTCTTTTGGCTGCCCTGGGGCTGGTGCATCCCACAGGAGGCAGCCCCAAGGGGAACCTGAAACCCCAAACATCTAAGGCATAAATTTAGGTCATTTTAAAGATGGGAAATTCCCATAAGTCTTTCATGTTGCTCAGCCAGCCCAAGGGAGGATCTGAAATGTGGGGATTTGGAACATCACAATGCCCCTTTGGCTTTACAGAGATTTTTCAAGGCAGTTGCTGTCCATCATCTGTTTTCCATGTTGACCAGACAGGCCCGAAAACAAGCTCCTGGCAGCAGCTGAGGCTGTGACCAGCTTGTGTTGCAAAAGAGCTCCTGCCATCACTGTCTGGCCTCTCCCATCACTGGGAGAACTCAACCAGTGGCTTCTGTATCAAGGCTAGCTTTGTGCATCAGGCTGCTGGGTCAGGAACCCACCCTGAAGGCTCCAAGTGGGAGAGAAATTATTAATGTTCATCCTTTCCAAGTGAAATTCCTCTTCAAGTCAAGTTTCTGCTTCTCAGCTTGAAGAAGGCTCCATCACCCTGTCAGGCCATCACCCCTGCCAGAGGTGCCTTTCCTGGCCACAAGTCACCCCGTGGCTGATACAGCTGCACAATCCTCTGCCACTTTTCACAGTCTCTCAATAAAAAGCCTTTGAGGTAACAACCTGTGGTTTTTCTATCTGATTGTTCTTCATTGGGATGATTATAAGTGAAGTGCCATCCAGAGGCAGTGGCCACGGCCCATAAATTTAATTACTAACCTTTAATTCATGGGTGGCAGAAACAGTTCTTCAAGCATCTGAGTTAATCAGGCTTTGCTGACAGTGGCAATCAATTGTTCAGCAGCCTGCTTTTTGCTTAATTACTGTTGGACTCCGCTGCATTTTCAAAATGTCAAGAATCCTCTTTTAGAAATGCAATAAATCATTTCCATGTGGTGTGCCAGGCTGGGGTAGGAGACTATTATTCTCTCACACCTGACCTTCGTTACAAGGAACAGAAATTGATCATTTACTGTACCAGTGAAATATGATTTAAGGAAAAATGAGAATTAACCAAGAACTTCAGCTCACTAAAAGGAAAGAGAGTTACTTTCTGGCCAAGGGAGATGCTGGCAGGGGGATGTGGCTCCATTAAAACTCTTCTGTTAATGAGGCACCATCTACACTGGGAATCAATATCAGAGTATCAATTTCAGTAGGAATCCACAGAGCACTTTTGCCCAGGTTTTCACTGTGTCCCAGGCAGAGACACCCTGATTCCTGCTCTTCTGGGATGAGACCAGGATATTTCCGTGTCAACCAGTGAATTATCCAGTCCTCTAAGTTTCAGAAAAGATGTTCCAGTGAAGGAAATTTAGCCAGTTGGAACTTTTGTGCAAACTTCAACTTTCGTTGAAGACGGACAACTTGACTGTTGGGATTGCATTAATTAGAAAAATTAAGGCACTTCTCAGAACACATCTCTGGGGCCCACCAGCCTCACCTGGAAGATCTCGCTGCTGGCACCCTCATGAGCTCTGTGGGAGGAGGGACCATGAGATGGAGCTGTGGCCTTCTCAGCAAGGACCTGAGACAGGCAGAGAAGAGACAACTTTCCAGAGCTCCAGCACCTCGCCTGGCCCTAATTCTGCCCTAAGGGACCGTGCCAAGAGTCTGTCTGTCCATTCCCAGTGGTCTCCATCTCTAAGAAGCAGTGAGCAGTTTTTAATTGTGTGTGTTTACATCAATTAACAAAGAAGAAACCCTCTCCCCACTCAGACACCAATGGGGTAGAAGTAATAAATGACACTTTCCTGGCTGAGGAATGGGAGGAGTTTTCAGCAGCAGGATTGTGCTCGAGTACATTGAGAGCAGTCCATGGGTTGTGGCTGGTGTCAGCCAAGATGATTTGAAGATAAAAGACATCCTCTGAGAATGCTGCCAGAAATAAGAAGGAAGAGGCTGTGTGGAATCATACGGATCAAATTTCCTTTCTCATTGTGTTTAATAGAAAAGCTTTGCACCTCCCAAGGGTACCAATAAAAATTTTCTTCAAACCAGAGGTAGTAGGAGGTTTTGGGCTTTCTTTTTTCATTAAACATACATACATTCAGAGAATAAAAACTGTTTTTCCCTTCTAGAAAGCAGAGCTAATTAGAGCCAGGAGCCAACAGCAAACAAACTGTGATCAAGAAATGAAAATGAAGCAATAAAATGTTCAACACTTGCAAGACAATAAAAAAACATTTTTTAGAGGAAAACATAAAAGGAAGAAAGATACAAAAGAAGACTCCAGCCCAAACTAACATTGCTGTTTTCCTAACTCAAAACAGATTTAACTTTTCCCCCCGTTTTTGCCAATGGCACCTGTCTCACCAGGAGTGTGACTGAGGGTCACCACCTGTTGGTTGAAACGTGGTGCTGTGGTGGCAGCAGAGTGTAAAGGACTGAAGGTTGTAAAGGAACTTCCCAGCATGTGCCACAATTTAGAGGGATCCTTGCCACCAGACTGAGGACATGTGGCACCACCAGGAGAGGACATCCCTGCAGAGCCACCACCGATTATCTGTGTTCTTGCTGTGATCCCCAATCCAGATTTTCCTATGATTCCGGGGGAAATCCCAGTGTCTAAAGGGCTTTCCCCTCTGTCTTATCTCTCCGCAGTGTCCCAGTTTCTCCTCACCACTGGCCACCACCAGTGCAGCTCCTCCAGGGAGCAGGACAACCCGGCCACCCCCTGCCCAGGGAGCTGGCAGAACTTGGGGGTTTATGTCCATCTGTCTGTGCCCTGAGCTCAGAGCAGAGCTTTGCTCTCCGTTTTTCTCATTATTTAACAGTCCCATCTTTGTCCAGAAGGCAGCAGCACTAGAGGGCACTGCCTGCCCGTGTGAGAAACGGGGACACATCTCCAGCCATCTCCCAGGACACCCAATTTTGGCTTTTTGCTGGCACCTCCCCTTCTCACCTGTGCCCTTTCTCGGGGGAAGGACACGGAGCCAGCTGGGGCTGTTGATTTTCCTGGCTGCAGATGAGGTTGGCAGCACAAGGTGATGTACAACATCACTCCCAGCAAACAGATTTGGGAAAGCCAAAGTGAGACATTATCGGGCAAGTTTGTTCCAGGCCCAAGGCAGGCAGTGAAACAGCTGCACACACATTTAGGGCAAGAGATAAAGTCATGCTGGGGGTGTCCAGGAGCACAGGGAAGACAGACCCTCACAGAGCCCCTTCCTGGGGTGGCCAGCTGTGCTGGGGGGAATCTCACTGCTGCATCTCTGCTCCAAACCCCTCCTGTGGACAGAAATTCCCTCCTGGATCCAGCCACCTGGGTATAAACAGCCCATGTGCCTGCTGCAGCACAAAAAAACTCATGTCTGGAGAAAGCTGCGAATTCAGATTAACCCAAAGTGTGTGAGGTAAAGCCTTCAAGCAGAGTGGAGCTCTGCAGGGCTGGCCTGGGTTACAGGGAGCTTCTATCAGCCCAGGTGACAGGGGCTGAACCCCTTCTGTTGCCAAAAGCATCTCAGTGAGCCCAGAAGGAGCCAGGCTCTGCTGCCAGCACATGTCACAGGTTCAAAGCCCTCAGAAGCGTGAGGTCCCTCTTTCTCCATGCCGTGTCCAGCCTCACCTTGCCCCACAGACCCTCACAGGCTCCCTGGATGTCACTGCACACACCAAAAAGCCATCAGGCCTGGCCAGTCTGCCGTGTGAGATGAAGTCCAGACAGAGCCAAACTCCTCCAACCTTTCCTCTGGGGCCCTGTGCAGCTGAATTGACACTCCCGTGACTGATTCCTTCCAGCCTGAGCTATTTCCCTTGATGATCTGCCCTAATGGAAAAACAGCTTTTCCACCTTTCAAACGAAAGCAAGATAAAAAATGCCTTCCTGGTTCAAGAAGCATGTGGAAATGCTGCCAAAGAATATGCATGTTAATAACATATCCTTTGTATGAGAAGACAGTGCTGAAATTTCAAGTGATCTCCCCAGAATACAAACAATACCCAGAGAATGGCAAGGAGATTAAAATAATCCTTGGGATGCCTTTCAGTTTTCATGGCTTTTGTCAAATAAATGAGTAAGTACAAATTAGCAGTGTATTACAGTCTTCCAAAAGCTGGTATTTTCACCCCGAAGGATTCCTCTCTGCAGTTAATAAAAAAACTACTTGCACAGATAGCAGGTCCCTGAGGCTGAGGTGTTATTGCTAAAATAAATTGCTTATTTGAAAAATCACAGGGAAATCATTGTGTTTGGGATGCTTGAAGACTTTTCTAATTAATCCAGGAGCATGTAGAGGAAGGCACAGATTCCCTTGTCAGAACAGGGTTTCTCCAAGTGCTCACAGTGTAACGCTGAGCCTGCAGCCCCAAGGGGTTTGGGGGCTTGTTCCAGAGGAGAATGACTTGGTGATGCTGTTAAGACACTTTTTTTTTTCACCAACGAGCAATCAACCCAGCTATTTGTTTTGCTGGAATCAGGATCGTGGAATGCAGAACCTCAGCCACCTCCACAACAGAAGATATTTCTGTAGAGAGGGACAAATCTGCCTTCTCTGGGGAAATGCCTGGGCTCTGATGCAGGGGAGCATGTTTCCTTTTCCCACACAGGGAAATGATGCTGCCTTGACACCCCCTGAGCATTCCTTGAGCTGCAGGGCCAGAGCAGCTTCAGAAATCTGCATGAGCTTCGTGATGATTTTTTCTTTCTCCTGGTTAGAAAAAAGTAAAAAGTCACACTGGCATTCCCAAGACAGGGAGGTGACATCCTCACGCAGCAAAGCCATGTCCTGTGTTTTGTAAGAATCCTTTCCACATGCTGGCACTTCCCTGTAGAGGTCCCCCATGGAATGTGCAGCCCAGTGCCCAGCTCAGTCCTGGGGCTGTGGCACTTCCATAGGGCACCACACCACAGATGAGATGAGCCTGGAGCCCCTCCAGGACAGGGATGTCCCTTAAACACACAATGCAAAAGCCCAGGATGTCTTTTGGGCTTTGATTTTTTTGATAGGGGAGTATTCTGCGTTAATTAAAAATAAAAGTGGTAGTCAGTGATGAAACTGCCATGAAATATTCCATGCTGCTGGAGGAAGCCATGGGCAGATTTGGAGAAAAGGAGAGTTCACACAGGAAGACAACACCTTCCTTTTGGCCTGGAAATGCCCAAGTTCTTGTGAGTGACCAAACATCCAGCCCCAAACTGCTGGGCTCAGGCTGCCTCAGGGATTTTGGCCTCAGGGAGATGAGCTCACTGGGACACAGAGGTACCAAGGAGCAAACACAGCCATGGAGCACAGGGTACATCCAGGCTGCACCTGGAGATCCTGTGTGTTCCCACACAGCTCCTCTAGGTACAGGTCATTCCTGGCAGGACCCACCCCTCCAGTCCCTCCACCACTTCCTACCACCTGTGAACTCAGCCTTCTGGAAAAGAAGATAAAAGTAGATGGGAACACTTGAAAATTTCTATGGCATGGAGCAAGTTCAGGATACTGATATGTGGAAATGACTGTGAACCCTACTGTATTTACTTGGAAAAAACAAAACAAAACAAAAAACGAACCAAAAACCAAACCAAACCAACAACAACAACAACAAAACTCCCCCCAAAAAAACCCCAAAACCAAAATAACAAAACCAGGTTTCCCATTTTTAAACCGATTTAATTAAAATATAAATAAATACAGGGCCTTGCTTTGTAAATGTGTATTTATAGAGACCACCGTCTCACCCTTCACCTCTGCCAGACTGAACAAGCTGGTTTAGCTGCTTCTCTGACAGACTCCCCATTGCCTCCCCATCGTGCAGCCTTCCCATGCACCTTCTTTAAGTCTGTCAGTGTCCTGGTCCATCCATCCCTGCTCCTCCTGGAAACACTTGGCTTGCATCATTCTCAGAGCATATTTTGTGCATCACAGGCTCTCTGCAGAACTTTCTCTCTAAGGACCTTCCAACATTTTTGCAACTGAGAAGGACATTGAGGGCTTTGGTTTCAATCTTTTCCACCCCCTTGGTGTCCCTCTGGAGCCCAGTCTCTTTCCACACTAGTGACAGCTGAGGAGCACAGCTCATCACAGGCATGGGGGAAGCAGTAGGGTGCACTTGGATCTGTTCTTTTCCCAGTTCCTGAACTCCCTGCCCAGCTCCTGGAGGCAGGCAGAAGGAGACCATGAATACGTGTCATGAGAGAGGTGCAGGTGGACAGGATGTCCTCAGACTCCTTTTTATTAGATGGAAATCACACTGGTTTGCCCACTCATGTCTTATCCCAGGCTCCAAAGCCTTGCCCCTTTTCAGGCTGGCTGGACCCAGCCATGGACAGGACTAAGAACTTCATCCACCCACCTTTACCCATCCCATTCCACGGGCTGTGCTGGCATTTCCCAAAATTCTGAACTGCTGCACATGCAGACAGAGAGAAGGGACAAGGTGTGTGCAGCACTGAGGAAACCCATGGCCTTCTTTGGTTAATGGCCCTTGCAGTGGGCAGCACAGTATATTTTTACTCATTAAATCAAAGTGGCTGCTCCTTGCCCTTCAAGTCCCCAGAGAGCAACTATTCCTGATAACAGTCAGTCCCCACAGACTCATTAAGCTTTCTGGAAGCCGTTTGCAGAGGCAGGGTGCTAATCTATGAAGATAAGAAGTCAAACCTTTCACTACGAGGACGTTTTTTACTACTTGTCTCCTGCTCTCCCTTGTAATTCCATCAAAGGCCAAACCTAAAAACCTATCTAATCTGTCAGAAAGGCCAATCTAATCTATCATTATTAAACACTTTTGTGGAGAAAAATGGATTGCAACATTAGAGAACTTGTGATTTAGCACATGAAAGAGATGGAAAAAATGTCTGAAATGACAAACAATACAAAATCTGCTTTCCCAAAAGAACAGATTAGCTGGTGACACAAATAAATAAGTAAATGCAGTTAAAACTGCTTAGGTTTATGGCAAGAGGTGTAGAAAATGCCTGAGACTTGCCAGTGATAGCCTTTTATGGCAGAAGCAGATTTTATTGTCCTTACATTGAAATGAACCTTCACTTACTCTGGGAGATCTGGGAGCCAAGTGTCTTGAAAGCAAACCAAGGTCCATTCTGGGTTTGGAAAAGCCATTGGAAGGTGGTGGGTGAAGAGAGGGGTGGTGTTTAATGCAGGAAGCATGATGGGGAGAAGATTATTACTCATATAGTCTGTGGAGGAAAACAGGCTTTTCCAGAAGATAATCAAAGACAGGGACAAAATCCAGCTCAAATGTCCTTGAGGAGCAGTTCTCAACACTTCCCTCTCCAGGCAAAGACCTGGGAGAGACAGGAATTTTTCTTGTAGACACAGAAAACTTTATTTGCTCCGTCATTTCCACCTGAACAGGGAAAGCAGAGGCCTGGCCACAGGAGTTTTGGATGCTCTGGAAAATTCAAAGTCTGAGCCCTCCTTGCAGCCACAGCTGTTCTCAGGGAGGTTCAGAGCTGCCCACAGCCAGCAGCAGGCCCCTGGCACTCCGGGTGCCATGCTGAGCCCAGGGCTTTCTGCTCAAATAAGGAGTCTGATTTCAACAAGGGGAAACTTGTCATCATCCCAGACAGATTAATTAGACTTGGCAGGTTTCTCACTAGTTGGAAACGAGATCTGTTGCCATGAAAATGAAGGGGGAAAAAGAGGTATGGTGCTATTTGTACCAGGGGTGTATTTGCCTTGAGTGCCCCTGCAGCCTGGGCTCTGGTTGGGATCATCCCTGGAAGTCAGGGTCCAGAGCTCGGGCTGTGCACAGCCAGGGCTGAAAATGGCTTTGGGATGCAGCAAAATTATTTATTCCCTCAGCTCCTGCACTGCCAGGGCTGGGGGTGACTTGGGTGTTCAGCCATTCCTTGCATTGCTCCAGCCTCTGCTCATCCAGGGATTAACTCAAACTCTGCCACACGTGTGCCACCAGGCCACCATGGGCCATGGATGGCATCACCTCCCTGCAGAGGAAACGCCACCAGGCCACCATGGGCCATGGATAGCATCACCTCCCTGGACAGCAAATGCCACCAGGCCACCATGAGCCATGGATGGCATCACCTCCCTGCAGAGGAAATGCCACCAGGCCACCATGGGCCATGGATGGCATCACCTCCCTGCAGAGGAAATGCCACCAGGCCACCATGGGCCATGGATGGCATCACCTCCCTGCAGAGGAAATGCCACCAGGCCACCATGGGCCATGGATGGCATCACCTCCCTGCAGAACACATGCCACCAGGCCACCATGGGCCATGGATGGCATCACCTCCCTGCAGAGCAGATGCCCCCACAGCAGGGGAAGGATGCTGAGCCTGGCTGTGCCTGCAAAGGGCCAGGAACACGGGGATCCCACCTGCAAGGCAGAATATATGCCCCGACCCCTCCACTGACATTTAGATTAAGAATCTGCTCTTTAACTGTGCTGAGCACTTCCAGATTTCCAGCATTTCAAGAGAGATTTGGCAGGGCTCACTTGTGCTTGATTTCATTTCAGATGCCATAACATTTGGGCCTTTTTATGCAGCTTTTGGCTGGTGTTGAAGCAATTTCTGTTTCTTCTTTCTCTTCCTCCTCCCCCTTGCCATCCATGGTGGGAGGCTGACAAAAGTCAGTGACTCAGCCCTAGAAGAGAATGGAAAGCTCAAACAGGGCTTTGAATTGAAATTCAGGCAAGGAAGAAGAGACCCAAGGGGAGGTTGGAGAAAGGGAAGGAAAGGGATTGTAATGAGAAAAAATATGGAGAGAGCAAGTAAATGCTCTATTTGGACAACCAAGCAAGAATAACTTCTTACAGGAAAGTCACTTCTACTTCACAGGGTGAAGATAAATTTACACACACAAAAAAAATCCCAAATTATTGTAGCAAACAAGGAATTTCAGAAGCTGCAGAGCTATAGCCTGAATAAGCACAAATTTGTATTTTCTGTGCCCTTATCAGCACCTCCTTTCTCTGTGGCTCTTACCAAGCAAGAAAGAGACTGTCTTAAGGGTAAAAATGAGAGCAAAGGGGCAAGCAGGAAAGAAAAGAAGTGTCCCTAAACTTCATGAGGTGTGGGAGACATCACATTAAAATCCAGCAGTGGGTTTGAATGCCAGCCCAAGCCTCAAGCACAGTGATCCAGCTGAGCTGTGCACCCCAGTGCCTCCCAGTCTGCAGGGGCAAAGACTGCCCCATGGCCAGTGAACGAGGAAGGTGGCATCCAGCCCCACAGACACAGGGTGGTCCTGAGGACACCCAAAGAGCTCTGCTCCCTCTGGCAGGGTGCTGCATCTGGTCTCCCTGCAGCCATGTGGGCACACAGCCTCCCAATCCAGATCTGTCCCTCCAGCAGGAACAGGGTGCTGCTCCAAAGCCAAAGGCTCTCCTGTCCCACACAGCACACAGGGGCTTCGCCAGGTTTTCAATTGCTCAGAACAGCCAACTTCTCTGCTGCCCCAGGCATTGGTGTGTGCACTGTGATGGGTGTGAGGATGTCCACGTCCTCCCAGGCTATCCCAACACCAAATTACTCAGCTGTTTGCTGCTCTGGGTCCTTGACACATCTCTGCAGCCACACCATGGAAAAATTTCAAAGTCCAAGTCTTGCCATTTTGGGCTGTGGGTCTCCCTCAATGCCTCATTGTGCCGAGGAAGGGCGACAACCAAGGCATTGTCCTGGCAAACATTTCTCACTGCTCTGGGGCCCTGGGTGAGCTGGGCCCACTCTAAAGAGCTGTTGTCTTTTGCTTGCCACCACACCACCATAACATATCTCACACATCCATGGCAGCCTACTCGCTTCCCATTCACAAATTCCTGCGCTGAATAACACCAAAGAGTTAAGGCTTTGTCAAAAGGTTGAGCTCTGGGAAGGGAAACTGGAGGAAAAATGGCTTTCAATGCAAGGCGAGCATAGACAATACTGTTTTGTAACTGGGCCGTTTGATGTGCAATGACAGGAATTAATCATTTTACTTAACAGCATTACTCTTTGTTATGTAAACTTTGTAAAGTCAGTCTCATGTGACCTCTTTCAATTAGGAACAAATTGTTTAAAACTGTCGTCTTTCTGAAGGCGCAGTATTCCTAAGAGCGACCTCGGGGATGGGTTGTCATTTCACCCTGGAGTACTCACAGCTGTGCAGTTCCACACCAAATGGAGACCAAAATGTGCAGAATTACTCTTCTTTCTTTCTTTTTTTTTTTTTTTTTTTTCTTTCTCTCTCTCTTTTTTTTTTTTTTTTAGAACAGAGCAAGCAATCCCTCTGCGCTTATTCTAATATGGGGTGAACATTTGTTTCCCATTTCATTTCCAGTTCTGACAGAGCTGGATATGTTTTTATAGGTTTCTCATCACCTCAGTCTGCAAGCACTGCAGTGGTGAGAACAGACGTGCATCCTGAGAGCCCCTTGGAGAAAAGGAAGCATTTTCCATCTACCAAGGGAGAACCTAGACCAGAAAAGATGAAGGACCCTATCGTCAGCAAATGAAAATCGTTTCTTCATGAAAAAAAAAGTAGAACTAATGTCATGCAGAAAGTCTGTAACAGGGCCAAGAAGAGCTTCCAGAGGTCCACAATTTCACCCCAACATCTCAGCCTCCTCTCCTGGTTCCCATAACCTTGAGAGCTGCTGCAGCTCCTTTTGCTGCCAAACAATTTCACACAAACTATTTTACCAGGCAAAGCTGGAAGTGTCCTCTGTTACACACAGGGGTGCTCAGACTTGGCTGCAATGGCCATATTAAGGTACAAAGCAGGACTGCCACGGGTTTACTTCCAAAGGTGCTCACAGAAGTGAGGCAGCAGCAGCCTCAGGATGTGCCCTGGCAGTGCTGGGGACAACTGAGCCACCCTCATGGGTGATGGGCTGAGTTCAGCCCTCTTTGGAGATCCCATTTCACCTCTGCTGCCCATGGAGGTGGCTGCCCACTTTCCCACTCCAGTCTTGCTTCTCAGAGTGGAAAACTCATTGCACCTCATAACCTCTCTCAGCAGCATCAACAGGCCCAATTTTTGTCCTTTTAATGCTGTGTTCAGCTAATAACCAGCCCTGATTGCTCTGGGTGATAAAGGCGTTTGCTCTGGGTGTTTCCCATGCATTATGCAAGGTTTATGCTGGGTCCAGGCACTTTCAAAGGGTGGCTGTGCAGCTTTAGTTAAGAGCCCAATCAGAAGTCCCTCTGCTGCTTCTCTTTGAAAGGCTTCGGCTGAACTTTGATCTCATTTCCCTTCCTGCCCTGCCCAGCAGCATTGGCTGCATTAAGAAAAACCAACCTGCCTTGTCCAGACAAGGAGAAGGATCACATCCAAGGGCCTGCAAGTCGAGTTGAGCCATTATATACATCCCACTGCAATCAAACATGGTCAGAGTTTGCAGAAGGAGCAGTGACAGCGGCGCCTGTCAGCTGAGCTTGTCCCTCATATGGCTCTGCCCTACAACTCCCTGAAAGGAGGCTGTAGACAGGTGAGGGTCAGTCTTTTCTTCCAGGTAACAGGCAATAGAACAAGAAGAAACAGCCTGAAGTTGAACCAGGAGAGGTTTAGATTGGATATTACGAAATATTTCTTCACTGAAAGGGTGGTCAGGCATTTTGGGACAGGCTGCCCAGGGAAGTGATAGAATCACCATCCCTGGAAGTATTCAAAGAGAGATGTCATGCTTAGGGACATGGTTTAGGGGTGAGCTTGGCAGTGTTAGGTTAATGATTGGACTCAATAATCTGAGAGTTCTTCTCCAACTTTAATTATTCTATGATTCTGTACTGGTCCATATGAACTTCCCCAACTTACAAACCACCAGCATGACTGGTATGGCCGTGGACTCACTGCTGGCCCCAGTGTAAAGTGAGGAATCTGTGGGTTCTACAAGGCTGGATTAAAGCTGCAGCCACAGCCCTGTTGAACAGCAGCCCAGGATTGCCCCAGGAGTTCAACCACTGCAGTAGGTTTTTCTCAACATCTTCGCATGGGAGTAGCTGAACACAACCCCCATTCCCTCCATGTGAAAGGTGCAGAAGGATGAAGGCCAAGGAGATTTAGCAGGTGCATGAAGGGATCTGGGGAGACTGCAGCACGGCTCATATCACAGCTGACATCCCCAGGGACACCAGGCTGGACTTCGCAGGATGCTGTCACAGGATGGAAACCACATGGGCTCATGCTCTGCAATAACCTGTGCTGCAGAACAAACCCCACGGGCAGCAGTTTATTGAACAGGCAGGCTGCAAGGATCTGCAGGAGCTAATAATAGTGTCTTCCTCTAACAAGCTCATTAGCTGCTGGAACAGTGAAATCATCTCTGCCATATCCCTCTTGATCACTGTGGTTGTATCTTGTGTTTCTATCGAGGCATTACTAATAGCCAATATTCATTGTGGTATTTCAATATGGGATTTACTCCCACTCTGCAAAATAGCCCTGGTTCAGCCCCAGGGAATAAAAACAACAGCAGCTATCAGAAGTGTTAAGTAGTTGAGAATTTTTCTTCTCTGTTTTTGCCAGTCTTTTACATAATTTCTTTGTGAAAAGGAGCCCTTTCTCCCTGGGACAGAGGCTGTGTGTGCTGGGCAGAGTCTGTCCCGAGGGAGCAGCTGGGCTCAGTTCAGTGCCCCAGCATCGAGGAGGGGAAAGTGCCTTGGCTGCACCATGGGTGGAAACAGGCTTTTATCTTGGCACTACCACAGATATATCCCTGCAAACAGCAGCCAGTGCTTCTGACCCCCTTGAGCCAAGGAAATCAGCCTAATGATGGAGAGCCAAGCCCTGACCCCAGGAAAGAATAAGGCTTCAGCTCACAAGACCGAAGCACCTCACAACTGAAACACCAGAGGATGCTCACTCTGCAAAACCATTCCTCAGCCTTTAGTGTCTTTCTCGGTCCTCTTCTGGTCTCTTTATGTGATACTGCATTTACACACCCAACTGCAGCTTCGTGTCCAGTAATGCTCAGGTGCTCCTACGGACCCAGACCATGACACTGCTCACTGGATGCCACCAGCACTGCTCACAAGCTACCCCATCTGACAGTACTGCTGTTCCCTCCACCTGCAGCATGGTTTTTGGTAGCAGTAATACAAAGTGTGGACTTGCTCCAGCCTCAGCTTGGATCCTGTGGATGGAGCCAGTGGTTATCAGCAGAGTCTGCCATCATCCCAGCCTCCTGCCATGTTTTCAGTTAGAAGCTCCATTCCTCTAGGGTTTTATTTTCATTAAGAATTCTTCATAACTTGTATTTATTTGCTCAGTGTCAGTTAGATGTCTGCTTTTCTGCCTGGACTATCTTTAGCTTCCAAAATATTTTGCATTTCAGGGAAGTATTTGAGCGACTTTTCTGAGAAGAAATAAGGCAGAGCATCAGCACACAGAAACTGTCCTATTTGTTTTTTTCTCTTTTCTGTGTGGGGGCATCCACGACCTGTCCTGAAATGACTGAGAGAGGCTTGTACCCAAGGTAAGATTAGTGGGGCTCATGGAAATAGGATGGGCATGGCAGCACACAGCCATGCACAGGCCAGCTCACAGGTTTTCACTAAAGAAGGACTTCCATCTAATGCCCAGGGAGGGAATGTGAATAAAATTAATCTCCCAGAAAACTTACAGGATTTGTTTTCTCTTTTTGTTGTCACTGGGACAGTTGTTTGCCTGTAATACTTGCCACATAGTTGTGGTCCTGGTTTTCCTTCTCAAGCATTTTCCTTTAAGAATCAGTGCCTGAACCATTTGCAGGAAATAATTAGCATGTTAACTTCTGTTTTGCATATGCAAATTAGCTATTTGCCTTTTCCATTTTAATTTTAACACATCAAAATAACAGGCAAAGAAAATAACAGGAATAATTACGTTATAAATATGTTATGTTATGTTATGTTATGTTATGTTATGTTATGTTATGTTATGATATAGTATCATATAATATGGGATATTTTGGAAAGTGTTTTGCACACAGACTCAGGGATTAATGGTAGGAAGTCCCCTTTGAGATAAGAGAGCAGCAGAGGTTTGACAGTGTCTGTCTGGGACTGGCACAGTCCGCAGCCACCCATCCTTTCCATGCAGGCTGTCACATTGCAGAGCAGCTCTGGTGAAGGCAGTCTGGGCTCTGTTTGGACCATGAGCATCACTCAGGGTGGGGGTTAACCCATCCCAGTCACCTTCAGAGGCCTCTGCCACTTATGAGGACAACTCATGGGCATCTGGACCAGATCTAGCTCTTCTCAGCCATCCCAGCACACACAGGTGTTGCTGTTAGGGACACTAAAGAATGAAGCAGGTAGCAGAAAGGTCATCAGGAAAGCTCTTTTTGATTTTTTTTACTCCATCTTATATACACTTTGATCAGAAGGCAAAAGATTGGCTACACAGGCAGCCACCTCTTTGACCTCATTGGTGAACATCACCATCAATCATCTTTCTCCTTCCAGAGGAGAAATACGTAAACAAAATAGATAAATTCTAAAAGTATACATCGTTTTCTTGAAGCAGCATGAAAATAAAGTGCAAACAATGAAAAGCAGGCAAACTTAGGATGACACACAGATAGGTAGACCTCACTGCCGTGGGACTGTGCTGATGCCCAGCTCCACCAGTGCCTGTCCCCGCGGTGCTGCAGAGCTGGCAGGACCATTACCTCTGCTGTGGCTGTTCATCAAAGCCTTGTGTGTGTGTGAGGGGGATACACAGCGGGCTGCAGGGCGGCCCGGCGGAGTTTGTCATGGTTAATGAGATTACACTGCCCTAATCTCGCAGCAAATCCAATTGTCATGCTGTGCACGCTGGTGAGGCCGGGGCAGCGCAGAGCTGGGCTCTGCAGCACAGGGCATCCTCTCCTTTGGTGTCTCCTGAAGGCAGAGAGGAGGATTTGCCCTGGGTGGGAGTGAGTGTCACCATCAGCAGAGGGGAAGGCAGCACAACTGGGTGCACACCTCTGGGCGGGAGCGGAGCGCAGCTCTTGGCGCATCCTCTGGCGCAAACAGCTGTGCTGCTTTCTGCAGGGTTATGCAACTGTTTTCTTCCCAAATAACGTAACCAGTGTTAGGTTTAAATTCATACCAAGTCTTGTTTATCGAGCTGCAGTTTCGCAGAGGAATCATGTGTGAAATTTTAGCGGGGCCTGAGGATGGCTGGTAACCGCAACACGGGTCCTGGCAGGCAGAACCGGGGGTCCTCCAGCCCTCCAGCCCCACACTAGGGAGGGAATTCTGCTGCTGTCTGGGGGCACAGCCTCTTGGCTGATCACAGCTTGTCCTGTCTCAGGGAGGGCTGCAATCCCAGAGCAACATCCCTGTGGTGAACCCTCGCTGCCTGACCTATGCAGACGTGGAGGAAGAGATGAGGGCTGAAGGAAAGGGCCTCCCCAAAAAGACCCAGTAGGGAGAGCGAGTGCCCAAACCACAGAACATCCCTCAACCTAAAGGAGACCTTTCATCTCCTGGTAAGCCCAAAGCAACAATTACATCTACCACTGGCTGATCTGACAAAACAGCCACATTTCTTTTCATGCACTCATCAGAAACGTGGTAAAATGCCAAAGTCCCATTTGGAGTGAGGAAAAGAAGTTCCTGCAACATCTCCGGGCTCCTGCTGCAGCCAAAGCCACACTCCTGTGAAATGCAAGTACAAACTCTGTGTCTGTGGCATTGCTGGAGGTGGGAGCAGCATCCCTGCATGTGCTGGACAGAAACTGCACAGGAAGTCATGTGTGTGCAGAATTTTAGGAGTCCCAGCCCAACTGTTCAGCTACATATTTAGGACAAAGTTGCAATAACCAGAGAGGCTTTTGAACTTGGGAACAATAGGAGCTATTTTCAATGGGTGAATAATGTTGAAAATCTGTCCCTTAATGTCAGCTCGCAGAGTCATCATTTTTCCCAGCAAATAATATAAAAGTTAAATTTTTTTCTCGATGGATTTCAATGCAACATTTACTTGGAGACTGTTTATTCCTCATCCAAGAATAACAGGGAGACACGCTGAAAAGGGACAAGAAGATCTTTATCATTTTAAATAGAGCAATTCCAATTTTTTGAACCATTTCACTGTAGTTCTGCATGCTTAAATGCGTGCCATAAAAACAATTTTATGAAATCATTCCTTTTCATGTTTTGCATCACATGCCTTTGATGAAGAGAAATAAAACTAAAACTTACAGATACTGCTACTGTTGGTGTAAAAAACCTCAAATAATTAGTTTTCTATGCAAAAATGAAATATATCCAAACTAGTGTATCTCAGGAGGCTGTTTTGATGTTTAAAGGAAAAGAAATATTATTCAACTGGATTATTTTTCATGGTAATAATTTACAAATGTTCACTGAAGGCTTAAATATTGTAGGAGACACATATATTGACTGGCATAATATTTTGACACTACTAAAAAAACTTTCTGAATAGATACATTTCAGAAATCCAACTTGGAATGGAAACTAATTTTGAAATACTGGAATCTCTCTGATTTCAAAGTAGGTCTCCTCATTACTCAGTGGAAGTATCTCTTCTTAATTAAAAGAATACTTAGAAGCATTTTTCATAGCCTGGCAGCAGTGTTCTGGGCAAATAATGAATCTTGCATTGTCTTTTTGGCAGGGTAGCCCTTTCCTGCAGCACCACTTGGACAGAAATTTATCCCTGTATGAACTAGGAGCAGGCTCTGCTAAAATAGATGTCTGATGCGGATATATTACAAGGACTGAAATTTTATTGTCACAAAAGCAGCTTTGCACAACAATTAGAAAATGGCAGCTTATTTAATTCTGTGTTTCATGAACATGGGTCTCATTTTGTCAATTCAGAGATACCATCCTGCTCACGTCAGACTCTGTGCTTGCAGTATTTGCTTTTTTGCTTCTTGTTGTGCACATTGAAACATCTGGTTTCCATTTCTGACCCACCGAAATACAACTTGCCACTGTAGCACAGGCAAAAGCGTTGAGGATGGCCATGAAACCCCAGCTTTTGTTTAGAACAGAGTTGCCAGATAAGATTATTTAAACTGATAAAACCCCACACAATCTCAGGGTCACCAATGTTGCTGTTCTGGCCCACTTCTCTTTATGAGACAGTTTTGGCCAAGGGGCTTCTGCTGATCTTGTGGCTGCTGCTTGTAGCCTCCTGCCCAGTGATGATTTCAGCTGCTTCTTGACATCGTTCTGCTGTGACTAGAAATGATCATTTGACCACAGGTCTGAAACAGAGGGATGGGCAGAGCTTATGTCTCAAACAGATGTGGGCAGGGTTTTCTGATGCAATTCCATGAGTGATTATCTGTGACATCCATTTCTGTGCTGTGTCCTCTGACACCAGCTTGGTACAGCAGGAGTGTCCCCACGCCAGTGTCCCACCCTGCATCACCTTCACCTCACTGCTGACCACAGGCTGTTTCTGATGTAAGAGGGAGCAAGAAGGTGGCAGCAAGGGAACCAGCAGTGTCCTTTGGTGATGTTCTGCACATGGAGGAGGCTGGAAATCCTTTAGGTTAAAGGAAAAGGTGAGGATGGGTGTGTTGGCGTTTTTCACAAACAGGATGGGACTGCCCAGAGACGTTCTTTGAGCTTTATTGCCACATTACAGAGTGAGGCAATTTACAGCCTCATTACAGGGTGAGATAATTGAAAGATGGCAACACCTCACGTCTTGCCAACAGCAGCCAAAGATCTGTGTGTTACAGGGCATTTTAAAAACTTTCTAGCCAATAGCATATTGCTAAAGCTTACAGACAATTGTTCTGGCCAGTCACTGAAAGCTCACACACACCTGCTTCAAACAATGCTTGCTCATATGATTTCTATTAACAATACACAATGCCCTATTATTAAGCTTAAAACTTTCTACTATCTTGCTAGGCATATTTTTCTGCAGTCTTAAGGTTTATCTTAGCCAAGCCCAAAAACTCAAACCATTGTTTCGTGCCCTTGCTTGCTGCACTACTGTATCTTGTCTGCTTTTGGGCTTTGCAGCTGCAGCTAGCTCTGAGTTCTCTGCTCTTTCTGTTTCCTAGGCCTGCCTTCACAGCTTCTGAAAGTCTTCTTACCTTTACTGTTTCTCACGGATGGGGATGTTGGCTCCCTGCAATGTTCATCCCTTTGGGCAAAGCAGAGCTGCAGCAAACTGCCTTTTCCCCATAGTGACAACAGCAGCTGCTTCCCAAAGCTTCTGGATGGCTGCTGCCCCCAAAAACCACCTGCTGCAGCACAGCCCCGGGCTGGGCTCACGGCACATCTGACATCCACGCACTGAGCAATTTCCTGCCACATTTCCACTGCCCTGAGAGACGGTTGTGAACTGCCCCCAAAGCTGTTCCTCTGCACTAATTCGTGCTGTAACTCTACACAGCCCTAATTCGGGCCAGTGGTTTCTCACGCTTTGTAGCCCAAATGCTTTCCCTGCCTGTTCCAGCACTTGCTTCTCCTCTGGCAGGGCAGAGTCCAGTGAGCAGTTTCCACCTCCCCTCAAGGCACTGACACACTGGCAAGCAGAGAGAAGGTCCCTTGAGTTTAAACTTGAACAGAACGGACTGAATGTGGCTGACTTTTACCACAAGTTCAAGAACATGGAAATTTTTAATGCATGTTTTGATATGTCCTGGGATAATCTGTGGCCTTTAGAGTCCTTTTATATCCAAAGCAAACTTCAGAACACAGTCCTGGCAGATTTCTTGGAATCGTGACGCTGAGTGATTCTACAGATATCCCAAGTGATGCTCTGAGAGGAATGAAAATATTTTCGAACTACATCCCATTTACCCAGGGATGAAAGTGAACAGTAAATACTGAGTGCTCATTGCATGGGAAGCTGTCAGAGCAATCCTTTTGTATGTCTGTATTGTGTGTCCTAGTCCCAAAGGAATTCCTTGCATGTTTCTGTAGAATTTAAATAATGCCCACTCTTCAGAAAACAATTTGCTTCACCGCCTTCATATGCTTCTCAAAGCATTTGGGGTTAGGGAATTTTCCTCTTTCTCAGGGTTGCAGTTGATCTGAATTTGCCCATTTTGCCAGCAGCCAGAGTGTCCCAAGGCTCTGGGCACAGCACAGCCAGGTGCCCCTGCATGACTGTCCCCATGGCCAGAGCAATGTCTGCTTCGTGTCCTTCACCCAGAGCAAAGCAAACTGTCCCCAGAATGGGATGGGACTTGCTGGAGACAGCTGTGGCTGATCAGGCTTTACTCAAGGACACCAGGACAGCAAGTTATGTTTTCAAAGCTGAGTTGCTTCCTGAGCATGAGAAACTCCTCATTACTGTCTCATTGTAAGAGTCAAGAATTATTTTCCCTAACCTCTCTAAACTCCTTGAGGAATTCCTCCTGTGCCATTACCACAGGTAATGTTTATCATCATTAAAAAATAAGAAATTTTTTAGCCCAGGATATCACTGCTCCCCTGCACCAGGAACAGAATTCCTTTCACCCCTAAACTCTTGAGGCTGTATCTAACCCCACTGATGGCCAAGAGAAGATCATTCAGTCTTCCTGTAATGCCAATACCCATCTAACATGTTCCATTTTCAATACGACCCCTTCAGAAGCTCTGCAAACACCAGCCAAATGGGTCACAGCTGAAACCCTGTCTCACAGATTTTAAACAAGTTCTTGACTATGTATAGGTACAGCTCAGCACCTTTCTCATTGATCCTGGTTTCTGGAGTGTTTAAAGGATTATCTTAGACACTTGCTAGCTAGTAATTTGGGTTGGATGGACCTTTTTTTAGCTGCTAAGGCTATTAATATTCATCCCCTTCATAACTGCCATGGAAAGTCCAAGGGTATTTGCCACATAGAGGAAGAAGAGGGGACAATGATCTAAGACGACATAATGAAGACATAAACACAGTGGCATCTGTCAGGAGATGTTGTTGTAGGAAACACAGTGTTTGTGTGTTTGTTTACTTCGAAATCACTTTGTTTAGCTGCCAGGAGGACATTGCATGAGGAACTTTCTTTCCAAACGTTGTGTAGATGCCATCAGCCCTCACTCCTTCCTACTCCAGATGAGTTTGTTGCATGTGATTCCCAAGCAGAACAAGTGGTTGAACCTCTCTATTGAACTTGTTCTCTTTCCCATAGTAAAAAAAACACACAGTCTTAATTCTGGAGAGGACAGCAGCATGTGTGAAAGTCCATCTTTGTTCATCAAAGCACTTAAGCTCATGCTTAAAGCTAAGAAAACACTTAAGAGCTTTGATAAAAAGGGAAGATCCCATGAATTGGGACTAAAGAGCTGCTACAGTTAATTGATTTCCTTTGAGAGCAGCCTGTATTTTCCCCAAAGGGCTAATACTGTAGTTCTTCTTTTCAACTCTAAAGCTGTCCCAAAGCTGCAGCAAGTTTGATAGGGTTGGCGTTTCTTAGAAGCTATTTATTCACCCATGACCAAAGTATTAAGACTCTCTCTGCAGTAAATATGCACAAGTGGACACACACTGGGAAATTCTTTGTCTTGTCCTGTTCTGCTGCTGAAGGAAGACACATGGTTTCAATGATGTCTTTGTTATCTGATCAAGCATTCAGTCCAATTTGCAATTTTAATGAAAATCAGACACCTGCACTGCAACTGATCTCCACTCCCAGGATTAACAACAAGAAGGAAAAGAGGCAATCCCCCTTATCGGCAGAACTGAAGCCACCAGTATCCTGTTACCAGAGCTCAGGCTGTGATTTCAGATGTTACCCAGAAGAAAGGAACCCTTTATCCCTCGTTGGACAGTGATCTCCTCAGATGGAGAACCAACCTGAAATAGCCAGCTATGGGTAACATTAGCCTGAGTGCAGAGCCACCGGCTGGAGAGCTCTGGCTGCTCCAAACCTCTGCAAGCTCCAGAGACAGGCTGTGCTGGCTGGCCCTGGAAGCACAAGCATTGCACTGACCACAGAGACAGCTCTTCTTTAAATATCATCTGCCCAGAATTATTACCAGAACATGCAGCTTTTGCTGTTGATTCATTTTTTTTCCTCTTTTTAAGTCCGTACAGGTTCATTTTTTAGTCTGTCTTGGATATGAAGATGCCAAACACTGTAGCACTGAGAAAACCCCCAAAACTAAACCAGAAGGGGATTTTGAAATGGAACAGGTGTCCTGGCTCCAATGCCACCCAGGAGAGGTCCCTCAGCTCATCACCTTGTCACAGTTGACCCTGGACAGTGTCCAGGAGGGAGAATGGACAGAAACTGCACAAAGGATGTACAAACATCAGGGGCAAAAGAGCAGCTTGACAGCACGTGCCTGGTACCTGTTTGTAAAGCCACAGCTCCAACTGTGTGCTCCAAAAATCTCCACAGCCCTCTAAAACGGGAGAAGGGCACGGTGTGTGCAAGAAATGGGAAATCATGTAACAGACTGCCTCAGAGTGTATCCTCCACCCCAAGACATGAAGAAATCCACTTCCTCAGAGTTTTAGCCAATGTTTACTGAAGTGCTTTCCAAACTGTTTCCTCTTGCCTGAAGCCCACTTCTTCCTGTCATCTGGGTTGTTTGAGTTTGTTCGTATTTTTCACATAGGGAGAGAAGGATAGGAGAAGGAAAGGAGGAAGTAACAACACTAGTAAACATCTTCAGTGAGTTCATAAACTTCAAAGATTACCCCAAATCAAGCACTTCTAATAGAACAGGCATTTATTCACACACCCTTTGGTGTTAAAACTTGTTTCAGTGGAACCCCTGCTCTGCTGTGGAGGTGCTCAGGTGGATCGTATGAGATCAGGGGAGTTTTACATGCCAGAACTCTTGGGATCTTTTTTGTCCCGGGAAGAAAGTTTTATCTGCAATAGGATAAGAAGAAATGGCCTCAAATTGCACTGGGGGGGGGTTAGGTGAGGAGTTAGGAAAATCCTCACAGAAAGGGTTGTGCTGGAAAGCTTTGGAACAGGCTGCCCAGGGGAGTGGTGGAGTCACAATTCCTGGGATTTAAGAGACATGGGGGACATGGGTTAGTGGTGGTCGTGGCAGTGCTGGGGGAATGGTTGCACTCGATGCTCTTGGAGGTCTTTTCCAGCCTGAAGGATTCTGTGATTCTGTGATCTAACTGCACAGCTCGTTGTCTCCTTTAACTTGAGCTCCCTCTTTTGCCCTGCTGAAGGTAAGTCAGGCAGCTCCACAGAAAGGGCTTGTCAAATTGTTTCAAGCCGTGCCTCTCTTCCTGTCCTACAGCAAGGCAAACAATTTGGAGACCCCAGGTCACTTGTATTGCTGAATTGAGCTCTTTATGTGCCTGGGCTTATGTTTCAGAGAGGCAATGATGCCTTTTATAGCAAGACTATTTTCTATTCAGCTCTGAGTTGGGCTCTGCTTCTCTGATAAGGATTCTTCACCCCATTTTGCAAAGGAAATTGCACTATTTTGGAACAACATTTAGCCATCCCATGCTCAGAAAATACTCCTGAAAACACTGTGTGCTTGGACCTACCACCCATGGAATAACAGAGGGAGCTTTCTCCCCAGGCTGTTTCTTTCTGTGTGGTTTAGGGACAGCCACTCCACCATACAGTGGTAACACACCTAAGCCCAGCAGGCTGGTGCAGCTGCTAAGAACATGCACACTCATTTCCAATGTGATCCAGGGCTTGTGTAAGTTGATGGAAAAATTCTCCTGTTGATTCCAGGAGAGCTGGACACCCCTGTAACATCCCTGTGTGGCATTTGCACATACCAGTGCAAGTGCTGCAGCAGTTTTAAGCCAAAGGAGCTCCTTAAGAGCCTGTTTGATGTCCTCCTGTTCATCCAAATTACACCCACAGCACCCCTCTCTCCCATCAGTTATCTTCCTGCCTCCTGTAAACACCAAGGCTGAAAAGTTCTTAAACAAACACAAAAAAATGTTTAAACACCACGTTCAGGTCTCTGCAATGTCTCATATCTCCTCTCTAAATCCCGCTGTCCCTGAGTGTGTTGGTTAAGGAGATTTTGGGGACAATAGTCAGGAACACAGTAGGACATTAGCAGGCAACTAAGAGATGGCATTTGCAGACACCATCCACAGGTGGGGTTATGTGGCTTAGTGCTGAAAACTGGATGTCTGTGTCCTAAAGCTCAGGGCTGTGGTTACCCCATGGCCAGGTTTACCCTGCACAGCAGTCCTAGGAGGAGTCCTGGAGGCAGTGCAGCTGTGTTGGCTCTTTATCCACTGAGGACCCGTTCTGATACAGACACACTTTCTAACAACCAAAGCTTGATGTTTGACAGCACGGGAGGATTTGTGCTCACGATGAGCAGAAGTGCCTGTTTCAGTTGTGCCTAACTGATTTCAATGCCCAAAGCTGACCCTGTGATAAAGGAGTTTTAGGAAAATTCTGTCCAAAGGCATCTGTGAGCTGGCATGGAGGGGATGTCACAGGGCTGAACACAGCTCCTGGGAATGTCCCCCTGCTCTGGAAGGGGCCAAAGCAGAAGCAAGCCTGTCTAGGAGCTGTGCACATGTCCTGGGCACCATCCCTGCTCACTTGTCACTGGCTGTGCTCAGCATGTCCCTGTGGGCACACCAGGGCCATCTGGGTATCTTCCACCAGACCCTCGAGGGACCATCACAGTCCAAACCCAAATCAGCAACTTCAACTCTGCCTCCATCTAAAGCTTTTTAGCAGTTGTGCTCTAACTGTTGGGAGGGAAATTTAAAGCTTTGTTTTATCTTCCTCTCTCTCTCTGTGCTCTTTTTCTTTTTTTTTTCCCTCTCCTTTTGTTTTTTAAGCAGGCAAACATCTGCAGAGCACTTTGAGAGAGCCACAGCAATGACATGAGGCCAGTTGGCAGGCACTCTCTGTGCTCCTCAGCTGTGATTCACTGGCCCGAGCAGCCCAGCAAGGAGGGACCTCTCTGCACCAGGACCTTGCCCCGGGGTCAGAGATAGAGCAACGAGAACTTTCATTGGAGCAGAACAGGGGGAATGCAGATATCAGGGGATTTTCAATGGAAATCACAGGTGTTTCTTCCCTGCCTCCTCCCTGTGAGAGGCCCCTCTATGTTCTGTTACGATTTGTTTTTCTGGCAGCCAGCGTGCTCTATTTTTCTTGCCTGTGTTTTTATGACTTATGTTTGGTTTCTGCTAAAACAACAGAAAACAGCACAGAGCTGGGGTTTTTTTTTTGAGCGGGTTATTGTCTTTTTCCTTTTCCTTTTAGGAACTATGCAAAGGGTCATTTGGAAGCCCTGATTCCAGTGAAACTTTGCGGAAGGATTGATGGAGGTTTCGGATCAGCTGGAGGTCACAGGTCAAATGGTTTACCCCCCAGGAGGGCGAGAAGATGAGATTTGCAGCCATGGCTGAGCCCTGAAAGGGGACACGGCTCCACGGGACACGCTCAGCAGCAGGAGGAAGACGAGATTTTAACAGTGGGCCTGCAAACAACTGTTTAAAAATGTCTCAGTGAAGAGCCTCCCTTGCACTCCATCTCAGCAGAGAAAGTGAATCGCAGCTGGCCAGAAGTGAGGAACTGGAAGGAAGCAGAAACGAATTCGCACAAGAGCAGGAGAATAAATATCTCATTTTTTAAGAGGAAGAGGGTTTTTTTTTTTTATTTTGGTGGAGGACAAAGGGTTTGGTTTTTTTTAATATCTGACACTATGTTTAAAAGCAAAAACAATTGCAATTCAGGGCAGACCTGAGCCAAAAATCAAGCAGGGAGTAGGAGCAAGCTAAAATAAATCTTTAGAGAGATTGCTTTCTATGCTTTGCTCTAGACACGAAGCATTTGTGTTGGTAAAATGCATTATCCACACACTTCCATCTAGCCAGTGAAGGATTTTGGTTGTTTCAAAGAAAAAAGTCTGTGGCATATGGTCTGCATAAAGCACAAACATGACTTGTTCTTTTGGCTGATTTTGGCACAGGGGAGGTCACGAAACCATCTTTCAGAAACCCCAGCTGGACCGAGACTGAGCCGTCTCCCATTTTCCTACTTCTCCCTACCAAATCCTTATTCAAAACTGTGACTGTCATCATCATGAAACGTGTCTTCTCAGGAACAAAAATTTGCTGCTTTGAGTACAGAAGCATCTTGCTTGGTCCCATGGAAGACAGGGACAGGGGGTTAAAAAACCCCAAAAAACCAACAGGTATTATTCCCTGAGAAATGCATCTAGTCCCCCTGCATCTTTCATTATCATTCTCAATAGGGTTGGAAAAGACCCTTGAAATTGTCAAATCCAACTGTTAACCTGGCAGAGCCAAGCTCACCACTAAAGATCTCCCTTAAGAAGTGTCCACACTTCTTTTAAATACCTGCAGGGACTTCTAACATTTCAGATTTCCTCCCCCAGAGCATTTCTGTTGCCAGAAGAGGAGTCCAGGCTCTCCACGGGGCTCAGGACCCAGCTCATGTTGCACATTCAATATTCACAGCAGCAATTCCTGCCAACTGTGCAGCCTGAGGTAATGAGCACCCTTAACTTCCATGGGTAACCCTACCTGCAAGACAGCTTCCAGGGGGAGGAGGACAGTGGAAAGTCTGGAAACAGAATATGGAAAAATCCAATGAGCTCATGAAGGCGAGCTGCACGACTCTGTAGGCAAACCCAGTTGGCTTGAACAAGCATCTTTGCTCTGCCTCCACAAAAGGTTTGCAAAGTGTTAAGAGTTGCTTGAGATCACCCAGAATGAACAAACCTCATTCCTTCAGCGCTTGAGAAGGCAAGAAGCGTGTTTTCCCCCAGCCCAGCTGAGAATGTGTTTGCAGCATGGCCACAGGGCATTTACATAGCTGGGAGGTATTGCAGAGGGTTGGTTCCTCAAAGCAGAAAAAGAGGCTAGGCTGCCTTTTTTCTCTACACAAAAGGTGATTTATTTAAAGCCAAAAAGTGTGAAGGATTATCTTTTGAACCTGCCAAACTGGCTGCAAACATCCTGAAGAGCAGATTTTATTGTTATTATTTTGCACTATCCTCTTTGTAAAAGAATGAAGGAAGCATTAGAAGCAGAGAGATGAAAACTGGCTGTCCCTTGACATATTTATTCCCCAGATTAAGTGTGTGTAACTGTGTACAGTACACACAGCACTGCAGATAACAGAGGTGTGACTGTGGGACACTGCAACATCCGGGATGTAATTGATATCTCTCCCCACGTCTTCACTCTCAAACACATGTGGTTCAGCATTATTAGGCATTGCTGGACTCTGGCAGCCCCCAGCATTTCATCAGTCACTGCTCTTGAGGGGCTGGTTTGTCAATAGCCATTTCTGCTGTGTTTACCCAGGTATTATTCAGCTTTGTACCACTGAGACAAGCTGGTTCACGCCGGTTCTGCTCCTCATATTGTTTATTCTCTGGCATTTTTAACCTTTGAGTTCATCTATGAAACGTGTCCAACCAGCACTTCTAGAAGCTGCTGGGAGGCTGCAGAGAGGAGCACAGGGATGGGATAGGAAAGGACATTGGAAAACACCAGTTAGAAAAAGATGTGTATGTGATATTTCTATTAAACTTGATGTCTGCAAATTTAGTGCACAGCAGAGGCACCACTCCTCTGTCTCTAAACCTCTTAGCATGAAGGTCGATCACAGCTTTGGCAGACCTGTTGCCAATCCACTGAAGATAAGGCTGGGATATCTCAGAAAGGTACTTTTTTTCCTTGTTGTGCATTTAACGATTACAGATTTTATCTCAAGGGGAAATTCTGCCCTTTTCCCATTCCAGCCAAGTACAATTCCAAGGAAAACTGAAGTGTCATGGTACACCAGGTAACATTTGGAGCCCAACACCTCTGCCCTCATGGAGCATGGCTCTGGAAGAGCATCTGAGCGTGCCAGTGACTCTCCACCAAAACCAACCTGCAGCTATGAAAGTGTCTGCTCCAGAGACCTCCAAGGACTGGGTCCAGACATTTTACAAGCCAAATTTCAGAGGACTGATACTCAAAGCTTTCTGAAAAGCAAGACCTTTAGAAGTTTCTTCAGCTGGACACCCAATAGCTGAGGCATCCCAAATCCCTGGCTATTTCTGATCATCTTGGCACACGGTGCTGAGCATAGGAAATGCGTGAGATTAACGACTTCAAGTCACACATCGTGCAGGATATGAAGGGCTACGTGTGCTATGTGCGTGCTATGTCCCTTTTGCCAGTGTCAATCAAATTTTAAAGCACAAAAAAAGACATTGTATCCACTTGGAGACCAAACGTTTCACTTCTCCGGGTCAAAACTTAAGGGAAATATTCTCTTTCTTCTCATCCTCCTGCCACTGTCTGAGCTGGAGAATGCAATTATCCAATATTAAGAATAAAAGCAAATAGACCAGCAAGTTTACAAGCTAAAAAATTCAGAGGGAACTTCTCCCTCTCTTATGAACTCCTCATGTTTTTTGTTGCCTGAGAGAAGACTGAGGTTTTCCAAAGGTGTATCCAAGGATCTCGCAGGAACCCACCAGACATTCCTTATCAGCCCCGGACTGTGAAAGCTGTGATAGGAAATGTGCCATTCATTCACAGGGCTGCTGCTGCTGGGGATCTCAGGCATATCTTGAGCGTGTTATCACACGTTTTGTATTGTCTACTCCGTCCTGAGAAAGAAACACTGTAATCAGCCCGACATTTTCTCCTTCTCGAAGTCACCAGCTCACTTCTGTGCCTTTTGCATTGATTAAACACCTTCCTGTTGAAACAGTAACTGGACAACCACAGTGGCAGCGAAAGAAAAAAAAAAAAAAAAGGAAAAAAAACTTGGAAACTTGGTATCAGCTTCCCGGATTCCTGCTCTCTTTCACGTGAGAACAGAGTTATTCTGAATGCACAGGCAGGGAATATGTGGGGACGGACTGGAAGAGGAAATTTGGGTCCTTGGTTTAATAATGTTCACCCCTGGAGCTGTGTGCAAGTGCCTTGGATTTGATTCCTTTGGGTTTGGATAGTGCTCCCATGCACGATCCCCAGGAAAGGGTCTGCAGAAGATCTGCTGCTGCTGAACTCAGGGAGAACTCTTCCATGAGCAAATTCATACCCACTTGAAATATTCAGGCCAAAAATTTTTAAATGAGACACCACCCAGAAATTTTGGGAAATTTTACAGTTCACTAATTGAAACCAAGTCTAATTTTTTCACAGCAGAATGTTTTGCCATTTTACTACAGAAAAAAGTTTTCTCGTTTTTTTATCAAAAAAGCTTTTCCCTTGCAGCAGCTACACTCCCCATTTAGATATTCCCATTCTGATAAATTCCAGCTTTCTCAATACTCTTGACTGCACTTCCCAGAACGGGATACTTTTGCTGTGTCCTTTTGCATTAGCTAAGGTGTAAAAGGATATTTTGTAATAGGAAGGAGAACTCAGTCATTAAAAATGTACACACACAAGCCTCTGAGGCGGTGCACATGTAAGAGTAACATTTATCTAATCACACCAATATCAACCTGCTGTGACATTGCTTCCCAGAAAGGGAAAAAAAATACACTAAAGTTAACATTGGAGTAAGATAAAGGAAATTTTAAAAGTAATTGTGCCTTTCTATTAGCTTCTAGCACTTATGTTTCTAGGCTGCCCTCTTTACAATTGTCCTTTCCTTAAAGGCTGTATTTAACTTTATACTTCATGAAAATTCAGTGCAGGAAAACCGAAATTGTTCATCTTTTTTTCCTGCACCAGCAAGCACCTAGACCTCAGGCTGCTTCTTGGAATATCCAAGAAAAAAATGCAAAAATGTAACATCCTGTCTATACGGGAAATTAAACATTCTGTGGATAACAAAATATTCCCTGTATTGCAATTCTTATCAGCAGAAAGAAGAGAAATAATACATTCCAGAAGTCATTTTAATTTTAGAAACCCCATAGCAAAATTCTAACTGCACAGGGAGAAGCCTTAACCCTCTCTTGCTTATGTCTGTAAAATAACCAATCTGAGCACTTTCTCTGCTTCCCAGGCAAATCCTGCACTGAACTTGAGGATGCTGCACTGGTTTTGTGTCAGCTGCTGCTCTCTGACAAGGGACCCTGAGGTCAGTGGGGTGCAGGGAGTTTGGGGCAGTGATATGCAGAAAAACAGGCTGGGTACAGAAATAACCGCACTAAAACAAAAAGGCCGTGCCAACAGACTTCCTCAGACATTGTTCAACTCCAGGAGGACGTTCAATTGTCCTGGTGTAAGGAGAGATCCCAATCCCATGTTCCCTCAGACTTCATCTCAGCTGTGGTCTGGATCTCTTCTTTGTTCAGTGTTTGTGTTTCTTTAACCCTTATTCTACCAGCTGAAGGTTTTCCCCGTGGCTACAACAGCACTTACTCTGGTATTCTCTAAGTGACAATTTGGGATGAGTGTATTGAGCTTGGGCACTGCTACATATGAAATATATCAAAAAGTCCAAATGGCTCCACTCAGTGCATCACACACTGATAGAAAAAAAAATAGAAAATAGCAAATAACAAACTGTTTCTTGGTAAAAACTGATTAGCAGGCACTTAAAATCCTTAAAAAATTCACCTTATGCCAGACCTCGGCTGAAATTACTCATCAAATTCCACTCAAATCCGAGGAAAATAGCTCCCTAAGCTTTGTCTGGAAGGATGCAGAGCAGGAAGATGGAGCTGCCTGCTACATGCACACGTACACAGACATCCAGAGAAGATTTAAGAGCCACCTTCTGCTGCAGCTGTTTTCATAATTTAGACCCAATGTTCTCACTCATTGCACGTAGTTGTATCAGTCAGGCTAACAGGCATGAGGAGGACCTAAAGATGAGTTCAAATCTAAGCCCTCCTCATCCATCTTAGTCATTTTACAGGCTTACAGCAGGAGTTTGTCCTCAGAAGAGCACACACAAGGCTTTCCTCGGTCAGACCAGAGCTGTAATTTATTGCAATCCAGCCACTTTGGGAGGATGACAGTGTGATGACAGCAAGCCTGTACCATCAGTCTTCCTGGGAGCACCATGGTGATAACATCTTTGATGTCTCATGAAATTCAAAGCTTCTACAGAGCACATTGGAGTAGCAGTTTAAAAAGGGGATGAAAGTTTAGGCCAGTGAGAATGATCCAACCTCCTGAATTAATGGGGCCTTGTTATCTGTATAATTCCTGCCATAATTTACCTCTCCTGTGACCAGTCCTAAGCAGATTTTGCGTCAGTTTTTGCATTCTTAACCAAACCAGACACCCACTTTAGAGTGAACACTTACCAAATTATCTGTTGTTTCTGATTTCTTCACCTCCCACAGGTGCTGGGTTCCCTCTCAGAGCAGAGGCTGTGGGTGGGGGGTAACTGCTGTGCAGGAGCTCGCTGACAAGAAATCTCACAGTAAAATGATCTCTTTGATCCAATGGTTAAAACCACTCCCTAATATTACTGATAACTGAGATATCGTCTTGAGAGAGACAAAACAAGTAATACCACAAGAAGAGCTGGAGAACCACTTAGAAGAAGAGAGCCTTAGGCATGAGAGTGAAGCTATCTCTGGTCTGATCCATTTCCATTTAAAATTGCTGGGTTTTCTGGGAAATCTTGACCCTTGAGACATCAGCATAAGAAGGAATTCCTTGTTTTATTTCTACACAAAGCTCCCTCCTCTTGATCTTTCTTCATAAACTATGACAGCTTCTTCTTTTACAGTTGCTTCCAAATGCAATCTTTATTGTTTTGGGAGGGGTTGCATTTAGGTTTCTTTCTATTTGTCCACAGACCTGTGTGCATATATTGAGTGTAATTCAGGTTTAACCATCAGTGATAAGGGATGGGTCATTCCTAGAGAGTTTGCTTTTGTGTAGCAGTCCAATTTTCTGTCAAGGAATATCTGAGGTGGCTGTAGCTGAGCACATCCTCTGTGAATGCAGCCCTGGCTCAGGCAGGAGGAGCTGGGCTACAAGGCTGGGTCTCATTTCTTATTTAGATCACATACAGCAAAAGGTTGCATTATTGCTGCATATCCAAATTACTTCTGCAGTTTTCCTGGCTACTGCTGGCCTGTAAGTCAATCTGTGGGATATGTGCAGGATGCATCAATTCAGCATCTCCTCTTCCTTCTGTAAAAGGAGGCTTTGTCCAAATGCCAAAACTCTGTGGCTGGATTTCCAAAAGCACCATTTCTATAACTCTGTCCTACTGACTGCCCAGTGAACTATTGAAACACCAACCTCCAGGTCTAGAAAACTGAACGGGGAGGGATTTCTTGGGGAAGATCTGGCTTTCAATGTGGGAAAATTCACAGGTTCAGTGTTTGGACTCTGAGGGCAGCTCCTCCATTCCCATCAGGGACCCAGATCTGCTTCCTCTTTCACTGACTGCAGAAGGAACAGAAGGGACTGAATGCCTAATTTAACATACCAGCATTAACTGGCCACATCTTCAGAGGGCATGGGGCATGCCATGGTGTGTGCCATGCTGCCTAAAAGATCCTCACCAAGGACACTATCACATCCTGCTGTTTTTACAGCTGTCATTTTTTTTTTCTTTCTAAAATGGAAGCAAACCTTTGCAGACAAACTCATCCCTGGTGTAAGAACACTGAAGCCAAGTCCAGTATCAATAAATCAGTGCCCTCATCAGGAAAGCAATCACATGGTTGTTTTTATCTGCTATTATCTGTAAGTTTAATTGGAGTACAAAAAGTAAGTAAATTTTTAATGACAGCTGCATTCCCCATCACAGCCTGTTGTATGACCTTCAGATATTGAAAACAAATGAATAATTGAAAACAATTCGATCATGCAACTTTTAGGTGTTTTTGAAGCTTGCCTAAGAGACCTCAAAAGACTCCTTGCTCCTAGCAGAAAACAAATATTTCAATCAATTCTGATATTAACTGTTTCTCTTTTAAAAATAATTAAAATCTATTTCTGTACCTCTCTGATATGGGAAAAAATCTATATAGAAGCTAAGTTCTCCTGGTTTTCCTGTGGCTTAAGTCAAATAAATTGCTGCAGATTTACCAGAAGAATTCACTGTCTTTATGCTGGGGAATTTCAGCTTTGGTACTCATAAAGTCAATCTAAATTTTATGTAGAAACACTGAATTTTCTTGCAGAAAGAGGAGAAATTTATTTTTCCATAAATAAATTAAACAGGTCAGAGGTTCTGAACCAGCTCTGGACCATTTTAGCTGAGACTCTGTGTGTCAGGATGACTCAGGCTGCCCCAGGAATGAAGCTGCAGGAGGAGCATCAGGGCCACACAGGGAGAGCCCAGAGATGTGGTGACAGTCAGGAGACTTCAGACACCCATTCCTAAACACTGCGTGTGAAAACCAAATTAACATCCAGCTTGTAGGAGAGGGTAAATGCAGGGAAATGTCAGTGGGAAATGCAGGCAAAAAAGGGCTTGTTTCCAGTGACCATTTTGAGTGACGGGGGACCAGGAAAGCATCAGCCCAGCAGGATGACAACAAGAACTTTTTCCATCACATGCCAAACCATCACACCTGGCAAAGTGGTGCCTTGTCTCCTTGCAACACTGACTGGGGCTAGATTTCTGCCCAAACCCTCTTTGTTCTGGGGTGCAGGGTGTAAGAGCAATAACTCTGCCCACGAGTTGTTTCCTTGCAGGAAAAGGAACACACAACCAGGAAGTTCACCTTCTATATGCATCCAAAAATAAAACTCCCCCACTTATACAGAAACCCTCTTTTTCTCTTTGCTCTGGCTCTGAGTCTCAGCCCAGCATGGCCCATCCCAGCTGCTCCCCAGCTGCTGCCCAAGAGGTTGGGGCACATTTTCCAGTGACGGGGCTGAGCCGGGGTGAAATGCTGCACATTGCAGCCAGGCCCAGGGCACTCACCAGCAGTTTAGAAGAAACCCCTGAGATTTCCTTAGTTGGAAGAAAAAAAACATTCTCTGAATTCCCTGCCTGGGCTTTTGCTTTGTCTTAAAGGAAAATAGCAGGGGACGGGGAAGAGAGAGTGTCCTGGCCACGCTGCTGAATTGCAAATAATCACCTGTGCATGAGGCACAGAGTGACAGCCAAATGCTGCCTTCAGCAAAACATGGACCTGGTGACAGATGACCAAGGAGAACAGGCTGTTGACAGCAGCATGAATGGGTGCTTTAATACAAGAGCAGTTGCTCATTGCAGAAAAACCCCCCTTAGCTGATGTCCATACATTCAGTTTGGTGCTCACAGGTTTTGTCACCATGGCAGGGCATCCTGCTCATCCCACTCACAGCACCTTACTGTTCCTGGAGTTTTCTTGAGTTTAAAAGCCGCTCAGAAAGGCTGTTATAGATTTCTCCTGCAGGTCAAGTCTTTCCCAGCGCTGCACAGCTGAAAGTTGCCCTGGGCAAAACACAACTGAAGAGGGTTTTTTTTTTTGCAAAGCTGGCATTTTGTTTTCATTTTCTTTCTGTTAACTCTAAAGTGTTAGAAGAAAACAGTGCATGTAATAATGAGAGATGTGTAAAAAATATATAGAGAGATACAGATATAGACATATGTCCTATTTTATGTTTGATATTGGGTAGAAATTCAGCATCATTGAGAAAATCATTCCTCAGAGCAAAACAGTCAGTAACTATTAATTTCCCAGTGTGGCAGGAGATACTTCTAATATCTATAGCAGATTGGAGCACTTTTACTAGTGACAGTCTCATGTAATTGTCTTGTCCCTCTTTATGCCAGCAACTGCCAATTCACTATTGGATTAATCATTATCCTTGGCAAGGAGGTATGGGGCTTTATTGGAAAAAAGTATGAAACTGATAGGGGGAGTTATTTGAACTTTATTGGGTTTTAAACTGACTAAACAACTGGTGTTCCAGTTATTAGAAAGGAATATATTCTCATTTTTACCTACTAGATCTCCCTCATAAAGAAAATTATCTTTCTTTAAATAGATAAATCAAGCAGCATTTATCCAAAAAGGAAAGTGTTACATGCAGGATGTGAGTGATCAACAGCTTTAGAAGTAAACAGGAACTGAGCACTATATCCCTAAAACATCCTTGCAAACCTCATACTGAAACCATATTTATATACCTTAACCCCAGTCTGAATGAGGCTTCTAGCCCAGATTTCTCCTTTTATCCTGATTTTTGTTTTGAATATACATTTTACCTTTAAGAAATTAATCTTCTAAATATGAATTGCTCTTCTGAGATGCCTGGCTATGATAAAAGGCTCCAGACACTGCCAGGAATGAGATTACGATGAATATTGGTATTTGTCATGATTTACTGCCTCTTTGCCATTTTATTTTATGCTTTGAACAGGAATAATCTGGGCCACGCATATTAAGCACCTGTAGCCTCTGCTCTCATAGGCACGCAGAGAGAAAAAAGAACAAGTTTTGTTTCAGAAGTGCATCCTCAGCCCACAGCCATGGGATTAGTCATTTCCATCTGTTCAGCAGGAGAGGACTCCCTCCTTTGTCAGATTTTGAGGAAAGTTGGAATTCCTGATTTTGAGTGCGGTGTGACCCATTGTGAGGCTCCAGCCTGGTTTGGGTTCAGCATTTCCAGAGCAGGCAGTGCAGTCTGTAACTCAGGGCAGGGGCAGCACTGCTGTGTGCCAGGCAGGAATCACAGCCTGGGTCAGGCAGCAGCTCCCAGGGCAGAGCCCAGGTGGCACCTGGCACCTCAGTCTGGCACAATGCCACGGGCTTGGGGTCAAGAAGGCTCTGAGTTTCAGCTGGCTGAAGGCTGATGGGGCAGAAACTGGGGGCTCCTCTTTGCCCACCCCATCCCCACGTGTCCCCCAGCCTGTGGGGCACCAAACTGCCCAAACTTTGCTCCCACCAGCTGTGCCCACAACCTTCAGACACAGGCAAACCAAGCCTGTCTTCTCGCCTTCAGTAAGAGCTTCTCAGGCCTTGACAAAGATAATATCTACTTTTTTGGGGAAGTGGATGTGTAAAGCCCTATCAAGTGCCCCTCCTTTCCTTCTTGCTTGCTGGCCCTCGTGAATTTGGGCAGTCATGTTTATACACATTTGCTCTGTTCCCCATTCACTGTGATTTCTCTTGATTGAATAAAGCATTAATAAGATAATCAAAACAAATGCCACTCTTTGCCCCTTAAGCATGCCTCAAGCTACATAAATCATTTGACATGATTGCTGGAAAATGGGAATGGTGTAAAACTGTGCACACTGTGCCATATGGCTTCCATGCAGTTTCACGATCAATCAGCATCAAATTAAAAGCAGGAGTTATTATTGAAGTTGAAATGAAGTACAGATAGAGAATGTGAGTGCTTACAACTTCTGGGTCATGCTTGAGCAAGGAAATGATGCTAAGGGCTATAATTGGTTCTTTTTCAAAGGAGCCTGTAATAAGAGCTCAAAACCCCTTTGAGAAGGAAAAGGGTCCCATGGTTTATCCCCAAAGAGCAGCAGAAGGCAGTGAGCTGAGGGGCTGAAAGCTGGGCCTTGGCTTTCCCCACCTGAGCCACTTTTTGTGGTGCTGCCTCAGTTCCTGAAATCTCTAAAATGGACAGGTATTCCCAGCAGCCTTGAGGGTGGATCAAAGCAGGACACTGGAAACACAGACACAGCACTGCAGAGGGTGAGGCATGCCCCACCTTTGAGGACTGAAAGCAGCCTGGAGCACTCTGCACCTGACCCTGGGCCATACAGCCTCTCCTCAGCAGACCAGGGTGAGGCCAAGGGGAGCTGCCACAGCAGGGCTATATTGCATTTCTCTCCCCACTCTTCCAGTGAAGTGCATTGTTCCCACTTCAGCCCCTGCTTTGCATTGTGTTGGTGAGTTGATTGCATTAGAGATTTTCCAGGAAATCTCCTTTCCAGCAGTGTAGCAGCTCTCCCCACCCTCCATTCCCTCTCTAGCCCAAAGTCCTGGAGCAGTCAGGAGGAGTTTTGGTCTGCAGGGCAAGGTCTGCTCCTGTTGCTAATTTAACTCATTTTCCCCTTTACACCATGATACACCGAGGCTTGCAGCATGCCCACCAGATCCCTAGTCTCACTTATTTTATTAAAATTTGAGGAATTTTTCTCATCAAATCAAAATATCTATGGTATCTTTGGGAGTGCCATAAAAAACCAGGTCTCTTTTGAAAAGCACGAGAGGCAAACAAAGCCAACAGCTAGAGGTGTGGGGCTCAGAGGACATTGGGATGATCTGATGGTTTGGGGTTTCTTCCAGTCTTTCAGACTGAATTAAATGAATTGGAGCAAAATGAGAATGAAAATTTTGCCAGGAAAATTACCTTTTTTATGGACTCTTTTGAAAGGACAGTTCTGCCTGCAGGCTCTTGTCTGAGACCTCATCAATGCAAAGATAAGGGGAAATACATATCGACATTTTGAAAAACTATGGAGCTTTTGAATTTTATCCTCTCACATTTAAAATTTTTTCAGATAGCTCGATTGGCTTTGCTGCTTTTCTTTACCCTCACTAATTTCTGTGGCAAGAATGACAACCTTATGTGAACCAAGCCCCCCACCAGGAGAGTGCCCAGACTTAACTCCTGCCATAAGGTCGGGGATCACTTCTACTGAACCAGTAAAATCTTCTTCCAGACAATGAATTTGCTCATGAGACCTTGGCTTGGCTGAAGTGGTGCCTGGAGAAGTGGAGCTGCAGGGGAAAGAAGATTCCCAATTTCCTTGGTGTCTGCTCAGGTTCTTCCAGCACTGTGAAATAAGGGAGCAACAGAGGGAATGGAGATGGCAGCAGGAATTATGGTTGGGAAAAACCTGGGACTCCCTGCTGCTCTCACCAGACTATTTACTTAAATATGGAAATATTCACATTAATTAATGAGACACATGAAGCGAGAGCTCCTGCTCCCCTGAGCACCTTAAATATTCCTATATCACCAGTCTGTGCTCCACAAAAGCACTTTCCAAATGAATCACAAGCTCCCTTGAAACCCTCAACCCTCTTTGCTTTTTTCTCCTGCAGCAACCTCAACAGACTTGATCATTTAAGTATTACAAACTTCATTTTCTGCTTGTTTGTGTCCATTTGCTCTGCTGCCAAAACTGGCATTGGGGGATTTTGTTATGTTATTATTTTCTAAAGAAATAAGAAGTTAACTCAGAGTGCCACGTCCCTTCACTTGAGCCATGTTTTGACAGGAACATCATGGACCCCTTCCATGTCAAGAAAAAGCCTGTCTGACTTTTAAAGTCATATTTCAACAAACTCTTCAATTGTTCCATCAAACTGGGGGGAAGAGGAAGAAAAAAAAGGCAAACCAAACCAGGTATACTTTTGCATTGTTTTTAAAGGAGAAATCCACCCCCAATTGAGGCAAAGTGCTGACATGGGAATCTGGTGAACTGTCACCTTTTTTTCAGAGCTGAAAAAGAAATATTTCCCTTTTGAATGGGTAGTTCTGCAAGAGCCAGACCCAGCCAAAGAGCTCTGGGGACACAGAGCCCCAGAGAAGGGACACCTCATGTGGTGTCCCCACAGGGACACAAAGCCACCAAGGGACCACAACTTCTCCTGCCTCCCCATCTACATCCAAACGTGGCTTGGGACTGGGGAAGGGCAGGAAGGAAGAGTGGATTTTAAGTAATAAATGTATAAATAAGGAATAAAACAAAAATTGCCAAAGGCCCTAAGTCAAAAAAAAAAAAAAAAAAAAAAAAAAAAAAAAAAAAAAAAAAAAAAAAATCCAAAGTGAGCCGGAACATTATGTAATCCAGGGAACATCTGGGAGCACTTCCTTCACTGTTTGCATTACAACCAGCACCCAAAAAAAGTTCACACCTGTGCTGGGAACCTTGCCTAGAAAAAGCCCAGCCAAATGTTTGAAACAAACACTTTTTCAGACTTTTCTAACCCCAAGGCGTGTTTGCAGGCATCGCCAAGGCTCCAAGTCAAAGCATGGGGAGAGGAGAACAAACCAAACATCTCTCAGCCAAGCCCAGCTCTCCTGCCTTGTGCAGAGCTCCCCCAGCGAGGTGACCACAGCCAGGCTGGGAGCTGGGTTGGGCTGCCGTGGGTTTCCTAAAGGAAAGGCTTCTCCAGCTCCCAGTCCCACCTTCCACCGTGGGCATCGTCGGCAAGGGAAGAGCAGCCCGATTGCAGCAGTCTCTGAAGCTAAGGAGGACCCGATAAATCCACTGCACTGCATTGCCGTGAAAGAAAAAACAGTTCAGAATGACGAGAGGTGAGTGAAGCAGGCGTGCTGTGCTCAGGGAGGTGTCTGCTCGCTGTCCCAGGGAGTTTGACAGTAGCTTAGTAACTCGGTGTCACCAAAACATCGCTGAGGTTTCCAGCCTGGCAGAGGCTGCGTGGAGACCGACAGCGCCAACAAACAAAGGCAGCCCTGGGTGCCCTCCGGTGAGCGCATCTTCCCGAGACAAGAGAAAGGCAATTCCTCGCCTGTTTCCAGGGAATTCACAGCTCGCCCTCGGCACGTCCTGCAGATGTGGGCAGCGCTGGACAGAGGGAACAGTGCCCAGGACACGGGGACCTGTCTGTGTGCTGCTGCCCTTCAAACAGCCAGCCTCAGGGGTGGTTTGTGGAGAGGACAATGTCCCCGCTGGCAGCGCTGGAAGCAGCTCTGTGCGCTCTCCGCCTGGCTGGGGAAGCGCACAGGGACGGGGAGGTGGCTCTCCCTGCTGTCACTCGTCCTGCTGGACATGGACATCGACTCAGCCCACAAATAAATGCCTCCCGTGGATGAGCACAGATGTCCCTGAGCCAGGCAGCTCCAGCAGATAAAGCCAGTGATGGCTGTTCAGAGTCATTCCTGTGAGACATCGGTGGATGGCAAAGCCACCAGGGCTCCTGCATGCCTGGCAGGGAGGCTCTGGGTTTGGATATGTCCTGCTGGGGTGCCACCAAGAGCCCCACCCAGAGCTCTGTGAGAGCTGCTGGCCTCCTGGTGTCAGTGCCACTGACAGGAGCCCTTGGAGGGAATATATCCAACAGTCACATCAGTCCCAAATGCTCCCTCAGGTGATGCCAAGTGAGAAGCCTCCTGTCAGTACTGATTTTGTGCTTCTTTTTAGCACAGAACACCAGGCTCCCTTAGTAAAACTAACGCTTAAGTTATAAACTTTGGATTTAAGGATGAAAAGCTGGAAAAGATGTCTGAATCCTGTCTCCTGCCATGACAAATAAAAGCTCATAAAATCTCTTTTAAAGCCAAAATAGCTCCTTTAGGAAAACTGAAGGATTTTAGCTGTCATTGTTTGTCCCAGGCTTGTAGGAGAGGAAGGTTTCCAAAGGCAGGACTCAGCCCACCAGTATCCTCCTTCCAGTTAAGGAGAAAAATAAATATATTAAAAGCTCCAAAAGAAGGTGAGACAGGCAGCTCCTGGACTGGCATAAGCCCACAAAGAGCTCATGCTCCTAGGGCATCTTGTGTCAGGCAAGGACCTGTCTGAAGGTCTACAGGTGAGAAGTGAAGAAGCAAACATCCTCATCTTCTCCTACGACAGGAAAGAGGCAGCAATACACCACTGCACCTCCAGTTTCCAGTTATCTGAGGATATCTGAGTTATTTTGAATCCAGAGGATTCAAAACTCTGCTTGAATTAGTCAAATCTGTGAGTATCCAGACCCCATGCTCTCCTTTCAGCATCTAAAATCCGCATTCCTGACAGAAAAGGCAGAAAGAGACAGCACGGGAGTTAAAGGCGCTTTACAAATGCTCCTTGCTGGGCAGATTTGCTCCCGTGGTAGCCCTGCAACTTTCCAAGAGAGAAGAGGACTGCAGTTTGTTCCTGAGCTTCATCCCACCAGCCTGGCCTTGTGAGAGACTGACACAGTTCTGTCCACTCTTGGTGACATGGAAATGACCTGACCTGTGGGTCCAATGGTGCCAGCACAGATCTGACTCTGCATGTGCACCCGTGTCCCCATCCCCAGGGCAGCTCCCTGCACGCAGCATCTGCTCTGTTTCTCTCTCTGCAGAGAGAAATGTAATGGCATGTTTGTGACTGCTGCACCCTTGCTGGAGTCTCAACAGCTCTGCTGGTGTCTGGGCTCCCGAGGGAATAAACAGAGAGGGGAGAAAGAGCCAAAGCACCAGGGGAAACAAGAGACAGGGAGCTGCCAACAGAGGCTGCCTCCTGCCTGTTCAGACAAAGCTTGTCTCGCTGCCAAAGTGGCAGAAAAATGCTGCCCTATAAAAGCAGGCAGGGAGAAGCAAAGCAAGAGGTGCCCCTCATTGCGGGCTGGTCACTGGGGTCTGTGTGCCAAGGCTGGCTCTGCACACCAGAATCCAGGGAAGGGCACACCAGGCTGCAGGGAATGGGCACACCAGAATCCAGGGAATGGGCACACCAGAATCCAGGGAATGGGCACACCAGAATCCAGGGAAGGGCACACCAGGCTCCAGGGAATGGGCACACCAGAATCCAGGGAATGGGCACACCAGGCTCCAGGGAAGGGCACACCAGGCTCCAGGGAATGGGCACACCAGGCTGCAGGGAATGGGCACACCAGAATCCAGGGAATGGGCACACCAGGCTCCAGGGAAGGGCACACCAGGCTCCAGGGAATGGGCACACCAGGCTGCAGGGAATGGGCACACCAGAATCCAGGGAATGGGCACACCAGGCTGCAGGGAATGGGCACACCAGAATCCAGGGAATGGGCACACCAGGCTGCAGGGAAGGGCACACCAGGCACTGCCCTGCTGTGTGCTCAGCCACGGGGACACATCTGCAGCCTGCTGTGGAGGATGGGAGGGAAGAGCAGGGAGAGGTACCCGACCTTCTGTCCCCTTTAAAATGCCCCTCCTGGCATTAAGGCAGCAGGGAGCTCTATAAACTGTCTGTTTTAAAGAACTGCTGTCTCCATCTTTTCTGGATTAAACTGTGCTGCTGTCTCCAATCTGAATGTGGAGTCCAATCAGCTACAACATGTCTGCAGAAGCCCTGAGTGGAGCCTGGGACACTGTCTGGGTTTGAAAATTCTCCGTTTAAAAATCCCCCAAGGCTCTAAACTCTCAAAGCAGAGCCCACAAGAGCTGCTGATAGACATCCCTTTCTTTCCTGTGGGCTTTTGGCTCACTGCTGAGCTGCACACAGCTGAGTTTTGACCACAGTCCAGCATTTTGGAGAAGACTGGGGTGGCCAAGCAGAGGAGGAACCCAGCTGCAAGTCAGGAGACCCAGACTCAGCTACCAGCTCCATGATTCTGGATGTTCTGTGTCCTTTCCCCATTTACTGCTGACAGCGTGATAAAGCCTTTTGCAACATCAATCATCTTAAAACAATAAAACCCATAAAGCAGACCAAACATCTTTCTTCCAAACACACCAGCATTAGTGACTTCAGATCCACATCTGCTGTAAAAGTGACTTTATTATAATAAAATAGGTTCTATCAGTCCAATATCCTTAGCAGAGGCTACTTTAATGGCCTGGAGTTTATTTTCCTGAACTGCCACACACAGTTACCACTGAGGAAAACAGAGAGGGCTTGATGAGACTCCAGAGCACACAGATATTTCTTTGCAGCTTTAAAACTGATTTACTGCTTGCACATATGCGATGCTTCTGGATGTTTTGGATTCTGACAAGTTGCACAGAGGGTTGTGCTTAAGGTGTCCAGGGGAAAGCTTTATGTGGGCAATTAAAACACAGAGACACCCCACCCTAACAAGCACAGGGATGGTGCTTGGCAAAGACTGAACTATTACTTGGTGGCTAATACCCTTTTTGTACTTGGCACGCCAGAAGCCATCACACAGTCAACTTCAGCTCCCAGAGTCCAATTTTCCTGGCAATTGTTATTCAGCAATATCTTGAATATTTCCTGATTATTTTTTTTTCTCTTTTTCTCTGCTTGGGAAAGTAAAGGCCAGTTTCTACAAATTCTTATGGCAGTGACACTCTGGTTTCTGCGCTTGCCTGCTGCTGCCAGTAAAACCTGATGGATTGGGTATGAGTGAAAAGTGGATACAAAGGGTGTGATCACAGGCAAATTCATGGAAAAATCCCAATGAATATTCATGACATTTTTGTGGCATTCAGCCATCGACAGCATTTTGACTTCCTCCCCCAGCAGCATCACAGCCTGTTGTGGGGAAGGGGAAAAGCTTTGCTCTTCACACACGAATTATCAACCTTTCACTGCTAAATTAGGACCAATACAACTTTACTTTCCAACATTTAGCACAGCCTGTAAGCATCCTGAACACAACCCCCAGTCATCCCTGTACCCTCCAGTTATCCTTGATGGGCTTTACCCCTGCAGCCTCGAAACACAGGGCAAACACCAACCTCTCCAAATAATTTCAAGACCCATTGACTCCACTGCTAAAGACCAAACAAGTGGGGAACTGCCTTTCTCACAGAGATTTGGAGAGCCTTTGGCTCAGAGCAGAGTCTGAGCTCAGCCAGGTCCTCTGGGTGCTGCTAGAAGACATGCTAGGATTAATATTTTCCCTTATCAACAAAAATTTTAACAAAATCTTTTGTATATTTACTCCTTGTTCATGGGAGCCTTGTTGACTGAGAATGTCTGTTGTGGGTGAAGAGCAGACACACTTCCCTCTGGCAGCCTCAGCCACCTGGAATACCATCTCCAGAGAAATATCTTCATTAAGACAGATAGCATTTGCTTGCTGCAGTGAACACGACAATAAATTATGTTTAAGAGCACCATAAAAATTAAATAGCACATCCATTACATCACAGCTACCACATTACCAGGGTGTTTGGTTTGTTGGATCCACAAACCTTTAACAGGAAAGGCTTCATAAATTCAGGCAACTTGTGATATTGCAAGATGGCAGGTCACGTCCTTAAAATGTGTTGTTTCATTGTGAAAATTTGGTTTACCAGAGGTTAGTAAAACAGCCACTGCTGCAAGAAAATGATGGGGTCTCTCAGTGCTCATCTGCACCAGATATTTATGCAATCCTGACCTGGCACAAGGGCAATGGTACCCAGTGAAGGATGTCAGTAGGAACAGGAACCTCAGCCCAAAGGTCTGAATACTGCTGGGAAGCACTGACACATTTTTTGGGTCATAATTTGACCCAGGTTTCTTCCTGCCACCCCTCCCTCTTCACCAAGTGCTCTAGCAGACCTTAAATGCAGTTTGAATCCCACCACTGCCCTTTCCAGTCCATTCTGATGGATGAGATAAACTTGCAGCAGTGAAACTGAAGGCAAATGGCTTCAGTCTGACCTGATGTAGCTCTGCTGGGATCAGTCTGACTTGGCCAAAGAAAAAACAAATATTCTCTCCATACACAAAATAAGACAAAGCTGCAGAAAGTTGCTCGACAGCTTTTTGTCATACAGAGGCACTTCCAGAGTTGTCAGGACATGAAAGCAAGCGCTACTAAATAATATTTGACTTGAATATTATGTCACATGAAGTAAACATCATCTGTTGCCCTGATGGCTTGCTTCGGGTTGGAAAACAACCTCCACTGCCAAGGCACCCAGGCAAATTCCTAAAAGAGGCTCTTGCCCAAGTGCTCAGAGCAGAGTTTTTTGGCTCCACGCTGCATTTGAGCTGAGGATGGACAGACAGAGGCAGAGGACATCAGAGCACATTCACATCCCATGGGGCTCACACAGATGAGTAGGGCTGCATCCTGCTCCTTGCCTGATTCCCAGATGTTCACGGGCAGCCTTTGAGGCTGGGGCTGGGTTTCCAGCTATGGGACAATCCCAAGGAGTCACTCATTTGGAGACCAACAGCCATGAGGAAAGTTCGGCCATGTGTGCAGAACCACAGGGGGAGGTAGAAGAGGTGCACAGAGGTTTTGGCTGTGGTAAAGGTCAGGCTTATCCAGTGTTATCAGTGGAGAAATGAAAACAGCAGAGAAGACACTCCAAAAACTCACCCTGGAAACTAAACTGCCTGAAGGGCAAAAAAAGATGCAGGGGGAAGAGTGGAAACCAGAAGAAAGTGTTAGACTAATGGTTGGATTTGATCTTAGAGGTCTTCTCCAACCTAAACAATCCTGTGATTTTGCTTGGGAGAAGAATACCACCTGATGCATCAAGGAGAAATTAATCCCAGTTTGGAAAACAATGCTATAAAGAGCAACTTGGAGCAAACCCAGAAAAGGGTTTTGTTTTCCTCTAAGAATGTCCCTGCAGACACCAGGAGGGGCGTAGGGCCAGACACTGTCCCCTTCTCTCCAGCACAAGAAGTTGGGATCATCAGGAGTCAGTGATGGTTTTTGCAGTGACAGACAAGCCCTTGAGGAGATCAGTCCCTGGGCAGGGTCATGAGCAGCACAGTCACCCAAGGAGCACCCACAATATTGCAAAAAACCAGCACCTTCAACTCAGGGCAACACAAAGAGCACCTGGAAAAATCAGTTTCCTTGAAAAAATTCCAGTTAACTGCAGTGGAAGTGACTCCACCCCGTGGAGGTTTTGCACATGTAGAATCACTCCTGCATGGAGAAGTCACAGTTTTGGGGCATGCATGGTTCCCCAGAGATCCCTGCAAGAAAACTCCTGCAGGAAAACTGTCAGAGAGTCTGAGCTGAGCCCAAGACAATGGGGTTGGCTTGGGAATGGCTGTGATTTTTACAGCCCTAAATTTGATAGATTACCAAGATTTGTTCTGTTTGTTTTTTTAAGGGAAACGTTTTATGGAACCCAAAAGTATTTTGCTAACAAAAATAAAAAAGCCACTTACAGAAGGCTTTGTGAGCCACCACACAGACAAATGTTACTAAACACAGTGTTTAACTGGGATTAGAGACATGGACATTAAATACCAACAGGCAACCTCTGGTGTGGGAAGTCCCCAAGCCATCGATTGCTGTGGATCAAAACAATGCTGAGGGTGGTATCAGGACAATTTTGCTTAGTCCTTCTGCCTTTTCTCTCAGCATCTGCTCCATAGTCCCAAACACAAGGCAGGGCTAAGCTCTGCTCTGCCCCAAGGAAGGGTCCTAACACCCACCACATACAGGATCCCAGTTTGTGGTCGACTGCAAACATCTCCTGAGGATCCTGGGGAATTTTTCCTTTGGATTAAGTACAAAGGCCTGCTGGAGGTTTACAAACAAATGCCTTTAAGATAAACATGTGACTTTTTTTTGTAGGAAAAGATGTTCTTTCAGGAAGAGAAGGAAAAGAAAATGTGAGCTAATCAGGGCAAAGGCAGAACAAATGAGTTCATGGCCAAAAACCCCCTAAATTCATTGCCATAAAAGATAAAAGCTGAATGAGTAATGAGAGCACAGCCCCATCACAGTGGGAGGAAAACTGGATAAAAATGCAGAGGTCCCTTCACCAAACAAATCTTTTCTACAGGAGGGAAAATGGGAAAATATAAGAAACACAATTATCCATCAACTACTTTGGCAATTTTCTCTTGGTGTCCATTATAATAACTGCAATTCAACACTTTGGGTATACAAAGGGAGAGTTGTATACTGGACCTGACAAGCACATGATGGACATTAGTAATGGAAATTCAGTATTCCCAGCCAGGCAGACATGCCCTGGGAAGGGGCCACACTGTTACCAATGAGGAAATGGGAGAAAAAGAAATCAGAAGGATGAGCAAAGGAAGCCATCAGTGAAGTTGGAGCAATAAAAAAAAAAATCCCAAGCTTAAATTAGGTCCAGCCAGTCTCCCTTGATGTCTTGGTGCTGGTCCAGAGGTTCCTGGGATGTCTGAGCATCTCTCCTAGATGTGCTTAAATAGGGCAGGTCAGTGTCAAACCACCCCTCAGAAGGTCTCCCCTGGCTGGGCTCAGCCCCTGTCAGTGCCCAGCCTGCCCTTGCTGCAGCCCCTGCGCACGGACAACTCCACATGTGCAGCTCGGCTGGTGGTGTGGGAAATGCTGTTTCAAAGGAAGATGAGGAGAAGTGAGTGGCTGCTGCCCCAGCAGAGATGGAGCACACGGGATGCTGGCCAAGCCAAGGTCGGGCTGTGCGTCACTGTGAGCTCTGCTAACACTTCCCTGAACAACAAGAGCGTGGCATGCCTGCAGCTGGGCTGTCCCACCGGTCCCCGGCCCCACTGGCCAGTGGGAGACTGTACACAGTCCAAAGTCAAGGAGAAAACCACATGCCTGAAGATATCCCTCCCCATTCATTCATCTGCACGGCCTCCACTGCACACTAAATGATTTCTCTGCGTTTATTTTATGTTGCACTTTTCAATGGTTACGGTTGTCAGATGCTTTCAGTGACAAGACACTGGTTTTTCAGTTGCTGTTGCCAAAATTCCACTATCGGGGCTTAAATTTTCCAGGCAAGCATCTGCTACAGTCTAAGTCTTGGGGGGAAAACACTTGAAATATGTCTCGTGTTTCGTAGAATGAGCTCATGGAAAACAGGGTTGTTTTGTCTACGTTTATGAAAAAAAGAATAAAATAGAAGAATCGTCAATGTTTCACAGAGCAACACAAACATTTCCATACAATAGAGTGAAACATTAAAGTCTGCCTGAGGAGAGAGGAGTTTGCAAGTTCAAAGCCATGAGAAGGAAAATCTCGCTGCTGGGGAGGCTGAGCCATGGCCAGGACATTTTCTCCATCTCTCCAAATGGGAATCTGCCATGGGGCTGAGCCACTCCTGGGACAAACCCAGCACCCCACCAGGAGCAGCCAGTAGACCCTGACTGGATGGAGCAATTGCTCTGAAGATATTCCAGCACCATCTGGGTGCAATCCTGTGCCATGTGCTCTGGGACAACCCTGCTTGAGGAGAGAGGCTGGACCTGACAACCCACTGTGATCCCATCCAACCTGAGCCATTCTGGGATTCTGTGTCCACATGTGCATCTGAGAGGGTCTCCCATGGATGCTTGGCCTGAGCACGTGGCTTTTTGCAAGGCAAATGCAACGTGGTGCTGTCTGGAGAGAACTGCTGAGGTATTTTCCAGCTACTTCAAGATGCAGCTGTGATTACATCATTCATTAATTTGTGGTGGAGACAAGTATCCCATAACTCAAGACCAAGAGAGATTTCTAGGGCTTTGACACTAGAGATTAAACAGAAATAAACATCAGTATCAGTAAAAGTGACTGCAAAATAGCAGAAAGGGTAAGTGGTTAAGAACAGATAAAGATCAGTTGTGTTAGCCTATAACAAGGATTTAACTGCAGGGAGAAGAGCTCATAGAGACCATGACAAATTGACAAGTTCTTCACTGTTTATGAATACAGGAAGTATTTAAAAGAATAAATAGAGAGTTTCTAGAGAGGGGAGGTGTGTGCAGGCATGGAGCTGTGCATAGTCCACTAAGCTGAGTGTGCTGCATTTCAGACTTGCCTGGCTTGAAAAATGGCTCCGAGGTGCCTCATACCAACATGGGCTGCTGAACTTAACAGACTAATTAATATCTGTTTGTCCAAACCTAATTGTCTCCAAGGGACAGTGGTGTTTCCACTGGCCTCAGCAGCTGCCTCCGTGGCACACACGTATCAGTCATGAAATCCTCCTGCTTTCTAAATGTTTGGGGAAGAAGTACACAAAATAGGCCCATAAACAAGGACAGCAGCAGTAGATACATTCTTCTGGATCTTTATAGCCTGTTTGGGATCTGTAATGTGGGCTCTGCCATGCACTCCACAAGGGATCAAATTCTGCCTTAAGCAATGACAAAACCTTCCTAAAACCTTTCTTTGCTCAAGGTGTATTCCAGGGATTCACCGACCTCCATGCCTTTAGCTCTGCCCTGGCAATTGTGGCCAGCAGGATTTGGTGACTGTGAGCCCTCACTGTGCTCTGCCCTTCACACACGTTTTTGCCTTTTTAACACCCAAGTTTTCAGATGTGCTTGACAACAACCCAATTGTTTTCTGTGCCAGGGCTGGGGGGCTGCACACACCTGGAGATAGCACCTTCACGATTTAAGCATCAAACAGAGGATGCCAGGACAATGTTTCAGTAAAAGAGTCAAGAAAATCAAAACTTTTTTAAGTCAGTGATTAAACAAAGTAAGTTAAATATACCTATTCCTCTTAAACCAAAAGAAATGTCTCAGGAAAGCACTCTCCTCCCTACCCTTTGAAAAACTTCAGATAAATTCTTCAACACATGACATGGTTTTCCTTCAATCAAAATAAAATAGTCTGCATCACTTTTGAATTACTCCAGCTTATCTTTAAAAAACTTTCTCATTTTCAAAATTCTGAAATACACTCATATCTGGAGGATGACAGAAGGAACTATGAGAGTTTTTAAAAAGCTTTAGTAGAAAAATTAAAGACTCAGCAAGTTCAGCTTCAGTTCGCAAGAACTCCACATATCCAAAACCTAATTTTAAAACTGTGTCCTTCAAGGATTTACCAGCTCCTTTGCAGCATCCTGTATGGACCCTGATGGAAACAAGACCCAGAGAAGGTGCTCAGGCACATCAGTTTGGGCACTGCCCATGTCTTTCTTACACCTGCAGGAAAACACCTTCTCTCTGAGGGACACTGGTGACACGGGAGCACCCACAGCAGTGCCACCAGTGACTGCCAGTCCTGACACCCTGCAACACCTTGCCCCAGCCAAAACAGCACTTACACACAGGCAGAAGCACATGCTTAAAAGGATTTTGAAAAGAATCATGTAAAGGCACCTAAATCTAAGGAGTTTCCCCTGAACAAACTGGGCACGTTCACGTGAATGAACTTCTGCAGGTTCTTCTGTGGGTGTAAAGAAATGCCAAGAACTATTGTTGGATCTGTTGTATTGTGGTATCTGTTGTGTAGAAAAAGGCTCCATTTCTTGCAGTGCCACAAGCTCCATTCTGAAAAGCTCAGAATGGACCAGGCTGCAAGGAGGACAGGGACGATTCCCCGGACTGTTCTTAAAGGGTATTCTAAAAATACGGCCAGCACGTGGAAAATATTTGGTACAGCCTTCATAAAAAAGGTTTTGTTCTATCTGTTCAAGTGAAGATATTTATGGTGTCTGCTGTGTCATTCCAGATTTGTCATGGGCCATTAAATATCCACCTGGATATTGCATCATTTAACTACTGGAATGCGTAAGCATTTCTGCTGCCTGTGAAAGAGCAGCTCTGAGCTGTGCAGAGCATTAAGTGCACTGCTCTACTTTAACAAATAAATCAGAAAGTGGAGCAGATAATACAACTGTGTTCAGTTGTGGTGGACTGACTGTTATGTATATTTATTTCTTTTAACTGCTCATGACAAGAATGTGAGTAGGGACTGTATATATTATTTCTGGCCTTTCCTTGCATTTGTTAATCTTCTCCAGGTGTCAGCAGCCTTTTGGTGATCCATCTGAGCAGGTCTCTTCTCAAACCAGACCCTGCACAAAGTCAGAAGCCTCACGCACAAGCAGATGCCTGGCATGGACCAAAAAAGCTCATCTTGATTCAAGAACCATGCTCCAGACTTTGTGCACCTGAAGGTGGAAAACCATCGCTCAGCCCAGGTGGCTCCAGCCTGTCAAGATCTGGAACAGGATTCTGAAACAGCATCTCAAATTCTGCTTTAGTGCATGAAATATCCACACAAATGCTGAAGTTTTTTGGCATGCAGTCCCTCTGAGGTGTGTCCAGGCAATGCTTTTCAGACTTGTCCCTATGCTGGCTGGTCCAGCTGCCTCACATTCGTGTTCCAGTACCATCCACCTCTTTCAAGTGTGGCTGGTGACACACAGGGGGCACTTTGGGGTCGTCCAACTTTACTGCAAACACCAGCACAATATCTAAGGTGGAAGAAAGGATCCATGGTTACACAAGGCACTGAAATGGATACTCCTCTAGAGAAAATGTCTGATGACATATGACTACAGACCTCCTTGGTGGTCCTGGTTTATCCCAGATTTTAAAAAAAAAGTCTTATGCTGAACTGATGGAAACAAGGTGACATTGTGGTTTGACTGCTGTTGGATGTTGGCACCTGGTGTAGAAACAGGGACAGCACTGGAAAGAGCTGATTCTGCCAAAGTTAGGGGGTCTAAAATATATTTATTTCTTTCCAGTCCTCAGTGGGGATGGTGGAAAGGAACCTAAACCCTCTACAAAATCAAAATGCAGTTATAGAGGGTTATTAAGGAAATAAAGTGGTTTCAGTGGGAGTGATTTAGCCAGGCTGGGGTGGGAAACTGAATTTTGGGGCTGAGTCTCCTGGGACAGCCTGTGAGCTGAGTGCCTGCTTGAGGGCCAGCAGCTCCATGGCCTTTGGCCTTGGCACACGTCATCTCACAGAGTCCCTGGGGGATGTGGGTATTGGGAGCATGTCAAAGAGGTCAGAAAATCTGGCAGGTCTCTGCCCAGATGACATCAGCTTTGGAAGAACTTTGTAGGAATCAGAGTCCTGCTGGGGAGAAAGCAAATGTCTGCTGATCCTCAGCTGCAAGGGAAAGAGCAGCTCTTTCTGCAGGAGGGTTTTCTGGTTCTCTGCAGGTTGCCAAGCATGCCCAGGCTCGATCACATATCCAGTTAATGTCTCCTGCAGTGGTAGCAGCAGCTGAGGAGGCACAGGTTGGTCTCAAGTAGGATGTTGCTCCCTTTCAGAGCAGCAGAATGTTTTCTTTTGTAATTCCAAGGGATTGGACTCTAAATCTGATGTGTTTCCCCTGATAAAATGCTCACAACAGAGGCCTCCACCCTCCTTCTCTGATACCAGCAGCATGGAGCACTGAGCAGGCAGAGGAAGGAAACTCAGTAAGATCAAGTCCTCTCACAGAACAATTTTATCAGCAAGTTCTAAGCTGCTCAGCTCTTCCCAAGCCCAGCAGAGGCAGGTGTTCCCAGTTTACTATAAACCACCAGAGAAGTGTGAAACAGCTCTTACTGGACTGGGCCATATGGATAGGAAATCTGCCTCCAGGACGAATGTATTTCAATAAACCCGTTCTCAAGACACACTCGAGGTTTAGCTTATAAAGTAAACTCTGTAGCACTCATTTTGGAGGGGAGAGGGAAACTGTTTTCCTTGGCATTTCCCATCCCTTTTTGCCTCAGCTGCAGACAGAAGGAAAGCAAAACACACATGTGGTCCCTAGGATGGGAGAGGAGAGGGAGATTTTGCAGGGATTGGCGTTAGGATGCCGTGGTTCTCTGGAGAGCCCCTCCAGTGCCACCCAGCAGGAAACCAGCAGCTCACTGTGATCAACCAGAACAAGGAGCCCTGGAGAAGATACTGCAGTGCACAGAAAAGGAAAGCATGGCTAAAATGTGCAAACACAGCCTGTCAGTGCGAGGCAGAGAGCAGGCAAACAAATAATGACAGCAGGTAGAAAAGTGATGAATACAAAATTTCCATCAACAAAACATTGTCTTCTTACTGCTTTGCCCACTTAGCCTCTATTACCTGAATTTCACCAACAACCCTAAAATCCACAGGGTGCTTAAAAGTGGTTATTTTTCTAGTCTAAATACAGGAAAACTCCACATGACCAGCCATTACAGAGGAAGCAGGAACCTTGGCAGTGGAACCCATTGCAGAGCAACCTGTCCTTGTAGCTGTGAGCAAAGAGCAACAGGTAAAATCCAGGTCAATATTTGATTTGCCTCTTTCCCAGACTAAGATCTGACTAGTAACAGCTGCCTACTTTATGGCTGTCTCTTTTTATTACTTTATTCACCCCTGTGCCCCCCAAAATGAGGAAAAAAAAAAAAAAAAAAAAAAGAAGAATGGCTAAAATTTATGGCTAGAAGAAACCGATTACTGTTGGCAAGTGAACTGAAGGGATCAATTGTTCCATACGGCAAAAGCCAAAGAACTCAGGGCTCTATTCACAAGAAAAGACTGATGTGCTAAAGGGCATGGAAATGCCACTTTTATTGTGTGGCAGAGGATTTTCACATTTGAATCCAAATTCCATAGGAAAGCGTGGAATGTGAGAGGGCCCAGCTCGGAGGGTTGGCCAGACGGCGTGTGCGGGCAGGGAGCGTGTGTGCGGGGAAAGCACAATGCCCTGAGCACAAAGCTGCTGTGTTCCCGGCCTCCAGCACTGCGCCAGGCTCTCACACAGGCAGGGAACTGTGTGCAAAACGCCTGGAAGCCACCACAGAATGTGCTCAGGAACAGGCAAAGCCGGAGCAATGTGCTCCCTTTTCCCCAGCCAGCGTGGTCTGTTCGGTCTGTTGCTGCTGATGGTGTGAGAGATCTTGGCCAAACTCATGAGAATCCCTGTTTGAGGAGTGGGAAAACAAACCCCTCACGTTTCTGTGCTTGAGGAGAAGGAGCAAGAGTTCCCAAGCTGAGCAGGTTGGGGCCGGGTGCCTGCAGGTGGGAGCAGGGATGTGGGACAGAGTGATCACGGCATCGTTTACAGCATTTCAGGAGAAATCTTCAGATTTAGGATGGGAAGAAACACAAGACTCTTGGCTCCAGGACAGCCATGCAAACTGCTTATGTCTGTAGAGAGGGGCATGTGGACAGAGCAGTTAAGCACGATGGGTCTGAAGAAGCCAATCCAAGCTGAATTTTTGGATGTGCATCAAAGGCAGCCCCATGGGGAACAAGCACAGCCCTGCCATCTCAACCCCACATGCTGAGCTCACTGGAATGAACTTCCCAAAGGTTCTTGGTGCTGAGTGCCTCATGGAAAGTGGGGACAGAGGTTCCTGCTCAACACCAGGGACAGCTGATTCAATGTTTTCCCATAGACAGCTGTACAACAGCAGGGAGGAATTCTGATTTTCAGTTTTACAAGCAGAAAATGGGAGGTGGGCACACATTTAATAAGTCCTCCAATGACAGCTAGGTACCTCACTGCCTAAAGAGCCTTGGAAACCACAGTCCTTGCTCAATTAACTGAAAAACAAGAAAGTCCTCAGAGCAGCCAAGTACAAATTCTTCTAAAGCAAATGCCAGCGCCAAGATTTCCCAGGTTTTGTTTTGGGATGCTCTGCCGGTATCTGAAACTCAGGACACACCAGTGTTTATGCATTTCAAAGGAGTCTCATGGCTAAATTTGGGCAAAGTTTGTGAACTGAAGGAAAGGGAAAAGGCTTTGGGAAGGACTGCAGCAGTGGTTCTGCTGATGCAGGCCCGCAGATGGGCGTTGGAGCAAGCAGAGCTCCCGTCGGGCGGGATCGATGGCTCTCTGGAAGGCTGACAGCACAGATGTACTGCAGCTCAGCCTGTGACTAATTTTAACAAGCTGCTTGCACGGTTACAAAAGGCAGATCTGTTGGCATTTTTACTTTCAACCACCTGGTCTCGACAAACATTTACTGCAAATAGCACATGTGTCATGAGGCTGGACTTGGGGAGGCATGCAAGGCAGGGAGGAGTTTAAATCCTGAGGATGGTGGCAGGGGCTGGAAGTGGTGATGGCCAGGATGTCCCAACCAAACAGTCCAGGTCAGCAAAACCAATTGTGGCCAACAGGCTGAAGGAAAGCAATGCTCAAAGGAAGAAGTGAAATATTTATAAGACAAATGATGCAGTTGGACAGGTCTGTCACTCGTGATGGACAAGGAGCTCTGTCCAGGCATGGGCTGGAGCAGATTCCCTGCTCAGTATCACCTACAGTGCATTGGCATAAGCCTTGCACCAGTTCCTGTCCTTGCTGGATCCATTGCTCTTGAATGCCAGAGAGGGAGTCAGCTGGAGGGAAAATGCCCAGAAGATGGAGAACATGTTGAACAGTTTTCATAGAAGGTTTTGATTTAAAATAGGTCCTGTGTTCAGCAGGAGAGGACACAACTACAGAGATGTGGTGCTTTCAGGGCTAATCCTGGATCAGTTCACACCCTCGGGAAAGGCTGTTCTTTTTGCATGAGATCTAGAGCACAAGTTGATCTGATGGACCTAAACACACAGCAGTGACTTCCACAGTTCTCCCTTTCTCACACCACAGTAACATCCACTGCCAAAATTCAGGAAGGACTGGTGTGAATTTGTGTTAGAGATGATCATCCTCCAATTCAAGCGTCATTACTAAGCACAAAGATAACAAAGGAGCTACTAACAGTCTCCATCCCTTGATGTCTCCACTGGCAGGCCATTCTGGAGTAACAGTTATTGGGCTCATTGCCAGTGTGACTGGTAAATCCCATGATTCACGAAATGTAAACTTCCAGTTGTTGATCTTGCGATACTCTCTGCCCTTAAAGCCAATCCAGCTGTTCACAGAAGTTTTCTCTGTTTTCCTGGTGCCTGGCACAGTGAGGGAGAACAAAAGAGTGAAATGACAAACTATTGGGGCCATGACTCAACGTTTCATAGACTTCTTTTTGAGGTGGGGATGGGGAGGGACTGCTGACAAGCTGGGCTTTGATCAGACCAGGGAAAGGAGGAGGACACTAAGTGATGCAGAAACTATCACAGTGAAATTGCTTCTTCTTTTCCAAAGATGAAGCTGGTTCTACTCTCTGCATCTAGAATTAATTTACTTTGGGTTGGGCGAGGAGCAGAGAATTAGGAGAGCCCTGGAAATCTGCAGTGCCTTTCCCCTATTAAAACGTGTCCTGGCTCACAAACATAAATTGTTGTTCCAGCTCGTTTTCAAGCTACACTGGAGCCATTTTCAGACTTTGGAGTAAATCAAAAAGTAAACCAAGCAAACAACAGTCCAAGAGTTTATGTGTCAGATCAGCTGAAAAACTAGGTCTGTCCTCTCCAGAAAGTGTTTCGTATTTTTACTGCAGCATTACCAAAACGGGTCTCTGCTGACCTGTTATGTAAACTCATAATCAAAACCAGACCACCAAAACCCTTCTGCCTTACCCCCAAAACAGGTCTGTCAGGAGCCTCCACAGTTGGTAAAGCACACATTTTCAGCTGCCTGCCCAACACACAAACTCTCATCGCTCGCTCTGAAATAGTAGTGGGACAGCAGAGAGGAATGAGAAGGAATTTGAAGAGATGGAAATTTAGGAACAAATGATAATTTATGTCTTTCAGAAAATACAAGTCAAACCTTGCCTGCTCTGACCCTTCAGCACTCCTCATTGGAACAGGATATGTGTTTAGCATATCTCCAAGGTATTCTCATATGAACATGACAACCAGGTGCCTACTGCGAGGACAGCTATAACAAATCACCCACATTCTTGTCAAGCCAACGCTGCAATTGTTCTCCTCAGATCATCTGGCTTCAGTGTGGGCTCCCTTCAATTTCTAACACGGAAAGTATTTCCAATAGTTGACAGATGTCTTTCCTCGCTTTGCACTCCTTTCTTACCCTCTTCAGTGTCAGCCTTGCAGGAAATACCGAGTTAATTGGAAAGATTAGGGAAGGTCTCCTACAGCTATTGCAGGAGAAAGTGGGAGCAGACAGAAGGCAGTTAAGAGAGAATAATTCATTTAATGTTTTATTTTACAATTAAACTTTAACTGGTAACAGCCAGAGGAAGGAAAGGCTCTAAAATTCTGTTGGATGTATGTTATCACTCAGAACAAAGCAAAGTGATCCTTCTCAAAATAATTTTAAACTGGAGGGTGAATTCCTTGTTCACATACGGAAGACAGTTTCCAAGAAGCAAGCATTTGTAAACAGTTACTAGAAATACAATTTGATTTTGCTCTGCAATACTAGAGTGTATGATCCAGCTCACCAGTTTATCCCACACACAGACCTCAGGTTTTTTGGCTGTGAATTTCTCTCCTGTGGAAGATAAAATAGCCATTCTCAGCAAGGAAAAAAAAAAAAAAAAAAAAAAAAAAAAAAAAAAAAAAAAAAAAAAAAAAAAAAGAAAGGAAAAATAAACATTGAGAGGATTTTTTTTTTTTTTGCAAGTAGATAATGAGAATTTCTATAGAAATTGTCTCTCATGAGCTCATTGGATTTGAGTCAGGGTTTGATGCCAAGATTTCTAAAGGACAAGAAGTCCTCCTGAAGCATCCAGAAGTGGAATCCAGGTTTTCATCTCCACCCCCTCTCCGCCATTTCATAGGCAAAAAGAATAATCTCACATCAGTATCAGTTTGATATGGTGTTTGATCTGCCCTGATTTACAGGCTATATTCAAGTGTGAGAGGTTACAAAGAATTTTCTTCCTAAAAGGACACAAACCACAACCTGTCCTAATTATGTCCCTCAATATACTGGAGCCATCTCAGCTCTTTGGAGCCTACAGTTGTAAGGGAGATGTGGAAACATCTCAATTTATTTCTGTTTGTAATGCTGTTCTTACAGCAAGACAAGCACCATCTTCCTAAAAAAAAAAAAAAAGAGAATTTTAATGAGAGGGAGAGGAGGGAAAAGAACAGCCCTATGCTGCAGGGACCAGCTGCACAATCCCTGCGTGAGGAAAGTCAACCAAACACACGAGCAAAGCTGAACATGCAGCTCTCAGCTCCTTAGGACCAGTGCAGGACGACAGAGATTGAGCATGGCTGAGCATGAATATATGAACAGATAATAAATTAAAAATGCATTTTGTGTTTAGACCTCCAGAGGAAACAGGGACAATTAGCAGAGATGGTAATGCAAGGTACAAGTCAGTGACAGTCACTGCAGGGCTCTACAGGACCCTGGCAGGAAATCCCCCTCTGAGGGGCAGTCCCTGAGCTGTTACCACCATTACAACCACTGGGGATAATTTGAGATAATTTTCAAGATTGGTATTATTTGTGTCATGCCAGCCAGCATTTATCCTGCAGCTCAAAACTCAGCACTCATTTAAAACCCATTTCAAAGCATTACCTGCTTGGGCATCTGGAAGTGCTTAGGCACGTGGACCTGTTTGCTATTTACACTGTTTAACTGTTCCCATGTTAGACTGCGGTGGAAAGCTGGGTGACAGCAAAGAAAACAGCAAAGAGCAAGATCCAGTGTCTCTTCCAAGGCAAAAAGGATGATAAAATCCACTGGTAGCTCTGTTTGCTCTTTGGCTTCTCCTTATCTCATGCCTGGGGAGCAAGTAAAAGGACAAGGGTAAGAAAATGAAGAGTAGCCATGACTTCAGATGAGGAGCCACCCCAATGACATCAGGATGAAGGCTGCCAAAGTCTGATGGAGAACAGGAGCATCCAGAAGGGAATCTGCAGGGAAGAAGACCTAAACAAAGGTTGCCTCAGCTGGGATGCTGAACAGATGGGATCCAGTGAGGAAGGATCTTCTGCCAGGAGCCATAAAGCAGAAGGAAAGCCCATGAGAGCTGCAATGAAGGGCTGCAAGAACACTTCATGAGCACTACTGTACTGCCAGAAAAGAGTCCTGGGCCTGCAAGGCACAGAAAAACTGTCCACGGCACATCCTGGGGGATGCTGACAAAGTTCAGTGCAGGTTTGTGCTAATAGATCACACCTCCATGTGCCACGTGTGGTGGCTGGCAGAAGAAAAGAGCAAGATCACAACAGAAGGCAGGCCAGGATGTTTAAACCCTTCCAAACAGCCGGGATCCAGGGGCAGGACTGTCTCCTCAGGCACACAGAGCAGCAGCAGTGGAAGTTCAGTGCTGAGAGAGGCAGTGCTGGAAGGTGCTCACAGCACTGCACAGGGCACAGAGGAACCCACAGAGGCAGAAGGGGCAGGAAGAGCTCAGCTGAATGGGGAACACCCTTCAGTGAAACTCCATCCAGGAGAGCAGTTCAGAGACAAGCAGGGATGTGCCACTGTCCCACAGGGCACTCCATCCCTGGAGGACACAGGGCAAAGAAGGACTCAGAGAAGCTGAACAAACACTGAGGTAAGAAGTAAGCTCCCCTCTGAAGAGCCAGAACCAGTTACCTTAAAAGGAATCAAAAGAGGAGGAGACAAAGGAATCCACTTTCTATTATTTGAAGAAAGCTGATGAGGAATTCCTCTCTTCCTCCTCCCATGACTCCAGAACTACCAGAGCAAGAGCAGAACAGCAAAAGACTGAAAGCAAAAGGCACAGAATTGTTCAGTCTCGTGACTGGGACATGGAGGCCACTGCTGTAAAGTGTCACTGAAACTGAAGTTCCCATTAGCTCCAGGAGACAACTGCAACTGAGATAGGTATAGATATCCTGAATTACCCCTCAGACCCCAGGCTGGGAACATCTTGGAATTATTCTGTGGAGCAGTTTCAGAGATGCTGTGCATGGGTCTGCCTGCTGTGAAGTCTGAATGCCTTCCCCAGCAGCAGGATGAGCCCCCACAGCAGAGGCAAGGGCAGGCAGCAGACGTGGCAGTGCTCAGTGCCAGGTGACACACGTGCAGCAACGTGAGGACAGGCACCTGCCAGCTCCCAAAGCCAACAAATTCCTGAGCCAGCAGCAGGAAAACAAACACAACAACGACTTGCCCCAACAGCAACTTGAGGCTGCAGTTCCAGCTTGTCTGCAGTATCAATAAATTGTTCTTTAAGTGTGAGGTTTATTTGCCCGTGCAAATATTCAGGGGTGTTTCTCCTGCACTTTGGGGTTATTTTAAGTCTTCACCCTGTGACCACCCCTGGACACTCACAGTCTGCACTGCTCTGCATGCCATGGGACCTTCCAGCCAAAGTGCCCATCAGCCCACATCCAGATCATTTTCCAGCCTAGGAATGGATGGAAGGTGCAGCAACAGCCCAGGATATCTTGCACCAGGCTGATCTTCACATCGTGAGACTAGGCTGAAAAAACTTCTTATTACACCTCTTAATGCACATTAAGATAATTCAAAAATTTAATGGCAGAGAAACAGATTTTTTTCTTTTTCTCTCCTCAATCACTCCACTGCATAGTTGGCAACAATTTTTCTTCATCAGGTCAGTTTTTTCCCACTTGGTCTGCCAAGGTTCATACTCAAATTCCTGCTTTCCTTTGAATCCCACCTTCTAATTGTCATTGTTATCTAATTCTTTCTCAGGAGAAAGAAATGCCCCTTGGTCTTTCAATCAGCTCATATTTGACTTTAAATACATTCAGCTGAAAGCCATTAGCAATTATTCAATTGCCTTTCCTGTAAAATGGCTTAAATTACTTGACATTAGTCGGCTATTTGAAGAAAAAATATCAATTAAACCTTCAGGTTTAAAGAACTTACATTTATGCATTAGAGGCATTTAACAGTATTTTGATTCTAAATTTTTTCCCCCAGTTTCATTCAGAGCATACTTTTGTCTCACACGAGTCCTGTTGCCATCTGAGGTGATGCTGGACCTACAGTGTGGCTTGGAGCAGCACTGTCTCAGGGCTGTGTCCAGGTGTGCCACAGGCCTGGCATGATGCTGATGCCTTAAGCTTTAGCTTTCCTTCTTGTTCCTCCCTTCAGCCACTGTTCTTTGTGCCTTTGGGGCTGAAAGCTGTCCTTGGTCTTCAGCAGGAAAAGGATTTGTTTTGTGTCCCTGCTCTGTGAAGAGCTGAGTGACACTGACTGAGGGCTCAGAACTGCTAACTCAGACCACAGCATGCTTCTGCCACCTTGATGGAGACACCCAGGTGAAAGTTGACCCTTCAGGGGCAGCTGGAGCTGGGTACAGCTGCTTGGGGCAGTTGTCAGGAGGCAACATGGGGTGGATATGAGGCAGGAGATGACTCCCTACATGAGATTTTGGGCCAACAGCACTTTCTTTCAGTTTCTCTGGAACCACACTGTTTAGACAGTCAGCTTCCCCTGGATCCATAGTCAATGTGCTCTGAAGGCAGAAAGCGTCAGTGTTGTGTTACAGACAGGTGTTAAACCTCTTCAAACGGAAGAAGAGAAGTTCAGGTATGATACCATTACTGATGCTGTGAGTGATCTGCTGCAGAGGAGCTTCTCCAGTGTCCAATTCAAACACCAGGCCAAATTCAGATATGGCTTCTAAGTGGCACGGATGGAAAGACATTAATTGTTCAGAAAGAGGGAACAAAAAGTTTGCAGTGCACAAACCTCCCCCCACACCATTCCACCAATTCCCTCTCAGTTGTTTTCTCAGCAGCACTCTCTGAGGCTGACAGTCCCTGCTGCAGAGGAGGCCAGCATGGATCCCTGCACCACAGTGGTGGTTTGGCAGCTTTATGATGTTTTACATCACTTTTTGCAGAGAACACCAGAGCTATAAAATCTGTAGTTTTCCTAAACCCCCAGAATCCATTTAATCAAAACAGTCCGGTGGCCACACCAGGGCATTATGCAAGTGCATGGCTGCTGCTCCTTCAGCTGCTGAAGGAGGAATTTGCTGACAAGTCAAGATTAAACTCTCAGTTCCTTCTACACTCATTAGGGGCTGTTAAGAAATTTCAAGGTAATTAATTCAACCTCAGGAGAGGAAAATACTTGTAGGATTTAACATGGTGCAGCTATGGAAGGGAAAGGCTGAGTGTGTTTGCAGCTGAGCAGAAAACAATCCTTGTTCTTCCAAACTCCCTCCTCATCCTCCACTGCACTGGGTGCTGTCATGGGGTAGCCTCCTTGGAAATCACTTCACATGAAATTAATTTTGTAGCACCTAAATGGATTTGCACCACAAAACCCCTTAGTTTCTGAGCCACTTCTTGTCATGCATTTTGTTTTCTTCCTAGAAACTGTCTGTATTCACAGCCCATAACTTGGCACGAGCACCAGCAGCCTCACCTCGCCTCCTTCCAAGCCAGAAACTGGTAGGCAGGTGATACAGCCCTATAAAACAGAATTAACCTTCTCATTAAACAACAGCTCCCCAAGTGAGAACCAGGCCACACTGAAAGGAATGAGGCTGCTTTTTGTTAACCGTGTGTCTCAAACCTTAAAATAAAATATTTGCTCTTGCATAAATAGTTGGAAAGGTAAAAGTGTCATAACACTGGGTGTTTGTTATTGGAGCCGGAGCTTGCCTCCTGCCTGCAACAAAATGTCATAACAAAGCCGGCGTGGGGCTCGCTGCGTTTACTCCTGGCTGCAGTGTTTAAATTCTGACACAAACCCCAGCTATAAACAGATTGCCAGACAACTCATGCACGGGCTCCTGTCAGAGTGGGCTTATTTCAGCGTGCCATGGGCCCAGCATCATCTCAGGGCACGCAGAGTTTGCTCTGCACCCCTCTGAGATGACACCAGGTCCAAACAAGCCCTGGGTTGAGATGATGATGTGTGTGTCCAGGCATGGACCCAGCACCTCTGCAAAGCTTTGCTCCCCACCTGAGCTGATGTTAGGTTTACAGAATTGTTGGGGCTGTGGCCAGCTTGGAGCTTGAAACCACCATCATCTCAGGTTCATGGCATGCTTGGACCTGGGGTCACCTCAGGCGATGGAAACCACAACAAGGTTGGACCTACCACTGCCTGGTGGCATACAGCACACTTGTGCCCAGTGTCACCTCACCTGCACGAAGGTTTGTGACCCCTGAGACAACACTGGGTCCATGACAGTCTTGATCCCATGGCTAGGTTGCCAACTGCAGAGCACCCTGCTGCTCCCTAAAGCCTGTCCCAAAATCCTCAGCAGAGAGCTGAGCCCATCATCAGCCCATCGAGTCCTAAAATCTCCTTTTTTGCAGAGTGCCTTCATCCCTAGTGCAAACTAAGCCAGGCTTTCCAACCCACCCCAGCCCAGGGGAGGCTGGAGGGAGACTTTTATCACACTTGGCCAAGAGCAGCATCTTCCCAGCTGCTCTCAGCACCAGAGGAGCCAGCACTGGGAGCTGTGAGCACTCGTTGCAGCTCCTCCTCGCCAGCGGGGCCCACCTGCTGCAGCAGGATGGTTTGGCAGCCTGCCAGCCTCGGAGTCTATTGATCCCATGGCTGGGAGAGGTTTCAGCTGCAGAGGACCCAGTGTGGTTCTGGTGTGCTGCAGAGTGGGGCAGGGGGGTCTGGGGGCTCTTCGGGGATGGCTGCTGTGTCCCCACACCTCTAAGGAAGAGGAATTGGCAGCAGTGGACTGCACAGGGCTGCTGTGACCAGCTTGGAAGTAGCTCTGCTCTAGTGATTGCTCCAAAGCAAGGAGCACTCCCAGCAGTTCCCTGACACCCTCCTGCCCCCACCAACAGCCTGTAACCCGTGGGGTCACATAGGTGCCTGTGCCACACGCTTGATGTCTGTCCCCTGGACTTCTGCACCTTGACCCACCCTGGTCATTCAAAACCTGCACGAGGAGCAAGGGGAGATTCAGTCCTATATAACTGGGGCAGGAAAACCCAGCATGCATTCTGGCACAGTGTGACTGGGCAGAGGGCAGGAAAAGTAAAGGACAGCTATATCTGAGGAATGTAGCAGCATCCTTTTTCTTTTAAAATGCCATAGGTAACCTAGAATTTACAACCTGCTTTGCTAGCACAGATCAGTACTGGCCACTGCCTGGTGTAAACTGTGTGCAGTGGTCTTGGGGACCAATTGGCACTTTTTATGGACCCAAAGCAGGGACAGCTCACACAGCTGAGCCATACCAGGCAGCAGAACCTGTCCTCAGCACCATGCCTGGCCAACACACTTCTGCAGCTGTGAGCAGCCAAGAATTAACATTGAGCATAAAGCAGCATGATTCCCCCAGAACAGCTGTAGAAATGCTTAGCCTAAATTAAATAAGCATTACCATAGCAGCTAGGTGCTTATTTACAAATGAAGGCGTGGAAGCTGCAGCCAGATCTGCTTCCCCTGGTCCCCACAGGCCCCCAGAGTTAGTGCAGGCAGCTTGCAGGGTTTGCACAGGAGTAGGACTGGAGGCTTGACTGGAGGAGCAGGGTTGTAGGCTGCACTGCCCTGTGTGCAGGTCTCAGAGGTCATTCAAGAGGTGGAGGTCTCCAGGGGCTGGGAGATGTTTCCCTGGAGGGCTGAGCCTGTGACAGAAGCCACCCTGCTGCCTGGAGGTGGATGCTGTGAGCAGGGCTGATGGCTGTACCTGAGCAGCCCCATGGAAAGGGCTGTCCTCCTGGAGCTGAGGCATCTCTCCATCGCCCACCAGAGACCCTCTCTGCCAGGCAAGAAGGTCACCCTTGTATCTGCATCCAGAACTGGGCCCCTGCCAGTTCCCTCTGGCTCAGGGACCCCACTCTGACACAGCAGCCTCAGACCGACTCAACCTCACAGACACTTTCCCACGTCCTGCACCCAACTGGTGCCCTTGGCATATATTTTCAGAAGCAGGTGTCTGTCCGGGGGCTCTTCAATCCACACCAAAGCCCCTTAAATTGCCTGATTTCCTGAGCCTCTGCCCACTCAGCAATCCTCTCCGGTCCCTGGAGAGGCATCAATCACGGGCAGCGAGGATCCACAGCGGAGCGAGACCCTGCGGCTGCATTCCCTCCCTCAGGAAAGCCCCAGTTTGTTTATTTGCCCACACAGACCCTTTTTCTGCCCCCCTGCTCGCGTGGGGCTGGGGAGCAGCTGCAGCCTTGTCCCTGGACAGGGTGAAGGCCGGCAGGAGAGGACACACAGCAGCGAGCAGAGCGTGGTTGTAAGACCTCAGGGGAGCAAGGGGAGGTTTCTGCTGCCCTATCCCACCCTGCAGGAATCCGGGGTCACATCCTTCCCACCGGGAGAGGACTGCACAGCTGTCCTCCCATGGGGCTCCCCTGCTCCCAAAAACCTGCCTTGCTGCAGCAGCGCTTCAAAGGGCTTCGCTCCTCACCAAGAACAGAGGATCTGGGAGCCAGCAATCCCAGGCTCTGAGTCTTCATGAAAAGTCCCTGAAGGAAGGAGGAGGGAAATGCAGATGCATGGGAACACAGATGGGTGAAGGCTTTGGTGTTCGCTGAGCCCAGCTCCCTCCTCCTCACTGCATCACCTGGTGCCTTGAGGTTTAGTGAGTGCCAAGCTCCTGGCACAGCAGCCGGGGGTTCGGGGAGAGCCCCGGGGCCAGGCACAGGTGGGGCAGCCCAGATGGGGCCGGGGGGTGCCAGCAGGGCAGGGAGCCATGGCCGCTATCATGCTGCAATCAAACCCTCTTCTGTGAAATGCCTGGGCTCCGGCAAGCTGGCACCCTCCTATGGAAAAATGTCCCTGGAAGCTCTCCAGCCATCCCAGCTCCAAGGAGTCACTGATAACCCTGCTGCCAGCCACATTCTCTGGGATCATCCTTCTTCCTCCCCACTGCAGGATGTTTCAGATCCCATCCTCTCCCTGCCTCGCATTTCAGTGCCTTCCATTTCTCAAAAGAAATTCCTGCGCAGCCAGAAGATTTTACCACTTTGTTCTCAGAATATCATAATATTTTCTTTTTTAATTAAATCGCATTCCCCATCTGCCTTGCGTACATGTTTTGGGTAGTCTACTTTTGCCAAACATAAGGTCAACATCCCTGCTACTAACTTTCAATAAAAGCTCTCTGGTGCTAGAACTCTTGTTTTATCTAAACCCGATGTCTGCTCACAATTTTGACCACACCCAGACTAGGGCTATGTGACTTCACTGCCCCGGATTCCCATCAAGAGCCTTTTAACATGAGTACACTCATTTAGCAGCAGGCATTGTCTTGCTTTCTTCATTAGCAAACTGAAAACTCACAAGAATGATTTACAATATTTCTGTAACAATGATGAACTTGTGGAGAAGAGTGGCTGTGTTTGATTTGAGCTGCAAGCAAATTAGCAGAGATGTCCTGGTTTTTAGTTTTAAAGCTCAGAAATGGACTGAACTCAAGGGAATTCAAGAGAGAAAAAGCCAAAGGAAAGGCATTAATGAAGGAGGCTGAAGGGGAGACAGCCAGGAAAAGCAAATCCCAACCTGCTGCATACAGACTAAAAATAGGAAAATCTATGCAGTTGTACTGGAAAATGGACCACAAAAATATAAATATAGCAGGGTTTCTCTGATAGATGCACTGAAAAAAAAAAAATAAAAAAAAAATCACAGAATTCCCACAGTTTTTTTGTCCAGAGCTTCCAAACTTTTCCAAGAGAGATTACAATCTCAAACTCTCTCATTTTGCAGAACAAGTAGCACAAAGATTAATAATTCATAGCAGCTTCCATCCATTTCCTGCACCATGGAAAGGAGAGAAAGGAGCACAGACTGCACCATGCATTACCCAAGTCCAGAAGCTCTATTTAATTCACAGAAGAAGGATTTTGGACAAGAGTTCACCCATCCACATGTTGTTGGGAAGCATAGTGCTTTCCCTCTCTGTGCTGAAGCTGAAGACTGCTTTCAGCTATAAATCTGGACTAAGATCTGCAAGGCCAAATCAAGATAAGCACAAAGCAGAATGCCTGCAAGTATCAACTCATCATCTTCAAAGCTTTTCAGGCCCCAGCTGCAAATTGGTTTATTCCGAGAACAAATTGTTGCTCAACTACTTGGAAGAGTCTTCACAAAACTTCGGGCAAGGTGTCTTTGATTGAAAAGAACTTAATATCAGTGATAAATAATATCAGGTGAGAACACAGGAGGCCTTTACCTCCCCCAAAACTGAGATAAGGAACATCAGACATGTTCTATCACTTGCTGTTCCATATCAGCCAATAAATTGCCCAAGAGCCTTCCCATGGGTATTGTACAGAATGTCCTTTTTCCTCTCTCCAACTCATAACAACCTTTCTCCACCAAGACAAACCCACAGTGAAAAAGGACAAATAATCCCTTTCTTTTAACAAAGGGTTGGCTGGCCCAGGAATTTGGGGTGAGCTTCAAGGACCCCCAGAAAAGAAAATCCAATGCCCTGTTAATGTGAACTCCTGTCCTTGCCAAGGAGAGCACAGTCACATCTCCAGTACCTAACACGCTTTGAGAAAGATGTTACACAAGGACTGCTCAGGTCATCTGTGAATTCACCCTCCTTGTGCAGCTGGTGTCACTCTGGATTCAGCATCACAAACACCACGGGCCTCTCACACATCTCCCACCTGCACAGCTGTGACTCTGCTTGGACAGGAGGAAAGGGGGACACCAAGGCTCTGCTCTGGTGTCCCACTTGCTGTTGTCCATAATTTGTGTGTATGGAGAGTCATGGGGTTGTACAACCAGATGGCATGATACTCTGACAAGTTATAGTCTTGTCTTTCCTTTTGTTTTTCCCTACAGACTGAGAATTATGAGAAGATTATTTTATCTCCAACACATTTTGGTTTTTTTGAGGTGAAGAAACAAATATCAAACCTGTTCCTAAAAACCAGCCATCTCTTTCTTTCTCTTCTACTCCTCATGGGGAAGGGTGCAAGAGAAGGAGAGACAGAGAATGTAGGAGGACAATGGGGAGGGGAAGGAGGACCAGGAGAAACAATGTGAGAAGGCAAGAAAATAAATAGAAACACATGAGGTAAACCAACACTGATTTAACCACTAGACAACTCAGCAGGGTCACAGATAACATGAGCAGCAAGCCCAGCAACCTCAAGGAAATATTGTCCAGGTCCTGTTAAGACAAGACACTTTCCCCTGGTGCCCATCATAATTCGGGTTTGCCACCACATTGGGCTGGTCAGAGGAGGTGATGCTGCTTGGGAGGTGGCTCAGGGGTACCTGCCCCTCACAGAACAGAGCACAGAGCAGACAGCTCAACACCTGGGCTTGGTCCAGTGACCAGGGTTGTGCTGCAGGGAAGCCAGTAGCAGGCAGAACTGCAGCAGAATGAGGAGCCCCAGATCTTTAGGGATCAGGCTATGGGAGCTCTCTGGAGCAGAAGAGCATCATTTTCCCCAAAATATTTTGTTGTTTCTCAGGAAAATAAAAGAGAACAGAGCTGCATGGTCCACAGCCATTCTCCACTTGGTGGCCACATCTGGGGAAGAGCATCCACCTGCACTGGATTATTCTTCTGTGTGTCGACCTCATTTTGGCTCTCTTGCTCAGTGTTTGAAGTTCCTCTGCAGACCCAAATTTAGCCAGGTCCATACCTAGGCTGAAAAATATATGTCCTGGGGGCACTTCCTCGGTCATCCTGGCTTTCATTAACCCAGCTTCTCCACTGTCCTTCTTTCACACCCATTAAACAGCACCAAAGGGAGCTGGCAATACATTTTCCTTTGCCCTTCTCCTTTGTGCTCCTCCTTGATGAATGGCTAAAGCAGATGCACAGTTGCCTTTGAAGGCTCTGGTCCATGAGCATGTTGAATCAATGATGGATTGGACCAAATGAATCACAGTGTGGGAGAAAGCACAAGGCAATGATTTCTGAGTGGCCTTCACATCTTTACACTTCAGAACTTGCTTTAAAAGCCTGTTTTCTTCTTTTTATCTGGTTCCAGTTTCTGCAGTGCCTTTGCATATGTTGAGGGAGGTAGGGGGGAAGGAGGGGAACCTTTACATATAAACAGAAGAATCCACTTCTACATTAGACAATAATGAAGCATTGTCATTTAGGGAGTTCAAATAGCTGGGAAACCACTTCAAGGCCATGCAAAACAACTGGGTAGCATCAGAAAGAACAGCAGTTGGCAAACCGAGCGAGAGAGTTCAAAACTCCAGTAAGCAAGCTCCCAAAAAACCCACAGCTGGTTCGGTAGCCTACCTCACTTCACTGGGACACAAGAGCTGCTGCAGCAAGAAGCTTTAATGAAACTATATTTTTAGGATATGGTGAATTGCCAGGAATAACTTGATATATAACTGCTGCTGCTCGATCCCAACTGGAACCCTGTGTGCTCAGCTGAATCCTGTGTGTCCCTTCCCACAGTGAGTCTCCAAAACCCGTTCAGAGCATCAGCTGCTTCCAGCCTGGCTGCTCTTGGGCCCTCCCTGTGGCTGATGACGCAACTGATGGATATTTTTCCCCCCACAGGTAGACCAGGGTGGATGTAGGAAAGCAAAGCCACCCATTTTGCAGTGCTCCTTGGAAGAGCAATGCCTTTCCAGGCACAGGGAGAGGCAGAGCTTGTGAGAAAAGGAAATTGTCTTTTTGGGCTGACAGTGGACTAGAGGGAAAAGAACATGTGTGCAGACAGACAAATTTTCAGGCTCAGACATTTGAAAAAAAAAAAAAAAAATCCCAGCAAAAGCCATTCCCCAGGCTGGGCATTGGTTTCTATGGTTAAGCAACATGCCACACACGTTTGCCCCCAGGTCCCTCCACTCCAGGCTGCACAGCACTCTGTGCCCAGGCAGCACTGCCAGAAGGGGGACACGGGTGGCTGGTCCCTGCCTGGGCAGAGGTCTTCCCACACACAAGCCTCTGTGGGATCTGCTTTATGTTACAGCTCGGGACGAGGCCGCATGTGGAAATACAAGTGGAAGCTTGTTCAGACCACAGAATTTGCAAAGCCTGTTTGCTTAACCAGAGCTAAACACGAGCCAAGGACAGCTTGGTTTGAGCTCCTTTATTCTAGATACCCCACATGAAGCACTGTGGCTCCTGCAGTAGCTGTGCCAGTGCTGGGCTGTCCCTGCTGTGCTGAGCCCATCAGGGAGAGCCAGGGTTGGCACACCCAGGAGGACAAACTCCAGGCTGCTCCCAGGGTCCTCCTTGGAGATCCAGTCTCAGCAGAGAGCAGGGAAAAACTCCGTGAGGCACATGAAGGGCTCCTTCCTCCAGTACCCTCTTCCCAGAGCCATCATTGCTCACTCAGTTGCATCCACACAGGAATTGTTCATCCGCTCACAGCACCAGCACCACCACACACCTCACTGCTGCCTCCTTGGCAGCCCAGTGGGGGACAAATCCCTCTGCTCCAGACATAATGGACTTGGATGCATGAAAGTGTCAGGCTTGCCCTGACTCCTGCTCCACAGCAAAGAGCCACTGCCAGCACTTGGGCAGGGACAGATCCAACCCAGCTTCCCAGTAAATATCCAAAATCTCCATGGCCTGGCAACCAGGGCTCTGGAAAGTGCCTCCTGCTCTCCACACAGGCAGTGATATTTATGAAGTGCTGTGAGGTTTGGAAGTATTTTATCCACGAACAATGGAAGTAGGGACGAGCTGAAACACGATTAGCTCAAGACTTTTCCAGCCTGACACCAAGTGTACAATTAAAACAGTGGAAAGGGCTGAACGAGCCTGTCTGTGGCCAGAGGACGGTACTGCAGGAGGGAAATGTGTGAAATAGAAGTGGTTGGGACAAAGGGAAGTCTGTTAAAGTAAGAAAAGCCTGAATAAACAGGGTTGTTTTTTTCCCCAATGCCACTTTCAGCTTCATCCAGCCAGAGCTGAAAGATAAAAGAAAAAGGAGCTGCTGATTTTCCAGTGAGGAAAACTCAGCTGGGGGCTTCAGGGCTGTGTTTATTAAGCACTGTGTTCACACAACTGATCTGATGAGGACTGGGAATTTAGAGGCCAGCACAACCAAGTGCTCAGGGAAGCTGAATCTTTACAGACCCCTCACATTTTAAGAGAAGTGAAAGTTCTCCAGCTGGACAGCCCTGGGAGCACAGTTTCCCCCAGACACAGAGATCAGTGTTGGGACAAGCAGGGGATGCTGTGAGCTGCACATCTCTGCGGAAGCCCTGTAAAACACAACACCCCTGTCCAAAGGCAGCATTTATAGCCACCCCCATCACATTTGTCACTGATTTTCAGATGCACACAGTGTACCTCAGTGGGGCACAGCCTCAGCTCAGCAATGCCCTGTGCATCTGCAGGGCACCACAGGCTTTGAAGTTTGGCTCCTCCAGCGAGAGCGCTGCTTGGTATTGGAGCTCACATGCTTATTAGGAGGTGAGGATGATTAATTGCTTTTCCCTCCCTGCCCCTCTGAGGGGGGCTCCTCAGCCTTGTCTCACTGACAGTGATTTTTCAGGACCATATGGCACTTCCCCATGCCATTAGTAACGGGCCTGCAGCACCTCCTCCACTCCCCACCGAGTCTCAGCTTTCACTGGGCTGGGGAACATGAAATACCAAAACTCCGGCCGAAAACTTCAAGGTCAGAAAGAAATTTATTCAGGGAGATCCGTCCTGTGAAGGACTAAATGTATTTTCCACCATCAGTGGTGCTGGTGTGACACAGCAGAGGGTCACCAACTTCACCCAGAGAGGGGTTCCCTCTCCAAAGGGACCTCACGTGGGTGCAGTGCTGAGTGAGTCTCTGTCCTTACAGTGCACTTTCATAAAAGCAACTGAGACCTCCTTTTCCCTTTGCCCCCACACTGTGGGCTTCCTCTGGGGCTGTGTTTGCTTTTTCTGGGACTGGCAGCAACTGGAGGAATGGTGCCCAAATGCCCACAGTGCCAGGGAGCAGGGAACCTGCAGACTTTGAGACTAGCCAGGGCACTGCCCAGGTGCACGATGCTGCAAACCTACAGCTGTATAACAGGTAAATCTGGTTGTTGCTTTTTAGTTGCTCCATGCAATTCGTTGTTTTATGTCTCTGAGCCCCTCTAACAGTGCTCACCGCTGTTTGGAATGGGTGCATCCCTCTGACCATGGATCTTATAGAGGGTACCTGTGAGGGCAAATTCACAGCAGAAGCAATTCCCACTCCCTGCTGCTCCTCACCAGTGCCCAAGCACACCACGGGGACCTCTCCCAGCTCATTCGTGGCACAGCAAAGAGTGCTCTGCAGCTAGGCACCTGCAGGGAATAACGTGAGTGCTCTTGTCCCGGCAGCCTGACAAAAGCCAAATTCCCCAGGAGTGCAGGCTGTGCTCACATTCAGTCACTAATCCACTCTGCACAGCCCCCTTGGCAGGCAGCACGGAAAATGGCAGAGCTCACAGATATGGTCTCCAAGGAGGACAGTTTCCATAACCTACAGCAAAGCAGGAGAGCCTGGCCCAGAGGCCAGGGTGGCCAGAGGCCAGCATCCACCTCCCGAGGTGGCAGAGAGCTGTGACACCTGGCAGGGCACTTGCCCTGCAAGTATTTGATTGCTTACCCCATCTCTAGTTGCTGTTTTCACTGGAGAAAGAGTCCAGCCAATAAAATAAAAAATAAATAAATAAATAAATAAATAAATTAAAAAAAAAAAAAAAAAAAAAAAAAAGCTAAGGAGAGAGCAGCTTCCAAACTACATTATTTTACTTCCCATACTCAATTCCCATCACAGAAAGCAGCTGGGATTTTTTCCAGAAAAAAAAAGATGGTTGTTCACTTCAGTCCCACCCTCAGTCACCCCTGGAGCAGAAAGAGGCACCAACAGTGGCTGCCACCACCTCTGGGACTCAAAGCAGCTCAGAAACCCCTCTGCAGCCCCTCCAAGGCCTGCAGGGTCTAGGCACTGCTGTGCCAACCCTGTCTCAAGGACCTGAGCTGGGATCAGCCTTGGGACTTCTGCCCCACAGTCACTGGGAGTGCTGCTGGGTTCCTCTTTCAGCGGACAGGGATTTGGGGTCCTTCTCCTGCCTGTCCCCCAGCAATGGGCTCTGATCCTTCAGCTCCCTCCCTGGGAAAGCTGGGAAAACCCTCCCTCAAAAGCCTTCAGAGCCATGTAAGGGGAAAAAGAGAGAGGGTGAGGGGGAAGCAGACCCCCACGGATGAGCCCTGTGCCCACAGCACACGTACCTTCCCAGCCCCACGAGCATGCCAGCAAACCTTCCCCTGCCTAATGTATTCCATGTGGAGCCTGCACCTCCAAAACATTACTTAAAATGGGAATAAATCCTTCATGAGACCTCTGCATGACAGATACCACTTGATGGAATTGCCCAGCGAGGAACTTTTATTTCAAGGAAAAGTCTACATTTAACCTATTGTCACTGCAGAAGGGGGAAGCAATAAACTGTGTATGTCTGCTTTCCAGCCAAGTCCAAAAGGTTTATCCACAAGCCCTTCTTAGCAAATCTCCTGCACAAGTTCTTTTGATACCTTGTGGATTTGCTAAACATTTATAACATGAAAGTGAGAATATTATACACAGTGCCCTGGCATAAATCACAGGTCTGAGACTCTGTATATATTAGCAGTGGAAAGGGGACCTGGGAGGAGTAAGAGGGTTCTAGGCTGCAAGGTGAATGATTGGAAAGGTTTCCCTCATCCCTCCACCAGCACTAAATGCACACCAAGGTATTAAGAGGAGCTGCTTCTCCCCCAGCCCCTCCAGTTTTTCAAGTTTTACACCTGGGGAAAGAAGAATGAACGGCCCCTGTTAGACATCGGCGAGGTGAGTGTACAGGACATTTAAGAAGTGGAAAAACATCTGTTTAGTCCAGATAGAAACCAGATGGAGGCAGGGGGAGGTGGAGGATGGAGAAACAATCGAGAGGAAACACAGAAACCTGGTCAGGAAGAAAGCTGCAGGAGGAGAGATGCTTCCAGGAGGAACAAGTATCACCCACCAAGACCTGCACGTCCTTCCTGGGGCGGTGGGCAAACTGCAGGGCACGACTCTTGTTCACAGGATGAGGCCCTGGGGGACACTCAAAACAACTGATTTAGGAAACTCAGATGCTGCCTGGCCCCCTGGGACACCACATAGCCACCAGCACTGGGAATGGCTAAGGAAGAGCCTTGCTGGTGGGAAGAGCGGTGGATGTGGGTTTGTTTCCAGCCATCAGAGCCACACACTTCCCTGGAGGTCTCCAGCTCCTCAGCTCTGACCTCTGAAATGCCCCAGTGGTGCCTGGACCCGAGACACTTCCCACAAGGAACATACAAAATCCTACATTTGCAGTAGGAAGTATGTTTTTTAAAGGGTCATTTGGCACTATTCCCCAATCCTCTTTATCTCCATGTTCACCACGGCAATCAAGCACTTCTGCCACAGCACAGCTCACTCCAAGGCTTTCAGAGGCACAGCGTGGAGCTTTTACAGGTCTAGCAGGGGCAGTAAATGAAAGTGGTGCCTGGCAGACAGGGTGCAGCAAGCAAAATCCCACAGGGTATGGCAGGAGGAGAGGCACATACACTTGGGGAGCTGGTTGTGGTGCCTGCAGGCAGAGAACAGCAAGTCACTGCAGCAAGAGGGCTGGAAATCCCCCAGAGCTGAACCAGGATCCTGGGGAGAAACATTTCAACACCAGGGACACGTTTGCTGTGGGTGCTTTTGCAATGCTGCCAGCCAGCTTGGGAAGATCACTAAAGCAGGACAGTGAGATGCAAAAGTCACCCTTCGTCTAATAAGTTGCTTCCTCCTGGTTTTGTGTCTGACTTCAGTCTCAGATTCCACTTTGGCTGGCAGAGTGAATGAAAAAAAAATAAAGCTCTTTTTTTTTTTAACTCTAAAAGACTTCTCCAATAGTATCAAATGCTAGAACTAATGAGCAGTTTCCTCACTATATAATATTTTCCCACGGAAAAAAAAGAAATATTTTCACAATGAACATTTTTGCAGGGAAATGTTTAATTTTGAGGCCATTTTGATCCATTTCTTAAATCCAGGTGAAGTGTCCTGTTTCCAGTGAGTGCCAAAACTGAAGATTTTTTTTACGTTGCTGTTCAAAATGTGTCTGTTCCCTACATTGCAAGTAGGAAAAGGATCAAAATAATTTCTCCCTTGTCCCCAAACAAAACCCAAGCGTTTGAACATGGTCGCTATATAATCTGAAAAACATCCTTCAAAAGGTGTCTAAAATATTCCCAGTCTGGGAAAATTCTTTCCCACTTCATTTTAAAGAACACACTACAAATGGACCCAAGCTTCCTCTTAACTTGATTAACACTGCATAAAAGGAGACCTCAAATGTCCAGACATCATTTGCAAAGAGATGAGAGTAAATCAGCCCTTTTCTGATCAGGTCCTGCAGGGAATAAGGGGAATACAGGACTGAATAATGGAGAAGGAAGGATTAGAGGTTGTAGGAGCCAAAATAGAGATAAGGAGGGAAAATGTAGAGGTTATCACCACCTCCCTCACCAAGAAAAAAATCCCAAATAAGTTTGGGTTAGAAAGGACATTTAAAGTCCATCTAGTCCAACAATCAAGGACATCTTCAAACAGATCTGGCTGCTCAGAGCCCTGTCCAACCTGAACTTGGATGTTTCCAAGGATGACTCATCTTGTGCAACCTGTGCCAGTGTTCTACCACCCTCATGGTAAAAAAAACATCAGCAGACCATGCCTGTGCAGAATCTACTTCCACTCCCTGCAGCAGGACACCAGAGAGGTGGCACTGAGACTGGGCGTTGGGACCACGAGCTGGACAAATTAAATCTGAAGTCTCCCATTTTTAACCTCTAACAGGAGCTCCCCCCACCCAACCACAGCAGCTGTGCATTTATACCTTTCCTACCAGAGGCAGATCACTATGGTCTCGTCTCTGCCCTGATGACTATTTCTACAAAATTTTTGGAAACTCAGCTGTCCTGGAACCCCGTACAAAGCTGTTCTCCCGCCAGCTTCCTCTCCAGCCGGTTCCCAATTTGTCTGCAAACCACAAGTTTAATTGGAGTTGGCAAGTGTTTTGACTTCAAAAATGTCTGTAACACCTGGAAGACAACACTCAGGTTTAAGGGGGAGGAAATGGGATGATATCCAAGTGCTATTGTCACGCTCTCAGCTGCCTGCACGAGAAGGAATGAGTAGCTGCAGGGTCTGGTGCATGCAGGCGATACCAGGCACGCACACAGCTCTGCCTTGCTCCAGCCTCACACTGCAGCAGGCTTCTGAGGTCACCCTAAAGGCAGGTTAAAAAAAAAAAAACAACAAAACCCTCCTGCAAAAATAAATCGATAAATCAATAAAATAGACACACCCCATAACGTTTGTGGAAAATCAATTACAAGAACTAGGAAGAGATGGTGATGTGCCATCCCAGAGCCCATAAAGCAGACAAATGATCTAGCAGAGAAGGCAGAGGATGGGAAAGACTGCTCTGATGAGGGACATTGTGGAGGGGACTCTCAGCATGGGCTCTGTCAGCACTCTCTTGAGCCTGACATTCAGTCTGGATCAAATACACCACGATGCAAATCTGCACGCTCCATTTTCCCAAAGACGTGACTTCCAGCTGTCCAGATGATCCTCCTCGTTTAGGGTGTACAGGGTTTTAGGAGGGGCAGTCAAGAGAGTCCTGGCTGGAGCTACGCCCTGGGCTGCCCTCCTGGGGTTTGGAAGCTCTGAAAGTCTTCAGTGCCCACTATTTGTTTGACCTGTTGCAGAAAGAGAAGGAACTGAGCCAGTTTCTGTTGGAGCTGCCCTGGCTGTGCTGGGGGACCTGAGCGTGTAGAGATGGACCTGAACTGCCTTTTATGCAAGAAACAGTTATGGACAAGTGTTGCTGAGACTTTCAAAGACCAGGTTAGGAGGAAAGATTTATTTCCTGTGACTTAACATTAATGAAGGGTGGAGGAGATTTCTCTCATTGTGGGTTCTTACAATTTCAACCAGTAATGCCTGGTTATTTACAGTGGCCTTTCTCTAAAATGAGGAGAATTTTGAGAATTTCTCTAAAATAAGGAGCTGAAAACCTCTTCCTCTCACACAGCTTTGAGGGTGAGAAACATTAACCCTTAGAAGAGATTTAAAACAGGATAAAACTGCTATGACACAGAAAATCCTGCAGTGACACCATGTTTTAGCATATGATACAAACCTGAGAGAGGCATAACATCCATTTGCCAACTTCTCCCACCAAGTTTTCACCTTTTATTTTTGTATATTACATTGTTGAAAGCCCCTCTTGTTTTTTGGGGTTTTTTTTCAGAAGATCATCTATTTTCAGAAGTTTATCTTACTTAATTAATATCTACTTAGAGAGTAAACAAAATTTCAAAGAGGTCGGTTGGCCATTTCTGTGAGTCTTTCATTCAAACCATTTATCAAACCTTTAATAGCAGCCACTAACATATGCAGAATGTTAACAGAGAATGGATTAAAAAAAAAAAAGTAAATGTTTTGCAAGGTGCTCCAGCCACAGCCCAGAGATCCGTGTGATTCATGTAACAGATTTCCTTCTCTCCCAGGGAACCAGTAATGCTTGCAAAAGGACACAGGGGGCTACTGACACATTCCTGGTGTAAAAGCAAAGCATGCAACTAGAAATCAAGTAGCTGTTTCGTTTTCATTCCCATGCCTGCCCACACTGCATCCTGCCTTTTATTTTCTTGTAACACAGAGATGCTTTTCAGTATCATGTTCAATGGCTTTCTTCAACCTGGGCAAATTTTTCTGAGCCACATTTGGAAAAAAATCCCATCTGGAAAATTTGAGTGATAATTAAGGTTGTGGCACTGGCACAATTGTCATGTGAAGGGATAGATAGTTGTGTTCAATAAAAAAAATCTCAAGAACTTCTGGCAAGCAAGAGCAAGTACAACAAAAGCACGCACTGAGTTGTCTCCATTAACAGCACAGATCAAATGAGCCAATGCAACTGCTTCAGCTTTGCCTAAATAAATTCCTGGATCAGTCATCAAAGTGGAATTGTTTTCCGCGATACACTTCCTTGAGCAAACCCAGATAGCCTTTGTGCTGGCCTCCAGTCGTGATGTAACGGGCAAAGCTCCCAGGCACTGTGTCAGAATGCTCCAATTGCAGATTGCTCCAATGCTGTTTCCCAAGCTGCAGCCCCGCAGCGTGCTCCCTCAGCAGCCACCGGCCCTCGCCGTGATTAATGGCCTTTTCCAACGTGGTAACTCAGAGAGCCAACTTTTTATGGAATTGGGAATGATCTGTGGGAGGATCCCAGTCACCTGGAGGCTGCCATGGGTGAGCTGTCCCAGCCCACTCCATCTGGGTGTCTCAGGGATGAGCCAGGCGAAGCTCGGCGCTGCCTGCAAACACTGTGGCACACACACTGCTCCTGCCTCTCTCTTGCACTCTGCCAGAGGAGGACACTTAGGAGAGCCACTGCTCAAGCCTCAAAGAGCCAAGGGAAACCATCCAGTCCTGTGGAACCAATGTGAAAATGCTCCTGCACTAGAAGCAGCAACCCCTCCTGAGCTGTGTACAGATGCAGAGAAGGCTCCTGAAGTCCCAAGGGAACACCTCACACAGAGGCACCAGTCCAAACAGTGCAGGAGCTCAGAGCCACTCAGCAATCATTAGTCAAACTGGAGGTAAACAGCCCACAACAAGATAGCACTTGGTAAATAGCATTTAACAAGAGAAGCCAATCTATTTCACTTAGCCCTCACATTGCAGCTTTGGGACCGTGACAGATATTCCAAGTTTCATAAGGCTCCACCATGCACTCAGAAATAGCCAGCACACCCTAGAGGCTTTCCCTTCTCCCCAAAACAGGACAAGGTCTCAGGGCCAGAAACAGAGTCAACCTGAAGCATAGCTCTGGTATTTCTGGCAAAATAGTCGGCAAGATCATAATGGAAAGAAAAAAAGGCACCCATCACTTGCCATTTCACCCTCAGGGCTTCTTTGAAGGATAAAGGCTCGGGGCAGTGCAGGCACTGCCTGGTGCCTGGGAGGTGAGGCTGCCTGCTGATAGCCCACCGCTGGTTTTCTCCCCCACAGGCATAGTCCAGGGACACCAAGCACAGACACCCTGTACCCCATAAATGTGGGAGGAAGAGCACAGGTCACTTCTGCTGCAGACAGCCCCTGGTTTTGAGGGGTGGTTTCTGTAGCTAAGGCTTGTGCAGCATGAGGCGGTGGTGATGTAGCAGAAGGGAATGAGTTTAGCTACCCTTTCCCCCTCTCAGCAAGCCTGTGCACAGGGGACGTGGCTTATTTATTGCAGTTGTCAGCTGGAGTCAGTGACATGCAAAAACCTCAGCACAAGGGGGTAAATGGAAGGCAAGAGTGGCATTTTTTCATTTTCTTCTTCCATCCTCTTGTCTGGGGGTTCTGTTGGACATTGGTTGTTCCCTAAGTTGTCCTCAGGGAGAGCTCCCTCTCGGTGCCCCAGGAGCAGATGATGCTGCCATAGCTCTGTGAGGAGCAGAGGGGCTGGCTGGTCTGCCCTTACCTTCAAGGTGTCTGATTATAGATCATCCAAAAGAAAATATTGTCCAGGGTAACCAGAATGGAGAGGCTTTGTTCAAAGTGGGAGGTAAGGGAGTGTATAGACCTCTTGGAGAAAAGTATGAAAGCTAAAGAACAAAAAAGAAATCCTAGCTGAATTTAGCTCCTCTCTGGAGCAGCACAGGTGTGAGGCTAAGAGTTTTATGTAGTTTCTTCTAATCCGAGAGACAAATTACATCAGGCTGGAGTGTTTCAGTTTTGAGGGTATTTTCCTTTTTAAATGTGGGTGGCAGGGAGCATAAGGCAACTTGTGCCTCTTCACACAGTGCTACCTCAGGTCACAAGCTGGCAAGGGATTCAACCTTATTATTTCTGTGTGAGCTCTTCATTGCAGTGTGCCTTTCTGCAGAGCTGATTGGAAGCAGCATCTTTAAGGCAGAAGGAATGCAATCCTCCTGGGACACAATGGAGACAGTTGTCTGCATCCCTGGAATTTCCAGTGGCCATTCACATCTTGTGGGAGATGAAGGCGGTGTGCTGAGAAATGGGTGCTGCTGAAGGCACACTGAGCTTTTGCACAAATTCCACACATCCATCACTGGATCTGTGGACAAAGTTGTCCAGCTACTGCAGCACTGATGGTGTGGTATTGCCAGAGACAAATTCATGTGCCATGGCAGACTCTGAGAGAAGTTTGAAGCATTTTCCATCTACTTGCCTCCCCTGTTTCTAATTAGTTATGGTATTGGCATAAAGCAGGAGCTGTGTCTACTGAGCCTTCATCTGCTCTTCCTTATCCCCACATGGAGTCATAATCCTTCATGTCATCCCAACTGTGCACTCTGGGAGTGGCTCAGGGGGTCCCAAATCGGAGGATAATACCCCAGGTACTGAACAAATAGAATAACTGTGGAGGAAACCAGCCTTGTGTCACACACTGCTGGTAAGAACACATGTGCTGGCACAGGGAGACCAATAGAGGAGAGTGGAGGAGAGGCTGATGTATCCACAGAAGAATTTGAAGAACAATCATGAGATTTTACACATGGCAGATGTCTAAGATATTTTGAGAGATTCTTCTCTGAGCCTTTAAGCCACAGCAGGGCTCTGCCACATATTTTGTTCTTCATATAATGATGCTGTGCCATTTGTATTGCAGTATTGATGCACTCCTGGGGTGGTACCAGCAGGATGAGAAGTGTGGTTAATGGTTGGCTTCAAGGGCCAAACAGAAATATCAGCCTGCAGTTCAATCCCTAGCCAAGAATGAGGCACTCAAGCAAAGAAACAGATTTCTTTCCTAAACAAGGGATCAAAGTATGATGAAGCAGTGGACAAATCTTAATATCTTCCAGCCATATGAAGCAACAAAGACAGTTTGGTAGTAACAGCCCATAGTAATCACAGAGGCAGTAATTGAGTCCCAATAAAAGTTGTCACAAGGGTATCTTGCCCCACTGCCAGTATGGATAAAGATCAAGGACACAAGTTGGGGAAAAAACTAGCTCTGACCTGTAAGGCAGCGCTTGCTTGCCAGATGCTTCCAAAGTCTAGCTGCTCTGGTCATTCTGCAATCATTTTCCTTTAATTGTTATATGGGGTCTGGACCTCTGAGAACAGCCCTAACTTGTGCAACCCTTGGCTAACTTGCCTTGAAAACCCTGCCAGGCAGAGACCACCCCTGCTGATGGTGCCCTTCATATGCAGAATAAAGATTGGACAGGGAGCTATTAAATATATATGTTATTAATTTTATATTTAAAAATGTGTATAAATTATTAATATAATAGAAATACTCAGCTTGGCAGTTTTTTTCAGAGAGCACCCTGCATTTACTCCATGTGGGGTTTTTCCTTATCTGAGCCCTCAGAGAGGTTGGGGTTGTTTTGGGCAGGGTGAGTTACCTTTTTTTGCCATGAAGGTCACTGGAAGTCAACAGCCATCAGCAAGGAAATGCAAACTTTACTCTGGAAACACTTTGGTGCCCACTAGTTTCATTAGGCAAGCTCGTGGCTCATTTTCCCACTTACATAGAGGCAAGAGCTTACAGTCAAATAAAGCATCTGCTGTTTATCAGCTGCACATGGAGTCTCAAATCCTTTCTAAGGACTTACCCAGAGTGAAGAAATAGTCTTGATTCAGAGCACCCCTATCTGAAAGGAATTAAACTCCTCCTCTAATATTTCTGATTTTTTTTTCTATTATTCTCTGAGCAGGGGCAGGGTGACTCCAATTTTATCTGCAGCAGGATTCCAGCTTCCTTGCTCCACTTGCATCTTTTCATCTAACACATTCCTCTGGGGCTGCAAGAACTTCACGCTCCCCTCTCAGCCTAGAGGTGAGAGCAAGGAGCAGAAGTTACACCATATAATCATGCTTATTATGCCAGTTAATAGAGCTCCTCATAGCATAAACACTGTTAGCACTAGTCACTGCTGGGAACAGCTGTGGCTCCAGCTCTGCTCTTGCTCTTGGAGGCTTGGCACAGATCTGAGTCCTAGTCCAGATCTGAAGAGCAAAGCCCAAAATGTGCCAGCTCACACATGGGGCCAAATCTTTCCCTGGGTTGGGGAAACCTCTGGGGTTTGGAGTTCAACGTGATTAGTGTAATTTTATGCTGAAAGGTGTGATCCAAGCAGACAGTGTTCAGACTTCAGGTCTACCAGCTTTCTTCCTGCACTTGGAGTCAGTCCATTGCCTTGTCTACCAAAAAAAACAAAGCTTTTAAGCAATTGAGAGTAATCTCCAGGTTTGAGTACCACAGGTTTACATTCAAACCCTCACTCTTATGTATTTTGCCCATCCAAATGGCAGGCAATATCCTAGTCCTGTCTCTTCCCTCTCTCCCTTCTTGTCTTGACAAGAAACTGCTCTCATGCTATTTCGATAGTCTGCTTTTAGAAAGATGAGATAAATACACACACATTTATGCAACCAGTTTATGAAAAGCCTTTCAGTATGGGGGAAAATCAAATGGAATCATAGGTGGGCAAAGTTGTGACAGTTCTTGGATTTAGTTATTGGATCTACTTGTTTGGCACCATTTTTTACTAACTGCCTGTGTCAGTCCCAGGCTGAGAGAGCAATTTAACTCCTTGCCTGTGAAAAATGAATATGACGCAGTCTACTCAAGTGAACTTTCACATTAACCAAGCATGATCTGGTCTTGATCAAAGACCTTATGTTCCTGGAGGGACCAGAGTTCAAGCACCAGCTTCTAATTTCAAGCGAAGAAAAGGTTTATGTGTCATTGCAAGGTAAACTGCAGAGTCTGGGGCCAAGGTAGACTTTCATGTCAGCACTCTTAGTGACCTTATACCTGAAACTTGATTTGATCATCTCTTCCTTTAATTCTCTCTGTCATGTGCTGCCTCCTGCTAAGCTGCATGGGCTTCACCCATTTAGGCAGTGAGAAGTGATGTTATCACCAGTTATTGCTTCCAGGCACCTGTGGATCACGTCATGCATCTTGCAGGTTGTACCAACAAAACAAGCTCTGAGGAGTGGGGTTGGGATCCAAAAGAGACAAGACACCAGCTTTGAGTGGCAACAGGCCATAAAATTGTCCTTGCAGATCTGGTGTAACCAGAACAACTAACAAACCTCTGAATGCTGATGCTGTGGTGATCTGGTTGTACCAGAGAAACTATCTCTTGCAACTGGGGCAGCAGGAGCCAAATCATGAGCAGCTAATACCAAAGGCCACTGCTAGAGCTGTATTAATGTGCCTGTTGCTGTGCTGAATAATCACTACCACTTTGCCCACTGTCCCCACAACACACCTGCTGAAACTTTCTGAGTATTTGGCATAATGATAATGTTGATTGACACCTCAATGCACCAGGTTGACAATACAAGGCATTGTAGCCATGGCAGCAGTCATTTTTGCAGATCTCAGCACCCATTGCTGTTGGGTGTGAAGCCATCACGAAAGTTATTATAAGAAAACAAATGTTGTTACAGATGGGTTTGTAGCCCTGCAAATAGAAGTGAATGGAGGAGTGAATGAAAAATGTCAAATGCAAGGATGGTCAAAAAGAGCAAAGGTCCACCCTTTTCTATTTTGCCGCCTCCAGCCTTCAGCCTGCCCCAGGTGAAGTCAAACACATCCTTCCCCAAAGCCTGCAGCATTGCCAGTGTCATCCATCCAGTGTGACACCTCTGGGGTGCTCTGCAGACCACCAGGGCTCCTCCTCAATGCTGGTCCTTGCTCTGAGAGCCAAGGCATCTGTGAAAAGCAGCCAGAGATGCTGTGTGGTTAGAAGTCAGTTGGAAGGTCTAGCTTGCAAATCAAATCATAGAGAGATTACTTTCGCAGGACCCAGGAGACAGAAACTCAGGTCTTGTTGAAGATGAAGGGTTGCCTGAGCCCAGGGCTCGTGTGAGTTCCTGGCTGTGCCCCAGGAGAATGGGGGTCGCCTGAGGGAAATCATCTGGGCTTGCTTCCCCAGCTGTAAAGCAGGATAATCCTTCTGTTCTCACCTCAGTTTGTCTCCTCTGTTTAGATTTCAAGCTCCTCAGGGCTGTGTCTGATACATGTATGTACAGTTCCTAGCTTAATAGAGTCATGATCCAAACTGAAGCCTCCAGGCACTCCTGGATATTATATCATTGCTAATTTCACAAGAGGTTGCAATCAAATTCCCTGTATAGGGGGAAAAAACACTGAAAAAATCCAGGAAAGGAATAAAGCAAGCTATTAAAACACCGAGGAAGCATTTTGAGCTGAAGTGGAAATAATGGTACTACGTCCAAAATGTGTAAAATATGTATTGCAATTAAATTCTCTATTGGCAAAATTGCTCTACAATTAAAAACACACAGAAGCTTGAGTGAGGCATTTAGAATAATAGTAGAGTGTTAATTACAGCTTGATGGATTCTGCACGCTGTCAGCAATTACCTTCCAAGTGTGCACTTCTGAACCAACTCCAAATCCACCAAAAAGACACCGCAGAATTAGAAGTATCTTCCGTGTTGGCAATGCCTTGCCATTTTAAAATTGTTTTCATAAATACTTTTATAAGCTATTTAATTAGATTTAATGAGGTTTGAGGAAGAAACATCCTCCATGCTGCACACAGGCTCCAGCACAGGCATTGACTTGGGGACGAGGGAGAGCACAACTGAGAAGAATCTTATTTCCTTTTAGCCTCCCTTTATTCTCTGTGTAAGGATCTCTTGTGCACATCTGAGGTGAGTTGGACCCAGATTCCAGCAGAGCTGCTTCTAGCTTTCTGTTTTATAGAGGTTTTTCTAAAGCTTTTGGGTTTTTTCCTCTCTCCAGGGGAAACACCATACTTACCCTCTTGTTCTAATATTGAAAAAACATTAACATGAATTGTTAAAGTTAATTGAAAAGCCTGGATGTCAAAATCTGAAAACACTGTATAAGAAGCAAAAGGTCTCTTTATTTCTGTGATACCATCCCTACAGAGCAAGAGAAATCCTCTCCATAAAAGTGCTTTTGAGTCCAGCAGAAGACTTGAGATACTGTCTATGTCACGCCAGCTGGCTGAGTAAGCTAGAAAATCCCTGTGCATTGTGTCAAATAATTCACGGTTCATTGACCAATTCGCAAAGAAATCTAGAAGAAAAGGAGAATAGGCAGGGGGGTGAGAATATTCTCATTCAGCATGACAGCTTCCTAAAAATGTGTCCCCTCTCACACCTTCCTTCACATCATCAAGGTAACATTTCACCACCGTGATCACTGATGCTGATGGTCGAGAAAGACCTTGCAAGATTTTTGCCTATTTTGGGAGTACAGAAGCCCAGGCTTCAAAAGCCAAATTGCTCATCGCTAAAGGCCTGCCTTGTCCACCTGCCATTCCTCTTATGTCAGTTGCTAGACAATGCCCTCAGTGTGCTGCTTTCCTTGCTGCTTAGGTTGTCTTACACGTGGGTATGGAGAATCAGATGTGTGCCTGAGAGTTCTCGCTGAGATTTGTGAGGCTGCCAAAATCCACATCGTGGCATGGGTCAGGGACACCGGGGGAGGCCTGTTGACACGAGGACTTTCACAACCTGTGGGCCAAATGGGGTGTTCTTTGGTTGGGCTTTCCCGCAAATTCAACCAGCAGCCCTGTTTATTTCGTTCAGCTGAACAAAGAAACCTGTTCTCTAGGTGGAACAGCAAGGCAGCTTTGATGCCTTTCATGAGTTTGTACAGCTTAGGTCTCACTGTGAGCAGCCTGAAATGCCTTGTGCAGCCCGTTTTTTGGGGAAGAGATGCATTCGATGAGCAGCACGATTGGAGCATCCTGCAGTGCAATGCCCCGTTCTCTTACAGGAAGGAAATACGGCCCTGCACTCAGGGGGAATCTGCAGTAGAAGGTTGGAAATTTTATCAAAGCTGGTGGAAGCTGGATTGGCCTGCCATACGTGTTTCTCCCTAAAATATCCCCCTTCTCCCCACGTAACTCCTGCTGTACGGGGTTAAATCACACTCCCGCCCGCCGTGGGTGCGCTGAGCGCTCCAACAGCTTCCTTCCCTAAACGCTGCGTTGGGACACATCCAAACTCGCCCAAAGCCAGTTGGATGCTCTCCACGAAGCTCGGGAGCAGCGTCTCAATGCAGTCCATGGCTGCTCTCAAACGAGCTGTGCCCGTGATGTTCTCGGTGCAGCTCCCTGGTGAGTCACGCCTCGACCCGCTTTGGGCCGGCTCCTCTGCCCCTGCCCCGTGCTGGGCTTCCACAAGCAAGTGCATATTTGGGAAGTGCCGCCTCTGCTTAGGTGTGGTCTGGAACACGCGTGGATAACCGATCGCTCCTGCCACGGGGTCGTGGCGGGCACGCGTGTCCCTGCGGAGCGCAGCGCCACGGCCGCTTCCTGGCGTCCGGAGCAGGACACCGCTCCCTGCAAGGATGCCCCCAGGCCCTGCTGTTCCCGCAGATTGTCGGGATTTACGGGACGGAGGGTTTGGGAGCGCGGCAGCGAGCGCCGGGCGCGGCCCCTTTAAGAGAGGCAGCGCGGGGGGCGGCGGCGCCCGCGTTCACACCTGGAGTGGGAAAGGGAGGCGGGCCCCGGCGGCCGTGATTGACGGGCCGCAAGCACCAATGGGACGGCGCGGCGCCGCGGCGGGGGGGGCTCCTGGCCAATGGCGGCGCGGCGGGGGCAGCCCAGCAGCCAATGGGCGGGCGCGCGGGGGGCGGCGCGGCTACATGTTGCGGTGTCGCCAACGTGGGTCCGCGGCGAGCGGCGCTCGGGCCGGGCAGCGGCGGCGGCGGCTCCGACCCCGCGGGAGCGCACCGGGAGCGGCCGGCGCCCGCCAAGCCCGAGCCGTGCGGCGCGAAGCAGGAGCAGCAGGAGGCGCTTCCCGCGGCGGGGACGCGGACTCGACCCGCCCGGCGGTACCCGGCGGATGCCGGTGCCGTAGCGCCCCGCGGGGCCGGCGGCCGAGGCGATGCCGCGGGCGGCGGAGAGGCGCTGAGCGCCCGCGGCGTGAGCGCTCCCGCCGCCTCCCCCGGCGCGGACGATCCCCGGTGCCGGATACAAAATGGCGCTGCCGTCACGGGCGGCGGCGGCGCTGCTGCTGCTGGGGCTGCTGGGCTCGGCCGCCGCCGGCTGCCCCGCGGGCTGCGCCTGCGGCGGGGACACGCTGAGCTGCGGCGGGCTGGCGCTGCCCGCGCTGCCCCGGGACCTGCCCCGCTGGCCGCGGCACGTGTGAGTACCGGGGGACCCGCGGGGACGGGCCGGGCGAGGCGAGGGCTTGGGGCGGCCAAACCGCCGCACTTTGGCTTCTTGTCAAGGACCGGGAGAACTTTGAACAAAAAATCCCCGCGAAACTCCGCGTTATTTATTTAAGCGAAGTGGCCGCTGCCGCCTTGCAGGCGCTGGTTGTCCCGGGGTCCGGTGTGTCCCCTGTGGCGCCCACCTGGAGCGGGGGATGGGAGATGGAGGCGTGGGCTGCGATGCTGGTCCCGGGGGAGAAGCCGGGGTTTGGGGCTCCCGGTGTCTCGGTCCCGAGAGGGGCTGGCCTCCGCGTGTCCCGGAGGGAAGGGAGCCGGGAGCGGGTTTGTTCTCTTAGCGATGGATCTGCTGGAGATAACGGCCAGCTTGGGCTTCCGAATCCTTATTAGGACATCGTCCATCCATCTATCCATCTGTCCGTCCGTCCATCCGCGCCGTCCCGGGGCTGCGGAGCGCGGCGCGCCCGGGTCTCTAAATCCGGACTCCACCGCCGCGCCCGCTCTTCTGGTTTTAATGTTGCCAGTTTTTTGGGCTGTGCAATTCCGGCGATCGAAAGGGGGTAGAGGGCTGCTGGGGAGTTTCCGTAAAACCCAGGTGTTTTCCAGTAAAGGCGGCGCGGCTGGCTGCGCTCCCTCGGTCCTTGCGTGTGTGTAGCGAAGTTACTGAGCCGCGGTGTATCGTGTGTCCTGGGTGGCAGCTGAGCTTAGAGCCCCGCACCTGGTGGTGGCTGCGGCACCGTGGGATGGTTTTTCTCCCAGAAGGGTGTTTTAAAGTGCTCAGATTCGTGTCCAAGCGCAGGACGGTGTCGCTGCCATTTCCCGGGAAGTGCAGCGGGTCCGCTCCCGTTGTTGTGTGACCGCTGCGGTGGGCTCGGAGAAGCTGAAATAAAACATCAGACACTTGAAGCTCTCAGGAGAGGGGAGAAAAGTGCACTCAGCATTGGCAATTCGAGTGGTTTAGCAGTCCAGGAGCACTGAGAGGACGTGTGTGCGCTCACAAACTTGTGAAAATAAGTGCGCTGAACTCTTAGTTAACTTCGGGAAATCAGTATCCAGAATGGGAGAGGGAAGCAGCTCTTCTGCAGCGGGGCCTTTCGAACAGAACCTCTAAAGCCCCTGGTTGTAATAGATACTCCTCGGCTCTGCCAGGAGAGAGGACGGTCACTGAAGTGTTGCTGGAGATCATCCAGCTCTTTATTAAGAAGAATTATTAGAGGTTTGTCGGGTTGTCCTGGTGGCATTCACTTTTAGCTGCAGAAATGCCTTGTTTTAGGTGAAATTATGTCTCCTATTGAGAGGAACGTGTGGCCTCTGCATTAAAGCCCTGACTCATTCCATTCACCTGTTGCTCTGAAGGATCTTTCCCTCACCTTCCAGAGCAAGGAATTATTTTAATAATTCCAGCATTCCCCTGCACCTCTTAAAACGGGACAGCGTATCTTTGTTCGGGCAAGGAAGTGCGTTGATAACCCAGACAGAAGAAATTTATTGTATTTTTTTTTCCGGAGTGTTAATACCCAGGAGTGTCTTTTCAAATGGAGCGGCTTTTGGAGTGTCTTGAGTTCAGTTCAAATTTTATTGGTGAAGTTAGAGTGCATATAAATCTTCTGTTATGGACGTGTGGGCTGTTGATCTTTTAGACACCTAGAATACGGTTTATAACTTTTTGTGTTACGAACTAAGATTGGTTAAAATTGTGTCTTTTCTATCTGAAAATGCAAGTTAAGGCTTTTTTTCTTCTCTGTAGTTGGTGTAAAAGAAGACGTTGAAGCTATTTGAAAATATTTTTGGTTTTAGAGTAATACTATTTAATACTAAAAATGACTTTAAATATCCTGTTTCAGTTTAGTGTAGCCCGAGGATGAAGCATGTTTTTCAGGCTTAGTGGGCTCTTTAATGTTGAACTTTTTTTGTGCAGAGAGTTGATAACTCACTTCTTTAGTGGTTTAATGTTCTCTGTAAAAGCCCCATGTGCTAGCCAAGAGTTACCTCTGTGCAAATATCTCTGCTTTTTGGATTTTAGCTTTTTTTAATGTGCCCCTATAAAGAAAAAGAAGGGAAATGTGAAGGTCTGCAGTGGTCTATCGTTGATGTGGGGGTGCAGCTAGAGGTGCGAGTTCTCCAGCCCTAAACTGGGGACAGACAGGCGATGTGCATCCCTCATCCCATCCCTGCCGGGCATCCCTCCGGAGGTGTCTGCTCCCCGCCGTGATAAGCTTGGGCATGTTCGATCGCTAATAGGACACGAGATAAATCCGCTTTCCAGCGACTCTGGTGGCAGTGCTTTAACTTCATTAAGGCGCTATTGAACAATCCCTCCTTAGCAGTTTATCTTTATTCCTAACGAGTGCCACAATGAGGCAGTGCTTGGAGTCGGTTTTCAGCGTGTCGGAGATAAAGCTTTTGTTTGTCGGGTTGGAAATGCGGCTCGGCAGCCGGGGAGGGTTCTGGAACAGACTTAATCACGCCGCGTGTTTTGTCAACAGGACTATCAGTACCGAGGAAAAGCACTGGGGCTTTTTGAGACTATTGTTAGTTCTGTGCTGGCAGCACAGCTCGGAGTTGTAATTTTCTCCTAAGCTTTCAGAAGGCATAGCTGATACGCAGAGGGGCTGTGCAGTCGCTCCCATTTAATGTAGCGTGGATGAATGTTTTTCGGGATTTTTTTTTTTATGGGTTTTTTTTCTTTAAAGCACCAGGCAGCCCAGCGCTGTGTACCAGTTATATAAGTGCTCTTGAGTTGCTGCACAGGGCACGTTGCAGCGCTGCCGTGACCCATCCCGTGCTCGCAGCCGGCTGCAGCTGGGAGAAGGATTCCTGATCCAAGGGCGAAGCCGGGAGAGTCAAACTCTGCTGGGCAGCTGATGTGCACGGAGCTCCTCTGCAGTGCCTCTCTTTGCGGCTGCTGGAGGTGCTTCTGTTTAAGCGAAGTTTGTTTTTACGGTAGAGTGTTACATGTGGCACGAAGTTTAGGGCTAAGCTTAAGTACAGAATGCTTCGTGCCCCAAAAAAGCCAGGGCTCCAGCAGTGGTGGTGATGTGGCACATCCCCTGCAGCCTCTGCTTCTGTCTCTCCACGCATCTTGATTTTTGAGGAGGACAGAAAAGATATTCCTTTAGGCATGATGTATGACTGAGAGGTTTTTTTTTTCCTTTCCTATTTAGGGATAAAGCAACAGTATTTTCGGTACAGCTTCGGTGAGAAGGTTTAGGGACAGTGAGGCTGTGGTTGGATAATTAATTCATTGCTTGCATAGTCTGCAGGAAATTAAGTTTTGTTTTAAACAGAAGCATTGTGCAGTTTTGACCCAAATGACATGGGGATATTTTGGGGGATAATGACCATTCTTGCAGGGACTTCTGCCTCTGGGTCAATGTGCATGTGCCTGGCACGTCTGGAAAAAGGCAGTGTCCTCTCGTACCCGGGAGAGCTGGGCTAAGAGCTGCTCTCTGTGTCCCAGGAAGGCTCCAGGCTTTGGCTATATGGATAAGTTGCCCCGAGGCACCAGGTGCGTGTGGCTCTTTGCATGGTGCTGCTGCTCTCTGGAGAGATCGGGGCAAAGTGTCTGAATGCTTTTTAAAGTCCTGTGGGTGCCTGTCAGTGGTTTCAGGGTCTGGGAGTGCATTTGAACTAGGAGTCAGGAGCGGTCTCTTTCTGTGCCCAAGTGCATACACACAAAGATTTTGTTCAATGAAACTTAATGTTTGTGCTCAAAATTACTTGTAAATTTCTTGCTGAACTGGGGTTTTCATGTGTCAAGTCCAGTTGGTTTGTTTTCACATGTTAAAATGGCTTCTTTGCTTGGTTGGTAAGGGGCTCTGCTGCTTGCATGGGATTTTTTTGGCAAAGGACTAACTTTCTCTCGGGCTCTGGAGTAAGTCTCCTCCTGCAGAGGCTGGAAGAGGAGGTGGTGTGGGGGACTCTGCTGCTGGCAGTACCTCTCCTGCGTGTCCTGCTTCCAGGCCTGCTGAAATAATGGAACAAAGATTAAGTCATGGTCACTCCTGGCCCCGCACAGCGTGTGCCGGCTGCCCGGGGGGGCTGCCGGCGCTTGGGAGGATGCCTTGGGAGAGAGGATGTGGCTTGGGGCAGGTGGCTGTCCCTTTTCCTGGGGCCAGCAGTGGGAACCCAAAGGCTCCCTGCTGGTGGTGCTCCACGGAGGTTTTCCTGCTCAAGGTGGGACAGCGGGGAGCTGGTGGAGCTTGTGAAAGGACTGCTGCGTGGCTTTCAGTGACACACACGGGTGTGCTGCTCCCTGGAGCACCGTGCCCGCTCCGGACAGTGCCCATGGCTGCAGCATGGCTCTGCACCCCGCGGCCCTGCAGTCCTGCACTGGAGCCTGGCTCTGCCCCCTGCAGCTCCTGCACTGGAGCCTGGCTCTGCCCCCTGCAGCTCCTGCACTGGAGCCTGGCTCTGCCCCTGCAGCTCCTGCACTGGAGCCTGGCTCTGCCCCCTGCAGCTCCTGCACTGGAGCCTGGCTCTGCCACCTGCAGCTCCTGCACTGGAGCCTGGCTCTGCCCCCTGCAGCTCCTGCGCTGGAGCCTGGCTCTGCGCCCCTGCAGCTCCTGCGCTGGAGCCTGGCTCTGCGCCCTGCAGCTCCTGCGCTGGAGCCTGGCTCTGCGCCCTGCAGCTCCTGCGCTGGAGCCTGGCTCTGCGCCTGCAGCTCCTGCACTGGAGCCTGGCTCTGCGCCCTGCAGCTCCTGCACTGGAGCCTGGCTCTGCGCCCTGCAGCTCCTGCACTGGAGCCTGGCTCTGCGCCCTGCAGCTCCTGCACTGGAGCCTGGCTCTGCCCCTGCAGCTCCTGCACTGGAGCCTGGCTCTGCCCCCTGCAGCTCCTGCACTGGAGCCTGGCTCTGCCCCCTGCAGCTCCTGCACTGGAGCCTGGCTCTGCCCCCTGCAGCTCCTGCACTGGAGCCTGGCTCTGCCCCCTGCAGCTCCTGCACTGGAGCCTGGCTCTGCCCCCTGCAGCTCCTGCACTGGAGCCTGGCTCTGCCCCCATGCAGCTCCTGGAGCTGGCCCCGCTGGGTCACAGCAGAGCCCGTCCTTGCGAAGCCGTGCCTTCTCCGGCCTGCTGCTTAAGCACAAATAAATACATGTGCTTGCAAGTAAATCCACCCTTCCTGTGCGAACATGTGTCGGTGGATTCGCTGACCACCCTGAGCATGCCGCAGTATTTATTTGCCGGTTCCTGCGGGAGGCAGCAGCTAACAGCGAGCGCTCTGCATCTGTCTGAGCTCCTCGTCTCCATCCCACACCGCCGCGGCCGGGGCAGAAACTGGCTCATCGGGCTACGATTAAAAGTAAATACTGATAACAAAGGAAAAAACACCCCCACTTAAGGGTTTCTGCCTCTCGCAGAAAGCTTCTAGTGAAAGGCCCTAGGAGCCCTCAGCCTCCTCTGCATATCCTCTCTCCTTTTAGAACCTCACGGCATTTAATCCCTCTGAGACTTTTCCTCTCTGCGGTGACTGCAATTTGAAACGCGGGGGTCCCATACAAAAGAAGCAAGTGCTCAATGGGCTGTGTTAATATTCAGTGCCGTTTACAATGGGGGCAGTTTGAAAAGGGGAGAATGGATGGTCTGGGAGCTGGGCGAGGAGGAGCTGCAGAGGGGAAATTCTCAGGGCAAGGCGAACCAGCATCTCAGTAGGCAGTCAAAAAACCCGCACGCACCATCAAGTGTTCTCTGGAAAAATCAGCTATTAATGTGTTAAGTACAGCTTAATATTTTTTTTTTCTTTCCTTGTGCAAGTCTTCTACGTTTTCTGGATGTAAGGATTAGGGGTGGCTGAGCTTTGCAGGATTTCCTGCTTGGAATTTAAAGAACAAATGTGAAGTTGACTGTCTACCCCTTCGCTTGTTGGCATCACGAAAGTTAAGGGTGCTAAACTAATACGTTTGGGACCCCAGACACTTCAACAAAGCACTTCAGGTACTTAAATGCTTCCTCGAGCATGGGTGAGATTTCACTTCCCTGCCTGAGCTGCTGCTGGAGTCCTGTCTCTGATGGGGATTTAGGCAGATGTAGAAGCTCTTCCAAGTGGGGCTTTATTTGGTGTGTGAGCATCATCTGGTGCAGGGGAGCCCAGAGCACTGAAGGATGGTCCCAGACTGCAGCTTCAGAGGAACCTGATGGAAGGCTCAGGGTGGTGTCATGTTGAGGCAAATCCCCAAGAACTGTCCCTGAAATGCCCTTCTGACTCCGTGAAATATACAATATACATGAATATACAAGAGTCTCCCACTGGTCAGTGGGAATTGCCGAGTGCCACCCTGGGCATGTCCAGGCAGTGCCCGACTTTGGGTGCTGAGTGCTTTCATCCCTACAAGAGGGATTCAGATTGTCTTGAAGTTTGAGTGGCTGCAAATTGGGATGATGGCTCTCATTCCTCGGCAGCCAGCTCTGCTCAGGACTTGTGTATTGTCCCTGATTTGTGTATTGGCCCTGACTGGTATGTTAGCTGCACCCAGAAGCTCTCAATTAGGGCTGCAGGGCTTTAATTGATCTCCGCTGGCTGCCTTGCCAGACACCTTGGATTGAGTTAGCTCAGCTCATCAGCTTTTTAACACAATCATTTTGTGCTGCTAACCTAATCAGGCAGTGTGACTCCCTTGTCTTGCAGTGTGGAGCTGGATGGGGTCATGTGGATGAATGCAGCAGAGATAATTTCCACTAATGTTGCTTGGAAGAGCCATCTGTGGAAAATCCAGGCTTCGGGTTGATCAGCTCTGCTAGGACCTGGCTGGGCAGGAATAGCACCTCATGCAGGGTGAGGGATTTAACACAGAATTTAGCTTTGGTGAATAACAGTAAATAACGAAGCACCTTGGTCTGGATTGAGGTTTCACGCAGACTTGGGCACCCCCTTACAGCTCTCTTTAGACATCCCTTGCTGGTTTTAGTGGCATGTGAATAAAGAAGCAGAATGTGAGGATCCCGGAAAAAAATACCTGTTTCCTGGTACGTCCAGCTATTAAATGATGTACTACATATTTTTTTCTTTTCCTAGCATGCATAGAGGCCTAAGTCAAGGACCAGGGTGCCGTTGTGCTAATGCACCGCATGAAATGCCTATTATTGTTGTAGCTGAGTCATGCATAATAGTTAACCAAGTCCTGTGCTGCAGCCCAAGTCCTACAGCCCCAGCCTCCTCTGGCTTCAGAGCAGGACCACAACATATGTGATATCTTACACTCCCTCATTATGTTTTCAGCACGTTGTCTCTCAGGCCACAACCATGTAATTTTGGAGATGTCTTAGAAGCAGGCCCTGCTGTTTTGGGGACACCTCTTGAGCCCTGATGACGTGTCACATCCAATTCCAGGAGCATGGTTCACTTCCCCGTGGCTCATTTTTAAGTTTGAGTAAGAATTGAAGGACAGATCTCAAACTGCAGCCATCTGTGTAGCTTCTATTAACTGTACTGGATGTGCAGACAGAATGGTTGGTTATTTGCACCTGCCATGGCAATTCTGTAGCTTCCCACAGTGGCTTCGAATGGCGTTCAGGAGGTAAAGTGTTGGAGACTTAACAATTGAATAGTTTTGATATAGAGCTACAGATTCTTTTAAATGTTGTACAAAAGTTGCATTTTAAAATGCATTATCTGCCTAAAGCTTTGTTCTGGAGATAAAAGTTTTATGTGCAAGAGAATTTGTCTTTTTTGTTTTTTCTTTTTCTTTCCAGGATGGGAGACACTGTTTGGGTAGTGTTGATGTTGCTGCTCATAATGTGGCAGGTAACTTCTGTGAATTTTCCTTTGGTGTCTTTTTTCAACCTGCTGGGTCTGTCTCATTTTTTGAAATTAGCAGAGGTGCAGTCTTAAATGTAATTCTTGTAAATCTTACTCAACTTTACTTACTTGCATATTGCAAAAGTGCCTGTTTTTAGATAAATATTTTCAGATTAGAGAACTGAGTTCTTTGGCAGTTTGGCTGTGAAATCTTGAACCAAAAAGGCTTTTTCCTAGACCACCTCCTCCAACTCTTTTTTTTCCTCCCTATAAGAAGGCAGGACCAACCCGGAGGTACAAGGAGGAAATGAGAAATTTAGAATGCCAAGTCTGGGCAGTGCTGCTTCCCATTGCCCACACACAGAGGCAGGGATTCACCTCACCACTTACATGTTTCTCTGGTTGCCCAAAGCCTGTGATTTTGGGATGGGCACTTTCCAGGATCGCCCTGGAACAGACAACTCTGTCGTCTTTCAGTGCTGTGAATACTCTGCTCTGGAGAGTTCACCCTCAACACCAGCTACTCACAAGCCTCTCTCCAAAATACTGACCTGCAAGTTCCAAATACACTTTGCTTAGCTGGTGTTCAGGCTGCTTTATAACTTCACTTACAGTGTGTTTTAGCCTGCTGCATGCCAATATAAACACAGGTTTTTCTATGTTATCTGTCATCTAAAAAGCACTGGTAAGAAGTGCTGGCTGTCCAGTGGGGCAGTGTGTGCAGCCTGTGTGGCAGTGCTCAGCTGCTCCCCAGTGCAGATGGCTAGTAAACAAATTTGGCAAACATGAAACCACCACAGGGTCCTGGGTGGAAGATACTGAGTTGGAGGTGACAGGTTTGGTGGACATTGATTTGTGGTCACATTATGGCCACGGTGTCCTGTGTGTGTAGGGGCTCGCTGTGGGTGATGCACATGTAGGAATGGGGGTGGTGGGGGAGCTGCTGCTGTATGGGTTGTGTCCTGGGTAATAAAACAGTGATTGTAGGAAATGGCCTGGCTGGAGGCCCTGTGAAAAATTGCCCCCTAAATGTGTTCCAGTTGTCCAAACAGCAGTGCCTCTCCTCGCTGTGCTGTGTGCAGGGACAGCCTGCAGCTCGCCCTGCTGCTGCCTGGGGACCAGCCCTGGGCACCCTTTGCTTGCTTTTTGCTGTGGCTCTGCCTTCCACCCAGGTTTCAGAGCTGTGAACAAGCACCAAAAAACAGCACAGGTTTAAAAAGTGTCCTCTAGCAGTCTGGACAGGATGAGGTCTTCTGCAGCAGCCCAGTCCATGGGCAGGCAGCCCGAATTTGGCTGTTTCCAGCACAAGGTGGTTGCTTTGAGATGGAGCTGGAGGGTGCTTGGAGCCATGGGATTTCCTCCCATCTCATCAGACTTTGCAGCTCCACAGGAATAAGAAAATGGAGGGGTATTACGGCAGGGATGTGTCCGTGGCCTGTGTCAGCAATGACTTCGTGTCACTTGCCAAGGGTGAGGCTCATTGCTGCCTGGTGCTGGCAGGGGCAGAAATGCCAGGTGCTGACACAGGGCAGGTGGCTGGTGCTGGAGGTTTTGCTGCCTGTGGTCTGGCCTCGGTGGGAGCCAGGAGAGCATCCTGTGCTTTGTTTGTCCATGTAAGCCTTTGTCCCTTTCTGAACTGTAGCAGAGTAACATCCACACTTGTATTTAATTTGTTTTGGCAATATGGGGAGACTTCTCCTGTTGTAGGAGATTTAACAAACCATCTGATGTTTTATTTTGAAAGGTGTCATAATAGTTTGTGCTTTTTCTTTGCTAAGTGTATTTTTGTGCTGTTCCTGTCTGTTGGTCTATAAACAACTCTGTTCATTCTTTTTCCTCCTTAAACAAGTCATCCAAGTCAGAATTCCTGGCTTTCAAACACCTTTGGATTCTTTTAGAATAGTGCATGCATTTGCATATAAATCAGTAAATAAAAGATAGTGTGGTTTTTTTAGACTTCTCTGAATTGGAAGGATTTGTGAGTTTATGCCATTTTTATTGTTTCACATGGTTGTAAACCTCTTGTATATCTCCTCTCCCACCTTCCAGCCTTTGTTATTGAGGTGGTGACCACCCAAAAGCTGTTGAGGTTGATTAAATTAAGGGGTTGAATGACTCTGTCATTAAGAGTGGATAAATAACCAATTCTGTTACAATGGGTTAGAAAATAGTATTAAATGGGTACCCGGGCAGACTCCACTTTTGCTGTGTGAGTGGGGTGAGGAGACGTTTCTGGTTTGGGAGGGAGGTCTACAGACCTGAGGCTTCTCTCTGATCTCTGAGCACTTTGACAGAGTTGTGTCCCTTGTTTTTGCCTGCTGGACAAGGAGCTGGCAGCTTGTCCCTCCAGCCCACAGGGATGCTGTGGGACTCCTTCAGCTCCTGCAGTTTCACTAAAAGCCTCTGTTTATCTCTGTGAGGCTGGGTCCAGCTCCCCAGTGAAGTTGCTTGGCTTCTGACTCCTTGGTGAGCTGAAGCTCTTCCAGAAGCTCTGTTTTCATCCTTGCTGACCTTACCAGCAGAGACATGTGCTGCTCTTCGAGTTAATCTCAGGCAGAAACTTGTACAGATCTAACAGGATGTGTTTGCCTTACACTGTCTACTTAAAGCAGCAGTTGGATTTGCTCCTCCCTGGTGCAATAATCTCTCTGAGGCAGGTACTGCTGTTTACTCAGGTTTCCTGAGAAAGGAGGTTGTGCAATGGTCCAGGTGTCTGTTCTCTTCCCCCAGAGCTTTTGATGCTGTTGGCCAATTTCACTTCAAGGGGTGAACTCGGGTTTGGAATGCCTGCCCCTCCCATAGGCAGCAGGCTGAGGAGAGTGGCTGCATCCCCACTGAGGGAGGGGAGCAGTGTGAGATTATCCTGTATGAGAAATCAGAGAATCTCTGTAGGAGAGAGCAGTGCTGTTTAAACCATCCCTGCAGGAGAATGGGGTGACAGTCCCAGCTGTGAGACAGGGCTGTGCTTAGCCCTGTTAGGAGGTTGGTGAAGGAGGTGTTCAGAGTCTTGCTGGAATGGTGCTGGTGTTACCTGCTGTGCATAGCCAGGAGCAGAGGATTTGGTGCTGAGTTACCCCTTGCATTGTTCCTGTGAACAGGGGGATTGATGCTGTGGAGAAAGCACCCCAAATCCTGGCCTCATTGGGGACCAGCATCGTTTCCTCTGTGTCTAAAGTGTCACCACCAGTGGAGGAGCATCTCAGCCAAAGCAGCAAGCCCTTGTGGCTGCCACAGCTAGGGAGTGGTTGTGGTGACTTGCTGCTCCTCTTGAAGCAGCATTTCCAATAAGAAGGTGCCTTTACAGCCTGCTGGGCATGGGGCTGTGAGCTGTGGGTGAGGAGCAGTGGCCCTGGGTGTCTGCATCCCTCTGGCAGCACTGGGGCAGGGAAGGGACTGCTGCCTGGGCTCTTTCCCTGGCTGGCCACTCGAGGGGTCTGGGATTTGTGGGGAGAAGGCAGAGCCTGCAGCTGGGCAGTATGCTTGGGAGATGCCAAATCACAGCCCGGGCTCTTTGTTTACTGTGGTTTTTCTTTCTCTCATGGTTCCTAGCACTTGTCTCAAGTGTTACCACTTTGTGGTCTGCTTTGCAAGAGCCTGAGCTGTCCTTTCTGCTGGCAGGGACACTGGGACTGTGCTGCATCCCTCTGTGTGGCTCCCAAGCTTATTCTGCAGCTTCCAGACTCCTTTATTTGGACTGCAGAGGGTTTTCCAACACATTCCCTGCGTGTCCCCGTGGCCAGCCTGTGCTCGGTGCTGGTGTGTGATGAGCACGATGTGCTCAGGCTGCCCAGGCTCTGTGTCCTGCTGTTTACTTTGTTTGCTTCTTTCTCCAGCTGGGAATACTCGAGCCAGCTCCAAGGCAGGCCTTGAAACACCCCGTGTGTAAGTCGTAATGCCAGCGTGGGGCTTGCTGAGGAATGGGTTGTGCACCATTAAGCTGTTTAGGCTTATCATAGATGGGTTTTTTCAAGTCAAAAAACACAGATCCACCGTTTTGGGGGAAGATGAGGTGGCAGCTGAACCCCTTTTGGGGCTGTGTTAATTAATGTTGCTTTGTTTGTAGATGTATGGTTAAAAGGAGAGGAATTCAGCACAGATTTATAGGCCTGTGCATTTGGAAACAAAATGGGGAAGTTTCCTTGTCCAACAAGTTCCAATTGCTTCCTCTATGGTTTCCTGAGTAATTCTGACTGCTGGTTGTAAGCAGTCTCTGTTGCCATTGCAGGGGGCATTATTGCCCACATCTCCCTTTGGATCACCACCTATCTGCCACCCCATCCCCTGCAGGCTCCCTGGGCTGATGGCAGCTGGTGGCAGGGAAATTTCCAATCCTTTGGGAAGTCAGTTTCCTGAACACAGCTGTGAGATAGACACTAACAGCAACAGCCCTCATGAGACTGGATTGGGGAGTGAATTGAAAACCTGCATTGAAATATTTTGGGGAGGTTATAGTCATAACTGAAAAGCCTTTTGATGGTTTTCCTGTTTTTTAGGTTTGTAATGCATTTGAGTGCCTTTGGAGCCACCTGACTGTGCCAAATTTGGATGAGCAGAGCTGGTCCTTCTCTTGGCATTCCCAGGGTGCTGGGAAGGGGTTTCAGATGCCCTTTTGGTCTGGTCCATGGGGGCAGAGGACAAGCCAGGCCTTCAGTTCCTACCTCTTTCACCACTCACTGTGGCCACTTCCACTGAAGGCTTTCACGCCGAGGTGAACCACATCTGTGTGTAGTATTTGGTGGTGTTTTGGGGCAGTATGTGGCTCTTTGCCCCATGGCCAGCCTGCCAGCGTGGCTATTTTCCACCCTTGCTCTGCGTTTAGCCCCTTGCCACATCACTGGTCTCCCTCAGCTGAAGGCATCCCTGCAGCCCTCAGCTCATGGTGTCCTGGTGGGGAAGCTGGGCAGGAATAAATGTCAGGCTGGAGCTGGTCCTTGCTTTGGAGAGACTCCTCAGCCTGAAAATGGCCCCGTAATTAAAGCAGTGAATATGAAATAGGCTTTATGGATAAGCTGGAGGTTTGGTTTTCTCAGTTTCATGGACTGCAGTGGGTATTTCCAGAGGACAAGTCAAGCACTGTCCTGGGAGCCATGCAAGCTAAAGCCCAAGTGTGGCTTGTCCTCTGGGGGAGCTTTGGGATGTGGGTGGCTCCTGTCTGGGAGAAGAGACTCTCTGCCCAGAGCTTTTTCACAGCATGATCATCTCTGTAAAGGCCAAGAACACGATCTGGAAGCCTGTTTTATTTACTCATTTCCTAACTCCAGCCCTGCTTTGAGGGAAGCACATGGAGGCCATCAGCCTTGCAGGCTGTCCTGGCACAGCCACGTTCCCCTCCTGGAAGAATGGGTTCAGGGTAATATTTGAAAATGCAGCAGAAAACCCACACTGCCTTCAGAGTTTTGACTCTTGCATTTTTCATCTTGGGCAGGGTTTAAAGTTTTCTGCAGCATTCAAGGAAAGTTTTGGTTTCCCTTTGCCCACATGTCAAGCATTCCTGAACAAAGCAGCCTCAAGATTTGTGGAGCAAATTCTTGAAATTCTGCAAATGTTTTGAGCTAGAAAATGTTTCCAGAAACTGCCTGACCTAAGAAAGAGTTGGTAGGACTTGGGCATGGCTTAGGAAAAATGAATAAGGCATTTTTATCCCTCTTTAAATTATCATCATTCCGACCAAAACCACCATTCCCAGTCTTGAGGACTGCTGTGCTCTGCCACCTTGTTGTTCTTAAACCACAGTTCTGCTTATTTGAATAAATCAGATTAAAAAGATACAGATTTTAAAACGGAGGTTTTCCCTGTTCTAGCACTGACTTCCCCAGTGATTTTAGTGTCATTTAAATCTGAAAAGGAGTTTAGATGCTTAAAAGTGGACTTAAAAGAAAGGGAAATCAGGGTGTGTGGCAACTCCTGTACCTGCAGGCAGTGCAAACCTGCTAAGGGCTCCTGGGAATGTTCTTCTCTGAATGTTTTTCTGGAGGTGGTTTGGTTTTGTAGCCACCAGCACCCTGTAGTTTGTGCTCTGCAGCACCCCTGTTTCTGTCCTGGTCTGTTACGGATGCTCCAAACACTGGGTTTATGCTCTGGATGTCTCTTGCCATGAGCTCTTTAGAGGTGTGACCAGGAAGGGGATGAGGAGTGTCACAGCACCTGAGGCAGGACAATTCCTGTGTCTGGGACCACTGACTTGTGTACCACATAACCTTGTTTCTAAATGTGAAACCCCAGAGCAGCCCCGTTGCTATTTTGGCCCAAGTGTAGGTTTTGGTTTAGTTTTCTTCTCCCTGTTGTTTTTGTGAGCACGTTCATGGTGCTGGGGGATTTTGGTATTAACCTCTTCTCTTCAGAGAAGAGGTTTGACTCAGACTGAAATTGCTGATTGATTTCCTTTTCTGCCCTCCCCCTTTTTCCTGTCGAAGTCAAGAACCACTTCAAAGGCTCAGATGTGTTGGTGCCAGACGCCACACAGTTATTGTTAGAAGAATCTGAAAATATAATTGAAAACAAACCTTTGTTCAGCCAGGCATAACTGGTTGTCGACTTTCACTCTTGACAGAGGTGAGTGCTCAGCCTCTTCTGCTAGATTTGATGTCTACACACTTGTCACGGCAGATGAATTGCCCATGAATTTACATCTGGTAAATGTTTGCAAAATCTGGAAAATGCGTATTTTTTTTCCTACCTAGGAGCCCTCACTGATGCATAAAAGTTGCCAGCATATTTGTGGACTTCCTTGCAGTAATAAAACACATCAAATTGGTGTTGGCAGGCTGATTTCAGTAGAGATGCTCCAAGTCCAGGTTTCTCAGCTTGGCAAGCAGAGTTGTCCCACTTCCTTTTAAGACTCGTCTCTTCTGTGGGATATAAGGATATTGTTTAACGTAATATCAAAAACATTTGTAAAAGCAGATCTCAGCACTCATTTCAGCTTTATTTGCTGAGGGTGCAGAGGCTGGTGTCAGAGGTTTGCCGTGCAGCTCAGTCAGTTCTCATGGTGAAGTCCAGGAGGCTGAAGACTTCCAAAGGAGCCCAGCAAACCTTTGCCCATAGCAGCCCTTGCTTGCCTTGGTGCTGAGTACAAGCTGTTGTTTTCCTACCCCCTAAGATTACATTTGCAAACATGGCTCCCATTTGCAAGGTGCACAGTGTGTTTTAGGTTCCTGTTTCTTGTAGTTATTTCCTGTATAAATTTAGGAGAGCTCGCCAGGTCTGTCCTGGATCAGAACTGGAGCTGTGGCTGTGCACATTAACCCAGAGGATTGCCCCAGGACTCGTGTGAGTGGCATGTTGGGCTATGCACCTGCCTGGTGTGAGCACCTGGACGTCATTTTGTCCCTCCTTGCTGCAGGTGCCTGGGTTTGGCCTTCCCTTGTGCCAGGATGATGATCTGAGACCCAAAAGCAGTAGTACACTGGGGTGCAGGGAGCTGGAGGTTACTCCTGCAGCCAAGTTTGGACAAAAAGGGTTCCTCTGGAGTTTAATAGGTCCTTTAGGCGTGATTAGGTTGCTGGATTTGGTGTTTCTTCTCCTTCTAATTTGCCTCCCCTACCAAAAGCACCAGTCTCGTTGCCTATGGCTGCCTGTCTGTTGTTTATTATCTTTGCTACACTGTGGTTAGTGCTCACACATGATATTTCTTTGGTTTCAGTACAGACTGAGCGGGTTGTCCGCCTCTGGATCCAAAAAATGTAAACTATTTATAAATGAAAAATACTCTCCAGTTTGAAAGTGCTGTGTTGTCCCCTTTCCATCCAGCATGTGCACATTTGTCTGTTTTCCTGTAATCCCACTGATGTAAGTCCAGATTTCTAACAATTTATGGGACTTTGGGCTGTCTGGAGAAATTTTGATGGGACCTTGTGCTTATGGGGGAAGAACACAAAACAATAATGATAAAAAGTAATGGAAAAATGTTATTTGGCTGTGCTGCATTTGTGCAGATATGGCCCCAAACTCAGATAAACCTTCCTGCAGAGTTCAGGGATACTTAATTTTGATTTTCCAGTTGGGCTCATCTCCATAATAAGCAACTCTTGAAAAACTGGGACAGAAACTTATTAGTGTGGCTTAAAATGACCAGAGTGCTTTTTCTGGTACTCCTTGCAATTAAACTGTGTTTGATCTGTTTCGAGCTTGTACTTAGTTTTATATTGAGCTAAGAGCCTATGTTTAGTCTCCTAGGGAAGAAAAATAAGACAGGATTTAATAACATATTCTGGGAGGCTGGGGTAGGTTTTGTGTGCCTGTTTGGACAGCAGGGCAGGAGGTGATGCTGCGTGGGCCAGGAGGGGATGAGGCTGGACCAAAGGCTGAAATGGTCAAGCCCAGGGGCAGGAGAAGAGGAGGCTGTGAAGGAAATACAAAGTGTTTAATTGAGGAGCTTGTTAGCCAGCAGCTGGTGGGTTGTTTTTGTAGAGAACTACAGGGGAACTTGAGCTGGGTTGGTTTCCTGGTTGAAATGAGTGTTGCTCGGTGATGGAGCCGGTAGGAGTGAGGCGTGTGGGGAGCAGAGCCCTGCAGAAAATGCTCCCAAAAGAGCAGGGATTATTTTGATGGTTTTCCATGCAGCCACGGTGATGGTAAATGAGGTAGGGCTGTCCTGCTTCCTGCCCAAATCTGGAAGATTAGCAAATAGCTGAAAAAACAGGTGGTATTTTTTGGAAGACTGTTCACAGCATCCCAGCGATTCATCATTCCAGTGCAAATGGTGGAAACTTTCCCGTTGCCAGTGTGTTCAGGCAGCATTTGCCATGAAGCTATGAGCAGTCAGTCTGTAAATGGTGCAAAACCAGTGGTGTAACCGGGGCGTGGAGGAGTAAAGCATAATGAGTGTAAATTCACTATGGTTTCCAGGTTTTCTCTGGACGCTCTTGGCACTGACGGTGATAATTCCTTGTTCTGTAAAATCCAGTTGGTGGGAATATAGGGCTTGGGGTTTTAATTTTGACTGTTTGGGAGCACCTAAATGCATTTGCACAAGACAGCACTTGCTGGAAGAGGCTGTTGCAGCCTGGCTGAGCCTGTGGAACGAAGCCTTTAATGTACTGATTGCATATTAATGAACAGCCAAGAAGGAGGGATGGTGCCAAAAAGCAGGGGAGCAAGAAAGCCAACAATATCAGCACGAACTTTGCACTCTAGAAAGTGTGAAGTGATGTTGGTGAAAGGAGTTTACTGCACAAGTGGAACACTGTGGTCCTCTCTGATGCCCAGATTTCTGTGCTAGTAAACCAAGGAAGGATAATTGGCCAGTGGAGCTCGGTGGGTTCCTGTTAACCCCTTCTGCACCCCTTGGAATGCTCCCCACTGCTGAGTGTGTTTTGGCTCTGTGGGTGCTTGCTCTGGAGCGTTGGACGTGCTGTGTCTGACGTATGGAGCTGTAACACCTCTCGGAACACATGGGGTTACCATCCACATCTGGTTTGTATCACCTTCAGTGGTTTTATTGCAAGCTCTAGCGCTCCATCTGCACCCTTTCCCTTGCCCAGTTCTGTCCCTCAGCATCAGGGAAGTGAAATCCCAGCCTGGAAAAAGCTACAAAATAGGCTGGTGTATGAATTAATTAATATAATGGCTACTGATAGCACTGTGCTTTTCCTGGTGTTTGGCAGAAATTGGATCTCTTTGCTCTTGCCTCTTCATTAGCCTGGCTTCCAAATCCCGAGCTAATTACCAAGTCCCGGGGATGTGGGTTTTAGGGGGTTTTTTTAGGTCTCCCCACCTGCTTGGAGGCTTCCTCACAAAGCCTGAGTTTGCTGTGGGTGGTGGCATTGTCCCCATGGAATGCTTGGGGACAGACTGGCAGCTCTGTGTCCATTCTGCTCCACAGCTCCCTCCAGGAATGTGCAGTGTTCAGCGTGGGGGCTTGGGTCCTCTGTGCAGCTGGGGACTTTTCTGTCAGGAACATTGGGAGTATTTAAGATGATCTCGCAAATATTTTTTGAAAGTTTTGGGGGGGGTTTATTTTGGCCCGGTGCCAATTTTTGCTTGTCTCTGATACATAAAGTGGGTTTGAAAAAAAAAAGTTGTTTCTTTCTCTTTCCCCATTTAAACATTTCAGGAATGTCAAGTTTTGTCAGCCTTAGCTTTGCTGGAAAAAAAAAAAAAAAGAAATCCCTTGAGGAGCCTGGGGATGTGTTTTATACGTGATCTCAAAACCCTGAGGGGAAGGTACGTGAGGGAGGGAAAGAGGAGGTCATTAACAAAAGCTTCCTTTATCCCACATTTTAATGAGGCATTGCCATTAAATAGCTGCAACCACACAAAAATTCAGCCAACCTGACTTTGTTTGCTGGTGTTTAGCCCCTCGGTTTAAATCATGCTCTCACTTTGCTGGTTCCCTGCTATGACCAGAGTTTTCCAAGGAAGATAAACTCCAAATTTGTAACATAAACCTGTTTGGTAACATGGAGAAATTAAGAGAAAACTTCTCATGGAATTTTTCTGCCGCAGTTGCTTGTAACCTCAGCAACATATGTGAAGATGGGCACAAGAAGTCTGGTTTTCTGAGGATTTGTGTCTCCAGGGCTGACTAAGGTTTTAATTGACTTCTGCAGTGTATTCCTGCTATCTCTGGATTGTGTATTATTACTGCCCTCCCTTCCCACCTTGGCTGTCTGTGTTTTGGGAATATGGGGGGAATCACTCCTCTATTCTGCAGTGATGGGTCCAGGCCATCCAAGGGCGAAGGCTTTGTGCTCTCCCTCCCTTGCCTGCCCCTGGTTCTGCAGCCTGGCAGGAGCTCCCTTGCCCTTCCTCTGCTCTTATTCCAGTTTTAAACCTGCTGGGGAAGAGGACAGACATCCCTGGCCTTATTCTTCTCTGAGCATTGCTACAAAAAAGTTGCCTCCACCGATCATGCAGAAATGAGGACTGGGGAGATCCAGTGCCTTTGGTGCATTTATTCATTTATTTATTTAGGGGAGCAGTGGGATGGATGCTCAGGCTTTCACAGAGACCCTCTCCTGTTTTCTGGGCTGGTTTTTTGTGGGAGGCTCCGATGGACACCTGCCCACCCCAGCTTTCCTCCTGCTTTTCCCAGTGCAAGGGCATCTGTGAGCTCCATCACCACCACCATCCATCCCCTGGATGATTTTTGGGGGCTGCCGGAGGAGGTGGGGAGCGTGCTGACCTCTCAGGGCTGGCTGTTCCACCTCCATCCCACGCCTGCTGCTGGCTGGACTTTGGAGCCCAGCTCTGGATGGGGCAGGGGGAAATCCCGAAGAAGGAGGAAATGTTTGTTTAATTGCTGCCGTGGTGTAAGGTTCAGAGCGAGCAGATTGTGAAATGGCACGGTTTTCCCTGCGGGTTGCAGATAACATGTGCAGAACAGGCAGCCAGTGTGAGGCTGGGGTGGGGGGGAAGACAGTGAGGTTTATTTGTTTGTGTGGCTTGTTTTTAATTTAAATAACCTTTATAATTTCCCCTCCCTCTGAATAGTAAGTGATCCCTTATTTATAAGGGCCTCGCCTTATTATTCGGCCCGAAATACAGGCTGCACTCCAGATTTTACAATTGGGATTAATTTTTAAGATGGGCACAGGCAGGGGGGCAGGTAGTGTGAGCCCCCTGTGTTTGCATTTCCTCTGCTGTTGTTGGGCTTTGGCTTCTCTCAGTGCATGGCTGGGGCCAGCTGCCTGCTGCCTTGCAGCTCTGGTGCTATAAATGAGGCAGCAATGTGTTCCCGGCTGGAATGGGGCTGGATAATTGCTCTGGGCAGGTTTATGGTGGGGAGGTGCGAAGTGCCTGCTGTCTGTCTGCCCCCCTGGATGGGGGTCTGCAGATGGGCTGGGGCTGCTGTAGGGCCAGGGGGACCTGCTTAGGGAAACACTGATGTGTTATCCATCTCCAGAGCCACGGGATTGTTGGAATCACAGAAAGGCTCGGGTTGGGAGGGGTTTTAAACCCTGTCTAATTCAAATCCCTTTGGCCTGTGTAAAGAAGCCACCCACTAGACCAGGTTGCTCAGGGTCCCATCCATAGAATTCCATAGAATCATTCCTTCTCCATAGGGATCCAGGGCAGTGTGGGGCTCTGGGGCCATGCTGAGGGTACTCAGGGAGGGCTTGGAGAAGAAAGCCACACTGGGATTTCAGAGTGCATCTCTGCATTTCAGACTGAGTGCTACTTACTAAGGGAGTGGGGGGAAGATGTCTAAGGAGCCATTTGCCAGCTTTTCATAAATATCCTCGGGATTTCACAGCAAAGAGGCTGTTGAAGCTGGCTGGGCATACCAGAAACTTTGTGAAATAGTTGGATTTGATCAACACTTAATCACAGTCAGGCAGCTTGGCGCAGGCTGGCTGACCCTCTCCCAGTCCCAGGGGAGGCAGGGGGTGCTGGCCTCAGTCCCCTCTGCCCACTGCACGTGTCTGTGGGGTGTGTGATGGCAATGGACCCCTGCCAATGCCCCGGTGACGTTTAGTGCCATAACCAGAGCAGCTGGGCTGCATCAGGGGGCTGGTGTCCCTTTAGGTCCAGGGCAGGGAATTGAAATGCTGTCTGCCCCCTTCCACTGAGCTGTGTGTGAGGCACTGCACACAGAGCTGTTCCAGGTGGGCTTGCAGAGGTTTTCTGGAGTGGCTGTGTGGTAAGGCTGTATTCATTTGGTGCTGTCTCACCCACTGCTGTTGGCCACAGGGGCTGCAGACCCCCACCAGTGTGTCTGCACCCAGGTGAAGGTAAAGGGGTGAGTCCACTGAGTGTAGAGCCCTTAATTTTAATTGCCAGTAATTTTTTGGGATGCTTGCTGTCCTAAAACCCCTTGCTAATGCTTCCTGTTTGTCCTGCTCATGTGAATAGCTTCCCTGCTCCTGGCTGTCCAGGCTTATGGCATTTCCTAGGGACTGGTTCTTCTCGTGTTCAGAGAAGCTCTGTCTCTGCAGACAGACACACACTCACGTATTTCTCTTGATCCAAGTCCTTCCCAGCCTGGATTTGTACAGCTCTTGCATTGCCTTATGGGCCAGCATCCAAAGTCAAGCAACAAGAGAGATATTTGAGGTTGATTCTTTGCTGAAAACCAGCTTGCTTTTTTTCCCCTATAAGAACTAAACAGAGAACTTCAGATATGTGTAGGAGTTTTCAATTTTATGAAATTATTAGTAAACAGAAGCAGAACATTTTCAGCAGCAGCAATGTTTTTCAAAAGTTTGCCTACAAGCAGTTTATTGATTTAGCAAATAGGTGGATAACACAAGCCTGGAGGTGTATGATGGTTAATGTGTAACCATTAAATAGACTTATTTGGGCCCTTTTTATGGGTTCTCATAGCAATTAAAGCTTATAAACCTGTGGAGAGTGTTTTTATGTGGAGCAAAATGAGAACCTTTATCGCAGGGAAGGTGTTCATGGAAAAGGTGCAGTTTATGTAATTGTGTTCACGTGACTTGACGTAAGTGTGGGGCTGAAGGAAAAGAAACAACCTACCAGAGCTAATTCCCAAGGCTGATTGCAATATTCCTGTGTATTGGCTTCCCTCCCAGTGGCTGTTTCAGTATATTGAATTCAGTGTCATTCCATGGGGGGGCATTTTATTGTGAGCCTCCCTTGCTCCAGACTGATTTTTTGGCTCTCTGCTATGGGTGTGGTTTTTTGGTGTTTTTTTAATGTGTCTTGGAGCAACTTTGGTGGTGTCAAATTTGCTGAAAAAAAGAGCATGAAATGGTTTCCTGCTGGCTAATGTGATCAAGCAGTGCTCTGCAGCTCTTGAAGCTCTGTCCTGGTTAAAGCAATTACACAGGACCCAAGCTTTGTGTGGATATGGAAAAGTCTTGGTTTCTTCTTAGATTTTTTTCTTTTTTCCTTCCTCAATACGGTGTATTTCATGGAAAGTGAAGACTGAACGAGATGGGGGCTGAGTAGATGTGTGTGTGTGTGTTTATATATGTGTATGGATATATGCATGTATAAAGCTGTGGTTCCTCCTTTTCAACTAAAAGAAGTGAAGGCAGAAAAACAGACTTATTTCCTGTGTTTGCAGCAGCACCTTCTCCACTCTGGAGCATGTGGATGGTGGGGGAGAAAGGATGGGGAAGGCACCTTGGCTCAGTTTGTGCAGTTGTGTGATTGCAGCTCTCCAGGCAAACCTGACACCAGGTTTCTTGGCCAGATGTGCTGCTCCTGAGATGCCTTGGGAGCAAAAGATCCTTCCCTGGTGCTTGCTGCACCCTTCCTGGGGTGCTGGAGGTGGTGAGTAAAGGGAGAGAAGCTCAGTGAGTGTTAGTGGTGGATGCTAAAAGTGGTCTAACCCATAAATACTCCAATATCACATGGAGATCTCTAACAAAGGGCTGGATGTCTGGCAGATGTGCAGAGGGATGGGGCACCTTTGGTATGTCAGCACTGCCAGCCTGGCACAGGTCTGGAGGCAGGACATGCAGGCATCTGCTCTGCTTTTTGCACCACATCTTTACAAAACAAACTAAAAACCAATTGCTGTCCAGAGAAAGGGAAAATTGTAAAATGCTGTTTTCTATCAGCAGTTGGCTGCCTGGGCTTTGTGCCGTGGCAAGGGTGAGCATGTGTGAGATAACCTGCTTTCTCTGCTGCGCTTCTGGAGAATACACCAGGGGATTGTTAACATCAGCCAGATACCTCTGTGGTGTGGCTCTGTAGTGCAGTCTGGACACAAGGTTAAATTGGGCAGTCATTTTTGCAGTTACTTCCTATACAACACTCTCTGGAGAAAGTTCAGTATCACTTAGTTAACTTTTGCAGAGCCATTTCCTGTAGGTTTTGTTAGAGAGAAGCAAAATTGTGTTTCCACTTGCAGTAGAGTTATTTTGCCCTATAAAATGCATTGCAATTTATTTTTACACAGTTTTGATTGGTTTGCAAAGACTTGAAGGGTTTGGAAGATCTGGAGCGTTTGTTTTTATTTCATACCTCACTTGCTGTGACAAATTGAGGAAAATGTGGTTTTTAATGTGGCATTGCTGAAGTGTGGCCAGGCTGGCTATAGGGAATGTGCACAGCATGTGCTCCCTGTCCTGCTTGTGGCAGTGCCCACTTTTGGGAAGCACTGAGGAAGCTTTTCTCCTTCAGGCAGGTCACAGCCTGGCAGTTTGCTGCAGCTCTCTGTTCTTCATGGCTGCACAGATGTGGTGATGAATTGCACACGGTTCTTTCCTGTGGTTTTTCAGCCATGTGAGGTGCTGTCACCCTCTGGTCTCCCTGGGCTTGCCCACTTCCATCTCTGCCATGTCCCCTCTTGTGGGGTGCTTTGGCTTCTCCATCGTAGTTCATCTCAGAATTTCTTTGTCTTTTCATGTGAATTGCTGCACTTCTTTTCCCCCCTGCTGTCTGTACTTAGAGCACCAGTGCTTTCCACGAGCCCTAACTAATCTTCCTCAGATTTCTCAAAATGGTGACATTTCTTATTATTGTCATAGAGATTAATCTGTCTACTCTCAAAAGCACATGGTTTGAATTCTACAAGCAGTGAGTGCACCTGTGTCCCTCATGATGCAGTAACACACCTTGGGGAGCAGCTTCTGCATTCATGTTTCCCAAATCACCAGGTTTTGGAGCAGGAGCTGGTGTGAGGCCAAGGAGTCCTGAGCCCTGTGAGAACTGCAGGTCCTGTAGTGAATGGTGAGCCCCTGGCACGGTGCCTGGGCTCACAAGGACCACTCCTGAGAGGGAAAGGGTATTTCTGTTCCTGGCCAAATTGCAGTGTTAGCTTTTCTATTTTCAGGGCAGCCAGGTGGCCACCCACGTGGAGTTTCATTATGGAACTTTAAAAAAAATATTTTGAGAGGCCATTAGGTAAGTTTAAGATGGCATCTACTTTGGATTATGCCTGAGTGAGGTGGGCTCAAAGCAAGAGGAAAGGACCTGTCTGCCTTTTGACATCTTCTGCAGAATTTGTTGCTTGACTGCAGTATCTTTTCAGATGAAGGGATTCCCTGTCCTTGGAGCTGGGACTGGAGCTCCTGTGGCAAATCCACATCCTCTGGTGGGCAGAAACTAAGATAAATACAACAAAAATATCTTACCTGAAATGCCAAGAGGAGTGGTATGATTCCAATAATAATCTAATAATAGTTAGAAGAAGAAGAAATTAGTTTCTCCAAGTACCTCCTGAGCCCAGCAATTTTACAGGAGAGTGGGTTCTTTATTGTTTCCCGTAGCAAAAGAATTGGGAAATGTTCCCCTCCCCTCTGCAATGTGGAAAGGATAAAAATCTATAGAAGGGAAAGTTTGTTCTTTGACTGAACCTTAAACATCTACATTCCCTTTGAATTAGCTGTGATGCTTTTAGCTGGGAAACTGTGCAAATCCGAGGGAGTTCATTGAATAATAAATCAAGGCATCCATCCAGCAAAGCACATCAGAGCCCTTTGAAGTAGATGAAAAAATACCTTTGTGATCTGAAAGAGAATTGTGTGCTCAGCTTTGGTGCCTGACTGATGCTAATGCAGGGTTCAAACTCAGCTCCAGAGCCCCCAACACAAAGGTGGGGAGCAGGAGCAAATGTGGGCTCAAGGGCAGCTGCTGCCCTTGGCTCTGCCTGGGGCTCTGTTTGCCCAGGACTCCTGAAAGTGTAAGAGACCTGAAGAGTAAAAAACTGCAGCCACTAGAAATAAGAACTGACTTTTAATCCTGTGAAGTTCTGAGATAGCAGACCTGGGGAAAGAGCAAGCTCATTTGAAGAACTTTCTAAAATTTAATTGCCTATAACTTTTTTCCTTCTGAGAACTTTCTGCAGTCTGAGTTGCACTAATAAAGAAATCTGGCTTTGTAAGTGGAAGGAGCTGAAAAACAGCACCAATAAAAACTGTAAAGCTCTCAAAGATTTTTAAAATAGTACTTCTGTAAAAGATGTGACATTATATGCCGGGGCAGAGTGCAATAAAGATTTTTTACTAGCGCTCTTCACAACTTAGTTGTAAGTTGTACAGCTGTCCCAAACTCCCCTGATGAAGCTTTTCTAGCTGTGGACATCTCTGTCATTGTATTGCCTCCTGCATTCTTGCATGGGTGTTTGTGTTTAGACCTGCCTTTGTGTCTGTAAATGCACATGGTGAAGTCATGTACATGTGCAAGTTATTTAGACACGAATGTACACATGTGAGGTTCTCCTGGATGTGAGGAATGTCAAGGCTGGCGTGTGAAACAGCAAAAAGTTTAATTGTTCCCTCAATGACTTAGTGGTATTACTTGGGCAGGGACTTGAGCTTCAGCTCCATGTGCTTTGACTTTGCTGCTGTCCCAGTGGCAAAAACCAATACAGGAGTTATGCCAGTAAGTTTGACAGCTGACCCTGATGTTAATAACGTTGAGGTAAGAAATTACTTTTTATAGAGCACACACACACACAGTTACACACCCATGCACACTCACACTTATTATTCTTGATCTAGGTGGAAAGGGCTTGTTTTAAATGCAGTCTTTCCATCTTGAAGGTCAATTAAACCAGGTTGGAGGTCAGATAAAAGGGGCAGAACATTCGCTTCTTGGTGTATCTATTTCTGTAATGTTATCAGCGCATGTGGTTTTATTTCTAGCATTTTGTTCCCGGGGCTTCCTCTAAGGCTGAACAAATTGAATCAGTTGGATGTAGTACAGCTTCCAGTTTGGGGTTAGAAATCCATTAAATTGCTTGGTGCTTTGTTGGCAGTACACAAGTGCTTGGACTGGAAGTACATTATGATTGGACATTGATTACTCAAAAGGAAAGGGGGTGGATGCTTGTGTAAACCACACACCTCCAGCCAGCATGGCCAGCTTAGGGCCTCTTTAGCTTAAAATCTTCAGGTTTTGCCCTTAGAATGCTGTTCTTTATTACAGACAAGAACTATTTTTAAACTGGAAATGGAGAGCTGTCTGCCATGTGTTCCTCACACCTCTGGGGGATTAGAGCTGGCCCTGCACCACGCAGCTCTGCCAGCCACAGGCAGCCCATGGGTAACTAACCACTCCTGAGATGGTTTGGGGTTATATACATCATTCCTTTCCACACACAAGATGTTTGGATTTGGCCAGCCTCTCCGTTTCAGCCCATGGCACTGAAAACTGCCAGGCATGTCCTCGTTCCAGTAGATTTCCAACTGAGTGAGTTTATGGTGGGCATAGCAAGGAGCCTGAGCTGTAATTCCACTCTGGCTGCTGCTGGGATCAGAGAGGGCTTTATTCCCACTGTGCAAAGCTGTAGGGTTGCCTGGGTGTTCTGTGAGGTGGGAGTCACTGCTGCCAGGGGATGGAGAGGGGCAGAGGCAGGAGGGTGACTGCTCTCTGTCCTGCTCCAGCTGGGTGGGCTGGCTCTGCTCCCTGCTGAACTCTGCAGCACATCAGTCTGCCTGCTGAGGGCTTTCCTCAATGGCAGCACAGCACCTGCACTGGGTGGCTGGGGAGGAGCAGCCACCAGTGAGACAGCCGTGTATGGTGGCAGGACAGACAGCAGTGGTCCTTTCTGGGAAAAGCCTCTAAAAGCACTTAGTTACCATTGCTGTATGAGAGCAGGAGGTGCTGCAGCCCCTTGGTGTGTCAAATGCAGGAGAAGCTGGAGCAAGCCTGGGGTGAGCCACCATGCCTGATGCACAGGAAAAATCTGGGCACTGCTTTTTTTGGTGGTTTTGTTTTTTTTTTTTTTCCCCCCCAACTCTGCCTGACTCTTTTTAACCAGTGCACGAATATCCCTTTCTGCACTTGTAAGCATGCATGATTTTTTTTGGGAGAGCTCAGTCCTTCCTGATTAACTATTAATAAGAGTCACGAGAGAGCCAAGCACTGGGCAAACACAGTGAGAGAGGGGCTGTGTGCCCTGTCCCCAGCATCAATGACTGACTGGGCAGGGCCATGCCCAGTGCTGTCACTGGGCCAGGCATGGCCAGATCTCACTCACAGTGGGCTCTGCCAGGGGGTAATTGCAGCTGTGTGCTGGAATTTCTTCCTCAGGGCTTGGGGATCCCCCATCCTGGCATACCCCAGTGCAGACATGGTGCTGCTGGATAGTGGCACCCAGAGGTTGTGCCAGGTTGTGCATTTACTAAATATTTCTGGTAAAAAATGCTGTTGGAGCAGTGGAAAAATATGGTTTTTACCAGGAACACTTGCAGATGGGATTGAAACTGTTTGAATCCCCAAAGAGAGCAGAGCACGCTACAGTTCTGTGCTCTCTGAGAAAACACATCTTGAAATACAGATTGTTCAGAATTGCTGAATGATTGACCTTGGAAGTTTTCTAAAATCATGGAATTTTGAGCAGGGTTTGAGCAATTTCTGAATTCTCTCTCTCTCCTCTCTGGACTCAACTTCTAACCCACAGCTGGATTTTGCAAAGTCATGTGGTGGGAGGGTTTGACTGCCAGTAGTCAAACATGCTGCTGTGGGTCTTCCCAAACATCTGAAAAAGCCAAAGGTTTAACATGGTTTATCTGCTGTAAATGCTCGTGAAGAGTTGCACAACTTTCAGATGAAAATATTTGCTTGGCAAAAAGAGGCATCTTTGAAACTGTAAATAGCACTTAATGCTGATTTGTCAGTGTAGTTTGTTATTGTTAATGGAGGCTGAGCAGTTCTAAGGTAGATATGTATACTAAATTATATAGTTGTTAATCCTCAATAAATTGGTTTAAGATGTTGAATAGGCAGTGGGGAACCTTAATTGAAAATGTTAGTAAAGAAGTCATGACCTTTATTGATTTACCAGAGAAACACTGCAGTGATGGAAGCAGGAGCAATTTGTTTGGTGAATATTTTGTTCATGAGCTGGGTTAGGCATCCCTTGCTTAAGTGGTTTTAGACACAGTGTGCTTTGTGGATGCAAAATCACCAAGAAAGAAACTTGCTGTCAGGTTAGAAAGAGGTGAGTTTGGTCATACACAGTAGAGCAACCAACTTGCAGGGTTTTTGTTTTAAGGTTATGTCTTTTTCATGGCAGTAGTTAATAGAAGCAATAAACCCAGAACAAACCCTGTGGGTGTCAGGGCAGATGATGGGTGGAGTTTTATTTGTGGGTTAAAGAACCTTCCACATCCTGCTTTTCCTGCCAGCTGCTTACCTGTCACAGGTGGCAAAGCAGCATTGCTTTACGTGATATTAAATACAGTTATTCTTATTTAGATGCTCGTGCCCCCTTTGAAATGTGTTTTTGCTTTGATTCAGTCCTCAGAGCTGATGCCTCAGCGTGTTTTGGAGAGGATTGTTCTCCTTCAGGCAGTGCAGCTTAACAGAAGAGGCAAATATAGAGAAAGATTGCTGCAATTAAATCCTGCCTGCCCTAACCCCTGCAGCATCCCCTGCATACAATGCTGCCTTTGACTGGGCTGTCCTGTTGGGAGCAGAGGGACGTGTGGCCCCACAGGAGGGTTTGCAGGCTGTGTGCCTGTGGCTAATGCTCTTCTCAGCAGCAGAAAAAAGCATTCTTGGATACCTTGGCATTTTGCTTCCTTTGCCCTGCTGTCCTCTGTTGGTTTGAGTCCCTGAGTAGCTGCTGGGAAGGGCTGTCCGTGTCCCCAGGGAACAGAGGGGCTGGGACTGGGGGTCTCACTGCAGGGACTCACAGTCCCACCCCTGCCACTGAGGCCACTGGATGACTTTCAAATCACTTCACTTCTTAAAATCTCACTTAACTTCTTTTGGAACATAGAGCAATTGAAATACTGAGGAGACTAGTTGAGTGGGCCAAGCTCTGCTGAAATCAGTATCCTCATGTCTCTTGTGATGGTGCAGAAGGATAGCATTAGATCCATGAGTACCTGAGTTACCCAGATGATTTGTACATGTGTTATGGAGTATTTGTATATATGTGTGATCACATAGATGAAGTTGCATCTAAGCCCTCTGTCTTAAGAAATAAAATGAGGGTGTTTGGAGGAGATGATCTTCCAAGAAAAATAAAAGAAAAAAGCAGGCAAGAACTCTACTTGAGTTTTGCTAAGGTTATTAAAATAGGAGGAAATGGGATCCTAGGTTTTGTCAGAACACTTTTGTGTAAGCCAAACAGGGCCTAAAATAACCTGACACTGCCCTGTTGGAAGAGACAATAAGCCTGTAGAAATTCTTGGTGCAGGAGATGTGGAAGCCCCTGCAGCAGTGCAGTGTCACCCTGAGCCTCCTGCAAAGGACTCCTGCCTTTCCTCAGCCCTGAGAGCTGCTCATCCTGTGCTGCCTGTTGGAGTCTGGCAGCCCACAGTGACAGAGATATTTAGATTTACAGCCCTGTGTGAGCTGCCCAGCTGTGGTGGGTGCTCACCAGACACCTCTGTGTGCACCCAAAGCTGTGAGTGCAGAGTAGCAGAGCAGAAGGAAGAGCCAAGGCTGATGAAAGTCACTTGAAGGTAAGATCATTCCCAAGTTTCTTGAAGCATACCAACCACATGTGAGATTAAATCGTAGTCTGGCACAATATTTCTCAGTGGTGTGGTTTTAATTAGTGTTCTTTGCATTAATGGCTGCACGCATCCGCTGGAATCGGTGTGGTATCAATTCTTTGGGGATCATGCTACAGGAATTTCCTTTAGACTCTATCATTGGTCATGACGGAGAGTGATTCATGGTGCAGCTTTCTTGGTGTCTGGATGACCTCTCAAAGTTTGTCTTCACTGTCAAATTAGCTCATATTATGGCTTAAGGGCTGCCCTTAAGTTGACTCCCTCTGCACATAAAGCCCCTTATATGAGCAGGCTGTTAACCCAAGCCAATATGATGCTGCTGCTAATTTGAACAAGGGCATAAGTAAAGCCTGAGTGAGCACACAGCTTCACCCATGTGGGTGTTGTGTCGCCTCTCCATGTCTCGCAGAGTCCCTTTCTCTGCAAAGCACTCAGAGCAGCAGTTTGGGACGTCCACCTCTCTGGTGTGCTGTGGTTTGGTGCTCTTACCTCCTGCTAGGAGGTAACTCTTCCCCATACTTGGTGTGGGCCATTTCTGTGCTGCATTTCAGTCTCTTGGAAGCTGGATGCTTTGCAGGTGTAGGCAGCACACTGTACTCACCCTGTAACAGAAGTCACAAGGGGCTCAGCTTGGGGCACAGTGCCTGAAAATCTGCCTGCTGAAAAAGGACCAGGAGGTGCTGCTTGACAGCTGTCACCGCGTGAGCTAGTAAGTGCCCAGGTGCCCCAGAAGGCCAGTGGCACCCTGGTTTGTACCAGCAATAGTGTGTCCAGCAGGACTGGGCCAGTGATCATCTTCAGCACTGGTGAGGCCATGCACTGAATCTGGGGTTCAGTTCTGGCCCCTCACTGCAGGACACACAGTGAGGTGCTGGAGGAAGGGATTGGAGCACAGGTCTAATGAGAAGAGGCTGCAGTAGCTGTTTGGCTGCTCTTGCCTCATGGGAGTAGACTTTGGACCTGTCCTGTGCACAGGAATCAAAAATGGACTGAAGCCACTTCTTTCTGTCCTGACAGTCTATACAACAGCCTGAATCCATGCAATCTCTTTGATGGCTTTGTGCTGCAGCATTAATGCTCACCTGTCACTGCTTACAAGGACTCTGCCATCTCTCTGGCACCTCACAGGCTTGTTGAAGAGAGAAATTTCAATGTGCTTTCTTCCTGCCCATCTGTACACTTTCAGCATGGGCAAGTGTGCTCCCTCTCTTGCTCCCCTGGCCCCCATCCCCAAGCTAATTTAGCTGCAGCCATGCTTTTCATACCCACTCAAGTGTGCATGGGGCCTCCCTTCCAGAGCTGTAAAGCCATCTACAAACATGTGGGAAGAGGATGGTGCCTATTCAGTAAGCTGCAGACTAGGCAGCTATCTTTCGACAGATGAGCCAGAGGAATTTCTACTGCAGGGCTCAATTGTTCTGGGCCCAGAGCTCCCTTTTGTGCAGGAGCAATGAAAAGTTGTGTTATGACAACAGTTGACAAAGTGTTTTAATGAAAGCCACGGTTGGCAGTGACAGAATTTCAAGCCATCCTCCTTTTCTCCAGTGCCTGTCATCAAAAGGTGCAGAAACGCTTTTGACTTAATCTTCTGCACTGACAGATAAATGGTTTTGACGTAAGGGTTGGAAACTTTCACCTTGCAGGACAGAATTCAGCCATCATCATGGTAAGCAGAGACCAGGAGCCATATATGTCTCTGTTCCTTTGTCTGGTGAGGCAGACAGGCACCTCAGTTTTCAGCAGAGAGGTGGCTTTTCTCTGTGCTGGTCAGGGTCCCAAAGCAGAGCCAAAACTCGTACATAAAGTCCTGGTCTGCCCTGCCCCTTGCCCAAGGGGGCAGGGTTGGCTTCTCACAGACCAAAGAACTGACTGATCCCTCCTCACTGGCAAGCAGGGCTCTTTCTGTGGCAGCATTATTTCTTTTGGGAGGTAGTTTGAATGTACCCAGTTATTTAACAAGACTTTCATTTCAGTCTCTGCAGTGTTCAGTGATGCACAATGCCAGCTGAAGGCAAACACTGCCTTCTTATTTAGAGACTGAGATGGCTGAAAAGACAGAACAGGGCCATTCCCATATTGATTTAACGGGCTCTCAGTTCCCAGTCATGGGCATCTTAGTGACAGGAGGGGAAAGCCTGCATTGTTGGATTAGCCAATACAAGGAAGACTTGAAGTCTGTAATGGATAAATAATATGCAGAGCACTTCTCGTGCCAGAATAAAGGTTAAAATCAGAATAAAGTTTAAAAACATCTACCAACTTTTCCTGTTCAGTAGACGCTGATACATAAAAAGCAATCTGAATGTATGGCAGGGGCCACTCAGGTTGGTGGTTCTGCCCTTTCTCCTCTGCCAGCTGTAAAACCTCCTAACCTTTGTAGGATGCATCTCTGAACTCACAGCCCAGGTTCTTGTCCTGAATTCATATTAGTTGACTTCTGTTTTCTTTCCATAGTTGCCTTGGAGGGATCAAAATATCCTTTCTGGGCAGTTTGTGGGCAGTCCCACATTTGGGCTCAGCTAACCTCACATCTGGGTGCCAGGAGCTGGGCAGAACATGTCCCAAAGCCATGGGCTCTTGGACCTGGCATAAACCACTGTGGGTGATGCTGGCTTTGAAGAGATGCCCAGGATGCGAGATACCTCAGAGGGTTGGGCAAGTGCTCATTTGGGAAAAGACAGGGGTTTGGTGTTGGGCATTGGTGGCTCTCTTTCTTTGGGGAAGACATTTTGGAAAACTGATGGCAGAAACATTTGTTTAGCCACTGGGTGACTGTGTGGCATCATCCCAAGGGGCTCCTGGAGATGGAATGCATTCTGTGCCACAGAGGAGCAGTAAATGTGACCCCAGGCTTGGCATCTCCAGTCAGCCTGCCCTGCTGGTCACCCTGGAGGGGACATTAAAGCCCCTGCAGAGCTTCCTCCGCTGCTGGACACTTGGGACCCACGCTTAGGGGTGGGAGAGCATCGTCTGCACCCATGACCTCAAGTTTGGAGTTCCCTTCTTTATTTGCATTACTGGAGCCCAACCAAGATCGAGGCCTCATTTCATCAGCATCAGGCAAAGCAAGACAATACCTACCTCAATTTTATTTACAGTCTAAATAGACAAGACAGACAAAGGGTGGCTGTGGAAACAAAAGCTCTGGAGAGGTGATGTGACATGACCCGGTCACACAGCAGGAGATTAAGAGACCCAGGAACAGACAGAGGTTTCCTGACTCCCAGTCCCAGTGATCTATCTATTGGAGCACGTTAATTCTTTCTCTCACTTAAACGCTGTGACTGGCATGCCAAATACTGCCTAGTGAGGGGATCACAGTTCTGGGAAACACATCCTTTGATTGCTAAGGCTCCAGGCTAGAAATTCTTGGATATTTTAATATAAGTTAAAATACAGCTAGCGCTGGAACCTCAGTAAACTTTATTTTGGCATATCTATGTAATTTCAAGTCTCCTGTTTATTTTATAGTGACTGTACTATTAGCTTTCATTTCCCCACTGATTTTTGAGCAGTGTGTTGTACATTTAGCGAAGATACTTGGTGGTTGGAATTGGTAGTGTGGAGACAACTGAGGGCTTTGGTGTGCAGGAGGATGGAGTTCACCTGCATTTCTGCAGCAACTGTTGGAAGGTCTTTCTCTTGCTGGAGCAGCAAAATCTGTGCTAATTGAAGAGCCAGCTATTTGTGCAGTGACTTTGATGTTCAATGTCCTCTATAGCAGCAGCAATAATCAGAAAGTCGATTTGGGTGATGTTAAACTGTGGCTGTGAAATCCTTTAATTTATGAAGGTCTTTGGTTTTTTCACCTGTGAACTTTGGAGGTTCATGTCGACATCACTCAGTGCTTGAGCACAGGCTCAGCCAGGGATCTGGTCCCTCTGGCAAGTGTAGGGATGATCGGTTTTGGTGCGTGTGTTCTTGTTTCTTGCTTCATAAAATAGCCTCTTAGCCTATTGCAGAGGAATGTGTTGAGGAGAAATACATTACCATAAAAAATGTAAAGTTTGGCTGCTGTAAAAGGCAAGATAGAAATACATGGAAACAGATGGATTCGTGCACTGTCATGTCTGGCTGTATTTCCCCCTTTTAGTTTGTCACTTGTATTTCTGTGTTGGCTTTATTGTGCTGAGCCTGTAGGACGTTACCTGTTGTATTTTCTCTTTTTGCCTGCACATCAGGCAGGGACAAGCTCCAACCTGATCTTACTGTGTGGTTTAAAAAAAAGAGTAGTAATGTAATCTGTGGGCAAATTGCACTTTAATTCGTAATTGTGCTATGAATATGGACTTGGCTTTCAAACACACTCTGAGTTTAAACTGCAGTTTGACTTTTATTTAGATAAATGCCTTTGAGTTCATAGTGAAATGGATATCTGCTGTAGGCTGGTATTGATTTAAAGGTCTCTTGAGTGTTTTAAAAGACAGTAGGGGCTTACAGGACAGCATATTTTAAACTGAGATGCTTGGTTAAGGTTTTACACTCCTGTATAGCTTCAGTTCTAGGCTCTGTTAAGAGCCAGCCTGTGTGGTTGATTTGTAGAGCATTCTTCCACAGCAGGTATTGGCAAAAAAATGGAACATTTTGGGTAAGATGCAAGGAGCTGCCTTCAGAGCTGAAATGATGGGGAATGGTGTGATGTGAGAGCCATCAAATGATTCCCAGGTGCAGGGGAAAGCTTTGAGGACTTCCCATAAATGCATTACAAGAGGGCAGGTGATCAATATCTGCTTTTTAGCTTGAAAGAGGTGTTTATCACTTCCTGCTAATCACGCAAAGTTGGTAAGCTTTGTAGTCTTTCAAGTCTTGGTCTCTGTAAGGCTGTGTGAGCCTGGATTTCTCTCTGCATCAGAGTGCAGTGTGTCATTGTGGGCACACATCAAGAGGTGTTTTCCATCAGTGCTCCTCTGGCAGAAGCCTTTTCTTTGTGTGTGCCTCAGCTCTTGGGTCATGGGGCATTGGTTAAAGTTCAGTAGGTGCTCAGTGACTTAGGTCCTGTTTTCCTGCTGGAGTTCCAGCCCTGCTTTCTGTGGGCACATAATCAAAGCAAAGAAAAACCCAAACCAGGGAAGATTGGCCAGCTTTCCAGTCAGACTGGCTTGGTGGTTTGAATAAGCAGCTCGATGTTTGAGGGCTTATCTAAAATCAGGCCATGAATCTTTTGGGTTGTGTTCAGAGGTGCAGTAAGAGGGTGTAGCCTCCCTGCAGAGGAGGCAGGAGGGTTCAATTTTACCAGGGGTAATATCCGAGAGCAGGGTGTGGAGCAAAGTGAAATTAAAGAAGTCCCCCTCACAATTTCCTTACAATTTACTGTGGTTGCTTTTCTGCTGCCACCCGTCAATTTGCCTCCTCCCTCTTTAGATTACACACTCACAGAAACATGCCAGCACTGCGTACAGAATGGTAATTAAAGCACTTGTTACTTTCTGCATCATTAGTCACTTGGTCTTAATTGACCTGGTGAGTCCCTAGCTGCAGGTTTGACCTGTCCTGTGTGGTGTGCTGAGAGTGCAGATCTTGGAGGGAACACTGCTGTTTCACTCCACCATGCCACAGCAGAGCATGGCAAAGCTCTTGCTCGTGGTGTCTGGAGTTGGCACTTAATTTGCATTATTTTGCCTGTTGTTGGCCCTGGCAGTCCTTGCAGTATTCCTTCCTGAAGCTTGTTGAGCTCTGGACGTGTTTCCAGTCAGGGATGTCCTGTGAGGCTTTCAGATAATACAGCACAACCCATTTGTCCTCCATCAGTGCTGGAATATGATTTAGGTTTACATTTGGGCTGTTGGGCAGTTGGAAAAGCGTTGGTTGGGATTGCTGAGGACCAAAGTGTGTGCTGCTGTGTGGCTTCAAAACTGTATTAACTGATTAAAAAACCCCACTTAGTGAGAGACTAATTATATACTCTCATTAGAAAATGTAGACTATATTTTCTGTTTACATATAATAAGCATACATATCTATATATGTGTATTTTGTGTGTAACACGCAGTGGTATAAAAAATACTCTGTGTGAATATAGCTATAAAATATTTAGTGGAAGGTTTGTTGATTGTTTCAGTTCAGACTTTAATTTGTCAGGAAACATCCTATTCATCTGTGATTAGTTTTGTGGTTGTGAATAACCAATAGTAGAATAATAAATGTAATTGTGTAATATGAAGACAAATTAAAACCACACTAATCTAATGCAAAAGAGGAAGAAGCTTGGGGAGAGCTAGATAACATTTTTGTCATGGAACTAAACTCACTCGTGTATTCAGCAGAAAAGTGTTGCTCTCCCGTTTAAGTTCTCTTTTTAAAAAACCCCAAACCCAAACCCTCCCAGTGCAATCCAGAATAATTAAGATGACTCTGTTTTGCTGAGCAGGGTGACTGCAGTTTGCTGATCCCACTGTCTTTTATTTTAACAGAAATCTGAGCTACAACAAGTTGGCAGAGATTGATCCTTCTGCCTTTGCAGAGCTGTCGAACCTGCAGGAAGTGTAAGTATTCCCTCAAAGGTTTTAATTGTATTTTGCCAGGGCTGCTTGTGGGCTGTGAGGAAATTATGTCTTGTTTCCTAAGACAGTATCTTCCTTTAGCTAAGTTGAATGAGCAGGTTGGACTTGATGTGGAGGTTTTTTCCCCTCTATATTGTACCTGGGCTGCTTTTTTTAAACTAATCAATTAGCAGAACACAACATCCCAATTAAGACAGCAGAGCTGTTATTGGAAATCATTGGAGTTTGCCTCCCTGGGTGTTGTGCAATGCTTGGAGGGAGTAGTTCAGCACGCCTGAGCATACACACAGAGCTCCTTGCTGAAAGCAGAACCCTGAAGCAAGGCAGAGCAGCCTGGATTGTGATACCTGATGCCAACCTAGCCCAAATCTCCCAGGAAACAAAGGTGTAGTGTAGTGGATAACAAAGCACTTAACTGTGTCTCCTCCTCTCGCAGACATTTGTGCTCCTTTTGGAGAACAAATCCTGTTGGAAGTCTTGCTAGAGGAGACTAAACCAGCAGAGCTGTCTTCTGCTCTGGTGGGGAACAGAGGAGCTGGTGAAGGTCTGAGTGGCTGTGCCAGGCTCCTTGCTGGTAAAAGAAACCTATTTCAGGGAACTGCAGGTTTTCCAAGCTCCTGATCTCTGTGGAGGCTCAGCAGTTCCACCCAGAGAGGGGCTGCAGTGTCAGCCCTTCACAGGGATTCCTGGAGCTCTGATTTTGGGGGCTAAAAAGCAAGAGTGACAGAAATTGCAGGCGGTGGGCTGAGGTAATGAGCCCGTGTTTGCCTGGTGAATCGCTGGCATACTTGAGGTTTGGGCTCTGTTTGAAGAGCTACTGATGCCTCATGGGAAACTGAAAAAACATTTCCTTTCAGAAACAATACTGTGCTCTATCGAGCATTTTCTCTTGTCCTCTGTTTTCATTAAGTGTTGGCTCTGGGACTCATGGAGGGGGCCAGATCCTGACATTCTCAAATAGGCAAAAAGTGGAATTCTCCCTGACTGATGCCTGCTGAATTGGACTGTGGGGATTAATGTAGCATCTCTCTCTCCTGGCCTGATTGCCCTGGCCCCTCTGTTCACATGAATAGAAAGGACTTGCTGGGAATGATGATGAAGTGAGGGATGTGTATCAGAAGTGACTGCAGTGCTCTGAAATCAGCTCTTCCTGATCTTCAGAGAGAAAGTGATGTGGGTCAGTGGAACACTGCCTCTAGGATCTGTTTTCTCAGTTTCTCTTTTAACTGTGGAAAGCCTTAAATTGCTCTGTGCTTAAAGGAGGGAATTGCAGCCCTGATCCTGTGAGACTTAAGAATTATCCTGACATGACTGTGGCTTAGCAAGAGCTTTTATTCATGGAAGTGCCTGAAGGCTTGTGACTTCAGGGAGTGGGAAATGTGTGTGGCTTCTGATTCCCCAGGGAGGGAATTCCCTTCAGCCAAGGGCTCCATGTGTGTAGAGCAGGACAAGCCTTGCACTGAACAGTTAAATGTTGTAAAAAGGCATCAAGGTTTTGGGGGAGATAAGTTATGCAGCCCACAAAGTAATGGGTAGATAAAAGCTGCTTGCTGTGTCAGAAAGACAGGGTTAGGAAACAGGGAGAGAGCAGATGAGTGAGTAGGAGGGAAAGGGAACAGTCAGAAACGGGAGACTGGAGGGGAGGCAGAGGTCTGGAGCAGAGCCTGGAAGGCAGGCTCTGGAAGTGTGAGGGAGAAGCTCTATAAAAGCCCTATCTACTAATCTTGGTTGCTTTTGAATAACAGCTAAACCACAGACCACTGAAATAAACTTCATTTCACGAGGAGAGCCACATCTATATTGCCAGAGCATCTTCTTTCTGAGGGATTTTTTTAAGGCACTTTGCAAACATTCATGAAATAAGCATCGTGCTGTGGCATGTCTCGAGAGCAAGTCAGTGTTCCTCTGTGCATGCTGTGCTGGGCAAACCAAGGCACCCTCAGGGAAAGAGATTGCCCCAAATAATAGATGCATTGATAAGACCTGAAACCTCCCATGATGCTTCAAACATGCTGTCTGTGGTTCCTGAGCATTACACAAGGCTTGAAACTCTGTGTGTCTCTCTCCATGTGGATAATTAGTGTGGTATATTTTGAAAACATTCTGTTTTCCCTTGATTTAAAGAAAAAAATCTTCAGACCAAAAGATTTAAACTTCCTTATCTTCAATGCTCTGCTTTGCTTTACTGAGATTGTGATAAAGTCAACAGAATTTACCCTACACTTTTCCCTTTCCCTTGTTTTGGTGGCTTTTATGAGAAGCTTTTAAAAAAAAGTTTTAAGCCTGTGTAGGATGAAATTTAGTGGCTCAAAGTGATGCAAAACCCTGTGATCCCACCTGCTCTGAAATCAGTGGTGGAGGCTCAGGGTAGGGGCTGGACTGGGACTTTACTTTCCTTCAGGACACTTGATCTTTCTCTCATCCCCTTTGGTGGCTTCATCTGATGACAATCGCTGGTGTCCATCCATTCTCATTGCTTGAGAAGGATGGATGGAGGGTGCTGCTGTGGGGCAGGTCCTGTGGTCCTTTCTGGGGTTTCCTTGGATCATATGGATCATGGAATCCACCAAGGGGATGGTTCCATGGCTCTCAGCCTTTCCAAGCTCATTGGTAGCAAAGAAAGTAGTAACCACGCTAAAATTCCTCTCCAAACAACTCACCTTTTATTTTCTAAAGTGCCTTTCACTGAAAGCTCTGGAGAGCTGTGCTATTTTTGAGCAGGCTCCATTTCAGCTTGACACCAGCCTGGCAACTGGACTGTAAATATTTTATACGGGTGGCCCCTCCTCCTCCTCCTCTGCCTCAGCATCCAGAGGGTTTGTGTCGTCAGAGGTGAGGGCTGGGGAAGGAGACTGAAAGTTTAAAGTTGTTGAGCCTGGCTGTGCTGTTTTAAGGGTTTATTTTCCTCTCCTTTTCATTTTTCAATTCCTTTACATAGGTGAAAAAGGGAGGATGAGTGGGAAATCCCAGGCAAATACAGAGCTTGGCTGTCTCCTCTGTGTCAGCAAATGGTGCCTCTGAGCCAGGAGAGAAAATGAGGTGGGAGAACCACTTCTGACTGATTCCTGACATGACAGGAGGCTGATATATGAATATCACACTTATGTCAGAGGAGGGTTTGACCAGTTGGTAGACGCCGGTTGGTGTCAGAGCTGCTTAACCAGAGCTGACCCAGGCTCCTTGTTCTTCAGAAGATGCTCAGTTGTTAATGGAAATGTGCTCAAATAAGAATTTAAAGCTCTTTCCAACTTGCCCTGTACCTTTGGAAGCTCTAGACCATGTTGTAATATGAGCAACAGTGAGCTTTTAGTTGCAGAGTGGAGCTCCTTGCTGAATTGCAATGCATCTGGCTTTTTTCCCTTACATTTTAAGGCATGGGTATAATGTCAGAGGCAGAGGAAAGCTTTTATCCCAGCAGTGCTTGGAACTCCTCGTGAAATCAAATATCTTGCCTCCTCTCAGAGGAGCCAGAAGGGAAGTTCTGGGATGAATGTGCCACTGCCTTCTCCCACCTGCCAAAAACAGTGTTAAAGGAAAGAAGAAGGGGAAAAAAAAAACCCAATATAATTTAGGATCACCCCAACTCCTGCCTGTGGCTTAGCACATCTCAGCTGTGCAGCTCTGGGATGTTGTCCTCTGCACCCAAATTGTGATCTTGTCAGGATTCCCTGCAGAAGGGAATCACTTGGAGGGGCTGCAGTGACCAGTGAGGCTCTGCAGGAGCAATGGGCTCAGGGCTGCTCTGGGGTCCTGTGATCCTTGGCTGTGGTCACTGCAGTGAGCAGCCTGAGTGGGGAGCAGGCAAGGAGGCTGAGAAATTAGGTAATTTTCAAGCAGCCAGACCAGCGACTGTTACAGTAATTAATTGACTAATTCACTGTACAAACAAGGGCTCTTTAAAGCAAGGAAGAGCCAGTCACATGGGCAGGATCTGTTTTCAGTCAGGAAAACACTTGAAGCATTAGACCCTTGCAGGGGACGTTGGGTGGTTGCAGGAGCTGGTGGCCTGTGGTTCCATTATCCTGGGGGCTCTCTGTGCTCTCCAGCTGCCTGGAGCAGGGCACCCTGTGTCTGGTGACATTGCTGTGCCCAGCACTGTGGGGACATCCCTGTGGGATTTCCAGAGCTGGTCCTGCTGTGGAGGAGATGCCACTCGGTGGTACCCCCAGACCCTGACCTGCTGTGGAGGCTTGGGAAGGGGTTAAATTCCAAATTCCTGTCCTGAGGCAGTGGCACACAAGGTGCAAAAATCTCCTCTCTCAGAGATGACTCTGGAAACGCAGGCTAGTGCAGGGCTGTGGCACAATGCTTTGCTGCCTGGCTCTTTAGGGGATGGGTGGCAAAAGGGAAAAAAAAGCCTTGCTCTTGTATAAAGACAGGTAGAACCAGTGATGGTGGGTCTCATGTATTAAAAGAGTAAAGTGTGGGCATCAGAGGTCCAGACAAACCCCTTGAGATGATGGAGGCTCCTGCCCCAGTGTCAGCCCTCCCCTTCTCCTTGGGCACTGCTTGGCTTCAACCCTTGATTTGTGTTTGTTGCAGGCGCCTGGACAACAACGAGCTGACTGCCATCCCCTCCCTGGGATCTGCTGCTTCCAGCGTCCTCTCCCTGCACCTGTAAGTCACTGCCACCTCCTCTGCCTCTGGGCTCTCTCCGGGGTGGGTTTAGCTGCCTCTCACAGTTTCGTGGGTGTCACACTCATTCCTGCTGACTCCAGATTGTGGGGTTTTTTGGCTTGTTGACACCTTAATTAAGAAACTTCATGTGGAGTAGTGTGATTAGTGTGAGGTTATGTGTTGTGCTTATGGTCAGTGGTAATTTACGTCACTGAATTCCACAGGTTGAATAAAACTTCTTTTTTCTCATCTGTCTTAACCATTAGGTCATACTTGTGCTATTAAATTTTACCTTTTCTTTATTGTGCCTTTTTTTCCCCTGTCCCTGTTCTGATCATTTCTTCTTTCCTCATAAAGCCAGAGACTATTCATATCTTAATCTTTTAGGGAACTCATTCCAGACCTGTTTTTATGGTCTCTTACAACTTGATTTTAACACTTTCTTTTGAGGGAGCAGTGATTGTAAAGTCTGATCTGCAGAAGGTTTGAAGTTCCTAACTTTGGTTGTTTAGATGCCCCATTAGACACTGAGAGCCCTTGTGTACCAGCCACCAAGGCTCTTGGGTCGATGGCGCATCCGATGGGAATAAAATATTAAAATACCAAACTATTTAGTACCTCAAGAGTGTGGATTTCTAAAATTATTTTTGCATGTGTCTGCTTGTAATGTGCACTGAGAAGGAATTCTGCTGAGGTATGCATGATACCTCCCAGGTTCCTGGGAAGTGTTTATAGCTAATAGGGACTCCAGCAAAGTCCATCTGTGTTTTTCCATGGATTTGGTACTTGTTGGGCTGGAAAATGCCTGTGACCACACCACCAGCTGATTGGCCTCTCTTGCTCAAAAGGCTCTGACTTTGAGACAGCCTTGACCTGCTGACTGACTGTGCTGCCACATTTGTGCTGTGCACCAAGGTTTGAAAAAGACCTCCAGAAATCTGATTTATGGATGGAAAGCTTGCCTAGAATTTGCCATCCAGGGATATAATTTTAGGCCCCCCAGATCGGCTTCTCTTTCTCATGAAGTCTATAAATGCTCTGAGTTCCACAAGCCCCTGTTGTTATTTTTGCTATTAATTTAGCCGTTGGCAAAGAACCAAATTGCTGGAGCTTTGGGGTTTTTTATTCCTGAAATGAAATAAGCAGTTTGAAGAGGAGGAATAATGACTGGTGGAAGGCAGTAGATTTACAGCTCCTCTGAAATTTCAGTGGTGCAGAAGGAAGGAGAAGCTACAAAGCCAAATGATAAAAGGATGGTGTTCTGAACAAACCTGCTTAGTATCACTTTCCAGAAATCTGAATTGCTCTCCTCAGCTGCTACACATAAATAACTCTGATAGCAGGATTTGTAATGCTGCTGTCATACTTGTGCAAGAAGGGTCTCTTTGTTTAGCTTGAATTAGAGAATGCCACTTCTTTACCCCCTTGCATTTCCTTTTAATTTTCATCAGAGATAAAAATAACCTGAAAGATGCTTTAAAGTACCTAATTCAATCGATGTTGCTGACTCATATTGGAATGATTTGCTGAGGAAGTGAAGTTTTCTCCATCCTTGGGAGTCTTTAATCAATTGGTTGGCTTCCTAAAAGATGGTCCTTTAGCTCAACCCTAGCTAAATGGGCTTGATAGGCAAATTGGTGGGTAAAGTTATTTAGCCTTGTGTGATGTAAGGAACCAGATTATATTGTCATACTGGTTTCTTCTGGCCTTCCAATCTGTGAAGTAATAATTGGGGAGGCTGCCAAACCAAACCCGGGGTGAAGACTCATAATGAAGACTTGTGTACTGAGAAACTGGTTTATGTTTAAGTGTATAGTGTTACAGTGCATTCTTAATACTAAAGAAAAATAAATACATTTCCTTTTTTTTTTCAGTGTTTAGAAATGTGTGAAGTGTGTTTACCTCACAAACCTCTGAAGCAGATTTTGTATATTGCATGTGGTTAAGTATTTCCAAAGGACTGTTAATGTATTATAAAAGCAAGGGTTGTATATTTGTCACTCAGAACAGCCGTTCTGAATGAGTTCCTTCATCTCCTTACCCTTCCTAAACAGGAGAACACACTTTTTCTCCTTTTGGGGCTGGCAGAAAGAATGCTGCTGAACTAAAATGTCCTATAAGGCGTGTGTTTGTTTGTTTTGCTTTTTTGGGTGTGTTTTTTTGTTTTTTGGTGTTTTTTTGTTTTTTTTTTTAAATGAGCTTTGCTTTGTGTTCTCTGCTTTTGGGCTTTCCATACCTATATCCATCACCCAAAACTTGCCTGATTCCATACGTGTGAGGACCACAGGCCAGTTAAGTATTTATGGCAGCATGTGAGAATCTGTTGAAGAGAGAATTCTCAAAGCTCTCTGCAAGCCTTTGGATGTCCCAGGCTGCAGATAGATGCAGACATAACATATGTACCAAAAATGCTTTGTCCTAATATACTGCCATGAAGTTTGGTTCAGTTTAGTTATTCCTCGAAGAATCAGTTTGTTTGCCTTGCACGTTGAAAATATTGCCAAAGTCGTTCATTTCAGCAAGAGCGAACATAAGGGACTTGATAAGGCTTTTAATAGAACAGAAGGGAAAAATAATCTATGTAGGGGTTACCAAATAAAGACAGACATTAAATGCAAACATCTGTTAGTGCAAACAAAAGCTGGAAAATTCAGCTGGGAAGGGGAGAGACTGAATCTGGATTCATTCCGAAATGACATTGGAATAGCTGAGAGGAGAACCTTGCCTGAAATTCCCACAGCATTTGTAATTTAGTTACAGTTCCTAGACTCGGACATTTGGGAGTTGATGGCAGGATGTTTTCACTGACATGCCCTTGGCTGAGGATTTCCCATCCCAGTGCAGCTACAGTGTGTTAACTCTGAAGGCTCTCCAGAAGACCCTGTTACCTGATCTAGTGGGGAAAGGGATGATGGAAGAAACCATTTATTTGCAGAACTTAGTCTGTTTATATCCAACTTCCTCACTAACTTGCAGGGAAGAACTCTCAGGCTTGCCAGGGTAAAGCAGCTGCAATCAGCCCTGCACTGCTCTGTTTTTATGGGTTTCCTACAAACCCCTGAGCAGGCACAAGCTCAGCCCTTACTCTGGGGCCTGTCTTCTCTGCTGCTGCATGTACCTGCATGTGGGTAGCTGCATCCTGGAGGGGTTTGGGGCATTTGGACAAGGATGATGGAGGTGGATCCTGCCCTGGCTCCAAGCCCGATTCAGTCAGCATCCTCTGACACAGGCTGCTGGGCAGCTGGAGGGCTCAGTGGAGAGTGCTAACCAGACCTTGGGGGCAAGCCTGGTCTGCCACATCCTTAGCTGGCTGGGAACTGAGGAATTTAACAGATTAAGCACTCAAAAATAACTTTCATTTCTTTCACTGGAAGTCTTTTAAGCCTCCAGCCACTTAGGAACAAAGGGGACAGTGACCCACAGCAGTCAGCTCTGTGTTAGCAACAGGCAGAGAGCTATTTGAGATGCTTTAGCCCCATCATCTTGCCCTGCATAAGCATAGACAACAAGGAACTCAGAGCAGGGATTTTTAGAGCAAAAGGGTGTGAAATAGGATTAGCTGATTCACAAGAAGATGCAGTGACACTGCAGTGTATTTACTTGGGAAAGTGAAATCAATAAGACTACTCTGCTGCCAAACTGAGCAGAAAAGTCTCTTGAAGAAAATCAATCTTCTTTACAGACTCATTAATGTAAAGATCAATTCACATTGAACTGTAATTAAACAGAGAGCTAATAGGAGAAGGGTAAGTGATCTACTGTGCCCCAGGCAAAATATATCTTGTAAAATTTGAAAACTAAATACATGGAGATTTGGAAACTGGGAATGACAGGGAACATGCTAGGGCTGCTTGGAAAAGGGCTGATGAGCTCAGGTGCTGGTTGGGGCAGCATGATCCTCGTGGAAGGAGGGTACTCTATGCTGTTCCAGCTGGATGTTAAGTAAGACAGGTCAAAGACTTCAGCCAGCCTCTTCCATTTGACTGGCATGGTTTCTTGCAGAGCTTTTCCTCTTTAGTGCTGGGAATTTCATTATGATTCTGGTTAAATTAGCCACACTGTTAAGATTGTGACCCTTGTTTCTTGTCTAACTTTGATTTTCTTTGACTCTCGTTAGACCTTTTCTACTAGATTAAAATTGACTGGTGTTGGAGGTCCATAATGTGACAGAATCAGGATCACAGTATTGAGCTGTTGCCTCATTCTTTCACTGTGAAGGCTTGGGAAAGCTGCTGTTATTTTAGTGCTGTTTGAACTGCTTCACTTGTGTTGTCAGATGGGTTTGCAGAGACTCTTTCTGAAAACCCATGTGGTCCTTTGAGCTGCTGTTTTGCTTCCACCCAGGACAAAGGTGTCTTGCTTTGTGAACCGAAACACCGCAAGCAGTTTGTGCTCTGCTGCTCTGAGTGGGATCTCAGAAATGCACTTTTCCTTTTTGCAGGATTTCCCAGGAGCTGGGGTGGTGGGGTTGAGGTCTGTGACTTCACTTTATCTTTTTTTTTTTTTTTTTTTATCAAGTTAAGATAAAAGATAAGCTGAACTGCAGCTGTGTCCATGGCAGCCTCTCAGGGTGACCCCTGTGAGAGGGAAGAGCCCAAAGCTGCTGCCATCTGTGCAGAGCACAGCTCAAGCCTGAGCTGGTCCCTACACGAGGTGTGAGCTCACTTTGTGTTCCTGGCTAGGCCAGAGTCAAACCTCTGTGTGTAGGCGGTGTTGAGAGCTGGGGAGTTTGGCTTGCAGGAGGAATGAGGTCTGAGCTAACACAGACAGGACAGACGTAGCCTTGGAGGCCATTTGTGGCCTGGGATCCTGCTGTGCTAATTGCTGTACAAACAGAACAACTGCCTTGACCCCCAAGGGGTTTAATCTGCAAGTCATCTTTGCTGGAGTTAAAAAGGGATGATCTAACAATTAGAAATAAGGAGACTACTCTGTTAATTCCATCTGGGTCGCAGGGAGAGGTTTTGTGCTCCTAAGCACAAAATGCAGATGACTCAGGCGGGGTCTGGTTGAAGTCAGCAGGCTCTTGCCTGTGTGCAGGACGTGCCTGGGGCAGCTCAGAAAACCACGCTGCCTGCCACTCTTCCTCCTTACTGGCCCAAAGAAAACTTTCTCTGGGAGCTAAGGCAAAGTGGTGTAGGCTGTGTGGGTACATAAGTGGGAGCAGATCGACCCCAGCCCCTGTTTGCATCACCTACACGTGTAATGTCTGCGGGGGCCAGTTCTCCTGTGTTTGCTTAGGCAGTTCCCTTTGGAGGAGGAGGAAGCTGCTTTTTAGGAGTTTGGTCCATACTACAGGCTATACTGCTGAGCTTCTGGGTTTGAATGTGAAATATATTAATATGGAAAGGGAAAATTAAAAGAATGCTGACAGTCAGGCTGTTCAGTGTGCAGCAATGTACAGGCACGAGATATTCTGAAACCCACCTCTCAGGTTTGTTTTGCTCAGAGTTCATGTTAAGGCTCTGCTGTGTAAAGTCTGCAAGTTTTTGGGGCCAAAGACTGCAGGAGCCTTTCTCAGTGGAGGAAACTCTCATTAATCATGTGCTCCCAAGCACCAGAAGAGATGCTGTTTTGACTTTTCTTTTGGGCTGTTGGAACTGTTCTAATCATTTGCATGTCCTCTTTGAGCTTTTAGATATAACATGAGTGCATGGAAATGGCAAAGGATCTGAGGCTATTCCAGGGAAATGAGTAATCATTTCTTCCAGAAAAGCAACAGCAGTAAAGCACACAGTTATCAGACTCAACAAAAGAGCATCAGAAAGTAATCTGGGCACATACAGCAGAGTGTAAAAATTGGCCAGAGGATAAAGGTAGTGAAAGTTGGTGGCAGCTCATGAAATATCAGTTAGCCCTGGAGGCTGCTCTATTCTGTGTTTAATAACAAGGATAAGCATTTTGTGCAGCCGTGGCAGCTTCTTCAGTGAGTAGAGAATTGGTTTGAGCAAGGCCAGCTCTGCTCTGGCATCCATGTGCTGCTTTGCAGACCGTGCTGGGTTAGTTTGTGTCTGGAGGAAGGAGAGGGCACCTGTGGTCCTGTGGGATCCGAGCTGGAGAGCATCTACCTCAGGGCAGATGGAGCTCCTGGATATAAAGCATCTCCAAGGGCAGGTTTTATGTATTTTATCTGCAATGCACAAAGTGATTTCCAAGTTCTGTCCCTCTCCAGATCAAGCCTACATCAGTTATTAGGGTCATTTGCAGCCGTGATCTTTTGTTAAGGTCAGTATGAAAAATAGTTTCATATTTGAGCCTTAGAATAGCCCAAACTTGCTACTATTAATATCTGTGGTAGATTGACTGTCTCATTTAATGGCGTATGGCAAATAAAGCACACGTCTACAAAAGCAATTCCTTTGTTACTCTTCACAGACCAAGCAGATTTTAAATATAAATAACTTGCTGAGCTGAAAGTTTTTTTAACATATTGGAGTTTCCTGCCTAAAAACTGCTGGCAATGGCAATTAAGTTTGTTCAGAGGTGAGTAAAAGTGAAATTGAAGCTACAGTAAAAGCAAGTTGAATTATTTCAGGGTGAAATTCTCTCTCCACTTTCTTCTCTGAAAGCTTGGCCAATTCAGTTTTTTAACAAAATTGCACAATATCAGGAAGCTCTCAGTTTGTGTTCCCAGTTCCCTACTGAGACTGACCAGTTAGTCCTCAGTTAACCTGGCTGTATCCTGGTGCTTGCTCAGAGCATGAAATAGATGCCCAGAGAGGAGTAAGAACAGGGGTGGAGGTAGAATTTTGGGGGTTAAGTTGGGTGGCATAAAACACTGGCACCATTAGGAATAGTAGGTAAAGAAAATGTTCATTTGAATGTGATCCTTCTATGTGCAGGTTGTAAGAGATTAGCAAAAAAGTCCATAGAAAGCTCATTTCTAACTGAATAAAAGCCAGCTATGTGTTGGATTTTCTCTTATTTTTAACCCATGTCAAATTGCCCAATTAATTGCAGAAGCGAACAATAGAGATCATGTCAAAAGTGATTATCTTGCAAAAGCAGCCCTGCTGGGGGGTGTGCAGTGTGGAAAATGTGATTGCTGGTTAAGATAGATGAGAAAGTGATCTGTCACACCTTCAGATGTGAGTGATCTGAAGTGATCACTTGAGAGGCCACCCTCCCTTACGTTTGTGTGCATAACTCCTGCTTGTTAACAGGAATTCCACATGAATATTGATTGGGAATAAGTGGTTGGGTGAGTACACGTTCTGCCTGTCAAACCATTTAATGTTCAATTGCACATCAGGGAAAATAGCAAAGGTAGCTGGAAAATGAAACAGGAGTGCAGGGCTGCCTGAGTGAAAAGGCAACTGTGTTAGTGGTCAGATCTGAGCAGATAAAAGTGAGTTGGGGAGAGGTAGAATTAAGAGTTGATGACAAAAGAAAGGGTCTATAAAATGGTTTATGGATTTTAGAATTAAATATCATTTCCTGTCCAGTCCATCTACTGCAGATCACGCACTGTGCAAGCAGTAGCTGAACAGGGTGGTGATTAGTATAAGCAATGAGGCCAAGGGATTGGACTTTCTGTAAACCCTCAGGTGCCCTGGAAAAGGAACACCTTTTGGTGATCTTACCAAGATATTTTTTGCCCTCAAGGTTGTTTTCTTGAGAGAGCAGTCATCTTTTTCAAAATAGGAGGAACTGAAGAAGTAAATGGTCTTACTAAAGAAGCTTGAAAAACTTATTGGCTTAAGTGTTGGTGAATGCTTACACTTGACTTTACAAGATCTTTACCAGGGAAGCTTGAACAGCCAGTCTGCCTTTGCACAGAGGCAGTTCTAATCTAAACCCCAAATTTACTTTTCCCTGGATGTTTTGACACCTTATTCTGAGGTTTCCCAGAGCCACCTTTCCTACTTGATGAGCTCCATTAGTAAACAGAGTGCCTGGTCTTGTGAAGAGCAGCTCTTTTCTTTGCTAACTGCTTTTCCACACTGGGGCTATTCCTTCTTGCAGGCTGAGCAGTGTGAGCAGAGCTCAGTGAAGTCTGCCCAGAGGCAATCCCTGTTCCTGTGACCTTGCTGACAAGACAGATAAGCCCTTTCAACAGAGCACAAGTGTGTGTCATGTTGGAGCAGACAGAACGCCAGCCTATCTACATCTCTCAAGTGTTAACAGGAGTTTGACTGGCCAGTCAAAATGTGTTTCTTCAAATGCTGCCTTTTTCAAGAGGCAGGTCTTTTAGCAGCTTCTGCTGCAAGTTCCATGAGACAGAGGGTTTGGTGGTCTGGAAGATGAATTCAAGTGTATTGTCCTTTCTTTACCTCCCTTATCATCAGGGTTGTTAAATCCACCTGTTTTCTTATCAAAGGTGGAAACCCCCTGTGTCACACTGTGGCTTAGAGACACACACAGTGTGTGCTATCAAGAAGTCTGCTTGCAGTTTTAATTTGGATTAAAATTGCAGCATTATGGTTTGCACTTGAATTGCTTCTCTGCTTGTGTTATTTTCCCCTCCTCACTCCCATGGAGAGACAAAAGCAAAACAAAACCACCCACAAAACACATGCACTCTCTAGGCTGCGATGGATCTTATTTACTTTGATCATGTATTACACAGAGAGAAACTAAAATCAGAATCAGGATTTAAGGATAACAGTGCTTTCATGCCCTGTGCTTTTGGACCTTCTTGGCTTTCAAATGAAAATGCCATCCTTGATGATTAGAAGCGTAAAACTTGCACGCAGTGAAATGAAAGGAAGCTGCTGTCTTTGCTCCAGCCCCTGCTCTGTGCTAGTTCAGTTGACATCTGGGCTGGATCTGATTTTTAGATGTCTGTTCTTCCTTATCACAAACCTGACCCATCTCTGAGGCCAGTGATAAGGTGAGGAGTTTGGCAGCAGCCCTGACAAGGGCACTGTGCAGGTGTGGGGCTGTGGAGAGCAGGAACTCATCAGAGCAGCAAACTGGTAGGGTGAAGCTGGCCTCTTTCCTGGCTTCAAGGAGTTGCTTGCACATTTAATTTGTGACAGAAAATTGATTTTGGCTGGCATGTATCAGCGGCAGAAGAAAGCCCTTGAGGGAGAAGCACAAGAGGAAAAGCCAGTGGCAGAGCAAGAGAGTAGCAGACCAAAGATACGAGATGTGGAACATGGAAACACTGACCTGACTGTCATCTGCCAGCAACTGAATGACCCCTTTCAAATACTGATGGAGCCCTTCCTTCAAAGAGGCTCTGCTGAGCTTCATGACCCCATTCAGACAGCTGGTGCAGAGCCCTGTGGTTTCCTGCATTCTTGTATGAAAACTGCCATTTACCTTATATGACTCTTTTCCTTCTATTCCCATAGGACAATTCTCCTCCTTAGCAGAGTTCAGCACTCAGAAGAGGCTCTCCCGTCCTTTGCAGCCTTTTTCAGTGCTTGCTCCAGATGGAGGTCAGGGAATGTGAGAAGTGACAGGAGCAGTGGTTTGGACAGAGAACTGGAGAAGGGGGTGAAAGGCTAGTACAGCTCTGAGTGCTTGCAGACTGCCCCTTTCAAAACCAGCAGTGATGGTGCTCAGAGGCTTAGAGATCCTGTCCTTCTCTTGTGCCTTTGGCCAAACTGCATCACAGGTTGGGCAGCCCCTGCTGAAGATACCTGGCCCCAACCCCTGCAGGTGCATCCTCCATTGAGGGATGCACTCAGGGCTCTGCAGATAATCACTGACATGGTTTGGGGCCATGAGGTTGTGCTCTGGTACTGAGTTCAGGAAAGTTCAGGGAGGCTTGTTATAGAGAAGCTGTGCCAGACAATGAGAGATGCTTTGCAATGCCTGTTTAATGGATCTGTGCCCTTTGTGAATACATCACTTTAAAAGCTGCTGCAGAGCACAATCTTGATGAAACATCCAGTGTAACCAGAAGAGAGCTGGTCCTCTTAGAGCCACCCAGTTGCTGATGGGGGGGATTGTGCCCATAACAGAGACTGTCTTGTCTTCAGGACTCTTAATTTGCTTTGATGTCATAGCAGGTTGTGTAATCTGCTGAAGAGATAAGACAGCCTCTGTTTTAAAGATGACTAACTTCTAATCCTGCCCGTCCCACACATTTTGTTCTCTTAATGAAATGAAATGCTGAAGGCTTAGGAAGTTGTATGTTGCAAAAAATACCCAAAATCATATGGTGGCAAGTCAAAGTCCAGTGAAAGGAAGTGCAGATCAAAGTGAGGGAGAGAGCTTCAAAAAATGACATGACTTACCTCAGTGGATCTAGCACACAGCATAAGGTCATGCAAGAAGTCAGAAAGTTTACATAAACAGTGCTAGTGCAGAAATATTCAAAGAGAATCTGTATCTCACCGGGCATGTGGTGGTTTTGGGTACAATAGAAAAAAGGCTTTCCTTCATGCAGTTCATACTTAACCCAACAAAACCTACTAATGATTGTTCATCAGATCCAGGCCTTTGCTTGTGTCCAGCTGCTATGAAAGATTCTAAAGAGAATGCTCTGCCTTATGGAAGAGCTGTGAGTGTGCCTGGCAGCAGGATAACATCTGCCCATGGTTGGGTACCCGGGGCACAAGGATGCTCTGGGGCCACGGGGAGTGCACAGGGTCAGTGTTTGCAGTCCGTCAGTGGGAGAGGCAGATGAGCTTGGTCCTGTGAGTGGCCCCAGAGTAACCTTTAACAGACGGTGAAAACATAGCCCCTGGGTCACACTGGGCTCACATGAATAGCCCTCTTGACTGCAGTGGGTGAGTAAGAGTTTGCTTGTGGGAAGAGAGTTCACAGCACAGCCCTCTGCAGGTGGCAGCTGCTCCCAGGCCCAAAGGGGTGAATTAGCAAATCTCATCTCCCAGACTGATTTCTGCCTCCAAACATCCGTGACCTGGAACAGAGACACAGTAGCTTCACTGTGAAAGGTTGCATTTTTTTTTCCATCCCCTCCATCTTCAAAAAACCTCCAAAACCCAGGTTGTTTTATCACCCCCCTGTCTTATCCCAGCTGTATGTAGCTGGGGGTAGTTTGCTTCGTGATTCTCATTCTAAACCACAAAACAGGGTGAGAACATGACCTGATAAATAAAAGCCCCCTGGAATATATCTGTTTTGAAGCTGATGTACAGCAGATGAAGAAACTGTCTTCAGATTTTCTGCTGTAGTTAGCAGAATGGAATAGATCCATCAGCTTGTTCCTGCATTATTCCTATATATGATTTTAAGTGAAAAACAGTGTAAAATGCTCATGGAATTTGTTTACTGCATCTTAGGCCTTTTTCTGAAGGAGTGCTAGGGAGAGGGAAGACCTGACTTACGGTCTTAGAGCATATAAACCTTTAAGGGAAAATTCAGATATCCATAAAAAAATACGCAAGTGGCTTTTTTCAGTGGTTTGGGATTTTGTGGTTTTTTTTTTTTTTTTTTTTTTTTTTTTGGGGCTTTTTTGAGGGTGCTGTTTTTTGGTTTCTTAGGTTGGCTTGTTTTGTGTGGCTGACCCTAAAAAGCAGTGGCTGCCTGGCCTGCCACTGCTCTGCTCTTGTTGTGTGTGCAGCCAGCACCTGAACAAACAGAGCTGTATCTGTGACAGCCTGGGAATCCGCCAGGATTCCTCAGGGAAGGAGTGATTCAGAGCATCTGAGAAAAGTGGGGGCTGCTTCCATGCATCCTTGCTTCCTGTCCAAACAGCAACCCATCAGCCTTTCTCTGAAAGGACAGTGGGGCAGTTCCCATATCCAAATACCGTTTTTGCGTTGGATAAAAATACACATTCTTGTGACAGTACAAAATCTTGTGCCTCATGGATTATTCTGGAAAGGCTGATATGACAGGGCAAAGTGTCAGACAACTAGTGGGGCTTTCCAGAGCACTTGGGAAGTGTGAGGGCTCATGCACATCCAGGCAGTTCAGTTTTTCTGGGAAGGTCTCATGTGAAGAGCTGGAGGATGGCGTGACACAGACTTCCAGCGTGTCACCTGCATGTTTACTTCATCTTCAGCTGCAGGGATGGCTTCACTCAACTCCAAGACATTTCACAAGTTACAGGAGAGAAGAAAAGGCTTTTTGAAATAAGTCTTTGGAAGTAAAATTTGTGAGTAAAATGTTAAAAACCATGTAAGAAGTTCTACACTGATAAGTTGTTTGAACTTTGAGTCAAAGCTGATGTGCAGGTCCCAGTGATATTCTTCCCCTTCTTCCCATATGTTAATAAAAATTGCTTAGGAGATCTTTGGTTATTAAGTGTAAGAAGGTGAGCAGGAAAACCAGAAACATTTATGTTACTGCTGTCATAAACACAAATTCATCTTCCAGATTATCAGTTACTCTTCTTGCCTTGTTAGGAAAATTACCCAGGCATTGCACCCTACTCCGAAACCATGATTTTATTTAATTTTTTTTGTGTTTGTGTGGCGAGTGACAGGCTAAAATCAAATAGCGAATCATTTTAGGTGGAAGCTTAGGAACCCATGTCTTTGATCTTCAGTGCTTCTAGAAGGAGCAGTGCTGGATCTCCATCTCCTGTGGGCTGAGGAGGAGGAGGGCAGGTAGTTCCAGGCGTGTGTTAGTCACAGTGTGTGTGATCCATCTCTGGTTATGCTGCCTTTGATCCCCCTCCCTCTGCAGGGCCAGTCTCTGACACCAAACCTTGCCTGTCCTTCAGTAGCAAACCCCATAACTCTTTCTGGCTCCAGCGTTTGGTTTCTTCCATACTTTGTCAGGATGGAAATACTAACCAAACCCTGAACTTTTTAAGTCTCTCTCTTTCTAGTCCTGTGATCTCCCTCGTACGCTAATTTTGAAAATGTGCTGGCATATTAATAGAGCCCTGCCCGAGGTGCAGAGCCCCTCTTTAGAAGCTCGATTTTATTTTTGATGCCTATAACAGGTGCTGGTTTAATAGGTTTGCTGTATTACAGCTTTCCTTTTTCTCTGGTGAGCCTGGCCAGATCTGTAAGCTGACACTACATGAAGGCCAGGCATGTGACTTCTCCCTGCCTTTAGCCTCGCTTCACACTCAGCATTTACACTGCAGATCCCAGCAGCTACAGCAGCCTTAATTCGAGCTTTGTCTGAAGCGGGAGGGTTTGTGCTGATTGTATTTAAATCAGCCCAAGCAAAGCCCCTGGTGCATTCCTGTCTGAGGGTCTGCTTGCTTTGATTTTCCGCTGTCAGCTTTGGAGTGGGCAGCTGCTGGGGGCAGTGAACGTGGCTCAAACAACAAAGGAACGTGTTTGTGCTGCTCTTTGCCTCCATTTCACACGAGGAGTTGGGAGCTGAGGTTTAAATTAAACCGAGTGGTGTTCTCCTTGCTTGCTGCAAAGAGGAAGGTGAATTCTTCCCCTATTAGGTCTGGTGGAAAATGTTTCACAGCCTGTTTATCAAATAAATATTCACAAAGACGCTTCGAATGAGGAAACGCACCGGGATTAAAGTGTAACTTTACCTCTAAAATACAAGCTGAGATTCCTGGAAACGCTGCAAGCCTTTGACTTTGCGCCACCTGTTATTTTCCTGCCACCCCCTTCAGCTCCCTCCCGAGTCGGAGCAGACCCAAACACGCTTTGGCTTCGCTGGAACGTTCTGCTTGTTTTCCTCCGCCACACGTTTGTTTCCTCATGGGCTCCTCTCGGGCTTGGTTCAGCAAAGAGCTGGCTGAGGTTCATCCCAATCTCCTGTGAGCCCCAGGGGTCTGTCCGAGGGCGGTGCAGAGTGCAGGGGCTGAGAGGTTGGGCTGCCTGGGGGTGCTGGACCAGGATTTGGGCAGGTTAAACTAAAGGGCTGGAGGGTGGATCCGCCCAGCTCTGCTCTCCTCTGGGCTGGTGCTGACCCCAGGGTGAAGAAGTTCCTGAACAAGTGCCATGTGTGCGGAGAGTGTAAAAGGGATCGCTGCTGACTCTGAGTTACCTTGGCTTGGCACAGAGGTGTTCGTTCCAGTCTGCGTTTGCTGCAGATGAGGTGTCTCTGGGAATGATGTTGGGTATGAGCTTGGAAGCTCAGTTGTTTTAGCCAGGTCCTCCCATATTCATAAACAAACCTAAATGGACTTGGACGGGCGCCTTAGTTCCTGTGATTTCTTTCTCACTTGAGCTGCTTTCACTCCGGATTTTTAGTCCTCAGCAAAGGCTGCATCATCCTAGCTGGATAGTCCTTTTCCATGCACTTTGGGAAGCCAGAGGTAGAGAGGGGTTAAGGAACTTGCCCAAGGCAGAGGAGTCGGTGCCAGAGCTGGGAATAGAAACCCAGAGACTTGGCTCCCACTCCCAGCTCTAATTGCACAATCTCACATTGGAGCCCTGTCATTGTATACTCTTGAGGTAACACTGGTTGAAGTGAGGCGGGGAAAGCTGTTTCCAGACTGTGATACCTAAGGAGTGGGGAGAGGAAAGGATACCTGGAGGTGTTGGTTGTGCAAGCACCAGTTATTTGTGCTTTAACGCCTGGTTTCGGCAGCTGGTACTAAAATCTGATCATTTGAAGCCGACCCAGTGTGAAGTGGTTGGGAAAAATCCAGCCCTTTTCCAGTCAGTGATAAAGGGGAGAGGCAAATTTGTAACATCCCTGTTTTGTTTTTTTTTTTCCTGTAAAACTCCCTTGCGATGAACAGGGGAGCGAAGGCAGGAGAGCTGAGAGGATCCAAGCAGTAACAGTAAGGGTTAAATCACACTTGGGCTCTTACCAAAAGAATGAAAAATAAATTGTAATCAAGCTAGCGAAAGGTTTGGGCTCTGTAGCCTTCATATCACATGCTGTGTATAGGAGAAGTCGCAGGCTTTGTTTGAAGTGCAGTGCTTTGAGAGGCTGCAGTGCTTTGCAGGGAACTGTCTGACATTCCCCAGCTGGGGCTGGCCCGAGATGGTGTTTGGAGCTGAGAGTTACATTTGGAGTCAGCCCATGTTTGAAGGAGACTGGGAGAGAAACCAGCCAGTTTTTCTGCCTGTGTAAAATAATGCATCCATCCCATCTGCCAGCTGCAGCACATGAAAAGCCAGAGGCGAACAGACAGAAGTCACCTGGAAACTGTGAACATGGCTCAAACAAAATAGTTCTTTCCTGTCCTTTTCTTCCCTTCTTCGACTCTGTCTTCTGGGATGGGTTGGGAGATCTGGCAGGCAGGCAGAGTGGATATATGTTGAGCAACCAAAGCACAAAAATATTAATACTCCAAAAAAGAAAAAAAAAAAAACCAAAAAATATTGGCTTCTGAAGAGCATTTCATGTCCAAATTCACTCTGTGCTCTCAGTCCCTTGCAGACTTCACTGCCCTGTGCAGGGATCGTCAGGTGATTTATGGATTCTCCACGTTCGTTTGTACAAGCCTTCATTTCCTGTTAATTTACAGCCAGATTCATCTCAGCCATCACAGCTTAGATGAGATCAGAGCTGAACTTGCAGCCCCTGCTTCAGGAGAGCTCCAGAAAACGTGCTCGTGGTTTGCTTCCACTTATGCCTGTGTTGAGGTACTTTCCTGAATCAGGCTTGGACACACATTTAATGGGCACTCTTCTTTTGAGGAGGAAAAAAAGATTAAAATTTCTGAACCTTGTGATTCTACTAATTGAGTTAATTGAAAAAAAAACCCCGAGCCAAACCAGAAAAAAAAAACCCAAAAAACAAACTAGTTGTAGGGGGAAAGAAGTTCCCCTTGTCCATGTGTTTAGTTAATGGAGGTCACAAAATTCTGAGTATAGTGATTTTTCCTGTATTTTGGTCTCACTATACTATAAATTCAGTGTACCTCTGACCTACTAGGTGCATGGATATGAAATTCAGACTTTATTCCCAGCTGTAAGTGAATATTGGTCTTTTGGATAGCAGCCACGTTATTACCTTTGAAACAGTTGTGGTTATGGAGACCTGTGTGCAGGTAACCCATGGAATAACCAGTTTGGAGACAGAAATTATGACTTTCCTTTGATTTTTCTTGACACCTTGTTGCATTGTATTAGCAGCACACTGCTATAGTGCTGTAAAATTTGTCCTTAATGTTTTCTGAGCCTGCCCTGAATTAATTATCATCTGAACTCTTCAGTCAAAGTAGTGTTTCTGTGCCTGTTTCCCCAGCGTTAAGCAAGGGCCATGTGCTGGCTGTTTAAAGGGTGAGTCTCCCAAAAGCAGATTGTTCTGGGGCTGCAGATTTTGCACTCTTCCTGTTGTGGGCACCAGCAAATGTTGTGGTGAAACAATCTGGTTTTAATAACAGGGAGGATATAGGAGCAGGTCCCTTGCCATGTGCTGCTGGCATTTTCTGTCAAAAGGGAGGAGGTTTTCTTCAAAAGGGGCTTGTCTGAACCCCTGGGAGAGCCTTTAAATGGGGGTGAGGCTGGAGAAGATGGGCTCCTAAACAGCTGTAAGCTTCAGTGCCCAAAAAGCTGTGTCAGACATCCCTCAGTTTCTTGTTAGAAAAAGCTGATGCTTTGTCAGGGGAGCTGGGACTTGCATTCAGGAGTGCTTTCACTGGCTGCTCGCCCCTCCTCTGCTCACCCAGTAGGTATCTGGATGGATTGAGGCACAGGACTTGTCTGAACTCTCTTTACTATCTCTTATTATTCAGCAAGTTCCCGAGTGTCTGGTGAGCGTCTCTGTTTGGAGTGCCTCACTCACAGCCTTGCCAGTAATATCAGTGACTGGTCTAAATTCACATCAGGCATGTGCTCTGCCTCTTGTGACTAATGCACAATGTATTTTTTTTAAATTGATTACTGTTCTCTACTGACTCAGGCCAGAAAGGAGTCAGAGGAAAGGACTCAGTGGGGGGAGTGATTTTTAGACCTTGTTGAGTACAGATGAAGTCTAAAGGTATTTAACTGTTTGTGGGCAGTTGGTGGGACTTTCACTAAAGAAAAATCTTAGATTGAATCCCTCAGGCTGTCCTGGCAAGGCAGCAAACACAGATCAGTGCAGGATCTGATCCTGTGGCTGGTGCTTGGGCAGGCACTGGCACTGCAGAGTTGTCCCAATCCCACAGTGGGACAAAAGTAACAAAAGATAAGGAAACGCCTGCAAGAACATTTGCCAGCCTTCTTATTTCTGTGTGTTAAAAATCATCGTAACACGATGCGAAGCTGGGAATTTTCAGAAGAATCGTTAGGAAATAAGAATGTTATGTAACTTCTGTTGAGTTTGTATTTACTTATTTGTTTCCTTCTCTGAAAGACACATTCTTGGCAGGTTGGTTAAGCCACTGATCTCCACTCTTTGCCTTCGGGATTCAAAAACAGCCCTGTAGTCCATCCATGTAGCAAATCCAGTTTGGAAGTGCAGGCTTGTAGGCAAGCCCAGATTAATGGAACTGATGAGTGGAGTCAAGAGTTCTGTAGAAGGGAAAAAGTGTCTGGAAGCCTGCAGATACCTGTGAGCTGGTCTCCAGCCAGAGGAGCAGCAAGGGGATTAGGGAATGTCTCTCTGGAATGGGTTTCTCCTCAGGCAGCTGTTGAAAAGCCACCGTAACTCTTGAGTGCACAAACTCAGGGCCAGCCTGCTGCAGCCTCGGATATTCTTTCTGTTTTTCTGAGAGAACTAAATCGTCTCTTTCCCTGCTCCTGGCTGTTTCAGGCATCACAACAGGATCCGCAGCATTGAAGGCAGTCGACTGCAGCCCTACGTTACCCTGGAAACCTTGGACCTGAGCTTCAATGACATCACGGAAATCCGAAACGGCTGCTTTCCACAGGGACTGCACATAAAGGAGCTGTGAGTTTTTCTTCTTGGGAACTGCTTTTGTTGAGTTACCACAGCAGAGAGAAGGGCCTCAAACCTTTAAAAAAAAAAAGTAGTGAACATAAGGAGTGTGGGATTGTTTGTCGGGATTTTAAGGGCAAAGGAAAGTAAGAAGGCAGCACGTTGTCACTGTTGTTCAGGTTGTTTTTTGAGTGCTGTTTAAATTTTGATGTCGTTATAAAGCATGCAGATTATTATTAATTGTGTTGCAAAGAAAAGATATCTTTCAGATATCCTACATCCTTCGTGTGTGGGTGTCTTTACAACTGCAAACCCATGTGCATCTAGAAGAGTGGAGAGAGAACAGCTATTTCATCATTAAAGTGGCTTTCTGAACATTGAGAACAGAAATGTCTCTGATTATTTGAAGAAAATGGGGTCAAGCAGTGATTAACACCTTCCCAACAGGATGTTTGCCTATTCAGAGAATAGAGTTTACACCAAAGTTTGTGTTCCTGGTTGCGTGAGGGTGTAAGAGAGTGGTGTGATTGATGTTTGCCTGTTGTCCTGCAGAAACAGCCCCCTGTAGCTACAGACAAGGATCCAAATAAAAAAGACCCCTGGGACAGATACTGAGAGGAAAATGGGGAATGAATAGCATCATCCTGCACTGGAATAGTCTCCAGTTTCTGGCTTCCACTCCTGACTGCCTTGTTCAAGTAGGAGGATGTCAGGGAGCTCTTTGGAAGTGCCCAGCAATTCTCCACATTCATCACAGGCTCTGGGAAAGGCCCTGTGCCCTTGCTGCAGCCAGAAATTCAGCTGGTTTGACGCCATCTCTGCAGTTTCACCAGCTTGTCTGGAGACTCAGCTAAACCCTGATAAAAGGTGATTTCTGGCAGAACCGTTCATTTTTCTGCTGTGATTTATTGCAGCTACCTGGGGAGCAACAGAATCAGCACCCTGGAGCCTGGTGCTTTTGATAGTCTGTCACGGTCCCTGCTAACACTGCGTCTGAGCAAAAACAGGATCACTCAGCTTCCTGTCAAGGCCTTCAGGCTGCCCAGGCTAATACAACTGTGAGTACAAATGCCCACTTTAATTAAGCTCGGCCACACTTGATGGAGATAAAATGACCCTGGGGGTATTGCACACTAAATGTCACCCTTCCTCACCTACTATCTATGAAATGTAGAATTTGCTGTGCAGGAATCCTCTGCCAGCTCCTAGGAAGACACACTGGGGGAGAGTCCTTCTTGTCTCCTAACTCTTGGCTTTTCAGGCCATTATTTGGATCAGCTGGGGAAGGAGGAATGCTGCAGCAATCAGCATCTTTGCACTTGACAGAGTGAGACAAATCCATTCCCTTACAAGATGCTGGTGACTGTGGTGCAAGAAAGGTTTGCAAGACATTTCTGTTGAGAGTGACAGACCTCAGCTGCCATGTTAGTGTTTCAAGGCCACACAGGTATCTTTATGTGGCAATAAAAAAAGCAGTGAGGGGAGGTTGTTAAACTGCGAGGTGATATTTGGGCAGAGAAAGTTGCAGCTCAGATGAGTTAACACACACACACAGAGTTGTTGTTTCTGCCTGCATGGGGACAGGCAGACATCTGCAGCTATAAACATGCTTTATGTCCAAAGGTAGCCCTTTTTGGACATAAAGCATGTTCTCCAACCCTCCAAAAGGTTGGAGAATGAGTCCTGCCTAAGACTCCATGCAGCCTTTTATCAGATTTGATAGGCAGAAGGTTCACCTCTGTTAGTTAACATAAAGTCCACAAATGCTGTTAGAACTTGCACCTCTAAGTGTCAACCTCTTGACTGCGAGACAAATCCTCAAGCCAGCCTGTGCATTTGTGTTTGTATACATGCAGGATTTACAGCCAGTTTGGGATGGGATAGGGGAACACACCAGCATATGCATCTGAAAAGTCTGTTTTCTCTCAGTTGGAAGTTACTGTCCATTGAGTGAAGGCTTCTAATTCACTGTGTTTGACTGCATCATGTACAGAGCCATAATGAAAACAACTCACTCTGTTTAGGAACACGGTTTGCACTGAGAGATGGAGTAATTGGTGCTCTTAATGACAGCCTCAGAGATGGTTGTTTAACTCTGCAGATAAACATGAATGAATTGCAAGTTACCCAGATTGGTGTGTTGTAGAATTTGTGTACAGTTCTTTTTCTGGCAAAGCCTGTTTCACTAATAGCCCAGGAAGTGCAGCACAACAAGGGACTTTAGGCCTGCAAAATCTTTATTGCTTACTTGACTTTAATTATACTCATCTTGAGTGCAAGTTCAACATTGCTTTTTTAGGCAGTTGAAAAGTAAGCTTAAAGTCTCTACGGCTTCTTCATCTTTTCCAAAACAAGTTCAGATGTTGTAACATCCACCATTTTCCTCAACACAAACACTGAATGGGGAACTAGCCTTAGCTTAATCTTTGTATGTGTGGAAAAGTATCAGTTGTATAAGCTCCAGCTGCAGCTTTTAGTGCATTTTGTTGCAGTTTACCCTGCACTTTACAGAACTGGATTTTCACCTGGTATGTCTGGGTGGGTCAAGCAATCCATAAGACTGATACAGGTTGGCACAGTGTGCTATGATATTCACAAAAAAGATATTGCCAAAATTCAGGGGTCCTTCCCCACCCAGGGAAATGAAAAAGAAATTTAATATGAACCAGGCTGGAAACCTTTGTATACACAAATACTAAGACTACGTTGTTACTGGAAAAACCTTCTTTCACTCTTTATTAGTTTCTGATAGTAGAAAAAGAAATGTGACATTTGTCAGGGAAACTGAAAGCTTTCCATTCAGACTTGGCCACAAACTTTCCTCTTGGGCCCACACTTTTGGGGCACCTGCAGGTTTCAGAGCACATTTTTACTGGGCTATTACAAGTGCTATAAAAACAATGTATTGTAAAGGAAATAATGCCGACGTTTGACTGTATTGGTTCAAATGGCGTCTGCTCTTGGAGGGAGGATGAAGTGTGAAAATTGATGAGAAGGATCAATGGTTTAAAAGAAATGCAGAGAGAGGAGGGATGAAGAGGAATTGCTGCAGTCTGTTATTTCTCTGTAGTGAAAGCCTGTCCCGGGGTGAGTTTGTTTAGGAGATCGCACCCAGCTGCCTTCCCTGGATGGCTCTGGGATTGAAAGTTTCCGGTGCTCTTCTGCTGTCTCCTGGGAACCACTGACAGAGGAGCTGTTGGCACTGCTGTCCCCATTGTGTGCTGCACAGATGACTTCGTGAGAAAGGGCTGGGGTTTAATAAACTTGTTTGGCCTTGGTGATTTTAGGGAGCTGAACCGAAATCGCCTCCGCCTGATTGAAGGGCTGACGTTCCAGGGGCTGGACAGTTTGGAAGTCCTGAAACTGCAGCGTAACAACATCAGCAAATTGACTGATGGGGCCTTCTGGGGGCTAGCCAAAATGCAAGTTCTGTAAGTTGGAGAAATTAGCTCTTTTTTTCCTTAAACAGCCTCAACTTCAGCTGCTGTCACATCCTTTTCTGTATTTTAGCAGAGACCTGTGGGCATCTGTGCCACTTCTTGTGCTTCTTTCTTTGTCCTGCATGCCCAGAGCTGCTTCTGTATAGCTGACCCACAGTTTACAAAAGCTCACTGCTTCAACAAGTGTTCAGCAAAAACAGCACTGTTTTTTAAGCTGTGGCACTACTCCTTTGAAAGTTTGACAGATTTGAACATTGAGCATTTATCTCAGTTGGTCTTTAAATATCTGGCTTCTGCAAATTTGTTTGGACTGATAGATGGAAACTCTGTGTTGCAGACAGTATTATTCCACCTCATGGGATACCTAGAAACCAAGCTGGCCATTCCTGGTGTTTTATTTCCATACCAGAGAATAAATTGTTTAGTCGTTGCAGAGAAATACCTGAAGCTCCCAACACATTTGGCTTCCAGGTGTGTTTGCAAGGTCTCAGCTGATGAAGGCAGCATGTTTCTGGGTGCTGCTGTCACACAGCTGAGACTTTGCAAATACAAACTTGAATGGGATGCTTTAGGCCCAGTTTACTTGCAGTGGAACTTGTCTCTGCAGTCACATCTCCTTCTGGGCATTTCTTTTGTGTTGTCCTTGAATTTCTGTCTTTGTTTGATGAGAGATGCCCACACATGCATGTGCCCACATGGATATGTAGGAAAGTGTGTAGGAATGGCTAAAATCCTAATTCTTTTTGGAAATCCTTTCAGCGTTTGAGCAGTGCTGCTGATCTGTCACTTCCTTCTGATTTTTTCCCACAGCCACTTGGAATACAACAGCCTGACAGAAGTGAACAGTGGCTCTCTCTACGGCCTTTCCTCTCTGCACCAGCTTCACCTCAGCAACAACTCCATATCCCGCATCAACCCCGATGGCTGGAGCTTCTGCCAGAAGCTTCATGAGCTGTAAGTTGGTGGTTTTTTTGTGTTGTGTGATGTTGGCAGGAGAGAGGGGAGTAAGGAGCTTCCTCAAGGCTTGCAGCTCCCACTGCACCAACCTGCAGAAGTGCAGGAGCTGCAGGCTCCTAAGTGATGTCCTTGTTATTTATGATGTTGTGACCTTCAGAGCACCTGGTTAAAACACATTTGCACCAGAAACAAAGGCTAGAACCCACTAAAAGTGCACAGTGCCAAAAGACCCTGGAGAAGTTTGTAAGCTGTGGCTTGCCAACGTTTTTAGCTAGCTAGTTACAAGACTTGTAACTTGCCATATAATAACTGTACAGCCTGAAGGAAGTTTTGCTTTATCCTCTGTATTTACAAAGAACATGCTTTCAACCAGCAGAGATTTGACCCTTTAAAGGCAGTTTTCCTTGTTTCTGCTGTTTACACTTTATCCTTCCTGTAGGGTTCAGTTGTTGGAAAGTAAATACCTTGGTTTGCTCTCCTGAGGTTTCCAGCTGGGAATACAGCCTGACAGATGAAGGAAAGCCTTGCTGCTGAGGCCAGCCCCACCCAAAAGGGTGTCTTTTGGGTCTGTGGCACTGCTTAATGCCTCTCTGAAGAGACACACAGGGATGCTTGCAGTATTTACAGAAATAGCTGCCATCCCCTCAGCGGGACTGTGGAAAGCTTTGCAAACTTGACACGTGGTCAGTGGAACTGGAATCCATTCTCCTTGGTGCAGGGAAATGTTCAACACTGTTAAGGATTCTCCTATCCACCAAAAAGCAATCTGGTAAAGCAGCTCCCTGCTGCCAGAGGCCTCACTCTGCTCTCACAATGGAGGTTGGTATCTGCCCACCCAGCGTGAGTCCTGAAGCCTTTGGGCTGTGGATTCAGAGATAGCTGGACATGACACATGTAATTTATGTTTAGAATTAACGTGCTAGCCCTGTGATCGTCTGTTGAACCCAAATTATTTGTTCAGATGTTGGTTATTGGGTGGGTGGGGGGGGGGCACAAGGAAATACTTTATTTTTGGTAGTTAAATGCACATATGATTGTTTGATTACCTGATTTTTCAAATTGCTGCAGAGCTGCCCATGCCTGGCCCAGTTCTGCGGACAGCTGCAGTTCCTTCACTTGTAGATCCTCACATGATAATTTGCTAGATTAAGGCAGTGTTCATGGAGAGATCTTCACGGCAGCAGATCAGAACTGGAACTGTGCTCTGCCTTTGGTCTGTTAAAATCTGAAAGCATCAGAAAAAGGGGAACCTGCCTTGCCAAGGCACTCACAGCTGAATCCTTGGAATAGCCTGGTGCAGATCATTGCACTGACCAGCTCTGAGAGCTTGCTGCTCTCAGGACCAAATCTCTGGTGCCTGTGCTGAGCTTTTTTCAGCCTGGGTTGGATGGGATGGGTAAGGCCCATCTGCACCTCGCAGGGCTAATGTCAGAACTCTTTCAGGGGGAGCTGAGCTTGTCTTCTCTACATTACACTGTCTTGCAAACCCTCATGGTTTAGGTTGGAGGTTGATTGGCATTCTGAGTCCATTTTCTCAGGTGTAGATTAGGATCTCACAACAAGCAGTTCTCACAGTGAGCTGTCCTGTCTTAGCAGCAGTAATTGCAGAAACTCGGGTGCAGGACTCACTCATGCTGTGCAGGATGGGGTAGATTTGGAAAGTGCCCAGTGGTGTGAGGCACTGGGGTGTGCCTGGCCTGACAGGCAGGGCTGTGCTGCAGTGTGAGGCCACAGACACGGTGGCTGAGATGGGAATGGTGATTGTGTGGGTGGTAGCACATCCCTGCAAAGTACTACAAGCTCTTTCAGGTGTTGCCTTTAGGGTAAGGCTGCTGCAGGGACTCATCAGATCTCCAAACTGAAACTCTCACAGCCAGGGAGTACCTGTAGGAGAGGTCTGTGCTGAAATTCAAGGGTGAGGAAAGGAAGCCATAGGTACATCTAGAGTGACTTTTGCACTTCGTTAGTTGTGTGTGTTTCATTCCTGATTAAAAGATTCTTGTTCACCTCCACTGTTGCAAAATCTCCTGGTTTCAGTTACCCAAAATCACTGTGGTTGTACAGGGAATCAATTCCAAAGTCTTCTAAGGAGGGAGCTGGTCATCTGAAGGGGGAGTTATCTCTCATTCAGTTGCTGGGACAAAACGTGACCCCAAGGCTCTGGCCTGATGTAAAAGCTGACAAGGACAGAAAGCTCTTGCCTTGTTCTGAGCATGAGAAAGGGCTGATTGTATTCCCTAGTCAGGTGCTAGAGCATCAGCATTATGGAAAAAAAACCACACTGGGAGCACAGGATTTCATCAGAGGTAAATGGTGGCTTGGCTGCTGGGTCTTTCCCTTTTTACCTGTGGCTTGGTCAATGGGAATGAAGTGTGGTGGGTGTACCTGGTCCAGAACAGGCTGGCAGCAGCAGCTCCAGTTGCACAACAGGACTCTGGTTAACCCCCTTCTGTACCAATTTTGGCATGGTGCTCAAAATCTCGTGCTTCTCACCAGGCTGGAAAGGCTGTGAAGACAAACATTGCCATTTATTCATTCCAGTGCTTGCTCACTGGTAGAGAGATGTCAGGGTTGGGGAAGCAGCAGAAATCTGCTGGCTTCTGTCACCCAGATAATCCACACTGCTGAGCTGAGGGGGAAAACCTGGTTTTTTGCAAATTTTTGCAAATTCAGCAGAGGCCTGGCATGCTGAAGAAGCCACTACCAGGTGCAATAGCTCCTGAAACCTTCCATGTGTGACACCACAGTGAGAGTCTCCATGTCCTGCTGCTCTCTGTCTGTCTTGGGGTGACATTCAAACAGAGGGAACATGCCTTCACCAGTTGTGGCAGGAGCTCTTATGTGTGGAATCAAAAGGAACTATTTATTTTCTCAGCCAGGTTTAGGATTACTTTTGAAAAAAAAAAAATTTTTTTCAAAGCCAAATTCTTTAATAGCAGGTGAGGACATAATTTTGACCAGATGCCAATTCTTCATAACTAACAGTATAGCTTCTTTAGGAATGAAAGTATGTTGTCCCATACCTTCAAACTCATTAATCTTTGCTGAATTTTCTCCAGAGCTTGCCCTCTGCCCACTCACATGGCTAAAAGATAGCAAGCACCTTTGCCAAGTAAATGACACTCTCAGTGCTTTGGAGTATGTGTCTGTTTGGACTTAGGTTTTGACTTTGCAGTGAATTTCATGTAAGCCCTAGACACATTTTTAAGCAGACTCATTAACAGGCAGTACTAGAAGAGGAATTTAGAGGTTTGGAACTCAGTGATTTTTTTTTTTTCTTGTCTGTACGGTGAAGAATTTCAGTGCTTGTTCAAAGCTGTTTCACTTTTTCAAAAGTTGAGCAGCCCAAACCCTTACATCTTTTGAAGTGAGTTGTACTCCCAGGTCACTAAGAAGATGATTTTGAAAATCTGCCGCCTGCTGCTATTCTGAGAGGTCCCTCATTTGAAAATCCAAACCGGCCTTCCACAGCAGGGCTTTATTCTGGATAAAAGGTGATTGCACAGTGTGTGAGGTGCCTGCAGGAGCTTCCCAAGGTCTGCCCTCAGTGTCTCATCTCCAATCCTCATCTGCACCTTGCTGGGAGAGGAAAGCAGCTACCTTCCTGCCAGCTTCCAAACTGCAACAGGAGCAGTGCTTAAAAAAAAATCTCCCAGACCAGAGATAATACAGGCAAGGGGAAAAGATAGATGGAAAAAAAAAAAACCAACCAACCCTCCAGTAGTCTCTTGTAAGTGGAGAGGATTTAAGGCAAACTATGCCCCTTGACAAAAGGGAGTGGGAGGAAGGAAAGGTGGCTGGTTTACAGCAGACACCTCCTTTCTGTGCATGAAAGGAAGCATTCAATTGCCTCGTGGTGAAATGCTTTTGGCTCTGGGCTGGGGTGGAGCAGAGGCACCCACACCCAGAGCCTGGGGCTGGCTGTGCACAAGTGCAGAACGATAAGACACCTCCTGAGTACAGACCCTGCCAAGAACTCCAAAATCCATCTGTGTGACATCACTCTGCACCTCGCAGGGCGTGGGGGGCAGAGCTGCTGCTTCTCCCTGTGAGCCCCAGAGAGAGTCCAGATGGCAGTGAGGGCTGAGCACAGCCAGCTGAGCCCTGCCTCTACCTGTGGGGACACTGCTGCTCCCAGACCCTCACCCAGCTGCATGATGGGGGAAATCGAGGCACAGAGAATTCTCAGAACCTTGTGTGTGCAGGCCTAAATACAGAAGAGAATACAGGATTCAAGCTGAGACCTTGGAAAAGGCATCCAAATTTAGAGACCATAAGTAAGAATGTGGGTTTGTAGTGCAGAGAGACATATTAAGCTAGGTAGTGGAAAGTTTTAAGGTTTTAAAGTTTGGATATAGAAGTAGTTACAGAAATAGTAAAAAGCTTTAAGGTGTAACGAGTAGTTTGTGTGTCACCATATGATTGGATTAAAAAAGCCTGCATTGCAGCAGGATGTGTGATACAGTTTAATTAGCTGTTGGTGTGAAAGTTAAAACCAATATGTGTGGCAGTCGATTATTGGCTAATAAACCTTTAAAAACCCTGTGGTCTTGTGACCACCAACTCCTGGTGTATGCAGTGAAGACGTTCTCCCTTCTTGAGGCTGAGGCAATAAATCATGTTCTAAGACACCTCTCAGTGGTCCTGTCTCTCTTAATATCCCAATACATGGGGGCAGGAGGAGCTCTCCCTGCTGTAGCTGACAGAATGTGTGTGTGTTGGGTTATTGCTCTCAGTCACTTCTGGGGCAGCCTCTGTCTGTAGCCTGCAGAGAGAATTTCCACACAGCTGGGTACCAGCTGCCTCCTGCCCCCTGAGTGTCACCCAGGCTCCCCCATGGGTGTCCTGTGGCAATACTTGCAGGCTGCAGCCTTATTTCCTAATCCAGTTGTTACATACCCACCCAGGGGTCGGGTGGTGGTGGGAGGCGGGCAGTGGTTGGCACAGAGGGGTTTGGAAAATACCAGATGGACTGACAAGAGCTGTTGTACTTTTTTTTCCCCCCTCAGGATACTCTCCTACAACAACCTGACGAGGCTGGATGAGGGGAGCCTGGCAGACCTTGGGGGACTGCACGTGCTGCGGCTGAGCCACAACTCCATCAATCATATTGCAGAAGGGGCTTTCAGGGGACTCAAGAACCTCCGTGTCCTGTAAGTTGCTCTCAGCTTTTGTCAGATCCACACCCGTGTTCCCTCCACAGTTTGTGTTCTGCCAGATGCTTCTGCTTTGAAGATGCTTTGGGTGCCCGTGTCTGGCAGTTTCAGGTTCCTGAAGCCACCTCAGCTGACAAAAAATCCCTGAGGTCTCCTCATCCCTGCAGCTTATAGTAGTATTTCTTTTAATATCCTATTGACTTTAATTGAAATTATTAGAAAAGCTTAGTTTCTTTTGGGTCATTCTGCACTCAGAAGGAGCAGGGAATGATTCCTTCCACTGACAACACTGGAAATTCGAATATCCTCTTAAATGTGCTATTGAGCACTTCTGTGTTGTTTTTTTTTTTAACTGAATATTAAATATTAAATTATGGGCTAAGATGATATGAAGGAAAAAGTAATGGCCAAACAAAAAAATGTAGATGTTGGGCTTGGGATCTGACTGTACCAGAAGTGTAACTTCACCCAGCCTTCAGTCCAGGCACAGAAATAAGAAGCTTTTGCAGGTACCGTGCAAGTAACCAGAAGAATTTCTCCTTAATGTAGTTGGGCCCATGAAACATTCTGTGCTCTAATTTTCATGGTAAACCCTGAAAAACCAAAAAGTAGCCAAGGGCAAAGTTTCACGTGCCCTAGTACTGAATTGCAAAAACAATCCATCCAGTGCTGGCTGTGGGTGTTTACCACACACTTTTATTTTAAACCCACGGACAGAATATAATACCTGGAAATGTGATACCAGAAAGGAGCTTGCCTAGTCCAAATCCCAGCTGGTGAGGTTTTAGCAATAGAGCCCATTAGACAGATCAGTGTGGCCTCCTGTGGGATGCAGTTGGAGCATTGTTCCATTACACACTGTATATCTGGGCTTTCCTTATGGACATCAGAAGATGGGAAATCCAGTTCCATTCCTGCAGCTGTGTTGCTTCTATCTCCTTACTGGAACCTGCAGAGCTGCTGGATGCTCTCCTCCTGTCTCTGGGAGCTGCAGGCTCAGCACCTTCATCTGGCACACCACAAAGTTCTCACAGTCCTTGTGACAGCACCAGACACGTTCCCAGGCTGGTTGGGTTCAGCAAACTCATTTAATTCTTCCTTCAAAAGGAAAAAAACCACACTTTGATACTTTTATTCCTCTTCAGAAGCCCATTGTGGCCTGAGTCATTAAAAGGAAATGGGAACAGAAAAATCTCCCCTCCTTACAGTACTTTTTGCATCTTACTCTTTTCTTTATTGAAGTTCATAGTGAAGGAAGTGACTGGAAAGTGAGTTTGGGTTTTGTTTGCTTTTCTTCAAGTTAAGCCAAAGCCTTTCAGCCACTGGGCATTCAGAAAGGGACCTCTCTGAGGCAGCTGTCAAGACCGGAACTAAAGGTTTCCAAAGAAAAATGGAGGGGAAGGGAAGCTGGTCCTTCTCTTTGCTCTGCAGTGAATGTGGAGCCTCTTTTATGTCCCGGGCACAGGGGGGAGGTGGAGAGGGAGTGTGTGAGCGAGCTCTAATTTAATAAAGAGAAAGGCCTATTGGGTCCTGCACCTGGTGAAAAAGAGCTGAGCATGCTTTAATTATGGGCTATTGTTGGGGAGCCTTTGGTGGGTGTGAAACTGCTGAAATGTGGAGCTATTCAAATAGAGGTCAGGCCCGGAGACCTCTGAGCACAATGATTAACAAGGCTTGGAGCATTCAAGCTCAGCCAGCCAGAAAGAATAGGAAATTGGCAACAGGGGCTGGGAGAGGAGTTGGAATACAAAGAGAGCTGGGCCAGAATACCCCACTCTTTTTTATTCCCTCTCTCTATTTTCACTCATTTGTTAAAAAGGTTTTTATTCCTCCTTTCTAACACTAAACCTTTGAGTTGCCACTGGATGAACAAGCAATACCGTTTTCTTTCCCTTTTTTCAAGAAAGCACAATGTGTGGCAGTCAATTAATAAAAGTGTGTGTCAGGGCTCCTACAGGCTGTTCCCACTTGTCTGTCCCTGCCATGGGAAAGGGTTTGCTGCTCCAAAGACCAGTAGCCCGTGGTGAAACTAAAGAGGAGAAATGTCTGAGAAGGGATTTTCCCTTAAAAAACAAACAGAACAAGGGACATTGGCTTGGCAGCTGTAGGGAAAACGTAGAAACTGAGCTCCAGGAGGATGTATTTGCTCCTGTCCCACTAGGATGGTGCTGGAAATGCCAGCACATCAAAGCATTCTCCTGGGCTCGTCTCTTTGGCCACCACAGCAGAATGTGTGGAGTTTTTGTCCATGCCTTTGGCACAGAGCAGCACACAGATCACCCTGACATCCACAGTGGTGCTGCCTAAGGGCTCTCCAGGGACATGAGAGTCAGGTCTCAGGCTTAAGCCAGCTTAAGAGAAGTTAGGAGAAACACGAATTGCAGCTTTTGGCCATCTCCCTTTGCATCTTGAGTTCACCCTGAAGTAGAGAAAGGAGAGCCAGCTGAAGGAAAACCATTCCCATATTGAAACTGGGGCGTTATTTTAAACTCGTTTTCCCTTCTTGTGAATTTCTGTGTATTTGTGCTGCCCAAAAGCCACACTGTGTGATGCCTGTGTCTGGAGTGTTGCAAAATGCAAGGGGACTTGGTTTGTTTTTTTTCTTTTTTCTTTTTTTTTTTTTTTTTTTTGGGTCTTAATATTTCTTTATCTGGAAACCTTCTGATAATCATCTTCAAAAGGTGCGAAAGGAGTACCTGAGGGCTCAGGGGTTATCTGGATGGTGAAGTTTGCTTTGGTGTTGTGTTTTGCCAGGTTTTAAATCAGAGTGATGTAACAAAACCAACAAAGCCTATTGAGTTTTTCTTTCTTTTTACTAAACATTGGAAATGATGAATTTCTGTCTGTGTTGCTGGGTATTCATTGCTAGCTGGATTTAAAAGCTGGGAGGGAAGGATTTTTAAACAGTCTGTTTAAACAGCTTTTGTGGATCTCTCTGTTTGTTCTGTGTGCTTGTTTTTCTTCAGACCTCTTTGACTCTTGTAATTGATGGTCAATTTGAAAGCCAAAAGAAGCTAACTCTGGAAAGGAATTCTCTCTTTTTTTTTTTTTTTTTTTTTTTTTTTTTTTAATGGTCATACAGAGTTAGGCTGGTGTACTGATGCTGGTCCTTTCCTTTGTTGAGTTTTCAAGTTCATTGCCAGAAAAAAAAAAAAAAAAGTAACTGTAGAAAATACACCAAATCATCTTCCTAAGATTCAGCTATAGACAAATACATGTATACACCGGAATACCCAAAGTGATCTTATTTCATGGCAGCATATTTAAGCTCAGCTGTTTCTTTTGGGTTAATTTTGGCGCTTTGTTTTCATTTTCCTCCTCCTGTTTGGATGGGCAGAACTAGAAAAGGACAGAAACCTACTTGGTGAAGAGTAGCTGTCTCAGAGGGTTTCAGCTAGGAACAAGCCCGAGCTCTTTCTGGAATGCACCATCCCACCATGTGTCAGTGCAGGAGAAGTGATTGGTGCTGCTTTGCTGCAGGACTCTGCATTTTCTGATACCTGTCAGGAAAAAATGGGAAGCTCTCATGTGGCACTCTCCTGCTTCCTCCACTTGTTTGTAACAGTGACACTGGGGCTGAGGTGCTGATTCTGGGCTCTCTCTTGTCCTTCCCCCAGGGAACTGGACCACAACGACATCTCAGGCACAATAGAAGACACCAATGGAGCCTTTACAGGCCTGGAAAACCTGAGCAAGCTGTGAGTATCCCTGGACTTGAATTCTGCAAGCCAGTTTTGCTGTGTGCCTGTGTGGGGTTGGGTCTGTCCCTTTTTATGCAGCCTCCTTCACCTTGGAACAAGACAAAAATCAGCAGAAAATCTGAGCTGTAGTGGTTCTGCAGGCTCACTGCAAGAGTGCAAATGTGGTTTTCAAGCACTGATGTTTTCAAGCAGGTATGAGGCAATTATTTCCTTTCTAAATGGTGAACAGACGGTGCCACATACTGCAGTTCAGACACAGAGAAAAATTCAAGCTGTTTTGGTGTATAAAATTCAGCACAACCATTCCTCACTTCTAAAAGCAAACAGGCGACAAAAACAACCCCTCGCAATCTTCAGTGAGGCACTGATTGATGCAGCAAATAACAATAAACAGAAGAGAAAAATCGCCCCACTTCCTGTTACAACAGAGGATTGAAACAGGATTCGTTTCTGTGGGATACTCTTTCTGAGAGTGATCTTTTGGGCTCAGTTCCATGTGCAGTGACAATAAAAGGCACCATGGGGCACAGGCTCTTAAGGAGATAAAAAGAAACCCAAGGCAAGCATGCGCCTTGCAAATGTTTATGGCTTTGCTTGGCCTTCGCCAGGATTTTCACATTGCTCTGTACAAGTCCCTGTTCCATTTGAAATGGGTGACATAAATCAGCCCTGTCAGAGGAGCCTCTGATGGCTTGTGACAAATCCAGAGTCTCTAATCATTACCTCTTGCCTTTGTTGAAGTTCTGAGCACCCGCCATGCCGCAGTCTCTGCTGCTGGGATGGCACAGCCAGAGGTGCAGTAAAAGCACCTCGATGGAGAGCAGATGGCTGCAGTGAGCCCTGGCAGGCGAGATATTGTCACGCTCTCCTGACAGCCTCCTCGGGGACCAGCCACGGCAGGGTTTGTGGAGGTGTGGTGCCGAGAGGAGAAAAATCCGAACTCACAGACACAGAGGTGGCATTTGATCGTTGCTGAGGGGAGTCACGGGGTCCATGAGGAGGGGACCAAGTTACAGCTGCAAGTCAAGTGGGACAGAAGGCAGAGGAGGATTTAAGGACAGGGGGCAGGGAAGCAGAAATAGGGTATTGCTGTGCATGCAGAGTCAGAGAATCTTCCCATGACTGCCAGAAAAAAGGCAGAGGAGCAGATGCAGTGGGTGGGAAGAGTCCTTGGCTGCCTGACTGAAGTGTTTGGTTTGTCTGAAGAAACCAGTGAGACCGTGTGAGCAGCTGGAAGGGTGATGGGAGCAGAGACTCTCTCCGGTGGGATTTGCAGGCTGTAGAGAATCTGTAGTGCTGCTTTGACAAGGGAGAGAAGGTGGTGGAAAGGAGCAGAGAGAGCTGCCCTGGTGGTACATCCACTGCTGGTGGTACAGCCCTCCAACAGGGCCACTGGCATGGGAGCAAAATCATGGTCCCAAGTGATTAGGATGTGTTAGAAATGCTGGGTGCAGATAGCAGGGGAGTGGTGAAAAATCCATAGGAGACAGCACCAAAGGAAAGAGTTCAGCAAAAGGAGTGACTTGGAAAGCAGGAGCAGTGAGCCCTGATGGGCTGTGGGGGTCAGGCAGAGGCCAGGAGGGACAGCAAGGAGCAGGAGGAGGGAAGGGAGCGGGGCAGCCTGTGGGGTTATGTGCTGGGAGCTCTGGGAGGAGCAGCTATTGCTCTCCCCTGTGGCCTGATGTTTATCACCCAGCACAAGGAACACCTCCAAAAGATGGTTGGCTTGGGCTGCCAGTGGCCAAGGGTGCAGTGAGGGCTTGTGCAAGTCTAAGGAAGCTTGGTTTCTATCTTTCTTTCCTTTGTTGACTGATGGCTGTCATTGCTCGTGGACTCGGGCCAGCTCTGAGTCTGGCTGAGGGACATGTGCAGGGGATTGCAGCACAGTTCATAGCCTGGAAAAGCATGTGGATCAGGTTGGTTTGGGGCAGACAGGAGTGGTTTGGTTACTTAATACAGTGAACTGCTGTGGGACAGACACATTGCTGGGATTGTTCACTGTCAGCCAGCATGTAAGGCTAAAAAAACTCTCAGAACAAGAAATTATTTTTTTATTATTATTTCTTGAGGCATTTTGAGAATACCTGTAAGTAGTCACTTTTAAAGGGAACTCCTTAGAACTATTTTAGCTTATCAGCACATAAATCCCAAACCGGTGATTTCTAAGGCTGAAGTGAGTACCAGGATTTTTTTGTAAATAAAAGATCAGCCCTCACAGCAAACATCTCACTGTGTGATTTAGGGCCTGTGTTTAAACCGTCAACCACTTTAAATGCATTAGCATACAAAAAATAAATGGGCACTTCAGAGGAGACCTTCCAATGAATTAATAATCACCTCAGCTCTGTGGAGATTGCCTTAAAAGCCGTTCCCCTTTGATCTGGCACAGATTAGCCTCTGAAAGGATTTAGCACAGAGAGGGTTGTTCGCTGACATGAAGGTGTTAAACAGAGATGGAGAGGCCAGTCACTTTAGCCTTCTCTGAATTATATATGAAGCTCTCCAGGATGGAGAGCACAGGCCTAAATTAAAATGTTGCTTGAAGAAAGAGGGAGTCGAGAAGCGCTGAAGCATAAAAGGCACTGGTGGAATCACTGTGGAACAAGGAGGTTCCTAATTATTCAAGCTGCTAAATGTAACCAGCTTTTTTGATGGCTCACTCAGTGAAATCTTCCTGCAGGTGCAAAACTGGCTGGAGGAGAAAACGCTGCAATGAATTGTGTGTTTGCCATGTAATTACACTGGTGCAGTCTCCAGGAGAGATTGTGCTTGTCTCTGCCCCGTGGAGGAGGTTTTGGCCAGCACTGGGCTGGCTAATTGTGGCTGTGTTCTGCTGCCTTCACATTCCAGCCTTCCACAGCCCTTTGATGGGGGCTCTTAGGTTCAAACTCTCAGATTTGTAGAGGCACTTAATTGAAATTAGTTGCAAGGAGTAATGAGTTTACTGAGGCCTGACTCCTTATGTGTGTTAGGTATTTCTCCTGTCCAGGCATCAAGCTGTGTGCACCTACACAAGTGGTGCAGTTGTGTACTCCTTTCCCCAGATGCTTATCTCTGCACAGATGACTAAACAGATATCAGCAGTATCTCCAATTTTTGAAGTTCAAAATCCACTGAACAGTAATAGAAATCTGCAGCTATCAAACCCAAGCTCAGCATAATTTTTGCAATAGTAGTTGCCCATCTAACTTCCATTAGAATCATAAAAGTTAGGAAAGATCTTTAGGCTCATCAAGTCCAACCATCAGCCTAGCACCATCACCATGTTCATCATTAAACCATGGCCTGGAATACCACATCCACAGGTCTTTTTGAACACATCCAAGGATGGCATCTCTGCCACTTCTCTGGGCAGTCTGTTCAATCCTTGATTCCAATCTTACAACCCTTTTTCTGCAGAATTTTTTCTTAAAATCTAATTTAAACCCTCCCTGGCACAGCATGAGGCCATTTCCTTTAGTCCTTATGTTATCCTTACAATGTACTTATTTAGGAATATGGCTTCAGAAATCAGTGTGTATGGATGCAGTCATTTGACCAGAGTTTACATATTGTAAATTATTTACTGTATTAATCATTCTAATGGATTTTTCAAAGCCTTCATTAATGCAACATCCCTTTTACCAAATAATGGCACACATGATTGCACACATCCTTTTGGTGCTGGGGGTATTAGAAACTGGGCTTTCTGGGAGCCAATATATAACCAAATTATCCTGACATTTGAAAAGTGCTTTGTGGAAAGCCTTGACAGGTTCTTGGAAATGTATTTGCTCATGGAGTGGCTGCACATGCTCCATCTTTTACTCCTCTCCTTTCCCTGAACAGTAAGCAAGCAGTGGGACCATCATAGTTGTAAGTCTTTTTGGGGAGCAGATACAGGTCACATCCTGTACCAAAGGACAGCTCTTGAATGAAAACTGAAAATCAAATGCAGCCCCAGATGTGCTTTTTTTTCACCTGAGGTGTTAGTGATGACTTGCCCTGGACACCACGTGGTGATAACAGATGCACCTGGAGGATAAACCTTAGAGGCAGCCTGGGGAAGGAAAGCAGCTCCTAATTAATGACACTGATTGATGTTTTATTAAAACAGGTGAGGGGACTATCCATGTGGCACTAACCCTGCCCCTGGCCATTAGCACTGGTCAAGATTTATGGAGAACTGTTGCTCTGGAGATGGCAGCTGGGCTGGGATCTCTCCAGCTGGCTGTTTTCTGGTGACCGTCCCCTCATGCCACTGCTGATTCAGAGGAATGCTCTCTGGTCACAGATGCAACCAAGCCCACTCCTCAGCTCTGGGCATTACCTGCTCTGCCTTTTGCTCCTTGAAATTATCCCTTGGCTATGATCTGTTGCATGATGTTGCTTTGCTGTTGTATTTACAAGGAAGGAATGAGCAGTGCCTCCAGTCAGCTGTGAATGTGCAGCCCAGGGGCAGCCCTCAGCCCTGTGTGCTGATAGCTGCTCAGGCCACCAAGCCTCTTCAAGCACCAATGAGTAAATTACCACTCTTTTTTTGTCTAGGAAGAAGTCAGAAATGAAAAGTGTTGTGGGGAGAGCCCAGTATCTTGTTAAATTGTCACTGCACTTAGTCCTGTCCACAGCCAGGCTGCAAAGCACAGAGGGGACCTTCTGTTACTCAGCAAGCTGGTTCCCAAGCAGGAGAGCAAACCTGCCTTTTTACATGATATGGCACATTCCCTTTTGTGCTGTCATCACTATTAAATTCTAATACAGATAAAAGGATTTAATTTCAGGAGCAGGAAAGCAAGTGTGTTTCAGCCCTCTTAATCTCTGTGCAGTTCAGATTTCCTGGGACTTAAACTTGAGTGTGTATATCAGATAAAGCCACACTAATTGTGTTCCTTTTTTTTTTTTTTTTTTTTTTTGCCCCCCCCCTCCTCTTTTTCTTTCTGTGTATCTGGCACTGGATGTTTGGAAACTGCAGAACTCTGTTTGGAAACAAGATCAAGTCAGTGGCCAAGAAAGCGTTCTCAGGGCTGGAGGCTGTGGAGCACCTGTGAGTAACCCACCAGGCCTCAGAGTTTGGGAAGGGGGGTCTGCCAAAAGTAGCTGCTTGAGAAATCTGCTAGCAATTTAATAGTGTCTTTGTAAACTGAGAAGCCAGTCCATTTGTGGGGGCCACCTGCTTCCTTCTCATTATAAGTCCACCTCAACTTTGGCCTTTTTTTGTGCCAGGAACAAAGTTATAGAACATATGGGAAATTTGCATGCTCTTAATTTTTGAGAGTATCACCTTGACTTGCACATTCCTGCTTTGCAGGCTGCTAGCAGTGAGAATAGGCTGGTTCAGACACAGCACTCTCTCCTCCTTTGCCCCAGCTTCCTCCTAAACCCAGGCTCTGGCAGTAACACGTGTTGCAGTTGACTGATTTCGATGCATCCCCATTGAACATCCCCATTCAGCACAACCCCCTTAGAGCCATTTGCAAGAAGTACATTTTGGCTGCCTCTGTGTAATATTTTTCTGTGTCCCAAGGCTGATGACTCCAGCAGTGATTCATGAATAACCTCTTTTCTTGGATTAAGACAAGTTAAAGTATATGTGACTGTGCTCTACATGTTTTATTGGCTGTTGATTGTATGAAATGTTATGGCCATCGAGAGCACGCTGAAAGATTTGGGCTGCCTGACTGGGAGGACATTCCCAAATAAAGGTGTCTTTAATGCTCTGCTGAGATTGTCCTCTTTAAACAGTGCTTGTCTGCCCTACATGTCACTCAGAGAACTTCAGCCCTAAATCCGACACTGCTTTTTCAGAGAACGAATTATTTTTTTAATTAGCAGTAGTTGCAAGGGGAGCCTTTAACTCCCTTCCTTTGGAAATTCGCGGATGTTTTTTTAAACCCAGCAGTATCCTCTCCCAGTCATTTTCAAATAATTCCTCAGATGCTGCTTAGTGCAAGTATTTGCTTTCTTTTATGTTTGCTGAAGGTCTAGCCTGGGGTACCACATTCCTGACTATCTTTGGTTATCGAGGGGGCTGAGGAATTTCTGAGCTATGGATGATGGAGGTAGCTCAGACTGGGAAAGTGTAGTGAGAAGATGGGGCAGGGAATGACTTGGTGATTTAGTTAAGTGTAATTTTTGTTGGCTGGCTATTGTTCAGCAATACTTTAATAACATAAAGATGTTTTGAGGAACATCTTTATGCTCTGTAAGTGCTGAAGGCCTTGACAAGGAGCTACTGAATCACCTGCTACTGGAGTCATTGCTTAAATCAGTGTGGAGAGGCTCTGTCCCAGCCATAAACAGCATCTCTTTTGTTCACACTGCCTGTGGTTGTGCCTGCAGGAACCTCGGGGACAACGCCATCCGCTCCATCCAAGCCGATGCCTTTGCCAGGATGAAGAGCCTGCGGCAGCTGTAAGTGAACTGCCCTGCTCACACCCTCGGGCAGGAGGGATCCTCCTGGCCCTGGACATGAGCAGCAGCACGGGTGTTATCCACTCATTCATTTCCCTCTGCCCTGTGTCCTCCTCTGTGGGGTATTTTTACACATGAGGAGCTGTCACAGGAACATCTTGCATGCAATAGTGAGAGAAATTAGATCATCAGGATAGGTTCTTCCAGCAGGTTTTTGCCTGTGCAGTGATTCATCTCCATTCAGGAAGTCCAGCCCTGGTCCTATTAGCCAGCTCTCCTGCTCACACCACCATGGATTTAATTCCCAGTGGCCTATCTGCTCCCTTGCTGTACCTGTGTTTAGGGTTCACACACTGGACTGATACTGCAGTGATAAGCACCAGTTGAACTGCATCCACTTGTCATCCAGCCTTCTGGTGTAAAAATACGGATGTGTTATCAGAGCTGCTGCTTGTGCTCCAGGCTGGGGCTCTGCACTGTTATCAGACACTGTTTCCAGTCTTGCCTGGTTTCCTTTTCTCTTCTTCCCCATAAATATTTAATCCACTGTCAATGTGTTGCTGTGCCCTGGAGTAGTGCAGTGTCTCTGGAACACAAAATCATTTATTTGGTATTTAGGCAGGTACAGGTTCTTGCTCCTGACACTGGAAATGGGAATCAGATGGTGGCTCTTGGCAGTGACACTTGATACCAGTGACTGGGAATGAAGAAGATAAACACTGTGCCTGTTGTGTGATTAAAAACTTTATCTTCTGCACTGGCACTTGAAATAAAATTGAGATGAAAGATTGATCTTATTAGGAAGAGATAGTGAGGTCCCAGATATTGTGAAGGAATGTTTGTGAAATGGAGAAGTTCAGATAGAGGGCATTGACATGCAGAATGCATTGTGCTGAAGGATCTCGTGACCTGTCCCTAGTAGCCAGGAGGGGTTTATGCCATCATATGTGTTAGAGGCTACGCATCTTTCTAGAACAACAAAGTGAACAGCTTTGAAAAACCAAATCCCTATATTCCCTGCCTCTCCAGTCAAATTCTTTCTTTTTCCCTTTCCTGCTCATTTCAAACTTCAGGATTTTCTGAGGTATTGGTAGAAGAGTAACAGGAGATTCACATCTTATAGTGCAGTGCTGGAGTTGAGATTCTGCTGTGCTCTTGATACCCTGCATAGCTTGGAGTATTATAGGACATGAGCTCTCATTTTCCCAGTCTCTGAGGCATCCTCACATTCTGTTCCAAGGATCAGACTGAGTTTTGCAAACCAGACTGAAGTATGAATGCCCTGTTTGTGTAAATTTACAGTTCTTCACTGGCCTTAGAGCTATACTGAGCCATAATTTGGCTCAGAATATTAAAAAGAACCCACATTAATTCCAAAGCTCCCTTTTTCTTTGCCCCCTTTTCACACCTCTTTTCCTAACAGAAGGTGCTAAGCTAGTGTTGGATCAGAATCCTACAATGGTAGGGTTGGAACTCAGGATGCTGAGAAATGTTTATATGGGTTTTTTTCCAGCCTAGTTACTGTTTCTGTGGGGTTTACACAAATATCTTTGGTCATTTTTCCTCTGCTGCTTCTGTTAATCAGTAAACACAACTCCAGGGTCACCTGCTCTGTCATGGAGGGAATTTGAGGCCTTACAGTGGGAGTTGGGTGTCCTCTCTCTCTCTGGTCAGCAGTTAAGTGCTGAATTTGGTCCCCACCCAAGATGCTGAAACCACAGGGGCAGAGCAGGAACTCATTGACATTGCTTGTCTGTTCCTGGGGATCACTTTGGGAGCTGGTTAATAATTACAAGGTGCTGCAGGGTGTCATTGCAGTACAGGAGGGGGTTTCTCCGTGGGGAGATGAAATGCTGTTTAAATGTGTCACGTCTGTAACATCTTTAGTGCCTCAAGGGCATCCCTGCAGTCCTTTTTCTCCCTTCCACCCATGCTGGGGGTGGGCAGGAGGAATGTGTTTAACATGAAAGGGCTGTGAGCCTCCCAGCCTTCCCTCCGTGCAGGACTCACAGCAGGCTGGTGTTGGTTTTGTTTCCCTGCAGCCACATTAACAGCGACAGCTTCCTCTGCGACTGCCAGCTGAAGTGGCTGCCCCAGTGGTTAGTGGAGAAGGAGCTGCAGTCCTTTGTGGTGGCCACCTGTGCCCATCCTGAGTCACTGAAAAGCAAGAGCATTTTTGCCATCCAGCCAGAGAGTTTTGTGTGTGGTAAGTCTCGCCTGCGTGTTTTGAGGTTGTACAAAGGGTAGGAGTCACTTGGGAAACATTTTCTTTGAGTACCAGCATGTTATTATGAGAGGGTTTCTGTTTTGTTTTGTTATTCAGTGGGATCAAAGGAAGCCCGAGCCTGCATTTAAAAAATTTGTCATTGGCTACAATTTATTTCCCACTAAAACCACACAGCGCATTGCTTGCATCCAGAGTATTCCTTACAGGGCTCCCTGAATATTAAATCAAAAGGGACTAAGGCCTGTTCCAGATGGGGCTGCACAGACACTCAGTCCTCTCAGTGTGATAGTATCAAGACTGCGGCTGTAATTTTTTTTCCTTCTGCAGTGTTCTGAGCTTTTCTCTGGATTTGTGTTCTTCATCTATCTTTTCTCCCTCTTGGAGACAACAAAGAGTTAAAAACAAAACCCAGGGGAGAATCCCTCCATCACAGCTGCTTCCTTTGGGGCCAGTAAGGCCCACCCAAATACTGCAGTTGACTCTGCACCTGAGCTATGGTTTCAGAGCAGCTTTACTTAATGCCCAGCATACATAAACATCTACTACCTTTCTCATAAAGAAGAAGAAATTTAAATCATCAGAAGACGCCAAATCAATGCTGCTCAGGCATCCAGTTTCTGGGGAAAAGAAAGGCCTGGTTTGGGAGCCAAACCCTGTGCAGTGGAGCCAACCAGTGAGGATCCTGGGTGGAGCTGCACATGGTTGTTTGAAGGAAAAATGAGCTTTTGCAAACACTATTTAACTGAGCTGAATGCATGACTTGCAGTGAACACGGAGCAGAAGCTTTGTTCCAGTGTCCCTCCTGATCCCCCAGTGACAAGCTCTGCCTAGGTGGCCTCTGTCTGAGCAGGCTGGGAGGGAGGCTTGCTGTGCTCATCTGGAAGAAGAGATCCTGAAGGCTCCATCCCCACAGCAACATCACAAAGCAAAAGCAGCTTTGCTTCCCGGTGCCTGCCAAGTCCTCCAGGCACTAGTAGTCCTGGTTCCAGAGGCCTGGCTGTTTAATTAAACCTTAGTCAAATATTAAATTACACCATTTGTAGAAACCTAATAAATGAATCTGCTTGGAACCTTGCTAAAACCAACAGTCTTCAGGGCAGAGAGAGAGTGTGTGTGAAGCTTTCCACCCTGGTCGGGTGACAGGCAAATACAGCTGCTTCTGCTTTGACAGCATGGGCTGTGTAGAGTCATAGAGTCCTTTAGGTTGGAAAAGACCTCTAAGATCTTTGAGTCCAACCATTAACTTACTGCAGCCAAATGCACCACTAAACCACAGCCCTGAGTGCTGCTACACTGACACATCATTTAAATACCTCCAGGGATGGTGACTCCACCATGTCCCTGGTCCCTGGGCAGCCCCTTCTGGTGCTTGACAGCCCTTTTGGAGAAGAAATGTTTCCTATTAGCTAATCTAAACCTCTCATGGCATAACTTGAAGTCATTGCCTCTTGTCCTATTGCCTGGGAGAAGAGATCAATCTCCACCTCACTAAAACCTCCTGTGAGTGATTTTCCCTGGAGGTGACACTGGAGACCCTTTAAGTGCCCTCTCCTCTCCTACTTCCTGCCAATACAGGTCTGGAGGTGAGGTTTTAAATTCAGTTGTGCTCTTCATGCAAGAAAGGACAACCTGAATGTGGTCTGAATATCTTCTTCAGACCACAGTGTCTTTCTCAGATTCAGCTGGGAAGGGAGCTGGTGTCTTGTAGGTGTCTCAGGTCACTGGTGACCATCTCAGCCCACTGAAGGAACCACAGGAACAGCAATCCCACATAAACCAGCGACTCAGTGGAGTTGTGTGTGGCACACCTGCTCTACAGAGCACTGCTTATTTCTCATTTCACCTCTTGCCTTGCTCCAGTCTCCCCTCAGAGTCCAGCACTGACTATTGCCTCCGTTTCCCCGCAGACGATTTCCCCAAGCCGCAGATCATCATCCAGCCCGAGACCACGGTGGCTGTCCTGGGCAAGGACATCCGCTTCACCTGCCTGGCCGCCAGCAGCAGCAGCTCCCCCATGGTGTTTGCCTGGAAGAAGGACAACGAGATGCTGCACAACGCCGAGATCGAGAACTTCGCGCACGTGCGGGCCAAGGACGGGGAGGTGATGGAGTGCACCACCATCCTGCACCTGCGCCACGTCACCTTCGCGCACGAGGGCCGCTACCAGTGCGTCATCACCAACCACTTCGGCTCCACCTACTCCAACAAGGCCCGCCTCACTGTTAATGGTGAGTGGGAGCTGCTTCCTCTCCTCAGCCTGAGCTCTCCGTCGTGGTGCTGGAATCCTAGAAACTTAGAGTTTGGGGTTTTAGTGTGTAGTAATACATGTGAGTCAAGATGGAGGATTTTGGGGTGTTGTCTTTGTCCTTCTTCTTTGCCGCCTCCTTCCTTCTTCTTCGTGGGTTTGGGTGGTTTTCTGTAATTGGGAGAAAAAGGTCTACACTGCGGGCCTTGGTTGGTCATCACTGGGCCAGACACATAAATAATGTAAGTGTCACCTTGGTATTGGGTACTTACAGCTTAAAAAAACCTTAGAAAGAGTTACAAGCTCTCCATTTTACCTCATTTCCCTAGCTCACTCATTAAACTCATGGCTCATGAGCCTGTAAATACTGTAAATAGATAAGGTATAATAGACATTCCAAGTCCAAACTTGACATCTTCGTTTCCCGTGTTATTCATCCTGACCTTGGCTGAGAAGAAAAGAAGCCAAAAGTGCCACACGTGGTACAGTTCCTTGGGACCCACTTTGTTGCTCTCGAGGGTCCATTCCTGATGGTGAGCTCTTAACCTCTGCTCAGCAGCAGTCAGTATCTGTGAGGAGCACACAGCATTTTGTGTTGGCGGCCATCCAACCAAGCACTTCAGCGTGCATGCTGTTAACAGCTTGAGCTGCCTCTCTTCGGCTGCTCAGGTAGATTCTTCGCCCAGTTAAAATGAAAATACAGAGGGATGCAAAGAAGAGGGATGTAGGAATTGGAAGTTCTCTGTAGGAGAGAGAGCAGATTTTTTTTTCCCAGGTTTTCACAGAAGAAAATTAGCTTTGATCCCAGCTCTAATGATCTGAGTTGGAGGTGTAATGGACTCTGCAGACAGGTGTGTTCTGTAGAAACACAGGGTCAGCCCCCAGTTGAGAGATATCCTGCAGAAGCACACGTGGGTAATTGTCACCTTAACCCCCTCTGTGGGAAAGAGAACAGCCCAGAATACGGTGCTTCCCCACTGAATCCCTCATGCCCTTCCCTTGTTTTTCCCTCTATCAGTGCTGCCATCGTTCATCAAGACTCCCCACGACATCACGAGCCGGACGGGGACCACGGCGCGCCTGGAGTGCGCGGCCGAGGGCCACCCCACGCCGCAGATCGCCTGGCAGAAGGACGGCGGCACCGACTTCCCCGCGGCCCGCGAGCGCCGCATGCACGTCATGCCCGACGACGACGTCTTCTTCATCACCGACGTCAAGGTGGAGGACATGGGCGTCTACAGCTGCACGGCGCAGAACTCTGCGGGCTCCGTGCTCGCCAACGCCACCCTCACCGTGCTGGGTAAGGCGCCTGGAAGGGTTTTAGCTAGAGCTGCTTTGGCATGTGTTTGTAATGCTGCAGTGCTTTAGGGTGTAGCGCTAAACTCCGTGTAGAGCGTTAGCTGCTGTTCTCCTGTTTTGGTCAGGCAGAACAGTTCCTCTCCAGGCCTGGGAGCCAAGGACACCTCACTGTCTCAGACCCTGAGAAATGTCAACAAAAGTGAGCTGGGGAGGGAAGCAAACTTGGGGTAAATGACTTCATCACCTGAAGTTGTAATTGGAAGATGAACCCAAATATGCAAGTGGACAAAACTTATAAAAGTATAAAAACCTGTTGCTGTTAGGGACATGAAAGAACCAGCAAACAGCAAAAGAGTCAGCAGGGAAAGGTCTGAATTTTATTTTTTTTTACTCCATCTTATATACACTTTTACAAGAAGAGAAAAGATTAGCTACACAGGTTGCCACCTCTTCGACCTCGTTGGTGCAGATTAAAGAGAGAGAGTCAAATGGTCTGCCTAGTCTTGTTTCATTCTTTTACATTGCAGTTCACTAATGAAAAATACATGTTAAGTAAGAGAAGGAGCAGCAAGTCACATCTCCTCTTGTGCTGAGGAAGCCCCTCTAACCAGTCTATTTGCTGTCTGGGAAAATTACTTCAAAAGGAAATTGCCCTGTGAAATAATTCACCATGTTCTGAGGACGTGTCCTCAGAAGTTTCTTGTTGGGAAAACTCACCACCAATTGGCTGTGGGAAGTGAGGCCTTGGCTGTAGTTGTTAGATCTGTTGTGGGGTGCAACTGCCATATCCCTGAGCATGTGCCTGCTTTGTGCATTGCTGTGTCTGCAGGAAGATGAGGAATATTCAGTGCTGTTAACTCTGTTGCTACACTGTCCCTAAAAATGATTTTGTGTGTGTGTTCTCCTGCAGAGACTCCGTCTTTGGTCCACCCACTGGAAGACCACGTGGTGTCCGTCGGTGAGACCGTGGCTCTCCAGTGCAAAGCCACGGGGAGCCCCGCGCCCCGCATCACCTGGCTGAAAGGTGACCAGCCCCTGGTGGTGACAGAAAGGCACCACTTCACCTCGGGCAACCAGCTGCTGATCGTCAGGAACGTGGCGCTGGAGGACGCGGGGAAGTACACGTGTGAGATGTCCAACACGCTGGGCACGGAGCGCGCGCACAGCCACGTCAGCGTCCTGCAGTCGCTGGGCTGCCGCAAGGACCGCACCACCGTGGGCATCATCACCATCGCCGTGGTCTGCAGCATCGTGCTCACCTCCCTGGTCTGGGTCTGCATCATCTACCAGACCAGGAAGAAGAGTGAGGAGTACAGTGTCACCAACACAGGTAGCTCCAGTGTCCTGAGGCCTCCTCTAACATTTGTGCTGCCAGACATCCCACCGAGGCTGAGCCAACTCGTCAGGGAGCCTCACGATCCTGCAGCTGGCTTATCTCCCTGGTTCTCTTGGCTCGCAGGCCTGGAACCAGCTTTCAGTTGCTGCTAAGCATGTTCAGAGCTGCATTTCTCCCCTTGGCTTGCTTTTCAGGAAGGTCTTTTCCACTTGGCAGTAGTTCCAGCTGTTGCTTTGCTACTTTGGTTTTCTGTGACCATAAGTGATAACTTTTGAGACAGTCTGGGTGATGTCCATGATGCTGGGAACTTACCTTGCTTTTTGGAAATCTGTATTTTCAGACTTTGAAGTCAAAACTTGAAACATTAGACTTTGAAACTGGAATCTCTTTTTTCCATGTTGGCTGTAGGAGCCCCGTGCTGATCGGGGGGGAGTGTATCTGCTACTTTTTAGAGGAAAAATTAGTGTTTACTGCTTTCTCCTGATACTCAGAGGGGATAATTTGGTGCTTAAATAAGTGTTGCAGTGAGAGAATAGTCTCCTGCCCTCCTTACACAACCTCTGAACAAAAGAAAAGTCTGGAAGAACCAGCCTAAAACTTTCCCAACCTGCTTAGAATTTCTAGCTTTCCTACATTATGCTTAGTTTTAGACAGAGTACAAAAGGATTTTTAAAGACATGGGCTAGGTAGGAAGTCTTGGATAGCCTATTAGCAGTATGATGTATTAGTGGGATTCTTTTATAATGCCTTTTTTTAGTCCTGAAAACCCAGGGCTTTGTGCCTGATATAATTGAGTTTCACTTGGTTTTGTGCGGCAAGGGAAACTGAAATTGCCTGATAGAAAATGGAGAAAACCAAGGACAGCCTTAAAACTTATTTCCTGTTTAAGAGAATCAAAGACCCTGTTCTGCAGAATACTTCGACTCCTGACTTGGGGAAGCAGAAGATTTGAGTCAAAGGAGGGACTGAATTTCAGGGGAAAGAGAAGGATTTACTTATTCTTAATAAATAGTTCTACTGCACCTACTATGTACTGACCATGCCACACGCAAACACTCAGAGTGCCTTTATCAGTGCTCTCTCCCACAGCTTTAGGCTTTGAAAAATCAGAAATGGGGCTTCTGAAGGGAAAGGAATATTTAGGCAGTTCAGTTTCCAGTGCACCTACAGAAAATAACTGGTTCTAGATCTGGTCCCAAGTCCCCCTTGAAAATGTAAATTTACTTTGAAAATCCTGCTGGGAACTGACTTTTCCCTGCTCCCATTGCTCTAGATGAGACTATTGTGCCTCCTGATGTGCCAAGCTACTTGTCCTCCCAAGGGACTCTGTCGGAGCGCCAGGAAGTGGCCATTGGAGTGGACACCCAGCAGCCCAATGGGCACATCGACAGCAACGGTGAGAAATGGTTTCATTGTCCTCTAATGCTGGATCTGAACTTGTTATGGGAGGTGGAAATCTCAGCCCAGAGTACTTCTGTGTTTGTTCTGAGTTATCTGAGAGATCTTCATAATGTAATTCCTGCATTTATGCAGAGCAGGGATGTGTGTTTGACTTCACAGAGCTCTCCTCTCCCAGGAGTAAGTGTTCCTACAAGCTGACTGCCCCAGAAACTGCTCAGTCAGGCCCTAAGGACTGGTTTTTTGCTAATTTTGGATTCTTTTTTTGGCAGCAGAGCTACCCACAGTCATATTAGAAAAGGCAGCATTGCCCGTCCCTGCCTTCAGGCTTTGAAATTAAATGTTGGGGTTTTACAGTATTTAAAAACAGCACATTAGGAAGGAGAATTTAAGAGTTCTGAACCAAGATCCTCCTGAGATTCTGCAGCATTTATTCTGTTAAATGTTTGCTAAAAATTATTTGTTATCTCCATTGCTATTTTTTTCCCCTTTTCCAGTATAAGTATGACTGGCAAATCCTCTAACTGTGAGCAGATGGCTGTGATCTTTACCCAGATGGTTTGTTTGTTACAGGGATGTGTCAGGCTGATGCTGGAAGGTGTCCAGATGTTGAAGCTCCTGCTGTAGGTTGTAGACAGCCCAAACTGTGTATCAGCTATAATAAAGACACTTGGAAGACTGAGGACATGGCCGATGGAATGCTTGTTCCAGATAAGACAGGTACAAATCCCATTAATCTGGGAAGGGATTTTGTGTTTGTAGAGATCACGAAAGCCTCTAAGTCAGACAGCAGTAACACAAGAAATGGTTACCTTCAGAGAGAAAAAAAAGCTCGGAATGATTCTCAGGTGCAAGGACAGAAAATTTACTTTCTCCTGCTTGCTTTGATCCTCTCTCAAGCTTGGATAGCTGGAATTTGAGGAACTGTCAGAAAGAGGCAGAGTAAAGCTCCTGATTGCCATTCTGTGCAGCTGGCTGATGGGAATTTTGATTTGAGGTATTCCTAAAAATATGAGAGCACTTTCAAAACTGAAAGTGTTAAATTTTTTCATGCTCTTTTAAAAGGGCTGTTGACTTCAAAGCTCAGCTTTTTAATTTATTTTCAAAATTTAAAGGTTGTTTTGGGCACTACACCTGCCTCTATTCTTTGCCAATTTCTAGGGTGTTACACTCATACTTTTCTATTTTTAGGATGTGCTTTCTGTTCTCACACTGTATTGTAAAAGCCCCAGAAAATCAGCCAATGAAACACATTTTCTCTCTAGGAGAAACTAATGTAAAGTTTAACAATGGAAAGTTGTTGAGTGCACTAAGGAAATTAACTTTCAGCATTTAGAAATTCTTTACTCCTTTGAATTCTGCTCATCTGTTGTTCCCACTACCAGTAATAAAATATCTTGAGATAGGAGTGTGAGCTGATGGTGATCTCTGTAAAGCAGCAGCAGAAAAATAAGAAAGGTAACTTTTTTAAAAAAATTTTAAAGCAGCTACAGGAAAGTTCCACTTTGCACTTCTACCCTGATTAGAAAGTCTGGAAAAAGAACTAAATGCATAGTTTATTTAAAAAAAAAAAAAAGAAAGTTACAAGTATTCTGGAGTGAAAAAGGATCTCTGAGCTGTTAATTAGAACTACCTTTAGTGATGGTGGCTACAGAGTTCTGAAGACTATGTAATAGCCCTCTGTAAGACCACAAAGCATCCACATTATTTAGTGAAAGATTCCCCCACTCAACTACACAGAACTGCCCTTTCCTTCCCCGATCTGTGTGCTCCAGTGCTGACCACTTCCAGCTGCTCCTCTTCCCTTGGTGACTTTCCCTTCTTCCCCCAAAGGCTACGGGCTGCCCGTGGTGTGCACGGAGTGCAGCGGCAGCACGGACAGCATGAGCATCTACCCCAAGGACTCCGAGTGCTACCCCGAGAGCCTAAAGACTGTGGAAACTCCCCACCCCAACGCCCTGAGCAGCAAGGAGCGCCACAGGAAGAGGGCTGCAGGCACCAGCCTCCTTCATGCTCAGCCCTGCAATGGCATTGCCAGTGGCAAGAGGGTGGAGACAGACGGGACCCTGTACCCCAGCAACCACGACAGGATACGGCTGGAGGGCGCGGCCGGCGCGCTGCTCGCAGACACGCACGGTACGTCCTTCCTCGGGGCCACCTCTGATCCCCACGGGCACCAGCGCAGCCCCATGGGCTCCCCTCAGCCTTTCAACTAGCTCACAGGCATGGGGTTAGTTTGAGCTTGGGAAAGACCTCCAGGGTCATGGAGGATGGGGGTGCTTGGCAGGCTGAGCATCACCTAATCACGCTGCTCCTTTGGGGTTTTGCAGGCTCTTCGCAAGCAGCAGCAAAGCCTTCAGAGCTTAACAACCTTAACTTGGTGAGAGCTTCACCTGCAGGAGGGTCATTAAAGCAACTGAACGTGCTTCCTGAAATATCCCCAGCACTACTGGACCTGCAGAGGGAAGCAGAGGTGGAGCAGGCTCTCCTGGCCAACAGCAGCCCCACAGCCCAGCTCCACAACCCCGCTCACGAGCCCAAGCTACCCAACAGGTCTCTGGACTGAGAGCACAGACTGCCTGCCACGTGCAAATTAACAAACACACTATTACTTTTTTTTTTTTTTTTTTTTGCACAGAGTATATAGGCTACTTACTTCTACCTCGAATCTTAAACTGATGGCCTGGCAAAGGCAACCAACTGAGGTATGAGAAACAAGCTTGTATGGGGAACAAACTCCTGTTCGAGCGTCATCTGATTGTACATAATTTAAAACTTCCCTGAGAAGTATGAAGTGTTCAAAAGTCAACTTGCATATGAAGCACATAAATGCAAGGGATTATTGTGTAAAGAGAAAAGTATTTGATACAATTGTACATAAGAGTTTTCATATATAAATATATATATATAAAAAATATATATCTTTTACAGAGGCTATTTTAATCTTTAGTGCATGGAAAACTGAGTGAAATTTTACAATTTTGGCAATATTGTTTTCAGTATCAGGTTGCTGTTAAACTTTGTGAGAGAAATAATTCTGGTGCCTTAAATGCATAAACAGAACTTTTCAAAGCCAGACTGTTCCACAGGGATTGTCCTCATTTCAGTGGAAGTTCCTTTACACCACATAAAACTGGGGCTGGGGCAGTCCCAGGTACTGGTTGGGTGGAGAAGTGACCAGGAGCAGCCCTGTGGAGAGGGACTTAGGGGTGTTGATGGATCAGAGGCTGGACATGCCCTGGCCATGTGTGCTCACAGCCCAGAATCCAGCCGTGTCCTGGCTTGCATCCAGAGCATTGTGGGCAGCAGATTTTCCTCCTCTGCTCCACTCAGGTAAGACCACACCTGGAGTTCTGCACACAGTTCTGGTGCCCTCAATATAAGAAGGACTGTAGTAACGAGACAAGGAGTAATGAGTTCAAACTGAAAAAAGAGGAAACTTAAGTTAGATACAGAAGAAATTGGAATTCTTGCCTGTGAGGGTGGTGAGACACTAGCACCAGTTGCCAGAGAAGCTGTGGATGGGTGTCCCACCCCTGTAGGTGGTCAGGCTGGATGGACCTCGGAGCAACCTGGACTAATGAAAGGTCTCCCTGTCCATGGTAGGGGGTTGGAACAAGATCATCTTTAGGGTCAGGACAGGCTGGATAGATGGGCTAAATCCAACAACATGAAGTTTAACAAATCCAAGTGCCATGTCCTGTCCTTTGGCCACAACAACCCCCTGCAGCACTACAGGCTGGGGACAGAGCAGCTGGACAGTGCCCAGGCAGAAAGGGACTGAGGGTACTGGTGACAGCAGCTGAATGTGAGCCAGCAGTGTGCCCAGGTGGCCAAGAGGCCCAATGGCTCCTGGCCTGGATCAGGAATGGTGTGGCCAGCAGGAGCAGGGAGGTCATTCTTGCCCTGTGCTTGGCACTGGTGAGGCCACACCTCGAGTGCTGTGTCCAATTCTGGGTGTCTCAGTTTAGGATGGACATTGAGTGCTGTGTCCAGCTCTGGCCCCTCAGTTTAGGAAGGATGTTGAGACACTTGAGGATGGCAGCAAAGCTGGTGAGGGGCTTGGAGCACAAACCCTGTGAGGAACAACTGAGGGAGCTGGGGTTGTTTATCCTGGAGAAAAGGAGACTCAGGGGTGACTTTATCACTCTCTACAACTCCTGAAAGGTGCCTGTGCTCAGGTGGGGTTGGGCTCTTCTCCCAGGCAACCACTGGCAGGACAAGAGGACACAGCTTGAAGTTGTGCCAGGGGAAGTTAAGGCTGGACATTTAGGAAACAATTCTTCACAGAAAATGATTGGGCAATGGAATTGTCTGCCCAGGGAGGTGGTGGAGCCACTGTCCCTGGACGTGTTTAAAAAAAGACTGGATCTGGCACATAGCCATGGTTTAGATGATAAGGAGGTGTTAGGTCATAGGTTGGACTTGATCATCTCAAAGATCTCTTCCAACCGAGTTAATCCTGTGATTTTGTCCCTTCTGTGATTCAGAGACATTCTGTGATTCAGCTGGGTTACTTAGAACAAATTTCCTCCCCCTTAGAAATTTATTGTACTTAACACATTTAATAACAGAGATCTTCAACTGTGTTAAATGAAATTTATAAAGAAAAAAGCAGTGAGCAATTACATAGCAACCTGATATTTTCCTGTTGGTAGAAGAACTTAAATCCATTCTTTTTCAAACTTTATAAAAACTAGTATTTGAATTGTGACTGTGTGCGACTTCAGAGTGGACCACACAGGAGGCACTAAATAACTCTTCAACAGTGCAGAGCCTCAAAACAACCAGAGGAAAGGGCTGTTTTGACTGGGAAGAAGTTGTTACCAAAATAAATAACTTGTGCAGTAAACCAGGGGTGGTCTCCTAACAGTGCACCTCTCAAACACATCATCACAGGAGGTGTTACCTGCCATGTGTGCTGGCACAGCACTGAGCACCACAGCCCTCACCACAGAGCCTTTCCCTCCCAGAGGGACTCAGCTCTACCTGTCTGAGGTGTGTGCAGTGATCCAGCCTTGCCCTGCTTAGAATAAACAACCTGTGCCGGTGTAATAATGCATTTTCACACCCAAAAACCACATCTGTTCCGTGGGGGCTTGAAACCATAGAGCTGTTTTGACAACAAAACTAAACTGCACTCCTAAGGGGACAGCTGTATCATTAATTCATCCAATACTTTTTTTTTTTTTTTTTTTTGTCCTGCAACACAATATTACATGTTGTAGTTGAACAGCCAGACTCTATATGAAAATATCACCTTCAAGTGAATTATGCTGCCCTGTGTAGCAATTCTGGGCTAGTTAGAAGTACATTTGCTTTATAAGGAAAACTGTGGATTCATGGTGGAATAGACTTTTAAATTTAAATGTCCCAGATGTTTTTATGTGATCTTTTAAGTTCCTCCAGTAATGGAGAGGTGGGGGTATAAAGAAATGCCCACCTCAGTCAAACAGATCTCTGTCACTTCTGACTTGACAATGATGCTTTTTATTTATAGAAGGGTTGCTTTCTGATGGTGTTTGTTGGTACCTGTGGACGGAGGACTCCCAGTTCTTTGTGATTTCAGTTCTGCTAACATGAGGTTGCTAACTCTGGTGATGACTACTTTGGGGCAGGTTTATCAAAGCAGGGAGGTGGGGGACTTTGTTACTTTTTCCCTTAGGAACAACTCCAATACCAGTTCCACTGAGGCTGAGTCTGGGAATCCACCCTTGCCAGGACTGTGTCAGAACAAGCGGCAGAGATAAGGGCAGAAACACTTCATGTTCACTTTAGATCCACCACTGAGGGACCTGCCCCAGTGCTGCTGCACCCGTGGGGTTCCAGGGAGTGGCTGCAAGCTGCCCCTTGGTTTTATTACCAGCTGATCCTACCCAGCCTTAGCCTGAGGAGCCACCAGCTCCTGGAAGGGAAGGATCTCAGGGTCAGGGAGAGCAGCAGCTGCCCCTGGATGAAGCCAGGCATAATTCAGCCAGTACCTGTCTGTCCCAGTCCCTGACTATTGACACGTTTGCACTTTGAGACAGGTGGCGAATTATGTTGAGTGCCAAGTTTATTCAAAGCAAAGGAAATGGATGTTAGAAAATTATAAACCAGGCACAGTTTTCCTTTCACTGAAGGGAAAAGTGCTCCAGAACCTACTCGTGGAACCAGGGACACAGGGAAGATGGGAATGGTCCAATGGCAGAAATGTCATCACCAGTGTGGATACAAAGCATATTTGCCATGTTAACATTGAAAATAATGTTTCAGAATAAAGTTAACTGCCTAATGTTATGACTTCCACTAAATATGTGAAATTGCTGCTTCTAAGAGGCAATGTGAAAGAGGAAGTATTACTTTTGTGTACAAAATTATTTATTTATTAGAAAATTTGGTACAATGTTGTACATTGAAAAACATGTAAGATATTGAAGTGTCTAACAAATGGCATTGAAGTGTCTTTAATAAAGGTTCATTTATAATATTACGGCTGATTTGTTGAGAGTGAGCTTTTGGGAGTTTCAGTTGAAAATTAAATAAAATTCTAATCCATTGCTAAATCTCTTTTCTGTCTTTCATGAAAATGGAGATTAACTGCCAAAGCACCTGCTCTTGAAATCGGGCCATGAGATCCTGGGGAACAGCGTGAGGCTCTGAGAGCCTGGCATGTGGATGGGGTGGGATTTGGGGCTGGATTGAAAAATACAATACAGAATTTGTAAGAAATACATTTCCAATATATCAGCTTGCTTTAGTATCTGGCAAGTCCCCCTGTCTTGGCAGTGAGAACACAACAGATGAGGGGCGTGTGCATGTGTGCAAGTAAAAACAGGGCCAGGACAGCACCAGACCCAGCTGCAATTGTGAACACCTCTAGTGTTCCCCAACCCCACCCTGGATGGAAATTCCAGAGGTAGCTTTGGAGATAAGCCTAAATTCCTGTTTTAACTAAAAATCTCAATTCAGTTTCTGTATATTTTTTTAAAAATTAAAACTAATGCCCCCTTGAAATTATCACTTTGGGTATAAAGCAGGTTGTCTGAGAATACTCAAAGCTCCTTAAGTGACCTAAGAGTTAATTTTTTTTTTTAATTGAGAGAGATTTTTAGAGGCTAGTGCCTGGTCTGAAATTCGTTATCCCACTTTCTCCCAGTAATGGGCTACAATTAGTTTTTTAAATTTTGGTAAACTTGAAATAAAACATTGCTAAAACTTAAAGCAAACAGTCATAGGGGATCCCACGCATTTTTTTTGATCTATTTTTTCTCCCCACAGTCCCAAAACTAACAATGTCCTTTTTATCCATATAAGGCAAACTGGTGCAGGCAGAACAGCTCTGGCCACCTGCTGGGGCTCTCACTTGCCTGCTGCCATTCTCAGGTACTTTTGGCCTTCTTGTGGTGCAGAGCTGCTCCACTGGCACAGGGAGGGGAATCTGTCCCCTCCCACCATTAGGTTGGTTAAAACAATTTGGCTGCTTGGTTGGATTTTGTTGGTTTTTTAATTTTAATTAAAGGTGATGACGAAAACTGATTCTGCTATATTAAATAAAAACAACAAAAATTGCACCATTTGGACCCAGTGACTTAAAGATGATTATTTACAGCTCAAATAATTAAATGCATCAACTGCAGTGCTAACCCCTTCACCATGTTTAAAGAGCTTCAATAGAAAATGTGATAGATTTCTGAGACAGAGTAATAAATCTCCCTCCCACCCCCTCCCAGCCCCTAAAATTGGATGTGATACATATATATATATAGAATGTCATTAAAGAGACAGCCTCAAAGTGGCAGGAAGCACAGCTACACCAAGCCATGGTAACGAGTAGCATTACCAGCCAATATGGGACTTGGCTGAATTCCCCATTTTAATTGAAGATTATTTTTAAGAATTATGTCCTTTGTTCTGTATGTTTTACTTGTCTGCCAATTATTTTCTAAGTTTTGGCGTCTAAAAAGTTTTACTACTCTGTCATGGATAACAGTGTAATAAGACATCCAGCCTGTGCTGTTGGCACAGGGGCTCTGGGGTCACTCGTGTCCCCTGGTCAAGCCACTGACCTGGTGTGGCATTTGTTCTCCCCAGTGTACACCTGTACCTTGTTGTCCTGAGGGGGACAGCCTCACAGGTAAATCACAGCACCCTAGGGCAGCACATCAGCCCTGGCACATCAGTGGAGGGATGACAGGGATGGAATGTGCATGGAGCAGGCGCAGTGCCACCAGGACGGGTGACCCGGCACAGCTCAGTCACAGGGCCCTGTGGCACCCACTCCTCTCCCCCGTGTGTGAGGAGCTTCCCAGGGTCATGGCCCAGCCCAGCCCATGCAGGAAACAATCACCCACCACAGCCCCTTGGCTTTGCCTGCCCACACAGAACCCTCCACAGCTAAACCTCCTTAACCACCACTCAGCCAAGCTGCTGCTGTAAACCCGGCCCACAGCACCCACTCTGGTGATAATTTTGAGTAATTCCAATAAGGTCTTTTCATTACACCATTTTAGCTGCTGCACCTTCGGTTTCCTACATGAGAAGAGCACCAGGATTTTGCTCTGCCTGCCAGGAGCCCCCCGAGAGCCCTCAGGATCCACCCCTACATCAGCAGAACTCTGATGTTCTCCCTGCCTTGCCCTCCCAGTTTCCCTCCCAAGCTTCAGCACTTCCATCCTCCTGCTGCTTCAGCAGCTGAGGGATGAAGACCAAAAGAAGGCAGAGCTCCATGTCTTTGCACAAGCACAGCTGTAAAATAATACAAGCCTGTGCTATTACTGGAGAAATATGAGTGTGATTAATAAAGCTGCACTGGCTCCCACACAGGAATGCTTGCTGAGCACCTGTAGGTATAAACAGGAATATAAACTTCCACAAATACAGCTCAAATCAGAAACAAACGGATTATTGTCTTTTACAAAGAGCTCTCCCAAGCCGGAATGCTTTCGGTGCTGTTGGAGGGCAGCAGGCTGTAACTCTATCGGCCCCTTCCCCTCCCCTGTTACGAGGCAGGTGCCACTGAATGATGAAAACTTGCTTTATTTCAGCCTCCCCACTCAGCCCCCATGCCAGAGCTTTCCAAAACACTTTCCCTGCAGGAGTTCTAATAATGCCTTTCGCAGCCACCGTAATTAGCTGTTTACCCCCCAAACATTACTTTTTTGGCACAACTCTTCACAATGACCTCACCCACTTTCCATGCAGGAAAATTTCATGTTTGCGAAACCGGATTATTGGAGGATTTACTTTTTTTCTAGCAGGGAGAGTGGCTCCCAGCCTGCGGGACAGCTGCTGTGAGGGGTACAGGAGGAAGGCTCCGACTCCTCCTCCAGCCTCTCCCCGGCAGGAGCTGGCTCAGAGCAGCAGCTGCCGAGTCTTCTCGTATGTCCCCAGGAAGATGAAGCCTCCCAGGCTGATGGCTGCCATCCGTGGGACAACACCTGCGAACAAGCTGAAGGCAAAGGAAAGGCAGTTTGAGACGACGAGCAGGGGGCTCGGGGAAACAAAGCCAAGATAAACTCTCTCTCTTGCTGGTTCTTAAATCCAGCCCCACTGCTCACTGAAGGAATCTGTCTGGACTTCCCCAATACAGCACTTCCCAAGGCTTGTGGTTTTTAACCCCTCTCCACACTCCTTGGGTGCAGAAGGAAAAGGCAGGAGGCCATCCCCAGCCACGGGAAAGGGGAGCTCAGCACATGGCCACAAAGAGCAGCAGACAGGTGGGAACATCCTCTCCTCCACTGCCCCACCAGCCCCTCCCTGGGCCAGGGGCTCCCCCTGGCAGAGACAGCCCTGCTCACTGCAGTGGCTCATTCCCAGGAACACACAACAGCCATGAGGGAGCAGAAATATTTGATTTGTGATGCCTGCAGCTGCCCTCTTTTTAGGTGCCTGATCTTCATAGTTCTCAAAATTAACAGGAAACTGGTGCAAAGCTAACTGCTTGACATATCTAAACTTTTAATTGGTTTAACAACTTCAGGACAGGCCAGTGTATCCTCCCAGAGGATTACAGGCTTCCTTTGTGGCAAGCAAGGAGTAAACGTTAAGGCTCGAATTCCTTTGGCATCCCACCCCCTTCCAGGTCTGTCCTGCTCAGCCTGGCTGAGCTCCACAGGGATCGTGTCCTTGGCTTTCCAAAATATTGCATGGTCCCTGCTGAGAGTGTGTCCACAGTGGGACACGCTGTAATTCCTGGTGAGACCTGGCTGCTCAGGAGCTCCCTGCTGCACAGGGAAACCTCTGGCAGTAATGAGCTCTGCTAAGGAGCCTGGAGCACACAGGCAGATGGAAACATTTTATGGCTTTACTAGACAGCAATTGGGCCTATTACCATAATGACAGCTTTAAAACAGAGTAATTTGTACAAGGCATGTATGGACAGAGCACTGATAGGGCAAATCCTAGGGAGCAGCACACAGCATCCCTCTCCTGCTGAATTAGGGAGCCTCATTACGGGAGCAGGGGCAGACATTTGTTTCCAGAACAGCCCACTCGAGACACAGCTATTACACAAACAGGGCCCATAACTGAGTTACCCAGAAGCTGCATCCCTGGCAACCCCTATTACTAACCATCACTTCCAAGAATCCTGCCCCTGCTTCTCCCAGCTTCCTGTTCCCACCTGCCACCCGTGGCCTCTCCAATCCATGGGCTCCCTTTCTGCGTGAGGGCAGAGCTGAGCAGCTGCAGGGAGGTCCCAAATCCAAAGAGCAGAGCTCTGTGGCAGGTCTGAGCCAAACTGGTTTCTGCTGGACCACTTTCGCCTCCATCAGCAGATGAAATAAATTTGGTTTATTTCTGCTGGCCCCATCAGAAACCGCTCTGGTGGGCAGAGATCTGCTGTCTAGTTGGATTTGGTCTCTGTCTGCAGATTTCACCTGGCACTCTGCCACTCCTCAGTTCCTAACAGGAGACTAACAGGACCCCTGCATCTACCCTTTGGATCACTGAAGCATATAGGTTGAAAAAAAAAGACAAGCCAAAACCAGCCCAGGACTACCAAGCCCATCACTAACCCCTGTCCCCCAGCACCACAGTTACACACATTCTGAACACTTCCAGGGATGCTGATTCTGCCGCTTCCCTGGGAAAGAGGGTAAGGCACTGCACGGCCGGGGCACAGCACAGAGGGGCCAGTGCTGACAAAAGCACTGTGTGCCTGGCCACAAAACCCAAGAAGTACCCTCTGGACCAAGGAGTGGCCACACTGAGACAAACCACTGCTTTTCTCTGGTCACAGCTCTGCAGCGAGCTCTCTGTGGGCAGCTTGTGCTGTGCACAGCAGGCAGCAGGGCCCGGCTGGGGACAACAGCACGGCTTGGGTCCAGGGGACAGCAGGGGACAGCAGGGGACAGCAGGGACACGGGGGGCGAGCAGGACCAGCAGGGCTGAAAGGAGAGGACACGGAGCAGGGCTGAAAGGAGAGGACATGGGGCAGGACTAAAAGGAGAGGATGCTGAGAAGGGCTGAAGGGAGAGGACACGGAGCAGGGCTGAAGGGAGAGGACACGGAGCAGGGCCGAAGGGAGAGGACACAGATAAGGGCTGAAAGGAGAGGACACGCAGCAGGGCGAGCAAAGGCCGGGCAGCACAGCCAGGACAGGCCCCAGGCCCAGCCTCAGGCCCGGCCACGGGCCTCGGGCAGCCGATAAACCGCACCCAAAGAGCTCAGCGAGGCAGTTTATCACGGCTTTTCTATCCATAGCTCCTCTCATGGGTTGCAGTTTATCACGGCTTTTCTATCCATAGCTCCTCTCACGGGTTGCAGTTTATCACGGCTTTTCTATCCATAGCTCCTCTCACGGGTTGCTCTTTGGCGGAACATCAGTGGACAGGCTGGAGGGTCTTCCCCACAGCAGGGTTACCCCAGTGCTCAGTGGGGTAATTGCAGCCCGCTGGTGGAGGGTTTTTACCTCTCTGCTTTGGCCAAATTCCCCCAGAGACAGAACCCTGCTCTGCTCCCCCAAGAGAGCTCTCTCTGCTCTCCTGCCCTCCGTGGGGCTGCCCAGCCACAGAGGCTTTGTGGGCATGTGCTGCGACTGCCGAGGCATGTGCCCTTCTGGTATTTTTCCACTCAAATCGAGATTCATGACCCACACTTCGACAAATCAAACGAAACGATGTCGAGGGGTTGTTATTTCAAAATTAAATCAGTACCTCACACGTGCCAGTTCCCCTCTGACCAGGAAGCTCATGGGAGGAACAGGACACCTGGTGTGATACCACCAGCTCCATCCAGTAACCTCACCAGCGTCACCACTCCAATAACCCTCGTGTTTCTCACCAAAAAGTTGTGAAGCTTCACCCATGGCTTCCAAACACCACTATCTCCTCGTGTGAAAAGCCATCAGACAAGATACAAATTCCCTTTCTCGTGAATGATTCCTCTACCTCACTGGCAAGAGCAAGGAATTTCACAGATCCACTCGCCCCATCCCTATCCTAAACTCTGCCACAGTCCTGGCTTTCCCTGGACAGAAAGGGATGTGGAATTTCTTGGCATGAAGCAGAGGGATTTACTAGGTGCAGACCAGGAAGCTGAGCCCTGTGCTCTGGTTTTAATAAGGTGGCAATAAGCAATGCGTCTTTCTGCCCTCAGAATTCCTCCTCTTCAAGTACGAGATTTATTAGAGGAGCCATAAATCATGTCATGTTGTAACTGGCCAAAAAAGCCCGACATTTTTATTGGTTTTGATTAATAGATTTATAATTGGCAGCAGGCATGGCAGCCTCTGCGTTTATTTTTCCCAAGACTTTCTTCCTTTTCCTCGCAGCTGACGCAGCTTGGCCTCCTTTACATGATACTTTTTCTGCAGATCTCTTATTGTTTTGATTTCAACTGAATTGTGCTCCCTTTGGTCTTAGTCCACTGGTGCTATCCTTGGGCAGAGTTTAATTCTGGGTTGTTTAGAAAAGGGCACTGCTGAAACACCCTGAAAAGAACACAAACATTCATTTTTTACTTTCTGCTGCTGGCTGGGGGATGGGGGAAGTTTCCTCAGTCAAATCCATGCCTCTTCACACCCTTCAGAGCTCAACTTCCACTAGCAGCAGACATGGCCTCACTTCTCCCAGTTCCTTTTAAAACATGCCTTAAGAGTCCACCAAGCCCTGCAGGACCCAAAACTCATCCAGTGCCACATCACCTTGTCCCCTGCAAGAGGCAAACCTGAGACAGCCCATCCCTGAGTGCTGCCGGGGGGCACAGCTGGACGCCTTCCTGGAATCAGTGTTCAGGAACTTCCTGCAATTTGTTTTGAATTATTTCCCACATGGGTAGAAAGAGGGCTGAACTTTTATTAGCTGGGCAAGCAGAGATCAGATGCTAGGAGAAAGCTGTCCCCTGCAAAGCTGCATTGAGCACAGTGCTTTGGACAGCAAAGGTTAGAACAGTGCCCTGATAGAGAGAGGGTTAAAAACCATGGGAAAACTACAGGGAAAAGCCCCAAGTTTCCAAAAATCCCTCAAGTTCTCTTCCAGGCTAAAGGCAGGTGAGACACGAGCCCTGCTGAAGGAAGCACAGACTGAACTTCATGCACTGGAGAAGTTAAGACATATACTCACTTTCAGAGACCAACTACTGGTGTAAGACACACACTCAAAGAGGACAAGGTGCTGTAAGTGAAGCAGTGTCAGTAAAAACCAATGATAATTTTCACACCTCGAAATGTTCATGAAACACTAGCAGAAGACTCTGATCCCACACTGCTCCAAGGTCAGGAGAGCAATTCTCTGTCAAATGGACATCACCTCAGACTTCCATAGGTGGTCAGTGGAAAGCCCAGAACATTTCTACACTTTGGCTACAGCATGGAAGCCCTAGAGAGCTGCTCTGTGACTGCTCACATCTACTCTTTGTACTCAGCCTGGCTCAGAAAACTTGCACTTTTGCAATGGGTTCCACACTGCAAAAACCTGGGGCCATGTGCTCAAGGCCAGACCTAAGAGGAGATCCAAAGCACATGGCTCCCTCCCTCTGCTTCAGCTTGTCCCCACTGCTGGCACCACACTGGCATTGCCTGTTCACACTGCACTTCACAACAAGAATGGGGAATGGAAAGGAACAGAGGAGACCTTCCTGGTGCTTTCAAATCTGCAAGAAACTGCCAGGAGGAGGAAAAACTGCCCATAAGGGGCTTGACCCTCTCCTGAAGTCCCAGGGGATTCATACCCCTCAAATGAAACTGCTGTCTCCACTGCCACGAGATGTGCCTGAATTTAAATGAATACAAATCACAAATGCATGTGTTCATAGGGAAAAGTCCACCATGGGTTATTAACACAAAGCCACTCTCACCTCTGACACCAGGAGCTGGGCTTAGATTTGGATATACTCCCAACAATGTCCCTTTTCTGTGCTCTTCCCTGGACACTGCCACCAGCCAGGGCTAAGGTGAGGACACTCAACCTCCCTGAGGGATTTGTTCTTGGCTTCCTGACTGTTGCTCCCTGCCCAGGTGTACAGCAGTCAAAAGGCTTTTCTGCATGCCAGTATTTAAATATAAACACATCCCACCCCACCCTCTCACAGCCCCTAAAACACACAGACAACACAACCCCTGAGGTGCAGCACATCCTTACCCTGACAGGCCTTGTGTCCTCCAGATGCCACCAAGGGCAGCCAGAACATTCCCACTGGCATTGGTGGAACCAGCCTGCACCACAGAGACAGAGAGATTGGAAACTGTTGGCAGAGGTTGAGTTATTTACTGAGCTCCTGTCCCTGGTTAGTGCTACATGACAGGAATTACAGACATCCTAATGACCTCCTTACCCCAGGCACAGGCAAAAGCTGCTCGTCTCCAGGAATGAAAAAAAGGGTGGAAAGTGAAACACAGGCACAGAAGAACAAAACAATCAAGGTCACAGAGCTGGTTAGTTCAGAACAGGGTACCCAGTCCCTTCTGCACTATACTCAGCTCTACATCCAGCAGTAAGACTGTGATACTGCAGTGATACTGCAGTAAGACCTTAATAAAAACACACTCTCAAAGCACCAAATTACTTTGCTACTCCTTTAGATTTAAAAGAATAAAAAAAACCCTGAGTAGCATATTGCATGTGAAAATTGTCTTGAGAGCCAGAGGACAAACAGCAAGACTAGAGACACCTAAATCCCATGTGCGACCTAGTTAATTTGAAATGACTAATATAAACTGTCTCAAAGCATTCTCATCTCTTTACCTGGGTGCTCAGGAGAGAGGCAGAGAAAAATGAAACCCAGTTTTTACAGGTTGATCACCGACACTCTCCAAAGACAAAGAAGCTGCAGCAGACACAACCCAGCAATGACAGGTAACACAGCAACATGGTGAGCACAGATGGGACTCAGCTGGGGAGGTGCATGTTGGCAACAAGACACACCCCAAACTGAGAGACGTGAGCAGAGAAGCTCCAGACTGCCCATCCTTCACCAACACAACAGGGCTGGGAAAGGCTTTAGGGACATCCACCTGCTGAGGGCTCTTAGCTCAATGGCTGTCAGCTCTGCCCTGGGTCAGTGAGATGATGCTGGGAGCACCAGACTCACTAGCAATTTCTAAACTTACTACACTTACTGATCTTATAAGCAATCTTCCTTCTGCCCTGGTTGGCAGATGCTGGCCATCAAAATATCTATAGTTTAAAATTTTACAGCAGAAAATCCAGTACCAAGTCCTCCTCAGAAAAGACATACACACACACTGGATTATCAAAACAGGGGAATAAATCCCTGATGGGCAGTTTAACCTCGGGTGTCTGACTCTGCAAGGCTTTTCTCCTAAAGACACTGCATGAGACTGGAAGCTGAGCACAAGCCCAAGTCTGTTTCAGACAGCTCCTTTGGGAAAGGACCAGAGAGGCAATCAAGGAAAGGAACACAACAATTTCATTAGTTCTGCATGCAGTGCCTGTTCACATCTACTCCTGCCTTCTAGGACAAGAGCAGAAATGATTATTAATAGGTGCTGGATTTCATTCTGTAACAACCCAATAGAAACCCTGGAATACCCAGGCCATTCACCAGCCTGTCTTGGGACCTCCTTCCCTCTTACCTTTGCCAACATAATTCTTGTCTTTGCTACGTCGAGCGGTGTGGTGACTGCAGCTGCAAATCCACCTGAGAAAATTAAAATACCAAGCACAAGTGAGACATTGTTGTGTGAATATGAATGCCACACTGCCTATAACTCCCTGGGCTGTGGTCAACACTGCTCTGTTATTAATGCCTACAGCACGTTCCCTCACGTCAGAGCCCAGGTACGTGTGTCCAAGGTCTGTACACAGATGTTTTGTTACTGTGTATTGACTTTAGAAAACAGCTCTCTGTTGCTTAACTGTAAACCCAAACATCCCGAGAGACATTACTGTCTTTTTGTTCTGGACTCTGTACATACATGAACATAAGAAGGTTGTAAGGATAACAGGATTCCACTTCCAACATCTACATCAAGTTTGGAAGGAAAAAACTGCTTACTCATTTACAGAGATGGGAAAATAAACCAGTCATACTGTGTTCTGCCTAGAGAATTAGTCTGGCCATTTAAATGCTAGAAAGACAGAAACCTGCTCTGTGTCTGAAACACATGTGCTTGGGTTACTCACTAGAGACACACAGACTAGATCTAGGACTGTTTCAAGGAAAAAAGACAAGTCAGTGTTTGGAATGGAGCTCATCTCCAACAGATTAAATCAGCTCCACTTTAGGTAACAACAACGTGAAGCTGCCCAAGGGTCTTAGGAAACTGTCAGAAATCTGCTGTCATAAATGCCATCTTACCCTCAGGGGCATTTTTATTCTCTACTCTCTCCCAGACTTCACCCTTGGAGCTCATAACTGTCACTTGCCACAGCCAGCTCAGCTGTGACTTTCCTCCTGAAAGCCAGAAATCTTCAGCTTATCCATCTGCATGTCTCACCCCTAAACGTGTGTGTCTGGCTCTGTATTTTAACCCTGTGACTACAGCCTGGCCTCTTGTGCTATCTAGTGACCAGCTCTGCTGCTTTTCCTCTCAGGATTTTATTCCTTTTGCCTTATTTCCCCATCCTAAAATCAATTCTGATTCTGTTCAAAATATTTCAAGAGACAATTCATGCTGAGGAAGTGCCAAAGTGAAGGAAACTTCTAAAATGCAGGAGCAGCAGAAAGTGAAGAATGAAAGGGGAAGAAATGAGGGAGAAAAGAGAGCAAGAGAGTTGTTCTGAAATCTTTCTTCTTCCTCCTAGTTTTTTCTTTTCTCTGGAGCTTGTATAAATACTGTATCTGCTACAGCCAGGAACAAAGTGACTCCAAAGACTGAAGCCTACACAGTACCCAGGGAATAAGCTAAAAATAATCTATTTTCTGTTCCAAGTTTTATGGAATGTAGAAAAATTGATCTCTCTTTTCTTGGGATGGGAGAAGGGAAAAAGCATTTCTTCTAAAATCTGTAAAGTAATGAAATAAAACATTTTTCCCTGCTGGCTTGTGTTTTTACCTGCATCTCTCTCTCTCAACCACCTTAACTTGAACATATTAAACCCCTGTTTTATGACAGAGGAGGCTGGGCCAGCTGGAACCCTACTTGACTTCTTGCAGTTAATTAAGGAATGTCCCACGACAGTTCAGAAGATGCAGTAAGGAACATGTGCAGTCCCCTGGATCTCAAGCAAAAATAGCAGGAAAGTTGAATTAGTGAACAGCCCAAAATGCCTGGTTTTAGGAGCAGCTTCCACTCTCATAAGGTTGGCCCACGTGGTTCACTCTGCCGGAAGCTTTCTAGCAGTGATACCTCACTAAAAAGCAGAAAAATGAGCTGTATTCAAGAAGTCAAAGCAGAAACTATGAGCAAGTTAAACTAAATTCCAGTCCATTCTTGGACCTTTTTTAAGGTCAGAAAATCTTTTTATTGGGAGCCAGGTTTTGCATAAGTGACCAAAAGGCTTTGAGAGAATGGTCTGGGTAGAAACTTTGGTACTCATGTCAGCAATGTATTTTTAGAATGGTAAAAATAATCTCCATGGAAAATAGTGGCTTTACAAGTCTGGATGTAGAAGCTCTTCCTTTGCTCACAGACCAAGCTGAAATTAAACAGTGAACCACATGGCAGTCAGGCCTGTATCAGGCAAAAAAAATCTCAAAGCATCACCTAACTCTGATGGCAACACTTTAGTCAGACTAACTTATGTCCCTTATCAGATCCCTGTAACTTTTTTTTATGCTTTTATTCCTGAGAGTTTCTTATTGGCAGCAGCTTCAGTCTTGGCTGATAGAGTGGTTAGAACAAACACAATTTATCCTGACATGATGTTCCCGAATTCTTTATCTGAAAAGTTTAATCAAGGCTGATTGGTTTTCATTTTTTCCTCAGCTGACATCTGGATCTTCCCTACTTTTTCATTATTAACATTTCAATGTTTCTTTTTCCATCACTGGGAAGTATTTGGTACAGATTCACCAATCAATTCAGAATGGCAACAGCAACAATAAAATGCTTTATAAGCACAACAAGCAGCAGGATAGCGGCTAAATTAAAAGCAAGTTTGTATATGCTTGACAAAAACATGAGATTAAAGCTAGCATTTGTTGGGGACTGCTTTTTATTGAAGGCAGAGAGTCTGACAAAATGAATATTCTCCAGCCTTAACTCTAAATGTCCAAGATAATTTTAGAGTGACCTCTTAAAGCTTAGTACACAGGTATCCAGGAAGAGGATAAAAACTCAAAACTTGACTGCTTCCCATCACCAGATTGATACAACAGACACAAACTGTTAAAGCCATTCTATTCATTGAAAATAGGAGGGCTGTGCACTGCACTAATACACAATAGGGCCCAACAGATCTTTAAATCACTTATTTAATAAGCATTCAGTTCCTGCTGTCACTAAACTCACCAAGAGCTACCACATGAGGCTGGAGTCTGCTCCACTCATCAGCACCCAGGAGAAGCACCAGAGTATCAGGTGGACAAGAAAGGCCTAGACACACTGAGCCTCCCACTCCTAAATCCTCCTGGTTTCTCTGCAGAGCTGACGGAGAAAAAGGCACCTTTGCAGGCAGTCTGTGGTCCAGGCTCACTCACCAACTTGCTCTTGGAGAAGGCTTTTTTCTCCCTTGCCTTAGACAGAGCTGGGGATGACTTGGGCTCAGCAGGTAGGCTTAAAGATGGATTTTCACATGGGAGAAGGTTCTTGGCTCATTAATACTTCTAGCAGAGTGGCAAATTCCTCTATTGGGAAAATAAACCTTCACACAGTAGTGGAAAATTCATCACCCATCTCCCAAGAAGTTACAATGGTCACTGTATATTCACACACTAGCTGAGCAGCCAAACTTTACCAAGTCAGGGTGTTAAACAGAAAATCCCCCTGCTACTCACACTTTCCCAGTGACCAGTCCTTGATGGAAGTGCTGGTGACAGATATCTGCAGAGAATGATTTACCTTTATTTGCCAATAAGAATAAAAAGACTTGAGGACTTAAAATATTCCCCTAGGTTGCTGCTGGTATTTTCTACTATTGTAGCTGTCATATACAAATAAAAGCATCAGAACTGAATGAAATACTTTGCCTGGGAACAATACATAACCCTAGGTCCTTGGAGCCTGCAGAATTTGCTGCTACAGGCAAATGTTTCACAGGTACTTAGGCACAATCCTCAAATAAGATCCTATGAAGGAAGACAAGTTTTTTTGGTTTTGGCATCCTGCTTTTTTGTACCAACTTAACTTCTCCTCGCCTTCTCTAAAGGGTCCAGGGAATCCTTCTGGCCAGTACAGGGGTTCTCCCTGATTCTGAGTTCCTGTCATTTGGTCAGACCCCTGCTCACTCTTCAGCATTGCCAGCCCTGTTCTGTAGGTCAAGCTCATTTCAAGAGGAATTTGTTCCTTGTTGGAATTATCCCTTGTTAGGAAAAGAAAAAGAGTTAAGGTCAAACTGTACTATTGGCTTTCCTCATTATTATTTTCTGTACTGACACCTGGAGGTTACCCAGAATTTTTTTTTTTTTTTTTTGTTAATGAACAGGTTTTTCTGCACTTTCACCCTGGTATTCATTTCTCTCATTGGCAAAAATGATTATTGGAGCCCTTCTCTTTAGAGGAAATGTCCATTCCAGGGCATTTTCTCCTGAAATCTGTCTGGAAACCAAGACACAGGTTGAAAAACTGAGTGGCTCAGGTCCAACACTCAATCTCATTGCATCCTCTTACACTGACTGATTCCAAGGTCACAAAGTTTTTCAGAACTCTTCAATCAGTAAGTTCTTATTTGAACTTTTATTTTATTGGTATCATGTTAAATTTTTTTTAAGAGGAAGTTTATTCTGGTCCTTTATCAGTGTGGGAACAACACCTGCCTACAGCAGAGCGAAGTGATCCAAGAACCTCTTTGGATTTCAGCAGAAATACCAAGACAAAGCACTGCTCCCTCCAGAGGTTTAACCAATTCAGGGTTAGGAGCATGTTCCAAGCAGACTCTGCAGGGAAATCTTGAGAACTACTCAAAAATTTATTCAGAGCTATAGAGTTAAAGAGGCTTTTAGACACAGTGTGTAATCTTGTCAGAGCCGATTACATCAAAACAAAAGTGATGGGAAATCCTCCCTGTTAATGTGCAAAAAGCTCTTGTTAGTGCATTATGACTCACTGGACTTGAACCTCCATTCCTGGTGACTTTGTCACCACAGAGCATTAATTATTAATGTTGAGCCACACTTTTTCCTATGGCAGTGAGAAAGAAGGCATCTTAACAGGGGCAACCTTCAGTCACATTAAATGGCCTCTCAGGTTCTTTGACGAGCTGGGGATCACCTCGCTGCTCCAGGGCAGTACTTTTCTTTTCCAACAGCTGATACCCAATGGCAGGATTTCCTTACCACTGTGCCACTTGCATGGAGAACACAGAAAACCCACAGAGCAGCTCTCCTGGGACAGCCTGCCTTGGTCCACTGCAGGGCTGGGTGGTCCAGCCAGGCAGTCTAAATCCAGAGAAGACTTGAGCATGGGGTGAAACCAGAATCATGCCTGTATGGGGACATGCTTCCCTCCTCTGCCTCCATGCCCTGCCCAGATCTGGGACTGTGTCCAAACAGTTCAGACACGAGGCAAAGTTTGGCTCAAACACAACCTCAGGCTTAAAATCTCATTTAGATCTACCTTTGGGTTCTTCCCCATTGGCTGTTGAGGTATCGCCTTTTCCCGCTCCCCAAATACTCCAAACATCTTTGTTAAGACACCAATGATGATGATAAAGCTGGACAAGGCTTTGAGGGATTAAATTATTAACAGATGATTCAGAGAGGATTCCAAATCACTAATATTTGTATTCATGTGCCTATTACATTTCCATAAAAAGCCCACGGATCACATGCATCCATCTTACATATGAGGTCTGAAACTGCTGCCATTTCATAGGCACTGGGGATGGAATTCAACAGATCGTTGCTCTTGGATCTGTCTTCACCAAACAGTTATAACCAACTCATACAGACACACACGTGTGTGTGTGTGCCATAAAGGGAAGCTAAACAGGACTTTTCTTTCAGTTTCTTCCAGCTTATTAGCCTGCCCCTCAGGACCTCTAACATATTTTTAGAAAGTATTGAATTCAAGCAAAGAACACAGGAGAAAAGCTGTCTGTGTGACTTCATCATTCCACCACCACCGTGGTGGCATTTGACAGCATATCTGTGTGCAAAGGTTGTTTTTTGGATAACATTCTCCTTTTAAGGTTTATAATACAATGATTTTAAATATTTCTATGCACGCATCCATCTTGTTTTATTCCCAGGGTACTGGTGAGGTTTTAATTCTTTTGTTTTGGGATGGAAAGAAAGGGAATAAAGAGTTTGGTCTTCCCTCATCTGAAACTAAATGTAGGTAGTTAATAATTTTTAACTCTGGAATCCATTGTTCAGAATGCAGGAAATTATTTTTCCACTGCCTCCCCTCAGCAAGAAGGATAAATATTTTCAGTGAAATAGAATGAGTGCAGTACCAGAACAGATCAGTATCAGGACCAGCTTGTTGCATATCTCAGAGGGAGACAATGGAGACAAAGGGGAAGGTTCTGATCCAAAAAGAGCTCGACCTCCTGAGCTTTGAAGCAAGTCCTCAAAGGACACAGGAGAAAGGAAAATTATCATACTGCTGGTTAAAAGGAAACAAGAGGGAGACAAAGAACAGAGAAGGAAAACCAGGCTGGAGGAAGGGTAACCCAGAGAATATTTCACCAATTACAACAGGATCTACAAAATAAGACTCCAGCTCTGCAAAGATTTGTGTTTGGGGAAGAGCCTAGGAAGGCAACCACACTGAAGTGTCTCATCTACCACATGGACCTGGAAGTCTCTGTGCTGCTCCAGGATCTGGTGTCTCCTCCAACACAAAGTGTTGGTGTCCCCAGCGTGTGCCAAAGGACAGTGAGCACGTGTCCATGCACAGCTGTGCCTCTGGAAGCTCCTTCTGCAAGATTTCTGCTAGAAAAGAGCAGACACTGCTGAACATCTATTAAACAGTAGCAAGTCCAAGCACAACAGGTCAGAATCAGGACATAGAGAGAAGGAATTGGAGGCACTGGGCTAAATTTCCAACTGAGGCACCAAATTTGACCTCAGGAAATTACTCTACAAGGCTTTGGGTAAATCAGATAACCTTTCCAGCTCTCTGAACATGCCTGAACACAGTTTTTTGTATCAATGTAACTGTAAAGAAATCAACTGTGGTAAATTAATGGTCCCCATCACACCTGCAGACATACAGATTGCATTTTAAAGCATTTCAAAACAAAAATGAACAATCTGCTTCATTTGCTCTTATTTTGTTTGCACTGATTGATGAAGTCAGTGTAAAATCCAACAGCAGGATCTTATGCAGAACAAAACTCCCTTCCCATCAACATAAACAGAAAAAATACAGCTGGACAAGACTACAAGAGGTCACCTAAAATATTCCCTCGAGCCCAAAATGGAATCAGTTCTACCTAAACCATTCCCTCATTGCTCACACACCAAATCCAGTTCACTCTGTGCAGCTACAGACACGATGCCTCCCCTCAGCTGTGCAGTTTCAGTGCCCTTCAAAATGAAGCCTCAGTCTCTGCTGGAATTTTGCTGCTATTAATACTTCACTTCCCCTAACAGAACTTATTTTTAAAAAAATTACATACAACGTAATGGCTCTGATTTTGTAAGTTATCAAAGAACAAGCTTTGCTTTTGATAATCTCTATTTCAAGAAATGCTATAATTTCTGTTTAAACAGGATTTATTTTTTCCACATATTCTTTTACTGGTTTGGAATCTCAAAATGTATTTTAGCTCCTTGGGGAAAAAGCTCTGGCTATCCATCCCTTTACTATTAATCTGTTTTTTCTATTAAGACAGTTGAATCTCTCCTCCCTCAAACTTGTCAGCTATACTGATGAGTCATTAATTGATTTTTCCTCCCCTCTTTTTGTTTTCTTGGAAACAAGTACAGTAGGCTAAAATCAAGCAAGAAGCCTACTGAAGAATTCAATTAACTACTGGCTTGTTTGGTAATAAATAGTGCAGTATTGTATTCTGCCACTCTTTATTCTTGTTGTAGTGTCTGGAGATTGCCCAGATGTTTCATCCTCTGGGGTTTTTTTGCTGCGGAAGGCTTTTGCCTCCAGGCTGAGCAGTGCTGGCCCTCTGCTCTCCTGCCTCCAGTTAATCTACGTGGCTGTCAGAGCTGTCACAGGAATGGTGAATCACGGCCTCTGCAATCACTTCAGCCCCTGGGGAAGTGCCCGGAGCGAACAGCTGCACAAACCCCCACCCAAACGAAGTTTCTCCTGGATGAGGATTTTACAAATCAACTTTGAAATAATCACAAAGCCTGACTGACAGGCCCACAGTTTTTAAATAACAGAAATTTGTCAAAAACAAATTGGTTGTCTTTCAAACAGACACCTTGGTTAAGTCTTATTTTTTTTTTCTCTCTTTCCTTTGCTGACTTTCCTACTTCCAAACAACAACTGGATCCGTTTTCTTCTAAACAAACTTGAATTACAAAGGAATGTTGTTCTGCTATACTTAATAGATTTGCACATTTTTCCCTTTCTTCTTTAGTCTTTCCCAGTATAACATATAATCCTTTGCACCTGCAAAAGCTCCACAGACTGCTGACTGCCAAGAATCCACCACGTGACCCTGCTTCCATGACCAGAGATCCTGTGTTTAAAGAGAAAGGAAAATAAAAAGTTATTAAATGTTTGAATCTATCTGATCCCCATGTGAGTTAACTCTGAGGATGGGAACTTAAGTGAAAAGCTATTTTTGTGGCATTTTTGAGTGATGTAATAAGTGATTTTTCCCAAGGAACTTGTGTACTTGAACAAGCAGATGGAGTGAGAAAGACGTCTGGAACTGAGGAGGGCTTGAAGCAAATTGCTTTCAGGGAATTCATATGTATGTATTTAAGCCTGTGGCCATGCAACTTTGCAAATATTTTGTGAATTTATTTTGGTTTTTTGGCAGATAAAACAGCACAAAGCAAAACACTGGGCGGGAGGGCGGCATGCAAGAACCAATATCAGCTCGGCCCAGATACACAAAAGGCTCCCATTTAAAATGAACAGCTCTCACTTCCACGAGATACAAGTCCTGTTTGTTCCCCTACATTTCTTAAACCAACCCTTCCCCTCACACTCCCCCAAAAAACCCCATCATTAAGAAATTATTCTTATCACTCCCATTATATCCCAAAGCAGGTGTGTCTCTGTTTTTCACTTGGCGTCATTAGGGACCACACACCCTCCTCTCCATGGCTCCCACACACCCTGCTCCCATCCACAGCAGCATTTAAACACACACATTTAAAGCCCCAACAAGAACAGTGCCTTCCAAAACCACCTCTCAAGTCACATCACACAATTTGATGAGCTGGGTCAGTATAAGCAGCAAAGGCCAGTGTCTGCTGGGAGGGGTTTGCCATGGCAGCTACAGTCACCACGTTCTCTCCTCCTTCGCCCTGCTCCATCAGCCCTTTCTCATCTCCTGAAACACCTCACATTGGAAGCACTCTGGAGGAGAGGTTTCTGGTTTATGATGTGAGGATCAGTATTGAGGAAACAGGGATGGGATCCACGGCCCTTCTGAGACCCACCACAGAGAAATCAGCAATTTTATTTTCCAGCTGTGGCATTCTCCTTCTTTTTAAAGTCATATTACTTCTGTGCTATAAAATTTTCTTAAAAGCAACTGGATAGCAGTGCTAGGCTAAGATTATTGCTCTTGGGCTCCTGGTCTGCAGTACAGCCACTTTCCACTGGAGCAGGAGAACTCTGCTCTCGTTTGCTGACTCTTCATTTAACATGCTGTCCTCGTGACTCGCTTCTTCCAGCTTGGCTGGTGGTTATATTTCAGTTGAATGTTTTAAAAATCAAACTGTTCAAGCAACAATGGCCAGCCACAATGTTGTTTGGTTCCCTGCCACAGCTAAATAGCTGCAGCTCTGCTGTACGAAAGCACTAAAGGGGTTCCAGCCTCTCTAACGCTAGCCATTCTTTTCCTGGTGTTTTCAGCATGGGCTGCTATTCTGCTGTCACCCACAGCAGAAACTGATTTTCATCTCATAAGTAAATAAGTTGAGATTCATAATTCTTCAAAACCATAATATGCTTTTCTGGAATAACTTACAGTCTTTGGACACACAGTTCTCTTGCAACTCTGTCCTGATGGAAAAAGGACACATTCCCTTAGACATACTACCTTCCAGAGTATCTGGGTCAAAAGCATAAATCCCACCTTTAGCATCCATTCTGCAAAACACTGCAGGTACTTAAGAAACCTTGAATTGAAAGTCAGGGTTTAAAAACTGAACTGCTGGAGCCACAGCTTCCTTTTGATGAAAACAGAATTATTGTATTTTTTTCATTAAATGTTCTCCAAGTGGGGGATTTTCTGTTTAACACCCTGATCTGTACATCTACAGCTAAACCCCAGAACTCAGAACAGTTACTGCTGCCATGTAAAAATGAGCTGTGGAAGAGCTGCTGGAGGACTAAGAGGAAAACCAGCCCATTAATACAGATGTTCATGGCTTTGCCAGAAGCCCAGCCTGTTCTCAGTCATGATGGGGTTTTATGTTAATGTCATTGTCCGAAGAAGAAGGAAAAGGCCATTCTGATTTCTTGGCATGTAGCTGTAAAATCTAGTTTCTGATAAAGCCTGGCTGCCCAGTGCAGCTCTGCAGTAAGAGCCTCTGCCAAGCAAGGCAGTCAGTGATGAATTCCCATCCATTACGCCTGCAAATTGACAACAGGTATTTGCAACAGTCATGCAATACGGAAAATGGCTTAAAAGGGTGGAGCCAGGAACAGTTCAATTAAATTAGGGAAAAGGAGCATTGAGGCTGGAGAACAGGAAGCAAATTCCCCAACAGTGAGGTCTACTGAACCGTGGAGCCAGCCTCCCCAGGGAGGAGAGGAAAGCCCTCTCCTTTGAGTCATTTAAAAATAGATTGGAGAAGGCACTCAACACTGTACTGTGGGGAATAATCCTGCGCTGGCAAGGGCAGGATGAGATGACTTCATGTGTTTCTTTCCATCTCCAATTTCGGTGATTCACCCAGAGCTCCAAACCTGAACATGCAGAAGAGCAAGAGGGAAGCAGGGCACGAGGACACGATCCTGGAGGAGGCCAAGAGGAACAAGTGTCACAGGGCCAAGAGGACCAGCAGGACTCCGGTCCAAATTCTTTCTAACCACACCATGCTGTGGGCCAGGATGACGTGCTGGAGGTCACACATGTTTCCTCTCATAGCCCATGGACCAACTAATTGACAGGGTTTTGTGGTAAGTCAGGCCTGTAAGGTCTTCAAAAACACTCAGCCTTTGAGCAGGTTTTAATCCCATTAAGACACGACAAAGCACAGAAGCTGTTAAGGATTTGTAGGTTACTATAAAGCCAGGGCCTTGTTCCTGGAAAGAAACATAGAATATATCTATGTATATCTATCTATATATATCTCCCCAAAACACTGACTTTGAACAAAATTGCTGGTTATTGCAGTGATACAGTGCTTAGAGCACACTCTGCCATCCTAGATGCTGCACAGAAACAGAAGAGCCTTCCACTCGGGGGGATAAAGATCAGGCAGAGCTCAGAGCCCAAGGGGCACAGCTCAGAGGCTCCAAAAACAGGTAGAAGTGCCCATGTAATGCCTGCAGAAGCCCCAATGACACTGCTGTCACTCCACATTCTCCTGCAAGATGAAACATAACCCAGGAATTATGAGCAACATGACTGCAGCAATTGGCTCAGGTTGGGTTCCCCACCACCATCACTAAAAAGGCTTCTACCTGCTCACACCGTGCTCCTGCAGCAGAAGGCTGCAGGGGATAACCTGACTTTTCCAGGGCAATCCCCATTCCCACTAGCATTCACAGCCTAGGAAAGCAAAATGACAGGGAGCACATTACATGAAAGCGGCCGCCATGCCAAGCCTGTGTCATGTGTATTCTATTAAGCTGAAGGCTGAATAGAAGACTTTGTTTTCCACTTCAAAGGACCTCATCCCAATCTCTCTCTCTCTTCCCTTATGAATAACAAATTGGAAATAAATCTTCTGGCTGAAGTGCATGGAAACTCATACAGTTGGGGCCCTCTGCAGCTTCCCAGCTCAATCACATGGTAATTTTTTTTTTGTAAACACTGTTCCGTGATATATATGTAAATCTCGCTGTGCATTGCTGCACTGTGTAAAGCAATACAGCGGGTGTGGCCTCAGGGGATGGGACACAGCGGGAAGCCTGACTGCATATTTCCAATTATTCACAGGGATAATGTTCACAGAGAAGGGTCAAGTTTTATACGTGGGCAGAGCCCTACTTTTCTTCCTAGAGATCCCATTTCATCCTGCTCCATAGGCCAGTGTCCCCTAATTCTCACCACAAACGTTATTTTGCACTTTTGATACTGAAAAAACAAGGACACCCCATTTTGTTGAGCAGAAGGAACGTTGGAAAAGTCACTCTCAAGATATACCAAAGGCCCTTCAATCTAAAACAAAAAAGGAAAATATTACCTCTGCTATTAAATACTGGAGGGAAATATTTGATGCCCACAAATATAGACTCCTCAGTGCTGAGGACACCTGGCCTCAGGATGGCCAGTAACCTTTGACCAGTGCACACAACTCTTACCTGTGCATGCCTGTCACCTTTGCCACACATTTACAGTAAGTTTGTGGCAAAAATCAGCTGTCAGCATTTTCTCAACACAGTCAGGTCATGGTCTAATCTTTGGTAATCCAGGAAAATGCAATACTCACTTATCTCTTCAACCTGATGACCAGCCCAACACCACCAATGCTGCAGGAAAGCATTGCAGAGAATAAGACAACTCTGCCTTTGCCTTGTTATTCTTCAAGCCAGCAGAACTCATGGCACACACTACACTTGAGGCCTGCAGCTGAATAAATATTACAATTCACTCCAATGATAAGCATCTACAGCATCTCTGTGTACCCTCTGTTCACAACAGTGTTCAACTTCATGATAACCAGGGAGAAAAAAAATCAGTAGAAATGAATCTCATGGATCTGTGTGCATGTGCGGTCCTGCAGACTGAGGAAAGAAAAGCAATTTTCACGTCTGCCTTCCCTACTGGGGATTTTACTCACAATGTAGCATTCTGCATGGCTGACCCTTACAGATCCATGGCACATTAGCTACAGGAGAAGCAAAAAAATTCAGAAGTTGATTGCAGTCTCCATACATAAAGTCAACATGGAGCAAAGAGCCAAATGTCCTTCTCCTCAGTGGATTTTTATGTGCATATGTGCAGCATATGGACAAGTACATGTGTATATTATCTTGCAGGAAACATGCAAGACCAAACATGGGAAAAATTCAATGATCTAAGTTCACTGTTGACATAAATGCTGAGACTCCATTTTGCACTAATGGAGCTGTGCTCACTTATGCCAGTACTGAATTCAGTCCTAGAATTAAACCCACCCAAATCCTAGATAAATTGAAAGAGAACAAAAGTTGGCCTATATGCAAGAGCATATTTTTCATGTTAAAAGCATTTCATTCCCTTTTTCTGCCCATATAATACGGCATTGATGTCTGTGACCCATTTGGATGTAAATCAAAATGGATGTGCTAAAAGCCTGGTTAAAGGAAATGTTCTTCGAAACAGTGTTCCCATGGCAAGGCAGAACAGCTACACTCAGTTTCCATAGCACAAAGGGACATACAGGGAGGGAAAATGCACTTCTGAAAAATCACTTTAAAGCCAGCAGGGCTTTTCTTGAGCACCTGCACTGCCCTTACCTAATAGATCTGTGCTTCGTAGGTGTGTGTGAATAAATAATGTGGAAGAATTACATAAATCTGCTAAGATTCTTCAGCAAATAACCAGTGTCCAAATCAAATCTTCGATGTTCAAACATCCCCAGATGTCACTGGCAAGCTTAGCAACTTCTGGAGAACCTCTTGTGGCCTGGGCATGACCAAGAGCATCACAATCTGGCTCTGTATCTGTAGACTGTGTGAGCCTCTTTTCCTCTGGTCTGTTTAAATGCTGTATTGATGATCCAAGGCCATCTGACTTTTCCCAAACGTGCCTGCAGTGCTGTGAGCAAGGGTTGCATTTGTTTCTCTCCCTTTGGTGCAGATGGTGTGCAGCATTCCTTGGGCTGTGCCCCGGGACGGCGTGAATGACACTTATTGTGGCAGCAATAAAGGCAGGGCTGTTTGCTCAACAGCTGTTGGGTGCATTGTTCCTTTGTGAGAAAAATGCAGCCTCTCTGCTCATGGCATGGACACGCTACATCCCGCCCCCAACGCCCCTGCAAAGCTGTTTTCCTGATTCAGCACCTAAGCAAATGTCAGACAGCCTTATTTAACCATTAGGACTTAATCCCAAAATCAGGCCAGCCATTACCCCGAGAGGGAGCGAGGCATGGTAGAACACTTACTGCACTGCCTGCGAGGAAATGGCCTTAAAGCCAGACCTGGGCTTCATTTACTCTTGACTTATGTGCAGCTGAGCACAGAGGAAAGAAATACTAGACGGCTTCTCCAGGAAAAAAGGAAAATGGTCACCTACCTGTAGGGCAGGGAAAGAGCCATTTAAGGCCCAGTTTGGCTACATGCCTCTATTTTCTACTTGCCCTGTTAAGCAGCAACAGATCTGACTGTAAATTTTAGGAGGGAAATAGCATGTGGTTTATTGATTCAATGGTGGAGTTATAAACACGTATTACTGCTGAGAACCCCAGCTGCCTGGGTAGAAGTATTCTGTAAACTTTTCATTCTTAGTAACTTCAAAAAAATCAGGTGCAATGAGCTTCAACTAAGGTTAGAGTCTTCACTCTCCACAGAAAGCCATCAAGCAGTCTTTTGCACAGCAAGTTTCAGGATGTATCTCAATATCTATCTGCACTGATGGCCAAGAGCAAGGCTGAGCCGACCCTAAAATCAGTTCACACCCTGCACTGCCAATCCCAGCCCCAAGAAGCTGAGCTCTCTGGAGGAGGGAACCGAGAACCAAGGAAATAAGCACATGCCATTGCCCTCTAGATCTAGGTTCAGTTCACCAGCACATTCCCCTCAACACAAGTGCCTCGTGCCTACAGTGACAGCTGCACCTGAACAGAAAACAAAAGACCTAAGTCCAATCCCAACCCTGCTCTCCATTATGTGAGCAGAAACCATCTTAAACCAACCCATGGAACTCCTGTTCTGACCCAAACAATCTTCTGACCCTGCTCAGACTCACAGGGGAATGGCTGGACTCTCCCCATTCTCCTTTTGTGTAACACCTGAGGAGATTATTGTATTGCTAAAATCAGTGACGAAAGAACTTGTGGGCTCACCATATCTGCAGAAGGTCTAAGAGCTCTAAATTCTGCTCAGCACTGAGACAAAGAAGGAAATCCTGGCCCCACTGAGTGCCAGAGGAGTCAGACATCACCCTGAGCACGGTCAGTTGAAGATTTTTATCTTTCTTCGAAGCTCCTGGGCCAGCAGAGCAGCACAGTGTGTGCCAGCCCTCCCAGAGAGGCTGGGTTTGTAGGGGCAGGACTGGCTGACCCTGATGTTCCACAGCCTTAGCAATGTCTCAGTGTCTCATCTTAAGACTCAGACCTGTCTAATGAAAAAGACAAAAGGTTTCCAGGACAGTAGGTTTGTTTTCCTTAAAAAAAATCCACTAACTAAACAAACAAAACCCCCTTGTTTTTCAAGTCAACTCATTTGAGACCTATGTCCTCCTGTCCCGCCTGCTCCTTCCCTCCTCGCTGGCTACCAAAGCCTTTTCTCCAGACATACAATACATTTGGTCTATAAAGAGACCATTCTCCCTGTACAGCTGCATTTGAGTAACTCTCAGAGGCTCTGAAGCGCAGCCAACATGCAGAAATATAAAACCCAAGAGGACTGAGTCTTGTTTCACCTGAGAAGGGTTTATCTTACACACAGCACTGTTCTCTGAGGGATCTGACCATTTCCACTGAGCCTTAAGAAACAGGCATTTTTGACAAGATGTTTCTGGACTCAAACCTAACCAGGGGCTCTTGATTTTCTGTAGGGTTTTAAAATGCTATTTTATTGAAAAAATCCAAACACCTGATGCCCTGTGTTTCTGTAATAACCCCCCTCCCAGCAGAAATGGAAGTTGTCTTTTTTCTCAGCTCTAGAAGAGAAGGATTAAAACAAATGATTAATCACTTATGTGCTCTGCTGGTAGGAACTCAGATATGATGATTAGAAGGTCTGGATAAAATGTCTGAAGAGAAGAGAATAAAAGATAAGACAGAAGGGCTGGGCTCCACATGGGCACAGACATCTGAGCAGGGCCTGCACAGCCCTGGCAGCAGGGTGAACACAGGAGCTGCACCAGGCTCTGTGTAACCCACAACAATTTCATGCCAAATACACAGCCCACAATGTGAAATTCCCACAGTAAGGAACACTCATATAGTATTTCCAAAGCAACTTATTGAGGCACCCTGGAAATTCCAGGGCAGCATACAAGGGGACTGTATCTTACAACATTAATTCCAAAACCTGAACTAATAGGGAAGGCTCTGTGCTTGGCTGGTATTTGGGAAGCACATCACGTCTATGTTCTGTTGCCTTTCTTCAGGGCCACCTGGCTTAGAGATGGGATCAAAAGCATTAACCCCACATAAAAGAACCTAAACCTGATCGAACTGTCACAGTAATATTCAACCATGGTGCTCTTTTGAGGGTTGGTGTAGCAGAAAGTGAGTAAAATTTGTAACATCCTTTCTTTCCCTGAACTCTGAGAAGAACTCAAAACTGTTTTACTTGTAAGGCTTGGACTAAAGAGACAGGAAAGAGCTACACTAACTCACCCTAGCTGGGAATTACAAGGTCCTGAAATCTCATACACCATAGCAGTTTCCTTCTCTCTCTTTTTGTTTATAGCAATAATCCGTGCTATAATTTCAAACAAAATACAGAAAAATGGAGAATTGGGAAGAGAAAGGACGTTAAGCACATCTTACAGGAATAGATGCTCCCTAAATAAATTTTTAAAAATACACTTTTTTTTTTTTTTTCAATTAAAGGCACCATAATTTCTTTATTGTTGTTTCTTGAGTCATTGTGAACGGAGTCTATTACCTGTTCTTAAACTGTGTGTTCACCTGAGCCACTGTCAGTAAGACTTGTATTTGAAGCAGTATCTGTTTCTTGCTAATTACTGCAATCCTCCCTTTTGCCAGCACCCACAGCCAACGTAACCTTAGAGTTCAGTAATCTATACAATGCTCTCTCTTCTTTTAACATAGCTCAGTGCATGGCATGCAAGTCTGCTCTCACACAGGACAGCTGGTGCACAGACAGGAGAAAACTGTGCATGTAACCTCTGTGACTAAAGCATAAGGAATAATCAGAGCAGCTTGGAGTAAAGCAGAGAGAGAAAATCATATAGAAACACACCATTTGCTGCCTATTACAAGCCTTTATTAGGCTTCTTTAAGCTTAACACCCTGCTGCTGGCTGCAGTCAGCACATATCTGAAGGAAAAGGAAACTCTCTTCTTCCATGTGCCTCTCTGTCCTTTCACAGTGGAAAGGTTTTCCTCATTTTTATGATGATTAGCTTGTTCAGGGAATAATAAGACTGAGTCTATCTTCCATCAGCTTATGTAACTTTGTACTAATGGTTTTGAAAATGACACAGCCACAGCACTTGTTCTGTTCTCCTCAGTGAGATGGCCCACACACATCATTCACAACTGCTCCCACAGTTACTCTCTCAAGTAATCCTATTAATACAGTGCAGAATAGTCCCTCAGGCATCATCTCAATAACTCTTTTCTGTTCAGGCTTTGTGCCATTTTTCTCTTGTCTTTTGCATTTCTGTTTCTTTGTAATTACTGTCTGTTCATGCTCCCTTGTGCCCGTGAGGGGCCCTACACCCTCAACCATACTCCCAGTGATGCTACTGGCCACATCCATCCTCTTGATGGGACCATAATGATTTTTGTCCTTTGTTATACTGTCAGGACAATTTTTTAAGAGCTTCCCTCAGATAAACAAAATGCATTCTGCTTTCGCTGCCCGGCTTTGATATGCCAAACCCTGAGCTCTCTCCCTGTGCTGAGCCAAATGACTGAGTATGCCAGACTGACTTCTGCAGTTTTTCACTCTTGAGTCCACATCAGAAGAATCTAATGCAACAGGTTTGTGGAACAAACTGACACAAGTTTTGTTTCTCTTTAGATCTGCACTGACCTCTTTAGATTAAACATGATGCCTCATCCTGAGTGACTCACTCCTGTAGTTAGCTAAATTCAAACTGTCTTCTTTAAAGCCTGCAATGTAAACAATACATTTTACTGTCACAGCTACGTGGACATTAGTTAAAACAACTTTACATTCTACAAACAGCTACACAGTGTTGCTGGTTTATGTGGTTTTGGCACGATCACCACACTTTTTCCCTTTAAGCATTGCCACCTCTTGCTCCCAAACACGGCTGCTGCACTAACCATTAGCAGGTTGGGCCAGTACCACTGCTGTAGAGTTTACAGAAAGCCATTCCTGGACACTGGCAGGGAAACAGATTCCTAATAAGGCAGCCCAAGCTCCCCTGTGCAGTGGGATGATACCCAGACCTCACAGCAGGCTGAACTCATGAAGCACCTACAGAGTCCTCCACGAACACAGCTCAGTTCTGCAAAAGCTCTTGATGATTTTCATGTTCCTCCTGCCCATGGATTCACCATTAAATCAAACTCCCTGGAGCCTCTACATGCAAGTATTCACACTGTGGGCTTGTCCCCCCAAACAGCCCCAGACACACAGCAAGAGGACAAACTGTTGTCCCAGTCCAACACACAAGGACCCAGTTTGGGTCTCCGTGCTGAGCTTGCTCAGACATCCAGCACTCCTACCAAGAAAAAAGTTTCTCTCTCCAGTTCCACTTTTATAAATATATTTTGCTCAATGTTTTTAATGATCTGCAATAACTGTCTGCACTACCACCTCACGAGCTCCAAGTACTTGAAAAACCCTTCCTTTCATCTTTTGCAGTGAGTTCAAGGAAATAGGCATGGAGAAATTACATCTTCAAATCCAACCCTCCACTGAAAAATCTAGATCCTGACTCTGACCATGGTAAACAGAGCAACCAGCTGCTGGTTGGGAGAACAGCATATCATTCCAAACAACTGCACTGTTAAAACATCATCCACTGACACCTTCTTTAAATGACTTTAAAATAAAGTACATGCAGCCAATCAAAACATCTTTTCAGTGATGCTTACAAAACCCAGGCTGAAACAGTTTTCTCATTCGCAATTTCCTTTTACCATGAGGAGCAAAACACTAAAAAAATTAAAATAAAATTTAAAAAAAAAGAAATCACACAACACAAGGTGGTTACCACTCTTTTAAGCAGTAAAAGAAGTTGGATGTGAAGATAAAATTTGTGGCATGCTGGGAGTGAAATCTAGTCTGCATGCCACAAATCAGTGGTTAGATATTCCCTGGTTTTTTTCAGATATTCAGGTATAATACAGATATAATCTTTACATGCACAGGTAGGTTGGCACATAATTACTGATTCTTGAACACACTCATAATCGCAATAATGGAGTTAGGTAAGTTACCATGGAAAGCCTTTGCAAAATGTATAACTTACATTTCTATCACTAAAGAGAACTTACCTTTAAGGACTCCCAGAGGGGAAACTGTACCAGAGAGAAAGGAATCTGGAGAGGTGGGAAAAAAAGAAAAAAAGAACAACAACATAATGTTACAAAAGTAAATTGGGTTGGCATGTTCCTCAACTGGCTAAATTAGGAACAGTTATTGTTCTCTCTGTGAACTGCAGCTTATTACACTTACAAATCTTTACGGACACTTTATGTATGCTGCCATTAAATGACTGGTTTCACTAAAGCAGTTTTACTTTGTTTATCACATTCCCTGCTGAGAGGTTAATGTATTGTTACCAGGGTGGCCTAGAAGAGCAATAAGCAGTGTGATCTAGTGCAGGGACATTCTTGGTTTGACAGTCAGCCAAGAAAGCCATAAGGATGGTTCAAGAAACACGTTCCCAAGACCAGGAACACAGCCTGGCAAAAAACATCTTCAGCAGTGCAGACTCTCACAGATGCTGAGCTGTTGTGTTGCAATCAGGGCTCTGCAGTTGGGCACCAGCTGCAAAAACGTTCCCGAACATGTCCCCTGATCTCCCATAAACCAGCTCCCTTGGGAATTAAAAGCAGGTTGTGAGGAGCTACCACAACGGAACTGAAAAGGGAGAAACTTGGTGGTTCTCTTCTTACTGCCTGTGACACAGGGTTCTTCTGTCCAGCAACATCCTGTATCTCTAAGTTCCTTCCTGCTGCACCTGTCCCAGGAGTGCCTTGTCCTTCACAGATTTTGCCCTGACAGAAACCTCAGCTCATCAGTCAGTTTTCATTGTGAACACAGTGAAACACTTTGCAACACGAGACATCACTTGCCAAGGTTATGCCTTCTATTACATCTCTTCCTCCTCAAAGCCGTCCACTAAATTCTTCCTTGTCCTTCACCACTCAGAGAAGCCCTGTCTAAAACCTACGCCTGGTACCAACTCTGCCTTTGCTATCTCCAGGCTGAATATCTGTCTCAGGATATCTCAGAGAAAAGGGTCTCCAGAAAAGCACTGGCCTGTTCTAGGATCGCCCTACAGCTCTATCTGCAGGTCTGCTTTGCCCTTCCTAAACCTGCATTATCCCCTCCACTTTGTCAGCCAGGCAACCCCAGGCTCAAATCTTCCTCCAACTACCTATTTTCTTCCACTTTTATCTTTCTTAATTTTCCCCTGTGTTGAGGCTGATTTGGCAGCTCGTCTATCAAATTATTTAGTCTCAGAAAGCACTTATGCATCTTTTACCACAAAAAGGAGTAGATACTCAAAATGGATCATGCTTATTTAATGCAGATATCTTTGTTCTGAATGATGTCAGGTTAAAAACACTCATTAGAGATATGAATGGCTTATTAAACCCAAATTCAAGCTACACAAAGGAATCTGAACTGGAACATCCATTCAACATCACAGGAGTCAGAGTATTGTCTGCTTCCCTGTGCTGCAAGTAATGATTAATAAATGAGTCTATTAAGTTAATCTGCCAGGCAAAACTAAACTTGACAGACACCTGCCACAGAAAATTTGTTATCTATTCAGGCAGGAAATGGCAGTGAGAAGAAATCAATGTCACTGCTGTACATTGAGCTGACAAACTGAAATCTCAGAGGAAGTTTGTCATCTTGGACAACCAGCAATATCTCTGGTGGCATCTCAGAGCCCCACAATAAAGGTCAGACATAGCTCTTATTTATCAGGGTCTTGAAACTCCAGTGAAGCAATTAAATTTCATTTTTAATACTGGGTGAAAAAGCCCAGCTCTTTGACAGTAATGTGTGGTAATATATTTATGAGAAGATATATACACACCCACATGCTACTGCAGCAATGTTGAACTGAAATTATATGGAATGATTTCTTTGCAATGTAAAACAAAAAGCAACATAATCTTCTATTATCTAGGCCAAAAAATAGGAAAAAATAAGTAACAATAACCAATACATTTGCTTTAAATTTGTTAAAAAGGAGAAAAGGAAATGCTCTGTATCCAGCTGTACACCAAACAAAACAAGCTTTCAAATACAGCCTCCAAGTTTTGCTTTTTTATGCTCGTGAATGAGTGGTAAAATTAAGCAGCTGTTAATAAGACAACAAGGAAAGCTTGTGACATAATCCCCTTTATATCGCCTAGCTAGAAGCATTTCAATCAAAGGGGAAACTTGTTCACAAGTGCTATTTGATTTTCAGTGTTAGTGGTGTTTGTTTTCTGTGTCCTGCTCAGGGGGAGCCCGGGCTGGGTGCGGATTATGGGTATCCCTTTTCCCCACGTGCCCCATGGGATACAACCTGGGAAGATTTCAGATGTGTGTCAGGGGGACCTGCAGAGCCACTGGGCTCCCTCCTTTCTAGGAGGGCTGCAGGATAAAGGTCTAAACATTCACAAGCCACACTTTATTAGAGTTTAAAAACTTGCAAAACCCAAACAGTGTAGGAAGTGCCACCACCAAGTGGAGCAGTAGCATCTTTGCTGCGCTGAGAAATTCCTAGGGAGATGTCCTGCATTTATTTCAGTCACTCATTGGGTCCTGTCTGACATCCTGACTTAAAAACAAAACTCACACAAGCAATTTCATGGTAATTGGAAAGGAAGGGAGCCTGTCTTCCTTTGGATTTGGGTTTTGTCATCAAATTCTCTGAAGCCAAATGATTTCCAAGCCTCCTTCAACAATCTTCCCATGGCAGGGACCTCCATCACATTTCTTCTCGAGATCTATTCCACAGCCCTTGTTGAAAGTTCAGCTCCTACTGAAAGCCGTCCCTCAAACCCCTTAATCACCTTTATTCTCCCCTCACACACATATTTCCAGGAAAGTTATCAGAACTCCTGTTTATCTTCGCAGCCTCTGCCCTTCCGCCACATTTCCATGGTCAAGATGTGGAAGCTGCTGTGTGTCCATGTGTGCAAACACCCTGCTTGCATAAGCCCTGTCTCCCTAAGAGACCAGACTAAACAGCCCACACCCAAAAGTAGCATTAATATATGCAAAAAGAAATAGCTCTGTGAGGGTAGCTCATCTGACCACAAAGAAGCCTTTAGATGGTTTTTTGCCCTTTATTCTTCCACCACGGCAGACGTGACAAAACCTTGCAGTCCGGGGACACTTCTGAATCTGAACACTTAGAGCATTTCATTCCTTTTCGTATTTTGCTTCTCAAAAGAAAAGCTCTTCAGCAATGAACAGAATCACACCCTGTTAGGCAGAGATATTTCTGCCTGAAATAGGCTAAGGCAACAATAAAAATGTGGTCCACACATGTGGGTAACTTGCTGCCAGCAAATATGAAACCCTGGCAAGTTCCACCAAGCTCTCATTCGACATTAATATAAAATAGACAGAGAGTACCAGTTCTCATGTCTGGCCTAATGTTATATAACTATGCTGTTTGTTCATCAGAGTCAACCCTTAAGCACACACAAAAGGCAATTTTAAAGCCCCCAGACAGCTGCAAATAATTATTTTAAAATGTTTTACAGGTTAGTGAAATTATCATTTACACTGGTCCCTGTAGCCCTTAGCACCTGATGCCTAACTTAAGGTAATGAACTTTGCAGATGCTTATTTCTACACATCTACTTAATTCCCCTGATACAAAGTATTTTAAATGATTGTGTTTAATAAGTTACTTTTAGAAATAGCTGCACTTCCCTGCCAGAGCAGCAGACACACACATCTCGCTTCTAAAGAAAAATACCAACCTGTAAGTACTGAAGATTGATGACAGACCAAAAGTCCTCCCACCAAATACTGTTTAATTAAATAAAAGAAATTTAAGGAGGAACTTAATAATGCTCTTTGTAACTACAACACAACACTTCAAAGTACCTCAAAATTCCCCCATTTGATATCTGATGGTAAATTGCAAGCCGACATTGTCCCCAGGAAAACAGCAGCCAGAGCAAGGGCAGCATGCTGAAGGAGTGGCAAAGAATGGGGGAAAGAACCAAAAGGGAAAAAAAAAAAAAAAAAACCTCATCAGCCCCTTCAGAACTGGGATTCCCTTCCAAATATGAGAATTCTTTCACACAAAGAGGAAACAGATGTCCATGGCTGGAATTTGCATGTGGCTTTATTCTCTTCTAGGATACAATAAAACTACTCTTCTTCTCATCCTCCGAGCTAGAAATTAAACAGTGGCATGTCATGCAGAGTCCAGCTGTGCTTTCTACCTCCAACCTTTATTAGCAATATATTTAAAAAGAAGAAGAAAAGAGAGAGACAGAAAGAAAGGGAGAAACTAAAAAAGCATAAGAAATGAAAAACTGTGGTATGTGTTCTCAAAACAATATAAACCCTACAGATGTTCTTACTAATCTGTGGCACATGTTTGTTTGTTCAGGTTTTCCCTGTCCCCAGTTCAGCAGGCTTTGCTCTCCAGAAGACTTATCTGTTTTTACAAACCTTAGAGTAAATACTGGAGGAGAGATTGGCACAAACAGCCAGAGGAGGAACAGGCTCACCTTGTAAGAGCTTTCTCAGTGTCCCTGAAAATGCACCTCCATCCCAGAAACTGCTCTCACCCACACCCCCACTGTTCCCTACATTAACAGCGATGGGAGAAAAGCAAACACTTGTGGAGAGGATTTTGAGAGTATGAATGTCACAAAGGCCAGCAGCAAGAACATCTGCTCACTTCAGGGAGAACCTATTTCATCCTCACGGGACAGCTCTCAAACCTGCACCCAACCTGTCACCTGCACTCACCGTGACAAGGACAGAGGGGCCATCACTGTCCAAGTCTGTATTTATGAGGAGTACTGAGCTGCCGTGCCAAACTGCCTTCTCGAGTGTAATTGCAAAGAGAAGTAATAACCCACTTCTGAATAGCAAAAACATACTGTTTTCTAAGAATACGTAAACAGCACATTTCAGGAGAACGATCTCCCCTTTACCTAAGTCCCTTTTACAGTCTCTTTTCTTCCTAGCTTCTTTATAAAGGATAGAAAGTTTTTTTTAATAGGTACAAGTTAAAGCAGAATACAACAATCCAGTCAGCCCACTGGAGTTCAACATCTCTGTTAATAATCCCAGCCCTCCTAAAATTCTTCACACATTTGCCCAATACATCTGGATTACGATAAACTGATGTTCCAGCTATAAATATGCTTTCCCCAGGATGGGCTTTGAAAACACAGCATGAAATGAGGCAAGCCTTGCCCCTGGCCACATCAGAGGTCATAGCAATAGCCACTATCAAGAAGATTTGGAGGTTTCAGAGTTTTCTACTGACTGAAGGTGAAGATGTTCAAGACCCATTCATCATCAATGGGATATCCTAAAGCTGACGAAGTAGACTTATTTTCTTGAAAAGCTTTGAGTAATACTGTCTCCCAGGCCCTCCTTGACTCTACAAGGAACCAAATTACAAGAAGGTAATTTGTAATCAACATGAGTGAAAGACTGTCAAAGCCATCAGCCGTGTTCCTGCAGCTCTGTGAGATGGAAGGTTGGGAGAGAGGTGAAAGAACGGAGAAGTTTGTATGTTAAACAAATGACAGGGGGCTTTGTTAATAAACACTGATGCAAAAACAAACAAAGCTTTTCAGGCAAGTTTAACAACGCTGGCATAGCAATGGCCAGGGAAGAGCTCTTGGCTTCACTTCTTAAGGAAAACAGTAAAGGACCAAGTTCACACACAGCACCTTCCTATAAGACTGCACGAAGCCAGAGGTGCAACCCCATTAGAAGCTCAACCATCACAGGGAAAACTATTAAGTTGCATTTGCAACAAACAACTTTTCACAGCCCTTCAGTGTTGAACAGGCAGCTCTGCAGCACTGCCAGAGACAAAGGAATAGGGTTTAGGGTGGTAGAAACATCAATCTCAACAATGCCAAGAGTATAATTAAAACAAAGGTTTCAGATCATGCACCAGCAGCCACCTGAAGTAATCAGCAATTCCCTCATTTCCAAGCAAATCACATTCACCCAGTGTGAGCTGGGAGAAAACTGCAAGCTGTAAATGGGAAGAAATACAAAAGTCCTGAATTATAGTACTTCTTCTGGTTCAGGCATCTGCTAACTCTCAAATAAATATGTGCACCTTGCTTCCTCCACTTCCCCAGCTCTAACCCCAAAGTATTTCCACTTGTCACCTGGCATATGTGAATGGCTGAAACTAAATTCCTTTCCGAGACAAAACATTATGTGCCCCACAGGGTTGCTTAATTTGGTTACAAGCCATTCTCACAGATGTCCTTTGGACCTGTGTGGCAGAACTTCACATCCACATTTCCTCTTAAATAGCATCGCACACTCATTATAAAAGCAACTTATATGGCATATTATGTAGTAAAGGTAAGTAAAAGGAAAATTCAGTTTTCCCTCCATGAGAAAAAGGTTCTGTGATTAAAAAAAAAAAAAAAAAAAAAGAAGAAAAATAATGGAAAAAAATATTTTTTTCTACAGGGACAATATTGACCAGCAAAGAGGAAAGACACAGTCAGAGATCCAGCATGACTGTGTGTTCCAAAACGTGGGAAAAGAGAGGCACTGAGGCAGATGCACAAACTCAATGCAGGCTGGATTGATTTAAGAGATCCTGATGATCACAGAGCCCTAACTTTGCACACGTGTGAGACAAACCATCATTGAGCTATTGAAGGCTCTTTCCTTAAAGAAACAACATTAACAGCTTCAAATTCCACCCCCAACCCCTTCTTGAACCATCCCCTTCTTACTCTCCTGAGAGAACAGAATAACTATTAGAGATTGCATAATGTCAGCCACAAAAGTCGAATTTATTGGATTTCAAACATGAGCTGGGCTGACCAGCCCCTAATTACACAAATAATATCCATGTTCTCCCATTTTCCAACAAATAAGCATCAAAGGAGATGCTCGTTTTGCTATTAATTTTCAACAACATATTAAAAAAAAACTCTCAGCAAGAAATGAATATACTGACACCAATTCATGCATGCTGTTTTCAGGGTGCAGATAAAAATCTTGTAGGATAAAAGATGAGTTTAGCAGCTCCAGAAGAATGAAGGTATTGTTTAACAGGAAGCAGATGTATGTCAGATGGCAAACTCATTAAAGTGTCCCATCGTTAAAGGAAACGGGATAACAACGAGCCATCTGAAAAAACCTGAACTGATCAGGAAATACACAAGCCGCAGCTAATCTCCTATTTATTGGTAGGTAATGCCTTTAAGTCATGCACATGCATTGAGTTTAGGACCATGAAGGACTAATCTTTGTTCTCATGAAAGAAACAGGAGCAGAACCCAAGAGCATGGAGAGCAGCATTTCTGGAAGAGGTCTTCTGAGGAAAAACTCCCAACATTTGGAGGAGGTATTACATCAGCCTGTGGGTGCACACACACACTGTCTGGGCAGCACATCAGTTCCCTGACTGAGAGCATTTTAATGGACATTTTACACACATGAGGCATTTTAAATGTAAATATAATTTTAAAAATGCCTTATGAAAGGTATACCTTTCAAGGAATAGCCTCTAAGTACAAGCGGACACTGGACTGATGGATTTGCAGTATCAGAGATGGATAATTCCTCAAGTGAGAATTTTGCAGGTTATATAAGGACCTAAGCACAAAGAATTAAACAAGCAGCACAGATACACAAAATCATAGAATCATTTCAGTTGGAAAAGACCTCTATGATCACTGAGTCCAACTCTTAACCCAGCAATGCCAAGCACATCACTAAGCCAAGTGCCACATCTACACACTTTTAAATCCCTCCAGGGATGGTAACTCAACCACTTCCCTGGGTAGCCTCTTCCAGTGCTTGACAACTCTTTCAGTGAAGAAATTTTTCCTGATGTTCAATCTGAAACTCCTCTGGTGCAGCTTGAGGCCTTTTATTATCACCTTGGCACTTGTCACCTGGGAGAAGAGACTGATCCCAAACTTGCTGCTCCTTTAAGGGAGTTGTAGAGGGTGAGAAGGTCCCACCTGAGCCTCTTTTTCTCCAGGCTGAGCATCCCCAGCTTCCTCAGCCACTCCCTGTGCTCCAGACCCTTCCCCAGATCCATTCCCTTCCCTGGACACACTTCAGCCCCTCAATGTCTTTCTTGTAGTGAGGGGCCCAAAACTGAACGCAGGATTCGAATCACAGACAGCATGTTTGATTCGCAAGGCAGGTGGATCTGTGGAGAGGAGGGAGAGTATTGCTTCATCCAGCAAATATTCAGTCTAAAAAACTGGAAAACAGTGCAGCTGTAACTGGACTGACATCAGCAAAGGAGCTCTTGTCCTCAGAGTAACAGCCACGAGAAAAAAAAAAAACAAAAAAAAAAAAACAAAACAAAAAAAAAAAAAAAAAAAAAAAAAAAAAAAAAAAAAAAAAAAAAAAACCAGACTGGGAAGGAACATGTGTTTCTCCCATCCTGGCTATATCTCAACCTATACTAGTTTTGTTACAAATGTCTTGTTACTACATTATGATTACAAATATAACACAGCAACTCTCACCATAAAAATTAAATACATCTTTTGCCAGGAATTTTCTGAGTATCACTAAAAAAATTTCCAAGAGGAAATCCATCTCTGCCTTTGCATATTGGCCTGATGCAAAGGCCGTTGAAATCGCCGGGAATTTTGACATGTGGCTTTGACAGCTTCTTGATGAAGACTGATGGCCAAAATGGAGAAAAGAGGAGAGGGTGGATGCAAAGATTCCACAGTACAACAGAAAGATCAACTAGTCTGGATTCTACCATGTCCTTCCCAGGACGCACAGACCCCACTAATGTCCTTTCTTTTAACTTGTTTAACAGGAACTGCTGCAAATTCCTTGCTGTTACAGAACACACACAACAGCATTACTTATTTCTGAGCCTAAACCATTAACTTGAAAGTACAATTTTAAGTCTCAATACAGTTAATGTAAGCCAATCGAGTTTTTTGGAATGTTTTACCAAATACAGACACGGGTATTTTGCTGCATCACTACCCTTGGTTATTTGGTGAGAGTATTCCTGCTTATTTGCCCTTGTGGAAGAAAGAAAAAGGAAAACCCAAACTATACCAAAAAGAACAAGTAAAAAAACATTGTTTTAAACAAAACATTTCATGGATGCTATTGAGAAAAACTACTCCATCAATGCTAGTGCAAAGCCAACAATAATGAAACAACTACTATAAACGGAGCTGAAACTTCTTTCCCTGAAGTGTAAGGCCTGTGCAGTACTGTTTATCTATCTTACATCATTATCTCCATCATGTGGCAGAGAGAAAGAATGCAGACCAATATCAAAAGTAGGAAATACTGTTCATGTAAAGGTATTTTACTTCAGATTCAGAATTTTGTATCTCACAAAATGGGGCTTTGGTAAGTGTCCTCCTGTGAGTGCCATTTTCAGCTGTTTTAATAAACAGTTGCATTGCTTTTGCCCAACCACAGGACATGGTCTTGCAGAAGTGAAATTACCTATACCACCTTATGACAAAGATTCCCCTTAGCTTTTACATATTAAAACTTTCCTGAACTGCAGCTACAATTCCACACACTTTAATCTGATTCTACATTACAAAAGACCTAATCTTAAGCTCATTACAGTGAACTGAAAAATCCCAGCAAGCGTTTGGCTGCTCTCAAAGGAGCAGTTAGACAATGAACGTACAGATACAGGAAGGATGGTTCCTTTATTATATATATATAATTTTTTTTACCCTCTATAATTCTTTTCTGACAGTTTAACCAATTCTGCAGACTCTGTAACGATTTAAACAGGAAGCCCCCTGGACCCAGCAGACCTCCCTGACAATGCAGCTGGAGAGTGACTCTGCTCCTAATGGAGCATTTCTTCCACCCCCACCCCAAGGCAGCAGCTGTAGGATGTCGGGTTGGACACTGCTGGGCCACCTGGGACCTGCTGCCCTCCCAGGTGTGGACGTGCAGCCCTGTCCACAGCAACCCAGCCCCTGGGAAAGCCTTCTCACTGCTGCATCCCCCAACTTCCTGCCTGTCAGCAAGCTGGGAACAAACTCCGGCGAGGCTGGCTGCGCACACAAACCCTGCGTTCACAGAGCAGGGAGGAGGGACTGCTCTCAGGAGCCTCTTGCAGGCTGCCTCAAAGAAGCCTAAACCCTTCTTGTACAGTGGCACCACCAGTGTAAGAACTGTGGAAATAAAAGCCACGACTCTCAGTGATTTGTCTTAATCCAGTTATGGAGAAGATGCTTTCATCATAAGCTCTTGAGCTTCTCTGCATGACTTTATCCAGGCACCTCATTTCTGTCTGCCTTCAGAATCTCTCATAACCACAATGTTTAACTGTGAAGCTAAACCAGAACAATTTCTCACACTTGGTTACCCAGCTTGGACAGGAGGAAAGTGTGCCAGGCTACAAAAGAATCTGGAATAAGATCAAGGGGAACAAGAGTGCTTTGGTGGGCAAGACAACTAAACAACTGGAACATCCCAGCACACACAAACCCTTATTTTCTTCACCTGCTCATCCTGCACTCCTGTTTGCACAGCCCGGGAGTAGCTTTGGGCTATCAGCAGGGCCTGAGGGAACTGAACTGCAGAGCACGACAGCAGCTCATGCCTCTGCTATGGAATCCTGCTTAGAGCTGTGATCACCAAAGTAGACACTACCAAGTTTCCACTTTACCAGTATAAATCATCCCCTCCACGTTTGGCAAAGCACTTAAGCACATGCTTAGCTGTGCTAGAGCTAATTTTCTTCACAGCAGCCAGTATGGGGCTGTGTTTTGGATTTGTGCTGGGAACAGTGTTGATAACTCCAGGATGTTTTAGTTATTGCTGGGCAGGGCTCACACAGAGACAAGGCTTTTCCTGCTTCTAACCCCACCCCACCAGAGAATGGGCTGGGGGTGCACAAGGAGTTATGGGACACATAGCAGGGACAGCTGGCCCCAGCCAACCCAAGGGACATCCCAGATCATGTCATGCTGGGGAAGAAGAAGGAAGCAGGGATGTTCAGAACAATGACATCTGCCTTCCAAGTCCCCGTGACGTGTGATGGAGCCCTGCTGTACTGGGGATGGCTGATCACCTGCCTGTCCTTGCAGTCAATGGATTCCTTGTGCTGCTTTGCTTGGCTTTTGCTTTACCTGTTCAACATCTCAACTCACAAGTTTTCTCAATTTCTCTCTTCCAATCCTTTCCCCATCCCACTGGTGGCCATGTGGGAATGAGCTGCCTGCTGGGGTTAAACCATGACAACAGCTTTCACTTGCTGAATGGGAACAAGATTAAGCTTTAAAGATGTTAAAGACCAAGCACAAGTCCTCAAAACTCCATGCTCTTCTTCACGCTCCCAACTTCCCATTAATCTAGAAGCTCTTCCAGAACTGGAGCTGGGCCAAAGTGTTTTGTAGAACTGATGCCTGAACAAAGCGTTCTGCTAATTTGGGGCTGCAACCAACACGGTGACTGAGGAGAAAAGCCAGCTAACACAGTCTAATCTTTTCTGTGTGTTACTTTAGACACACAGTGAGGAGCTCAAAGTGGTCTCCAACACCCAAGAGAGGACAAGCCGAGGGAACAACGTGACTGGGGCTCCAAGAAGCTGCAGCATCACAGCCAAGCAGGGCCTTGCCAGGATGGGAGCAGATCCCACCATGCACGCTCCTCTCTCACGCAGCAGGTCTGAGCACAGCATCTGCTGCACTGATGGTCTCTTTAAGAAAGCTCCTTCTGTGGAAAACATTGACACCAAAAGGAGAAAGCCAAGCTGCACGCCCACTGCAGCATGGCCTCCAGAGGGAACAGGATGGGAAATGCCACAGGATGGGAAATGCCGCTCTCGCAGCTTAAATTCATTTAAAGGCCATTCTGCACCCAGAAGGTTTGATGATTTCTTTTCCTCACTCATTTTGCAGCCATGTCAAATGCAGGTTTGCCAGTTCCCTGCTGTCACAGGTACATTCACAAAACTCGCAGTGCAATGGCTCAAGCTGTGTGGGTAGGTACAGGATTTTGATTGCAATACACAGACAAAATCAATGGGATTTACATATATATGATTTGAACCACAGTCTTCCCAGTTGTTTTCCAGCTGGGAAGCAGTCAGCAATGAAATAATTTTCATGCTAACAGGCACCACTTGAGAGGAAAGAAAATTGAATGCAAAAATGTTGCTTGGAGAAATAGCCAGACATTCTCTAGCCATGAGGAATCTCCTGAAATTTTACCTTTTCACTGGACAGTAGGGTAGAAACTGCTTGAGAAACTGCTTGTCTAGGCCTCTAGAACTCTTTCTATTCCTGCAGCCTCACAAATGGATTGGATGCCTTATTCTGGGTGCTACTCCACCCCCATAATGCACTGATAATGTTCCTTTCCTCCTGAGCCTGGCTGGGACATATTTGCCTAAATTAGTTCAACAAAACTGTGAAGCATCATCAGAAATAAAAAATATTGATCCTGATCAAAGACGTGTTGTCCAAGAGGTTGCAATGCAATTTGACTCAGAGAACTGGGCACCAGGCAGGGCAGGAAAGAAAAATTACCAAATTAAGAACCAAAAAGAAAAGGAAGGAAAGCAATGCTACTGCCTAATGCACTTGCTTTCTTGATGTCAAAGCAAGTGCCTTTTACAGTATAATTTTGTAATTTTTGGGCTGAAAAGGGGCAGGCTGGTGTTAGCACCATATAATATAACCAGGTGACTTAAACCAGGATTTTTTCTAATGAGATTAGCAAGCTATACATTACAATTCCCATAATGTTTCAACCTGAAGGCATTTTAATTACATTTTTCATTTATCTTCCCTGGGATTTTCTGACTCATGCCAGAATCCTTTCTTCACTTAGAAAGCAATTTTTATCTTAGGGCAAGTGCTAATAGACCACTTCAGAGAAAACAACCAAAATCTGCAGAACTCATACAAGAGCAAAAATCAACTGTGGCTTTCAATCAAAGGATATAATTCCATTAACACCTTTCTTTAAATAGTATCACCATGTGCCAGTAGTGGGCTTTGGGATCATGGAAAGAACTAAGAAACCTGCAGAGCTGTGCAGATTCTGTGTTCTCACATGCAATTTTTAAAAACTCAGCTGACCTGATGCCAGGGAATGACCTGAGTTTGTCTGGAAGTCATAGACTCATAGAGCAGTTTGGGTTGGAAGTGATCTTAAAGATCATCTCATTCCAATCCCCCTGCCACGGGCATGGAATTTCCATCCTCATTGTCACAGGCCCAGGACTAGTCTGGAGTGGAAAGAAGGTTCCCAAATTCATTCTGAAATGCTGATGGACATGGTGACAACAGCCTGTTATGTTGGAAATTTCCTACAGACAGAAAAGACCCTGACATGCTTGTGCCCACAGGCCAGCTGAAGAGTGCCCAGCTGGGAAGCTCAGCAGAACACTGGGGAGACCCTACCCTGAATAAGGGCCTTTACAAGATGTGCTGATTAAAAAAACAATAAAAAAAGGAAAAAGCTCGGGCTTTTGCTTTGCAACGTAGAGCAACCCAGTAAGATAAATTCCAAAAGCCTTTACTGTGGTAGAATAGTTAAACAGGATCACAATAAAATTCCACCTGTCAGCTCCAAAAGCACCCCACATGTAGAATTTACACAAGCTGAACCAGAGCTGGTTCAGGGCATGTCATAACAGCCATTTCTGCACTGAGCACTGTTAAAATTGGCCTCAAGATGAATTGAGTGCCTGGAAAGGGCAACCATATTTCAAGCAAACCAGGACATGCTCAGGGTGGTTGGACTGCCCCTTCAGCTGCATTCCTGAGCGTTTAATTTTTGCCACTTGGTTTGCATGAAAAATATTTCCAGTACACTTCCAAAAACCTCTGCAACACAGCAAAAATACCTCGTGGTAAAATTTAAAAGAAGAAGCGTGTTAGTTTATACTGAAAGGCTTTTGCAGAGCATTGTTCCAACCCACACCCTTAAGTGAAGAGTCAGCATCACAAGTATTTTACACCATGAGTTGTTTGCAATCTGTCAGTTCTCACAGCTACAATATGGCATTGCCAATCTAATCACATCACAGGGGCTTTTTTTTTTTGAATGGCACCCTGTTTTGTTTGTGGTTGTGATGCTTGGCAGCAGAAGTCACTTCTAGTGCAGGAAATGACACGACTAAAATGTAAATCAAAAGGGCACTGTAACTGATTTCACCCTTGCTCCATTTTTTTTTCTCAAGGGATTTTAACTCAAGAAATCTCACTGTGTGCAGAACTTTTGAATCAAGCCAGTGATGCTGAGCACCTTCACCCCTTTTTCACGTCATCTCAACTTCAAGCAAACAAGTGTGGGAAAAATAATGAGGCAGGGCCCTTCCCTGGAGCTGTGAGTTAGAGAAGCCAGTCTGACACGAATGAACAGAAATCCTCTTGGGCTCTTTCAGAAATTAATGCACCAGTAATGTAAGATTAATATGTAATAATGAGACAATTTTCTTCCATGTCCCACAGACTACATGCACTGTATGCCCTTTGAAGCCAGCCAATTACACTGTCAGCAACAAATACACTTCAGCTGCAGCAACTGGAACAGTTGTTAGTGGCAATTCTACAGGGAAGGCTGCAGTGAAGGCCACGTCCTCTTTGCACATGCAGCTAAAATAAGTCTTCAGAGGCTCTGGTGCACAGTCAGGCATTTGGTAGCATATTTTTGAAGGAGTATTTTTGAAGGTAAATATTTTTGTAAACTATTTTGTTTTAAAATGTTACTGTTATCATATATATCTGAATTTAAAAAAAATTGCTCTCTCACAACCTACATCTTTAAACCTCTATCATTAAAAGAAAGAGAGAGAGAGAATCAGATATCTTGGATTTCCTTTTATTCCAGGTAACTTATTCCATATGCAGTCCAGCCAACTAGTTAAAACTTCCTCCCCTTTTTATTTCCTGCTGCTACCAACATCCAGCTCACAAAATCCACCATTTGGAGAGATGATGAGAAATCCAAATGGCCAGCTGGGCTGCACAAGTTCTGGTGAGGCCAGAGGCTCTTCAGTGAATAAGGCATCCAGCAGGGATTGATGGGGCAGCAAGAAGCGATCACACATTAAAGAAAGAGAATGTTGGAAAGCCAGCTATAATATTGTTACAGGTCACTTTTGTACCAAACACTTCACAAGCAACTGAAGATTCACCCCAAGACCTGCAAATATGGGAAGGAAGGCAAATGTCATTGCTTAATTCACCTTAAAGAAATGCAGCACAGACACTGCAAGCTAAGTGCCACTTTGGTGACAGTCCATTGATAAATAAATCATTTATACACCTGACACAGCTCGTTTCTCTCTTTCGTGATAATTATAGTTTTAGGAGCCTCATTTAAGGGGTGCAAATTAATTTCCAAATTCCACCTACTGTCAAAGAGTGTGTTTTATGAGGTGATTAATTACCTGCAGGAGCACTTCAGGAGCTACCTTGGGGGCAAACAAGGATTGCTGTGACAGCTCCTTTAAGATATGGCTCCGCTCCTAAGGCCCGATGAGCCCAGAGATAAAATAACTGCATACAGGTGTTATCATCTGCAGCACCTTGGGATGTTTGTGCCTCAGAGAAGTGCACTTCCCTTCTGGAACACGCAAAGTATTTGCCTGGATGCTACAGCCCTTGCTTTGTGAGAAGTCCCACAAACTGCCTGGGGTTGGATCCACTTCCCCAGGGATGCAGGAACAGCTATGGGAACTGCTCTTCCCTCAGCCTCAGGGTGTTCCTGAAACCTTCTGTACCCCCAAACACACACCACTTGGCCTTCCCCGGCTTATGTGCCTGCATGTTTCAAAATTCTTACAAGAAGCATTCAAAAGAATACTTTTTGTAAGTTTTGCTTAAGTCGGCTCCATAAAGGATGCAGGATTTACAGCAAATTTCACCACAGTTCTTGTGCTGTCATTTCTAACCTCTACAGGGACCAGAACTTCCAGCAGAACTATGATCACACAGCTCCTCTTTGCATGCAAGTCTGGTGCTCCAAGAAGACTGAGATGAAACCAAGGTAGCCCAGCACAGCTTATAGACACACCTATGCACCAAGTTCAGGGACCTCTACGCTCACAGGAACTTTGACAGTGAAGACAGTAAAAAAACTCCCAGAGAAAAACAACTCTTCCAATAACACAAGTGGAGAAACATGGAATTTAACAAACTATAAAGGCTTTACCCACCTGTTTTACCTAAGTCTCTTATTCTACACAACACCTAAAGTACAGCTGTCAGAGGAATTGCTCTGCTCCTGGCATTTCTCTTCCTTTTTTCTTTTACAACTGCACCTGCCTTTCACAGGAATTACAGTCTGATAGAGAAAATAAGATCTGAAGGCCATTGACCAAGGGCAGGGCCTGTTCCCTGCTAGTTCCCTGTCTAACCTGCAGCAGCAGCCTCTCCTGATGGATGGACTGCACAGATGATCAGCTCAGGTGCTGCTTTGTTGGATATTTCCCCAGAGCAATTTAAGTCATTATTTCTTCACCTCCTCATCACGGGCATAGGAACAGATTTTTCTTCTCCCGCTTGCAGAAAATTTTCAAGTACTTGTCTTTATTTATCATTTTACTTTCCTGTGGCTTTTCCATTGCTCTTCCCCCCCTTTCCTGCACAAGGACATCAAAGACTGCCAAAGGCAATTCTCACTGTGCTTTTCATCAGCAAGCTTAAGTCAGATTCTTAGAAAAAGCTGCTTAAGTCTAAACCAACATTAACCCTTCAAGTCTGGGAGCAAAAAAGAACCTAGATTCAGAATAGTCTGAGAGATTATCTCATCTGATGGCAACAAATTTCTTCTGATCTCAGGGTAGTGGGATGTAAGTCTCCCCTCAGTAAACCTGGAAGAGGGAACATCAGAGAACATGTCTGAGGTGGGAAAAGAGAACAGAAAGAGTTCGAAAATCTCAGAATTTATTTCACTCTAACAAAATAATAATGAGGGACACAAAGTCTTTTCAGAAGCATTTTGCAAAGCTGAGGATATGTGGCAAAGAGAGGATTGCTCTGGACTCTGAAAAGACCACCTGTAGCCATGATGGATCTACAGCAGCTGGAGTTTTCAAGATGTGGAACCACAAGCCCCTGACATAGCTCTCAGCTAAACAGCATCAGAAAGCTACTTGCTGCACTTTCTTTCTTTCTTTTTCTTCCTCTCTCTCAAAAAGCCAAAAGCCCCAACAGCCATCAACAACAGCAGCCAAACAAAAAAGCTGAAAAACCAATAACATGACACAAACTTCCCAGAAAAACAATCACATCCCAGTAAAGATCAAGCTGGAGATTATTGCTCCAAATCTGCCCTTAATTAAGCCAAGTCTTCCACCACTCAACAGTTGTTACAAGGTTAGAGAGAAAAGTATCATCTAAAATATCATCTAACCCAAAGTAATTAACCAACTCTGACAACACTGCACTACAAACCTACTTCCATTTTAACCCATGGCGTGTGCTGGAAACTTCCAGTCCAACATTCTGTGTTTTCTCATTTGCCCACATACGCTTGTTATTAAAACCACATGCGGGCACTGAATCATTTCATGGTTCGTTTGGAGACAAACACGCAGAAAATTGTGGGAAACAAGTACAGCCCTAAGAGTCTGTGCAAGGCTGTGTAGTCTGTGGTGCAGGAGCCTGAGCTACAGGGCTCAAAAATGAACAGGAGAGAAGTCCCCACACATGCTCACTGATCCTCTGAATTTCAGAGATCATTAGCACAGTCACCCAGTGTGACAGTTTCACCCTCTGCGCCCTGCAAAATGCCACGTGTGTGCTCAACTGTTAGCCCACAACAAAAACCCTTAAGTGAGGCAGCAGGATGGGCTTTCATTTGTGAAACTGCTCTGGCAATGAGGAGAATTCCCCAACTGCATAGGAAGTTCACAGCATAACCTCAGGCAAAGCACTCAATCTCTCTGGATATGACATCTGGGGAAAATGGCAGCCCTTCATCTTGTCCATTGGACTAGAAGGTCATCAGCTCAAAGATGACTTTTTGCTGAGAGGACAGTCAGTTAACAGTAAGGCTTCGCTTTTGATCAGGTTTCTGTGGATTATTCATATTACAGCAGTGGCTGAAGGACCCAAACACAATGTGCCAGCTCAGATGTGCAGTGAGAACACACATGAAGCCCACCTGAGAACACAACCCCTTTCTGTTCACAATTACTGCTGCATTCAGAAGCATAAATTCCCTGAAGGAAAAAACCTTCTGGATAAGCATTTTCTTTAAGAATACATCTCACCTGTGAATCTTATTCGCCACCAACACAGGGAACATTCATATTATGCCTGCAAATTTCCAGTTTGGTTTTGAAGCCTAAAACAGCAAGTTACATGACCCAGGTTTCCTGTTGAGCCCTCTATCAGGATGGTAAAAGGTCAGATCCTGACACTGTAGCACAAACATCTTTAATAGCCACAAGATCTCAGCTTTCCTCTTGCAGAGGTGTATGTGCACACATACCAGAGATTTTCCATGGAACCCAAATGCTCCAGGATAAAATTAAACCATTAAATTATGACGTCTTCCAGGAAGTTCTCAGGGAGACCTCACAAAGTCAACTCTCATCAAACAGCTCTCTACTGCAGAGCTTCACAAAGAGGTCATTTGTGAAGAAAGACAAGGAAGATGATAACTGATGAATCTAAAGCTCTATAAACCTCCTGGGCCAGATATGGGACACACAGCTCTCCCAAGAACCCTGCAGCTTTACAAAGACAGGAACAACACTCAAAAGCACTAATGAAACCTCAGCCCTCAGCCCAGTGTTACCACTCCTGTTTCCACCTTGCTCCTGGTGATGTAATGCTGTAAAGCAGGACTTGTAGCTGGTATTAATGAGGCAGTAAAACATCTCCTTTCAGAAAAGGGCACTGTAATTTCACACAGCTGCATATGTAAAACTCTATCTCTTTCTAAATAGCTGATTCCTGGAGAGGGAAAACAAAGAAAGCCCAGCCAGGTTCCTGTAACTGGGACTTCTGATACTTCTGATGGATGGTTGGAAAGGTGGAGGAGAGCAGGGAGGGAAGGCCACAAGATTAACAAGTGTGTCACAAACACAGAGCAACACTGCAGTCATGTCAGAACTGTGGAAAGAGATGGCTTAAGTACCAAAAATCTAAAGCACAGACTAGATTTGGGTGTTTGACCAAACCTTTGGGGTAATAGGAGCCTTTATTGGCTGCTCTTTACAGCTCTAGGAATAACTATTCATTCCCACCTCACTTGCAACACCAGAGAGCTGCAGACATAAGACAGTCCTTTTCTCCTTGTGTTTCTGAACAGAAACAAAGCTTTTTCCATGAGGAAAATCCATATCTTTGAAGGAAAGAACTTTATAGTGCAATCGAAATATTCATCAAAGCTCTACTTGTAACTGCAGGAACTTTGCACATGGAAGCAGGTGGGGTGAGTAAGAATTTATGGGATGTCTGTAGACATATTAAATATCTGAAGTTCTTCAAAGCACAGGTAACACTGAATGGAGTTTACAGACACAGTTGATTTAAAATATGCACAGTCTCAATCCATACTCCTATTAAAACACAGTCAGAAGATACCATCTGCTCTTTATAGGCACTGGTAATCAAAGGTTTTCTGTTAGTCTGAGCACAGGCATTAAAGGATATATTGGGGTAAAGCTCAGGCTAAAAAGGAAGCAATGCTCAGTGCTGCATTCTTTCATCCAAAAATACACCTGTATCCTTGATCAAAAAGTTTATTCAAGCTGTGGCATCTGGGCATTTGCACTATGTCCATATTCATGATACTTCAGCTCCTAAAACCTGAAGAATGCTTTTGGTCAACAGGATTTTCTAATCCTGTAATTTCTTTACTGTCAAAGGACTATTTAATAATTTTTTTTGCTGAGCAACAAACATCTTTTACCTCCAGATTATTCTCATATTAAAAAACCAAGAAGGAGAAAGACAAGGTACCAGTAACTTCCTGATAATTCCACATGCTGCATCAAGTAAGAAAACCAGGGTATCTTCCATCTCCATGCCTGGAAGCAGCCTGACCTTGCAAACATCTCAGTCAAGGTTCACACTTAAGTTAACAGGAGCTTGGAGAGCAGAACAGCTCTTGATACACAGAGATGCCAACAGTTCTGTTTCATTGTGATTTTTTTTTTTCTCAATGTATTAAAACACTTCAAAACCTGCTTGTACAAAAATCTTTTCCAACCCAGTAACATGGAATGTCAAGGTGTGATTGAACAGAAAAACTTTAAGGTCACAAAACCCTATCCAATTTTACTGTCTCTGATCCAAACTCTAGCCTGGGTGTCCATTTTCAAAAAGAACTAAAACACATCGGGAGCTTTATGTTCTCTGAACTGTTATTAAGCTGGACTATAAATTTAATTACGGAAACACCTTTGACAGAATTAAATAGCAGTGCTTGCAGTCAGAAATAAGATCACCAGTGGTGGAAATAACATTGACAGATTTACATAAAACCCCACTGACTGTGCTAAAACTTAAAAGCAGCAACGTACCAGATATCTCTTAAGAAAAAGATTTCTAATCCCATTCCAGTACCTGTTACCTGGCATGGATACAATTAACTGTAAATAAACCAACAGTGGAAAAACTCCACCTCTGCAAGCACACAGCATTTGCAAATCTGATTCTCACTGGGTAAAGGCAACAACCCAATGCACACACAGCACAATGCAATTCTAATATCTTGGTTTTAAACTCCCTGATCCTCCTTTATAGGCTTTTTTTGGGGGTGGGGGGAGGGGTGGGGTTGGTTTGGTGTTTTGGTTTTCTTTATATTTTTTTGCTATTTCAGGCATTTCACTATAATAAACTATGAAATTCTGCTCATACAGACAAAATTCCATAACTAAATCTTCAATTAAAGTCTCATATTTAGCAGGAAAAAGAAAGTGGTGTCTCAGATGTGCATCATGGTTTGGTTACTCACAGACTGTAACAATTCCTGAAAGGACATCTGCACTGATGAAGTCTGAGGACATTTTGTACCAACAAGTATTCCTCATTTTTCATACCTCAGTGGTTCCAAGAGTGCCCTGAACTAAACTTCAACTTGTTAATCTCCACAGGTATTTGGACTGCAGCCCATGTATTTTCAATGGATACCTGACACATGATAAATGGCAATATTTGGTTCATACAGTAAAACCCAATGCCTTTGCCAATTAGTAATACTATTACATGGTCCTGATCCAAATTTCACTGGCCTTGTTGGGTTTTGCTCTCCTTCAGCTGCAACTACACAATGTCTGGACGGTAAACTTTTAGTTAATCACTTAGATAATAATACTTTATCCGTACTAAGGTTTCCATCTTTACCACATGCTCATAATCTCGCTCTAAAAATTAATTATTTCACTGCTGTACCAGTAAGTAATGGAACATGAGCCATTCAGTGGGATATTTACTGGTCTCTTGTCTCTGACTGTATAGAGCTCTGTTTTTAGACTGCTTTGCTATTGAAGTGGTGCACAAATTCCCCTCTTTTTTCCTCCTCTATCATCTGACTTTAGGCAAATAGGACAGCAGCAATCACAGAGCTCCTAAAACTTATGCGAACATCAAAGAAACATCTCAAACCCATCTGTAGGCATCTTGGTTGAGCCAAGAGACTCCTTTGGCAGCCCCATTTTGCAGGAAAAGACTGCAGAAGGAGTCAGCAGCTGTTGGTGTTGCTGGCCAGGCAACCAATGAGTTGGCAACCAGCCCCTGGTGCCATCTGCTCAACCAACAGCTCAGGGATGGAGGAGAGACTTTTGGGGCCACAAAAGCAGAGCCTGAGTCAGCACAAGAGGGAAGCAGAGGTGTTGTGGGTACAGATGGACAGGAAATTGTGGCTGTGCTGTTTGCAGAGCTACATCAGTAAAGGGCAGGGAGCGTGGCTTTGGGAGCAGGACTCTGGTCCTGCACTGCACCATGAGCAGAGGTGACAAGGTGGATGCACTGGGAGGCTTCCTGCAGGCAGCTAAACAAAATTCCAGAATTTCCTACAGAACCATCCAAAACACAACGGGGGGGCAGGGGAAACCACAGATGAAACAACAAAGAAAACAAAAAGCGGCTGCAGACCTGTGTAAATAAATGGTGAAGCTGCTTAAACCCAGAGGATTTCTGGTTTGTGGTGCTGGATTAAAGAGCAAAGCAAGAGCCAAAGAGATTCTGCCTGCATTCTGCTCTCAAAGGAAACACAGCACACAAAAGAAAGATTGGCAGCAGAAAGAAGATCCAGTGTTTGGAGATCAGTGTACAACTATCAAGGCTGAAGTGCTCTTTAGCAGAGTTCTCTAACACACAGCCTCTGTGAGGAAGCTCTGGAGACCATTTACAGAGTGCTTGCCTGAGCCCAGGGCACCACTGAGTCTTTCTTGGCCACAAAATATTATCTCTGGCTGTTTAGGATGTTCAGAGTCCTCAGTCCTCTCAAGGAGATGGGAAAATCTGTGAGGCCAACAGGCCACGAGACATCTGAGGAACAGCTGCTGAGAACTTCAGAGGTTCCAGGGACCTTTAAGTTGATTAAAAATAGAAATAATTTAATCAAGGTCACATTTCTCCTCAAAAAGAAGGAATTCTCTTTAAATACACAGTATTTTGTTCCAGTAAAAGTTGGCAATTCATGGGCCTTTGAAAAATAAATACATTAAGTCATTCTAGGCCATCTTCTTTCAAGATCATCACTTCCAAGGGGACTGAGAGGTCAAATATGAACCACAGCAAGAAGTCCCATGGTACAGTGTCTGCCCCACAACCCATGAAGGATCTTCCAGCTAGATCTTTAGGACAAAGTTCATTTTGGATCTTTGATTGGCTTCTTCCTACCACTACTACTCAGCTCTGCTCCCCTTCTAAATTCAAAACAGGAGGGAAATCCAGAGAAAGGAAATTCCTTTGTAAGGAAAAGAAGTAAGAGTAGTTTCCTTACACACACAAGATCCATTTCCAACTCATCTACTTGAGCTTTATTTGTTTCTGGAAGTTCTAAGCTCCCTTCCTCACTGTTAGTGGGAGCTCTGTGCATCTGATGGGGTTTGGGAGAGCATGAAGGTAAAATAAAATCACAGATGAGAGGACACATTCTTCTCAGGTCACTTGGTAATGCACAGATTCCTGTGGCCTGAATTAGTTAATTCCTAAACAGCTGGGACTGTCAAGAAAACGGTGCTTTTGCATTCCCTTCTTAATGCTCCCTTCTGCTGAAGTATATTAACAAAAGAGGTTAATTTGTCAAACCACTGATATTCATATGCTGAGCTGAGATTCATCACACTTGGTGGGCTGGAAATCTTTTATAGGACACAGAATTAAACACGAGCTGGACAAAACAAGGAGAGGTACCTTGAGTCACCCTGAGCACAAATGGACAGATTGAATTTTCCTAGCATCAGCCATAATAAATACATCCCAGTGCACGAGGGGTGAGGGAACAGTGGAACAAGGAGGTATTCTTGGCTGATTCTGAAGGTTTTGTTTGTGCCCAATGGCTTAGGCAATTTGTTCATCCTTCCTTGAAGACTACATTTGTAATGCTGTACCACTGCTGGGGTGAGTCAGAGGTGAACTTAATGCCCGGATAAATTCCAACTGCACAATTTATGTTCACCTGACCCATGGATCTGAGCCACACATTGACTCAAATATTAGAGTAAAACAAAGAACTAAAGATCTTTTACATCTTGCCTTTCATCCCTCTGCACAAGGCAGAGCCCAGTGGGAACTTGGGCAGAATTCTCTCCCCATGGTTTGCCAGCCTGAAGGATTCAGATTTAATTATGTTTTCAAAATTCTTCTCAAATTGTTGTTTTTCCTCATTTATTCTCTCTCACAGCCATCTGGACTACCTAGGCAAGGTGAGTTTGCCATGGTGGTTCACCTGTCTCTTAAATCACACAACTACACTGCCTCCTTCAAACACCCTCCTGAAATTCTGGACCAGGCATCAACAATCATGAGCTAGGCTCTCAAAAGTACAGGAATGAAAACAAACACATCAGGGCTCTTTTGTTGGCTGGTGTTTGAAACTTCACCACAGCATCCAGTTCACATCTCAGACATTTTTTCCATGGTTGTTAGATGTATATATACACTTCTGTTTTTTCAAAGCAGCTCATACTTCACATATTCACATCAGTCTGAGAGACGTGGATCATGAAAGGTGAGAAGAAACAGTAACATTCAAGTTTACCCAGAGAACATTTATCCACAAGGCACATTGATATTGTCTCTCAACAGAGTGTATGACCTGTATCATAACATCAGGGAAGGGGATGCTTCAGTGATCTGCAGAGGCACTGTGGGCTTTATTCTTCTTCCAGTCAATGACAGCTGAGGCCAGAAGTGCCTGACCTGCCACAGAAATTCCTGGGCTTAGTTTCTAATTTCATTCCTTCAGACACTACATGCTCTCAAAGTAACAGTTAGTACGATTAAATATTCAGCATAAGCATCTCTCAGCCATCTAAAATTCAAAATTAACGAATTAAACAGACATCTAAACCTATGAGCAAAGTGAAAAAACAATAACTGAGCATTGGTGACAGAGCTGTGAATCCAAAATAGAATTCCTACTCATTACTTTAGGATAGAGTGTAAGCACTCAGAAAATGAGCATATTTTCAGAGCACTAAAAAGGTAAATACTCTGGGGAATATCACACTATACCTACTTAACTCAGGGCTTTTAGATGTGTACAGCTTTTTTACCTGGCCTGATACAGAAGTGAATACCCCTGCCAAGCACGACAGGTGTGGGATGAAGATGTGCCAAAGCTGCCAAGAATTTTTTAGGTGAGAATTTCTTTCTGAAACATCTTCTTTGCCCACAGCTTTGTTAGATGTTCTTCTGGTTATTATTTCTGGACAATGAGCTGCAATTTTCAAAAGATTTTGCAACAAAGGTAAGAGACCATCATGCAGCCACCCTGCACAAGCCTCTGTCACACAGGGAATTGTATTTTGACCAACTTGTCAGCCCACAGCTCTGCTGAGAGGGAAATCAGCAGGAGAACAGTGATGGGAGCATGATTTGGCTTTCAGAGATTGAAAGTTTATCTGTGTAAGACGGTGTTTTGCAAGGCAGGATACAGGAATAATTAACTGTGTAGAGTGTTGAAAGGAAAGAGGGAAGGGAATAACTAAGAAAGATAATTTGTTTTCCTATATAATAAATATAAGCTGCCTCCCCCCTCAAAATATCAATCATTGCTGTAAGGAGACTCTAAGCCAGCTGCATCCATTTAAAAGGGTTAATGTGAAAGTCTAGGATTTGTAGTACCTATTTCTACAGTCATTTTTGTCAGGGGCACTGGTAAGAACAAGGACGCACTGAAGGGAGGTTGAATGCTTGTCTTGTAACAGCTGCCAGCTGTGAAAAACAGCAGGGCACCTTTCTACCTCCTGCCTTCCCTGAGGATTCCACATCTGGTCCCAAGGAGAGACAAGATACTGGACAGAACACAGGGCTAATCCCATCAGGCAACATCTAACCTGCCTGCTTGGGTTTTGTCTCTTGCCAGCCACAGAAATAAAAGCTCCACGTGTGAGATATCAAGGGATGCTTAGACAAGAAACTTGTCTTGCAGCTAAGTTTCAGGCTTATGATTTTTGTGGGGGGCTGGAGGGTTGCACTGAATTTTCATTGAGTTGTATATTAAGGGTTGTAGAGGAGAGGAACTTTCTACCTCAGCAGACCCCAAACCCCACACTACTCTCTTTTGTGTAGAACTTGAGCAATTACACAACCCTGGAGCAGAAAAACCCCATTTCACCACCCATGAATGCTGAACTTTTTTCTAAGCCAAACACTGGGAGTCAAATTAGAGGAAAGGAGTTGCTCAGCTGGAAAGCTGATGGTGAAACACTGAGAAGCCATAATTCCCCACATTTCTCTGCTCCCAAGAAATCACACAGCTCTTTTACAACCAACTGAGAAGCCTGGGGTAGTGCAGTTACCCAGCTATTGAAAGGCAGTGACTCTTGCTGAACTAGGGCAGCACCTGTGTGTATCTTTAAGGAGTAGCAAATAGAGCCTGACTGGTCACCTCCAGCTGTCTGCTGGCTGGCACAGCACAGGTCAAACCCCAAAAAAGGTCAGAACTAGCAAAAGACACTGGTCTGTACAAGATACAGCAGGGAAATGAGATTACCACATTGCACAGTGAAAATAAACCCTTGGTTCACTTGCTTTAGCTGAAAGAGGAGAGGAAAACACACATTGCCAACAGGCTGCAGAGGGTCTGCACCACAGGAAATGGTCACTTTCGACTTCACAAAGCATCTGTTGATGTAGTCTGGGGTGCACATCACACCAGAGAAGTCTTTGCTGCTTTTCTTAAAATATAAAGAATGAGAAGAGCTATCTTCGGTAGGTTTCTCTAGGAAATCTCAAAACATGAACAGTTTTATTAGTCTGATCCAAAACTGTAACTAGAAGTCAGATCTACATGTAAAAGCAAAAGTCATGAACGCGTTTGATGTATTTTAAGTAAGACACTGAACCGCAGTTGTTATTTACAGATCAAAGAAGCTCCAGCAGTGTCCTGAAACAATCTAAGTGAGAAATGCCAAAATCTGATTTCATCCATGTCCATGTGTTGCTTTGAACTTGTAATTCACAGAATTGGTCACTATATTGAACTAATTATCAAGCTTAAGGCTTGCCAATTTTGACGGCTGTGCTCCCTTATAAAAAAGTCAGGTCTGAAGGGAAGTGGGATGATATACTGGAAGATGTGCAGCCTTTATTGAAATCTGGGGAGGAAAAACAATCAATGTACCAAAAACATCCCTTCTTGCCAAACATAATTTACTTTTCTAATTAGTTACTGCAACACAGATTAGCAAAATAAATAGTTTGCATTAACCAATACTTAAAAAAAAATAAAATAAAGTGGTTAATTTCTCCTCCTTCACAGGAAAGTTTTTTGTAATGGTTAAGTGAAAAAATATCTACACTATCTAAGAATCTAATGAAGTTACATATTGTACGTGGAAGTAAACCAATAATTTCACAGCACAGCCTAATACATTTAAATTGAAATACTAGGAGCAGTGCAAAGAAACACTGATCAAGTATTTCTGTAGGCAGGAATAGAGAAGCAAAGTCTGTTCAGATATCAGTAAAGACTTAAAACCTACTTTTTTGCCAATTACTGTGGTTGGAAATGATCACAAACACTGGTTTGCCAAAGAAGTGATTTCAGGAATCACACAGCTTAGGCTATAATTAAAAAGCAATCTTTAGGAAATAGGTTATTACCAGTATTTAGTAGCTAATTTGTTCATTAATGCCTTAACAAAGCTCTCCTCTGATTGCAGTGGAGGAGGAACAACTTCAAGAGGATTATTTGCTATTAAGACTTGTACTCAATTATTGAGAGTGCTGCTGTGCTGCAATTACAATGGCAGAGCAGTCATCAGGAAATCTGGATGGATCCAGCCCGTGCTGCAACCAGCAATTCCCACATGCAGGGGCTCTGAATTCTAAGGATTACTTACAGAATACCCTCACAAATTTGAGTACTTGCTGATTAACAGAGAGGTGCAAGCTCACTGTTCCTCAATATCAATCACACATTTTATTTTATGGGGATTTTCCCCCCCATATTGATTTTATTTGTGAAGAAGCAGTTGCATAACTGCTGGAGTCTCTAGATAACATTTTTCACCAAGATAATATGATACTAATTTGGCCTTCTTTCTGACAATACTTCAGAAAGCACCTTCTGTCAAAGCCTATGAATACCATATTTAAGTCACATTATGGGAGATAAACATGACAGCAACTTAGAAACATATGCCAAGTATTGACAGGTTATAATTGACTCAAAGCTGCCACTGCTTGTCACTATCTCCTGTAATAGTTCCTGTCCTGCTGATCAGGAAAAGGAATTCAACACCTCACTAGCCCCAGATTTAACTTCTTCTGTCTTGGGAACCACAACAAACAAACCTCGAGGTAACAGGACTGAGTTAAGAAATCCAAACTCACCCATGTTTATGAACTGCTTTTCCTGCCAATAATAAATCCTTAGTCTCTTATTACTGTATTTCAATAGCAAAGACTTTCCTACAGCAAAATCAGGGAATACCTTTAACAGCATAATTAAACCTGAGACGTATTTTCTATGTAAAGGTTGGTTTGGGGAGCTGTTGCCCAGCTGACACAGAATCTCAGGAAGCCTTCAGCTGCAGAGCAAAGCAGAGAGGCCCATTAATCATATTTATCAAGATTGTCTACCCTGGCTTTCATGCAGTTAGGGGAAATGTGCTAGTCAACTTCAACAACAAGGAGTGAGGCTAAAACAAACTGACCTAACTGCATGGGTCATTTCCAGAAATAGAAAGGATATCAGCAGCACAGCTGCACAGGCCAGGAGGCAAAATGCTGGGAAGGTTGGAGAAAAATGGGTAAGAAACATCCTCCCAAAACTTTTGAGGTATGTAGCCAGTGGCAAAATTAATAATGGGCTACATTTTGCTTTAATTGGCATTCAGTACATTAAAGTCAGCAAGACAAGATTCAGTTAAGTGCCCTATGGTCTTGTATTTCATGAGCCTCCTAAAATGTTTTATTGCACTTCAGGATTTCATATCAGCAAAAGCAAGAAGGGAGCAGATAACCTCCCACTGAGGTATGAGCATATTATTTATTCTGATACTCATGGAATCTTCTTTATTTGCCCCTCTCTTTTCCATTAGGAGACTGTACAATGCCAAATGCAAACACAGAATACAATGTACTGGCTGTTCTCCCATGGGAAAACAGGGGTAGTATCCTGGCTTTATGATTCTCTCTCTTTTTGAGGCTTTGCTCTGTCTGAAAGAGCATTGAGATGCCTCAGTCTCCTCAAGACAGAAATCTGTCCACATATTGTGCATAAGTAGCAGCCTTTAACTGGGAAAGATTCAAGCCTGGGACAGCCAGATCTGGCAGAGGGACCCCAGCACTGCAGAGCCATGCCAAAACATTCAGGCCAAACTCTAGACCTGCTGGCTTTGAAAAGTAAGAGCACAGCTTTCACATATTCAACCAACATAAAAAGAAAATGTGCAGAGGTTATGCTTTATTGGCTTCCATAAAATTAACAGAAAAATAAAAGTGAGATAAGAGCCTGGTTTAATAGCATATTTCCATCTGCAGCACATGCACCAGGCCTGCTTTACCTAAGTTTCTATAAAAATTAAGAAAATCATGTTACCACCCTGCTCCACCTCCCACAAGCCTTTCCAACTCCATTGTCACTAAGAAGTGACATGAGATTTTCAAATTAAGGTGCATACCACATTATCTCAAAGATTATAAATTTAGTTGTATTTTTTTTAGAAACAGATAAGCTGAAGAAATGCAGCACACTAACAGAAAGTGATGTTGAAATAAAATTTGAAACAGATGATTACACAGCCCATGAAGTCTCAGCAGAGATACTGCCAGGTGTTGGGGTCAGACATCCTCCTTTTTCTTCTTCATGGCACATGGGCATTTATTCCATGGGGCAACAATACATGGAGAACGATACAGATCTTATATAATCTATTCCTATCAAATGAAAACCTCATCAAAAACTAAAAAACAGGAGCCCATAAAATCATTCCCAAGCTAAACCTCACTCCATTTCCTCTCAGCCCCCAGAAATCCAGCAGGGCCAGTTCGCAGAATCAAATCGGCAGCATTCCAGAGGCGGAGTTTCCTTTCCAGGTGGGTGGAGAGGTGAGATGAAAGCACCAATTCCGGCATCAATTCTGGGATCAATCCCAGAATCAGCCCCAGGATCAATCCCAGGATCAATCCCAGAATCAGCCCTGGGATCAGTCCCGGGATCAATCCCAGGATCAGCCCCGGGATCAATCCCAGGATCTATCCCAGGACCAGTGCTGGGATTAACCCCGGGATCCATCCCAGGATCAATCCCGGGCTCTATCCCAGGACCAGCCTCGAGATCTATCCCAGGATCTATGCCGGGATCTATTCCCAGGTTCAGTCCCGGGATCTATCCCAGGTTCAGTCCCAGGATCTATCCCGGGATCAATCGCGGGATCTATCCCAGGTTCAGTCCCGGGATCTATCCCAGGTTCAGTCCCAGGATCAGCCCCGGGATCAATCCCGGGATCTATTCCCAGGTTCAGTCCCAGGATCTATCCCGGGATCTATTCCCAGGATCTATCCCGGGATCTATTCCCAGGATCTATCCCAGGATCTATCCCGGGATCCGCGGGTTTCCCCCCGAACTCTCCCCGGCCTTTCCTGCCGGGCGCTGCTGCCCTCTGCTGTCCGAGCGCGGGCAGTGCCACAGGCGGGACCCACGGCCATCCGCCCATTGATTTCCCTTTTCCTGCCCAAAAATGTTCACTGCTAGGATGAATTCCTACCGCACTCCCGGGATTCCCCTTTGATCAAGCTTAGAAAGCTGTTTCATTTATTCCATCCGCTGAAACTAGCCAATTCTGGCCCTTAAAGTGTCCTGAAGCAAGGTATAGCTTTCAGTATTTTCTCTTTCGAAGGGCACTTCTCCATCACTCAGAACAGCAGGATCAATTCCTATTTCCTGCTAGATAATAAGCAGGTAGTGTTTCAAAACAATTGAAGTATGATGTGTCTTAAGACGATGTGTCACTTGGAAGAACTGTTCCTGTGACACTCTCTCACAAGTGCTTCTCCAGCCATTCTTCCAATCGTTAGCATAATTGATAAATTACATAAGCTCTCTGCCATAGACCAGGTTTCTTTTTCACGCCTTCACCATAATCTTTGGGTTACAGATTCAATTCCTGAGTTCCTGATTCTTTTAATTGTGCTTCTGTTTTTTAGCAGGTGCAGAGAAGCCAGAAAATAGTAGCCTAAGTATGAAAAAACAGGTAAGTGCTATTAATAATGACAGCAGCATGATCCTGCAAGTGGAAGTATGCCACTGGAAAATCATGTTTTGGTCTACTTCAGGCAAGGATTTCATCCCTGAAGAAACAGTCCTGTACTTTCAGGAAATTGCTAAATTGCTTGCTGTTCCAGACCAATCACACACATTTACAGGACTAGTTGCTTCAGAGAGTCCAAGACCCTTGACAAGAGATTATTAAAAGCAATACCATATTTTCCATATAGAAGCATCCACGTGTATATTTGCACATATTTTATATAAACATATGCCCTATACATATATATATGTCTTTCTGGGGTTGGAGAATTACCCACTTCAGCATGCATGTACAGAAGTTGCTTCACCCACCAAAAAAAAGTGGCCTTCACCAAAAACAGCCCAGCAACCCCCCAGCCATCAGCAGGATTATTCTACAACTTAGCAAAACAGGAACTGAGACCTAAGAAAGTATTTAGACAGACAAAATACAGTTGCCCATGTTGGAATGCAGCTGAGGAATTAAAGCTAAAAGCCACCACTCAGCCAAAAATTCAAACAATGGTGAAACATGTAGAAATCAGTGTAGCAAACAGAGTTCCTAGGTTATTTAAAAGATGAAAAACAATCAACAAAAGAAACAAACAAAAATATCACAGCACAAAGAAAACCAGAACTTTTTCTTCACAGTCTTATTTTCTTCCCAACTCATTCTTGCCCACAGTGCTGCTACCCACCCACAAAACACATTCCTACACCATGAATGCTGCATTTGCAGAAACACTTTCGTAAGCTGCTTTGAGAATGTATGGAAATGGTATCTTTGTTGGGAGCCTGGAGCAGGACACGCTTCCTGCAAGACTCTGCTTGCACACACATTCAGCTGGAAAGAATCTGCATTATCAAATCACACACCGTGCTTTGAGTGCACATGGCCTTCCAAGTGCTCTTCTGTTCAAAGACCCCAGCTGCAAGGCTGTAGCTTTCAAAATACAGGAATACTCTGCATATATGGAATTCTTTTCATCTGAGTATACTCACTGATGTCTGAGAGATGCAGTGACTGTGTGCTCCATTGGTAAACAGCACACCCATGGCACCAAGGATGGCTGAATCTTGCTTCTGGCCAGTCTATATGGATACTGCACCTGGCCTGAGCAAGAGAGTGTTCAACAGAACATCTTGGTGGCAAACATGCTTGTCCAAAAAATAAAAAAGGCAAAACCCCCTCATTCCTTCCTCTCAAACTTCAAGGAATTTGCTTTAGGATTCTGTCCACCATTCAGGCGTGTCACAAAACCGATTTCCCACAACTGGTACATTAGGAAAACCAGGGTTATTTTGTAGTCTGTTAAAGTCATTTACAACTGCTTTGTGAGATCTCCATTTTCAGCACCAAGTACTATTCCAGCATGTGCAGGGAGAAGGTAATGAGCACAATCTACAGCAGCAGAGTTATTAATTTTATCCATTTACTGGTGTTCCAGGTCACAAGCCAGGGTGTGCCTGAGGCCTTATCCCAGAGCACGGACTTGTCTCCTGCTCCCACCCCTCAAGAATCACCTTTAACCCTCCCAGCCCCCTAAAAATTAAAATCCCTTGAATATTGATACCTAGGATGATACAAGGGATACAAGAGACGATACTATTCCAGCAATGGGCTTTCCAAGACAAAGTGATGTTAAGAGTGGGAAGCAGGGACTTTTTTTTCAACTTCTCCCATTAATCCTGAAGTCACATAAGCTCTGCACAATTTTCCACAAAGCTCATTAATCCATTTTACAGCCCCTATCCTTTCAAGAGACTGCTGATGCTCTGTATGGAAACACCTAAGCCAAAGAAACGCTTGGCTGCTCAGTAGAAGTCAAAAACCAGTGTTACAGCTCCTGCCTGGCAAATTCCTGGTTAAACCCAACCTATCTAGAGTCACAAAATAACATAAAGCCAGCTTGGTTTTCCAGAAGGTAACAAAAGACAGATACTGCACATATTTCACTAAGGAGGATGTTTATTTTTCCAAATATTGTATTAAGATAGTGTCCTGTTTGCCTATTTCTATCGACATCTGCTTTGTAATACACAGAGAATGACAAAAGATCAAAGTTTTAATTGTGCAAGTGAAAGAATGTATTAATAACATTCTTTCTGTCCTACAGCAACAGAGATAAACTTAAAAAAACCCTCTCTAACAGCTCAGAGAACAGGATATTTATATAAAGATGTCCTAACAAAAGAAAAGCACGCAAAACTACCTTAAATGGATAAACAAACTCCCTGTTTGCAGTGTGCCCTATCGAGCTCAGCCCTCAGAAATCCCCTCCAACCCTCAGTCAACAGGGTCAACATATCTCAGCTGGGTTTTACATTTTTATACAAACCCCTCTAAGCATCCTTTGTTCATCAACCCTTTAAAATTAGGAAAATGCAAGCAGGTGTGCCTTTAAGGCCCATTTTGCTGCTAGTTGCTTTAATTTCCCTCTCCCAGGCAGTAAGTTGTTTGAGAGGGGTTTTTGTTGTGGTGTTTTTTGGTGGGTTTGGTTTGGTGGGTTTTTTTTAACTTCTAGCTCCTTCCTCATCTGCAGAAGCTGCACTGCAGGTTCTCCACAGCCCGTTTGAGACACACCTTGTAAAAGGACAGAGGTTCTGTGGAACCTGGACAACAAGCAGTACCTCCTCCTCAGGAGATGTCATTTCTCCTGGGCTCTCTGGAATTTGTTGCTGTTTGTCACACTGCTGCCACTCACTAACACAGCAGCACACTTGGAACTGGCTGGCCCTCTCCTCCCCGAGTTATTCTATCACTCCCTCCCAAGACAGCAGCAGCTGCCTTTATGCACTCAGAGCTCTGCCCTGCATACACCAAAGGGAAAAACACAAACTCCAAACCAGCCCAGAGCTGCACTAAGTTAAAGGACTGGGACTGCCCAAAGTGACAACTTGGCTGTCTCACCTACAGCAAGGCCAAGAGCACTTGGTACCCAAGTGGGGTCAGGTTTGTCAGGGCTTTCCTTCCAAACTCAGAGCTCTCAGTTCTGAAATGACATTGACAAGTAAAGCCCCCTGCCACCTCCACCTGAATGGAGGCCAACACAAGCAGAGTTGGAATTGTCTCAGAGAAGTCTAAGAGGATAAGCTCAGCCAGGGCTACCTGCACAGCAAAGACTGACGTTTGAAAGTGACCCTCAGCCCCTTTCCAAAACATCTGTGAGTTACAGAGAACCAGTCATTCTCCACACCCTTTGTCTTTAAGAAAGTTTAATATTAATTTAGCTCCTTTTGAATCTACTTCCAAGCTAGAGACCAGTCCATCTGCAGTATTTTTACAAGTGACAAACTGGATTAAAAGCACATGGAACACCCACTCCGGACTTGCTCACTCCTTCCAAACCACGGTAATTCAGGACAGAAGGGACACCAGATTTACTGTGAGGCTGCAACCTGCACACAGACATGCCAGTGAAGTAACTCAGTGTACACAGGGAAATTGGACAAAGCACTTCCTTTCTTTTGTGCTGTCCCCTCATTTATAATAATGTCCTCTAAGACATCTGCTGGAGTCCTGTAACATGAACGGAAATGGAAGAGCTCCAATGGGAACTCAGGGGTTTCTTTCTTTTTCCCATGAACTGAACATTATGGAATTTTAACAGATGTTCTACTTGGTCATAGTTAATAAAATGAATTATGCAGGAATTAAAAATCTGGCTCCATTTGCTTATATAAAATCTCAGCAGCAGAACTCCATTCCCATTTAGGAATTCTAAAGGATTTGCAGTGGATTTATAGTCTGCTCCTGCCTTATTATGAGATGGCTGGAAATCTTACCAGTTAACTTTTGTCTGTTGTGGAAAATGTGAATAAATTTACCTGCTCATTGACTGATCATTGTAGATGATCCAGTTTCCACACTGGTGCACACTGGTACACTACAGCCATAGGAAGGGGCAATTCTCACTTGGGATTTGCTTTGGAAATGACATCATGGGAATTCCACATCATTTCACAGCCTCTGATTTCTGCCATTTATTCAAAGTCTCATTGAGCAACCTAATAACCATACTCCCACTTTGTGCTTTATTACAAAAGCCTTCCTCTTGGAGCACAGATGTCTCTTTCAGGCTTCTACTGCCAACAGAATGATGCACTGTACCTCACCTCCCTTTCCATTTAGGATTAGTTCAGTGTAACTACATCAAAGGAAGATGTAAAGACCAAAATGTAATGGAGATGTGAGAGAAGAGGCACCAAAAAGGTGAAAAGAGTCACAGCCAAAACTTTCAAGCCTGGATGTTCACTCAAAGTTATTTCCAAAAGCATTACATATTTAGTCATCTTCTTTCTCTTCTAATATCCATCTGCTCAGACAGCATTCTAAGAAGACAAAGGGGAGTGAGAATCAAAACTGAAGGATGAAACAACTATCTTGCACCAGCACAGCAGCTAAAGCCAACTAAATGGAGCAGAGTAAGGCTGTCCTGAAGAGATCCCCTATGCTACAGCAAGATGAAGCTTCCACACCACACTCCATTTATAAACAAACTTATTTTCACTGAAATTCAATCAACTGGCAAGCAGATCTCTGTCCAGAAATCTGCTTGATACAAGACACCAAATTTTATCCCAATGCAACAGCTAAAATTAACCTTTCTTAAACTCTAGCTCAAGAACTTTGCCAGTGCGAGAATATAATCATCTGTAAAGCATCAATATTCCCAGCCTCTTCCAATTTTTCTGAATGAAAAATCATGTATTGAAGACCATCTATCCAAAAATTCCCACTCCATTATAACTAAACAAAGGGGTTTGTGTAGGTAGAGAACCAAAGCATGCAAACAAACCTTGTAAATATGAAAGTCAGCTGGATTTAATATCAGCCTGTATATGTTATGTAGCTGCCAGGATGTGTCAAATAATGAATTAGTATAGATTTTTATCTGAAAATAAAGATGTTAAAGGAAGAAGTGTACTCAAAGAGAAGGAAAAATACCAAGATTAAATGTCAGGCTTACAACAGCTCCAGCTGAAGGTGCAAAAAGCTGTTACTCGTGTAGACATTGCTTTAAAAAATTTAGTGTCAGAAAAATGCATCAGTTTTAACAGTGTTAAATTCAAAGGTGTTTTTTTTTTCTTTTTAAACATCACCTATGATTTGTTTCATTTTGAAGAGAAAGCACATTTCATTTAGTGATCATTTATTTCTCAGTCTATTGGACAGATTCTCCCAAAAAGCAATACTTCAACTGAAATCAGTTCTGAAGGATCTTTTATGAATATACATAATGGAGAATACTCCCATTAAATTTCAAAAAAAGTGTTGCCATTTTGAGTAAACCAAGTTATCTCAGCAGGGTCACACACTGTGCCATGAATATGGTCTGCAAATTAATTACCACCCTGACATATGTCAAAACAAATTTTAAGGAGAACAGCACACAGTAGTAACCGTGTGCTTTATCTACCTGTTAGTATGCAAAATCTGTACTCAATGGGATCTAAATTTATTCATTTATTCAGAACCCCTCTGAGAAATCAAAATTATTCGTATTCATTCGCCTTTTTTGCCCATCTGCAAATGAAATCTGAGTGAATAACACGTTTAGTGAGCCAGAAAATAAGTACAGGACAAAGCTATGGTGGGGGTTACATTTCAGAAAAGCAGGTGTCATCTTTGCACAAATAACTAATTTTTTAAACACTCAAAACTGCTAAAATAAACCGCAGTGCATTAGCATTTGTCAGCACTTTAAGGAACACTAACTTTGGTGTTTCTTATTTTAGGTAATACCCATCTTTATTCTGTAGTTGTAAGAAGAGCTGGCCAACTTAACTGTCCTGAAAACAGTTTTCAGGCTGAAGCAAGGCTTTTAAAAGCAAGAGCTATTGAATAAAGATTAAAAAGCCTCTGGAACTGGCTTTATTATCACAGATCTGAGCCTGTGTTTAAAACCAAAGAGGGAAGATCCAAACCTGCTTTATTCACTTGAGCTACATCAGGAGAAGACAAACCCACACAGACCACATCACAAATGTCACACAGGGAGCCCTTCCTGGACACCAGGGGCTGTGTCCAGTCACATGCCAAGAAAGAATTCCTCCCTTCCCTCCCTGGGAGGGTGCTGAGGCCCTGGCACAGGGTGCCCAGGGAAGCTGTGGCTGCTCCATCCCTGGAAGTGTTCAAGGCCAGGCTGGATGGGGCTTGGAGAAACCTGGGACAGTGGAAGGTGGTGGAATTTGATGGGTTTTAAGGTCCCTTCCAACCCAAAATTTGCTGTGATTTTATGCTTCCCGAGGAACCAAGCCTGATCTCTCTATTCAAGGTACACAGACATCATGCAACTTTGTTGTGCCAAAAGATGATCTCCTGGGGTTTAATACTGAAAAATTTTTATACTGGGAGTTTATCAGTAGGTTTTTCTACTCCTTTTATAGTTCTGCCCTCAGTTCACACAGCGTATCAAACACTTCCATGACACTAATCCTGGAATTCACAGAACATTTATGAAAAGATTTCAGTTTAGGAACATTTTTCTTCTGAGTGGGCCAAAATATTTTTAGGCCTATTTTTTTTTTCTATCAGTGAAATACTTCTGATTTAGAAGTTAAGTAATGCCATATCAAATCTACAGACTGGGTGACTAAATGCATTTCTTTCACACATTAAAAAAAAAAAAAAAAAAAAAAAAAAAAAAAAGAGAGAGAGCACAATCCTCTCTATATACAGATGACAAATAATCCCTTGGCATCTGCTGACAAATATATTTAAAGAAAGCCTAAATCTGTCTGTGCTAAACTTGGCCTGATGCCACCAGTTCACCATTGTTGGCATATATAGTTCACATGATGCAATCACAAGACTTCAGAAAGTTTCCAGTACTTTAGCTTATGGTTTTCTCATGTTAACATATACCTTTCCATCCTTTTTCAATTTAGCAGCAACACAACTGGGAGACAGGATGGTAAATGATTTTTTGCAAGTATCAAAGGCTTTCTTAGTGCTCATTATCAGCATTCTATTTAAATTACAGGCTGGTAACTTACCTAGAATGAAATATGCTGGGATTTAGAGCTTAAGGTTAGAGCAACTAATCTCAATTGTACTATTATCTCTTGTTAGAAAACTGAAGCAAAGGAAGCAATTGAAAAAAAATAAAGGAGAAAAAGACAAGTGTTTTACCTCTCTTAATACTGTGCTTTTATAACCCCGATAAAGTCCTTGAATACCCTGTAAACCAACAAAAGAAAGCATCATCCAGGGGGAATGAGTTTGTCAAAGACCACAATTTATTGGTGATTACAAGGCAAGCATTACAGCCCTAAAGTGTCACATCTCAGCTTCAAATTGACTGTATTGATTACAACACTGTATGCTGTATTCCATTATTTACAGTGCCAGAGGGTTTTATTTTCACCTCCTCAGCCTTGATTCAGAGCCTTTATCAAGACAAATGTTTCATATTTTTAACCAGCTGAAAATACTCAAAACAATTAAAACTTATTTTATAAGTGTATATAAAATTATGTTGTTTATTATTACAGGGCACTTAATTGAAGTGTTTGGCAAGGCTTATGGTTCTCTGGCCAGCTATATGAATAGGGAAAAACATATGGTTTTGACAGAATCAGCTTTTAAAGCAGAATCAAGTCACAGAAAGAAGTTCTAGTGACCTTCTTGTGCAAGGTTATCACAATAGTTTCCATTTGAAAGCAAATAAAATTCAAGTGGATCACTTAAAGGACATATTTATGTCTTCCTTTCTCTGAGTTTTACACTCAGAAAACGTGTTATAATATTTTCCCCACAATGTTTTTAGGAGCCACTTTCTCTTATGGAACACAGCTTGAAAATCCCCCCTTGTGAAACTCTGCTAAAACAGAAGTGAACAGGTTTTCACAGGAGGGAACAGCATAACTCCAGAAAAGAAGACAAAGGCCCTTATTTTTCAAAAGTAACCAATACTGGATGAGCACTCATTTCCAGAGCTCCTCCTGAGCCTCTCTGAAATGGTGCCTTTGGGACATCCCCTCCAAAAGCCTGCTTCAAAAATTGGGAACCATTCAGCAAACTGCACACAGAAACTCAACTCTCCTGCTGCCCCAGACAAGGACTGTTTGCATAAATACAAACAGAGCTTTGGAATCTGGAAGCTAAATCCCTTTTTTTTACTTTTTATTTCCCCTCTCATCTTTAAATGTAGGTATCCCATATAAAAAGAGGAGAAAAAAGTGTTGCTTGGAGCATGCATGAAGCGCATGCCCCAGGGGGAGGTGGGGGTTTCGTTTCCTCATTCATAACACGCCAATCACTTTTAAAAACAGAAGAATAGAGGGAAAAGTGCTGGGAAAGCACAGAACTGGGCCAAGGTTGTGGGAATGCTTCTGGACGTGTACAGCACTGAGTGGGAAGGATGAAAAGGTTTAGAAATTTTGCTCTGAACTCACCTCCTGGTACAAGGTGTGGGAGAGAATCCGGAGAGTGCTCGAGGAAGGAGAAACCTGGGCCCTTTGCTTGACCACCTCGGATGGAACCCGTATGAGACAGGCAACCTGCAAAAGAACCAGAGCCTCAGGCAGCAATTGTTGGCTTCCTCTTCAGAGAGCAAACACTTCTTCCAAGAACACGTGACAAATGAGATCAGGTTTGTCATTACAGGACTTAGAAGCTGCTCATGAGCAGCTTATGTATTTGTTCTGAGTGCCATGCACTTTCTGATCACAAAATTACTCTAACAGGAGCATGGAAGCACCCTTAGAATTTTTAACTTCGAAAAAAGAAATAGATTTGAATGGAAAAAATCACTGATAAAACCAAAATTTGAATCCAACTTGTCTTTTGGCAGTCACGGGAATTTTTCCCCCCACTTTTACAGATTTAAAGTGGAGATTCAGGACTGCTAAGACCAACAAACTTGTTTCTTTGGTAATTCCTTTGTGCCCCCTAGTGACCAATAGCGGGAGCCATTCTGGTCAGCTTTAGACACAACCTATTCCAAGGTTTACCTCAAAATACACACCACACCTCATTCAAGGCAAAGCATTGGACCGATCCTTTCCTGCAGAATGAATTTACCAGACTCTGCAGACAGAAGTAATAATGTGGCTGCTGCCACAATGCTCCAGCTCTGCTGAAAAAGCCAGGCTTGGATTTTAAATATTCACCTGCCACTTCAGCTTCAGGAAGGGGTTAAAGCTTGTGTGCACATCATTTCATAGAATGAGGAACCTGAACTGTGGGAGTTATAAGCCTCTCATGTCTCTAAAAAATACCTGTTCATCAGCGCTTAAAATTTTAAGCAGAGTTTGTCTTCAATTGGCTCCAGGGATACTTAAAGCTGTGATGGGACTGGTGGCAAAACACTGCAGATCCCACAGGTCTTTGCCAGACTTTTAGCCTGCCTTGAGACCATTGTGTGCTGGGCTCAGGAACACTGTAGCTCCTAGACATAAAGGTGATCACAGAACACTCTGAGTGCAGAGCAGCCCAGGTGAAAGCTGTCCATCTGAAGCAGCAAACCAAGCAGCTAACTGGGAGATCCACGTGTGCCAAAGAAAGTATAGGAATTCACTGGAGATTGCACAGACACAGCAACTTGAGTGGTCATTTGTGGGTAACACAGTACAAGGTTTAAGTTTCATTTTCACAAAGACACCAAGAAAAAAATCCGTTATCCTGTTACATTCCTACAAGTTTACTGGACAACAATATCCAAAAGTCATTACAAACAGATCTAACTCCATGTGCTCTTCAATTCTCAGGGTCAAAAATAACAGGTGACCCCAATCTGTCAAGAAAATAAGAACTGTCAAGTTTTTTTGATAGTTGAGCATAAATATTTATAGAACTTCATGCTTCATAACACTCCGTGTCCTTATATTAGCTTTTTATTCCTTAAAAATATGGAGACAGGAGGAAAGATTTTAAAAGGCTGGGATGAAAACAATCTAGTCAATCAAGACCAGACAAAGAGCGCTGCATGGCTTCCTGACATCTGGGGTGCTGCAGTTTTGGCAGGAGAAGGGTGGCTACAAAGTAATGTCTCCATTTCCCCCCAGACTACTTGGGGTGCATTTCATTTCAAATTAACTTTGATGTTTCTTCCATTTGAATTTGCGCTTACAAGGGAGTCTGTGGCTGCACAAGAACAAAAACAATGATTACATTGTGCTGTTCTGAAAGGAAATAAAGGCTCATGTCACCCGGGCAGTGCTGTCAGATTGGCTCCATAGGGCACTTCTGGTATTCAAAAAGCCACGAGTTGCAGCTGCCAACATCAGACTGCACGGTGACATTTTCACTGTGCACCTGAACTTACAACGTGTTACCTTGTTTGTTCCTACACATGCACCTTCCTATCAACCCCAGCAGCCTTTTGATGTGGAGAACAGGTCTCTAAAGGGAAGTATGCAAGATTAAGTTCACGTGTATCTTATTAAAAAAGTAACAGCCTGGATGGGAGGGTGCAGAAAAAAATCTCAGCTCTATTATGCTCTGATCCCAATCACTGCAGCGCCTTCCAGGTAAACCTGTCAAAGGTAAAAGGACACAGTGCAGGTATCCAGGCTTTGCTTTCTTGGACAAGGATGTTCAGGCAGCACCAGTATAGTAACACTGCACCAAGGGAGTGCACATTCAATTTTCAGACGTGAAAGCTAGAAGCAAATGGCACAGGAAGGGTGAAAGGTGCAGGAGTGCAGCTGTCCCACGGTACCTGCCCACGTTCACACTTTCACCTGCATCCACCACAGGATTAACAGACGTGGAACATGGGCAATAATGTGGCCTCACACAGGGGGCCATTCAGCTCCCTAATCACCAAAAAATTGCTTTTTAATCTCGTGGCTGTTCACACAGATAGAGCCTGTTGCTTGACACAGAAAAGCACAATACAGAACACCATGCTCAGGCCATTCCTGGTGCATCCTACTGCATTTGGGGATGACCTCGGGACGAATTATCTCTGTGCTGAACATCTGCAGAGCCAGCCATGGAGAGGGTCCAGCAGTGGGCCCTCAGCCACCTCAGATGACATTAGGGCATCAGACAACAGCACCCCATTGACAGGGACCACGCTCATTTTCCCAAGCAAGCTCTGGAGCCAGGGGTATTCCCATCTTCTGATGGAAGCAAAAAGACAGAGTCAGATTCCTGGGAAAATTCAGGTGCTGCCCTATAAGCTCCCTCCTTATTTACCAGGTCAGGTAACACAATGCCAGTGCACATGGATAAATATCCTAAGGGTAGGAAGACAATAATACTGAAATAAAAGGCTTAAGAATTTTCAAATTTAAGCTATAGGAAAACCTGATTTTACAGCTACAGACAAAGCTATTAAGAGTTCACAGAGCAGGTATGCAGAAATGACAATATTAGCACCTATTACCTTTCCAGCTTTATAATGCTATGACCACTTCTGAGCAAGAGGGTACTGAATTTCAGAATCCTCAAATTGATTGTCTCAAATCATTACTGGGTCAAAAGGTGGCTCCAGTATTTAGACAAAAACCTACGTGCATTTTTAATTTACTGAGTTGCATTAGCCAGTCAGGAGCAAAAGCTAAAACCAGGTCTAATTCATTAACATTTATCTATGTATTGCTAAGACAGTGTACGTGCTAATTAAATTAAGGTAATTTGTTTCCTCTGTCAGTCCAGGGAAAAGCGTTGTAACTTTTGGGTTCTCCTCACACGAACCAACGCTGCCATCTCCTGGTCGGATTTATGTTGGAACCAGACTGGCCTGGCTCTTGTGAAGAGTGACCAGTGCAAATAAAGTCTCAAAAGTGCCATGAAATTTTACATATGCAGCCATTTAGACAGTTTGTTTCGGTATAAATGTGGCTGCAGCAAACAGAAAATAAGATCTGCTGTAAATAGCACCAGGAACTGGCACAAAGCCTCTTCTATGGGCTCACCTAAGTGTACTGGAAACACTGATCTTAAAACTGTAACTTCTGCAATCCCATCTAAATCCAAATCCCATCTAAAGCTGCAGCAGCTGTTCAGAATCAGGCAGATTCCTCTAATTCAGCACAGGGGTGTCCAGCCCTTTTCTTTATACAATAACACAAGATACACAATAAAACAGGACAAGGGAGCAAAGTCCTGCTTACACAGAGGCTCAGTGCAAACAGAGGCAATGCCAACATCTTTAGAAAAGAACACAACAACTCCTGGTCTTCAACGCTATATTATGATCCAAATATTAACATATCTTATTTGGATTAACAGCCTTTTCCTTCCACCCTTTGTGCTCCAGGCAAAGCATTTTCTCCCTGGCTGGATTTGTAGGGTTTGGTAGAGAATCAAAGATAACATATATGTTTGTTTTTAGGCACCTAGCCTAGAGTTTGAGCGTTAACCTGTGAACTGTGCATGAGATGTACCCAGAATCATTTGGAAGAGGACAGACCAGGTGTCATAATTGCTATTAAGGGCTTAGGCTGGGCACTTCAGCTGAGCTGGTGCCCAGCTTTCCTCAGAACCAGGGCCACAGCTGGTACAACACTTTCAGCTTTGCAGCTCTAAGGAGAGCAGCTTGAGAAAGGATTTACCTCCTCCTGCAGCTCCCTGCACAGCTGATGATGTGACTCACACGCTCCTAAAAGCTCCCACAGCCACAGGGGCTGAGCACTGTTATCTTTAATAAGAGACAGATATTGCTGTAAGACAGCCTACTGAAGTAAGAGCCCAATTTCTGGCACCTGATGAGCTCCTGGCTAAGGAGCTGAACTATTCTCTGCACTAACCTGGACTTAGGTGAGCATCAAGACCAAATATTTTTCCACCTATTAATTAGCCAGCCGTTCTGCTGCATGGCAGGAGAAGGGGAGTCTGAGGGCAAAGGACTGTTTTGGCATTTGTCAGTGGCTAGTGATTTAGGAACTTGCACTCAGTGACTCTGAGCAAATCTCTGGCTTGCACAGCCTACTTGAAAATTTAGTACAGAAACACGGAGTAAGCTCCAGAAACCTTTTCTTCTGATGCAGCTTTAAACCCTTTAGAATCCTTTCTAAAGGATTTTCATATTTCAATTTCTCAAGCAGGAAGTTGGTTTTAAGGACTTTATCTGTCTGAGTAGGCTGGGAAGCTTTAATTGATGTTCACCATATAAATATAATTCAATACTTCACACAAAACTAAAGGAACATGCCTAGGGACAGTTTCTCTTAAATGTCATTTGCAGAGGTTTATTCTTAATCAAATAAGAATATAATTTATGACACTATAAAACTCTGCATCCAGAGAGCAGAGACTTTAGGCTAAACCTCACAGTACCTGTGCAAGATAATCACTAACCAATTAGGGAGGAGAAGCTGCTGCACAAAAATGACAACAACAAAGATGCTATGATTTATCAAAGGACATATGTTTCAGCTGCAGTCAATCTGCCAACAAAATCCTAATCTCTCACCCCATTTTTGAAGGTCAGAAGGATTGCCTCCTGAACAGAATGTAAAATAAGCAAGAAAAACAGAACAACTCTAAAACCCCGTTCAAAGAGATGCAGCAATAATTTGGGGGTTTTTAAGTGAAACCTGCATTAGCCCTGACCATACTGCTGCAGCTAAAAGCCACCTTGGAGCTCAAGTTTGCTTTGTTGCTGGTTTTCTGTGTGTTCTGTTTCTGAGGGGTTTTTTTAATATTAAAAAAAATGCTGCTTCCCAAAATAGGTTGATACGTCATAATCTGAAAGTCTCAGTTTTCTATGTCAGATGTTCCCTTCTAAGTAGGAAGTAACTATTTTTAATCTGAAATATGAAAAATCTCCTTTTCCCTTTCTCAGATAACTGAATTAGTAAAATAATAAGCAAGTTTCAAATTGAAAGATCTTAAATTGCACTGATTTCCTTTGGATCTGGAGAATAAAGGGGAAATTGCCCTCTCGGTTCATGTCAAAGCCTCTCAACAAAACTTGAATTTAGCACTGCAGCTTTCTGTGCCTATCCAAACCCTGTAAATTTATGCTTGGTTCTTCAGATCTCCCTGGGACGCCTCTCTCCAACAGAAGGGAAAAATGAATGCAATATTATGAGATTAGCAAAGCATTTCATCCTTCAAATAACTGCTTCTAACTGTGGTCACAGCTCTTGAGTTGGAAATATTAGCTAGCAGGGAACGTGAGCTGTGAGCTGCAGATGGAAGATGAACTGCCTCACCCTTCCACCACCAGGAAAATGAGCAGGAGCTACATGAAATATCCTCATATTCATATATATTGTTTAATATATTTCTTGGACAGAGCACCTGAACTGCTGCAATCACAGACCCAAACCATTTCAAACACCAAAAGAACCTTCATCTAAATAACTGCTGCCCTTTTGACCAAGCCAGAACAAAAATACAAGTTTCTCTGGTCAGTAATTCACTGTGGGTCACAACTCCAGTTGAGAACAAGTCCTTCCCCAGCTGCTTGTCAGCTGGCTGTGCTACCTGCTGGAGCACAGAGGATACAGAATGGAAGTGTTATTCCCTATTTTAATGAGGGAATTGTCTCTAGGGATGACAGAAACTGCCCCACACTTGTACTGTCCACTGTCTTTAAATGCCAGCCCCAAGGAAATTGTTCACCTCCAGCAAAAGCTTCAGGAAATGCTAAATCCTATTTTCCCACACACACTCTCAGGCACAGCACAGAAGTGCCCTTCCAGCACAGTGAAATTCAGTCCTGTGTAAAGCTGCTGGGGTCATGAACAGGTGACTCCACTCCTAATTTAAACCCCATGGAGAGAACAAGTTTTGACTAATGGGCTCTGGATGGGAAAGTTTAGACAATGCCAAGCTCTTTGTCCCATCTTTTCCTCTGACTGACACAACAAGGCCTTCATTAATTTAACTGCAGTTCCCCTGTATGCTGGTAGGAAACATTTCTTCAAAGAACAATCTCACCCAGCAAGATCCCTCAGATCTCAGCACCTCCCAGAACTTAAAAACATATTATTTCAGAGATGAGACCATTCACACAGACCAAATGTCACAAGCATTTGGAAAACTGGAGTTTCTGCACAAACATTTTCAACTTCCTCTACATTCCCACCTTAGATGACTTTACCTGGAATCTGCAGAGCTGTTTTGCAGATTTATTTCATCCTGTCATTTTCAAACCTATGACAGCTCTGTTCTATTACTTTCCAGAGCTTCCTGCTTCAGAGCATCATCTGCACCATCACACACTTGTTCCTTCACAATGGCCATCTTGGCTGAGCCTTTTCACCCCAGCTGCCTTCTCATCCATCATTTCAGGAGCCCTCTCAGGGCTACTGGGCTTCTGCCCATCTCAGATTTCCCTCTCCACACATGGCTCTTCAATTGCCCAGGTACATTCCCAGCAGATCCTGCTGTGGGTTCCCTGCCTGCCTTTCCTTTAGCCATGTCAGATACACCTCAGAAAACTTTCACTGTCCAGCAGTGGGAATTTGTGCCAAGCTCTGTTCACAGCAAGGAGAAACAGGCAGAGAACAGGGGAAGTTTGTGAAGCTGACAAGGCTGACACTAAACACTTCTTCGCAGAAGTACCTCTCACTGCAGATGTCTTGAAAGTTTGTGTGCTTTGCAAAAATCAGTTGATCTTTTAATGTTTAAGCAATGTAGAGTTTTGTTGCCTTTTTAAAACTAGACCTAAAACTTACCAAAAGTGGCCTGATGTTACACACCTCTTGTACTCCAGCACAAACTGTGTCCCAGAGATTTTGAAGTTCCTCAGTACAATCACAAGCAGTTGGTTTAAACTCAAGCAGAAAAATCAGGCAGATGAGTAACTTGAAAAAGTTACATTAACCTGGTTGATGCTTGAATCATAAATTACTACCACTTTTAAAGACAGAAATCCTTAAAACCTAAGAAAAGTAGACCCTTAATTCAACGTACAGAGCCATCTGCATGATCCAATCTATTCCAGCAACACTTTCACCATGAAAGTCTGTTAAACTGATTTTAAAAGGCTTAAGAAACTCATTAAATCCTTCAGCCAAACCCTTCTTTCAGCAAAAGTAGCATGGTGCATCACATCCAGCATAAAACTGTTTCCAAGGAGCCAAGTGGGGTCAGGCTGTGTTAGAGGAGGACAGACGGGAATGAGATTCCAGGCAAGAGAACACAGGCAGTATTTTCTGAAAACACATTAAGTCTCCTGTTGAAAGAAGACTAGTATTTTGCAATTTGCTCACTCTCTTGGGGTTACATTGGCCCAGAAGATGGAAATTTCAACTACATTGTATTTTATTAAGTATTTTCCTTTAATTGATCCCTTACTCTTTCCTTCAGCCTTTTCACTTAAAGAATTATGGGCTCCATGGTCCACATATGGAGCTATTCATAGTTATTCCTCACAAATCCTGCACAGAACATTATTTTAGGGTAAGTTTATTCCAAAGTGTGTCAAACATTTCCAAAGCTGACTGGTACAGAAAGTCAGGAAATCTATCAGGAAGTACTTTAAAATTATTTCTTTCTCGCTTGTAACTTTTTAATGCAAATTTGCTTTCCTCGGTAGACACTCTGAGCTACCAATACTTCTCAATCAATGGAGTATCACCCCTGTGATCAGAAGGGGTGACAACCCCTTGACAACCATCAAGTTTTACTGCGAAGCAGCACGTTCTTTAAGCCCTGGAAGGAGCAGGTTACACAAAGCAGCGGGGGCAGAGCAGCTGATGAAGAAGATGCACTATGTGCAGTTAGCACAGAGCATGCAGGAGAAGATCAGCGTGGGTGGCTGGCTAGGTATTTGGCAGTTCTTAATTTGCTGTTTCAGCCTCTAATTGTATGATGGATTTGTTGGCAGAATTTGTGGATTCATGCCCCCATTCATCTTTATTTACAGCCAGTTCTCAGCCGCTGCTCTCAGTTTCCAGCCGCTCTCTGTTCTTTCTCCACTACCTCTCAAAGACAGCAGTCTCACCTTCCCAAGCATCTCCTAACCACTGCTTCTGCATAAGGATTTGGCAAAAATCCTACAGCATCTGTATTGCAGACCTGACCTCACATAGATTAATTTATGAATATTTCAAACCTCACCATGATTAAATCAAAAGACCACCTACATTGTTGCACTCCCCACCACTGCTCGTCTTGCCAGGGTCAGAGTATTCCCTTTCTCAAAGCCTGTGCTCAGCCAGGTTTGCACAGCACAAAAGGCACAGTCACAGATAAAATGATCAATAAAAAGAGGAAAAAAAAAAAGTTTCAGTATTATAGAAAAGGTCCCATCACACTTTGACCGCTGTCATTTGCGCACTACTTTGAATACTATGATCTGCCAGCACATATTGCACTGGTTTAGAGGAGATGGAACGCAAACAGTTTTGTCCATTTATCAGTTCGGGTTTTAGAAAAGGGGTAGCTAAAATATTCAAAGCCATTAGCCCAAAGTCTAGACACAAATACGTTACCACTACTCCCTTGATGAACTAAAATCAGCTCTCACTAGAGTGTCCAACTTTCCTCATGGACTGAAAAGTCACATCTTCCAACACTGCAAGTTTTAGAGTTTGAAATACCTAAAATCTTAACTTCACGTCCGATGTGAGTGGCTGTCTTGTCTCTGTTAGACTGGGCTCCTGCAAGCTAATCTACCCGAGTTTACCATGCTGCAAAGGCCTGGCCAATTATCCTGCTGGAGATTTTCATTCCATTATTCTGCGGATTTGTCTGACTCACGCTTCTGCCTTTTCCTCAGGACAGGCATTAATAACAACTTTCTTCTCTGACCTACCCAGTTACTCTCATGGAATACACACCAGTACACTTTCGGAGATTCCTGCTCTTCTATTAAACTGAAACTAGTTAACTGTTTCAAACAATGTTGCCAGGCTGATTCATGGTCAGCGACAGACAACAGTGTAGTCCACCACGTCTAGAATGTCTCTTTTTATGCAGAAAGAAACTCCACAAGCATAAAATAAAGTAAAACATACACTTTCCTCTTTTATTTAAATTAAAAGCACACTTAAAATGTCCTTCTACAGAATCACGATTTGTAGAACTGTAAATTTGCTCACATTTGAGCTTGCTTCTTCTAAGAAACAAGTTCATACTAGTAGAGAAAGGTAAATGAATTCCCCAGAAAGATAATTCCTGCATTAAGAAGTTTTCCTATTTGACACATCCCAACAGCAGATAAAAAAATTCCGAAGTTATTAATATGAAGGGTCAGATGCTAATCACAGATGAACCACACACTTTGCTCTTATCACACAAGTACGTCAAGCGGTAATGCACTGGAATTCCAAGTGAGCTTGGAATTTCACCTTGAAATACCTGTCCTCACCTTCCCCTGTGGAGTGCCATGATACCCTCTCCCTACTGAAGTGACAAATTTTTGAACTTTTCAGACCTCTAGCCCTAAAGTAGTCTAGAAACCTGCACAAGGACAAAAGCAGCTCAGTGACTTCAGCTGGTGAAGATCCAGAGCACGGTCATTACCAGCAGCTGCCAAAGGAACAGGACATCTCCCTCCCATGCTGGTCCTCAGTCCTCCCCCACACTTCCTCTGAAAGTCAAGGTAGTTTGCCTTCTTGCAAAGCAGGGAAAAAAAAAAAGGACAATGTCATCAAAAACAGCCAGTCAAGAACAAAAGGTCAGAAAGATAAGAGTGAACCCACAATTTACAGGCAACAACCCAAAGCTTTCACTAATACCTTGCAAAGCTCAGATTGTAACCATACCAATAGCTAAATACTAGATGGGAAAGGGCTGTTTGTCAGCTCCCTTCTCTGGAATGTGAGCCAAACGACTTTATCCTCACCTCCGTGGAAAAGCCAGTGGGATGTAAAATTATTTGTGTTGAATCCAAATTAGCTGTGCTGAATCCAACCATTTCAGCACTCCTGAAGGAAACCTCATTGGTCAAACTGGGACAATCTTCAACTCCTTCCACAAAACCACATTTGCAGGAGCTTGGTGGGAGAGGCTCAGAGGAGGACTTCTATTTAGCAAAGTTTCTTGTAATTAATACACACATTCATATTAAACTGACATTAACAAATCTGTACAGACCATTCTGGAGCTGTACAGTTAACTCTGGGGCTGAAAGACACACTTGGTTACCACTGAAAATGAGCACTAGGAGCTTAAAAAAATTCTTGGAGTTACTTACACTGCCTTAAAATATTAAAAGTAAAATTTCAGAACATCTGGTTTTCCTTTCCACTCCCTATGATATCATGTTTTCCAAGCACATTTGGCAGCTCACTGTAAAGATACAGGCAGACTAAACACACAGGGCAGAGCAGAGTCAAGATGAAAAATTCCAAAGTCCTGGATGCAGTAAATGTGTTTTCTATCTCCAGATTTCAGTTACACAAGTGATATAATAAGGGCTTTTCCCCCACTGGCAACTCATGTATTCTTCACCCTTCTTCTTCCTTGATGAGATGATACACCATGTATCTGCCCTCTCCAGTTTTGGATGTGCCTTTGTAAGCAGTTTTTCATGTATTATGGCATATTCAGAATCCCCATACAGCAAGATTCAGTTGTAGGAAAAAGTAATTATGCTTAAGAGGGTCAGATTTTGTATGTACTTTTCTCTATCTCGCTCTGGGAGATGAGATTAGTTTTCTATATTCCTCCTGACTTAAAGGAAAAAAAAAAAAAAAAAAAAAAAAAAAAAAAAAAAACAAAAAAAAAAAAACCCCACTTCTACAACCCCTGCCATTTTATTACTTGGCTTTGACTCTCCCAGCCTGGAACTGGAAAAACGGATGAAACCAGTTCCAGGGGACTGTTTCTCCTGTGAATTTCCACAGACAGTCAACAATACAGGAGAGTGGCTGTTACAAAAACTTAAAGTTCCCATTTGACCAATTTCTCACATATATTTTATCGTATTTGAAGCAACCTTTGTATCTTTTCCTCTTTACCTATTTATTATTTTTAGCAGGTCACATTTAAAACACAGATTAGTCAGCACAAACGCACATTTAAATTTTGCAAATACTCACATTTTCTTGATGCACAAGAAGGTATCTGACTCATTTATACTCACTAGTGAAGGAACAGCAAACCTAGAAATCCATTAACACTTTCTTGCTCTAAATTCTAGTTTCTCTGTTTTGTGAAAAAACAGTGTGGAAAGGCAAAGACAAGCCTTAAGGATCCTAACATGATAGTCTTTGGCTTAATACCTCACATTTAAAAACAATTTAAATCATGACGTCTAAAATGGAAGAAAAGTACATATTATCAAAAAAACTACTGACAAAATAATAGTCCAAGTGGTTATGCCCTGATTAAAACTTAATGACTAATCAATAAAACTGTAATTGTAACTTTCACCCCAATGCAATTTGGACTAGTTTATCTATTTCTATTGATCAACTAAGACTTTATAGAAAACATGCATGAGAGGGTGTTGCTTTGTGCTGTTTTATTAGAGATTTATTGTTTCAAATCTCTAATTCTCTATCTCTGTTATTTTAGAGCTTAGTTCTCTCCTCACACCCATCACTCCAAGAAGAAAAGTTAGCAAAAACAGGAAAATGAGATGGAAAATGGCTGTTACAACATCACAGTTCCCACACCATAAAGCCACTCTGCCATTTCAGTGCCTACCATTATAGATTTCTCTGGCCTTTGAGTAGCCAGAGCCAAGCACATGAGACAGCCCTGAGCAACCCATTTAAGTGTGCTGCACCACCTCTGCCAGCCCCAACATGAAAACAGCAAATGCCTGACTTGTAAAGGTCACAGACCAGCCCAGGGAGCAAATGACACCAGGTTCTCTTGAAAGAAATCCAACTGGGCTTTGGCCACCGCTGATTCAATTACTGGGCTGTATTTTCTCACAGGATTCTCACAGGCACAGGGAGTGTACCAGAAGAAGAGACTTTTTCTTCTGGTTGATCTTACTGCAAAGCACTAGCAACTCTTCACAAGCCCCACTGTCATTTTCCTTGATTCTGCAATAGCACTTGGGAAGCTCAAAACACCTCCTGGATCTGCTGCTCCACGACACATCAGGCAAACAAGGAGTTTTAGGGCTGTGCACTGGTGGTAAATGGCCTCATGCTGATTTCTAACAGCCTTTAGAGAACCTTCATGGAAATAAGTTCTGTGCATTGCCTTAAGTTAGAAGTTACAACCTGACAGCACAGGCTCTAACCAAGCTCATTAGGAATCCACCTGAGGCAGCAACACAAATCCCACCCAGCCCTACATCTCTCACCTTCCATCTGCCCCTACCAGAGTGGTTCTAGCTGCTGCACTCATCTATCTCCATGAACTTGGTATGTCAAATTAAGTTTCCTGGCTAAATCTCATTCAATCTAATCAGTTACATTTCCATGAGAGAATAAAAATTACTTGGGTGTCAAAGTTGATCCCACAGAGAGCAGGGAGAGCTGAGCTGCTTCCCATTGGAATTAGCCAGGCTGTGCTGCTGTAGTAGTGAGGCACCTGGTGTTAAGCTGAAATAAATGTCATCTCCACACTCCTGGTAGCTTGGGATCAACACACACCTAAGCTAAGCCCCCATGGGAAAGAAAAGAAAAAAGTCAGTTAATAAAAGCAGAATATGGAACCACAGACACAACAGATTTTTCTGCCCCATGCCATCGGCTGAGTTTAAGTTGCAGAAGAGCCAGAAAAGCCAGTTTATTTCCACAGAGCCCATTTCCTTACCTCAAACCTGCAGAGACAACCTGCACCCCATTTTATCAGTGCAGTGCCAGACACAGTGTCAAGAACAGGAGAGCAGAGGTGGCCAGTGCTGGCAGGAACAGAGTGGGGTGTTCAGAGCTCAACACCCAGCCCCAAGGCACTGTGCCAACAGTGAGAAACGAGGCTGTTGTAAGAACTGCCACAAGAAATGACACCAAACCCCAGTTTCCATAACTGAATGGTTTCCTCTCCTCCCCTGGACACACAATAGATAAAACTTCCTTCTTACCACTTCCCCAAGGGAGGCAGCCACCATGTGTGTTGCAGGGGACAAGTAAGAAGAAGATCCATGGGGCAGCACGGATTTCACATTCTCATAGGTGATAAAAAAAGCAGCAGCTGAAATTCAAGAATACATGCAATCATTGCACTGCTCTTCCATAACAGGGCTGTAGTAAAAAACAGGATATTTTTACACCAAAACAGCACAACAGTATCAAAAGAATCTGTGAGATAATCCCTTTAGAAGTTTACACTTCTGGCTACCCCGGCCAAACCTCCCCTTAATATCAAAGGTGTCAGGACTCCAGGCCAATTTAGTGAGCTACAGAAAGATGTACTAATTAACCATCAATGTCCAGCACATTTTGAAAAACTGATATCTTCCATACCCATAGAGGGACCATCTATTGGTTAAATTGAATGGATAGTCCTTTTATTGAAGGGGGGAGGAAGAGAAAAACTAGAAAATCAGTTGATTAATTGAAAAGAGAAACAAACCCAAAAAAGCATAATTTGATACAATTCTGCTATCCTGCAATGTGCAAAACTGTTTCAGTAGCAGTTTATTAATAACTTCTCCCTAGCTGTTGTCAGTTAAATATTTTATATTTACCTCCATAATTTTTTTCCAAGCTTCTAAAGGATTTGTAAAAGTTCTGTGCAGTGAACAATAAACACACAAAAACTAAACTGAGCACAGCAACATGAGCTGTGTTTATTCACTGCAACAGTCAACTACAAAGGCACTTACACCTTAAGGGTTATTCCTTTTCCTAAAGATAATTTCAGTTCTCAGTCATACGTTGGAAAGATAAAACTACAGTGCAGATTTTGGAGATGTAAATACTGAAAAAAATGACATGTCTTGCGGGGGAACAGATTTTAATTGTAAAGAAGGGCCGTGTGAATTGCCTTCTACTAATCAAAAGATGCTTATCGCCTCAAAAGGAGATAACAGGGCAGCCAAGATAAAGAACTGAATTTTTTTATATCACCTTATGAAGGACATCAAACATCTGAAGGTGTCAGTGGATTTGTCAGCAAAGTTCTCCTAACATTTACATCCGACAGCACAGATTGCTGTTTTTTCATCCCTCCCTACAAAGACAAAATGGACAAAGGCATCAGGAATTTCAGATGCCTTTTCTCTGCAGGGACTAAAAGCATCTACTTTTTTTAAAGCCTTAGTTTCAAAAGTATTCCTGATGTCTTTACAATTTAAACGTTCTTGTTTCAGGGACATGGGCAGAGCATCCCCAGGGCAATTAACTCAAACACCTGCAGTGCTCAAGCACTTTGAAATTCCATTCATTTTCAGTGCCAAAAGAGAGTGGGTCATGACAAAAGTGTCCAGGACAAGCAAGACTCAAGCCCTCTTCAGCACACAGAAATGCTTTATTTTAGTGTGCTCCTGTAAATAAGGACAGGCTTGTTTTCAGGAATGCTTCCAAGGAATTAGGAATATTTTCAGAACAAACATGCAGCAGCCTTCACTCCAGTTTTGCTCAAGTTTGCTCCACGCTGGAATTCTAGAAAGTGCTCTTCACAGCTGGACGTGGACTCACAGAGTCCAGGCACCCACCACCCACAGGAGAGGAAGCCACATGAATGTCCTATGTGACATAAATTACTATGTAAAGAAGACAAAGCACAATCCAAAGAAAATTTACCATTTGGAAAGGATCCTATTGCAGTGGAAGGAACACCAGCATAGATGCCACGAAAACCACCAGCTTTCCTAAATCCTTGAGGACTCTGAAGTCTTGTTTTTACAGTATCCAGGGGGAAAAGGATCAAGTCAACACACACACCAGCAACTCCACCAGCCTTCAAGACAAAAACATGGAGAAAAGCGCATTAATACTCTCAGGGGTGAAGCTGTGGTGCTTATGTGAGTAACTGAATGATGTGTAACTAAAGCACTGCTGACTGTATCCTTCCTGAGGTCAGGTTATAAACTGATAGTCTTACACACAACTCAACAGCTTCCACAGCTTTAACAAGGCAGGCTCAACAAAAGAAAGTAACAGATATTACAACTTTTAAGCCATTTTTAATGTATTTTCAGAACAATCTTGGTGTTTTGAATAGTGCAGGCAAAGCAATGCAACATTTCCCCACTCCACAGAAAAGCCAGACAGTGGATGTCACTTATCAAGAGACAGCACAAATGACCAACACTTCCAGCAGTTGGGTGATAAAATCAGGGAAAGACTGAAGCAATTCTCCTCCCCTCCTCAGGTATCTCTAGAAAGCACACTCACATTTTTCCAGCAAACGTCTTCATTTAAAGTGTTCACACTCCCTCATTGCCTTTGTCCAACAAAGCCTAAAGGAAGTTGTTGGGGGGTTTTTTGTTTGTTTTTTTTTTAATTAAAACAAAAAGCTTATAGAAAAAAAAAAAAAGTGGTCAAATCACTGAAAGGTTTAGATTGGAAGGGACCTTAAAGATCTCATTCCAGCCCCTTGCCATGGGAGAGACACCTTCCACTATCCCAGGTTGTCCCAAGCCCCATCCGACCTGGCCTGGAACACTGCCAGGGATGGAGCAGCCACAGCTTCTCTGGGCAACCTGTGCCAGGGCCTCACCACCTTCACAGGAAATAATTTTCCTCTAATATCTAATCTAAACCTACTCTCTGTCAGTTTGAAGTCATTCCCCTTGCCCTGTCACCACATGCTCTCTCCATTCTTCTTGTAGACTCCTTTAAGGCGCTGGAAATCATGTTTAAAAAATGTGTTTTCAAAGTAATAAAGAAAAGGGGAATGCTTTTATTCAAAGAATTCATAAAACAAAAGCCTAAAAAATTGATTCAACTCAGGCTCAATCTTCTATTGTCTGTGTTTCTAGATGACTGGGTTTTGGGGGTTTTTTAAATTACCCCATGACACGGCTGATTGTAGAAAATAACTGTTTTGCAAAAACATAAGGGAAAGGCCGAAATAAATAGAAAAAGCACTTTAAAATAAAACACCATCAATAGTTAACATTAATCCATTATGAGACATTATTTAGATGCATTGCTATCCAGAAAACACAGTTTGAAGGCTACCTCATATAGATGAGCACACAAGAAAACAGCTGCAGAGATTTTTAACTCTGCCTGAAAACAAATCACATGTGTGTTACTCTGATAATTTTTTTTCAGGGTAACAGAGGATTCAGAGAGGTGTTCACTATCTACTACTAAAGGTTTAATCAATAAGTTAATTACTCTTTTAATCTAGTTGGCTATTTTGAATGCATTGATTCTTCGTCACTCTTTTTCATCAAAATCCTTATCTGCTCAAAATAGCATTGATCAGATTTAATCAGATTTAATCTAGCCATCTGTTAAAACATGAATCAAAAGTTACTAATTGCTTCTTTAAGTTCTCAAAGTTCTGTACCTTAAATGTCATTTAAATTCATGAGGCAGCTAACAGGGCACCTGTCAGTGGGTGACAATAGCTGTGTGTTTGCAACAGCTCACAGAAAAGAGAAATGACTTTTGGTTCATAAGGCACCTAGAACACAACTTCTCTCCCACCTGTCAGTAACAGCAGTGTTATCAAAAGAACCTTCACCAGGAATTGGAGCAGGATCAGACCTCACAAGGGCCGTGGAGGGGCAGCTCCAATCTCTGCTGTCTGTGATCAGTGACAGGACCCAGGGAATGGCTGGAGCTGTGCCAGGGCAGGTTTATTTTGGATATTAGAGAAAGGTTCTTCCCCCAGAGGGCACTGCCCAGGCTCCCCAGGGAATGGGCACAGCCCCAAGGCTGCCCCAGCTCCAGGAGAGTTCAGACAACACTCCCAGGCACAGGGTGGGATTGTTGGGGTGTGCTGGGCATGACCAGGAGCTGGAATAGATGATCCTTGTGGGTCCCTTCCAACTCAGGATATTCAGTGACCCTATAAACTCCATCATAATGATTAAGCAAAACCAGGACCTAATTGCAACGCATCGAGCCACGACCTCACTGCCCACATCCATCTGCCTCAGAGCATTTGGGGCAGGCAGCTGAACTCCCCTCTCCTGCAGCTTTCCCCACATCAGACCAAGGCACCACATCCCTGATTCTCCACACAGACCAGACAGTGAGCACTGAGTGTTTCCAAGGGAGTGCCCAGCTGGTGACTGGGGCTTCACCTCCCTGCTGAAACCACACATGGAAAAGCAGCTCTGAGGGTGGGAAATGCTCTACAGGATCCCTGTGGCTCTGGTGCGGCTGCTGAAGCCACAAACTGTGGCCACCCATCAGCTCAGCTCAGCTCATCACCTTGGCAGTGGTCAGGCAGGCCACCTGCAAGATGTGGAATATGTAAATTTTTTCCTAAGAAAGAATGTTCTTTGATGTTAAAGGCTTGTAACTTTCAAGCCTAATCAACAAGAAAGGAAATTTAATTGTTGAAACAGGGAGTTACCAACAGGCTCTACGTGATATCCATGTATTAGAAAGCCAAAATACTTGTCACTAGAATTGCTAAAGTTTAGGGCTGCATATGTTTCAATAATGTCAGACCTGGAAGGAGGTTAACAAATCCTGGGAAGAAGGATGTAAAATTGATAGTGGACAGGAAGGATGCAGAATTTATGGGCCACAAGGACATTTATGAGAACCCCAAAGAAAAGGAAGAAACTAAAAGAGAGAGGTCGTCAACTGAGCTGCATCAACTGATTGGGTAAAAGCTAATTCTGGCAGTGGCACATCACAGCCACCAACCAAGGAAACCCACCGACCCAAAAAGAAAGACTGAGCGTGTGGATTAATTACCACGAGAAACCAGAAAATCATTAACCAATAGAAGATACAATACTAATTAATAAGAGAACCTATGCAACTTGCAGCCAAGGAACATTAATGCTTTCATTCGGTAAAGAGCACAAAGTTTTGGTGGTCGCATTGCTGGCTTTGAGGATTCACAACCCAGGAGCACTCTCTGCGCAGAAAAAGAAAATATATGCAGAGAGATACAAAAAATACAATATATATGGATAAACATATATTATATGCGTATAACATATAAATACATATATTAAATACATAAATGTGTCTATTTGATATATTAAATATATAAACATATATATATCGTATATATTATATATATATTGTGTGCATATGTGTATAAACATATATATATATATATATACACACACATATATATATATATATATGCAATTTGTATTCTGTTAATATACCTCTACTCAGTTTATGGCCCGGGCTCTTGCCCACCGGGTAAAACACCACCTTTCGGGCCTGCCCGCTCACTCACTCACCGCCAGGGCGGCGCAGGACTCCCGCGGCTCCATGCAGGGCTGGCGGTGCGGGCTGGCGGCCCCTCAGCGGGGCCGGCCCCGGCGCTCCGGGCACGGCCTCTATGCGCACATGGGCGCAGCCATATTGCCGGCCCGGCCCGCGGTCACCTGCGCGCGGCGCTCACTGCGCCTGCGCGCCGGCCCGGCGCATGCGCACTGCGCCCGGCTCCCGGCAATTAGCGCCGGACGTTAATTAGCGCCGGGCGTTAATTAGCGTCCAGCATTAATTAGCTCGTGCTTAGCGGCGGTTTGCTGTGCAGTACCGGCACAGCCGCTCTCGACTCTTCCTGGCGCCTCTGAGGTGTTCGTGCGTGCGCCTGAGGTGCCTGGGAGCTCTTTGGAAAGCAGAGTTTTCTGTGTGCCCTGGGGAAAAAAAAAAATGAGATCCTGAGGGAAAAAGAGTCCTGAAATTCTGAAATTGAGTTTTCCCTCAATTGGTGTTGATGTCTTCAGGCTGAATTTTCTGTCTCCAGGATGAATTTTCTCCCATTTTGGGAACGTAACTGATGACGTCAGATAACTCCTACAATAAAACTTTGCTTTCAGCATGGTGTAGGATCATATTACCCAAACAAATACGCATCGGACAGGTGGAGAATATATATTAGATAGGCGGGTTCATGCAAATTTTGCTATGCAACAGATGTAGCATTTCCGTCTTGAGGTGCTAGATTTGTGGAAACTTTCACCTTGCACCCTGTGCGGAATAAACAATGAAATCCCCTTGAACCCAAAGCGTTTCCCTGTTTGGAGAGCCCCTAACATCGGCGGCAGTGTCTGCGCAGAGCCTGGTGCAGCGGCTCTCCCACCATCCATGGGGTGTTCCCCCAAGCCAGAGCAGTTCACAGCAAAAGGAATAAACCCTCCCGGTGACTCTCCCGAGAGCTCTGCTGGCTCTCCTGGAATGGAAAATGCCATTTTTCACCCCTATCCCAAACGCTTTTACATTTTGTGTTTGTGTCCTGCTGGCTCTCCCCCTTTCTGCAAAGGGCATTCAATTAATCAGTGGTTCCAAAAGCTGCAGAGAGGATTTTGGCACGGAGTCCCTCACACAATCCTCACCCAGCAGGAAACCACACTTGGAATTACGGGAAATGTGATTCTAGAGGAGGAAGAAAGGGTGAATGTTGGAAAGCACTGCGGTGTGTGCAGAACCAGAAAATTCAGGCAGGCTCCAATTCCAAGATTTCCTTGGCTGCAAGCACGTCACTTGGGATGCGTTTTGGACGTAGCAGCTGGGAATGTGACGATGCCTCACATCCAGCTCAGCTCTCTCCATCAGATTGCTAAGGATGTTTGCAGGTGGGAAGCACTGTGCAGACCTGGGCTGGAATTTCTGCCCACAACAAGCACCGTGACTGGCATGAAAGTGCCATTGCCAACTCCAGCAAACTCATTACAGCTCTCCCACAAGGCTGTGATTTTTTTTTCTAAGCTGCCTCAGTCCCCAGAGACAGGTGATGTTAGAGCAGTCTTCATTTCATTTTGTCTTCATTTTCATTTTGAGTGAAAAGCTCAAAGCTCTACAAGCAAAAAATAGAAAGAACTCGAGTGTGTTGCATTTCTGAACCTCCTTTGATTTTTAAGGCAGCTCCTTGGTTTTCTATCTCTAATATACAATTGTTACAGTAATCTGGTGAGTTATCAGTACCTTGCTTTAGTTTGGACTGTACTGTGTTAATTAAGAAACACTTGTTTGTTTCATATCAGGAATAATCAAACAAGTGGACTCCTTTGGCATCACTATCACACCTGTCCCCGGTATGGTTGTCTGACCACCTGAAGTCCAAGACAGGCCAGTTTGATGTCCTAGGAATTAATTCCTGAAAATTCCCGTGGCAAGGGGGTTAGAACCTTGTTTAATGTCTCTTCCAACTCAAAGCGTTCTGTGATTCTACAAAAACTTTGATCCTGGTTCCTGGAAGAAGCAAGAGCCACAGTTACATATTCCAGCTGTAATAGAGGGGTGACTGGACTGTGAGCAGTTATTACAGTAACACCCATCAGAGCACCTGGCTCTCTGAAAGAACCCTGCTATTTAAACAGAAGTAAAAGGAATTTGAAATCTACCATTTCCAGATGGTTTTCTGTTGAGTGGCTGAATAAACTCAAAAGCCAAAAGTTCCTCACTTTCCAGGTCCATGTCTGTCATTAAATTAAGCATATTGGAGCCATATTGAGGAAAAAAATCAGACATCTGCAGTAAATGAAGCAGGCTTTTGGACTCACTGCTATCCCCCAGAACCCAGCCATGGCAGCACTTAAAACAAGACCTTTTAACCTCCATGTGCCCAGGAGGTTTCTTGATGTAAAGGTTCTTGGGGTCAGAGCAAGCATTCTTCACATTGCTCAGTGCACAGCTTTCAGATACACTCCGTGGCACTGACTCTTTTATTTATCACCTTCTGTCAGGAGAACTGCTGCTGCATCAGAGAGGTCACAACCTTCTATTCTTCCAAGCCACTGTCCTGTCTTAAAGGAACAAGTCCTGCTTAATGCCATAGGCCAAACATCAATCTTCGTGTCAAGTCCTTCAGTGACTCCCCCTGTAAATGGAGCGAAGAAAGAAATCTGGTTTCTCACAACCCTTCTTCCCTGCATGAAAATGCTGTGGGTGCTCTCCAGCATCTCTCCACTGCGAAGGAAGAAGATGGGCTGGGCAGAACCTTGCACAGGTACGTTCTAACTGCACCTGAGTGGTAGATGTTCATGGTCAACTCTGTTTTCAGCTACTCCCTAGCCTGAGACCAGCTGTGGCTGGAGCTCAGGGGCTGGAGGGCAAGCTGGGGAGGCTGAGGTGTAGCCATGTGGGGCTTGTCCCAGGCATTGCAGGGGCAACACCTGAAGCAGAGGAGAGAACAAACGCTTGTGTTCTTCCTGCTGCAAGTGTAGACTCTGCCAGCACCACAGCAGCTTGCTGGCCAAATATTTTTTTGCTCAGCCCCTCCTTTTTTCTTCTTTTTTCTTCCCTGCTCTTCCTTGTCTGCCCTTCGTTGCCCATGGCTGCAGGTTGGTAAGAATGCTTTTAAAAATGGCCATTATGCCTGCACCACCTCACCTGCTTCCCTCAGCCTTTGCAGCACATAAAAGCCTTGGCAAGAGCTGAAAAGCCTTTTAATTGTGGTAGGGTAAGGAACATACTGAACCTCCGGATGCACTGAGTGGGATATGAGCTGCCAGCAACACAGCAACCCTCTAGCTTATGTTCTGCAGTGAAAGAGATTGCAGGCAGTGAGGATCAGCCACTCATGGCTCCTCTTTGTCAGGCCTATTTAAGCACCATTTTTCAGTGATTTCACATTAATCCTTCCACTATTACAACAATGCACATGCAGACAAATGCCTGTATGTGTGGATCTGTGAATATGTAAGCATGTTATATTCTTTGTGTGTATTTCCTCCCCATTTTCTGGCTGCTGTTGGATGTCTGACACCAGCAGCAGAAGATTTATTGATCTGGTCATAAGATATTAAGGCTGCTGAAGAGCAGATGTTAAAAACAGACTTCTTGGCATATATCAGTCCCCAGTGGTATTGGTCTCACACATGTTCCAGTTTATTTATTGAAGCAATTGCTCTCCTCATTCTCTTCATTATCTTCCTTCTGGGCAATTCAGGCACACCAGAGCCAACCCCTTCCAGTCAGTCAATCCTTCTTGGATCATCATTTTTGCTTTAGCGTGGGCTACACCCGACAACTTTTCCTTCCTGAGAAGGAAAAGCCCATCCCACTGTTCATAAAAGCAGATGGAAATTTATCAACTGCAAAAATTTATCCTGGCATAAATGCAGTGAAAATAAAGACTCAGGGATCCCCCTAATGTGATAATAAGCAGGTGCATAATGGGGCCAGGGGAGCCATCTGAAGGGGGAACATCGATGATACACCACATACAGCACCCAAAAGGCTGTGATGGCACCACGGGAGCATATCATGGCAGACGAGGAACAAAACACAACCCTGTGACCATAAAAATGTTGTTTGTCCCATTTTATTGCAAACAGCCACAGACCTGTGTAATTCATGCAGAGCACAGGATTTTTCCTGTGCAGGGAAGCAGTGTGGCTCCATGCACCAGAAAGGCGTGACCCTGGTCCTTCTCCAGGAGACAGCGTTGTCACCGGCCTCCTTAAACCTGGTGCACACTCTGAGGTGAGGGCTCCTTCAGACTCTTGCAGAAGCCCAGGTTTATATTCTGCAGCTTATTTCTGCCAGGGAGAGGGCATCAATGCTCCTGGCCACAGCTTTGGTGTAGTAAAATCTGAGAGGCTCCCTGGCTCTGGCAGGAGGAAGCAGAGTCCAGTAATTCCTCCCAGGACTGGTACTTGCCTCCAGCTGCCACCCCAGTGCCCCATGGTCCCTCTGTGTGCTCAGCAGTTTTGCTTCAAACCTCTGCCCTCATGCTCCTGGAGCTGCCTGCTTCAGAAAAATGAAAATTAACTAAATATTTTCCTAATACGTAGCCAGCAGTGGACAGCTGGACCTGGATGGACAGGAATTTTTCCAGGTCTTCTAATTTTGTCAGTCTTCTTTTTCCTTAACCCTCACTCAAACTACAGGCAAGGCTGGTTCAGTCTGGATTTTAGGTGATTTTTTGCTGCTCACACACCATTAGCCCCCCCTCATGTTTACAGCAGTGTTCCCTGTTCTTAAGTCTGGCAGGGTTTAGAAATTCTGCTGAAATAATAATTGCAGTAAATTTTTATGGAAACAGATGGGGAAACCAGACAGCCATAAATTTAATAACTCCTTTGAGTACTTAGCAGCAGAAACATGAGTCCCCAAATTCATTAAGAAAAAAAGTGATTAATGATGATGTAGATTTTGCATAATGATAGAAAGCCTTAAACTGTACAACTTTTGGATGCTCCTCATTTATTCTGCCTTATTGGCTGCCTGGACAATTGAAGATGAAAGGCCTGGGGAAGACAGAAAACACACATTTTAACTACTGGGTAAAGTAAGTAAAATATCGATCCAGTGGCAGTGCAGTGACCTTTACACATGAACATGTCTTTCAGACTCTCTGCACTTAGTCTTACAGCACAGCTGAGCTAATCTAATATTTCCATTTTAGCTCATAAGAGAAATGAAGGAAAATCTTAATTATGCCTGTAGTTGTGGTTATAATCCAACCCCCTGACACAGGAATTACTCACATCTGTTCTCAACTCATTTTGTAGGCCAATGCAATAACTTAGTTGACTTAGGAAGCAGAGCTAAGAAAAAAATTACAACAGAATGGCTTAAGCTCCCCAAATAATTGTGCATTTCCAAATTGTCCCAGAGGAGCATCCCTGGCATTCCCCTAGAACCAGGAAACATGGTTTCTTCAGCCACTATTTGCTTCAGTCATTCAGGTGATTTAGGTCCTTCTTTTTAAAAAACTGTATTAACAACAGATCTGGTCTCTTCCAAAGGCTGTTGCTGGGGTTAGTGAAATGTGAGGTGAGTTGTCGCTCTCAGGAGAAGGAGTGGATGCAACATTAGTGGTGGACCTGCTTTCCCTTCCCTTCCAACCAGTATGCACCAGCACAAGATCAAGGGCATCCTGGTACAAGCTCAGCATGACTCCTTGTGCTATTTTGATTGATCTTTGTAAGAAAAGACTCAAGTGGAAGAGGATTTTCTTTACTTTTGTGGGTTTGGAGAGCTGGACTCCTCCGTGTTCCATGGGGTTGGATGAGTCCCATCACAATGATGTGGCCCAGCAGTGCTTTGCAGAGATGCTGGCCCTGACTCCTGGGACAGGTTTGTGGCTCCAACTCAAGGGTGACCCTCACTTCTACTGCTCAGCTCCATCATCCTCCTGGCAGAAATAAACTGCAATTGCTTCTGGACAGACAAAGAGCAGTATTTTAAAAAATTAGTTCTTTGCCAGCTGTTTGCTTAGCTCAGAGTTTTTATCTATCTGCTAAATCCCATCCCCAGCTCCCAGGGAGTAGATGGAAAGTGCTTGGTGTGACATACAGGACAGCCACCATGGCTGGAACAATCCACCTATTGGGAGATGTCACTGAATAAAGGAGCTAAGGGGTTTATTTGAACAGCTGAACTTTGGCATGCAAACTGCAGCTATCTTTTTAACATAAACTGCAAAAATAATACAGTTTAAAGAAAACGAGCTGTGTGTTTGGGACTCTGTACTTGATATAATTAATTTTTAGTATCGTCTAACTCAAGGAAAAGAGTTTCTCAATCTGCTTAGGCTACTCAGAGGACTAAGAAACCAAGGGACATGGGTGACAAGGTAGGGACAGGGAGCAGAGGGCTGGAGGGAGCCCAGACTCTCAATAGCTGTTGGGGCACAAGTTGACTGTTTCAGAACTCCTGCACATCCCTTTTTGCCATCATTCCATACTGCTGCCTATGTCCTGTAAGACCACATGAAATCCTGTTCCATATTCCGTTCAAAAGAGCTGGGGAAAGGAGTGGGCTGGATGGAGATGACTGGCTCCTAAAGAGGAGGTCAGCAGTAGGGAGGAAGGTTGTTTAGCTTTTCCATTTCCTGTTAACTGCAAGCCAAACCCAAAGCAAAGCCCCTGGAGAGATGTGAAACAGCAGTTTCAGAAAATCGGGGAATGGATCTTTGTCCACACGCAGCTGCATCTGCCAGGCTGTCCATACACCACCATCAAACCCAAACTAAACAGCTTTATTGGTACACGTGAGTGGCTTTGACAGCTCCTGTCTACTCTTTCCAGAAGACTCACGGCGTCCCCAGCAAGCTGAGACCTCAAATGGAGAACTGTGATCCCCTTGCTTGTTTTCTTTGACATTGTGGAGCACAACCCTTTGGTGAGAGGCAGCCGAGAGGCCCTTCCCAGGACCAGCGGAAGGAGCCTGGTGACAAGAAGTTTTTATTCACCTTCCTGTGACTTTCCAGGGCCCTTTTCCTTTTCCTTCTGTTTTGCAGAGAGAAACTTGCCAGTTCTTCTCCTCTCAGCAGGATTATCAGAGCTGGCTTCCGATGTGAAGTTTCCCATTGCTGAAGGTTTGTGATGGTCCCTTCCTAAGGGTGCCATGGGGAGAGGCGTTGCCGTTCCCAGCCGATAACCTATCGGTCGGGTTCTGCTGCAGAAAGGCCATTATCATCCAAGGGAAACTAAAAGCCCTGGGAACAGGAGCTCTTTGTACATGGGCAAGGAGCAGCGCATGACATGTGAATTTGCCAGATGTTACCACTCTGAATCTTACTAAAACATGCCCTGGCCACAGCTGCTTTATCTGCGTGGAAGGGGTTGGGAGATAAGAGGCGTTTTCACTGACAGCACTGTAATGGGCTGACCAGGCAGCCTGGGAGCAGTTCCCTGACACGGCATCACAATTCCTTGCAAATGTGCCAAATGTTGGATTTTGTGTGGTCCTGACCACTGTTTCATTTGACAGTATCCTTCCTTCATGCCTATTCAGACTGAGGCTGTTTTCTGGGAAATTACACCATCTTCCAATGTGTACATTTGGTTTATAAAGGGCCTTGACTTTTTCTGCTGCTCAGTTGATGCCTCAAGGCCTGTTTTAATGGTGTTCTGACAGTGTCTTGTGTTCGTCTGATTGGAAATATTCCAGGTAATTAAAAAATTACACACCAACTGCTGCTTAAAAATCTATTGTGTGTATATTTATTTTGCATATTTTGGCTTTGGAGGAGGCTGTTTCAATTCTCCATCTCCCCTTTCTGAATCTCCCATGTCAAGACTGGAGCCCAAGCTCTTCTGAAGTCTGCAAACCCAGAGAGTGCCCTTAAATGATGCCTGTTTATTCCTTATTGCCTTTTGTTCTTTACAGAAAACAATATGGGGGAGGCTGTGCCAGAAATAGAGATACTGTAATTATTATTTTTATTATTCTGGAGTATGCATAGGAACTTATTATTTTTAAGTCTGGTCATCCCTGTACCCTGCAGTGCCTTAATTTGGAAGTTCACACTTGAAAGGAGAGAGAATTGCATCCATACTCATTGTCTGTCCTTGTCACAGGCGTGGGGCTGCACTGATGAGCTCTAATCACACACATGAGTCCAAAACAGGGAGAAGCAGCATTTCTCTATGCACAGAATAATCAACCCTGAGTTAAATGCAGTGCTTGAAAGTGATTTGTATCCATCCTCACCCCCACCTTCTCAGTCTAATTAACTCCTCTAATAGAATTAATCAGCACACTAAATACGAGACTCACTAACGACTGAAAAAAACCACACCACTATCTATTCCAAAATACAATTACACTGACAAACTCAATTACATGCCTCAGTCACTTCTGAAATTACTCACCAGTACTGGACTGCGCAGATTTTAAGTTTCATTGTTGAAAGAAATCATAAACACTTTCTAAATCGTACAATGTTTACAGAAATACACAGAAGCACAGCTTTTATTACCCATGTGGCAAAATTAATTTGACACATTGAAAGCAAATGAATGGAGCTGGAGGACTTTATTCAGGCAGTATTCTTCCCACTGATAGAATTTACACTGGGGGAACATCTAACACATTAACCTTATTAAACTCTGATGTAGGTAAATAGCATTTCAAAGGGAAGGAGAAAGGATGCAAATCAAAATCCTTACTGCATTTGAATGAGCAACATCCAATTCTGCATTTCTAACTGTTCTTTTAGTTTACAACCCCCTTTCACTAAAGTAGGCTTTTGCTCTGGAAGCTTTTGGGGCAGAAGCAGTCTCCACAATATGCAATTATGATTCTGGGTTTAGTCTTTTAAATCTGTGGTGAACTCTACAGATGAAGATAAACTCGCATTAAATTTGGTTATGTGAGTTTAGGTTAATTTGCAAGTCAAAAAAGAAGATAAACGTTGCTTGTGTTTTTAATAACTCAAGTTTATCTAAGTTCATCTGGATCTGAAGATACAGAAAATCTTCCTGAACTTTTCCTTTGTCTGGTCATATGCAGCACCTGCTTCTCAATTTAATTTATTTTCAAACTGTGATACCAGTCAAACAGTAATATTTCTCATGAAAGGGATAGAGCTGCTCTTGCTTACAGTTGGGCACAAGTAGATAAAAAATTGAGCTCCAGGCTGACAAAGTCTGTGTTGAACTTGAAATACCTCCTCTGACTGAAAGAAACATCCTCCCGTCCTTAGCAAGAGCACACATCCATGCAGAACCAGTACAACAAACTGGTTTTGAGCCTAAAAATCACAGTGACACTTGCCTAGTAGGAATTTCTCAGGTCAGTAGAGTAGGTTACTGAAGGAGCTACAGATTACCCAAAATTTTTTTGAAAAAAGAAGAGTCCAGCACTTTGAAGAGTTCTCCAAGAAGGCAAGGAACATCCTGCTGGGTCTGAGTTCCTGCTGAACCTGAGAGAGACACAGCACCTGTCAATGGAAGAGGGTTCAGAACTCCCAGTTTCATTTAAAACATCAGAAGAGTTGAGCAGATGCATTCAGACCTAACCCCTGCTCCACAGGGATGCAGTGGCACTGGCATGATGGTGTTTTATGGATGGATCACACATGGGATGCTCTGCTGATGTCCGTCCCTGTGGGCTCTCCCATCCACCCATTCCATCCCCTGCTCTAAACCAGGGGAGAAACCAAAACAAAGGAAAGGAAGATTGTTCAGTGCAAAAGGATGACTGGCCTGTGTTAGTGAGAAACCCTTTCTCCTTCCACTTTCCTTAAAAATTATAAATTCTTATCATATGCTGGACAGTAACATTTGAGGAGCAGGACAACAGAACAGAAAGAATCTCCAGAAAAACTAATCCCATATCTCCTGGGGAATATTTGTTGTATTTTGGCTTTTTGCCATGCCCATTTATTTCACAGCACGCCAGTCATCCCTATCCATAATCCATAGGCCCCTTCCCGCTGGAGTTCCTTTTATGTGCAGCCAGGCAATTCACACCCACTGCTCCCTTCCTGTCCTTCAGGTGTTTAAAGGTTGTTTAAAGCAAAGTATTAAACCAGTTTTTATTCTAATCCACATGTTTGCAGCTCCACAGCCATTCCTGTTAGAAGAGCTGTGGCACAGCCACACAGTTTCACAGCTGGAGACTCATACTGGGATAAAGATAAATTCATGGTCTGAAACTGGGGCCTCAAGCAAAGGGCTTCTTTTGCTGGAATTCAAGAATAAGACTCACTTTGTGAATTAATGGATTTTTTACTTTTGTCAGTGGAATATCATCCATCAAACTGAAACCTTTCAGGAGGGTTGGAGCTGTTCCACATCCAGGCACCTTCTTTATTAATTCTGCACATTTCTGCAGTCACCAGTGCTGCATTGGATGGCACTTGCAAAGGATTACAGGCCTGATACGAAATTAGATAAAAATTACAAGTGAGAAGCTATTTTATTGCTATTTATTTTCATCAGCAGAGCATTCCTCTCCTAAATGCCATTCTAGTTTGGTTGATATTGACTTTTCAGGCTGCTGAGAAGTTTTGTAATTCTTTTTTGTTCATAGTTTATGTATAGAAATCAATACTGGTTTGCCATTTGTTGAAAATGAAATGGTCACATTAGGAGTAACATATGACTGATGAATGAATCCTTGTATTCTATTCCCAGTCAGAATTGGATTAATTTCTCAGTCCATCTACAATATCTAATAATTAAAAATGGTGATTTCCACATCTGACATGCACTTTTTTGTTTTAATTAATCTCATACAAAACATAACTGAACAAAGCAAGCAGGAACACGGCCGTGAATCTTCCTTAACATCACTGGTCTCAGTAATTGAGATATCAGGGGTCTGGGTTTCTTTTTTGATCAAAATTTGTGTTCACACCACCAGAAATCAAGATTTGACTGGTTTTAAGGTAGAGCAGTGATGGTTAACTGCAAAATTATCAGACTCAAGATCTCCTTTTCTGGAAAACACTTTGAAATTTTTAGCTGTTTACAGCTTTTGAACCTGACTACAAAAGGTTTGGGTCTGAATAACATTACCACATCACAGCTTATTCACCTCAAATTTCGTGTTGCAAGGAGCAAACCCCACTGAAACAGCCACGATTTAGTGTCACTGCATTGCCAGACATCACTGAAATGTTTCTGGACTGACACTACCATCTAGTGTCCTGACCACAGACTGCAGCTTCTCTGGGGGGAAAAACGCACAATGCACTTGTTTGTTCACTTCTATAATTACATTATCATAAATAATTCATCTCCCGAGACACCTGTACAAATAGAAGAGAGACTGAAGGCCACACAATGCCAGCTTCCTTTTCCTCTTGAATTGTAATAGGAAAGCCAACAAGGAACACAATCCTGGGGAAAAAAACGTGAGCTGATTTAGTAATAGCTCTCACAAGAAGCCTAAGTGATGTGTTTGGTTTCCATACTTTTCTCCCAAAGGTCCAGTAAAACTGAAAAACACATTAATGCTCTTGTAGCACACCTGGGATATTCAGCAAAACCGGCCCAGATGAAGTGTGGAGCCTCAGTGCCACCACACAGGGCATCTCTTACTGCCTTTGGAGCAGCTTTAGCTTTCCTGGGAGAGGCTCATGAGAGCTCTGCTGGACCAGCCACACTTGAGAACATTCCCATTTCCTGGTGGGGGCCAGTTGAACATATTTAGAATCTCCTCAGGATGCCAGAAGAGGTAGCTTTCCTCTAAAATAGGTTTCCCACATCAAAAGCTTCCTTGGAGCCCCAGCCTCACTGGTTGTCTCCTTCAGCAAGGGCCAGGTGACTTCAGCAATATCAGCCTAATTAAGCCACAGTCTTTGCCTGATGTGACCACCCTAAAAAGCGAGTGCAAAGAGCTATCAAGTGAATTGCAAACCCTACAAAACTGCCTGAAGGGGAAGGGGGCTCTGCTCTGGCCAGGTTGCTGCAGGGAGACTGGAAAACACAGGGGAAGCCATGAAACCCTCAATGCTTTTTTGGTTTGTGGTTTTTTTGTTTTTTTGGGTTTTTTTTTCAGAAAAGCCTTTTCCAGCTTTTGACATTTATTACGCTTTCCAAAACAATTTCAAGTTCCCCCTTTGACCTATGAAAACTTCTGTGCCTAAATATGCTTTACAGTCCTCTCATTCCCTTCTTACAGTTTCAGTGTGCTGTAACAGTATTTTTGACCAGAAAAATACTGCATTGGGGACTGCTGAGGCAGCTCTGCTTTATTGCAGACACTGAATGAGCTGTGACAGACTGCACCCTGCCAGGCTCATTATACACATCTTCCACTGAAACACTGCAGTTCAGAGAAAGCCTTTAACCTGCTGATTGCAAAGAAGAGCCATTACATTGCTTTTGATATTGCAGCCATAATGGCACCTTATTTCTTCAGATTATTGACACAATTTCACAATGTTGTCTTGACATCCCCAGGCTGAAGGTATCAATGCTCTTGAACCCTTTATAGAGCACTAGCCTTTCATTTTCAGCACATTTAAAACATGCTCTCCAGTGGACTGTGAAGAAATCTCAAACTTCTCCTGCAGCTCAGATATCCCAGCTGTAAATCCCCAGCACATCAAATCATCCTTCTCTGATAAAGCCATTTGAAAATTAAAACTCCTCAGTTATTTGGGCCAAAGTGAATTTTGTTACTCCGGGGTGAAAGCTGAACAGTTCCTGCTATGGAGATGCAGGGGCAGAGCAAAGGGACTGGTTGCTGGATTGCAGAGCCCTCTGCAGCAAGGGACGGGATGGAGACTGCTCCCTGTAGAAATCCCCTGCACTGGAGCCAAGGACAGACATCTAGGCAGGAAACTGGGGCAGATCTCCGTGGCTGCCCACAGGCCTGAGGGTGCTGTAGCAATGTGTCTGTATAACAGGCCATTTTGATGCACTAGCTAAACTGGCTGTGAGTAATATCAAACTACTTGCAGTTTCGTTGTTAAAGCTCTCAGGAATTCAACAAGGTTACTGAGGAAACAACAAGATCAAAAATAAGAAGAGAGGCTGAGAAAACGTCTGCAAAAAATGTAAACCCTGGGTTAGGAGAAGCACAAGGTGAGGATGGACCCTTGACCAATTGCATGTCCTGAGGGATTTGTGGCTGCCTCATGAGGAAGCAGCTTAACCAACCCAGAAATGCATGCCCACGTGGAGAGTGGACCTAGAATCTGTCTCTGGCCTGCAATGTAAACAATAAACAGCTTCTGTTGGAATCATATTGATTCGGTTATTCAGTAGCCCATTTCCCCCCAGAGGTGCCAATTGCCAGCCCCAGACTGCAGTGTCAGAGAGCAGCAAAACTCCCCCGTCCACCAACGCTGATGAGACTTTCCCCAGCAAGGAGAGACACAACCCATCTCACTCTGGTCTTGCCAGAAATGTGATCAGCATTGACATGGAGGCAAGTCCTTTCCCCTGAAGTTAAAATGACATTGCTGACATCTAAACCTGATTGCTCTTTTCTCTCTCAATGCAAACTGTGTGGCAGCAGCCAAGGAAACCCTTTCCAAAGGAAAGTAGTTTTATTGATTTAAGAGAAAACCTTATTTGAGAGATTTGCCACCAACATTCTCCCTTGCCACAGATATCCACCAACCAGAAGAGGATGAGTGACCATTCACAGGCTGCTTCCAGCAGCATGGGAGTGATATCAGTAGACTTCATCGTGTCCTTCCTCTCTCCTGTCACCTCTTCGTGCCCTTATGAATTACAGACACAAGCAAATCCTCCCTTCTGTGGTTCCCAAGGTCCCCAGGAGCCACACAGCTACTCAGGCTAGGCATGCCAGGAAATTATTTCCGAGCTTAAAACAAACAGGAGATCTCAGGCTGATTAAGAAAATCGATAAAAAGGGGAGAGATAGAGCACTGATCTACCTGTGACAGCAGAACCCCTCAGTGAAACAAAGGGGGCAAGGATGCATCCACTATACTGAGGGGAAAGTACTTCCCTGGACATAGGAAAATGTGCTGGATGGGGTTTTTCCAGAGTCTTGAGCACCTTGCAAAAAGGCTGGGATACCAAATGTTCAGGGTAACTCCATAATTACTAGGGATCAGGATTGTGCTTGTCTTTGTGTTTAGGCATCTGTGAGAATCAGGAAACAAAGTTGTCTTATATGAACAACGAAACACACGCTAGAACTTAAATTGTGGGCTTGGTTGATAGCAGCAGATTAGAACATTAGAACCCTTTCAACTAAGGAAAATATTCAGGAAAGGCTTAAGATTAACTTACTGAGAAAGTAGAAAAATCAGTGCACCAGCTCCTTCATCCTGAAGGTCAATCACTGCAAGAAACAGAGCTTTGCTGTACCTTGATCTTTGAGAGCAAAATTAAAGTGAAGATTCAACTATTTCTTTCCATTCCATCCTATTGCTGTGCTCCAAGAGCACCATAAAACAGCACTCTTCAACTGAGAAACCTTTTGGGCTGGAGCAGAACTTGCTGTAGCCCAGCCTGGTAAACCCTCTTCGGGTAACTGAGTTCAGCTTTACTTTTGATGGATCAGTGGTCCCTCCCTTCGTGGGCTGATACCTGTCATCTGGGAATCAGTGAATCACTGGCATGGCTGAGAGGGACAATCCCTTACAAAGGCAGATGGGAGAGTTTTACAGAGGAAGGGTTGTGTCTTTCTCCTTTTCCAGAGGGGACTAGGATAGGAGAGAAGAAAGCATCTCCAAAGTCAGCCGGTTACCAGGCAATGAGTTAGAGCTAGAACAGTCTGACAGGGAAGGGAAGGCTCTATGAGAAAATAGGCAGAATAGCTAGAGCAAGATGGTGGGAGGGGTTTCTTGCTTTATGGTCAAATTTGTCTTATTTGAGAAATGCTATAGGACATTAACCAATCTCTGCTTGGTTAGCAGCCTGCTCAGGTAGGAGGGTTATATTTAAGACCATAGATACTGTTCTTGCATTCTGTCCTGTGCTGTGCCACATCCCTCCAGGCTGTGCCCCCCAAAAGTGACCCTGCTGTCAGTCAAGGGCAATTTACTGAATGTTTTGCAGCAGGTAGTGTCCAGGTCTTGGTCTTTGAATTCACTGAGTTCTCTGAGAAAGCCCTTCAGCTATACTATTCAGAGTTTCAAATTACTTGCCACGCTCTAAATGCTTAAATGGATGCTGGATCTAGTCTTCAATGGGTTTAAAATTGTATCTGAGCTGGAGAGATTGCTTTAACTTTCACAGCTAAGACTTTGGACAGATAAGAAGAGCAATAATATGTTCCAAGAGTCAGAACTAGGTGTTGTGACAGTGTTTCTCCTGTCATTTTATTTAATAATCCATTGCCCCTCGGTTAATAGCTTTCTGCTTGATTAGCCTGTATAAATCAAAACTTCACGGCTTTATCCCTGACATGTTATACATCCTGAGCTGAGGGTAATGAATCGTGCCGTGGGTTGATGTACTCTGCCTTCCGTTTAGAAAAAGTCCTGTGTGAAGGAAACACCTTGGCTTTCAAATTGAGTTATCAGTATACTGTCAAAATTCAGAGGAGGAAATGCAGAGGATCCTAATGACGTGCAGCCAGGGATTGCGCAGCCCTGAGCAGAATACGAAGCTGCAGGACTGGCTGAGCCTATGCTGGCAGCTCTTGGGTGTCTTCGCTAAGGCTTGAAAATGCCTGCTCTGCATTTCCTGCCTTCCTGCTCGAATCTCCTGGCCACACTGCCCTCTTTGGAGTGGTGTAGCAGCACCAGCCTGGTTTCATTGCAGCTGATCCCACAGGGGTGTCCTCCAGGCTCTGGGGGCTGCTGCAAACCTGGGTTAGAAGGCACCTGTGGCACCTCCAGAATAGGTGTAGTTCAAAACGCTGAGAGGTGATTCAGCGTGAGCTGCTTCATTTTCTCAGGCAGGATGATTGCTGTTGAGTCCCACTGTGAGCAGCGAGGAGAGAAGCATTAGTTCCACTCCTGGATCTGGCTGTTACTTTTCCTCCCTTACTTTCCTGCTCTTCCTTTTGCTTTGCTAAAGCCAAGCACTACTCTCCTTGGCCACTAGATGCAGCTCACGCTGCATTGCAGTTTGCTTCACAGCATTCTAGTTTTTTGACATTAAAAATTATTTGCCTTATTTATCTGGTGGTGTGTGGTTTGAGGAGGTTGAGTCTTTATCCTAAAATCTCCTGTTTTACTTCTAAGTCTCTTTCCCCCAAACTTCTTGCTTACTGCATCAACTGTACCCATTTTGAATGCCACATCCTCCCTCCTCACATCCCCATACAGAAATCTACTCAGCAGCGCTGCTTTGATGGACCTGTCAGGGTAATGGGGAGGGAAGAAATCAGGTGAGTTAATAGAGAACACACTGATTTTCAGCCTCAAGCTGAGCACAGAATTTTACACTGAGCTTCCCACCTCCTGCCATTTCATTTTCTCAAATAGTTTTTATGCTGCAGACTTTGCACATCAATGCTCCCTCTCAGTCACCAGACATCCAGGGGAAGGAGTCTTCAGCTCCCACCTCCAGTGTGAGGAAAACCTCAGCACAGAGACCAGGAGCACACCAGGGGATGCACTGGGAGCTCTGTTCTGCTTTTAGCGTCCATCCTGCCTGACAGAGCAGGATGAGAGTGAGTCCCTTGGAGAAACAGGGAGTCTGCAGCCAGCAGCTGCAGCAGTTAGAGACCTGATTAAGAGCTATTTGAAGTTGTCTTGAGAAAAGCTGGAGCAGAGCAGAAATTAGGATGCCATTGGAAAAATCAGAATCACTGAAAGCTGGGGCTGGACATCAGAAAGACAAAAGGACTGAGGAAGCAAAGGAGTGACACTGTGGCTCTTCCTCAGCTCAGGAGTCACACAGAGATGCTGGGGCAAGGCTGACTGATGCTGTGAAAAACCAGCTTTGCCCTGGGTGATTGTGGGAACATGGGGCCACAGTGAGAGACCCCCTCACCTGCCCTAGCACTACCTCTGAGCAGGTTTTCCAGAATTACATAAAATATTTCTATTTATCCTCTACTTAAATGTGCCTCCTCTTGAAGATGTGCTTTTGGTCTGGATGTTTATTGCTTCCACTTCACCTGCTGCTCAGCCCGGGGGTTCAGGTGGAAAAACAGCACCTGAGGAACCCTGAGCTCTCTCCCCTTGCATGTTTGATCCCTGCTGGCTGTGCTTGCTGGGTTTCCAGCAGAAAGGAACCTGCACAAAAGGAACCCATCACCTCCAGGTGGGTGCCAGCCCTGGCTGCCACTGAGCCTGGATCAGCTCTGATTCTCCTGGAACACAGAACATGCAAATGTGGCTGTCACTGTGGAATCAACTCCAGCTTATATATACTATGTTCTTACACAATGAGGCTGCTTATGGTGATGATATTCTTGTACTGTGGCATATCCAGGAGCCAGGGTGCTAGAAATTACTGGCAGCAGCTGTGGGTACTTGTAGGTAACAGCTGGGGAGAGGACCTAAAGGGCCTGGTTTTTCTATTTTTCTTTGACTCAGTGAGATATTCCTATTAAGCAATTACCTCCTGGGAGAAGCAGCAAGGTAGCTGCACTATCATTCCTGGGTTGGTTTGGTTTTTTTTAGAAAATCTAAAATAATTTTTTCATAATGCACCAGATGAGATGGCTCAGACCTGCTGTGAAGGAAGCAGAAAGTAATGCTCACAGTTTGTAATATTTCCTTGAGCTTCTGCTTTTGCACTGAAAAATGAGCTTCCTCTCATTAAAATGCTTTTAAATGACAAATCCACAGCTGTTCTCTCCAGCTTGCTTGAACACAGTAAACTCAAAGTGATCTATGTGATGGCTGTGGGCTAGCCAGCATGTTCTTCCCTTGCTAAGGGCATGGGGATGGTGTAGGCAGCTCCAAGGGCTCTCTAAGGCCACATTGCCATCCATCAAGCTCTCCTTTCCATCATAGATGGGGCTGAACCAAAGGAAAAGCTCCCTGAGACTGAGCTTTGGGAAGCAGCAGGGAAATGTGTCCTCCAGCACCAGCCATCCAGAATGAATTCCCCATCCACACCTTCAGGAGAGGCTGGGGAGCTGAGCTCCATGGCTGGGAGTAGCAACTGCAGCCACATTGTTCTGCCTGAGCACACTGGATCAAATCCCACAGATCACAGCAGAGCCTGATGTTAGAAAACCCAGCACTGCTGGTTTGTGCAGGTGCCACCAAGCCCTGCCATAGAGCCAGTCCCAGTCCATAACCCTGGCTGTCAGCACAGGGCCATCCTGCCTCTCTCCATAACAGCAGCTTGATTGGTTTCGTTTCACATTGAGGAAAAATACAGCAGAAAAGGAGAAGCAGATGTTTTTAGACAATGTCTGCAGCTCCTGGAGCTTAAAGAGCTTTTTGATTGCACAGACTTTAAAAAACATATAAAAGAGAGCCTTTCGCTGTATTTTCACTAGGGTAAAACCCTCACTGAAATTTGTAGGAGGAGAAGTTTTCAGACTGAGCCTATATGGGAAACTCTTATTGTTCACAAACCATATTTAAAATCCTTTTCACTGTTGGCTGGTTATTTTTTCTCTCTTGTGCTGCCTTGGAGGCATGTCCATCTCCTGCCTGTGTGAGTCACTATGGACAAAGCAAGGCAGGTTTGTAGGTGGCAGAGGGTTTGTTCTCCTCCAAGGGCCACTGCCCAGTGCCACCATGAGCTGCATCCCTCCCCCTTGGGCAAATGAAGCAGAGAAATTGCAGCTTTACCAAGTACAGCGTATCAGTGCTTCCACTGCACTTCTTTCACCATCTCCTCCAGATCACAGGAAATAACAGGGGAGGGCCAAGTTTTGCCAGATGGGAGTGCAGTTTTTGTCCTAAATACAATTTCTGGAGCAGCAGCATTTTGGGAGGCTGGTTATGTCTCTCTAAGAGCTGGAGGACTGTTGTTACTGCAGGGGGGACATGGAGATAGGCATTTCTTCATGCTGAAGGAGATCTTTCAAGGTTTTAATTGAAAAAAATAAAACCCTTCTCTGGTCATTTTGAGAACTTTTCTCCTACCCATATGAGGACCTGAAACAGCTCTGAATGTCACACAGCAGGCACAAGGCTGCCAAATAAAGCAGAGATGCATGACTGTCAGAAAATCCTGTCATCAACTTCAGGTGATTCCTTCTGCACAAATCCCATCTCCACACATCCTACATGTTTCAGGGTCCTTCCCAGAAGTTGCTTTAAATTCCTGAATTTCTGTTCACTTGCCTGGAAAAGGAGGAAGCATTTCTACATTGATTGTCTTAGGCTTCTATTTCTCACAATGAATTCTCCAGGAAATTGTATTTTTTTGCAAAGTCACCTTCTCAGTGAACTTTATTATTTAATAACAGAAATTCAATTAAAACTGGGCATCCTTATTTCTTATCTAGAGGCTTTGGAACATGTTCTCTGCCTTCTCAGAAGGCTTCTGAGAAACACACAGGGGCTGTGAAGTGCTGGTAGATGCCAGCACTGTGCCTCCTTTTGCCGTCTTTAAACTGGGAATTATGTTCACTTACACGTTTCCTTACCCAGATTTGTGGCCCAGTAACGATGCCTATGCCAACAGAGGGAAACACAAGGGTCTCCTTTCTCATCATTTCTCACTAGACTTCATCTCCCAGCCCCTGGTACGAGGAGGAGCTTTTCCTGGGGAGCAGATCACATCCCTGGGCAGCCCCCAGGTGACAGGTCTGTATTTGGAAGCCTTGACTGCCGTGGGCCTCTGTCTTCTGCAGAGGTTTATAAGCACCATGGTGCTATCTGAAAGCAGGGATTTTGCTCAAGCTCTTTATCAATGACTTAATGAGTAAATGAGCTAATGAATAAAGCAGTGTAAGCCCTGCTGAGAGCCCTGTGTCCTTAGTAAGCTGACCAGGGTATCAGGGTTGAAAAGTTCAAGTCAGGTCCAGGATGGCTTTTCTCTCCATGGCTGCTCCAGGAACATCCAACACCAGCAACTCAGGTCCCAAAAGCTGCTTTTCCACCCACTCTTGTTCTCCCAGGGGCTTCTCCTCCTTAAGGTAAGGGCTGCATTTCATCCTGGGGCCTCCTAGATGGGGCTGGCACACAGCAGGGGAGTGCTTGGCCATGCACCTTTCTCTCAGCATTATTCTTTTTGTGCTCTGTGTGTACATCCCATGTGGAGGAAATGGGAGCTGGCTGCTCAGGCAAGCTGGATTTTACACTGGGATAAGGTTTTGAGATTGCCTCATCCCATTGGGAACCTAATTCCTTCGTTCCAGGGGAGCTTCACACACATGTTGGCTTCAGTGAGCTGTTCTTGTCTCCCTGAGCTCATAGCCAAGAAAATGGACAAATATCTGCCCTGCAGCAAGGCTGAGGTTCCCCAAAGCCCCCCCCGTTGATAAAAATCACACGTTTCTGCAGCCAGCTAAAGGCAGATAGTGTATAAATGCTCCCATATGTCTCACAGGGCTTTCCCTACCCCTTTGCAGAACCACTTGACACTGCTCTCCCACAGCTCCAGGGGTCCTGTGAGACCACAAGCCTTCAACAGCAGATTGCAGCAAAAATGATAGTTTGGAGCTTTTTCACTCTCTGTATAATTTCTCACAAGCACAGTTTTTAATTTGATTTCTTCTTGGCTTGTTTCCTCCTGTGGTGTACACACATCTTGCAAGCAATGAGGAATTTTGGATGTCACTTCTCATTTCCCCTCAGCCTTCCGGATCCAAGTCCTGGTTATCCTTTTTCCCCTCAATGTGGAGAAACAGAACAGCACGTTGGGAACCAGCTGTGAAGCTCTCAGCCAAAAGCTGAGTAGGAAACATCTTAGGATGAGCACTGTGGGTACTACATGTCATCTCCTCTAATAAATGCACCACAACAGGACTTTGGATGCCTAAGGAAAAGAAGTTGGCTCTGTTGGCTGCCCTTTCTGGTTTTTGCACTCCTGCACCAGCCAGATAACTTGTCTGTTCCTTCTTGCAAGGGATAGCAGCATGCAATGACTTCCTGAAGAGGGAGATTTGCTGATCCCCATGTTGAGAATATGTCTCTGTCTTCACTCTCTGTGTTCTCCCTTGCCCTGCCCGCACACTCACCATTTTGCAGCTGGAAGACACTGGTAGGAAGCCACTTGTACCTGTGCAGAACCAGCCCTGGCTGCAGGGAATGTTTTGCCAAGGGCAGAAGAACAGCTGATGCAAATCATTGCTAAAGACTGCAGATAAGCTCCATGCTGCCAGGCGAGCTTGAATGGGCTTACACTGCTGAGCATGAGGATGATTCCTGTTCCTGCATGAAACATTGCAAAGAAAGAGGAATCTGTGTCAGACATGAAGTCTAAACTCCCAGAAACCTATTTGCAGCTCCTAGGAATGACCACTTTCTCCTGGTATTCCTCTTGCAGATCTCCCCTGCTGGGATCTGCTCCCTGGGCCATTCTCATCCTGTGGCTCCCTCTGGGATGCCTGAGGAAGGTGTGCTGGTATTTCTCAGTCCCATGATTTCATATTTTGGGGTTATACCAAGCTACACAACCTTGGCTCCCAGGAATGTCAGGCCCTGGCACGGGGTGCCCAGAGCAGCTGTGACTGCCCCATCCCTGGAAGTGTCCAAGGCCAGTTTGGATGGGGCTTGGAGCAACCTGGGACAGTGGAAGGTGTCCCTGCCATGGAACAAGATGGGCTTTAAGGTCCTTTCCAGGCCAAGCCATTCTATGATTGTCCTTCCAGTCCCATGTTGGTCCTGTCTGTGTTTTGGCAGGTCCAGAGGTACTCTGCAGGTGGGATGAGAAGCACTGAGAGCCGAGATGAGCACTGTGCCTGTGCCTGGCTTATCCTGCAGCCAAGAGCAAAGAGTGCCCACAGACATCCACCATAAGAACTCTCCACCACAAACTTACAAAGGAGGAATATACAAGGAGTTATATTTGCAGTAATTAAGTGCTGGTACAGGGTGTGCATAAGGTGATTTAAAAATTCTCCTCTCTGCCTTGCTTAATAATCTAGAAAAAACCTGGCATAGTCTCAGGGACTGCAGAGTTTAATATCTGGCTGATGATGTTAATTTAATTACATGCCAGCAGGTGGTGCCCAAGTAGAAAAAGGAGACAATTTAATACAGTATTCTCACAATTTAATATCATATTCTCACTCCAAGTGAGGCTGCAAGTGGTGTTTCATTTTCGAGCCATGATCTAGCCATTTGGATAACATTTAACAACTCAATATTGGTGTTTTCTTCTTTTCTGCTTCATCCCATCTCCCCAGACAGCTCCCAGATCTTCAGGGCTGGGAAGTACCAGCTGATGGCAAGGAAAGCAGTTCTAAATGCACACCCAGTCTGAAGGAGTTGCTTGGCCCCACTGCAGTTGAAGCTGTGGGAGGGGACAGGTCAATCCAAACGAGTGCCTCATGGCTGGTAGGCTGCAGTTTTTCCCTGGTGCACTCACTGCTTCAAGGGATTTATACAAAAAAAGTGCCAAATAATGAGTTGGGCATTGTTGAATGTTTTATGCAGGAGAGAGATGTGGCTTCTCTTTGCCTCCTTTTAAAAATACAAGGAGAGGGATTTTGTGTCTTCTGCTTTCTCCTGCAAAACTGACATGAACCTACTCAGCTGGTTCCCACTAACAGCCCATACTAAACAGATGCAAAAATACCAGGTTTATGTATTCTGTAGCTCTGGCAAGTTGCTGATCTGAGTGGTTTTTGCAGGTGCTAAAACACAGAACAGAGGCACTGCCTCTGCAGGGCTTGCAAGCTCTTTAAAGGAAAGTACGAACCCTTGCAATTCCCTAACTTCAGTGAACAATGAGAGCGATTTCTCTCTGGGTTAGGACAGGAAACCTGTAAAAAGCATTTTCATGATCCCTCTTCACTGCACTGAGAGTAGAGCTCTGCCACTTTGCTGTGGTTACATTGGTGGTGTTATGTGAAGATGCTCACACTCAGCCCAGCCTGGGCAGTGGGAGAAGCAGGACAATATCCAGGCAGCACCTGGCATCTCCCAGCTGAAAATCAGCCTTGTTAAAATATAACCTGGACACTCTGAAGGAAGGAGTTGAGGTCTTGTTGCTGCTGAAAGCAAATGCCAAAGTTAGTGGGTAATGCCTGGGAGTGACTTTTTCCTCTGATCAATGAAGGGAAAGGGCATGAGCCTCCTGGGAGCAATCTCTGCTGCAGGAGGCTTTCTGCTGGTTGGAAGGCAGAGTATCTCCTCTCCTTCTTGTTGAAATTCCCGACACGAGCAGACAAGCCTGATTAGTCAGTATATACTAGTCCTTTAGGAGCTGAGCAGACAGGCAAGACTGTCAGGGAAGAGTTTACTTCCAGTGGTAATTTATGCAGTTATTCTCCTTTTTTTTTCCCCTATGGAGAACATAAAACACTTCTGCTGGGGAGGAGATGAGCCACTTCAGCCATCTGCAGAGATGACCAAACACGGATTGCACAGAGGCCTGAGAGTGGGTTGGGCCCTTTGCAGTGGCACTACCTCTGAATTAGTCACATTTATCTCATTGGAGTGGGGATGTCAGACATTTCATCCTCTGGACAGTTGAATAAAATAAAAGCTAGAACCTTACAGGGTCCAGATACATATCCTGGGAAGGAGTGGAAAGATGAGGGTACTATATGATGAGCTCTTTTGTTTTACTCCTTGGCAAGCTGGTTTTCTGATCCTTGCTGGAAACATACAGTGCTCTCATGGATCAAACCTGGCTCCTGTCAGTGCTGCAGATGGTTGTGCAGCTTCTGCTGTATTAATGCTGACAGCCATGCATCACTGAGAGGCTTGCAGAATAGGTCCCACATGTTTTGTGTTTGCCCTGGGAAACCAGTGCAGGAACAGCGGAGAAAGCACATGGAGAGCTCCTAGGCAATGATTTGTGCTGCTTTACTGGCACACATATACCAAGAACATAGTTTCAAACCTTGGGGAGCCTCAGCTTCCTTCATGGTGTGCTCTGGACTACACCAAAACCCCAGGTGTGCCCACTCCTTAGATATTGGACAGGCCCAAATGTAGTGGTAAAGTGTTGCAGAAAGGCAGAATGATTGTATGGCTCAGAGACTCTAAATTCCCCCAAGCCACAAGAACATCAAGTATAGAGGGGTCCTTGGTTTTGTGCCTGTTGCAGCATGACCCACCCCAGGTGGTGTTTGCTTTCCCAGTCCAGCACAGCTGTCTCTGAAGCCAGGTCTGCTGCTGTCCCTCGCTCGGCTGCCAGTGCAGGGCACTGTACATTTGCTCCCCAGCAGGGAAGGGGACACCTGGACACCTCTCAGGTGCTTGTCTTCAAATCCCCTCTCAGACACCAGGGCTTGTGCTGGTGGTACGGGGGCAATACCTCCAAGGAGGTGATTTAATCATGTACCCTCTCCACTGTTCCCACAGAGGCTGAGGCCAAGTGTTACTGCACAAGTCAAGACAACCCCGCAGTGTGTTCAGCTTATCTGGGAGATAACATTTTATCAACATGCCAAGAGCTACAACTAATGAGGCACAGAACAGAGGAAGCCGAGTGCAGGAACTGGTGTGCAGCCTCTTTCCAAACACTGATAGCAGTACCTTTCAGGGAAGAGCACACAAAGAACTAATGAGTAAACACCCAGGATCCTGGCAGAGCCAGCAGCATCCCTAGACATCTGGTCTATTCTTAACAGAACCTAAAAATTGCTGCTGTACAGCCAGCAAGAGCTTACAGGGTATCTCAATCACCTGCTTTAATTAGTACATAAAATTTAAGGTTTTCTGGACAAAGGCTGGACCTTGAGGGTCCCCAGTGACAAGGAAAGCTGCTGGTGGAGCCGTGAGCAAGTTTCTGCAGTCAGTCTGTATCATTTTCTTGATACCCTTTCCTTGGCCCTGCCAGGGGGTGCCAGCAGGTCCCTTTGTGGAAATTCCTATGACAGTGCAAACAGCCAAAGCATTTACAGGGAGCCAACTCAGTCCCTGATACAGGGGGATTAACACATCCCAGGACACCCCTGTTGTACTTGAGAGCAGACATCCAGCAAAAGCTCTGGGAAAGTTCTGTTCACTTCAGTCTCTTCTCCCAGGGCTGCTCAGGGGGTGCAGGGGCTTCCTGGGGGAAAGAAGGGAGCTCCAGAGGGCACCATGGCTTACCCATCGGGCTTGGAAATACCAGCAAGAGGAAAACCTCAGCCCAAGAGCAGTGTGTCCTTGATAGGCAAAAGGGAAACATCTGTTTCTGTAGGAGACTCTGCTCTTGCCAAGAGCAGGAGGCTCAAGCAAGAGGGAAGAAAGTGTTATGTGGGCAGAGAGCTAAAATCTCTTTTGTAATGCGTGCCTGAGAGAGAATAGGCTTGAGGTTTAAACATGAGATGGCAGAGTCAAGTCTAGAAGAACTTGCTCCATTGCACCGATAAACTCCTGGGTGGACATCGGCTTCTTAAAGCTCCTGTTTTCTTGTTGGTGATGTTATCTGAGAGAAAAGAAGAAGAGCCTGATTGCCCAGCTACAGCTCTTGTTTTTTTTTTTCCCCACTGGTTTTCTGCTTAAGAAAGAAAATATTTATCACCATTGACTAAATGCTCCCCTTCATTACTGGCTGCTGTTTCTCACAAAGAAATAAAGCTGAACATTAGCCATAATTTAGCAAAGTGCTGGAGATTGCAGTGCTGAGAGCAATTAAACAATGCAAAACAGTCAATCCCTTTGCCATCCCCTCCTGCAGCAGGGCTGGGCCTGGTGTGGGACACCAAATCTCTTCCCAACCTCACAGAGCCAGCACTCAATGCAATCCACACTCCCTGTACCTGCTCAGAGCAGAGGTTAACTTCAACTTTGAAGGGACTGTGGCTGTGAAAGGAGAGCTGTCTGTATTTTCCAGTGCATTTTACCTTGTCAGTGACTACATCTTTGACACTGGCAGCTTCCCAAGCCCTTTCCCCTCTCCAATTTAAATAAAACAGAAAAACAGCGACGCTGGAACGAGAGGCTGCTGCTGTCAGTCTCACTGGATAGCACTCTTCTGCCAGGGGTCAGGTAACCATCAAATCACAACCCTTCTCCAGCCCTAGGCCTCAGGTCACATTTTTGGAAAAATCCGAGCAAGGCTTTGCACAATCAATCACACCTGGACTCAGACTTTTTTGTAAGTAATGTATTTTGTATTAATAGAACACATTTTTAGGGATTTCTTGCCCCCAGGAATTCTAACTGAGGCCAAGAATTTATTAAAGGGTTTTAAAAAAATATTTATACCCATGGGAAGGATATCCAGGAGAATAGTTAACATACACAACACTGCAGACTTTCAGAAAGGATATAAACTCAGTCAGACATTAATAAACAATGAGCTGTTTTCAGTCTTTGCTGTTTCTTTCCCACCATACCTACTGATAAGAGGTAAAAGCTTTCATTCCAGGAGTTGGGACAGATGGTTATTGCTCCTGAAAGGAAAGAGCAAACACCACTTGCTGGTAGAAATTCAGAAAATGTCAGAAACATTTGCAGACAAAATTTACCCTGCTGAGAGTAATGGAAGTAATTTGCCTTAGAGATAGCAAAAGTCACAGAATCAGTGAGTGGTTGTGGCTGAAGGCAGCTCAAGGAAGCAGGAGATTGCTTGGTCCTTGCTCAAAGCAGGGTCACCTACTTTGGGTTGCCCAGGAATTTGTCCCATTGGGCTTTGAACACCTGCAAGGAAGGAGAAAGCACAGCCTCTCTGGACAACCAATTTGAGTGTTCAGCCTTGCTCACAGTGAGAAAGTTGTTTGTTATGTTTAAGTAGAATTTCCTGTATTTCAGTGTATTTCATTGTTCTTCCACTGACCACCACAGAGAAGAGTCTGGTTGTGTCTTTTTTATTCCTCCATCAGATATTTGCATATGCTGACAGGATTCCAAGCCTCCTCTTCTCCAGGATGAGTAGTCCCAGCTCTCTCAGCCTCTCCCCATCACTGAGATGCCCCAGCCCCTTCACTGTCTCTGTGGCCTTTCACAGGACTCACTCCAGTACGTCCATGTCTCTCCTGCACTGGGGACCCCAGTGCTGGATCCAGCCTTCCAGATGTGTCTCACCAGTGGGAACTGGGAGGCAGGAGCCCCTCCTTTGGCCTGGTGACAGTCCAGGAGACCCGTGGTGTTCTCTGTCTTTGGTCACACTGCAGCCTCATGGCCAGCTCAGTGTCCATCAGGACACCCAGGATCTTCCCTGCAGAGCTGCTTTCCAGCCTGTCCTGCTTCAGGGGTTATTCCTCCCCAGGCACAGCACTTTGCATTTGTTAGCCCATTTCTCCAGCCTGCCAAGGTCTCTCTGAAGGACAGCACAACCATCTGGCACAACACCAGTCCTCCCAGTTTTGTTGGACCATGAAATGTCTGTCCCTTCTCATCCCTTAGGCTCCCAGCTTCCTGAACACCCCCGTTTTTCATCAAGGGGGGAAATTTTAATGTGGCTGCAATTGAAAGAAGCCTTTGACAAACCATTTCTCAGGTGCTGCAGCCCTTGATCCTCCTACGGACTCATCAGTGCTCCCATGTTTCATCACCCCAGGTCCTCTGGGCTCTGATGTACCGGTCTGACAGAAAAAGAACACAGGGAGAAGAAAAAGGGTGAGGGCTGAATAAGCAGAGAGGGAATCTGGAGAGTACCTCTAATTAAGTTATTAGTGAACAAAGCCAAACACCTTCACAAAATGAAAAGATCATCTGTGAAGCTGGCACTGAATCCAGCTTCTAAAATTAGTCCAGGGAGGAAAGACTGATAGATAAAACACTAGCCAAGGAAAAGCCATTAATTGCCAGGACAGGCAGCTGCTCTCTCTGCACTACAGGCATTAACTGTGGTTGGAGGCAGGAAGAGTTGGATTAAGGGTACCAGAGATGATAGGAACCACCACCCTTGAACTGAGAGAACCAAAAGGCCTGGAGGTGAATTAGTAGCTACAAAAGGTCTTTTCAGCCTGCTTGGCCACCCACTGCTTTGAAGAAGCTTAGGAAACCAAGGACGCTGACAATTAAGGGAATAGACACAGCCATGGAAGATGAGCTCTCTCACACAGCATTTAGACAAGCACCTTCTCAGACCATGATTCCCAAACTGGGGCTGTGAGAGAAGTTCACCTTTCCCTTTCAGGATTTGGCAGTGCAGCTGCTTCCAGTACAAGCAACAGCAGTCACATTAAGTGGCTTTATGTCAAACCTAATGCTCACAGAGCCATTGGCTGGCCAACACCTTTGTTGTGCTGCAGAGGGCTCAACAGTAACTGTTCTTCAGGTGGAGGAGAGAGATTGCAATCCAGCTCAGTGAATTCTCCCATTTACAGTAACCAAAGGATGAAACCTATTTAATAACTTTCCTACAGGTCATTAACTGAAGATAAATGCCATGCAATTATGAATATATTTGATATTTATTATAATGGCACCAATCATAATGAATTAAGCCAGTGTTTAGGTGAGTTATTTCTATAGGTAATTAAAAGTAAGTTAAATTTTCCTTTACCAGATCTGTTTTAAAGCTTATAACTTTATCTTTAATGCATGATCAATCACTTAATGACAGCTTTTGGCTGTGCATTAGTGAGCTCCAGCTGATGCAATATTTCTTCCAGATAATTTATCTAATAAAGGAAATACAGCATTTTCTCCAGTTTCAGGCAGGTCTTGAAAAAGGGGCTGAGAGTGAAAGTATAGGTACATATTTCTCTACAGTGGAAGTGAAGATTAATATTTTCAGAGCCTTTAGAGGAATTCTACAATCTCTGTTTGCATGTGGTCAAGGATCAGTGGATTAAGGACCATGGCTGCAAAACTGGGCTGAAGATAATTCTCCATCAGTGTCAGGGATAGTGGTGTTCATGGTTTCTTTTCTGAAATTTAACCAGCACAGAGTGAAACCATGAGGAGAATCTTATTTTAATCAGAATTTAGGAGAGGATGAGAGAAGGACAGGGTTGTGTGACCTTCAGAAAACAAAATTAGTTCAAGATTAGAAACCTTATTCATGGCTATCTTAAGTGTAATCAAACTGTGATCAAAAGGGACATCAGGAAGTGATATAATTCCTAAAGTTTATTGTTGAAAAAACGACCTTCCTTGGTGGCTACAGAACTTTGGCAAGACAGGGCACAAAAACCAGCCATGAGCTAGCAATGGTGTGGAATCAAAATTGAAAACATAAAACTGAGAGCCTTCAAATAATAATGAAGAGGGCATTTGGGATACAGAAGCACACGATAGGTGCAGAGCAAGGTCTTCAGAAGTGCTTGGAGGGCTTTTCTTGGACCTCATAGAAAAGAAAAGGAACCTTTTCTGCATTCTGCACACCAATATTTAAGAATACTGATATGGTTGAACATTTTCTAATGTACTTCAATTTCTTTCTTATCAAGAAAGAAATGTAGTCTAAAAGGACTGCTCAGCTGCAAATGTCTTCTTACAAAGAGATTTAAAATTTAATCTTTTCGGAGGAAGAAAAAATTAAGCTTTTTAGCCACTGAAACTACTTTCTAAATCAGTATGCTGGAGCTCCAGATGAAGTTTGTGGAGCTGAGATTTGTACTTGCAGCTGAGCAGCAAATGGCAGCAAGGTAATGCATTTTGTTAGGCCCTGGTGACAAGAACAATCTATTGGGAAGGCTGGGAAGGTCAGATGTGACACAGTGAAACCTCCCAGTGTGTCATCTTTTAGCAGCCATAATACTGTTCCCTGCCTGTGCCAGGGATCAGACACGCCGTGGTGTGCCCAGAGGGGACAGGGGTCAGGGAATGTGTTCAGAGATGGTGTCAGCCAATCTCAGCTCCCCAGGGAGCTGCAAGCTCCCACCCGTTATGTCTGATGAATAATTGTGTGAAAAAGCTGTTTCAGAATTTGATCACGACCATGCTCTGCACTCAGGGTGGCCAGCCCAGGGTCAGGTTCAGCTGCTTCACCTGCTGGTCTGGCTGCCAGCACCGTGTCCCCTGCTGCTCCCTGCCTCAGACTGGTGGAATGCTGCCACTGAATTTTGTGCCTCTAAGCTGCTTCTTGTCCTCTGTCCTTGGGCTTCTTGAAATATCTTGAACCTTTTGCAAAAGGAAATCACAGGTTTTTGCCGTTAGCTTGCGTGAGTTCATACAAAGCTCCTGATACCATTAAACCTTTTTTGGAACGATGGGATCATAGAATGTTTGGGTTGCAATGGGTGTTAAAGGCCACCTAATTCCAACCCCTCTGCCATGGGCAGGGATACCTCCCACTAGACTACACTTCTCAGAGCCCTGTCTAACCTGTCCTTGAACACTTCCAGGGATAGGACATCCACGGTTTCTCTGGGTAACATGTGCCAGGGCCCCACCATCCCCACAGGGAAGAATCAACTATTCTTACACAGAAAGCTTATTTCACTAAAAACACCACATAAGCAAAGACACAAAGACCTTCTACATGGCTTTGGTTCCTTCTTTGGTTCTTCAGCAGAGCCACAGTCTCAGTACAGCCCTGATTAGGGCTGGGTTATAGGCTCAGCAGCACAGGAGCACACCATGATGTAGCTACACTTTCAATAAGAGGTCAGACCCAGATTATTAATGAACTTCCATTAGCTGGGCTGTTTATTGGAGATCTGTATTCAAACAGATTCTATTTCAACACAAGGAGCCCCAGTCATGGTGGCAGGGTCTGTGGTCCTTCTCAGCAAAGTGGTTCACAAGTGATGTCATTACAGAAATCTCCCTGCCTTCTTACCTGCAGCCTTCTCTCTCAAACAAGCAAGGAGGTTTCTACACTGTGGCTCACCATCCTGGTCGGGCTCTTTAGAGGAGTCCTGATTGGCTTTGGGTGTAAAAAAATAGGATGTCTGGACATTAAAACAAATGAACAGCTTTTAACAGTGTAAAAATATTTTGCACTTGCTGCCAGCCGGAGCTCAGCATGTTTAATTAAGGTGTGTGAGCTTGAAAGAGGCTAATCTTTGCTGCTGAGGCTAATTTTTGCTGGTTTATTAGATAATACAGTAAAAGACAGATTGAGGCTCCTTTTTTTTTTTTTCCATTTTCTTTTCCTTGTCACCACTGGTAAGCGGGGGGGAGATAAAATCCCTTCACATGAAATCATTTTAGCAAAAGGACCAGAACCAGTACAATTAAGCAGAGGCACAGCTGCACACCTCGCTGAGCACGCCAGGTCCCATTCCCCATCTCCCCCGTGAGGATATTTCCAGAATGACTGCTTGGGCTAAAGTTCATAATTAAAGCTGTAAATCTTGGCTCACTGCTAAATTTGCCTGCACACATTGAGAGAGAGTGGGAGGGGAAAGGAGGAGAGTCTGTCTCCCTCCTGGGATGCCTTGTTTACTAACATTTTGTAGGTTTTCTTATGCTGGTGGTGCTTATCAGGTATGATAAGAAGTGGGTACTGAGAGCACCCCAATATGGAGATTTTTTGGGGCCCTGACAACCATCAGCAGTGCTGGCAGGTTTTCCTTTTGCAGCAGTGACTTATCAGTGGAGCCAGATGTCTTCACACAGGGTTCCCACACTGGCAGAGAGATTTGGGGGTTGATCAGGGACGTCCTCATGCCACAAAGAGCAGCTGAAAGGCTCAGAGTAAAGATCTGGGAGTCAATCAGGGACGTCCTCATGCCACAGAGAGCAGCTGAAAGGCTCAGAGTAAAGATTTGGGGGTTGATCAGGGACGTCCTGGTGCCACGTAGCACAGCTGAAAGCCTCAAAGTGAAACACTGTGCACTGAATCATCCTGACTGCCATCATCATAAAGCAGCACCCTGGGAAGAGCAGGGCAGAATTGGGCCCCAAGACATACCTTAGGAGGTCATTGGATACTCATGAATGATTATAGCTTAATTCCAATGAGTAATCTGCTGCCTGTAATTAATAGCTGCGTGTGTTTGCAGCAGGAAACTGGTGAGCACATCCCTGCTTTCTTGATTCTGCAGCATGTGCTGGGAGGAGATGGAGCACAGCTCCTGCCAGGGACAGACAGCTGGCCCAGCTGTGACCTACCCCATCCCCAGCATGGCCAAAGCTCCTTCAGTCCTGCAAATCCTCCTCTGGAACTATCTTGACATGCCTCACTTATGGAGAAGATGAAGTATCACAGCAGAATATTTACCACATTTGAGGCTGTAACACACGTTCTGATAGACCACCTGAATTTTAGATTTTTTTTCCCCAGAGGAAATGGCATATCTAATTTACCAGAAACTATGATCCTCTCTCATATACTCCTGATGGGGCTGCTTATATGCAAATCCCTCCTTATCATTTGTCCATAATCTGTCTAAATGTGGCAGAATAAGGTTTTATTAATAATATTTGCATGCCCATGGCACAAGGCTGAGTCACTGCTTGCAGTACACAAAGCAAGACAAAGCAATGGAGCATGTCTATTAATAAACATGATAAATTCATACCTTTGTGAGTAAAAGTTGCACGTCTCTGCTGAAGAGACAGCCCTTTGTTGAAATAGTGATTTATTGCTATTAAAATTGTGTGATTAGCCAAGCTTGGAAAGCAGACCCAGAAAATCTCACGGCTGCCTACTTACATGATGAGCTTCACCAAGCATGGAAATGCAGGAACATTTTATCAAGTCAAAAATTCAGAGGAAAACATTTAATTCCAAGGTCAGTTCCTGATGATATGGTTGTAGCTTTTCAGCCACAAGATTACTACATGATTTATAATGAAGTTTATATCTGAAATGTTTAAAGATTCACACGCTGACCCCCAAAAAAAGGAAAGTCAGGAGAAAGGCTGTGATAAAGCCAAATTACACGGCGTCAATCAGCCATCTGTTGTGCACTGTGGTTTCTAATGATCAAGGTGAAAACTTCAGTAGGCTGTAAAAACAGAGAGTTACAACATCCACTCTCCCTGCAGTCAATGCTTCCAGCATAGTCAATGGGATATAACGTGCTCTGGAATTACCACCAACCTCAGTTCAACCATGCACAAACCTGAGCACCTGATGGCCAAGGTGGGCCTTTCATCCTGGACACACTGTTAGCTGTGGATACACGAGGTAGGGCTTTGTTGTGAAGGCCTGATGAGTTTTGGAAAGGAAAGAAGAATCCCACAGGTCAGTGTGAAAATCATCCTTCTCCAAGTGACCCCTCAGAGCCCTGGATTGTGCCTTGTGCTCTCTGCTAATCTTTATGTAATCAGTAAATGAACTTTCATTTGGACACTGTCCTTTAAGTGACCACTCACCCCTTGCTGGCTCATTTTATTTATCTCAAATATCTCAATAACAGAATAATATGAACCCATCAAAATCCTCATCCAATTAAAATTCAGTGAAACCTTTTTGGTGCCCATCTTCATGCACCCATTTAAAAAAATCTCCAAAGGCAATGCTTTCTTTACTTTTCCTCCTATAGGGTATTTTCCTTGTCACCTTTGTGACAAATTTGAAGAATATGTATTTTTTTTAACAGAAATTGTTGCTCTTACTGTGTCTTCTCACTGGGGTTGAGCTTATCATTATGGCTTCTTCTTTTGAGATGATCGTGGAGTCAGTTTGGCCATGAAGGAGTGAGGCCCCTTGGACTTCAAAGAAAGGAGCCAGGGCTTGTTGGTTCACAATGAACAACTCAAATGTGAGAGCAGGGAGACACAAACTCTGCCGTAATTACCCAAATACATGGCCAGGAGCAGATCCTTTGTGGAAAGATGCAGGTGTTTTTCATTTGCCTCATACATGGATGATCTTTTCTCTTTATTTTACGCAAGACATTTTCTCTGTGAATTTCTGATACATACAAGTGGGAACTTGTGTGCTGAGTCCATGAAGATCATCAAGAGGCAATGGATGGATGGATTACCAGCTCTTAAAAAAAGATAGTGATGGATGTGTGAGCCTGAGTTCATTTGACTCATTGCAAGTCTTGGGGCCAAGGTCAGCAGGTGCAGGCTGGGTCAGATTTTATGAACATAACTGATTAAATGGTGCCAGGCAGCTGCCAGCCAGAACCCTGCAAGAGCATGCTCCTTGTGCCAAGTTCTCTGCTTGAAAGCACATGGCAAAGCATAAATCTGAGTCTGTGACAGAGTCAGCCCATTTCATGGGGTTTGGCTGCAGCTGCTGGAGGAGGCTGCAGTCGTGGGGTGCTGGACTTGGGGGTGCTGGGCTCAGCATCTGCTGCATCACCTGACAAATAAAAGACTGCTGCTAGTGGAGCCTGTGGTATTGCAAAGGCTCCACAGCATCCATGGCTTAATGTGGGAGCCTCATCTGCAGCTGGTGAAGGCAGAACTGAAGATCAAGGGGAATACTTACTGTCTGTCCCTCCCCAGCCCCTGCTGGATGCTCTGGACAGCATCAGCCAAGCTGAAGAGCAGTGAGGAGACCTCAGTGGTGATATAGAATGTGGGTCTCAGGCTGAGTGACCTAGATTACTCCAACAGGAGCCACCACAGCAGGAGGTCAGCAATTATCTGCTTCATTTGGCTTGGGCACAAGTGAGCAAGAAGAGCCGGCTGCTGGCAGGCAGGGAGTCACAGCTGGTGTGGCTGCTCTAGCCTGACCCAGTGGAGGTCAGACGATTTAGAAGATGAGGGAACTGAAGGTTTCTGGGCAGGGGCTGTGGTGGTCCCATTGCTCACGGGCTGATGTACTCTGGGGCTGGGGTGAGGCTTGTGCAAATAAGCCCAGTGTACAACAAGTGAAACCAAAACTCTGCAGGGAGGAACAGCTGAGGAAGGATGCTGTGCTGGAAGAAAGAGAGAGGCAGTTGCTGTTTGATCAGTGCAATGCCCCAGGCTCTCATCCCTGCAGAGTGCTTTGATTTCATCCTGGTTTCTCCCAATACTCTCCTACACAGGCAAAACTGGATTGAGGCCCTCAAGCAGGGCAGCATCACTGTTTGGCTCTCTGCTCTGATCACTTCTGTCGTGCTCCTCAGCCTGCCCTGTGTCCTTCCAGACAAATGGCAACAAGAAGTCAAGTCTGACCCCCAGATGTGATGAGATGGACAGAGATAGTTTCTGTTGGTGTGGCAGAGCATCCTCCAAGTGCAGCATCCTGGCAGCTCAACACCACAGAGCCTGGCACTGTTTGGGACGCCTGCAAGATGTTAGATTAAAGGCAGATGCTCCAGGAACAGAGAGACAGAGAAACTTTTTTATTACTACTTCAAAAGGAGCTGATTCTGCAACTAATTAAATGTTTTTCAGGTGATAGCTGATTTTTTTTTAATGTACTTATGGAAGTGTTACATTCCAAAGGCCCTGAAAACACATGCAAGGCTCACGAGCTGGCAGAGGGACAGGCTGCACAAGATGGGGTTTGATGGTGATGGTGAGTGATGCATCACAACCACTGCACAGAACTGCAGCAGGGCACTGCACTGTCCTGTGCTGGATCATGGGAAGGGCTTTGAGCTTGGAGCAGTGCTCAGACCCCTCTGTGTGCCCTGGCCTTTTCCTGGCTGTGATGGGGTCACTCTTAGTGGCAGCCCACCAGCTGTCTGGCCAGCAAGCAGCTTCTGACCAGAGACCATAGCAGGTGCCTGCAGGAAGACAGAGCTGGTTTAGCTGTTTTCTAGTGAATTGTTGATTTGGAGAGAGAAAATCCCCCCTGAAAACCAGCCATTATTGCTGGAATCCATCCAGTTTGCTGGTGAGGAGTGGAGCCCAGAGCAGCTCCATGCAGCCTTGCAGAGCAGCCCTCCCTGCAGAATAACATCACAAAGAGTGTCCCAACCAACAGCCTTAATGATGGAGCTGTTTCTTTAATGGTCCCTTGCACAGCCATTAGTTCTTAAAGAAGATTTACATTACAGCCAGCTGCTATGAAGATATTTTATTGGTATAGTAAATACAGAGAGAGAAATTGCGGCTTTTAGCCTTTGGTTGCTTGCGCTTTCCTGCCCTGTAATTCATAACCCTTTGTGTCAGAGGCTAAAATCTCTCTGTGTGTATGCTCAGAGATGTCCTTTGTGTTCCCCCAAGTCAGCCAGTCCAAAACCACCTTCAGGTGCCTCCCACCCCTTGATCCCAGAGTCTCCTTTTTCAGGATGGGTGGCAGAAGGATACCTGGCTGCATGGGGATGGCCCCAGGCACAAATTAACACAGCAAATGTGCCAGGAGTGCTGCCTGCCTGTGTTAAATGGCCAAGAGGGCACTGACAGCAGTGCAGCAGCATATGGGCTTTTCTCCCTGCCCAGCCTCTGTGGCCACCGTTTGGCACCTCAGGCAGGAAACTTGGCCCAGGGTGTTCATCAGTGGGATGGGAAGCTGAGGCAGGGTTTGAAGTTGTTCCCATTCCCCTAGGGCTTATACACAGACCTGGGATAACTGCAGAGGGTGGGTGCCATGTCTGCAGCTAAGAGCAGCATCAGAGGACTTCACAAACAACCCCCAGACACTCCATATATGAGGGAAGGCTGAGAGCAGAAGCAAAGCTGCAGAAAAATGTCTTCTGTGTCTGCCCACTGAGGTGTGAGCCATTAGAATCACACAGGATGTTGTTTCCCCTCTTGTAAGTCATGCCTGAAATCTGGTCTCATAAATGAGCTTGTTTTTATTAGAGGGAACTCACCTTTACTGGGTTATAAATCTGGATGTAAATGATAATTTTATAACCCTGCACCTAGAGAATAGCAGCAACACAAACATTACAATCCAGATAGCATGGCCAAAAGCACAGACACCACATCCGAGTGTGTTCCTGAGGAATTTCAAGCAGGACATGAGCTCTGCTCCCTCTCTCCCTTTCTGGCTGGCTGCTCTAGATCTGATGGAGGTGAGCAGGACCTGCCTGGCAGAGCTCAAAGCACACATCAAGTTATGAAGAATCAGTAGAAATAGGTGCTGTTATCCCACAGTTTAGGTGTTTTCTTGGAAATTCCTACGGCCCTTGCTGATGGGGCAGGTTGTGGCAGTAGGGGAGGGTGTCTCTCATTTCTCTCTGCTGTAGCAGAATCAGCTGTAGCTGCTGCAGCTGCTGGGTTTGGGCACGGGGTGCTGTGGCTGGACCTGCCCCGAGCACTGGCCACTGTGAGGAACGTGCCCAGTGAGGCTGATGCCATTTCCTGCCTCACAGCTCCCCAACAAGTCTTCTCCTCATGCACAAATGAAGTGCCTCATCTCCTAAATTATTTGCTTGGAACATTTTCTTTGATGCAGAGATGCTCTGGCTATACAAACCAAGAAGAAAACGACATGATGTTAGGGCACTGCAAATAGCAGCGTCTAGCACAGAATAAAAGTTCTGGGGGGTATCTTGCCTACCTTGCTGAGAGAAGTGATTTCAAATGGAGTAGATTACTCTGTCCTCAATGCTCAAATTACATCTGAGTCTATGCTAGAAGCTTCTCCTGGGAAAGCAATAAGAGCTAAGAATTTAAATTTTTTGGCCAACACTTCTTTGCTGGCAAAAGAAGTTTTATGCTGGCATAGCTGCCTTCACATGACTTGTGCTGGCTTGATGTCATGAAAAAATGGTATCCCTAAGGAGCATTGCTGTGCTGGTGGAACTTTTATCTATAACTCAGTCTGGGAGATAATTTGTGACTGTAACTAGAGTCAGTGTATTTCTTGCTGTAGATTATGTCATTTCTTTGAGTAAACTAAGCCATCATTTCAGTGTTACCTTGGCAAAGCTTTCCAGTGCAGACAGGACATATGTGTTGATTAAGAACAGATACAGGGGCACACAACACTCACTAGAAAGGTATTTTTGTGATGAATGCTAGGGACGATGACTAACCCCTCCAGCAAGTGTGAAAGCTGTGAGGTGCCCTGCCCCTGAGGCAGGCAGGTACCTCAGCAGATGCTGCAGATCAAAGGGAGGAGCAGAGCTGTTCAGTGGTTTCATTACTGACCATGGCAAGCAGCAAAGTGCAGCCTTGTCCCTTGTCCCATACGGAAAGTGGCTCAGCCATTAAGCAGGGTACAGATTTGTAGCTGTCTCTTGGTAGTTATTTCCAAGGCTGATTTAAAGAAATTGCTTATTGAAGTGGCACTGGTTCTTTTGAGATTAACTTGGGGAAAGTAAAATTTGAGGCAATCATTGCAGCCACAAGCTAACACAGAAATTACTTTAAGCAAGGGCCAAAACTGTGACTGACCCAAAGGGTGTTGATCAATCCAGCTGCAAGACCTCAGCTGGTCTTGTAGGGCACTTTGTTTTTCCCTCAGAAGACCTGTGTAAAGGTGCTGAACTCGGCCAGGAGAGAATGGTCTGAATGTCCTGGAGACCTGCCTACCACTAGGATTATGTAACTCACCTCAGAAACCCAGGATAAATGATTTACACTTCCATTTAGAGCCTATTTGTAGCTTCTCATCCAGAGGCCGCCTAAGCCGCCTCCTTCCCCATCTGCACTTCAAATGTCTCAGAATGGAAAAGTGTGTGGAGCAGGATCTTCCTCCCAAGACAGTCCTGAAAGCCATCTTAAATTATGGCTCTTGCGTGAAAAATGAGTCATTAGGAGCCACAACATATTCTGCCTTCTTTGAGTAGTTTCAAGCCAAATTTTCATAGTATGCTCTTTTTATTTCATCTGGAGGTCTGACATGCACTTATTAAAAACGTTTCACTTTAAAACACTGTTGGTGCTCATCACCAGACTTTTAAGTATGTTTAAGGGGAGAGTGTTGGAAGAGGTAACTATGATCTGAACACCTCACTGTGCCAAGTACTTGGTATCTTGATGGCATTTTCTTCCAAACCCTGCAGTCAAACCAGGGTTCCAAGGCAAACATCACACCAGTCCTGGAGATCCACAGGGCTGGATGGCCACCACCATCCCCCCCATGCCTTCCCCTTGCTGGGGAAGCTATTTATAATGAGCTGAGCCATTCCAGCAGCTCCAGGCTTGGCTGTTGAACTGATCTGTGGCATGTTCTTATCCTGCTCACCCTTCCCAAGGAGATACCAGGTCTGTGTAGAATGGGAAGGATCTGCCTTTCCCTCTGCTGGCGTCCAGCTCAGTGCTGCCAGCTTCTGCCCGAGGGGAAGGTCTGAAGAGATCTAAAGATCTGGAGTCCACCAGAGTTAGGGCAGGGCACAGGTCAAGTAATTCCTCCAGCCTCACTGGAAGGGAGACTTATGGTCCAGACATATCTCCTGCTGGCCTGCTCCATGTGCAGCCACTGGGCCACACAATCCATGCATCCAGGACTCCTCCTTGGGGGAGGATGCTTCTCCAGGTTCAGCCGTCTGTTCTCAGCCCCTGTTGGCATAGAAACACCCTTTCCAATTAACCTACTGCAAAACACACACATACAGAAACATTCTGCAAACAAATGATCTTCTCTTTCCTTTCTGTCTCTCTTTTTTTCCCTTTCTTTTTTTTTTTTTTCCTTTTGGTCTGTGAGAATGAGGAGTCAGGAGGTGTGAATCTGGGTCTTTTTAATTTTAGAGCGTTTCAGACTCTCTGCAGGCTGTTGCCAGGCTGTGTAGCTGCTCCCTACCGATAGTAACAAGCAGACAAAATACTAAGCAATCAAATTTCCCCTCTCATTCAGCCCTGTCTTTCTCATGTTTTAGAGAGAGAATGAGAGCTGGGCCTAATAACTATGCAAATTGTTCAAAGCAAGAAACAAGTGAGGATTAGTAAACCCAGGGCTTTGGAACAGGACAGCTTCAATACAAAAGGAGCTGAATTCCTGCCAAATGCCCCATCCTTCTGGAGAGAATGTGTCCTGCATACCTGTCTTGGCCCATCAGCACCAGACTCTTGATGGGCCATTCTGCCTTTGCCAAAGCTGGAGGAGATGGTGTCCAGGGCCTGCCTCATCTCTTGCTGAAATTTTTGAATTCAGAAGTCAGGAGAGCAATTCCCTGGATTACCCATCTTCTCTGCTGCCTCCATCCAATTCCTTTTCAAGGCACATGTCCAAGAAGCAACCTTGATATTCCCCTGGAAAGAAAGAGAATATGGTTTGCCTCCATGTAGTGGTGGAAAGGAAAAGTTCTCATCTCCGGAGGACTCTCCTGAAATCCAACAAGGGAAGGGCTCCCACTGATGAGCACAGTTGGTTTGCTGGAGGGAAGAGAGCAGATGAACACTTTATCCTTCACCCCAGCATCACACTGCCTTGTTTGTTCCTATACAGCATTAATCACACAGCTCTTCCTTCAGGTGAAGGCTGTTCCTCCTCCCAGGATGGGTTTGAGCACAAGCAATGTCTTCAAAATCCACAAAAAAGTTGTACCAGCAGAGCTTAAAGTCTAAACCAACTTTTCCCAGGTTGTTCCTAGGACAGCATCTTAACTGTGTAGTTTCCAGCTGTGCTTTTGTCTTGAAATAAGGAAATAGCAAGACTTGCCTGGGGATACAGAAAGCAAGAACACTCTTATTTTTGCTCCTGTGAAAGTTCAGGGAGGATTGAGGTATCCTAAAAGCTGGAACAGAGGAAAAGGTCAGTGAAGAACATGCCTGCAGCGTGACAGCTGAAGATGTGTGCAATGAATTTCATTTCAATACATTGGTTTTTAGCTGGTCTTGCATAGAAAAGATACATGCATCAAATGTGCCTGGTTACTGACTCTGAGGAAAAAAACACACTGCACTTGGTGTCTCTGCCCAAGTTAACTCTTAGAAAAGAGGATGTGTGATGAAATTTCTGTGGTGTGAGGGGCTAGAAATACCATCTAGGTGATGGCAAGATGCAGTACATGGAGGGAGTGACAGGCAGTTTTAACCCAGATACCTGCAGACAGATTGCTGACTGCTTGCAGTGCCCATGGCAGGAGCTGAAATGACAGACATGGGGTTTTTTACTATCATGGGGGGAAATTACAATCATGGGGGGAAGCTGACATTCCAGTATGCTGCCATTTTCATTACAGCCTTTGTCAAAAAGATGGATACAGGTTCTATGTACTGTTCTTGGTATTAAAATAAGAAAGAAATCTTTTTTTTTTTCTTTTTTTTTTTTTTTTTTTTTTTAATCTTCTGTTCTCATCTTAGCAGGAGGTCTCAGAGTGAGCCATCAGTCAGGTGGCAGTGCTGATAGATCTTCATTTTCACTGCGTGCTTTCCCTCACTTTTGTGACAAAGATTGCTAGACTAGAAAAGAGTGTGCCATTAATTCATTCCACTGTCAGTATTGGGACTAAAATGGAAGGGGGGAAATGGCACAAGATGTGCCTTTCCAATGAGCAAAGATAGCAGCATGAAAGAGTGAAATGACTGGAAAGGAAGCAAAGTTTTGGCTGGAAGGTAAAATCCAAGCTATCCTACCATGCTGTGTTACCTGTAGCTCTGCCATTTGGGTCCATCTCCTCAAATCTTGGCTCTCTGGTCCTTGTACCATGTCCAGCACGGTGGGGCACCAACCCAGGCTGTGCCCAAATATGAAAATGTGCTGAAAATAGATCCTGGGTAATACATCTGAGCAGATTTGCCAGTGTCTCCATGGGTCTGGAGGACCTAGTGTGGCTGTAAAATGCCTCATGGCAGGGTTTGAAGAATGTATGAGTTCAGATCATGTCCTTCCCTCCCTCACTCCACCAGAAACTTCCTCTGTTGATTTTAGCAAGATTATCTGGGTTTCCCTGTCTTCCACGACATCATTAGGCAAGAAAGCACAGCCTGGAAGTGCAGCACAGCACAAGAAGCATTTCATCCTTCAGCTCTAGTGGAGTGTTGCACCAAAGGCATGGGCAGGAAAGAGACAAAAGCTTAATTACAGTGTCTTCAGCAAATGTGACATTCCTCTGCCTTCAGGCTCCTCCAGAAAGGTCAGGTGCATGTTCAGCAGGACTGGCTGTTGGCAGGGGCTGGGGTAGGGCTCAGGCAGAGCAGGACACATCAGCTGGTGTCAGCACTCCCTCTCCCTGTGAAATCTGCAGCAAAGGGTCTCTGATTTATAAAATGTCATTCTGCTCTTACCAGCCTGTCACTTTCCCTTCCTGATGGTACCCTGCTCTTCTCTCACGGGTCACTTCTCCCCAGTCATTCCTCTAAATGCATTAAATACTGATTCTAATCCATAAGGGGGCTGTAAACTTTCAAAAATGAGTTTTTTAAGGCTCATATCAAAAGACGTGATCAAAATCTTGGGTCTCCCTGCTGAGGTCAAGGAAGAGTTAAGGTATAGACTCTGACACCACAAACAGTGAAAGACTCACTTCCCTCTGAAGGTCTTACAGCCCATTTTATCAGCCACACTCCAGTATCCATGTCTCTCTCCTGCTGCATTTATAAAGAGTAATGAGGGAATAATGCTGCTGTCTAATAATCAAATAATCATTATCCTGTATTTGGAAGGAAAAAAAACAGCCTTTGTAATGATGAGTAATGCCATTGCAATATTCAGTGTCTGAGCTAGAGATAAGCATGGCTGAGAAATAAACTACAGCATCGGCTCCAAATTCAGCCTTCATGTTCTTCAGGAGCTTTAGACCTGGAGATGAAAAGACCTCCAGCTCTGGGCACAGTGGCTGTTGATCTTGCTTCCCTCCTGCTTTCTGGTTTTTGCTGCCTCCTTTCACCAAGCCCACTGAATTCAGTGAGAAAACACTAGGAAAACCGAGTAAGACTTTCTTTTGATTTGCTCATCTGGACATCTCCCTAGCTATCTGTGGAATCGTGAATAATGGCAGTTTATGGCTTGTGTTGCCATCTGCAGCTCCAGGAAGGGGCACTCCCTATGCACCTTAAACTGCACCATTGCCCACCCTGTCTCTGCCCACACCAGCCCCAGCCTTGCCCCACTGGCATCTGAGGAGCTGCTGGGTGGGGGCCATTCCAGCAGAATCACCAGTGTCCTTAACACACTTCCTTTTCTGGATCACGGGAAACTGCCTCAGGAGCTGGAGCCACATCCAGAGCTGCAAATGGGCAATGTGCTCTCTAACCCAGATACTCTGTGCAAAAGCTGAGATGACTGGCTCAAGTTTGGACATCTGTCATGCCCATCTTCCCCTTGCCGCTCCATTTCCCTGCACTGCAGGAGGACCAGGGGTACACAGAATGAAGGGACTTTTTGACAAAGGTTGCAGAGCCAAAGTTTTGATTTTTTTTTTCTTCAAAAGATAGGTAGGCCAGCTCAGAAACAGGTAAAGGCAGTGGAAAGTATGTGTATTTTCCTATTTCTAGTTGCCTTAATGTCAAAACCCAGCTCACAAAACCAGCCAGCAGACACCTTTCTCATTTGTAGATCCTTCCTCTGAAGGTAAATCTCTATATCCTCCTGGGTATGTCTGTGTCCTTCCTTCCAAGCCTCTGCCTTTTTGTGTTTTGGATCTTTACCCACTGGACTCCAGTTCTGAAGTCAATAAATTTCTTCCTACCAGTGGCCTTCAAGTCAGCCCCCAGGATGGTACATTCTCAGGGGAGCAAGCTGGAGATTAATTCTTTGTTTTAATGGATGTAAACCCCGGCAAATTTCTAAACTTTGCTTTTTTAAAACACACAGGCTGATAAGAAAGGTTCTTAATGGAGACATACCCGTGTGCCTTGCTTACATAAAATCACCCATTATGATCCATTAGTATGTTACCAGAGTGAGGACTGAAGATCTTGATCTTCTGTCACTTCTCATTCCCAGGCTGACCTATGGGCTCCTCTAGAGATAATTTTGTAAGCATACATGACAGATTGCTGAGGATGTGTATTCCTTGCTGAAATCAGTCCATCCGGGAAGCAATCCCGAGCACAGAGCAGGGGAAGGCTGGCAGGTTATGCTGCTGAAAGCCTTGTGGGATTTCTCCAGGCTCAATACACTTTGTCATGTAATTGGTATGCTAATAGTGGATCTGTTATAAAGAAATGGGCTTAAACATTTTCAGGCACAATTTCTGTATGTAAATCTTTGCCAGCAACTATCACATGTAAATGAAGAGTTTTGCTAATGATGGAATAAAATAAACGATCCTGTTTATTCCTTTCATTCTGTTCATTATAATGTTTTGGCCTCAAAATCCAATTACAGATAGTTTGACTGTGTGCTAAGTTTTGCTTCCAGCCTCTTTTGTAGGTCCATTCTCGAACCATATTTCAGCACTCTGCTGACAATGCTGCAGTTTCTTCTGGACCACGAATTTATAGGCAAGGAAACAAATGGCTCTTGCAGACAGTGCGAGCAGAAGAGTAAGCAAATCAAAAAAGCAGATGGTAAGTGAAGCACTTAGTGTAATTCAGGTTCTTAAAGAGAATAAGTTCACTGCATTGAGCAATTCCAGTATCTTATGAGAGGCATCTATCCTGAGCAGAATGTGGGCAGTGCACGGTAATGACACCTGATTGAAATTCAGAGAGAAACAGCAATGCAGGCTGTTACAGCAAAAGCTGGGAATCACTGGAGACTGAGCACAGGTTAGTTTGATGACTAACAACCCAGCTGAAAGAAGCCGAGTGTGTTTGGATTCCTTCTTCCATAAATCAAAAGTCCATATCCAAGGCTACTTTTTCCCCATTAAATGAGGAGGAAGGCAAGAAGTGAAGATCCCCCAGGAAATCTTGCATCTACATTTTCCTGTGCAGGGACTCTCAGCTTCTTCAGCCACAGGCTTAGTTAGGGCAGGTGCAGGGATGAAATAGCAAAGCACTGGTACAACTGAAGAGCAGAGGTCATGCTTGCTGTTTCTCCAGAGCATCCAAGTCATCTGTTTATTCCAACCTCTTTGCTGGTCCAAGCACTCCTGCAATTAACCCTGCTCCTCCTAAACAGTTCTGTGCTTTAGTAGCCAGAGAGTGAGATGGCAAATGTGAGCTACCAAATATTCCCTGCAAAAAACCCCATCCTCTCTCCTCCCCATCTGTGCTGAAGAAAGACAGGAGAGAGGCAGTAGTGAAATACAGGTGTTAGTAGGAAAACAAAAGCGTTAATTGTAGAGAAAGAAGAGAAGGGATGGGGAAATGCACATGGTGGAAAATGTGGAGGAGGATGTGAACAGCTTCCAGCCTCAGCGTGTCCCAGGCATCAACACTTGCAATCAGCACATTTCTGTGCATTACAGAATCTTCTTTGAGTCACTGGAGGTATTCCAGCACTCTGCTCATTATCATTTTCCTTCCTGAACTGGATGTGGCTGGATTCTGAAATAAGGGAGCCTGGTTTCTCAGCACAGGGTGGTGAATGCCAACAGGTAGAGGTGGGCAGGAATCTCTCACTGTTTCTCATGTAGGATGTGCACAGTCAAGGATGGGGAGTCTCTGCTGGAGCCTACTCATCTTTCCAGCTCCATGGCAGCTTGTGGCTCTTCCTGCACCATCCACCCCCGGCCAGGCACGGCCCCAGTGCCTTTAGGAGGTCCTGTGAGGGTGATCTGCCCTTGCAATGCCTGCTAAAGAAGAATTTTTATCCAGCCAGAAGAGTAAGAGGTGGGACAGCTACAGCTCTTTTACTCTTTTAATGAAAAAGGATCCACATCCTGCTGCCACTGAGGTCACCCACAAAATAAGGCTTGTCAGGAAGGAAGCCATGTGGTATGATGTTTGAACCAGACTCACTTCACTTTAAACAAGGTTGATGCCAGTTTTTTCTGCCTTTCTTTAAGGCAGTGAGGGGAAAATTGAAGTTTTCCTATCCAGAGAGACTTGATGAAGCAAAAGATCTGTAAATTAGAGGGATAGAAGAGTTTCTCCCTCTTTCTAGTCCCATTTCAGCTCTGGCAATACTGCACAAAAGCTCAGCAGCAGTTTTGGCAGTCAGAATCATTGCCCTTATTGCTGGGCTGCTCAGGACATCCCTTTTTCCTGCTTAACTTGTCTGCAGCTCAGGCCTCTCAGAGGTTATTGATTTTTTTTTTTTCTCCCCATTCTCTTCTTTCTCAAGTTCTCCCAAGGCAGATGATTTAAACATTGTTTTTAAAAGTTTATGGCGAGACAATTTAAAAATGTCGTTGAAGGCTCTGATCTCTTGGCAGGGATGGGAGAACTTGCTTATGGCTTCTGCAGAGAAAAAGATATTGGTGTGTTAATCCCCTGAATGACTTCTTTCACCACAGCAGTTGTTACTCCACAACGACCACCCTGAATGCAAAGCATTGCTCTTCACTGGTGTGGGCAAAGCCTGGAGTCCTCAGGGGTCTGAGGGAAAGCTGTAGGATATGGAGCAATATTAAAGCTATTCTGTTGTTATTACTTAGCCAGTTCCTGTGCAGCTACATTTTCCCTGAGCATTTTAGCAGCAAATTCATCAAGTTTAGAGGATCTCAAGGGGTCCCAATGGTTTGGCTGTGTAAGCAGTGGTGGAGAAAATGCTCAAGAGCCAGGTTAGGTCCCACTGAAGCAAACCCTATTGAGACACATCCACAGGCTTCTCCATCCATCCTGAAGTTCTTTCTAAAATACGAGTCTGTCCACTGTGCTGACCCTGTACACATATGTCTATTAATAAAAAATTAGGTCTTCAGCATATCCATATCATACATGTCCACCCAGGGTATCCAACCATGACAGAAATTTCAGAGGTGACCACCAAGGTGTTTTACAGTAGTTTATTCCAGCTCAAGTTGAGCCATACCTGGCCGTGGCTCCATCCTGACAGAAGAGAAATAGAGTACTGCTTTCAAATATCTTCAAAGTATCGAAATATTGCAGGATTTAATGTTCAGTAGATGAAATTACCCTTTCAAGTGACCTCAAATGTAATAAAGAACCAAGACTAGTCAGTGCAATGGTTTTACTGCAGAAAATTACAAAATGATGTACTGTAGCAGCATAAACTTGTAATAAATTACCTTGAGTAATGAACCATGAAAAATACCAAAGGCATGTAAACTGTGTACTTCTGAGGGAGGATGGCTGTGGTGGGTAAAACACATACATAGATCCCATAAGAAAATTGTAGGTGTGATTTAGTGGATTTGTTATTTCCTGCTTAGACTTGATCATGCTGAGTTGAGCACAGTGATGATGTCTGTGGCAAAATTCTTCTGAGTGTAGAGTTGTTGTTATAAATTAATGGAAATGAGCTGGCAGTGTCAAAAAGTGTGAGAACCATAAAGGGAGATGTTGTTTTGGTTCATGTTTTCTGTATCCCCTTCATTTTGGGGTTTTGTTCTAGTTCAGTCATTTAGAACACGTTTCCTTTTCCGAAGTCCTGCTATTTCTCTAGAAAATATATTAGGGCTAGCTCCTCAATTGATAAAAATATGGAGAGTTCCATCACTTCAGCAGAGTTACACTGATTTACATCACAGCTAGGAGATTCTTGGTGAGATCTCCTTGGTGAGAAGCAGTGTAACTGCTTCATATTAGCTGGTACAAGGGAGGATAAAATGCACAGTGACTTTAACTTCCCTGTGAATCACCGATTTCAGGCAGTGGAGCTTCTCACCGAGAGACACATTCTGCTTTAGGAGTACATTCAGTCATTTTTTTAGGGCTCTCGTTGGCCAGGTCAGACTATCCCTTGTATGAGGGGATTTAATCCCTCCTCAAAAGGCCAGGCAATGGTACAGCTGCCATAATGCTGCAGCTGAGGGATTCTGCTGGGTTGATGTGCACAAGCACACTCATAGCCTGACTCAACTACACAAGTGTCAGAGTTAAAGCCAAACAGGCTGTGATAGAGGGAAGAGAGTGTAAGGATAACATCCTTATTTTTGCCTTAAGTACAGCTCCATGGTGGAGAAAGTTCATTGCTGAGCAGAGAGGGTGGAGAGCTGAAAAAAGAGATGTTCTCACCAGCCAGTGTGTTCTGATTGTGCATGAGGGCAGAGTGAGCACCTCTGTGCAGCCTGGGCCCTTGGGTTTGGGGGCTTGCTCCTCACCTCCAGCTGTGCCCTACAAGCACTGAACTCAGACTGACCCCTTTGTAATTAAGGGAAGTTCTCTGCACACACGGGAGCAGCTGAGCAATGGGAGTCTGGTGTCTGGTTTGGAAAGGTCTGCAGGTCACCTGCTCTCCATGCCACCACTCACCACAGAGAACAGTGCTCTGAACCTGGAGCTGTGTGAGAGCCCAGCTGCAACGTGAAGTGAAGCCCTGGTCAGAGTCCTGGGTGCAGGCAAGAACACACAGAAAACACACTGAGAGGCTGCAGAGGAGTTATTTACTTTCCCATGCCATGGCTGTGTACTTTTGGTGTAAAGGATGGGAGTTCAGCCATGCTGGGTGTGCATATGTAAAGTGCCCATATGACTCCTGCTCTCACCATCACCCGCTGGGAAAGTGCCAGTGAGTATTTTTGTAGTGCTCATAGGGCTGACAGCCACCCCTCAGCCCTTTCAGAGGATGTGCAGTAGTACTCAGAGGGCTGGCTCTTGAATTAGTTAGCTGAAATGAGAATAATTTTGAATGCAAACATCTTGTAATTGATACATTGTTTCTATTTGTAAACGATGAAGAAACAGTTCTGAACTAACATATCAAATGTGAGTTATCTCACAGCTGGATGGATTTGATCCAGCCTGTTGGTGAGACTAAGTCCAGCATCGAGTCCAGCATTTAAATTGCTATTAAATATTTGTACAGCAACTAGAAGTCATGGTTGACAGCAAATTGCTATCATGTGAGTGCCATGTATCTGCAGGAAAATCTCCAGCTGGAAGAAAGATATGATGGAAGCAGACAAGGCAAACAAAGGATGTGCTGTTGGGGCAGATGGCAACAGAGGGAGGGAGTTATTTGCCCAAGGTGACAGAGGATGGCTGGGGCAGAGCTGGGAATTGGAATCAGACCTTAAGGACAGCAAGGGTGTTCAACTAAGCAAAGCTTGGCCTAAAGTAAGTCTGGTTTTTTTTGGTCAATCACTCAAAACTATTTCAATGAATGTGGTAAATTAACAGTTAACTAAGCTTGGGACAATTTATGAGTGGATGTGGAAAATTCTGTGCTCATTGTAGTCTCTGAGTTAAGGTGGGTTTCTTTCTCTTAGACATCTTCTCCATCCATCACAAATTCCTGGATTAAATCTGTGAAGTGCTGGTTGCATTTGAGAGGCCTTGGTACATGAGAACCTGAGCTGAGTGACAGTGGTGGTGCCTCAGGGCCTCCAGATGTGTGAACTGGAGAATCTTCTGAGTCCTGAGCATGGGCTGTCTGAGCTTCCATTTTAGATATCTTTGATTTCAGTTTAGGGCTGGTTGCTAACAGTAAATCTAACTTAAATGGATATAAATTCCCATTTTTCCAATTATAAATCACTGAAATAATAAAGAAAGCTGAAACCCATCAAGATTTCATCTCCTTTGAGAACCAGGCAAAAGAATGTAGAATTTATTTCCATTTTTACTTACTGTGAAACAATTACTGTGAGTGGCCTAGAACAGACAGCAAAGTTTCAGGCTTGCTTTATCTTTGAGCTTTGCCTCACATCTCTGAGGATGAAATATGGGAGCAGAAATTGGGATATGGACTAGGTACATCACTGCTGCCTGCTTCCCACAGAACTATGAAAAGTATTCTTGCTGAATTCTCTAATCCCCACAGCACATGATGAATTACTGGCATTTATCTATCTGGCCATAACAGCCTCAGAGCTCACAAATCATATGTTCATGCCACTGCCTTTTGTAAACATATATTTTAAATACGCATTGATTGGGTATGCACTGTTATTATTCATTAAAATATTCTCATCTCTTAACACTTAATAACAATAATAAAGATTAATGCCAAGCTCCAATATGGAGAAAGGCTGCATGACTATGTATTTATTTTGTAAGTTTAATTAAGGCTGTTTGTTACAATAAAAATTAATGTTATTGTCTTTCAAGTGCAGCAGAGCCAATATGAAATAACTGGATTTCACACTGCAGCTATTTGAAATGGCACTGGGCTGGAATCAGTCAAAGGAGATTATACTGTGGATGTGTTTGTGTTTATATCTTTTTAAACTGATGAATGATAAGAGAACAAAATTCCTGCAGTTTCTGTTTGGTGGGGGTACACGGGTGGTCTGAACCACTTTGTTTCATTTGTCACTGTGTGAGTGCCACACTGGGTGACCTCTGATAAACCACTTACCCTCCTCAGACCTTGTTTACCCTTCAGGAACTTGTTGGATTGGAACCAAAATTAAGGGAGGTCTTTTAAACCGTAAATGAAAGGAGTGAAATTATATTGTGAGCAGCCCTTGAGGTTATTTGAAGCAGGAACCTGCTCTTATGATGGGCTGCAAACTGCCAGGTGATGAATCAGTGCATTTCCCTTTCCTCTGGGGATACCATGGCAGAGAAGGATGTCAGATCCCATGTGAGGGATGGACACAGAGGTGTCTGCAGGGGATCCAGTCCTCCCCTGCAAATCCAGACAAAAGCACCTGCTGGGCTTGACCAATGTGTTCAAGGAGAAGGAAATGCTTCTGCCTCTGGGAGTTATTTCCTATTCAAAATTACTTCTTAATGCTGGTCCCAGGCACTGGGTCTTCTAATGATTCCCCAAAACACTGGCATGACCTGGAAGGGACGTTGTCCTGTGTCTGTGGTCTCCTGCCACTGCCAAGCCACCACCTGGTTTCAGACAGCCCTGGCACCCTCTTCCCCTTGTCCACCCTCAGCAGGATTCCAGCCAGGGCCAGCCAGTGAGGGCTGTCATGCAGGAGCTCCCAGCTCCTCATCCCCCATGAGATTTTGAAAGAGATGGCCTCTGCTCCTGAAGCTTCATATCCAAAAATGAATAAACCCCTTCATATTTTCCATATGTCTCTGGAGCTGAAGTGTCTGGCCTGTGCCATTGCAAGAAGCAGATGGCACATCCTGTTACTGCGAATAGGTTTCAAAGTAAGACGTATTTGAGCTGCTTTATTTGAATCAATAACTCAAATATACTTTGGATTTGCCATCTTGATAGGCTCGCTTGAAATTGGTGTAAGTATATTAGGTTGCAAGGAAACAAGGACGGTCACAATAAGGTAGAACAGCAGACACAGCCTGACATGAATTTTCCTTTTTTTTTTTTTTTTTTTTTTTTTTTTTTTTTTTTTTTTTTTTTTTTTTTTTTTTTTTTTTTTAGGTACTGTAAAGAACAGCAGACACAGCCTGACACTTTTCTCTTCCTTTTTTCTCTTTTTTTTTAGGTATTGTGCAATGCAGTGTCTGTGTCTCCTGCTCCTTAAACTCCCATCAGTGCTCACAGACCCGCTCCTTCCCAACCTCTTCAGACCCTGAATGCAAATTCGCAGCTGCCCCACCAGAGTAAGGTAGGAGGTTTGAAAATATTCATTGGGCTGAACTGTTTTCTATATGCCACGTTTTTCCCCATGGCAAAAATACCTGCTATCAGGACTAAATCAGCAGGTCTGGCTTTATCCAGCAGAGGGCAAAGCCACCCGCAGACCCTCCCCGGGTCCCCACCGCTTCTTCCCTCCAAAGAAAAATCACGGAATAACTCAGCTTGGAAAAGACCTGTAGGATCAGCGAGTCCAGCCCTTCGTAAAGCATCCCCAGAGTCCGAGGATGGCACATGAAAAATGCAGTTTGGAAAACGGGCTCCTCTCCTGGCTGTGTCCCTGAGCGTGGGGTGGGAAGTGCCCTCGGTAACCAGGCAGGGTGTTTTCATCATCTGTCATTTATTAGCCTTTTCTCTTTGTGCTGCTTTAAAAGGGTGAGATGAAGGACCCTTTCTGCCGCGATGGCAGGAAACCGAGACAGCTTTTGCTGGAAGGAGCTGTGAGGAGAGCAGGTAAAGGGGGAAGCACAAGGAGAGCCAAGGGTGCACCCAAGGAGGAGCTGTGTGTTTCAGCCCTCCTGAAACCTGCCATCCTAAAATACCCTTTTTTATTGCTTATTCCCTTATCCCAGTCACTATTATATGGTTGAATATATATATGTGTGTGTGTATATATATTGCATATTGCATTCACCGTGTCTGCTCACTGAAAAGGGGTTTCAGGGTGAAACTTTCTAAAGCCAGGCTGACCCACTGCTGCCACTGGGATCCACAGGAACAAAGGATGTCCTGCTCACCATAAAAGTGTAGATTTGTCTCCCATCCATCTGCATTATTAGCATTTGGACAGGCACATGGTGTGATTCTTGAGGTTGCTCAGTGCAGGGCCAGGAGCTTGACTTTGTAATCCTTGTGGGTCCCTTCCAGCTCAGGAGATTCTGTGGATTCTGTGCCAGCTCTGGCTGTGACCAAGAGCATTAGAGAGTGTTCCAGCAAATTGTGCTGGGAGGGTGCTGAGTAATTAGCTGACAAAAGTCCTTGTTCCAATCCTAAATTTTCAGAGATCACCTCACTCTGCTCAGCAGTGGATTATGATCCTTTCTACAGCCCCTTGCAGAAAGTGTTGCTAAAAGTTATTCCTTCCTCAAGTCTGTTGAGTTCTTGGCTCAAAAAATGAGATCGTTTTTATCTGTGTTTTATAAAGTTATGATCATATTCTAATCAAAACACTAATCCCAAGGTATTTCCAGACGCCTTGCCAATAACTAACAGAGACAGTAAATATGATTTGATACCTCAGAGCTCCTCCGAGTCTGATTCTCATTGAGATGAAAGCCTTCAGGCAAGTGAGAATTTGGCTCCTACACTGCTGATGAAAACCTAATCAGATATAGGGGTGGGATTCCCAGCAGTTCCCAGAAGATCCTTGCCTGGCTCTGAAGAGAACATTTAGGGTTTCGTTTCTGGCAGTTGTCTTTTGGAAAAATAAATCCTGACATTTTAATGTGGGCCCTTCCTACAAAAGGAGTTTTTAGAAAGCAGAGAGAGATCTGCAAAGCCACACACAAAAAGAGGAGAAAGGGGGAAAATCAGATGGAGGAAACATCTGCTAAAGTTTTCCTGCTATTTCAGGAATGTTTGCATAACTCAAGCATTCCCTACCTCCTTTTGTATCACAGACAACATCTTTGCTGAAAGATTATCTCCTGTCCCACACTCTGTCACACAACCTCTCTCCCTGCTTGCATTTGCTTACACAGAAAAGCAATATTGGGAATGTACTTAATGCATCTGAGTTTTGTTTTAATGGAGCAGCTGGGGACAAGAAGGGCACTGCAGCTTGATCATCTCCAGCCCCAACTGGAGACCCTCCATCTCCTCCTGCAGCTGTTAAAGCCCATGGAGTTATGTTGGATTCCATAACCTGAGACTAAAGTCCACTGTAGAGCAAACATCCCAAACCTGAGGCAGCCTCGTGTTTCTTGTTATACAGTTAATGCAAAAGGCTGGTCTCGTTAAAATTTTAGTAGCAATTGGGTTTAGATCTGTGCATAAAAAGTGCTGAATCCTGATCTAGTTATTGAATTTGCTCAGACCTTGCTGAAACTGGAATGCACAGGGCACATTACGCTGAGGATAAAAGGTAAAAACTCCCTTGGCTTGTCCTGGTGCCATCATAAATGAATCATCACTTAGCTATTAAGAGCCATGCTTGATCATGCAATTTAGAGCACACCAAAAAGAAGCACTGGCTGATTCATGTCGCAGTATCAGAGCACAGCACATTTCCCTGTGAAATGTCTGTGAGGTTGGGCAGTCAGATGCACTTCAGCTGCAAAGCTGGAAGAGTGTTCCTGATGGATATATCCACCTATCTCCAGGCAGACTGAAAATGCCTTCTGTCCAACCAGAGGGGAGAAAAAAAAAGTTAAGGAAAGCTTTAGTTGTACAGTTTGGGGTAGGCTGTCCCTCTGGGTGATCTGGTACCTGTCCTCATCTCCAGCTCTGACTCCTTCACTGCTCCTGTCACCTGCAGTGTGGACACCTGCCCACAGGAATATGGACAGAAACACCAAATTGTCTCAGTTGTAAGAGCAGCTTTTTGAAACAGCTCCCCCAGCTGGGTTTTACACAGTAACATGGGGTCTTGGTCCTGATCCTAATCCTCTAAGGGTTTTCCCCTCCTCCATGCCTGTACAAGAGACATAACAAAATCCACCCTGCAAGGAAATTATTTTTTTCCTTGTTCAATCAAAAACATATGATATTAACCTTGGGAGAAAAATGCATCAAGTTTTATGTTTGCTCCTGCAGTAACATTAGGAATTGATTTCAGGACAGACTACAGCAGTACTAGTCAGTACTTTAGCAGGACTGAAAAATAGGTATCGAGTTCCTAGTATAAGAACCATTGCCTAGATACCATAAGAGCAGGAAATATGGGAAAACCCTAAATTGACAGTGATTATGTATGTAAAGGAGAGCATGTAATTTAGTGTGGGAATGGCTGGGCTTAACACCTGCATTTAGTCCTTAAGTTCAGCAAACTAATTTCCAGGAGCCTAAATTAATACACTGTGTGGTGTTTTCTCCTCATTACAGAGACTTTAGTCCTTGTTTCCATCATCTTTACATGCCAAGTAAGGCACTTCTCTCCCTTGGGACCAAGGGCTGAGTAGCCATTTCATGTGTAAAGCCCTTTCCAAATGCTATTTTTCCTCTCCCCCTCCTCCCCTCATTTCCAGAGGGGAGCAGTGGGATGAAGGTCTCATCCAGAGCTGCTCTTCTGATCATGGGCAGTACAGAGGCTGTGGGCATCAGGCTGTCTGGAAGCATGCCAAACATTCTTCTAATATATATATATATTAAAAAAAAAAATGAATGCAGACTAATGCCTCCCTTAACTCCCACATGTTTCAAACACCAGACAACAGTGTCTGCTAGTGGTTGTAAGCCTCTTTCTAGCACAAACACTGCTCAAACCTTCCATCATTCCATTTTTTCCCAGCTGTGATATTACCTGTGTGCTCTCTTCATGCAGATGTGAGATACCTGGCAGATCTCTGCTCACACAGTTGCCTTCCTGCCTCATGTGTGACCTTTGGGCACTGGTTCCTGTCCCAGCTCCATAAGGAGCTAAATGCTCTTATATCTCTCCTGAAGCAGGGTAGTTTGCCATGTCACCAGTTTCAAGGAAGCTTTCCAAGTGGTAGCACAATGTGAACGACAAAAAAACCCTGCAATGTGGGATCAGCCACTTTTGATGTACTTATGCCAAGCATAATGCTGAGCATAATGTAAAACAGAGTAACAACTCTTAGTTTCTTTTACATGCATATGTATGAATGTATCAGTGCACATGACTTCATATTTCTCTTTATAAAGTAAGTTCTGACAACATGAATGGAATAAAAGCAGTAATTCACTGGCTGAATTCTAAGTTTTGGGTAAACAACAGGGATCTGCTGAAGGCAAAAAGAACTTGCAAAGTTTTCTCCTCTGTATATGTCTCTGACTGCACTCCTCTGGAAATGACAGTGTGTGCTAGATATGAAAAGCAATTAACGAGCATAAAATAATTCAAACCTTTCATCTAGGAAACATTTTGCTGTATTTATTTTCTCCTATAATCTTTAAGAAGCTGGGTTCTGCTTTCTGTCAGGAGCAAATTAGCGACCTCCATTTCTTCTTCCCTGCCTGAGGAAGAAGGTTTGTGTCAGTAACAGATCAGAGACTGAGCAGAGGTTTCGGATCAATTTGCAGCTGATGTTTGTTTGCATTGTTTCAGAGTTCGGTCATTTTATTAGATATCCTTCAGCTATCACATGAAATATCCTCTGGAGCCCAGGGGAGAGCTTACAGCTTGCCTCTGCAGGGGCTCTGTTCTCCTTGAGAAAGAAAAACCCTTTAGCAAAGAGCTGAGTGACTGTGCAGTGCCTGCCCACGTGTCCTCCTCCAGCTCTTGGCCACTGATCCCAGTAAGCTGTGTGCTTATCGACTGCTTTGAAAGATGCAAAGCACAAAACAGGTTGGATCTTTAGTTTAGTGCACTTAGGATTTTTTACTGCATTGCCCTGAAACTGAGATGAAGGTTTTCAAAAGAAATTGGAAAAATTCATGGCCTCGCTTATATTTCATGAATTATGCCTCAGGAACTGATTTATTGCACCAAAACTTTACCAAACACCAGTTTGGAGAGATGCAGCAGACTCTCTGGAGGCTGAAAATTCCACACCCCTGGAATTGTTCAAGGTCAGACTGGATGAGATGAGGCCCTGTGCAACCTGACCTAGTGCAAACTAGGTGATTTTTAAGATGCTTTCCAACCCAGGATTTTCTATGATTCCATAATTCTGAGGATGGAGTCTGGACAGGCCAGAAATATGGGAAAAGGAGAAGCTGAGGGATGCAGGCCTGGCACAGACCCAGTGTGGCACTGCCCTTCAGAATGGGGGCACAACAAGCCCCTTTGCTGGTACCACAGGAACCCAGGGCTGGGGGACTCATTTGGTGAAGAGATTTGGTGCCAGCAAAGCTGCTGAAGAGCTCATGTCACACTCTGTCACCAGGCAGAGAAACAGAAAGGTGTTTGGGCATGCAGGAGAGGCAACAGATCGAGAGATGATTGTGTTACATCAGCTGTGACAGCTGCAAATTCTGCTAATTGCTATCGATTGTCAGGAAATTTTATTAGATCAGCGTGTCGGCTCAAGTTTAGCCATAAAAATGTGTATTTCAGCTAAGATAATAATCAATGGTAGCCTTTAAATGCTACAAACAGTTTTCTGACTGAGCAGATTGAATGCTGTGCTACTGAAGTTGCTAATTTAACACATTGCCTGGCAGGCATAAATCATTGCCTGCATGAACACAAACTTCTCAGTCCTTCAGCTAAAGGCAGTATTTTTTTTTTTTGAGGCATATTTGGACACTTTATATTGATCATTAATAATGTAGAAAACTAAATAGCAATTAAAGACAGAAAAATGTATGTTCTGGTTTGTGGGACTGCTGAGTAACTGCAGTCCTAGTTAGAGATAACAGATGTTGTGGGTGTTCTGCCCTCAAAAAATATCCTCCCCATGGTCCTCAGGAAAATGAATGGGCCTAATTTAATTGAAGAGGTTCTTCTGGTTTTGGAAATATCATGTGGATTCATGATATTGACTTTTATTGACTCATTAGTAAATTAATCCCTTGAACCTTAAGCTTTTGGATCAATAAAATACATGCCCAGGAGTGTTTGGGGGCTTCTATGACTATTAAACTCAGTACAACGTTTGGGCTGCTTTTGTTTGTTAATGGATATCTTTGCTTTGGCTGTAAAAAAGGAACACTTTCCAGTGGGCATGGATCAGTTTTGGGGATATGGGGGAGACAAATTCCTTTGGCCACTTGCACCGCAAGTACAGCCACCATGCAGCTCAGCACATGCCATTCTGTCATCGTGGTGGGCACAGCTGAGCTTGTCTCCTCCTTCTGAACTTTGGGGTTTTCTTGTTTGCCTCTCCCATAATGTGTCTTTGCCACGTGCTTGCCTCCCTTTGCCATTTCCAGCAGCTCTCTGTTTGCCAGGCTGGCTTTTTCACAGCAGCCGTGTGACAAAGAGGTATGTTTTGCAAAGGTTAGGATGTTTTGCAAAGGTTAGGATGTGTCTTTTCTCTCTCAGCCAGGCAGCAGCAGAGGCAGCTGCTCTCTCATCCCATGTAGGTAAAACATGACAGGTCAGGTTCTCTGGTCTAACCCAGCTGCTCTCAGCCCAGCTCTGAGAGCACAGTGGTTACACTGGTTTTATGTCACCTTCTCTCAGCACTTCTCCTGGCTCAGCCTTAATCTGAGCTCTGGCAGAGCTAAGGGGGTCTTGGAGGTGCAGGGGCTGCCAGCAGCCTCAGCAAGGCTGTGGGGTGATGGCCACAGCTCCCCAGGGGAGACTGGACAAGCCGTGAGCACTCCAGGCAGCTACAGGAGCCCAAGGTGACCCTTTCTCCCTGCAGGTGTTCTTCCTAGCCTCTCATCCAGCTCAGAGACACTTTACTCCTTTTGTAGACCTTTGGTGCAGTTCAGGGGTGCTGCAGGGCTTGTACCCATTTTGGATGAGATGCAACTCCTCGGTTTGACACACCATGGTCTCAGTTAGGTTTTGGGCTGGTCTGGAGTGACGTCTTAGGCACTGGAAAGGCATTATGCTCCCTCCAAAAAACCTTCCTTGAGAGCTCCCTTCATTTCCTGGGTCTCAGCCAACCTTAGCATGTTGCAGGTGTTTTGTCTCCTGTAGGATTTTTGCTTCTAAAGGCTGGGCAATGAACTGGTTTATTCCAGCTTGGACATCAGCTTTACTCCAGAGATACCCATTTTGCTCTCCCTCATAAGACAACAGAAGAAATTACATTCTGCTTTAGCACCTGGAGTAAATAAACCACTTTTTCCATCTTTTCCAAACCCTGTGCCCAAAAAAAGGTCTGGTTACACCAGTGCCTGCTGCAGACCAATGTCCTGCAGAGCTGTAGCTAATCCAGGCTTCTAAATTTCAGGGAATTTCATGTGCTCTCAATTTTTTTCTTTTTATCACAAGCACTAAGGAAATTGGGTGGACTTAGATAAAACTATGCTGATTGCATTATTTTTTCAGTTACAAATGTTTACTGTGTGTTGGCTAGGATATAAAGTTGTATTTTTTGCTCAGTGTTTCAAAGATAATGATCAAGAGTATTTCCTGCAGGAGGATGGCTCTCCTCCTGTCTTCAAACGGGAGCAACAGTTTCAGGCTTTAATCTGCTTTATTTGGAGATCAGGGCTGAAAACTGGATTGTGCATGTCTGTTGAATGCCAAAGTAAAAGCTGTAAATCTTTGTAGTAAGCGAAAAGAACTGATCTAAAATTAGGCAGTTCCATAGGAAAGGAGTCCTGTGGTCTTGCTTGCTGTCCCAGCAGGGTCTGGGAAGGTTTGGTGCTCCTATTCGTGTGTTGTACTGGATAGAATAAAAGCAGCCTCATTAGCTCCATATGATAAATTATAGATCTAAAAATACCCATCACATTTAGATGCTGCAATGAAACTAATTTTCACTCAGGAGCAGAAAAAAGGAGAGGAATTTGCTAAGAATCCATTGGATAAGACATCTGCTGAGACTGCTGTGCTGTTTCTGCTAAACATGAAGCACAATTAGTTGCTGGTGAAAAATGCCATTTTAACCAGCCTCATACCCAGGTTTGCACCAGGGCCTGTTCATGATCACAGAGCTGCTCAGACCTGGGGGTATCACAGGGAATTCTTGATTTCTGCTCAGTTTTGCACTCTTGTCTTTTCAGGACAAGGACTACAAATTCCAAGGTGACTGTTGACATATTCAGTGCCTTACTGTTGATATTTCTGGTCATGCACCATATTTGATGGACCTAAAGCACTTCCAGATACATTCAATTGAATGTGCTTTTGCTCCCAGTGACCTTTAGAGATTGACAATTGCTGTCATACTTTGCATGGGAGTTACATTCCTGAGAGAGGGGGTAAGGAACAGGGAGCTGTGTGGTGTTGGATACCAAGGATGGTGTTGGTGCCAAGGATGCCATGACAAAACTCAAGAAGGAAGGCTGGGTGGCCACAGTGAGGACATGGAGCCACAGTGTGAGATAAGAACTAAACAGCTCCTGGATTGTGAAAAACCTGCTGAGTCAAACTTCCACCCAGCAGCTTGGTAGGCATTCCCAAAACAATCTCTTGGACTGAAAAGGGCTGAGGATCTGCAGGCGCTTGGAGGATGGAAGTTTCCATTAGCTGTGACAGGTACACCAACAACAAGCTGAAGAATCTCCAAGGTCACACAAAGCCAGTGAGATCCTACATCTCATTCAGGAGGCACATTTCACACCACTGCCTGTTGCTTAGAGCCCTGGTGGGTGCTTCAGCCATTTCCTGCCGTCAGTAGAGGTTTGTTTCTGCAGACCCAAATATTGACATGGGATTGGCTTTGGCTGGAACTATCCATCGCTTTTCTTGTATTTATTCTTATTAAGAAATGTGTCAGCTATCACACCACGTTCCCAGTCTAACCCTTCAGGCCCAACAGCCATAGTTCCTTAGTGTTATTGACTGTACAGGTTATTTTTTGTCCTCAGTGTTATTGACTGTACAGGTTATTTTTAGTCCATGTGCCTCCTACAAGTGAATGGTTTTGATCTCTCTCTCAGTGCATATCCTTTGCTTCAGCCCCATGCCCCATGCTTAGTGTAAGGCATAAATCAGCAAAATGAATTAAGGATTCTTTGAGAGCTCTAACACTTCCAAGCCTTTCGATGCCTTTATTTAAACAATCAAGGATGTGAAATGCTTTTCAAACCCTCTGAAGCAAGGTGGTGTGTGCATTGTTTATGTGGGTGATGGCAGGTTGCTGCCCTTACAGTTTTACTCAGTCTTCAGGCATTTACTGCAGGCCAGAAGCTGTAATGACAAGGAAAGAAATTTACTCTGTTGCAGACGGAGCTATTAAAAGAAAATTCTTGTCAATGTAATTCTTATCTCATGACAGGATTGCTGAATTACTGCATATTACAGGAAAGGGAATTGCAAATGTCTTGGCTCTTCTTCCCATTAGAGCTATTGTTTTATTACAATTGTCACAAGTACACACACACCTTTTTATAAAATCTTTTTAAATATGAAATCATCCTGCATTAGGTACTGAACATAAGATAATGTTATCAAAATTAAAGAGCAGATTGCTCAGACGGGTTGGCAGAGTGAGTAATTCCTTTCTTTGGCTGTGTAAGTGCGTGCCCCAGACAGAAGCAAGAGTGGGGCACTGAGGAATAACACCTCCATTCCTCTGGGACACCAGAGAGGCAATCCTTCCTAGGAGAGTCAAATAGTCCCTTGCACTGGCCCCTCTCCTCATGCCATTCCCATGTCACCAGGGTGCAAATCCATGAGCACAGAGCTGGCTGACGTGGGGCTCTGCAGGTCAGTCCCACAAGCTCATCACAGTCAGAGTCTCTGTCTCCAGTTAAGGTTCCTGGATGAAAAGGGATCACAATGCTCAAGGTTTTATGGGGCCCCACAGGCCATAAAGCCTTTTTGGTGCCTTCTCATCTCTGGGTCGTTTTGCATGTGTGTTCCAGCCCAGTTCCTGCCTCTCACCTCTCAACCCCTTGCTTGGTTCCCTTGCCCACGTGGCTCAGTGGATGTGGCAGCCCCATTTGCAGATCTGCAGTGCGAAAGAGCAGCACCAGAAACCGTTTTCACTTACCTCTGGTTTTAGACCAAAACACTAAATCTAAATGTGCTTCAATTTCTATCGCAAATGTCCGAGGCAATGGTGTGGAAATAATATGTAGCTTAAAAAAGAAATCAGAAGAAATACTTTCCTCAGCCCCTTGTGTATTACAGAACATTAGTCCACTGACACCTTCCTGCAGAAGTTGTGAGGGCTGAGCTTTTTGGTGTGGTTCCCAAAGTGTGTCCCAGTGGCTGGGATGTACCAGAACAGTGGCTGTGGGTCCGTGTCACCCTTCCAGGTGCGTGCAGCAGCACAGCCTGTGCCTGTCCAGGGGTTACTGACCCCAGAGTCTGCAGCAGCCACCACACTGAAACCTTTTCCTGTTCACCAAGGGCGTCATCATCTCTTCTCCCACCTTTAGTTTCCATCTCCTGAAGCTTCTGCACGATAACAAACGTGAAATGAGGAAACTGCCTGATACACCCCGGCTGAGCAATTAATCACTGGCCCTTGTCCCTGTGGTGACAGGCCCTGATAAACAGCAGTGCCACTAACCCTTCCCCTTCCGACTGCTGCTGGCTCCCCAGATCCCTGTCCATGAGCTCAGCCCTGCCTTCCCAGCAGCACACTCCAGCAGCAGCCAGCTCAAGGACGCAGCCTGGAGTGTCCCTCCAGGGCTCCCTCTGCTAAGATGATGGCCATTCTCCTACTATAATGTGTATTTTTGTCCCTAAACAAACAACCCCGGCTAGATCTAGACCTGCAGCTGCTTGTTCCTGCCTGGGGCAGGGTCCCCCCAGCCCTGGGAGGCAGAAACCAGCTCAGGTAAAGTGTGCACCAACCCTTTGGTTGATGCCTTGATCCGCCTGCTGGGATGAGGACAAGGACCCAGCTCGGTACAAATCCTTTTTGCTGACCTGGCCCCTCCTGTAAATGGTGTAGGAACAGGAAACCATTTTCCTCCTCTTTAAAGTTTTGGTGTAACTTGAGAGTCAAGCTTTATGCAGATCGGAACATGTTAGTAATGTCTGGAAAGTAATTATGGCATGTATTATTATTTTAATATTTACCAAGTGCTGACAGAGTAATGCTTTTATTAAATCTTTAGGGAGCATGAAATACATACCACAAGGCATGGTGAGATGAAGATAGTCTTCTGAAATCATTCATTTAAAATTCAATTTTACAGTCACCTCCCTGTGATCTACTTTTAATCATATATTGGTTTCTTTGCATCTTAAATTATATAAGGTGGCTAATGAGTCTAACTTAAAGTTCTTTATGGAAGAATGCAAATAATATTTCTGCCTAGTCAAGGCATGCCATGAACTTCTTACTGAAAAAACAATTTATCATTATATTGAGGTGCAGTGGAACTTTGCTGCAAGCTTGAAGTCTTTAATTTCACTTATTGCAATTGAGCAAGAGCAATATGCTGAGGGTTATCAGCAGATCTCTATGTTTAAAATGGAGACTACGAGATTAAATAACTTTTGGCCTCTGTTTTATTTTTTTCTACAATGAGGAGAATCCACTAAAATAATATTGCAAAATCAAAGAGCAGAATTTCAATACTCCTCATGTCTAATACTTTGCATGATCCAATTCTATTCAATCTGGATTTTCAACTTTTTGTTGTTGTTGTTGTTAAAAGAATAATTTTGTTGCTTGTATCGTAACCAAGTATCAGGGTTAGACTTTTTAATCCAACTTGCATACTCCTCAGAGAATGTACAGTCTTCTGTGACTTGTCACCTAAGGGAGTGCATTTCTTTATGAAAAAACATAGAGTTTAACTCATTAATTTGCTATCAAAATGATTGGTAGGATTAGTGAATTTGATTTAGATGCTCCATGAAGATTTGAGTCACAATGTTGGTGAATTACTGAGGCTGGGTCTGGAATAAATGCTTGTGATGTGTCCAGTCTAGTCTTCACTGTAACATTTGGTAACTCAAGCAATTGGCCCTTGACTATTTTAATTTAAAACATGTCCACAGACTTGAGAGAAAAATCTATAGCAATATAATTACATGAATATATGAACTTCAAGACAGCTGAGGGACATAAAACCACTGAGAAGCCCACGGTCTAAAAGAAATGAGTAGCTGATAGGTGGAGTTCCCTGACATCTGGATTTCACTACAACAAACCATTGTGGAAACCCGACTGGGTTTCATTTGCTCATATCCCATGGCTTCAACTAAAACTCTAAGGTTTTATACTTTGTTTTAATTCCCAGGTTATTAATTGCCAATACAGATAAGATGTCTTAATGTGCACGAGCTCTCCTTCCATTGCATTTCATTAGGAAGACATCGTTCCATTTCAGCCACACATCATTAAGCATTTCAAAGCATATCCAGAAAGGCAGTTGTATATATGAGACACATTATTACAGGTAATATATTTAGCTGGGCTGCACAGCCCTGCAGATAAAGAGGCAGCTCTGCCCTGGCCGCTGGCACTGCTGTGCTCAGGGCACACTCAGCATCCATCGCTGTTAAACACAAACTCCATTACTTTTTCAACTCCTTTTTCTTTGTCTCTCTGCTCCCACCCCTCAGACACCGAGGCTGTGTGCCTGCCTTTGCAGGGGAAGAGAACAGACTGCAGCCTGAAAGCCAAAATCCACAGTCAATACAAGGATGAATGCTTCACCACCAGACCCCTCGTGTAGTTATTTGTGTGAGAGTGAAGTTCAAAGGCAGCGATCTACAAAACACTGCCAACCCCCTCGGTGAGAGAGGATGGGGAACTGAGCCCTTAATCCACACTGGGCTGTCTGGGCAGCACTCACATCGATGGATTTCAGCTTTCCCCAGAATTGATTAGCACTGCAGCGCTGCTTCGCTGCCTGTCTGGGTCTGAGCGAGCCCTGTATCTATTACCAGCCTTTCTTATCCTCAGAGAACCTCTCTCAAAGTTCAGCACACTGATGTTGCCCACAAGGCAGCATTATTCTAGTCAATACAAATATAATAAAAGCCAGCAGGAGAGCGGGCAGGCTCCTTACACTGAACCAAAGCTCAGGAGAGATGTGATTTCTTAGAACAAGCAGCAAATACACAACTGCCCTCAGATACACCAGGTAGGCAGTACCACATTGAAGGTATTTTGTTTATTTTTTTTTCCCAGCACTTGTGCATCTGGGCTTCCTCAGAGACCTTTTCTGTAGCTGTATGTCAGATTAGACTTAACACCATTATCATGGCGAAGGCAAGAGGTTTCTATTTAGAGCCTCTTAGCTGGGCACACATGCTGGCATATTAATTTTCCAGACACTGTAGTACAACTGCACTAAGCTGGCTCAGATATACAAGGTCCTCCGGAAGTCAGAGGATGCTCTCAGGTGCTTCCCCACTGTGTGGTGCAGCCCCACAGGGGCCAAGGCTCAGTGGTGCAGAACTGGTCTGAGTAATCAAAGCAACAACTGACTCGAGAGGGTGAATTTGTGCTGGCCTGGAGTGCACGTTCATGCAGTTACAGCACACAGAAGGGACAGAGCACAGGGTTATTTGGAATAACTGAGCAAACTGGCTTTTTAAGATAAAATTATTCTTTGAAGGAAGGTAAAGAGAAATTTAGTCTTGACTCCTTTCTCCCAGTCTCCTTTCCTGTGGTGATGAAGTAAGCTCTCTGTGCTATTGTGAGCATTATTAGATGGCTTCTCACACACTTAAACCTAATCCTTCACATAGGAGATGTCTACAAATCCTATTCTTTAAACATGCTTTGGTCTCCTGGCGATTTACTCTTTCTTGGCCATCCACGCACCTATTTTTCATATTTATCCACTTTAAATTGCATTAACAACAACACTACACCAGGGTGCAGCTCCTGGTGTGGCTGTGCCCCACTCTCCCGAACAGAGCATCCTGCTGGCTGCCTGCAGCAAGGAGTGGGATTTAAAGGAGGTTTTTCTTGAGCCAGTTACTGTAGCTGGATTAAAGAACTGACATAACTATCGCTGCTTATGCTGGCCTGATAGATTTACTGTGATTCTTTCTCTAAAAATCTCATTTAGAAGGAGCCTCCTGGGGTGTCTTTGCACATGGCTAGAACTGCAGCTGGTAGAGCAACACGGGGTGTTAAACGTGGTACTCTGGGTGTAACCAGTGTTGGTACAGCTCTGGGAGGAATTTTCTCCCCTTTCCAAGGCACAGTCTGTTACAGAACTGTCCTTGACCCTATGGGCTATTCACCTGCATCTGATGGACTGAACATCGACTCTCTCTGAGTCAGGAAACAGGATTTGAGTGGGGGAATTGTCAGAATGCGATTATCAAATCCTGCTCCCTCTGTCTTTAAAAGCCCTCTCCCTGTCTGCATTACTTCTATTTGCAAGTACAAAAGTGCAGCAATAAGAAACTCTCCAACCAAATGAAAAAGGAATAGGACTGACATGAGACAAAGCGTTCTCAACCCAGCCCTGCTCCATGCAAAGCAGGGTCTCCCCTCAGCACACAGCCTGGCCAGGATTAGAGAAAACCCCGGGATTTTCTGTTCTAATCCTAAAAGCTGTTACTTGCGTTTGATAAATAAACAATGGCTTTTATATACCAGCGGATGGTGTAAATGATAGCAATAACACCCCAAGGTGCTGGCAAACAAATTGGGTATTTCAAACGATGGGTAATGAGGGACTTGGGGAGGAGCTTCATTAACTCTGCTGCTATGCTGCAGCTGAGTTTTGCGAACCCAAGAGAGAGCAGAGAAAGAAAGGCATGATCCCAAGGGGGCCAGAGGGTGATAGCAGTGATGGTACAATTTGTGTGGCTTCACACCCTGGGCACCATCACCCACCAGGGAATACAGCAGGATGGGGTGAAGAGAAGGGACCCACAGAGGAAGCAGGAGTGGAAGGAAAACTGTGATCCTCAGAGAGATCTTAGAGGCAGCAGAGGGAAGAGGAGCATCCTGGAGAAGTCTGAATGTGGCAGGAGTAGGTGTGGGTTACATTTCACTCCTGGTTTGATCACACAGGAGGAATTGCTTTAGCACCAGCATTTGTATGTGCAGCTCCCAAGGAACCAACCCCTGACCACAGGCAGCAAGGAGCAAAAGAGGAGACACTGGTTTGGCAAGAATTTGGGGTACTTGCCTGAGGGTACTTTGCTGCTGGCAGCACCCCATAAAGGCAGTACAAATATGCAGTTTTCAATGGAGCTTCATAATTAAGACTGAATATAGAAAAAAACCCCTCAATTCCTCCATGAAGTGAGATAACTCCCAGCAAGAAAATTCCTTTCTCTCTCTCCTAGAGCAGCTGCTTCATTTAGTTAATTCAGACACCTCCATTCCTGCTCTGTAGGGCGCTAATGGATGGAGGTGTTTTGCAGAGGGGCTGAGTCCCAGCACATGCTGAGTCCCACCTGTGCCAGCTCCCTGCAGGCACCAACTGTGGGTGACTGCCTGGGGAGGGAGATTTGGGAAGCCCAGACATCTCCCTGCTCTTCATTTGTTCTTCATTTCTGTGCATGCTGCTGCAGAGGAAAAAGCCATCAAGCCTTTCAGAAGGAGCAGGGATCGATGGCACACAGATCAAATCAGCAGTTGGGAAACTTTGGGTGAAAGTGTAATACTGTGAGTGCTTCCAGCTTGGTTTCATTCAAGTCCTGAGGTTTTAGTACAATTCCAATTTTAGCTTGAATTGTCTGACAGCTCCTCTTTGTGAACAGGAGCAATATTGACAGAACGGTACTTTTTGAAAGATGAGTGATTTCTTTTTTTCCCCAGAGGAGGCACACTCCATGTGTAATGGGATGATGCTGTGTCTTTTCCTTCTGAACTAAGGCTGCTTAAAATGAAATGATAGTTGGCTTTCATTACAGTCATGGCTTTGAGTTTTCTGGGAAAATAGGTATTAGCTATAGGATCTGAGCCCATGCTATTTTAGGGAGGTTCCCCTTGGAGTTGCTGTTCAGCCTTCTCTGGGAAGCTCAATGAACACGTGCCCTGGGCAACTCCTGGCTAAATCCCAAGGGTCCCAGGCAAGGAAGGATGAAAATCATTGCATTTTAATGGGGCTCTCCTTAATTATTCTCTTGAGCTGAAGTGGACCATGGTGCATTAAGTGGTGTCAGTACCATAAAGCAGAATGTGACCTCGAGGGAGATGAAAGAGCCCTTCACACGTGCCAAAGGGGCCATTCCCACTTCTTAGGTACTCAAAACCTGCATCCTAAATCCCAGCCTGCTGTCCCCTGGACAGAGAAAACTGTTTATGCTGGGAAAAAAACAAACTGACAACTGTAAATTTCTCTTCCAAGCTCCTTCTTCCTTCATCATATTATTTTTTTCACACCTTGCCACTCGTGTCATGCCACGATGAGGAAGCAGCAAGGAATGAGCAGCTATCAATGAGTCCTGAAATCACAGTATGATGGTAAATCACAAGGGCAGCGTGGCTGTGTCACCTCTGCAGCTTGGAAAGGGTGGGTGGGTCAGTGGACACTTGATTTCTTCTGCCTGTGACCTGCCTGCTGCAGGGGACTGCTTCTCTGGTGAAAGGGAGATAATGGGAATACTCAACACTGTGTTACACAATGCTCTGACATGTTCTGCCTAAGCTCAACGAGATCCAGAGATAGAGAAGTCGGTGTCATAATGAAAGTTGTAATTAAAGTTTTGGTCAGATTGAATCCATTACATCTCTCCCAAGTGCCCAGTATTGATTTCAGCCCCAGCCCTGGGGATGTGTAGTCTGATACCTCTGTAATCCTGCGAACGCAGACCTAAGCCCATTGCACATGGCATTTGTGTGGCTTAAACCCAAGAAAATGCTTCCAACCAACTTGGGCTCTGTAGGATTCCTGTTTTATTGACTCTGAGCAAACGCCAGCGAGCGGAAGCTGTATCTGCCACAAGGAAGATGGCTTCTGAGACACAAGCTGTAAATAGAAGGGCTATTTTGACTATATTTTTGTGTTGGCATAAAACTGCAGCAGATTGCATTATTCAGTGGGTAATGTAATGTTAATGCAGCCCTGTAGCTGGGGGCGAGAGAACTTAAGGTTTAATCATTTTGTAATGCACTTACATTGCCCATTTTAGATTTGTCAGCTGTCATAAATGAACTGCAGTTTTATCCCGGGACTATATATAGAATTACTATTTATATTTTTTTTTCATCTGCAGCTTATGCTGTTTAAATGGAAAAAAAAAAAAAAAAAAGATAAAGAAAAAAAGAAAGAAAAAGGAAAAAAAAAAAAAGGACCAGGATGGAGTGAGGGGGGATGCGCCCTTGGCTCTGCTCTGTTCAGAGAATTCCTCAGTGCAGGAAAATGCTGCCTTCACCTAAGCCTCAGCTTAGGTAGTTGACATTTTCAATAAAACAACACCCATTTTCAGCAGACTTTTAATGTTGTGGGGAGTGAGGCATGGAAACTTTGCATGTGAAAATACAGCCACATAGAAATGGCAGTTGCTGAACTTCTGCTCTGTGTCTCACATATCTATCATTCATAAGAACCAAATTCCAGGAAATCCCCTCCCATGGCATCACTCCTCACCAGTTTTTATTGAAAAACCGTAATATCCTTTCACATTCTAAATTCTGACTAAAAGCCACCCACGTTACAGCTTTTTGTATACATATTTTTAGCAGTTCTCAAACAAAGACAATTCCTCCTCCTCCTGCCATGTCCTGCTGCTTTCCCTGCTGTGGCTCCTCACAGCATCACTGGAAATCTCATGGCGTGTTGCAGAGTGCCCCAATGCTGATTAATGTCCTTGCCAAGAAAAGAAAGAAAGGGTTTGCAAACGGATTTGCCTCTCCTATCAGCTCAAAGTGCTTGAATGTGTTTGCTTTTTTGGGGCAGCCATTTGAAAAAAAATCCGAGGGAAACTTGAGAAAGTAGAACGCCCTGCTGGTCTTAAATTCCAAATATTCCCATTGTCTCCTCTTTTAATCAAATTCTTACTCTGAAAGTGTTTTTTGTAGGGAATTTTGCCTTGACTGTTCTCTCTGCTGCTACATCCTACAGGCCAAAGGAATTCTTTTCTCCAGCAACAATAATCGATGTTTTTTAAGAAGCAAGAATACCCCTGTTTTCATCCATAGCATTTACCTCCAAAGAACATGATAATTTATACAGCAAATGCAGCCTGTGCTTCCTGCTGGACAGCCTGATTTATCGACTGCGCATCTGTTTCATATAAAGTGCCCTGAGCAGAACAAAAACCTCCATTCTAGCAAAACCAGGACAGTTTCTCCAGTTTTCAATAGATCATGTTCTACCTGTGGGATACCTTGTTAATGACTGTACACTAAATCCAGAGGGGGTTTTCCTTTTTCTTTTTTTTTCTCCCTCTTTACTTTTTTTTATTTGTAACTAGTCATCCCAAATTTTCTGAGTTTCTGGGACTATTTTAATACCCTTGTTGCTCAGGCAAAAACTCCTCCTCATTTCTGAGGGAGTTTGGCATTAGTAAACTGGCTGCATCAAATATCTCATTAGTAACACATATCTCATCAACCAGCCTCGTAAAACTATAAGGCAAAATCTTCCTTCATCCTGCATGTAGTTACATCTTTGCCTTTACCTAGCCAACTTTTTTTCTGCACAGAGTGCAGCTGAATTTCCATTAAGGAGCCTGATTTCTATACCCAGGGAAAATGCCTGGATCCCCTCTATGGGAAAAGCTTCCTTGGAGTCATAGGATGGTTTGGATTGGCAGAGAAGCAGAGGACAGTGGGCTAAGCAAGACAGTGAGGGAAGTGAAGGGACTGACAGTTATTGAGGGGTGGGATGAAGCTCCAGCAGAAAATGCTGTTCCCCCTTTGAGCCCTTGCCTTCCTGGAGGAGATCCCAGCCCCACATCTCCTCTCCTTGTACCCCTCCCCAAGCACAGCCTTGCCACAGTGAATTGCTCCTCACTTCTGCTGCCAACCTCTCCCTTTGAATCTTCAACACTAACTTTCCCAAACCACCTGAGGTTTTAGGAAACTGAAGGATGGGAGAAAATCCATGTTCCAGTGCAGCTTCACTGAAAATGTGTAAGTGCAGCCAAACCAGGCCCAGGGGGCCTGTGTCTATCAAAGGCACTGATACAAAGCCAAAATCATCGTTTGAAGCTCTAAATTGATGTAACTGGGAGTAGAAATTGTTTTTTTACTGAGGGCATAATTCATGCAGGAGGATGCTTATAGCATCCAAAAGGCTTTAAGCTAGTGTTACACTACTGACAGTGAAGCACAGAGGTGTCTAGGGAAAAGGGAGCACATTCCTGTAAAACACCACCACAGGGAGCTGGGACAGAGCTGGATCTCATTTCCTGCCCTGTGGGGCAGGACCCTCACTGCATCTGCATCCCCCTTATCCCCAGCCTTGCCTGGTGAGCTCCAGGCACGCCAGTGTTCCTCAGCAGAGCTGTAAGGTCTTTGCAGCATCAAGTCCAGCTGAGAACCACTATTCCCCCAACATCCCACTGAGAAGGACTTCAGGGAGTCCCACTGGACTTCCCAGAAGAGGACTCTGGGCAGCTGGACCTGAAGCACATGTCTCTGAGGCACACGCTGCCTCTCAGCTGGGTTTTTTCCTGGACAATGGGGTCTTGATTTCTGACAAGACCTCTTCTCCCCACTGTAATATAAATTGCCATGTAAAAACCTCACAGATGGGATGAGAGAAGTCCTTGACCTTGTTTCTTTGCTGCACAAAGCCAGGTGGAGCTTCTGCCAGTTTCTCTTTTGCCAGTCAGGAATCAAACAGTTCCCTGTCATTAAATTGCCAGTCCTTTGTCCCTGGGCATAGTGCAAAATAAAGTCACCTTTCCAACAGTTTGCCAACTGTTGAGGCATGCTGCTATTTCGGTGTTATCTGCAGAGTTGTTTGCTCTGCCCAGGTGACGTGTCACCAAGCTGCTGGGCCAGACCTTGGGGACAGGCTGCGCAGCCTGCATGTGACACTGCTCTGCAGGGGACATGGAGAAGCCCTTGGGCTTGAGGACACCTTGGTTTGCTTGTCCCTCTTCTCCTCAGGAGGAATGCCCCAGGCTCCACCTCACCCTGCTACAAGCTCCCAGGACACCTGACAGCACCATAGGGTGTCCAGGGTGCCATTTTGGGCTTCTTCCTCCAAGGAATTCTTTCCAAAACACTTTGGTTCGTGGTGGTTGCATCTATCCAGTGTTTTATAGGATCAGTTTCTGTTTCAGCCTGTTTTCAGCTGCTTTATCTGTCTTTCTGATGCCTTTGCCAGCCTGGCCAGGACTGAATTTGGCCCCTGACAGACACTTCCATTAATCAGAGATTTGCCTCAGTGGCAGAGTTGCTCTGATGTCTAATTAGATTTACAGTCTCTAATTGAATTGATTTGAGATCCTGGGATGGAAGGCCTTTTAAGAGAAATCATATATTAAAAATTTAGGATTTTTTTTGCTCCAGCAACCTTTTGTGTAAGACTAATTTTAACATCCAGACTTGAAGGATGAGTAATCTTTTCTCAGGCTTTGGCAATGTTAGCTTAAGCTTTTTCTCATTCACCTTTATCGAAGAAAGCAATAAAAACTTGCTAATCACCTTGACAAAGGTACTCATGTCAGGGTGAAATACCTGGCAATCGTACACAGCTAGGATCAAAAAGAATAAAGTTGCTGGACTGGGGAGATGTGAGAGACCCAGACTGCAACTGTTTTGCCCCTCTTCCTGTGCTATTTTTTAATCCCAGCACCCAGACAATTAATAAGTGGTATTTGAGAGGGTGTCTCACATCCCACTCCTGAGCCAGTCACTTCAACCAGGCTGTTGCTGTGAGCTGCACGCCATCCTCAGTCAGATAAACTTTATAACTTCATTTCTTGAGACTCAATCAACCAAATCAAATATTTCATGTGGAAGATTTGATTAAATGTCATTAAGATGTGGCAGAGAAACTTTCAAAATGATGAAAATTGACCAACTCACTCTCCTTGCTTTTGTATGTCAAAGTTATCTTAAATCTTAATAAACCCTAATCAATGCATACTTTATACTCACACATAAAACAACCCTTCAAGGGCCTCCCTTGGGAGACTTTAAAAGGTGTTTGGGGTCAGACCAGGTCCTTACACGGTGTTTCCTCCAGGGCCAACTGTACATTTGTTCACTTTCGGTCCTAGAGAGCAGAGACGCCTTTGTGCCCTGCTTGTGTTTCAGCTTTTTGTGATGGGAACCGAGCCACCTCATTGTCATTTGGAGGGTCCACAGAAACATTATCTCTGCATTCTTGTCTTTGGAGAAATGCTGAGGGTTTGACTCGTTTAAGATCACTAAGATAATGAGAAGAAGAGCTGTGGATTGAGATGTAAGAGATACAGAGCTGTGATGCTCCTGTCCTGCTCCACTTGGTTATGCTCTGTTCCCAATACCTGGACAATTAAGAAATGGTCTTTGATGGGCTGTATCATTTAAGGTAACACAAGTCTTAACCTCCTCCTAGGCTCTTGCCTTCAGAGATCAATAATATGCAACAGAAAAAGGACTGAGGGGGCCATGGATTTTTAACTGGGAGATTTTTTTTCTCCAAAGTAATGATGAGTTATTGAAAATGCTTTTTTCACTTTGAAAAGAGATGCTTTAATAAAGCTTTTTTAACACTCTGAAATGTTTTTGATTTTAAAATGAAATTGCTTCCCAGATACGCAATCTGAACCATCTTTTTGATGTTGAAAGGCAAAATAATTATAAATAGAATTATAATAGGCCAGAGAGGAAACAAGAAACATTTCAAACTAATGTAAGCAGATCCAGGATGGACTTTGTCTGAATTTTCTTTCACTTTTCAGCTTTTACTCCTTTTGTCCTAAGCTAAAACAGAGAAATATTTCAGAGTGTGCCACATGCAAAAACATTTCCTTGCCCAGCTCTAATTGCTGGATTGAATTATTCGCAGACAGATCACAACTCCCTTCAATGAATCAGTTCCATGAATGTTTTTCCCCCCAATCCCTGACCCATATCTCCTTCATGGACCCCATGCTTGTGCTGATTTAATTAGCCATTTAGCTCACGTGGCCTGGGAGGGTTTCCTGTTTGCACAGGCCCTCACTTAAGCTCAGGATTTGCATACAACTTCTAATTCTCCCTTAACATTCACCCTTCCCAAAGCTTTTCTGCCTCTGACCTCCCATGCTGGGATCCGTGTGGGAAGCCGATGCGCCAGGAGCATGAATCCAGCTGGAATGAATTTGTTTAAAAAGCTGAGAGGACTTTCACTCAGGTTTTTTTGGAATTGCTCACCCAGTCCTAATTGCTTTATAAATTTAATGGAGTTAATTCTGGCCACTGGGCGCTGGAGAAGGGGTATAAAGGCAGCACAGAGTCACAAAACCTCATCTCTTGGCAAAGGAAAAGTGCTGAGGAGGAAAATGAGGTGCACGGAAAAGACCTCATGCAAGGGACACTTTAGACTCCTCTGCAATAAGTTGGAGGCCACAGTGATGTTCCTGGAAATTTTTGAATTTCAACTCCCATAAGCCATAAAGGTGGCAAGGAACTGGGTTTTATTTGTTGTTGTTTTGGTCTACTCCCTTGTTCACAAGAGCTGGTTACTGGAAAGTACAAGAAAATCAGGGCTGACAAGAGATCACAGTGGTTCATGAAAACCTGTTGAGTCTAGTTGTCTTGTGAGCTTTTTGTCTGTATGTTTCTTGTTTACTTATTTTTTGTCTGGTTGCCATAAATTCCAATTTAGGGTAAATCTGTAGTTCTCCTGGTCCTTTGTCAGTGGAAGAAATCTTTAAGTGTGTTAAATCTTTCTTATTGCAGGGTTTTTTACTGCAAGGTAAATCTGCATTTTACAAGCAGGAATGCTATCCAGGTGGATGTTTCTGATATGCATCAAAGGCTATATCTGATAATGTTCTCTTCAATTGAAGGTGACAATAATTATAGGAAAGAAATTGGTCTACTTCTGTGCATAACCCAGAATCTTAATTTCTCTGGTCAAACCAAGATTCTGAAGAACAAGATACTAAAATTGCTTAAGGTGAGGCTTAACAGTCAACCAGCCAAATTCCCTTTGTGTCTCTGACCAGCCCACCCAGAAATGGGTTGTAATCTGCTTTTGTACATGGATAAGAAAAGTGAGGAGTGGGGTAATTCACAGAAAGAAAAATATATTTGCAAAATATCTTTTCCTGGAATGTTGCCCACAGAGTCATGCAAAGTTTAACTGCTAAAGAATCCCTTCAGAGCCTGGCCTGGTGCAAAGGAAGGTTGCTTTGCTGTTGTGCTGCCTCAGGCCATGCACAAGCTCTGCCTCTGGTTTGTCCCCTGCTCTGGTCTCAGTTACTGTAAGCAAAGCCCCAGCAGCCAAATCACAAAATTAACTCTGGAGAGATCTGGCTTCATTTCTAGTTCTTAAGCACCAGGGCTGTGGTTTGACAGAACCTGTTGTGGATCAGCTCAGACTGGGCTGGGCAGTCTTTGGCCACACCAGGGCAGCTGAAGAGAATAAAGAGCCAGACCAATAGCTCAGAGTGTCAAGGAGAGCAATAAAACCTTATCAAGAAGGAATCACAAGCACCTAATGAGAATCAGATGCAGCATAAAGAGGCCACGGGCATGCTCTTATCCACATGCACAGGGAATTATGTACATAAACAGTGGATAATTTGGTTTTACATCTTATTTTTCATCCAAAACTTCAGGGAGAAATGACTTGGTTACTGGAAGTGGTGTGTAGGAAAGCTGCTGTGATGCACTCAGAGGTTGCTCCTACTGAGCTTGGGGTGATGGAGCTGCCCTGAGGAACTTGACACCTCCACTCAAGGTGGTCTGGAACAATCATCAAAAAGTTCCCTGAGCAAAGTGCTCAGCTCTGGCTGGGACCTTGCAAATGAGAAGCCTTTGGGTCAGGAAGGGTGAGGCAGATTCCCCCCGAGCTGGGGCAGACAGTGGTGCTGTGAGGCTGTGGTCCCTCAGCACAGAAGGTCCTGCTGCTGGAGCAGTGCCATGGACCATGTGCAGAGGTGGCTTTGGATCCAGTCTAAGGGCTGAAGGAGGGTTCTGCCTGCTGTGCTCCCTGCTTCTGATGCTCTGGTTTCCAGAAGGCTGTAGTGCATTAGTGGGAGATTTCCTTCCCACATGAAAAGGAAGTTGCTTCCAGCGTTGCCCGCCTTGTGCTACTTGTGGTTGCACATGTGACTACATTTGTTGTGATAAATGCAGGAAACCCTGCACTTAAATGCAGAGAGAAGGGTGGCTGTCAGTCAGCCCAGAAGGCTGGAAGGCAGATGATCTTGGTGTTAAGTCTTGCTTGGCCTTGGTGAGGTGCACAAAGCTGGGCAAATTGCAGGAGGCCTTTGCCTTTAAAATGAAACATGCCTTGGGCTTCACCTCATAAAGGGGACTTGTTTGATGTAATGGAACCATGTCTCCTCTTCTGAGGCTATTTGAGGTTGCCTGACTTGTTCCCAGGATTGATATTCCCAATCTGGTTTAAGAGGGATCAGTCTAACCCCTGCACTGCAGAAGTCATTTCACTCACTGGGACTTGTTCTCCCCACAGATCCAAACCTGCCTGACAACCTCATTCCTTCCCACCACAGAGCTGACTTCACAAAACCGCTCCCTGACATGCACCACAGAACAGGCAACTGCTTTGAGCCAACCCAGAGCTCTGTGCTACCACCAGCCCTCTTGCCAGGAAGGCTTTTTCCTGTGTGCTGGAGTCTGTGCTGACACAGAGCAGTCAGTGCTGCTTGGACAGAAGAATCATGCATTTAGGGCACATCTGCAGGAGTGTAAATGCTGCTGCTTCTCGCTGGGAAAGTGATGCCCTCAGAGATTTGGCCCTTTTTTTCTCCATGTAATTTGGTCTGAAACGCTTTCCCAAGGATGCAGCTTCCCAGTGTCTGTGCTCCAGGAACACCACAGGGTAACCAGCCCCCTGCTGCTGTTACCCAAAGGGAGCCCAGCATCCAGCAGAGCCCAGCTCCATTACTGCCAGATGCTGCAGGAGCTGTGTAGTTGAACCAGATTTGTGTTAATTACCTACTTACCTGTGAAAACCTTAAGGTTCAGGATTAAGGGCAAGGAAATTATACTCAGGGGATATTTTAATGAGCAGAAAACCCCATACTTTGTTTCACAAGTCACTTTTTTTACATTAAAACTTCCTGGGCTTATAATTAGAAATTTAATGTTTTGTGAACTGCAGTTGTTCAGAAACTATGGGGGAAATGGTTTATTTCCCAGCTGCCCTCTTGCTTAATGAATTCTCTCAGGTTTGTTTTCCAGTGGTTAATAACATAGCACTTTTGCCCACCCTGTCTCACAGAGGAATTTTAAATCTGTAGGGCACTTCTGATTATTTTATACACATATGAATAAATTCAGGCAGTCAGTGAACCATAACTGATGTAAATGATGTAGATGTTTGGGGGCAGAGGAGAGAGTAAAGGAAAGGTAGGCAGTGTGGGGGACCGTGGGCCCCCCAAGGACTGTCACCCTCCTGGCTCATGGGAGCCAGTCTGACAGGCAGGGTGGCATGGGGAGAGATTATCAGGGCAAGGACTGTCTCTTCCAGAGGCCATGGCACCATGCAAAACACTTAATAAATGACACAATTTAGAGGCAATTAGGTACCTCTCTGCTGTGCTCCTGAGTTCAGCATGCACTCCAAGCTCTCAGGCTTAGGCAGGTGTTTACCTTGATCTCTGTAAAGCTGATTTTTTTTGAAAGAGTCTTTTCATGGCATGTATTTTTCCTCTCTGTAAGTCCAGAAACTGTGGCAGGAGAGCTGCTGGCTGTTTTCTGCTCCTCCCATGGGCACCCAGCTACTCTGCCCTTCCTAATACCCACAGCCACAGCCCATGACATTTTAATGCACAGCACTCCCCATTTCAGGAGTAAATGCACATATGGTGGTGAGGCTTGGGGTGTGTGGAGACACCTCCTTTTCAGTGCTGTTGCAGACACCACCACTGAAAGATGCTGCACAGGGTGGAAAGAGTCAGAAATAGCAACCAAGAGGCTGGGTATAGCTTCAGACTGACTGCCTCCTCATTAATCTCAGAGCAAAGTCACTTAAAATAACCCTGACCTTCCATTCCCCATCCATTTGCAAGAGGCTGTCTAATTGTTCCTGTTCCATGGCAAAGGACCACGGCTTCTCCATTGAGCTGGGCTCATAAGAAGAAAGGCTGATGGGGCTTGGACTTGGCACTTTGGAGCTCAAATGACAATTTGGCAGGGAAAAGGTGCTTATCTGAGTTGGGTGGATTGCAGGAGGGCACATTTTTGGGCCTGGCTGTGCACATTTTCCCCCTCGAGGGAAGCAGCTGTAAGGGAGAGGTGTCTAGCAAGAAGGCAGCAGCACAATGAGCCTGAAAGGATGCCTGGCTGCAGGAGGAAGCTTGCAACCAGAGAAGTAGGTTTCTCCAATCTGGAAGCTGGGTTTTTAAGTGCAGAAGCTGGCTCCTCAGTGGAAACATTTGGGGAACAGCTGGTATCAGCTATCACTGCTCCTCCTTGTCCATGGGGATGGATTGCACTGCTGTAAATCACTGCCTTGGCAGCAGGCCCTGTTCACACCCCATGCCTTGGTAAAATCGAAGGCTGGGAGTGGAAGTTGTAGAGCATCAATCCTGGCTTTCTGCCACCTGGGAGTGAAGGCAATCCTCGGGTACCATTGGGTGAACTTTCTGGGAGGTTTTTACTGCCTGAGAAGTGGTTGTGAGGGACAAGCAAATTTAGATCTAACCCACATGATCTACATATAGCAAAAAACCCAGATACACCCAGAAGGAAAGAAGGGAAATTAGGACAACAGAAGTTGATGGGCTGAAAACTTAATTAACATGTTGGAAAAATTTGACCTGATCTCAGGCTTTTTTCCCTTTCTCTTTTCCTTTGTCGCTATTGGTTTGGGTTTTCATATACTGCTTAGGATAAATTTTGCTCTGAAATTAGGAATGAATTATATCAGCAACATGTCAAGCTAATGTGTTAATTCTGTTGCAACACAGTGGAAACACAATATAACAGAATTCCCCCCATGTACCTTCCTCTGGTTTGCTCTGGGGCTCAGCTAATAATCTCACAGCCCTGTAGCTTCAAGAAACCAAATAACAACTTAAAAGTTTTGTCTTTATTGCATTCATCTGTTGTGCTGGGATGAGGAGCAGCTCCTTGTGATACACTTGGAATAACACATCTGCTGCTGTGTTATTCTATTCTGTGTTACACCCCAGCCCCTTCCCTTGCCTTCCATGGCAAACAAGAAACAGAATGACAAATAAAGCCATGGTTGCCATTGTCAGTGCCAGCTCCTTGAGCTGCGGGCTGGATGAAATACCCACACAATCATGGCACCATCCCATATTTATTTAAAAATATTAAACTATTTATAATGGAGGGGTCATCAGCATGCTGCATTCATTAGCCAGGGCTCCAGGGAAGAGAAAGCAGCGTGCAAAGAACACAAACAGGCTCTACACAAAAGGAGCAAAGCAGCATCCTTTTGCTCAGCAAAGCAAAGTCAGTGCTGAGCAGCAATTAAAACCAGCAAAAGCTGAAATGCAGGGAATTCCAATAGTCTGAGTACAGCAGCCAGTCCTGACTGTCAGGGAATTCAGGTGGGATTCCCATGGACTGTCAGGTGGGATTCCCATGGATGTAGGGAGGGATGGTAAAGGTCTGTGCTGCACAGTAAAACAGAAATGTATTTTCTGTATGGAAAGAAGGATTAAATTGCTGCTGGTGTGGAGAACCAACAGTGAGGGAGGCAGGCAGGCGTGCAGCAGGTCGGGGAGGGAGACAGGGCTGGTTCATGCCAGGGTTGCATCCTGCAGGATGCTGAGCTTCTCTCTGAACTGTGGGGAAGCTGCCAAGCTGCACACAGGTGAGTGTGAGGTGTCTGCCAGGAGCAGGCTGGAAAACATCACTTGAGGGGAAGAGACTGCTCTGCATGACATGGTGCGAGTCCAGCATTGGCTCAGGCTGCTCAGAAATGGCCATTTGACCTTGCAAAGCACTTCTGGGCATCTCAGGGCAAGTGGTGTTAGAGTCAGTGGATATGAGGAGGGAGTGGGGGAGGTGGTCTCTTGTGGAAAATGTTTCTGAGCAAACAGGAATTTGTCCAGTAACCCCATTTGAAGTTACTCCATACTACTGCAGTGATTTTATAGCTCTTAGTCCCCTCCACTCCATCTCCCACTGGAATCTGTTCATGAGGGTTGTTACACCTCATGCCATCCCCGCTGATTTTGCATGCAGAGAAATGCTACTGTGGTCTTGAAGCTCACAATTAGGATAATGAACTGAAAGAGGTCAGAAGAAATGAAATATTCATCTTTGGCTTGCCATGCCCTTTCAGGAATTAATTTACATTGGGCAGTTATGTGGTACTTTTCCTTTTATATTTTCTTTTCTCATTCTTTTTTAAAATAGACATGGCTCACATCCAAAACCCAAAGTGCTTAGATGGGCTTTGGAGCTGTCCCTGGCTTTTTATACTTCCCATTTTCCAGGCTGCCTTCTGAAAATGTGTTTTTAGAGGTTTCCCACTCCAATTTCCCCTTACCTGGCCATAGGATTTTAATGTTTTTAGTGACAACAGAGTTGCAGCTGGTGCAAAGTGGCCAAAACAAAATCAGGAATTGTATTTCCCTTCCTTCTCCAACTCAGGGTTTTCCACCTCCCTGATTTCTGCCTTTGCTCTTTCTTCCCTCCTGCCCAGAAACTCCACAAAAAATTTCCCAGCTTTTAGCAGTCCCTGCAGGCACAGAAGGAATGATCCTTAATTCCCAATTTCCATTCTGCTGCTGGTCTCAGGGCTTTTTATTTCAATGCAGAATTATACAGAAATTCCTTCAGGGACTTTTCACATCCATATTTCCTTGTAGCACTGCTGCTGAATCATCTAGGAACTGAAACTTGCTTGGCTGGAGAGCAATGTGTTTTTATAAATTATCGACATGCTGAAATTGGCCCTGGTCCAAGGCAAGCCTTCTAACTTTGCTAATATGCCTTGGGTGTAATCCCCGTCACATTGAGGAGGATGAAGATGAGTCATCTCCAGCCGGAAAGGCTGGATCTAGGACCTAGTGACACATATGGGAGGTGGAAACTGGAAACAGATACGCCAGGAGTGCATTTGTAGCCAACACAGAACGGCAAACACAACTCTGTTGGTTCAGATGTTGTCTTCGAAGAGCCACTGGGGAGCAACAGCTCCCAAGAGCAATTAATTCACTGCAGGAGCCCTGATGGGTTTGTTTTTCCCAGTTCTGGATGTCTGCTGGGCAGTGGGCTGTGTCTGTCGTCATCCAGTGCAATTCTCTTTCCATGGATCTGGATCTTCACCTAAAAGCTCATTTGATTCAAGTCAGAAGTTTTAAGACTTTATTCTCCAGCGATAAAAAAAAAAAAAAAAAAGAAATGAGCCTGGCAGTAAAAGGGTGTTGGGGGATGTATGGAGATACGGTGTCCATCCATACGTGCTGCTGTATGGATGGATTTACTGCCCAGGGTTTTACACAGTGGTCTTGGGATTGTGGAAAGCCTCCATGATGTCATGCTGAGAACTGGGAGTTGGGCTGTTCCTGCTGTGTGATGGGAGCAATATCCTGATTTATGCCCGCTGCAGTGGCTGCCTGTGACGGGTCTGGCAAGCTGCTGTCGGCAGAGCCGTGCAGGGGATGCCGTGACCTCCGTGGGCAGAGCAGGAAGGTGGAGCTGCTTCCTCTCCCAGCCTGCCTGCCAGGGACATGATTCAGATTTTACAGCTAATTGACTGCACTGATCTTGCTGCCAGAAAGGGATAATATTCAATGAGTCGCTTGTCTTTCAATAGCTGCTGTCCAAAACCCTGCATGCACCTTATAAAACCAGTCCTGTGACTTGGCTGACTGGTTGCTCAGGGGCACAGACTCCCCTATGACCCCCTCTTTTTCTTCTCCGTGCTGCTCTGTGCCCTGCAAGCAGTCCCTCACCTGGGAGGAGGTGGCTACATGCTGCATGACCCAAAGACAGGATTTGATGTGATTCCCCTGTATCTTTCTGTTTCTGATTAAAGCCTTGCTCCACAGGGGCTAATGAGCCTAGTGGAAATTAGTGCCATCAGTCCCAAATAGCAGGAGGAGATGGACTCTAAGCCAACCAAAACTTGCTGGAGGCACTGATTTGAAACCCCATTAGTCCCAGCCCCCTTGTGCTGAGGGCCCAGTGTTTTTGTGGACAGCCCTGAGCTCATAGCTGGAGGGCATAAGATAAGAAACTCACGTGGCAGACAAAAACCCATCAGCCCATCCGCCACCAGGAAGGAAATTTAGGAAACTTCTACACACCACACCGAGGAGGCCAGCATGTGTTGCTGCCGCTGCTGCTTTCTCCTTGGCCTGCTCATCTGCCACTGGAGTTCATTTGTTAACACTTCTTCCCTAAGCTGGCTCCCAGCAGAGCCACCACTGAGCCGGCCTCCATCCCTCCCTGTGCTGGGGAGCGATGCCAGCTCCAGGATACAGCCCTTCATACTTCTGTGGTGATGCTTGGGAAACATAGAGCAAACAATGCCCTAGGAATAACTTAGCCCACATACCCTCTATGAGAGCTGTTCCCATGATGTTTGCTCAGCCCCTGACTAATTTAGCACACAGGATGGGCTGGCAGATTATGCAGCGAGACGCGCTAATTCGGGTTCATGTGAAAGAACGGCGAGACGGGCTGGGAGACAATGCAGCTAATATTAGGACGCCAGGCAGGGAGTCAGGAATCCCAATCCCGGCCGCCACTGACCTGCTCCCAGGCCCCAAATCCCTCTTTGGAGCTGCCTGGAGAAAAGGAGCATCTCCCTTTATGTTCGGCCGGGTTAGCCCTGGGAGCCGTTTGTCCCAGCCAAGGCTGCTGGCTGTTATTCTATATAAATAGTAATGATGATGATAATCTTTCCATAGGGGGTATGGCAGGGAGGGGTAGAGCCTCGTATCAAAGCTGCTGCTTTTGTTGGACCAAGCTCAGATGTGCAGTAGATGCTGCTTTAACATAAAGATGCTCTTGTGGGACCAGCGAGCGGGAAGCGGATCGGGGATGTTTCTGTGAAGATGCAGCATCAGACACCGCCATGGATTCTTCTGCTTCAGTGCTTCAAAAAGCAAGATGGGGTTTGTATATCTTCCAAATCGCTGAGTGCAATCTCGTGGTGTGTTAATTGGCTCTGCTCCTGAGAATATTTGTGTATGCTCAGCCTTACACATGTGGCTTGTCTGATGCCTGTAAATTACTCTCACGAGCAAAGTACAGCCAGGCCCCAGATGGCTGCAGGATCGGGCTGTGCTCTGTTACTCCCTTATCTCTTCTGCCTTTTGCCAGGATTATAATTCTGACCCAGACAGGGATCTCCCAGCTACTCTTCACCACGAAGGAAGAGCATATCAATACTGCTGCAAAGGAACTCCTTTCCCAAACCTTCAGCTTGCCCCATCATTGTGCTGTACTGCTACCTTTTTATTTATTTCTTTTAATCTTGCTGAGGGTACTTGGACAAACCTTTTGTGAGGATGAAATCAATTCTCTATTACAGAAATCTTTCCTCAACTTAGTGTTTTTATGAGGGAAAAGGGATTTTTGCTGTTTATTCTGTATACAGAATTGCTACTGATATTCCATCTATTGATTCGTTACTTTTGAGAAAAGACAAACCCCTTCAAAGTGGAGCTGGTAGACAAGATACTGCACTGATACAACCCCATGTGCCAGTTAGTTTTGGGAGGCTGAGCCTTTGTGCTAGTTTTATTTTCAAACTAAATCATGAGATCAACAACTCTACTCAAGTTGTTTGAACCAGACTTTGCTATGGGGAGAGATGGGTTATTCCCAGCTTTCGCTTCCTGATCTTTTTCCATATTTAAGCCATTAGACTTCAATACACATCCACCACTAGGGACTACCAACTTACTCAGCATGCAGCACGTTTCAAAAGCTCAGACTTTGCCTCTTCTTTATGGCACTATAAAGACTTAAAGCTGAAATCTTTCCTGATACAGCTGTAGTTTTCAGAATTTTCAGGGGGAATGAATAGGAAGTTTTGTGTTGAAAATACATAGAGAAAATAGAAAGGAGAGGACTAGAGAGGTGAGGCAACAGGGGAAGGACAGGGAACAGCACCTCCCCAAGCCTCAGCAGAGCAGGGGTGCAGTTTAAGGATGCAGTGAGGCTCTCTCTGTATCTGCAGAGGGAAGAAGGAGGATAAGAAAGGAGGAGAGAATGAGGCTCTAGAGATGAAGTGAGTTTGGGTGAGTGTTGGTGCCTTGGGCAGTTGCTTTGAGCTCTTGCAGCACAAATCAGAGGTGAGCCCTTTTCTTTTTTAAGCAGCAGAAGCAGAGAAGTGGAGGTTTATCAGCTGAGACAGGTGAATTGGGATAGCTTATCTTAGCAGGACACAGCTAGTGTCTACTGAAAAGTCTTTGCTAACTCATGGGGAGACATTTAAAAAGCAAATAAAAATTCCTGGGGAAGAGTGTGACTTAGTAAGACTCAATATCTACCAGACTAGGAGGAGGAATTTGCTTCTTCTATAGCTTGGTCATGGTCAAGAATAGGAAAAAGCTAGATTTTCTTTGGGGGAGGCTGGTGGGGTTTTTTTGTTTTTGTTTGTTTGTTTTTGTGGGGTTTTTGTGTGTTTGTTTTGGTGGGGTTTTGTGTGTTTTGTTTGGTTGGTTGGCTTGTTTGTTTGTTGGGATTTGTTTTGTTTTGTTTTGTTTCTTTTCATTTTGGAAATACTCCTGTGGCTACCAGAGACCTCCAGTCCAATCCAATCTGTCCCAATTGGACACTGTATTGACATTTCCTTCAAGTTTCTTTCAGAAAGTTGGAACATATGGCAGCCTTAGCTTCCCTTGCAAAGCCAATCTGATCCCTGCTCTAACCAAGAGGCTTTGCTCGCTCTGTGCCCAATTTCTTCAGAGCTTTTCAAGCCTGGCTCCCTCCATGCCAAAAAGCCCCACTCATCACAATCCTACCCTGGAACAGCACGGAAGATATGCCTGAATGAAATGAATAAACCTGGGAATACAAGTGTTAACAAAAGTTAATGAAATTCACAATTTGTAATTGAGATGGAATTTTTTAGCATCCTGCTTTTTTTAAAATGACTGGGTCCCCTGGGGCTGGCATCCTCACTTCCAAGTGGTCACTGACCCTTTCCTTCCACCCAATAAGCTCAACCACATCCCAACATACCCAGCCTATTGTGTGTTATTTAAGCCATAGGATATGACAGAGCATGTTTTATGGGGCCATTAATTTATGCTGTGGGTGACTTTAACCACCCAAGAAGTATATTAATGGTTCTATAAAATAGACCCCAGAGTGTCTTAATATGGTTATGAGATCGATCTTCAGCTTTATATTCCACTATGTGTGATATTATTGAAATAAATTGTACAGGAAGGTGACATGAAGTCCCAGTAAGCGGCAAGTTTCCTTTTTCTTCCCAGCATCCTGTGGTCACAGACTCACTCTGAGCCAGCCCTGGATGGAAATGTCCTGCACAAGGGGCTGCCTTTTGGGATGGACCTTGCTGGCCCAGCTCTGCCTGACCTTAGGCAGGACCTGTCTGTGCTGGCTGGTCAGCAGCTTTAACCAGAGATCTTCATGTCCTGACCCTTGGAGGGTTTTCTATAAACACAGGTTTTGTTCAGTACCTGGGGAAGGGTCATCTGTTGAAATGTTTGCCAGGGCCAGGACCCAAAGCAGCACCAGCTCATCTCCTCCTTGCTACCAGAGAGCAGTACCAGCCTCTTGAGAAATCCTGGATGCTACACAGAAAATTCTCCTCCAGTAAGAGTTAAGTGGGGTTACTACAAAAACAATTCTTGTTTGGGAAATAACCACAATGCATGGCTTTCCTACTGACAGATTCTGGGAGTATGAGTGTGCCAACAAGGAAACTTCAATGTCTGAGAAACTGGATCTGGTTTAAAGTCTTTCTTCTCTCTTTTCTTCCAGGATCTATGTGCTCAGGCTTTCAAAGCCTTGAGGCCTGTCGTATCAAAGGTTTGAGGATTTGGGGTTTTCTGGAAATTAGGAATAAATTCTGCTGTATTAAATAATCTGTACTTTCATTTGTAGTCTTAAATTGTTGTCATCCTTTTTTATGCTCTCTGGTGGGAGTACATGGCTGTGAACTGCCATAAACCCACAACATTCTCAGTGACTAGACAGGGTTTTCCACTCCAAAAAAAGTAAAACTGTGGTTTCCTCAAGTTTCAGTAGGAAAGCTGAGAGAATGAGTTGATGCTTGGGGGAGCTTTGACCCATTTTAGAATCTGGGACACAGCACAAAATTTCAGAGACATTTGAGACCAAGACCATGGGTCAATATCCTATTTGAAAGAACCATTTGAGCTGTTGTGTGTTTGTAGTGGGGCCCAAAGCATGCAGAGCACCTTCTGAAGGAGGAAGAAAGCACCAGCCTTCTCATCCTGACAAATTAGCAGCTGCCAATGCATGGGCCAGACCAACTGCAGACAACAGAATGAAGGAATCTGTCTCTGCTTAAAGGCCTGAGCCCACCCCAATTAGTTTTTTCAGTGCTGTCATGGGCTGTGAGCTGGTAAAGAGCAAGCAGACCTGCATGAGATAAGGCTGGACCAGCTGCTGTGAAGTGGGATGGCTGCAGTGAGCCATCCTTGAATGAGGAATGTGCCCTGAGCTTCTCCCTGCCCTGTGTCAATGCTCAGCTGTTCCCCAGGTAGGTGCCCTGTGAGGATTCCTTAATTGCTGTTTGTGAAGTGCTTAGAGACCCTCACAAAAAGGAGAGTATCATATTAGAACTGCAGTTGTTAGAGATGAAGACAGTCTGTTAATCATTAAATCCATCCCCTGCAAAGGCAGGACCACTGTCCCCTGGGAGAGCAGCCAGGCTCTGCAGTGAAATGCAATGCCAGGTTTGTCTGGAGTAATAACCCAATTATCCCTCAGCTGGTGTCAGGGACCCTTCTGGGCAGCAACAGCCTGGCCATTGCTCTAGGGCTCAGGGCTGTTAAAGGCTGACCAAGGGCTTCCTTTAATAGAGGTGGTTGGAGCAGCTGTGCCCTGAAATAATCTCGTTGCTGCAGTAAGGCGCTGGGCAGTCACAGAGTCAGCAGTCAGGACAACAAAAATCCTTGGCTATGTTTGAGCTGTTCTGAGTGGTGCCAGCTTCCAGGATCTAGGGTTATCCAGATCAACCACCTGCATGCAACAGGGAGATAAAATGGTAGGAAATTGGTCCAGGACAAAAACTGAAGTGAAAAATCTGAAAATCAAGATAAAGTGCTGGTTGAGGTTTGCTGGTTTTGTTAATTATCAGCAAGAGCAATTTTGGGAACACAGTGGTCCAGACATGAGTACAACGTTAGGGTTACAATGGAGACAGCTCACACTTTCATTACAGTTGCAATGTTTGTAAGCAAACCAAAAAGGGCCCTTGGAAGTCTGTCATCTCATAAATTTTACTATCAAAACTTGTTTTTCTAAATAGTTCTTTTCAAAAATTTTTCCATAAGGCATGAGTAGTTCTGTAAGATCTATTCAGGGCAACCACAGCTCATGTGATACTCACATGGATCCCAGATGATTTTTAGCTTAGCAGGGCTGTCACATAAGACACCCTGCAAAATGATGGTGATGAAAATACGTCACACCCAGCTCCGGGCTGTGAACAAGGGGCTCCCTGCACCTTGAGCTCAGGTGTGTGACACAACTATCAGCCAGTGCACAGAGGAGAGAGAAACCCCTCCCCACAAGCCCTGCTGCTGCTCTGTAGGGTGTACTGACCTCTGGAGAATTTATCGCCCAAGGGATCCGGCCTGATGACCAAGCCACGCTTTACTGGTGGAGGCACAATAAAAAGTGTGCTGTCATCCTGAAAGTGACAAATTGGGCAGCTGAGCCAGCAAAAGCAGATGTGAGGCAGTTATTGCTCAAACATAAGGGATCAGCACGGCTTTAAGGATGAAAACTAAGTACGAAAGTTCCAAATGGAAAGAAACCTCTTGGAAGCAAATGAGGGCTAGACACAGCAGGTACATTGATCTTCATGAGTCCGCTCCTACCCAAGAAGGCAGGCTCTGCCTCCTCCCTTGGAAGGACTTCCTGAGCCCCGGCAATCCCATCTGCTTCCCATGGAGACCTGGACAGAGGTGCCTGAGGGGATGGAGCTGACTCACTGCTGTGCTGTGTGACATGGGCCAAGCCTGGATGTGGCGGTGCCACTCGGGCCGGAGCCCGCGGCTGCAGAGCAGCGCCGGCAGCGATGGGAGTTCTACAAAAGAGCCAGATGAGAGATTGCAGCTGGGGAAAGGAGTGATGGGCTGCGGGGGTGAGGGAAGGACGGCCTTCCCTGCGCCATCCGGGACGGGTGCAAGGGCAGGGAAAGCACCTCGGTCGCCTCTCCTCGGTCTGTGAGCTGAGCCTGGCTGACCCGCTGGGCCAGCAGCAGACCACGTTCGGCTGAGCTTCTCCCCCGAGTACCGACGGCTGCCGAGCCTGCCGCCTCTCCTGCATCGCCCATCGCTGCAGGGCACGCTTGGCTGGGAGATGTGAGATGAAAGAGCGGCGCGGGCAGCAGGGAAAGTCTGCGGGCTGTAGTGTCTGAGTACACATTCGGGCAGCACAGGGAGCCAAACCAGACTCTTTGTTTCCCTGTGTCACTTCTCAGTCCCGATTAGCAGCAAAATAGGGCACGCACACATCTGACAACTGAATTCCTTGCTGGAAGGGGTTCGGTCATGCATAAGAGTGCTCAAAATGAGGCCTGGCTTTCAGGTTTGGAAGCATGGAGCATGACCTGGAAGGGACAGCTGGTAGGTGCACTCTCACTTTTCCATTCTGAGTTTTGCACCAGTTCTGGGTAACTTTGAAGAGTTGTGGCCAAGGACAAACAAACGGATGCCTGTCCCTTTCCCCAGCAGCCAGACCTCGCTATTAGTCTGTCCGGCTTCTAACCGATTACACGAGGACAGGACAACGCGAGAACATTATTAATGTCTCAAATTCGAGCACTCAATCAAAAAGTGGAGCAGAGAACTAAGAGCAGGACCACGGAATTTCACTCCGCCTTGTGCAAGCGCTTTGTTACCGCTGTAATGACGGGCTCGTGCAAGTTTTTCCTCAGGACTTGTAGCACAAGAGAGGAAAAATCTTTGGTAACAACCACTTCGAAAGAGCAGGTAAAAAGTGACTGTAGAGGTTTGCAACTGGGAAAATCCTAGAAATCCTCCCGGGAAAGCAAAGATCTGCCATCCCCCGTGCCCTGGAAGACGAGCATCTCCGGGGCGCGCAGCAGAGCGCCCGGAGAAGGACGATTCCCGCCGGGAAGAGGGGGCTCACCCTCCCCACCGCCCGGGGCGGCCGGCACTGGCTCGTCCCTTGCGGAAAGTTGCCGGTGGGAGCGGGGAGGAGCCGGGGCGCTCCGGGGGCGGGGAGCGGGCGGGGGCCGGGCCGGGCCGGGGCGGGCCGTGCCAAGGCGCCTGCGCCGGCGGCGCGGAGCGCGGCGGAGCGGGACGGACCGAACTGGAACAAAACAAACGGCGCTTTGTATCGCCTGAAAGGGCTCCGCGCCCCGCGCAGCACCCGCGGAGAGGGGCGGCATACACCGTGCGGCTCCCGGATTTGCCTTTTTTTTTTTTTTTTTTTGGCGCTTTTAAATTATTTTCATTTTTTAATTTTTTTTCTTGATAGGAGGGGGAGAAGGGGCGGGCGGGAGGCGGTGCGCGCCCTCCGCGGGCGCGGAGCCGTGCGGGCGGTGATGGCCTGAGCGGGCGGCGGGTCCGCGCCCCCTGCGCACCTGCCGAGCGCTCCGCGGGCGCGGAGGGACGCGCAGCGCCATGTCGCGGGTCGTGCAGAAGAAGAACCACTGGTCCAGCCGGGTGCGGCAGTGCGCGCTGACCCGCGGGCCCGGCGGGCAGCTGGGCTTCGCCCTGCTCGGCGGCGCGGAGCACGGCGAGTTCCCGTACGCGGGCGCGGCGGCGGGGGACGGCGAGGCGGCGCTGAGCGAGGGCGAGCTGCTGCTGGAGGTGCAGGGGGTCCGCGTGTCGGGGCTGCCGCGCTACGACGTGCTGGAAGTGATCCGGAGCTGCAAGGATCCCATCGTGGTGAAAGCCGTCCGACAAGGTGCGAGAGGGACGCGGCGGGACGGGGGGACCCGCTCCGCGCTTCCCGCGGGGCTGGGTGGCCACGGGCCGGTGCGGTGCCAGGGCTGGCGAATTCCGGCCCTTCGGGGCAGCGCGGGGCCCCGACGGAGGTACGGACGCGGGTGCCGATGCTGCCCACGCGTGTGCGCACCTTCTGCGAGGGCACTGATGCTCGGGCGCCTCCTCGTCCGGCCCCGGCTGCGGCCGCCCCGCGGTCCCCTGCCCTGCGCTAAGCGCAGCGAGCGATTGCGTGAGACTTTCCCAAAGGCACCGCGGAGCCGCCAGCGCTCCCGGCGGGGCCCCGCGCTTGTCCGGGGCGGCTCGGTGTCCGGCTGACCCTTGGAGAGGCTGAGGCAGCTTCACTGCTTGGGGCGTGGGGCAGGGATCCCCTCCTCCAGCAGCTGAGCATCCTTTGGAGCTGCTGAGTGATTAGCGGAGTCGTGTTCTGAAAGTGCAGCGTGTGTTTGCCGGCTGCCAGCGTGGGAAGAAAAAGCTTGGCCCCTCCGGCATCTTCCCTCTCTGGCTGAAGGGCTGCTCAGATTTACCTTTTTCCCCCTGGTTTGCCCTGGGTGGGGGCACATCGTGCTGCAGCCCTGCAGCGCACAGGTGATGGAGCAGACAGGTAGCTCTCTTGTTTGGCTGAGGAACAGGATAGGAAGAGTCCTCCCATGCTGGATTAAAAAGATGCCACTTCACATCCGTGTACACTCAACAGCCGCTCAACAGGTTAGCTAACAGGCCAGGCTGTTGGGCTTGTGATTTCCAGGGCAGGACTTCATTTTAGTGCCAAAAAACTGTTGGTGCTGCCGCAGCCCCCGAGGCTGGTTGGATGGGCAGGAGGAGCAGGACTGCAGCTGGACAGACAGCCCGAGGTGTGAGAGCTGCAGGAGCACCCCGAGGTCAGCCCCAAGTGCAGGAAGGAAGGGAAGTTTTCTTCGTGTTGCCCAAGAGATTCCTTAGGGGAAAGTTTATTTGTCATCCAGACGCGCGCATCCTAAACGTGGGGTTTCACTCTGGCTTGTGGTGTGAGGTTTTTTTCCCCCTGTACTTCGTTCAGCCCAGCTGGTAGCTGCAGACAGAATTTCTGGCCAGCTGGCAGGACTGTCACCTGAAGTCTTGTTGCTGGGCTCGCTGAGCTGAAGGGCTGCAGGCGCTTGTTTCACAGCCATCCTTCAAACCTCTGGAGCCAGAGCAGATCCCAGGGTGTCCGAGGAGCTGAGCCCTGTGCACTCCCCCTCCACCGCCTGCCCCGAGGCTGATCCACTAAAGCACAGCAACTTGTTATCCCTTCAGGATTCAGTAGCAATATTCCAGCAAACACTTGTCAAACTCCCCAAACCCTCAGTTTTCCTTAAACAAGTGCTTATTTTCCCTGCTGCGTTCACTGGGAAGTGGTGAGGGAAACTCAGCCTGCTGGTTTCCCTGCCCAAGTGGGAGGGGGAGAAAAGCATGAAGAAAACTATGAGGAAATTAGGCAGAGGGGTTTTTTTTTACATACTGATTGTTTTAGCAGAAGTATTAAACTACAGCTTGTGGTGTTGCAATGTGATCGGTGTTGGTGGATGAAGGAAGGTGTGTATAAAACCCTTCCCAACCAAACAATTTGTGATCAAACTTCTTGTTGTTTTGGAAACGTGAGTTTCGTATAAATAAAACATGTCCTGGGAATAAACTGCAAATGACAGAACTTGGTGGTAAATGTGTTTCAGCTCCAGGATATGGTCAAGAGAACAGGCAGAGAGCTGAGTTTTAGCGTGTTGGTTGGTTTTACCTGGAAAGTAGGAGAAAAGGGTTCAAAACCCATGTGCAAGTCAGGGCAGGCACTTAGACCTTGGACTGTTCCCATCTAGAGCTGAGAACCAAGCCCTTGGTTACTGTGGGATTGTAATTTCCTTTTCTTTCTTTCTCCATATTTAAAAAAGAAATGCTTTATTAGCCAAGAATGTGGAATAGAAATAAATATTTGGTTTTTAAATCACTAAATGTTTTTGTAGCCTGTCAGTGATAGCCTGGCATCTGCATGCTGTTCTGTGCAAAGCAGGGATTCCCTCATGTATCAGAATCATAAGGATAGAAAAGGAGAGTATTTTAATTAAAATGCATTACTTCTGTGTTGATTAAAAATCTGATTATGGGAGTGGCAACTGTCATTCAACAGAAAATGTGTGGCACTAGAGCAGACAGCAAAGGAGAATGCAGATAAAATTGTAAACATGTTTTTTCCTTTGATGAAAAAACTATGGTTTTCCTCCTCCTCCCAGTTCGTAGTCCCTAACTGATTGGTGCTGAAGTGCTGGGGCAACATTAGCCTGGAAATGTATACATTTTATTGCCTGTCTGTTTTGTGTTACATTTACAAGGCTGGAAAAACAGGAAATTTACTATAAGTCAGTCATCTGCAAGCTTGAGCAGAGAAAATAACGGTTCTGACCTTGCACTTGGTGAAAGAGAAGAGACTAGGATGTGACATGTACCTGGAATAGGCTGGGCTTTATCATTAAACCAGAGTTTGTAGACTTGCAGGTTCACGTGCAATATTTTTTTCTTGCTTTTGTGAGTGGTAAGTTCAGAAAGTAAGTACAAAAAGGAGGAACCTCTATGAAATCTCTTAGTAGGAATACTGGTATTTGATACCGGTCATATTGGATTTCTTGGTCCTTTGCTTACCCTGGGAGGAAGAGTGAAGAATTCTAAAGGACTTTAAAGGAGCTTTCCCTTCTTTTTCACCTTATGCACCCTTTTTGCTATTACATTTGAGAATAAAACTGCACATTATAGTTGCCTGTTTTGGGGGAGAGAGAATCTTGCTACCATGTATCTTAGTAACTTTCAGAACTGTCAAATGTGTGAAAAAACCTCAGTTAACATGTAGTGCTTTTATGACTGACTGTTTCCATCTTACATCTGTGCCTAAGTTCTGATGAAATTGGCAATTAACTTCTGTGGAGTTAATAAAGGCATTTTTATTATTACTTGGTCAGAGAGTATGGAATTAATAGATTGAGTTATAGGAGCAGTGGTTACATATCCTAGTGTAAAGCTGGCACTGCCTTAACACAGTGATTTCCCAGCTGTACTGTGAATATTGTAGCCTCCTTGAATACATTCCACATTTGTCAAAATAGTTCACTTTGATGAATTCGTAATTGATTACATTGGATAGATCAGTTATAAAATTGGGCACAGCATTTCTTCTCATGGATCTTGGTTAACAGAGTCCAGCACAATAGGGGAGACGTTTGTTGTGCCTTCCTCCAAACTGTATCTATAAAAAAAGGACCATGTTTTGTTTGAGGCAGGGTATCTGGGTTTTCCTTCTCCCTCAGTGAGAGAGGGACACATTCAAAGGGATTTCCAGGAGTTTTTTTGCTCCTTGGTTAGATGACCTGTGCCAAACCACACCAAGCCAGATGCTTGGTATGGGAAATAGTCAAAGTTAATATGCCTGTAAATTTATTCTTAAATTGTTTTTTTTTTTTTAGTTCTCATTTCAACCCTTTGCTTCCCTAAAATCTCTCAGAATCCCAAGCTCCTAATAACCAATCACTTTGAAACCAGGAGGTGCTGAGAGCAGTTATGCAATTAATAGTTTTGATAGGACTTTGCAGCTGGGATGATCCCACGGTAGGGAGGAGTTGAGGGTGCTTGTGGGGTTTTTTTAGCCCTGTACAGGGCAGACAGGAGCAGGCGTGATCCCAAGCAGAAACAGTCACTGTTTACCCAATGCTATCAGCTGCATTTGTTTCTTTTCAAACATTAACTTGACCCTAAGAAAAATTCTGAAATACAGTGCAGTGACTCAATGCTTCAATGTCAGGCTGGCATCTGCTATACATGAGATGTTAAACTCAGTTACGTATATTAATGTGAACAAAACCAGCTTCTACCAAAAAGGTTGTGTGAGCTGGCATTTGAATCTTTTCCTTTTATTTCCCTGCGAGAGCTCGTGAGATAATTTCTGTTTGTTATTTTTGGGATGTTTTGTAAAACATTAAAAACAAACAAAAACAAACAAAACAAAAACAAACAAACAAAAGGGAAAGTTGATGCATTGTAAATTCCTGCGTGTCTGGTGTTTTAGCAAGCACGGGGAAGCAGAGTGTCACTTTGTGAGTGGTGATGCTGAACATCCCACGCTAAGTGCCCATGCCTGGCGTTGCAGAAGCCCTGCAGTGAGTGCTGGTGCCTGTGTGGAGCAGAGCTTGGGATTGATGTGCTGGGCCAGCAAAGGGAGAGGCTGTTTAGAGAGAGTGAGCTCTTGCTGTTTCCAGTTTACCTCTGCAATGTCATACATGAGTTCCAAAAAGTGTTTTCCTTCAGTCTCTGCTCTGTGCCAGTCGCTTGCGTGGTGAATTCTCTCAGTCCTTTTTCCATCTGACTCAAATTCTTTTTGGACTCAGAGTGGGTTTCAAGTGGAGAGAAAGAAATCTTGCCATCTGAAAACCTGGGAGGTGTTCTTGTATTCTAGATTTATAAGACCTGTTTTCAGCTGTGACTGTTGGAGTAGTCATGAATGAAATATAAAATAAAAAAAGGCAGAATCTCTTCTTCTCTCACTTGGAGGATATTTTGCTACAAACCAATAGTCTTCTGTTTATTTAAAGAAGTACTTGAGGAAGTACTGCACTTAGTAGTCATGAAATGTGTATGTCTTGTATTAAAATACTGCCTTGAGGAAGACCTTATCTTTACTGGGCTTGAATTTACAGTGTAGAACTTGCCAGGATTTGGAAGTTGATCCTGCTGGTGGCAAAGCAGTCATCCATCCTCTCCTGAGCCATGGAGTAGCACACCAGAGAGAGGGACAAGAGAGCCCAAGAGCCACATCGTGCCTGTTATAAAAATTTCCAGGAATTAATGTGATAGTTCTAATGGCATGAAAGGGGGTTATGCTTTCCACAATAAAGTTAATCTTTCCACCCATTGAGATGGGACTCCTGGCTCCCTCTTTATGGCCAGTCAGATCACAGAGCAATTAAATCACAATTATGGTCTAATTATGAGCAGTCATTCAACACCATTGCAAACAAGGATGTTAACACCATCCTGCATGTTGTTCCATGTTTTTAAGACCGAGTTACAAGGCCTGCGTGAGTGAATTATTGACCTGCTATCGTGAGATTTAAGATTCATCTTCCATGTTAGAAATGTAAGAACCGTTTTTTAACAGGTTTGAAAGCCAAGTAGCTCCTTGCATCCCTGGGTTTGAGATTGTCATTTTCTTCTGGTTCAGCTCAGGCTGTGATCATTCATGCATCTCTTCTGGCTGTTCCTGTATCTCTTGATCTGATGCCTGAGAAACACACTTGCTCCTTTGGCAGTGTATTCGTGCACAGGGAAATATTTGCCCCAGGGCAGCTGCATTAAGGTGTAAAGAAATTCAGAGCAGCACTTTTGTGGCTGTGCAGAGCTGATGATTTGAGCTCTCTCTCATTAGATTTCAGCATGGCTCAGTCTGAAGTAAAGTGGAAGCTGAGAAGATGCTGCTGCCTCAAGGGCTTTTTCTATTGCATTAGCAGGGTCTGGGCTGTGGGCAAGGGCAGGATCTTTGGGACCTCTCTTGAGGTTTTTAAAAATAATTGGCCAAGTTTTGTATTTGCATTCCTTTGCTTAACTCCAGACACGAGCTATGCCTGCTAGTTATTTCAGGTGGGTTTTTTATATATTTTTTTTTTTACACTTCCTCTGACTTTGACTGGAACTTGTAAATCAAGGCATTTGGTTTTGATCTTTGTGTGCTGCAAGTGACTTAAATTTCTCGGTGAAAAGCACAGAGTAGTGGTTCTGCAAGAGCAAATGCTGTGAATTTATAGAAGGAATATGAAGAATTCGAGGCAAAATGTTAGCTGAAGGTAGGTATCCTTGCTGTGAGCCCTTAGTGGTACTTGGAGGGCTGGTTCTCAGATTGATGCATCCTGTCTGAGCTCCTCCCAGCTCCACATCCCAATTCCTGGAGCAGCAAAATGCAGATCCTCCTAGTCCCGATTTCTCCAGAGTTTCTCTCCAGCTCAGCTGCGGAAAAGATTTATTTTTGCCTTTTAGAAGCAGAGTATGAAGTGACCTTTTTGCAGCAAGGGCGCAGGGCTGGGTCATCCCCTGTGATCTGTGAAGATCTTCCTCGCTCCCATTGCCCTGTCACCGGGGGCATCTCCTGCAGGACCGGGGGGACAGCAGCAGCAGCGTCTCAGCGCTGAGTGACAGTGCTGCTGAGCCTGCAAGACCTGCAGAAACATCATTTTCACCACTACCATCATTCTCTCTGTCTCTCTCGACATTTGATGTCTTGTTTCTCCGTTCATGGTTGCGGTCTCGGGCAGCTCAGCGTGGCTCTTGCAGTGGTTTGACAGGGCAGAGGCTCCGAGCTGGCAGCCCGGAGAGATCCACAGCATCAGTGCCTTTAATCAGTGCCTTCGATGGCTTCAGGCTGGGGCTTCCTGCAAGGATCTGGTGTTGGGAAACAAAGTAAGCCTAGGCTATCATCCAGACTTTGTTATCTACTGATCTGAGAGGGCTGTGGAAGAGGCTACCTGCTTCCAGAGCAGTTTGGCAGCTTTTGCATTGGGTTGTTGGCAGATTGGGATATTTCTTTTTTTTCCTCCTTAATTGTAATTTTTTGCTTTGCCTTCTGAACCAAATAGGTGGGCCAGCATATCTCCCAGCCCTGAGGGAGCAGTGTGGCTCAGGGTAAATGGGATATTTTTGTGGAGATCCACCCTTCACTTTCCAAAGGTCACACACTCCATCCACCCCTTCCTCTTGTGACATTTTAAATGGTTTCCAGAACTATTCCACTGCCACAAACTGGAATGATGGCATCATGCTCTCTGTTAGTCCCCAGCTCTGACTCTGGCATCCTTTGTGCTGAAGTGTTTTGTGTTAGTAATATTATTTAAACCTGCAGATTTATTTTTTTTTTAACTGCCCTAGTAGACCTTGGAGAAACAAAACAGTTTTTTCTTCGAGTCCTGGTGTTTTGGGTTACATTTTTACACACTTGGCTTTTGGCTTAAAACAGTTCCACTTTTTATGGTTGTGGGGGCTTGTATTGTAACTCAAAAGAAAAATAAGGGTTTAAAAGTATTTATTGAATTTCATTAACTGTCCCTTATTAGACTAAACAATAATGCTTACTACACGGTGTGAAAATAATGCAAAGTGCCCTGTCTTCATAAAGGAACAGGAAATCAAAACAAACAAAGCCTTCGGGATGACTTGCAAAGTGGAACAGATGCCCTTACAATTGCAAGGCTTTTGAATAAGGAATCAGTTTTGCATGGTTTGCTAATCCTTCAGTAAAGAGTTCATTGTCTTGGATTACACATCTGTAATTTCGGAGCCCTCAAGTCAGTGTCTCAGTGCAATTAGAGTGGGAAGAGACTGACTTCTTTCTTCATATCCTTAATCTCTAGCTTGTTTTTTAAGAGGAAAACCTCAACTCCGGGTTTTTCATTTCGTTATTAACAAAAAGGCCTTTGAAAAAGAAGCTGCCTAAAATCCAGCCACTCCCTCAACACAAACAAAGCTGGGCAGATATTGTGTACTTTTAAAAAACCCCAACTTTGATGTTCAACCTGTCTTATTCCAGTGGTACAGATCCTGCACTAAGTGGATGTTAGACCAAACTGATGACAGACACATATGTCTCAGAGTTTTTTTGGATGAATAAGAAAGTTACTTCCCAAACAGGCTGAACTGGACAGGTGAGGACCTGGGCTGCAGAATAACTGCAAAATGACTTTTCTTAAAACCAGCAAGGAGCGTGCCCATCCTCCTCCTTTCCCAAAGGCACAGCTAGAGCTCCCAATTAGCAATTTCAAAGGCTGGGGTACAGGTGGAGGTTCCTTGGAGCAATTCACTGGAGCCTTGAGAGAAGCCAGGGATGGCTGGAGAGGTGGGGAGAATAGTAGGAGATACATAAAACATACCAAAATCCTTGTGCTGGGGAAGAGTTTCCCTGTTCACTAGTGGAGCTGTTCATCCTGAGGCTGTCTCTAAGAACAGGCTGAGTGTTTTCTGCAGGAGCATGGCTCTTCCTAGCTGGTGACAGTCCCCAGTGCCACTGCAGTCCAGCCCACCCTCTTGTTCTGGCCCTTACAAGAGAGCTGGAGAGGGACTTTTTACAAAGGTGTGTAGTGATAAGGGGGAATGACTTCAGGCTGGAAAAGAGCAGGGTTAGATACCAAGGAGTTCTTTGCTGGGTGGACGAGGGTGGTGAGGCCCTGGCACAGGGTGCCCAGAGAAGCTGGGGCTGTCCCTGGATCCCTGGAAGTGCCCAGTGCCAGGCTGGATGAGGCCCGGAGCAGTGGAAGGTGTCCCTGCCCATGGCAGGGGCTGGCACTGGATGGACTTTAAGCTTCTTTCCAAATCATTCTGTGATTCTGTGAAAATCCAGCACTGAATGATCTTTAAGATCTCTTCCAAACTAAATGGTTCTGTGACTCAGTGATGCAGCTTTGCTGTTGAATGCTCTGTTAGGATGTGGTGCCTGCCATAACTCTGCTGCCCCAGGACAGTGTGTGGCTCCCCTGTGTGGCACGGGGACAGTGGGGGACGTGTGGCAGAGCACAGCCCTGGGGAGCTGAGGGGTGAGGAGGCTGCAGTTTGGCTGAGTTTGGGGAAACTGCTGTCTCAAAGCTGAGAGTCTCCTCCTGCAGTGCTGCTGCCTGGGGGAAAGCACTGAAGACAGGACACCTGATGGGGCTTTGGCAGCCACTGCTCCAGCCCAGGCTTTGTTCTCTCCCCATCCTGTGGGTGAAAGAGGGATTAGTCTGATGCAAAAGGAAGAATCATGTCCTTCTCTTTTCCCTGGTATGCATTTTTCCTTAAACAATGCGGTGACTAATGTAGAATATCTTCTCAATGTGCTCTGGTGGTGGTTTAGAGGAGCAGCAACAGCCTGACTACATGAGCAAGTCCAGAGGTTCTGCTCTCAGCAGGGACTCTGAGGATCACAGAACGTGTTGTTTCTGAATAAAATCAGTAAGTTGTTTACTTACTGGGAGGGGAAGGCTTGCTTTGTTGTTGTTAGATTGTCTTCTGCTGGTACCCCAGCAAATGCTGTGTATTTGTTTGATGTGCAAATACCAAACTCACTTAGCAATGGTATATAGTGTTTTGTTAACTTTTGTATAGTCTGTGTGCACTGTGGAGTCCTCCCTGGCACCTACCGGCTGCTTTTATTAATCAAGCTGTTTCTAGGTGGAGATCTGAGCTGCCAAATGCTTTTATACATATACCATAGCCTTCCTTTTTTTTTTTATTTTTTTTTTTTTATTTTTAATGAAGAGATAGGGCATGCTGAGATTGTTCTCCCAGTTTCATGTGGAGCTATTTTTATCTGGACTAAGCTATAAATCCCTCATGTTGCAGGAAGCTTTGTTTGCTACAGGTGGAGCGAGGCAATTAAACCCCCACTGTCTGTCTCTGGCTTTCTGTGGGAGGCGTGGAACTGCTCTGGGCAAAATCCAGATGGGCACTGAGGAGATCAGGGCTGTGCTGCTCCAAGGGTTGGCTGCTCCGTGAGGTTACACACAGGGGAAAATTTTATATCTACACACAGCCTGCACCCAGTCCAAGAGGAGGAGCTTGTGAAAATATTGTGTCACCCATCAAAATAGTTTGAATTCTTGGGTCAGACTCTGAGAATGTGTGACTGGTGTGTGTAGATGAATATATATATATATTTAACTTTTTCACTCTAGCATCCATATTGTCAAATGCTGCTTCAATGAAAAGTTCCAGAACGTCCTTTTTCTTCACTCTTAATTTTTCCTTTTTAATGGAAACTAATCTCAGGATTTCAGCAGCTCAGGTTGCTAACCAGCCAGTGCCATGGATTTTGCTAAAATTTGCTGCTGGCACACACAGCAATTTGGAAGCTGAAGAGTATGAAACCACCCCCGTTATGGCTGAGAACAGTTCCCATGCCCATTATCTCATCACGAGATGCACGGGCAGCCTCTGATCCTGTAAAAACATTGAAAATCACTGTTGTGGTGAAACTGCTTTGGTGATACTTGTCCTGTAAATCATCTGCAGGAACATGTTGATTTTGAAAGATGGTTTGCTCATGAGACCTCAGTGTCTTTCAGATTCTGTGATGCAGCTGCTGAAGAAGATGCAGATTCCCTTTTCCTGACAAAGGCTGGGGGCAGCTGCTATCTGGACCTTTGTCTGGCCCCTGTGAGTCATTTCCAGCGTGCAGGAGGGAAATCCAGAGTACACCTATAAAGTTTATCTCGGAAAGGTGCCCAGTTTCGTCCTGCACAGAGGTCTCTGGCATGTTCAAGGCCATCAAATGGCATTTAGCTCCCTCATTCCAGGGGCAGGTGGCAGTTACACTTTAACACAAGGCCATTCCTTTATGAGGATGGGAAATGTGGTGAATACCTGGGTGCAGGAGGTCACTCTGTCCAGTGTGATGAGTTTGGGGCTCTCTTGTGCCAGGCAGTGCATGGACCTGACAGACTTGTCCCTGCCTTGGTGTTTGCAGAAGAGTGAGGGCTGTGAAGAGCTCAGGTGACGAGTGGAGGGCAGAAAGCCAAGCACAAAGTGTGTGGCTCAGTTGGGATGTCTGTGACAAGGGCATGGACCCACAAATCTTGGCTCTCTCTTGCTGTGCTGTAGGGTTCTGCTGCTTCCCAGATCCTCATTACAATGGGGGAAAAGGGGGAATGGCTTCAGCTGGAGCAGCTCCCTGGTTGCATTACCAAGTTGTCCTGCTCAGGTGGAGCTTTGCCACTAGTTTCCATAAAATACCCTATAGGTTTTTCATTTGTTTGGTTTTTGTTTTTAATTTATGCTTATAAAACATGTCAAAGGCTGAAATTTTTATCTGCAAAAGGCATGGCTTAGGGACTAGCTGAGGCGACTTTTCCATTTATTTTTGTTTTCTTTTGCCAATTTTCCAGTTGTATTAGTTGATGCTAGAAATACCCACGTATCAGTTTTTCCAGGAGCTAAATACAAAAAGCGGGTTTTTTTACACAGTTCTGAGCTGGGCTAGGATATCTTGGTCATATTGCAGACTGGCAAATTTGGATGTGCTGAAGTTGTTACACATGAGAAAAGCCCCAGTAAAAATGAGAGCGCTTAAATTTAAGCATGTGCTAACGTAACACATTGCAGAGGGCTTTTCGTATCTTGTCTGTAAAAGATGCTATAATCAGCACTGAGGCTTGCCTAAACCAGCGTGGAAATTGCTGTTTGCCTAAAAAGCCGGGCAAGTTGTCACAATCCCAACATTAAAAGGCTGCGGCGGATTAACCAAACCCTATTTCCAATTGATTTAGTGTAACTCAGCCCGGTCATCATCCTGTGGTGCTTTGAGCTGCCCTGAGTCCTGAGAGCCAGTGGCTGAGTTGGCACTGCATCTTGCTGTGTTGGCTGTGCCTGCTCTCCCCCTGAGGATGCTGAGGAAACAGGGGAGCCCTGGCTCCCAAACTGGCTGCTCACAGGCAGCTTTTAGTTTTTTATTTGCTGTATTCTTCTCTCCCTCGGTGCGGCGGCTGCCGGAGCCGTCGCTGCCCGGATGGGACCTGGCCCCTGGCAGGGAGTACAAGCGTTTTTCCACGGTGCAGTTGAGTTGGCAGGGAAGGTTCCATCAGCTGCTTGGCTCAGGATGTGCTGGATGCAGTAATTCGTTGGTGGATTTCTGACAAAAGAGTGTTTCTGCTGCCTGCAGCACCTCCTGCCCTCCAGGCCTTGGGTGTGTGCTCAACAGGAAAGGTTCAAAACTTTTCTTCAGAAAGTTAGGGACTTTTTTAGCAGTCTTACAGACTTAATTAAAACTGGTGTTCCTCTTCTCCTGTCTTAGTTGCAGATGGAGGTGGATTTTACAAGTAATAGCTGACTTTTGATGCTGTTCTGCTCCGGCTGCTCCATTTTTGTAAACCTCAAGCATCTTCCAGCAACCTGTGGGCTTTGTCAAGCAGAGCCTGCTCCTCCCTGGGCTCTGGCTGAGGAGAGGCTTCCCATTAGCATCACCAGCTGATAAACAAAACTTCTTCAGGGCCTCCAAAGGACAGACCTTTCAAGTGCTGAGAGACAGCAGCAGCAGCTCTGCTGAATGCTGATAGCTGTCTGAATTGGTGGCAGGAACAGTGGTGAATATTTATTGTGGATTTATTTCTCCTCAGAGTCCCTGGGGTAAAAGACACGTCAGCATTGTGATCCATTGTGGCGGATCACGTTCAGGGGACTTTCTGCTGTAAAAACATTGTTTCTAGCTCAGGTTTAGCTGCAAGGTTCTCTCTGCCTCAGTTCTCCTTCAGGTGCTATTGCACTTTGGTTCCTTGTTATACCCAGGTGAGCTTTAAGTTGTAACATTTACAGGAAACGTGGCTGAAGTTTCTACCTCTTGGAGGTAAGGATGCAATGTTTGCCTTTCTTAGCACTGGCTCACATAGCTGCCTTGGGATCAAGTTAAAAAAAAATGACAGAATGGTAAATGCATTGTTTTCCCCTTCTCTCAACTCTGCATTTCCTCTGCACTGGTCAAATCAAACAACAGTGACATTTCAAAGTCTTCCTGAATGACAAAATTAGAAATACTCCTTTTCTAAGGAGTCTGTGAGAGGCAGTTCAAACATTGCATGCAGCCGTTCCGGTCGGAAGTTGTTTAACTTGTCGAAATCTCTCTTTTACTGCAGAACCTCTATTGAAAATGACAAATTGCTTAAAGCAGTTTCCATGTTAGACTTTAAAAAATTCAGTTTCTTTCCACCCAGAACACGTGGAAGGCATTTGTGCACTTGCCTGACTGTTTCTCTGTCCTAAGGCTCACACTCGGCGGCTTTGACTTCATGTAATTTTCACATGCAGCTGCTTGGGTTTGTTTTCCTCAGCTTTCTATTGGAATGGGATTTTCTCCTGCCTCAGCTCTGCTGTGAAAACTCAAATATCTGCCTGGTTCAGACTTTGGGGACCAGGGAGTGAGCAGAGGAGAGGCACTCCAAAGTCTGTGCTTTTTAGAAGTGATGTTTGGAGCATTATAAAATCCATAATTTAAGCTGGAGAGTCTGGGTCCACAGCCAAGTTGTTGTAATGTCCTTTAAAAGCGTTGAGCGGTGTTAATGCTTCACAAAGTGACAAAGCATCTTTCGCTTAAACATTTTCAACTGCTTCTCTGTAGCTGTCACTGTAGCAAAGGACATACGTGGCAGGTACCAGATACTGAGCCAGGCAGTTGGCTGTAACTGCTGTAAAAATAAAAATTGCTCAGTTGAAAAGGGTTTTTTTTCCTCTCTTTTTTTTAAAGAAATATTTCAAGTTGTCATTGTGCTCAGGTGGCCTGCACAAAGCAGCACTCTGTGGTGTGTATCCCATGAGGATGCATTGTCAGGCCTTGCATTTGGGCTTGTGGAAGAGGATGCAGAAGAGAAGTGGGTCTCCTTAGCAGTGCTCAATAAATGGCAGGCCCCAGGAATAAGATGGAAATTATATTTCTGGAACCTTGACAGGCTGAGGTGAGGCTTTCTGTGCTCTTCCTTTTGCCTGGGGTGAGCTGCACCAGTGCATTGATTTGCAGAGTTGTTTTCTGGTGGCTCTGATGCAGTTCCCGTGGATGGAGGTTGGTCCTTCCCCAGGGCCACAAGCTGAAGCTCGTGTGTGTGTGTGTGTGTCCTGCTGCTGAAGGGCAGGCTCTGGGCTGCCCTCAGCTCTGTGCAGCCAAGGCACAGAATCCTCTGTCTGACTGGGAAGGTGCTTTGCCCCAAATGGCATCAGATGAAAAGAAGTCAGCATTGCCCCATTGCTGTGCTTGAGACAACCCTGTTGCTCAAGAGGGATGATTACCGAGTTAGACAGCAGTCAGGAGGGGATCTGAGGACAATCCAGATGCTTTTTCTATAACTCCCAGGCATGTCATATCCTGGCATTTCTATTTTTACCCACTTTTTCTCTAATACTTTCTTTTATCAGTTATGATTCCTTCAGTTTTGGCAGGTTTGGGCTGATGTGAAATTTTAACTTTCTTTCTGTAGCTATGCCTTCATTTGCCAGTTTAACATTTTGCTACAGTGTTGTTGTTTTTTCTCTCCCTAGCGGTAGTTTACAAAGTAACAGTTACAAATTTTCCGGGTTCTGCTTTTGTTTTTTTCTTTCTATGAGTGCTCTTGGAAATTACGGTGTTGCCAGATGTTGGGTTTGGTGCAGGATGTGTCACAGCAGACTCAGGTGAGCTGTCCTCTCAGTTGCTTTCCTGATGCAAGTACTGGTTGATATAATCTGGTTTAGAAGATAGCTTTAGGGACAGGCACCCGCTGGGGTGAATTACCCATTCCTGCTCCAGTGTCCTGGTCTCTTTAGGCAGAGGGCGGTTTGTGAATGGAAGCTGGAGGCTTTGTGCACCTTGTTTATAGTGTTTGTTGCCTTCTGTGGAATATCAGATGCTGCCTTCGGCTCTTCTTGTTACGTGAAGAAATGTCTGATCCATTTCTGAACCCTGCAGAGCTCCCTGGTACCAGGCATAAAGTATTTTTTTAATGGGCATTAAGCCTGCCTTGCTGGCTGTGATGTCTCTGGCTAATAAAACCATTGCACCCCAAATACCCTGCAGACACAGATATCTGTTTCAGAAACAGCTTCTTTAGTTATGTAACAACGTGAGAGCTTTAATCCCTTTCCTCTTGCAACCAGTCTGGATTGCTTTCAGCTTGTCCAGCAGCCAGGCTGGGCTGCTGCTGTGCTTCCACAGTTTCATACCCGTGGTTGATAATTAACCCATTTCTTTAATAATGGTGCCATGTTTGCTCTGACCTTTTTTCTTCCCTGCTCTCCTATTGCAATCTAGATTAAATCCAGCCTCTTCCCAGCTAAACATCGAAGTTAATATTCCACCAGAGGTGCGCTGATAAAGCCCTTCATTACCTGGAAAAAAATAATCTCAGTGTGCTTGGTTTAATATCTCAGGTCAAGAGAAAGCACCAAAATACAGGAGTAACTGCCTTTAAAAGGCAAGTGGAGCTCGCAGGTTCAGTTTCCTGATGAGCAGTTTACTGTAATTGACTTACCAGCACGTTTTTCTCTTTGGGGGGAGTGTTTGGTTTTTAGAGAATGCAGCCCCACATTCTGTGTGAACTTGCACAAGCCGAGAGGGGGGGACAGGCTCTGCCTCAGCAGGGCAGGGGCCCTGTCCCACCTTGTTCCCTGTCCCTGGCAGGGTGGTGGCTTTCAGAGGGTGAGTGACACCAGGGCGCCTGGCTGGGGACATGGTCCTGGGCAGCTGCTGGAGGTGGCAAGGTCAGGTCTAGAGGCACCAAAGGCAGGGTGATGCTGCAGCCCACTTCTGGAGCAGGGCTGAGTGAGCAGGAGTCTTCCCTCTGCCAGCAGGCAAACTCTTCCAGGGTTTGGTGCATTCCTAGGTGTGGGCATGGCAAGTCACACAGCGTTCAAATTAATGAACCCTCATGCAATTTTAACTCGAATGAAAACTGTTGCAAAACTTACATTCCGAATAACGCCAAAGCCTGTTTTACTGGGAAGAGATGGGTGTTTGTGAAGCCACTGGGGCTTAGCTCCTGCATTGCTCCCCTTTCAAAGATGACATGTTGTGATTTATCTCCCTCTCCCAGAACCTTCTTTCAGCTTAGAAAAGCAATGCTTATCATCACTGTTGTCGGGAGCCTGTGCAGCAGTTTGAATTACTGCCTTTCCCTTTCTAGTGCCGTGTAAACCAGCATAAATCTGTACATTACACCAATTTACATTTGGTGGGATTTGTCCTGACACGTCCAAAGCTTCTGACTCTTGATTCGTTGTATGAGCAACTCCTTTAATATGGAGCCCTGGGGACAAGACCCAATTTAAAATAAAGTTGTGCAGGTAAAAGCAGAAAGGCATGGACTGTACGCCTGTGGTCTGCAGCTGAGCTAGCTGAGGAGTTTAAATCCTGCTCTGCATTTCATTTTGAGTGCTGCACTGCTAAAGGCAATGCCAGCTTCTGGCCTCAGCCTTGCCTTGGCCAAGACAGAAGCTGTCTGGTGTGAGCACTCGGGATCTCACAGCAGGAAGAGGCTGATAACAGCAATTCCTCAGCTGCTTGCAGGATGAATCTGTGTTGCTCTTCTCATATAAATAACCTTTTATTTAGGTTAGCCTTGCTTTTTGAATTAAAATATGTATGCACAAATCACTTCAAGCTCCTGTTGATGTGGGGTTTGGGCTGTGTTACTACTTTACATACTTTTTTTGCCCTGCCTAATGTGCATTTCTCTGTTTGAGAACAAGGTTTAAGTAAAGTGTAAACTATAAAACTTCCATTAACTCCATCAAGGGGATAGGATAGCAATGAGCTACCTCAGTGAAATACCTTGTCTTGAAAGTTTACTGCATTGGCTTTATAAGATTGAAAGCTTTTTGCCCCAGATGAAAGGAAGGCTTTGCTGTAAAACCCTGTTCCTTACTAATCTGGCTATTCTGAAGTTAGATGCAAACTAACTTGCTGTGTGCTTTGTAAACCTCTAAGGAAGAAGTTGGACATGTGTGAATAGCTGAGTGATGTTTTAAATAAATGAAGCAAGGAAATGTGCCATCATCACTTGATAGAGACTTCTCTCACTTGGGACTGATTTTTCAAAGGATCTAATTTCTAATTCTAATAATGCAATTTTTAAATATGTACCAAGCCCCTCAAAAATCAGTCTCTCTAAAGGGCCAGATTTTAAGTGGCATCTAAAATATACAGGTTTCTTATGGAGGATGTTGTATATATGCACATAGTAGAAATTCATCCCTATAAGAGTCTACAACTAGAAACTATTGGGGTAAAATCTTAGTCTATTGCCAGTTCTGGGCTAACACTTTCTTTTTCTTAGATACTTCTGTAATTCTTTTTATGGGTAGTGAATTACTTCTGTGACACACCACGTTGCAGACAAGGGCAAAAGTTTAGCAATCTGCCGTGCAGAAGGGCTGATTTCATTGCCAGCTGCTGATTCTGGCTGTGCAGCTCTTGTACCAGCCAATTAAACCACACTCATTACAGCCTTTGTGGTTTGGATGTGAAGTGTTCCTGCCTTTAACTCGTAGTTTTACAGGATGTTGGTTTAGGCTGGAGGTTTGCAAAGCTTGAAATCTTATATTTTCCTCTGCTGTGTGCTCCTGGGATAGGGGAGGTGAAGAAGGAGAGCTCCATGGAGAGTGAGGTGGGAAGGTGAGCTTCTGAGCACTGTGAACCTGCAGGCACCTCCTAAAATTTTCATGAAATACCACAGTATCTGGTGTGCCAGGCTGCTACACACAGGAATGGTCTTGGCTGCAGTGCTGGGCTGGGAAAAGAAGTGTCCAGTGCTGTGGGAAGTGCTGAGCATCCCTTCATAAGCATGTTCCTGCAGCTCCCCAGCCACAGATTTTTGCCTGCCACCCTTGTGGGGAAATCCTGCTGTGCTTGCAGGCCAGTCTGGGAAAGCTGCTGGGCAAAGACTGGGAGGAGGCAGAGATGGAAGAAGAATGTGACCCTCTGAGCTGCGACTGGTGGCTGCGCTATTTTAAAGTCAAACTTAATTTTTAGCTCTGAATAAACAAATCTCGGTGCCAGCTTCTTATGTAGCTCCAAAATCCCTTGTGTCTGCTGCTCCATGGCTGTGTCCTCCGTGGGTGCCACAGGGAGAAGAGCTGACCTCTCCTTCCCCAAATTAATGCCTGTTGGCACTCCAGAGGACCTTTGGAGAGGGATAAACCCTTCTGAATGTTGCATGACAGCTTCTTTTTATCTGGGGGTAAACAGACCCAATGGATTGAGTAGGATGCAGATTACTGTGGGAGCTGGTGTCTTTCACCCATACATCCAAGGGACTGTCTTTGCCCCCAGTACTTTGACCTAGAAATGCAGTATTTTCCTTGGAAACACCACGTGCCGCACGGGCAGGGAAGCAGCAGAGATCCTGTTCCTCAAGAGGGTCACTGATGTTTAGTTTCCTTACAACATTATTGCCCTGTTGATTTTAACTTATAAACTTCAGTGAAAACCACACACGCTGCTGTGAAAATTCATACTTAGAAACAAGTAAACAAGTGATCCAGCAGTCTGACTGAGTCAGGAAATTCCCTCCAGACCTTGTGGGGAGGAGGAGCTTTGCATTTTTCTTGTCCGTCGTTTATTTTTAGTCTCGCCTCTAACACTGCTGAGAGTGCCATTACAGCCCCGCAGATTAAAGCCCCAGCATGGGGTGGAGTTGAAAGGACGATGCTGCAAAGCAGTCAAAACCTCCAGGATTTTCCAGCAGTGTCATGCTACAGGCAATTAATTTAGACTATTATTTGCCTGCCTGGGCACAGCTCAGAGCCACGGTTCTGTGTAAGTCTTTGATTTCCTTGTGCACCTCTTGTCAAGGGGCCATGTCTTCAGTGACTCTGTCCTTGTGACTTGAAAGTGCTGTGTTTGTGACGCTAATATTTGGGGTGTGACAACTGTCTTTTTAGACCTCTTTCTCCCCTAAATATATTTAGCCCTCGCTCTGAGGGTGTGTTGTGTTTTAGAGTGGAAAGACGAGAGTTTAAGTCCTGTTAAGTCCCAGTAACCTTGGTCTGAAGCTGTCAGTAACCCTCACAGGGTTTTGGGTGTCTTGGAAGGGACAGTCTTGGCAGCAGCACCCATCTGTAAGACCAAATGATTTACCCAAGAGCTCCTGGCATTTCAAGGGAGTCATTTTATTGCCATGGCTCACTGTGTTAGTCTGAGTCAACAGAAGGGTATTAAAGTCAAGTAATAGTTGTTGGGTTTTCTGAGTCTTCATTTGCTCACCCGTTAGTCAAAGCCCTCAGACATGGCAGAGGATGTTATTCAGGACTGCCTAGAGCTTGAAAACTCTTAGAAACAGCAGTTTCTGTGGAGAGCTGGTGTGCAGTCTTGGTTGTATTTCATCCGTTTCATAGGAAACAGTTTTATTCAAACTATGAATCTAAGGTCATTTATCTTCTCCAGCAGTAGAATCCGTATCTGCTCTGCCATGAGAGAGGTGATGGAACAGACACAAATTCTCCCTGTGGAGGTGGAGAAGTGTCACTGTTGTTCTGGCAGTGGCAGACAGAGCAGCTCTGACGGTGCAGGCCCCAGAAACAGCATCCAAAGCTGGGCTGCCTTGGCTTGGAGAGTTCCCATCACCCAGCCACTCCCTCGGGGAGCTTGAAGGGACCTGCTTTGCCCTTTCCAGCGCCTTAAGGCGTATCCTCAAAGAGTTACTGAGAAGCCTGATTCTGGAAGGAGGGGCTGTGCTCAGGTGCAGTTCTGCTGCTGCTCTGGGTTTAGCCAAAATGCCACAAATCTGCTGGATTGTGGAGAAAGAGGCTGGGCTGTCACAGGGAACCTGAAGAGTGTGTTTGAAGACAAGACCAGCTGCTTTGCTCTTTGGGGTTTTTGTTGCAGGCTTCTGCCAAGCATCTGCAGGCTCTGATCAGCCTCTTTATACCTGAACAGCTTTAACAAAACCATTTTGTTTTCAGTTGAACTGGCTGTTGGGTTTGCTTTATTTTTAAACAAAGCAAGATCCCTGGGGACTGGTGCCTGTTGAAGTCTCTCTGTGATAACATAGAAAGGTTCTCAGTTAAAATGCGGCTGAAAAATAATTTTAAACTGCAACAGTGTGTGCAGGGGTGGTTACAGAAATTGAAGAGATCTGTTTCAATACTTGGATTAAAGTCTGTTGTTACATGAAAATCCAAATGACAAGTTTTATTCTGTCTCCATTATTCATGCAGTGAATACCTCTTAGGGCTCCCCATAAATATGTCCTTCTCTAGACTTAAAGTGAGTAGACAAACACTATGTGTTTATACCAAATGCTGGGGGATTTGTGAGTAACTACTCTGTGGTTTGAAGTAACAATATACACAATGTATTGTATATTTTTGTATTTGGCCTATGTTCAATATAAGATTAAATGCACAGGCTTTGGGAAAAAAAAAATCTTTCCAATGCTGAAAGCAAAAAGGATGATCTATAATGAGGCTTTACAGTATAGAGAATTTTTAAGGGTAATTTTTAATTCTGTTAATGTATTTTCCATGCAGAAGTATGTATTTTGCACTTCAAGTAAGATTCTGTTGGTTGCACTTAGCAGCAAACAGCTGGGGATTCTAGTGCCTTAACCACACAGCAGCTGCTAATTAAAAATATATAATTCTACCCTGATTAGCTTGTAATGATTATAATCCCCTTAAATTTGATTATTACCACAGCGTGGTAACCTCAGCCACCCCCTGTTTCATTGTGGGACCTGTGAGTAACAAAACTAGTCATTAAGAGCTGATATCTGGCTCCTGAAGGATTTCTTCCCAGAGAGGAGCACAGGGGAATAAAGACAACCCATTCCTGTGTGGCTTTGGGCATGCCTGGTTGGAGTTTGGATTTTTTTATGTGCAACAGGCAAGCAGTGCACTTAGTTCATGGCAGTAGTGAATTCTCTTCAATGCTACTTTGGCTCTGATAAATTTATTCAGTTTGTTCTTGTCTTCTCATCTGAATTTTTTTTTTTTTTTTTTTTTTTTTTAGCCATCTGGTCAACTTTGCAAAACAAAAAAGCTTTAGAAAACATAAAAGTCATGCTTTCAGCCCTAGGATTGCTTTGCTTTCATCTTGTGCTCATCTGGTTATCCTTCACCAGTTTTTTCTCAAAATATTTAGTAACTCTGGCTGGCAGGGAATGGCCTCCTTCTTTCCTGTGCAGCACCTGTGTGACATTGTAGGGCAGAGCAGTAATAAATAACTGCTGCTGGAGAGCAGTTAGGAAACCCTGAGTTCTGCACAGCTTTTTCCCCCTCTTGCTGCAGTCCTGAGACATGAAAAGAGGCCGTGTCAAAGGCCTGTCAGAGAGATGCCCTAATCTGAAAGTGTCAGAGTCACTTAGAGTTCACCTCTGACTTCAGGATCTGATATTAATGGAAGAGCTGAAAGGGCGGTTTTAGTACACACAGGAGATAACAGAAGCTGTCATTAAAGAAAAGAAATAACATCTCCCAGAGCACACAGAAGGGACTGCATCAGTGTGCTCATTAGGAAAGTGCCTGGGCAGGGGAAGGCTGGGGCTTGTCCTGAAGGTTTGGGCAGCAGAGGTTTGCCAGTGCCAGCTGGGTTTCTCCCAAGATCTGTGTTGGTGGGACAGACAGATGGCTCTTACTTTTTCTTAAGCCAATTAATTATGAATTATTCTGTATCTCCAATAACAGAGCCTGGATGTTTTACTGTGTAGCTGTTGTACTTCAGAGATCAGGGCAAGCCTAGGTGCCTCATGCAAGAGATAATGGAAAGAGCTCTATTTCTTTTCCTTAACATCATTCTGATTATTCCCCGTGGCTTTTTTAATTGCTTGGGTGGTTGGTTGTGGTGTTTTGGATTTCTGTAAATTTATTTATTGAGATTGACGCAAGCGTTTTAGTGCATTTTTTAAAAAAAGTATATAATTTTTGTAAGATTTTGATGCCCAGATGTTCCCTTCCAGTTTCATACCACCACAAATGGACATTTGCATACAAATAAAAGGAAATGTCCTCTGTGTGTGTGGATAATTGATGGCCATTCCTTAGGAAAAGTCAGCTAATATAATGCTTGTTAATTTTAAAGCTCTCCTGTGGTGGGCAGGGAGCTGAAGGTATCAGTCAGACCCTGAGAGATGCAGTTTCTTGCAGCTCTGAAGGATGATCTCTGCTCTGAGAGTCACACTGTCAGCTTGTTCCTGGGTAAAAAAGAGAAAATTCCAGTGATTTCTAACTTTGGTTACCACTCTGTGATGTGAGATGTGTGTGCAAAACAGAGATTTACGGTTCTCCTCGTGAAGAGGCAACTTGCGCTGCCGTGACATCTTGTATCTCAGAAGTTAATCACAGCTTTTCTCCGTGTTGCTGGGTTACGTTGCTTTGAGAAAAAACAGAAACTGCTCTGAACAGTCTGAATAGCTGAAACCACAAGTCCCACTGCGATTACAGCCAGCTCCTCCTAAAGGAAACGGATTCAACCACCAACATAGTTTTTCATTAGACGATTTTTTTTTTTCTGAGTGAACAAAATACCCCTATTGTGGCATAATTGTTTAGTTTTTTGGAGATGTAGGCAGAGTTGCAACTTACATGACTGTTTGAAATAATAATTCAACTAGATGAAGGGGGAGGGTTGAGAGACATTTGGCTTTTTATTACATTTTGTAGCATGTTGCAGACTAATGCAGCAGGTTTTAATTTTCTTGGTTTCTGTGAGTTTTGGCTCTGCAAAGGGGGGAAGGAGGAAAAGTCTGTCTTGCATTTCAGGACAAATCTAAATCTGATGGACAAAAGTTTTGGCTATCTGATTGAAACCTTTTGTTGCTGAGACTGAGTGACTCTGCCAGGCTGGCAGGGCTGAAGTGATTTCTGTCTTGGATTCAACGTTTTGAACTGGTTAAATGTATTTACTTGTGGTTAATGGGAAAGTTAATACTTTCATTCCAGCAATATGATAATGGCTAAAAATCAGGCTGAGTTGTAAGTGGGGAAAATGGAAGTCTAGAAAAATATAATAAAATTTAATAAAAATTTAATTTAATAAAAGCCATTTTTGATTTCTGGTACCTTGACTTTTCATACTAGAAACACCAAGAGTTGTCCCCAGTTCTTCAAGATGTACAAAATGATGGTGATTTTGATAAACTTAATTAAACAGAAGATGGTGACATTTACCATATTAATGCTTGTCATCTGAAATGACTTCTGTGTCTTAGCTGAAGGCCCAGAAATTGCTTTGGTGCATTCTTTTCCTGCCCTTGTATTGACAAAGTACCTCACTCATCAGCAAAAGATGTTGCTGTTTCATCCAGATGGGCTCATCAAAAGGCAGCATTTACTTAGGGGTTTAGGAGGTGCAGACAGTTAGGAATTTAAAAAAAATGGTTGAAGAATGGGGGATCTTGGATCTGTGGTTGTTAGTGTGCAGAAAAGACAACAGTGTCCAAAAAAAGTGTTTGAACATCTATCCACTGGAAGCTTGATGATGTAAACAGCATCACATTGGGATGTCCTCATGAGTTTTAGTTTTACAAATCGCTGTTGGGTTCATGTATTGTCTAGGCTAAATGTAGCAACCATACTTTAGGAAAATTGTAAATATAGGATTATAGCCAGCCTCTGTTTCTTTGTAGACTTTTCTCATGGGAATTGTCTGGCTGGTTACACCATGACCACCAAACATCAGACAATACAAGGAATTTCTTCCCCTTGCCCCAATTTATTTCCATCTCTCTTCCCTTGGAGTGGTGGCTGTGGTTTGCTTGTTTTTTTCCTCTAGGAATTCTGTGAGCAAACTCTTGGATTTACTCATAAAGGCATTTCTAGCATCTGATCTTTGCTAGAAAGTTTTCCAGAGAAAGCTGTGCTGTGTACATGGAGTTTTTTTCAGAATTCCCTTGGGAATTAAAAACAAATAAAGGAGTAAAATTAATTTGTTGATCTTCTTCAAAAGCTGCTGAGCTCCTCCTGAATGTTTCCATGGCCATTGCTGGGTGGCTGTTACAATGGCTAAAAAGTGTTGGGCTCAAAAACTGCACTGTGAGCCTGCCCTGCTCTTTTTAGGCAGGCTCTCATCAGAGCTTTAAAAAGCTGGTGGCGTGCAGTAGGCACTCCTGAAAGTAAAGAATGTCTTTGCATAACTCTGGATTTAAATGCTTTCATTTGTTTGGTCTTTAATGTTTTATTAACCATCTAAACGAGTTTAGATTGCAGCTAGAGATTCAGCAGCAAAACCAGATAAACCAGTATGTTTTGCTCACCAGAACAGTTGTTGATAGGAAGATACTCCAAGCACTCCTGCAGGCTCTTGCAGAGAGCTGGGTTGGAGAGGAACAAGCACGGAGCCCTGACGAGCCAGTGCAGAAGGTGAAACTCCAGAAGAGGTGGAAAACATCCAGAGAAGACATTTACTTCAAAAGGGACTTTTTCTGATGAAAATAATCCATCCTGAGGAAATGAGTATGTTTGAGGCTTATTCAGCAAGTGGGAATACAGCTCGAGAAACTGATACAAGTCGACTTCTTCTGAATTGCAGAGGAAATTAATACGGACTGTTGATTAAAAATAGGACAGAACTTTGAATTCTGAACTTCATAATAAGGACAAACAAAATGTCATTTCCATAAGCAAAGACAAACCTGTGAGAGACAAATCAGAATGGAAAATAGATAGCAAGTTACCAGTTTGAAAACAAGCAAACAAACAAACCCTTCAAGCCTGTTAAAAGCAATGAAAGAAAGGGAAATTGCTTTTTGACCATGAGATGGCTTGTGACTGTTGGTGCAGTGGCCTGTGGTCACGTGAGATTTTGGAAATAAAGTCTGCTGCTGCTTCTGGTCACTGCTGTCATCTGGAGCATGGGGATGTGCATGACCCCAGGTGATGTGAGAGCAGCTGTCATCGCGAAGCCTCTGACTCCTGCACTGCAGGATTTGCTAGAGGGGGGTTGGGGTGAAAATTCAGGACTGCAGAAAGCCCCAGTTGTACAGTTTGATGGAAAAGCACCTATACAGCCAGTTTAGGCCCTGCCCGGCCCTTTGGTGTGGATTCTTTGGGTGCAGAGGTGTCCAAAGCGAGGAGCAGCCCTTCTGGAGCACAGTCCAGCTGTGCTGCACACATTGAATTCTGCCTTTTCCCTGCAGTGTCAGCAATTCAGAGGCAAGCACTGAGGAGAAGCCTGAGCAAGGCTGTAAGACACTGCTTCCAAGGGCCTCTGGAGAAGCTCAGCCTCCCTGTTGTTGCCTGGAGTGGGAAAGCTGTGTCCTGACATGAGGCTGGGAGATGGGGCAAGTTTGTCTCAAGGACAGAGCCAGAGACCAGAGAAAACTCCCGTCCATGCACCTGCAGCAGAACAGGGAGGGGATTTATACAGAGCTCCCTGCAACTGTGAAAAATTGAGAACTCTGCCTCTAAGGCTGCTTGGGGCCTGTAGGTCTCTGGGCTTTGTCAAGGCTTGGAAACACCTCTGATTTATTTGCTTTAACTTGCATAATTACGTGTGAGTGCTTGTGTGGGGTGTATTAACCATTTGCAAGGGAAGCAAAGTTGGTTTAGAATCATTAAAACTGGAAAAATCCTCCAACATCATCGAGGCCAACCTTGAAAGAAATACCACCATGCCCACCCAGTCATGTCATGAAGTGCCATGTCCCCTCCTTTTGTAACCCTTTCAGGGATGGTGACTCCACAGCTTCCCTAAGAAGCCTGTTCCAATGCTTGACTATTCTTTCAGTGGAGAATTTTTTTCTCATATATAACCTGAACTTCCCCTGGCATACCTTGAGGCCATTTCCCCTTGTCCTAAAGGGGAAATGTTTTATCATCTCTTGTACCATTTAATAAGGAAGATGTGCATAACATCATTTTATTTCTGTGGTTTTCGAGGCAGAAGATTTTTAACCTGCTGTGCTTTGAGGTGCAAACTGATCCCCCATATCTGCAATAAGATCACCCTTTGATGAAAGGGGCCTGTTGGGCACATCAGCTGCAGATGGTGGAGCAGGCAAATTTTCAATGGCCCTGGCACACCAGAGGCCAGCTGAAAGCAGAGGCTCAAGAATTAACATAGAAAATGCCTGGGGTTTGCAGTAGTGAAGTACATTTACCTGTCTGTCAAGGAGGTCTGTGAGACTCCTCACATCCACAGCTCACAGCTTTCCTGTCATCATAGCCTCAGGGAGTGGCAGGGCAGGGCTATTTGCATTGATAAGGAAATGTCAGCTTGTGTCATATGGAAATGTGTTATGGTTTTTGTACACACACAGAGGTGTATGTGGAACCTCTATCCTTTTTTTGTTGTGCTTTGTTTTGCTGTGCTGGATGAGGAAATGTTTGTCAAACTGAAGGTAGGAGTGATGCAAGTCCCCAAAGCAATAAAAGAAGGTTCAACGTGCACAGCTGCTCTGAATGGAATAAATTGTGTCTCAGGGCTGCAGGTGTGTAGCAGTATCTGGGTTTGGTTTGGGTTTTTTTTGTTTGATCCAGTTTCTTCACTAGATCTTTAAGACAAATGTGTGTGCTCATCAATGTGCAATGCTTTTTGTAAGTACATGCTCTAGAGGGAAGATGAAGGTGTCTTGCAGCACCTAGGTTTGTCCTTTCATGTTGCAGAGGCAATTTAAAAATCCTAGAGGGCTGCCCCAAGGGCAGCACCCATCACCTGGGGGAAACTAGGTTAACACATGGGAGTTGGGCACCTCATCAGCTGCATTCCTGGTAAGTCTGGGGGAGAAGAGACATTACTTGTAAATGGCAGCAGGCTTTGCTTTGGAAAAGGCTAATTACCATTTGGAAGATAGGAGATATATATATGTGTGTGTATATATAATATATATGTGTGTATATATATAATATATATATATGTATGTATATATAACTTTATCCACTGACATTTTTGTAGTCTTCCTAATTTTTATGGTGTGTAAGCACAGCTGAACCTTAGGCAAAATGCTTGTTGACCTGGGGCCAGTCTGATATCTCAGCTCCTGGTTGATCTGAGCAGGTGCAAAATCCTTCCTGGACGGAGACATTTGGGAATCTTAGCCCAGAAATACGCAGTGCTGATTTTCTGAGGTCATAACATCATGACGAAATTTGGCCAAAGTTTTTTCCTAGTGCCTTCACCAAAACTTATTAGTGAAGAAAAGTGTTCAACCAGCCAATTCTCAATGCATAAGTGGTGGTCTTCCAGCAAAGCTTCCATCTGCAGCAGTCTTAAAGCTTTTTTTTTTTTTTTTTTTTGCATCCCATCAGCACACATGGTCCTGGCACAGAGCATGTGTTGATATTATCAGTCCCTCCCCAGCTCAGGAACTGTTTGTTATATTTGAAATTTTATTTGACTCCTTGTGAATTAGAAATTTCGCTACAGAACTTTTCACCAGGTCTGCATATTTTCTTCTCTTTGCCATCTTTCTTCTCCTGCTGCATATTTTTTGTTGCTAAACTGGATTCTCACGAGGTGGTATTCATCCATCTCACCCTGAGGACTGTATTGGGTTAGGTTGGGCACCTGCCAGCATTGGAGATAGCTGGGTTAGTCCCAGCAATCCATTGCAATTTGCATACTGATGAAGGTGGGGCACTGTCTCTCATTTAATCTTGTGAAGTGAAATAATTATTTTCCCACCCAGTGACCTGACATGGCTTTATAATTAATTTTTGTAATTGGTGGAACACATACTTTCTAATGATAGCATTCAGTTGTCTGCCAGGACACAGTGATGTATTTACTGCCAGATTGCTGCCTTTGACTAAAATCAACAGTTCTACTCTTTGAGCACTGGATGATCCATGACTCTGTGTCAGAGCAGTATTTAATTGACTTACAGAGTTTACTCAGAAGTTGTTGGCTAGCCTTGTAAACAGCACTTCTCTGAAAAATCATTTGTAGTAGCTGGCAAACTCGGTGTAAATTTTGTGTGAAATATTTTTTTTTTAACATTTCCAGGTGTTTCTTTGCCTCCTTCCCAGGGGAATGTCATGTTCTTGTAGTGTTTGTGAGGCAGGGTTGTTTCTGCTGTGGGGCACTGTTATGTGCAGGAAGGACTGTTGATGGAGTAAAGAGTGTGTAAGTATGTATATATTTGTATTTTACATCTCCAACTCTGCCAAACAGAGATGCTTCTGGTGCCAAGAGCTGCTGGGGGGTCACCAGTAGCTCCTTAGGGTAATGTTTAGCTCAGCTCTGGGCATAAAATAGCTGAGCAGAGTGTGGTCATCCCTGAGATGGGCATGAGAAATTAGCACTGATTTGTTGGATAAGGATTACTCCAACAGTTCAAATCTGATAGGGATGAAAAGTTGATTTCCTGAGGTGAGTTCCAGGTTTTCTGCTTTGTTGGGAGCTTCTGTTCAAAACTGTTCTTGTTTGTAGTATTCATTATCTTTCCCAACAGGGAAACCACTTCGTGTTTAGCAAAAGGGTGAGGCAGAATCACCTTTGATGAAAATGTTGGTTCAAAGCCATTTCATTACAAATCAGTGCAAGTTCCAGCAGCACTTCAGCATTTTGCTTGCAAATGTCAGCAGATAGCCTGAGTGATGTGCCCAAACCACTGGACTCGAGCTACCAAATGCTTAAATAAGAAAAAACTGCCTTGTAGATGAGGACCTTGTGTGGTGGGAAGTAAGTGAAGATGAGAAAGCTGTAGGGTCTCCTGGCACAGATGGTATTTTACAATGTGATAGTGATTTTACAGTCCACAGTCTTTTGGGGACTGGGTCTGCATGTACTAGGTCACAGTGGTGGCTAGAGATGTCCCTTTCCAGGCCACCAGGTCCATGGCAAGACAAAGGGAGTGTGTCCTGGGGTGACAATTTGTCCACATCGATGGGTCAGGCCACTCTCTGGGGTGGGAATTGGTTGCAGGTTGAGTTTAGGGGTTGAGTTTGGGTTGAGTTTAGGGTTGAGTTTTGTCTTACCCCACTGAGCTGATGGGGTTTGTATCATCTGGAGTCCTGTGAGAAGCTGTGTGAGCCTGGTTTTGTGCCCGATTCTAAGGGGTATTTGAGCATCCTGCACAGACAGCGAGAGATGATGGTTCCTGACCTCGGTTCTGGTGGAGTGGGAGGCTCCAATCAAAGGGTTTTGTTTATGTAAAAACACAAACATTTCCCAGCCCATGTGGCTGAAAACACCGTCCTGCTGTGTCCACACTGAGGTGTCTCACAGAGGGAGCCCTTGGGGCTGTGAGAGCTGTAATTATTGGCCTGCTCTGAGCAGTCCTGAGTCATTCCCTGCTCCCTCCTGCTCCGAGCAGGGAAGGGGGACTGAGAGCACATTGCCTCCAGGGAATGAGTTTGGCGCTTGCCATGCTAATGGGTGAGGAAGAGGGGCTTATTCTGCTTCCCCTCAGGTGTGATCCTGTCACATGCTGTCCCTTGTGTCCTCCCAGCGCAGGAGTCTGCTGCCCTGGCCAGACCTGGGGTCACACTCCTCTGTTTGCTGAGCTGTTCTCCCTGCACCTTGATCAGTGTGAGGCTGCACACACATTTGACATACCGCTGACAGCAGTAGGGATGGGTCAGACCCAGCCAGGATTGCTGCTTCCACTCCCCAGCGACAGGTTTGGTTTCAATGCACATCCGACTGCCGCCAGAGGGAAGGGGAACAGAGCTGGTGACTTAAATATTGGCCAAAGATACGCCATCAGCATGAGGAAACGTGCTGACTGATGAAGCTGGCTGTGGGAAAAATACCTGTTATTGCAGATTTCAAGGTGGGAGGAAATCCTTGCTCTACCCAGTGCTAATTTGTAAATTGTAACCACATGAGTGTGACTGGTGCAGTTCAGGAATGGCACATACAATGCTCTTGATGGATGCTGTGCATTTCATTTCAACCACATAACCTGCCTTGGGCTGGTTTTCAACATATGCCTTTTGAGTTGAATTTTTTTCTGGAGGTCTCTTTTAATTTTGGGTGGCCAGCATGGATTGTAGCAACCCAGCACAGTCGGGATGAGTAATAGGAGAGACAGTGTTATTTCTGAATTTCCTTGTCTTTGAAGACTGAGGTTAGATACTTTGTTCTTCTGGCTGAAGTGGAAACCTGTCTTTTAATTTTTCTTGAATATGTGTTTGTATTTCAAGTCTGTGCTTTCCCATAAGTGGTTTGCTGGCCTTTTAGAGGTTTTATTTATTAAAAATAATAATAAAAAAATAAAATAAAAGGGAAAAAATTGGAAGCATCTTTTAGACTCCAGTTGCTTTCAAAATCTCAATCTCACTGGGAGGAATGGGTTGAAGAAGGGCTTTGGTGCTACATAACATGGGAACCTCATCTCAGTTGTATGTGCAGGCCAGCTTTTGCTCCAGCAAAGTGCTCTGTTCCAGTGGTCTGGCAGAAACTCAACAATACTGGGTATTTTACTGTCAAGTAAATGTAAAATAGAAACAGTTTCTCTGCAAAGGGGCCTCAGTGATGCCAGTCACTCCAAACCGTGTTTTTTTGGAGAATGCTTGGCCCAGGCAAGAAGCCTTTACCAAGCAGATGAAGCCCACCTCCTGTCGAGACAGGGCTCTGCTGTGGGTGCTTTGGGAGCAGCTGCAAAGTGCCTGCTGCAAAACTGGAGCAGTTTTCCTATAGACTAATGCAAAAATGTAAAAAATGGACTTGTGAGGTGTCTGCAGCAAGAGGGTGCAGGGGATGAGATGTCTCTGTGTGTCCGGGGCAGAAATGCTGGGAGGTAAGTCTTCTCACCTTTTTTTTGAGGTGCTTCAATTCTCTTCCACATTCGTTGCTCTTTATCCCATCCCTCTCCTAAAGAGACACAGAAATGCAAGACCATCACACCAGCATCTGCTCGCTTATTGCCTGGGCATCTGTGTCACACTTGAGAAATCTCATTCTGACTTGAACATGTTTGTATAAAGTCTCACAGCTTTGGGCCAACTGCCTGCTCCTGCCAGACAGACAGTCTCAGCCATTCTGCATCTGTCCTTGCCTTGTGTTGGGAGAGCTCCTTTAATTAATTAATTAAATTAATTAATTAATTAAAGGAATTTAATTAATTTTAATTGAAGGGGGTTGTTTCATTCTGTGTGACAGCTCTTAAATGGGAAATTTCCTTTTCCCTTTCACTTTTTTTAACACTGCACAGTTATGGTCCTGCTTATCTGGCAACTTCAGCTAAGGCTGCCCAGGACTTTCTACATCTCAGAGTGGGGAAAATGAATTTTTTGTGAGTCAGTTTTGGGAGAGATGAACTTGTTGGTTTGCAGTCCCCAACCTCTTGAAAATGTCTTAATTGCCAAGATTTAAGGAAGGATCTGTGGGAAGAAGCTTCTTGCAGAAAGTGATTTTGTTTATCATTTTGCTGCAGTTACATGGCCTTTGATTGTTTTCTATTAAGGAATAAAACTGAATAAAATTTAGTTATATTTCCTTGGCATTTTCTCTGCAACAGTTCATTTATTATATATAAATGCAGTGTTATGCATTCTAGGCAATTTATATAATTACTGTGCCATTAAGTGTGTCTAGTTAGAATCAACAAAATTAGAAAATGGGAAATTTAAGTGTCTGCAGTAGTGGTTGCCTGGTTATGGTATATCCTGGATGGGATTCCCATGTGAGATCCTTCCTCTCTTTTTTTGTGTGTGTGTGTGAACCTTTAACACCAGCATGAGTTGCATTAACACTAAATGATTAAACAGGAAAAATATTTCATTGGAATGACATATATGTAAAACATGACTTCTTTAGTGATGTTATTAGAATATTTAATGTTTTCATTTCCTGGCCTCTGGGAATTTAGCTATGCAGCTTTAACATTGCCTTCCAAAGGAAACAAGGAATGGTTTCCCCCTTGTTAATTCACAGAGCTGCTTGCCACGGGGTGTTACTGAGGGCCAAAATTCAGTGTCTGAGACGATGCCAATAATTAAATATACATGAACTGTTGGAGCAACTGAGATTAAGGCAAAAATCCACCCAAAACAAAACCCAGCCCTCTGAAAGTCAGAATATTGGATGGGATACGTCTTCATGCTTCAGGATATAAATCAATATTAAGTTTGGGTTTGGGAAGAAGAAGGTTTTTCTGAAGCACATCAGAAGGAATTGCTGTCACTGCTCCACCCTGTGTTCTGTGCCTCCTCTGCTCCAGCCAGGATGCTCTCCCTGCCAGCAGAGATGTTTACCATGAGACATCAGAGCATCAAAGATTTGTAAAAGAGGAGGGATATGTCAAAAAGGGATTCCTCCTTTGCTTCCCCCCTGTTTCTGGAGCTGTTTGCAGCTCCATCCTGGGTGCTATGGTAATACCAAGACCTGTTTGGTCAATTGTTGGAACCAAATAATCTTTCAGGTCTGTTCCAGCCCAGGTTTTTCTGTGATTCTGTGGTTGTTATCCATCTGTGTTCACTTGTCCCAGGCTCTGGTTTCCACCTAGCCAAAACAACATAATTCAGGACTGCAGGAGTGTTGGGGGATATCTGTTCCCGGGTGGGAAACTCTGCTGAACCGTTTAAAAAAATAATAATCTGAAATATTTTAAATATCATTGTCTTTATGGGTTTTATGTGGCCATTGGTCATCATACTGCTGTGCTTCTGCATGAAATCACTGCACTGGGAATATTTCTCAGTGTTTTCTGCCAAGGACTATCAGGCAGCCCATGGATGTCCTGAATTCTCCCACACTTCCCTATCAGCAGTTGTCCAAGTTGATGGCTCTTCTTTTGTTTGTAGAGGTTGGAAGCATTGTAAAGCCAGGCTTTCCTGAGGTTTAAACATGCTTCTTGACTGTGCTTTCTTCAGAGTTTTTTGTTGCATTAGAGTCTAAAAACTTGGTGGACGAAAGTGGGTTGAATTCCAGTTGGCACAGCAAAAAAAGGCAAACCAAGAACTGTGACTTTTTTTTTGCTTTCATCCAGGATCTTCCCCAGGTACTGTACTGTTTGTGGTTTTAGAAAACAGTATTTTTCTGCGGGGTTTAGAATTGGTTCATTCAGCCTTTAGGCCTTTCTTTGCTTCATAGTGGTTTTTATCAGTTCCAGTCTGAGAGCACAGTGCCCTTTTCCTTGTGAAAAAAAACCATGAAGCTGTAGAGGGAGGAGAAGGAGAAAAAACAAAAAAACCAGCAACGTTATTTCCTCTCTGAAGTCATCACCTCCAGAGTTGGTACCAATGGCATTTTAATAGATGAGGTGCTCCCCAGGGAATGTTGTGATAGAAATTCATTGTGTGGAGGATCAGGGAAGTTGGGAAATAAAAAGCACAAAAAAGAAACAAGAAAATAATGGTTTGTGCTGGGAAGAAGAGGAAGGGCAAAATATAATAAATGGGATAGTTAAATATTCAGTGATATAATGGGGTCCTGTCAACCTTGTCTAAGAACTGTTGGATCCTAATAAAATAATTCAGAAATGTTGGGTATAAACCAGCTGCTCCTCATAAAGCTCTTGTCCAGCCAAATTGTAGTCAAAGGATTTTTAGATGTTTGCTTGATTGTACGTTCAGTTTTTCTCTTTGTTTTTAGAAAAGGGTTTGACTGATACGGGATTGATCTCAGGAAATTAGGGTGACACGTCAGTTTTGGGGCAACAATTTGCCTTTCTATGTGGGTGTTTTGCTTCTGAAGAGAATAATAGATCAAGCTTCAACATGTGAGCAATTGCCTGACTTTGTTATTCAGCTGTGCTGGGTTCTGTGTGTGAAATGTCCATTTTCCCACCGATTCAGCTTGTGGAGGCAGCTTTGGGGAAAGAAATTACTTCAGAGCTTTGAAGAAACAAAAGTGCAACTTTAACAAATTTCATCTTGGCCAAAAGCATTTAATACCAAGAATATTGTAAATGCTTTCTGCTGGAATTGCTCCCTCTGGGCTGCTAATCTGGGAGCAATTCAGGCATTTGCTTCTGACCTTACCCCCTTCCTGGAGATCCGAGTGCTTTGCTCATGAGAGTCCAAGACAGGGGAAGGAGGGGCTGGCAGAGCTGTTGTTTTCCAAAGGAAATGAAGTAATGTCACTTTTGCTTGGAATTACAGCCTCTGCAATGTCTTCAGAAAAGGTGACTGATGCTCCTCAGAAAGGAAAAACAGCTGATGAGAGGTCCTTGAAGGTGCCTTGAATGTTTGCATGCTTTCTTCTCTGCCAGCAGTGCAGGCTGGCTGTAGCTTCATGTGAGTTAGTAGCTGGTAGTTTTATCACTTTATCTGTTTGTTTTCCCATGGATGGCAAATACATCCCTTGGGATTATTAATTCACCAAGGTTACACCTGCAGGGGCAGGACACAGAGCTGTGAAATCCCCAGGGCATGGGAAAAGTGGCCCTTAGTGTCCTACAAACTGTGGTGTGTGATGTGGTCCCACTTCACCTTATCTTGCATAATCTGCATTTTCGTGTTATTCTTTGAGAGGATCCTGGCAGAGAGGGACTGAGGCTGCACACCCAGGCACCTGCATGGGCCTGTTGATGGGTCTCCACCTGCAGGACCCTGTTGTTTCTGCACTGGTTTAAGTCATGGGAGTGTTTAAAAGCCTTTCAGCCTCGGCAGGGATGTGCAGACAGTGCCGAAGCCAAGACTGGCCTCCTGCAAATGGCAGCTTTGGGAGCTCTCAGGAGTTTTGGTATTTGCAGCAGGTCCTTGCTTCTGCTGCAGCAATGTGCTCCTTGGGACTGTTCTGGAGGCTGGGACTCACTGGGGAGAACTTTGGTTCTGCTGGAGATAACCACACTGCTGTGCCCCCAGCCTATTGAAGTGATCAGCTGCCTTTTGTTGTTGGTATTTTTTTTTCTCCTTTTTCTTCCCCCATATGGAAAGTTTCAGTGCTATTGGAGCAAGGCGGTTTTATGTACTTGTTTTTTGGAACTAATAAAAACTTCTAATATTCTTCTCCTGAGCCCACGGCAGCCAGGCAGCACAGTGCAGCTCCTGGAGGGGGCCGAGTGTGTGATGGTGCATTTGGGATGTTGGAGTTTGGATGTTTGTGTCTCTTAAGTCCTCAACTCACTGCAGTTCCACCAGGTGTAATTTGCATTTTCAGTGAGCCCCTGGCCTTTTGGTGCAAAGCCTTTACACATAACCTGTGCACCCTCTGCAGCTCATCACTTGTGAAGGCTCAGTAAAGGTTAACAGAACTGTTTATCCCCTTTTTTGCTCCGTTTTTTACTTCTTCCTGCCTTTCCTGTTCTTACCCAGCCACTCAGCCTATGGGGGGAGAAAAAAAACACAACAGGTTTCCTTGCAATATTGGTTTGAATGTTCTGGAAAACAGGAATCATGAGTCATCGGTCCTAAATTAATGTTTGTGTGTGAGGCTGAGATGACATGCAAGAGATGGGTCACCTCTGCAGACAGGAAGAGTGTGGTAACATGCTCAGAACTCTCAAGGCTGCAGTTCAGCTCTTCCGTTTATAAAATTCTCATTGGGGCGGCTTGTAAACACCTCTGTGTGTGTTAGTCTCACTCTGGAATTGAGGGATCCAGCCTGGGAACAGGTTTTAAAAACAAACACCCCTCTTCTGTGGCGCTTCCACTGCTAAAGTTTCTTCACATGTCCTTGGAGCTTGCAGAGATCAGCAGTTTCTGCAGGAATTTGTTCAGGTCTCTTTTGCAAAGTGTAAAAGCAAGCCGTGGGGTTGAGATGGATTTCTGGATTTTCAGTCTTGAGGGTCTTGTTCTGACCTACTTGCTGGCATTAGGAAAAATGGATTTCTCTGCATCTCCTAGGAAATTTTTGTCAGTTGAAAGATTCTGGGTTTGGTTGGTGGTTTTTTTTTTTTTTTTTTTTCTTCCCCTCCCTTCTTCCTTTCTACCTTTCCTGGACCCTCCCTTCCTCAAAGCAAACAGGCTGTTGTAACTGGACATCATCTTCTCCATTCCAGTCACTTGAGCTGAGTGCTCCTTTAATCCTGACTGGCAAAACCATCTGTGTCAATGTCCTCATCTGCACACCTGTGGAGCCAAAAGAGATTATTATTATTATTATTATTATTATTATTATTATTATTATTATTATTATATTTTCATTTATATTATATTTTTATTATTTTGTTATTTTTATTATTTTATTCCAGCCAGCCTTACCTGCCTCCCATAAGGAGGTCTGTGAGGGTCCCCTGCTGATTTCTGCCCAAATGAAGCAGTGTTTTGGCCAAGCAAGGTCTCTTTCACTAATTCAGTTCTCTCTTGATAGCTTTGCTCAGGTACTGTGTACTATTTTTAGGCACTGCTGGTTTTGGCTTTCTTTTTTTCTTTTTGACAGAACAAAACTAGAACAATATTTATGGACCATTTGAGTCCATCCTGAGGTGGTGGTGGTGTTTTGGGGGATTTTTTAAAGGTGATTTTAGTTTTTGGTTGGTTTGTTTGGTTTGTTTGTTTTCTAGAGCTTGATCTTTGTCGTTTTGGTAATCAGCATTAACCTGAATGGTGTTGATGTTATCAAGCCTTGGAGTTCTAATTGCCTGATATTTTTTTGGAAGCCAAAAAAAAGCCCCAGAACCTACCTAGGTTAAAAACAAATATCCTAAGTCAGGATGAAATTTCTTCTTCAGTGAACTGTGGTTTAGAAAAATATTTCACTACAATTTCTTTCAAGAGCTTGACCTTGGACTGTTAATCTTAAAAATATGCAGTGCAGATGAGGTTTTCCTTTTCTAGAGAGGGAAGAAATGCCATTTTTCTCAAAAGACCTCCCTAGAATTAAGGGAAACAAACCCAAAACCCAGAGTGGATGATAAATGGAGTACAGACTAATCTAGGAGTTACAAGAATTCCATGCCACCAGAATCAGCTTTATTTTGTTAATTTGCCTTTTTTTTTTCCCTTGCTGTCCCATTATTCTTGCTGCAGTTTGCTATCTGTCAGTGTACACATGCTAATGAGTGCTTTAATTCTGTCTGAGAAGCTGGAAGTTAAAATGGAAGTTAAAATACTCCATATTTAGCCTCTGCTCATGTGCCTTGTACCCAGATTTCATCCAGGCTGCTCAGCCTGGGTGGGCTGAAACCCTCTGCTGAGCTTTTGGGACAATCCAGTTCCAGTTCCTGCTGTCTCAGAAACTGCTGCTGAGATGCCAATTTTGTATCTGCTGCTGTGGTTGGATCAGGTTGGATCCCTCGGGACAAAGAGCTCAGCCCAGCCTCCCAGCAGTGACCATTCCAGCCTCTCAGGAGCAGACATGGTCACTTGCTCAGGCCATTAAAGGGACAGGAAAATGCCACTTTGGAGGCTGGAGCTGGGCTTTGAGGGTTCAGCTGGGTTACAGCTGAAACTGCCCAGGCTGCTTTGAGCTGGTGGAGGGGCTGGGTGTGCCACTGGCTGGCCACGTGCAGGGGAGAGAGTTCTGCATCCAAAATGCAGTTTTGGTGGGTGGTTTCAACCATCCAAGGACAACCGGGCAGCTCTTGGCCAGGCAGGGTGCCCTCCCTGCTTGGCCTGTGGGTGCTCAGCTGTGGCTGCACGCTGCTGGCAGCACAAACCCACTTTCATCTCTCCTGGTTTGGTCATCTGCTCTTCCTAAATACACTTCCTATAACTACGTTTTTGGAGAATGGGCAGCTCCCTTGAAACTGGAGGGGTAAGGCAGGGGCTGCCTGCAGTCCTGGGCACAGGGGTGGTGGTGAGCAGGAGGTGTGGGATACCTGTGTGTCTTAAATGGAGAAATGGAGCTGAAACCAGCCACGAGCAGACTGGCAGGAGGTGGATCAGTAGAAAAAAACCAACAGGTTTAGAAGACAGGGCATGGAATGGAGAAGAGCTGGCTACCTTGGCATGGCTGTGCGTTTGGGGGAAGGAAGATGCTGAGTTTCCAGTCCACCCTGGGAGTGAGGTGTGGGGCACCTTGGGTATCTGACCAGGGTCTGCAGTCCTCAGAGACCTGCCAGCCACCTGGGCTTTGAAATGCTCTTCTTGGGGCTGACAAGGAGAGAGGTTTGAGCAATGTTGTTTTGGTTTTTAATTAAAAATACCTGTGTTTCTCTAAATGCTTTTTTTATAAGGGGGGGGGGGTGTCAGTATTTGTTAAGGTTCTTGCTGATAGTGAAAATTGGAAGCGACTTATTTCTAGACCATTTAATCTTTTACTGGCCAGGGCTAAGGCAGGAAGCAGGGCTTGTCACAGCATTTGCCACTGGCAGTTCCCAGATTTTACCCTGTTAAGCTGCACATGATTTCCATTTACTTCTTACAAAAGGGTGAGGAAAATTCTGTGTGTTTATCAAGGAGTTTTCTTCTCCAGTTTTATTTCTTCAGTTTTGGGAAATATTTTGCAGGACAGAGTTTCTGTGGGAAATTGTGCTGGGTTTTTAGTAGCTTACAAAGCAGAAATAATTTAACACCAGAATTGTGGTGTGGGACACCAGGGGGTGGCTTGATGCTCTTTGTGTGAGGATATCAGGGGAATATGGTACCTGGTGCCAAGCACTTGGCTATGAGAAGGTTGATGTATAACAGGGAAGAGTTAATGTCTAATTAAGGGGAAAACCTCAAGGGAAATGGAAGAGAATTCCTACAACAGAAGAGTTTCATCTCCTGCAGAAAACAGGCAACCAATAGGTAAAGAGGAGAAGTTAAAACATTGCAGCAGCAATTGGAAAGTTGTGTTTTCTGTTGAGTCTTAGATTAGAAGATGCCTTAAAAAAAAAAAAAAAAAAAAGAGAGAGAGAAAAACAGTAAAAGGAAACCTAAAAGAATGTATTTTTTTCTTCCCATCTAGCTTGTGCCAGATCCCAGTTTGATTTCTGTGTGCATCTGCAGCCCAGTTCAGGCTGTGAAAGCTCTGGGTAGGCAAAGGTCTGCTGGAATGGAAATGTTTGGAAATTAGAATTTTTATATTACACAGAATTATTTGGAAGATTGGTTTCAAGCTTTTTAATGTGCAAATGCAGATCTGAATATATATGAGGTGTTGCACATCTATATTAACTGTTTCCACAATATTATTCCTGTTGGTAATGCTCAAGGCCTTGTTATAGTGGGATTTATTGCAATACTTGTTCACATATTTATAGAAATAGCATGTGTATAATTGTCCATTTCAAAATGAAGCATCAAATGGCAGTTTCACATTGGAGTGTAACAGAAATCGATGTTTGAAGGTTTTTCTGTGGTTCATTGGGGTTTTTTTCCCTTTACTTAGAGCTCTGTGCAGCCCCTGCCTTTTGTTCTCCTGGCTTGCTCACTCATTACTGTTTGCATCTCCAGGTTATAACAAAACAGTCAAATGCTGTGGTCATTCATCTCTGAAACCTTTAATGAGCTTATTGGGAAAGAACTATAAATATGTATCTTGTACTTCTCTTGTATCAGAGATGCTTCCTCAGGCCATGAATAATTAGGTTGGCCCACCTAAGCTAATTACAGACTGTCTCACTATTCAAAATACCCTCTGGGTAACATTGTTAGGACTCTCTTACCAGGTTAATGGCTCCTCTATAGCCTCAATATTACATTGGCCTTTACCACCTTGATCCAAAAGGCACTGGATGGGACCTTTTCCCATGCCAATTTGGGACCTGTTTTCTGCTAACAGCATCATCTTTCCTCCTCCTTGAATGATGATCTCAGAGGGACAAATCTTGATCAGGATTTTCTGTGAGAGTCTGTTGAGTGGCAAGGTGGAAGACAGCAAGTCCTAAGTGTCCCTGGTAAATCTGATTGTTTGTGCTTCTGCCATGATTACCTTTCAAATCTGTGCAGTGTTGTGTAGCAAACTTAACTCACCCGCTTATCTTCAGGAAAACAAATGTACCAGTTATTGCCGACTAGAAAGTGCGAGCTGAGCCGTGTGTTTTCAGTGGGCTTGCTGTGATTTTGTTTTGACAGATTGAGCTGTGTTTCACTTTGCTTTCATTTTTCACCCTGTCAGAAGAATTTTTAGTGCTTTTTTGGTTTTTTTCCCCTTCCACAGCCTCTTGCTGTCTGTATGGATCAGTGCACTGAAGCAGTGACTCCCTCTCCTCTGCATTGCTGGTTTGCAGCTTCTCATGCCACAGAGCCCTGAGCTGAACCTTCCCCATGGGAAGCTCGGGTCAAACCTTGGCCATCACAGTGGGCAGCATCTTCTGCGATGGGCAGGATGTGCAGGAGAGCTGGTAGGGGCAGGTGAGCCTCCAAGTGGGAATGTCTTAGGCAGTCTGAAAGTTTTTGTTATTTTTCACTTGACTTGTGCTGTGTTTCCCCTGACCCATCCCGAGGAGCAGCACGCCTTCGGCTGGATCAGCTCCTCTGCTTGGGGTCAGCTGTGCACAGTCCCTGTGCCTGGGTGTGCAGAGGGTGTAGGACAGTCTGTTCCCAGCTGCACACAGTGGTTTGCTCAAGTTGATGTGTGCAAGGGTTTAGTTTCCAGTGATGCCCCTTCATGAGCCCCTCAGCAGTCACTGTGGTAATCTTGGGGAGCTTCATGCCCATGTTAGAAGAAAGCTGCTGTGTAATAACCAGAATAATTAGAAAATGGGAGGCTTCACACCAAGCTCACTTGCATATTGCCAGGCCTAAACTGAGCTGGTGCTGAGAGGTTTAGTGGTGAGTGAGTGACTGAATGACACTGATTGAAGCCAGGGGAAGCTGAAGGCAGCTTTAACTGTGCCATCTTCATGGCAGCAGTCTCTGAAGAGCCTCTGTAACAGAGCCCTGGGAGAATGCCCTGTGATCAGTGGTGTAGATCTCTTGGTGATGCTGCAGTCCCTGCCCTGGGGACCCTCTGCTCCAAGGGGAGCAGCACAGGAGCACGAGCTGCTGCCAGCACTGCAGTGTGTGTGCTGCTGGAAAACAAGACGCCAGATCCCTCCTGCACTGAGGGCAGTGTGGGTGTCATAACCATGCTAGACACATCTTGGTTTGTTCTTTTTATTAGCAAAGGCCTTGTGTTTGTGCAGGGCATGCACGTGGAGTTTTCCCTCGCCAGGCTTTGGGTCTCTGCCATGCTCCCCACAGCAGCAGGTATGGCTGGTTCCTGTGTGTCCATGCTGGGGCTGCAGTGACACATTGCTCCCATGGCTTCACTGCCTTGGGACGTATTCTCCAGGGACCAGATACTGCTGCTCTGCCTGCAGGGAGCTGAAGTGATCGTCATCATGTATCAAATTCTTAAGTACTTTTTTCTTTTTTCTCTTCTGAGCTTGGATTTCTTTTTTTGGCTGCCGTTTCTCTTGTTTTATGGGCTGTATGTGCCATTCTTGCCTGCTTAATACTTCATTTCTCGAGAAGTTCAGTCGCAATGCAGTGATCAGCAGGTCTGGCTTTATTGTGAATTCTTCCAAATTCTCTTTCAGTGTCTAGCAGTGTACTTAGGACAAGCAGAGATTTATTTGCATAACTGGTCAAACAGAGGTTAGGGTGAAATAAAATACATGTATGTGCTTCTCTTGGCCTCCCCTGATGCAAGGTCAAGGCTGGCTTATTTTTTCTGAGTCCTCCCATTGTCAGAACCTCTCAGGGATCTGGGCTCTGGTCCACTTGCTGTCAGTAGTAGTTTACTTTGCTTCTCAGTAAATTGTCCAAGTTTGCAAACCTCCCCCAAGGCTATCGTATGACAGAATCCCTCACGTGATGGGTCTGGTAGCAGGAAAAAAAATCTACTTTCTTGTAGTCCAAATATACAGCCCTTTCAATTATGTATGAGTGAAGTGTTCAAAGGATGCAAAACCTTTGAAGCTGGCTCAGCTGTCTCTTCTCCCCCCATTCTCCACCCTCCCTGGTGCTTTATCATAGTGGTGGGGTGAATTTGCCATTCACTGGATGAAACAGAGAGAGAGAATAATCTGGAGAAACCCAACCAGGGCTATACCAAGATAACATTTCTGGCTGTGGTGGTCCTTGAGGCACAGTCTCTGCCAGGTGGAGTACTCTTTGGGGAAGTACTGCCAAGCACTTGTTTTTTGGGACTCTTCCTGAAGCAATTACTGCTGCTCTTCCTTGAGCTAGAACTGTGGAATGGGAGGACACATGTTCTGACAACCTATGGCCTTTCTTTATGGACAGAATGAAGCCTTGTAGCAAGGCAGTTCAGTGCCTGAGTGATACAGAGCTGTCTGGATGGCTGTGGGCCATCAGGTAATGACCTGAGATGAGCTCAGGCAATTCCCCTCTCAGATACCCCTAAAACTCAGGGCTCAGTGTGTTGGTTACACCTGGAGCTGCTGCATGAGGTGCTTTGGGCAGGGCCTGAGGACAGGCTGAAGGGGGCAACTCACCTCCTAGAAGGTCTGTCCCTTCAAAAGATGGATAATTATTGGTATGTGCCCCTCCTGCCCTTTCTGGTTCTGTCCTGCCTCCATAAGTAGTAACCAGAACTGTCCTCAAGCAGTGGGGTGATGCTGGAGAAGGGACTTGCCAACTTCACACCAACTCCAGTGTTCACAGCCTTTGCACTCAGTGTGTCCACAGCTTTCCAGACCCAAATCCCTCTGAGTCATTGTTTGAGAGATTGGCTGCTGGAATTCCCTGACCCTGGAGAGGGATCAGAGATGAAAGGAAGGTAGTGTTAACAGTGGAAAATGGCTTTTCCACTCCTTCCCTTTGAATGCAGAATGCTTCATTCTGCCTGGAGTATAGCTACAGGTTACATTTAAAGTGTTTGTTGAAGCTGGAAGTGCTTAGACAGGTAGTTTTAAAAAAAATAAAGGCAGCGACTTGAGACAGTGAGATAGGAGACAGAGGCAGCAGGGTTGTAACTGACTTATTTATTGCAGCCTTGAGAGCAAGAAATATTACAGAGGACAAAATTCCTGTAATGTTTATATAAAACTGTAAGAAATTGATTACAGCTTAGGTATGTTTTGTTGCATGCTGCTGGGAGGAATCATAATAGTCATGCAACAAGGTTTTGAACATCATGTTACTGCCGGTCTGCTCAAAAGCCCCATTTGCCACAATGAAAACCTTTCATTTGTTCTTTTTGCTAATTTCAGCTGTGTTGGCTTCCAGCTTCTGTGAGCTGCTGCTTGCAGGATTCAGTTCTTTCAGGCTGCAGTCCTCTGGGGGTGAATTGTTTCTTCTATTCTCAGCCATTTAAAACAAACAAACAAAAAAAGCTCGGGGATTTTGCGGAAGTGTTTCCCCACAGATGTGTTTTCTTTTAGTTATTACTTGTAAGTAATTATTTGTAATTTGCATTATTTGTCCTCTTCTGTCATACTAAGAGCTTTGGAAAGGCCTTCCTGATGTTCTCCCCAGTTTATGTCACCTAATTCCATTCTCCCACTGAACCTTACAGGACTGGAGGCATCAGCACATGGTGCCCAGCAGCAGCTCTGGCAGAGGGCAGCTTTCCTGCAGCCTTCTGCCCTGGTGGGGCCAAGTCCTTCACTTGCATCGTTGTCCTGGAGGATGTTGGGGGTTCTCAGCAGTGGCTTGAACCTCTGGCCATCCCCTTCTTGCAGCTCCAGAGCGAGAATAAGTAATAGATCTTGTAAAGACTCATTTGGGGTTTGGCATTTATGATGCTTTACAGCCAGAAATTCATCTCTCCTCTCGCTGTCCTTCCACTTGCTCAAGGCATTGTGTAATAAATCTCAGTGTCTCTGAGCATCCGTAAGCTCTGCTGGTAAATGAAGTTACTTTCACCTGCTTACACTCCGATATTCTTTCAGGGAATGTGCATTAAATTATTAAATTGTTTCTCAGGTGGATCTCCTCTAAATAAATGGCATCTTGTGTCCCTTCAGGAACTGCAAGGAGCAGGAGAAGGAAAGCCATAAAAACAAACCACATGTGTTGCTAGCAGCCAGCAAGACTAAAGACTAAAAGTGCCAATAAAAGAGACACAGGAGTGCTGTCTTCCTTCCCACCACCTCACAAGGTCTGTGGTCTCTGCAGGCCTGATGGAAGGTGTGGAGGAGCAGGCTGGGTTGCTCTTTGGGGCAGGGATTTCCCAGCAGTTACCCTGGATTTGAGTTCATCCCTGAAAACCCACCGCACACGGGGCCCTGCCTTCGTTTTTGTTGATAACTTGGAGCTGACTGTAGATGCTGTTCTGGCCTTTTCTTGGCAGAGGTTTGTGTGCAGAACACGCCAGGTGGTTTGAGGTTATGGAGCCCACCTGCTGTTGGAGATGAGGGAGGCTGTGTGGGGGCTGAGTGTGCTGACAGACTGTTTCAGCGCAGGTAAAACGGGTTAGATCCAAACTAGTTAGTCAACAGCTGAGTTCATGTGCTGCTGCAGCTGTTCTCTGCACACCTCTGCCCATGTCCTCATGTTACTTCAAGGAGAAAAGTCTGGTAAGCTGGACACAGGATTGCTGAGCTGCACGAAAGCAGCTCTAAAATTGTTAACCTGCTAATTTTAAGCCATGGCATTACTTGTCACTGGCATCAATGAAAGCAGCACTTGCCACTTATCTCCTGGCATATGCCTGTGATTGAGCAACAGAGAGGGATTTAAATTGTCATTTCTTGCTTCACTGATGATCTGACACTCTCTGAGCAATCATCCCACCAGACCTCAGAAGATGGAAGTGCAAATCCCACTCAGTCTGTTTGAGCCAAGAAGGAAAGTCAATGGAAATACATCTGAAATAGCTGCAACCATGAGGAGAGGATTAAATAATAAGGCCCTCAGACACAAGGATTCAGTTGTGTTTATTTTGACATTAAAAGAATGGGGTTGAATTAGAACGTGGGGCATTGTTTTCAGTGTGTCCAGCATTTTGAGGTGTGGTGCAGTCTCCCGTTTCAGTCTCCAAAATGTGGTGCAGTCTCCCGTTTCAGAATCTTAAATATGATGACACTTTATTTGAAACTTCTCCAACAGTAGAGATGGTGCCTTTGGGAGGACTGAGATGTCAACAAATGATTGTCTATGAAGCTGAATTTCATTTCGATACAAGAAAAAGTGCCTTGACATTTTTTACTATTGGTTTTGCTTTTATTATTATCATTTTACTGTTAAGTGCTGAGTATCTTTGGGCCTTCACTGACTAGAGGGAACTGTAAGACATTCAGTACATTTGATATTTCCTATGTACAAGATCCAAGCATGGATTTGAGTGCCTGGGTTCTCTAGTAAGGATCTTGATTCATGTAATGTAAAGTTAGAACAAGAAAATTGGATTCAGATGCTCCCTTTTTTTGATGGTGGTGTTTTGTTTTTTTTCTTTTTTTTTTCTTTTTTTTTTTGTCCTTGTTGCAGCTCTAAGCCAAACGATTTACTGTGGAATATAGTTGAACTGCTTGTTTTATCTCATAAAACAAACATGTCTTTGTTGCTTTTTTGGACTGATGTTTTCCTTAGCTTGCATTTGTGGCTTAGCTATACCCTTCCTTCCCTCTTGGTCATTTTAATTTTTCTCACACCATGCACTGATCTTGAGTTCGGCCTTCTCTGCTGGCTGATAAAATTATCTTTGCCATGACACAGGAGCCTGCTGCCTAGGCAGTGGAGATGCACTGATAAACCCTTTGCTTTTGTGTTAGAATTGGTGTTTTGTTTTGATACAGTATGTATCATTTCCCATTTGAAACCACTGTTATTGTATACTTGGAAAAACCCTCTTACTTGGCATTGGCAGAGGAAGCAGAGTTTAAAAAGAAAAAAAAAAAAACCCACCCTTTAATTTAATAAGCAGTATTTCAGGGTTCCTTTTGTTACGTGCTACCTTTTGAACTCTGTAAAGCAGCATGCAGATCTAATCCACAGCAGCGTCACTGCGTTGGGCTGCACAAGTAAACACTTTAAATGGGAGGAAGCACCTGCGCATCGCTATTGTCTCTCCTCTCCCATTAGCAAAAGTCTCCGGGCTGACTCTGCTCCAGCTAAAGCCTCCAGGCAGTGGGAATCCACAGGCAGAGAGCAAACCTCCCTGCCCTGGGCTGGAGCAGTGGGAGCACCTCGAGGGGACAGCTGGCCATGGAGGGGAGCGTGGGGCTGCGTGTGGATGCCCGTGCACGGGGCGGGTACCGGGCACTCGCCCATCGCCTCGGCAGCCTGGGATGCAGGGATCACAGGAGCCAGCAAGGTGGGTCTGCCTGGGACTGCTGTGGGGCTGGGGAGGCTGATGAACCTCGAGAGCCACAGTGCCCTCATCATAATTAATGCTCTGGAGTTATCGCTGTCGTCCCGCTCGTTGGGTCTGTGTAGCCGAGTGCTTGACTTGATTGCATTCCCATGGAGTTTGTGTTTTTACACCGTTCCTTATTGAGGAGCTGGTGAAGTGTGTTATGGGCACTGATAGAACGTGTAGCAAGTTTACAACACAAGGTTTAAAGCTGAAAAAGCTGGTTTGAATAGAAGAGCGCCAAAGGCTGAAGTCTCTTTAATTTACCCAAGACAGGTCGGGAAGTGACTTACCATGACCCAAAAGTATCTGCAAACAGAAGTGCTGATGTAAAACTTCTTTTGAGCTAGAAAACAAAAACATTATCGATTTGAAGCTAAATTTGGGTAAATTCAACTTACAAAACACTAGGATGGGTTTTCTGTTTCCATTGCTGTGTTAACGTTGTGGTCTGTGCCTAGTGAGAAATAGTGGGGAAACATAGAAATCATCAGATAAAATGCTTAGTGCGATATAGAAAATCTTGTTAGAGTAGCATCACTTTGGGATTTTTAGATTTTCAGTCTCTATGAGACATTTTATGGTGGTGTAGTACCTGGGGAGCTGAAACTACATCTTAATTTATAGAGTCTTCATTTACTGAAGTTTGAGATGCCTTTGATGAGATGTTAGTAATTATTTTACTAATCCTTCGAACATCAGTTTCTATTTAGGCGAAATTGTCTTTGTGCCCTCTAGTGGAAAAACTATTTATTTGAAAGCTTCTAAATTGGATGAAATTTTTGCAAAGAAAGGTAGAATGTGTAAGAATAGACACAGAGGAGCAGAAAAAGGCTGGAGAGATGAAGGGTTGAAAGAGGTGGACGTGCCCTGTGCTTCCTCTGCTTCAGTCCTCCCAACACTGTAACGGTGATGACATGCACAGACTTTGCCAAATAGAGAAGATATTATCCAATATTCACACCAACTGGACTTGGTGAAATTATTCTAGGTGTAATTATGAGGAAAACCCAGTCTCAGCGTGCTCCGAACACTGGGTAGTCACTGGTGATTGCCATTGATGTTCCCCAGGGGTGTGGGGGAGAGGGAAGAGCAAAGCAAAGCCAACTCTGGACCTTTAAAAGGAGGAGAAGGAAAGAGCCAGAAAATGAAAGAAAGGAGTATAACTGGTTTCTCAAAAAAGTTCCAGAGCACTTTGTTCACAGCAGAGAGGAGGATGGGATCCAAAAAAAAAGAAAGCTGACTTAAAAACAAATAGGCAAATCTGTCCAACTTCCCTCTTTAATGGGGTAATTCATTAATGTGTGAGAAGGATTGCTGGTGTGACTAAGGCTTAGGAGCAGGATTTGGATCATCCTGGTGAACAGCAGGGCACCAGTGTGATGAGGAATAGGGAAGAGGAGGATGCAGAGGTGGCTCTGAGGGAGCAGGAGCTGGATGACCAAGTGCAGCAGCCAGGGTGGTACTGGATGGTGCCTGGCCAGTCCAACACCTTCCTGAGGTTTGAGGAAAAGACTCAAATCTCTCTCTGAGTCATCCTTCCAGAAGCTCTGTGTGTAAGGCAGGGTTGGTAATCCCTTCCTGCTGCACCGAGGGGAGCTGAGCAGTGCAGGGCAGGAGAATGGTCACGGCTGCAGGTCTGGGGATGAACCACTGAGGAGGGAGGCTCAGCAAATGAGGCTGGAATGCTGAAGGAGCTGTATTTGGAAATATAAGCCTGAGTGCAGGCAACACATTCTCTGATGCATTAAAGATTTCTGTAAAAAAGGATGATCATTAGCTCTTAGTTCCCACTGGAGAAAAATACCTTGATTTGCCTGAAAGAAATATTCAAGGTGCAATTGGGGAAGAGTTTCTCACTAGGAGGTAATGAAGCAAGAGCAAAAGAAATTGTGAATCTGCTTGACTGGAGGATTTGCCGAGCAGTGAAAGCAGTGTCTCTTGCTGATGGTGTGATTTCTCCCCCTCTGTTGCCTTCTGTCCATCCACCCACTGCACAGGGTCTATTTCACTCATTAACCCTCCAAGCTGGACTTTTTATTTCTGTTGCTAGACTTGGTTTCAGGGGCCAGGGGTCAAAACCAGTAGCAGTGTAGAAGGCTATTGCATGGCTTTGGGATATAAATTCTGCTCTCAGTGCAGTCATGAAACCTTCAAGCACGGGTGTAGATCACAAGAAGCTGTTGCTGTCCCATATATCTTCCCTTCTCGGTTTCTTTCCGGAGCTGCTCATTTGGGATGCTTTGAGAGCAACAGATGTGAACGTGATGGAGTCCCCACAGCCCCCTCCCATCACTGTCATCCTCCCTTTCCTCGTACTTGACTGTCATTCTTGTTTATTTTGGTTTGAATTACAATTGCAAAAGCTCTTGCAGCGTTGTTTATGTGCTGTGTGTCTGAGTCACTGTTTGTGTTTGCTGCCAGTCGCATTGCTGATCCTCTCCCCTGTCTCACGCTTGCAGCCACAGTTCCCCTCCCAGTATCCTGGAGCCTCTTCTATTCTGAGTTTACAATGCTCAGCACTCCTGTGAGTGCAGGGAAAAGCAAGCTGTCAGGGAAGATCCAGGATTAGCCTTTTTTTCCTCCCCTTTGTTTTAATTTTCTTCTCTCATTTTGTAAGGGTCCTTGTACAAATCAAAAGATTCCTTGGAGATTCTTTCCCTGAGATCTCTGTGCTCAATTAGTCTCTTATCATATTTCTGCCAGGCAGTGAGATCAATACTGCGTTTTCTAGCTTGCAGATTCCAGGAATGGGGGAAAAGTCATTTTAAAAAGACCTTTTTTGAAGTTACTAAGACGCTCATGTGCAGTTCCAGCACCTGCTATCACAGTGGAGGTGTTAATTCCCTGCACGTGAATTGTCACTGGGGTGGAGACTTCAGCATCCTGCACAAGATCATGAGTTTGGACCAACAGGGGCTGATCACACTGGCCTCTGAGAGGGGCCGTGGGTGCTCTGGGTGGATGGGGAAGAGACTCTCCATGCCCTTGTGGCCTTGGGTGATCCTTTGTGCTTCTTCTTCATGCTCCTGGTAAAGTGCCATCATTGCTAGCCAAGAAAATCCTTCAGCTCCGTGCCTGTGAAATCTGAACTGTAATGGCTCACAAGTCACTCTGTGGATTTATCAAGGAGAAACAGATAATTTCTGTGTGTCAGCTTAATGGAGCTTCAGCTCACAGAGCTTCATGTGGGAGAATTAACAATGGGTCCGTTCCCAGGTTGTCCAGAAGCTCAGCAAATGTTTGGTTGTGAATCTGCTGTAAAATAGCTGCAAGCTTCCCGTGCCTCAATTAACAGGCTTGATAGAGAGCAGACAGGTTTTCAGGTAAAAAATGTCCATTTTGACTCTTTAAATGCTCTCGGGTGGCCCATGGAATGTAAATGTTTTACTCTGTTTGTAATGCAAAACCTTTTAATTATCTCCAATTCATAAATCTCTAGTTTGGTACTTCGCTGCTTGTAAGAAAATGCTCATCTTTTAGTGGGTAGTAATCAGTGTCAGAGGAAATGGGGAATAGATGGTGTGTTTTAAATGGTGTCAGTTCCAGCAACGGGAATGTATAATTTAAGTCACTTACATTTAATCATCCTTTAAACACTGAATTCCAGCCTCTGTCTCCCAGGAAGCTGACAGCTTTTTAATGCCACTATGGCAACACTTGAAAGTTCCTTAAACTGCTCTAGGCTGTGATGTAGCTCTGTTCCATGTGCATTGTTGCATCCAGGGTTGGTTCTCTGAGCCTGCATGCAGCTGGCTGCAGGGCTTGGTTGGGCTCTGCTTCACCCCCTCCCAGCCCCAATTCTGGAAGATTTTGGAAGTCTCAACTGTTTTACCTTTTTAAGGAGCTGTAACATCTGTTGTAAGTACCACAGCAAATGTAACAGCTGCTGAGGGTGGGATTATGGATCTGGGGGCTGTGTATAACAGCTAAACATATTCTAGCAATTCAGCAGGTTGAAACATAAACCAGATCAAGCTGTGTTCATCATGCTCTGGATCTGGGTGGTGGGGATGTTTCCTGATGGAGTGAAACTGTGCTTGGGTCAGCCTGGGTTCCAGTGCCTGCGAGTGTGAGGCTTTAACCTCATGAATTTCAGCAAGGAAACAGGGCAGTGTGGGATGCAGCAGGTCCTGGGGAGCAGAGCAGCAGTGCCCTCGGTGCTTGTGGACCCCACCAGTTGTGACCGTGGTGTGCGGGGCTGGTGACATGCAGACAAGACACTTGCTATTCACCTCAGTGACAAGGTGCTTGGCCTCAACCTGCACATGTGCATGCATGTATAAATACATGTGCACGTAGCCAGGGAAGACTGCAGGCACTTCTAAAAAGCAGCTGAGAAGCCCTGTTTGGGATCTGATGTGGGATTCTGGCCCCTGGCTGCCTCCTCTCCGCCTGCTCTCACGGACAGTCTGGCTGCAGAGAAAATAATTTAATGCAATTCCTGCTCCCAGCAGCTGGTTGATGGCATTAACGGGGTGAGTGGAATTTCACCCATAAGAATTAAATCCGGGCTGCTGGGGAGTGAGCCCCACAGCAGAGGTTAGGAGCAAAGGGTCAGTGAGTTGAGAATCGGTCACCTTTATTTGCAGCTGCCCATTGAGATGGCATTAGAGCTGCCTGACCATCCACGTGGGCAATAGGTAGCTTTTGTTGTGCCCGGCGGCCAAATGGCATAGTCTTAAATTAGAAGCTGCCACTTCTGCTTAGAATGAAAACTCGCTTTTCTCCGTGCCTATGAACGCGGGGCGGAATCTGCAGAGGAGCCCATTAGTGCTGGCCGAGGCTGGGAGCGGCGGGAAGGAACATCCTCATGAGGCAGGGCGAGGAGGGGACGTGAGGACACGGGGTGCTGGCAGGACACGGGGACACGGAGCGCCCGGAGCCACCCTGTGCTCTGGGGACAGCCCGGCCGTCGCTGCGGGCGGCTGGGCGCTGCTGTCGCCCCATGGGACGAGGAGGAGGATTCCAATCCGCCTCTCCCAGAGTGTCCTGCAGCGTTGGAGGTGGTTCGGATGTGGACCAGGAGATGGTGGAGGAGCTTTGGTCCTTCCCTGCCCGCAGCCAGCGAGTGACCGGCCGCCGAGGAGGGAGGAGCTGTGCTGACCTGGTTCCCTGGGCTCAGGGCAGGAGGGTGGCAGGTCCAGCCTGAGCTGTGGGTTCTGCTGCCGTGTGATAGCCCAGGGAACGGGTGGGAGAAGAGCAAAGGGGTCCCAGCCATGGCCTGGGTCCAGCACAGCCCCACGGAAGGGGCACTGGCGTCACTCAGGCTGCGCCTCCTTGGAGCTTGGGCAGAACTGACTCCCAAAAAACCTCCTAAAACACCGGCTCAGCACCAGCCCTGGTGTGGACTGGGGCTCTCCTGTGCTGGGATTCTTTCATGGCAGTGCTGCCATGCACATCTCTCTTTCCCCACACCAAAGCCATCCTGGATAAGGACCTCTGTGACCCTCTCTGGTGCCATGGGAGTGACCCGTGTCCATCAGAGCTCATCTCAGGTTTCTGTCTTCAGGGACCTGCTAGAGAAAAATCTGGTGAAGGGGCAAAGAGGTTTATTTTTTATTAGTATTCCTTAATTTTATTAGAACATCTCTTCCTGGAGTGGCTCAGAGTTGGCAGGTGCTACCAGTCTATGCTGCATTGGTTTTCAGTGGCAGTTTCATCTCAAAAATTGGGGGATCTGGAGAGTTTGGGGCAGAAGATCTTACAGTGGAACATGGAGCCTTTTGTCTGTGCCTTTAGAGCTCTCCAGATTGTATTTAATTTTTAATTTTATTATTTGAAAGATAGAGCACTCTGTAGTGACAGGAGGAACTAAAGGTATAATTGGGAGTTTGTTCTGTTCATGTCACCTTGCTTCACATCCTTGAAGGAGTGGTAGAAAGCACATAATTTCCTTGAATTTATTCACTGCTCAGAATTAACTCACAGCACGAATTTCTGGGGGAAAATCCCCAAGCAAACAACTTAGATGTTAATGTAATTTGTGAGATAAGCTCAAAAAAAAAAAAATAAAAAAGGCATTTAGTTTACTTAGTGCCCACTCCCCCTGAGATTTAAAGCAGCAGTAACTGTCGAAGGGTTCTTGTTCTAGGATTTTTCCAATTTTGTAATGTAAAGGCTCATTTTTCTTGTTTCCTGGGCAAAAAGATGATCTAAAAGCCTTTTCCTTAATAAAAGCCCATGTTTCTTTATCGCATGACTCCAGGAGCTGAGGTTTTTTAGGAAATGCATCAGACATGTGTGAAAATGATCAGTGTTGGCAGCATTGAAGTTGTTGAGGACAAGTTCAGTGCTGCATTTGCTCAGAACTGAGTGTGTTGGGACCAGGGAGGTTGCAGCAGTCTGGCATGCTGAGCAGCCTGGCTGTTTGAAAGCTCCTGCTGCAAGTGCCTACGATTATATTTCGAAGTTTATTTTCTGCTGCACTTGATAAAACTTTGTTCACTGCGCTGTTTGACTTTAAAAGGCAAAAAATCCTGAAGAAGTGCAAGTAGCTTCTTCAGGGAAACATGGATTTTGCTCTTGGCAAGCTGTAAGTGGAGGTGTGCTGTGCACCTTTGCTGTTCAGGGTTCTTGGAAGTTCCTCATTTTCTGTCTCCAGTGACCTGTGACTGTCCATTTGGGAGTCTTGAGCTGTACTGTGACCCCAAAAACAAGTCCTTGTGCAGACAGAGGCCAAAGCCATTCTGATGGTGACTGGCATGGCCTGTCAGGCTGCTTTGCCAGGGGTTTGTACAGGAAGACCCAGTTTCAGCTGAACATCTTTGAATTTATGATTTTGTGAGCTGTACAATGACCTCTCCCTGCTTCATGGTAAAGCACGAAGCTGCCAGGTCCTGTCCTGGTGTCACCAGATGCCCCATGCTCAATGTCACTTCCCGGCTGTGCTCAGAGGTGGCAGTGAGCCCTGGGGAAGGTGTGTAGCTCCTGCTCAGGGCTACCCCACCCCTGCATTACTCCATCCCCCAGGCCGCCCTCCTGTTGCCTTTTCAGGTAGTTTAACCTGTGCTAAATTTCCAAGTAAAGTGAACCAGTCTCATACCACAGCTCCTGTGAGAACCCAGAGAGGCCTGAAGAGAGAAGGGGGCAGATCACATCTGTGTTAGCTGTGCTCATGCTGACAGCTTTGTCTGGGTCCCAGGCACTGGGAATACTGGACTTGAGTTCTCTATTTCAGTGTGACTGAGCTGCTTCTACTCCCCCCAACACTCAGCTCAATTAGAGGGTATATTTGCACATTGGGAAGACCTGGGCGAGTGGCATAACTTACAAGGCAGATATGCTAAAAATGGGCGTTTGTGTGTCTGGACATGCACAGCAGCATGCCAGCTCAGCCCCAGCTGGCTGGGGGGATGTCAGGCACTGCACGGGCACTCAGGGGAGCCTTGGTCCCCATCCCAGCCGTCTGCCCAGTTTGGCACCAGTGTCTTGCATGCATAGGACATTTTTGAAGAGTTGGCTGGTGTAGGATTTTCACCTGAGGTGTAACATGGATGTGTTGAGGAGATCTTGCCATGCAATGGGGACAGTGATCCCTCCAGCTGGGAGAGCAGCGGCTGTTCAGCCAACTGTGGGTTTAGTGCTGGAGTGAGGATGACATAAGGAGGCTGTATGGAGACTGGATCAGATTCTGATGCAAGATTTCTGGCAACTTTCAACTCCAGGGAAGCAGTAGTCCCTGAAATCAAATGTGCACTTCCAGCTGTGGGGAAACAGCCTGCCTTTTTCATCCTTCTGCCCTTTTTCCTTTCTGATCTGTAAGGTTTCACATCTCAACTCTAGCAGCTTTGGTTCTGTCGCTGGCACTGTTTGGATACTAGAGACTTTTTTTTTGGCAGTCACTGGGGAGCTGTTCCTTGTTTGCCTGAGTTCTGGGTTTACAGTGATGCAAGCAACGTGATACTATTTAGCAGCTCTAATAGAGGTCAAGGTCCTGTTGTCTTAGGTATTGTAAAAACGCCTTGTAAAAGGCTGTACATTATCCAAATGGGCTACGGGGAAGGCAAGGAAAACAAGGAATAAACCAGGTCCTCACAGCTGCTCCTTGTAGATGTGAGGCTGAGGCACAAGCAAACTCGCAGGTGTGTTTTCTCAGCACCTGAAATGGGACCCAGATGTCCCGAGTTCTGCTCCAAAGGACTTTTTGTTCCTGGGGGTTGATTCAGAGTTAGTTGCTAAAACAAGCTAAAGCTGTGTGTGCTTTGCTCATCGCTTTATCCCCTTTTGAGTTGAAATGCTTTGAAACGATCCTGGATAAAGCTCATCCATCCACTGCTGGGACATCCCTAATCTCCTTTCAGGGAAGAAAAGAGATTTTCCCCCCGCTGAAACCTGGCCAGGGGGAGGTGGGAGCATGTTCAGTGTCCCAGGTATGGAGCAGAGGAGCCCCCATGACACAGCCTCTGCCAGCAGCTCATCTGTCTCTGCCTGGGGACCCCAAAACAGAGAGAGGGACTGAGAGAAGGCAGCAGGTAAGGAATGTTAAACTTGCACAGCATAGCTGAACCCTGGGCAGGTTTTGCCTTCTCCCTAGGACACAAGGGAGAGGCTTGAGGAGAGTGAGTGAGTCTGGGAAGAGTTTCCAAAGGTGCATCCTCCAGGTGGCTGCTGCAGCTCTTTGTTTGCTCCTTCTCCCCATCCTTTGGAGCCATATTGAGGGCTGGCTCTCCATCACTGATTGAGATTGGGTTTCTCTCTGATGAAATTCCTGCTCTGTTGGCTGTCAGGGCAGAGCTTGGCCCGTGTCTGCACACTCAGTGCCATTGTCAACTTTGGCTCCAGCTTATATTTTTGGAAATCAGGTTTACAAGCTGCAGGCTTTATCAAAAAAATCTGTTGGACATTTTTTCTGTCTTTTAGGAAAAAAAAAAAAAAAAAGGAAATACTCCTCAATTTCTTGCTTCTCAGAAAATAGTAAAATTCTTGCCCTGGCTGTTGTTAGGTGGCTGCCAGAAAGGGCAGTGCTCTGATCCTGTCCTAGCGCTGCTAAGAACTTGTGTGTGTTCTTTGCTGCATTGAAAGCCTAAATATTTATGTTACGGTTCTGGTTCTGTGCCATGATCTTTACTTATAGATCTTTGTGGTTATAGTTCCTAAATGATTTGAGCTCAAATAAATAGTTTATGCTGTTTCATATCAACAAGGCAAAATAATAATTGATCTTTCAGGATATAAACTCCTTTTATTACTTGAGGTATTGTTTGCTTTTATGGTTCAAGTTGTTTACAAGGAATTGTTTTCATGCAATATATTGTTCACTTGTGTATTCTGAAAGAATAACAATAAAACATTATTGTGCTCCTGATTTCCCTTTGAAAAAGCAAAGCAACCCTCCAAGCATGGTTGCTTTCCGTGCAATAATGGTTCTGTGCTCTTTACCATTGTGTTCCTTAAATAAAAAGCACAAGATGATCCTGCCCTACAGAAACACAACAATTGTTTCTGTAAACAGTGTGTGTTCTGGTATCTGTAGCAAGTTACTAGTTTCTTGTTTATTATTTTATCTTCTTAATGAGAAATCAAGTCGCTGATACTTCCTTGTTTTTTGGAACTAATTGTTCCATGATTTTAAAAAGCACTTCATATAATTGGGAGTCATTAACTTCTGCTACAATGTGATGTAAATGGAGGAAGTTCATATCTGGAGGGCTCTCATGGCTCACATCATCCCCGTAAGGATTGCTCTGCCTGTGCCTTCAGTGAATTCCTTCAATTCAAAGCCTCCTGTTGCTTGGTGCAGGGACCAGCCCGTCCATGGGCTGTAAGGCTCCTGAAATTGGGAAAACTTGTGTCTCCCAGAGCTAAGCATGGGCTCAAAAACCTGGCAGAGCTCAGCTGTAACTTGTTCTGTGTTGCTGCTTTGCACCTGCCTGTCCTGGAGATCCTCACAGGGACCTGCTGGGGGCACTCGGGGAGATTTTGTTCTGTGCTTTGAAAGGCTGGTGAGAAATGTCAGTCCCCACCCCAAATCATCTCTCTGGGCAATGCAAATAGTTCCCAGGTGACTGGTGGGCAAGGGCAAGGTCGGAATTTACAGCCCTGACTGCAGGGAGTGCTCCTGGAGGCACAGAGAATGAGATCGTTGGGACAGTTCCCTGGAACCTGGAGCCACCAGGGGCTGGCCAGCAAGGACACATCTCTGGAGAGAGGAGAGGACATGCCCAGCAGGTGCCACGTGCTGAGTAAGGGCTGGAAATCCTTCTGGAACTCTTGCAGATGCTGCGAAAGCCTCTAGGCACTTGAGCTGCAGCAGGACAGGCAGAGAGGGAGGTCTGGGTGCTGAGCTGGGTTAGTGCTACCTGCCCCTTGCCTGGGCAGGAATGTGGCAGGAAAGTTGTTTTTCTTCATCAGGCAGAAGGGGTTAATGTATTTTCATCATTGCAAATCTCACTACTAGGTGAGCTGCTCAGTTTGGTAAGTGTTAGCCCAGCCTGGAAATACTGACTGGGGTCACTTCTGGTGTGCTCAGGGCTCTTTCCAGCAGCAGCTTTGTCCCTGCTGGCAAAATGTGTTGGTGACAAAAACACCTGGGAGGGAATGGGCTAGTTTCCCTGTGAGGATCCCTGGATACTCTGCTATTCCCTGCTGCAGCATTGCTGGCAGCTCTCCTGGGTTCCTGTGCTTGTCTGTCGGTGGGAGAGCCAGCACAATTCAGGACAAGCTTTGGGTTATCTCATCATTCATCCTAATTAGGTGTTTTTTAAGGCAGAATGGTTTTGTGGGTGTTTTTTTTTTTTTTTTTTTTTTTTTGGTTTGGTTTTGTTTTGCTTTTTGGGTTTTGGTTTTTTGGGATTTTTTTTTCCTTTCTTTCTTTCTCATTTTCTGTCTTGAAGTAAGGCTGCTGGAGCCCAGAGGCTTTACATTCCCTCTGCAGAATCTTCCAACAGCAAAGCTTGAGGGATGTGTCCCTACTGTGTAACACACTCAGATCACTTGCAGAAAAGAGAGATTACAAACCTCCCTGCTATGTTTTGCATGGCCACAGCTTGAAGCCTTCAAGCCTGGGAGGTGGGCTGCCCAGCTCCTGTCTTCCTGACAGAGCTTTTCAGAAGAGCTCCTGTCTCTTGCTGCTTCCCATCTCCCGAGGCATTTTCCATCTCCAAAACTGTTTCTCTCTGCGAATGAGTTTAATGGTAAAACAAGGCCTGGCAAAGAAGTGGCCTTCCAAAACTGTGCATTTTCAGTCCTCTGATCTTGCTGCCTTTTGTCTCTGGGCTGTTCTGACCTATTCATGTCAAGAGAGCAAAGAATCTGTGAGGCTCTGATAAATTTGTACAGCCCCTGCATAGTCCAGGAGGTGGTTTAATTTGATCTGACGTTTACTAATCTGCTAAGACTTTCAGTGATTTGTTTGCGTAGCAAGTTGAATTTTTATATCCCATAGAGAAATGGGTAAACATATTGCACTGCTAACAACAGCAAGTGTATGAAGCCAAAAAATTTGTATTGATGCAATTGAAAATTCCTTTCTGCTTGCTTTTTTTTAATGGGAATTTATTCTTCTTGCTAATTGTCAGGTTGCTAATTTCATTCACCTAGTGAAGTGCTGGCAGAGTCTTAGCTGTGAATTATGTGAGGCGTTTTGTTTGGTTTAGTCTTGCATTGCATTCATATTTTCCTAAGGCTGTTGCCTTCACACACTTGTTGTAAAAGTGATTCCAAAGATCAGATCATTGTTCTGCCCACGACATGTGACTGGTCTGACAGCAGCTTGTGTATAGATATTCTTGAATTTATGTCCTTAAATGGAATTTATGTCCTCTCACACTGCAAATGGGAAATTCCTTGGTTATTTATGTCTTTCTCACACTTTGTGAGTAAATTAGTGAAACAGTGAAATTCTCCAGTGCGGATTTTTTTGTGTGTTTTGTTGGTTTGTGGATTTTTTTTTTCCACCTCTCAACTTCTTTTAATTTTCTATTACTTCTTTTATGTATGTTAGGATACCCTGATTAGGTGCCAGTAGAAAAAAAAATTGTGTTTAGATCTGGAATCTACATTCAATAAGGTCACACTAGGAGTTTATTTGGACCCCTGGACTGGAAAAAATAATTTCACAGTTGTAATTGTTGTATCTGAAGCTCAGAGGATGGTGGTCCCTTTTTTTGTAAATACTGTTCTCTTACAAAAATCCATAGTGGTGGCATAAATGTGATATGGGAAGTTTGTGTATGAGAAAAATAAATTGTCCTTTAAAGGGGGAAAAAACCAAACAAACAAAAAAACCCTCCAAACCAAGAACATGTGCCCTGTCCTTACACTGCTAATTTTGTCTTCAAGCCTGAACAATTGCCTGCCAGAAAGCAAAGCATAGTGATAGACCTGACTGTAAAGGTTCCTGTGCCTGGGACACCAGAGGTGCTCGTTTGGATTATCCCATTGGTTTAGATTTGTTTTTTTGTTGTGAGAGGTCTGTTCTGAAGTTGAGACATTAGATTAAGGTTTCCAGGACTGTGTTTGAGGTTTATGGGGGGATGCAGCCCCACTAGGGGTGCTGCAGGGCTTCTGATCCCCTCTCACCAAGGTCTCTGCTGTCACTACTCCAGTGACTTTGCTGCTCCCTCCAAGTGAAACCCAGATCAGTACCCAGTGTGTGACCTTATGTTCTGTAAGCTTTTATTGCCCAATTTCCGTATCTGTTTCCTTCCTCGCAAGCCCTCCAGCTCCTTGCTGGATGGAGCACAGTGGGACTCTGTTCCCAGCTGGGAATGAGGTGATGCTGCCTGCAAGGACATGTTCACCCCCACCAGGACAAGCAGAAACAGCTTTATGCCACTCTTATTTCCCAACTCCAGTAACATCCCCTTTCTGTGGGGAAAGGGCTCCAGGCAGCACAGCCAGCTCCGGGGCCTTGTGGCAAGTCATCATGTCCTTGTTTCATTTCCTCAGATTGTATTTCATTAACCTTTTACCTTGCTTGCTCACTGCAAACTAATTTCTGAGGAGCACACGAGCGAGCTTGGGGTGTCTGGCCTCCTCCACCCTGCTGTGCGCATTGCACATGATCAGTACATTCCACCCTTCCAATGGATGCTTGGAAGTGCTGGCTGAGCTCCTCTGCATCCTCCTCCTCACCTGCTGCAGCATCCCTGCCCAGAGCCAGGGAGGGAAGGCTGCTTTAAAGCACTGGGGGATGTTTTCCAGCCTGGGACACCCAACAGCAATCAGGAAGGTGGTCATTTTTTTTGGAATTTGTAAAACATTAATTGGCTGCCAGTAAACCTGAATCAGGCACAGCTGCCTGTGTGTTTGGCTTGGTTTAAGAACTAAAATTTGTTGACAGCTTAAAGCTGTGTAGTGCTATTTTATTTATTTTTTTTTAATTTCTCACCCTAAGGAAGTTGGCAGAAGGTCTGGGAAGCTCACCAACCATATTACTCAGGGTTTGGTATCAGCGTATTAATTACACACTTGGCACTTTACAATTGCAATGGGTTTGTGTTAAGCAATTCTTTTGATAATAGTCAGAGGGATTCTGGGTTGAGAGATGAATTGATCATGTCTGGATTCCTTCTTAGGGTTTAAAAATTAATACCAAGTTTTGAAGACAAAAGGTTTTATAGAAAGGCAGCTTGATTTTGAGAGGGACTCGTAATAACTAACAGAATGCTCATCTCTTTTAACATATAGGGAAATTCTGAGCCGCTCTTGACAGTAAACCCTCATTCTTCGTTATGATTTTTGCTATGTATAAATCACCCTTAAAATACTACTTCTTATTTTCTCTTCTCCCAAAGAGAGATTAATCGTCCATTTTGTCAAATACTGTGAAAATGGGCAGGAAAGGCAGCTCTGAGTAGAACTCTCTGCTCTTACCAGTGGTTCTGGTGGTTGTCCAGAGTGGAGGGGAGAAGTTTCTGTCTATTTTGGGTGACAGCCTACATTTGCCCCAGTGTTATGTAACTGCCAGTGTGGCATCAGTGGGGAATGATGCTGAGAGCCAGGGTGCTCCTCAGTCAGGTGGAGCAGGCTTTGCAAGCCTGTCTCACAAAACCAGTGGCAGTAAATACATTTAAATACATTAATGGTCAGTATTTTGGACTGTAAATGGGAAAAGATGGTGAAGTAAAGGGGAGTCCTTTAATTTCAGCTACTGCTGCTCTTTAGTTTATCATCCCTGAAACACACTCCTCCCCTTAACTCCTGTTCTTTAGTAGGGCTGTGGCACATCCACAGAGTGCAGAGACTTCAGCAGAGAACTGGTTAACTTAGTAAAGACTCTTCACTCTCCCTTTCATTTTATCCCCATCTCCTTTTTTTCTAAGTTACCTGGCCAGTGCACTACACACTTTGATTCTGAAAGCCTTAAAAATGCTGGCTCAGGTCAAATCACTTTTGTACGCCAAGGTTAAGTATGATGTAGGTTTTAAATGTGTCAGAAGCAGCTTATACATGCATAGCTTGCTTTATGTCTTCAAATATTTGATGTATGCAAAAAAAAAAAAGTCACTCTTTGCTCACTGAGATGCTTTTAAAAGAAGTTAGAGAGATTCTTCAGTTGCTTTTGCCATGTTAAATGTTGCCTCATTAATTAAACTTGGTATTCATCATTAGGCAGTACAGCTGGCAAAGTTCATCCCACTTCACCAGGGCAGGATGCACCTGGGCAGTTGATGGCAAAGTGGAGTTGCTTGTGGTCTTTGGAGAAGGTCTTGTGCAAAGGACAAGTTTTTCATATGAAATATGATCTTGTTATCCTGACCAGGAGGCTGTTTGTTTAAAAGGCCAAGAGCATCACAGGGGTCTTAGTTCTCATGCCCAGAGTTCCTTGTCCAGAGATTTAGCATCTTTGTTAACTGTTTGCTGAAAAAATGTGATTTTAATGCTCTATATTAAGATAGGCTTTCACTGCCAACTGGTACAGCTGGGTGAGTGACCTGGGACATGTCACTGTCTGTTATAGTGGAAAATCTCTTTAAACATCTCTTACTCATCCTTTCTGTAGAGTAGTTCCTTCTTTTGTGTTCTTTTTGTTCAAGCAATTGGGAGATTATGTTCTTATTAGTCCACTCTTAAATAGCTACAGATTAAAAAAGGCTTTTTTATTAAAGCTCTGTTGTAATTTTGCAAGTAATACGTTGTCAGGAAATCGAATACACTTTTTTTTTTTTTTTTTTTTTTTAACCGGAGTGGATAATTAACCACTAAAGCAATTTATCAAATGTTACCCAGTGGGTGCCATGGAAGGCATTAAGTCAGGGATTGATGTATAGGGAAATGCTCCAGTTAAAGCAGAAGCCAGGGAGGAATTGATTGATATGATGTGGCCTCTGTTACGTGGGGATATGGGAATAGATCATCTTGGGATCCCTCGAGGCTGTAAATCCATATGAATCTGTTACCTATGAACACTGATAAGAGATTAGATCTGGGTGTGTAAAATGTCTTTAATTTCTCTGAGTGATGGTGGTGCCATATTGAGGCATTGTCCTGGTCCCAGCACAGTGTCACCTTGTGAATTAGTGGGGTGATTTAATGAGCACTCGGGGGTTGCTCACCAAAGTGAGCCTGGCTTAGCTGGAGAGAGGGGAGATCAGGTGCTCAGAGACCAGGATGTCACTGCAGAAGAGATTTCACAATGAGAACTGTCCTCTTCCACTGTTGGCAAAAAAACCTCCTCCAAACTGAAATAATGAAGACCTGTTTGTTTGAGCCTGGTTTTTTTCCTAAAGAAAAGTGTCAGTGTTGAGAAATTGTGTGTATGTATATATTTATATATATAAAGATTAAATGGATTTTTTTCTGTGCTTTTTTTTTGTTGTTGTTGTTGAATGCATTTACTTGCTCACTTCCCTTAATAGGAGAAAACCTTGGAGGCTTTCAGGTTTTAATAACCCCTGGCTTTGAATTCCATCCACTTCAGGTTGTAAAATGAATCCCCTATTTTACAGCTGAGTAACTTTGGGAAGTGTCAGAAACCTGCGACCCGATTTGCCCTTCAGCGTCAGGATACCCCACATGTTCTGTAGGATTACTGGGAGTGTGCTTAAGAAAATGTTTTTCTATTTGTGCTCCTCTGCTAGTCGTTGGATTCATACTAATGGCTATCTTTACTTTGTATTAGCATTTATATAATCACAGATTTATTTGAGCTGCAGCCTGTTTTGAAAGCAATTGCTGGCTGAGCGATGGTGTAGCTGTGGTTGGTGCAGGAGGAGCCTGTCCATGAATATTAAAGGCTCATGGAGTGGTATTTTGTGTATTGTGGCCTGATGAAGGGCTGCTTTGGTCCAGACACTTTGTTATTAAGTGTTGAGAGGGCACGTATAGTTGAATGAGGGAGTGACAACTTAGTCATGGATTTTAGGATCCAGGTGCTTAGATGTAAAAACAGGTTAAAAAAACCCCCAGAGTTGTTGTTTACATGGGGGTTTATTGTGAGTGATTTATTTTCCAGCAATGACTTTATTTCTCCCCTCTTCCTGCAGCTTGGTGTTGATGGGACTCTGCACATCTCAGTCCCCCCACTGAATGCAGGAGCTGGAGTTTGGGTTCTGCTGAGGCTGGGGCTGTCCCCCACCCTCTGGAGGGATTTGGGGTTCTGTCCCAGCTGCAGCTGGGGCTGTTCCCCTCCCTCTGGGCACTGCCCTGTGCTCTGCACATGAGGAATGCTGCTGGAGCCTCAGGGAACCCAGCTCTGCTTTCACAAAGCCTGGGCAGCAGAGTTGCCCTTAACTGGACTGTTGGCAATGATGAAAAACCTTCCCCTCTGGTTTTTCTTAGGAGTTTTTATGGTCATGTCCCTGAGTCCTGAGCCTCTCTCCATTTCCAGGCAGAGGGATGCAGTCTGGCAGAGGAAATAGGGATGGGGGGAGCAGGGTGCTGCAGAGAGCCTCCAGCACTGGGTGTCTGCTGCAGTCTCTCCATCAGGTCCCACAAACAGATCTGCACCCTGTCTTTGAGACAGCAATTTTCTTGACCAATGGATTCAAAGGTCTATCTGTCTCTGCTTTATTATTGCTATTTATTGCCTCAGTGTTTGTTTGGCAGAAGATTTTTTGTGTTTAATACCAGCCCTGCTGCCCATTGCCAAGAAATTTAGAACCTGTGAGTGATTTCAAAGGCCATCTGACTCCAAAGCTTCCAGCAGGATTTATGTTTCTGCTGGTGCAGAGTTACAGTGTCATAAGCTTTTTATTTGTTCTTATTATATCATGGGCATCTGCAGACTGTTGAGTCCAGTTTTCTTCAGCTGTTTATGTGCAAATACCTCTCTGATCTTGTGAAAGGAGATCATTCATTATTTCCACTGCTGCTCCAAGGAAAAGCTCCCCCCCCCCCCCCCCAAGTCATTAAAAGAAAATGGAATTAGTTGTGCCAAAACTGATGGCTACAAAATACATATGACTCCACTGTTCATATGAAGGCTGAAAAAAGCTCTCAGTTATTTGGAGTATACTCCTGATTCGGTGTCTGATCAGGTTTTATTCTGGTAAATCAGGCTTGCTGTCTGCAGTTCAGCTGGCAGTGGAACCTGGGGTGTGCTGCCAGGGCTGCAGTGGGATCCCTGAAAGGCTTAATTTCATTTCAAATTGTTGTAAACAATCATTTATTAAACTCCTACTCTGCTTCCTGCCAGGCCAAAACAGTAGCAAGTTCCCTTCCAAGATTAGTTCTAAAATTTTGACTTTTGGTGGAATCCAAAGGTTGCACTGTGCAAGGATTGGGGTCTGGTCCCTTAGTTTGCAAATGACTTAGGAATTCTCAGTCAGGGCTTAGTGTTTAAGCTCATTTCTGTCTGTTTTCAAAGTAAATATGTTTATTAATGCTGTGTGATTTGAACAGCTGCCAAATGCAACAGAATAACTAGATTTAGGGTTTTTTAAGTGCTTTTCTGGAGATCTTAATTTTTTTACTTTCTGATATTTCTTTTCTTTTTTTCTTCCCTAAAAAAAAGACTGTTTTGCTGACTGACATGATGTGTAATCCATCAGGGGAAAAGAGACGCATTTTGTCGGTATTGGTCTGGTGCCTTTGTGGGGGTATGTGGTGGGTGCTGGGTCACGGTGAGATGAAGCAATGCAATCATGACATGACCAATCCTGACCCTTTCTTTCTGCTTGGAGCTTTAGTACCTTCTGTCTAAGGATATGATGCATCCAAATAAAGCACATTTCTGTGCCACTAATAAAAGGTCTGTAACAGAGTTCAGATCACTGAGTGATAAAAATCCACTTTTACTCTTCCCCCAAGTTTTAGCCACGTCTTTCAAATGTCATCTGGAGGTGTTGTCATTATCTGTAACTGCTTGTTGTGCCTTGGAGAGGCAACAGAGATTTGTGTGGGAAAGCAATATCCTATACAAGGTAATATAGCTGAATGACTCTCTTAGCTTTTGCTAATGCTTCTGCAGAAAAGATGGATATAACTCCTGAGTCCTGGGCTGACAGCACTGTTGGAGTGTGTGCCACACTGGCAGTGTAATCTGTCTTCCCAGCGTTTCATCTAGCATACATTTGCTTATCCAAATATTACTTTGTTATTTTTATAGCTGTCACTTGCAATTCAGCTCAGAATAGCAAATGTCAGAAAAGAGTTGCAAACAGCAGCAGCATTTTTTTGTGGTGTATTTGTTTGATGTCTCCTCCATGGAACTATTCAAAAGGCGAAGTATGGAACAGTGGAATGATTTTGTGAAGGCAGTCAAAGATTTCTGGTTTTTTCATCCTGGGCATCCCTAGCAGGTAGCAAAGATGACAAGTCTTGTCCTGCAGAGCTCTGTTTTTGTCTCTTGATGTGTATTTTTACCCTAATATCGATCCCTCTTTGTACAAGGATTTGCAGCATGGAGGGATGGAGGGGAGCCTCTGTTGAGCCCAGCTCCAGCTGGTCTGGAGGCACAGTCACAACCTGCTCTGATGTTCTGGGGCACCAGTCCAAGCACTTCTCCAGTGTGGCCTTAAGGCAGCATTCCTGGAAATCTCTCTTCTGGATCCATTGCCAAATGTTTCAGATTGGACTTTTTGAAAAACAATCCATATTATCTTTGTAAGGAAAGGTAGTTTATCCAAAATACGTATTTCACATGTAGTCATCTTGCTCCCTGAGAAGGTTCTCTTGAAAATGAGCCCTGCTGTGCTTCACTGCTGGAATGATGTCATCTGGAACCTTATCTGTGAATTTTGGACATGTTCTTGTTGTTGGACAGAGCACTGGTGTTGATTCAGATGTACTGCTGGGGTTTTCTAGTGGGCAGATTGAAAAGGAGCACTCTGGTATCGATTGATGCTCCATGTTCTGCTGTGAGTAGTTGTGCAGTAATGATTTGTAGCATGTAACTGCACATCTTAGCATGGATGAAGATGTGTAATGCTAATTCTTGAACACAGTGTGGTGGCTCTTTTAAAATCAGCATTATTTCAGTTTTCTGTCAGGCACTGGAATGAACAGGGGATCTTACATGTTTTCTTTGAGGTCAGTGGACTGTTGGCATGGCATTTGGGAGTGTTTGAGGCTGGGATAAAGTTTAATAAAATCTTCAGGAATCCTTTATTTTTGGTGAGGAGCTGTTGGGAAAACAGGGTGGTGTGGTCTGGTGAGAGGGAAACTCCAGGCATTGGCCTCCAAGGTGATCATCTCAGGTTGTCCCTGTGAAAGGATGATAATGGTAGCAGCTGATTTCTTTGAGCTTTGCTTGGGAAATTTCCATAAAACCTAGGTCTAGAAAAAGAGTTGAGTTCTCATTGTTGCCATTGCTATGGAAGCTGTTTTGATGCTGTTGCTCCATTTCTGGGCTCATCCAAAGGGACCATCCAAAAGCAAAAGTTTCCAGTTTGGTTGTGTGATTTGTACACCCAGAGGTGCCATCCCAAGGTCAGGAGCTGGGGTGGCCATGAGATGGTCTTTGTCCCTGGGGAACCTGAGACTAATTTCAGCCCTTTTGTTATTATTTTTTCCCTACAGTGCAATCTGGCAATTAGTATTTGTGGAAGTTTAACAAAAAAACCAAAATAAATATGGACTATTTCACTGCTTCCCCTGTAATTGCCAGCCCATATCTCCCTCCATTATCCTTTCATCTTCTTTTCAGACTGGCTAATAGTTGCTTAGTGATTACATTTAATGGTGTGAGAGCCTTTTAGTTTGGATGCCCTGCTTTTCCTCCCCTCTTGCTTATAGAGATGTTTACATTTTTAGCCAGAGCTATGATTTGTCTCCCATATAATTGCATAGAAAGCAACAGTTCACATTCCTAGACGGGCATCCTGAATTTATTTTGATGTCATTCTAATGCCTTTCCCACGCTCAGTTCACCCTGTAGAGTCTCTTGATTAGTTCAACTAACTGTTCCCCATTCCACAGATTTATTTCTTTGCAGTGAACCGCATATTTCAGCCTGTCTGGTGTGGTCTGTAGGGCTTTCGGAAATTCACAGTAAGCAGGTTGAAGTGGAGGAAACTGTGGTAAAGGAGATATTTCACCAGGTTTTGCTTCATGTAGCTGGAGTCTGTGGAGTCATTGGGATGCTCTCCTTGCCCAGGTGCAGCTGGTGCTTGGAGAACTTTGCCAGCGAAGGTGCCTCACAGTGCTGCAGCAAAGCAAAGTGCTGGCAAAAGCTCTTTGGCATTGGCAAACTGATCATGCTTGGACAGTGTGGAAGTGTCATTTAAAAATTAACCACTCCATCAGTGTTATTGGTAGAAATTATCAGGCTGGAGCTAGTCCAGGAGATCTTCCCTGTCAGCTGTGTGGCTGCTGAGGAAAGGGCTGAGCGCCCTGAGTGTGCCAGCACATCTCTGGCTGCGGGCAGGGGAGAGGGCTCAGCACAGCTCCGAGAGCTTGGACTCATCCTTGAGCTGCTCCACTCCTGAGATGGGAAAAGGGGATGGTGTGAACACACGGGGCACAAAGCAGCCAGCTCTGAGGTGAGAGCTGCAGTGTTGTGGTTTCAGGAAAAAGGTGTGCTGTACAATACAAGACAAGTGAGAGGCTGGAGCACTGCAAGCCCTGTGTGTGTTCAGTCCCCCAGTGTCTTAAGGCTTTTATCTGCCTGTGTCTCTCCTGTTCTGGCACCAAGAAATTTGGAAACTTCAGGAAGAATGTCCAGTCTTAGTCTTTGATGTAGCAGCATCACTGACTCATCATTGCTTAAGCCTTTGTTAGGGAGTGAGGAGTTTTTGCTTTTTGTTAAAGAGCCAGGAGCTGTCTGTTTTCATCACTGAGTTTGCAATCCTAGCAGTTGGAATGAAGCAGAATTCAAAGCTTTGGAGAAGTGGCTGGGGGTGTGTGGAATGAGTAATGATCCAATATGAGGCCTCAGCAGGGTGAAAAATGTAGAACTAGCATCTCTTCTACTGTTGGCTTTTTTTAAAGATAAATTCACTAGCAATGAGAAGTATTTTAAGCGTTGTTGCAGTTGCTGATAGAAACAGGCCATTAAATTGCTACAGTCAACATTCCTTTGGGTCCTGGTCATAAGCCAAGCTGCCAACTATTTGTAAATTTACTGACAGTTAGTAAGCAGAATACAATATTTAAACTGTCAGAAAACTAATATTCGCTCGTTTCAGGGAAACACAGCTCTGTTTCTCTTGGGCTCTGGCTTTTCCCAGTGCTTGGTTAGTGCTGTTACTTTCTGCCCCTCTGAACTCCAAGACTGACGCAGGAAAAAGCAGCGAGGAGATGAAGAAGAGGCTCCTTGCTCCCCTCTCCCTGTGCACCCTCCTCTTATCACCCTTAACAATATCCCAGTCCTTTTTGGCAGAGATGCTCCAGATTGCAGCCAAATTCCTGGGCTCCCAGGGCCAGGGTTCTCACTCCTGCCGTGGCTTGCAATAGATGCTGCTCCATCTGAGTGAGCTGTAAATATGAAGACAGACATTCACAAGTGCTAACTTTAAAAGCGTGGAAGCTTCCTGGGGTGCACGCTCAGAGATAGTGGAAAGCAGCTTGAGAGAGCCTAGAAACTACTTTGAACTTATTTATCATACTGCTAAAATGTTGTGGGAAAAATGGCAGAATCATTTGTTTGCTGCTTGCTGTTGAAATGCAGGCCTGGTATGAATTACCCATGCAAAGAGAGCTCTGTGTTGTGAGCCAGCTCAGAGAAATCTGCTTTTCTTTACTGTACAGCAGCCTTGTGGGTTTACCCTGTGGTGGACCTTCATCTGAAATAGCTTTTTGTGTAATTACCTATGTGGCCATTCATAAAATACGAATCCAGGTGGGTTTTCCCTGGGTCCTGCTGAGCAGTAACTCTCCTGTCCCACCAGGAGAAGGAGGAGCTGAGCTGTTTGCAGGGGTGGACCCCTCACAGCATGGCAATCCTCCCCTTCCCAGACCCTGCTGAGGGAGTGTGTGCCATCTGCCTCTGAGAAGTGATAATTTCACTGGGCACCGCAGGCTTGGCCTTGATAAAGCCAGGAGGATGAGTTTGAATGTACCGCTGCGGTGATTAGGTAAGAGGCAACAACAAAATAAGGCACTCACTTCTTTTTTGTTGTTGTTTAATTTAGAGAAGTCTTTTTTTTTCAGACCTCAGGAAAGCCCCTGTTGCATGCCAGGATTATGCCAAGGCTGAAATGTTTGGAGCAGGAGGGGAAAGGGCACAACAGCTGCTCCTTGCAGAGCAGTGGGTGATCCCTGCTGAGGATTCACCAGCACTGCCAGACACCTGGGCTTGAGTCTGGATTTCAGCTGGGTGTGCAGAGCTGGATCCTTTCCCCCTGCATGCCAGAGGAGCAAGCATGCCTCTCTCTATCCTGCTGGTTTTTTCTCGGAATTTTTCCCCTCAAAGTAAGGAGCTTTCCTCCTCAAAAGCAGAATTCTGCCCTGAGCACTCCTGGCTTCTGTGGATCATTGTGTTCATAGAGGAAATGTGTTGTAACTCGCTTGCATTCCCCACTGTCTGTGCTCCTGGGGCACCAAGTGTGGGAAAGCTGTGCTCTGAATTTTCACCATCACCTCTGAAGTTTTTCTTGCATAAAAGATACAAGAAATTGGTAGGTGTTGTGTGATCTGCAGTGTCCTCGAGCTACATCTGACATTACCTGGGCATGGAGAGGCCACTTGTGTGTGCTGTTGCTGCTCAAGTGCAAATAAATATAATATTTATCCCCGTGTGCTGTCAGCGTGTTAGAAATTAGGCCCGAGCCTGCTGTACCAATAAGTGTTTTACCAATCATTATAGCATTTGTCAGCATTATGGGCTGCAGTCTGGCAGTAATAAATGCCTGGTGCTCCTGCTCGAGCAAATGGCTTTTCCAAGGAGAGGTGTATTTAATGAAGAATGAACAGCACAAGCTGTAAAAGGAGCGAGAGCAGTGATTTTTGCAAAATGCTTGTAAATGGCACAAAGCAAGGTGGCACAGGCTGTGGAGTGATGTCCCCAAGGGTGCCCTGGAGCGATGAGCTGGGTTGGGCACCTCCAGCTGTTGGAGGGTGAGTTGAGATGAAGAAAAAGATGGATTGAAATGAAGAAAAAGATGGATTGAAATGAAGGAAAAGGAGGCAAGCAGCTGGTTGCTGGCACCTCTGGCAGGGCTGGGAGTCAGGAGCCAGCCTGGTTTGTGTTGGCAGCACCCGGGGGAAGCCTCGTCCCTGGGAGAGATGCTGAGCCAGGAATTTCACCTCCCCCCTGCACTGGGGCAGGGATAATGGGGTGGGCTCCCAGCCACAGCGAGGGGATGGGTGTTCACTAAAGGGTTTAAAAGGGAGGAGGGAGCCTCAAAGGCTGTTCTTCTCTCCCTCAGGCTGGAACTGCACAGCTTGACTTTTGGTTTCTGCTCCTTTTCCTTGTTTCAAAAGGGCAGGTTTGATGTGTGTTCAGCTTGCCAGATGGTGGTGTGCAAAAAAAAAAGGCCTGAAAGCATGAGGGAGGAGGGAGAAGCGTGTCCCTGCCTGGGACCTGGGGAAACCTGACTTCTGAAATTGCTGTCAGCTGCTGGAGGACCAGAGGGTGTGGTCTGGACTATGGAAATTGGGCTTGTGGTATTCAGTAACAACACATCTCCATCCTGCTGCAGGTGGTGAGGCTTTGCTATTTGGGGTTTATACCAACTTTTTCCTCTATTTATTAACCCTGTGCATGAAATGTGATGTGAGAAATGGCTGGCATTTAGTTCCAGGGCTGTTGTGCTCTGTGTATGAGAGGGTTTGTCTTCCCTTGTGCAAATACCCTTCTTCTCCACAGAGGAACACGTTTGCCTTTTTTCTTTTTCTTTTTTCTTTTTTTTTTTTTCTTTTTTTTTTTCTCTAATAGTATGTGGCAGGCAAAGGTGGTAGAAAAAGCAATGGCATTAATTTGGATCCAGAAGGTATTTTCATCTACTGGGTGGGCAAGGAAGGACAAAACGTGGTGAATCTTTTCTGGCTCTGTATCCATGTTGCTGAGGAGCACTGGAGTGGGACATCCAGGGCTGCAGTAGCACAGTGGTGCTGAAACCATTTAGGAAGAGTTGCATTATCAAAATACCATGAGAGAGGAGAAATGAAGCCCCAAGTCCATTTGTTTGAAAGACAGTGTGATTAAAGATTCAGCTGAAGTAACAAAGCTGTTGGATTTAAAAATAACTCAATGTAGTGTTTGCTTCCTGAAGAAAAGTTGATGTGTTTTTCCCTAATAGCTCATGCTGCAAAAGTGAAGTGTGACACCTTTTACAAATCAGACTGTTGGACTTTTATGAATGACAGTGTCACCTATCACTGTGTCAGCAAGATTAAGGGATGATTTTTCAAATGGTTCAAAAGCATCTATTTTTCCATTGTGTTTTTCCTATAGTGAATATTCTACTTGTACCCAAAACATTACTGAAATAGACTTTCTCTGTCCCCATTGCTTAGAAGACTTTCCAATAAATAGTAATATATATGTTAAGTACACTATTGTCTATAATGTGTATAAATACCTATATACAGTGTGTATATATTTGCATTTAAACACTATATTTATACATTTGCATTTAAAAGAAAATAACTCTAGTAAACACCAAATAGAAAGATTACACCTATGCAGATACCAGACATCATGGTTGTTTTTTAAATTCATGTCTATTAGCTGCATGTCAAAACTCAACTGGAGTAAACATGAGACCTTAATGCAGAAGTGTCCAGAGGTACAATTGCACCATCTATGTCAGAAATTACTCTTTTCCTTCTCTTCTGTACCTCATCCCTCCTACAATGAGATCCTTGAGGTCTTAAGGCTTAATAACGATTCTGCATCACATCTGTCTTCCACAAATGTGGTTCTAAAAATATTATTCCCTCTAGGAAAGAACTTTCAAGGCAAGGGTCAGAAGATCCTCTCTTACTGCTCTGTGCATATGCTTAATTTATAAAATCTTCCTCAGTTAAGATGGTTTATCAGCTCTAGGTCAGGGGGACTGTTGGATCATCAAGTTTGACCTGTGTTACTCCTTGGATCCCACTCAGCAGATCCTGGCCTTCAGCTGCAGCACTGGCCCCCAGGGTCTGAGCAGAGCTCTGGGAACGTGGCTGTCCTTCTCACCCAAGCTGAGCTTCACAGCTTGTTTTTTATCCTAAGAGGGGTTTTGTTTTATTTTCCGTTTTGAGATCTGGCTGCAAAGCTTGTGTTTTCTGAGTCTGCTCTAGAAGATCACAGGAGTACTTGGTTAGGCTGCTCTCGTGTAAAACACAGCGTGAGAAGGATGGGGACACAGCCTGGGCTGCCACCCTGCACTGATCAGCCACTGGGTGCCCTTGTGGGGCTTGCACAGGGAGTGTGGGAACAGTTCCACTGTTACAAAAGCAGTGCCAGGTGGGGGAATTTCCATCTGACGTGGGATTACACGTTGCAGCGCATCAGCTCGGCGCTCTGATTCACCCCTTACGGAAAATGGTCATTGTGGTTCCTCTGTCATAAATTTGAACTTCAGCCTCGCAGTGAATCTCATGGAGTGGCAGGTACAAGACTTCATCATCATCACCTTGGGGAAGGGAGGGAAAGGCAGTCCAAAGCAATATTTGCTTCTCAGCAGTGATGAGTTTCCAAAGCTTCAGTGCTGTGTGTGGTGATGCCTTTTAACCGTGGAGCTGAAAGGATGATGCAACTTCTGAGTGTTGTGCCAAAAAAGGCGAAGTGTGTCAAAAGAGATGACCACTGGCAATGTCTAAAAGAAAAGAAGGTTGATATTTTTAATTTTACTTTGTTTTAATCTGGCTGAGGAGCTGGTCTGGGAAGGGTTGCAGCATGATAGGATGAGTCCTGGCAAAACCCAAGTGAAGGAGCTCCAGTTCAGTTAGAGCAGGGGAAGAGATTCTCCATATCCTTTATATAGAGGTGCTCCACATTTATAAAGGAAAGCACTGTTTTTTTTGTTTTGGTGTTTTTTTTTTGGTGTGTGGTTTTTTTTTTGTTTTTTTTTTTTTTTCCCCTGTGGCGAACTGTGCTGCCTTAAGTACATTTGCAATCCCCTTTAATTAAAGGGTGCCTGTCAGCCTTTCTCAAGTTTTCTATTATCATAAGCAGCATAGTAATGGGCACCTGGAGACAACACCAAATACCTTTTGGTGCTAAATGAGCTTTGCAATCTGCAGTTTAGTTGAAACATTTTAATACCACCCAGGTGCTGCAGTGATGTTCCAACTATTCTAGAGGCTTTGCATATCTTGTTTTCACCATGTCCTGTCCTTGTTTACCCTCGTCCCATTTCAGATACTAAGTTTGGAGCTACTGCAAAGGTCATTTTCAAAATCTCAGGATTTTAATAGTTGTTTTTTTTTAACCATGGTGACCACACAGAAAGGTATAAATGATCTGCCTGCAGGAAACTGCTTGGTCGGTAATTTTTTACTATGTGCATATAAAAATAAGTGAACGTTTTGTAGTTTAAACGTCTGAAGGTTTGGGGTTTTTAAAAAGCCTTGATGACTGTGGCATCGCTGAGGAGAAAGTGTTTCATGTTTTTCAAGTGTGTGCGTGTGGTTTGGTACGTGCCTGGCTGCCTGCCTGGTGTTACAAACTATAACAGTGCTGCTTCATGGTGTTAAAAAAAAAAAAAAAGTCTTAGAGGTCTTGTCACTGAGCTCTTTGTTTGCATAGGGAAACATCTGTCTGAGATTTAATGTGCTGTTTGTAACACTGCTGTTAGAGAGCTGTAAATCCTTCCCACTTCTTCTCCAGGGATTTGATCATTGTGTTTTTCCTCTCTTCCTAATCAAAGTGCTGTAGTTAAGTGTTGTAATTAGTAGCTATTAATTTATTGATTGTCACTGGTTGTGGTAATATGTGATAATAACATGAGAAGATTTTATTAGTTCTATAATAAAATGTTTAAATATTGTCACTTTAAATAACATTAAAATAGAGCTTTCATATGTTGTTTTTTATTATCAATTCATTATGATCGACTAATTGCACTTGTTTGCACTGACACCATTTATTCCTGCAAACACAAGCTGTTTAAAGACTTAATTATAATTTTTTAACTTGTTCTCAGGCAGTTGGAGGAGGGAAGGGCAGAGTCGTATGCACTAGGTGTGTGACATAAGAAAATAAATTGTGTTCTCTGCTACTTATTCCATTGATTTGGACACAAAATGAAACGTGCATTTTCTCCTCCCAAACTGACAGCATGCTTTTTAAAACATGAAGTTGTCATCTCACTTTCTTTGTTACCTCACCAGCACCTCCAGCTTGGCAGTTTTCATGGGTTGCAGTTCAATTTAAATTCCTGGTCGAAGTGTTAGATAAAACCAGTGCTTCACCTCAGTAACTATTACCTGGGACACACATATGGGTGTTTCTGAAGGCTGGATTGGCAGGTTGGGTGTCACCTCCTTCAGCATTTTTGTCTGACCTATGCCAGCTTGTTTCAATAAAGTGGTTTGAAATTCTCACTGCAGAGCCCCTGTGAGCCCCAGAAGGGGGTTTGTGTGGGGAGGGGACTCAGGGACACCAAACCCTTTGTGGGCTGTTGGAGCTTGTCTTAGGAGACTTTACAGGGGAAGGATTGTCCATTTGGGCAGGGAAAGGAGTTTGGCTGCCCAAGTTCACCTCTGGGAGTATTTTGGCCTCTCTTGTTTTAACTCCCTGTGGCTTTTCTGGAAGATTAAACAAGATTTTTGTCAGTGGGCAACGCTGAGGGTGTTGGTAGTCACTTGATATTTCTTGTGCCAGTAGCTTGGGAAACTTCTGAGCAGTAGCCAGGATAGCAGCTCTCCTCCCGTGGGTGGAGAGGTCCAAGGGCCACTGGTGACAGGACACGCAGGGATGCTGCAGGGATGCTGCAGGGATGCTGCAGGGATGCTGCAGGGATGCTGCAGGGATGCTGCAGGGATGCTGCAGTGCATGTCAGGCCTGGCTGGGACTGTGTGTGTGCTTCTGCAGGCTTCTAGGGTCAACCACCGTGCAGAGCTCGACCTGAGATGAGGAGATAGCAGGAAAGAAAGAAAGGTCAGGAGGCACCATCAGTTCTTTGCTTCTTGTTGGCCTCCTGCATGTCCCAAAATGTTTTAAGTCAAAGGCAAGATGAGCTTGTGTGGGGGATGAGCTCCAGAGGTAAAGAAGGAAGAGTTGGTGGCCTGGTCTGGAAGCCTTCAGGGAGGAAGGTGAGAAGATGAAAGGAGTGTTTTCTGCTGTGACCTGAGTACTTGTCAGGTGTGAAATCTTCACAGCTTGGAGCTGAGTGTTTTGGCTCTATCTGCAAGGTGTTCTCCAAAGGTGTTGGTGTCTCTCCCTGAAGGCATCTGTGCCCAAGCTCTGCTCTCCTGGAGAGTGCTGCCAGTCTTTACACAGAGCACTTGCCTTGGGCTGTGCTCTGTTTAATAAGGTGGACTGGGATGTACAAGTAGTGAATTTTCCTTCTGAATAAGCACATTTTCCCTGCCTCTTCTAGGAGCACGCTTAATGCTACCATAAAATGCGTAAACCTAATAAATGTCACCTCTGTGGATGGATTTGGTGTTTGGTGTTTTTTTCCCAGATTGTGTGTGCTGGCCCCTCCCGAGCTCTTGTTCCATAAATCAGGGAGTAATGAGTTGTGTTACTGTCAGGGGTATCATCTTGCAGTTTGGCAGTGGCTGTGGTCTAACAAATGGTCCCAGCGTGGCAAAGCCCATTTGAAGAGAGCAGAAGGTTGGCTTGTACAGAAGTTTTGCCAGCAACATCCATCAACAATTTCATCTCTCTCTTATGTCTTTATTATTTTTTTTCTGGTGTTATGTTTGCTTTGTGTTTTCAGGAGACAGATTGCTCTGATTCCTAGGGAGAAATAAAAACCACCAAAGTTTGGTCAGGAAGCTTTCACAAATCACTGGGAGCTCTGCAGTGTGTTGGTCAGTCCTCTGGGCTGTGTCTAATTGCTCTGTCTCCCTGCTACCATGGGAAATTTACAGTGATTACTCTGTTCTTTACAATAATGATACTTTTGCCTGATATTTTGCCTGTAGATAGCAAAATGTCTTCTGTTTACAGCTGTAGTGTTACAGCTGCTCTTTGCTCAGGCAGGGAGGGATGATTTAACTTCAGATGCAAAGTGTGGTGGCATTGGGGGAGTTCAAGGCCAAGGTTCCTACATTTTTGGCATGTTTTCCTTCTATATATACAGACTTTAGTTTCTTTAGAGCAGCAACAATAGCAATGGCTATTTGATATAAGAAGGGAAGTGAAATGAGTTTTGAAGTTTGAGTGGTATTGAGGAAAAGCAGAGATAAGGAAGGGGAACTTAAATGAACTGAAACATCACACATTTGGAAATATGATAAGGACTGCAGTTTATCAGAGACTACCTTTTTCTGGAATTAAGCACGAAATCCAACATAAAAGCAATTATTTCTGTACCAAAGAGTTTGACCATCTCATTTTTCATTTTCATGGGATCTTCCAAGTAATCACGCCTAATGACATATCTGCAGACCCAGGGCAGTACATTGCTGCAAAACTCTGAATCCAAACTTTAATTATAAGAAGAATACTTCCTTCCTTTGGAGGGACTATTTTTCTGCCTTCAGGAAATGAAAAGGAAATTATTTCACTTTTGTATACAGGAATTCAAATGTCAGTTTTCTGATGTAATGGGAAAGGTTTCAGGTGGGATTTAATGTTTCTGGCTCAGGGCTCTGGTGTGGAAAATAGTGCCTTTGCCTTTTAGACCCCTCTTGGCCATGAATCTGAAGTTCTTTATTGTGTGGAACCTGTCTTACTTGTAAGGAGATTGGGGGAAGGAATCAAGCTTTTAGTCATGCTTTGCCCTGTTATTTATCAACTGCAACACCAAGCACAAAGTTAAGTTAAAACAAACACAAGCTCTTTGCTGGGAATCAAAAGATGACCCAGTGCCTGGGATTTTTTCTCTGTGTTTGTGAGTGGTCAGATACAGAACATGTATTTCAGATATCTCTGTTGCCTTAACGAGTGCCACAAACATAGCAACATCTGGGTGACACCAGTGTGTGAAATGACAGTGTGTGTGTGCAGGGTAAGGCTTGCCCATGAATTTAAGTTAGTTTTAAATTTAAATTAATTTAAATTTAATTTAATTAAATGATTAAATTTAATTTAATTTAACAGGCTTTAATGACCTATTAGTAGATGCAGTTTTATTACCAGATTTTTTTTTTCGAGGATTAAGTGGCATTTGGAGCATGTCAATTTAGCAAACTGATGCTTTTGTTAATCACGTGCTTTAGTGAAGCAGCGTGGTCTGAGAGAGGGACAGAACTGGCACTAAGTTATGTGTAGAAAACATGCGTGCATTGCCTATGTGAAATATATGTAAACCAAAAAATAAAACCCCAAAAAAACCCAACTCCTTTTCCTGTACATGTAAAGTTCAGGGTTAGTGCAATAAGCAAGAGATTAAAGCCAGTAGGAGCTTGGAAGGGATTTGGTTTGTGTTTGCAGTTGGCTCGTGTCTTGACGCCCTACACTAGGGAGTGGAGCACGGAGCCAGCTGGACAGGAGCTAAAGCCCAGCTCTGGGCTGGGACTGTGTGCTTTGAAACTCTAGACCAAAGGATGTGAGGGCTTTACTCCGTGAGAGGGTGTGCAGGATGGGAAAGCCCTGAGACACAGCTTGGGATCGTGCTGCAGGACGTGTGGCAAAAACACAGCTTTCCCTGCAGGAAAAGTGTGCACTTCCAGCCCAGTGACCCTTCAAAGAATCCTGGAGACCTGTTTGGGTGCTGTGGATGCTGAGTTTTGCAGAAGAATATGGAGTCCCAGCCAAGTTTCTGAAAGATCTTTTGTGTCCTGGTAGCTAATAGTCAACTATATTGCCTGTATATAATTTAATTGCCAGCATATGGGCCATTTGTCTGACCACAAAAGCTTTTATTCACGTGCTTTAAATTTTTAAAGGCTTGTTATCGGCAGAAATATCGCACAGCATGAAGGGGTGTCTGCTTTTGCAGCCACTTAGCTGAGTGGCACAAGGACAGTGGCAGGAGTGTGCCACCACCGATTTGGCTGTGAGCTGGAGGGTTTGGGGTGGGGAGCACAGGCTGGTGGGCTCCCCTGGGTGAGTAATCAGTAAATGACTATTAGCCATGTTTGTCTGTGAGCAGAGGAGGACAGGGGAGCTGGAATCCTTTGCACATCTTTGCCAGAGACCCCGGTGTTGTGTGGCTGCCGCTGGGGTCGTGCCGTGCACCCAAGTGTTCAGATCACTTATTCAGAGTGGCATGTGGCATTCTTACAGGTAGTAAATTATCTTGTCTGTGAGACAAAATGTCACTCTTGTCGGCTCTTACCAGCTTCATTTGTGTATGGAAGTGCCACCATGGTGTGGTACCTTCATCTATTCATAGCCTTTTCCTGTTGTTTGTGTGAGTCTTCTGGAGGAGAGGCTTCGGAATGTTTTGTAAGACTATGGAAATGTGGCTTGAAAGCACTTGAAAGCACTTATGACTTCTTTCCAAGTGATTAGATTTCAAATTAACAATGTCCTTAACAGCAAAAACATGTACTGTCTTGAATTATGAATAAGGTGAAATGCATCACACCATCAGTGTTAGGTAACTAAAGACAAACTGTTGTTCTTTTGTACAAAGCACTTGAAGTTCATAACTTTGTCAATTGAAACTATTATATTTTCCTATCTGCTATTTGTTTAAAAGCTGTCTGGACTGCAAAAGAAATGTTACCTGCTTGAGCTACTACGGTGTTGTCTCTGGTGGAGGATAGAGATAGATCTTGGTGCTCTATTGGCTGCTGTGTGGGAGAGTCCTCATTAGCACATTGAAGGTACAAAACTGTGGGTCATTTCTTAGACCCCTACATTCCAGGAGGGTTCTTGTCTTATATAATACTTTCAGAGAATCTTAATGACATAATTTTCCTTTTCTTGCCTCGACTGTTCCAAACCTCACTGGCTTGGTGGTTAAAAGCCTTCATAAGGAGCCTTATCCTGTGCCATTGTGGGTATGGCAGTGTCCCAAGCACCTGATGGTTCACAGACAGTGGCTTTAGAGTGAGTGCTCAGGAAAATGCCAGAGATTGCCTCATGCTTTACATCTTCTCTTTTTATAAGATGGTTTCCCAGCAAAAGTGGTTTTATCTATTCCCAGCCCAAACGTTCCCTGCCCTGCTTGGAGAGGGTTGGTGTGGGATGCAGGGAGGCTTTGCTGGCAGTGGGCTCAGGGCAGATGTGTGCTCGTGCATTTCTTGGGAATATCTGCTAGTCTGGCCTCAGCCCTGATTTGTCTTGGCATGGCATTACCTATTTAGCACTGTACAAAAATAGAACATATCCTCCTGCAGGCTGTCACTTTTTAATTGCTATAGAGGCAGCACTTCAAAGAGTTCTTGTAAGTTTTTTTCCCCCTTAAATACAAGATCTTTCTCACTTGAAATATCATTAATGAATCAAAGAAGCCTTTATCATTTCCTTGGGATAGCAGCTAAAAGCTGGTGGCTGCGTTGTTGCAGTGACCAGCTTCTCAGATTATTGTGTAATTAATCATCTTATTGAAGGAGAGAAAACTGAAATGGAAGTTAAATAATGACTAACTTCTTTGCATCATCCATCAAAATCCATCAAGGCCTTTTCTGAGCTTATTGACTCTTTCCCAGGTTATGAGTCTGTCTCTCCCCAGCAGTCTCAGCTTGTCCAGATGAGTTGCTGTCCTGGAGGTTGGTGCCTGAAACAAGGCATTGGTCTCTATGTTAAATGTCACCATAAAGTATTATAAAACATCTTCTGGAGGGATCTTGGGAATTGAAGTCTTTTGTTACCAGACAGGATCAACTTCACTTCAACCTGCCTGAGGAGATATTTATTTAATGTGCCATTAAAAGGTCCTCTGAAAGAGACATCCTCCCAGCTCTGTCAGGTCACTTATTTCCATGCTTTTTGGAGCTCAGAAGCAACAGCCAGAATCTGGGAACTTGAGGAAATTTGGGCTTGCTGTATACTTAAAATTTCTCTCTGCATGCTTCTCCCTTAATTATCTTGGGTGTGTTTCCTTGTGATTCTGGTTGCTAATTAACATGGTAAAGATTATTCCTGTGAGTACAGTCAGGGTGGGTTTTTTTAAAGTTTTATCTGCTGATATTTGTGCACAGACTGCCTGAAAGATTGAATCATTTAATTAAAGGAAGAACAAACAAGAGGATTAATGTAATCTATGGGATGGGGACAGGAGACTGGAAAGGGTCAGGCGAGAGCTGCACAGGGTGCACTCAAATGCCTGGTGAAAAGCACACATGGTTCACTGCCTGCTGAAATTGGTAAATAGAAATCCTTTAATACTTCTGGCAAATAGCGAGTGGCAAAATCTTGGTGTCAAATATGAACGTTCTCATTTACATTTAAATAGTTCAGGTTTCCTTGCGTGTGTCACACACAGGATAAAACAGTGCTCTGTTCTTGCAAATATTGCTTGCAGTGAAAGCAAATAGCATTGTCACCAGTGTTAATCTGTTGCACTCAGGAGTCTGTTTCCAAATATTGATTTCTGGTAAATGACCTTTATCAGTGTCGCAAGATTTTATTTGGAAAATGTTTTGTGTCAAAGCCTGGGAACGTTCACTGGTGACCTGGTTGCATTTGTTAATAGCCATCAGCATCAATTTGCCCAGTGTCTCACAGACCTGTGAAGGATAGAGCATCCTCTCTCTCAAAAAATTTAGGGGTTGTGTGATTTGGGGGCCAGTTTGGGCTCAGTGGCAATCACAGAGATGAAGAGGAATCAGCAGATCTCAAAGCTGCAGGGTGACCACTTCAGGAACATCAACTTTGTGTGACTTTTTGAAGCCCTAGTGTGGATTTGAGTGTGGCACAGATGTTTAAGAAACCTTTCTGGCCTGCAGAGCTGGATGCTGGTCCTCAGTTCCCAGCTTGGATTCAGACCTGGGGACTGACTGAACCTCACCTACCCCAAGGGATTTTCTGTTTTTTAAATTGCTACAGTTTATCAGGTCTGACTTGGAAATAGCTTGCTCATCTACATAATTAAGCCATAAATAGCAGAGTAAATGAACTTGCTTTTCAGCTTTGCAGTGAGGTTGTTATTCCTTCTTGAAGTTCAGGAGGCTTGTTGCCCAGTACGTGAGTGATTTTCCTAAACCTTTGTCTTTGCCAAAATGATGGTTATTTATCCTGTGGCTCTACAGAGTCAGATGCTATTTGGGAGCAATTAAACAATGACTTTGAGTTATGGGAGCCTGTGGGTGACAACAGGAGTTAGGAAAACCTCTCCCATTTTTGTGTTCTTCTGTATAAGTGATGGAACAGGAAAGTAGAGACAGGACAAACAGGCATGGTGTTCTGTTGGCATTTTCACTACCTCTGAAATAAAAATGAGATTACTGAGGTCACCAGCTGGCCACAAGTCAGCGAGTTTGTGTTGGAGGCTGTTATGCCCCTTGGCCAATGTTATTGATAAACCAGATAATAGCTTCTGCCCATGAAGTTTGCACTTAATTTATTACAGAGAAAGTCGTGCTGGCTATTCCTGTGGATGGTTTTTCCTGTTGGGATATGCTCTGACTTTAAGCCAGGATTGCTGGCATGGAGAGTGGAGTAACAGCCCTTGTACCAGCTGCTGGGTGCCACACTGCACTGAGCCAAGAGCAGCTGATGCAGGGGATTGGGTTACCAGGCTAAAAAGTTTGTTTGCTGCCTGTTGGGAAGTGCTTATCCAAAAAGAGACGAGAAACTCTTGCTAAGTTTTTAGATGAAAATCAGCCATGCTCAACGAGAAACAGCTTAAAGTGGCTTGAAACTCAGTCTCTTGTGATGCCAGAGCAGCAGATGGCCTGTTGTCACTGCCGATGAAAATTATGTTAATTAATATATAACAGAATTGACTCCGGTTGAACATTTGTTTCTTATGAGCATGTGATTATCAGCTTTTCTGGAAGATAAATTTTGGGAATGTTTCAACTGGTATATTTCTCTGAAATAGCTTTCTGGAGGTTTAATGAGCTGTGTGTTTTTGGTGCTGTGATGCTAAATGGATATCAGTGATTCTGCTGGTGCTAAAGAACTTGGAGATAGTGGAAAGCAGAGTGAGAAAGCCTAGAAAATACTCTGAGAGTGTGCACTGTCACCTGCTGCACACATGGGTGCCCCAGAGATGGCCACACCATGGCCCTGTCTTGAGCAGCAGCTGTTTTCCATATTTACAGCTGTGATTTTATGGAGGGATGGATTGAGTGAATATTTGGATTCTTTCCTATTCATGGGCCAAGACCTTTTATGCACTTTTTTTTTTTTTTTTTTAATTCTAAAGGAAAGCTGGAGAAATCCAGGATGTTTTCAGGGGATTCTTTGCCCACCATGTAGATTTCCTGGCTTTTATTAAACACCAGGCTTGAGGATGGATGTTTCCTTTGGTAAATATCCCAAGTCAGGTCCAGTCCACGTTTTTCCAATTAAAAATTAACTTCTGCATGGCCCAGTACGATCAAGATTTCATTTCTCCTCCTGTAAATTACTGTAAAGTCTTTTAAAAAGTCTTACATGCTGCCACTCCTTTGTACACAACCTAGAGAGCTTTGCGTTCCTTGCCTGTAGAAGCTGCTGGCTCAAGCTGAAGGATGGTTTTGACAATAGCAGGCACAGATGCTTCAGAAGGTGTAAATCCTCCCCAGTCGGCAGATGCAGATAATCTGTCCCCTACTGTTAGCCACATCCTGATCTCTAACAGATAAAGACTGACTTAATCCTCAAAGCATGAGCTTTAATATCCTTTACAAAAGCCTCCTCCTAATTCGCAAGGCCCTGGTATGGTTTTCTCCCCCGTGGAGTGGCTGCTGGGTGGCTGAGAGCTCTGCAGGGCTGTCTGAAAGGCAAAGGGGTGTTTGCTGGAAGGGCTGGTCACTGCCCCAGAGCTGCTACCAGCATCCTCTCTGCAACTTGCAGACGCTGCTTTTATTTACTGTTTATTAATTGTTTAAAACTGATTTTTGGTATCCCCTCTTTGGCTTGCTGTCTTTCCTTTTCTTATGGAAAGAGTTGTTTTTTGGTGATGCAGCCCTTGCTCCAGTGTCTCTGGTGTGATACAGCCCCATTCCTTCACTAATGCAGGAACATGGAGGGATGGGGCTGTTAGCCAGGAGGAGGCACTGAGCATTGCTTTGACCAAACCAACCCTGTCTGGGAGCCCTTTCCCACCCAAAAGGTTGGGATTTGCCTTCCTGCAGGTCAGCACTGGCTGGTGTGGGCAGCAAGCCCAGGAGCCTGCGTGGCTGGGAGGGGTCAGGAGCCTCTGTGGCTGTGCAGGTCATGAAACCCAGCCTGGCACTGGTGCCAGTGTGAGGGATGGTTTTGCTGCCACGATGGTGCTTTTGGTTCAGGAGAGCATCTTGGAAGAGTTCTGAGAGAAGCCAGCGTTGGTCTGTGCAGAGAGCTCCGTGCCCCTGTTCTGTCTCTGCAAAAGTCTGAGCAAATCTGACTTTGACCCTCGGTGGAACCGTGTGTGATGCTGTTCCAGCCCAGAGGTTGTTCCCTGGGAGGCAGCAGTGACCTGGAACATCTCCGTGTGCCTAACTCTGTGTGAGCACAAGGCTGACCCTTCCCTGCTGCACTGAGCATTGGTGAAGCATTCCAGGTCCCGTGTGGAAATTACAGCAGAATATTTCGATTGTATTTCCCTAGTCACCATAAAAGCACAGTGTGAGTGCTTGTTATGGAAGAATCTGGAGGGAGTAATGAGCTTGTGTTGAAGGTTGAGGGGTTTTGATTTTTTTTTTTTTTCTTTTTAGGGAAACATGTTTGTTTTAAGTAAATTGCAAAGGACTCTGAACACTCATGAGAGCAGCTTTTAATTGCTTTGTAGCAAGTGTTATTTTTCTTCACAATCTCACAATTAACCTACTCCCTGTGGCTTCCCAGTGCAAGTTCTGCTGTCGGTACAAATTGATTTTGCCTCTGCCTTTTGTATTGGGAGGAGAGGGGAAATTAATTCCCAGTGCCTTTGGCTCACTGGAAATCTTTTCCTGCCAGGGTCTCTGAATCTAAATGGTGTTCTGGGATTATTTAAGGGCTGAATATTTTTGTATTGTCCTGAATGCCATTTCATTCCCTTCTGCCACCCCTCCAGTCTTTATTTTTTCCTGGAATTTAAATTGCAGCTCATGTTAGCAATGAGCAGGATTATGCAGGTGTGGGTGACTCAGTGATAAACCTTCTGTTTCAGTGCCTTGTTAAATTTGCAGAGGGAGCGAGGGAAAAAATCCTCTGTCATTTTGAGCTGAAAATGTGAATGCCTGAACTAAACTAGCAATTCAGTCTATTTGAAGGAAAGTTTGGACAGGGTTTTGCTTTCCTAATTTGAAATTGTCTTTGAATTAGTCTGTGACAGTCTTTATATGAAAACTCTAAGAGTTTTATTTTGCTGTCAGTGCCTAATCACTGCATAATGGCAGCTTGAGTTAGTGAAGAGGTAGCAAATGCGTGTAGTTTGCACAGCTTCCAGGGCCATAAATAGACTCTGGCACACATTTCTTTTAAAACCTTGATCTGAGCAGCAAATAAGCGTGTGTGTAAGCAGTCTCACCAATTCCTGCAGTGCATGGCTCTCTCTGGTGCTGGTAAGGAGGACAGTAAAATCCCAACAGAGAGCAGTGGGTCTGTGTGCAAGTGTGTGCATGGACATACAGCTGTCTGTGCACATGCTCTGGCTGTCCAAAGGCTTGGCACCTTTCTTTAAAGTGGAGAGGTGTGGGAAAATAGTGACATTAGACACTGCTGGCATTAGCTACTACTGTGTGTGTGCTTTGTGCAGACATGGAGTGAATGGTTGCTGGAGGCTGTTGGTCATTGTTTCCTGTGGGGTGAATCAGACACACCTCACTGGTGGGGAGACAGTGCACAGGCACACTCCAGCCTGTGTGTGAGTGTGTGCTGAGAGTGTCTGTGGTCTGTGTGTGTGTCCTGGGTGTGTCTTCAGCTACATCCAGAACGAGCAGGTACCACTGGAGAGGAGAAAACACATCTTATAGTTTGAGAGTGCATGGGAGAATAGGAAATGATCACCAGAGGATGTCAGAGATCAGCCAGGAAAGATTTCTGAGAACATGCCCTCAAGCACTGAGAGCAGCTTCCATTGCCAAGAGGCTGCTCCTGACAAGCAAAAAGACAGACTGTGGGTGGGGGTTTGGAGCAGTGCTCAAGTCAGTGAACCAAAGCTCTGCAGCCACAACCAACTATTAGTAACAGATGGTTTGATCCTGGAGCTGGAGGTCAGAACCAAAAGGCTGGTGATGCTGAGCCACATTTGTCTTGTCTTGCTCAGCAGCCTGGTGTGGTAGTCTGGGGGAATGTCAAATAAAACATCCAGCCTTCTCCTCGGCCTCAGCTCTGGGCTGTGACAACCCATGCTGGCCCTTGGAGGAGGACAGAGGAGTTCCCAGTGCCATGTCACACACTGCTGCTCCTTTCCGTGAATCATGGATATCTTTTAGCATGGATATCTTCTAGCAGTCCCTTAAATGCCTGTGGTCACAGTCTGTCTGACCTTAGGGCAGGGATTAATGTATGTCTGCTTCTTTAGGTGCTGTTAGTGTGCTTTACTCGGTCATTTTTGACCCCTTCACTTGAAAAATGGATCTCAGGTCTGTGCTTTCCTTGCTTTGCCCGCTTGTGTAAGTGATGAAAAAGATGTGCTGAGGATGTCAGTCACACTCAGCCCTTGTACTTCTGTTTCTAGCAGGGTTTTAAAAGGAAAAAAAAAGTGATCTCATTCTGTTGCAGAGATTTGTAGACAGAATTGCCTTTATCATCTCTCTCTCTCTCCATATGTGGCTGTTGTTCTTCCCTTCACTGTCTCTTCTCAAATATATCTTGACATAGAACATGTCCATACAGGGATCTTCAGAAAAGCTGAATTAAATTAAGTAAGGTGTGAATTTAAAAAGGATTATTTAAACCTCATTAAACCTCTGTGTTTGCACACTTTTCAAAATTAAAGTTGCTTTAATTTGATTTCAGTTCACTCCACTTCCTAAGTGGAGTAATCTCAATTTAATTAAGGCAAATTAATTGAGTAAATGTCCAAAGAGAGATTTAATGTCAGGTAGAAAAGGAGCATTCAAGGAAAATGAGTGAAAGGGAGTTGAGCTTATTCAAAGCTAATAAAAGCAGAAACTCTTTCCAGTCTGAGATGTTGCAAGAATTAGACCTGATCTGTGGCAAACACTGCAATTGTTATCTTGTAAAGGATACTATCAACAAGTGAGAGCCATTTCTTTTGGCTCATATGAGCAAACTCTCATCACTCCTTCAATTCTGGGCACCAGCCCAATATTGTGAAAGGAGAAAGCTACGTGTGTTGAATGTCTTCTCTTCTTACTTTATTCATTCCTTTAGGAACCAGGGTAGATTTATACCAAATAATAACCTGTTTGTTTTTATTTTACCTCCCTGTCTCCTCCATCTGTTTCTTGCACAATATTTTTCTAGTGCTTTTTTTTGTTGAGGAGAAACGAGATTGTGAGGAAGAGGGGTGAAAACACACCCCTTCTTTCACGTGAGTGTGCTTATCTCCACCTGTGCAGGAGATGCTTGGCCAAATCTCATTTCTCTCTTGTTTCCAGAGAAATTCAGGTCAGGTCTCTATCTGTCAGTCCTGCAGAAGGTTCAACAGCAGCAATGGTGAGCAAAGTGCAGGGGTGTCATTCATGGCAGCAGGAGGGTGGGAAGGTAAAGGCAGGATGTTCTGTGGTGATGGAGGTGCTCAGAGTCACCTTCAGTCTGATTTTCATCATCTGAGAGATGCAGAAATTAATGAAGAAGCTTCTCTGCTGCAGAGACAGGTTTTGAGCAGCATTAAACATCATAAAAGCCAGGGAAAAGGTGTGATTTACACTCCTAAGACCTGTCCCCTCTTCGGACAGGGTGAAGCACCAGGGCTGTTAGCTTTGTTCATGCCTGTTCTCACACTGTTGGGTTAGTAAATCCAAGCACATGGATGAGGAGTTCTGTAAGTATTTCCCAATTTCCTTGCTTTGCCTTTGTGACAGAACAAATATTTAGTGAACTGGAGCTCATCCTGGAATAAGCTAGGCTGGCAGTTTGTATTTTTTTTTTTTTATCCTCTTACGTTGTATTTTTAACGGTGGAAATGAGCTTCTCTGGGTTTCTCCTTTGCTCCCTGCCTTGCACTTGGGTAATTTTTTCTTGGTGTGGGGATTTTGGGTTCTTCCCCATCTCTTTGCTTACAGAGCTCCATGCAAAGGGCTTTTCTAAAGGGAACAGAACTCGTGTCTTTTTCCAACACTTTCTCCATCCCTGGAGATGTTTATGAGCCAGTGCCTGCCCCCACCATCTTCAGGGGCATCTCAGAGTCATTCAGAAGCCAAGTTTTGCCCACTGGCCTCCCACAGCAGGGCACTGGATGGTCAGAGGGAGAGAATGTAGGTTAGTGCTGTTTCCTCTGTGTAGTGTTTATCCATTAGAATCGTATTGTACCAAAGTGTTTGCATCTGGCACTGGTTCTTCTTCCTGCTTTGTTAAACCCAAACCCCAGATTTCAGATGTCTCATGGTCATGCAGAGCAAGAGGTACAAATTTGATTTTGGGTTTGATTTTGTCTTTGGGCTGTCAGCTGTGCAAAGAAGGGGAAAAAAGGACACAGTTAACAAAGATGTCTGTGTAGGAGATGATGTATGCTAAATTCAGAGACTGTTTAAACAGACTTTTAACAAAAAAAAAAAAAAGCAAATATAATAAAGAACTTTAGCATTTTCCCCCAAAAGGCTTTTAATGGAAGGATAATGTGTAGGTAGGCTACTGGTTTCTCTAGCAGCAGTAAATTACATGAGGTAAGTAGAAAGCTTGAAAAAATTTATTCATAGAGACGTAGGTATTTAGATTGATCTGTGTTAATAAGGCAAAAGTATCTCTGACATAAGTAATTTATGCTTATATTTTATTCAGGCAAATTACTGCTGTGGGATTGATGATACTGGTCCTTAGACACCATTTAAAACTAAAGTAATAGCTAATGAAGGCTAGTTGAAATTAGTACAAAATCTTGTTATGTTCGATTTGCATGTCAGTAATACGGGTCAAAGAACTAAAATGCCATTGGAGAGTTGTCAAGGCAGCTCTTTGGATTTGATATTGCCTTCTAGCAGATGCAAACCCTATTCCTTTGGATTGGAAACATGATTTTATGATCAGTCAGAGCCAGCAACCTTCTGTGTCTGAGTCACAGGAATCAGGTTTTCACCAGCTCCACAGTGAGACACAAATGTGAGTTTCCTCCTGTGGATGTTCTTCAGTTGGTGACTGATGATGAGCAGTTCCTGAAAGATGATATTCTTTGTCAGCCAGTCTCTGATCAGGGACTTTTCTGGGTTCTTTAGTACTGAAGTGAAGTGAAGACATACCTACCTGCTGTCCTCAGCAGTGTTTCTGCCTTCTCCTGCAGTGTCTTTCTGTCTGAAGGATATTGCAGCTTGTGCTGGAGCCCTGAGGTTCCTAGGGAAGGCAACAGGGCATGAGCATTGCATCAAGTGTCAATGAAAGATTTGTAGTAGCAACAGGAAGCAGTTAAAAGGAAATATCCCAAGGTTTCTCTTGCTGCCCAAACCCATTTGATTGTAATTTTCAATAGTCCCCCCAGGCGCCCTCTAACTTTTTAAAGCTTTTTTAGAGATGGCTCAGAGCTGGTGAGGTCCTTGGCACACAGTGTAGTCCTGTGCCCTGTCTGAAGGTGCCGTGTTCCATCAGTTTTGGCTGTCTGGGCTCTCACTGCCCTTGCCTCTTTCTTCTGGAGTTACTCATAACTCTGTAATGGGCTCTGAAATCATGCGCTGTGTGAAGGTCAAGGAGGTGACGTTGGGTGGAGCAGCAGCCTGAATTCTGATGTGCTGTGAAGAAGTAAATTTGTCCTACAAAGGAAGAAAGTGCCTTCAGTAGGACAGGCTTCTTGTCTGCACACTTGACTAATGGATTTATCTAATGAGGCTCATCTTTTGCATGTAGCCCATTGTATGTGTGCTTGCCAGATGTTCAGGACATGCCTCTTTGTTGATTTGATGCTAGAAGTGCATCAAAAGTTACTGGTTTTCGTCTTCAGAGCTTTTTTCTTTTTCCTACTACACTGTTACAGCTCCAGTGAGAAGCTAATCCTGAGTGAATTTGGTGTGCTACTAAACTCTCATTTCAGGGACATCGTTGTAGCATTTTAATGAACATTAAAAAAAAAAAAAAAAAAAAAGAAGAAGCTGAAAGTTCTTTCATTAGACCACTGGGTATCATGAAAGTCTCAATGACTCTGGAAAAAAAAATCTTTATTAGCACATTAAGATGGTATTTTTCCCACATAATAAAATATCTTCCAGGACTAACTGCAAACATCATTTTAGTGATCTTCCTGAACTTCATGGGAGTTGTGTCTGCTGCTGCCTCAAAAACTGCTTTGGGAAGAGGGGACACTTGTAAAGGTTCTTGTCACTGCCATAAAGCAAGAAAGAAGACCACAAAATGAAGGCTTGTCTATTCTAACTCTTGGATATGTTTTTTTGGTTTTTTCTTCAAGTGGGGTCTCAGCTTTACAGTTTTCATTGTTGACCCTTACAAGGAAAAGAGATCCAGCATTTGTCAGAATCCTGTGTGTTAATATTAACTTATTTTAAAAAGCTTCCTGGTATTAAGTAAAAAACTATTATGTGATGCTTGAGTTATGCCATTTTTAAGTCTTTTACTCTGTCTCAGTTAATGGTAGACAGACCTGTAGACAGAGAGAACAATTTCTTGCTGTTTTTCAGTAGAAGCTCAGTATCTTGAAAAAGATCTAGGTGCCTTTTCCCATTTCAGTTTATAAAACAGTTGAGTAAAAATATACTTAGCAACTCCTTTTGAACTGTGTGTGAATTGTTTTCTCTTGTAGGTTCTTTTAGCAGGGAGATGTTGAGGCGTTCTCAGGAACAGAACTCCCAGGACAGCAGAAGCTTGTACTCCTGCGGAATTTAAATCAAAAAAGGGAGAGTTCTGGGGAAGTTAGGAGGAGAGAAGGCAAAGACATGGTGATGGAGAGTGAGATGCCCATAACTGCACAGCTGATCATTGCCAAACTTGCCCCAGCTCTTCTGACACCCTTTTCCTTTGGCCAGATACCCATGGTTTTGCACTCAAGCTGCTGCAGGATCAGTGGTTGTTTCAGGGTAGCATACACCTTGACACTGGGAGTGGGTAGTGACCTACTGCCACCTTTTATGCTTATGACAATACAAGGAGAAGATTGGTTGCATGTGAGTAACTGGCTCTCTTTTGACCTTGTTTTGTACAGCTGAGTTGAAGTCCAGGAGAGTTTTGATTTATATGAGGAAGGGGTGCATGTGCAAGATGTCAAGCTTAGTGATTTTTTTTTGCTTTTCTTGTTTTTTTTCCTCCCTACTTTCTGCAAGATCAGGCTGTAGGAAAGGAAAGACTGGGCTGGTTTATTATATGGCATTAGCAAATGGATGTGGTTTTCTTTCCTCTCTGCAGCATTTTGCATTTTAGTGGAAAGCAGTCAATAGGAAACAGGTGCTGATTGGTGTAAGGGTTTCTGTGAGCTGTATCTGCTTATTTGAACTTCAGGTCCTGACATGCTTTCTTGTCTTGCCCAGACTGTGCTGACAGTTGTAGCTCTTTTGAGAAAGCTGGAATGAGCAGACAGTGAAGCCATTCGAAATAGGAGTTACTTTATCCTTCCGTTCCCTATTGTGAAGCCTTCTCATTAGGGTGAGTTTCTTACCCCCTGGAAATCAGGCCCTGAAATGATGGAAGCTCTGCCTTCCAAGCCTGTTTGCCATACTGTAAAGGAGAGAACATCTTCCCTGTTAAGAACAGAGATCGAAATGTTTCACACACAGTCAGTGCCCAGGTATAAATCCAGCTTGCCCCATGAACCCTCTTGGGAACTCCAGTCCCTGCTCCCAAAGGATGTAGCCAACACCTCAGTCAGTGAGGCTGGGTGGGAAGGCAGTGTGAGGGTGTCAGGAGCCTGGGTACCTCCCAGCTCCTGGGGAGCTGAGCTGCTGGAACAGAGTGGGAACTGTATTGTTCTTCTGTGGGGCTGGTTGACCTTGGGCTGAGCTCTGGCAGAAGCTCAGGGATGTGTTGCTGCTTTTCCATCCTATGCCAAAGCCTTAATGAAAAACATTTAAGGAAATATTAAGGAAATAGTTGCAATATTTGTGTCTGCTCTACATGGCATAAACTGCATTTTGCAAATTCCACAGTGTAGCAAAGCAAAGAGAAGGTTTTCTCATCCTTTGTTTTGAACTGTGGTACAGCTTATGAATGAGCTTCTAGCAAAATTAATAGACAAATGTTAATATTTAGTGCAAATAATCTTTCTTTTTTTTTTTTTTTCTCTTCAACTTTCTTCTGCTTCATTGTGTAAACTAATTAACAATAAAGCCTTAAACAAGCACTGTAGCAAAGTAACTGTTGTCTTTACATATATAATTGTAATTAAAAGGCATTTCCTTATGGTCTTTCAAATCTAAATCCTTATACAATAGGGTCTCTCTACTACAGTGATTTCCAGAGGTTTCATTAGTTCTCAGTGTACCAGCATTTATCTCTTTCTGCTCTCTCTCCTGAAAACTTAGTGGCTGTTAAGATTGAGAATTGCATTGCACTGCTGTCTATGCTAATTAGGGCTTTTTCCAGCCTTGGTTTATGCCTCAGAGATGTGCTGCAGAAAAAAAACAACAACCCAGCCAGATAAAGGAAGCTGTTACAGAGCTAATGAATCTGTGCAGCCTGACTGAGAGGTGGAGTGAGCTGATGGCAGGGAACACGCTGGGGACTGACAGTCCATGAGGAGCCTGATCTCACCCAAGTGGAGCGTGACCCCTCGGCCTCATTTCCCTGATTGTAGAACCACATCAGGACAACCCTGTTAGCAAATAAGGAAGATGCTGCCAAGAGTGCTTTGTACTCTCTCTCTCGTGAAATGCTTTTGCTGCCTTCCACCAAGAGGTGGGACTGAAGCATTGCGAGATTTTTCCCTAAAAATGTAGCTGGGGGAGAGGTAAGAATTTGAGTGGACATTTCTGAGACTTTCTTCATGAAGTTGCCTCCTGTCTGCTGCAAGTACACAGTCCTGTCATGCTCCTTTGTTCTCCAAGGCTGGATGTGTGTGGAAACCTTATGAGCAAAGAAAGTGCTGGTTAGGAGGCCCTGGCCAGGCTGAATTGCAGTTCAGAGCTCTTCCTTTAGAAATGCAGGCTCCAGGTTCCCCCCAGCGTGGGCAGTTGTGGGCAAAGGAGAGGGTGGAAACCTTGGAGCCATCCTGTTGGACCCAGTGCCAAAGCATGCAGTCATTTTGGTCAAGAACAATCCCACTGTCTTGACTCTCCCTTTTGTGCTCTGTTTGTTTCTCCTTTGTTTAAGCAAAAGTGTTGGTGCCAGGATTTTTATTAGTTAGAAGCGTTTAATGGCCAGGGCTGCTGTGATTCCTGGTGCCTCTGAGATGGACAGAGATGAAGCAAAAAGGAATGTAATTCCTCTGGCATGGAGTACTGGTCAGAAACCTGCTACTGCCGTGGGGTCATTGACAAGAAATACGAAAGTGAGAGGTGTTTTAAGTGTTGGGTTTTTTGTGTTTTTTTCCCAATCTCTCCCTTTTATTTATTTTTTTAGCCTATGGCTTTCAATCAACCAAAAATAGTGTTCGGCTGTAGCCAGCATTTCTCCCTCTGACATTATTGATGGAGAGGTTCAGATTAAAGATTCCCCATAGCAGCCTGTCATTTTGCAAGTGCCAGCAGCCAGACTTGAGATAAGTCCTGGTGGTGAGGACTTATCCTGCTTAGCTCCAAGCTGGGCTCATCAGGGTTCGAGCAAGTCTTAAATCTGCCACATGACAGTCAACTGCAGTGATTTTGCACAGTCAAAGAAATACTATCTTATCTCTTTTATGTAGTATTGGCATCATGTACTGGGGGTTGTTGTGTGTTTTAGTTTACACGGAGTAGCTCTGGGCAGATAGCTGCCATAATGAGGCTTTCGAGAGCATTAACCCTTGGAACAGGGAGCTAATTTGGCTCTAAATCAAGAGATGAACACGCACAGGACTGTCAGAGGGAGAGGGAAAGATTAATCAGAAGCTGTTTTGATAAAAACATTGTGCTTTTGGCAGAAGTCCTGCCGAGCATGCTGCATCCAGGACACACAGCTTTGTTGTAGTCTCTTATTTCTTTTCCTCTCCAATTGACATTAAACACAGTAATTAAAGCAACAGAGATTAACATGTCAAGCCAAGCTTTTCATTTGTCCTCCTTTATTTTTTTCTTTTTCTGTGAGCTACTCAATTTTCCCTTAATTCAGCAGATCATGTATTTTAAGGAAGGTTGACTCTACAGCATGTTGGTGGCAGAGGGAGGAAAAAAGGTCTTGGTCTCCATCTGGAATTTCTTCATATAAATACTTTGTTGTAAGTTAATGAAAGAAAATTATCTTTGTAAGCAGCCTTTCTTCTGGCAATAAGCTTGACATAGCAGGAGTTTTGAGGCATTAAGAATAGAGATTTATTTCCAAATGACCATCCAGACTGTTCAAAAGGATTTTGATTTTCATAATTAGTTTTTTCTGCTTGTATGTTTTACTGTCTTTATCTTCTTTGCTTGAGCAATGCAAAGCTTTTCATTTAAATGCATGTACTCGCGTTTCTTTTATTCTGCTTGATACAGTAAATACATCCAGACAATGTTAGAAATCTTCTTCTGTGGCATTTCTGCCCAAAATGCTCATTGTGGTGTGATGAGTGTTAGCAGAATTTCAGTGTAAATGGTGTTGCATCACAACAGCATTCTGATATGAGGAAAGATAAAGCGATTATTCTGTTCCAGAGCAAAAGAATGCTTGGGGCTGTGGTGCCCCACCTCATTATCTTGCAGAGGGGACCTAGGAATTCTGCAGTGAAAGGAGCCATAGCTCATGAGGTGCTTTTTTCTGCTCTCTCCTTTGAGAGTAGATCTTCAACTGTGAGCAAACCACATGCAATAGTGAAACAGCCATTAGGTACCTCATGGATGCTTTTTCATTGCACAGCACAAAGCTGGGCTGCTGCACTCCAGGGGTGCCAGTGGTCAGCCAGGCTCCCTTTACAGAGCACATCTCCTGCTGGGTTGCTTCTGCTCCCTCAGGACACTGAGGGCTCTGGTTTTGCACTTCCAATTTACTTGCTTAAGCTGGTGATGAGACAGACATTAGAAGTTGTGGAGCTGCCTGTGAGCTGTGCTTGCCCTGCAGGGTGTCCAGGTGAAGGGGTGAGCATCCCCTTGGTTGGTAGGTGGGCAGTGCTCCTGTCCTGTTCTGCTTTGGGTTATAAAGCAGCTGGTGCAGAGCAGAGCTGTGAACCTGTTCAAAAGGCAGAGCTGTGAGCCACCACCTCCCTCCTTACGATGTCTGTGTGGTTTATTAGATTCCTCTTGTGCTTGGCCAATCTCACCTGATAGTCAGAGTAGAACCAGCTCCTGATGGATGTCCTCCTACTGGGGAGGGCTGATGTAAACAGGGGCAGAGGAGGCTGAATGGTGAATTGCACCAGATTTGCTGGAAGTGAACACTTGGGAGCCTCTCTCCTGTGCTCTGGGCAGCCTCGGCCTGTTGTGCAGCACAGAATGGGAGTGCTCCTTTGGCAAAATCCTCGTTAGTGAGATGTTAAATTTAAGTCCATTAATCTTCCAGTGAATGAGCTATAGCACAGATGCATATTTTACATTTTTTAATGGCATGCAGCAGGTAGAGCTAAACCAGCCTCTCTAACTTGCGTCTTGTTGCTTTATTATCTGCAAAATGTGCTCTCCTGCTTTGCTGGAAACCAGAGCGTTTGCCAGCCTGGCTCTTGTGTGTCTCTGGGATTTAGTTTCCACTCACAAAGGCTGACTGCTGCTATGCAGACAGAAAACCACAAAACTTTGATTTTAGTTGGCAGTCACACTTGGACCACTGTAAAAGAGAAAATGTATTTGGGCTATGTCTGCCCATAACTCGCCCACCCCTCCACACTTTGACTTCTAAGAAGAGATCAAGGCAAGTGCTCTGCTCTGGATTAGGGTTGATACAGCTTTGAGATAGACCATTCCCACCCTAGAGAAAGGATAATGAATCTGGGGAAGATATAGGACCCTGAATGCGTTTCTAATGCAGCCAAGTTACTGCAGGTTATGGAGATAAAACTGATGGATTTGAAAGTGCAACTTTTTTGGGTGCTGATCAACACCTGCTTTTAGAACTCTGCACTGGCAGTAGCACCTTCTGGGGATCTTGCTGGCCCCCTCAGCAAGCTACCTTGGGTGTATCTTAAAAGAATCCGTGCAATTCTTCACTGCAGTGAGGGTGTTCTTGCCCTCTCCAGGACTTGCTCCCCTGGGAAGCAATGAACCTCTGTGTCTTTGCTCTTGGCTGTGTGTTCTGTCCATGTCAAGGTGTGTTGACTGGCCTTTCTGACCCTCCCAATGTGCTCATCTCTCATCTGCTTTGTATGACCACAGTGATGAGAAGCTGTCCAGCTGAGCACAGTCCAAGGTTAGCACAGTTCAAGCAATTACAAAAGGGGGCCTTATTCTGTTGTTGAACAAGGCAAAAACAGCACTACAGGTGTTTGGGAGGAGTTGCACAGAAGATGCTCTTACATCTTTTCAACAGACTGCTTTTTTGCTTTTCTTTTCAATTACCTTTTGGGTTGTTCTTCAGTGCGCTCTTTCCTCAAGAGTGCTTCAAACCCCGAGCATGTTTTTTTGAGTGTAAACTGCTCTTTTCCTCTGCTACACACACGTATGGGTGCACCCACGCTCCCTCTCATCTGGCAGCACTCGACTGTTTGTGTTCTTTATCAGACAATCTGCTTTGTTTCAGTACAATAGCGCAGTGCACACGATTGCTGTCACTTATTGTCGGGAAAGCAGCTTCGTTACATGCTCATCGTCTAATGCAGGAGAGGCTCCCCTCGTACCCTGTCTGTCTGGAAAGCCTTTGTGGTGGTTCAGCTGCTGCTGGTTTTCTGTGTGCCGGCCTCTTGCTGGCACTGCTAAAGCGAGACAGTGGCTCCCTCTGGAGCCAGCACCACTGTGGCTCCAGGGACTGTCTCTCGCTTGAAGCTGTCATGATTTTCAGCTGAATGTTTCCACCCAAGCAGTCTTTAATTTTACCATTAAGGAGGTCTGTTTCCTACCCAGCGGTATTCTTAGAAAACAGTAATTAGCTCAAAAGTTCAAACAAAAGCTGTACGAAGAAGGACATGGGCTTGATGGTCTATAATTATTTTTTTTATACCTCCATTTATCTATCACCTTCCATCCCAGATGTTTCTATAGAGATTCACATAATATCATATCTTTGAAACAATATCTATGCAATACTTCTAAAGAAGAATTTCACTGAATTTTCCTGGCTGTCAGTGGAATTTTCCCTTGTCAGGACAGACCAGTACAGCAGCCAGCATGCAATGAGAGCAGTGCATGTTACTGTGCATGTTCCTGGGTGAAGTGATGGTCCTAAATAGTGCATACCATTTGCACTGTTGGGCCTTTAAAATTCATTCTTTAGGTAAAGTAGCAATTGTTTGCGAAGTATTATTTTGATTGCTTTCAGGAGAGTGGCAGTTGTACAGGGTTGTACACCTAAATTCAGCTGAGTGTTGCTGCACTGTACAGGCTCCTTAACTGGGTTAAGGTTAACTGGGTTAAAACATCGAGGTTGTTTTACAAACACAAGAGTAGGTGACAATCCTGCTTTGGACAACGTAAGTGTTTGTGAGCTCAGCCTGTGAACAAAAGCTGGCTTAGAGGATGCCCACCAAAGGAGATAACTGGCATTTTGGCTGACTGGGATGGGCCCAGTGGAAGTTTCTTGGATCTGGGTGGATCCCCTGGATCTTCCTGAATGACTGCACAGCAAATGGTGCTGAAGGTGTGAGGCTGGAGGTGGCTGAGGGGATGTCAGCCCCATCCTGACATCATCACTTCCAGTTCAGGGCTGAAGCAAGGTGGGTTGAAAGCTCTGATTTGTCTGGGTGCAGTGAAGCAGTGCTTCTGCCTGGTCTGCTGCAGGCCTGGAGTTTGTAGGATTGGTGCTGGAAGAATTTGGGGTCAGTTAAGCTTGAAAGGATGCTGAAAAGGAATTGCAGAGAAGGCTGGGGAAGGGGAGACCTGTCTGAGGGGTGTTTGGAGTGTGTAGGTTAAGACTCACCTCTACACTTGCTGGATGCCAGCAAGGTCTCAAGCTTGTGCTTGAGCTTGTGTCTCAAGTTTGCAGAGGTGCCAGAGCTGTGCTGGGAAGGAGATGTGGTTATCCTGGTGTTTGTCTCCCTGAGAGGTTCCTGGGGCAGATGGGGCAGCAGTGCACTGGCTGTGCTGTGGACAGTCCTGTATCCAGCCGTCGTTTTCCTTCTAATGTGCCAGCCCCTGAAGTGCCACCTCAGATGTCACCTGTGCTCTGTGCTGGGAGGATGGCAATTTCTAAACTAGGGTGCCATCATCTAGAGAGGGGGGATAAGCTCTCTAGTCATGATGGGGAAATTTTGCTTAATTTTTCTGTTTATATTCTCTTAGAATCAAAGCTATTTAATATTTTCATTTGTATGGATTCTGACCTCACAAAACTAAGGAAAACATTCATTCTTCCTTTTGAGACACGGGCTCCACTAATTTTGATGCATACAAGCTCATGAAGAGCCTTCCTTAGCTGCCAAGTGCCTTCCAGAGGTGTCTCTTGGTATAAGGATGACCCACAGAGACCTGCAGGTTGTGGCACAGTATTTGAGTTCCCTGGACTCACTTGTGATAGTTTTCATTGTGCCTCTGAGGCTGGAGTGAAAACAAATGTCTTTTAGCAGCCCTAATTTAAGAAATAACTGAGCATCAACTGTCTGCCTTTGCCAGACAGATGTTCCTTCTCATGCCCCTTTGCTGCTCCAAAAATTTAGGATGAAATAGGACTGTTAAGTATTTTGGCTTTGGTTGATTGTTCTGCCAATATGTGTTTGAATGACTGCTCTGCTGTGGGAAGTCCCACTGAATTCATCAGATTTTCTTGCCAGCTGAATTATAATGGTTTCCTTAGCATTGCACATGGCTATATTTCAATATAAAGAAAGTTTTGACACAAATGCTGAGGTTTTTATTATCGACAGGCTTTGTGGAGGCAAGGAGTAGAAAAGAGTCATTGTTAATTGTTTCATTATACCCAGTCCTCAGGCTTGTAGAAATCTGAGAGCAAATGAGGAGAGCAAGTCTCCTTTGCAGTGTTTTGAAAAGGTTTATTAGCGGGGAAATTGATGTGGAAAGCCCTGAACGGGAGGGCACAGAGTAAGGTATTGGAGGCAGTATTGGCTGCTCCCCTTTTGAACAAGTGCTTGCCAAGGAAAAGTATCGCTGTTTTGCTTCTAATCAGAAAGGAATAATAACTGGACCTGTGAATGAATTATGTGGGTTTCAAATAGTTGAATTAAAATGCCTTTTTTTTTTTTAGGTTGAATGTACTTGCTGTATTTCCCAGCAATTTGTTAAACTAATGTGTAATTTTATTTTGTATTGCAAAGGGATGTTTTATTTGTAATGCTTTTTATAAAGTTTTGAGAAAATGCTGATATTTATATTTCTGATAAATACTATGGTAAATAAAGGAAAGTATTTCTCCTTATAGCAACCGCATTCTAATCCACTATTAAGTAAAGCAGGTAATGGGCTTCTTTCTCTGTTTAAAGGATTTGTAGCAAAAGAGGTCTGAATCTGTAGAGGATGCTTGTATGTTATTCTGCAGCTTGAAGGAAAGATGAGTGCGTCTTTTAGGAGAATATTTTAATATCAGTGCTTCTGAGTGCAGTTTAACCACAAAAAAAAAAAAAAAAAAAATTTGCTTGTTAGAAGTGCAGCATTGACTCTGTGAGCATTCTGAAATCACCGCTGACATTTTGAGGTGACAGCAGACGTGCCAAGTACCTTTGGTGTCCCCACAGCACCAGTGTCAGCAAAGAAATGCTCGGTCTGTCACAGGAATGTTTGTCCTGTCTCAAGCCTCAGTGCGCTTATTGACGTTTCACATTTTCAGTCTTTACGCTGCCTTTTCCCCCGAGCACTTTGCCACCTCATGCCCCAAACCTTTATCCCCTCACCGGAATAACCAACATCTGCTCCTAAGCAGGAGTTTTCTGCTTTAGGTTTTTAAAACGTGCCCTCTCGTGGTGAGCAGCAGTTCGTGCACTCTGAGTTTATTTATGAATTTCTTTGTCAAAATCCTGTCGCAGGACACAGATGTCGTGGTTGTCTCCTAGTCCTGTGGGTGAATGTCTTAAGTCTATACAGATAAATATTCCTCTTCGACTCTTTCTCCATTATAATGATGGTTTTGCTGATGCTAGATGATGTACCCCTTAGTGCACAGGGGATTGGTGTGAAACCCTCGGGAATTTGGGATATTGAGTTTCAGCAGCTTTGAAAGCTGTGCCTGTGATCATTCACCTTGAATTTATGGGATATATTATATTTAAATGTAGCAAAGACTGTATCATTGACTTGTTTTGATGGCTCACATCAGGTACTGTCTATTTAATCTTTTAATTGGATTGCAAAAAAGCACTAATTTACTTTTAAAAGACAAAAGAGGAACTGTGAGTATGAAATTTTTATGTGCAGACCCTACCACCTCTGAACCTGTGACTGGCAATGTTCCATATAACTTGGACTCCAGCTTTTAGGAAATGGGGGCATTTTTCTTTATGAAAGACAAATTGTATTTTCCTCAGTCTTTATTGGTATGCCTGCAAGATAGCTACTTAGATAAAGATATGAATACAAATAGGATTTGAGGGGCAAAGGAGCATCAGTATGCCTAAAATTTGTGATTTTTGAGTAATACTCAAGTTTAAAAAACCCAACAAAACCCTCAAAACTCTCCTAAATGATAGAGTAATGGTTGTTCTTAAAAGCTGTTTTTAAGTGAAACATGTAACCCATTCAGTGCAGACAATTTCTTCAGAATTATGCTAAAGAGGTTTGAACTTCTCAAACTTCTCCTCCAATGCCTTGTTAATTTGTGCCCAAAACCTGTAACTTGACTGACTCATCAGAGAAGATGCTAATCGAGGATAAGACTGTTTGCACAGGCTGAGCAGTGAATCACCAGTGTCTGAGCTATCCAGCTTGAAGCACAAATGCTAGATGGGACAAGTATTGATTATTTCAGTCTTGGACAGCTAAAAATTAGAGCTTACTCTAAACTTTTCTAGAGCCTAGCTGAGACCCTGCAAAGTCATTTCGAGATGAGTTGAATTAATTTGCTCACACGTAGCTGTAGAGCAAGGCTGTTTGCATTAATAGTGGCAGTGTGACTGGTTGGTGATGGAAGAGGTCATATCTGCAGTAATGTGTGCTGGAGCATAAATTGAGTGGTTGAGATGAAAGGGAGGCTCAGTAACTTGCTACTGTTGTGGAATTTAAGAAATTTGCACTGCTTCCAGCTATCTATTTAAAAGTCAATGACTGGAAACCAAATTACTCCTTGGCCTTAAAGGCACCTTTGAGTAATTTTTCATGAAGTGATTAGATAAGGGAAGGGGGTGAACAAGAGATGATGATTATTTTTCTGCTTTATCTCATGAATTGTACTTGCAAGGTGTAATGCAACCAGAAGTTCCCTTTTAAGAGGAAGTATTTAAATGCGAGTATTACAAATTATCCATCGTTATAATGAAGGCTTCTCTCAGAAATTAAGAATAGTGTGAAAGCCAGGAGCCAAACCCATCTGGAGGCTCCAATTAGTGATCTGGTGCTGCCTCCTTAAATTCTGACAAGGCTATAATCATAAAGGTGCCTGGCAAGGTAAAACCTGTATTGCAAACTCAGGGGTAATATCACCCACAAACATTGAAGAGAGTGTTGCACAGGACATAACTGGATGAACATGGTTGTGCCTCTCTTAATGCCTCCATATGTATTTTAAACATGTGCTTACATCCTGTGTGCTGTGCTCTCTTGAAGAGCTGCCCATATTTAAACTCTTACTTCAGGGGAAAAGGAGGTAAATCAAAGTAACTTCTAGATCTTTGGAAAAAAAAAAAAAAAAAAGATGAGCTGTCTGATGTTTACTGTGTAAGGACATGGAACAAGTAATATGGAGATTTGTGGTGAATTTCTGTCTTACAGCAACATTTTCCAGCATCTGTATCCTGGAGCCGCTCAGGTCAGGGGTTTGGGTGAGGTGAATCATGCGCTTCCTACGTACTGGAAGCCTCATGTATTAAGAACTTTTTTCCTGAAGCATAAATCTAAGATCATTTTGTATTAAATTCATGAGGAACAGAAGAAAATACAGCTGTGAGTCGGTAAAGTACTTGCTAGTTTTACTGGCAGAAGTGAGGGGGGATCTCTGCTCTCTCTGGGAATGCAGACCTGTGATCTGCGCAGAGCCACGTCCACAGCTGAGCAAGGCATTCAAACGTGGAGTGGTACCAGCAAACCTGCAATTGGGAAGGAGGGTTTGTCAGGGGGATTAAATGACCACTTGTTAACTAATCGCACAAGTGTCTTTCATCTGCTCCTGGCTGTAGGCAACATAGAAACATGCTTTCGATTAAATCTGCGGTTCCTCTGAGGGGCACCAGCTTTCATTGCTATCACCCCCCTCCTCCTTTTTTTTTTTTCTTTTTTTTACCCCTGTTTTTTGTGGGGTTTTTTCCCTTTTGGTTTTCTCCTGTTCTGACGGGTGAAACTGGATTTCATTATTTTAGTGGTATGCATGCCCAAAGTTCTTATGTCCTTGCCAACAAAATTAAATCTCCTCTCAATTTGACATAATTGCACCATATGTGGAGGTTTATATATTGGTTTGTTGATTTTTTTTTTAATAGCTTCCTTTTATACGTTTTTTAAAAAGAAAGTAAATTTTAGTTCCATGGAACTGCTTTATTTGCAGTTTCTTGTGTGGTATATTTATTTGTTTTAAATGAAGATATTATCCAATAAAATGGGTTATCTCAGTGATATTTAAAGCTATTCTGCAGATCTCTCATCTTTATGGTCTTTATGACTTTCATTACTATCATATGAACAATGCAATAATGTGTATTTCTGTCATGTAGTATTGGGACTTTGTCTTTTCATCTTGGTCTCCTATGACTAAAATGACAAACCTAAATAGTATTTTGATTTCATTTTCTGGTCCCCATCATCTAACTTCATCTGTAGCTTGTCCTGGACTTTTGCTCTGAGACTTTATACTTTGGCTGTACTGGGAGCACTTCATTTTAATGGACAAGATAATCCTATGGCATGCTTAATCAGATTAGATGTTAAAATCTTTGGTTGTTTCTTTCATGTGTAGCTGAAACCCAGTGATCATCTCTCTGTTGCAGGCACTGGTCAGTGTCCTGTGCAGTGTGTTCCTATCTTCCCTTATCTCTTGGGGGACACTGGGCAAGGCTTTTTCACTTTTCTGTGATTTTTCTACTCAAGACACAATGTGAACACAATTGCAAGTCCAGCAAGAAAGGGGCAGATATTTGCTGAATTAAAAAGACCTCCACGTGTGATGGTAGGGAACTTTCCCTAAGGTGTGTTTCTTTACATGATCAAGTCCCAACATTAGCTCAGCAAAACAGGTCTTGTTTGCCTTGGGTGCCAGTTCATCAAACTATATTAAGTAGGTATTTACACTTCTCCCAGCTGAGAAAGGCATTCAAGCGTGTAATTAAGTCCTATCTAAATCAGAGGAATTTAAGTACAAGCCTGAAGTTAAACACGTGGAAATGCCCTGCTGAACAGGGAAGGGCTGCTGAGTGGAGGTGGCAAGGCCCATCTGTGTTTTCCATTTTTGGGTAGGCGAGTGTGATGTGAGAAGCCAGGTGTAAAAGCAGCCCCTTGCCAACATGATGGTGCTGTGCTCTCTGCTCTTGGAGCATTCCCCGTCCTGCCAAAACAGCTGTTTACTTGTGGGCAGGGAGGGGGGAGTTATGGTTTGGTTTGGGGTTTTTTTCCTGGCCCTTTATCCCTTGTGCCTTGGCCTTGGTGAAACACAATCCCTGCAACAGGAGTGGAGCCAGCCCAGCAGAGGCTTCAGCTGGCACCACCCTGCTGCCCTGGAGGCCAGCCTGGGGTGTGCTGTGACACCCAGGGTTTCCCTAACATGGGGCTGGCAGTCAGTTTGCTGCCTTGGCGAGGAGCAAAAACCTAACTGGAGCGTGTTGACTCCATCCAAAATACTGGTACAGTTATTATAAATATACCTCTGCTGTGCCCCAGGACAGGAGGAGCTGCAGGGTGACACTGTGGTCATGCAGCTGGTCCCAGGGGAGATAAGGAATGGACTATTAGCAATATAAGGCATCTTTCTGCCACTATCCCTGTGTTTTTATTAGTAGTTATAACTAGCGTAATTGTATTGATTTAAAAAACACCGCATTAAAATCATCCCTCCCTTTGGTATAATTATGCAGCACTTTATGGAGGCCTTTAAATCAAGGTAAATCTTAAATGCTAAAAGAGTGTTGGGCTTGATCTTTCGTTAAAAAATAGTGAAAGAAACTTAAATAGGGGAGGTTGGGTGGAGCCTGGAAGCAGCTGTGGGAAATCTGAATCCGTGTTTTGGATCTATTTTTTCTGTTAGCTGTGATTTAACCCTTCGCTGGGCATCCAGGTCCTGGTTCCTGACTCTGTTAATGGACTAAGTCTTCTGCTGCTTTTTAGGCCACGGAGGTTGAGGAAAGATGAGTAAGCGCCATTGTTTTCACAGCAGAGAAGAACTGAAGATGGCAGAATTACAGCTGGAGCTGGCATTTCCCCTTGGCCTTGTGGTGTGGTGACTTTGTCCCTCTGCCACCTGCCCACCCTCTCAGTCTGCCTCCTGAACAGGGAGAAGGGGGAGAAAATAAGACAAAAAAGATTGTTGGTCAAGGTGAAGGCAGGGAGATTGCTCACCAGTTACTGACACAGGCAGAACAGATTCAGCTTGGTGAAAAGTTAATACAGAGCCAGTTAAGCCAGGCTTGGATAATGAGAAACTAAGCTGAGTTCAAACAGTTTTTCCCCAGGCTCAGCTTCCCTCCATCATTCCTGACTCCTCTAAGCCCTGCTCTCCCCAGGGGATGCTCAGTCCATCTCAGCTCTGCCCTGCTGTTCCTTCCTCCCCAGCTCTTGAGACTGCTCATGGGCTGCAGTCCCTCCAGAGCTGCTCTAGCACAGGTTCATTGCAATGAGCTCATTTTTGGAGTCAGACTTACTGTGCACCCTGTACCTAATGAATCTCTCCCTCTAGGTCAAGTGGCTTCTCATTTTGGAGGCTGAAGCCATCTGCTAGATTTGCTGTTGAGCTTGGCATTACTGTTGGGCCACTGCAATCCTCATTATCTACATCCCTGTGGCATTAAGAGCAAACAAAATAAGCTGGAACATTTCAAGTCTTGTGTTTGAAATAGTTTAAATTTTACCCTACATTCAGATATTAAAATGCTTTGGTATTTTTTTTAATAACAGTTTCTTCCCAGGGTTTCAGCACTTTTCTTTTATCTCCTTTATTCTCATTTTCACCTGTCTTTTGTGCAGCCCTTCCACTCATCAAAGCCCTAATGAGATTTAAAAGTGAGATTGGTTAGCAGGGAATGAAGTAAGTGTTACAGGGGTCATTTGTGAGTGGCGGAATAGTTTTGACTTCAGATTTCTTTAGCAACTACTTTGCATTACAAATTCAAAGAAGAAGAAGAATTAAACAAAGAAAAGGATGGTAGAGAGGCTACAGGAACAGAACAGCTGGCTGATCCCTGAGCTGGATGTGTTGTTAGCCTGGTTCAGCCAAGGGGTTGCTGTTCATGCCACATCTGTTCTGGACTAATATCTCTTTATAAAAATATAGATTATACCCTCCCCAATTAAGCAGAACAGTAAAAAGAAATTGTACTTTTATCTGCTGCCATTGACTTAGGTGTTTTTTTCATTCCCAGCTAGCTAGTGTGGAGGAGGTACCTTCTTTTTTCTCCAGAAGATTCTGTGTGGCACAAGACTGTTGAGATCTGGAAGTGCTTAATAACCTCACTCAGCCTACAGTGCTGCCTTTTAGCTGAATTTAACTTGCAGCATAAGGTGGTAAACTAGTTTGTGAATATTTCAGTCAGAAGAAAGTGTAGCTCTGTACTGATTTCAGTCGCTGGAGAATGACCTACCAAGGTGGGCCCCTGACTGATGAGGCGATGGTTTTTTTCCTCTTCATTGAAGGAACATTTCCTCTCTTTAATGTGGTGCAACTTCAGTTTGCACCTGAGAGATGAGGAGAAATCAGTGTCTCTGCAAAGAGTCCCTCACATAAGTCAGGAGCCTGTCATGGCCAGGTGAGGTAGGTTTTGGAGACATCAGAGCCACAGCAGTCCTGTTGAAACAGCATCTTCCCTCTGGTGGATCTTGGGGGTTCTTCCACTGCTGCAAAGAATCATTTGCCACTTGTTTTTTGTCTCTTCCCTTGAACACTGCCAGTTGCTCCTGACAACAGACTCGGCTGCAGAGACAGGCGCTGGGCACTGCCTTGGCTGGCAGCTCAGGATTGCAGCTTTTCCTCTGGTGATTACAATTAATTTTACTGACACTCTTCAATGGGTAGGGCATTTCCCAGTGTATTATAAGAGGGAGCAGGTAGTGCTTGCCAGCCAGTAAAGGTGTTTCAGATACCTGTGCACTGACCTCTCCTCTTTTCTTTAGATATACTAACACTTGGTCTGGCTCTTCCATGTAGTTCCAGATGCAGACTGTGTATTCTTTTTATTATGCTTGTTTATGTACTGTTCAGATTTTTGGTTTGAATTAATGTTCCCTTTTACCCATAGGTCCTTTTCTTTTGCATTTAATGTCATGGGTTTGTGCTGGGTTTCTTCTGAATCCTGCTTGCTGATGCTTGAGGGGGTGGGGGTAAGTCATATGGATGGTTAAGCTCAGATTCTTTTTCTGTAAATTTCTTTTAAAATAAGCTGAAGTTGAAGCAAGTGCAAAAAAACTTTGCCTTTTCATCAGCTACATGAGCAGCTGTGTCTTGAGGAACTGGGTTCTGCTGATGTGTCCACTCCTGCCTTTCAGGATGAATGATGAGTGGTGTATAACTGAAGGCAACAGCATAAACTCTTTATATTTGGTTGCACTCATAAGAGTGTGTGTTATTCCCCCTCTATTTTTTTGCATTTTGCTGACAGCTCTTGGTAAAGATGATGTCAGTAGGAAGTGAAGGTGCAAACACTGCATATCTTCAGAATTACATAGAATGAAAGGCAGTGATGTTTACGAACAAATAATGTTGTTCCTCTTTTATTTTGAGACTTCAATGAAACATCCAAATGGGAGAGACTTTGTATAACCTGTCTTGGGCTGTTATGGACATGAAATAGTGGATTATGACCATGAACCATCAACAATTTTAGTTATTTTTGACAACGTGAAAGAAAAATGTTTTCTGGTATTACATTACAAGATGCAGTGATTAGGAGTAGTGGTCTTGCCATAATTTCATGAGCGTTACCCATGATTATAAACACAAAAACATCCCTGGTGTTGAAATGTGGGCATGCTGAATGTGTGGTAGTGTGCTGGGATCTACCCCAGGGTCCCTTATGTGTACCCAGAGCCGTCTAAGATTGAGAAAGAAGAGAATTTGGCTGATTTTCCTCTTGTGTTGCTGCCATGGAATTCCCTATGGGTCATGTGTGCATCAGAGGGATGTCTGGCAAGAAGACTCAGACCTTTTCCTGCCCATAGCCACATTCTTCTCTTTCCTGGCTGCAGTTCTCTGCTCTCACAGCGTTGGAGATGCCTCTTCCACCCTTCACATAACCCCAGGGGGAGCTGCTGGCTCAGAGCAAATTTAATTTAGGTCTGTCTCCACCTAAAGGTGGGGCCCCCCATGCAGATACCCTTGGCAGAGAGGGGCTCCTGTCGAGGGACCAGCCTGGGGTCTGCAGGGGAGGTCTGGAGAGGGAAGCTGAGAGGCTGGGGAGCTGCTGCGACATGAGGACCCTCAGCTTTCCCAGGGTGGCAGGAACAGCCACATCCAGAGTCTCAACACCACAGCTTGGTGGCTGGATGCCCTTGTTCTTCTGTTTCTGTTAGTTCCATCTCGCTGAAAATATGGGAAGTTAAAAATCCATTAGCTGATTCTGCCATAAACCCAGGCTTTTCTTGTTCCTTGCTGAATCTTACACTAGGGAGGCAAAAAAAAAATTAAAAAAAGCTGCCTGAACTCGGTAAATATCACTTTAATAACACTGTAATAACAAATAACACTATAATTTTATATCAACAATTTATGCTTCTTATATTTTTTAGACTCTGGACCAAGGAAGTATAGTAATAACTGGTGTCAATTTAAATAAAGGAAGGACATAATCATAACCTTTGAAATAACTGGAACTTTTTTATGTACTTTGCAAATATATTCTCTGAAAGGTTATGCTAGTGCTTTAGCTAGACACAGAAATTTTAGTGTCTTTCTCCCCATAATTTCTTCAGTAGCGTTTTCTTTTTATTAGTATAATTATTGCAGGTTAGCAGTGCTATCATTTTCTCTTTTCATGGCTCTGCAGCATGCTATTATTTTCAGGAAGCAAAAAATAGGTGTCTTTAATAGTGCCATTACTGTTCTTCAGCCTTTAAATTTCCTATAAAAAGCTAGTTAAGGGGTATGATCCTAGTGTTAAAATCGCTCTCCATGGAATGCAATGAGATGATTTATAACATAAATATAAACCCTTAATAGGCACCCAAAATGGCAACCCTCAGAGATTTAGCAGCACCAGTACTAAGCTTTTGATCACTTTAACAGTACATTCCTAGAATTTTTATGCAGAGAAGGAAAATTTATTTCCTTAGCAATGGATCCCTGGGCATCAGCTTGTCCGTGATTCATTCTGTTGCCCTGGAATTTAGGTAATTTATTGACAGTATTGAGATGTAGGGAAGGCCATCCTGGGGGTTTAGGATGTTGGCAGTAAAAATTCAGATGAGTTTAGAAGGGACTAAAGCTTTTCATGCACAAAATGATTTGGTGTTTGTTACCCACACCTGGGAATTTGTTGCTGTGAGTGGCACCAGTTGGCAATTCAGTAGCTGAAGTTCTTGGAGCTGTGATGGGGATAATGAGGCAGCCTGAAGCTTTAGGGCTGTGATTTTTGATAGTTAAAGGTTTCTGACTCATTGGTCATGTTTTTCCAATCGTTTTTAGTGGTTCTGCTCACCTCATCATGCCACCAGTGTAGCTGCTCTTCCCCTGCAGCTCTGCATGACTTAACCAGTCATCTGCCAGGGCAGCTTTCCTTCCTCTCCTGTGCAGAAAGCTGTCTGCTAAGTTCATTGCTTTTTCTGCCATGGAAGGATGTATTTATTTTAATTATTTGGGTTAGCTGACCTTAATCTGAGGCCCCATTTGGCTGCAGTAAGGTCAGGGGCACAAGGCCCTTGGCAGCAGAGCAGTTGCTCTGTTACCATCCAGCTACAGATAATGAAGTTTGCACTGTTCTGAATTGGGTAATAATTAGTTCCCAAACTCCCTTTCTGTCCTCTCTCAAGTTTCAATGCAGCAACACAGAGCTGAGTCTTTGGTCTGAATCTGAATCATCTCATTATTTTTGAAAGCTGAGGAATGTGTTAATGCTACCTGTTATGCTTTTGCCCTGTACCTGGTCTTCTGCAATATGTAGGGCTGGACACTCAGCCCCCAGGGCAGGAACTCGGCAACCAGTAGCTGGGGAAAAAAAAAAACAAAACATAAAAGTATAGTTTCACAAAATGAGTGGCAGCATTTTATATGGGAACGTTTCAATACCAAACCTTTCCAGATTTCATCAGAAATTCACGTAACTCCTTCATTTGCTGTCAATATTTACTCAAAGCTGAGAAACTTCTTGTTCTCCAAGCTGCTGGAATATTAATTTGACTGCAGATAATGTTCAGTTTTGATGTGTCCCTTTGGCATTTCTTTTATTTGCTACCAGTAAACCCCTAACTTCCCATCTTAGCCAGGACTTAGTACTTAGATGAGTGTTAGTCTATACCTAAGGTTGCAGTCATGACTTTTTTAGCCATGACATTTTTTAGCCTTTGGAAGAAGCAAATGTTAGGAAACTAATTTTCTCCCCACGCAGCTGTGTTCAGAAAGCTGCTAGTGAAAGCTATTGATGCTAAAATAACACTGAATTTTTAAACAAGTGCTTCATCCTGTTATACACAATATGGTGTTCTTTTAAAGTTATGAAATAATGTAAAGATTCTTTTTCAGCTTTTATTGCTGGCATTCCATGAAACCATAGAGACGTATAAGCTTCTTTGGCTATGCCATAATCTTCAAGCTAATTGCTAAGATAACATAGCTGCAATGTAGAACCTGCAGCAATTCTGCAAGCAGGCATAATTGTTTGATATTTTACTTCTCTATCCCATTTCAATTGCTGGCGTTTGTTTCTGTGTGTCATATTCATAAAGCCATATCAGAATATTTTCAGCTTTCTTTTAAGAACATTGTTTTTATTACTGTATTTCTGGTATAAACAGTGCATTCATCACCAGGATATTCTCATATGCCAACTCAAGAAATTAAAAGCATTTGGGACAGATCAGCTAAATGTTCTGGCCTGTCCCTTTCCATTACTTTAGAGTTTATATTTTCCAGTATAACCAAGGCCAGAGTTGGATGTATTCAATGTCTAAACGTTTGTTTTAGTCTGAAATGAGGAGAGGGAAGTCTATTTTAAAGACCCACCATTTAATTGTTAAAGCTGGCTTCTCTGTATGCTGCAAGTGCCTCAGGTGGGTTAAAGTGGTTGCTGCTGTGCCCTGCAGTCCTGCTGTGCCCTCCCAAAATTGTGTCTCTGGGACAGACAGGTACAGGTACTTCTTGTTCTCCAAGCTGCTGGAATATTAATTTGATTGCAGATAATGTTCAGTTTTCATGTGTCCCTTTGTCATTTCTTTATTTGCTACCAGTAAACCTGAGGTTTAGTGGCTGAGGTGTGGGTCAGGAGTGTCATCACTTTGTCTCAGCTGATGTGCTGAGCATGAATGCTGTGTGTCAGGTGCAGGGCAGGGAGCCCAGTTTGTGGGGCTGATGTCACCAGGATGGGCATTCTGCCCCAAATTCATGGGGACCTCTCAGCCATGGGCCCCTGGGGGTCTCCTCATGTTCCCATGCCAGTGGCAAGCTGGGAAAGAATACAACCTTTAAAAATCTCTCTGAAAAACTTTTCAGAAGTGGTGGCAAATATGAAGGAAGTGTCAGTGCAAGGTTTATTTGAAGCTTTCTCTGGAAAACATGTAGATAATTCCTATACGGCTGTGAGCGATTCCACCAGCCCAACACCATGCAGATAAGTGCTCTGTCCCAAATGTATGCATTTCAAACGGGAATGTCACACCTCGGATCCAAGTCCCCAAACTATATCAGGTTTCCTGTGACACTGAAGTGTTGCTGTGCAAACAGAGTCGTGTGTCACCATCATGTGTTAATGACACCCCTCAGTGTGTGCGGTGACTTGAGACACAACAGCTCAGTGTGTGGGATAGCAGAGCTCTGCAGGAAGGAATGATCCCCTGTACTTAACGGGGGGATGAGGGAAAATCTCCCCTCTGCAGGGGAACCAGGAGGTGCTGCTGAGAATTAACAACTAGGCTTGGGATGTTTCCTAACATCAGAGCCTGTAACGTTGAAATAAATCTTGCTTTTCTTTCTGTTTAACGTTGAGCTGAGCCAACAACATCTGTGTCAAATTTCTATCAATATGGTTAAAACCTGTCAGTTTTGAGCCCTCCTGCATCACAGATCTGTAACAGGAACTGGTGTTTGAGCTGAACTGAGCCAGGCAAGCAGCATGATCTGTCATTATACTGAAATGGATAAAGGAGACACTTTATTCTCCTTATGCTTTGGGGCACTGCTGAATCCCACATCTGATAAACCCTTTGGTCGTTGTTGTGGGGTTACCTGATGTCCTGCTCTTTGGGAGAGAGTACCCAGTCATTTGTGTATCGACAGTTGTGCTCTGATATTATCTTATGCTGCATACCTCTGGGGGAAATAAAATGCATGAGCTCTGATCAAGCAAGTTCAAGAATGTCCCTTGAACTTGGGGAAACTCTGAAAAGCCCTGCAAATGCAGCTTTGTCAGAAAACCTGTTGAAATATCATGGTCTGGTTTTCTCTGGCATTCTTAAGCACAGCAGAGAAATTTTCAAGTGCCTTGCTTGCATACAGAGATATGATAGAAAATCACATTAAAATGTTTGGGGTGCAGGGAGCTCTCCCAAATTTCCTGTGTAGTGAAGGTGAACTTCCTTCAGTTTTATTATTTAAGTACAAGATGGTTTCTTTACAGAAAGAGAAGCATAAATACTGCAGAACTGAGTGTTTTGCAGATAGTTTGATTAGATTGATGGACACCTATTCCTTTCACCTTAAGCCGATACTCTACCCCAAAAGCCCATGGCGTGGTTGTATAATTAAAGTGCAATTAAAAACTTCCAGGAGAAGAAATTTCATAGAGCTTCACCTGAGAAACCCAGGGAGCCAGGATAGGTTGTTTGGAGATATTAGATATTTCTCCTAATCTCTTGATGATTTTTTTATTACGTGCATTAATGGTTCAACCCTAGGCTTACTAAACTTTTTTTATATTGCCTCTAGTAGCAGAATTGAAAGGTATTTTGAAGAGGAAGAGTGGAAGAGAAAGGGGGCACAGTTTTTGTGAAATGAAATGTGGCCATTCTTAGTTCTCATAGTTTCCCGGGTATTTGCACTTTGTTTGATTTGGATGGATTCCCATTGCTGCTTGAAGATGTCAGTAAAGAGCTGTAGTGTTTTACTGATGCTTTCTTTTTAGTGTTGTGGGGTTTGTCCCTTGTGGAAGCTTTATACATTAATACCTTTTTTAAATGAGTATAATCCATCTATGACTGCAGCTGAGGACTTCATGGCAGCTGTATGGATTCTGCCTAGATCCCTGTGGATTTCAGATGATTCCAGGCTTATAGGTTTGTTCCTATTTACTGCAGAGACTTGCACCAAAAACATTTAATTCCTGAGCAGAGCCTCAGGGGTCTGTTCACATCTAATACAAATTGATCCAGATGGAAAGGAACTGCAGATCTGATGTGAGTGCAACACGGGGGAAAATGAAAATGCTCTCAGAAGTTTCCCCTGAATGCAAGTCTGGGATTGAGACCAGAGCCAAGTGACACACGCTGCTTGGGGCTTGCCTGTGCACAAATCCTACCTGTGCCCTCCTGCCAGGGCTGAGTCTTAGGTCTGTAACTGTGTGTGAGACCCCAGAGCAGGGGAGGGTGTCCCAGGGAGCTTTCCCTGGGCGGAGGAAGACCCTTAGGTGCTGTGTGCTGGTCATGTTTTGGGTGTGGTGGTCATGTTTTGGGTGTTAGCTCCCCTCTCCTGATGCCTGGGGGAGAGCAAATGACTTCAGTCCATGAGCAGGGGGTAATTATGGAAAGTGTTGTACTCCAGTGAGCCTCTATCTGGTAAGAATGTTAATCACGTTGCTGTATTTGGTATAAATATTTACATCTGAACTGTTTTAATTGGAAACTACTGTTGATTTTAAAAACATTCTACACAAGTGATGTAGCATCTTTGCATGCTTAATAGGAGGAACTGGTTTTGTGTGTGATTTAGGGTACTAAATAACATATTAAATTATGCAGAGCAAAATGTAAATGCATGTTTCTTATTTATGTTTTTCAGGTAAGAAATTGCATTCCGTTAAGCAAGGCTGCCTGAGGGGGTTGACAGATGCTGGCTCTGTGCATTCATTTGTAAGCTACCAAATCATGCAAAGTATTCTAGCATTAATCCTGTTTGATATTTTGGCAGCTTTCTGAATTAAATTATTGCTTTTAAAATATCCAAACAAAATATTTCCTCAAAATTCTGTTGTTCTTTTCCTTCCCTTTGCGAAACTGTTTTTTAAATGCTATCCAAGTGAGAATAATTTCTGGTCCTTCCATAGACCTGTGTGTTTTTTCTGGGAATAATATGCAAATTTTGCTTGATTACTCTAGATCTTTCTGAAATCTCTCAGATAATCAGTTGCATGGATATTTCCTTAAATAAATGTCACAAGAGGCAGTCTGCATCTCTAGTTGTGTAATATATTTAGGTATTCCCACAGTATTTTATCTCCACATTGATATTTTCTCCCCCAGGATCAAAGCTTAATTTTACCTCCCCATTTTTTTTTTCTTCTTTTTGGGTCCCTCTCTGCAGTAAGCAATATAAAAGGCATGAAAGTGTTGCTTCTAGTCTCTTACAGCTAGGAAGTCTACCAACTACAATCAATAACTCTGAATTTCTAGGGTAAATTAAATGAAAGCAATATACATGATTCTCACTCATTACACATGAGAGGAACAGAAAGCTAGAAACGTGATCTGGTTCTTGTAGATACTTGATGAAAAATAATACAGCTTTGCAGGAAGATAGCCACCAGGAGTCTAAAATTGATTTTCTTCATTATAGCTGCTTGAGATTTGCATTTTTCATATCAAGAAACTTTTACAGTGGGGAAGCATTTTTCCTTCTGAAGTAGTTTCTTTGGTAAGACAGGGAGATAAAAGATCTTATGTAGACAAAAACCCCTCAAGTGTTACTATAAGAAGGCAAAGCTGCTGTCCATCTTTGCCATGGATAGTGAGGCACAGGTGCAAGAGAGCTAATTCAAGTCATTAATCCTAATATGACTCCATTTCCTGGCCTTTCACACCAAAAGGGTTCTTTGAAGGAGGTCACCATTTTATCTCTGGAAGTAGATGGAGAAACTTACCTTAAAATTGCAGTGGTGGCCCCTGGTACATGGACTCCAGTAAGGAGCTCTTTAAATACTGCTTTTTAATGGTGACTATTTTCATCAGACCTTGTTTAGAGCATGGCTTATCTCATGGGGCTCAAAGGGGATTTCAGCTGGTGTGGTACAAGCTCCCATGGCTTGGCAGGATCGGGGAGCTTGAAGAACCTTGGGCAGCCCTTGGGGCTCCATCCTGCTGCTCCACTGCATTCCCTGTCCTGAAACAGCTCTTCCAGGCTGTCAGTGGGGGTGTTTCTAGTGGCTGTGGTAAAGGGAGCAGCTATGTTGGCCTTTAGACCGAAGGAACTGTGGGTTGGACACGAGTGAAACCCTCAGCTGCCCATCTACTGGGTTGCAATCTGTTCCTCTGCAAACAGGGATTTTTGTTGGGTGATAGATAACAGCATGTTGAGAATGGCTACCAGTCTTTTGGATTATATGGGCAAGCCTTATTATTCTTAGCTTGAACATAAGGCTGGGAAATATTTGGCAGGAAGGTGTCTTTGCATTTTAATTAATCAGTGTTTTGTTGGGTTTTCTTTTTTCCTGGAAACAAATTGAAGCCTGTGCACTCCGTTGGCTTTGACAGCGAAGAGCAATTCCTCAGCAGAGCCCACAATTTAGTTTTTAGTTTCAAAATAGAGCCCTGGACCTGGGCAAAGAAGGTTGTATGGGGGTTATGCTGGTTTAGAATTTGCCCTGCATCTTCATTTTGATTCGCTGCATGATGCTTTCAGCCAACAGAGATGTCCCTATAGCATCATAAAAGGGATGGATGTGAATGTTTTTCTTGCAGAAGTTAAACCCAGATTTATATATCTGGAAAATTGGCTCTGCTATCCAACTGATGCAGTGTGTGAATTTTCAAACTGCAGGCTCTGCTGTAGAGATTCCTCTTGCCCCTTTCAAACTGTTTCCCCAGAAGGAGAAGTGCCAGCAGAATTTGAATATGCATAAACTGTGGAGGAAATGATGATAATTAACAGCAGGGTGGCCAATTTTGAAATACTATATTTATCGTTCTTTATAGGTCTTTTTTTATCATTCTTACTTTTCATCAGGCTGGAAAAGATTTTTCTTAGACCATAGCTGAGGGAAAAAATAATCTATGAGATTTTCTTGCAGAAAAGAGAGAAGGTGATCTAGGGATCACCTAGTCCTGATATTTGCAAAGTCAGTTCCAAGGCTGTTATTTATTTTACTCAGGTTGAATCTATAGAGTATAGCTCATCCAGAAATATTCCAGACTTCTGTAGGACAAAATCAGTACAATAGAAATAGGTTGCTCTTCTTTCACTGTCCATGCTGCTGCCTTTACATTTATCACAGAATTTCATTCATGTGCTAAGTTTCATATGGAATATTAACATCATTAATTAATTTTTTCCATCATGCCGAATTTAAATCAGCTGGGAATTTCAGTCTTTCAATTCAAAACATAACTTAAATCCATAAGGAATTGCAGTTGTTGTTAGTGACTCTCACATAATTAATTTCTTCATGAAACAGAGTGAATGCTTAAGTGTCTCAGGTACTAAATGGTCTGTATTCTCACAATGCAATTTCAATTTTAATTTAATTAAACTGTGGGATATCTCGTTGAGAAACATTATATGTGAAAAAGAACTTACTTAATGTGAAAGGCAAAGTGCTATTACTTTTGCAGTGATAAAACCTAAATCAGATGGAAGTGGAAATCTAAATCAAGTGGAAGACTAGTGCAGAGCTAGTAATCTCTGTTTAAAATGAGACACTTTGCAGTCAATAATTTAATCTCATTTGTTTTCAGACCAATCTTATTTTAAAAGCATCTTTTCTTTCATTGCTTTGTGTTCCTTTGCAGATCAAGTCATGGCATCTGAGGTGGCTTGCACAAGGCACCTGATTCTGTTCATTTATTGCACTTTTGTTCAACTGTAAATCTACTCAATAAACACTCAGCTGGCCATGATTCTCTTAAACTCAATAGATGGCACTGGTCTACACAGTTCTTGCCTGTTCTCTTTGCCAAAGTGATTACTGTTCTGCAAAGGCTTGTGAGAAAAGATGTGAGCTTTTGTAGGAGCAGTGGTCTGTATGTTGTGGGTTACTGTGTTTTTTTGGGGTTGGTTGTTTGTTTTAACAATTGCACTGTAATCTACTGTTTTCAGAACATACTGTCTTTATAAACTTATGTCCTGTGTACTGCTTGTACTTGTGGCAAATACCATCAAATCATTTGGATTGGAAAGATTCCTGGGAGATTGTGTAGTTCAGCCTCCTGCTCAAAGCTGGGACAGCACTGACTTTATTCCAGCTTGCTCAGGGCTTTGTCTACACCTTCAGGGACAGAGATTCTTCTGGGCTCCTGTACCAATCCTTAATTATACCCAGGGGAGGGTGTCCAGTATACCCAGTCCAGCCAGTCTCATTCTCCTTCCTCACTGAAGAGCATGGCTGTGTTCTCTGTAAGCCCTGCCTCGGTACCTGATGGCCTCTGTAGGACCCCAAAGCCTTCTCCTTTCCACGTCAGACTAACTGAGCCTCTTCTCACAGCTTGCATGCTCCAGTGCTGACCTGACCATCCTGGTGGCCTCAGGTGGACTTGCCCAAGCTGATCAACATCTTTCTCATATTAGAGGGGCCTCAAGATTGGAGGCACTATTCCAGCTGTGGTTGAAAGGGAGCCGAAAAAAGAGAATAATGGCTTTCCTTGATTGAGTGGCTTATGGACTTGTTATTGCAGCCTTTGGATCCTGGCACCCTTCACTCCTGTTAGGGTTCACGTGCTGCCGAATGTCCACCTGGATCCCAGGTCCCCAGGCAGTGTTGGTACAGGTGTGGTCCTGGACAAAAGTTTGCAGAACACTGTTTTTTTACTAAGCAAGGTAAACACCGCACTGATATCTTAAAGTTTGAACTCACATCTGCCCTCTTGCCAAAAGAGTGAGCCACCTGCTATTAATTAAAACCAGCCTACTACACCTGATGGCTAAAACCAAATTTAGGCCTATGCATCTTCTGTTTTCAGCATTCATGTGACTCTCCTGGCATCCTGTTTCTTTTCAAGACCAAATTCAATGCTTTCTCTTGACTCCCACAGGCTTTGAGCTGTGCCTAAAACATTTCCTTTCAGTCAAAAGCTGTCCAACTACTGCTTTCTAGACTGCCCACACATGCAATGAAAGAGCCATGTGGAGGCATTAGAGAGTGAATTAGAATGAATTAGAGGAGCCAGGTTTTATAAAGGCTAGAGGAAATGCAATGTAAATGGTAGTGACAGAGAGGAACTGCCAGTTCCTTCAAGCTGAAATCTTGTTTACGTCTTTGTGTGCGTGCTTTTTCCTTTTTCACAGAACGCACTGCCTCTGTGCCCTTCCTCATAGCTCACTGCTGTCTTTGTCTAGCAAGTCACTTGTCTTCACTTGTAGACTATATTTATCTTCATCCAAGTCACCTTTCTCAGTTAATACCAGATTTTCCACTGCTGACGTTAGTGGGACCCTTTCCTCTGCCCTCTCCCGTTCCTAATTTGCAGCCTTCCTTGCCAACACAGACCTTAGACCCCAGGCACCATTTTCCTTTCCCATCAGGTACAGTTTAAAAAAAGAAGCTGTCATTTAAACTTTTGGCTTTTAAAATAATTTTCTGCTGGAACTCTGAGGTCCAACTGTTTTCTAGCACTTGACCTTTTCTTAATATAATTAGAAGTTTAGACACAGGTTTACTTCACAAACCCAAACCCAGATCCTCATAAAAAGGAAGCCCAGGGCTGGTAGGCATACTGCTGGTTGTGATAGCCATGCTTTTAATTCATTAATCTTCTGACAGTGCTGCAATAAGAACTGAACCTTTTAAATGGTGCCTTACTATTTTCCAAGTAGTCTGAAGTACTTTCTGAAAAAGCTGAGAGTGGGTAGGGATTGGCGTTGTGGATGCAGGCAAAACTAACAGCTGCTCAAATGCCACAACAAATGGCAGAACTTGGGGTGGTTTTGGATGAAGGGTCCTTGGGCCAGTATCCTCTCCTTGGCATAGCCATTCTGTTTAGTTTCACTGGGCAACAGTGCAGAGCTGCTGCCACTTGTTTTCCCCTGTGCCTAGGGAATATTTAACTGCAGGATATATGGGTTGAGCTGCTCCTGCACATTTTTTTTGTGTTCTGGGAATTGTTTTGATTCCCAGGAGGCTGAGTGTGCCGGTGCATCCTCTGCTGTGGCCTGCCTGAGTGCTTTCAACACTCCTGAGGGTCACCTTTGCTCCATTCATCCTCACACTCCTGGGCTCTGAAGGCTCTGATGGGTTGGACTTGTTCAGGGGCAATTTGCACCATGTTCTGTACAGCATTTGCAAAACATGCCCCGGGTATTTGAAGTCTCTCATTAGCTGAAGTGATGATGGCTGCCTGGCATGCAGAGAATGTGGATATGGAAGGAGGATGTCCTGGGGAGGTGCAGCAGAGGGGTTTGTACTGCTGAGGAAACCTCCCCTCCCATTGAACCCCAACTGGTTTGCTGAGCCACAGCAAGAGAGGGAGGTCTGTGGGTGCACAGCTCAGTGCCTTAAGACATGTTTAGGGTTTTTTCTTTGAGCACGGGGAGGCATCTGACCCTGCCCAAGCCTTTTGCTGTGTTTGAGCAGCTGCTGGAGATGTTTGGGGGCTGTAAGTGTCCCTCCAAAGGTGCTCTGGTGGTAGGGTGGCTCTTGGAACTGTAACCCTGTCTCTGCTGTCAAGTCAGTGTATAGCCTTGGGGCAGACTATTTAATCTCAGCTTGATCTCCTCTGAAGATGTGACCTTATTTCCCTACTGTGTAATTTTTACAGCCACATGAGGATTGAGGATTAATTAGTTAATGTCTGTGAAGTGTTTTGAGTGTGTTATTTAAGGGTGAAGTATTATCATAAGTCTCTAGGGATGTGTCATCGTGTTTAACATGTGTACTGGCGTCTGTCCTTCCTAGAAATTTGTGACAGATAAATCCTGTTCCAGATCCTTTGATTTCCATGTCTTCGTTATTCATTTTGCCCTATTTTGGAATGCAGTTTTCATTTGATTTGAATTAGAAATATAGCTTCTATGTGACAGTAGCATGTAAAGTTAATTTCAGCTTTTGGACATGTTAGTAGTTTTAGCAGTATTTCTGGGAAATGCTACCAGAACCACTCTAGTCTATAGAATTGAGGGGGTACTCTGATTCCTGCGAGTAATTGTTGGGGTTTAGGATTCTTTTTGTTTCTTTCTCTCAGGGAATTTCGTCCCCTATGTGTTGCTAGGAGAAAATAACAACCAGGTGTTTAAGAGAGATATAAGAAGTTGCCAGGCTCAGGGCAGGGGGGCACTTGGCTGCGCTCCTCTTGTCTGAGGGATTCTCTGGGAAGAGCAGAGGTACCTCAAGAACTGGGCTGGGAAAAAAGGGGCTGGGGCAGCTGCTAGCTCCTTCTTGCTCCCTCGCATTTGGAGGGGAAGGAGACTGCAGTCGCTGCGGGAAAAATTCGCCACCACTGCAGGGTTCTGTCTTCTGCTGCCTTCTGCCATGAGCGGAGCTCTGCTTGTGAGAGCAGCCATTGCACTTGGACCTTGTTAACACTCACCAGAGAGAGCACCCTTCACCATCTGCTGGGGTGCCTTGGGGAAACCCTGGGATCCCGGGCCCTTTCTCCCCCCAAGGGAGCCTCTCCTGGCCATATTCAGGAGCCCGTTCTCCCTCCATTTCTGCCTGCCCGCCATTACTGTGAGGACGCCACAGCGCCCCCTGCAGGCGCGGCGGACTCTGCGCAGCCCCTGCCCGGCCGGGAGCCACCAGCGCCCCCTGCTGGCTGTGAGCGGAACTGCACCGACGGGGAGAGCGCCGCGGGCCGGAGAGGATGGGCTGGGTTTGTGGTTCTGGCTGGTGGAGCTGCTGTGCTGGTGTTATACAGATATATATACTAGTAAAGAGCTGTTATTCCTTTTCCTATACCTTTGCCTGAAAGCTCCTAATTTCAAAGTTATAATAATTTGGAGGGAAAGGGGTCGTATTTTCCATTCCAATGGAGGCTCCTGCCTTCCTTAGCAGAGACCTGTCTTTCAAACCAAGACAGTAATTTTAACTGCATGTACTTTTCTAGAATTATTATCTCTTACAATTATTTTCATCCTAATACATTTGCACAGTACTGGAAGAGGGAAGCTTTAATGACTCTCAGCAGTGAAGAGGATGCTCAAAAGGGCACTTACCTTTGTTCCCCCTGTCAGCTGAGGAAATACTCCAAAAAACACACATACGTGCAATGTTTCCTTGGAGAGCTAGCCATTACAGTGTGAGAGGGAAAAGCTGGCATTCTTGTCTCTGCCTCTAAGATAAACTGCCTTACAGATTTCGACTTCAAGTTTTCCATTTTCTACTGTGCAGAGTTTGTCCTGCAACTTTTACTGTGCTTCTTATCCCTTAATTCCTTGCTCCTTCCCATCTCTAATGCTGTCATCAACTGATGTTTAGTGGAAAGCTTGCGGATATGCAAACTAATCATCTTTCCTTCTGCCTGAAGTTTTCTCCCTAGGGATCTTTAGAAGGCAATTTATTTTCTCTATATCAAGGTGGAGGAAATCACAGACCCTTTGCTTTGCTGATTCCATGCAGCTCTTTGGTATTTTTGAGCTCTCCCCCTTCTTGTTAATAATCTATCCTACCCTCTCGTTATGTGTTTTCTGCCTGTCCACTCCAATGAGTTGTTATGTGTCTTGCTTTCAGAGGAAACCCTGTAGTTGTTGTCAAGTATGGGGTCTTTTAGACAGTTCTGGAATCCTGAGGCGGTGTCTGGGCAAATTTCTCTGTAGTCAAAGGCAGCCCTTGTTGGGGGGCAGGGCAGAAGGACACCAGGGATCAAAGCCAGACAGGCATCTTCCCGGAGGATGGGTACAGGGAGGATGGGATTAGCCTGGCTGTGCAACCAGCAGCACCTGAGTTGTTGTTGGGAGGGCACAGAACTGTGCTTGGATGCCGTGGTGTTTCCCCATCTGCTGTCTGCAGGCTGTTGTGGAAGGCCCCCAAGGGAAGAATTGCAAGTTCTACATTTGCTCTTGCTCTTTTGACCTTGGCACCAACACAGGGACTGTATTTGGCATGAAAACTGCTTTTCTCCACTGCAGTTTGTCACATAAATGGTGCCTTAGGTCTAGAATGGATTAAATAGGGCTCCAATCCAGCCTCTTTGTATTGTGTTTCTAGATAGCTATTTGTTCATCCATATGGGAATTGCTTTCCATTTTTAGCATCTATATAAAAATCCACACTATATATAAATATGTAGTCTTATAAAGACCTGAAAATCCTTCCTGCAATGCTGACACTTTTAGAGAAGTGGGGGGTTACAACAACCAAAACAAAATCCAACATTTGGCATCCGGAAGATCTGCCTTCTGACACAAAGTGCAGTCACTCTCACACGGGCCAATTTGCTACTCTGCCAATACACTTTTGAATACTTGGGGAGGTCAGTGACCTGGAAATCTAAGTAACTTATGACTAGAAGTAATGGGAAGGCACTGTTACAGAATGGTCAATAGAGAACCATTTCTCTGTCTTGCTCTCTCTGAGCTTAATGCTCACAAAATCATTCAGCTTAATTTCATTCAGTAGTGTTGAGAGCCAACCTTGTGTTGGGGGATGGCTTTCCAGGGCTGTTTCTGGGAGATCTGTGCCAGTCCTTTTTTCATGACTCTCCTTTAGTAAGATAGCTCACAAGCTGGCCAGAGGAGCCAAAGTGTGCTGGGCTCTGAACTGCAAACACTGGCTTGCACTTGATCAGCCTTCTGGAAATCTGCTCTGATTTGTAAAAAGAGTGAACTATAACTTTGTATAACTCTTCATCTTGCTTTTTTTTTTTTTTTTTTTTTTTTTTTTTTTTTTTTTTTTTTGAGTAGTTGTGTAAAATACAAATATCCTGAGATAAGAATAAGTGGTTTGGTCTAATCAGTTTCCATAAATATTTCATTGGTATGATTACCTGCTACTTTAAATTATTTTCTTGCATGGCTTGTGCCTGATTTAAATACAAAATCTAACTCATTTCTGGAGTGTCAGTTTGAAATAAATGTGTGGATGTATTTGTAAAACCTATTAGAGGAAAGAGGGGAAAAAAAAGTAATGCAGGGAAAAAAACATCCAATTGCTTTCAGCAAGGAATGTGAGATGAAATCAAAAAAATACCCTTCCAAATTTGTGAAAATCACTTGATTAAAAAAGTGTTTTGAAATGTAGGTTGTAGGAACATAGAGAAAGGAACAAATCAGGTCTGAATACATTTCCCTTTTTTCCCCCTTTCTCATTTTAAACAGTTGTGCTAGGGAGCTCATACGTAATACTGCAGCAGGTCTGAAAAATCTCCCTTAAACTCCTGTAAAAATTACTCTGATCCTTTAGGATTTAAGGACTTTTCTCTTTTTTTTCCATTTTGTCTCTGCATTTCCCCTCACCAACTAATTTCCTTTATGGCATGCTCTATTATTTACTGCAGAAGCAGTCAAGGTTTTTTTAAATTATTTTAAAGACAAATTGTATCAGAGAGATTTTTTTAGAGTATTTTGCTTCTTTCTGGAAGACTGAACTGAGCTGCAGCATATACAGGAGTTCTTCTTTCTTTGTCCAATTTTTTGAGGTCTTTTCCCCTTTAATTAGGCTATGTTTATTGTTCTTAAATCCACACCAAAAAAACCCCAGCTGATGTCAGCAGGCTCAGATCACCATGGAGATCTTCCTAAAGTAAAACCTGCTATTAGTTACTATTGGCCAGTAACAAAAAGCATTATGGATCAACAAAAGCAATCTCTCCAAAATCCCAAATCTTCTTGGGCATTTCATTCCTCACAGAAAGAAGCTGCAAGTGCATGGTCTGATCCCTGAAAAACCCCAGCCCTTCACCTCCTCTGGAATTGCAAGGGTGTGTTTTCCCAGGATGCTCATGCCTACACTCTGGGAATAAACCACTGCAGAGGATGGAGCAATGTTTCATGCATGAGCACATTGCTGAATAAACTTGCAGGAAAACAAGAGATTCCTATGTTGGCATAGGACAGGGAGTCTGAGTTTGTGAACCTTGGGTTTCACCAGGGTGAAATGGGCATTATGAGCAAATCCTGCCCTGTGAGGAGAGACTGATTGGTGCCAAAAATGCACATATTTGGGTCTGGGTGCAGGCACTGCAGCGAGAGGATCTTTGCTCACACTGAGCAGGGTTGCTTTGTACTTGGAGGCTCCCTAACGCCAGTACCCAGTGGGTGGCAGTGCACAAGCTTTGCATGACTCGGTAGGCTTTTATTATTTTTTTAATTCTCCCAGCTAGTTTCCATGGTGATGACTGCAGCTTTGATGCCTGTGCAAAAGTGGAGAGGGAAAGAGAAATAAGAGGGCGATATTGCATTAAACTAGGACTCGAGTAACCCGTGGAAGTCACAGTGTCACAGCCAAGTGCAAGTCCTGCCAGTAAGGCAGTAGAGATGGTGGATTCCTGAAGAGCAGCTTCCAACAAGCTGTTCTGATGGGGTGGGCTAAAGGTGACAATAAACCCGAAAGATTGAGAGAGGGCAAATCAAGGCACATGTGATGTATTTACATTAAGTGAACTAGACTCAGTTCTGGAGTTTTTAGGGGACTTCTTTCATTATATGGGTAAAGCTGTGATAACAATTATAATACACAGTAAAATGGAACGTGGATTCCCCTGACAGAAGTTTAAAGTGATACATATAATTAACATTGTGGATTTAAATGCTAGGCCAGAGAAGCTTTTTTTTTTTTTTTTTTTTTTTTTTTTTTTTTTTTTTTTTTTTTTTTTTTAATGAACTCATTCAAGTTTTTGCACTGATTCGATTTTATTTTCTGGTACAAGAAATAGTTGTCGGGCTTGAAATTTAGATTTGTTGAAACTATATCTAAAAATCTTTTTTGACCCCATTGAGCCTCCTCTGCAGCAGTGTAACCTCCAAATTACACAGCAGAGGACTTGGAATTCAGGCACTGCAGTAATTGTCAATACTGTTGACTTTGCACCATAATCTTTTGTGACTGCTATGAGACGTGGCTGAATTTAATGCCCACAATCTACAGCTTATCAGCATAGATTGATCCAGGCCTGTTTTGTGTAAAAGCTGCTGATCAAGGACTGCTACAGGTTTGTTTCTCAGACCTGCTTCTTCCTTGCTGCTTCAATTCAATCAGCTTGTCTCCCTTATCTTGAGCAGTGTCTGTCAGATGGAGGGGGATCTGCCAGCCCTTGTGAGGGGGCAAAGCCCAAACGTGCTCTTCACCATCTGCAGCTCTGAAATTTAGCTGCGTATCAAAGTTATTGTTGGTTTGTTTGAGCTCTTTTGGGTTTTGCTTTGAAGAAGAAAAGGAAGGGATGTTCAGAGGGATGTGTAACTGGTGCAGCTTGTGGGAGAGGGATGTAGATTGTGGTGGTCTTTCCCCAAGCTTCCCTGGGCCTCCAGTAAAGCTGCATCCCCAGTTCATCATTGATGATGTGGCTTTTCCCAGTTGTCCTCTCTTCTTCCTACATCTCTCCTCGCTGCTTGATCAGCAACCAGACACCAACATGAGTCTCCCTGTTGGAGAGACTGCCTCACTGAGGATCTCACCAGTGATTTTTCCCTCATATTGCTAAGCTCACTTCCAGACCCCTGCCCTCTACAGCAGATCTTGTGTTTTTTCTCCAAAATGTGCTTCGTGTGCAGCCACAGGTGGTACAGTGGGAAGGCTTGAGCCTGCATCGCCTCTGGAGGAGCTGAATTTAAAGCTTCATGTCTGATGTTGATTCTTTGTTTCTGAGGTAAAGATACATGTAGTAGGATCTGGAGAACTGTTGTTGGAAAGACGGATTGCTGCCTCTTTGACTGCTAGAAGGGAAACAGGGATGACAAGCCTTGTTCACCGAAACTGCAGTGTGTGTTAATGCTCCTCAGTACTCAGTTTTCTGAAGGATCAAACAGGAGGAAAATCAGCCTTTGTGAGCTCTGGGTACCTGAGTGTGCACAGGAGGTATGCTGGAGTCTCGGGGTTGAGCAAGAGATGAGAATAAAGCAGCCAAAGAGATTGCTGGGCCTTCCTTTTCTTTTCTGTAGTTGCTTTGCTGTGGATGTACCTCCTTCTTTTCATTCTCAGTGTGAACATTTTTTTCATGAAAGATGATCAGCTGCATTAGTCAGATGATTCCTGGTCCTCAAAGCAGCTCTTCTGTATGGGGGGATATTCTTGGCATTGCCTACTATGAGTCTTCAACAAGTGATCTTTATATCAAAGGATGACCAGAGAAGATTAAATAGAATTTCCTACTGTGTTTAATACAGAATATCTAAGGCTAATTTTTCCTCTGTAAAGTTAAGTTACGTTTCAGGGAGGCGACTTGATTAAATTGGCTTAATGGGCATGAAACCTTCGCTGTCATTGTGGAAAATCAGCTTACTCAGAGGAGTTGTTTTCTAGATTTACACAGGTTCTTTCAAGCTGTTTAAGCAATGCTAAATATATTGCAGCCAAGAAAAGCTGACAGAGATCGTAGCTGCCAAATTTCTAATAGCAACTTTGTAACTTCATTGCTTTTTCAGCAACAACACAGAAAGAGAAAAAATACTGTTAACTTGGCAAAATCCGTTTTCTGTTTCTTGGGGTGTGGTAACAAACCTCACTAAAATAACTCAATATAAGTCAGCAAAAATATAACCTGCTTTCAACAAAAATTGGAGCTATGTAACTCTACCAGTATCTAAAATCAGTGTATAACTTCCCTTGTTGGAATTCATCACCCTTCTGCAAACGAATTAGGCAGTCTGAGACTCAAGACGTGAGGATTAGAGGGCTTAATTAAGACATCATCACTGTTGTCCCTGCAGAATCAAAATCCTGACACTCTGGTTACTGAACTGTATTTGAGCCCTAATTTTAAATGACTGCCTTTTGCTTCAAAGGGATCATCACTTAGAAACTTTATTGTGGCTTTCTTTTCAGAATTGTTGCCTTATGTGTGTTTGCTGATCAAAAATCATTCTCACTATTTTATTAGTGATATGATGCCATTTTCAGATGTTACAATGTGCATCTAGGGTTTTGCCAAGTTCATGATGGCCTTGACTCTCAAAATGTCGTATTTATAATTAGACAAAGTCTTTCAGAGTTACACCATTCATCCTCCCCAGAGGTCCATGTTTCCCAGAAGACTAGTATCAGTTTGGCTCTAGCCTGTCAAATAAGCCCAAGAAATGCATGCAAATCTCAAATCCTGATCTTCAGCAAAAAGTCTTCTTTTTAAATCTTGGCAATAAACATTGAAATCAATGAAAATTTAAGATTAAAAATACCAAAGGAGTCCGACAAGTTCAGGCATTTGGTAGTGAAGGAAAGAGAGTTTATATGTCTAGAGTTATGATCACATATCCAAACTGGGGACTAGAAGCCAGAAGATCTGGTTATATTTTGGTAGTTTGGCCTTTCCTTGTTATGTATTTATGTAGTAGAAGATACCCCAGCAATTGGTGTTTGGTGCAGATTTTGGCAATCTGAGGTAGAGTTCACCTGCCTGTAGACCAGGGCTTTGAACATGCTGTGCAAGAGGACTGGGGAAAAGATTTCTGTAAGACTTTTTGGTAAGTGAAATGCATAAAAAAGTGAGTGTGTTAAGTGATAGAAAATACTTGATTTTCAAAAGGCTGTGATGAATTACGAACAAGTTTAAGTTTGCATATTTTAAGGTTCAAGGAGAACTTGTCTTAGTTCTTGATTTTCCTTCTGAATTGAGACAATGAGTGTTCCTGTAGCAGGTGGTGAAAGCCTGTTTTTCTAGGAGCTTTAAAATCAATTTTGTTGTTTAACCAACTCCACTTCTCCAAAATTGTAGGAACCCTGACACTGCCTTTGACCTTTCCATGTTTTTCATCTGGCACATTAAACAGTTTGTGGCCAGCTCTGTGCTACTAAATGCATGACATTTGTTAGAGGCTTTGCTGTGGTGAGTAATAGTGGAGGGAGAATATATTTTGTGGACCTTTGCAGATTAAATGCATTAATTCATGGGTGCCTGCAATTTCAGGAGACTGGATTTGACATTGATGGTGGCCTTCAGCCTGATGTTCCTCAAGTGGTTGGGTGGAGATGTGACTCTCTTGACTTTTTTGGGCTGAGATCATGAGTGTTACTTTCATAGAGTTCTGTAATTACCTGGCTATGTTCTGTGTCTGCAGTCTGAAATCATATACTAAAAAATTAAATTTCAAACACATTTGGAGCAGCTTTTCTCTTAGTGATTTGTGATTCAGGCTCTTTTGTGAGCTGTGCCAGTGTAGTGGTTGTCATAGAATGGCTTTCAGGAAAATCTGTATGCTGTATCCTAGGAGTGAATGGCTGAAACTTGAAAGTGATGAATTCCTTACAGAACTGCTCTGTTTGCCTCTCACTGCAACATGAGTAAATTAGCTGTAGTGCCACTCAAGTCAGGGGTTCAGGAGGAATGTAAATGGTAGGAGTATGTGATCCAGTATTTCAGGATGTGCCAATTTAAGGGGTTCAGATAATTTGCATAGTCTCAGGGTTCAGGTCTTTGAATGTCGCTTCAAGGTTCTTCCATCTTTTGGGTATAGCACATCCCAGTCGCTTCCAATTCAAGCAGAACTCCTAGGCACAGACTGCTAAGCCAAAATGACCTATCTATGACTTTTAGAAAATCCAAAAGGGCAAATCTTCTGTGTTATCTCTAAATGTCAACATTGAATCTACTTGATTTTCTGCAATAAAAGCAGGCGGAGATGTAAACGAAATGCGCATCAGGCTGTGTTTCCCAGTTTGCTGACCAGATTAAAGTCTTCAAGAAATTTCAAATAGCTCTTGGTTAGTAAGGATTTCCTCCACTTTCAGTCTGAGTTTCCCTCTGGGGAGGCATATGACCACTTTGATGGCTGCATGTTTAAATTATTTACTGAGCATTGGTCTGACTTTTTTTTTTTTTGGTGTGGCATCAGCCTGAAGCCACCCAAACAATGGACCAGCAGCAGTACTGGAGACCAGCTGTGTAAAGTAACTTCTGAGCTGGCTATTTTAGTCCCCCAAGCCTGCTAACCCACATGTGGAAAAGCAGAAACCCTGCCTTTGCTGATGTCCTGGCTACAAATGCAAGCACAAGATTTCCTCATGGCTTTTACAGTAACGTGCTCTAAACTGCTAAGTCAGAGCTCTTATTTTCCCCTTGAGCTGGCAGCTCAGGCCAGCTCTCTTTAATCCACACATTAAGCACACATTTTAAAGTGTGTTGTTTTTGGAAAGATGTTCAGCAACTTCCCTTTTGAATGCAGGTCCCTTTCCAGAATTGATGGCCTGTACTCGAGTGAACTGCTCTGTCCCTGGGCTTTCTGAAAGACCAAGTCTGTGAGTCCAGGAATCACCTTCCTAAATGGGGCCTCGTAAAAGGCAAGGTGAAAGGAAGGGCAGCTTGAAGGGGGAAAAAAAAAATAGATGAACCTCAAGAGTTTGGTTTGGCAAGAAACAGTGCAAGTTCATTTTGCCTTAAAAACTTTTACTGGTCTCTCCCCTGGTTTAATTATACCTTATTTTTATTACTTTAATCATGCATTAATATATAAAGTATGGGGATGTAGCACTGTGCGAGTGTGATTTAGTTCCTTGAGCCTTCATTTCTCTCATGCAGCCAGTGGTATCCTGGGAATGATGTCCCCTGGTGGTTTTCCTAACCTTGCCCTGCCAGGCTGGTGGTGGTACCCAGCACAGAGGGCTCCATACTCACCATTCAGGGTGCAGAATTTACAGAGCAAACCCACAACTTTCTCCTCCTGAATACTTAAGTTCAGTGCAATTATCCAGCCAGTGCTCTCACCTCTCACTGATGACTTGTGTCCTGTGAAGAGGATGAGCTGGGATGGCAAGGTGAGGCTCCATCTCTTCTCCCAAATAGCAGGCAATAAAACAAGAGGAAGCTGCCTCAAGTTTCACAGGGAAAGATTTAGTTTGGATTGTAGGAAAGGTTTTCTTCGCTGCAAATGATGGTCAGGCACTGGAACAGGCTGCCAGGGGAAGTAGTGTAATTGCCAGCTCTGGAAGTGTTCAAAAAAAAGTGTGGATGTGGTTTAGTGGTGAACATGGCAGTACTGGGTTAATGATGGGACTTGATCTTAGGAGGCCTTTTCCAACCTAAAGGGGTTTAGGGTTTTATGATTCTGTGATTCCAAGGCTACTGCACTTGCTGTGTGCTGGCAATCATCCTTTTTCACTTGTGACCCATGTAATTAAGGCTGCAGCAGGATCTACTGCTACATCTCATTACTGTGTTCCCTGGGAGTATTTCTCAGTGAGCAGTTTATTTCATTTTATGTATTTAAAAAAAAAATAAAAAATCCTTGGTTTCTTTAGTATTCCTGTAGTCTACCAGAGGAGTTGGCATTTTTTGAAGGACTTTTCCTTTTGGGGTCAGCAGTTGCTATAAAGAAGTTTTGTACTGTCTCATTCCAAAACATTTTGGATATTTCATATAAAGGCTTCCTATATTTGCAGTTTTAACAAAAAAATCTCTTTGTATAGGCAAGACAAATGCTAAGACATTTCACTTGCAGTCTGCTGATGGCTTTTGCAAACATTAAAAGTATTGCTGTTTCCACTTGATTGATCAAGTGAGTTGCAATGAAATTTAATTTTGCTATGTCATTTAAAATAGTTTAGTACAGTCAGAATGCCTTTTATGATGCAGCCTTGTTGTGCATATGTGCTGAGAAGCTGGTGCTTGACTGTAGACAGTACCTGGAAGGCTGCATCTACTGTATTTGTGGCATGTAGCATCTGGGTTTTTTTATTGTTAACTGGTCATTTTTCAAGGCATTAATAGCTTACCTCCATCCAGGGCAGGCACATGAAATTAGAACACCCCTTCCAACTTTTCAAGTCATAAAAGTAAAGACAATTTTAATTTGCATCCAGGTGTCTGAAGACACGCTCAGGCAGAAAAGATATGTGGGAGGAAACTTGTATAGGCCAGTGTGTTATTAATAAGCCAGAGAAATAGAGCTAGCATCACTTTGATTCTAGAAGAGAGACATTTGGTTTCAAATTAAATATTTTTCTCCAGGCCTCACTCATTTCTTGAGTGAATGCCAAGTGTCTGAATTGAAAATTCAGTGTTATCCTAGAAGTTATGTCTGACTTGGTTTTATCAATGTATAGGTCAATGAGGAAAACACCAAAATAAATGCAATGTTGCTCCTTTCAGTGTGTGTAGATAGACAAAAATCAAGGTCTTTCTAATTAAATTCATGAGAACAAATTGCTGATGGAGTCAAATTTTAACTCATCTTATTTACAAGTCTGTTACACTTTCTGGATACATTTTTACCTGTGTTAATCCCAGGAACTCATCAAAATTATTCTGGATAGCTGAAGATAGGGGTTCTAGAAGATAAATACTGGAGCACCTAATAACTAGCAGTCAGGTTATCTTTTTAAAATCTTTCAAAAATTGCTAAGTTTGTTCTACAAGCGTAGAAGAAACATGTCTTGATTTTGGAGGAGTGAGGGTGGGTGCTTCAGCAATGCTGTGCTCCTGTACCCCCCAATCAGCCAAATTTTCATTCCCACATAAAAGGGCTGGAAAGTGTCAGTGCTGTTTTCTTGTCTCTTCCCTCTACCTTATTTTCTCCACCACCAGCTGGAGGCTCTGGCCAGGCAGGTTTATAATCAACACTGCTCTCTGCATTTCCAGCTTCTTACAGTAGTGTTTTATTAGGATATATTGGGCACCAAATTTGCTTTTCTTGCTCAGTCTGGGCTTTTCAATGTAGAGCTTGGAGCAGAGGCTGCTGGAAATGGTGAAGCTCAGCCCAGTTTTTCTGGGGTGCTTGGAATGGGTTGTGCTGAAGCTCTGGGTCTTGCTTTATACTCTTGTCTGTTTTGCTGCAGATCTGCTGTCAAGAATTAAACTTCCTATAGGGAGCCACAACCCTGCCTATATTGATTTTTCTAAACAGTTGCTCCGTTTTAGTGCCCTCGAAGGGACTATACATCTTTTTAATTAAAAATAAAGTAAATATCAAATGAGTGATGAGGGGTGCAGTGGGCAGAAAACCAACTGCATATTGACTTTTTGTTCTGGAGATGAGTTCAGAGAAACAGCTTACAAGGGACTCCAGAACATGGAAGTGTTTTACCCTTACTGGTTAGCCTGTGGGAAACATTCTGGCCTAGCTGAGGAATACAACTGATGGTTTACTTTAGACTCTGGAAAATTCAAGAAGTTTAATTCACACAATAAGTTTTTCTGAAGATCTTGAGATTGGTCTTGACTGATGCTGTGGCTTCATCCCTGAATTCTCCACGCTTCCATAGCTGTGCATTTGGCTGCATCCTCATGGTGTTCCATCTCACCAGTGTGATGTGTGTAGTCCCACTGAGGGGATTGTGTGTTTAAGGCACTAGGCAATCCCAGCATGAGATAGGTTCTTGGGAAAACTTCATGGAAGTGTTACATTACATTTCTGTTTAGTGTAGTTATTGCTAGTTTTTCATCTTTATTCAAAAGGCTACTTAAGGGTATGTTTATCTGCTGGTAGATATTTAAAAATAGTGCTGGAAATTTGGAGTTTAGATTTCTGGCACGTTAGGAAGCTGTTCCAAGTTAGATGATATTTCATACAGAATGTCTGATATGCAATTAATTCACAGTTGTCTTCTAGGTCATTCATTCCACAGCAGCAAGGCCAGCTGAAGCAACTGAATCAAGCTTGTAACACCTCTAAAATGCTAGTTCATGAGTTAGCATAAACTTTTTGTGCAGATGTGTTAAGCTTCCATTTGCACAAAAACTTCCCAACAAGCAGCCACAACACAGAAATCTTTGCTGATATCTGTTTAGAGATTTGGAGGCATGAAGGAGATGAGGAAGAAGAAGGATTTCTCTGATTCATTCTGCATGCCTTGTGTTTGGTACATCATGGGCATCAGTGAAATAATAGAAAGAAAAAGGAAAATAAATCCAACGGATAATCAGTAAATCTGAGCGTGTTCAGGACAGTGTCATTATTTCAGGTATTTAAGGATGTAGAAACAGCCATCTTTTGGGGATCCCCCAGGTGGCCCAGGCAGAGCTGGCAGCAAAGATCTGCTCTGCAGAAGTCTACTGTTCACTGGACCACCCTGCAAGAGAAAAGTGGCATTTCACTTCTATAATTTTCTTAGTAAGCATTGATTAGAATTGCTCTTACAATTTGATGGCAATAAATCTTATTTGACAGTCCTCTTGTAGTGGGAGATGGATGGGAAGGAGGGTGCAAACAATGGATTATGCATCTGACCAGGCAAGAGCAGGACATGAATTTACAGGAAGAGCAGCAGAGCTGTTTGGTCCAGCTGAAGTTTTTAGAAAATAACCTGAGGATTTTCATGCAGAGGTGATGTCTGGCTGTGGCTGCAGAAGGGGACTGACAAGACCCACAGTCAGCGTGGGGAGCTGCAGTAACTGAGCTGTCCTCTGGACTGGAGATTAATTGCAGAGACAAAGGAAATCTTAATTTCTGTGGTTTAAATAGTGGTTTAAAGACCATGTTCTTAAAATGGATCAATAAAGTAATCTGTTTCAGGTAGAGGTGAGCAAAACCATCCAGGGAAGTACATCTCTCAGTGCCCTTAACATCTCGGTGGGCCTGGGCTGAATGTGCTTTGTGCTTGCTGAGACTGGGCTGTATTTTCTCTTTGATGCTCTTTGTTTGGAGACAGTTTCCTTTAAGGCTGATTTGCCAGGGCGACAGTGCATTGATGCACACATAAGCTTGTTTTATAAGAGTAGAAACTAGAGATCTCCCATTACACAGAAAAGGGGAAAATTGTAAAATTTCTTCTGCTTCTCTCTCCTCCCCCAGTCTTGTAGACTCGACTTTGTAACGGTCTCCTAATAAGAATTGCCTTTCTAATTCTGGTTTTGGATCTAATTACTGAATTGAGGCAGCACTGTTGTCTGTGCTGTGTGCAGTCTCCTACTTCTCCACAAGCTTCTGGTCCAGTGGATGCCCACACAGAACTGAAGCAAGTAATAAAATTATTTTTTTTCTTCCTAAGCTGTGCTGCTGGATTGTCCACAGACACATGTATGCAAATTCTAAGAGGAGTGACAAATTGTGGAGAAAAATGTCCCTTATTGCTGGTAACACCAAATTACTATTTTTTATCTGATGGTTACTGTCCTGTGGTGTTTAATGCTATCATGTGCTTTTGCCTTATTGATAGTGGCTTGTGGAGTAGCAGTATTTGTCACAAAATAATGAACCAGAGCCTTCATGGACGAGGGGGTTTTTTTGCAAGATTCTTGGCAGCAGCCTGATAGGGAACTGGCCTTCCTAAAACTCAGCTTATGACAGAATATTCTCTTTGAAGCATAACTACTCTAGCATTTGGTATTCAGTGGCTCTGGGCACAGTACATCTAAAGGAGTTCATCCAATATTGATGGTCTTCCAGTAAAATCAGGAGGGGGAAAAAAATTGTATTTCTTAAAGCTCCTATTTTTAACTACTTGTTACCTGATCTTGGTCTGAAAGGTCACAAGGGTGAAGCTGTAGCAGGGTAAACCAAAATTAAAGAACTGTGCTTTGTCTTCTGTAGATGCTCCTTAATGTTTTCTCAAGCTTGCAGCCTTATTATGGAGAGCAGAACGAGCCTGTTTCTGAGAGCATTGCTCTGTGCTGTATCAGTATAATAACCACAGTGTCTGAAGGTGTATTCAAGGCTGTTCTAGATCAGTCTTGGAGATCATAACACTGCCACCCAAAACCATGGCTGTGCTGCTGTGTTTGAATGTGGCTTTAAAAGCAGTAGTCCTGCTTTTCCTTTTGGCCACAGAAAAAAAGGGGGTTGTTCTCCTGAGCTGACTTGAGAGATTTAATCTCTTTGGTTTACTGCTGTAGTCTCTTGCACCACTGCTTTGGCATCCCCACACAGCTCCAAGTGCCAAGGCAGTGGAGGACCACAGGAAGCTGAAAAAGGTGCAGGGAAAGGGACTGGGACCTTTGGCAGCTCTGCTGTCTGGGTCACTTCAGGCTGGTTGAGGTTTCCACCCTTGAGCTGTGGTTTTGTGTCCACAGAGGATGAAAGTGGCACCTCTGAAGGAGTTGCTGACCCTCAGGTGTGCCCCTGTAGCTGGCTGTGTGGGGCAGTGGCACACTGCAGCAAAGGAGGTGTTGCTTAAGCTGATTTATTTTGATTTTTTAAGAAGCTGTAACTTCTTGAGCTGCAATCCCTTGCTGAACAGACTTCACCCTGTCTGAGCAAAAGCAGTTCCTAGAGGTGTTGGCAGTGCTGCCAGGATGATGCACAGCATCTTGCTGATGCACAGCAGCTGCCTAGGTAGCAGGAGCCTAACCCAGTGCTGCAGTGTGGTGTGAGGGTTTGATCCTGACCTGCAGAGGTGCCCTGACACCACTCACTTCAAACGTGCCGCCGTGAGCTCCATCCTAATCTGTCTCATGTGGTACCAGCTATGCTGTGTGTTCTGTGTGCAGCCCTGTGTTGAACTTTAAACCTATCAGACAGGATTTTGCACGGTGTGTCTGGGCACGCCGGGCACTTTTTTCCATGTGCACACTCATCTTGGATACCCGAGATAACAGGTTTAATACAATGAGGAACCACTGGAGCCTTTCTTTGGCATTACAGATTCATTCAGGGTTCATGGCTGAGGGTAACGACAACGAGGTTGTAATTGTGGCAGTCCAAACAAATATGGAAATAAGGCTTTCGTTTACTTAAAATTCTCATACGCCATGGAGAGAATGAGTAAATGTGATTTCATTTCTGATAGTCTTTACTAGTTTTTTATACACAGCGTGGTGTAGAAACATTTGTATTTCAATTTATTTTGTAGAAAAAGCTTTCTTTCATAATCTCTATCAGCTCATTGTGAATAGCAACCTCTGATCACAGAAGGCTATTAATTCTTAATTATCTGCTGGTAATTTACTTGTGCATGAGTTTAGCAATCCATTAGGTGGTGATTTATTTTTGAGAGAAATATGTAATGAAAAGTTTTAGGATTTGCTTTCCCTCACCCCTCTTTTGGCTTGCACTGGAATTAGCTGATTGATTAGATTACAGGATTTATTCAAACCACACTCTGTGTGTTAGAGATTGTAGTTAAGTACATTAAGGAAATCTGAAGCAAGACACAGATAAATGTAATAGTGTTTTTGATGGCAGTCTCTGAATTAGGCTACTGGCTGAGAAATTGGAAGTTAAATTAACAAACACTGGAGTACTGGTCTAATTCAGGGGTTTAATTTTTTTTTTTTCTTCTAGTCGCTCTTGATTTATGGATATCTAAAAGTTTTTGAGTGGAAATATAAATCCCTCACAGCAGAGGAGCTCAGTAGCAGTGATCTGGTTTTTGCCATGCTGTGGGACTACGTGGAGTATGGACTAAAAACTTGGACTTAATGCTGCTTTTTGACACAAAATAGGGATGGGGAAAGCAGTGCCTGAACCTCCCACTGCCAGTTTAGCTCAGCTGTTGTGTGAAGCCATGTCCTGCCATCTTGCTGAATGCAAACAGGGAAAAACTTAACTTGTTTTACAAATAATTTCCCAAAAGCGTGGGATTTCTCTATAGCACTCACCTCTGTCCCCATGCTCCTTCTGTGAGGTGTAAGGCCACCTCAGTTGTGGAAAACAGCCTTACAGTTGCTCCCCCCTCCACCAGAAGCTCAGCATTTAATGATGAGTGTCACCTCTCTGACTTGATGCTGGTCTTACATTTGTGACTGTAGCTGAGCAGCTGAGCTGTGGTAGCTGTCTGCAGAGGCAGCTTTTGGTAATTTCATTTACTGTCACTTGAGGTGCACGGGGTGGGAAGTTAAATCCAGTTACTTCTGTTAACAGTTGTTTTTCCACACCTTATTCTGTGACTTAAAGGCAGAACATCACCATTTATACCCGAGGTACTGAAATATATTGGGGCCTGCTGGTTTTTTTCCTGGTAGTTTCACGTGCACCAAATCAGATCTCTTTGCTGAACTGTTTAGCTGAGAAGTTAATTAGTCATTAAAAGAGTTAGTTCCTTTATGAGCTCGAGTTAGCTTTAGTGAGTTGTCTGGACACTGACTGCTGTAATGTGATTTTTGCAAAGCGAGTGGTTGGTGTTCCTTGACAGCCCAGAGCTGCTTTTCCTGCCCAGTGCCACATCCTCATGTGCTGGTTTCCCACTTGTAGCTCTACTTGAAGCAGTGACAGAGTCTATGGCACATTTGTCACGTCAAAGATTTTGTTAGTGACTGGCCCCAAGCCTGACAAGATAAATTACCTGGAGGAAGATGATGATGTCATTAAAGATGATGATGTCATTAAATAAGGATCATTCACATTCTTTTGCTGTGCTGGACTCTGTCCCTGAGCAGGGTGTAGCACAGCCTCACTGATGGCTGGAAATGGCACAAAATACTGTGCACACCCCACACAGGGGATAGGCACCCAGGGCTCAGCACCTCAGCCTGGCTGGTGCAGGATGGAATAGGGTCCACCTTCCTGGTGGCTGCTGTTCCTCGTGCCATACCTGCAAGGGACATCATCCATCTGCATGGCCGTGACCCTCTGTCATGCCTGGGGGCAGCAGGGCACAAATAATTGCTCCTAAGAGACCTGAGCCAGAAAGGGGCAGAAACACAGACCTGGAAAAGGCAAGGGAGAGCCAGTGTCTCTTGAGCTATCTAAATGGGTTCTCCTCTGTTTCTCTATTTCTGAGAGTGGAGCAGAGGAGGTGCTGTGAGCCTGAGGCAGCACTGCTGCTCTGCTCCTCTTGAGCTGGATGGTGTCTTGCACCAGGGTTGGGAAAGCACCAGCACGAGACTGGGGAGGGAGGGCAATGCTTGGCAGAGGGTTTTTGGAGCATTGCCCATGGTTTTTCTCTCCCACCAGTGCTGCCAGAAATGTTAGCCAGCCCCACTGGTGGCAGCTGCATGTAGCTTAGACAAGAGTTTCCAGGTGTCTGGCCAGAATGACAAGGCTGAGATGCAGAAATTACATTTTCACCTAAGCTGTATGCATTCTTCATCAGATGTTGGACTCTGTCTTGTGTTTAATCTGTAAATGAAGTGGTGCAGTTTGGGCAGTTTGTATCTTCTCTCCTCAGTCAAGCTCTGGTGGCAGGACAGGAGGGGCTGTGTCGAGTCTTGGCTTCCTTGTGTGCGAGGAGCAAGAGGAGAGAGGGCAGCCAGGAGCCGGGTCCAAGGTGTCAGCAGTGTGCTGAGCCCAGCCTGGCACTGCAAGTGCAGCTGGCTTGTTTTTCCCTCAGTGGAGAAGCTGTTTATCAAGATAAATAATGGCATGCTCGTTTGGGAGAGGGCACTTAATCAGCTATTTCCCTGTAGTTACAGATGTCTTTCCTTCCAAGCCACGTATTCAGCAAAGCACACAGCCCACATTGCTGAAATAGCCACAGAACAGCCATTCCCATTGATCACAAGGCTCCCAAAGCATCATTTGTTTCCAGAGACTGAGGAAAATACTCAGTGAAAACCTGGTGGCAGTACATTAAAAATTGCTGTTTATCTTTTAAGCATGCCTAGGGTTGCACATTAGCCCTACGTGCAATCCACAACAGAGAACAGCAGCAATTCTGTCTCACCCATCATCTTCAGTAACTGCAAATAGCCTATCTTATTTTGACAAAGGAACCTGACTGTGTATCAGAATTCTTAATAATATCATACATCCTAATAAAAGTCATAACAAAGTGATTGAGAATGTATGGCAATCTTGTCTTCTCTCAGGACTATATGAAACAACCTGATGATTACTTTGTATTTTCTGATGAGCATACAATGAAAGAGAGCTGGGGGGACTTTAATGAGGCTTAATTGTCATTTGGTTTACTGAGAATCTCTGCAAAGTTCTAAAAGAGTTGGGACTGTTTTAAAAATGTTTAGAAATAGTTCAGGTATGAACAACAGTCCTCAGAGAAGAGAATTTCAGTGGCAGCTTCCCAGCATGGCAAACCCGATTTTAGGTCAAATATTGCCCTCAATGTCCAACAATCTTTGGCTGTACATTTTCCAAAGTAATTAACTCAAAATCCTGGGGATGATATTGGACTCTGCTGTTTGCAAATGAATTAAAAGAGTTTTTTAAGGACGAGGAAGAAGCCTAAAATTTAGCCTGAAACTATTTTGCATATGTTGGCCTCTGAGTTAATAAATTCAAGTTGGGAAAACATTAAATTTCATTAACAAAGACATAACTAATCTGAGTTTGAAAAGTTCCAGTGCAACATCCTAACTTTAAGGTTTGAGGTCTGAAATGCACAGCAGATACCCTGCTTTTATAGGCAAATTCATTTCCCTTCCAGATTTAGACTCAGGATGATTTACAGTCTGGTTTTTGAAGGTGCTTAGCACAGGTCTAAGCAAAGTCTGTAAGCTGGCAATGAGCACTGCTGAGCCCTACAGCTCTGTAAAGCAGTAAAGGAGAGAGGTATAAAGCTTTTTTTTTTTTTTTTTTTTTTTTTTTTTCTTGAGAAACAGAAATAAATGGTGAAATGAAATACTTCTGTTGATTAATATTTCACTTTGAAATGGATTAGGAAGAAACTGTGAATTATGTATTTTGATTCAATCCACTTCTGCTTAAAATATCATCTTGGTACAGTTTGCAGTTAGCACTGTGCATTTGAATTTTGCTTTCGGGTTTCCAGAACCCAAACTTAGTTGCATTCATGTACGTGTAAATTCTGTGTCTCAGTGTTGCATGTTTTGGTATAGACCCTTAAATGTTTAACAATGCTTGGAGCTTATTTATATATTTAATGTCACTGAAGTTTCTCAGGCTACTTTAGATTTTCAGCGAGTGCCACACTCCCCTCCAGCCACACAAGCAGCCCCTCAATGCCAACCAGGCAAAATCAGCAGCATTCCTGACCTTGGAGTTTGCAAGTGAAGTTCTTTGTCTGTTGAAGCATCTGCAGGAGCTGGTGGGGCAGAGCTCTAAAGCAAAGACCTTCAGTTTAGGCAGAAGTGCACCAGTAGTGAGTAAATCTGCCTCAGCTCAGACAGGCAGGATCTGGAGGAAATAGTATTATCTCCATTTTACTAAAGCTGAGAGAGATTAACTGTACATGAGAAGTCTGAGACAGAACTGATTATCAAATCTAGATGTCCTGGTTCATTTATCCAGTTCCTCTAGCAAAAATTATCCCCTGGTAAGGTGTGTTGGTTTTGCTCAGCCTGGTTTTTGGTAGCAGGGGGGCCACAGAAGTGCCTTCTGTGAGCAGCTGCTGGAAGGTTCCACCGTGTCCAGCAGAGCCAGTCCCTGACAGCTCTGAAGATGGACACGCTGCCGGCCAAAACTGACCCAATGAGAGAGGTTGGTAGCACCTCTGTGATAACACCTCTGGGGGAGGTGCCCATGCCAGAGCTGGTGGGTGCCTGGAGGAGGCTGTGATCCAGTGGGAGATGAAGGGGAGGGAAAAGGCCCTGCTGCTTCCAGACTGGAGCAGCCTGTCCTTGGAGGATCCACCCGTGGAAGAGTGACCCGTGCCACAGCAGTTTTGGGAGGACTGTGCCCATGGGGAAATGCAGGTTGCAGCAGGTGTGGTAGGGCTGCTGCTCATGAGAATGGAACCATGCTGAAGTGCACAGAGAACTGTCCCCCATGGGAGGGACCCCAGGGCCTCACAGGGGAAGGACTCCTCTCCCTGGGCAGGGGAACAAACCTCGGTGATGAACTGACCCAAACCCCCCTGCCCTGTCTCCCTGTGCTGTCGGTGAGGAGGTGGGAAGGGCTGGGGGAAGAAAAGGTGTTTTAAGGGCTTTTACTTCTCATTATTCTCCACTGACTCTCTTAGTAATACATTTACCTTACGCCTTTAAGTTGAGCCTGTTTTGCCCTTGGAGTGTTTTCTCCAGGTCCTTATCTCAACTCATGAACCCTTTCATTAAGTTTTTTTGGTCTCCTCTGCCCAGCTGTGGCAGGGGAGGGTGAGGGAGAGGCTTTCATGGGTGCCTGGCATTGGGCCATTGTCAAACCATGACATAAGGCAAAACAGTGCAGGAGTACATCCCTCTGGCAGCAAGACATCATCTTTCCTCTGGAAGAATTGTGTATTATCCTCAGTGATCAATAAAGACAGTTTTAAAATTTTCAGGTTTAAAATAAGCTTAAATGAACTGCTAAAGTTCTTTGGCTTAGAAAGTTACTGCCAGAAGTCCTTGTGTTCAATCACTGTCAGCAGAAAATGGGTGGATATTGTAATGTGCAATTCAGTGGTAGGTGTAGTCACCAGTGGGAAAATCTCCCATCTTGAAAGCATTTAAGTCTTGCATATCTTTTAGTTTTCCATTGATATCATTTGCTTTTCCAAATCCCAAGGGGGTACAGATGCAAAAACAGCCATTGTTTTGTCTGTGTTATTCCAAGATTTTATTTATTTTATTTAATGTATAATTAATTTAATTTTACCGATTTTGACTAGACAAAATAGGAATTGTGGGCAGCAGAAGCAACCCACTGAAACACCTACTTTCCCCATCTGCAACCTGTGTACAGGAGTAAATGTGAAGTGGATGTATTTCTGGTTGATTGCAACTCCTGCAATTCACTGCTGAATGCACACACTCATTAAAAGAAAATTGTTACTCGAGAAACTATGCAGCAGATGAGAAGCTAAGCAAGACTGAGGTGAAAGGACTGAACAAACAGCACTTCAAATGAAGATGGGCAGTTTCTTTGTGATTGGAACCCATTAGTCAGAGTGGGGATCTATTGATTCATAAATCTTGACAAATGGGCTCATGGTTCCAATGTAATTAGAAGCTCCTAAATTGAAAAGAGCTGGTACCTAAATGCTGAGGAACATCTTGAATGTTCAAGCTGAGGAAACTTCAGACAGCTGAGTTACTGTGTCTTAGGTTAAAAAAGAAAGAGTTGGTTTTAATAAGGATCACAAGAAAAAGGACAGACACTGAGATTTGAAGCCTGGAAGACTATAAAATTCATCTGATTTTACTTAGTTTCTAATTTTGCAGCTCAGAATTTTCCAGTCTGTTTCCAGAGCCTCTTTTTTCCAGTAACCCAATTTTCAAGTGTATTGAACGTCCTGCAGCTCCTCTTGGCTCCTCTGAAAGCCACAGCTCTAAAAAACAATAATGTTTTGTTAGAGAAAGATGAGATCTGAACAGGACAGAACAGAGACTGCAGTGATCTGGTGAGAAAGACTGTGGTGTATAAGAAGAATTGTACTTTTTTTTTGGTGAGAGGCAGGCAATTGGATTTTAATGAAGAACACTCACATTTTGCTGTGTAAAACCAAAAGGCCCTATGAAGGCACTGATAGCACATGTGACAACCTCAAAATTTAGACTTGAATAGGACCAGGAAAGGGGGTGGAAGTTTGAAATCGGTGAGCTGCAGAAGATTCACTTGTAAAAGCAGAAGTACTTTTCACTTCATACTTTGGCACATAACATCCTCCTTGCTGGCACTAATGATGCGGAGACATTTTTCTATCAAATGCCTTCTGACAGTTCAATTGCCAAAAATACTCAAGTGGCAGAATGCAACTGCAATTACTAACAGTGTGCTTGCCCCAGAGTCTGTAAATTCTCTCATGAAAGCCTAAAAAGCCCATTCACGTTGTCTAGAAATAGCAGCAATAACCATGGTAATAAGTTCTTTTCTTTGTTGCTGTGGTTCAATTCTTTTCATGGGTAGGCTGCAAAAAAGCCATTTGATTTTTCTGTAGCTGCCTCTATTGTAAGATGTTTCTGCTCTGCACCAACAACAGTTGAGCTACTGAAAGCTCTGCAGCAGCTTAGTTTCCAGGTTCAGAAATTTAGCTAAGGAGAAGAATTGTAGGTCCTGCTTCCGATGAGGTTAAGCCCAGTTTTGTGTTTGGGCTGTGCTCTGGAGGAGAGGATGTGTCCTGAAGGAGGTGCTGAGGGGCAGACATGCTGTCCTGGGGAGCAGCGTGGCCAAGGGACAGGATATCTGTAGAGATTTGAGTTCTTCCAAAGCCACCAAGGCAGTTAGTGCGTGTCCCATCACTCCTCTACCACCTCTGACCGCTCTGAAGCAAAACCTAATGGCTTTTACCATCCTAGAGGAGTTTTCTGCAGGCTCAGAGGTATTCCTTCATTATCCCCCTGAGCTGTAGTGCAGTCCATATGGAGAATGCAAGATCTGGAGATTCTTTCCATCTCAGAGTAGTTTCACTCAGGTCAATGGTGTCAAAATGTGCCGTGGTCCTGCAAAAATTGCTCCTGGGCAGGTTTCTGCAGGGAGTGCCACTGACTGTAATAGGGTTTATTAAGTTGTAGGACACACTTTATGGACAGATGATGAAGGACTGGGGTACAGGAGGAGAATAAGAAGCAGTTGTGTGAGGGAGTTTGTCTGTGCCAAGTTGCTCACATATGTGAGGGTTTACAGCATTATGGCTCTAAATCCAGTACTCAGAGACTGCTGTGGAGTCACACGGACAGTCAGCTTTGATGCTTGTTAGAAGCCAGGAGCATGAATATAGACTTACTCTCCCTGTTATTAAAGATTATTTTATCCTATAAGATTGTTGTCATGGTATGATGCTTGAACAATTTACAAATGTAGCTTCAGAATATAAATGCCTTTGCTTCTGTAAGCTCTCCAAATCAGGAGCATTGAAGATTTCAGCAGCTATTTATCAGAGCACTTGGAATTATACAAGCTTTTGTTTATTTAGCTTGAATTTCTAGGACATTCCAAGAGATAAATACTGGAAATGGCTGTCACTGAACACACTGAATTTATTTTAAAAAACATACTAATTTAAAGTGTTGTGAAGTGTCTCAAGAACTATTGTGGGCAGGAAAAGGGAAACCCCCACAACAGTGTTTGTAATTACTGTGATGCTGGGAGGTTGTCTCTGAGCTTGTAGCTGTGTCTGTGAAAGTTTTGGGCACTGAGGCCATCTGGTACAGAATGACCCACATCCATACCATTAAAAGTCTCTTAACCTGCAGAACATTCCCATAGGACTGGAATCTGTGCCAGCTCTCAAACTGTGCCTGGGAGTGCATGAGAAAATTACAGTTGGCACAGGCCAGAATTGTGCCAGGGACTCTTCTGACAGCTTAATAGTCATGGCCCAGGGCACAGGAACATCTCTGGGTGCTGCTGTATTTTAAATTTGGACACAGTTGCAGGTGCAGGTACAGCTGCTAAATCAACTTTTTGCTGCTTTTCAGGCAGTTTATAATTAGGGTTGCTTTGTTGCAGAGGGTGTCCCCCAAATGACAAAGCTGCTTTTGCTGAAAGGAAGATTTCATGTCGCACTTTGAAGAATATTTGTGGGGTTTTTGGTGTTGTTTTTTTTTTCCTATGGAACTTTAAAATCTACCAGCAGCAGAATCAGATACGAGTATCCTCTACACATTAAGCTTTAGTTCTTCACAACACTGAAAATCGTTGACAAAGGGATATTTCTGTGAGTCTGGAGTTTGTTTAGTAAATAGATATTACCCGTAGATCACTGGGCAACAACAATGTCCTCTGTCAGCTAAACTACAGCTAAGTGTTGTGTGATGTCTGCTCTTATTTTCTCCTTCATGCACTTCACCTCTTTCACTCCACCAGGACTTAGACTCCAGCCCTGATTCCTTTGGATAGGGAGACCACAGACAGGTTTGGGAATTTTTTAAGGCAAGTCGTCAGCGTGGTTGTTAGAGATGTTTCTGCACTTGCTATGTAAATGACTTAACATTTCATGAATGCAAAGTAAATCAGTTCTCTCATGTTGCTTGGGTTTAATAATTTTTTGATTCTCGGTTAGCATATTTCATAGCTGAAGCCTGAATTTTTTATTTTGCATTTGTCAATGATGCAACAATCACCTCATTATGTAGGATAGAGAATTATGTGTGTGGAATTTGGGCTGAGCTTTAAGCTTCTAGGAGAGCAAGAAGCTATTAAGACATTCTGAGACCACACATAATACAATGTCCTAAATTGGGCTCTCTGACAGAGCCATGCTAATTTATCTCTGTTCTAGCAGATGACAGCTCTGCTCTTCCTGTCCCAGGCTTCTCCAAAGCAGCAGAATATTATTTATTTTGCAAGTACATCAAGTAATAGTTTTTCTTAGTCTTCCTAGATAGGGTCTTACAGACTTTGCTGCTGGGGTTTTATTTAATTTGAATTGACAACGGTACCAAATATCAGGAAGTGTGTGTCTCATAGCAAAACCTAGGGGTGAAGCTAAGTGGAAACAATTTAAAACAAGTCATATCATAGTTAGTCCAATGACTTGCATGTCACTCTAATCTCGGTTTCCCAGGAACTCTTTTTTTTTTTTTTTTTTTTTTTTTTTTTTTTTTTTCTCTCCATATTTCAGGGTGCAGAAGAGCAAATCTTTCAGAAACAGATCTTCTGGATAATACATCTGCCACATTAAGGTCTTTGCATTCTCTAGGGTATACTGTGATTTGCTTCTTTTACAAATTTTCATCACATGATAAGATTATTGTGATGAAAATTTGGGATTTGAGGGCCGGAAAAGTCACTGCTGAACAAAATGCTGCCAATAAATTCAGCTTGAAAGATTATTCTATTTATTCACAGCCTGTGATTCTTTTGTGAAATGAATGTCTGAAAAAAAAAAAAAAAAACTAATTATGAAATGCAGACTGAAGATCCCTGATGACTTGTTTAAGGTGAAATCTTTACTAGGGAAGGGGAAAAGTGACTTTCCAGTACTGACTAAGAATACCAATGTGCTCCTCAGCATCTTTATTTCACCCAACCTGCAGTTCAAAACGTTGCATTCAGCAGGCAGAATTTGTAGCATTAGTCCATTTGAGTTCCCTATTCCAAGAGGCTTTAGCAGTATTTAAGTCGGCTTTCACAGCAAGTTAATGTGTATTAAAATGAAAATTAAAAGATTTTTAGATAATAATGATTCTAATGAAAAAGTATGGCCAAGAAGCTATCGAAGAGATCAAATGTACTTAGGAGTGCCATGAAAAGAATAATAAATGGCATAGCAGTGCATGTGCAATGGCAGCCTAGATTCAAACTGTGGTGCTTGTGCTGTTGTAAATGGATGCTACTGCCAGAAACCTTTATACTCTAACCTACATACCAAAAAAAAAAAAAAAAAAAAGAAAATAATTACCTTTTGGAAAAGGTAAAAAAAGGTTTTGGAAAAACAGTGGTTCTTCTCTTGGAACTGGTAGTGAATTGGAATGACAACCAAATCATTCTCAGCCTTGCTTCAGTAGGACAAATCCCCTTGCCTACAATAAAGTGAAAGAAATGTGGGAAACGGAGCATTTGCCCTCCAGAAATTGACAGTTTACGTTACAGGAAAAAAATTGCTGCACGTTTTATTGAAGGCTGTTACAAGTTAAAAAGTCCTTGAGGTGGCTGAACTGTGAATCACTATTTTTAAAGAGTTTGGATCTGTCTTGGCATGTTCTTACTTGGAGAACTGTCTGAATTTGTTCTAGCAAAGGAGAGGGGATGGATGGCTTTTCTCTAAAAATGCCATGCATTTCTGCTACCTTGTGTTCAGATAACATGGGGTTGCACAATCAGTTGGGTTAGCAGCAGTAGAGCAATGCCAGGGTATTAAATATGACTTCTTGATAGCAATTAAAGGATTTTGGGGGACCAAAGCAGGCAACTGAACCACCTAGAACTCCTCATCTGTGTGCTAAGAAAGGTAAATGGTCAGTGATACTGACTTTGCAATAGCTTTCAATTGTCATAATCATAGAATATCCTGAGTTGGAAGGGACCCATCAGGATCACTGGGTCCAATTTCTGGCCAGGTGCAGGACATCTCAAGAGTCAAACCACGTGCTATCCAAACTCTTTTATGAACTCAGACAGGCTTGGTGCTGTGACCACTTCCCTGGGGAGCCTCTTCCAGTGCCCAAACACCTTCTGGGTAAAAAAACATTTCCTGATACCCAACCTAAACTTCTCTTACTCAGCTTCATGCCATTTCCTTGAGTCCTGTCAGTGGTCACAAGAGTGATGAGGTCCTCTGCTGCCCCTCGTGAGGATGTTGAAGACCACAATGGAGTTGCCCCTCAGTTTCCTTTTCTCCAAGCTGAAGAAGGGGAAAAGTGACTTTCCAGTACTGACTAAGAATACCAATGTGCTCCTCAGCATCTTTATTTCACCCAACCTGCAGTTCAAAACATCGCATTCAGCAGGTAGAATTTGTAGCCTCAAATGCTACAGTTCCCTCAGCTGCTCCTCCAGACCCTTCACCATCCTTGTGACCCTCCTTTGGATGCTCTCTGATAGCTGAATGTCTTTTTTATATTGTGGTTCTCAAAACTGCCCCCAGGACTTGAAGTGAGGCCACACCAGTGCAAGCAGGGCAGGACAATCCCCTTCCTGGCCCAGCTGGTACAGTGCACACATGGGAAATCCTAAATTCACACTTCTGAGTTCGTGCCCAAGCACCAATTCCCTGCTGCTCTACACGGAGTGGTTTCACAGCTGCCCTTTGTATTCAGTTTCTTCCAAGTAAGCTCCATTTGTTGACAGACTTTGAGATTTTCCTTGGTTGCCCTGCGCATTTCAATGCACAGTTCTCATCTTTGGTCTTGAAATAATTTATAGCATAATGAATCATTATAGTGCTGTGTGATAAAACCACACTGAGAGAACGGAATCTAAATGGAAGAATGTGTTCACAAACTGTTTTAGAGCTGCTCTGTGCCATCACTGAGTGTTCTCTGTGACCACTGCTGGCCCTGGTGCTCTCTGCAATGGCTCTTCCCTGGCCCAGGGTGTAAGAGCACTTGGTTCAGGCAATCCAGTGGGCTGTTTTCTGCTCCTGCCCTGCCTGCATGCATTCCACATGTCCTTCTGAACAGAAATTTTTCATAGGTAAAGCAAAGCAAGAAGTGTTTCTCTGTGTAAGAATACATTGCATTAATGCCCACCATGTATGTTACAGATATGACTGCCCAACAGGTTATAACCACAATATGTGTTCAGTTGTTGTTCACCATATATAATAAAAAAATGGCTGTTTAACATAGTGGTGTTATGAGGGGTTTCTTTGATAGTTGAAGCAACAGATGTGACTCAAATTCTGAGATCTGGAAAAAGGTTTCAAGCTTGTGTTAGTAATTTTCTGTGTCCTTTCACTAGGGGTATTTTTACTGCAGTTAATGAGGAACGCAAGATGCTCTCAGATCTGGAGTTAGTTACAATGAAGAAGATACAAGCTTTTCAGCCATTTTAAGCACTTACTCCACTGTTAAGACTGGAATGCATTCTGCCTTTTTGCTTCAATTTACATGGTCTGCTGTTTCATGTTTATTTTGCTTTTTCTTCATTGTTTTATTAGATGGTGCTACTTTAAATTGCCTTTAATTTCAGAGATGCTATTCAGCACGAAAGCTGTAATCCTCAAATCATGCTCTCTTCACAGCAAAACTTTTCACAATGGGAAATAATTTTGTTCTGCACTTTACATATGGTAATAACAGTAACTCTTGACATTTGCTCTTTGTGATTATTTTAGGTTCTGTACAGCAAAGCAGACAGGCTTTGGGGGGCCTGGTGCTGGCCTCTAATGGAACCATTAAACTGCTTGTGAGCAGTCACATGAGGATGCACAGCTGGGCTGCTTGGGTTTCCCAAGATCCTTATTGTTTCTGAGATGTCTGATTATATTTTGGATGAGTTAGAACAGATACAAATCTGTGCCCAAAATAAGTCTCTATCCTGAAGAAGAAAACAGTGTAGCTGTGTATGAATAGCATGAATAATCTGTATATTTGTGTTGTGGTTTTTTTCTGCTGGCATCATGTGAGGCTCAGGGTGCTTGGTACTGCAGGAATGAAGTTGGAAGACGGCTGATAGCTCATTGAACTTCTCATGTGAGCAGGCAGGAGGGTTGGGTAAAGAAAGGAATGGCGCAGTAACAAGTATGGTAGCATCATTAGGGGCGTTTGAAAAATACCTTCTCTTTTAGACAAAAAAAAAAAGGGGGGTTGGGAAAAAAAGGAGGAAAAAGAGGTTATGGAAAAAGTATCCTTTCTATTTAAAGATTGTCCTCATCATCATGTGCTTCTGTCATTTATTTCTCTTGTTACTGGGTTTTTAAACAGCACAAATTGCTTTTTTTTCCTGAGTTATAGACCATTATATCATGTATTAGCGAGGAGAAATGTGCATTTGGAACATACCAGTGAAAGGAGACATGTAAGAATAGCAATCACTCACTTGGCAGTCTGGAGCTTTCTAAAAAGCAGCAGGCTGTGAACCCCTGACTAAACTCAGTGCAGTTAAGTTTATCCATCAGTATTTCTTGCCACTCTGTTTAAACTGAATAAAAAGTACCTTTTCTTTCTAAAACCCCATCCATTCAGTTTTATATTTCTGTAGTATTTTCTCAATGAAATTATAGAAGTGATGACAGGCCATGCTTTTTTTCATCTTTTCTATTTTCAGTTCTCCCTTAACACTGTGACACATACCATATTTGAAGTCAAATTGCCAAAAAAAAAAAAAAAAAAAAGGTTTCCTGTCATATTTAATTGAGACTCCATTGTGAAATCAGGAGTTTGCTTTATATCAAGTCTGCAGCTTTGGTTAGGTGAAGGACTTGGAAGAGGAAAGCACTGGGTACAATTTTCATTTTCAGGGCACAGAATCCTCAAAATGGCTTTTGATGTGAGCTGAAGGCTGAGTTTATTTGCACAGAACTATTTCAGTCATTTCTAATGATTTGCCAGCAAGGAAAAGCCAAGGTGGAGCTGGCAAGCTTTATGGAGTTTTAAGCTGTAAAATGCAAAAGAGGAGAAAATCCATTGTGAGGAATTATGAGGAAGAAGTTGTGGAAGACACCGTCCAGAGACATGATTTCCTAGTGCTGACAACCACAGCAGGCTGCTGTCTTTAATGCAGGCAGCTTACACTGGTGCTCTGACTCTCCTCTGGCTTATGCAGACAACTGCTGTGACATTAATAAATTCCTGGAATAGCTGATAGAAGAACTGAACTGAAACCTGTCAGGTATCTTCTGGCTTCTTCTTGAGCACCTGTAGTCCTCTCTCACATTTTATGCTCTTTACCAAGGGACCAAAACATGATCCCAAATAAATGAGTTAATCATTTTCTGTATGTTTGTAGGTGTGCATTTAACACTCCCAGGTTAGTTCTTCTTTTCAGCCAAGTGAAGTCAATCTTCTCCTGATACTTGCAATTCTTTCTCTTGTATGAGCTGTAATATTTACAGTATTGAAAAAAAATTATTAAAGCAGTCTGGCTGAAGCAAAAGATGAATTCTCATTGAAATAGACTGTTGAAGGGACGCATAAGTTCAAAAGCCTCTATTGCATGTGTACTGCTGGGCACAGGAAGAATCCCTAATCCAAATTGTTTTCCCTTCATAAAGGTACAACAACAATTTGTTGTGTGCTGCTTATGAAAACTGAAATGTTTCAGGAAAAAAAAATATTATGTGTGTGCAGACAGGGAGAGAGAGAGAGCAAGAAGTCAGATGGGTTGAGAAGTGTACAGTTTGTTTAGCTTGCATTAACCTGCCCGTGTCATAAAGCTGGTGAGAGAAGGTTGCAGTGGTGCTTTGCTTCATGTACTTCTATAAAAAGTATTCAAGCACAGAATTATTCATGGCTGCTGGACAGTAAAGCTGCTCAAATCCTTTCAAAATTAAACGTGGTGGTCAAAATACCAGTGTCTTAACCAGATCACTGAATTTCACATAAAAGATACAAGGACTTCCTTTTGCTTTGGCTTGGATATATTTATGTCTTGTGTGTCATAACAACAGTAACTTAAAAGTAACTGCTCTTTTCTTGGGGAAGCAATGTGACTTTCCTTAAATATGGTTTTAAAGATGGTATTTCATAGGCAAGCAGTGACACTTGGCAACATTTTTTGATGTGCAGTGCTCAGTTCTGTTCAGAGGACTTATTTCTACTCTGTATCTTTTCCTGAGGTATGCATATAAGCAGCCCTTTAGTGTGCCTTATTTCTCAATTAAATTCTACAAAATTGCTTTGCTGTTTTGCCTGGAAAGATAAAGACATTCTCCAGCAGAAAATCTTAATTCAAATTATAAGATGCATATTTCTGGCTTCCTTTCCGGTAATGTCTTATTCGTTTCTCTTCATGTTAATGAGTTCCTTAGATCTACCTTTTGATGGAAAATCTTAATGTGAAGAGAGAAATGTTATTATAAGAGCACTGCAGTAATTGTAGCCCTGGTGTCCTGAACTTGCTTCTCCCCATCACTTTGTGACCCTGTATCAATAGGTCTCTGTTGTATTTGCATTTTGACAGATTTCTACTCTGTTTTCACTCTGTACAAATGAATTGCCGTAGCCGTGAATGCTTTGCATAAATAGCTTATCATTTCATTAAACTCTGCTTTATAGCTTTCACCCTGGAGTGTCTGTGTTCTTCAGCCCTTCTGTTCAGTAGGCACTAATCTGCTAGACAGGATGATTTGATCAATTATCAGATATGTTTTGCTCTTGGTTTACCTCAGCTGCATTCTCAGTTGTATTTTGTTTGGCTGTTAATTCCATTCTCTTTTGTCTTTTTCTATGTTTTTTCTTTCTTAATTTATTTTTAGAAGGATATTTTTTCAGCGGCCTCATTCTTTTGTTATAGCAAGTAGTGCATGCATAGGAAATATTGTGTGTGCTCAGGTATTGATCATGGATGCTCAGGTTTGAGTACTCTCTGTCATCCAATGAGTAGAAGGCATTTGTGTTTCTGCATGTGCTGTTGGATCTTTAAATAATTTGGAAATACAGTAGGAGGACTTTTGTGTATGAACTCCTGCACAGGTGATGGTGACCCTGGAGTGTTTTAAACTTGGGTGGGATGGGCAGAAGGTCCTTGTGGAGTTTCCCAGAGCTGGTGGCCATGGGAGGAAAGGCTCAGGGCTCTGGTGCCATGGGGTGACCACATTTAGGACAGACTGCTGCAAACCCCCAGCAAACTCTGTCTTCCCAACCCATAATCTGGAGCTGTGGGAGCCTCAGATCCCACCCCTTTGCCTCTGTTGGGTTGGAGTGCAGTGGTGGTGGTGATCAGCACCTAATTCACGCTCTTCTGTCATTTAATGGAGCAGTTTCCTCAAACTTTTAATACCTTTAAATCCCATTTCTTACCTTTTTAATCTCTGTAATTCAACACAGTGGATGATGAATGTTTCCATATTCTGAACACGGTTTTGGTGGCCATGAAGATAATCCACTTGATTGATCTTGGAGCTGCCAAAGCAGAATTTTGCATTTCGGGATTTTGCAAACTAGTACAAACAAACAAAAAGAACTCCACAGGGGAAAAAAAAAAAAAACAACAAACCTATGACACAGATGTTTGATGTACCCAGCCGTGGCCTTAAAATAGTCATGGCATAAAACAGCAAAAAGGGAAAAGGATTTTCTGTATCATGGTTGCTGTGTTTGTAGCTGGCCCTGGAGTCCACGAGCTGAGTCAGACCTGAGACATTTGCTTCACTTTCTCAGTGGTGCAGGATGCCATAGTGACACTCATGCCCTAGTGCATTTCATTTTGCATTAAAACTTAATTTAAAATGAACTGTATTGATAAACCATGCAAATTCTTTGTTTCTATGTCTTCAGGTAACATATATTTAAATTTCAGGTAATTTAAATTTAATACAGATTTTTTGGAGTGGGTTGGGGGTTCGGGGTTTTTTTGCCAGTATATCTTGACTTTCATATCAGTTCAAATTTGGAAGCCAGTCTTCTTTCAATTGATACTTTTTTTCTTGACTTTTTAAAAAAAATTTTGACAGTGTTTATGAAGTCCCTGATACAAAGTCCAATCCAGTTGCTCTTCTTGTCAAAAAAACCGGGAAACTAAACCTTTGAGTTCCTCCTTTTCTTTTTCAGACCTGGCAAGGTCAGGGCTGAAATAGCAACAATAGACCAATGAAACTGCTGAAGAACTAAACCATGTTTCCTTGCATCCGAGTACTGTCTTTTTCAATCCCTACTGGTTCTTTTGGAATCTAAAGTGGTCAGACCATGCATTTTGTTTGTTTTAATTTAAAATCAGTGCACTAGGCTCTCCTTTGAGTTCTAGCTAGGAAAGCAGAAAACCCACTGATGTCACTGTGCACTGTTCATCATCCAAGACTTTCTCCTTTTTTGCCATCTCCTCCCAGGATAAATGCACCTTTTCCCCCAGCCCCTGAATTCTCTGGCGATTAGGATGCAAATGAGGGAAATGAGAGAAAAGGCTCCTGCTGCTTGTGCTTTCACACTGGCGTGAGAACATGCTGCAGGTGACAAAGGTGTCACACAAAGAACTTTAAAAACAGTAGTGGAGTCTTGCACACCGTCCTAAGCAGGAAATATTTTCACACTTTTTAGCAAGTGATGTAAGAGGAAATGAGAGGAAAAGGCGGTGTGTTTGAACACTGGGAATGTAGCCAGTCTACAAAAGGTTGGTGTCTGTTTTCTTCATGCTACTTGGAGAAACAATAGCAGCTAAATGGGATATAATTCACTAGTCTGATGCGGCGTGTTAAGTGCATGAGCAAAAGAAAGCTCCAAGTCCTTTCTCTTTAAATTGCAGCTAGAACACATTAATATTAATTTTTTTCTGTGCCATCATTTCATGCTTCAACCCTCCAGATGATAATTAAGACAATAGAAGATAAAATTTTGTGCTGTATAAAATTGCATTCAAGCCTTAACAAATAAGAGATTATTTTGTCCAGTAAACAAAACATAATCATCCTGGCACCCTTACGAAGGAGAGCCTAAAATAGAAACACTACTTTTTATAGGTCATGTAAAATGTCATCATCTCTCTCATTATCTGTACTGTTTGGATGAAAAAGAGCTGATTAATTTAAAAGAACATTGGCTTTTTTGCTAACAAGGTTATTTTCTCATTGATTGCTAGGAAGTCTAGTTCCTTTGCAAAGGGTTGCAAATTATGAGTAAATCAATTGTCAGCCTGTGTAGATGCATCTGCCATTTCTGTGCTGGCAGTGCAGGAGAACGTGTCCATGGTGTTCCTACAGCAGCTGTGGATGCACCTCGTTTGAATGGAATTTCTGGCTCTGAGCAGATGTGCAAAGGCAGGACCAGGGGAGCATCACATCATGAAAGGGTCATGCTCCTTAAATTTCTTTTGAAAGCTTAACAATCAGACCGTGACTTAAAGGGAGGACCGAAGTCAAAGAAATGTAAAATTAGACCAATGAATTAATATTTATGCACTGTCCAATTTTAAAAAAACAAGGACAGAAGTATGAAAAATCACCTGACAAAGGTGGTGGGTTTACCAGGCCAGCCTGGCCAGACTCACTCAGAAACAGCAGCAGAATTTATTTCTGGGGATCTGGAGGTTTCACCAGGGGTTTATCAGCAGAAGAGTGTCAGTAGCCCAAAGCTGGGGACAGTAGTGCAGCTCCTGTCTGGAGGAGACTTGGGATTTTGAGTCCTCTCTGTGAACTGTTTGTGTGAGACTCCTGGATGCCTTTGTGCATGATGATCTATTCTGGTTAAAAAACAACCTGCCTTCCAAAGCTCTTCCTTTGTTCATCTGCCCTGGTTCAGACTCTAAAAGTGGGGCAGTGGGACTGTGTTCAAGCAGGAGCAGTGCATTATTCTGGCTTGCTCCTTTGATAAGCAGCTATTCCGTTTGCATGCTGCTTGTCTGACACCCTTTTTTGCCAAGCTCAGAGATTCTGACCCAAAGTCCTTTTAAGCCAGCAGAAAAATCCTGATGACTTAATGACTGGAGGTAGAGCTTTCTGAAATCCCAGAGTAGCACAAAAGCAGAAACCACAGTGACATTCACTCAGCAGAAATACAAGGCCCATTCTGTGCTCTCTTGCTTCTTTTGCTGGATCAGTTTATGCCTCTACAACTTGTTTTTCCTCTCCAGTAGCAGAGGGAGTGAAGAAGGTTTCAGTGTACCTGTGTTGCTTAAAAACTCTCAGCTTTGCAGAACTTCCAGAGCTTTGACTGTGCACTCCTGAAAGTGAGAGAAGCATCAAATGAATTTGAAGTTAAACTGATTAGAGCTTTCCATTTCAGAGTGTGTTAGAGATCTCCATCCAAATGCGTTTGATTAAATGAGGCTGAAAAATGTTTGTTAGCAAACCAACCGAGAACGTACAAGAAGAGCTCTCCAAAATTAAAGAATGAAAACTTACGGAGGAAGAATTGGTATTTAGACAATTACTGCTGATTTTTATTGTTTTCTATTGCCTCTCTTGTAGTCTTTAGCTGGATCATCAGAACATTTATCAAAATAATAAAAAGTAAAGTGCCTGTAGGTTTTAATGGCAGTGACAGTAAATCTGCTGCTTGAGCATACAATTTCCTGGCAGAATTGCAAATTGGTTAAACCATGTGAGTCTGGAGAGCCAGAGGTTACTGGTAAAAATGGGCATCAACCATGGACAGGTCTGTTCAGGTAAAATGGGGAAAATCCCTTTATGCCAAAGCAAAGCCTGATTAAACATTTCATTTCTGCTTTTTCTCTTAGTCTTTCACGAAAGGCCTTCATTGTGGATATACAGGAAAGGCACCAAAACTGCTGCTGGAAGGAGTAATGCAAAGGGAATGAAACCAGTGTTTCTTTCCACTGGGAATTCTGAGAAACTGTTATTTTGCTCACTTCTGGTTTTGTATTTTCCAGGTAATTGTTTTTAGTGCAAGATGCCTGCAGCTAAGTAGATGTGCTTACGTCAGGGAGGCCCCACTTGCCAAAAAATGTCTATATTTCCATTTCTACCAAACCAGAATCTGTGAAACTTCATTCTGGAGGTACCAATTTTTTGTATCTTCAGAACTGAACTGGTACTTTGGTCAACTTTTTTTGTTTGCAGTGGGAAAATCAAACCTGAGTGTCGGTAGCCTTTCATAGTCTCCTCTTTTAAAAGGGTGTGCTGGTTCTTATTCCTGCAGTGTGCGTTGTCTAAAGGCTGTAGGAAGGGGAAAGAAAAGAAACATGTAGAAAGAAGGGGCTTGGCTGACTGAGCTTGGATGTTTAGGGACTGAGGCTGGGATCAGGGCGAGGTGGGATCTGAAAAGGCTCCATCAGAGCTGAGTCTGATTTCTGCAGAAATGTCACGTTCCTGAGGAACATCTCCATCCTGACAAATGCCATTTGGGGATCAAAAGCATTACCAGGAAAATGTCTACCCTGCCTTACACACAAGCTGAGTGTTTCTCTCTTTATTCCAATATTCTGTTTTCATCAAAAGAGACGTGTTTATTCTGCTGCAGGACTGCTCTGCTTTATATCTAAAGAAGCAAGTTGTGTGCTGTTTCTTTGTAATTAAAATTCTTATCCTCAAAAACATGTTTTCCATTAAAAATTCCTGCACTAATAAGTCTAAATCTTATAACTATTGTCTCTAGAAATACATGTTTTGCTATATGCTGCATATAAACATTTATTTCCTGCCCGAGAAAATGTGGGGTTTACCATCTGTAATATTCATATTTGTTTCTCAGAGGGAAACATTAGGGTGACAGAAACATAATACAGGCACTCCTAAACTCATTAAGAAAACAAGACCTTGTGACCAAGGCTGAGATGTTTGTTACAGACCCAGTAAGCTTTTTCATGTGCCTTTTTATTTTTTTTATTGCCAAACTTGCTTTATATGAAGGTTTATGTTTATGTTACAGACCAACACCAACACTATACACATTATTTGTTTTATTGTTTTAAATGTGAGTTTTTCAATATTTTAGCTGTTGCCTTTGACCAGACTTTAACATGAAGGTTACAGAAGAGAAGAGTTGCTCTGTGTGATAGAGACAGTCCCAAGAATCAGAGCATTTTTGCTTCACATGACATCATTCACTTCTCACCTTTACTTTTGAGTTTTGCCAATAAGATGTAGTGGTACTTGATTAAACCCCATAACTGACTTCCATAATTCTTGCTTGCTTCCGCTACCCCGTTCATTCTGTCAGTGCTGTAAAATCTGATTTTAGAATTTCAGTTCCATTTCCTGCACAAAAGGGAGGCTCACAATGCTGTGTATTGAATTGCTTTTACAGCAGAATAGCCATATTAACACTCCTTTTACCAGGAAGGGTTTCTCAACTTGCCCAGGCTCTTGGTCACCTGAGCAATTCAAAAGATTCAGCTCATTGCATCATTTTGCTCTGAACTCTTTTAAATTGTTGTTGGCTTCCCCATTGTTCCAGATCCTTTACCTGCCTTTTCAACGCAGTCTTCCTAAATCACATTTCCAAGTAATAGCTCAGGACATTGGAGAACTAGTTTGAATCAATTTCTCTTTAATCTTGATTTTTTTCAAGAAAAACATTGAGTGTTGATGTAACGTTTTCCAGGGATGGAGAATATTCTCCAACCCTCAGAAAACACTTCCAATGGTACAATAAAAATAAAACAAAAATGTTTGCAGTTGGAATAATTAAGCAGAGATAGACTAGTTGCTTGGATCTTGTTTTCCCTTTGTCTACAACATGACACTGAAAAAAGCTTCAGTCACTTTCCCTATAAGCCAGGTTTGTTTTTAAACCAATGTGACCTCCTTGCTCAATTTTTGTGGCTTTTTGGGCCTCTTGTAAAATGTGCTTCAACAGCTCCCAACTGTTAAACACGTTTTTCCATTTAAATGGTTTTTTCCCAACAGATTTAGCTCATAATTATATTCAGCTTTGAGAGTGTGATTTTCTAAATCACACAGCATTGTTGCCTGTGTGCTTCCTTTCTGTACTGTATGTTAGTGGTTTGGCATCTATTCCATATGTACATAAACGTGTAATTATATTTTAAAAAGAAAAAAAAGAGGTCCACCTGAGGTTAAGCCGAGTTGTGCTCTTTGAAAATAATGTAGAAGGAGCAGAACCTTTACTTGCTAAGTTGAGACCACAGCAAGCCTTGTTTCTGGTTTTGTTTGTTTCTTGGCAAATCTTGCTTCTGCGAAATTTCTTGGTCAAGTTGGAAAATTAATCTGTAGCATTCTGTAAATGGATATATTGCAGATGAAAAAAATAATTTATGTTCCTTTGGTCAGACTCTGGTGCACCTGAGTGTGTATCATCCAGCCACACTGGAGAATGGGCAAAAGCAGCTGGGACTTGCTTTGGACAGATCTTCTTCCTGTGGACACATGATTTTCAGCTGGTTTCTTCCAAGAAGGCCAATGTTTTGTATGTGATAAAGTTACTTGTGAAAGGAAAAATAAAATTGAAAAACAGCATCAAAATTCTAGTGTTCTGACAACATCTTCGTGTGGTCTGTGTTTATAGCTTGAGAATCACAGGTTGTCAGCCTTAGATTTTATGCATTCAGTTAATATTGATGTGTGTGCTGGAGCCTGGGAGGTCAGAGCAAAAAACTAAAAAACTGTAACCTTGTGATCAAAATTCAGAGGTGACCTGGCTGGGCTGTGGGAATTTGTCCCTCCAGCAACCGAGGAAGAATAAGAATGACTGCAAGAAATTTGAGGTCAAGTTTAAAAAAAAAAGGTCAAAAAAAACCCCCACTCTCCAAAAATTACAGAGAAAAGCAAGCCAAAAAATCAAAGAATACGAAGAGCTATTTAGAATTCCCCAATTCTGGCATGTGTGTGGCACTTTTTTTCCCATTCTGGAAGAACCAAATGCTGTATTTAGGGAATGGGTTTCAGATTTTGCAAATATTTTCCTAGTGCCATTCTAGAAAATGAGTTTGTTGGCATATTGTTATGGGGGGCTTGTTCTGCTGAAGCATTGTAATGCCGTCTGTTTCTCAAGCTGATTTGGCTGTTACAGCTCAAATATTATATCCTACTTTTAGAACATATGGCAGCTCCTTTTAGGAGACGTGGAGAGATGTGCATCTCATTTCCAGAAATGGGTCTTTTCCTTGCAAGACTGCGAGTGTGCTTTTCATCTTCATTTGTCCCATTCTTCTTCTTTTAGCTAGACTTTCTTCTTCATCCCCTGCCCCAGTTCTGCTGCCCCCATCACTCTCCCTGCATCCCAGAAAAAGGCAGGGCTTGCTGGCATCTTCAGAGCGAAGGGGAAGGGACAATGCTGCTTTGTCCAGGTGGCTTCACACAGAGGAGTGTGGGTGACAAACGCTGTTGTGTGGCTCCCAGGCAGGCTGTGCTTTCCTGGGAAGCCTTTCCTGGGCTGCTCACTGTAGCTCAGTCTGTGTTCATTGATGGAAATGCTCCGAGCAGATGGGGTGGGAGCTCCACTGAATCCTTCAGAGGCTGCATCCCATGGCACTCTCTCACAGTGACTTCATTCTGCATTCACTTCAGTCGTGTAGGAGGTTTTGTTTCTCTTCTTACATATTTTTCCTTCCTTTTTTTTTTTTTTTTTTTCTGTGTGTGTGTTTTTTGGTTTTTTTTTTTTTTTTTTTTTTTTTTTTAAGCCTACGTGGCAACATCAACGTTCCTTGCCACTATTTATTGATGGCTTCATACCCCTCACTGCCCTTCCTTGCTGGAACACTCAGTGCAGAGTGCCCCAACACAGCAGTGCCTTTGTGTGACAGGCAGAATGCCCTGCTCAGAGCAATGTCTCTGCTTGCCTGCATTCACCTCTGGGTCTGCCCTGCTGCTGTAAAGCTTTGCAGAGCTGAGCCTTTGCTCTGGGCACTTGGTTTAAGGTCAAACAGAGGCATTTATGGGCGTAGCTTTAATGTTACAGCTTGATTGTCAGCCAGTTAGCTCTGGGTCAACACTTATCTGGCCACAGAAGTATTTAGCATGGTACTAATCCAAATTTCATTGAAAACAAGAGGAGAGGGTGTTGCATTACTCCGTTCTTTGTCCACATACCTCCTGAGCTGTGTGAAAATACAACAAAGTTTGTGGCTGTTAACCAGTTTTATAGTTTTATCTTGGAGATTTCTCATTTTAGTAGGAAAATATTCTGCATTTGTCCTCCCAGCAGGTCCCTTCCCTCACCTTGGCTCACCTTGCTTCTCTGTCATTCCCAGAGACACCTGACAGCCTCAATTTCCTTGCCAGGTGTCTGTGGATTCTTAAAAGTGAACAAGGAAAACAAAAAGCTGAGGCAAGAGCAGGGAGCTTGTAGCATTTCTTGAACATGGCATAGAGGGGAAGAAAAGGGGACTCCTGTGAGTTTATAACAGAGTAGGAATGGTTAATCTCCAGCTTTTAGTTAGTTGGATTCATGATTAACTATGGCTACAAAGCACTGGGGCAGGCTCCACATCTGCCAGCACTCATCTGGATGAGGCAAATGATGTTTTTGAAGCTTTGTGCTTGGCCAATATTTTGCCAGAAATATTTTAAAGGTATCTAAGGCCAGCAGTCATAACACTGCTGACCTTGTTTTTCCCTCTTCTATTCACCTTGTGCTCTTGTTGCTTGAGCAGCGTGTTCTATCGTATCTTTGCCTCACATATATCAGATCTCCTGTTCCTTAGGCTTACCTGGTGCAGGTCTGGTTGCCACTTTCTCTGGAGAAATGTCATCATTTTTCTACTGTCATGATGCTGTAGGCTTTATATGGACACAAATTATATCACATGATTTAAGAAGAGGAGCAGAACTTAAACCTCAGCATTTTGAGGAAGAAAATAATTAAACAGGTCCTTCTCGAGGTAGAAAGATCTGATTTGTCTGTCCATGGCAGAGCAGGCTCCCTCTCCTGGGATGCAGCTGTGGCCTCCCTGTGTCCCAGGGCTGCAAAGATGTCAGGGGGTGAAAGAACTTTTCTTCTCCAGGAGCCTCAAGAAGTTCAGGGCTGAAACTTTGAGGTCACCAGAAGCTTGAAGGAGCCAAAAAGGGAGAGGGGCTGAGGTGCTGCTGCATTTGCAATTGTTGCTGATCTGAATTCACTTGAGAGCAACAGGAGTGTATTTGTCACAAATGTTCAAAATTTTCAGGCCTAGCGTATAAATAATGATTTTTTTTTTCTTTTCAATCTCAATGCCTGAGCTCTGTGGGTTTTCCTGGCCCTTCTCAGCTGAAAGACCATTTGTTTTAATTTAGTGTAGAAATATGAATCACCATTAATGCACAGAAAATAAGGTGGAGCAGCCTGTGAATTCAGTAGATGAGGTGACGTGCTCGTAGAAGAGTTTTACCAGGGATTTATGATCTGTTAAGTGCATTTCTGCAGCAGCAAATGCTGAATTACCACCTCAGTGCTGGTTCACTCACCCATGCAGATTGAGAGTGATACCAAAGGTACCATGCCAAGAAGGCTCTTGCCTGCTCCTGATTCTCAACACGACCTGAAAGTTTTGAGTGTGAATGTCTCCTTCAGATTCATAGCTTACACCTAAAATAACATTTTAAGAAGTTCCCTCACTAATAAAGTAACAAGTGTTATTCCTTCTCCAGACAGGAGTTTCTGGCTGCGCTGAAGTGCTCAGTGCTGATTCAGCAGCCAGGCTGCTGCTGCTCAAGTCTTAACCACGCTCCATCAGATTGGGGTTTATTGCTGTGCAGGTAGCTCATCCTGGAACTTGGTGCAAGTCTTTATGGCATAACCCTCCAGCTTCCTCATAATTTCCTTCCACTGGAAGTCCTTTGCAATGGATGAGGCTTTGTTGTTCGGAGAAGGTTCTAAAGCATAAAAATTGGGAAGTATTTTATGTTTTTCTTCAGGAGGTAGGCAAAGGGTGAGCAGTCATTTTGCTTTTGTTGTGGTGTGGATTTGTTAGAGTAATGGCACCATTTGGGCTCTGATCTGAGCAGTTCATCTGACTGCAGTCTGATTTTAGGAGGCTGGTACAAATTAAAGTAATGTATTGGTTGGTGCTGGGTGTAGCATTTCCAGCAAAGATCCAGTGTACACCCTCAGACCAGTAGTTTTTGTCACCAGAGACTGTCCACATTGGAATGGAAGCAATCACTGACAATAACAGATGAGGTTATTGAAGCATTTATGGGGAACATTTAAACATCTGGACTTTATGGTACTAGTATTGGTGCCCAGCAATAAAAGTTCATTGGTGGTTTTTGTTTGTTTTTTCGAGGAAAAGAAATTGAGAAAATAGAATTGGGATCAAATTAGGTGTTTGCTGAGCCATGTTAATTGTTAATCTGAACTCCCATGGCAACGTTTAAATACCATTTGAGAACACTGAACCATAAAAGGTTTTTAAGTTTACTTGTGTTAGGAAAATGCACTAGCAATTAATTTATCAACATGTTATGTGTTTACAAGGTTCCTTCATTTCATGGGTGGCTGGAAGACAGAACATGCTTAGATTGTATTGAATTTAAGAAGCCACATGAATTCTTAAGGCTTTTAAATGGGATGTTTTCTCTTCATGATCTTATTTGAACTCTGGCCAACCATGATGAATGCTTTCTTGTGTCTTTGACTTCACAAGAGACGTGAAATAACAAATGTAGGTGCTGGACTTTATTTACTTATTTACTTAGTAGTTAAAACAAGAAAGCAAACAAAACCATGATGTATTTCACCTCTTCTCCCCAGCAGCCCCTTGACAAATGGCTGTTGAAACAGTGCTAAACTGTGACCTTAAAGCCACAGGCGTAATGAAACTGTGATCTGGCAGATGTGACAGACTCATCTTACATAAATCACTCTCTTTTGTCACTGCTGGCATATGGCCAATGAATCTTCTAATTATTGAATGGCTTTTATAGCCCCATTATTTATAATCACTTTTGGACAGCAGCTGGAAGACAAGGATGGGCCAGGATGAAACGATATAGCACAAACTATTATCATTTCCATAACAACTGCTGGGATTAAGAATATTTGATGATGATGTGGCTACCAGTGCAGTCTTGTTAAATGATAAAAATCTTCTTGGCCTTCTAAGATGGGCTGCTGCCTCCTGGACCTTACCATGAAAATTACTCTATTAATTTGCCCAGAATATTAATCTCTCCAAACATTAATGAAATATATGTGTGAGTATCAGGGCCACCTTTGCAACAGGATTTGGGGAAAATTGATGGCAAGTATTAGTAAGGGACAGTGGTGATGCCCTGGCATTGCTATTGAAGAAGTTTTAAGAATGTCTCCCGTTTCTCAGGAGCCTGTCTACACCCCACTTTATAGTAAGGATTTAACAACAGATTGAGAAGTTGTTTTGAGTTACATTATTAATATTTTAACATTTCTTTTAAAAATAGGCTGTTGTTTTTAAGGGAGTCATGGATTTATAACCAGCTTAGTTAACACACTTTATATGTTAAGGGGAGCTATTTTGGCTGTAATTATAGATGAGTTTGTGTTGAGTATCTTCTGCTGGGCAGAGCAGGAGCCCTGGAGAGAGGAGCACAAGTGAGTAAGGCCAATCAGCTGACATTGCAAGTCCACTTGCTGCTCTAGAAAACATGAGCTGCCAGTTCTCTGCTCATGCCTCTAAATCAGCAGGGTTTGGGTTTTTTTGTTTGTCTTGGTTTTTGTAGGGGTTTCCCCCCCCCTTATCTGCAGCTCTACGTTTTGTAGCACAGAAATAAAACCCTGCCAAGCGTGATAACTTACTAGTTAAATACCTTCAGATAGAGATCTTCAGATGAAAGGCAGGACGTTACAATCAGGGGTTTATACTGCAAATCCAACATGTGCAATCTTTGTGTCTTTAAAAAATTGAATCCTTCCCCCTCAATGTAGACATCAGGGTGGTGAGAGAGAGTCTTAATCCAGATGACTCTATTGCACTTTTATCCCTTTAGTGAGGCCTTTAACCTTTCATTGCTTCATGGCCCTGTTGTTTTGAAATGGTCTTTGTCTGACCACAGAGAATCCCTCTTCTAAAGACACCTTTAAACAGAGATCCCGACAGGAGAAGGGGGATTCTGCTGCAATTCAGGAATGGAAAATAGATTTTTCCAGCTCAGATGCTGTCAGTCACTCTGAATGTAGCAATCGGTCGCCTCCCTAAAGAAGGGTAAAGCAAAAAAATATATACTGGTGTAATCTGCTTAGAGGAGTGTAATATAGGTCAGGGACCAGTGTGTCCCAGGCCTGACCCTGACCCATCTTTGCACGAGCATCTATAGGCTCTGTCAGAGTGTGGCTGTTTATCAGGATTATCTGGGACCATCTCAAACAGAAATGGGATCAAACAGCTGCAGTAATTAATAGAAACATAAACTCGAAAACGATCGTTTCCAAACGCGTAAAGCGCGAGTTTAAAATACATCTTCAGAGCACACATATTGCACAGTCCTGGCATAGACCATCCACCAGCTGGCAGGAAGGTGCTGGCAGCACGGCGATGTTCACACTCAGCTTTTTCTTGGGGGGAAAAAAAAATAATTCCGATTTTGCTGGGTCATTTCTGCAGTCTGCTTTCCCTGCTGGAGGCCAGCATGGAAGAGTCTCTCACCCCAGGTGTGTGCTGCTGCTGCTGGGAGTGCTCTCCAAGAGGAGATGTTCTCACGCAGCAAAGTCAGTGTTAGATGGTCCCACGTGCAGCTTTCTTCCTGCAGAAGCTGGGAATTTTAGCACCAAGTGTCAGAGCACACAGTTCAAAGCACAGCTTCCCCAGTGATTTTGTAGCAGGTTGCTGTTGGAGGACAAATGTGTGACGGAATTGTGGCTTTGAAAGCAATGTGTTTTGAAATAGTCAATATTCTTCATTAATCACAAACCCATCCAAGTTACACTTTGAGCTACAAAAACCTGACAGTTTATTGTTTCTCAGCAAACCATATGTCAGTCATTTTATATTTTTTTTTTTCCCATGAGAGATGTTTCCCCCTTGGGTTTCTTTTTACTACTAAAACATTGTTACGATATGATGGCTGGGGAGGGTGATACTTGTGCTTTAAAATACAGTATAATAATTAAGAAGAATAGATTAAACCAGCCATTTTGCTCTGTGTTTCATTCAAAGGATTCAGATAATAAGATGGAAGCATCTCAGATTTGGAGTAGCGCTGTGGGGAGTGAAGCAGTGAAAAGTTGATTCTCTGACTGTATCTTCACATTAAAAAAGGGCATTGATTTTGTTCAGCAGAGAAAAAAGGGAAAGGAGACTGTTGCAATAGCACCAAAAAAATCTTTGAACACCTTACTTGTGAACTATGAGTTTTGGTGTGCTTTTCATTTTTTTGTGTGTGTCTGATGATCCGAAGCTACACGTATCAGCCTGTAATTTTCATTGCAGAAATAACAAGGTGATTTTTCTGTGTGCAAATAAACAATTTCCAAGATATCCTGACCAGCACAAAGGAAGGATGGAGCACTGGGTCTTCAGACCTGTATCCTCTGCTTTGGAAACTGCTGTTCCTGGGTTGCATCTCCTGTCCCTCCACTCTTATCACTGTTGGATCTTTATACATCCTTTTAGCAGGGAAGAAAAGAAAGGATCTCAAAAGAATAAATGTAAAATCCAGTCTCCATTAGAACAGGGGAGTATTTTGAAGGCCAGTATATACTTCTGGTTGACACAGCTCCTCTCTAAAGAAGTATTTTCTTGAGCACAATGACATGGATTTAAATTTTAGAAAAGGGAGGATTTTTGTATAAAATGAGGTGGTTCTGGGCACCTGCCCATCTTTTGCTCTGGCTGGTGCATGGACAGAAGGCATCAAAGGTGAGGTTTGGTCTCAGATGGAGTTTGCACAAGCCAGCGATGCCCCCGAGGATCAGAATGAATTTTGCTGCTGAGATTTGCACAGAGGAGTTTGCTTAAATGTCACTGGTGTATTTTTCAGGTTCTCAGAGAATTTGGGTGCATAGATTTTGGACTAAGAGTGTAGCAGAGTTTATAAACTTGTGTGCAGCACCAGAACCTACTAAATAAAGCCAGTATCAAGCCCATGCCCTCTCAACTCAAGGGAGATTTTTGGAAGAGATCAGAGCAGAGAGAAGCATTTCAAATTGTAAAAAATCCAACATGTTCCAGGCTGGATCCGTTTGGCAGCTTCCTGCATAGAGTTAGCTTCTGTGTTAGCTCATTTTCTTCTGCCATGCAGTGGAGGGAGTTCCTGAACCTGCTTGTGCCCACAGCTTGTGGCCTCAGCAACTGCTGAGTTGAGATCATCAGAGCTGCAAGAAGCCTTCATTTCTGTCAAGACTTCCCTGGAATTTAGGAACAGGAATGTAGCTCAGCAAGCTTTTGGGGGGTTGGGTTTCTTTTTGCCTCTTTTTTTTTTTTTCTTCTTCTTCTTCTTCTTTCTCTTCTAAAATAAATGTAATAGAAATAAGCATCACTCTGAGCCCCCAGAGGGGACACTTACGTGAGTGTAAGTGTTGCTACAGCCCCTGTTTTTGCAAGTGCATTTTTAACTAGTGCTTCAGTGACTCAGCTGGGAAATCCCAGCTCCTGCATAAACCAAATAACCAAACTTTCCAGCGGGGCCATAATAGACTGAGATGCTAGATGCAATGGGCACAGAGGGAAGCTAAAAGCAGATATCATCATTAAATTGCAGATATTCTGTGGTCAAACAAACCCTGGCTCAGCAAAGCCTTTTCACCTCAAGACGTTATTGTGACATAAATCATTGAATCAGGGATCACACAGTATTTTGGATAAAGTTTACTTATGTGGTACGTGCAGTTCTGTGCATTAATTTCTTCCCTGGAATAAGCTCTTGCATTATGCCCAAACAGTTTGTCACGTTTTTCCTTTCTTGCTGTGAAAATTCACCTTGCCTTACTCTCTCTTGAGCAAAGAAAAATATGGACTGTCTAGTTAAAAGATAAAGAAGTACTTCATTATTTCAGCAGATGCTCTTTTTTGTGCCCAGTCACTCTCTGGGGTAAAACAACATGGTACGAAATCAAACACCTGGAGTTTGGGAAGTCAGCTCTGATATTGAAGAACTGTAGCCCACAAGTCTACCAGACCTTCCATGTGCCTCTTATGTGGGAAACGAATCTTATGGTGTGAGAACTGGAGACCATTTGTTAAAAAATGGGTTGATAATTCGCTCTGGGAGTGAGGGGTGTTGTTGGTGTTGCTCAGGAAAGTGTTTTGAGCCAATTATATCTCCCCTAATTTCAGTTTCGTTGTTTCATTTCCATCTTTGCCTTTAAAAATTTCCTTCTGTTGATAGCTAGGCCTGCTGCCTGAGCCTTCCTTTCTTCAATAAGGGATCTAATTAAAAGAAAAAGCTGTCAGGAGGATCTAAATACAAATCACAAAATTATTTTTAAACTTTGACATCCTACTTCAGTCTCCGGGGTTTTTTTTTTTTTTTTTGCTGTTTAGTTTTGTTTCTAAACCAACATTTGTGGTGGAATGCTGCAGGGCTGCAGTGATTTTGTCCTGCCCACTGTCACGTAACAGTCTGCACTCTTTTTTATTTCGCCATTTGCCTGGTGCTGCTGCTTTTGCCTCCCAGACCCACTGTCCAAGTGCACTCCATTGCAGTATTAGTATTTTTGATTTGCTCTGCAGTGTTTCTTAGAGGCTCCAGCCAGGAATCTGCAACTGTAAGGCTGCATTCAGTGTCCAGATGTATTGAGATGATCTCTGCATTACGTCTTCAAAATCAAAAAATCATAATGCCAATGAAAATAACTGAAAACAGCTGCAGTGGTTCAGCCCCAGGTCCATGGAGTCCAGCATTTTGGCTCCAAGCTGGGGCCATAAATGAGATACCTGGCAAAGGGAAAGGAAAGAGCAAGATATTTGATATTTCCCCACTTCTTTCCCAGGTGTCCCAGCCACCAGCAGTTAATGTTAAGCCCGAGGGATTTCCTTTTCCCTCTTCTTTTCAAGGCCAGTTTGGATGGGATGTTGAACAACCTGGTGCCCTGGAAGGTGTCCCTGCCCATGGCAGGGGGTGGCAACAAGGGGATCTTTAAGGTCCTTTCCAACCCAAACCATTCTGTGATTCTGCGGCCCCCAGTGGGTCTGCTTTACCAGTGCTTTTCCATGTCCCCTTGAATGTCCTCAGTCAGCTCCTTGCCCCAGAGTGCTCTCCAGGTGATGATTCTGAGCCAGGCTCCTGTTCAGCCTTCCCTGGTGTCTCCCAATCCCTGTGTTGGGAGAGGAAAGCACTGCCCAGTCCCAGGAGCCCTCAGGACACGTCCACAACAAGCTGCAGCATCCCTCTCTTGGTCCTTGTGTGGCAACTGCTGTAGGCTTTGATCATCCTCCTTGTGTTTCTCAGAAGCTTTTCCAGTGGTTTTTTCTTTTCATTTTAGAACAGAAGAGTTTCAATCCCTATTTTTTGCTCTTCAGTCAAATTAATGTCAGTGTTATTTCAAACTTGGAAATATTTTTGGGAAAAGACTTCATTAAGTTTCTCCAGTTCATATGTTCTGCTGCAAAAAAGGGTTTGTTATTCAGCAACTGGCAATGTTCATTAACAGCTACATTTTTTTTCTTTTTTTTTTTTCTGTATATTTGTTTGGTTTTGTTTTGTTTTCAACTCATTTATCTTCTTTCACACTTCTGAAGGCATTCAAACCTGAACAGGCAAATAAACAGACTTAAGTGAAAAGCACTAGATATTTTTTTTTTTGGTTTTAAGGACTTTGGGTGCTTTTAACTCATTAAGTCAATATTTTTGCAACTCCTGCTGTATAGGATAGATACCAGTGGCAAGTAAAGCACTTGTTTGATTTTTTTGCCATGTTCAGCTTTATTAGTATCTCCAATGGGAGCAACTTTTGCCTTCTGTCTCTCTGCCCAGCTCACCCTCCAGAGACTTGCAAAAGCAATACCTTTATTATTTCTCTTCTTTTTCCTGTCATCTGTCTGTCTCCATTTGCTCAGAGAAATGAGTGATAAACAGGAATGATGATCTGTTTAACACCACAGGGAGAAGGATGCATTATGAGACAAGAGAGACCTCTTGTTGACAGCAAGTTATTTTTGGTAATTAGCCATTTGTAGGGGAAGACGAGGCGAGCTCATAAAATCAGCGTGCCATAATTTAGGGGACTCTGAATGGAAATCTAACATTCGCCTCAATTGGAAGCAATAATTGTGTGCATTTAGAGATAAATAAAGGGCTGTTTTTCCTCTTTGCAGGGAGCAGGCTGAACAAAGACCTGCGGCATTATCTCAACCAGAGGTTTCAGAAGGGGTCCCCGGACCACGACCTGCAGCAGACCATCCGGGACAACCTGTATCGCCACGCTGTGCCTTGTAAGTGCCACCACCTTCACCTGCTGGCCTCCCTGGGCTGCACTTCCATCTCTGCTCCTGGGGCAGCCTTCTGTGGTGGGGGTGCACCCCTGGGGGGGAGCCTGTTTTCAGTTTGGGCAGCCTTCTTGTATGTGACAGCAGATAGGGTTGGAAAGGAAAATGATTCATCTCCGAATGAGGCTTTTTTTCGATCACCTTTTTGGAGGAGTTGATGGTGTGATGCAAGCCTTGTGATGCCTGCTTTGGAGGGAAAAAAAAAAAAAATAAAAAAAACCTGCCGTGAAGTGGTTGCTTGGCTTAGAAATAGTCTGTGTTAATATCACAATGGTGAATGTTGCTCATTGGTTTCAAACCTATGAAAAAAAAAGTGGCTTCTAATTTTATTTCCTGAGAAGAACTTTGTTTCTGATGCTTGTTTTGCTGGTAGAATTGAACAGCATTTTATGGCCAGGTGCCATTGTTGAAGGTATCTGCCACTGTTGGAAGGTCATCCTTGATTTGTGTCGGAGATAAGCAGCAAGGGTTGGCAAAGCTGAGAAGGAAAATCTCATTTTCACTGAAAACCCCCCAAAACAAAGCAAACAAACAAACAAAAAAACCAAACCCTGAAACAAAAACCAAAACAATACCAACCAACCAAAAAAAGCAAAAAAACCCAAACCAGACCCACCAAAACAAACAAACAAACTAAACCAAACAAACAAAATATCAAAACAAAAAAAATCAAACAAAAATATCAAAACAAAAGCAGCGAACTGATTAAAAGAAAAAAAAAATACAACAACAAAAAAAAACAACCAGAAGAAAAACTAAGATCTCTGGAGCATGGTAATCTTTAGAAGGTCAGGATCATTACTCAGAATGAGACTCTACTTGGTATTTTGGGAAGACATGTAAAGAGTGGAGAGTGATCCTACTTTGTTGCTCCTCTGTTTGACATTCTCCAGGTGGCAGGGGACACTTCTAAGGAAAAGATTTTTTTGCTTAATTTGGCTGAGCTGTGGAAATAATGATATGCCCTTTAAATCAGGAGTAAGAACTAGTAAACATCTTAGTTATAGGATACTGAGATAAGCAGCAAAATAATCTGAAATTTTCTGTCTCGCTGTGAATCAGAGATTGTTTATCCTGGTAGATTTATATAAATATTGAATAATTATGTTGCAACTCAAAAATCAGTATTTGCCAACAAATATCACACAGTGGTACACGCAGTAATAGTAATTTTCAGGCTAAGTGTTGCATGCAGGAGGGCTGTGTAAGACCAGTTAAAATTGAGTGGTAACACTGACAAATGTTGATTCTTCAAATGGCAGATGCTGTTATAACACCATTAAGTTTATGCTCATTTTATCAGTGAAAAGCACGAAACGAATTATGTTTAAAGAACATAAAAGGACATAAAGAACAAATATGGATTATTGTTTCCTGTTGAACACTTCCATTTGCCATTTTGTCAAGGTGAAATATGATTATTTTTCAGTCACCTAACTTGGCAGGTTGCAGAATTTTAGGGCACACTGCAAAAAGTGCCTTCCAGGACAGCACGTGCAGTGTTAGGCTTGGGAGATGCAGTGTTGTGGTACTAATGCCCTTCTGCTTATGTGTGATATTTCATTGCCTAAAACAGCAAAGAAAGCAAATGAGTGTAAGTTCTGGGGAAGCATTTTATCCATCGCCAAGGTTACATTTTGAAATGTTTTCCATTGATTCTTTTATCTGATTTATTGAACTTGATGATGAGCTAAGATGCTTGGACTTGCTTTTGATTTAAAATTAAGAGCAGTGAGCATTCCTGCCTTTTCCAAATAGCTGGGGCAGATGTGGGCTGTTGGTGTATTAGTAAGGACATCAGTGTGTATGCTTCACTTATGAAACAAGTGAAAAACCTGAGAAGTGGTGTCAGTTATTGTGTGTGTGTCTCTACACTTTTTACATTGGGCAGGTAGCATTTATTTTTTGTTTCATTTACAGTGGGGATGGTATTAATGGTTGCTTTTAAGAATGATGCTAATATTCCTATGTGCCTTGGAATGAGACTGCTGCGTGGTGGGTTGGGATGCTTTACAGGTCTGGAGATTAATCTGGCTGTACACTCATATTTTTATTCCTTGGTACACGTGACCAGTAAATCCAGAGCCCTGGACCAATCTCTAGTGCTAATGGATTATGAAGCCTTGTATTTTGAAAATGGAATTCCCTGATGCTTACATGGTAAACACAAACAAGAACACAAGGTCACTTGGACTGAGCATGCTTGGCCTGACAGCTGCTTTTTATTGCACTAATATAAGGGCTAAATGTGGTGATAATTAGTAAATGCAAAATGGAAAAAGGTGCTGTTAACCAGTTCTTGCCAGGAAATTCTGGTGAAAATAGCACATGATCCAGGCCTGATTGGTTTGGTACAGATGGTGAGAAAACTCAGAAGGTTTCTGTTCCCCACACAGCCCTGTGCCCGTCCTGTGCTTGACTCTGGAACTGACTGGAGTCGTGACAGCTTTTGTAGAAGACAGAGGTCAAGCAGAAGGGAGGAAAGATGCAGGATGTTTGGCTCATCTTCATTATTTTGTTAATGACACACTGCTTAAGCATCCTTTAGATTTTTTTTTTTTTCTTTAGGAAAGTTGGTTAAGCATTTATTTTCTGGTGAGCCCTTGAGGATGAGTGGGATGATGTCAGCTCCCAGGGGCCATATGAGCATTTGCCTGTATGGGTGACACAGGATGGTTTTCTGAGAGATCAGAGGATTTGATCCCTAAATGTGGCAACTATCGTAAAGAAATGAGACATTGAAATGGACCCGAAGGTGAAGCATTGTTGGAATAAGCTGGTGAACCACACACATATTTCTGCAAACTGAAGTTTTCCCCTGTTCCTCAGTGCCATCTGCCCCTCCAGCACACTTCCTCCAACTCCTCATACCCTCAGCTCCCAGCTCCCCACTGAGCTGATTTTTCCCTGCAATGCTCTGTAGTAAACAACAGCTGTGACAAGATTCCAGGTGGCTCCAACTTGGGTTGTGGTGAGTGCTCTGCTGTTCCTGTCACACCAAACCCACGGGTTTATTTACAACCCAAGGAATTCTCCTCTGAGTTTACAACTTGAGCAGTAGCATAAGCTAGGACCAAGACAGAGAAAGGAAGAGAGGCAGGGCACCTATTTGTGTATTTGGACGGTGTATAAGTGGTTATAAAGCCATTTATAAAGAGTTAGTGTAATTGAGCCACCGGCTTAGCTTTTACTTCACATGAGCCAACACTGGCTTGTTGTTTCCTTGACTTTCTTCCTGAGGCTTTCATTTCATTGTAAACTTCACCCAAGCTTCACTTTGGGATACTTTTTTTTTTTTTTTTTTTCCTTTTGCTTAAGAAAAATCAGGATTTTAAAACTTGAATGAAGTTATTCTCACAGATACTCAGAAGAATTACTGTTTACCTTCCTAGCATGCAGTTTCAAAGCTAAACAAGAATCCATCAGTACATCATCCAGATTAGTATTATGTTGGTCCAATCTCTAACTATCCTTTTCCTTCTTTTGTTTTGAAGTACCACATTTTTCCTGTGTTTTGATGTGCCCAGTGAAGATGACCAGAAATAATGCTCTGTTCTGGGGTAGTTAATGGCTCCATTGAGCTTGAACTATTTTTAAGATGGCAACAATTCCACAATTACCCCTTGGCCATGCCTCTACCAGGAGTGCTTTGACTGATGCAAAGACCTGGTCCACACCTTATTTTTAAGTGGATTTTCACTTACTCCAGCTCAATTTTGCCAGCCCAAACACTTGAGAGCAAGAGGAAAAGTTAATCAACTGTGTGAGGCATCTTGCTGGGACACCCTGTGCCGCATTTGGGTCCATCTGTGCTCACAGAGGTTGGTGTGATCTGGGAGAGGCTCGCAGTCAGTGATGATGCAGGGTGTTGACATTCTGCCTTAAGGTTTCAGAGAGTGTTTCTAGGAGCAGGACTTCCCCAAAGAGGATTGTTGTGTGTGAAGATTCACCTAGTGGAATTTGTGATTAGTTGGAAGTTTATGTAAGAGAATACCCATTAAATAGGTGTTTCCAAACAGCCCTGCCTAGGGATATCTGTGCAATAGTGTTTATTGAGAAAGGTGAGTGATGGCAACTTAGTTAAAGGTTCTAATGCAGCAGCCTGTCAAAACCACTGTTCACAGAAGGCTGAACACACAGGATTGTCTTCCTCTTTTTGAAATGATGGCTGAGGGTGTCTGTTTAACATAAACATGCAGTACTGGCTATTTGTCCTAATTGCTTATGCTCAACAACCTGGCAGCAGTTTTCCTTTCAAAGCGCATCAAGAGGAATCAGAAAGATGATACTTCCATAAAAGCTTATCTCAGCATGTTGTTTGACTTTGGGTTGTTTTTTTTTTCCATTTACTCGATTCTCCACTTGTTTCAGTGCTGTGTGACATGCAGAGGCAGCTGTGGAGGGTCTGGTGTCTGTACCTTTACTTGCCAAAGCAGTATACCTGGTGCAGACATGACTGAAATAACAGCTAATCCTACTCCTGTGCTGTGCAATTCCTTTCCTTGCCAGGCTGCAGTCTTCAGAAGCAAAGCTCTGGAAGGTGCAAGGTCTTTTTAATGGTAGATGGAAAGGCGACAGTATAGTGGCTAGCCTAGAGTTAAGTCACACTAGACACTATATGGCATTCTTCTTTTTATTTTTCCCCTTTTCTTCACAAAATTGGCTTTTAAAATGTCAAGAGGTCATCATTCAACAGCTGATTGACTTCCCCAAAAACAAGTACATGTGCTGGGATTAATTGACTGGATTAGAGATTTACCACTTTCATTTCTGCTGTCTGTTCTCTCACCTTCCCAGAGTGTGATCTGTTCCTCTGTCCTCAATTACAGAACAGGAGCTCCAGCTATTGTCGTTGGTCTTTTAGAGGAACATGGAGCAAAATGGAAAGAAATGGAAAAAAAATCAATAGTTGAAAGTGTTGAATGATCTGTGAGGAGGCTCAGAAAAAGCCAACGACACTCAGGCACCTGGCTGGCCTTTCCCACATTTCAGTGGGAAATTTGGGAAATCTATGAGTAAGTTTCTTTATTCCAAGTGATCTCCTGGTGCAAAGGAAATATCTACTTTCTGAGCAAAACCAATAATGCTGAACAACAGAACTTCAGAGTTTTGATAGGACAAACTTTAGTAAGTGATCGTAGACTGCTCATTGAAACTTATTTTCTGAATTCAGGATTTTCATGCATAATTGAACTTCCAGAGAGCAAGTTAGTTTCTCCAGGAGCTGGATAAGCTGAACAGCATAACTATTGCATAACTACCATCATCTGCAGGTAATGGAGGACTAGAGAGACTAAATGGGCTGGGGTGTGATTAAACTCCTGTCAAATGTGCAGACTGAGGTGATTTCCCAGGATAGTTTTTAAATTCCTGTAGCTCTGGGTTCCCCCATAAGTATTTCTGAACTTCAGAATGAATTGATAAAAGGGATATGCAAACCAGGTTACAGAAGGTTCTTTTCTTGAGTACAGAGAGAATAAAAGTGTATCAGTATACTGGGAAAAAGCTGCTGAAGTGAAGCATAAAGACCTTTATGTTACAAATGAATGTGGTTTTACATGTGTGGATATTTGAGTTACAATTTCGAAGTTATTTTTAGTTACTAATTTTTATTAAGGATAAACAGAATCACTGACAGTGCCCATTAGTTTTCTTCCCAGGCAATAAATCATCAGTTTATGTACACAAATGTTCTTGAATTCTCAAAAGCTTTCCAGACCTATGCAGATGTATTTATTATCCAAGTACCTTTTGTTGCAGTTCCCTTCCTAGAGGTGTAATTCTGCTTTTGTAATGAGAAATAGTTGCAGGGTCCATGAAATATTCATTTGAAGGCCCACACTGATAAGGTGAGGAGCAGGAGACTCTTTTCCAACACATAAAAAAATAATTAATTTTTTCACAAGATTTATGTTAGGAAAAAAAGTTTTAATTACTTTTAAAATTGTGCCATTATCACTGGGTTGCAACATATGGATACCAGCCGTATGTAAAAATAACTTTTCTTAAGGATATTTGCTTGTGAGTTTACCTAACTCTGTATAATGTGAGGTATATTTTCCATACCAGCTAGTGTACACACATTTAATTTTTCCTGTGTATCCTGAATACAACCACTGGATTTTAGAAAATCCTTATACCTGTGTTCCAGGGAGTGCCAAACTGCAGCAGTGTCCCCTGCAGTTTTCAAGGATATAATTCTTTGGCTTATTAGTGAACGAGATGTGTTTTCACTTCTAAAAGAGAGAAAAATACCCTCTTTTGAGCAACAGGGCCAATATTTCTTTAGTTTAGTTCCTTTCAATAGACAATCATTTTTGTTCAATCTAGAAGACTTCAGGACCTTTTCCCCATCTGGTCTGTCCTTTCAGATCAACAGCACGTTTTGTGCCAGCGAAACGATTGTTTTGGGGTGGGTTTGTTTGTTTTGTTCTTTAATTTTGGAAATAAAAGCACTTATGATGGCAAATATTGCTCCATCTGCTTCCCCATTTGTGAGGAATAGCTTTTTTGTGTTTCACTGTACACCCAGTTGGAATTGCATGAGGCCCCAGAGAACAGTACAAAGCAGAGGAGCTCAGCCCTCTGTGCTCTCCCATGCCACTTGCCAAAGGAGATTTGGGTAAGGAGTGTGGGAAGAGATTACACGGCCAGTTTTCTTTGTTTTCTTTGTTAGTCCCCAGTGCACTTAATTTTGCAGGTTTTTCATTGCAGTTGCTTTGTACTGTGGCAAAGCAGCTGCCAGTGGATATTTAGGTGCAGGGCAAACAATGCCTGTGCATTTGTTCTAAAACATGAAGGCTTCCAAGGTGAGGGTCTATGGGAGAGCAGAGAGTAAATCAGACCTGAGAGCAGGTACTGCTGTTTGGAGGGTGAAGGGGTGGAGATGAATTACTCCACATTATTTACTTCAAAACTGGCTCTGTCCTGCCATAGTTTTTCATATGATGTCCTGATTAGGTCTTTTGTGATGGCTGCAGTGCCACAGCTTTAGATTTCTAGGCAGTTTGATTTCTTTTCAGCCATCCCCATGCATCTATTCAAGGGTTTCAGTGTATTGATTGTGCTACAGAGCAAGAGAATGAGTGTTCCAAGCAAAAGGATTGTTTTAAAATGAGGTAAAATTAAGTGTGTAGCTGTTCTTTAACCTGCTTTTTCCACTCACATTTGCATTTGGGCTTCACATTTGATGTTTCATGATTAACTCCCTGCAGAAAGCACCAGTCACTGTATAGGTATGTTTGTGCTTGGATGTTTGTGCTTGTGTTGGTGCTTTCACCATTACAGAAGTCCTGTGGTTTCCATCAGAGATGTCAGTATTTCAAAAGGAACACCTGTAAATCACATTTATGTGAGATTCTTCTGGTCCAGTGTGCTACCTGCAATACAGCCTGGGCAAAACCAGTGGGATTGCAGAGGAGGAGTTTCCCGTGTGATTCCCAGTCACACATCCCGCTACCGTGACAGTCTCTGAGCCCAGGGGGTAGTGGCAGATGCCAGCTCCTGATGGTTTGATGGGGATGCAGAGTTGTCACTTTTCATCTTCAAACAGTTATCTTTTTTTAACATTACATGCTTCCTCACATAAAGCTTGCTGTATTTGTCCTCTAAATCCTTTTTGTCTTTATTTCAGCAGAGAGGCGATTAGCCGTGTAATCATTTATAAAGCTGTTTGGATTCTGCTAGCTGCTTTTCTTTGGGGAAGAGTCATATCCAGTACCTTTACTGGGAATAACTCTGCAAATTCACCCTCACTGATTTCCTTCCCCCCACCCCAAGTGAATAAGAGGGTAGAAAAAAATAGAACAAATATTTGTAGTTCTGCCCGTATTGAAGGAAAAATAAATCTTTCTTATTAGTCTAACAGTCTAGATGTATCCTTTTTTTTATGATGTTCTCTTGAATAATTCGAGCTTTGAGTTATGAAGTCAAGATTCCTGGGTCATTGCCAGAACAGATTTATTTAAGGGGGACACTAGTTCTCTGAATTCCTTTTAAAGGGCTTTGTTAATGTCCCAGACTGCTCTTAATTAGTGATTTAAGAGGGAATACATCTGTTTCACTGAGGATTGTGAAAATTTTTATTTAAATGGAAATGTTTAATAAATGGCTCTTTGAAAGGCTAATGTATCTTCAAAATGAGATGTGTATCGCAGAGTAATCAGGTGAATAGTGATCTGGCAGTTCTTCTTGCACCTTTTTTTTTTGAGCTGAATATGGAAGAAAACCTCATCAAAGACCTTTGGAAGTATCATCTGCTATTGAATTATGTTTCATACTTCATCGTTCATTTTCTACCTGCACTTTTTCATTGAACTTCAGGTTTAACACTTCATTTACCAGGGGAAAAAACAGTAAACAAAAGTTGATGTTGGTGAAAGGCCTATAGAAAGGTGTATTAAAGACATTGATGATACTTGGTTTTTTAGCCTAGACCATCACAGCAACTCAATACCAAAATTTAAACTTATTAAACTACTCAATGTGACACTTGTCATATGCTAAAATTGTGCAGGTGATCTTTGCTGTATTAGGGATTTGAACTGGCAAACCTGAGAACAGAGGGGCTGAAGCAGATGCTCAGAGAAGGAGGAACTCCACATTTAGAAGCTGCTGCTTTTAGCGACCTCTTCCTTGAATACATGAGGAGATGGCTATTAATAAACCCAGCATTACCATCTCCCACTGTTCACAGGTCTTTTGAATTAGTAATCAAAATACTCTTGACACTGGGTATTTTGACTTCTTTCACATAAGTGTTGATTTATGAGCCCTTGCTACCATCTTTGTTCATGTTTTTCTAGGGTGTGAGTTTTTTAGTGTTTTCTTTTGTTCAGAAGGGATAACGCAGGAGAGCTGAAAATGTGCTTGAATAGTGAGGTTATTAGCAATTTTCCTAAATCCAGACATGGAAAGTTTTGAGGGGAGCAGCAGTGAAAGATGTGAAAGAGAGTCATGGAAAACCCAGCAGGACACTGCCTGGCAGTGCAGAAGTAGGAGGGCTGGACTCAACAGTGGGGCAGAGCTGGACCCAGTTCTTCCAGGAATGTGAACATCCCATCATGATCATAAATCTCTTTCCCATTTTTGCATTTCCATCGTTTCAAAGATATAGGCTGCTATCTCACTTAGCAATCCTCTGCAAAATGCCCAGTGTTTTCTGGAGGGGAAAAAGCTGATGAGATGCAATAGTGCTGCTCCTGTGTAACTAACCACACTGGAGAATCACACTGACAGACATTCTGCAAATTGCCCACATTATAGGACATTGATGATACCATTAAAGTGGTAAATTTAATATTATAGTTCTATTAGATTTCTCCCTCATTAACTCTGATCTGATAAACAACCTCCGGCATATTTTGAAGGTAATAATCACCTTACAATCACTCCTGCTCCTCTCTATCTGGCATTTCAAGCTCCTATAGATTTACAGCTCTTCTGTCATCTAATCTGTACTTACTCCTTTATTTCTTCTTTGAACTTGTGCTTACAGGCAGACAACCCTTCTCTGGAGGGCCCTGGGCATGCAAATAACACTTCATAGCCAGAATAAAGCCATCCTAAATTGCATTCCTCAGATTTTTGACGAAATGGGTCTGAGAGGATAAAATTAACCCAGTGTTCAGGCAAGCAGGACGCAGGCCTGCAGAGGTGTTTTAGGACTGAGCACTTCCTAAGGGTTGGTGCTGGGGAATGTTGGCAGCAGTGGGTGGTGTTCCTGGCTTTTGCACCCAGGTATCAGAGCAACCTCTGCAAACTCTTGCTGGAAATGAAGTTGGTGAAGAGGGGACCAAGTGTGTGCTGGGCACAGCCCTGCCAGGCAGAGCAGCCCTGCTGCAGAGTGCAGGAAGATGGAAACGCTGAAGAAACCTTTGTCAGCCACTTTGTCTGTCTAGTGGAGACAATTTCCACTCCTAAACGTTCATCCTCAGGCAGTAAACCCACAGCTTAACCAAGTAACCGTAGCTCCTCTCGACTGGCAGGAGGCTTCCAAGGAGGTATCACTTGCCTCTTGTTTTCCTAAGTGAGTCATGGTTTGATTAGAGTGCTGTCTCGGGGAGAAGGTGGTTGTTATACATCACCTATCACAATGTAAAAGTGGAAAGCGACGCTGAAATGCTGACCCTTAATCTGAAGTGCACCATCTGTGTTGTATTTCCACATCTTGCTGAGTTTACAGTTATTTGAATTCACAGTTTGTTCCCCATTTGCTGTTCCCACATGGTAAGTGAATTGGATCCAAAATGTACCGATGAAAGAATGAGAAGTCTGTTGTAGAAGTTTGTTCCTACCTACAAGAGTGCTCTATCTCACACTTTTTTTCCACCCTGTGAGTTAAGTCCCAGCTGTAAAATCTTGTCTCAAGATGGCCTTCTTTCATGGTGGGAAGCCGGGGTTACCGTGAGGACAAAGACTCCTTTCCCCATCCTGAAGTGATTTATGATTTGCTTATGACTTTCAGCTCTAGAAAAAGGTAGAAAGTTCTTACATCTGACAAAGTATTTGCTTTGCTGTTCCTGTAAATTTCTCTGGATGCTTATCTGGTAATAAGCTCTTGGTGTTGGAGCACCACTCTCATTTAGTATGTTTTTTTCTGTTCATATGAGCCAAAGCGTTTGATGCTAAATTAAGACTGGGTATAATATAATGATGAGAGCTGTAATTACAACTGTAATAGTTTTTCATGGTGCAACTTTGAACTACTCTGATTTTAAAATGGGCAAACAGCTCAAAACCAGGTTGAATTTCGTTTATTCTCCCTTCCTTCTATTTTTTCTACCAAGAGCAACCATTTTCTTAAGACATAACTTACTGTAGAAAAAGATATAAAATTTAAACATGTCGTATTTCAAAAGCAAGCCATCAAAATGCTGAAGGCTGTATAAACTTAAATACCTTCTTTGGCTTTTGCTGTAGACCACACAAGCTCTGAGAAATTGATTACTCTGGTACTGGAATGGGCTTTCATGATACAGAAACAGAGGTTTGCATTGAATTTCTTTCTTTGTGTGTGGGACTCTTTTTTTGGAAAGAAAAAAAAAAAGCCTTTAAACCTGAGATTAAAAATAAGTCATTTCATTGTTTCCGTTTTCCTCTCTTCTAAATCTTATGAAAGCTTTTCCATAAATGATTGGGGAGCTGCATCTCCGAATAAATCTGCAGTAAAATGCTCCATTTCTTTTTTTAATAAAGAGGCTTTTTTCTGGAATGTTCCATGTAGGTACTGCCTCATTGAAGTTTCATCTGGTTGAGAGGGTTTCAGTGTGGCTCATGCAGATTTTTTTATTTTGTCGACATGAAGAGGAGGGGCGAGGAATTCGAAGTAATTTATTTTCATATTCCAGTCTTCAGATTTACAGTGTGCAATACTCTAAACCCAACATTATCAAAGGCTTTGGAGTTCCCACAGCAGCTCTAAATTGGCCAGACATATAACCCAAAAAATAGTCCATGGCTCCAAGAGGCCAGCATTGACAGATCAGGAAGATCTTGAGCAAAGAATTTTTGTCTTTTTTTTTTTTTAGAACAAGGGACATATAATGGGCAAACACTTAGGCCCAGCTGGTGTTTTCATGAAAACACTGATGTCAGATAAATTTCAGACTGTTCATAAGCAGGCCAGTCTCCTGTTGGTGTGTGGCCATGTCTCCTACAAAGGTAGCTGGCTCTCAGTGATGTTTTGCCCCTGCCAGCTTCAAGCATTTTGAGGACTGGGTCCATCAGCAAGAGCAGTGTCTGTGTTTGTGCTGGGTTTGGTGGTGGGGCAGGATGATGTTCTCCCTTGTCCGGCCCTTTCACAGAGGTGCTGTGAGCTGTGTCCTGTGCCCACAGCTGCACAGAGCTGCTTCGCCAGCGATGGCTCTTGGCTGCTGTGGGTCAAAATTCGGCTTGTTCCAGGATCAGAACCGGTGCTGAACCCACTGAGCCATGGGAACAGTGGCCCTGCACTGCCCTGTGCCCACCCTCGGCGTCCCCATGTGTCTCCGTGCAGCTGCAGCAGCCCCAAAAAAGCAGCCCTGGAGCTGCAGGGGAGCAGGATTCCTTGCAAGGCTGGAGTCCCTCAGGATTTCAGAGCTGCATCTAAGCAATCGTGTCCTGTGAGATGTGTGGAAAGCGTCCAAGACGGACACCTGCTGGCTCTGAAACAGTCAAATGCTTTTTACAAAATATCTTTGGCCCCTGTTCTGGATGTTTACTTTTTAAAAGATACAGGCGTGAGCTGGCTGTAAAAAGAAAGGGGAGGGTGGGGAAATCGTTGTTGCTGCTGTCACTGAAATTCCCTGCAGACTTAAAAGGAAGATGAAAGTTGGTACTTTAAGAGAAACTCGAAGCCCTTGGGACAAGCACAGCAGAAAACAGGGAGATGCTCTGTATTCTGTCCAATTGCTTGCAAAAATGAGTGCTGTATCTCCTACAGAGAGAGACACAGAGCCAGAAACACATATTTGCATCGTTCCCCCGTGCTTGAGCCTTGCTAACTAGGACAATACCATTTTGCACTTCCCTGGGCATATTCTCAAACAGCAGCTCAGTGCAGGTGATAGAAGAAAAAAAAGGTGAGGGAGAAAGAAATGAGGGGGGGAAATCTGCCTTGTGGTATTTCAGATCTCCAGCGTACACAGGTGCTTTTTAATCCCTCTGGCCTACATATTCCACAGCCCCTAGGAATAGGGGAGTCGTGATGTAATGCTCTTTTCCTCACACTCGCAGCTTAAATACAGATGGAAATTGTTGTCATGTGTTAGAAATGTCACCAATAATATAAAAGGCAGCCTTCTGCATTCTCCCTTTTGCACTGTCAGCTGCTGCTGCCAGCTTATTCTTCCCTCTCAAACCTATTGTCATGTGGCAGAAACCCTGATGTAAGTAAGCCCTGTCCTCCCCCTGCTTATGATCCCTGCATTTTTTATTCCCCTCTGCTGCAGTGCTGAGGATCATTACATACCACGACTTAAAGACAAGACCTCACAAAGGAAGGATTAATCTTGTATTTGTGCTTGAATTTCGAAGGACTCAGGCAAGTGAGAATGTTCTGTTGTATTCTCTCTCCCTTTTCCTTTTTCCCCCCGCCGTCTCTTAGATGCCGAGGTAGGGAAGGAAAAGCAGCAAATGCGCGGAGCCGGGTGCGTGTTTGGGGAGGTGGGGATGCAGGGGAGCTGTGGGGCTGGAAGGAGCTGGCAGCCCCAGCGCAGGCTGCCAGGACAGATGGCTGGTGCTCCTTTTTAATTCATCAAGCAGGCTTTACGTGAGGCCCGTTGGCGAGCGGGTGTGCTGCGAGAAGCGGGGTCAATGGGCACGAATAGGCTGAGATCAGGACCAGATGCCTGCCGAACAATGGGGCTTTTGAGGGAAATGCGGGAGGAAGCGTGGCGCTGGCTTTGTACTGCCTCCGCATTGCAGGTTGGAATGGGGCAGCTCCGATTTAATGAAGTGCATTCCTAAACGCGCTCGTCAGCCCGGGCTGGGAGACAAGGGGACATGTCAGAAGGGGGCTTGTGGGGCCGGCGCTGCGAGTGGGGGCAGCGATCCACTGATGGATCGCCGCGAACAATGCGGTCTTAGTGCTGGATGGGGAAAAAAAAAAAAAAACCAACCCACAACCACCCATCCATACATCCCTGTGCATATTAATGCCATCGAGCAGGTGTTGCTGAATGTCTGTCCCCGCATTGTTCTCCCGAGGCTCAGGCGGGGAGGCGGCAGGAAGGAGAAGCCCGCCAGGGATGCGCTGATCCCGGCTGGAGAGCGGCAGGAGCTCCGGCCCCGGGTCACCGCCGGCACCAGTGCTGGGCAGCCGAGCCCTGTGCTGGCCCTGGCGAGAGAAGGGGCTCGGGCTCAGAGAGGCTGGTCACACTTAAAGGCACAGCAGGGCCAGAGGAGTCTTTATTTCCCCCTGCGGATATCCCCCCAAAAGAAGCAGGTGTGATGGGTGGGATGGGAATCTCCCGAGAGCAGTCTGGGTCACCAGGGCAAGGAAGGGGGAGGCAGGAATGGTGTCTCAGCTGGAGTTCGGCAGCCAAAGAGTTAAAAAAAAAAAAGGGGGGGGGGCCTTTTTTTTTTTTTTTTTTTTTTTTTTTTTTTTCTGGCTTCTCCCGAAATCGATTGGGAATGAGTTGAGGAAGCTGTGTGAATGGTAATAAACAAGGTGTAGAACATGCATCAAAAACCAAACAAAACATCCATGTCTGCTTTTGTGTGTAGCCTCCTGCGCTGGCTGGATGTACCCTTCCTTTAAGATAGTTTTGTGTCTGACAGAAGTAACATCCCTAAGCACTTACAGCCATGTTTGCCAGTGTAATTCTTGAAGGGTTGGGGAGGGGGAGAGTGTACACAGGCAGTCATTATTATATGTATTTCTTAATAAAAATACACCCATTTAATTGCTGTCATTGTGTTGTCTGCTCCCCTTGTGATTTGTGACATGCTATACTGTATTTGTCAGCAGAATGAAAGGGGTCTTTGTTCCTTATTCCTATTATGGCCCACTGCATCTCTCACTGAAAATGGAATATTTGCCTTTAGAGCTAACTTAGCTGGTGATTTGTGCCTGCTGTTACACTGGGAAGGGTTTGCTTTTTTTGCCGGGAGTTTCAGAGGAATTTGCAAGCAAGGCTTGAATTATTTTACTTATTTATTTTTACGTATCAGTGGGTTAATAGTGAGGAAGAGTGATCAGCCTATTTTGACCAGTGGCTGCAACAGCTTCACATTTTGCAGCTGCCTTTCTGTGTATCCCTTTCTTGTGGATGAATGGCCAAGCTGACCATGAACTAGGATCATTGTGCACCTTTGATCATTTGCTGCTGTGTAAATTGCCAAAAAAGGTGTCGAAAAATAAACTAAGAGTGTGTAACATGGACACAGCTCATGTGTCTGCTCCAAGGCTGGCCAAAGCTGCAGATTATAAAGGCTGTTAGTGAGTGGCCAGCTGTGGGGGTGACAATTTGGGGGTGCCAGTGGCACTTGGAGAGCACTGTGCAGGCACTGGTGGGGTGTGCTGGGTTAGGTTATGTATAGTGTAACATCGACACCAATATCACTTGTGATCTATTTGCTGTCTTTGCTGTGCTCTGGCTGCTTGGGTATCAGCCTGTGTGCCTGTTAATGGGAATGGTTTATAGGGTAGCAGCCAAAAAAGATTTAAGGCAGTGCTTGCACAGACAGTTCATAAGACTTCTTTGAGCACACCCACATGGCATGAATGTATGGAGCTTGTTTTTAAATTGAGCTACTAGGTTCAGCAGCTTGAGCTTTATGTTGTTAATTATGCTTATTTTCTACTCTGCAGTGCCCAAGGAAAAAATGAGCAAAAAATGCAAAGGCTGGCTGAGCCTGGGAGGCTGCAGTCTGTGCAAAGGGCTCCTCTGATAGAGGGGCTGGCTCAGCAAAGGGCTGGGCTGTGAACCTGTTGCTTGTTGTTGTGTGGCTCCTTCTGCAATGTGGGAAATGGGATCAAGGAGGAGCTTTGGTCTGGGCAGAGCCAGGGAGCGCTCGGTGGAGCAGAAGCACAGGGAGTGTTTTCTCCTTTGCCAGTTTGTTTCCCCTCATCCTTGTCTGCTGCTGAGTCCTGTCAGATGGAAGCGATGATGGATCCGTGTAGATCCAAGGATGATGCTTCACTTCCTTCAGGGAAACTGCTGTAATGCTTGTGAGAAGGAGCACGGGCAGCTGTTCCAGGAGCACTTCAGCTCCCTGCTGTTGAAGTGTTGCAGAGCCAAGTTTTGCAGTAACAGCAATAACCCTTTTCCAGCTGAATATCTTTCTTTTATTTGCATTTTTTTTAATAGACTCTTCTGGTGCAGAATTTTCAGGTAATCCAACCTGAAAAATGAAACTTAGAGTATCCTATTTGTCATTATTGACAACCCCTAGCACAGGTAAGGTTGTCATAGCAGTCAGTGTTTCATAAAGAAAAAAAAACAACAATGAAGCCATTAATTCAGCAGCAGGAACTGATTGAATGGTGTTGGGTTCCTGACTCTGCATCTGACAGTCACAACACTTGCCTGGAGTTTCAGTTGTTTAAAAGTTCCTGTGCTGCAGGGAAGGCTCTTGCCTGCACTTTGGAGCTGTGGACAGACACATTTCTGCTACCTTTCCATCCTTTCCAGTGCACCAAGTCTTTACATGGTTGCACAAGAAATGCTTCTAAAATCAACGCCCATCAGCCAAAAGGTGCTGGGTGCTGTGGTGTTCAGTAAAGCTTACTCAAAATGTGGTGCTATTTTCAGTCAAATTCTGCTAAATCCCGTCCTGAAATCCTCTGAATGTTTTGCTCTTGAATATTCTGGTAAGCATGATGACTGGTTCACTGTGTTAATCCTATATGGTCTTTCTGTCTGCAGCTAATCCTGAGCTGTTGTTGCTGTTCTGCACACATGAGTAAGATTCTGTCCCCCCTCCTCTTGACCATATACAGTAGAATTCCAGCTGACTGCTAGAAAATAACAGGACAAATAGCCTACTCTTCCTTTTTCTCATCCTTTAGTAGGAGAGTTGAGTTTCTTCTACTTGAAAAACAAAACCTGGAGAAGTAGGAAAAATATTCTTGGTCTGTTGAGCTCTATTTAGTGGCATGCACTGGCTCAGACTGTGCAGGATGTCTTCAGGAATCTCAGCTGTGGGCAAATGTGGAAGAAAAGAAATGCTGAAAACAACTTTCCAAATTCACATAGATTGGACAGAATTTCTATTGAAATTTCACATTAATTAGGGATGCAGCTGGCAGTGATGGCTATAAGTAAATATTCTTCCCCTAAAATAAAATTACTGTGTTTTCCTATTTTTATCCTAGTGATTTTTTTACTGCTAGACCTGCCTGTGGAAGATGCTTAGCCAAAATCTATCCCTTTTTGGTGGAAAAAAACCCCCAACCTTTTCCTTTGTGACAGTTAGCGTCACCTCAAAATTATTACTTGAGCATGTTTCAGGTTTAGTAGAAAAGCTTACGGAAGGAGGGGTGATAGTTTAACCTTGGGTTGGTTCTCCCCACCCCCACTGATTTTACCCCTGGACAGACATTGTATCTCCTTAGAGTCAGATTAGCATATTTGCATAAATATGTTAATATCCATATGGCCTGTATTGACATGGTTGCATGGGATGTATATACCTGGTGTGTGTGTGTCATACAAATGCTTACACTTGCTTTTAACTACCAACATCAAAATGTCATGAACGGGAGAGTCCATGACAACCAAAGTCAAACTTTTTCTTAAAAACTTTGTAATATTTAGTTGATGTAAAATATCATGAACACCCACTCTTTTCCTTGGAAGAGATTGAATTTTTTTTCCTTTCTAAATAGATTTTCAAAGGATTCATTAAGAAAATGAAACCCAAGAAGAAAAATATCTGACCCAGCAGTTCGAGGTCAATGAGGCAATTACCCAATAAATTTGTGTCAAGTCAGCCCTAAGTGAGCTGTGCCTAAATGACTTTATTATATATATTTTCTGAAAATGTTCCATATTGAAATAGGGGAAAAACCCTGCTAGATGAATAATGTCATTCTGTCAGCAATTGGAATATGACTGTGGATATCATTCACCATACAGAAAATAGCTTGTTCCTTTGCCTACCTAAACAGAGGTGGTGTCCCACCTGGAATTTGCAGTGTTACCACCTTCTGCATTTGCCTGAGGAAACACTCAATCCATTGCAGATTGGAAATTTCAGTTTGTTTGTGGGGGATTTTTTTATGTGTTTTGTTTTCATCAGGGTACAGCACCGCCTGTTAATGCATGTGACGATGTGAGCGAGGCACACAAAAAGTAAAAGCTCTGTAAGAACTCTGTAACTGAGGTTGTGAAATCATGGGGAAAAAAAGTGGATTTGCTCCTTTTTCTCCCCTTGTTGCTTGCATCTTCTTTGGGCACAGACTTTCTAGAAGGCTTTGGTAGGTTTATTGCTCACATTGAGAACTCTTTGGTGTTGGTTTTTTTTGTGCTAATTTAAATGAAGGGGGAGCAGCTGAATAATAGTTGTGTAGAAGGTGCTGTTGGAAATGCAGTTCTGTCAGCACTGCCTGGTGATGAACAGTGTGTCACTGCTGTGGTGGCAAGCTGACAATTCAGCACCACAGTGCAAGCCCTTGGTAAGAGTGGGGACCTGACTGGGGGGGAAAAAAATCTCCTCTTCTTCTTCTGTGTCTTGCATGGACCACAGCAAGAGCCTGAGGTTTGAGACATCCCCTGAGGGATCCAAGTTCTTTTCAGCAGCAGAATCTGGGAGTGGGCTGTAGCAGAGTATGCAGTGCTGGTTAAAATGCTGGTGTATTGAATGTAGTTTAGTGGACAAGTGTCCTGGTGTTGACAAGGCAATATTTTACCTTGTGATAATCTGTCATCCTAAACTCTTAAGGGAAATCAAGGCTTTACTACATTTGGATGCATGAGTTAAAACTGTCCTTTGCCTTTTCTTCTTCAAGATTTGAATTTATTTATTTTTTCCTGGTGAAGATGAAGTCAACTCATTTTGAGTCCTAATCAGGAAGTGATTCAGAGTCTGTGCTCATTAAATCCTTCCCCTCACTCCTGGGACTGTCAGGGAGGATGTCACACATTACCTGCTGATGAGATGATGTTCTGTGAAGGAGATGAATGTCCCAGAAAGTATTCTCAGAGTGACAAGCCACTGGGAAGCTGGAATGGTTTAGAAAGCCACAGTGAGGCTAGAACATGAGCACTTGAGCTAGTTTTATCATCACTTTGTTAAGCAGCTGCTTACCCATTAGAAGGAACCCGTCCTTAGCTACATGTGATTTGGGGGACATGAAGGTTGAGCCCCGCTGTTCTCATTATTTGAAGTTTCAGATTTTCTTTGGGTTATTAGGGTACAACACAGAGCATTTAATTCCCCTTATCAGCTCCTTCAGTTACCATTTGATTGGATGGACCCTTTTCAATTTTTTTTCCATTTTCCTCTTTCTCATACTTCACGGATGCTATTGTTTTATTAGTTCACTGGCCTTTCTGGGTCATTGCAGTCTAAGTATTCTGACTTTTATAAAGGTCTTGGTGACTAAATATTAGTGACCTCTATTCATCTTCCTTTTGCTTCTCCGAGGCAGAGCAGTTTGATTTTTGAGCTGTTCTGTGTTACAGTATCAGTGAGTTCATGGCGTGGGGAATCAAACCCCATTCCTTCTCCGCAGATGAAGATGTCCATTCGGTACACTGAGCTACAGAGTTTCTGTTTCAGTGTTGGGATAATAGGATCGCTGGAAAAGAGATGGAGAGAAGCTAGCCCATGGAGTTTCCCCAGCCTAACTAAAATAATGTACTATTACACAACTGAAGGGGTTTTGCTGGATTCACAGCAATTCTAGGAAAGTCTAACAAGCTGAGCATGATTTACTTGAATTTCTGAATTATATAAAATGAAATGGAAAAGTTACCATTAGCTGCACTAGGAAGCTTGTTATATCAACAGGAGCCTTTTTGGGAAATTCACCTTTGTGTTGGTAGGCTTGTGTTTCGAGGCATTCCTTCTAGGGCACAATATGAGGCACTTCCCTAGCTCAGACTCTGCCTGAGGGATGAATAGACATGTTCCTGTGGAGAATTTGAGGTTCCAAGGTCAGGAATGGATGCTGCCATAATTTGAACATTTTACACACCATATTTGCCATCATCTGGGCAAGTCTCGTCAAATAGGTGTGTAACATAGGAGCTTTCCTCTTGCTCAGTCTTGCTTTCTCCTTCTCAGAACCCTCTGCCTCATTTGTTACTCTCTGCTGCTCCCTAAGTGAAGTGAGAAATGGGTTTTATAAGGGAAATAAGGTCTGACTTAAGGATGGAGGAGTTCTTGAGAAATACCTACAGGAACAAAGTGAAGCAAAAACTGAGCAACCCGAACTGCAGGTTTTTGGTAGCTCAGAAGTGCTGTATTTGGGAGACTATATTTTAGCAGGCATCTTTTTTTTTTCTTGTTTACTGTTGTTGTAGTTTTTAAAAGGCAAAGAGGAGCAAAGGAACGCTCCAAAATTTCAGAGTTCTACCTTTGTCCCAGAGCCCTGCCTTGAAGCTCTCAAGGAGGGTCAGAGAACAACTGTGGGAGATTTTCCCCACAGTATTTAAAGTTTGGGAAATGGAAATGGGAGTCTCTGAAAGCAGAAGCTGACAATGGAGTGTGTGAAACAGCTTTTCAGGTGCTGCTCTTGGCTGTATCTGATTCATACCAAGCTTGCACTTTCAAGCAAAAGGACATTTGAATGCTGCCCAAAAGTTGCTTTCATAGGTAGAACTCTTTGCATCTCTAGCTGCAAATGGCCCACTGGCACCATGGGGAGGTCTTTTAATTGAAGGACCTTTCTCTAATGAAAGGTCTGCTTCACTGTAAAAGAGATATTAGAGCTATAGCATCTTGAAGGGCAAGCTGATGAATGAGATATTATTATCTCAATGTGTTCTTTCAGTGAAATATTTAAAAGTGGTTCACTCCTGGTGAATTACCTGCTGGCCCCATCCTCTAGCAGCCTTATTAAATAGTTGCCTGTTGTAACATTCTTTGTAAAGTTAAGGCATGTCCCACTGCACTAAGCACTATTTCAGATATCTCCACTATAACAAAAAATCTTTATATAGTTACAGTGCAAACCAATGGCTCTCGTGGGTTCTTTCATAATGAGGTTTTGTGGTGGCTGTTCTCTGATCCCTTTTCTCCTTTTTCCAGTGCATCAAATTTACTCAATTCCTCTCCGTATTCATAGAAGTTAACAAATTTGCTCTTCGAACTCCTACAATATTCCAGACACCAACACCTCTGATACGGAATGGGTTTAACAAAACAAACAGTGGCAGAAAATAAGGGTATTTTTGCACAGCAAAGTGCTTGGGCTGGAATGGCTTAATGAGCCACGTGTGTACTCCCTGCCCTGAGCAAAGGCAAAAGGAGAGGAGTTAGTTTAAAATCTTAAAACTTTTGCTATTTGAAAGCTTGACTTCCCCTTGAGCACTGAGGGGCTTTGTTGCCATTGCATGGCAAGTAGTAACTTGATTTCTTCCAGTCATCTGTCTGCAACATATTTTTAAATATTTCTCTTTGCCATTTGGTGGTCAGCAGCTGCCCTTGCTGGTGCCACTGGAGGTCTGTAGTAATGTCACAGCCACAAAACTAACGGGGCTGTGAGCAGCAGCTGAACAAACAATTGCACTTGTGCCTGGTGCTTTGAAACTATAGTCCTTGGGTATTCTTGAGTGGAGTGGAAGAAATCTTAAACTCCTTTGATGTCTTTCCTGGCCTCATATCTAATTACGTATTTTTTGATAGTTTTCCCTCAGGAGTTCCTTATTTTAAATGCTTTTTACAAATATACATTCAAATAAGCCTGACACTATTAAATTTTGTAGTCTAGTTATTTTCTATTGCTGACCATCCCCTTGATACTTGAACTTCTTCTTACAGACAGTATCCACTCTACTTCAAGAACTTGTGGTCTCTCCTCACTGAAATATAAAGTGTGGTTTGGTTAAAACCTTCTGTTTTTTCTCCCTTGACTGATGTGCCTTGTCCCAGTTTGACTTGGTCTGATTTTATTTGGATGCATGCAGGCAATAAGAAGCAGAGGTACTCAGAGACTGCCAGTTTTGGTTCTGTGATTTGTTAGCAGTGAGGTTTGCCAAACTTCATCTTTATGCAGTGAGGGCTGGGAACTGGTGGATCTCTGTGTATTCTCTGGGACCTTCTGTCTTTGACATTGGCCACCTTCATCTCTGGATGCTACAGGCTCATCTATCAAAAAAGAAAAAGAAAAAAAAAAAAGTGGGGACTGAGAAAATTACCTAAGTTACCACAAGCTCTGTTAACAGGAGCATGTTATGGCTGGGTGCCATGACTGACCTTCTTGCATATCCTTCCACAGTTTATCTCAATCCTGACAACTGTTTTTGCCCTCTGAGGAGCTGTTTTGGTAGCTATTGGCTGCATTTCAAGAAAAAGAGGAAAAAAAAAAAAAAAAAAAAAAAAGATAAATTTCCAAATACCACATGAAGCAACAGCAAGCAAAACCCTGATTTCTGGAAAAATGCTGCAGGAGCTGATGTGGATGGTCCTTTGGTCTCTGCTGCTGTTTGACACGGCTACAGACTGCCCAAACTATGTGCAGCAGTAGGACTAAAACGATTCCTGTATTCAAAGCTTCTCTAGCTTAAAGTTTTATTAGAAAAGGTCTGTTGGCTCTGCTTGCAAGCCCATACATCCCACACCGCTCTGGCTGTGAGGTCTGATACCATCTCAGTAATTAAGTGCCAGCATCCTACAGCACAGTGGGTTTAAAAGTCTGTCAGCAGCTTAAATGCCACCTGATATTAAATTTATCAGTCTAACTTCTCAACATTCTGCAGCTGACCCCCAGTAACAACGACCATGGCAAGTTATTTGTGGACGGTGCCTGCTGCACCCTCGCTGCTTTGGCTGCTTTAATTGCTGATCTCTAATCTTCCTCACAAAGCTGGGAGTGCAGGAAAAGAAAAGCAGCACTACACTTACACTAGGGTTTGGGTTTTTTTTGCCCAGCTGCCATCAGTCCATTCTCTGGGAGATTTTTGATTTTCCCAGTGCATCATCAAGGTGTGCTGGGCCCCCAGGGCGGTTGTGTCCCCTGTGCACAGAACCTTCACCAGGTGAGGTGATTCCATCACTTCCCTAGGCAGCCTGCTCCAAGGTCTGACTACCCTTTCAGCAAAGGACTTGTTCCTGATATCTAATTACAGCTCCTCATACTCCCCCAAAAATGCAAATAATGCTGTGGATTTATCCCTCTCTGCCTTATTTTCTCCCTTTGTAAGTTGAGGCTAATGATATGCTCCTATTTTAAAGCTCTTTGGGACCGTTGGATGAAAAGCACTATGTAATTATAAAAATGCAGCTTTTATGGTGCTGCCTTTAGAAGGAAGGGGAAAAAATATATTCACTTGGCAAAATATTGTGTTGTAGATGCAGCTTTGGAAATCTGACTTTCATTGTTAAAGCTAAAATGAAAAAGGACTGTTCCACTGTAGAGTGTCATACAAAAACCAGGCCTGTGTTGAGGCTGCATAGAAGCTTTGTGTGCCACTGGAAATGTACAAAAAGAAAGAGGAGCAAATTGGAACAAAAGAAGGGCTGGTCAAAAATAGAATAAAGTAAAGCCAGCAATGGCTGTGAGTGCCACTTGTGTATTTGGGACTCAGAGTTGCTTAGGCAATGTAACATCAAGTTCTCAGCAGTGCAGATGCTTCTGGCCACATCATTTTCATGGCCATTAAGTTCAAATGTTTGTCTGTTTCCTGAGATGAAAGGAGTGAGAGCTCTCTCAGTAAAAGAAGCCTGCAAATTCTAAAGCAGCTGTGCTGTATGCAATTTGCCTAGGAATTTTACCTCAAAATACCATTTATACCTACTCTGAACAAGGCAGAGGCTGATAGGAATGCCTCATTGTTTTGTCTCAAGATTGTTTTCCCAGGGAATATCTTTCAAAATATTTATATTTTTTTTTGTAAATACATATGTATAATTATAGATAAAGGCTAATTTGTGTAGCTGAGTTTTGTGCTGTCAAATGGAAGCTGAGTGGTTTAATACCAAAATGGGACTTCACGTTTGAATCATGCCTATGTGCTTTTTATGGTTTTGACAATAGATTCAGTAGCTAATCATCACCTCAATTGGCTTTTCTAAATAACAAGCCATATTAGATAGTCTAGTGGCTTACTTGGAAACTGGGAAGCAAAAATGATACCAGAGTGAGTCAAGACTGTAATATTGAAGTTAAAAAGAAGACAGAAAATAATGCCCCATTTGTCTGCCCATGTGTACTCAGCTTTTCTGATGTATTTCCTGATCACCAGAATGCTGGAATGTTTAAAGGATTTGACTAATAAATTGAAAATCTCAAAAAAATGTAATGAAAACTAGCAAATATTTGTTGTTGGTTTGTTGGTTTTTTGTGGGTTTTGTTGTTGTTGTTGTTTGGTTTGGTTTGTTTTGAGCCACATCCAAAGTGCAGGGTGGAAACTTGCTGAAAATGCCACAGGGCGTTCTCAGTATTTAGACATTAATTCCAGTAAAAGCCCACCTGCATGCACAAAATGAAAAGCTTAAACTCAGGACATTGTCACCACGATGGGATCATCAAAATCATGGAAAGAAAAAGCTGTGGAAGTCAATGCTTTCATTCTCAAAGTCAACAGAGGCAGAGTATTTCAGGGGGAAGTCTGCTTTCCAATGCATTAGGCCAAGTTGTCCATGCTCACCATTTACTTTTTTCTTTTCAATATCAGATGTGGCAACACCAAACAGCAAACAGCTCTGTCCATCACCCAGCTGGAAGAAACTAATGCACTGCAATATATAGCTCAGTATTCATATGGTCAGCCACATGATAATGATTTAAATGATCATAAAGCTGTTATTTTTATAATACAGAATGGGGTTTTTTTTGTTTTGGTTTTTTTTGGTGGTTTTTTGGTTTTTGTTTTTTTTTTTTTTTTTTTTTTTTTTTTTTTTGTTTTTTTTTTTGTTTTTTTTTTTTTTTTTTGAAGACCTTATTTGGTAGGCTTACTAGTTGCCAAACTTTACAGAATTCTTCTGCTGTGGAAATCTTTAGAAGTTCCTGTAAAATTTGTGTTATTTATTCGTAAGCCCAAATAAAAATGTTCAACTAAATCTGACCCAAATCAGTTAAAACATTTGCAAGTTACAGAACTGTGGCCAAAAGTTCTACTTTTGCAAAAAAAAATAGTTAAATTGTATGTAGGTCTACAAGTAGTTAATTTTTAATGCAGGCAGGTGTCTTTTTGGTGTTTCAAACCTGTTTTTTATTGGGCAGGAGATACTGAAAATGGAATAGGTATGGAGAGCTTGTGGAAACTTGTTTTGGAATGAACAGAGCTGCAATTTTAGCCCTTAGTGTTTTTCCAGTGGCCTTACAAATGGCTTTATGTGCAGAACCAGGGGGAAAATTAAAATGTTGGCTTTACAGTCCTGATGCATTCCAGGTATGAGTTTTCCAACTGCTAATTGTCTGAATTGTGGTTTTGGAGTTTGAGAGGGAGCAGTTGTGTTTCCTGGGTATGACAGAGAGGACCTGGTCCCGTTGATCCAGTGGTGAGTGTTGAGTTGGGGCTTTGTTGTTTTATTGTGGCTGTGGATGAAGCTTTGGGAGGAGAATCACCTTCAGCTCTGGTGTTGCTGTACAGGGGACACCCACCAGCCTTACAGTTCAGTTTAGGCCACTTGCTACCAAATTTCCTGAGCTGTTCCAGGAGATGAGCATCCTCTGGCTTGGGGCTTAATCAGTCACTTAATTTATAAAGTGTGCTCATCACTTGGGATTTAATTTGCTGATTTGTTGTGTTACTAATTTGATGGGAAATGCTTCTTTGAGGTGTACATGTGATTATTTGTGTAAAGAACTGCTGCACTGACCCCTCAGGACAGCACTCCTCACTCTGGAAATACTTCTAAGCCTTGTGAATAGGAATTTGCAGTACACAAGGTAGAGATTTAAAGGAGCAAAGACAGCTCTTGCCTCTCTTGAAACAATTAAGTATCTTGGCTTTGTTTTATAGCATTGCTACATACAAACTAGGTCCTGACAATCTTCTGAAAGAATGGGGTTGGATTCTTCCAGTCTTTGAGACATCCAAATGCTTTAAATATCATCTTAAAAGGTGCTGTGTTGTTTAAGTGGAAGCTACAGCCATGGTGGTGGTATTACTGGGTGAAACATTCTTTGCTTGTCTAGAGAGATCAGACTGAATTATAAGAGTGGTGTTTTCATGTGGCAAAGATTCTTTCTTTTGGATTGTTCTAAACTTGAGTCGTAACAGGAAAAATTCCTTGTGCATCACAAGGGAGGCCGTCTCCTAGTTTAACCTCCTCAGCTGGCATAAATCACTGCAGCTTTTTTTAATGTCAGGTCACAGGCTTGGATAAGCATATTTATTCATATCAAGCCACTGAATATTTTGAGGTTCATCTATGACTAACTGAAAGTCTTTAAAAATAGACCAAACATCGGAAAGCTCTTGAAATGTTTTGTGATAAAAAGTCTACTTCAAATAAATGGGATGGTCTCAATGGTCTCTTACAGCTGGTTCATTTTAATGGATTTTTATCCTCTTTTCTTTCCCTGATGGGACCAAATGCAGCTCACCTCTGGCATGAGGTCAGATGAGTGCTTGATGAGATTTGCTAATGTCCCTGTTTATAATAACAGCCATGGGCCCACCTGATATAAATGGCCCTTTGCATTTATCCCTGCACATTCAGGTCACCTGCCCCTCTGGGGACAGGCTGGGGGAGTCTCTGGGCTCTGTGACACATAACTGGGCATCTTATTATCACCTAGATAAAGAATGGGGTTTGGTATGTGGGTAACTGCTGCCCTTTGAAAAGCTTCTAATCAACACAAAGGGATGGGCCACAAGATCCAGTGTGGAACAGCATTTTAGGTGAGGTTTCCCTTTAATCCAGCATCTTCCCCAGGGTTAAGAATACCAGTTCTCCCCTGAGATGATGCTGGTTTGAAGATCCCCATTGGTGGGCTTTCAGTCACTGAGATTGTGGTTCTTATGTTGGGATGCTGCTTAAATAAGACTTGTGGGAATGGATCTTGGATCTGAGCTTTTTGCTTCTGAGTTTTGCCTTGATAGAAATCAGCACCAGTTCAGCCTATTACCTAAAGGTAATTCACATGATTGGGGTGCAAGATAGAAAGTAGACACATTCTGAAGAGTTTCAGTTGAGGGTAAGGGACAGACAGTCCAAATCCACTGGGCTATAGAGGTCCCCAAAAATTAAGATGTTATTTTTGTTTTTCTATTCATTGTAAAGGGATTAAAAGGCTCCTCTTGAGTTCAGCTATGTTGTTTTAATGATATGAATGATTTGGTGGTGCAGACAATTTGAAGTGGAAACTGAATTCAAGAGTGCTATTGAGTCCTACACTGGACAAGTAAATTAGGGACCACACATGCAGGCTTGTGAAAGCATTTTATTTTTAAAATCTTGTTATGTAAGGGGGCACAAAACAATGTAAAAGACTTGGGGCCACACTTGCAGCTGGCATAGATCAGCACAGCACCACGGATTTCAGGGTAGCAACACCAAATTCTGCTGGTTGAGATCCTGGCCTTTAATCTGTCATCAGTCTAATAAAATCGAGCCGCTCTAATTACCACCGTGTCAGTCAGAAATATGTTTGCCTGAAATGATAAAGCTGAGCTGGATCCTGGAGCCCACACAAGTCAGCAAACACTGTGCAAATCTGAGTTAAACCATTTGTTTGCCCACTTAAGGAGAGGTTGTCCACAGTCATGGTATGTGTGGAAAGACAGCGGGGGAGTGAGAGGAGCAACTGAAACATATGGCCCAAGTGAGCTTTCTCTTTATTCCAATGCATCAGGATAAGACAAGCTGTTGAACCGATGAGAAACCTTCCTTATATACCATATTTCAAGATTAAAACTGGGAGAAATGCAGTACCAGTGATCTCACATCTCTGTTTGACTAAAGGTACAGAAAACCATGAAACTGAAAGCAAAGGAAAAAAGCCCTCAGGCCCAACCTCCCCTAATCCATAGTAGCTGCATCATTATGTAAAAGAAAACAGCAATTTCCCCACCAATGTGTCCATAAATGGAAACCTTATCAATACCTCCAGATGCTCCCTGGCTTTATGACACTATTAAGTTTAATTGCACTGATATAATGGATTTGTATAAAACCTTTTCAGGATCGGGTTTGGGGAGTGTGCAGGTACAGGAGAGGGGTCACATACACTGAGACATGCTCTTCACTGCACCTTAACTTAATTTTGACCTCATGTTTCTTTGAAGAAAAGTGTGGAAGTGGCATTTTTGCAATGTCTGTGACCTCTGGAAAGGTCAAGATTTGAGAACTTTATTGTGGCTGCACTTGCTGCAACTTAACGCTCTTGCAGTGGGAGTTAATTTAGTTTTCAGTCAAGAACATTGGATTATTATTTAACATGAACATAGGAGTTATATTTTTGAGCTGTAATCCTTCAGCTGCTTCTCCCTGAGTCAATGGAAAGAGAACTTTTGCCTTTAGTTTCAGGATGGGCAGAGACCAACTTTGGCTGGGTCCAAGAATCCCAGTTTGTGGTGAATCCAGGAAGAATCTTGGTGTCTGTTCCTGAAGTCTTGAATCAGCAAAGCCTTTCCACCTCCCCACACCTAATGTTTGCAGGTTTTATCAGCTGTCTTAGCAGGATAAATTCATCTTGTCCATTCCTGTCATTAATTCAAAATATCTGCTTTATGTTATAAAATGTAGCCACTCGCCAGTGTTGATGTACCAGTAAGATTTGACAGCATAAATACAGAAAAATAATAAAAAAAAATCAACACTATTCTCTTCTTGCCTCTCCCCCAGAAAACTCAGACACCTACAGGGTTTTCTTACTTCCAAACAAAGATACTGCCTCAGAGCCAGGAATGAAAAAGACACAGATTTTGTCATCTTATCATCTTTTTTTAGCTACATGTGTAAATAAAGATACCAGTATGACAACCAGTGACTAAGTGCAGCTCACTGTGAGTAACACCAAGAGGCTGTGCCCCAGCTTTGCCTTCGCAGGACCTTCTGAAATGTTCCCAGTGAAGGATGCAAAAGCCAGAAAAATTGCCATTGTTAGATGGTTGATATCCCAAGGCAGAGGCAGCAACCTTACTTTCAGTGCAAGGGAACAACAGAGTGACTGGCTTTGTAAGACAGGCAGGGGTTTAAGAGCACATCTTGCAATGCCTCAAAGCTGCAGATGTTTTGCAGGATTTATGGATAAGGTTTTTTTCCCCCAAATTCTTCTTTGGTTTAAAGTGGTTGGAACAGTTGCTGACATGACAATATCAAAGGAATTGCCCTTCGTGTAATATAAAATAGAAGTGAATCTTTTCTGTATTGAGGGGTTTTCTTTCTTTATGTTGCTCTTGGAGGGCTTTCACCTGATACAGCTTTTTCTCTGCATCATATGTCATACTTATGCTATCTTATTTAAGCATTTTTGGAAATGGATGGAGTGCTAGCATTGGCTAACAGCTCTCACCAATCCCAGGGCCATCACCTGCTGACTCCTTCCAGTAGTTGCATTCCTCCATCAGGTAAAAATCAAACCACTCTGCTGAGTGGTTTTATTTTTTTTTAATGTTTCCTCTCCAAAGTGATAGTTGCTGTCAGAAATCTAGTCCTATATCACTGCTGCTTAAGTCTATGTGGATAAAGATAATGTATATATTTATTTTTCCATTATTTTGAAAGATTCTTGGAAGTGTTTCTAGGAAGTGCATAGCTCTCTGCTTTTCTTTCTCTGGGTGAACCTTTTATTACTTTTATTACCATAAGAGAATCTTTACCTCTTCTCCATTACTGTGTCATTTAGTCATCATAGGCAGATGAGTTTATCTTCTAAAAAGTGCCTTTAAGATGTTAAAGTGGTAGCATTACAATTTAAAATCCTTCTGACACTGCCTGTTCCACTAGAGTACTAAATCTTGTCTTCAGTGTGAATGGAAATCAAATAAAGCTTTCACTTGCTTGACAATTGTTGCAAAATAGAAGAAAATGTTCAGGCTTTCATATAGTAATGACTGTGTCATGTCAGTGCAGTTCAAAGAGCAAACCTTTTTATGCACATAGATGTCGTTTACTTTTGAGATCCATTGCTATTCCCGAGACTTTTGTGGCAAAAAAAATTAACAAGAGGTTTTGTAGTTACCATGCTGTTTACCACAGTGTCTCTTAAATGATCTTGCTCATTCACATCCTGAAAAAAAAAAAGAAAACTGCATTGTCAAAAAAAACCCAAAACGTTGGGAACTGATAGACAGAAACAAACAAACTGAGAAGCGCGGAAGGGTTTGGGGTTTTTTTTCTCTTCTGTGCATGGTGGTGTAGCTGACACCTGCATAGTGCCATGTAGGAGGGAAGAAAGAAATGGTTTATCAGTAGTGTCATCTCCAAAGTGGCAGAGAATGAAAAAAAAAAAAAAAAAAAAGCAAAATGAAAGCTGTACAGCACAGGAAGCAAGAACTTCACAAAAGCAAGATCTCTCTTGCATCACAGACTTGAAAACAGGAAATTTTCATGGTTGAAATGCCATCATCAGGGTTGGAAGTGCCATGTGCACTTTTTTCTTCAGGTAGACAAAAAGCTAATAAGTCTGCATGCTCATTACTTCTGTAATATGCACTGATGGAGAGGGGATAATAATAGTTCTTTACTCCTTATAGTTTTTTTTCTCCTGTAATTTCTGCAATCTGGGTTTCCACAGGGTGTTGTGTGTGAGTACAGGTAATCGATGCTGCTAACAGCCCGGGCCAGGCTCTGTGGTAACAGAGGAACAACTGCCTGGTATGATTTGCCTTTTTAATTATCACTTCAGTCATGGGTGCTCAGCATTTGTAATGGCAATTGATACAGTCATCAAGGCATAACGAGGAATCAGTGAGTAGCATGAAATTCATCACGTTTATTTAGCCTTTGTGACCCTTGGATAAAAAAAAAAATATCTGGTTTTTCATGAATTATTGTATCCATGAGAGTTAAGGTAAAGCTGGATAGGAGAACATGACTTGTGACATGAGTGCAGTGCTGTCTCACCCTCTCTGCCGGGACAGAGCAAGCCTAGTCAGCCATGTAATGGGTATTTTATGGGGCACTTGTGAACTGAAGGGACTCGATAGGAGTTTCCAGCCTCCGTGTGCCATGGGAATAAATAGGGACTGCTGTGCCTGCTCAGATTTGGAGGCAAGCTGACAGTTTGCAAACCCAAAGGAAGGTGTCTTGCCTTCTGCCTGTGCTTATCATCCCTGCAAGGCTGAGCTTCTGCTCTTGCTTTATCTGCACACGTATTAATCATCTACATCCCACTCCCACCGACTCTGGGATCTGCCTGTACCTTTGAGCAGGACTTGGGGAAACTGGCTGTCTTCTCTCCATGCAGTGTGCTGAAGCTGCAGCTCGGTCCTGCGGATTGGTTCTTCTGTTCTCAATCCCATTTGTGGAAAATCCAGACCAGACCATGGTTTTCAATGTGGTGTAGGAACCACTGACCTCTCAAGCTTCTGTTAGCAGATTCTTGGCTTCAAGTTTGAAAAAAATGAAAATATCTCTTTGGGAATTAATACGAGAGTCCTAATGAATCCATATGTGTGTGTCCTTCCCTGTTTTTCCACTGCCTGTGTCAATTAGCCATATGGTAGCATGGTGTATTTGTTGTTACTCATGTGGGGCAACCTGTGACAATTTGGTTTTTAGACTTCAGCCAGGATATTGTTTTCCTTCAAAGCCATTTCAGGATCTCTTCACAGAGACAAAAATAAAATGAAGGGGTCAATTCCTACAGCAGTTATTTTGTAGTAGCTCTGTTGGATAAAGCCGATTACTTACATGGCCAGTGAACTTGCATTGCTTGTTTGTCTTGGGTTGCATTGTATGAACTGAAACAAAAAACACATCCAGACTGCTTTGGAGTGGAAGAATTCTGCTATCAGTTCAATCTGTTTTCCTTGTTGTTGTTTCCATGTAATGAAAAGATAAATATGCAAACATATTTACTTCATTAATTTTAAACAGTGCCAGGAAAAAGGCTCTGTCTAGGGATTGTGGAAAAAATATTGTGAAAATTAGCTCTACATATTTTGCTTTCAGTCAACTCCCTTAATTAGGATCAAAGTACTGCAATTTCTAAAAGTTCTCACTGTTCCTTCCCACACATTTTCATATTTCAAGAAGATGCAGTTAACTAAGTCTGAGACTGTCAGCAAAGCCCATGGGAATGAGGGTTCATGTACTAATAGCTGGGTACCAACATCCCTGAGGCCTTTGAAAATGTCAGGATTAGCTGTGCAGGGAGGTCAGATTGGGTTGCCTGTCCCTTGGGTGCCTGCAGGGATGGAAATGGGGCAACTGTTTTCCCCCCCACCCTCACTGCAGGGTGTTTGTGTGTGGTTTCCTCTGTGCCCTGATAAGACAAGTGCTCTTACAGGTGTGAAACATCTCTTTTTGCCATGAAATGAGCAATTGGGTAATTGCAGGAGGAAGGAAAAAACTAGTAATAAGCCGGGTACAAGGTACTGGTAGATTGTGGTTTTCCAAATGAGCTCAATAGCAAAGCAAGTCCTTAAGGTGGTTGTCTGAAAAGGAAACTGGGACACAGAAAAGTGATGTCCAGTCTCCCAAACCCTCTGCAGGCCATGGACAGAGCTGCCACACCAGAGCCATCACAAACACAAGGTGCTCATGCTGTGTTTCATGTGCCTTTCCTCTGAAGCATGAAGACATTTCACTTTTAAGCAGCCACATAGTTATAAAAGGATGTTGAGTCAGCTTAAAAATCGTGCTGAGATAAATAATTTACCTTTATTGGCACTGATAACACTTAAAATTCTAAATACTGTTTTTCCCTGTGTTTCAAGGGGGATTCATGACTGTAATTTATGTTGCTGTGTTGCTTTTTCTCAGTTCAGATGCAAGGCTTCTTAGTTTTGTGCTTTGATATATATTTTACTTCCCAGTTATTGTGCATTGAAAGATCACAGCATTTGCCTTTAAAACATCGTGTGAACTTCTCTGGGTTCACTGCTGGATCTCCAGCACTGGCCTGTTAAGAGTTTCATTTTTTAAATGCAAATGGTATGTAACTGTTTATAAATCTGACAAACGCCTATACAATGGGCATAGATCTGCCCTAATTTAATCACACTGGAAAAGTGGCAGGAGGTTTATTTTGCCCCCTCTGCAGAAGTGTCAGCTCTCTTCGCCCTGCTGAGAAGCCCTTGGCACTTGGCTGGTCCATTCTCAGTGAGAGAAACCTTGCCTTGCAATTCCCAAGGGCTGGGTGAGTAATGGCACACATCAAACACATGTTTTCCCAACCCCAGTGACTGACAACAGCATCTCAGAATGGCTCATGGCTGAGGGATTGTTGCTGTTGAGCTGTAGGTGCCTTGGAGCAGGAATCAGTCTCATTATTCTTTGTTACTACAGCATCTTCCTGAAAGTGGCCCTGCTCTGTGGCTATAAAACAAATCCTGCTGCAGGCTCCCACTGCTCCTGACTCACTTCCTTGACTGGGAAATGCAAGGGGCTACAGGGCTGCAGCAGAGCAGGGACTGAGGCACAGCCAGACTGGCCTTTTGCAATCCACACCCTGCAAATTCTGGCTCTTGTGCCAGAAACTGTCCTCTTCTGCATCTCTTGGAGCTTCACATTTGTTTGAACCCATCACCTCACAAATGACAGTCTTGTCCCCTGCCTTTCTTGGGACACTTGCTGGGGATTTAATCTGGCTGGACATGCATGGCAGCTACCAGCCTTCCCTTGTTCTTGCCTCTAACAACCATCCTGGATGTAGCTGCTGATACAAACCACTGTTGTTTCTTGGCTTTTTTGGAGAGGGGGTGTGTGGAGTGTCTAGTGGCTCGATAGGGAGATGATTTTCCTGCAAAGTGCACAGCTATTCAGTTAACTTTTGAGCAAAATTCAAAATCAATCCATTTCTGTCATTGGGTGCAGTCTAATGGGAGGCTGGTGTGTGGCATTAATCGTTGCAGACTTCTGCAGTGAGGCTGGGATGCATTTGTATTCAGGCAGAGGGTTTCTAGGTGCAGGAGGAGATCTGAGGCTGATTCCAGGCGCATTATAAGCAGCAGGGAATGTGTGCATGCCTCCATCCCCATCCCACTCCTGCCTTCTCCTGGGCTGGAGAGCATGGCCAAGGCTCCCCAGCAGAGACACAGTCCCAGCTGACAGCATGGGAGAGCCACAGGTCCAAATCTCAGCTTGATTTTCGGAAAATTACCTCCCTTCCTCTGCGTCCCTTTGTGCTTGTGTTTTTTAAACAAGTAGCAATGCTGTTGTTTGGTCCTTGTGCATTGAATTCCCAACACTGTGCTCTGTTTAAGGGCTGACTATTACTTGTTACTTCACCAAAGTGCAAACAAACAGTGAGCTCTGTTTAGTCCTTGATGTTTGGTGGGAGAACTGGGGGAGATTACCTTTAGGTTGAAACAATAAAAGAAGGAAAAGACATGTATTGGGTTTTTCTAACTAATAAAAATTAGACATGTGGTTTCTAATCCTCAGCCTGATCTCTCTTGCATTCCAATTCATAAGAATAGCTTCTATCACAGAATATTAATTTAAGAGAGGATGAAAAGAACTGAGTTTCAGGCAGGTCATGTGTCTGTCTGCAGTGACATGGGTGGGAAGCCCGTGCCCTGTGAGCAGTTCAGGTGTGCAGAACTGCAGTGCACAATGGCCAGGTGAGCTGGGAGGCATGGGAGCCATTCAAACCCATGGCAAGGAGAGGGGAGATGGCAGAGGGGGGCTGGCTGCTGAGCTGGGCAGGTTTGGGTGGGCCATGTGGCACAGAGGAGCAGCAGAACCTCTGAGAGGACGTGTCTTGTGTCATTTGGTGCACACGGAACAGGTTTGCAAAGTTCAGTCCTTGGCAGAGAAAAGCCTGGTGGCATTGTACCCTGAACCTGCGTGGGAAACTCTGGCCTTTGGGTGACTTCATGAGCAAGGTGTGAAGTTGTGGCCATCAGCTGGGAACAGGGAATTGAGGAGGGAGGCAGTGAAAGGGCTCCCAAATGGGTCTGTGCTCAGGAGAGTGTCCTCACTCTGTGCAAAGGGTCTCAGAATCCTGCTGAGGAGGATTCATTCTCCCTGGCTGAGGAAATCCGTGGGGCTTTCAGCTCGGAGGCTGCAGTGTTTGTGGTAGGAGGGCTGGCTCTCAGCTGGCAAGAGTGAGCCAAACTCCCACTGCTTGTGATCACGTAGGTCTGAAAGGACAGAATGTGCTGCAACTGGATTGCAAGCATTGCAAGCTGCTTTATTATTACTATTATTCTTATTACTCTTATTATTATTATTATTACTATCATATTTTTGTTTATTGAGGCCTGTGCAGATGAGTAGTTTGCTGCCAGGTGTCCTCGACTCAGAAGAAGCATCATGCCAGTCTAAAATGAATGGGATTGTGGAGCTGCTCTGACTGGACAGCTCAGCTGGGCAGACTGGAGGCTGTCATCTGAATTGTGCTGGTTTAGGTTTAAATCTAGTCTCCTACAGAGCAGCTTTGCAGTTAAAATGAAATACTTGAAAAGGGAATAACTTGCATCAAGTGGGTCCTTTGATGTCAATCAGCTGCATGTCTGAGTCTGGCTCACGTCAGCAGTGTATCAGGAGGAGTAGATGTGAGGAAGGTGGCATTGCCATGGGTCTGTGGATGGAGGAGCTTCTTGTGTGTGACAAAGTTGTGTTGTGTTGTGGCTGTCACTTTTTAAATGCTTGTTTTATTCTTCTGTTTATTTATTTTTAAAGAAGACATGAAGGTGGGGGAGGATTGACACATTTGTATTCCTCCTATATTTGTCAGCTCCTGTCTTGCTAAAAATGTCAGATTTAAATTTTACTGTTTTAGTATTAAAAAAAAAAATATCCCTGATCATTTTGTCTCTCTGGTTTCCCCTAGAGTTTGCATCACTTAGTTTTTGTTTCGAATCATCCTTTACTTAGGCCAGTAAAGAAACATCAAGCACCAGAATTGCAGCTGTGGTAAATCTGTACAGCTCAGTGGGGAGCAGCCAGGTACTGGGCTGTGACTGGAGTTGGTGCACATGCATCCACACCCTGCCAGGCCATGGAGCCAGACAAAATTTTCCACTCCTAGAACACTGAATCGATGCTAGGAAGTGATGCAAGGCACAGCAAAGGACAAACCTCCCTCCAGTGCAGACATTTGTAGAAGTTCCCCTGGGGTCTCCAGGGCTCCAGGGAATGGTCTCTTGGCTCTGTGCTGCTTTGCTCTCATGCTCTCCTGAACATTTCCAGCGTTGCCACCTTCTCCTGTCCAAAATCAGCATTTGCTTAGCACTCAGCTTTTTCAAGGTTTCATCCCAGTTACTTATGGTCCATCACCTTATGGCCCACCTCAGCCCAGATGCCTTTTCCCCTGACACTTGTACAAATCTGTGTGGCTGCACTGGCAGCGAGGCCTCTTCCCTCCCTGAACCTCAAACAGCATCACTTTACACGCAGGTATCAATTTCTCCCTTACTGGTGTCGGTTTCCCTTACGTTAAAGAAACGTTCAGCACCATTAACATAATCATACATGTCACTGGCAGTGAACATACCTTCAGAGGTGCCTCGGCGAGTGCAATGTGAGCTGCCCTCCAGCTAGGCAGAACAAAAGGTTGTGTGTTAACAATATTAATGGCTGCACGAAACCAGTGCAGATGAAATCAGCCTTACTTTTAATCAGTCTTCAGGGGTTTCGTGTGCTGAGGCTATTTGTTTATAGTGGAGGCCAGGTTGTGCCAGAGTCTATTAAGCGCAGGGAAAATGATCAGTCCATTTTTTTTATTTTTTTTTTTTTGCACATTCCTAATGTGAGAAAAGGAGACACTCCATGGCAGGGAAACAACCTGAAAGGATACTTTGCAGAGCATCTCTTAGTCTGAGTGGGGCTGGGATACAGCGATAAACACCGTGATGAATCTGTAAAAGATCCTTTTAACATCATTGATTCTACTTACATCTGTAGGCATCAAAGCTAAATGTGTCTGTGGATTCTCTGGGGGCGTCCTCAACCTCTTCAGGGGGCTCTGTCTCATAAAGCAAGAAAGGAATTGTCAGGTATAGATAAATACACCGTCTCATAACTTGTTTGTGGGTTGTATATTGGTAAAATATAAGTCACTGACCACTTACTTGGGTGAAACACTTCCGTGATTCAATACAAAAAGCACTGTTTCCTTTAATGGAAAGTTAAATTCATTAGGAGGGTTGTTTTCTTTCTGTTCTGCGAATATTAAAAGTGTCATTTCCTATATATCAACTGGAATCTCTTAAGTGTGATACTTTTATGGCATGCGGGATGCCTTTTAAACATTATTTTTATTATACAAGTCCACAGAGAAGTTTAAAAATGAGAAGTTTATAGTTGTAACACTGTAAGAATTTTCATGCTTCTGCTCTTGCAAAACAAACAAAAAATCATATTGGAATGTACAAGTGTACCAGAGTCCGAGTCAACGTTTCATACTGATATTTTTCAAAACCAGTCATTTTCAATATATGTATTCTGTATACTTCCATTTATGTGTTAAAAAATGGTGTTCAGATAAACTACAATATGTGCTTCCAGACATTCTATGTAAGAGCAAGCAGGAACATCAGAATAGTGAGCGTTGGGTTTTTATTTTGTTCGCTGTTTGGGTTTTTTTAAGCTGATAATAGTTCTGCAATTTTATCTGCCTGTGCTCAGTACCAGAGGAACTAATTGAAACTTTAGGCCTGGTTTTATACAGTGCAGATTAAATAATCTGTTCCTAAAATCAATGACCATGAAGAAAAATCAGTGCATAACGATGCACATAGTTGATTACAGTTTGCAGATGACAGTGAGTGTTGCTGTTCAGAACTGTGCCCTCTCCATGCACCTTTGTGTAGTACTCTGAAAACAGCCAGATCTGCTCTCCAAGGACACACACACGTATTCCTTGCTCAGCAGGAGCAGATGTCAAGGACCAGCTTACAGGTGAAACAATGACCTGAGATCTTATGACCTCTGTACTACACTGATCAGGCTTTTACATGATTCCTTCCTCTCCTGTCTGCCTGAAATAAAGAATTACAGCAAAGTAAGTGTCAAATTAGTCTGAGAGAAGCTGGAAACCAACCAGTTGTGCTTTCAGCCAGCTTCAAAGAGTGAGGTTGTTTTTCTCTTCCTTATGCAACGCAGAATCTTGTGGATATGGGCTCCAACTGTTTCTCTGAAGTTCAGTTTTTAGGCTGCTTTAAGATTGCCTCTATGTTTTTTTCCTCGCTTTGTTTCTTTCTACAGAGTCTTGGCCAACTCCAAGACTTCCCGGTGATCATTATCATTTCAGCAGGGGACAGTGAGTGGGGAGGCACATATGTCACCTGTTCCAGGGTGACACTGGAGCCATCGCTGCTCCGCGGGGGTGCTCCAGGGATGCTGAGCATCAGGGGGCTGATTCCCGGAGAGAAAGATCTGGGGATTTTTATTTTTTAAGAACTAAATTGCATTCCCTTAACAAGTGATCAAATGTGCAGGAAGAAAAATGTCTCATAAATCACTTTATCCTGCTTCAAATTATTTTTAAAGAAATACTGAGTTAAATCCTTGCAATACACTACTAAGATGTCTTTCAGGAATCAAACACGACAGCAAAGAATGGACTTTCATTTTCACCTATTCAAGGTGATGAATTGGACCTTTTTTCCCCCTAATGTTCCACATCCTGCTGCCATTAAAGGACAATGACAACCCCCTGTTGACTATAATGGGCAACTATTTGGCTTTTTATCAGGGCTAAATTCTAATTAAGCCTGACAGAATAGGTCTTCGGCCAACTGTACTTTGCCATGCCAGTATCACATCTGGCCCGTGTATCTTTACACTGTGAATATTCCGTCTCCTGTTGCTGCTGGAATTTTCACGGGCTTTGCCCCATGCTCTGGGCACCTGGAGTTGCTCTGAGATGCTGAGCAGCGGGTCTTGCTGAAAAGGTGAGGAAAGGTGAGGATGTTCACACTCTGGAGAGGTGCCAGCTGATCACCGGGGGGCTGCAGCATCCTTCACCTCTCTCACACATTGATTTTGCTCATATGCGGGAAGTCCTTCCTTTCCACTCGTTGGGACTGTCCCCCGCCACCCTCGGCTGGGTGTTTCTCACCCTTCGCAGACCATGTGCTGCCCTCAGTGCGCTGCCCTGGCTGCCTGCACACGCCTGTGGTGGTACTGACTGCCCTTTGATGGCAGTATGGACCGCCCTTCCCTGGACCGTGGATCGTATTCCCCGTGGGAAGAGGGACGGTGATGTGCTGAGCTTGTTAAATAGCCTGTGCTGCAATCCTGGAGTGACTGCAACCCCGCCTCTGCTGCCTCTCACCTCTCAGGCAGGAGAGGTAATGAGTGAGAGAGATGAGCGGAGGGGCAGCACCAAACCTTCGTGTTCAGACAGGGGCAAATTAAAGATAACAATGCTTTGCTGAGGCTGGAAATTGCAGGCGGGCGGAAGAGCGGCGTTACCTTTCCCGACTGTAAAAGGCACTGCTCTCTCCCTGCTCATCCACTTCATGGATTTTTTGCTTTAGTTCTTTCCCTGACTTTGAAATTAATTTATAATGCGTTCCAAGAGCTTTCCACACTTCAGTCTTACCTTTGCTGAGATGTTTCGTACTTCCTACAGTCAAATTTGGATGGTGGTCCTGATTAAAGCATCATTTGCTTTTGGGTGTCGCCAGCCTTACAACATTAGGAAGGTGGGAATGGCATAGGAAGCATGAGGTTTGTTTCTTTATTATCCTTTTTCCTTCCTCTGCCTTTTATTATCCTTTCTTTTTTCTTAAGCCTCTGAGGAATTTCAGGAGTAAGTTCAAACTTCTCTTTCAGAGCCATAAAGTTCCTTTCCCGTTTCAGAAAAGGAAGGTTTTATGGAGTTTTGTGTTTGTGGTTTGTGTGTGATGGTTCCAGGAGCCATCCAACTACACAGCTGTTGAGTGTAGTGATGCCACAGTGTGTTTCTATTAACCCATTTTTGGATAAACCTGCTTTTATTCAAGCATCAAATACCTTATCAGTGTTTACCTTTGGTTTATGGGGATGGCTTGCACCCACTAGTTAAGTGCAAATGCTGACACGAAGTAGGCAGACATCAGGGATCAGCCAGATTGTTTGGAGAACTCTTCCAATTAACTGTGTTACTTTGCAAAGAGAGTTTAGATAACCAAGAGAAGCTGCATTTTATAGGCTCTATATATGTGTGCGTGTGTTTATTTATAGCTCCATATGCATATTGCTCCCTATGTTGGAGGGGACAAAGAAGGACACTGTTAAGTCCTAAAGATATATTGGAGCTCAGGGGGAGAGAAAAGGGCTTAGTTCTTCTCTCCTTTGTGCAATGACAGAAAAACTGAATGTCTTTCATAAATGTTTCTTCTTCATGTTTGACCCTATGGGTCCCACTCATGAGTGTATATAAAGGGAACATGCCTCCAGTGTGCTGTGTCCGCCAGCTTTGCTCCCCACTCCCAAGGATGGCACAGTGTGTGCTTTATTTCAGTCTGTGGTTATTCCTGTATGAATATTTAAAAATGGTACACGGTGGGGAAAGGAGGAGAAACAAAGGGCTTATCACGTTTTCGTCTTTAAAACAACAAAATGGAAATCAGTGGCTTTGTACAGATCAAGGATGCACTAACTGTGGTCAGCCTCACTCTGCAGGAATGTATCAGGCTTTATCCAGGATCTCTGCCTGTCTGATGCTTTGTGCTTATTAGAAGTCTGAATGGCACTTCATTTTGGAGTGACACTTCATTTTCCGAACTGAGTTGATTAGGAAGATCTTACCCATCTTCAAATCTTTGAGTTCAGTGTTTTGGTGGGTTTTTTTTGGTTTGTTGTATTATTATTTTTTTTTTTCCTCCTTGGTTGAGAGGGGGACCAAAAAGAAAGGAAGGAGGGGAGGGAAAAAAAAAAAAAAAAGAAGAAGGGGGAGAGAGAAGGAAAAAAAGAAAGCTTTTCCCTTTAAAGTAAAGCCTTTCTTAGCCTTTTTCCCCCAGATTGGGGCGAAGGCGAGAGGTCCAGCGGGATGATTGTCAGGATCATGTGGTGCGTGCGGTGGGTGCCGTGAGAGCCGTGTTTATCCAGGGCCATGTGGAGGTGGGCGGGTGCCTTCCCGGGGACAGGGGGACAGGAGAAGCCGGGCTCCTGCAGCAGCCACGCTGTGAATAGCCCACATTGACTGAACTGTCTAACCGGACTAATTTGCTGTGCCTGTGGGCTTGATAAAAGAAGCAGCTGCTGGAAAGGGCTCGCTCAGATGCATGTAGATGAGGCTGTGGACTGCCAGAAGGATCCAAGCAGATTTTTTTTTTTTTTCTTTTTTCGCTTCCTTGCTGCATTTCTGCTAGAATCCCTACCTCCGGCTCCCGTGAAGTTGCATTGATCAGGTAAACTATTTCAGTGGTTCCCTGGCTCGGGGGCAGGCTGGCCAAACGGGATGGAGAGCGGGATGAGCGGGCTGTGCTGCAGGGTGGCAGGAACAGCTCCCTTCGGAGCAGACACACATTTTCCCTGCTCCCTGCAAGCCGGCGGTGGCGAGGCTTGGAAAATCGTGCAGCCATGTTACACAGCCACAATAATTTCCCTTTCTCCCCTCCCCTGCTCCCCGTTTAATTTCGCCGCGGATGAGGCTAAGTCTGGCATTTCTCGGTCGCATCTGCCGATGCACCAGCCAGCCATGTTTTCCCTATCGTTCTGTGCCGTGCGGGTCTTGCTGGGAATGCAAAGATGTTCGCTGTCCTTTTGGAGTCAAGCCCTTTACGTCTCCTCCTGGGGGGGGGAAAGAAAAGGAAAAAAAAAAAAAAAGGGAAATATCTGTAGCATGCTGCATGGATTCCCGTGAGCGCCGCGGCCGCGGGTTAGAGGCTCCTTTGGAAGCGGGGGGAGGATGAGAGCTGAAGGTTCCCCACATCCCCTCACCCACCAAATTCGATCCTTTGTATCAAAATAGGTGTTGTCCCGTATCATCCCTACCCCCTCCCACATTTGCATCTATTTTTTTTAAGTGTTGATTAAACAAAGCTATGGCTCAGCTGGAGGAAAATGAAGAAGGGAAAAAAAGGATGAAAAGGATGGCCTTTTGTGTGGAGATCTTTTGTGCGGCTCACCCGCCCCCCTCCAGCTTCCCGGGGTAGTACCAGCAGCCTTTAGTTTAACTGGCTGCTGCCTGAAAAAAAAAAAAAAAAACAAAACAAAAAAAAAAAAAACACCAAAAAAAAAACCCCAAAAAACCAGCTTTGCAGAATTTGGGGAAGGGGCGCGGGGGTGGGAGTGGGGGGTTGGAGCTCCGCTCTGTCTGCTTGCAGCGTGAGAGAGATGTTAAATGGGATTGAGAATCTGCAGACTGGAAAATGCTGCACGATTTAACGGCAAAGGGTATTACCTGCAGGGATTAACCCTATTTACTGACAGGCTCGTCTCTTTCTGCTTCTTCGCTTCACACTTGCTGTGTAATAGCTGTTGCGTTTCTGCAGCAGGAGCCTGGGTGCTTTGGAGCACGGGAGGGATTTTACCTGGCACGTTTGAGAGATGCCTTAAAGCCCCAGTGATCCATTTCCCCTGGAAGGAGGCGTTAGAAGGTGTTGTCCCTCCCTGCAAAACGTGTTAATCAGCAGGTTACACCTTGTGAACTTCTGTGAATGAGTTTAGAATTGACTCGCCTGTGAATATTCTCCCGCTTTCCCCCGCTTCAAGTGCTTCCTCCGCAGATGTCTCTGTGTGCAGTCCTGGCTGTAAGTATTGCCACTTTGGGGGTCACAGCGGTTCGCTGCTGGGATTGATGGCTCCTGTGCTGTGGGAGGTGCTAGGTGTGTGACACAGAGCCCTGGCATTGCCTTTGCCGTGAGAAGTGCTTTGTATCCCAGCAAAAACACACAGGTCGAGATCCTGGCAGAATGAGGGTGATTTTAAGCTGTTTGCCTGCACTGGAGGAAGGTGGAGCATCTCTTTTATATTAGACCTGAGTTTCAGGCTCTGCTGTTTTACAGGCATGGGGGTACATGAGCACTCTCCCCCACTGCAGACCAGAGCACTCAGTTCAGGGTATTGCTCTGCTTTCCCTCAGTCTCCGTGCCTCATACCTGAATTCCTAAATTCAGCTTCTCAGCCTCATTGCTGTTGGCCCCCACAGCCACAACTGAGCATGTTGCAAATTGCAATGTGCCGACATGGGCTGTATCTAAAACCTCATTTTCCCCATCTCATTGTAAAAACTGTAATTGGGCTTGCAGCGGGGTAGCTTTGGGTACGCATCATTCATCCCTGTGGGAATATGGAATATTGGGAATATCCTGCAAACATCTTCCAGGGTTTCAGAGAGAGTGGGGTGGGTCCAGGCCATTCCTGGAGGGATCTAAACCCTAACCCAGCAGCCTGAGCTTTGTTGTCCAGAATGTCGCTGCCTGATTAATCCCTTTTCTTGTGGGATATGGGCTGAGCAGAGATTGGCTATTGTCAGTGTGAATTATGGAGTGGATGAGCATGTCATCTGTTGCTTTTAGTGGGATGCACTCTAAAATACTCATGCAGGCAGTTGAAATAAGCTGAAAGGGATCTGAGGGAATGAAAACAGTAAAAATGATGAAACTTCAGGTTGCCTTTGGACTGTCTCACCAGAAGGTGATGCTTTGTGGGGATTAAGATGCCTCTGCTAAGATCAGCACATGAACACAAAAGTCTGACTCAGTTACCAGTAGGGTAAAAAAAAAATTCAACTCTCAATTTAAAAACAACAGCAACAACAACTTTGGATAGAAAGGCAGTTTTAATTTTCCAATTTCTGAGTAAATTTCCAACTGTGATTTTTATCTGCTTTTTGTTTGCCTTTGTTTTTCTCCCAAATGAAAGCAGGTAAACATAGAACTGAAACAGTGAGATGAGCTGCACGTAGAATATTGCAAACCAAAAGTGTAAAATACAAAATTATTAAAAATTAAAAAAACCACACCTCTTTTCTACTGTCATCTGCCTTGCAGGCATAATTAAAGCTAGGACCAGCTTTCAGACAGAGCAGTGATTTTCAGCTGGATGGTGTCATTTTTAAGCCCTCATTGGTTTCCTTGCCAGTGACTGGTGTCTGGATGGATACATGGTTGGAAAGCCAGTTTGCAATATGAGGTGCTGTGTTTCAGCTGTCCCTTCACAGTGCATTTAAAAGACTAGTCTTCATGTGTCTTCTGGCATTTTGTAGGATGGTGAGGTTATAACCATTTTCTTAGGTTTCAATTTAAAAAAGGGGGGAAGGGGGGAAAGAAAAAGCTTTTCAAGATTTTGGGTAGTAATAAGTAGATAAAAAAACAAACAAACCCTCCATGCGACTACCTAAAAGAATTTCACCCATGATGATGATCTGCTGTATAGGTTGTCACTCTGCTTAAATTCCACAGCAGAACTGTGACACCATCTGTTCCCTTTCACTGTGTGCAAAAAATGGTTTCCTTTCATTAGCATTAAGCTGCATAAAGAGACTGGAGATCTAGAAATATCCCAGTCTTTCCCTGACACATACCTTCTTATGACAGAGTTCATTGCAAACATCACTCCTATTCCTAAGAGAATGGGAGAGTTTGAGTTATATTCTATTAAAGATCTTTGAATAGCAGGGAAATAAAATACAAACTCACCCCATCCATGTATTGCAATGAGACCAGAAAGCTTTCTGAGATGTGTTAAGATGATGTTGATTCAGAACAGCTGTCTTTACTATTGCATCCCCTGAAGGCAGTAGGGCTGCAGTCTGCCAGTGTTGGTGGTATCTGGACTGCTTTGGGGCCTCTGAGATGCAGTGATTTCCTGAGCCTGGGTCCAACCCCACTGTGCCCGTCCTCAGAATGTGAGATTTTATCTTTCACTAGTCCTCTTTCCCTAGAAATCCAAATCAGGGACCTCTACAAAGTCTCAGTAAGGTCCTCAGATGTAGAATTGTTCTGAAAGTTGCACATTTTGCTTTCATTGTCTCTTTTCATTGACCACAGTGTGTTTTAATGTTATTTTAGTGCCAGTGCAGTGACCTGTTGGTGATGACAGAGAGATGTACATTCTGCACTGCTCTGTTGCAGGCTCATCCTCTGGCCACCAGGATAACCCGGCAGATAAATGCTAGGCAGAAGAACTCAGCATCATTCTTCCCTGAAATGCTATCTATATGTAAATCTGTGATGCCATTTGTTCCCCTTTAAAAGTTGCAAAGCACTTTCAGTTCCTGTTTAGTGGTTGCTCCCTCTGAATTACACGAAGCAGTGAGAGAGGTCAGCCAATGCTGTGCTGCGGGAACCAAACCTCTTTTTGTTGTTGTTCCACTAAGCTGTTGCAAATAACGCTGGAGATGCAGCGAAGAACACAGAGCAAAGCAAGCCACCAGAATTACACTGCATACCCAGTGGATCTCAGCATAAAATATTAATCAGGCACTGCAGATCTCAGTTGTCATCTCCTCGTGTGGAACAAGGCACGGAGCCCCGCTCCGCCCCTTCCTCCCAAAGGTCCCAGAATTAAAATATTTGTTAGCTGTGATTAATAAAGACACCTGACTGAGCCCTTGTTGTCAGGGAAGAGTCTCTCAGCATTTTGGATCGTGTTTAAGGATCAGACTTCAGAGCTTGATAAGCACAAGGCTAAGCTGAAGGAAATGCAACATACTTGGTTTAAGCTTCTGCCAGCGGGTGATATTCAGTTCCCTGGGATGTGACAGTGTTTGTCTTGACTTATAAAATGGTTTTGCCCAATTATCAGTATGTGATTCCTGTTTCCTTTAAACCCCATTAGTTCTTCCTAGTTCTCTTTTTCAGCAGTGGAAAGAGCACTGTTGCTCAGGTGCATTTTTAAACTTCAGTTCTGGTGACATCTTCCATTCCAAACCATTTTAATACCACCACAGCTCTTTCTCTACAAGCTGACACGCTGAGGTGAATGAGTTGTCAAGGTGTAGGAATTTGCTTGTCACGCAGTCACAGGGAAAGGTTTCTTAAGAGGATACACTCTTGGTTTTGGTGTTGTCTGAGCAGCTGGTAATTTCTTCTTCACCCATCTAGTGAGGGCCTGCTCAGAGGAGCAGTGTGTCCTCAGCATAAAGCGTGGTTTGGTTGGTGAGTTTATGCCTCATGAAGAGACTTAGGTCTGTGGGATGCTGTTGTGCATGACCTGTGTTCTTACAGATGGAGCTGGCATGAGCTTTTCTCCACTAGAGCCTTCTCTCCACCCAAGCAGCAATTTGCATTAAATGTGTCAGAGCTGAATACGTTTTACATTTTTCTCCTGTTGCAAAATAAAAGGTCTTACTTTTGCTACTCAGATTAATTGGAGAGAATTTGACTACAGCAACATGACAATGGTAAAAGAGAAGGCAGGGTTTTGTAACTGACTACACTGTGAAAGTCTTGGAAACAAAATGAATCCTGTGCAAAGCAGTTCTGATTTGGGAAATTCTCAGGAATGGCTCCTCGGAATTCTTGCCTGAATCACATTGCTTTAAGTCACAGTTCTTAAGATGGCCTACAAAAAGATGGAATCTAATTTGGCAGCAATTTGTGGTCCAATGTATAAGGAACTGATTTGAGGTAGAGATGGAGGAGAATGTCGAGACTCAAAATGCTGGGCTGAAGCTTTTGCTCATCATGACATGAAGTAAACACTCATCCTCCACCAGCCTGCCCTGGTACAGAATTCCCTGTGTGGAATCCTGAGGGTAGTTGAGTTTTCTGGCCAAGGGTGTGAGTGAGCTGCGTCCTGCCCCGCCAGTGGTGGCTGGGTACCTGGGATCCAGTCCAGCCAGTGGGAGAAAAATGCTGGACAGCAAAAGGAGGCTTGAGAAGGGGTAAAGCCACAATGCTGAAATGTACTGAATATCCCTCAGTTATGCTCAGAAGAGAATCAGATCTTCCCCTCAGTGTGTGTTGTTGCGTCTTGCAGATGTATTGAAAATCTGTGTTAGAGCTGTGAGCAATTAACACATTTCCTGAGGACACATGGAGAGAAACGAAACTTGCATGGGATCTGCCACAGCTCTGCCTTAAGAGATCTTGGCTCTACCTGTGATTTGAGATGGCTTTACTGACACACAGCCGTAGTCAGGTGCTGGTGCTCTGGTTGTGGGAGAGGGTCCATGGTGCCACTGCAGGCTGCTTACACCCCGATTTGAGTAATTTGTGGGATGCTGTGAATCTTCCCATTGCAATGGATACAGACTTTGATCCAAATTCAGACTGTCAGTTTTCACCTGGAAAAATGTGGTTTGGCTTCTCTTTACAGAGATGCCTTCAGAAAAAAACACTCATAGGTAATGAATGCAGTTGAGTGGGAAACAATTTCCTTTCCTACTAAGTATTTTAAGGAGCAAGAACATTTTCATAAGTTCAAGATTTACTGCGGTTTTTGTTAAACGAAGATGAGACACAAATTAAAAATAACTCTCACTGCAGCCAAAACACATGGGTGGGGGAGAGTATGGGAGCCTTTAATAAACTGGATTGCTGGGTGCTACCACCATGCTCCTGGAGCATGGAAAACACATCCAGTTTGTGCACTGCTCAGTGGGGACCAGGTCCATACTGAAAGGAAAAGGACTGGGTGAGCATCTACATGAGGTAAGAGGATTTCTTGGAGAAGAGGAAAGGGTGGAGGTGAAAAGCAGTAGAGCAGCTTGTCTGATCTGGGGAATGTTTTTTCAGATAGTGTGGCATGGAGGAGGAATAAAGATAGTGGATTTTTTGGAAGAGGGCTCCCAGTCTCAAGTTTCAGAGGTTTGAGATTGATTTGAGATTAAAATTATGTGATCTGAACATATCAGTGACTTTTCTCTGAAATTAGAGTCCCTGATAACTCTTGGATGCTGTGCATGTGCTGAGACCTCATTCAAAACATTCAAACATAGATTTTAGTACTGTGCTGGATTGGGGCCACGATGATAAATAAAAATGTTAATGATTTTCCAGGCTCATACTTAAAATTCAGTGGTGGAAGTTTGCAAACGGATTGTGCAGATTGCCAAATTAGGTCCAATTACTCAAATTTAGATGAGCTTAGCATAAAACATACAAATGTGTTCAATGCAGTATTCTGCTTAGGTCTGTGATTTCATTTCACCAGGCTTATATTTGCATGAGTTCATTAAAATTGGTTCCATTTCTTTTCTCCCTTAGCATCGCTTTGAAAAAGTGGTATTTAAGCTGGGGAAAAATAGTAAAGAACAGACTTGTAATTATAAAATGAAGCTAACTGGAGTCATGCAGCACTGCTGTGATTCATTCTGTCAAAGAGGGAACTGGAGAGCTCATTACTGAGCCCAAAGTTCAAACTGACCACTCTTCAACAAAGATTCCTGGTGTATAAGTCAATTAATTGCAACCTTCTACTCCATGGTTACCCAGTTTCTGGGGAAAAAAAAAATCCACTTCAGCAGGACGGCTCTTGGTTTGTATTCTAATTAATATTTATTTTTCTTATTAAAAATAAGAACTTGGACAAGGAAGCACTTGCTTCTCTGTTTGTTAATCCTTTGGGGGGAAAAAAAAAAAAAAAAAAAAAAAAAAAAAAAAAAAAAAAAAAGTTGTCTTAGCCTAAACGAATGAGACGATCTCCAGACAGACTAAAGGCTTTAATGAGGTTGTTGCCTCTCTCTAAAGCCACAGGACCCCTTCAAAAGGTGATGGCCTGGGACCTCCTGGAACATGGAGACATGCCTACTTGTCTGTATTAATGGCTTTATTTATTGTTGTATAAGGTATCCAAAAGTCAAAATAATATTTATTTTTATTTAGAGGTACCACTTAGTGATCCAGTAAGTTATGGCTTGTTATTTGAAAGTTGTTTTATCTAGTCCACATGTGAGAAAGCACACTTACTTTGCATGCCAAACCACTTTTTCAAAAAGAACTGTAATGCAGCTCTACAGCCCCCATATGTGTATCTGTATTGGCATAAGAATGAATTATCCATGCTGGGAGTCTGAACACTTTTAAATAGCAGTTTAAACAGTAATCTCCAGCAGTCTCAAAGAAGCCCTAATGTTTAATAAATTGGTAATGAGCTCCTTAAAAAGTATGTTATGGTATCATAACAGCAACTTTGTAATCGAGATTTCAAACTGTTTTTCTGCTGCAGGTGGGTTCTGACCTTCTGCTCTTGCTCAGCCTTCTCCAAAGAATAGGTTTTAACTTGAAATTTCTTGTGTGTGATGGGAAGGGGTTGTTCCACTTCTCCCAGTCCCTGTCTGCTGGGGGCGACTGCAGAAGGTGTTTCCTCTCATTCTCCTGTTTTGTCAAGACATAGTTATATTGCTTTTGAAAAAGTGTTTTGCCTCTTGGATAAAATGGAGTATGTCAGAAATTGTTTTGTATAGGAGAAAAAATATTGTTGTTTGGTTGACTGCCATGACAGTTATACAGGTGTTTTCAGAATAGTGGGATTGCTTGCAGGATGTAAAAATTCGTGAGACAAATCCTCTCTGACCTCAGTAAAGCATGTAAACCTTAGTTACTGCTGGGAGTGGTAGCTCAAATACCTTCCTGTGGTCATAAAAGTAGCCATGAAAATAGAATCTGATCTCTGGAGACTCCAGAATGTCCTATTTCCCCACTACCTCCCAGTACAGCCCTCTTAATAATCTGTGTGTGCTGGATGTGCCTTTGCTGGTGCAGCCCCTTTGGGTGTAGGTGCTCCTGTGCCTCTCCCTCCTGGAAGCGGGAACAGTAGCTCCATTATTTGTGGAACGATTCCTGGTGAATGCTAACACTGCAGCCGCTTCCTCCGGGTGCCCCGGTGCTGTCAGGGTGAGTTTTGGCAGTGGGAGATGGGAGTTTGTGGGGAGTGCAGTTATGTTTTATGTTTCCAGGCTGTCACAAGGGAACCAGGCAGGGCAGCCTGGGCAGGAGCGTCTGGCACAAGCGGCTCTCAGTTGCTTCCTCCGTGAAAGCTGTTGCTTATTCATTTCATTTGTTTCTCTGCTGTATTTCGGAATAAAAACCCTCCTAGAACATGCAGACCTCCGAGTGATAATTGTGTGAAGTTTGGAGGCTAACCTCAGTGGCTGAGCTGTGAAACAGAGGGTTGTAAATAAGGGCTGCACTCACCCTTGGACAACAATCTGGAGCGAACGTCTTCAGCGTTTTCACTCCGTCTGTCACTTCCAGCCACACGCTGACGGTATTGGTCTGGGCTGCCTCATCTCCAGAAGCTGTACGGCTGGTTTTTATTGCCTCCCAGGACTGCAGGTAGCCTTCATGGGACAAGCAGTGTGCCCTGCCTGCCGCCGTGTTCATGGGACAGCCCCACTGCCCCAGCGCTCAGAGCCGTGATTTGAGTTCCGTGGGAGCTAAGGTACTCGACACCTCTGAAAAATGAGGGTTTATATCAAATAGACTGCTCAAGCACTTCATAAAAATGAAGTCTTTGGGTTTTCCCGTTTAAAGCAAGACACCAAAGTGAGGCACGGGAGGGAAAGTCAAACAAAGAGGCGGCTGCAAAAGTCTGAAGCCTTCCAATGTTCGGACTGAGCTGGCTCTGCCAGGCTGGTGCCCTGCTAGAGAGCAGCGGGGACAGTAGAGGTAACCAAAGAAAACTGTCACTAAAATGAACATTTAATCTGGGCTCTTCTAATCAGACATGCTTTGAGGCTTCTCTTTGCTTTTGGAGGTCAGATGGGGCTCCCATCTGCAGCTGGTTTGGCCAAAATTCATGTGACAGAGGGCAATGTTGCCTGAAAACCAGTGGGGTTTTTTTGTGATGTAAGTGTGGGGGGAGATATGGTCCAGGTAGGATGATATCTTTTGGATATCACCTCCCTCACAGGGAAATACAATATGTTTCATCTGTGGGGACTGGCTTGCTGTATGTGTCACCCAAATTTGTGTTATGGTGTTTGGTGCTGTTCCTCCAAGACAAGGCTCTGAGCTGATGTGAAGGTATTAACTCAGGAATCCCTGTCTTGTGTCTTCCACTTTGAGACTTAGCAAGCATTACCTAAATATGTATTATCAGGACTTGAAATATTTCTTGGTCTTCCTGTTTAAGCAAGACGCATCAGGGCCATCTGTATTTCCTCCAGATTTATGCAGAAGTAATGCTACGAGTCCCTGCATTTCCAGAGAGAAAAATCAGGGCCATCAGTGTTGTGCACTTGGGCACATTAGAGGTTGGCCTAATTCAGTTCAGTTTAGGAGATAAAATACTGTGAGTTCTCTTAAGTTTGTTGAGAAACCAAGTTAAGGGTTTACATAAATACTCAGTCTGTGAAGCTCTTGGAGTGTGGCTTAATGGGCAAAGCACAGTAGTCCAGGTATGCAGTTGGTGGTTTCAGATATGTGTTTCTGACCTTCTTCTGTGACCTTGGGAAGCTTTTCCTTTGCTGTAAAATAGGGATAACAACACATCTCTGCTTTTGCAAAGTGCCTTTAAGTGACCTGATGAAGTGCTACATACAACCAGCCCAGGATAGGAGCCTTTATCTGCTGCCTCAGTTATTCCTGTTCTAAGGCTGGCTGCTGCGGGAATAAATAAAACCTGTTCCTCTGTATTACAGGAGTGCCCGAGTTCCCATCTGCTCTATATTTAAACATTCAGTTACATGTTTTAAGACATACTTCTTTACAAGTTTTGTTATTAAACACATGTGCCTTTCATGGTGTCGTCGGGACCGTAAAGTTTAAATGCTGGATGGGGAAAGGGGAGAAGGAGAAAACCTTTTAACCTGCACGTTATTAGAAATCCATTTCAGATGATCCCCGTGGAAATGTTACTGATAGTTTTGTCTCTGAAGGCAGACAGTTACTAGTCATGATTTTTCCAGAAAGGAAACGCTATGAACTGGGCAAAGCCTAATGAAGGGGAAGTGGCTGATTTACAGTAAACACTTATAGCTTTCTGATGTTGCCTGGGTTTTATGTTAATCTTGTTGTGTGGACTCTGTGCTGGTAATAATTGAGAAACATGGAGGATTGAGTAGCTTTTGTAGGCCATAAATTATTGCCTAGTGAATGTAAGTTATAGTCTTGATCAACTTCAGCACCAGTTTCTTTTATAACTTCTCCAGAATTTTAGCCACTTTCATATTTAAGTTATGATACATAATAAAGTTCAGAATAGAATTGTGTCCTATAGAAGATTGGTTCAAGGAGGGATTCCTTTAAACCTGAAAAAGAGAGGACAGGAGGAAGCAAAACATTAAAGAAAACCCAGTCTATGTAAAGTGTAAATTCTCTCATTTGGATTCTGAGCATATGTTTCTTTAGCTATAAAGACATACAATGGCAACAGCACTGCTGTATTTCCTGCTAATGCAGAAACTGGGAATGCCACATTAGACCTTCCATGCTGGGAATGATCAAAAGCCTCCCCCAGGTTTTTGGCTCATCCTTTGGTCTTAAAATGCCTTTTGAAGACAACATATGTGGAAGAAGTAAGAGCAGAGGACAAGGTGCCAAGGTTTCTGCCACTGAATTCCAGGAGCAGCTGGGTGCAGTGGGAGGTGAGCACCTTTGGGCATCCTTTGAGGTCCCTTCCAAAGCCCTGCCTTTGCTGCAGGATTGTCACCAGCCCCTTTGATTTTCCTCCCGGCCTTTACAGGGGCAAATGAGCAGTGAATTATGCATGATCCATAGGTTATCTCTCCACATTGACTCCTGATCAGAAAGAAGCACCATGTAGCTCCTAAATAGCTATTTTTTGGGAGTTCTGCTGCAGTCTTTTAGGGGGAGCGCAGCAGAATGTACAGACCTTAAACCTGTGCCTGCAACATCTTTCTTTATTAACAGGAATTAACAGATAAAAAAGGGACTTTAAAGGTTCATTATGTAAATCAGTCCTAGATTTCAGAGATTGGCCTTTCTGTGTTAAATGTGATTTTGAACTGTAAAATTTGTGATTTTTGTATAAAGTATGTGGTTGGGATAACTGAGATACACTTCTCATATATACTTGAATTCACCATCTTTGAGCTTGTGACATCTTCTGCTTAAAAAGAAGAAGAAAAAAAATATATGTCCAGCAAAAGAAAGTTCTTTTTTCCTGCTTTCTGCACAAAAATTAATCTTCCACATGACATATTTCTAATATCACCCAGGTAGCTGGGAAATCCTCTTTTTTTCTTACAAAATTCAGTGTGTCAGAGCTGAGGACAGGATGGGTGTGGATTTATGCTGCACTGAGCACAGCTCTTCTAGATGCCAAGGTGCTGGGTGTTTAAAAAGGTTTCTTAGAGAGCTCAAGAAGCAAGAGCTTTATGGTACTGAAGCATGGAAATTTTTACCTACTCTGTAAGAGGCCCACCTCTAGATTTAAGAGAGAGCTGTGCAATCAGACTTGAAAGTTGTCACATTTAAAAGCTCCCTTTTTTTTTTTTTTTTTTTAGTGTTTTAATATTTCCTTCTGAGTTCCTGTATCGGCGTAAAAACGTTCTGTTACATGTGAGTGTATTTTTATTAAACCAGAGTCTTTCTAACTTTTCTGTGCACCAGTGCAGAGAAAGGAAAAGCTGCAGAGGGCTTCAGTGGACTGCTGCTGGGAATGGCCTCTGTATTTCCATCAGGCTGCGATGAGTTAAACTTAAAGCTAAGGAAGACAGTTTGTGCACATTGGCCAGCAGATCTAAAGCTCTCACACAGATTTTTATTCTAAATGTGGTGTGGGGTAGCCTGAGAAGGGCACATGAGTCACAGGTCAGAGCTGTGCTGGCTGTGTAGACACTCAGCACAAAATCAGTATGCAAGATTGCCAACAAGATATGATGCGAACTGATGTAGACAGGAAGGGATTCTGTAAAACGACCTGTTGGACAGTCGCTGGTGGTCCTGGCACCTTGACAAAGCTGCCAGGAGGGGCCTTGGCTCTTAGGCAATTATGGACAAAGAAGGCTGGGAAACCACAGTGTGGCGTGGATGGCTGCTCAGCACCTCTGCCCACCTGTGTCAGTGTAGGATGGATCTCCAAACACTGCTGGTGGCAGATGGATGGGGTGAGATGTCAGTGGATATTCTACAACGTAAAACAGCAATATGCAAGAGACAAGGGGGAGTGTTGACTCAGTAAAGTCCCCTATTAACCAGTGCTTAAAGATCTCTCATTTTAGAAAAGAGATTCTGCTTTGATTTTCTCAGTAGATCCTCTCTGATTTTCTCAGTTGCCATGATCCACTCCCAGGCTGATTTTTGCTGTGAGGGTGGTGAGGTACTGGGAACAGGTCACCCAGGGAGACTGTGCATTGCCCAGCCCTGGCAGTGCTCAAAGCTGGATTTACAAGGCTTGGTCTAGTGGGAAGCATCCCAGGCATGGTTGGGACTAGGTGATCTTTAAGGTCTATTCCAACCCCTTAAGATTTTATTATTCTAATGCTTGTCAGTTGGGTTCTCAATGAGCTCACCACAGCTCTCTTGTAAACTCAGAAACAGCAGAAGCAAAGGTAGAAAGAGATTTTGTGCCATAGCTCTACTTTTTCATTCCTTCTGCTTGGATTCTGTTTGGATTTTCTCCACCTTTCACCCTTGGCACTCTTCCATGTTGTTTTTAATTTCAAAGCAAAATGGTGCTTTTTCCTCAGCTGGAAGAACTGTTCTTTTGTGCAACTGAGACAATAAACTGCTCTATTAATCAGTTCACACAAGGTAATAAACAATAGCAGAACTGTTGCTTCTGCCTCCCAGGTTTCTACTAAAATAATCCAACTTCCTGAAGGCCTTAGAAGTGGGATTATAGAACTGGATTTAAGTCTGTACCTTTCTGAGTTCTTCTGCCTGACCTTGCACCATGTGAGATACCAAAAATCTAATTGGCAGTGTAATTACTAAAATGAGTTCTTATTTGGAAGCAGGATTGTAGACAACCTTTGTGTGTCGTGTACCTGGTAAAGTCTCATTTAGGTGTGGGGAAAAGAGCAGTCCTTGGCATCCTGAGCCATATGGCTTTCTGTGAGATGTTGCTAGGTGCAAGCTGCCTTTCTTCTCCGGCAAGATGAAAAGGAAAAAAGGGCTAAGATTGCCCTTTGGGGATGGTTATAGATAGGATGTGAGAAGCCCTTCAAAATTCCTCTTCTCAACATTGCTTATTTTGCTGACAGTACAAAGCATCGAGCACACACACCACAGCAGATAAAGGCAGTTTGGAAATCACAGGCCCAGACCAGTTTTTTCAAAGCCATGGGGTTTGATCTTTTGAGGTTGACACTGTTTTACTGTCCCTACCCACACTTGTAAACACCAGCCTGGGAGAGCACAGCAGGAACAAGGATTTCAGAGACAGCACACAAAGGTTGCAGGCTGGTGGGTTCCCCAGTGTGCCCGAGGAAGATGTTGCATTGTTTTTTCCTTTTTCCACTGAGGGATGGGAGACCCATGTAAAGAAAATGTTACAATTAGAAGCAAACAGTCAGGTGAACTCATTTAGCCCAATGCATAGGCAAGGAGAAATGAGTTTCCCTCCTTTATTTCACTGTGTTTAATTGCACAGTTGGTCTAAGGGGGACTTTGCAGTGAGGTGCTGCAGCACCAGAGCTGTTGGCTCTGGCCAGTGCTAAATGGTGGTAGCTGGATTTAAGCACTTGAAAATCTCAGAAAAACCCACGTTTTGTTGTTTAATTTTTGAAAGAAATAAAGGTTGCTTGTTGGGATTTAACTACACTTAAATGCCAGAACGGAGCAATTTTTCAGGTTAACAGTTAGCAATGTTGGTGGCAATATTTCTGTTCAGAGCTGTCTTGCAAGCAAGGCTCAAAGCAGGAGTGCCTGAAAAGCAGAAACCCACAGCATTTACAGTGGAGAGAGCTGTAGCTTTTCCCTACTGGGACATGGTGCCCATCAACTCAACAGCTGTTCTGCTCTGCAAGGACATTGCCAAGGTTATTGCTGTCCACAAATTGAGTGTCTTGCTGATGATCTTTTGTGGAGTATTTAATTTCTAGGTGAAGGAAGAAGGAGTGAATAAATTGCTTTATCCCTTGTCAGAGCTCTCCTTTATGAAGTGCAGTCATTTTACTCCCAGTTTGGGATTGTCTTCCATATTTTTTAATTACAAAATTAAATATCCTAATTATTAAACTCTGCTCAGGAGCAATAGCAATCTCAAATGTTTAGGAAAAAATAAAAAAAGGAAAAAAAGAAAAAAGCGCATACACTGCTTCAATGTGGGTCATGTACACATGAAGTCTATTACAATTTGTTAAAAAACAAGGTCACTTCAGTATTTCAGTATTTCCAGGTGTTTCTGCAGGATTTCTATGGCCTGGTGTTGGACTGCAAGTTCCCAGATGCATCACTGTTGCTACTGTGAGGGAGAGAAAATGCCAGAGCTTCATGGAAAACTGTTGAATTCTTCCAGGACTGGCTACCCAGGGTAGAATGGGCTTTGGGGGATTTGCTTATAAGGGAAGCCTGCATGATACTTATCTCAGTGAATTGGGCAGACAGAATTGTAACAGGATCAAGAAGTGATCCTGAGCTGATTCTCAAGTGCTTTGGGTGTTTCTTCACTGTCAAAATTGACTCTTTTTTTTCAATGTGAAACTGTGATTTTCATTTTCTTGAATATCACTCAAAATGCATGAGCTGTGAGCATAGAGTTGGCTTCCTACACAGTGAGAATTACATATGCTTATGTGATTTTTTCATTAAAAAACAATGGTGGTAAGATTCAAAATTCAGAATTCATAAGAGACTTCTTAATAAACAGAGGTGCAACCCAGAGGAGAAGCTTTTCCTTCCAAACTGTATCAGTAGGAATTTTTAAAATAAAGCTTGACCTACATTAGCAGTCCCACCTAAAACAGGACACCTTGCAGGTGATTTCAGTGTGGCTTTATTTCCTAGCAGATTAGTGTGCTGATGGCAGATTTTCTTCTTTAATAATGCAACAGAAGTGTAAGGAAGCAATGGTAACTCAGCTGCCAAGGCAGAGCCAGAGACTTGTGGTGGATTCAGTTTTTGGAAGACACCTGGAGATTGGAAGAGATGGCAGAAAGTGTTGCTTCTGTCTTAGGTGGAGAGAGAACTGTCCTGTGGCAGATCATGGATATGTGACTGGGGACAGGGAAGTGATGAGGAATGTACCAGTCAATCTGAAAAAAACCCAAACCTATCCAAGTTTGAAAGAGTGTCCAGAGACACAGGAGCAGAGATGGAAGAGGGAGAGGAGGGTGGATGCACAGTCTCAGGTACAGGATGAAGAAGCTGAGCCTGTCAAGTGAAATACAGAGGGATTTACAGTGGTAAGGAGGGATTGACACCAAAATTCAGGGCCACTGAGACAGCCAGGCTGGTGACACTGGGGTGATGATGCTGGGTGGGTTATGCTCTGAGGTAACATTCATCTCACCTGACTGCAAACATCTACACCTGAGCTAATGCTCTAGAAGGCCTTTAAGGCCAGTGCAGATGAACTGATGCTCCTGGAGCTCATCATGAGGTGGCTGTTGGCCTGAGCAGTGCCCTGGTTTCACTGTGGTTGTGTCAGGGCACTGAGAGCCCGGGGAGTCTGAAGCACTGCCTCAGCCTGAGGCGTCTGCCCTGCCAGCAGGAAAGCTGGGTGACATCAGTGCCACCCCCAGGATGTGACCCAAGCTCCTCCAGTGCAGCTGATGACTGCCTGGACACTGAGGGACTTCACCTTTAGCAGCAATAGCAGAGGTTTCCAGCAGACAGGGCTGAGCTGCTCCTCGCACGAGTGGCTGCTCTGAAAGCACAGTCCTTTGGTTGGGTGCCCACTGAGTGCTAATAAGATGGCTTGTGTTGCATTATTTCATGGGGCAGTGTCAAAGGCTACAGAAGATCTTGTTAGTAGCTGCAGGAGGACTGTGATATATTCTGATTTTGTGTTCTCTTCTCCCAGAGGAAAACAGTAATTTAGTACTTTTCTCATGGGAACCAAACACTGGAATAAACTCTGGGGTCATGAAATCCAGTGACCCTGCTCCCTCAGGCAAACACATAATATCATCCCTTTCATAAACTGATCAAATATTTGATCTCACAGAAACCCTACAAACTACAGGTTATGCTGACAAAAATAAAACAAGCTTTTGTAGGGGAGAAAGAAGCGTTGCTCTGTGCTTTTCCCCAGCTCTTTTGTTTGTTGATTTATGCACTGTGGTGTCACTACTCGGGGCTTTACTCAGGCTGTAAATATAGATTTTTTAAGAGAAGATTTGGATTTGTTTAGTATTTGAACATCTTTGTGCTGTCCGTGGTAATTCTCACCTATCTCCTTGTGGCTTTGAAATGGCAGTTGTGTTTATAAATGGCTTTAAGATAATTGATGAAAGGGGTGATTTGCATGGAGAACAAAGTAATGCTGAAACTTTGGTGGAGACCTATCCACACCTTTTGGTGCATGGGGAAATATAACATGAAAAGGGGAAAAGGGTTTTTTGTTGGGTTTTTTCCTTCCACTTGTCTTTGTTCCTGCCCCTGGAGGATGCCCGTGAAGCACAACTGCTCTATTCCCAAGATGATTTTAAATAAGTAATCAGTTGGTCAAAAGTATAAATAACCTGTATCAGATTAAGTAAATGGAATAAGGTCCCAGAATTGATATTCCCCATTATTATAAATGACCTTTCCTTATCACCCTGGAGAGGCAGCTAGCTGCCTTCAAGGGTACATCCTTGCAAGAAGTTTGGAATGCAGATCCATGGGTAGTACAGCTGGATGGTTAAGAACAGACCTAAACTGAGAAATAGGTGTGAAGATCTACTGAAGGTTTAGAGCTGATCACATAGCTTTCTACGTGGATTTTTGGGCTGGTTGGTTGGCTAGTTGGCAGCTTTATTATTATTGTTATTATTTTTAATTGTAGAAGAATTGAGCAGTTGCTCACAAAATAGGAGAAGAACTCGTCAAGCGCCCACAAGGAAATTTAATCAAGTCCTCTATCAATTTTGTTTATTTGAGGTTAGTTACCATAAATACCCTTTGCAAAGTATTCCAAATGTACAAAAAAAAAAAAAAAAAAAAAAAAAAAAAAAAAAAAAAAAAAAAAAAAAAAAAAAAAAAGGCAAGCTCTCTTCACAATGCCAGCCCAGCGTTGGGCAGGAGCAGGTTTTGGTGTTTTTGGTGTGTTGGTGTGTGGAGAAGCCCGTTCCGGAGGGCAGGGATGAGGATGCTTCCCCCGGGCAGACGCCGCGAGGGGCGGGATGCGGGCGGCAGCTCCGCGCATCCCCCGCCGTGGGGCTGCCACCAACAAACGCGCCTTTGCCAGGCACAAATCCTCCCGGGCACCGGGTCTGCAGTGCCCACAACTCGCTCGCCAAGTGTTTTTTCGCCTCGCCTTTCCTTCTCTTCTCGCTACTCCTTCTCCTTGCTCCGTGCGCCGGGGCTGCGGGGGCTGCGGGGGCTGCGGTCCCCTCCTGCGGTCCCCTCCTGCCGTCCCCTCCTGCGGTCCCCTCCGGCCACCACTCGGTGCTGGCAGCCCCTGGGTGACCGAAGCTGATGGTCGATGTCAAGGCTGGGAGCAAACAGCTGCTGATTGGATTATGACTGTTCCATCTCCTAACCCTTTGGAGCGCGGTGGGAATACTCGCTCACCTTGTCACGCTTTAATGGCATTCGGCGCGGTGCTTTCCCCAGGAACAATGGGAGGAGCGGTGTTGTGCAGAGGTCGTTTAGAAATTCCTGTTCTTTGTGTTTATTTACAGATATAGGGAGAGAAGCGAGGATCTTGCTGTATGGGGAGGAATGGAAAATTCATCTGTTTGACTGGGAGCAGTTACAGACATAGATGTGCAATATGTTAATAAAGTAATTGTGCTATGTTGCTATAAAGAGGATGGCTTCATTATAAAATTCTTGGTTTAATACTGTCATTACAGCAGATGTATAGCATATGAACTAATTTGCATGCAGATAAGGAGGCTCTGACAGCTTGGTAGCATAATTACTGCATAGCACACAGCTCACTAGTGCTGGGAGCTGAAGCTGTGACTGGAGGGGTGCTCATGGGACTAATTGCATTGGCTTTGTTAAATTTAAAATAGTGTATACCCAGGAAAGAGACCCTTCTCCTGTGCTGCATGATGTTGTGCACAGAAGGTTACAGAAGCCTTGAACTGCTGCAGCCATTTTAAGCCATGCAAATGTGTCTGGATCTCAGCTCTTCCCAGTGTAGTGGAGTCACCGACTGGGCTTTAAGCAGGGTGCCTGTATCAACTTTTAAACAAAAGGTTTGAAAACTCTGATATTTCGGTATATTAAAACTCCAGCTAGATCCTTTGGATAAGTGAAGAAAACTATAGCTGCAGTAACTTTGTTTTGTTCAGTATCTGATGGAAGTGGATGCTGAATGGGTGAACTGAGGCTGGTGAATGGATTCTCCCCCTCTCCCGGGTGCACCTATCATCACATCCGTGTCTTTGTGATTTGTCTCCACTTCATTTCAAAAATATTTCTGCTTCCTTTTTTCTTGTCTTTGCTTTGACTGTGTCTGCAGTTTTTAAAGATCCTATTATTGAGGTTCCTTTATGGATTTCCATATGTTTAATTCATTACTAAGTCATTATAAACTGAAGGCATTTTATTTTCCCGGGGAAATCAAGACAGTGCCACAGGAGATTATTTCCCCCCCTGCTACTGTCAGATTAGCTTGCAGAGAAGGGAGGAATTTGTGAATGCACAGTTGACTTTGATTATGTAAGCTGGAAACCGGCGAACAGTATGGATTTATTTCAATTCCACTTACTTTAAAAAGAAATGCATATTAAATTGTGGCTGCCTTAGGGCATCAGACAAATGGGAAGCAGAAAGTGTGTATTCCTCCCTGACCTCTCCTGCAGAGCAGTAGGTGATGCCAGGTAGCTGTGCAGGCAGAGCTGCAGGTTGGGCTGGAGGACTGGGATGGTTTTGGGGAGGATGGGAAGGAGACAGGGGCTGGTTTATAGCCAGGGCTGGGCTCTTTGCCCTCAGGGAGGGGAGAGGCTGCTGGTGTGTGTGGGGCACTGCAGGTTCTCACTGGGATCTTGCTGGGGTGGGCAGTGAGAGACCAGGTGATGCTTGGCAGTGACATCCTGCTGCAGTCAGCTCCCAGGAGGTTTTACCCCTGAAGCCATCAGAGCCTGGCTCTCGTGCCAGGAAAGCCCTTCTGCCATGTCCTTACCTGCTCCCAGCCCTGGGATGGAGCTGGATGTGGAGCCATGCTCCTAAAAATCATCAGCATCAAGGGGCCACTGGGGCACTCAGCAACTGTGTCCCGTGCCATGGGTGAGGACATTGTGCACCATGGCATTACACGTTCCCTCCCTGAAAGTAAATGTTGCAACTCTCACTTATCTGTCTCCATAATACCCCCTGCTAAACTAATATTAACTTACACCTTTTTTTTTTTTTTTTCTTTTGTGCTAAATATTTGCCCAGGTATTTTATTTTGCAGAATTCGAGCTCATCCTTGTATGATCTGCTTGCATTTTGTTAATCTGAGAATATTAATAGCCTGCTGGCATTACTGCTAAGTTGGAGTTTCAGCTGTGGAGTGAATATAGTAACAAATTTTTGGAATGATTTGTTAATCTTATCAATGTTCATTATGTATTTATTAATAGTAATTAGAGCCAGCCATAGTGATGCATTCGGATTTTTTTTTTGTACCAATCAAACAAGCATTTTTTGAGAGGATGATCATTTAATAGGAAATTTAGTGTGTAAATATGTAAAAAATTATATATGGTAGGAGAAACAATGCAGGAAAACACTGAACTGAATTAATAGTTTTCACCCAAAGTCCTGTCTTGTCTGATCCTCCCCACCATGTCCCAAAGAAAGTAAAAAAAGGTGGAAGAAGGAAAAGACCTTATCCCTCTTTCTGGAAAAAAAAATAAATCATTGAAACAGTGCTAATTGGGCTTTTTTGCATATATCAGAGATTTCAATAATCAGCAATTTTTTTGCTGATTATTCAGACAGTTTTAATATGCACATGCATGTTGAGATATTTTTCTTCATTTTCCTTCATTTTTGGTGGTGAACTTGAGTTATTTCAAAGGGGTTTGGTTTTTCAAAGGCCAGGAAGGAACACGGTTCTTTTGAAAATCAGGGCTCTGTGCTCTCTTGACTGAGTCTCACTCACGTAATCAAACTTTTCCCAGCCATTGGTGTTGCTCACTCCTCCAGGTTAATGTCCCAATGTCCTTTTAGGACAAGTCCTGAATGAGTCCTTCAGGTCTCTTGCAATCACATGAACAACGAAAAGAGTAAGAGCATCTCTGAGGAGTCATGATTGGACTTTGTTGTTGTTTCCTCACCAACTCTGCTCCTCCGTTTATGCTCTTTAGGCCTGCTGTTGCCACTCAGGAAACAGATTATCCAGCACTTCTCCATCTTCCAGCCCAATCAGAGATTTCTCCTGAATCAGCAGTGCTTATTATCTCCAACTGTACATAATTATGGTAGAGAGGTTGCACCACCATAACTGGATAATGTCAGCATTTCTATTACAGTGCCATACTTTTAGTGTCCTGAAATGGGGATATAAAATCTCACTTTAGCTTTATAGTCCTTCCAGTGGTGAGAGATAAGTGTTTGCAATCAGCCTTTAAGCGGTTAAAGAAACCCATAAAAAAATTCCTCTTTGGGATGTCAGTTGTGTAAAACCTTGTTACAAACTGGGGTTTAGTGCACTTTTGCAAAACTATTAAGCACCTGAATCTAGCAAACAGCCATGAAAATATCAATAATGCACAAGCACAGAATGATTTGCAGGTTGCTGCAACAAAAGAAAAAAAAATAAAATATGTGGGCTCCAGTTTTAGCAAGTCTGCCAAAACGTTGTGAATATTTAAGGGTGAGGAATGACTCCTGCAGAGCTGTTCTACTCCAGGAAACATTTGAGTATACATATTTAACAATCTATTAGTACAGTTGTATAAAAACCTTTAATACATATTTAATCCTTTATAAAAATGGTACTTGACAGGTGAGAGGTCAGCTTTTTGCAGCTGTTTTTTTTTAAGTTTTTAGTGGCATTTTGAACCCTTTTTCTCACTGCAGACTGCTCTCTCTCCTGCTACCCCCTGCCCTGTTTGCAACATCATGCATTAAAGGCAGAAGATTGGCATTAACCAAGGGCTTCTGCAGAATGGACCAGCCTGATTTCCTTAAAACATTCAAAATGGTCTTTTTCAGACAGGAGAAGGGGCCAATGGTTCATCCCTCTTTAGGAACTCGGATAGAAGTTCTGCCTCATGCTCTGCTGCTTATCATATTCATGCCAGCAGAGACCAGTGATGATTGCAGTGCTCTCTCTGAGTTCTGACACACTTCTAATTATAGCATACACTGCTGTAAACTCCAGAGGTGATAATGAAGCCCGGACCCATGTGTCAGCAGAGCTTTGAAAGGGTGATGCATTCCTGTTCTGCACTACTGGTCCTTATTTGTATGTGTGCAGGCGCCTAGACTCCAAAAATGATGTCTTGCTTGTTTTCACTGAGCCAAGAGGTAAAACATGCAGAGCAGAGGAGATGTGTAATTTTATCAAGGTAAATTGAATATTAACTATTTGCATGTCCTTTGAGAGATGCACAAGGAGAGGGGCAAGGGCGAGAAGCTTTTCTTGTTGCCCAGAAAGTGTTGACAGGTCTTTAGCTCTTTGCTGTCTGGTGACAAACTCTTTCCACTTCTGAGCATGGGGTGTAGGAAATGACTGACCCCTGTAAACCAGGCTTACTTCTAGAGCACAGACCCAGCATTCACAAAATCAGGATGTGCACAGAGTAAGGGAGGGACTGTGCTGAAGATGAGTTACAAACTTGCCCCAGGAAGGAAGCTTTTGGTGAGTGATGAAAACTTTTTTCCCCAGAAGTGAGGAACATAACACTGCTGCTCTCTTACACTTTCCCAATTGAGGTGTGAACCCGTCATGCAAACCTTTATCATATTCTGCTCTTTAATCTTAGCATGTGAACCAAGCTAGCTCTCAGAGAGGGAGGTAGCCAACTCTGCCCTTCCTTCAGGTTCTCCAACCAGAAAAAAACATAAACTTCCAAGCTTCAACCACTAGGAACACCTCCATGTCTGGATGACCTGACAAATGAGTCCTGCTTCTTACTGCCCGTGAATCAGCACAGTCTGTGTGACAGGTTTGGCCTTCCATTTGCTTTGCTGGTGACAAGAAGTGTGTCCTGAAACAGATAATGAGGGTGAAGCAACCGGTGTCCTCTACAGCCATGACTGGTTAGTGGGAAAAGGAGATAGAAGTGGCCTTATGGGTCCAGAGTGGGAGGGGTGTCCCCATCTGAACTTCTGATCTATCTTTGGTGAGAAGGTTGGGACTTTATCCCAAGGTCCAAAATACTCATTTGAAAGATGGAGTCACCTGACTCTTGTGGATATGCTACCTGTGGGCCAAGGGTACCAGAAACACCTGTAATGATACACTTTCAGTCTCCAGGAGAAACAGAGGTTATCCCCTGCCTTTGCTCTGGGGTAGAAGCAGCTGAGGAAAAGAGAAATCTAATTTAGCAGAGGTTCAACAGCTAACATGCTCCAAAGATTTTGATATGTTTTGGAGGAAAGTCTGACATAACTGAAATTATACAAAAATCAGGTTTTTTTTTTCCTCTTGATCTCGCCTATTTTTGTCCAAGAGAGGGACTGAAACCCTGTTTGTAAGAGAGGGGAAAATTGCAGGAGAGGAAAGAGGAAAGAGGAGAGGAGAGGGAGAGGAGAGGAAAAAAGGAAAGGGAAGTCACCATGGTCTCCTGACATGCTAAGCCAGAAAACGACAGCCCTGTACAAAGTTGAAGAACACGGGCCTTTTGGTTCATCCATCTCTTTTTGTCTTTCTAAACATGTTCTTTCAACTGTGCGCCACCAGCTTTCGTTTGCCCGCACCGCGATCACCATCCGCAGCTGTCTCCAAGGTTATACAGAACATCATTTAAAAGGAGTTGCTGTTGTTTCAATCCAAACGCGGCGTGCTGGGGGCTGTCGGGCCGTGCTGTCCAAAGGGCTGTGCTGTGCTGTCCGGAGCCCTGTGCTGTCCAAAGCTCTGTGCTGTGCTGTCCGGAGCCCTGCGCTGTCCGGAGCGCTGTGCTGTCCGGAGCCCTGTGCTGTGCTGTGCTGTGCTGTCCGGAGCCCTGTGCCGTGCTGTCCGGAGCCCTGTGCTGTCCGGAGCCCTGTGCCGTGCTGTCCGGAGCCCTGTGCTGTCCGGAGCCCTGTGCTGTCCGGAGCCCTGTGCTGTGCTGTCCGGAGCCCTGTGCTGTCCGGAGCCCTGTGCCGTGCTGTCCGGAGCCCTGTGCTGTCCGGAGCCCTGTGCTGTCCGGAGCCCTGCGCTGTGCTGTCCGGAGCCCTGTGCTGTCCGGAGCCCTGTGCTGTGCTGTCCGGAGCCCTGTGCTGTGCTGTCCGGAGCCCTGTGCTGTCCGGAGCCCTGTACTGTCCGGAGCCCTGTGCTGTCCGGAGCCCTGTACTGTCCGGAGCCCTGTGCTGTCCGGAGCCCTGCGCTGTGCTGTCCGGAGCCCTGTGCTGCGCTGTGCTGTGCTGCGCTGTCCGGAGCCCTGTGCTGTCCGGAGCCCTGCGCTGTGCTGTCCGGAGCCCTGTGCTGTCCGGAGCCCTGTGCTGTCCGGAGCCCTGTGCTGTGCTGTCCGGAGCCCTGCGCTGTCCGGAGCCCTGTGCTGTGCCGTGCTGTCCGGAGCGCTGTGCTGTCCGGAGCCCTGTGCTGTGCTGCGCTGTGCTGTCCGGAGCCCTGTGCTGTCCGGAGCCCTGTGCTATCCAAAGGGCCGTGGTACCCGGAGCGCCGTGCGGGGCTGAGGCAGCGCTCGGAGCCGGGCTGTGCCGGGGAGTTCAGGGGCACTGCCAGGTGAGGAGGAGGTGGGAGCTGCCGGAGCACGTGGCGCCGCGCTTATCTGCGCGGAAACGCAGCAACAGCACCTCGCAAACTTTTAAACCTTTAATCCGCCAGGCGAATTTATGTAAGCCTGCGTGCGGAGGTGTGAGGGTGAGCGGGCGGCCGCCCCGAGGCTGGAGGTGAGCGGCGCCGGCAGAGCTGCGGGACACGGGGGAGCCGGGAGCTGAGGTAAAACCTGAGTTACAGGGCAGGGAATTTACGTTTTGAGGTGAAAAATCAGGTTCTCCTCGGAGGTGCCAGCTCGGACTGTTTCTGTGTTACTGTGAACAAAGGGCTCAGTGGGACCAGGCGGCCGGGGCTGTGCCGTGGGGATGGATGCCGGGCTGGAGCGGGGAGGAAAGCTGCTCTGACTGCGGGAGTGGGTCCCCGTCGGTCACTGGAGCCGCTGGCATGAAGCCCAGCAGCTGTAATGATCTATAACGAACGTACTGATTATAGGGTTATATATGACAGTATATTACAGTTCTGATTGTATAACGATATATATAAATTTTGTATCTACAAATTATCGAATATGATCCTGGAGCGTGCAGTGCTGGGCACAGCTGGGCCAGGTAGAACAGTAGTGAGTCCCACCCAGGACCCTTCTCTATCCCTTTTCTATCCCTTCTCCATCATCATTCCTCTCCCAGCCCTGGTGGGCAGAGTTTGGGTCTGGACAGTGCTCTCAGGTACACAGTGGGATTGTTGGGGTGTCCTGTGCAGGGCCAGGAGGTGGACTCAATGATTCTTGTGGATCCTTCCCAGCTCAGGATATCCTGTGACTGTGTATGTGGCTCTGTCTGTGCTGGAAAGTGTTGGTCACAGGTGTGTAAAGGTCCTTGGCTGGATTTGAAGTTGAGTGTTGCTCATAATCCAGACACATGATCTCTTGCCCTTGGTAAGATGCAGCACCTGCCCTAACAAATCCATAAATACTTGGCTGCTGAGCTCTGTCCTCGAGTGACTGCACTGTAGATGTGCACTTTGTAAAAACTCATTTGAAAGGGGCCTGCTCTAAACAGATGAATGAGCTGGCTTGGATACCTTTGAAAAGAAAAATCCTCTTCTACCAGCACACTTTACAACACTGGCATTATTTACAGCATGTCCTCTTGAAAATTCTGCTACATGATTACAGTGTTGCCAGCTCTTGTGATTTGCAAAGTTTAGAGGAGACCTTGAAGGAGGTCATTTAATCCATTCCTCTACCTGAAGGCAAGAGCAGCTTTGCCTAAGCATCATCCGTGAAAGATGTGATAGGGAGAGTTATTTTTCTGCTCTTCATGGTTTCAAAGCCACTGACCATTGAGACCACTTGTAGCTGCTAGTGGAGAGCCAGTCCTCCTGCAAACTTGAGTTTTTGAGGTTGAACTCTCTCAAAACCTACCTGTAAGTGCTATAGTTTTTGCCTATTTAAATATCACCCTGAGAATCTGAAATCCCTTTCCATGGGAATAGTATATGAGAAAATAGTAATTAATGTTACTAAGTAAGCAGGTGCCATCAGCAGTCCACAAAACTACTGGCCTGTGTAACACAGAGTGCACAAAACAAACCACTCATTTTCCTCATTTTACTGGGAGGAAGGAAAGCAAGCACTGGATGTCTGAGAATAAGCAGCTTTATAAATCCAGTTCTATAAATATTGTGACCATTGCTACCTGACTAGCAGGTACGCCACTCTAGATTAATTCATTATGATTTGTGAATTCACTCATTATGGTAACTTGTGGTTATGGTTTCCAAACAGATGAGGAGTGTAAGCTAAAGGTCATGAAACAGTAGCACAGGTAGCCTGTGGATATCTTCAGCACCTGAGCTTTCACTGTGTCTTCTCATGGCCACACACTCCCACTCCCACTGATCCCAGCGGGAATTGTTTGCACACACCAAGTGGGGAATAAACCAGGGAATCACTCACTTGCCCATTAGAGAGGCTGTATGTAGATCTGTGACCAGCAAGTTACAGCTGCCACTGTCTGCTGGGAAGCATTCCTTCTGAATGACCCTGATCTGTGTGCCATGGAAAGTACCTGCTTACGTCTGTGGTAGCAAGAGCATCTCATTGATCAAAGCAGGTTTCTCCAAGTCTGACTTTTTATAAGTGTGTAAGTTCATCGCTGTGCATTTATTTTTCAGAAAAATTCCTAATTCAAGCTGTGGCTGATCAATGGCTGCATTAATTATGCACAAAAGGGTCAATTCTACCAGCCTCGTTCCCTTTGAATGCTGCTTTACTCTGGGAGGAATTGACTTGCACTGTGCAGGTTGGACAAATTCACCTCCAGTCTGAACTTCTGTAAAAGTCTCTGGGGAAGGTCAAGTTTCTGTTATTTTCAATAATAAATGAGATTCCCATTGAGCAAAATGATCCAGGAAATCAGCTTCAGCTCTCGGAATAACAGTTTTGTGGTCTCTGATGGAGGGCTGGGAAGAACTGATAAGAGTTAGAAGAGAGATGAATGAGTCTCTCCAAGCTGCAGGTTTTACAATTCTAACATAGTAGAATTGGCTCAGAACACAAGTGTTAATAACTTTTTATTTATTTTGAAGGTTGTCTCAGAGTTGTGATTTTCAAATACACTTGTTTACAGTCTCATCCTATCTCAAGTAAAATTTTTGTAGGTGAAAGACAGCTACAACAATAAAGGCAAAGATTGTATTTGTGTAATAGACAATGATTTCTCACAGCTCAGAGGAATGTCTCTCCTTCCACGTTTTTCTGCCAAATGGGTGTTTGGAAGCATTAATGATTGCATTTTCCCCTTCAACTCTGGAAGTAGCCTAATTTGGCTGAAGGGTCAGAGGGGAAAAAAGAAATAATGAATGTGATTCATTCATCTAGAAAGTGTAAAGCATAACTTAAATGGCAGTAGTAGTAGAAAAAATGCTATAGTGAATGTTTCAAACTTCAGATTTTCTGTTGAGGTATGAAGTGATCTGAAAGGAGTGGGGGGCAGTTCATCAAAGGGATGTGTGTTTTCTTCTAATACTGTTTTATTGGCCCTTTCCAGCTATTAATCTCAGAATTGCTAAAACTACACGGGATAATGGATGGTTGCTGTTCAGAGCTCTAATTTACTTTACTGCACAGTCACTGTGGGAAAATGCTTTAGCTACTTTGGCTCTTTTGTATTGCCTCGAGAAAGAATTTTCCCCATGTGTTTTGCTCCAGAAGTCATCTGTTGTTTTTCAGTGTATGCACATAAACAGCTCTTGCCATTATGTCTGAATATTGAGTCAGCAGTTCCCTGTGATGAAGCCATCACCAAGGCCTGTCACGTTTATCTGCACAGATCAGCATCACAGAGCACGTAATGCTATTAACTCCCAAACATTGTCTGCTAACCATGGAACTGTGGGACACGAGTGACCTTCTGCTTTTTCCTTCCTAATCTGCTCTGGGCTTGGGCTGCCAGCTTGGCTCTTCTGTGCCTCCATAACCCATCTGAAAAAATGGGCACAGTTTCATCTCCCCACCTTGCTGGAGGCATTTTGAAGTCAAATGTACTGACAAATGAGACCTGCTCAGATTTTTCGATGTATGGTGGAAAATCGGGGTGCTCGTTTTATTTTAAATATTTAAAACGCCTCCAATGAAATCGTGTCTTTCATTGGGCTTTGGTCACTCCCATCCTGCAGTGACAGAGGTAGCAGGGGCTTCTCTCTTATTTTCTTTTGCTTTTCTGCAACATGTGCTTGACGGGATGAGAGAATATTTCTTTTAAAAATGGTGCTTGGAGATGGAACCACTGGCTCTCTCCAGCCTTGTCACCTCCACCAGTGCCATGGGCAGCAGGGACCCCCTTAAATCAGCAGTGTCCTGAGTCAGAACTAAAAGACAAATTTTTTTTTAGTTTTTTCTTTTTTATTCGCTAAACATTTATTGCCCCGAGGCTGTTATCCTGCAAAAGCTTGAGCATGTGTTTAACACCAATCATGGAAATTGGTCTTGAAGCAATTGGGATACTTGTGTGCTTTGAACTGAGCAGGTGATTTGCAGCAAAGTCCCATTATCAGTTCGGTACCAGCATCTGTCTGGCAGAGTGGTTTCACCTGCGTCACTCCTCTGAAGGACTCAACACAGCTGTCAAAGGATAAATGCTTCGCACTTTGAAAATAAGTGCTGGAGTTTAGATTTAAACTTCATATTTTTATTTTTTTTTAGTAAGGTCTTATCTGTCATATTCCTTCTTGTCCTGAAGAAAAGCAGTCTATCTCTGGTAATCACTCGACTGACCTCTTAAGTCACATAACATACAGATACTTCTGAGAGAATATCATCTCAGGGTTGTTCTAAAGCCTGGATCTGATGGTGTGCTTCCAGGCATTCATTTTCCAGACATGTCGTGATCTAGCAGCATGAGAAATCAGATTTCTGGGGAAACTGTCTTCTCAACACCTCACATCACAACACCCTCCACCAACCGTGTCTAAGCCGAGGAGGTAATTGGGGTGTTGAGGATTTCTTCCTTATCCTCTGTGTGATGCCAACACAACTGTGAGCTGAAACCAGGTGGTGTTTTCCTTTGCAGGGAATTGGAGGCAAGACAAGGAACAGCTCATTTGTTTGGGCTGCCAGACAGTTGCATGAGGATAACTATTGTGTGCTGTTTATTTATGTTGGACTCAGACCAGTGGTGGTGGAGACCTGGAGATGCTCTGGAATTACTCACTGCAGTGAAAGCTGGAGCTGCTGGTGTTACAGCTCTGTGGGGCACCTTGGGTTGTCTGGTGCCCAGTCAACAGCAGCAGGGCACTGATAAACCAGCAAATGAATTTAAAATGGCATTTAAAACTGGGGCACTTGCAGAAAATTATTTGCAAGAAGGTAATAAAATGATGGAGTGTGTAATGTGATGTGGAATGATTGTTTTGTGTGAACGCAGAGCTGTAAACGACTGTGCAGGGACATTTAACAGAGAGAAGGTAGAACTAGAAGTAATCAGATGAAATGAAGCAAAGATAATTTAAGCCAAGCACTGGAGTATTTTATAGGGGTGTTGCTTGGCTTCAGAAAGGCAGAGTAAAGCACTCCATGAGAGTCTATCCTGTGAAACTCCTAGGTGATGACAGGATTTGTAGGCAAGGTTTTTATTGTTTGTGTACAACTGGAAAAGCAATAAAATCAATGGAGTAGCTTGTATACATTATCAATAACATGACAGTTCATTTTGGACTGCAAAGATGCAGAGTTATGCCCTACCTAACCAGCAGGCTTTTACTGTGCCAGGAAATGTTTTAATTATAAGTGAGGAGAATGTATTTTAACTTGAATTTTCTTTAGTATTCTATTGCACTTAGAAAACTACAAGTTCTTTCTGTGTTAGAGCTGGTGGATGTGTGATTTGCAGCAAAGAAACTGTAAATAACAAAACATTGTAATAGTTTTTATTTCACTGAGGTAGGAAAATACTTTAAATTTATGTATTTTGTTTCTTTTACATTTGAACACTTCCAGTTATCAATAGAGCTGAATCTGAAACTCAGCCACCAATCAGCTTCTCAATGTTTGGCAGTTTTTCAGCATCTTGAGCTGTTATCTAATCAGCATCATAGAGGGTGAACCAGGAGAGTGTTTTCAACCAGCTGAAGTGATAGCAATCATAAAGGACTAAAGCATGCCTTGCATACAGAGCTAGTGGGAAAAAAGGCAGGAACTGGTAGCAGTCAAGAACAGGTAAAATTAAGGGACAGGATCTGTAGGGAATAGTGCCTAAATGTGCATATTGCTGGCTAGGTTTGCTGTCTGTTCTAGTCCTTCCCTTGGGTTTTACAGCAAGTGCATCCATATGGTTACATGAGTGCACATTCCTATAGTCTGCATCCTCCTTGCTAGAGCACAGGCATTTGCATTTTTTGGTCAGTATTGAATATGAAGCTGGGAACCTGCTAGCAATGGTCAAAGGAGGATTTGTGAGGGAAAAAGAACCACCTGAACCGAGGGTTGGTGAGTGGGCAGAGCCAGAACTTGAGGAGCCACAGGAGGCTCTGACTTTCCAAGAGTGTGATGAGGTTACCACAGTTTGAAGTCCATTAATTTTATAGCATTTCATGGCTCTGGGCTGTGGGAGAAAGTATTCCATAGAGACGGTGTTTTCAGTGTATATTGTTCAGGGGAAAAGACTGCTTTTAATAACTATATTGATGTCCTGTGGAAATGTGGTGGGATGGGGGTGGTTGGTAGCGGTGTGTGTTTGTTTGTTTTGTTGGGGTTTTTTTAAAAAATGGGAAAAAAACCTCTTTGACTCTTTCTTTTCAGTAGACTGGATGCACTGATTGCATCTCAGATTGCACTTCAGATTGCACTGATTGCATTTCAGATTGCACTGAAACAGGCAATGCCTTAGAGATAAATCAGTATGTTTTCTATGACTTTTTCTTTCTGTGGTAGAATTTTACAGACATTCGACTAATGAACTGATCTTCCTGCTGTTAGGTGAGGTGTTTTATTTAGGTTTTAACCACAAATTAGAGGCCTGGTGCAAGGGCAATTAAAGTCAGAAGAAGGAGTTTTATATCACACCCAAACAGGGATGACCCACATTGTGTCGTATCTCAGCCATACAAATAGCAAAAGGAGGTAAAGAATCTCTATTGAGGCAGCTGAGCTCTTGGACATCAAATAATCTGAAATTTAGTACTGTGGCTTTTAAGTGCAGAGGATCTCTTCACAGATATATGTGCACATATGTATGCAGATGTGAAAAGCAAACACTGTTTTTGAATAAAAGCTGAATTGAAATACTGCAGGTGTTCAGTCTGTGTTGGAAATGCCATTTATTATGAGCTTAATTATGGTACCTGATCACAGGGCACGTCTGAAGCCTTGAAGTAGAATAGAAAATAGGCTTCTTTTGCAGAATTCTAAATGTTTTGGTATCCAGTTTTAAAGAAAAGAATTGCTTTTTTTTCATCCAGTAGTTGTGTCGGCCTGTGTAGTAGTGCTGTTGAGGAATACACCTGGTCCAGGTAGCTGGTACAGATTGAGATGGAATTGAAATGCACTTTAAACTCTGGGTGGGAGCCCCAGACAAGAGGCCATGAGCTGCCAACTTTGGGGATAACAAAGGACATGGGGATGGGGGTGACAGCCAGGTGAATGGACACTGCAGGCGCCTTCCAGTCTCAGAAATTAAAGTCTCTGGCCTTGGGAGTGTGACTGTCAGGGTATTCTTTCGTTTGAAATAGTCACAGATACTGCCTGAACAAGTTTTCATTATTTTTTGACAAAACTGGCCGTTTTGTTCTTGTTCACTGTATTTCTGCTTCAAAACCCCACTGCATGTCTTTCCCCAAATCAGAAAATTCCTCCACTACTTCATGGTAGGCAAAAAGGATTGTATAATGTTTATAAAACCTTTAAGTTTTCTCAGGAAAACAGTGAGCTTGGCTGATCACACTTCCCTCGTTTTGTGTCTGTCTTTCCTCTATCACTTGGCAATTCATTTTGTAAGGATTTACAGTGTACCCAGTCCCAAATGCTGTCTTGTCCCCTCATCTTCTCCAAAGCCCTTTTCTCCCAGCCTTTGGTCTAGAACATCAGGCAAAAGGTTTGAGAGCCATTTATTTCTTACCTATTCTATGGTTCTGCTCCTGTATAACCTACTCAAAACCTGCACCAAGCTGTGTGAACATCTGATAGCTAATGAAATGCAGTTTTTAATACTGCACTGTCTTAATCCAGCCTCTCAGCCAAAGCTCCCAGGGAGCTGATGGCTGTTTTCTCTCCCAGCAGCTGGATGCTCCTACTGGACCAGTTCACAGCTTGGTTTGATGCTATCCTAGAGATATGAAGCTCTCAGACTGGGCTGCACCTTCTCTGTGGCAGTTTGGAGAAATCAGATAGCTCTGCAAGCAGCCATGAGAAAAGCAGATATAAAGCATGATAGCTTATGCCTGCTGATAAGCTACTTCCTAAAGCATGGAAGTATAAATAAGACAATGAAGTATTTAAGTTTAAAAGTGCTGAATGCGTGGGAGCGACCCTCCGTTCCAGGCCTGCTGTGAGTTAAGGGTATTTTAAGCACTTCCCCCCACACACACACCTTTGGCCTGTTGTATTTAATACAGATGTGCACATTCATATGGAATTGTCATCTGAATCCACGTTGTGCTTTTCCACTGCTCTGCCTCAGGTGACTGATGTGGAAGCACTGCAGGGATCAGGCTGGGCTTGGGTTGAAATAGCAGAGTGAATGATCTACAGGATTAAAAATAACCAGCTAATCAGGATGCTCTGTAATTATCCAGTGTATGTGTTTAATTTACCACCCTCAGCTATAGCCTTTCCCAAGACAGACATTTCTACTGAAAGTAACTGTGATAATTTTTATGAAGTTGAAAGGTGGACCTTTTGAAATAAAGGTGTGTGCCATGGCTGCAGAATTAGCTAAGCTTCTAAACATGTATATATGAGTGAAATGGAATATAAGTGCAAGTATATAATCACCTTGCTAATTTACTTTCAGCTAATTTCACTTTCTATAAGTTGCATCCACACTTAGACAAATGGCAATTTTCATTCTTTTCTTTGCCAGTATTTGAAAGCAGAACATTACAGTGCAATGTCATTACTACAGCTTTATTGATTTATAAAATTACACTTTATTACACTAATCCATGTATTAGAATGAATAAAACTGTGCATAGTTACAGCTAAGGTATTCCAGCCAGGGAGGTACATAGTTGGCTTTTTCATCAGTAGTTCACAATTTAAATTAGTGGATGTCATGCTGTTGGGCTCTAGGAACACGGGATTAATGGCAAACTCATTAGTTCATGAAGTTTAATCTTCTTGGTGGGTGTCCCACCTCGTGGGAAATAAGAGGGATTTGGCTGCAGGTGTCTGGTGAGGTAACAGCAATCACTCAAAGAAAGGGATCTAGACCTGCTGCTATTGTGAACCCAAGAATATTTATTATTTATGCTTTATTTGGGGCCAGAATGCTCTTTTCTTTGCTTAGGACAAAGCAAATGAGTACTCTGAAGGACACATGAAGAGGCTGTAACTGCATTAGCAAGTCCCACACGGCAGTAGAACCACTGGTGGTACTTCTTTCAGGTCAGGGGGATGATGCTCTGAATATTTAGCATAGATCTCAAACAGGTCTTCCTCAATTGGCTTTCTTGGGGAGTGTGTTTTATACCCTTAGTTCTCATCATCAGGTAATTATCAGTTTGTTTTAGGGGGATATTGCAGTGGAGAGTGAAGCCCTCATGCTGAATTGGCTTTGCCCAGCCTTGGTGTGGTGTTTGGCAGCACGTACAGATGAGCTTGCAAAGCCCCGTGGAAAGTTATTTTTGTCCCTTTTAATCTGTTAGGCCCCTGATCCTGATATGTAGGGTTTCCTAAATCCCATTGATTTCTCTAGAATTAGGTTCCTGGAGTCCTTTGAGAGGCTGGGTTTGGCTGGTCTTCTGCTATTAACCGGAAACAAACCCACTCTCTCTACCTCAGAGCGCTCTAAGGATAAATGTGTTGAAGATTATCTGTGTTCTTATTTGGTGGCAGGGAAGGCCGCTGAAATACCAAAAATAGATTTATAAAGGACGAAAATAACTTACTGCCTGGAGGGTTTACACAATCTGAGCTGTGCTGTGTGGCTTGGCTGAATCATTTCTCCAGGGAGGCTCGGGGCAGTCTGTGCTGCTTTGAGGGGAAGGGCCAGGGAGATCCTGCTGGACACAGAACCTTGGAGAGAGGGAGAAGGGCTTCTGTGTGTGCTGAGGGTCAGTCTGCCAGCACTCGTGTGCATGGCTGGCACAGCCCTCTGGGCAGCAGGGGTTCCTCACAAGCTGTTCCTCTGGGGTCCTTCTCTGGCCACTTGCTGGAAAGGCAGGTGGGAGAAGGGAATACTAACTAAGCTCTTTTGTACAAATCCCTTCCATCTCCCCCATGGAATAAAAAATTGCTTTAGGCCGCGGCCATGAAATGCATTTCTCTCTGAAATGTGTCTGTGGAAAGGCAGTTTTGTCTTGGTCAGCTCTTTTCTGGGTTTAATCAGTCGTTCCTGCTGACCACAGTGACAGAAATTTGCTTTTAGTCCTGCAGTTGTGTGTGTGGCCAGAAAGAGTCAATCAGCATCTGTCCCTGCACATGCATCATTAACAGGGCTGTGAGTTAAATTCTAGCAGCAAGCACATTCTTCTTGGATTGAGCTTCTACTCCTCCACCAAGACACTTTGGATGCTTGTCACATTCTGGGGTGGCATGTCCCTGGCTGGAGAAGGGATAGAATTTAAAACCCCAAAATGGCCTTCCTGAGTTTCAAGTTTCAGGAGAGAATTGTATTTTTAAGCTGAGCATGTTTGGTTTGTAACAGATTGGGCCTGTCTGAAATGTCCATGTTTTACCTAGTTACAGCTATGAATGACCCCTTACCACAGGTACATGGGGTTACAGTGTATAATGGATTGCACAACAATGCCCAGATACAATTCTTTTTACTTCTGTTTGGGAAAAAAATAAGGTATTCTTAGTTTGAGTGACCCCAGAAGTCAATAAGATAAGGCAGTTCTGTGTACAGTGTCTTCTTGCAGACAGGTTACACTTTATTTTCGTGGATGTGGATAAGGCTGTTTTTAGTACTGTGCTGCTGATAAGTTCTGCCTTAGACTTGGCTGCTGATCAGGTTCCCTCTTCTGGAGTCAGATCGAGTTGTCTCTGTCTTTCCCCTTCTCCATTTGCTGTTAGCAGATCTGTGAAGTTTGTTCTGCCTTCCAGTTATCTGGCACCATAGGTGACAGATGCAGGAGAGCCAAAGCAGGCTCTCCAAATTACCCTGTGATGTGAGGGAAGAATGTGACCTCCAAGCACAGTGGGAGGGAAAAGGGGCTGGTTTTCCTAATATGTTTCTTCTTTGGCAGCTGAAGGCTTTTTCCGTGTGGGTGATGAGAGCAGTTTCTTCCTTCTCAATGAACAAAAATACAGTTTTTTAGAACAGTGAAAAGAGCAGCATCCTGCCTTGCTCCCACCCCAGCATTTCCAAACCTCCCACAGCAGCACTTGGCCTTGCAGCCTCCTGAGTCAGGTGCATCCCTGCACACTTCACATTAAAACCTTATATACTGCAGTTCCACCCTCTGCTGGCAACCACCAGTGGCTTGAGCCTCTATAAAACATGGTTGTAGCAACTATTATCATTACTTTGAGTGTACAGCTCCCACATTATCTGTCGTTTTAAGGGATGCTGGCCAGTGGAGATGAGGAGCAAATGGCTGGTGGTTTGATGAGATGTATTTTGGTGGCTCACCAGATTGTCACTGCCAGCCAGTGGAACTGGAAAAGGAGTTTGCAGATATTACTGCTTTGCAAATGGGAGTTGTAGGTATTCTGAACTTGAAATGGTGACTTCCAAATTACTTGCTAGGGGCTGTTTTGGTGCACAGTAACAGTATTACTGCTCAAGAACAGTTTTTTCTTTCAACATAGAAGCAATTGAAGTGACTGCAGCCCCATTAAGTCTTATTTTTAGATTACAATAAGCAAGACTCTGATTAATTTAGCAGCAGGGCATCAGTGAATATTAACAGCTTAACTTGAAGCCCTGGTAGATTGATAAAGAACTAAACAACCCCTGAGTCATATATTAACAGTCTGGCCATAGGATAATTGAGGCTCGTGTTGGGTAAGTGTCAGCATGGTTGATAGGAAACACAACAGCAGAAGCTATTTGTCTTTTAAATGGGCACTTAAATTATTCAGCACAGTAGTTGATAGTCATCAGTACATCTGAGCCACAGCCCAGTTACTCTGGGCACGTGTGCAGGAGCTCTGTTTAGTTCACGTACAGCACTGAGCTCTCCTTGGGCAAACTCACCTGTGTCTAGAAGTAGTTCTCAGGTAGGGTCTCCAGCCCATGATGAGATCCCTCTACTGTGGCCCAAGCACTAGGGTTGCATGAATAAACTGGGATGCAGATAGCTTGGGGGTCATAACCAAACCAACAGCTGGGCAAACATTCCATCTGAGCCACTCATGTTAGATGTAGTTTTACTTTCCCAGTGCACCAGAGAAGGTAAAAACTGCAATGCTAACCAGTAGCTTTATTTTTGTTTGGTTTTAAGTCTTCTGTAGTTACAGGAAGTTTGAGAAATTCCCCTGTGAATGTAATGTATCTTAACGAGTTGTGTGAGCTGTGGGATATGCTAGCCAAGTAGGAATGAAAGCTTATGAACCATTAAATGTGCAGAGTTGGTCGCCACTCAGTTTTCCCTCCAGTTCCTTCTTGTTGCAGCATTAGCAATTCTGAGGTAGTCACACAATGGACATAGCTCAAATTAATTAGCTGAATTGGTACCTAAAGGCAATAAAATTTCATGCCACTTAATATTTCAATGCAAACAAGACGGGCAACTGAACGTATTTAAATATGATTGGCTCATCTTCTCGAGTGGAGTATCTTATCTTTTGTTTGGGCTAAATACAGCTCTCATTGTGCTCAATTAATTCTGCCATTAGCAGTGGTCTGACCTGCTATTAGCTCTGATAAAACGTGCAGCCATCCCCTTCACTGAAGACCATCCTGTGGTAAGGATGCTGAAATGCAATTTAAAGGGGGAAGGAGGATACACACGCTTTGCTTTTGTACATAATTAAGCCATGCTAGCCATGGGAGACTTAATTACCATTGGAGTTTGTCAGCAGAGAGCTCCAGTGGTGGCTTGCAGGCTGCGATGGTGCTGGCCTGTGCACACACGGGCTTGGAGCAGTTGTTCCAGGCTGTGGAAGGCTCTGTGTGGAAGGTGCTGGTTATTCTCACAGGTGTCCCGTGCCTGGGAAAAGTCGTGGAGTTTGTGCCTTTTGGCTTTCTTTTCTTCCCCCCTTTCTTGCCGCCCGCCCTCTCTCCCCCCACCCTCCTTGCGAAGCAGCCCTTCTGGCTTTGTTGTAAGTGTGGTTTGTAATCATTGTACACATCCCAGATGGTTCATGAAAACTCTTTGAAATGCCATCTGCCAGGCGTGTGTCCAGCCGGCAGCCTGTCATTCTGCTACAAGAAAAACGGAGGCGGGCTTTCCCTTCCCCCTGCCTCCCTGAATCGCATCCAGTCACACTTGCTCAGATGTGGAGCAGGATAACAGCCGGAGCATCTGCAAGCAATCTCTGCTCCAGACAGCAACATGGAAAGTTGTTGGGTTTTTCGCCTTCGCCCAGATAAGATATCCCAGCCAGTGCAGTCTTTATTTTCCCTGGGTTTGCTGCCGAGGACCAGCTGAGGTGACAAATGTTATCTCTGTGATGCAATGTTTTCCTTTTCTGCGGTGACTTTCCTAATGCTTTCTGCCTGTGTTGCAGGCAGCCACACTGATAGCACAGCTGCTTTTTTTTTTTTTTACTTGAACATATTCAGGAAATTAAGAACACTGAGATGAAACAAATAGATCCATTAAAATGGCTCAGAGGAATTACGGCAGAGATATAATTGTCACGTCAAATAGGCAGCCAACACGAGTAAACTGCTGACTGCAATTTCACCGCTATAAAAATTCAGACGGAAGGAAAAAATGATTAATAAATATTGTCTGTGGGAAGATGAGATAAAGAAAAAAAAGAGGCTTTAAAAGATAAGGTGAAAGCAATCCTGAAGTTCCCTGATCTTGTGTCTCATCAGTGTGTTAGTAGTTACAGGGAAAACACACGTCCGGATCTTTGTCATTCGGCTCACGTGCCACATGGCTGGGGGTGACGTTTGACTGATTGATGAGCAGTGCTACAGAGTCTAATTCTCACTTCCATTGTGCTCCAGGCATGGGACAGCTACAGCATACCGCTGGTCAGAGTTATTGGTGTGGCTTTTCACCCTCCTTGCCTCCCACTCACAGCCGGGTTTAGGGGAATGTGGCAGTGGCCACCAGGCACGATGCTCTGGGGAGAGTCCTCACAGCCTCAGTGGCAATGACAGTGTCAGGGAGGGGATGTGGCACCTGGGCTGTGATCATCCCAGCTGCAGGGTGTGTGCTTCATGCTCCTGGTGTGCCAGGGAGGCACCTGAGTGAACTTTTCTGCCCGCCTTGGGATGGAAGCACTGAGGTGGAGACGGGCACGTGGTGCAGCTCCAGCATTTCTCTGGACTACATCTGTGAAAGAAAATTGTCTTCTGCTAAAATCTACCCAGTAAAAAACTTTTGTAGCCTTACTACAAGGATTGAGAGTTACAAAGAATGCAAGACTGAATCCTTTCCAAATAGGAAAGGGTAACTCTCCTAGCAGGGTGGAGATATCCATCACTATTTCCATCCCCTTTCTTACTTTTTCTCCCTCCTTCACCCATTCACACAGCTCCAAGAGAGGAGGAATGATGGAAAAAAGCACAGGAATTTATAGACTCTCTGAAGGCTGACGGTAAATAATAAAAAAAGAGAGTTTCTATTTTGAAACAAGAAATGGAGGATGTTAGAGAGAGTGGATGTCAATCAAGGAAATTAATCTAGTGATAGTCTTTCAAGGGTGTCACTCTGTCAAGACTGACCTCTTGAACAGTCTCTCAGATGAATAGGAAATAAGCAGACTTTCCGCTTTCCTGGCACTTGAGGAAAACATTTGCCAGATGCAGGCGTGGTAAATTTATGCTCTTTCAACTTCTGAGAACTGGAATCTTCCCAATGAGTTTTCAGAAGCTCAGCTTCTTTCTTCTTTCTTCTGTCCTTTTATAGAGGGTTTAAGAAATTGTATGCACTGAGAAGACACTGCCCAGGGGCCAGAAGAGTCCCTCAGAAGTGAGAAATTATGCTTTGTTGAATGTTAGGTGTGGTTTCCGTGTCTCTGAAGTTATTCCCAAACCAGCAGACTGGTTTCAGCCGCAGCGTTCGGACACCTCCGACTCTCTAAATCCAGTCTTTCTTCCAAAATTCAGCTTCCTTTACCAGCTGTAAATCTGTCATTTGTATTTACTCTCAGATGTACAGAATCCAGCCACCTCCCAGCCTCCAGAGTCATGGAAAATAAAGGCTATTGAGCAGAAATTGATCCTTATCAATGAAGCTCTGCTCAGTGACCTAAAATGCAGCGTCCCAAGTCATCTTAGGAAAAAAAGTCATGAAATGACTCATCTTACACTGTGCTTCAGAGTGCTGTAAATTGGCCAGAAGGGACAAGAGTTTCAGAGCTGGCAGAGTGACAGTCATCAGAGCCAGCTCTCCATGGGCTACAGAAATTGTCAAGTGCTGCAGAGAGAGATTGAGTGTGACTTATTACTCAAAAGTATTCCTGAACTGGAATGAGCTTGTAGGGGAACTTCTGTGGGAAGAGTTGTCAGGCTGTCTCTTCAGTGAGCGTGTGTGAGGGGTGCATCAAAACTGTCTCATGGTACTTTTTAATGCTGAATAAAAAATAATAGCATAAATAGAGATAAAAGAGTAAGAAGAAACAAGGGAGAAATTATGTTTATGATGTGAGACAGCACTTGGTAGATAGTGATACAGAAGTAATGGAACCTAGAAAATAGTTGCCTTATCTGGTAATACAGGTTGCAGTTTTGGTGATGTTGAAATATGAGAGACAGTGCTACCAGCAGGAAAGTAATTATTGGCATATTCCCAGGTGCCACATTTTTCCAGCTGTGTTTCTGGACACAGAGATGAGAGATTTCTTTGCCTCAGTCAATCTGAGAATACCAGAAATGTCCCTCAGTTGTTTTGTTCTAACTGGGGCCACCAGTTCAACCTGAAATCATTGACACATAGGCTCCTAACTTCAAACTTCTTTTGAGCCTTGCAGCTCACAGAACTGTGTTTTACAGATACTGTTGTATCTTTGTGAAAATTTGTTACTGTCCCTTTTAACTCTTGATAAGAAAACAACTCTAATAGTGTTCTAATTTTTCCTTTCAGGCACAACCCGCCCTCCGAGAGAAGGAGAAGTGCCTGGTGTGGACTATAACTTTCTGACTGTGGAGGAATTTCTGGAGTTGGAGAGAAGTGGAACCCTTCTGGAAGTAGGAACTTATGAAGGTATGGAGCCTCAGGCAGTGAAAAAGCACTTCAAACACCTGTGGTGGGACACCCTTCGCATCACCTTGCTTTCCATCCCAGTGCTCTGCCTCCCTTTTCTCTGTTACCTGAGAGAGGGAATTCCAGTTTTGCTGTGCTTTTATCTTTTGCCTTCAAGTTGACTGCCTGAAAAGATCAACGTCAGTAGACCAGGAAAATCCCTGTAACAGAATACTGGGGCAGCATGCATTTGTTCTTTATATCCACTAGGGCTCATCTCCTGTTCAGTTTTTCTTTCCTTCTGCTCTTCCTGTTTCTCTCCATCTTCCCTAAATACACTTCTTTCACACCAAATTGTGTGTCACTATGTAGCTATGGGGTTTTTTTTTTCCTTATCCTCTGATAATAATTTCTAACTTGGGCCATTGTGTTGGTCCTTTTTAAAGCACAACTTTGCAAACCACTGCACTGAGACAGCCAAGGGGCACTGAAATGTCACCAGGGTGAGAGCAGGAAAAAGCTCCAGAGAAATGCAAGGCAAATTGGCCATTTTTAGGTACACAATAGGATTTGTGTAACTAAATCTGCAGTCTGTAAGTCCTTTAAATTGAAAACTCCTGTTGGAGTGGGTTGGAGTTTTTTTCCTCAAGAGAACATTCAAATACACCTCTTGACAAGACAGTGAAAAGAAATACTTTACAGGTTTCAAAGTCCTTCCAGTGTACTTCAGCTCAGCCATTTCATATTTCCATTTGAAAGAAGCTTAATGGCTCTTTCTGTAAATATGAGAGATGGAAAAAGCCTTATTCTTGCAGCTTTATTCTAACTATTCTTTATAATAAGAAATATGGAATACATTTAAAAATACAAACTACACACAACTAGCCAAAAGTCCTTGAAAAGTAGTCATCAAACATGAACAGAAAAAATTGTTATATGTGGTTTTGGTGTTCAGGGTCTGAAGAAAGAGTCCTGAAATAGTGTTTGTCTACTTCTTAAAAAAATCCTTTCTCAGGGCACCTTTAAACCTTTTGCACTCATTCTCAACTGCAGACAATTGCAGTGTCAAACCTGGTTTGCATGAAGATGCTAAATGTATAATTTGGTTTCACTCTTCCACTTCTCTGAGCTGATTAGCTCCATCAGCACCAGTGCTAACGTTCCAGCAGCAGCTCTTCTCCAAAATGAGCTTTTTCCTCTCTATGTTTCTAATTATAACACCGAATTAGTTTTCTTTGTCGTGGTGCTTGAAATAGATCAGCTGAAAGGCCTCACCATTGCTTCCTGATCTATTTGTTCTGGTGACCTTTCCACTTGGAAAGACAAAATGGGTAACTGTCTGTAAGCTGGCTCCTGGGACATGCTGGGAATTAGTTCTCAGGAAATGCTGTATCCATCTGGGACAGTTATAACACGGTTGTTTCATTGCTTATGTGATTATATGCAGCAGCAGCTAAACTGTTTAGGTTTCATGGCTTGCTCTTTTCAGTTGCTGAAGATGAGGTTGATTTTCTCATAAGTCTAATGTGTATTTCATTTCTGTGGGTGATAGAAGTGTCTGAACTTTGAAGGGATAATTTGTCAGAAGTGCTGAGAAGCTCCTTTCCCCGTTGACATCAGTGATGCTGGTGTGTTGTGGTTCTGGAGTGCTGGCCCATGGAAGGAAAAATCAATAAGAATAAAGCAAATAATGATGATGCATGTGTGCACATATGCATCAAGACACATTACTATTTGATTGTAATGTGAAATAAATAGAGTTCATTTTTCACTTATGGCTTAAAGAAATTATTTTGCTGCCTTCCGAGATTTCTTTAATGGCTTTGCTGTACTTTTTTTTGAAAATCTTATTTTACAGCTGTATCGATCAAGACAGTGTTGATCTTGATTAGATCTTGGAAGATCGGGTGATTCAGACTCGATGCTGCAATCACAGGCAATTTTGTCTATTAAAAAAAAATCTGCCAAAAAACCCAAACCACAAAGCAAGTTACACTTTTAATGACCAAGTCTCTGTTATTGTCCAGCTTTACAGTCTTAGGTATTTTGAGCATCACTTGTTTTTTTCTGCGTTTTGCTACCACCTTTTTTTAATAAGTGTTCCACCATGATAAATTTCACTGTATTTCTGATCAGTGATGGCTTTTTCTAAACCAGAGAAATAAAACCCAACAAAAGGAAATAATCTGCTAGTCCTACCTGCTGTGTTGAGTAGAAATTGGAAGAATTGAAGGTATAGGGTTGCTTGTGATTTAATTCTCTCAGGTGATTTAGAGATGAAGGAAGAGGAATGCTGTGAAATGGACAGCAGGGATGAGGAATGGGGAAGTTTTTGTGTGCTAGCCAGCCACAAGCTCATGAGTCTCAAGCAGGCTGGTGGTTTGGGGTCACTGTACCAAGGACCCTTCTGGCCTTAATTTTTAAACATCAGCATGTGATGGTGGAGAAGATGGACATAAAGTCGCCTGGATACTGTCTCTGGGGAAGATCTTGCGGAAGAAGAGGTAACAGAAGGATTTAATAACAGTTACTGAAGAAAAAGATTAGAAAACAGGGAGCCATCAGAAGAGGGGTAATACGCAGGGCTTTGATGCTGATACAGATACTATTGATTTGGAAAGAATAAAGAGCAGGAAGAAGAGAACAGTTGGAAAGCATAAAAAAGTAGGAGAGTGTATCAGGGGTTCAAAGAACAACCTGAGTTTTGAAAGTGCTCAAATTGCAAAAAGAGAAAGTGCTAGCTGAACAGGAGAAAAGAGGTGTTGCTGACCTAAAGGGCTTGGTAATGCCATTTTTATTTCTTCTAGTGCACTCTAAATAGGTTCCTCTGGGCAGCTTCTGATTCACATCCCAGTGAAGGCAGAGCGGGCAGGGCAGCTGCTGTTCTGGTCACCTCTCATCTCCCTAGTGTGTTCTGCACCCAAAAGGCTTCAAAAAATGTAATCAGATGGGAGGGGGCATTGGCAAGCTTTAATTCCTGGGGTTTTCAGTTTGGCTTTTAACATACCCTGATTTTTGACCATAAAGCCCAGAAACTTTCCTCTCCTGATGAAAGCTACGTGTTGATCACATGAATCCTGGAGCTGGAAGACCTGCCCGAAGCTGCAATTGGTGATTTTGCCCCACGTGTCTGCTGCACACAACACATTTAAGCCAGTTAGAAATTCCCATTGACAATACTCATTAGGAAGGAAAATTCTTTTTAGGCTACACGTCGTCTAGGCCTTCTGGTGGATAGGAAATCACTGTAATTGTAGTCTCAGGCATTTATTGACTGCTCCTTCAGGGCAGAAAATACTGATGGATGCATGGAAGTAATTGTGTAGGTTACTAATTATTTAGCAATTACTTCTGCATTTGAATTGCAGGCTCTCACAGGCACCCCAAGGGAGGGCTGTTTTGAGCACAGCCATTGCTTCCAGGTTTTATTCCCGTTTTTTCCCCAGCTGCTGAGTGGCCCTGGGCAGATCAGGTAACTGCTCTATACTTCAGGTTACTGGCCTGGAGAATATTAAAACAACACTTACTTCTCTCTTCATTAATATTTCAGCAGATACCCTGTGCCTGCAGCTATCTGCTGTTTCAGATGGGAGGAGGAGAGTGGAAGCTCTGGGGGGCTGTGCTGAATTCAGGCAGAATGGGAGCTGTGCAGAGGCACACGGGGACATGGGGCATGGTGGCTAAACTTTGAATGGGGATGGCTGTGTCACCAAGGTCTGGTGAGGCTGTGTGAATGAATGCCTGCCCAGCACTTAGTGATCCTCAAAAGAAAAAGTGCTGCACTTTATAACATGTGAAGGGTTATTACATTATAGAGTATTATTGTCAAGGCATCATCTTTCATCCTCGGGACAAGTGTTATGTGATTGCCAAGAGAAGTAATAAGTAATCTGCATTAGTCTCATGACTAAGATGTAATGGGGTGACTTGCTAACATTTTCAAAGTATATAAAACTAGCTACTGTAGACAGGGTCTCCGATTGTGGTACTTAATGATTGTAATAAATTACATTAATAGTGCAGTTTGAATTTCAGCCGAAGTAGAGAGGTGTATTCAGCAACATGCTTCAAATCAAGATGCCTTTAGTCTAATTTATCTGATGTGCTGGCTCTCCCTGGGTTTCTCTGCAGCAGCCATACTGCCTCAGCTGCTTTAGCAAAACGAGTGGATATTTTTGCTGGTGCCTTCCCAGTTTGTGGGTTTCACCAGCTCAGTCCCACCTGGAAATGAGAGCTGAGCCTGTGGCAGGCAGAACAGGAGGGTTCTGTTCTGGGTCAGGAAGGGTGGCAGATGCTGGGGATGCCGGTGCAGGTGAACAACATGTTCCACTAAATAAGATCAGACCCACTGATTTTTGTCTCCAGACTAAAGATTGACTCAATAAATCGTAATGGCTTCTATAGCACATTATAATGGGTCACACTGAATATCCACATACTAATATCTGTGCACTGCAGAGCGATTCCTCTTCTATTTTTGGCTCTTCATGCTTTGCTTGATTTTTTTCTTGTTATTTTTTAAACCACTGCTAGAGTAAAAAAGGCAGCCCTTGTTGTGTATGTGCACAATTATCAGTGCTAACTAAGCATGAGTGCTGCTGTACTGAAGGGTCATCTGGTAACAATGCTGCATTCTGCAAACAGCTGAAGTGGTACCTGAGCAACTCTTGTTCTCTAAAAGCAAATATTCAAATATCTGATAGGGGTTCAGAGTGGCTTTGAATTTCCTGTGGCATTCCTGCCTGGCTTCTCCCTCTCTCTGCACTTTCAATAACAACTTTCTCCATGTGAGCTCTGTCAGAAATGGTTCATTAGCAGTCATGCGTTTTAAAACAAGAACCTCAGGGAAAAGGTTCCCAAACACCTCTGGCAAAAAAAAAGAGAGATGGTGAATTAGTTGCTTTCTCCTTAAGTTACAGTTCGGGTTATTTCAGGCATCATTTACTTTGTAACCATAGCTTGATGTGTTGAAGGCTGTTCCTTGCAGTCCGGGCACATTTTGGCATTGTTTTTTGGGTACAGGTTGTTCTTGGGGCTCTCCAGAAGTGGCAGCTTCTCGCTGGTGTCACCCAGCTGCTCTGCAGAGACCTGCACAGACTGCAGCATCTCCCTGCCTGCAGAGCCCAGTGCCACTCCCTTCCAGAGAGGGAAGGTGCTAACGGGACACATCCTCGTGGTGGGACTATAGATATAAATATCTAACTCTTTGCAAGAAGAGTTTCATATTGCAAAGGCTTGACAGGATATTTTCTTTATTCCTACAGCCCTGTGCTAGGTAGGGTGTTTCCAGCTGCTTCTCCTGCTTTCTGTATATACCCTACACAAGTCCATGTTTATTTATGTTCCCTGTGACTTTTTTTTTTTTTTTTTAATCTATTTGAATGTGAATGTAGCAGTTGATAAAACACAGCTGGTTTCATGGAACACCCTGAGCCTCCCCAGCCCCCTCCTGGTCCATGCTAACAAGGCTGTACTGTTTATTTATTACTTCTGGTATCATTTCTTTGTTTTAGGATTTTTCCATGCCTTAAATGTGCTTGGATACACTTGTACACCAGTGCTAACAATAGCATGTGGCAACACCTAGTGATAGCACAGCAAAAAGCAGAATAAGTAAGAGTGATTTGTTCTGTGGGTGACTTTCTCCCATGCTGCCACTGCCTTTAGGACACTAATTGGAGAAGATGTTAAATTTCAGACCTAATTGAAATGTGCAGTTTGTAACAGTTTGACTTCTTTAACAAGAAACCCAAACTGATCTTTCAGTTAACCTCATCGTTAATAACTACAAAAAAATTGACAGAGAGTCTCCTATTTAAAGCAAGTGGATTTGTTGTAGGTTAATTTCTCTGAGCTCTCCTTCATTGCCTGTTTTCCTTCCGATCCAGATGCTGCATCCGCAGCCTCCTCCCGGTTGCCTGGATACTCTGAATTTCCTCAAGGCAATTGCTAATCAATGTGCAGTTGCAGCTAGGTGAATCCCACAGACAGCAGCCAGATCTGTCATCTGAATGTGGAAATCTGTAGCAGAATGTGATCTGAGAAGAGAACAGACAAAACACCATGGCAGGAGCTGTGCTCCCAGGAACCGATCCATCCTGTGCTCATCAGACACAAGCACTCTTGCTGGATTAGAGGAACAGAGGCTCTTCTGCTAAAATTAAGGGTCAATTGTTTTGATTCTTCTGCAGTGCAGAGAAGAGGAGCTGAGTCTCAGAAAATAAAACAATTACATTAGTAATTGCATTTCAAGTCTGTGTGTCAAGGCCTTGCTTAATTTTGCTGCTTATCTCTGAGTGTCTTTCCCAAAATACCCATTTGCACCAAGACAGAAAGCTATGAAGTGCTTTTTTAAAACATGAGCTGTTAATGGAGTCCTTGTTAGCACAGAGTGGTCCCTTTGAAGATCAGATGCACCTCTCATGGACACGGAGCCCTCTGTGCTGCACAGAGGCTTTTGAGCTTCTTGGGATTTTTATAATTGCAAAAATTAGACTTTACAAGTAGGCCTCAGTAAATTCAGAACTGCATGAACTCTTCTTGGTCCTTTGCTGAGACACAAATGCACTCCCAGTCCCAGGCATAGACATCTTTCCACCAGAAAGGAGAATAACTGCTGCAGAGCAAACACCCACTGATGAAAGTAACTCAGAGATGTGGTTTGGAACCACGTTCTTCAATTGCTGTAATTGCACCATTAGAATTAATGCTCAAACTCAGGTTTGACCTTGCAGTCAGCTTCTCTGCCTTCTTGCACCTCTCCATATCAGCTCCCTGTCCCCACCCCAGCAGCCTCCATGGTCTTCTCTTCCCTCTCTGCTTTAGTGTCCATTCCACTTTTGAACCTGTTTGATTGTGCCTCTCTTCCTGTGCATTTCTACTCATTCCAGAAAGAGCATCTGGCTGGATGGAGTCCTTTCAGCCCAAATGGACTTGAATTCAGGGGTTTTATGGAATAGATTCATAGATATTTCACTTCAGGGTAGCTAGTTGGTGTATTTTTGTGAATGATATTTTAAATTCCAGGTCACGTAAACGATTTAAGGTGAACTTACTGGCCACAAGGGGAATACTTAATACAAACACTTTGTTATTTGAAATACAAGACAAATTTTGCACTGAGACTTTGTTTCTAAAGCTTAAAAAGAAAGTTCTCTTTACCGACAGCGTGCTTTAATTCAGGACAGGATGGAAGCTGCTGTAGATTGCTTTCATTGATTGTGATCACTGCTTGAATTGGCAGAGCAGGAAGTGTTATGATGATGAGAACTTGTCTTATTGTTGTGATAAGCTGTTACCAAAGTCTAATTACTGGGTGTGATGCTAAAATGTGTAAGCTGCCGACACTTAAAGATAAGGAGATGAAAAGAAACCATCTCATTCCAAATCGCTCTTCTGTTTGGGTTTTTCCACTATTATTGTTATTTTTATGCACTCTCCTGAGAGGTGCTTTAGAGTGCATGGATTAAGTCATGGATTTGGCTGCAGATGCTGCCATCAAACTTCAGCTGTGGTTAAGTAAGTTTTAAGCACCAAGGGACTGAATAAAATAATGGTTAGTGAAAAGTGATGACAAGGGATTCAGTTAATGGTGTGTGCATCTGTGGAGTGAACAGGCTGTTATTAGCTATTAATTCAGGTGCTGTAGGCAGGATCCAAATGTGATTGAGAAGGGGGTAAGGGGTAGAGGCCCAGTTCCCATAGGAATTGGACATGGAAAAGTGCAATTCTTGCCACGCTGGCTGCTTCAGAACTGGCATTTCCACAGAAAAATGGAGAGTTTCCTGCAGTCTTGTCCCAGAAATCGCCATTATTTGGGAGACAGGCTGCTCCTTCCCAGCTCAGAGATGTCCTGTTGGGGTCAGAATCCTCAGAAGTTTTGCAGAGCTTCACCTGAGCTCAGCACCCCGGGGAGTCCTGCCCTAACTGCAGTGCTGACTTCAGAAAACATCTTGGGATCCTCTGGGATGACAGATGCTTGTGTATGCACATGTAACATGCTGTTAATAATTAGAGCTGATTGGATATTCAGTACAAATTACACTGGCTATGAAGTTAGCCCCTTCCTTAGGCTTACAAGTGGCTCACAAAACACTGTTAAAGCCTATTTTTAAATGTATGTTTTTTCATAAACATTGATAGATTTAATTTGAGTGAATAATGTCAAGTCTGAGTGTTGTAGAACTCTTCCTGGGCTGCTCACTGTCAGTTGTTAATGGAGCATGTTTGGATTTCTGAGTCACAGTGTAAATATTTTCTACTTCCAATTTTGAGGATGAAACATGATGTTTGATGATTATTTTTATCAGTCCCCCCTAATAGTGTGTCTGCTCCCACGCCCAGGCCCACATGCCATATCTTCAAAAATAAATGCTTAGAGAAGAGAAATAGGGCTGACTACATCCAGCAAACACGAGGGAAAGACAACATTTCCATTTTCTCTTGTTTTCCATGTCACCTGGAAGCTGTGCTGGAGCGTTCTAAAGATTTTCATCATGAGCTGAGTTATTTCCCCAACCTGTTTGTCCTTGTGTGAATCTGAAGGAAGAGCTCTGATTTTTTTTCGAATATTGACTCAGGCTTAATCTGCCTCCTGTGGTGAAAAAAGAAAAGTTCAGCCCCAGTGGCTACATTTCCCATAAACCCCACACATTCAGAGCTGTGCTCAGTTTCAAATTCATATTTGCTCTTTTTATATGCTCATTTATATTTTCAGGGATCCTCTAAGACAGCACACTGTCTTGATAGAGAGTAATTATTCACTAATGTTAGTACCAACAGCCATGGCTGGTTTGAAAAATGACTAATGATTTCTGTGTAAGAAAACCTGAAATTCTTCAGAGAAGCTTGTTTTTCTGTTGAGGAACAGCTCTCCATGGACTGGTAAGGACTCCAGCTTTGCTGTTGCTAGAGGAACTGAAGAGGAACAAAATTCAAAGATATAATCATACATTTTTCTGTAATTGGAGGAGGGATGGTACCATCTGTGCTTTGTACTTGTCCAGGGGAAATAAAACTCACACTATCAACATCTATATGTCCCCTTCATCCTCTTTGTTGCATCCATCCTAAAAAATCAAAATTTAACCAGTTAAAACAGACCCAAAATAACTTTTGCATGAAATTGTGATGTGCAGTGCTATAAATAAAAGTTACTTTCATGAGTGTGGTGCACACATGACTTTCTCTGCTTAGCAGTTAATATCCTTAGAAAACATTTTTTTTTCCTGGAAAACCAAACAAAGCAACAACCTAAAAAAAAACCCAACAAACCACCAAAAGAACTACACAAAATCTCAGAGTAGTGTTGTTCTTCATGAGAAATGCCAAATAAGATGGGAGCAGGGTTAATTATCTTTTTTTTTTTTTTTTTTGGCCACCTACGTTTGCATTTTCCCTTTGCACCCTCTCTCCCCCGTTCCGCCTCTTTTCCGTATAAAACAGTTCTGCAGTATGTAGAGCATGAGAATTATTTCTCCAGCAGAAACTGCAACCTGCTTGCGGAGCCTCCGTACCCATTAGAGGCTCTTTCCAGAAGAAGTAATTTCCTTCTCCCCATAAATTATGCATCCATGTACATTTAGGATTCTGAGATGATGAGCAGGAGATGAAAGCGTTGCCGCTCCCGTGGAGCTGGATCCGCGCCGCCGTGTACAGGCTGGGGCACACCTTGTTCAGACAAACCTGCACGTGTTGCTGTCCTGCTACTCCAGCTGTGAAAGTGAAGGTGGGAGCTGCTCTGGCTCCTTGGGCCTCAGCTCTGTGAGAAATATTTCTTCACCTCATGGGAGGCAGTGAGGGGGGATGATGACGAGTGTTGCCTAAGTGGTCCTCCCAGATTGACTCTGCCAGTCCATGTCGGGTGATTCCAGCTCCTGGTGTGTCCTGGTGATCTTCCTTCCAGGAGGATCTGCTCCATGATCCTGCCAGGCTCAGAGGTGACACTGGCTGGCCTCTTCCTGGGTCCCCCATTGTTAAGAAATTGTTAAATTTCTTAATGGGTCCCCCATTGTTAAAAATGTCTTTCCTGTTACAGTCAATGGGAATTTCACCAGGCTGCCACCACTCCTCAGATAGGGTGGAAGGTGATGTAGCAACTCCATCCAGATTCTCTCAGGACCTGCAGATGCACTTCATCACTTCCCATGGACCTGTGCACCTTCAGGTTCCTTAGATGGTCTCAAACCCGATTTTCTCCTATAGTGGCTGAGGAAATACGTACTGAAAAATTGAAAAATGGTGCTTTCAGGTTATATATAGCATGTGGAGATCAATGAAGGATGTAAATAAATGTGTGTTTTAGAGAAGACTTTTGCACTGTTGCCACAATTGAACTATATGGAAGGGCATCCTTTGTGTTTTGTCATGTCAGAGCGCATAGGGATGATTTTTAAGTCTACCCTTGGATTCTGAAGATGGCAAATAAAAATTAGCAGGAATTCCTGAAAGAAAAATTTAGAGCGGTTTTATATAAAACTGTTGTATATAACAGATCATTGTGTAAAAATTAGAAGATTCACTTTGCAATAGGTGAACTCTCTGTATCCCTCTGAATTCCTGTAAGGCCCAGTGCTGTGGGAACAGATTCCAGACCTGAGGCTGCTGTGGAGAATTTTAGGGCAAATCAAGCACTGCTGTGGTGTGGAGATGAAGTGAAACAGGACCAGTGAAATACCTCTGTGGTGTTCTGGCATGAGTGAACATGCACTTATTCTGTGTCTCTCCTGTGGTCACTGAAAATGACAGGGAGGCAGCTCAGGCAGTGTGCACTGTTTCCACCACACCTGGTGATGGATTCTGAGCATGTACTGGCATAACCAGGGCTGCACCTGTGTCCCTTCAAGTTTAGCTTTAAGGTCTAGTTCTTCACTTCTACCCAAGTTGACCCAACTGCTGAATTTCCTCTTCGAAGAAAGCAGTGTGGTATCTTCCCATTTCTTTTCATTTCCTTTTCTCTCCTTTGACTAAGTTTTCTTTTAGAGAGAGACTAGTGTTTGCTTTCCAAATGCAACATCCCCCCTAAAAGAACCTGAGTACTAAAGCAGGCCATCGAGCCTTTCATCACTTCTCTTGGTGATAGCAGTCATGAATTTTTTATTTTCTGCAGGGCTCACTCCAGATCTGCCACAGCATTGTGTGGGTGCACACATGTAAAAAGGCTACTAATTGAAATTCAGATGTAACGAGATGAAGTTTTGCTATTCACCATGACTGCCTTTTGTTTTAGCCCATGTATGCTCAGTCCACCTAAACAATACAACCATTGCTTCTCCTTTTAGATTCGACAAGAATAACTAAAAAGGCAAGAAATATTTCTGTGTCTGCTATAGAGATGAAGTGTGCACCCCCAAAAACGGGAATGGCACGTGTTAGCTTCTTTATTTACTTATCTGTGGGGAGGGACGGAAATTTTAATGGAACAGTAAAGAAAATGAAATCGGAAACTTACTGCTGTAAACTGTTCTCTTTTGAAGATGCAAATGTGTCTCTATTGCCTAGGTAACTATTATGGAACGCCGAAGCCTCCAAGCCAGCCCCTCAGTGGGAAAGTGACTTCCACCAATGCTTTGCAAAACCTGCAGTCTGGCTCCAAGCAGTCGACTCCAAAGCGAACCAAGTCTTACAATGATATGCAAAATGCTGGCATAGTGCATGCAGAGAATGAGGAAGAGGATGATGTACCTGAAATGAGCAGTAGCTTCACAGGTAAAGCAAAAATAACGCTGTCCTTCAGTTAGAATGCATGGGGAAGGCTTTGGTATGGTATTTTGAAGAGGGGGTGTTGTTTTTTTTAATGTGTTTTCTGCAGAGCTGTCAATGTCAAACAGAACTGGTCAACACCTGAATGGCAGATGTCCAGGTGTGAACAACCACACAGAGAGCTGTGTCAAAAAGGCCTTGTGGGATTGAACTGGTTGAGACAAAAATGTGGTAAAGTTCAAATCCAGTAATTGCAGAAAGGTTGGAGATGAGTTGAGCTATGGTTGACAGTTACAAACAGTATGAAATTACTCAACCAAGTTTACATTTGCAATTAATTATTACTCCTTCCTAAATATGTTGCTGTCCTTTGTCCTTCCCAGCACGCAGAGCTGCCCATCACATACAATCACTGTCCTGGTCCTCTTCTCCCAGCACATGGAGTGCTGCTATAGCTGCAGGAATGAGATATGAAACATGGGTGCAAGTTCTGTATTTCATGAAGGTCTTGTGTCCTGCTGAGCACAGATCTTGTTCCCACCATGGCTGCCATCAAGCCTTGGCTGAAAGATCACTGGAAACCTTTGCAATCTAAAGTCAAGTGCTGTGCAGGCACATTCATAGCAAAACACTGTTGGGAGATTCACTGAGTTTCCACAGAAATCAACTGGAAGTTTGTGAAGTCTGAGAGGCAAGAGCTCTTCTCCATGCCCCCAGGCCTAGTGTTTGTTAGTGCTTAGAACATTCTTACCTCAGCTCAGTTTCAAGCACTGAATTCATCTTCTGGGCTCCTTTTGAGGCAGGTACTGAGCAAGTATTATCCACACCTTCAAGCCCCTCCCAGCTGCTTGCCATGGGAGCTCCCTGTAACTGGCACCTGGTCATTTGTCCTGTGATCACTTTCCATGAAAATTTTCCTTCCTAGCCTCTGATGAGCCAGAGGATCTGTCCTGCCAGTTCCTACCTGACCATGTCCTGGCTCTAACAGCTGTTTAGAGCTTTAAAAGGATTTAGGCTGAGATTTAGTTTTGGTCCTCTTTGGGCCAAACTGTCAAATGGCTTTTGAGGGTTGTAATCTGTTTGGCTGCTACCTACTACACATTTCCAACTCAAATTGCTTCTAGCCAGCCTAATTTCTCCCAGGTTGGAATTCCTGTCTCTGCTTACCAGCTCATTGACAAAATTTTGCACCGAGGGTGGTTTCTCACATGTTGTGACATGTCAGCAGCCTCAGCCTTCGTCACGGCATCTGATTTTGGCAAGAAGCTGGTGGGAGATCTGTTATTTGATTTCCCTGCTGCCCGTCTCAGTTTGGTGCCCCTGAAGTAGCTTGGGCATCATTTCTCTTCCTTGTTTTCCTTTGCAAGATGAAATACTGGAAAATGCAGCTCATTTGTCACAACGTTATCACACCCTGGCCCCTTGCCTTCATTAAATGGGCACAGAATCAAGAAATTACTTATTTCTCAGATACCAAAGCAATTCCTTATGCTTGTTTCACATGAAAGTGTGTTTGCCATATTAAAATGCTCCTGCTTCCCTAGGAGACCTCTTGGTAACTTGTGCGTTCCAGATTTTGGCATGTTTGTGCTCTCAGTTTTAAGCTGGGGACGATTCTTTCACGCTTCTTTATCTTGTCATCTACCTAAAAATATCAAACTCCAGGAGGGCTGAAAAGCAAGTGCCGAGGGTACTGGTATAGTCTCAATGTTTTTCTTCCCGTTCCTCCCAGTTTGTTATGTTCTTCTCCTTTGGTAATGGCAGCACACAGACTAGAATAATGAAGGAGCTCTTTCCAGGGCTGTGAATTGAGGGTGTCCATGGTCTCTGGTGTGGAGAGCAGGGAGGCTCCTGTCTGTGAGGCCCTTTCAGCCCCTGTCCTTGGGGACCTGGCTGAGGGTGACACTGATCTCTCTGGCTTTCGCTCAGTGTGTTGTCTGTGCAGGTACTGATGTTCTCAGGGACTGTGGAAGTACTGCCATAAATTTTCAACACCTTCAAGAACCAAACAGAGAAAGTCCCTTTGATAGACACAGGGTTAATTTTAGAATTTGTGTGTTGTTCCCAAAACCTCTCTATGGAGGAGTGAGAGCACCAACCTGTTTATTGGGGAGCATTTACAGTGATTAGTGAGGGGAGGGGATGAGCAGCAGTGTTTCATGGATACAGTTCAAAACTGCACAGATACAAGCATCAGAAATATTTCCTTGGAGGGAGAAGGGCCAGATACAGCATGAAATACTCCTGACTGACTTTGACTGGAAGGATACTGTGATGAGCTTTAGAATAAACCTCCTCAGAAAGCAAGAATGGGCACTAGTGAGCAGCATCGTGTGGACACATGGTACAGTGCTGACATTCATTTTAATTTTTAATTTAAAATAACACACTGCACTGAGGATATTCACCATTAGCTTGTTGACTTTGAGCTTCTGGCAACATTTTGCACTTGTAAAATCTCCTCTTTTGATCATGCTTCAAACAAGAAATTATGTCCTCCTAATCCTGTCCCACAATTGGCACGGCAGGAGTGAACCTGTGTAAGCCTGCTTGAAAGCACAGTGAACTCCTCTCCACCAGTGAGCCCTGGCCTCAGACAGCTTGGAGGAATTTGGTACCTCAGCAGGGCCTGTTGGAGCTGATCACAGCTCCTGGTTTGTTTGACCAGGGTCTGGCTGGCAGAGTGTGTGGGCAAGGTGAGCTCACCCTGATTGCACAGACACTGCTGGGGCTCTGCCCTCACCTCATCTGTGGCTGTCTCTCGTGAATTAAAAGGCAAGGAGAGGAAAACTGGCAAGGAGAATAAACCTGGCAGAGCAAACCAGGGAAGGAAAAGACTGGTTCTCACGTTTGTGTGTGTTTGTTCTGCAGCAGAGTCTGGTGACCAGGACGAGCACAACGCACACACCGGGAGAGAGGCAGCCCCAGCGTCCACCATTGAGAGCCACACCCACGTCCCCACCACGGAACCATCTCAGAGCCTCCCTCAATACCTACCTCCTTCTGCCGAGGATAACCTAGGGCCTCTGCCTGAAAACTGGGAGATGGCCTACACGGAGAACGGAGAAGTCTATTTTATAGAGTAAAGCGCTTTTTTTGTTGTTCGGATTCCGTCTCTCTCCCTCTCTTTGGGCATAAGTTAACCTCCGTGGATGCATTTTGTGTGTGTGTGTGTGTGTACGTGCATGTATTAAATATTTAGTGTATACAATTAGGTTGCAGAGCTGTTAGTTCTTTACTGCTTCTGAAGGGGGTTTGCATTTCCTGATTGGATTAATATCCAAATTACTCCTGAGTTCCAGGGCAGTGGGAATTGCTTGTTTTATGAGGGTAGTTACAAAAGCAACACACACTTATAAAATACAGGTCAGTAGTTTTCACGGGTGGCATGAAAGCTCCTAATTGGAAATTCTGGTGCCTGTGTCTGTGCATAATGCAGCAGAGGGGATTCCTCCAGTCCTGTGCACAGGCAGCAGAGACAGGGATGGACTTTGTGTGTTGTCTCTCTGTCACACCAAAGGGGCCAGTTGTAGCAATGTTCTCCAGTGGTTTACAAAAGGTACAGCTCTGTTCAGGGTGGGCACAGCAAGTTTGGAACACCATTACCCCAAGCTCTGCAGTCTTTGCCTAAGAGCTGTTTGCTGTCAGCAATTTTATGATGATATTGATTTTTTTCATGCCATACATAATAGTCTCAAATTATACTTGTCTAAATTTATTGAGGTAGGAGTAACTTATAAAATAGGACCTGTTAGTGTAAGCGATGTCTTGCACAGAGTTTAGCTAGACATTAACACTCAATTAGCCTTTGAAACTCAAACCCTTAGCTGCCAAGTAGAAGAGGGGTTGAGGAATTGATTTTGGATTTGATGGTCTGTTTAATTCACTTGTGGAAACTCTACCAGAAGCCAATGCCCAGTCACTGCAGAAGAACTTCCTCTGCTAATTAGCCCTCTCTCCTGCGGAGAGTTGTGCTGGGTCAGGGTGTGAGTGCAGCAGTCCCGCCTCATCATCTGGAGAGGAGACTTTTGGACAGGGCCAGGGAAAGGTCCAAGAGCATCCCTTGGCTGCCAAGTATCCCTTGCTAGTGGCAAGGGACCACAGGAGAGAAGATTGCCAGAAGATCTGAGGATCTGGGATGACTGAGGGCACTGCAGCAGCCTTTCTTCAGCTGGAACATGGCTGCTCTAAAAAAGGCCATTTTCCAGGACACTCTTAGTTACCTGAAGAGGCTCCAGCAGTCCCTGAGTGTAAGACAAGGTCGAGAAGGCAGAATGCAAATTCTCATCAGATGAAACCAAGATGTGTACATTACCCTGAGCACGGCTTTCTGCCCCTCACTGTGTCCTCAGGGTGCCTCGTTATTTGAGTACTCTCTGGCCTTTATATAGAACAGCCTAATAGCCTATTCAGCCTGCCATTTTCCTCCTTGGAGGAGGACAGATGATGAGTAGTAAATGCTGCCCAAGCAGTTGGTTGCTGATCTTTCTGACCCCACAGGGGCCCCTCCTGTCCTTCCTTACAGATGCTTCCACTGGGGGTTCTGCTGCCACCACCAATTTCCCCAAACCCACTCCCATGGCGGCTGTGTGTGTGTTCTCTGAACATTGCAGGACTGTAGCAGCTCTAAGTAATTTGCCAGGAAAATCCTGCATGTGCTGGGGAAACACAGCCTGTGGACATAGGCCTGTGTGATGTGAAGCTCTGGTAGCAGCACCCACTCCCTCCCTGCAGTGTGGTTTGAGGATACCTTCACATGGGGCTGATTTTGTGCATGAACCTATTGGTGTGGATGCAGCACTGAATGGCTGCAGCTCTGTTTATTCTGAGGAAACCCTGAACCTAGAAACCATTTAGTTTGATTTGTATCAAATTAAGAAAGTGGACTAATGAGCAGTGTGGACCCAAGCTAGCTCAGATGTCTGTTCCAGCCTCTGTGGTGCTTTGGGTGTCAAGTCAGGGTGCTGAGGGGAGCAGCATGAGCTCCTTGCACAGTGTTGGTCCAGTGGGGCCAGGGCTGTGTGTCAGATCACCAATCCTGATGTAGCTGGAGCAATTTGGTTCTTGAGATAAGTTTCTCTGGTGCTTTAAATTTTCATTGCACAGCATATCCCAGTCCCCTGTTATCTGTGCATGTTACAGGTCTAACACAATCATTTCCACCTCAGAGTGTGATCTGAGAGGTGTTTAGCTAAATTTTCTGTGCCTCAGCAAACTACTCTGTCGTGAGCCTTTGGTTAGAGAGTACAAAATTGCAAGAAATATGCAAATATTCTATTGCTCTCCTCCCACCGCCCTCCTTCTCAGCTAGACTGCAGACTTGCTTATAAATAAGATGGCAAACCCCCTCTGCTTTATTTTTGTTAATTTGCCTGACTTGCTGAATTTCTGCCATTCAGTTTTCCAGGTGCCGATTAATTGCCCTGAGGCACACACAAGGATTAAACATGTTTGCTCATCCTGCCTTGGGAGGGCTGGGAAGTAGGATGTGTAAAACAAGGACCTCTTATTTACTCACTCAGGTCCTGGCCCCTTTCCATCCAGTCCAATACAAGTTTGCTGGTTGGTTGTTAGTTCCTCAGGGATCGTGGCCCTCATTACACAGCCCTCATGAGACTGTTGTGAGGCTCAGGTTCAGTTTGTAAACCTCTTTGAGACCTTGAAGGAGAAGTAAATAGCATTAATACGGTATTGAAACTTAAAACTGTTAAGCAGTGTTAAAGGCTAAGCTAGATAAGGGATACCTCAGGGACTGGAGGGATATCTTAGCAGGTTGTGTCTAAGATGACACCAGGTTGTAGAAGAATATTACCAGATTGCCTGCTTATGCAAATGAAATTATGGGAGAAAATAACTTCTAGAAAAATGTGTTTTAAGCCTGTTTACTATGCAATCTTCACCGCTGGGACTGGCATCATGAGGCTGTCAGGGGACTTGTGGAAAGGAAGAGTTGAAAGTAAAGCTGTTCAACTTCCATCAAAGGCTTAAACTGAACATTTTTATTTGTGTAATTATAAAGTTTTCAATCAAAACCTTTTTTGATTAATGCTTGGGTCAACTCTAGACATGTCAAAGGTCTTTTGCAGGAACAAAGCTCACTGCATAATTTAGTGAGGTGGGTGTCTCACCTCTGCCTTCAGCTCAGAGACAGCTCTTGGAATTAAAAACAAGCCACCAAAGGCAAAAATTTGGAAATAAATATTATAATATTGCAGCATTCACATGCCCCTTTCCAGTCAGGAGTGCTGATTTGTATACTTTCACTTGTTACCTTTGCGTTTTCAATGCCAAAGTTCTTGTGATTTGGTCGACCAGTTTGTACAACATCAAATCGTAGTGCTGTTTCTTTGAATCAAGAGTATACTTTCAGGTCTGTTGAATACTAAAGAGGATATACACTTTATTGTCACGGATACTTCAACTCTGCTTTATTAACAAAGGTCATATTTCCATTTTTGGTTTCCAGCCATAACACAAAAACAACATCTTGGCTAGATCCACGGTGCCTGAACAAACAGCAGAAGCCTCTAGAAGAATGTGAAGATGATGGTAAGAGAGTGAAAATAGTGACATAATATTGTGTTTGGTCCATTCCTAGGTGGCTTTTTTCCTTCTCCTTCTCTCTTTCTAATAACTCGTATTCAGAAAGACTTTCAAAAATTTAAAAAAGATTTATTAGTAAGTACAAAGAGACAATATCCATTATGTTGTAAAACCGCTGTGAATGTAAAGCAGCCATTGAAGTGCCAGATCATTTAATAAAAATCAGGGAGGTGCTACAAGTAAGAGGCCTCTGTTTTTGCAAAGGCATTTGAAAAGTCACTGGTGCTGAACAAGACTCAAAGCTGTCTGACATGTTTGCTTGTATCTCTGTGTGGGAGGGAGTGACTGAGTCTCTGCGTGCTCCGCTGTGTTCAGCGTCAACTGCCTGCTTCACATGGGTTGGAAGAGTTATGTTGTTATTTCCTTGTTTGAGCAGAAATAACTCAATTGCTTCACTTCTTCTGTTAAATGCTGACAGTCTGCACGGTGTTGTGATTGCTGGAACAAATTCCATTTCAAAGTGTAGCTTTCTGACACTGAAAATTTGCTCTAAGATTTGGTATTCCTTGAGATGTTGGAAATGCAAGCCACTGTCTGATTTAGAGCAGCCAAATGCAGGACTGTTAATGCAGGCCCTTCCTGTTCTCCTTTAGGAGATGCTGGTAGAAAAAAACGAATTATGAAAATAACTTAAAAGTTTGGGAAAACCTGTGAGGGAATTTTGGTCCACTGACCGAGAAAGGTGATGGTATTGAAATACATAATCTTGGCTAATACAGTACTGTCATGGCAGACAGTTCTTTAAAGTGGAAGGGCTTCCTTCATCAGTGTTGGTGCTGTCCATGTAAAGTCAGTTTTCAAAATATGGTGAACCTCCTGCTGGTGTCAGTCATCTTAGTAAAAATCACAATTTTATTTCAGAAAAGTCAATCCCTTTTCACTGTTAAGTTCAACTCTGGCCTCCAGAACTGCTGTTAATTGTTTTTACGCATGTAGTTTTTCAACCTCTCCTCTCTTTCACCTGTGAGATTTTGCAGGGTGTGAGAATTCACCTCTGCAGTCTAGGCTGCTGATGAAGCAGGTCACCACCTTCCCAGTGCACAGTGGAGGATACCCTCAAACCACAGGGATGTGCCAGGCCAGGAGCAGCCAGTGCCTCAAGGCCACAGAGGGTGACTGAGCTCCTCTGTTACACAGTTTTAAGTCTCCTTGCAGAAGGGAAAGTCTTTCTCTTGTCCTCTTAGCAATTATAGAGCAAACAGTGGAATAATTTGTTTAATTTGGAATAGAAGCATACAGCTGGTATTATTGTATTTCATTGAGTTCATAATTTTAGAGAGCAGTGGCATCTTTGTTTATCAACTCCTTAAAATCAGCTAATTTCATCTTCCCACGCACTCCTTCACTTCATTCACCAAGTTGCTCATTAATGGATATTTTTAACATTCAATAGTTAAACCAGTTGCTTCATAGTTACAGCAGAGCTCTGCACTGCTTTGCTTGGCTGCTCTAATCTTGCTTAGCACGTAAGAATAATTATGTTTCAAATAACAAAGAGGAGAGAAGGTTAGTTTTGCTTCATCACAGAAGCTGGACATTTTTTGGCAAGGGTCAGTCACTGTCGTTCTATAAAAGTCAGTGGATGACTCCTCTGTTTTGTTTGGTGTGTGTGCATGTGAGTTGCCAGGCTCATCCCACCCTCTTTATGGATTTTATAAATGTTAGATATTGTTTCAGATTTGTTTGGGTGCAGTTGCCTTGTGCTTTTGCTCCATCAGGATATGTGTCCCTAACGAAGTTTTTGCTTGTTTCCCGTTGTTTAGGCTATCAAAGGAAATTGCAATTTATATTTCACACTAATGGTTCCAAACAACTGCTTTGATAGAATATTTTACAAAGAGGTCATGGAAGTGGTTTTTTGGGTCTCCAGATGTTGCAACCCTACATCTTCTGGTTGCTTCTGTCATTCATTTGTGTGGCTTAAATTTTGCTGTATTGGGTCTAAGATTGTTTTTACCATCTTTGTTCTGGTTTTGTCACCATCTTTCATTTTCAGACTGCATTATTATTATTTATAGGCCAAGCAATACTTTAATCATCTGTGTCACTGTTAACTTATGAATATGGAGCAGATAATGATAAATGGAGCAAGAGCGAATATTGATGGCTTTGTGTCTTTGAAAAATTATGTGATCTTTGTCCCAGGTGCCCTGCTAAAACTAGTGCATTCCTGTCTATCCCTCACCAGTGCATCTGGACTGTGGGTCTGTGCCTCCAGTTAAACAAGGCACTTCACTTCATGCCTATCTTGAATCATCTGAATAGGACAGTGAAGTCTGTTGGACTGTGTGCACGTAAATTTAGGTGCATTCTGGAAAACCTTGCTACATTAGTCCTTATTCAGGTGCAAGGTTTTGCTCTCAGATTTCTTCATTAATATCCAGGTCTGGCCTTCTGACAGATCCATGTGTTTGTAGAACAGATTGAGAAGGTTGGACTGTACAGATCTGAGGGAGAATCCTCACTACAGTGAGAGTATCACAATTTCATGACTTTGCCATATCAAACCATGTCATGGAAGTAGTCCATTGGTGCAGATGTTTTGAGAGTGCAAGAACCAGTTCTTTCATTATTTGCATCAGATCCATCAATATTCTGATCACTGGAGTGTGATAAATGGGTAGCTTGGGCTCGGTGTGTAGAAAATTAGTGCTGGTTCTGCTGTTTGCTGTAGGGAATTTCTTGCTTGGGGCTGGTATCTGAAATTTTCTTTTAATTTTTTCTGTCTCATTTACTGCTCTTCCCTTGGAGAAGAAGGGGTGCACACGGAGGAACTGGACAGTGAACTAGGTAAATCATCCATCTCTCATTTTGGTATTTGACTTCAACTGCACTGTTTTGCGCCTTTAATTACTTACTTTCTCCTTTGTATCATTTTGCATCTTTCAGGTTTGTTGTTGTTTTTTTTTTTTTTTAATTTCAACAAGAGTAATTTATCAGCTAAAACTTCCCCAGCACACAGAGCATTTATCTTTCCCTAGCTTCAGATCTGCAGTGTTTTTCTTACTGATTTAGAGTTTGAAGAAAGTTAGAGAGCCCCAATCTTGCAAAGTTGTTTTGAAGCTGCTTCTTCCTGGAGTCTGCAGAAGTTGGGGTCTTTTCCTTTTGCATCTCTGGCTCCTGGAAATTCTTATAGATGCCAAAGATAAAATGAAGTAGCTCATGATGCTTTTTCACTGGGGCCCAAGACATTTCTCAGACAATAGAAGCTCAGTGTGATTCAGAAAGTTTCAGTATTACATCAGATGCTTCAGCTGAGCTTGTGAATGAAACAGCTTAAAATTTTCCCTCAGTCAGTGATTTTATAAACAGATGATTTTCAATGATGTGGTACACTTTTATTTGCTGCATCTCTTTGTGAAGGATGCTGTCTTGATATCTAATCTCAGCAGTGCTCATTGTGTTGATATGATGGCAGAGGTAGTTGTTATTTCTGTTCAGCTATGCTCCAGTGCACTCGCAGAGCTGAAAGGATAAGAGGTTGCACAGGATTTTATTTCCACCAGGACTATTATTGCTTTTAAAAAGGACTGTAGTTACAGTTCATAGTTCTGCATACTGGAGGAATTGTATTACCAGAGAATTAAGCTCTGGTTTCTGTAATGACTTGCAAATAAGTGTATTCTGCTCCCTGCTTCTGTGTGATGGATACGGCATCAGCAGCCAGCAGTGGACTTTGAACACTGTTCCACGAATGCTTCTTCTGAATAATATGCCTGCAATAATATGCCCAACTTCTTATAGAGCAAGAATTTGAAAGAAATGACAATTTAAAGAAGAATGCAGTCTCTTTAGTGGTCCTTGAGTGTTTCGTGCAGCTCATACAAATGATCAGCAGCAGAGCAAGGAGCATCAGAAGTAGGTGGATGCACATCAACAATCTGCAAAGGGTTCTCACAAAGGTCCTCACAACCAGTGTTTTAAAATGAGAGGGAGGTTCTAAAAAAGCAAATTTAGAGGCAGTATTAAACAGAAATTACCCTTCTTTCAGTCTACTGTCAGGAACTAGTGCAAGATCAGAGCTGAAAAAAGAGATGCAGGAAAACTCATTAATTGATAAGCCTGACCCTGGATCTGCAGGCACTTACATACACTTGTGTTCTGCTCAGACATCATGAGATATTCCCTTTGTTTCAATGCAGATAAGTTTTATGGAGCTCACAGCCCATCAATATGTTGTTGAGATGTGCAAATGTTGCAATGTAAGGAAAGACATTTTCTTAATGTAAGGCAACAACTGTTTAGCACCTTATCAATAGTTTCTGTTCTAAATACTAGATTAAGACTTGAGGCATTTACACAACTTACTGTTTCCCTAAGAGCTGTGGAGTAATAGGTCACCACATTTTAACAGAAGATGGTTCTTCACACACAAAAATTTAACCTATAATGCCGAATTTGACATGGTTTGGGCCGTCCTGGCTTCACAGGGGGCAGTAAGAGCTGAGTGTACTGGGTTCCTCTCCAGCTCCTTGACAGTAGTGCATGGCTGCAGCTGAAATACCTGGTGTCTAGAGAAGTAATTTTTTAGGAATCCATCCAGCCCCTCTGTATGTAGGGCAGGATACTAGAGCATCTCAACAGGAATCTGTGTACTTATCCAAGGCTTAAAATTGTGACATTAGATATTTATCCATTGAACTTACCCACCTGCTGATAAATGCTCTGAGACTGCATTGGTGCTGTGTGGATGTACCAAAATACAAACCATATGGCTCACTTGGGCTCCTAATGATGCAAAATGTTTTTTTGAAATCTCATCTTTGTGATAAAATCTAATGCTGTGGGTCATCTTCAGTTTGGCAGGAGAGATAGAGAAAGGAGATGAATAATTCAAGGCAGCTAAGAAGCTAGACTGCAGCATGGATATGGAGAATATTGCCTTTTATTTTAGAGAACTTCTGGAAGCTTGTAGGAGTCAAAAAGCACATCTACATAATCAACAAGAAATGTGTTAAAAGCTGCAGTTTTTTATATTGTTATATCTGAAAACATGGAGATTTGTTCCTTAAAAAAGGCTGCAGAGATAATAAACTGGAAAGATTTTGGCACAGTGCCATTTTTGGAGTCAGGAAAGTGCTGGTGTTCTGATCTATTGTGAAAATACTTTAAAAGTAAAGGAAAAAAAAAAGAAATTTCATATCAAAACCTTTTGCGAGCAGAAGAAAAAAAACAATTTTTTTGCTTAAACTTTAAAAATAAAATAGCCCTTAGTGTTCCAAAACAGACAAAAGAAATTCAGCATGAAAGCTGGTGGAACTCATTTGAAGGCATTTGTGCATCACTTCTCCTTTCCCTCATTGACTTTTTATTTTTCTTTCACCCCAGCTTGATCTCTTTACCATTCTACTTTCACCAACAAACTAAATGGCTGCAACAGCTTGTGATTTTCCCAACTGCATGCTAGGTCTTAATTGAATCACACAGAAACTCTTGGAGCCAGTCCCATGGTGTTCTCACCTTCTGGGACTCCTCGGCAAACCTGAGAGTTCCCTTTGCAAAAAGACTTTCAAGATTATGGCCTCTAGCTTTCTGACTTTCTCAGATAAACTTTCAGGGTGTAAAGGAATATCTAATTCTGAAGCGTTCAATCTGCTGATAAAATCGTGGAGTCTTTTCATGCCCAGAAGTTAGCACTGGCTTGCATTTAATGGCTTATGTCTCAAGGAATCCAAAGGTGTTAAACACAATGAGGATAAAACAATATAATGGAAAACCTACCTTTTATCTGCAAATAAGGGACATGGAGCAAAACCCATGAAAATTGATCTGATCTCCAGCCAATTCTGAACACAAACATAAACTTGGAGTAATTAGTCCATGTGTGTTTGTATAGATTCTGTTCCTCTCCAGTCTTGAGATATTTCTATCCTTATGGCAACATTATTCTAATTAATGGGGCATTGTTGATTGTATTGGCTCAACAATTGATGCCATTAACGGAAATAAATCTCTGCATTTGATAATGAACAAACATAGATTGCTGTCAGTGTTGACAAATTTAATGTAAAATTTTTACAAATTACTTTGCATGGGGTATTTGAACTTGTGTTATCCAATAATGGGGTTTTATTCTATATTTAAATGGATGTGCAGAGTTGGTGGGACTACATGTGCACAGTCCATAGTGTGGTGGAGCCTTTTTCTGAGTTGTTTCACAGTATTACACAAACACACCACTCTGTATGGTTAATAAGATGATTATTTTGTTACCCCCAGCCAATGGGAATATTGTGTTTAAATGAGTGGCACAAGGATCAGGCCCTTAAGTAACACACACAGCTTTAATAACCCTCAGTTGGATGCTGAAGTGATTGCATTACATTCACTAATTACAGTTAAAGTACTATGCAGTCTAGAAAATCAGCAGGAACAAAAGCGGATCCATTTTAAAATGTTAATTTCATCTTCAGAACTGTTTTTTTTGTCAATTATGGTAAAGAAAGGAAGGAAATCTCTGTTCCATGTGACTGTGGCAGTGTTGTGCAGTGAAATACACCTGTGTGCCAGCCCCTCTTGGGTGGATTGCATACATTGGCATACATGTTAAATCCACCTTGTCCTGGTTTTGCGTTGGGCTCAAGGCTGAGCAATGCAAATCACAAAGAAAGGAGTAAAATAATCCTCTTTTCTGCACTGGTGAGCATAAATGGCTTGGCCCTGGTACAGGAGATGGAAGTGGTCTCTGTCAGTGGGCTACAATTTTTTGCCATAGTCTCACCCACCTTCGTGGGTTGGTGTTAAAATGTTCTGGCCTTTCCTGCATCAATTTCCCTTGCAATGCTCCAGAGCCACTGGCCATGGTGGACAAACAAGGGGGGTACTTGAAACAGTCCCAGACAGGAAATTTATTGAGCATTTGCTCATTTAATACAAAAAGCAATCAAAAATTGAGTGGTATGGGCATCTTCCCAGTGATGTGCTGACCCAGCACAGGGGGCATGGGCTGGGATGTTGTTGTCAAAGGGGGCTGTGATCAATCTGAAAAGTGTCCAGAGCAAGGTCTGACCTACTGATGAGCTTTGCACGTTGGGCTGGAGAAGCTGCCTGTCAGAAAAAAACCTGTCTTGGAAGCTTCACTAATGCTTTTTCTGTTTCCAGAGTTGCCTGCTGGTTGGGAGAAAATTGAGGATCCCGTATATGGTGTCTACTATGTAGAGTAAGTGCTGCTCCCTGTTTTGGTGTAGCTGTGGGGGCAAGGAGGCTTTCCCTGCACCCCACTCTGTGCTGTCCTGGTAACAGCTCAGACCTTGAGGAGAAGGAGGAGGAGAAGATCTTGACCCATTACAGGCTGGGAGATTGTTATAGGGTGTCTTGGTTTGGAAAGACAGGTATCTGCCAGGAAAAGCTGGAGCTTCCCTTGGAATGGAGAATGTAAACCCCTCCCTCCAAATTACTATAATTTTGCAATTAAGAAGCTTTCAGGCAAAGATATGGGAATAGGAATAACAGTTTTTGACTAGGAATATTAAAAATACAAATGTAGTAGTACAAAAACATCCAAGCAAACAAAAAACCACTGACAGAGTCAGAATACAACTCAGCACCTTGTTGGTCAGGGTGTTGGAAGCAGCCCAAAATGAGTCCTCCTGGAGTAACAGATGTGGTTCTGTTGGACTAGAGATAATCCTGTAGAACGGGTCCAATGATGGTGAGACAGGTCCAGTCTTACTCTGAAATCCAGTGGAAAACAGGCTGCAGTGGAGTTCTGAATTGCAGGTGTTATCCAGGTAGGAATGGTCGGCTCCTCCTCCTGGGTGGAGCATCTCCCAGTGGGATGATGTAATTGTATCAGTCATTCAGTGAGCCTCGATGGCCCATTAACAGCAGATATCCCCTGCAGGGAGGATGGGTTGTGGAAGAGATAAGGAGCATTGCTCCACCTGGTTTTAACAGCTGCCCATTGACAGAAGGCACCCGCCCCCTCCCTCTGGAGTTATGAGGAATGGGTTATAGGAGAGATAAATAAACAAAAAACCCCTCCCCAACCGTTTTCAACAGATGGCAATAGAATGCACACTTTTGGTTACATATTGCAACCCAAAATGTAGGGTCTGGGAGAGGGCAGCCCTGTCTGGCCATTCCCCATCCACCAGAGTGGGACTGGGCTCAGGGCAGACAGGAGGGCCCTGGGAGGGGGCTGAGCTCATGGAGGACAGGAGCAGTCCAGGGTTGGGATGTGCAGGAGCCCCAGCACCTCACAAAATACTTCTATCCAGAGAACATTAATGAGTGTGCAATTAACTGAGTGTGATCACCTTTGTGCAGTGCTGTGGTCACAAAATGAGTGTGTGAAGCAATCCTCCAGCCAGTTGTGTCAGAAGACACCCAAAAAGAGGAATGGAGAAGACGATGTGACCAAACAGCCATGGCAAAGGTTCTTCCATCAGGCTGTATGGCTGTGAATAGAATTACAGGTTTAATGGGACTCTGTGGAATTAGAGCAGCTTCTTCTTTATCAACATGTCAGATTGCTCCTTTGGGAAACCAGAGATGGGAGTTTTGTTTCATCACTGACCCCATAAAATGAATTTTTAATTATGTGTATACTCCTGTCTAGTAGGATGGCTTATGATAGCCCTCAGAATAGACATGGAATACAGTTTCTGTCTGCCTTGGCTCATTTCTGACCCTACCATCTGTGCCTAGGGAAACAAGGTTAGCAAACTGTGTAATTAAGGCTTGACATTTATTTACCAAAGACATCAAGAATATTTTTCAGCTATTAAATGCCATGCCAAGAGATCTTTACAGGATATTGTCCTGTCACTTTATATACACATGCCCGTTAGTTTTGTGGCACTCCTTACTGATCGAATTAAATCAAAAAGTAACTGCAATAAGACATAATTTTATTTTACTTGCTGTGTCTAAGCTAGCCAAGATGGTTATAATTTTAGCATTTGTCTCTGTCCCTTCAAATCAGGCACTCTGTTATTACATAATAGTTTTTATTGAGAGACAATTGTATCATGAAAAAGTTTATATATTTTTTTAAGTAGTTATCATTTTTTCTTGGCTCTCCAAAGATATCTTGAAATGGGAAATCTTTTTTCAGTGAGTTAGAACTCAGTTTTAATGAGTTAGAACTCACTAGCTTTTTTTTTATTTAGTAAGTTAAATATTTTTCTAGTGATTTAATATTGATCTTTAGCAGAAGAATTTCTGAACATAAATCCCTGGAGTGCTTCTGTCACAATTACTTGAAAATGTGGTTTGTTTTCATGTGGGTTTTTTAATAAAGGAATACTGGATAGGAGACAATATAACAGCAAGTTCCTAATGGTAAACTTTGCTTTGCATACAAGGATAGGCTTTAAGGTAATGAATTTTTCTGAGGTGTACTTGTTCCTTTGCTTTGCAAAATCACTACTGAAAATGGCTGTTGAAGAGTTGATGAGCCATTCAGGGAGTCTCAGCCCTGCCCCTGCCACCCCAGCATCTGTGGCTGCTGTTCATCCCTTGGTTTAGTAAGATGGTTAATCCTCTGTTGTGTGCATGCCTTGTCTGCCAGGATGGGCCTGAGATGATTTCTTTTTTTTTTCCTGGAACTGGCACGAAGTATTGGCTCTCAAACATCTCATTGTGCTCAAAAGCTGCCTGAGGAAAGCAGCTGAAGTTTCACTAAATGCTGCTTTCCACTGGGAGTATTTGCTGGTGGCTGATTATGGATAGATTTTGATCCATTTGAAGTCCAGCTCATAGCCTGCATCCCTGCAGATATTTTTAAGACACCCTGTGTGCATTGATCAGATCACTGACAGATGCTGGGGTTTGGTTTGTTTAGTTTTGTTTTGTTTTCTCTTGCTTTCATTTTTTTTTAAACTTGGGTGAGCCAGGAAACAATTTCACCTCTGGGAGTCTGATTAAAGCAAGGATGATACAGGCATGTCTCTTAAAATGCAATCAGACAGTATGCCTTTCCTGCTCTAATCTCATTTTTCACAGATAGATCACTACTTTAATGTATTTGAAGGAATTAGCCATCCCTACTCAAGACATCCTATCAATACCAGAATCTGCTTGTTTTTCTAAATACTCTTTTTGGGACAACAAGATGAGCCTTGTTCCACCCCCACTGCTGTTGGGTTTGTTTGGTATTTCACTCCTCTCCTCAGAAAGAGCAGTTTCAGTGCCTGGCCCTCATTCCTGCTTGTTGCACAGAAGGTTTCCCTGATTCATGGCTCTCTTCCATCTCCAGCCACATCAACCGGAAGACACAGTATGAAAACCCAGTTCTTGAAGCAAAGAGGAAGAAGCAGCTCGAGCAACAGCAGCAGCCTCCAGAAGGTTGGCAGCCTTGAGGGCGTGGTGGGTGGGGTATTCATGGGGTTTGTCCTCCCTGGCAGCACCGTGCCAGTGTTCGTCCTTCCCTCTGTGGCCTTAGTGTGGAAAGGCAAAGTGATGTGCTTAGGAAAGGCTGTGTTTGTCCTTCACAGAAGATGCAGCAGAGGAGGAAATCTAAACTGTACCACTTAAATGTCGAAAGCTTCAATCTTGTTAAACAGGAGAGATTTTTTTCCTTTATATGTCCTTTGTTTCTGGAAAGTTTCTGGACTTCCCAGAGACAGCTAAAACATGTTTTCCTCTTCAATCTGCTCCATCAAGTTAGTCACTGTAGTTAATGTTGTTCCAGTCTGCACTGGGACTCAGACTATTAGAGGGGATGAGAAGTGGGCATTTACATGCACTAGATAACCCCTGCATGAGAGACTTCTTGAACCAAGCCTTTTGTATGTTGTCAGGATCTAAAATCTGAAGCAATTTCCTTATTTTGAAACACTTCTAAAAATATATTTTCCTCCCTCCTTGCCCCCTTTTTTTTTTACTTTTTATATTTTTTTCTTCAAATGCAGCCCAACTGCAGAGAGAGCCCTGTGGCAGTTGGTTTGTTCTTCTACTTAGATGCCGTGAGTGGCACAGGGAGTAGATTTCATTTAAATGTCAAGTAAGTCCACTTAGATTCAAGTCACATCCCAAGTTTCAGTGTGAGACAGGATGTCCCAGCAGATGGATCAGCTGACCGGGATATGGAGATCCTTCAGAACTGGTTTTTGGTCATCCCATTCATTTTATTCCCTCTGTCTGTGACTCTGTTTCCTCTCTTGCCATACTTCTCACCTCTCCTCTGCCTGACCCCCACACTCCCAGTGTGTGCAGCAGCAGCTCGTGGTGCTGTTGTGAAACCAGTAACATTTCCCTCTCTGCCCTCTCTAGAATGGACAGAGGAGTGTCCATCTCTCCCTCCACCTGCTGCTCCAAACCATGTTTCAAACAACCAAGAGGCAGTTCGGGAAGCACCAGTACAAGGTAACAGCCTTGTTAAACCAGTGGTAAAAGAGCAACAAGGTTTTTTTTTTTCCCTGAGAATGAAATTCCCTCAGCCAGCACAAGGGCAGTATTTCCATGACTGGTGACACACCAGGCCCTCTGCCTGATTATCTGAATTCCCAGGTTTTGAGACCAGTTGTTTCAAGACTACATTTGTTGCTGAATGCAAGAGGTGAATGAGATTATGTGCATCAAAAAGAGGATTGTGGCTATTCTCTGGGTAGCATTCCAAATTTTCAAACACAGTAGATTTACTCTGAAGTTGTACTTTTATGCAGGTACTTTGGGCTGTTACAGCCTTATTTATTGTGTCAGTGGTCTGTGTAGCCAGTAACTCACAGACCAGTTGTTTGCCTTAAATAACTCACCAGACAGGACATGAATCATTCCTGAATTTGCAGCATGAGCTGAAACATTGCCAGGTCAGGTCACCAGCAAGGGCAGGGAGTTCCACTTGTACCTGTGGCAGTAAAGTGCTCTCTGGTTACAAGTGGTTGTAAGTAGGCTTATTTTTGACTACATCTGAATTGCACAGCAAGTGAGTGGCATTGCCCTGGTCTGCAGGAGCCAGAGCCTGGGGAAGGTGAGAGGGGGAATCTGGCTGGAATGCATCTTCCTGGCAGAGTTTGGAGCAGCTGGGAACTATTTCCATGGTCTCTGAAGGCAAACCTGACTGGAGTGCTGCTGTCCCAGGCAGTCTTTCCTGCCAGGAAGTGCTCTGTGGAAGCAGATCAGCCCTTCAAAAACAGACATGGAATTTCACAGGACCCAAAGCCCCCAGCACAGTCCTAAGGAGTATTAGAGTACATTAGAGTAATCCAACCTGGTAGCAAGGAAAAAACATGGGAGGTCTGAGGATGGCACCCTGACCACAAGGCACCTGAGTTTAGAGATGTCATCAGAGTGCCCCAAAAATGCTGATCTTCCTCCTGGAGGCATCTGTGAATGCCACCTTTGCCTTTTCCACACCAGGCTGAAGCAAGGGCTGCCCAAGCATCCATACATGGTGAAGCAAAGGAGCCAGCATACAGGGTTGATGCTGGGAGCCTGCTCAGCCACCAAAGTTGTGCAGCAGTGTTAGAGCAGAGCATTTCCCTGTCTCAGCACCACTCTGAGTGACACGTCCTGGTGTCTGCTGGTGACTCCTCCCCTCTTTCTGTTCTCTTTCTCTTCCTTTCTCAGTGCTGCTCCCTCTTCTCTCACTTCCCATTTGCAGCAGCTTTTCTCCAGCTTCCATGCCCAGAGGTTTCTATCTCTCCCCCTGATGGGATTGCTGGCAGGGACGTGGGCACAAGGAGCCCTCCCTGTGCCCCTGGCAACACTCTCACAGCCTGGGTTTTGTAGATACACTAATTTCAAATGTGATACCCTCTTGAATGCTGTAGGTGGGATGTAGCCTGTGGTGCTGGTGTCCTGCTGCTGCAGGGCAAGCTCAGCTTGTGTCTGTGGGCAAACACCAGCAAGCTCTGCTTGTTCTGCTTGTCCTTTGAGCCAGAAATGAGCCCCTCTGCACTGTGCCTCTCTGCTGTGTTTGTTACCTGACACACTGGGTCGCACTTTGATAATCAGGGCTTTTTTGCAGGCTGGGGTCTGAGCAGACCATCTGCCCACGATGTGAAGGATTGCCACATTCCTCTGCCACTCTTCAAAGGCAGAAAACCACAAGTTCTCACACTGCTTCCTCATGAATAATCTTCAAATATACTTTTTTTTCCCCCCAGTTAAAGGCTTACAAGTCTCAAATCCCTTCACTGTCCCCCGAGGTCTCCCTTCTGAGCAGAGGCCCACAGCAATGCTCCTGATGTGTTTGAAAGTGAGCCAGTTCTGCTGGCTGTGATACCCACTGCTGATCCTGGAGCTGTCACCAGAGGGCTTAGTGGCACAGGCTAAGCGTTAAAAACAATTAAAAGTGCAAAGGTGTTTAGTGTTGGCACTGTGAAGTGCAGCAACCGTGATCCCTTTTGTGAGCCTGTGCAACATGGTTTGTAAGGATGTGCTTTAGTCTGTGGAGCACCTCTTTCCCTCTTAACTGTGCTCCCAGAGAGCATTCCCAGCCCTCCAGCACAACTGCTCTGGTCCTGGGCTGCTCTTTAATTCATTCTTCACACCAGAAGTGTTTCATCCACAACAGGCAAGGAGCAGAAAGGGAAGAGAAAAGACTTCAAACAGTGTCTGAAGAACAACATCATCGTCCTCCCCTTTTTCACCAGAGGAGGTCACAGGGTAGTAGCAGTGGTGGGGCCGGGGGTTATGTTAAAGAGGATCCGTGTCTTGTCAGAGCTCAGAAGTTGCTTTTTGCCCAGTGGGCTGGGAGAATGTCAAGTGGTGAAAAACATAATGATGCTTCTTTCTGCAGAAACTCTCACTGCAGACTCCTTCTGTAGGAAGCCCCCTAACCCTGCCCCATCCTTCCCAGGATGGATATAATCACCTCAGGACAGAGATAAAACACACCTAGCCCAGCGCTCCCAGCTTTAATATATTCCATTCTTTAAAGCAGCATTGTAGCCCCCTTTGTAGCCTTGGGGCTTTGGTGCACACGACCTCAGCTAACAAAATGCCAGGTACTGGGGTTTTGTTCGTGCCTTTTACTGCATGCCTGGATCCAAGGAAGACAGGTGGAGTGTGATGAGATGAGAGGGTGCAGGAGTGAAGTGCAGTCCTGTCCCTGCACACTGCTGTGTTTGACCATGGACTCGTTAGAATGAGGAGGGGCAGAGGAAAAAGAGATCAAAGACTCTTGTCTGCCTGCTTATAGATTTTATTTTTTTCCCAAACTTCCTGCGCAGGAAAACCTTTTTTTACACGAAACCCTTCTGAGTTGAAAGGGAAGTTCATCCACACCAAGCTAAGGAAAAGCAGCAGGGGGTTTGGCTTCACTGTCGTTGGAGGTGATGAGCCAGATGAATTCCTCCAAATCAAAAGTTTGGTGCTTGATGGTCCTGCAGCGTTGGACGGCAAAATGGAAACAGGTACTGATGCTGTGTATCCAAATCATCACTACCACTTTAGTTTGTGTTTTTGCAGCTGGTTTGAGGTGCCATTCATAAAGAACTGTAGTCTTCATCCCCTTTTTGGGGAAAGGCATTCAGCTTTCCTATCTGCAAGTAAGGAAGTGAGATACATTGAGGAATATATCCGGACTCTTGGAAAAGGGTGCTTCATGTGTTGGAATTCCATTTCAGTCTCAAAATACCCAGCTGGGACACTGCTAGCTCCTGCTCTCCCCACACTGATCTGAGGAGAGGAGCCAGCAGCTGTGGGGTTCCAAATCAGTCTAAGTAAGGGTTCCTGCCCCACTCTGTGGCAATGGATGATGGATTTTTGTAGGGCTGCACCACCATGTGTTTGTGTCTCTGCCATGCTCCTTGCCGCTTTCCAAAGCTACTCCCAAGGAATGGGCAGAGCAGTGGGCTAATCTGCATTTTCTTGGTGTGGAGGCACCAAGGGCAAATTCATTTTGCCAGAGATCAGGCCCACTACAATTTAGTGGCAAAATATGAAATATAGTTTAGCGGTGAACACAGTGGTGCTGGGTTAATGATTTGACTAAATGATCTCAGAGATATTTTTCCACCTTGATTCTATGAAACCCTCTTTGGCTTTGTCTGAGGTCACAACTCCTCACTTTCAGTTGGAGCATCACAGCACTTACCATCCCTGTTTTGCAGGCCCAGTGATAATAAAATGACTCATAACTTGATCAATATCTGGATTTCAGGCTGAAGTATGAGACATGACATGTGGCACTCACTGTATTTGAGCAGTTGGTATTTGAGAGCCTTCTGTAACAGCTCCCATGTGCTCTCAGTTTTGTTGCTATCATATGTCAACGTGTAGCAGTGAGAGCTGGACTTCAAAATAGCTGTGAAACAGGCCATATACCATCATTTAAAATCATTAATTTTTTGCAAAAGCCAATTCCGTTTTCACTTTCAAAAACATTTATGTACATAAAGGCTTTATGCTGTGAACTCACAGGGTTTTTGCTCCCCCAAGTGTCACCACGTCTTCTTCTTTTGCTGAAATGCTGCTGTTGCCTGTGAGTGGCACCTGTGGATGCTGCAGATTTTCTCTCAGGTTCTAATCCTCACCTTCCTGCAGCGCATAAAATGTATTTTCTTGGTCTGTGTGTCCGTGTCTGCTGCAGGGGACGTCATAGTCAGCGTGAACGACACCTGTGTGCTGGGGCACACTCACGCCCAGGTGGTGAAAATCTTCCAGTCCATCCCCATCGGTGCCAGCGTGGACCTGGAACTGTGCCGGGGCTACCCCCTGCCCTTCGACCCCGACGACCCCAACACCAGCCTGGTGACGTCCGTGGCGATTTTGGACAAAGAGCCCATCATTGTGAACGGGCAGGAGAACTACGACTCCCCGGCCAGCCACAGCAGCAAAACAGGGAAAGTAAACGGCACAAAGGAGGCCAGGCCCAGCAGCCCGGCTGAGGCTGCCTCCAATGGACCCCACGGCTACCCCAACGACACGGTGTCCTTGGCTTCCTCCATAGCAACGCAGCCTGAACTCATAACTGTGCACATAGTGAAAGGGCCCATGGGCTTTGGGTTTACTATAGCAGACAGTCCCGGGGGGGGCGGCCAAAGAGTCAAACAAATCGTGGACAGCCCGCGGTGCCGCGGCCTGAAGGAGGGAGACCTCATCGTGGAAGTCAACAAGAAGAATGTGCAGAGCCTCACTCACAACCAGGTGGTGGATATGCTGATTGAATGTCCGAAGGGGAGTGAAGTCACGTTGCTGGTGCAGCGAGGAGGTAAGTCTTCAAAGCTGCTTTAAAACACCTCCTCTTGAAATTAAAAAAAAAAAAAAGGAAAAAGTGCATGTCATGAAAGATCTGCTCTCCTCAGCTTCTCTGTAGAAATGGCTTTTTTTTTTCCCTGAGGTGTAAGAATTGCCCCGAGTTGGCAGTTGTCAGGTCACATAGATGGTTAAAACTGTTTGTGGTGTGTTGCTGCACTGTGAGGGATGCTCAAGTGCACACGAAGCTGGTAAGGGGCAGGAGGGTGGTGTGGGTACACGTGTGGTTACACCTTTGCTTACACAACAAACCCCGGTCTCATGCTCAGGAAACTTGAGTGTTTTAAATAGAACATGGACATTCCTTGAGCTATTCTGAGATACGGAAAAAGCTGGTAATATGTTCTGTAATTTGCAGTGCTCAAAATCAGGTACTTAATGACTCTTCATTGGGGAAGGATTATACCTGGGATACATTTGGGAGCGCAGAAGAGAATTTTAATTTCTCCAAGTTGTACACAATTGCAATGTGACTTCTGCACATTTGTTTGCTATGCAACTGGGAGCTGAGCTCATTTATTGGCAGCGTTGCTGAGGCCACCAGCAGGTACAGAACCCATCCCACAGGCAGCCCACATGGAGCAGGGTTGGCAAGTAACCTGTCAGTGGTCAGTCCATCCACAGGAACTCTTTCTCTGCACATAGTAAGTGTAAAGTAACCTGAGGCAGCACCCCTTTAGCCTGTGGATTGAGTTACCGTGATAGGGTCAAGCTCACAGGCAAATTCCAGCTTGGCTGTTGAGTGTAAAATCAAGAGCAGAGGGCTCAGCTGTCCTTCCCTCCCTGGCACTGGCAGTGGGGCTCTCAGAGGGACAAAGGCCTGTCCCCACTGTGCTCCCTGTCCCATGCAGATTTTGATGGACAACACACACATGGGTGCCCAGTGCATGACAGGAGTGACCTCGCTGCTGAGGCAGAGTTAAACAGACAAGTAGGTGCTGAACACAGCCCCCAGCCAGCCCTGTGGGGAGTGTGTGCTATAAAAGTACCTTCCTGCTGACTTTTCTAAAGTGTTTTGATTGTAGTAAACACCAAAAGCCAGTCCATTTTAACAAGGGACAAGTTGTTTCCTGCATTTACAAGTCTGGCTTGTTGTTTTCCAAGACCTATTTCAAGGCACTGAATACACTGATTCTGCAATTAATAGCAGCTCTAGAGAGAGCACTGTTTTTCCTACACTTCTTTCTTTCCAAGTGCTTAATGTGTTTTTGTATTTTGATAATAAATTAGAAAGTAGAGAACAGAATATATTAAGAATTCACCAATTTTCAAAGTGTGAGTTCCTTAAAGACTTTCAGTACTAGAAAGATTTAAAAAATGCATTTCATTCTCATGATTAATATATGTATTATGGAGAAAATATGGTTGGAAGAAAAACAGCAGCTATTATTAATCCTCCTGGAGAGTGGGTATATATCTAGTAACACCATATATTAATTATTTGAATTGTGCCTGACATTTAATAATCCTCCTAAAGCCTTGAAGGCATAATGAAAAGTTTTGATGAGGAAATAAAAGCCTAGTTTTAATAAAATAGTAAATAGTTCCCTGGTAATCTTGTTGAATCTTTTTTTTTTTTTTTTTAATTTAATCAAGATACTAACCACATCTGCTATCACCTTCGTAGATAAGGTACCATGTCAGTCTTCTTGAACTGTCTCCCTCCCTCTTCAAGGTCTTTACATTTCCATCTCAGCACAGAGCACTTGCAGTTTCGAATTTCACGCTCTTGTGGCACAGAACCTGGAGATGCTGGTGGCCCTGATCCACAGTTCATCATTGAAACAAGGCTCTCCTCAAATCCAGAGGAGAGCTGGACCACAAGCCACTCAGGCTGTGGCCGAGGAGCAGAGTGTGCACAGCAGTAGCCTCAGAACCAAAACCAGTCAGGTTTGTTTAAGGCTTGTAAGGTGATGCTGGGGAATGAGAGGCTGGACATGCCCCACTCACAGCCCAGAAATCCAGCCATGTCCTGGGCTGCAGCTGAGGGGGGACTGCCCCTCTGCTCCACTCTCGTGAGATCCCGCCTGGAGCACTGCATCCAGCTCAGGGGCCAGCACTGGAACAACAAACACGGACCTGTGGGAGCCAGCCCAGGGGAGGCCACCAGCATCATCAGAGGGATGAGGATATGAGTAGCCCTGCTAAGAGTACAGGCTGAGAGTTGGGGTTGCTCAACATGAAAAGAGAAAGCTTCAGGGAAACCTTACAGCACCTTCCAGTGCATAAATGGGCTACAAGATTGCTGGAGAATCACTTTTCACAAGAGTATGTAGTGACAGGACAGGGGGAATGGCTTTAAACTGAAAGTAGGTGGGTTTAGGTTGGATATTGGGAAGAAGATGTTCCCTCAGAGGATGGAGAGGCCTTGGCACAGGTTGCCCAGAGCAGCTGTGGCTGCCCCATCCCTGGAAGTGTCCAAGGCCAGGCTGGATGGGGCTTGGGACATCCTGGGGTGATGGAGAGTGTCCTGTGCCCAGCAGGGAAGTTGGAACTAGATAATCTTTAAGGTCCTTTATAACTTAAACTGTTTAAAAACAACGAAAGGTGGAACTGGCTAAAATCCAGGTGGCACTCAGTGCTGCTGCACTTGGGTCCCTTTCCCTGTAACTTTACCTTGTGTTACCCCTGCCAAGTCTCTCCTCAGCAGCACCACCCCCAGACAAGGCGCCGCTCCTTATTTTGGTCTGATTGCAGAAATGTATTTGGCTCGGGTGTCTGATAAGCTCCTTCAGGGCTTTTGAAGCTGTCAGTTTCCCTGTCACTTGTCCTTTCCTCCTCCTCCCTCTGGTGTCCAGTGAGGAAAGTGCTCTCAGATGCTGTCAGCATTCTTCTTTCAGCCCAGCATTCAGTCCCGCTGTGCAGGAAGCATCCCTGCCACACTAAGGCTTGTATTCAAGAGCTGTCGAAAGGATTTTCAGAAGTGATTACTAATCAAGCAGAAAAATATCAGAAAGAGATGAGCAATATACAGGAAAAGCTCTGCCTGCTCCAAGCTGCTGGTGCACTCCCAGCAAGGAGGCCTAATTGTTAAAATGCAAACGCAGAGCTGCTGAGAACAGCCTGTAAAATATTTACTGTGAAGTGTGTTCAGCTGAAGCTTATGGGAGAGGGCAAATCCTGCTGCTGCCTCTGAGTGAGGAACACAAGGATGATTTCAGGAGGGATGAAGCTGAAATGCCTCCTCTGTGTGCTCAGGTGTCATCTAAAACCATTTGCAGGACTCATGCAGGATTGGTGCAGAGGAATAAATACTAAATACAAAGTCAGATCACTGAGAATTTGTTTCCTAGAGGCCTCATAGAAAATTTACCTTGTCAGTGTTCTGGTTTAATTTTTTTTTTAGTTTTCTTCTCCCTCCTCCCCTCGGTAGGATTAATCATATTGCTGTTGTTTTCCTGTTTCACCTATCTGTGGATAAAACTGGATAAAACTCACTGATCTTGAGGGGTTCAGAAAGAGTTCAGCCCCCTCAGGGTGCAGAGGGTTGACTGGGCTGGTTGGCAAAGCTGCTTTTGCTTAGCAAAATGAAGGGACAGAGGGGACAGAATAATTATTGTCTCTATTAGGCAGGAGAGATAGAAGGTACTTAAATGAAGGAATTGGCTGAACAACTGTGTGTTGTTTGGCTGTGAGTAATTTAAACTGGAAATGAGAAGAGAGTGCCAAGCCATTAGAGCCTGTAAGTCAAACTGGAGGAGGCATGAAGGCTTTACTGCCTGAAGGTGAAGCTCAGCACGTTTGAAGGGGACAGGACATGGTGCCTGCAACAGCAGAGGAGATGCTTGATAACCCAGCAGGACCATTTGAGAGCTCTGCACCTGGAAGTAAACCAGTGCTGCTGCTACAAAACACAGAATTAAGCATATATTTTTGTCCCTGCACTGGAAATTGTGATTACATATATTGGTTATTTTAAAGAACTATTGTTAATGGGGCCACAAAAGGTACAGCTTTATTTTGAATGTTTGTAGCTGAAAAGGTTCTTTTAACCTTGTACCTACCAAGTACATAAAGTACTTTCCACCAAAAAAAAATAAATTAAAAAGCAAAGAAACAAGGTAATATTATTTGCTACTTGAAATCCATTAGTCATTGAAGCCTTGCCTATGCACTGTAATCAACTGAAATAAGCAATTCTCAAATACCTCTCCATTCTGCACAGACTCTATTCATAACAAAAGAAACATTTTGTCAGAATAATTTCTCTCTTCCCAAGAGACTTCTATTCTGGAGGCTGTGTCTCTGTTAGGACAGGTGGGAGGCTGTGTCAGAACAAGTTATTCTGCAAAACTACTGTGCTGTATTTCTTGGGACCACTAAGATCTAATATTTGTTTCAGTGAAAACTGTAATGTATTTTATATTTTGTGAATTGCCTCTGATTAAAGAACTTTTTTTTTTTTCCTTTTCTTTCCTATTTTTTTAGGTCAGTCTTCAGGTTAACCAAAATACGCGTGTTTAGTTTGTGTTCAGTTCCAAGAATTACACTGGGCAGTGTTCATGCAGGTTTAAATGGACAATTTACCTTCAAAGCTCTCACAGTTAGTGCTTAGTTGCATCTATATTCACTGGAAGGTCAAAAATAGCATAAACCTTGAGCCTGATCTACGTAATCCTCTGGAAAATGTGTTCCCACTTTGCTCCAGATCAAAGTAAAGGCACACAGGTGAAATGTCAGTCACATGCCTTGTGCAAATCAGTGCCATTTCTAATTGTTTTCCCTAGTGCCAAACTCCTGTTCAACTGGGGAATGGGAATACATCTTCTGAAAAAAAAATATATGCTAGATAGATATATAGATGTACACTAGAGTGTCAAAACTAAATGTGTTTAATGGGGAGAAGAATCAGTGCAACATCCACTTGTCTAAATGCCCATCAGTGGGTACCTGTAAAAGTCCATAGTGAATTCCCCAGTTCAGTGGAATGAAAGGTGCTTGAGGGGAGCAGTGATGAGGTTGGTGGAAATGGGGATGGGTCTGTTCCAACAGTCCTGTTCACTTGGTCCTCAGGTCAGTGGGTTTAAGAAGTTCCTTGTGACACGTGTAACTACAAGAAAAATTTGCAACAACGGAAAAAAAAATTACAAAGCTTTAAAGCAATAAAGCTATCGAGTCTCCTTAGCTACATGGACCTTCCCTTGCCGGAATTCCCACCTGGAAATGAAGTTTTCTCCTCCGTTCTTTAGCTGGAACTGGATCATTAAGTGGTATGAGCAAAAAAAAGAAGGGGTGGAATTAGAGCTCCTTTTCATTTGCTATCCCTAATGATGTAAAACCATGGTATAATTAGAGCTGCAATCAGCTATTCAGTGCAGACTTGAACTCTTTTGAACAAGCCACTCACTTCTGTTTACCCTTTAGGCTTGCAGTGAAGAGTGAGTTGAAAGTCATGCCACTTAAGCATTGAGCTGCCAGAAAGTTTCAAACTGTCTTAGCAGCTGCTGAATTAGAGAGAAAGTGAGTCCAAACTGCTTTTGGGACAAAAATCACAACCTGGGAGTCATCTGATGGTTACCACAGAGCATGTTTGCCCGTGCCAAAGCTTGTGGAATGGGAAGAAAAGTTCACCATTCCCAGCAGTGTTTTCAGCTCAAGTACAGAGGGGCCAGAGCTTTATAGTGAGGTCTTTGTGCCGTGTTTGTATCTAGGAGCTCCCTGGACCCCATCTGGCCCAGCACAGAGCTGCTGGTGCCAGGCATTGCCCTTAGGGTTGGTTTTCTTGTGGCAGCTCCTTCCCTGGACTCCCAGAACAGGGGCAGATCGAATTCCTCTGGTGTGCTCAGTTGACTTCTAAGACTTTGTAAAAATCCCTTTTCAAATCACCTCTTTTTACCTTGTCTCACCTTCTGTCCATCACCACCAGCTACCAAAGCTCCTGGTACCTTCTACTCAGGCATCTTCCACCAAACCTGTTTGTTGAATCTTTCACTTTGTCACTCAGTAGAGGTTGTTTTGAGCTGTATGCCGAGAAATACCTGATATTGTAATATAAATAATATCATCCAGACTCATAGGCACCCCTCACTGGTTAGTAAATCATATTCAGGAAATCAGAATTGTAGTATGCTTAAAGAAGTATATGTCCATGTGTAAGGCCAAGATTTATTTTTCAAGCTCATCACTTCATATTTCAGGGTCATTACTTTGTAATTCCAGAGTTATGGATTTCCTGGTTAAAGTTGGAATATTTTTTGGTATTTAAAAATCTGTCTTTAGTTGTTTCCTCTTGTTTATCTTTGTTATTGTTTCCTTTAAAGAGCTTTGCCTGGCAAGAAGGGAATCAGATTAATGTAGCTGGTTTACACACTGTGTTAGAAATGAGATGTTTTTTAAAGTTTTACATTGTGCCTTTTTGCCATTTTCTGGAAACAGACAATCCTAGTAAAAAAGGCATTGTTAAAATTTAGGTGCAGGGAAGGAGCAGGACTGGGGGGAACCTTTAGCTGGGAGTAACTGATTTTTTATTTTTCCAAACCACCAAGTCACTCTTTATTATTCTCTTCTCTCTGTTGACTGGAATTATATTCTAAGGCCAAAAGAAGCTGTTGAGATTTTAAAGGAAGTTTAAAGCAAGTTTGATGTAACATTTTCTATTCTCTCACAGCCTCATTCTGATTAAGTACTAGTGTATCAAGGAGCAGAGAGGAAAATCAGATGAAGACAAGAAAAGATGGAATAAAGGAAATGTTACGAGTCTAGGTATTTTTAACGAGAAGTTTGAAGTTCATACCCCTCATTAGAATTGCTTATGTGCATGTGTTTCAATCCAGTGTGTGAGTTAATTTTCCTGCAGCAGCTCCAGAGTGTTAGATACGCCTTTTTGGGACAATGCTGTGTATTGTTATGCAGCACCATGCACTGATCACTGTAATTGGTTTTGTAAAGCAAGCGAGCAGAAACTTGTTTTCTCTTTGTGATAAAAATAAGCCGAACTTAACATTTAAAATCAGGTCGTCTTATAAATAATGTAATGTGTTGGGATTACGTGGTGTTTTTTTCTCCTTCAAAGTGCTTTACAGGTGTTAATCTTAGTGACATTAGTAGTTTGTTTTTGATGATCTGAATTTGTGAGGTTTGGGATGACTTTGCTTACCGAAACCACAAAGGGGAAGGTTTTTGATGATGCTCAAGTCCATGGCAAAGCTTCCATTAGACTCCAGGAGGCAGCAGGGTTTCACCCAGGTTTTTCATGCCTACAGATGCTACAGCCACTAAGGGTTATTGTTGGTAACTTGCTCAGACACCAAGTAGTTTAATGTATCTTACTCGTGTTCATATAAATAATGCATTTGCAGGAACTAATGAATTAGCATTGCCAGTGTTTTTCACAATTAACATTGCTGGCCTTTTTCAGTACATGGCATCCAGTTGAAATAGTAATTGACAAACCCAAATATCAAAAAGCCCACGTGTGCAAAAATCCTACCTTAAGCTCCCAAAATTCCAGATATAAAAATACCACATCGAAGTTCTTTCTGATTTTTTTGTTTTGTTTTGTTTCAATCTTCTGGTATTCATATCTAATTGCCTTTCCTAAACCGTGGGAGACCGAGGAACTCCAAACAAAGCACATTGTCCTATGAACACTTGATTCCAAAACAAGCAGCTTTATAATATTACAGTTCTGATAACGATGGAGACTGGGCATTGCTGGGGTATGAACATTTTAATTGCCTGCAGAATTTCCAGCTATTGCTGGTGTGATACATGTGAATTGCTGACACTAATATGTTAGTCATTCAAGACAAGTGTTTTCCCCTCAGCTACCCTTCATTAACTCCATTTGCACTGATTCTCTCATAGAAATGAGTAAGCAAATGAAGAGATGCCTGTGAAATCTGTTTTTTGGGTCAGCAGCAGCTTTACATGAGCTACCCTGCATTTTTGTGGCAGCATGGCCTATCTATGCTATAGCTTGTGTCCCCCAGATAAATGTGTCATCTGAGCTCCAGAGCTGCTTGGAAGTGTAAAATAGGATAGAACAGTTGCTGAATCATTATTTGTCATTTTGTTAGACATTTTGCATTTATTTCAAGGGTTGATACAATCTTCTGAAGTTTTTTACTATTTCATGAAGTGTGCTATAAAGCCAGGAGGAAACCTGTACTTTAATTACCATGTTTGGAATAGGGAAATAATGTCAGTTTTGTGTAGTCCTGCGTGCTGACAGCACAATAGTGGTGGTGTGCACGTTACATGCATGGCTGCCTTTCTGTGGCAGGGAATCTGGATCTGCTTTAGCATCAGTAAGAAAACCAAAGCGTTTGCTGAATGCTGGAAGAAAAAAAAAAACCTGACTGAAATCTCCTCATCAGGATGCTTTATTGCCCAAACCATCCTATCTTGCAGAAAGCAGTAGGCTCTGAAATGAGAACTAAACAGGAGGTTGCTTATCAAATGAAAGATGAGAGCTCTGAAACTCTTCCTAAAGGGTTTGTTTTTTATTCCCTCCTTAGCTTGAGGTTTTGAAAGTTCATGGTTTTGTTTTGTTTTGTTTTTCCACCTTATGTTGATTTGGTTTGGGTATTAAATGCTGAAGTGGTGTAAGTGGAGCAACTTAAACCCACACAGTGTTGTCTTATATCAAATGTGATGTGATGTAACACAAGGTGGCACAGCAGAACCTAATACTGTGCATTAGATAAGGCAGATTTAGCTGGAGATGTGCCTCCCACATCTTCATTGGGATTTGCATGGCAGGAAATGGAGCAGACTTGGAGGTGTGCAGCAAGGAGGATTTTGTTCCACTCAGCTTTTCCTCCTACCCTCACATACTGCCTGGGTGACATTTTGGTGTGCAAGTAAATAATGAGTTTTTATCAGCCACACTGCAGGTAGGTGCAGTAGCTGCTGCCTTGATTTGGCTTTATAATAACCAGCCATAACAGAAGTAATGAGGTGTCAGAAATCCAAGAAAGGTCTTTGTTTATCACTGTAATTAAACACATTTGGAGAATCATTAAAAGCAATAGCAGGTGGGCAAAACTGAGGAAGAAGGATGACTTTGTAATGGAGTAGTCAATGGTTTTGTTCTGAAATGGATTGCTTTTAAATATCTGTCTGCATGCCTCCAAGTCTCCCCATTCTGAATTTAAATGTTTTTCCTATTCTGCATTGGGATTTTATGTTTATTTTTGTCTCAATCAGATTTATTTTTGTGATGGTGATAGTAATTAGGTTATACCAGCTTTAAGACTCAGTTAACCTGTGCCTTTTGTGCCAGAAGACCTGCAGTGCACCATAAGTTGAGCTTAAGAATTTGGCAGGGTTTATAGGCTAGACAGACTTGGTAGAGAAGGCTGAGCTTCAGGGAGGTGACACAGCTGGCTGAGGATGCTGGAACAGGTCAGGACTCTGGCTGGGAGCACATGAAGGTGATGGTGGTAGGGATGTGCAGGTAAATATCTCCTCAGAAGTTTCCTTTCCATCCTTCAGGATTAGTCTCTGAGATGTACAGGTTACATCCTTGAAAGTATATCAAGTTATTGATCTATTGTAATAGAAAACTATTTTCAAATTAATAAATTAATAAAGTTATGTTAATGAAGTCATGTTTCCTGGAAACATCCATAAAACCATTGTCATCTAGTAGAGCTTTTTAGCGTGCCATGTGTGTATGTGCACACCCCAGGTCTGAATCTGATTCTGTAAACACTAGCTTATTATTAAGGGATGTTATATATTAATAGCAGCATCCCACTAATGCCAAAGAGCCTCTCTGCAGGCTGCTGGCCAGATATGAAACATGAGAATCTGCCATAAGCCACCCAGTTGGAGCACATGGATTTACACCTTGTAGCAGTGCTGTGGTAAATCTGAAGACAAACACTGTCACTGAGCAGGATAAATACAGATGTGACTGTAGCAAAATATGGTTTCTCCTCTGCAGTGTTCTCTGTCCTGAGCTTGGAGTGGGGTTGGCCTGGAGATGCTGCTGCCCCTCAGCACCTCCGTGGTCGTGCCCTGGGGAGAGCAGCCAAGGGACTGGGCAGCTTCAAAACTGCAGCATGCCCCAAAAATTGTGAGAGGGATTTCCAGAAATAAAGCTTGCAAGTAATGGATTTCGTGGCGTTCTGGAAAAGGATAGGTACCCTTATGGATAGCCACACAGGTATGCCCACGTATATAATAAATAGATACATAATACTGTGTGTACACACCCTCTTATCTGTGTAAGAACAACATGGGGGTCTGTAATTACTTTCCAATTCCAGTGTTTAGCTTCTGAAATTTGTGAGATTTCAGAAATTTAATGTTTTGTGTACATATTTGTTTAAATATCAACAAAGGTCTTCATCTAAGCATATGACTCCGACAGCTTGAGCTTTATGATAAGCACTTCATTTAATGAGCTTCAAAATAAAAATACAAGAACTGCTGACATGCTTTCAACCATAGGCTAGATGGGTAATTGTCACACTAATTCTCCATCTCTTTATTACCTTACTGTCTTGGATTTATCTTATATGTATATTACTGCATAGTTAAATTTATATTTTCATAGTAATTAAATAGCATTTTATTAGCCTATATCTTTTTTATCGCTTCTAAAATCAATTCTCATTTGAGATGCTGAAAATATGACTGAGACTTTAATGGCGAGGAATTGTTCAGCATCCCAACCAAAAATGAGTATTTGAGACTAATAAAATGTAGCATCTTTAGAGCATCTAGAACTGAAATTCCTCTTAATGGCAATAATGTTCTCTGCCTCATTATGCTTTTCGTCAGTGACAGTGGGTTAATAATGCCCAAGATGATCTCTCCGAAACATTGCTTTCATGGCATTAGCATTGAACATTAACATTAGAAATGTAGCATTTTTCACTACATTTGGTAGTTACCAAACTTGATTAATGGCAGGACTATATTACTGCCGTGTAAATTATTCTCTTGCTTAAAACTTGTATTGCATAGCTAATTTTTTTTTTTTTTGCTAGTGCAGTGACACTCTTGTTATGCAAATCACAATGACAAGCAGAAAAGTTTAGCAGGGACAGGTAGGGGATTTCTTCTTGATTTTTCCTTTCTTCTTATGCCTCCACAGACTTGCCTCTCTTGCTGCTGATTGTTCTGGTCTGGAAAATACGAACTTCCATCTACTCTTTTAAATAGTATTTGTCCTTTATTAGAAATTCTTTGGCAATGGATCATTGGGAATCAAGGGGATTGCTTTGTCACCACCAATCTCCTGTCCCCTGCCCTCTCCCAGCAGCACTAATGGCCATTAGCGTTAATTATTTAAAGTTCCTTGTTTTGCACACAGAATGCAGCAATCAATGTTCAGTACCAGGTATATGCTTGTGCACCCCCTGACTCCAGTACTTTACCTAAACCTCAGTCTTTCAAAGTGTCTATTTTCTTTGATACAGCCTTTGGTTTTTATTCAGCATGGTGTAAGTGCTATTTAGAAAGCTTGAAGGTTTTATTTTTTTTTCCAGGCAGGAACATTTTCTCTGTAAATGTTAACCTTGGGACACGATCCAAAATCTTTATTTTCTTGTGTTTTTCTTCATCTCCAATTAATTTTCAGCACTGGTGCATTCTGGGCTGCAGGTGACTTAGGGTAAAACCTAATGGGTGACCTTTCGTCTCAGACTCACCTATGACTTATTTTGCTGGTGGATATAGATGGTTCACAAGCTGTCCAGGTTGGAAGAGTTAAGGAACTCTGAGAAGTGAAGATCTAGAAACAGCTGTTCTTCCCTTTCATGGAAAAAAACCACCCCAAAACTGAAAAACATTGAGCAGTATGCAGACATTGTAAGATGATAGTCAGGCCTCAGACTGACTCTTAGCAATTCCAGGAGCCTTCGTCCTCTGGGTGGGTTGTGCAAACTACTGAATTGTTCCAACTTCAGTTGAAATCCCATTGAAATAGATAATTTGTGTGTGGGTGTGTGGTGAAAAGCAGAGCATTCACAGCAGCTGGCATCCACGTGTCCAAGCTGTTGGGATGGGCTGGCTGCATGGCTCCTGTGGTGCCTAGAGATTAAGTCTTCCTTAGGATTCAACCCTGGATAATTTTGATCCACCATCTCTAAAACACAGGGTGTGGAACAGGGCATGTTGTGTCTGGTGTCCATTTAGGTAATTTGGGGGCATTTATGGCTGCCTGAACTCTCACCAGAGCCAGCCCAGGCTGTGGTGTGGCTTTCTAGTCACACGTTGCATTCTTTGTATGCTCAGTGAAGCAGAGTTTGCCATGTTTCATGGTCTTCCCATGTCACTTTGGTTCATAAAGACAAAGGAGTTGGGGAAAAAAATGTCCCTTTAAAAATTGCATGTTAGAAACAGCAACATTTGGGGTCAAGTTCTGTCCCATGTGTTCTTCCATCAGCTCATCATAAATAGGGTTAGCAGCCTTACAGCTTCCCAAAAGTTTCACCACTCAAGACTGCACAGTTCACACAAATAATATGAAATAAGCTGAAATACGGATTTAATTCAATGGGTCACATCACTCACAACATAACACAGCATCATGGAACAGAAGTACAGCTCCTCATGTACATGGAGAATGCTGAAGTCATGCTACAAAACTTGCTTAATGATTTGCATTTTTTCCCCTATGTTACAAAATGTAGTTGAGCAGATGGATGCAGCCAGCTGTACACAGAGCTTTAGGGAGTACTGGGGAGAAAAGGGAGAGGGTTTTGTTAAGATAAATGTAATAATCTCTGTGATAATTAGTTTAATTTAGATCCCTGCATCTGACTCATTTTTGACTAACCTTGTATGAGGTCTTTCTTGCTTTGCTGATGGGTCTGTGAATTTAGTTTGATTACAAACCCTTTTTTTGTTCTTGTGGATTGCTCACTGATCACTGATATTTTTCATTAAGCAGTTGCTTTATTACATTGTTATTTAGAGGGAAGTAATTTGTGTTTTCTAATTAATTTAATTCCAGGCACATTTAGTAAGTAGCTACAGTGAGCCCATTCAAAGGGTTTTAGGTCATATTGACATTGTTTACCAGATGTGCTCATTTGTTTTAAAACATTGTTAACTGTGTGGTGACAACAGCCCTGTGTGATTGCTTGACTCTTCCATCATCTTCTCTAATCTGCATCTCCAAAACCCCCCAAAATTAGAAGATGCATTTCAGGTACTAGTGAGAGATGCCCATAGATATCAAATCACAGGTAAATTATATTGAAATGTCAATATAAACTATTACTATTTATTATTGGGTTTGAGGGCATAGCAGGGACAAGCTTTCTGGCTTCTCCTAGCCAGGGATGTGAAGCCATTTATACAACCACCAAAAATCTGGATAATGCCAAAAAGATGCAGGCTGGGTGTTTAGTCTATGCTTGGCCCATTTACCTCTGAAAAAGTTGCATTGAGGCTGCAGGAGAGAAGGGAGCAGCCAGGAGGATGAGCTTCCAAGCAAAGCATGGCATGAGGAGTGATGGGACAAGTTAATGGAATCCTAAGGCCAGTGCTGTAGTTCACAGTTGTCACTATCCCAAATTCATGGGCTTGGGAAATGTTTTCACCAGAAGCCTTCTGGAAAAGCTCAGCATTTCTTTGCTAGTGGAGCTCCCAGGATTTGGGGGTTATTCAAGTACTTCATGTTCATCACTGTTAAATACTGTATCCATTCCATCATCTGAGCATGAAAACTCCCCATTATACCTATCATTTGCTCATTTGCCCTGCTGTGCCAGGAGCTGGAGTTCTAAAATGAGACCCTAATTAGATGAATAAATAATATTTTCACAGGAAAATGTACAGGCAGGTTATTCCCCTGACTACAAGCTTGTCCCATGAAAAACTACCAACATTTGTTAACGTGTTCTGCAGTCACTTATTTTGGTAAGAAGTAAATTATTGCTTGTTCTGCAGCAAAGTCTGGCACAGAGCAGCGACACTGTAAGATTCATTGGCCTCTGAAGGACCCACCAAACAATAGCCTTGATGTGTTTTCCATTATTTTTCAACTGTTTTCCATCTCTTTGTGGTTGCAACAGCTGACATTAATGACAAACTTTGAAGGAAAGGTTTGTTCAGTAGTTCATATTTACTAAATTTTAACATCTAATCCTACTGATGTGATAGACTGAATTCTGATACAATTCGATCCAGCAGCTCACCTGCATTTCTGCTTTATTTTTTGCAGGGAACATTTTAAAATGTTAAATCTTTCCTATTTCATGCTGGTCTCTTAAGGGTGTGTGTGTGTATGGGGATGTGTTCTATGTATTGATTTAATAGGAAAGATCATCTCTTGGAAAGGGAAAATAAACGTGTGTGCATGCATGTGGAAGGAGGGAGAGAGAGAGAGAATATCTGTGTGTTTATCTCTGTGATAAATGATGCCTGCTAAAAATGTGACTTGCCATGAACATTATGAGTGTTTTCCTCTTTAAGGGTATTATACAAACACAGTCCCTGTCAGCAGAAACGAGGCTGCAGTCTTGATTGTTTAGTTCAAACAGTTTGATGTTTCATTGTCCCTCAATCAATCAGTGCCTGGAGGGGTATCAGGTATTGGCTGGGAATGCATCAGTGGCATGCAGAGCACAGATATTCCTCAAAAGCTTGAAAATATTTCATTTAAAGTACCCATTACATATGCATCCCAGTCTGAAAGCGGCAACAAAGTGAGCTGTGATTATCATTTTTAATTGTGGATCTTCCCTATTCAGTGCTAACATCTCCCAAATTGCCTTAAAATAAGCATCTTCCTAGACAGATTTGTAATTCACTTGCATGGCTTATTTTATTCTCTGTGCAAAAGTTAGATGAGGGCATGGGGTTTAGAATAAACAAAATGCATAAAGTAGAAAACGTAATGCGGCATAAATGCCACATAAATCACATCCTAAAGACAAAAGCAGATTTCAAACATCTGAATTACTGAGCACTTAATGTGGAGTGTAATCTGTGTTTTGGTTTGTGTTTGTTTCTGGAGTGTCACACAGAGAAAAATACGAGGGGTTTCCTTTCTCTTCCAACAGCGGGGGGAAAAGGGAGGTCTTGACCCCGAGAAAGAGCCTTTCCTGCATTGTAGGTAAACCCCCAGACAAGTGTCTCCTTTGCTGCTGGCAGCTGGGCTCTGTGCACAAGTAGTTGATTGAAACCTCACTTGAGGTCTCTTGCTCATCACAGACTGAGTAAGAGGCTGCTTCAAAATGCAAAATTATCCTTGAAAACACCTTCCCTGGTGCCCTCCTTTGTTCCTTTACATCACCTGCAATGTGTGTTAGCCCCCCTTCTCCAAGGTCCCTAGCATCCCCCCGCAGGGGTCAGGGCACTGCTAGTGCTGTTCTCAAGCCACAGCTCTCTGAAATTGGACCTAACAGATAAAACCTCAGGCTTCAAAGATTTACACTTAGGATGGACAGGAAGGAAAAACGTGTGTTTTTTTCCAGTAACAATCATAATTTTAGGGGAGAAAAGCTTATTCTTCCTCATGCTTTTGTTTTCCTTTGCCCAGCCCACACCTCTCAGCTCAAGCCTGGTACACATATTCCCGTTTAAAAAAAAAAAAAAAAAAAAAAAAAAAAAAAAATAAAAAATTGTAGAGAAATAATTTTTAAAAAAATCAACCTGTTTCCCCTGCGCCGCCGCGATTGGTCCAATGGAAATCGCCGAGCCGACCGCGTCAAAAGCAAAGAGCTTGGGCTTTAATTGCGAGCTAAGTCTCCTGTAATCCAGGGGAGCGTTTGAGATTCTGCCCAGGCAGGCGCTGAGGGCTGTGGGTTTCTCTGGCAGCTCTGCAGCACAAGTCAGCATAGCTAATGCAGAGAGAGCTCTCCCCCCGCCGCCGCGTCCCCGGCTCTGGCTGGCTCTGCCTCTCGCCGGGCTTTGATTCGATATGAACAGACTGGGAACTCCGGAGCGAGAGCTGACATGACTCTGCAGATGGCTACCTTCGGATGATGCACCTAGGGGTTGTTTTGTTTTTTTTTTATCTTTAAGGGAAGGTAAAGCTTAATGCTAATGTTTATTTTTCCCTTGTTGCCATTTTTCAGGACTGCCAGTCCCAAAGAAGAGCCCAAAGTCGGTAAGCACTTTACAGCTACTATTTCTGTGTGTTTGTCTGCTTTGAAGGGAAAAAAAGCATGAGTTTGGCTTGTTTGCTTTCTGGGTCTCGATTGTTTTAAGTTGTCTTTCTGTTGCAACCATGATTACCTTGCACGTCTCCTGCTGCATGGGGAGATGAGAGGGGGATGCAGTACGGAAGGGGGACTTGTTTGCAAATAAAGCCTCAGGTTTACAAATCCGCTGCCCTGACAGATGAGCTTCTCTGTCGTTTAACTTACTAAAAAAAAAAAAAGCTATTGTTTCCTTTTGGAAAGATGGGAGGCTCCACCTTCTTGCCAGATACCAATTCCTGTCGGGTGCTCATAGGCACCAACCTTCTCCATTAACTCACTGAGTTTTCTTGAGAACCCTTGGCTGAATTATTAACAGAACGGGAAAGCATGCACCTTGTTGGGAGAGACAAAGCATGAACAGCATGGTTGCAGTTCCCAGGGAATACAGTCAGCTGTCTGAGTGCCTGCTCTGGAGGCATTTCCATACTGAGCAGGATTGTCCTGCAGGCGTAAGATCCCTCATTTTTAAAAAAGCAGTAACAGAACAATATTTTCTTATCCTCTCTGAACATATTTCCATGTAAAGCTGTTACCTGGAAACATCTTAGCATCTTAGCTAGCAGCACAGAAGCTATGATCTAAAGTATCATCAAAGCTCCATGAATGATATTATGGAAGAAATTAACGTGCTATTTGTATGCAACAAAAAGCAATGTTTTATTTTTAAAGGGAATGAAATACCTAAAGCCTGAAAGTTTGCAGTTATCTGTTGAGAGTGAGGGAGAGACAAAATTCTCTGCCAGGAGCTTTGGGGAGGCAAAGCAAGTGAGGTATTTGTGAGATGGTGTGAAACTTCCCCAACAGTCCCTGGCGGTGCCAAAACCTGCAGCTGGGCACAGCCCACCTCACCGCAAACCTGGGCAAGAGGTTTGGGAAAGCGGCCGAGCAGAATCCTCTGGCTTTTAATACGAGCTCTCTGCTCATCCAAAAAGAAATCCCTGAAATAATTAATGTGATTCTGATGGCTTAGGGCAGCGCTGATTAAAGTCATGTGAGCCCGGGCCCTCTACCACTGTCAGCTCGCATTAATGTTGGGAGGCGCAGGAGCGGGGTGCGCTCCTCGCGGATCGCGGCCCCGTCAGCGCCGCCCGCTCGCTGCTGTCACACCCGCGGATCTTTCAGCCGCCCGAGAGGCAGAAGCGAGTGTGTAAAATACAGACGTGCCTGGCACGTTTCTATTCTCTGCCTCCACTTTCTCCCCCGCCCGGGGGAGATTGGCTGCGCTCGACCTGGGCTGTGACTTCTGTCATTAAACCAGCCCTAATCCCTGAGGTTCGGTCTTTCCAAAGCGTGGATGCTCCCGCTTTGCCTCACGCACGTTTGGCATCGGGGTGAAGCGGGATCCTGCACCTCTCTGGTTGACAGCTATGCACGGCAAAAATCTGAGCAGCATGTAAATCCGTGTCAGGATAATCCCACCTTGGTGAACAAAGAGGCTGCTTACAAACAGTAGCTGTGCAACAACAGATTTCTCTCTGCTGTTCGCTCTGAGGAGCCTGTCAGCCTGGAGAGAGCTGGCATTCCTTTGCGTGCCTCTCCCAAGCCTTTTCAGTAATTTTTCCTACGGTCCTAGGTGGTGCTGTTGCCTCTGAAGCGCAGGATTCCCAAAAAGCAGAGCCTCCTGTTCCGCTGGCTGCGCGCGGGGTGGTTGGCAGCGCAATTAGCGGCGGTGTGCTCACTGCAGCATCCTGCTGCAGCCTTAATGAGCAGCGCTCCTCGGAGGGCAGAGCCAGCGGGGCACGGCCACTGCAGCCGCCCCGTGCTGCCCAGGCATCGCTGGCATGTGAGGCTTGAGCATGGAAACCTGCAGCAAAGTGCTCGGGGCATCAGTGTGCACAGGAGGAATCTCCTCAGGCTCTCCGGGATGGATTTACACCAACCCCAGAGCCCGTGTGGCCGAGGTGATGGTCAGAAGCAGGGAAGTGGTGGTGTCTAACACTGTCCTCCCTTGGTTTGTTGAAGGGCTGCTGCTCCACTGCACGGAGTCCAGCCTGACCTTCTTGGCCGTGAGGATTCCCACTCATGACAGCCAAGAGCCCCGCTGGCACAGTCCCTGTCTGGGATACCATCTCTGAGCTCTGCCAGCGTGTTCCCCGGGGATATCCTGGATCCCAGGGGCTCCCAGCTTGCTGCTGCCCTGGCAGCGATGGGGTGAATGCAGGAGCTGCCGTCAGAGCCCTGTGCCAGGGGCTGTCTCCAGCCCAGCAGAGCTGTGGGGCTGGGTGGATGTGCCCATCTCCCCCTGCCCTTTGCTCAGTGCACAGGGGCTGTTTTCCAGCATTCCTTGTATGATAAGCAAGCTGCAGTTAGAGGACAGCGCACATCGAGGCTGGGAGCAGTTGGCTTTGATCTTGGCTTGTGCTTGTTTTTTGTTTCCTCTGCTGCATCAGGGAAGTCACGACTCAGGTGTCCATCCTCATCTGCTTTGCTGAGGAGATGGGCCCTCTCTCGTTCCCTTGTATCCTTTCCCAAAGCCCAGACACATTCCCCACTTACTGCCAGTGGCTGCTTTTCCTTAAACCAGTCCTATTTTCTGTTCTCAGCCCCCAGTCCTGCATTCCCCAGAGGCCAGCTTCAAGCTGTTGGTACCTCCTGGCTGTGGTGAGGTGTTAAAGCTGTGGAGACGTTTGTTGGTGCTGGGGCTGTGACACAGCCTGGAAGTTTTATTGCCTTCAGCTCAGTTTTGCTGGGCTGTATTTGTCAGTCTTTGTGTGTCATCTGACAAACTTTGCTCTTCTCCGATTTTAAGGAGAATTTTTCAACCTTGGTGAAAGAGCACAATTAGTAAAAAACTCCTTTCCAGCTGTACTTGGGCTTGGACATTTCCAAGTGCTTTATTCCTTTTCCCTCACCAAGGACATGCTCTCAGCAGTTCTCTGTGCTGCTCCTTTTTTTTATTTAAATTTCCCATTATTTATTTTTTAGATGAAAATAGATAATATTTTGTATTGACCATCTAGAGATATACATTTTAAGCATGAAAATTCTCTAGTGTAGCATTTTCCCCTGCAATTATCCTGATATAATATGGAAGAAAACTAACTTTTTTTCTTTTTTTTTTTTTTTTTTTCCTTGTTGCTTGCATCAAAATACTCCACAAGGGGGCAAAGATTCCCACTTCCAGCTCAGTATGCTGTCCTGCCAGGACCAGCTTCTCCAAAAACCTCTACAGCACAAAATCTGCAGCTAGATCATCGGAAGATGGGATCACTGCAGGGGGGATAAAATGCTATGCTCTTCAAAAAATCTGAATTTTTTCTTTTCGATTTAAATAACTGCATTTTCAGCATAGCTGACTTGTGACCAGAAATTCAATTCCTATGCACAGCTAGTCCCAGACGAGAGATTTGCCACATTTTTTGGGTGGTTAAGCAACACCAGGGGCTCTGCCAAAGTCCTATCTTTGTCAGGAAGAGAAATTGGTTCCACAGCAAGTCTGTACAAGACATCCCTCTTCATTCAAAACCCAGAGGTTTGGGTAGGGCATAAGAAGCTCCAGCTTCCCATGTATTTATTTCGTCATGGTTGTAAAACAGTATCAGGGTGATTATTTTATCCCATCACCTGTATTTAAGTGTGCAGTCTGCCTAAATGCACTCGAGGTAGTCACCATAGCCTTGATTTCTAGCCACTTTTGGCAAAGGTCTTTCTGGAGAGCCACTGATGCTTATCAACAGCTCTGGAGAAGATCTCTCAAGGATCAGGGGTGCTCTTACTGGCTCAGGTAGTTCAGTGCCCCATGCTCTTGGTAGCTCCTGGCAGAGGTCAATGCAGTTCGGCTGATCTGCTTTACTTGATGCTGAAAGCCACAGTCAGCGCCTCAGGGTGAGGTCAGAGCCTCCTGCTCTGTCCCCAGCCAGACCCTGTGCTCATCTGCTGCTTTCCTGCCCATGTGTGTGAACTGAGCAAGCTGCACAGTAAGATTCAGACCCAGGAGGATTGGTCCTAAAGCTGGGCACAAGGCAGGAGATGGACAAGCCATCCTTGGTATTGGACATCCTTGGACAAGCTGGTATTTGGTCAGCTTGTCCCTCTTGGGAAAGCTCTTGTGTACCAAGACACAAACTTCGTGTGAGCAGTGCCCGTGACAGGGACCAGGATGGTCAGACCACTGCAATTCCTCATGACGTGCTGAAGCTGCTGCAACATGTGGAAAGAAGTTTGGCCCCCAAGCCCTTTTTAGCCTCCTTTGGTGATCTGAAAGTCAATAAATATTGTCTTGAATTAATTTAATTACATACATTCCTTATTGCCATGGTTACATTCCCCTTGTTCTGGTCCCCTCTCAACCTTTTAAATAGAGATGTTTTTTTAAAAGAGTTATTTTTATGGAAAACCACCAGTCCCGCTAAAGAGGTTATCACCTATTTCTTGAAAAATACCTATTTTCGCAATTTCAACTCTAGTTTAATTAGAAATAGTTTTGATTGAGGTATGCTGACACTTCCATTTCCAGTCCAAATACAAAACAGAATTCACAGTTTGTTCAAAATTTAAGCCTTTTTCTATCACAAAGTGAGAGCACTTTTTGAGGTTCAACTTAGTTGCTTTTTAAATCAGAAAGCTTTCAGAGAGTTCTTATTATTTCCCTAAGGGCTGCATAAAGCTTCACATTTTAGTCCCTGTCCTCCATATTCTGTAACCAGCTATTTCCAGAGAGATTGGCCTGAAGTTTCACAGGAGGCTTGTAGTTATTTTAGTAGTTTGGCCAAACAAACCAATCCAGATGGCTGGACTGAGAGATGTATTTTTTTTTAATTTATATTTTTTAAAGTTGATTATCCCCAGCATAGCTATTTCAAAATGGCTTCATTTAAATGCATGCGAATTAGCTTCATTTACCACTTAAAAAGCTAAAAATGTTGGAAATTGGTTCAGATATTTGTATTTGAAAGTCTGCAGATGAGTAATCACAGCAGGTAAGCTTTGTTCAAAATTGCTTTAAAGGACAAAGGCAATTTCACATTTTAGTCAATCGAGATACCCTTTAAAAAGATGCTGCTGATGGATCAACAACTCGAATGCAAGGCTGAGAGGTCAACATTATTTGAGCTGTTGAAGCTGGGATTTTTTTTTCTCAGCGTAAATCTGAAGAATGTGCAACCTCACAAGAATTTTACCGGGGTTTTTGAAGACTTTAAAAGAGGGCACTTTGCATGGTTACTTTCTCCTTTGTAATTAATTCAGCTGTTCTATGATGAAGCGTTGGCTGCTTGGGGTCTCGTGTTCAGAGTGAGCCAAGGGGTGCCCAGACCTGTGGCCAGTGAGCCCCCCATGCTGATCCCATCTGTGTCTGCTGCTGGCTTCTCTCCCTACCCGGCTTGGGTTCCTGTAGAGAAGTACCTGAACGTGCAGATTCCTGTTGCAGTGTTTCCAGATACCCTCTGCCAGCAGGAGGCTTAATTCTCTGCCTGAGGTTTATTGATGTGAGTGCCTGACCCCTTTTAGCTGGGAAATAGTGGATGTTGGAAAAACAACCTGTGGGATGCTGTTTTTCCGGCCACCCTCTGTGTCACAGCAGCCCTGGGAACACAGTTCCCTGTTCCAGAGCAGGTGGGAGATTGCACTCAGCCTTGGTGGCAATCCAAGGTTCATCTCAAAAGAGCATTAAAAAGCATTTGCTGCACAGTGTGGGGAGCTCTTGTTGGGGATTTTGCTGCATATTGAGTAGTACAAATCCTGGGAATGCAAATGTGACTTGTGCTTCATTTGAACACACAGTTGTGAATTCGAGTTAAGAACTATATACCCTACTTAGCTAAATAGTAAGCAGTCAGAACTCCTGACACAGTACTTTGGAATAAGCCCTGAGTTTAGATGGGTGCATTTTTTTTTCCTGTTTTAATATACTTAATTAAAACAAATCAGATTTCAAATAGATATTTTCGTATTTGTTAAGGTCTGCAGAAGTCCCTTGGGTGCTCTGGGGAGCAGAGCCATTAGAGGGGTACTCTGTTGTCGACACACTTGTAACATGAGGAGTTGTAAGAGCTGCAGAGAAAAAGTGATCTAGCATAGTAAGGGGTGTGCTTGAATCTGCTTCAGAGGGACAGTCTGAGTTTTCACTGTGAAATCTGGTAGTTCTTCCATTTTCTTTCAGGCTTAAGTTAGACCCTGATGTTGTTTGAATAGAAGGTTGTTGTGATTTTCTGCCTTAATTCAGGAAAAAATAAGTAGGTTGAAAGTAGTAACCTATAATGAGATTTAGATCCATCTTACATGTGCGAAGGAAAAATGCTATTTTTTTAATGATAAATTACTTTGTTTTGTATTTCCCTTTCTGTCAATCTGCCTACCAGTATCTGTCACCTGGGAATTTAACTGTACCCAGCATTAACTGGGTAGCAGCAAAACTGCGGCTTATACATTTACTTACGTGCGCGCAGAAAAGCCTGATCAAAGAAGGGAGGGAAAAAAAAAAAATAAATTGATGGAAAACACCCACTCAGCGACCAATAACCGTCTGTTCTCTCTCCCTTTTTTTCCACTCCGCTCCCCTTCCTTTACAGCAACCACTTGAAAGGAAAGACAGCCAAAACAGTTCCCAGCAGAGCGTGTCGAGCCACCGCAGCGGGCACACCGCGTCCCCCGCGCACAGCGCCCAGGTGCTGCCCGAATACGCCGCCCCGGAGGCGCCGGCCGCCGACCAGCCGGACACTTCTGGGCAGAAGAAGCCAGATCCATTCAAAATCTGGGCCCAGTCCAGGAGCATGTATGAAAGCCGACGTGAGTATGAGGCAGGTGTAGTTGCTAAGGCTACGGCTACGGCAGCTGCTCCCTGTGTGTTTTCTTCGCGAAGTAAACGGGAGTCTTGCAGGTTGCTGCTGGAGATTGTGAGGCTTCCGCCGGTTGATTTTGGTGTCTGTCGGTGAGATCAGCTTGGTAGAGCTGCAGTTTGCTCTGTCATGAGGGTTGGATTTGGATCATCTCTAGGAAAGGGCGCTTTTAGGCCAAAGCTTAATGTGAAAAATCCCTTTAAAATTAAAGACTGTCTTTTCCCCTATATTTTTATTGCGCTTTTTAATAAGGCTGGAGGAGAATTTTCAAGTTTGTTATCCAGATCCTAAACTCTTTTCTGAGGTTAAGGCTCATTATCTGATATGCACAGGAATTTCAGTAAGGAGGGGAAGTATTTAGTTTGCTGAAATTCATATCAGATGCTTTTCAGCCTCACTCTGGGGATGAGAAAATCCAGCTGAGCCATTTTACTTTGACCAGAGTGGACACTTTAACAATACAGATATTAAATGCATATTGTAAGTGGCTTTTATGGCAATTAATAATCTGCACACTTGGCTAATAATTCAGCAGGGTTTTGACTCTGTTCCAAGACTATAAATGTGGTTTCAATCAGTTTCTTCTCAGGAAACAAAATAAACACATGGGCTTTGCTTTAATTGCACTGCTGAAGATGATCAAATCTGTAAAAGCTTCTTAGAGTATTAGGTTCATTTTGAAAGGCAGTAGTTACCTTAGATACAGAAAAGGGGGTTTCAAAGTCTTAATGCTCTGAGAGTATCACCTGCAGTTTGATTTTATTGTGCTAACTGGAAATTGGTAAAACCAGTAAGAAATTAGCCTTTACCTCAGAATGAAAAATGGTAGGACTTTTTTTTTTACTGACCGAATGAATCACTTTGAAGTCTTATATCCTGGAAAAATTAAATCATGAGTCACAGTTTCTTGGCTGAAGATGCATCTCTTTGGATTGAATGTCTCAGCAATGCAGTTTGTAGGTGTCTGCTTTTGTGCACTGCTTCCCTTCCCATCCTTTCCTAGGGATTTGGTTGAACTGACCCTGCAGGCTCTTGGGCCAGGTCCTGCTGATCTGTGGAGTGCAGTGACAGAACTTGTACGTGCAGCTCATTGAAACAGGAAAAAGAGCTGAGGGGCAGCAGCTCCTGAGCCCTGCAGAGCTGTGGGCAGAGCTCCTCCTTCTCCTGCCTGGGTGGACAAGTGTCCCACGGCACTGGCCTTCCTGCTGCCCAGCCCACGTGGTTCCTTCCCGTTGGCACTGTGCTGCCATTGCCTCTGACCCCCTGCAGCGACTTAGCTAATTTCTAATTAACTGTTTAACTCTTACTAATTAGTCATTAGTATCAGCTTAGCAGCTGTAACTCCTGCCTGTCTTTCCTGATAAAACCCAAGGCTGAGCTGGAGAAACCCTGAAGTGCACAGGCAGACAGTCGCCCTTCTGTGTCACCTCCAATACCATGTGCTAAATCTCCCTCTTCCCTCAATGGCTGCAGTTATCCTGTAGAGGTTTTGTCCTTGCCTGGGACTAGAGCCCTTCCAGAGGCCTTCTCACAGTCTCTTGACCTGCTGGTTTCCACATCCCATCTTCTCCTGTGCCACAATCCTCACTGCTTGGGGCTGTTGCTAGACTGGGATCTGCTACACCCCTTCAGCTTCCCTGTCTCAGCTTTCCATAGTCCTGCGTCTCTGTGGTGGGGCTGAGCCTCTTCTGCTGCTTCAGTCCTTGTCTCCTGCCTCTTCTACCAGACAAGACCTGTTTGAACATTGGTGCTTTTCTATGAACTTTTCATCACATTGCTGTTCCCTTCCAGGAGGGTGTTTTCTGAGAGTTCTTGGGTTTTTACCCTTGTAAATAGGGTTTTTTGGAGAATGGTGGAAGTGTGATATGGTCATATCTCCTTTTAAGCCATTAGAGGTGTCCAAGAGCCTATGAATTTCCACCTCTAAGCTCGAGTGAAACACATTCCCTGGGGATTAACCTGCACTCTTAGCTAGTGACATGGCTTTACTGTGTGTAATGAAATGTGAAGAAAAGCAGAAAGATAAGTGGAAAATTGAGTTGGATGTGCTCTGTCTACTTTTGTGGTCTGATCCCAAAGCATGACTGGTGGTTTTACTTCGAGGTCAGTGGTCAGCTCCTCCTTTCCCTCACCAAGCCCTTATTTATCATGAGTCTCATAAGTAAAGTCTGTGGTTCCCAGCTGAAACCTGCCTCTGCTGCCCTGGGGGCTTGGTGTGAAGCCTTGTGTTTCTTTCCCTTTGCTGTGGACCTGAATCATCCCTTTGAGATCTATTCCCAGTGTTGCCCAGGTGTGGCTCATGGGACATTTTTAGGGAACTCTGCTGACACTGACCATCAGAGCTTGTGGAGGACTCCAGATTCACTGTCTGTCAGCTCCACTTGTGCTGTTCTTCATGTTTTCACCCAGCTGCAGTTGGGTTTAACTCCAGTGCCACCTTTGGCTTCTCTGAAGAGAAGTCATGTCTTCTCTTTCCCCTTACTTGGGCACCCATTCCCTCAGGCTTTGGGACTTCATCTCCAATGACATCCATAAGTTTGGGTGCTAGGTGTGACTCTCTGCAGCCTTCTGATGGACCTGTGAGCAGAACTAAGTGAATATTCTATGCACAGCAGGAGGATGTCACCCTAGTGCCAGAGCTGAGGGTGGGTGACACCTCCAGTAACCAGGGAATTTGATGGGTTTTAGAAGGCTCCACTTCCTGAGGAGTCCCAGCACAGCTCTTCTCCCACTCCAGCCAGGGCTTGCTCTCTCTTAATTGTTGGCCTTAAATTTTAAAAAGCCTGAAAAGGGCTCTAAAGTGTTCTTTTGGGAGACAGGGTTTTGAATCCTCAGCAAGGGAACTGAGAAGCAGCAACAAGCCTTTGTGTTGAAGTATATGACGAATTCAAAAAGGACAGAATTTTAGAGCGTTAGATCATCTTAAGTGTTTTATTTTGTCCCATTTTTGAAATTGTTGAATATAAAAAGAGCATAGTGCAATTTTTCAAGTACAGTTGACACAAGAAGATGAATTCATTAGCTCCAGCGCAGACAGATTTATTTTTCATCTAAAAATCATAATGTAAAAAGGTTCTATTCAATATATGAATTCCTCTTCTCCAAGATATTTCTAAGAAGTACTGAATCTGTAATGAATACCTGCTGCCTTTTTCTCTGGGAATGCATCCCACTGTTACTTACATTAATAATAAGAATGTAGACACAGAAAGCAAAGGCAACATTTTAATTTTTCTGAATTTGTAAAATTCGGTTCTTCCTCTTCTTAAGTTGTTTTTGGATCAGTATTTCATTAAAAAAGACTGTATTTGCCTTATGTGACCTGTCTCACTGAAGTCATTGGTAGAGCACAATTAGGTTGAAAAGCACCAGCTTACCCATAATTGAGTAAAAGCATGTGTTTTTATGACTTACCCAATGCATCATAACATCAGAAAGTACTCCAGCTCTGCAGGGGAGAGCCACAGACTCTGTTTAGGGGAAGAAGAAAAAAGAATAAAAATTAAGCTAGAATTAATAATGCAAAGCTAAGCGAAGCCTCCATCACTGTTTCTGAACTCTGGCTGAGGGGGAGCAGATTAGAAATACAACTTTATTCCACAAATGTGAGTTAAAGTTCCTTCATGTGGAGCTTCCTGGGGTGAGAGGATCAGCCCTGCAAGGTGCTGAGTGTTCGGGCTTGGGTCCAAGGGAGCTTATTCCCAAGCTGTAAGCCCAAAGGTGTGCTTTAAGGCTAAGGCTGAGCTCAGGGGCTGTGCTGCAATCTGGCCCAGAGTCACCAGTCTTTGCTGGATTAAGACGTTTGAGAAGAGCCAGATTTGTGCGAATGTGAAAACAGAGCATTTGGTGGTGGTAACAAATGCACTCTTTGCTGGTGCTGGGCTTTAGCTGCCTGAGCTCCTCGTTATGGGTAACTCATTGCTGCTCGTGGGAGTTGTGTACATGAATCAGAGAGAAGGACAAACCCTTAAGGTTTGAAAGCTGAAGCAGTTCCAAGATCTAGGAATGACACACTTAAAGAGCACTCAGAGAGAGAAACAGCAATTGACTGGCTTAGGAGAGAACCACAATTTAGAAACCTCACACTGTTTTATTGAAATATATTTTTATAATATGCTTTTTACTTTTCAATGTATTATTAAACTTCCTTACAGATTAACACAATCTGTTGTCAAATTTTTCTCATGTGGCCTGATTGCTTTGCAAAATACCGTATCCTACATATGGCCATCTGTCAAAACAGCAGTGACAAAATGAATTAATCTGAATTGCAGATGTGTTAATGAATCCCTTTGAAGGGCTTAAGCATTTAATTAAAAGTAAAGCAGAACACGATAGAGAATTTTTAAAGCTTTTAAAATATTCAGAGTTATCATTAATATTTGAATTTTATTTTCAGGCACACAATTTGTTTGGGAGAATTTTTCTGTCCCCAAATCTAATTAAAATAATACAAACAAGTCTTGACCCTAGCGTGTTCACTCATCGGCAGTTACACAGAACTAAAAATATTTGCACAATAACACAAACATAGGATACTTCTCCCTTAAAATAGAAAAGAAGGGAAGAATTCTCTCCTGAAATTGCAGCCACCTTCTGATCAGACTGAGTTGAAAGATGATGTTTAGTAAAAGCCCTTTGGTAGGGTTATGTCCTTTTATTATATTAATAGCAGACAAACAGTTGCAGTGATACTCTTGGGCACACAGATGTATCCATGCCCTTGGAGGATGTGCTGCCAAAAGGGACTGTGGTACTCCCAGCACATTGTGTGAGCTTTTTTGTCTTGTCAAGAGCTCCTACTGAAGCCATCTCTCTAAAGTTTTCCATGCCACCACAAAGGGTTGGTTAAAGGGAAAAGACCAAAAAAAAAAATTAAATTCTCCTGCAGTGGGATAGTTTAGGAAATTGATCTCTTGCAAATATGGAACCTTATGAGATCTGTGGTTAAAATGCTGGACTTTTCAACTCTGAAACTCTCCATCAGCTTCAGTGAGACTGTCCACTCCCGAATTCAGATTTGTCCTCATATACTTTGTTGAATCTGAGTCTTAAACATTTTGTGCTTTGCCAAGCTATGAGTCACTGGAAGTGCTGCTGCCTCAAATGAGCTGATGACTAAAGCAAACTCACACTGATGATTCTTGAATCCATCTTATGTTGAAACTGATGTCACACCAGGCAGATTTTTATTTTATGTAACATGTTAAAGTTTGCATAGTAACGTTTGATTAAAATGATCTGTAATTAACCACTGTGTTCATTGTTCATCACCACATATTTAGAATTTCTTTTAACATTAGGCAAAGATATTTCCATTTGGAAAACTAACTCATGTCATGAAGTTGAAAGGTTTTTTTCTAGAAAAGTGTATTTAAGTGTTCTCACAGAAATTTTTCCTCTAAGGAGAAAAAAGGTCTTTCAAATAAACCTGCATGCATGTGCATAAATGTGTAAATTCCTATGTGTGTGTATTTTATAGCCACATGTGTACAGACATGTGCAGAGAGATGTGAAACTTAGTATGTCATAATCTGTAGTAGCTGTAACCTTAACAGATTGTGCATGCAAGCCTAACATGACCCATAAAGTCACAATTAATTAAATGAACTAACAAGAAAGCAGATGCATTAAGCTTTGCAAAATTGTAAAATTAATATTACAGCTATGTCACCTTCACCTGCAACTGGACTGAGCAAGGGTGAGAGAGAGAGAGAAATCAATTCCACGAGTTTTGGAGAATGTAAGACTGTGCTGAGAATGTATCTGTGTCTTGTGATGTCTCGTTCTGGTGTCATTGCTGCTCTGTGGCGGGGGGCTCTTCATCACCACGGGGGTCTGGCAGGGCTATAAGCCAGGTTTAGCCCCCGAGGGGCAAAGTCTGGCTGTGCTGTCCTTGTTGGATGGTGTAGGTGTCCAGGGGCGGGTGTATCGTGTTCCTGTTTCCTTCATGACTTTGCCACATCAATGGGCCTGCGTCACCCATCTTTCCTGCCATTCACAGAACTCTTCTTACCACTTTTGCACTGCTCGCCAAATGGTCTGGTTTAATTTGGGACAGGCAGACTGCTGTTAAGTTTTACCCATTTGGGCTACGTACATGTTTTATCCCAGTCAGACTTGCTTGAGATAAATCAAGGTGCAGGGTTGCAATGAATGACTCCTAGAGGCCATTCTTCATTCATTTTCGACAAAGTTTCAGCAGCACCATGTTTCTTTTGAGTAAGGAAAGTGGCTCCTTTGAAGTGCAACCAAACAATGGGAGAACCTAAACGAATTCTCTAGTATGGAACCTCAGAGGGTCTCACCTCTGAAGCTTGGGGGTGGATGGGTGTTCTGGGCTGTGCAGGTGAATCACTGCCCTGCAGAGCTGCTGCAAAAAGTGGTAAAAGGAGATTTGAACTCATTCTTTGTAAAGGTGTGTTGTCTTTATGTCTGTTGTATCTGTGTCCCACCTCACCGAAATCCTTCCAGTGGGAGGAGCACTGAAAAGTAACTGGCTTCTTTTGGGGAAGACTTGTGGTTTTTTCCTGCTTTGGTCTGTTCCCTCCAGCGGCGTTAATTGTGTGGCTGGGACCCAAACCAGGGCCATACGGTGACACTGGAGGGGTGACAAATGGGAAGGTGTTGAGAGATGCTGAGGACACGGGCCCACACCAGAGCTCTCTGCAGAAGCCACTTTACCTCTGACAGATCCAACACACACTATTAATTGTTTGGGGCCAGCCTTTGCCAAAATAGCCTGCGAAGGGCTGAGAGACACTCCTGACTGTGTCTGCTTGTCACGCTCCCTTGCTGAAGGCAGTGACAAACAGCAATTAATTCATTGTCTGAATTCTGTTGTGCTGCACGTCTGTGCGTGGCGAGCTGCCTTCAGCCAGAGGAGATGAGCCACACAGTGCTCTGTAATTGTGTCTGGACAAAAATCAGCCTCTTAATTCAGTGAGGCCACGGGTGTTAAGCTTAGCTTATAATTGCAGGTAATTAAAATGTAAAAATATTATCTGTAATGCCAGCTTAAATGAAAATGTCGAAGCAGACATCTGTACCTTACCATTCACCTATTCGTTTAATTTTTTAGCATTCCCAGTTCTTCAATTCACATTATATTTTAACTCATTGAAGGGGGACCCTCAGAGGTAACCAAAAGTCTTAACACTGACAAGCACCAGAGCAGACCCAAATTTTTGCACAATAAGCACAGACACTGTGAAATCCAATTAGGGTCCAATCTGAAATTCAATGATACCTGTGGAAAACAACCTGTTCATAGATCCAGAAAGCTAGGTGATGTTTCATTAAATGTGCTGCATCCTGTGTCAGAGTAGGCACTTATTTAAATTGGATTCCTGAATGATATACTTTGGTTTCTTTGCTGAAGTTATAGGTAGCTGACTGGTAAAGCAACAGCTTTTTATTATCATTAATTATAAATTTTGGGAGGGGATCATTACAAAATTAGTCAATGTCACAGATACTATCCAATAAATATTAAATGAACCTGAAGTTGTCTTCTGATAATGTTAGCAATTAGTTATGCATTTTTAAGAAAGGGATGAAAGCAAGCATGAGTAAGTTAATATAAAACATTACTGCTCAACAGCGCTTCAAGGTTAGTACTTCACTGTATGTAATATTCATTGTAAAAACCTTGCTGGTGTTCCATACTAATGAGTAGGTGAGGTTGGGCTTTTTTATGTTTCCAGCTGGTTTTATCTCTTCAGTGTTTTGCAGAGCCTGCACACGAGCAAGTGAGAGTCAGGAGAGCTGCATTGTTTTGAGTGGAGCCGTTTTGATTTACACCAACTGGGGATCTGTCCCACAGTTATTTAAAGCAGAGTTGGTAGACAGATAGCAAACTGTGCCTGGGAAAGTTAATTAAAACAGTAGAAGTCATAACAAGTGGCTCTTCTGTCTCCCATGAAAGAGGAGGCAGCTGTATTGTTTCTGGCAGAGTAATTCTCTGCTGTACACATTTATTTATTGATGGTTTGGAAGAGGCTCTTGCATTGGGTAATGATGCTAATATTGACAGAAGGAAATATTACAGTGATAAATAAAGGACAGGTCACAATTAGATACCTACAAAGTAGAAACCACTGCATAACTTTTACTAGTGATTTAAATAATAATCCTTTAGTTTTTAAAGCTATAAATATTGATAGTTATTATGTTTTTATGTTAACCCACCTCGTTTAAAGGTTAAAATTGCATAGCACATCCTTCTATGTACATATGAGTAGTCCTGATTTGGGTAATAAGGTATGGTATTTTGATTAAATAGATGATGGTTTTTCTTCTTTCCCTTCAGTTCCAGATTATCAAGAGCAGGATATCTTTCTATGGAGAAAGGAAACCGGGTTTGGATTTAGGATTCTAGGTGGAAATGAGCCTGGAGAACCTGTGAGTATCATGCTTTAGTTTATGACATCTTTCAGAAACACAGCAGTAGAATGTACAGATGTACAGAACTATGCTGTAGCATCACTGCTAAAATAGTTAGTGGACTATATATATCCTGCAACTCCCCACCCTCCGCCAAAATAGCACCATAACTGAAATGGGTTTGGCTTCTTTTGTACTTTAATGGTAAACCAAATGAAAGCACGTTGGTCCTTGGTTACTGAGGACAGGATGTTCTGGTCATGTTTGCAAGTATTTCGATCTTAGAATGTCACATTCTCAGATCTTAGAATGCTCAGTTCTCTCCTTGAATTCAGTTAAATTCTTTACCATAAATCCAGTGCCTGTGGGAGGTTTCATCCTCTCCTGTGCTGCACAGGTCACAGCTAGATAGTGGCAGCATGAATTTCCGTGGTATTCCCTGACAAAATTATTTTGCTCATTTATGGGGAAACCATGAATTCGTCTCATGTTAGAGTAACTCCACAGAACTCACTGAAGATAAACCACAACTGAGTTGGTGGACAAGCATGTGGTGCAGAGCTTGTAAACCCTGCAGGCAACTGAAAGGGTAACTCAATCTCAGCTTCCCTGACAAGACCCTCAGTGCTTTTAACCATCTTCCTGTCTGGTCACTGTCTGGTTGAACGCTTTTCCCAAGGCTGCCTGTCCTTAGATTGAATGGGCTGCCTAAAGAAACAGGATGTCAATTTATTAGAGTTTCACAACGTGCCGTATTCACGCAGAACCGCTTTCACAGGAACAACTTCCCTGACCAGCGGACACTTGTGGACAATTTCATGTCCCTACTAAATAGGGTCTGACTACGAGCGCCCCTTGCTTCCAGCTGGCTGTTGAGCTGGTTCTCACTCACCTCTCCCCTCCTGTGCCAACTCCTCAGATTTACATCGGTCACATTGTACCGCTGGGTGCTGCTGACGCCGACGGCCGCCTGCGGTCGGGCGACGAGCTGATCTGCGTGGATGGGACGCCCGTGGTGGGGAAGTCACACCAGCTGGTGGTCCAGCTCATGCAACAGGCAGCCAAACAAGGTCACGTCAACCTGACCGTCAGGCGCAAAGTGGTTTACACAGGTAGGCTGCAGTGTCACCCTGCAGGGGTAAGATTTTCTTGCCAGATTCCCATCTGTTCAGCAAATGGCCTAAGGAAAAAAAATAAAAAATGCTTCTTCTAGTGCTGGGAAAACTCAAGAGACGTACTGTTATCTTTCCTCTTTTGCCTGTTTTTGGTCTTTTTTGTTCCTGATCAAATAAGTTTCATGTGGTTTTTTTCCAGTCAAGACTCTTTTAGTTGGTTTTCCCAGTCTTCATAAGGTTTTTGATAAAATGGGGAACAGTTTGGTTGCAACATACAACTTTTAGTTTCACTTATGCAGCAAACAGACACTGCGGCAAACTGCTTGTGTTTTCTGTATAATTCCCAAAATAAATGTGCCTTTAAACTGGGAGTGAGGGAAAAGATGATGAAGAGTCCACAGAAGGGGGAGACAAGGGCAGAGTGCAAGTGAGGGCTCTGGTGTGTGTGGTGGCTGCTATCCCAGGCTCAGGGGAAGCTTCAGCATGTAGTCAAGTGGATAGGAAACTGTAAATATTGTTGGTTCTGGTGGGCCAGGCTGTGAATGTTTCTTGTCATAGAACCACAGAAAGGCTGGGGCTGAAAGGGGCCTTAAAAATCATCCATTTCCATTTTCTTCCATTAAAGATTTTCCATTTCTGCCTTGGGCAGAGACACTTTCCACTAGACCAGGTTGCACAGGTCTAGAGAGATTTTTGTATGCTGTTATGCTGGGCTTTGTGCACACACTGCACAAGTGAAGGATCTAAATGAACAAAAGAAGCTGGCAGAAGGACAAAGATGCAAAGAGAAGTGACACTGCCTGGTGCCATTTTGGCACCCAGATAAGTGATTGAAAAATGTCATGACAGCAGAGACAATGAAGACACAAGCATGAGCTTTCTAAGTAACATGTGACCTTACATTTAATATTGGAGAGTAACTTTTTAGTGCTGCCTGTCCCTTTGAGTCCCTTTAGGAGCCCAGGTGTGGGATTTAGTGCTTTAACTCACTTTAAAAAAAAAAAGGATATTATGTAGCTTTTCAAGTTTCGACATCATCAGGTAAATAGGCAGTGATGTACTTTGATCCAAGAGAGAATCAAAATAACATTCAGGTTGGAAATTAGGTCCTCGGTGGAAGTTAGGACTAGAAGAGTACCTCTACAGTAGCTCAGTGTTCTTATCCAGGCCTGAGCTCCTTCTGCACAACAATAAATAAATGTTCACTTCTCATTTCTTTCCTTCTTCCCAATGTGGATTAAATGCCAGGTTATGTCTCTTCTGACAGCCTGTCTTTAATTCTTGACCGAGGTCTAGTGTGAGAGAAGCTTTAGAAGAGCATTGGGAGGAAGGGGAAGGGCAGCTGAATTTTGGTATTGTTTTTGTGTGTAGATTTTCTATGCAGTTTTACAGCCTGCAGGCTGGAAATTACCATGAAAGATTTAGATGCATGAGATCTCTCTTGATATTTCATTCAGAGGCATGTTACTGCAGATCGAGCTATTTCTGAATCATTGCAAATGTGGACACTTACTCTAGGATAAATTATTCAGAATGCCTTCTTTCACCTTATATTTGCAGGCTTTTAAATTTCAGCATAACTTTGTAGAGAAGGCTGTTCCTGAATTTTGGTCCCTTGTTTCTCCTGTCATCTCTATGCCAGTAGGAAAAGATTGTTCACCTAAATGACTACTCTCTGTCCTGAGATTCATGTAGGGAGAATTTTATGCTCCTGTATTCTTAATATGAAGAATGTTGTATATTTACTACATACTTTTGAGTATATAAGTGCAGACAGGACTTCTATCCAAGGATATTTTAAAGTCCTTAGTTTTTGCATCGTGATTGTACAGGTTTAGATTTTGTTTGCCATCCATTTTCTTGTGATGTTTTTAAGATCTTCAGCTTAATTTTGATTCATCAAATTGGAGAGGTGACCTGATTAGCAGAGGCAGCCATTGAGCAAGGACCAGTGCATATGCTGCTCTCAGCTACACAAATGGGCTGCAGAGAACAGGCTGAGTAACAAGAAGTGGAAGCTTTTGTGGGCCATGAGCTTTATGCTGAGGTTGGCTCAGGTGAAGAAAAAGACTGTGCAGGGACGTAGGCAGGGGGAATCTCTCCTGATTTCCCAGCAGACGATAGCTTAGTGCAATATGGTCCAGCACTTCATGAAAGACATATTTGAGTTGGAGAGAGCCCAACTGGAGAGAGTCCAGAAGACCAGGGAAAATAAGGAGAGCTCTAGAAAACATGGTCTGAAAGGAAATATTGAACAAATTTGGATTCTTTGGCTTAAAGCAGAGGAGAAGGAGGAGGTATTAAACTCCCCAAGTCTATAAGAGGCTGCTGCAAAGAGGAAGGGAATAATATGTTCTCCATATGCCTGTTAGATAGCACTAGAAATAATAGCCTTATGTAGCAGCAGGGAAGATTTAAGTCAGATATTGCAACCAATAGATTGCCTGGGGAGATATTTAACAACTGATTAGACAAACATCTGTCAGGACTGATATTAGGTGTAGTTGGCCCTCACTCGAGCAGAGTCTGGACTAAGCAATTTTTTTGAGATTTCTTCAAGCATTGTGGTAGCTGATTAGATTTTAAACTAATGCCTCTTCCAACTTCAGTTGCTGTTCAACACTTGTTTAATATTAATGTTAACAATGTTTAATGTCTGTACCAGACATTAATGTACAGATGATAATTGCTGATTCTTCTATCCAGAAATGTTTGGTTCACAAGTTGTTTTGTTCATGTTGAGAGATTGTTATTATGAAAGATCCCACTAGTCAAAGACAATCAGTGAACTAACTGATAGCTTTCAGTTTAAATCTACACAGAAGGTGTTGTTGTGAGATATTACTGCCTCTCCTTGTGCTTTGTGCATGTATATGTACAATGTACTATGGTTGTACATATATAACTGAAGTGAGGATGCACTAGCTAGGGGAGAGACCTTTGAATGTAATCCAGGTTTAAAATGCCTCAGAGCATCCTTGTTGCTGTTAGGGACACAAAAGAACGAAGCAGACAACAGAAAGGTCAGCAGGAAAGCTCCCTACTTTATTTTTCTGACTCCATCTTATATACACTTTGACAAGCAGACCAAAGATTGGCTACACAGGTCGCCACCTCTTCAGCCTCGTTGGTGAACATCACCATCAATCATCTTTCTCCTCCCAGAGGAGAAATATGTAAACAAAGTAGATAAATTCTAAAAATATACATAGTTTTTCTTGAAGCTGCGTGAGAACAAAACACAGACAGTGTAAAGCAGGCAAACCTGGGGCGACACATCCCAGCACACAGCACTGCACTGGTTTAACCAGGCTGCAGCTTGGCAGTGGACTGCTTTGGCTGAATGACCACGCACAGAGAGGGTGACCATTGTGTGGGCAGTGCCACCACTGAGCAGAATTCTTGGTGGCGACATCTGAAAGCATGGATAGACCAAAGCAGGCGATTTTCTCTTACTCTTTTCTCAGTAGACAGCAGCTTCCGTGCACTGAACGGTTCCGCCTGCTCCAAAACTCCCTTTTTTTCCAGTCCCCAAGGCGGAGAACGAAGTCCCGTCGCCGGCCTCCTCCCACCACAGCAGCAACCAGCCGGCGTCGCTGACGGAGGAGAAGCGGACGCCGCAGGGCAGCCAGAACTCCCTCAACACGGTCAGCTCGGGCAGCGGCAGCACCAGCGGCATCGGCAGCGGCGGCGGCGGGGGCAGCGGCGTGGTCAGCGCCGTGGTGCAGCCCTACGACGTGGAGATCCGCCGCGGAGAGAACGAGGGCTTCGGCTTCGTCATCGTCTCGTCCGTCAGCAGGCCCGAGGCGGGCACCACGTTCGGTGAGTGCCGCGGGGTTCTCCGTCGCGCAGCGAGGTCGGCAGCCCGAGGGGAGGGGGCTGGGGGTCTGTGGGGTTAAAAGTCACCGGCGTGCCCCGGTTTGGGTAGTTAATGGCGTCGTCAGAGGAAAAGGCTTGGAAGGTGTTTGCCCGCTGGGTTTTGTTCGGCGCTTGAGCTGAGGAAAGCAAAATAAGGAATCCCAGCCTGAAGAGCTAAAATGCCACCGATGGCAGTTCCTTGTTGCCGTAGGGCGTGAAATAAAGATGCTTGACTCCAGTCAGAAAGCAGTATAAATCAGAAGGCTTTATTTACGATTTATCCAGCCCTTTTATAACATGCTGTGCTGAAAAGGCACATTATTGGCCCATAGGGCTGACATCTCTCCCATTGGCTAAGTAACAGAAATAGCAAACAACACCTGTTGTTATGGGAAGGGAATACTGTTTACACAAGGTTGTTTTGGGAAAAAGAAAAGTGTTGAAAAGTTTCCCTTGGGAAGAGCTCAGCAATTCTCAGGCTCAGAAAATACGGAGCCCACAATGCCTGATGCTCGCTTTCCGGGAGGGCCTCTCTGGGGTTTGCTCCCAGAGGAGCAGCTGGGGATCCCCCCAGTGATGCTGGTTGCCAGTGCAGAAACGTAGCAGGTGGAATGAAATATGTCTCGTGATGGTGGAATCAAGCCAGTTGATTTAAAAGCAGTAATGCTTAAACTGATTAACTTCTCTTCGGCAATCAGGGTTATTCTGATCATCATTATCTTGTGAGCATGCTGGTAGCTGGAAAGTTTTAATTAATACTGCTTGATGATGGGAAAATGGGGAATACTGTTAAAAGAACAGGATGTTTCTTTTACCCATTTCACCTCTTCCCAAATGCATTTCTTCAGAGTAGGAAGAAATTAAGTTTAAGCTATGTCACAAGTAATTTCCTGACCTAACAGAGGTGGTCATGGTTTCTGTCTGAAGACAGTGTTTCTGCTGGGCAGACACCCATTTCCAGGGACTGCTGCAAAGGAGATGTACATAAGCTGGTTTGGCAAATATGCCCAGAACAGCCTGTTCTCAGGCAGAACTGTCATTGCAAGGAGGAAACCAGTCAGAGATGCTATTTTCTTCCCTTTCCATCTTCCCTTTCCAGGAGGAGGCCAGAGGCCATCCACTTGCACTTTGTAAAGGAAGGTGTTTCCCTAGTCTGTGGAACATGATAGGTGTGGAGGGAAAGGAAGGACGGAGCACTGCCTTGGCCATCTTCACAGTAGCTCCCACAGCAGAGCTGTGTTTTGCAGAGAAAATGCATTGCAGGCTCCCTGGGCAGCTTGAGTGCTCCTGGGGCACACAGGTGCAAGAAGTGGCCTTTCCCTTGTTCTCCTAGGCTTTATTTTCTGACATTTCTTGCCATTGCCCATCAGTGACACCCTTAGTAATACACCAAGGGAGCATCTTTGTTGGTATTGATATAGAACAGGCCGTTTCTAGCACTGTTCTGGGCAGTCTGGCAGCAGAGATTTCAGGGGGGAGATATGTAATATAAAACTAGTGCATTGAGTTCTGTCAGATCTCAGGTTCTAGTCTCTCTCACATTGTCCTTGCTGCTGGAAACTGCATTTCCAAGATAGGTGCTTTGGTGCCAGAACACAATGGAGTAATGTTAAATAGATTAAACTGAATGCAGTCTAGAGCAGAGGGTGTGGTTTTATCTTCTGAACAGATTTGCAAACGTGTGTAAATAACTTTTACTGTATGAAGACTATGCTGTAACCCTTCTCTGCAGAGAAACCTTGACCTGAGGTTGTAAAAAGTTGTGTTTGCTTTAGCCCAAAATACTTGCTAACTGGAAGTTTTCTGTGCAGGGGCTCCCAAGGAGATCTGTTGATCTGTGACTGTTTTTCCTTTAATTTTTTCAAGTATATTCAGTTTTTTTCCTAACACTCCGCATGAGATGTGTTCCCTCTGCTGTCTGGTGCTTGCCCTGGACCTGCTTTGTAGTTTTTTTTCTTTCATGGGTAGTATTTAGAGATGGGCCAAACTGGTTTTAAAACCCACCTTGGTCACTTTGGTGTGGGCTTTGTCATCTGTTTTTAGTGGATTATACAGAGTAGAAACTCCTATCCTCAAAACAGCCTGCAAACTGGATGGGGCTTTGCATTACCACAAAGAGAAACTTTCTAACATCATGGGGAAATTAAAAAAAAAAAAAAAAAGAGAGAGAAATCTCCCTAATGTTTGTAACTAATATTAACCCTTTCTGCCAGTTTTTCATCACATCTTTCCAACTTCACATATCCTTATCTTAGCCTTTTCTTCTTTATGGTCTTTCTAGTGTTGTCATGTGTGTGTATAGCTCTAAAACTACTAATCAAGTAAAGACTACAGCAGAGATGGGAAAGTGCATCTTGAGGGTGAATGTTTTGTGGATGCAAAGTGTGAGATGACCACTCTGTGTACCCCATGGCTTTAATCATGTGCTGTGTGCCTCAAGGCCTCTTGCCCACATAAAGGAGCTGTAAAAAAGCTCACTGGATTTATCTGAGTGATGCTGTGTATCCCCTGTGTCCCAATTCTGCATGTTATGGGCAACCCTGTGTTCTTTGAAACAAAACAACTGCATGGAACAGGAGGAGAATTTTGTCTCCAGAACACATTCATCCTAAAGTGCTCTCACTCTGTGTGTCAGACATCTCAATGTTTTTGTGTGTGGTTTTAGAGGTATTTGAATGAGGAGAACCTTATTCCTTCCTTGTTCCCACCTGGTGCCATCTAAGATCATAAAAGAGGAAGGGTTTAGTAGAGGCTGAGGAGGGTGCCACCACCAAACAGGTTACCTTTGTCAGTCTTGGCCCATCTGTAGTGGTCCTGTGCCTTCCCTCGTAGTACCTTTATTCACAATGGAAGAAAAACTTTTCATGTTGCTTCCCCATGCAGCGCTGATAGAGTGGGTCTGTGTGGTAGAAAGGGAGCCACACTCCCTCCTAGGCCTAGAATGATTTTATCTTTCTAATTTGAGAAAGAACAAAACATTGGCAGAAGCTTGAACAGCAGTTGGCTTAGAGAAGGACTAGAGAGGCTGACACTGATGTAATCTTGGGGGAGAAAAGTTGAGTTTTTTACAAACAGTTTCAATTTTTTTTCTTCAAATACAAAATCAGATTCGGGTTATGATGGAGCTGCTAAGTGCAGTTGTAGTCAATAAAAATTGCATCATTTATTAACAGAAATCCACTCGGGGGGAGTTTTGAGGGATTAACAAAACACTTTTTTTGTGGAAGAGGTAAAGTGTTGTGCACTCAACTAGTTGATTGCCAATGTTTTGAACACTGGCAGCAAAGCTATCCTATAAAAACTTTTGCTTGATGCATTAATTAATTAACCCTTAACCTTCTCTTTCCCTTTTCAACCCTTTTTTTCCTTTTCCCCTTCACCATATTCCCACATACGTAAACAATAAAAAAAAAAAAAAAAAAAAAAAAAAACAAAACCACCACCAACCAACAAAAAAAAAAAAAAAAAACCAAAACCAAAAAAAACACAACCCCCAAACCAATACAAAAGCGGGAAATGCATGTGTGGCCATGCCTCACAAAATAGGTCGGATAATTGAAGGGAGCCCCGCAGACCGCTGTGGAAAGCTGAAAGTAGGGGACCGGATCTTGGCCGTCAATGGGTGCTCCATCACCAACAAGTCGCATTCAGACATCGTCAACCTCATTAAGGAAGCGGGAAACACCGTCACCCTGCGCATCATTCCAGGAGATGGTAAAGTATCTGTTTCCTGCTCTCTTTGCCTCACCCCCTCTTCTTGGTTCTGTTCCCCCGGGCTTTTGTCTGTCACTCGGAGCTGCAAAGGCATGGAGGGCACTAATTTCCGCTCCCGCTTTTGGGGGGTTAGCAGTGAGGGAGGTTGTGAGTCTCCCATAGCTTCATTTTTTTGTTGTTTATTTTTTGGTTTTTAACAGGGAGGTGCTGATTCAGCATTAAAAAAAACCAACATTGCATTCCGTGTGTCTGCTTAAAATGATCTTCCATAAATTTGATGGATCTCTCGATACACTTTGGTTCGATTCTTAGCTTAATAATGCAGCTTCAGTTTGGGAATCACTTGTTAGTATGTGGGATTCCTGAAGCTTTGTGTGGACACAATCAGGCTATAGAGTGAAGAGATCACAGAAAGAGATAAACACTTTGACATGTTTTAAGCTGCTTTAAAGGCAGATCTGCTTTTATTCTGGGTAAGTTGCTTTGGGAGCGAGCTCAGTACATTTTTAAATGACTGCTTAAATGGTGATGGTTCTGAAGCTGCATTATAAGAGTTACTCTAGACAGGATCTCACTGTTTCAGATGAGAGAAAATGCGCAGGTTCCCTATTAATAAGTTGACACTTGGTGCTGATCTCAGGTCACTGAAGTATTTAATAAAAATAAGGATCTGTGTTATGCATCAGTTCGATTAAATTAATCCCTAGCTTGCTACCCAGAAAGGAACTGATCAGAACCCTGGCAAAGTATCTGCAGCAAAACTAAGATTGCTGTGATTCTAAATTCTAAGTATTTTCTTTGTTTATTGTGCTTCTCTGCCATGCATGGGTTCGAAGTGAGAGCTTGTTGGGCAGAAACCTTTTCACATTGCTCCCCACAGACCAGGATGAGAAATTATCTGCTTATAAATTATTTCTGCTTAGGGTAATCTGTATTGCACAAAAGCTTCATTTTCCTACTGCCTAGTGGTTACCAGGTCAAATGGTATATAATCCTCTGCTGCTTGGAGCAAATAGGGTGTTCACAAATAATAAAATGGCTGTGAATCAAGTTAACATCTGAGCTGGCCTGTGCATGCCTGTTTTGGAAAATAAACTGAGAGAAGAATTGTTCATTACCTGTATTTTAGTATCTGATAAAAAGGAAGGTGAATCTTTAAAGAAATAAAGGGCTTATTTTCTATAAAAACAAAACCATCTGAGAAATAAGCAACTTCAGAATGATTTAAAAAAGTGCTGAGCCAGTCTTGCTCATGCAATTATGTGTCCCAAATATCATGTAAATTGCTTAGGTTAGGGAAACATGTACCTGTGATGGACATCGCATATTGCTGGAGAAGAGGGAAAACTGTTCTTTAGGGAAGGAATGAGCTCTGCTTTCACAGCAATTCAGGCTTTAAGTCTTTTTATTTACTGTCACTTTAAAATTCCGAGTCAGATTGCCAACTTAGCACATCATTACCTGCATTTATTTTCCAACAGACAATAAGACCCAACACTCTCAACATCTCTGACGTGTTTGCTATAAAACCCCATGAGATACAAGAAATTGGTCTCAGTGTTGTTTTCTTTTTGATGTCTTTGTAAGCTTTTCTTGATTTGTTGTTTTCTTTTGTTTCTTTTTGAGTGCTTTTTTGGCAAATATAAATGGTCTGTGTGCTTCAAGGAGAGGGGAGCATAAATCAGAAGCCACTCGTCAGATAAACATGAAACTGAGGTGCATCACAAGACTCACAATAAACTCACACTGCTAATCTCTTCTAACATTATTAAAAACACCAAGAGTTTTTGCTTTGTAATAAGTCTTGCACAAGTTAATTGCCACAGATGACTGCAGGATTGTATTTGCAATGAAATGATGATGCTTTACCATTCTTCCAGCAGATTCAAGGATACAGAATGCTGGAAGAGGACAAGCTTAGATTAGGCATGTAAATGGTGACTGAGAGTTTTAGAGCAGAACAGGGAAAGGAATCAGTGAAATATGTAGGGTTTAGAGCATGCAATTATAATTGTACTAAAGATAATTTTTCCTATATTCTGTTCCAGTTTTGCATGGTGGCTGGTGACTGCACTGAAGCAGTGTCTAAAACACTGGCAAAATTATGCACAACTCCTGACTCATGGGGATAGGGTGGGCTAAAGATAGATGCAGTACAGTGGTGTGAAGATACATCTGTACCAAAGATGTGTTGTTGCTCTGCTTGGTATTATTAGTGTGACCTACTAAAGGGTAGGAATCTTGCATTCTCTTTGAAGCCCATCTTCATCTGATCTCCAAATATTTGTGGAGGATTTCAGAGGCTTTTGTTCTGGAGGAATACACAACACTTAACCATGTTTTGGGGGCTTTCTTATGTAGGAGACAGATTTTAACATCAAGGCGTCCTTACAAAATAAACAGAACTATTTCTTAAACCCCAACAGTGTAACTACACATAGGGAGATCTCCTTCTTACACAAGCCAGCTGTCAGTGGCACATCTTCACAAGGGTGTGGTTTGGTCATGCCTACACTGAGAGGTGCAGGAGGCAGACCCAGGAGCCTCTCTTGCTCTCTGAGCCACTGGACACAAGCCAGATCTGGTCTGGAAGATGTTTCAGCTCCATATGCTGAGGGTTTGGGCATGTTAACTTGAGCACAGCACTGCAGGCAAAGGAGCTGTGTTCTTGTTGCACCCATCTGTTTAAGTGGTTCTTCTTTTCCTCTGTCCCTTTTCCTGAGTTTCCCTTGACATGCAAATAGCTATAGAAAGGAAGAAGTTTCCCCTTATCTAGACTTCTCCAGAATTAATATAAATCCATGAAGTAAATTAAACTCTCAGGACCAAGTAAGCCCATTACCACCACATCTTAGCTCAGGCAAAAAGCCTCCCATTGCTGCAGCTTTGTATTACAGCTGGACTCTGTTTAATAATGGCAGATTTCTCCATAGTCAGTAAAATGAATTAGTGGATACCTGTAGCTTGAGAGGCAAACAAGGGCAGGGTATAAGGCCTTGTCATTTCACGTGGGAGACCCAGATGTTTCCATCCGGATTTTGTCACTGTTGTCTTAGTGTCTGCGTATCCAGTTTAGCTTTTGGTCTTGAAAGATGGATCATGGTCAGTATTTTGTAGTTGCTTGCAGTCTGTGGTTCTCTCCTGACTACAGTGGGTATAGACACAATGAGGGGGTCACCTGAGTGCAGAGCTGCTCTGCAGAGGAGCAGGTGACTGCCACTGCAGTGCCTTTATCTGGGAGTGCCATGGTTGATGAGTGGGTGTTTCTGCTGACTCTGCCCATCATTCTCCAAGTGCAACCAACATAACTTGTTGAACATTTTGTGTGGTTAAGCACCATGAAGGTACATGGAGTACCACCAAGACTTCCTCTGAAGTCAAACTCCCACAGGAGGGGAAGGGTGTTTACAGAAACTGCTGGTTTCTGGAGCAGTTCAGCATTTGAAACTCTTCAGTACTAATATCAGTTCAGGGTTGGTACAATATATAGTTCTGGAAAATATGTTGAGTTCAATACAAAAGAGTTCCGTGTCTCTGTTGCTAATATTCAGTTAATGGCATTGACATGACCTTCATTTTAGGCACAATTTTAAGTGAGTTAGGGGTTAAGTCTGGTCCTGCTGAAGTCTGTCATGCAACTCCAGAATCACAAGGGGAATATTCTGCTGTACCATTGTGTGAGGGACATCCACATAGTCACTTTTCAGTCGCTCCCATCCCAGTTATGGGAAGCAGGAGACAGGACCTCTCTTGGAGCCCCTCCTTCCATGTCTAAAGAAATCTGCAATTTGCACGGGCTGATGCTGGGCTGAGAGCCCTTTACCATGGCAGAAATTAAGCTTAGAAGTTACTCCTGCTCCCTTTATTGTAAGTGCTACCCAATTGATGCATTTGGTACAGGTGGCTCCACACTCCTGCTTTCAGTGCTGAGGCAGCAGTGGGTTGTATTTCAAAGAAGGATTTCAGTAAGTTTGGGGTTTAGCCACATTCAGTATCATCTTGTGAGGTATTGGATAAGAGCCACATTTAATTCTACTGGAGATTGCAGTTTCTGATGGAGTTTCTGACAGATAAACTTACAATCCCTGGAATAGTTATAGCTACTATAAAATTAGTCTACCCAACCTACAATATTTAGAGACTTAATTGATTGGCATTCATGTATTTAGACAATAGACAAAACATTGTTCAATCCTTTTTCTACAAGTGAGTCTTCATGAGTGTGTCTAATGGTCAGGGGGATTTCCAATCCAGATTTCCTAATTTAGTTTTTTTTCAATTTTCCAGTTGGGTGTACAGTTTCATATACGTACCTACTATATTAATTTGGGGAATTAAGACATTTGATCCCATCTTCAGTTCTATAAAAACAATGTAATGATGTTTTTGAGTGAAATGCTTTTGCAAAACTCTTTTTTTCTTTCAGTGAATAGCCGGTGGTCTTCCCTCATAATAAAACCAAAATCTATTTTGCAGAGTCCTCCAATGCTACTTTATTGACCAATGCAGAAAAAATTGCTACAATCACAACCACACATACTCCTCAGCAAATACCACAGGAGACCAGGTCAGATTGTTTTCCTTGAGGAGGGCATCTTGACATGCTCTCTCTTCAGTTGCTTCTTCATCACTTTCACATCCCATGAGCTGTATTTTTCCTCTCTCTCTTATTCATTACAGCAGGAACAACACCAAACCAAAGCAGGAATCCCAGTTTGATTTCAAACCACCCCAAGCAGCACAGGTAAGGAGTACCTCTCTAATTGTTTTGCTTACCACAGACTCTTGTTTCCATTCTGCTTGAGGGCTATGTTTAAATATTTCCCTTGAAAATTCCTACTGAGAAGCTGCTCTCCCTCAGTCTGCTGAAAAGAAAGAGGAATTTGCTGATTAGTTTCTTAATATATGTTGCTGTTGCTTCAGCTGAGAAACATTTTCAACACATTCTCATCGAGACTTTGAGGGAGTAAAAATAAAGAAAAAAAAGAGCTGACGTTTTTAGGGCAGTAATAATTTATGTGTTTGTTTATTGAATTGTCTATTTTGAGGGGCCTCTCCAGAAGGTATTGTTGTGTGCAAATGATAAATTCAGAGAATAAAAAAGAGAAAAACTTAATAAGGGGTGATAGCTGGAGTGTTTCAGCTTGCACAGACGGCATCTTATTAGAGAGATTATCTATCTCACTGTTAACTTTCCTTGCCACTGGCCATCCCAGAAGTAACATCTTCCATTAGGGACTTCAAAACATCCTTGTAATAGCATTTGAGAAAAAACAATGCAAAGGCTTTCTGAGCTTCTTGCAAAGGAATAAATGATGTGGTAACAACACAAAAAGCCAGCACCATGACACAGGTTCACCCCAGGTGCCATCAGACATTGCACTAAAGCTGGCACTGGAAGGGAGGTTGTCCTTGCCTTCCCTGGTTGGTAGAACCTTTAACCACATTCCCAAAATGGCCCCTCCTGCCCTGGGCACGGGAGGTGCTGTTAACAGCGGTGCCCAAAAATGAACCACGGGACATGGCCAAGACCACTCATTCCAACAGCCCTTTACCAACCACCAGAACTCCAAATGGCAGAGTGGGGTCTGAGGAAGCACCAAATCCTGTGTCTGTGTGTGCGAAAATTCAACCAATTTTCCATTTTTAATTATTACTAACACAACATTGGCTGAGTAATTCCAACATGAGAGAAGAGCAAGAGTATTTGACTTTATGTTCAACTGGGCGTTTGTTGTCTTGTCCCCAGCAGGAGCAAGATTTTTACACTGTTGAGCTGGAAAGAGGAGCCAAAGGGTTTGGCTTCAGCCTGCGCGGTGGCCGGGAGTACAACATGGACCTGTACGTGCTGCGGCTCGCTGAGGATGGGCCCGCGGAGAGATGTGGGAAAATGAGGGTAGGCACAAACTGACTTCAAAACCACCTTTCCTTTGCAATGAGCTGACTTCCCTGCCTCTCCCTTCTGCTGTGCCAGCTGAAAGGGGAATTAAATGTGAACTGGAAGTGGTTTTGCTGTTTATTTCTGCTGATGGCGCTCTTGGTACGCAGTCTATAGCGGTGTGTGTTCAGAGGAAGACTTCACCCCTTCTTCCAACACTGCTTCCCAAACTTAGTACATGATCTGTTGTTTAAAGCCTAAGGGCCATACATGTAGCAGTGAAAGTGGAACAGCCACAGTCTTTGCGTGCTAGTGGGCACAGAGGGGACAGAACATGTCTATTGGCCCATGGCTTACAAAATTATAATGTACATTCTGATTAACATTAATTGTTAACTTCACATATCAGCTAAATGACTAACATAACAAGGGCATATGTTATAAAATGCCTACTGAAAAAATAATTCGACAGATTTTATGTACTCCTTGGACCTCTGTTAGAGAATGCATTATGACTTTCCCACACACATTTTTGTTTCCAGAAATGAAGGACATTTTCAAAATTCTTGTGCTAGGGGTAGATCTATGGGACCAAAACTTTTGCTGATGAAAATATGATGCAAAATCAGTGCTGCCCTGTGAAAGTCAATGCTTTGACAAGCTCTTCCATGCCCTGTTTTCTTCTCCTGATAAATGATTATATTCACAGAATCAGCTGTGCTGATTTATAGTAGGTATCTATATCCAAGTTAGAAACAAACCTGAAAAAGCTCTGTGAACATCCCGATTGGAGCAGACTGGGCAACAAGCAACCACTTTGACTGGAGACCTTACAACAAATCAAAATTAAATAAAATAGCACCAGTTATAACGCTGCACTTACCATTGAGCAATACAGCAATTGCAATGTGATTTTGCAGAGCAGCAGTGAAATAGTTTGATACCTCAAGCTTTCTCCGTTATCTTCATGTCTCCCACACTGGGCACATGTCTTTCACACTGGGCACATGTCTTCCACACTGTGGATGGTCGCTGGAAGGAGTTGGGCATGTTTAGCTTCACCTGATGCATAGTTGTTCCAGCTTTGCTATGGTCACTGTCTCGTGGTGTGCTGGTAGGGACCCTCGTGGGGACTTGTTTCTAATCATAGTCTGTTTATTACATTGGCAGATCGGTGATGAGATCTTAGAGATCAATGGAGAAACTACCAAGAACATGAAGCACGCCCGGGCCATCGAACTGATTAAAAATGGTGGCCGCAAGGTCCGCCTGTTTCTGAAACGTGGAGATGGCTCTGTCCCAGAATATGGTGGGTCAAACTATGAAAACATTCCTTTCTTCCCTGGCATCACTCCATGAATATTTGTCTCAAGATCTGAAGCGGGAATTCTTTTTTATTTTCCTTTCTCACCAGTGTCTTACCAACCTTTGCAACATATAATTGCCTCGCTTGTGCTGAATTTTCTACACATTTCATCCTTTGCTTGCTTCCATGGACTTGGGGCGCAGTGTAAGGCAAGATCATCATAGCAGTATTTTTTGGTGATCAGAGAGGAAAGCAAAACAAAACAAACCTTATTGTCTTGTCCAGCCAAAAAAGGAATGTCACTGAACTGTGCCAAACTGTTTCTCAGCGGCTGAATAGTTGTTTCACATAGGTCTCTTCTTCTAAACAATGCAAAAACTGGGATCCCGAGTTGCTATTCTGAAGCAGTGATTTTTTTTGTTAGGTTTTTCTCTTAGTTCCTGTCAGTATCCATAGACATGGATGCCGAGATGGCTTATGAGATTTTTGCCTTTCCTTAACATTTATGTAAATATTTATAGAAAAGTTATTTGAGAAAAAGAAGGGGAAAAAAAGCTTTACTGCAAAAATATATTGATTTGGCCTCCTGAGCCCTTTTCTCCCCCCTTAAACAGTCTGCTGGTTTAAACTAGTTAATTTGTAAGGTCTGAAAAGGTGAAGAGGTTATGAAAAGGTGCTCTCGTGTCTGTCTTGGGGGAAACAGTCAGTCCTTGTTTCTTACTAAGAGTTGCATTAGATTTCCTTTTCTTCCCCTGGAGGTTGGATTGCTGGGTGGCTTAACTTAGCACACTATTTAATATTATAATTATGTCTTATTTATTTGAGATAATTGTCAAATATTGTGCCCTCGATGGAGGGCTATTCCCAACCAAAGGTCTTTGAGGTTTCTATAGAAACTGATGATTGAAGGGATGTCCTTTATACTTTCCTCCCCGTATTTGGGTTATTTCTGTGTCAGTAAGTTCTGTGTTTATCATTCTCTCCATGCCCTAACACCAGAAACAAAACCCTTCTGCACAATTTATGAACTAGATTTTCTTTTCATTTACTGTACTGTGTTTGAGAGTTTCTGCTCAGTCTGCTCATTATTTAACTTAAAATGACCAATTCAGAGTATAACAAACAAACAATTGAAGTGTTTTAACGATATGGAAGGGAAGTTGTGGGTTTACACTTCTGTAATATAAATAGCACACCAGAAGGTTCAATGATGGCACTGAAATTCTGTAATGTTCTTTCTACTTTTGTCTTTTCCTATACTCCTTTGGATGTACAGTACTGTATCATATGCTAGACTGCATAAATACCCTGTAAATTAAGTGCTTCACTTCTCAAAGCATATGTCTGTTGCACTGAGGATGGAAATCCATCACAAATTTTCTTTTGGCTGATGCTAACCACTAAACGTTTGTTCTCCAAGCAAGGATTTAATATACAGGGGTTGCACTACTGTAAAGAATATCCTTGTAACATTTGGGACTCCTTTCTCTCTTTGTTCTGTTCGCTGCAGTCGCAAATGGTTCCTCTAATAATGTTAAGTTCCAATATTTTTCTGACTTGATTGGAACGTGCTTCTCTATGAGGCTGTATATTTTTGTAATGAGTTTTGTACTTATTTTTAATGTTGTGGTCTCTGGTGGACTTTATTTTTCGTTGTTGTTTGATTGTTAATGTTTTTTCTATGACATTCTGTGTCGCTGTTCCAGCTGTCTTTTAGAATGGATGCTCTCGTTGTCTGGGTTATTGAATCACCTCTTAGATGTCTCTTTATGTCACAATAATAACAACTGCTGTCTTTGCAGCCTTATATTTGGGTGAAGCCTAGACAATCTGACTGGAAAAATAAACTTTCTTTATTCTAAGATAAAATATGAAGATTTTTCTTTCTTTCATCTTTATTATAGGGAATCTAAATTTTCTACTTTTCTCTTTCTCTTTCTCTTACCTTTCTTGGTGCTGGGCTCTTCCTTCCTCAGCGATGATACCTCCTAATATCGCTGCATGTATGAGAAATGACAAGCTCGGGGAGTCTTGCTTCTACCTTATGGGCCATAATCAAACTACGGTTTGTAGCTAAAATCAATATTAGGTGTTTTTGTGCTGTGGCCTAATTCCCTCACATTGCTTTTCTGCTTCGCTATATTCTATATGTACAGCAATTCATCCCGAACACCCTGCGTCCCCCAAATTGTAAGTACACACACCACAGGACATGTTTGAACCTCGCTTGTACCTTGTGTGATAGGCAGGTTGCCACAAGCCACGTGCTTACAGCCACAGAAAAGCAGCGTGGTCCCATCCCCAGCTGTGGCCTGAAAGTGCTAAAATAGAGCAAAACTGCCCTCACGTGAGTTGCAACATGGGTTTCACTTGGAATTCACAGAAATCGCAGTCCACGCACACACCAACCCTCCCAAGCTCAGGAGTGGAAATGCCATCAAATGGGAGACACTGGCATGATGGCAGGGGGAATGTAGAGTGTTTGGCTTGGTGGGAGGGAAGGCAAAAAGGAGAAGAAGAGGGGAAAAAAAAAGAACTTGTCCCCACAAGTGTTTGTGAGGGTTTTCAGTCGTTGCCATCGAGGCATTCCACCTCGAGGTGGGTGTTGGGGTGCGAGTGTAAGGAAGTGGCTAATGCCAGCCAAGCTGCCACAAAGGAGTTTCTTTAGAACAGAAAACAATAAGCAAATAAAAGCAGCACTTGCATTAAGGCAGCGCAGCTACTTTAATGTTTTTCATGTTTGTAATGAATCATTCATAAACATCCGTTACAAATGACGGGAGTAATTGTAGCTTAGCTGCAGCGCAGGGCTGGGGTTTAGTTTGGATGTTCTTTTCCTACTTCTGCTTTGCAGTTTGTCTTGCAGAGGCAGCTCAGCTGTATTTTACCTCAAATGGTACATGAAAAATAATGAACTGGAGATTAGATTTGAATCAAAGCCATCCTACATATTACAATATCTTTCCATTGCTTTGATATGAAAAAATCATAACTACTGTCATCGTTGTTTGAATCATTGTGGCAAAACCAAAAATCTACCCTAGGACTTTACATAACACGGTAAAACTAAGTGAGATTAAGCTATGCCTTAAATGAAATGGAAATGGCATGATTACAGTCTAATTCTCACACCTTCAAAATGTTATTTTACGAGGTGAAAACTTAATAATCAATTCTATTTTCTGTACATTTTCTGCTATTTGAACCGAGGCCTCCCACACCTGGAAGGCAGTTCTTTATAATATCTTAAAAGATAAAAATTGTTTCCTAAAGACCCTCTTTATTGGAAGCTCTTAAAAAAAAGCAGCCAACAACCTGAACTACAATGGGCTTTTTTCCACTGGAAAGAATGTAGTGTAACCGAAACATTATGATTTGGGCTTGGGGAAAAATCTAAAGTGCCCCATGCCCAGAAGAGCATAAAGATGAGATCAGCTTGGACCAAAACATGGCTAACGATCAGAGCAGCACCAGTACTAACCTGTAACTCTCGTTGTTCACAGTTAAATTAACAAAAGCTTCGGTTAGCCTTCGCTGACTGCTTTAACAGTTGTTTGTTTTTGTCACTAATGAAGTCTGAAGAGTGCTAAGTGGTGTCGCAGCGCCACGGAAGGCATCAATACCAAACCCTTTGCTGTTATTTTCTTTCAGACCCCAGCAGTGACAGGAACAGTCCCGCCACAGGTTCACAAAGTGTATCGGAAATGAAACCCGCGCCATCCGACCGACGGCAGCACCCATCATCGGAGTCCAGTTATCCACCAGACCTTCACAAATCATCACAACATGGGGACAAGCGGACTTACGTTAGAGACCTAAAAGGCAGCAGAGAGTTTAGCAGACATCCCAATGAACACCACACTTGGAATGGGACTTCTAAAACCAACGACCACGTGCCAGGCAGGAAGACGGAGAGGTCGCCGGAGAGGAGGCACCAAAGGCAGCCGGAGAGGGTGGTGGTGAACGGGCAGAAGAGGAGGTCTCCCGAGAAGCGCAGGGAAGGCACGAGGAGTGCTGACAACACTCTGGAGAGGCGGGAGCGACTGGAGAGGAGGAGAGACCTCTCTCCTGAGAGGCGCAGGGAGCGGTCGCCCGGCCGCCGGCGGCGGTCGCTGGAGAGACTCACGGAGCCCAGGAGGTCTCCTGAGAGGAGAAGAGAGAACTCCCTGGACCGACGGGCCAAGTCGTCCGACCGGCGCAGGGAGAGGTCACCCGAGAGACGGCTCAGGGAGGAACGAGGCGGCCACCGGGAGAGGGAAGAGCCCGGCTGGAAGCACGAGCCGAGCCGCAGGCACCCACCCGAGCAGCGCAGGCGGCCCTACAAGGAGTGCAGCACCGACCTCAGCATCTGAGGGGCTCCCCGGGGTCCCTGTCGCCTTCCCCACACTGAGGGAGCAGAGGAGAGAGTGAAACCACCTGGCTTTCGCAGGCGACGAGACATCCCCGCCACCTGCTGATCCTACAAACCGTTTATGCAGATGAAATATCAAAAAAAAAAAAAAAAAAAAAGCGTTGTGCCTGATGTATAATATTAAAGAAAGTATTTTTCAGTGTATTCTTTTTTTTTTTAATTACTTGCCAAATGTTGGTCCTAAAGGATTATAAAATTTTGTTTCTACATTCTTTGTAGATTTCTTAAAAATAATTCCTTTATTGGGCTACTTTCCCCCCTCCCCAATATAGTAAGTGGGGGTAGCCAGTAATATAATATAGGCAAAGGATTTTATGACCAAGTTTGAATAATTTGATCCAGACTGTTCTCTAGTGACTCACTGCTACACTGTATGTAGAAAATTTTTTAAGGGTTGGGGGTGGGGAAGGAAGAAAATTGTTCATCTCAGTAGGAATGGAGCGCTCCTGCTGAAGGAATTAAAAAGGAAAGACAAATGTTCCTAAAATTGCAAGAACTGTTTGAAGAGACTACTGTTTCAATGAAGGATATTTATAATAATAATAAATAATTAAAAAAAAAAAAAAAAAGCAACCAAACCCACACAGCACAAGACAATTTACAATAAGTAATTTGTAGTTTGTTCCATGAACAGTTTATACTTTCAGGCCCCCTGGACAGGACGTGCAGAGGCAGAAGGACTGGTCACCACCATGCCTGTGTCACACGCTAACGTGGACTGTTGAGCTCTCATTAGCCTCAGCAACATGTAACGATGATATGTCATTAAGGCAGCAGCCCTGCTCATCTCCCAGCTGTATATGGACAGCAACCCCAGCATGCATGGTATTGTGTTATCTGCTTGGAAGCAAGGGGAGGGATTGGAATTCTGGGACAAGGCACAATGAGGTGGGAGCACCGTCCCCCTGCTCGGAGTAGGTGTATTCCTTCTGCTCAGGCAAACCCAGTGGGCTTTTATTTTGCCAAATTCCAAAAGCTCTCAATTCTTCTTGCTCTGTATTTAAAGGGTTGGGTTTTTTGTTGTGTTACTGGATCATCCTTACTGAGACAAAAGGAGTGCACTTGCTGGGGAGGGAAAAAAAAAAAAGTAAAAAAGAAAAAAGTCTCAAAGGAAATTCACAGGCTAAAAGAGGCAATCAGTGGGACAACCTGGTTGTAGAAGCCTATCCATAGCTGGCTATATGCTGTAAATTTGAGTCTAAGAACAGCAGCAAAAGAGAAACATGCGAGTTTCTAAGTTGTATTTTTAAATTTGCAAGCTGTGTGGTAAGTCTGCTGTAGCATTGGTCTAAGATTTAATGGATTACTGCCTAGCTGAGCCAAAATGTTTGCCGTTACTGTTGGACCACTAAAGTAAACTGCTGCTTTTTCCAGTGCATTGGTGTGTACATGTATACTGACTCACATCTCCATATGAACACAAAACCATTGCAAGTCTATCACTGTTGTTGCCATGGTACTGTAAAAAAACAAAACCAAGAAAGAAGATGGCCAATCATTGTGTGTACAGTTGAAATTGTAATTAATAGAGCCTGTTGGAAAAAAACAAAACAAAACTGTTGCCTTTTTCTTGTATAAAAGAGGATTTATGACAAAATTTAGGTGTGAGGAATGTGATTAAGTGTTTATATTTCTAAAAATGGAAAAAATTTGATTCAGGGGATATATTTTAATGTAAACTGAATCAGGTATGTAAAGCTGTTTTAAAATGGGAGACTGTATCAATAATTCTAAAGCTTTTGTTGGTTTGAAAATCATTTCTTTCTTCATGGTGGGCCTGCTTATGTATTATTAAGCACTTGTATGCAGTCTATATTCTCCAATCATCATTTCTTGCAACATGCTATAGGCAAAATGCTCTTTTCTGTGTTGATGAAAAGCAGTATGTGGGCCAATCTTTTTTATAAAACACTATGCATATATAAATACTACATTGTTCATAGCTTTATTTGACTTAATTGGGTTTATACATAACACTAGGATGAGTAGACGTGGACTTACCCAGTAAGAGCTTCTTTCCTTGGAACAGACACTATGTATATGATGTAGCAACAAAGAAGGAGAAAGTCTGTGAATGCTATTTTTATTATCAAATAAAGTTTTCCATACAAAGCATGCATGCGAGTGTAGTGATAAGATAAAGGAAGAACCACACCTTAATGTTACTTATTCATCCCTGCCTAAATTAATAAACCTGTAGGTTATGGTCACCAAGGGCCATCTATTAAATATGTATTAATCATCCATTAAATATGTATTATCATTTGACAAGCCTTAAAGCAAAGTTTCCCAGACTTCCAGGATAAAATTTCCCCCCCTAAAACAGTCAGAAACGAAAGGTTTAGGTGAAGCAGGGTCTGCAATTTTGTCTAAGGTTTGTATCATTGATTTTTCATAACACATAAGCACATGTGACCATAAAAAATCAAGGCAACAACTGCTCACTTGCTGTTGTGGAGGTTTTTGGTGCCATATATATATGTGTGTATGATGTAGGTGTGTATATACATACACACACACACACATATATATATACACACATCACCAAGGCTGTATGTCTCCCATCTCTCAGTTCTTAAAATGTAGAAAGACTTTCAGGGTTGAAAAATATTCTATTACATAGATTTTGAAAGCAGCTTTTAAATCTTGCATAGTTTAGCAGGCTCCAGTCATCTGTTTACCTGAAGCTTCAGGCAACCTGCTGAGAGTCCTGGCAGCTGGAGGGAGAGTCGATGGTGAAGGATTTGTGTTTCCAATCACAGCCTCTTCAAAGGGATTTGTCTGCTGCAGCCTGAGTATTTAGGGGTGTGGAAGAGTCACTGAGAAAGTGTTTGGATATTTCAAATTTTAATCTCTTATGGTGATCAATGCCTTTTTACTCTGAAACCATTTTGTAGTGGTATTACACTGATTATGCATTTGTACCTTCTGCTGTTGCTACTGTGTTTTTTTTTTCTCCTTGTTCAATTTAAATGATCTTACAGAGCTGAGTAGGTGAGTCTCAAGCTTTTGAAGTGTTGAGTCTCAGCTAAAGATATTACATAGATAATACCAAAATTACAGAAACATTGAATTAAAAAACCAACACTGCCAGTTGAAAAAAAAAAAAAGTCAAGATGCCTTGTGAGTGGTGGCATCCTTTCTACTGCTCCCAAACCCCCTGAGAGCTGGAGCCCTGCTCTGCAGCATGAGCATTGCAGCTCCATACTCTGCGGTGCAGCCTTAGTCACTTTAATTAATTCCAGCCTTACTTTTGACCATAAAACATTTTACAAAATTTCTAAAAATGAAAAGAACCCCTTTTTAGATTGTAACTTGGCTCCTGCTTTGTCAAACAACATCCTACAACTGTGAAGCTGCCAAGAAGATTAATTAGAGTCTGTTTCTTATAAAGAACTGGGAAGTTTCTAATGTGGTACATGAAAAAGCTCTGCAAATTGATATTGTTAGAGTTTGGGTTTGTTTGGGGGTTAAGTTTCACACCTTTTTTTAGCAGTCAGACATGATCAAGTTCCTGTGCCATCAGTATGCTCAGTCCTGTCATTTGCATTCATTAATTCCTAATTGTGAAACTTTCGACTGCAGAGGAAGTGTTCAGACAACATGGAGAATTATGTGGGGTTTGATCTCTTTGGTTAGTCGTGCACATAACTGCTGGGTTAACTGAGCTGCATTTGCTGCCTTTAAACACTTACTCAGTTCACTCCTTGAATATTCATCCCTTGGCATTGGAGCCAGTGTTTTATTTAATAGTGATCTTGTGCTAAACCATCTGCTGTAATATGCTTGTTTTATCACTGGAGTAGTAATTATAGATACTGTTCTACTCCTCACTTTGATACCTTTTGTTACAACAGGCCTTCAGCTCTGTCTCTTGGCTGACTGTTCTGCTGAACAACATTATAAATGGCTCATAATATGTTCAGTTTTTTGGCTCTCATAAATAGTACCAGGCAAAGATGTCATTTATGACTCACTGCTGCCATCTGTAAATGTGTGCCTGTTAGGCCTTTGGGATTGTATTTTCTTAAGATTTATTTCTAAAAAAGGAAGAGTGGAAACTAAAAAAAGTATCCCCATTGACTTAGGAGTTGCTGTAAATCGCGTGAGTCTGAGATAATGCCAGTTTCTGTTTTGGATGTGATGCTAATCCATCAGCATTCCTTCCTGGTATGTAATGAAGAGGCAGTAAAATGTCACCCAAATGGAAATGCTGAGGTTTCAGGATAGAGAGGAGTATAAAATATGTGGTGCCACAAGGATTGCAGCTTAATGAATGTAGGAATTCAGTGGTTGGGACTGACCATGATTGGACAGTCTGACACAAAAACATGAGCTTCAATTCAGAGTTTGGGTTTGTTTTTTTTCCAGATTTTAAGGCATACTATTCCTGAATTCCTGTGTCTGAATGCTCTATAAATATCCCAGGCATATCCTACAAAATATTGGGTGCAAATGCCACTAAAATCCAGTGAGGTTTGTGCGTGAGTCCAGGCTCAGGCCCTGTTTATCCCCTGCATTTTGGCAGAGTTTAGACTTTCATATCTGGGTCTAGAGGCACCAGGAGATGAGCTTTGGCAAGTCAGCAGGAAATAATCTGTGTCCTGGCCCTTCTACATGAATGTCACATGTGTGTGCACAGACCCATTTTGGTGACAAGGTGAGCTGCAGGGATGTGCTCTTCACTGGAACAGCAGAGATGAAAGAGATGAACGTCCACTGTCCAAATTGCTGACTGGACAGATGAGGAGGTTCTTATCCTCAGCAAATCTTCTTTGGTAGCATGTGCATTGCAAATCCTCCACTTCAAGGAACAGTCTGAGCCTCAAGATGCTGAAGCTGAAATGGGGGCGGTTTCACATCTCCTTGAGAAGTCTCATTAGCTTTAATTTTTGCAGCAAAGAGTTTCTTTAAAAGAGGACTTCTGAGGAGGTTTTGCTGCAGCAGGAGGGAGAGGTCATACTCGAGCAAATCCAGATTGCTGCCATTGTGCCTCAGCCAAGGTTCTTTTGGTCCATTCCTAAGCTGATGTGGCTTTGGTGCTGACTAACAAAGAGTCAGGCTTATTTGGAATGGGAATTCCACCTTGCTTATGTAGATTTTGTAGACCAGGCTTCATCTCTGCCCCAGTGTCATCTGTGACCAGTCTTAAATTTCTTTTCTTTCATTTGCATTTGTAAGAAATTTCAGTCTTCAAGTTTTCTGTCTGTCACTGGTGGTTCAAGCTCATGTGAGCTGTGAGCTAAGGGCATATGTGTGCATATATTCGGATGTATGGCTGGGCTTTTCTGCAGCAATTTGTTGAGTCAGGCAAGCAGGATGATGAGACTGTCCCTGCAAACCCGGTGGCTCCTGATGGTATGAATGAGATTTTGAATTAGCTGCCTTGCTTCTTTCTAAGGATAGTCAGAAATAGGAATGTCTGGAGGAGGAAGTTGGCTGAGGCTCATTCCATATGTGCTAAAGAAAATATTGATTGGATGTGGAAGCAACTTGGAGAGCTTCTTGAGGACTTGGGCTTTTGTTCCCTATAAATGAGCAGGGTTTTTTTCTCATTGTTTCTCAGTAAGATTCTTCTGGATCCTGCTTTTTCTTTCATGAGACTCCAGTTTGCTTTGGGGACCCACAGGCAACTTCTTTCCTTTCTGTTTGATCCAACAATTGTTGCCACGACTTTGAAGTGTGGAGTCTGCTGGCAAAGCCTTTGCCTTTGTAACCTCTGAACTGCAGTTGTGTAACACAAGGCTGACTTCCAAGAACACGAGGCAGCTCCTCTGCTGTACACTACAGCAGACATGGTCAGCACGTCCTGCTCCTACTCTTCTGTGGAAACAGAGGTCCTGACCACAGGCATGGAGAGCTGAGGAAAAGCCAAGAATCACCCTCTGAAGGTGCACCCAAGTACCATGTCCTACTGGTTTCCAGATGTGACACAAAAACTAAAAGAAGTCATTAAATTTTAGGGGCTGATTCACAGAACTTGAATTCATTATTCTGTGAAATGATTTACTGAGTGGTTAGAAGATGTTTAAAGATTCCCGTGCACATCATTTGCATGGTAACAACAGTCAGAGAAAAAGAAAAGACCATAAAAATATTTCTTGCATATGTTTTCTTGTTTCTTATTGAGGATACATCAGACATCTGTTTTCCTTCTCCAATCCTTTCTCTAGTTGAAATGATAACGTGATGAGACAGGTGTTTTTAGACAAAATGCTGGGGATGTCAAAATGAAATCATTTTGCTGGAACCTCAGAGAAAAAGTCTAAACCAGGTCTCATTGGTCCCTGGAAAGTATTGTTTTGTAAAAGTGGCACTTCATGTCACTTAATATATATTTGCTAACCTGAAAAAGGTTTAATTCTTTATAAAAGAAGCTACTGACTGTGTCTTCCTAATGTGCCTGATTCACATGGGCCCAGTTTTTTAAACCTCACCAATTACCCGGATTGAAAGTTTGACTGCCTCTGGATTTCCTTGTACTCTTGGGACAGCTTGGTCAGAAGTCTTCAGCTTAATTGTGCAACAGCAATGCAAAAATATGCAAATATGCAAAGTATAAACATGTAGTTTGAAGTGCTTAAAGTGACAAGACTCACATCACGCAGTGGTTTGGGCTGGTAGGCACACAGCTCTGCTCTACTCCTGAGCGCATCTCTGGGAGCATCCCAGAGCCAGAAGGGAGTTTTCTTCCCAAAGACCTCCAAATAAGGACTGCTTCCTTTTGCTGAGAGCAGTGATTAACACTGCCATCACCTGTGACATTGCATCAACTCAAGTATTTCACCTTTAAATTCTGCCTTATCCTAGAGATTAATCTTGGTTTGTAACTAATATTAATGGTCATAGCTTCTCTTATTGCATTGCTTCAGCATATTGTGAAAATCCACATCCCTCTGCTTCCTAAGGATTTCATTCATCTGCCTGACTCTTCTTATTCCAATTAGGACTTAATAAAGAGAGAGCCTTCAAACACAACTTCATGGGAGTTACAGATTATTAATCTTTTCTATGACTGATGTGTTTTACAGCAATGAAGTCTCTTTTTTTTTTTCTTTTTATTTTTGTTTGGTTTTTTTTTTTTGCATCAGAATTTCATTATAAAAAGGATGCACTCTAATTCATTGGGCCAAAAATAGACACATACTGTCTTCAGGTTTAAGTGTACTTTCCTCCCTGTTCATTGTGGAAAATGATCCATAAGGATAGCTGCTCAGAGGGAAAAATCAAATTAATTTCCAAGTGTTAAGTAATTAGATAAATAGACTTGTTTGCTTATTAGAAAGTGTCCATCTGCTTGTTTCCAGTTCTCTCAAAAATGAGGTTTGGTTTGCAGTACTTTGTTATATATATGCTTTTTTCCTACTTTTTGTCACTCAGTTTGCCTTTCTACCTGAAATCTCCTATAGCTGCTAAAGCCTGATGATTTATATCAGTGTCTTGTTGCATCTCTTTTGATGAAGTGGCATAAAGTTGATTCCTTTACTTTCAGCATGCTCCTTTATTTCCATCATGCTCTTTGTCTTTATCAACTTTTACTGCAAAGCAGAACAATTCATTCTTTCTCAGTCTCTGGTTCTTACAAGGTCTTTTGCTAAAGGCAGGATGTTGTGAAGTTTTGGACTTCATTTATCACAGCAGAATTGCATCAACAGTTTTGCAGCAAAATGGAGAAGATGGGTAAACAGTGAAAAGCTGAAGCAGCAGATTTCATACACCAGGCTATTAGCAAAAACTGATTTTCCAATTTTGCACAAAAACAGAGCAACTTTTGTTTGTGTGTAGTCCTGCCAAACCCACATTAACTGTATTTAATTTGATTGCTTGGAGTCCAGATGAAAATGCTTTTCAAATAATCAGTTGAGCGTAATCATGGAGATCCTGATTCTGAAAAATGCCTTGCTGAGGAAAGCATAGAGGCATGTGCCTGCGACTTGCAGCAGTCAAGGGACATAATCATTTAATTAAGAGCCTTCCTGAGCAAGGTCAGGAATGTTCATAGGAGTTAATGATCAGCATTCTCTCAACCTATGCCAGAAACAACACCGCTTCGTGGTCTACTGATTAATGGTTTTTGTGGCTTCCTGTCCTTGCCTTTTTTTTCTTGAGCACTCTGACAAGGATCTCCATGTCTGGGACTTGTTTCACGTGTGCTGCTATCAAGTGGCAGTGCCCCTCATGCAGCAGGAGCACATTCAAAACGTGGCTGTGGCTTTGTGTCCCATCGCTGTCCTCTTGCTCCACAGGAAATTCCTCTCCGTGAAGCTTTCCTCACATTTCTGTGCTTGCTCTGCTTTGAGGTGCTCATGTTCTCCAGAGCAGAAAACGGCAGTGCAGTGAGGATATCCATTCATCTGGCTGTGTTGGATGAGAAGAGCATCTCTTCTCTCTCATGATCACTGGTAACATGTAGAGGATTTCTTTTTTGCCACAGGTTCTTATGGTCCCTATGCCAGGCAATGCTCCCAGTCCTGCCGTGGTGGGATTTCAGAGCTCAGCCTCAGGTGTGTTCTCAGACTCAGGGGACACATTAAACATCTTGGGTATCACCAGATCCTGGCTGAGGGGCTTCAGTACCATCTGAAGGACGTAGACCCCAGATGCTGTGCTGCCCTTACCCTCAGTAAAGCCTCTGCACTCTCAGTGAACACAGTTTGATATTGAAATTAAGATGCTGAAAAACAGAAATACCCAGAACCGTGTGGGTGATTCAAATAAAATAGTGTTTCCATAGCAAAGTAGTTACATTCTACATAATGATCTAGAGTTAATAAAGAATCAAGAGAAGCTGAAGTTGGAGTATTTTCTATGGTGGAAGTGAACCAGCAATGCTAAGGGAAAGGCAGATGTTGAAACAAAGATAAAGCCAAGTGCACAAAAATCCATTTTCTTAAAAAAAACCCCACAACACAACAACAAAAAAGGCCTGTCAGAATGATAGTCAGGCTAGCATTTAGCTCCTGATGACTAAGTTAAGAACAAAAAACTTAGAGAAAAACAAGTAAAAAGGAAAGGTAAGCAACTTAAAGATTTCCACTCAAAAAGGTTTTCCATTTCTTCTTTAAATTTTGTCAAAATGTTATTCTTTGAAAAATCACATCTTTCTGTAAGCATGTAAAAAAAAAACCAAACCCACCCCAAGCATCCCACCCTTCAAATGTTACCATGTTTTTCCTCTCTTGGTACGCCCATAAGAAGATCTGGCATGGACATTTTCCAATGTAATGTGAGTATTAAAGATAAAATAATGCTGAGGGGATAAGGGAAGCCTTGGACTGCTCTCCCCCACACGCTCTCGTGTTCTTTCTTTGCATATTTAGCAGGGTTAAAACTAGGTCAGAGTCTCCCTGCCGTGTGCTGGAGCTGTGGCTGTGACATTAGCCCGGAGCTGCCTCTGGCTGCTGTCAGTTTGCAGGGCTGGTGGAGTCAGCAAGCCTCATCTTCCTCTTTCAGGCCATGGCATAAATCACAGTCAGGCTGCAGAGGCAGTGGGGAGGGATGGAGAAAGCCTGGGCCAAGTGCTTGCAGATGCTTGAAGAACCAGCAGAACATTTATGGAGGAGCCATGGCCAGGGAGGAGCAGAGGGGTCTGCTGGAGGAACAATGTGCACCCTCAGGGCACGGGGCCTGGATTGCAGCAGGGATCATGGCTTTGGAAAAGGGAGGCTTTCATGCAGCCAAAGGCTTTGTCATTGACATGGATGGGGTGAAGGACGAGATGTGTGGGCAGGGATGCTTGGGCTGGGTTAAATGCAGCTCTGTCCAGCACCTCATCTACCCTTGCTGAGGGGACAGCAGAACAGATACTCTTCCCCATAGGATACAAAGAGCACATCAGCACGCAGCTGCTTGCCATCATTTGGTGCCCTTTCTGCTTGAGCAAGAGCCCTGCTGGCAAGGGGCTGAGCCCTGAGCCAAGTGTCAGCAGCAGAGGGGATGGAATAGGTTGTGCTAGAGGCAACAGTGCCTCAGAAAAGTTGGGCTCCAGCAGTCAGGGAAGGGCTCTTGCCCCCAGTTGTCGAGGCAGCCCAGTTCCAGTGGAACCTGTCGGCCTGAGGGTTCCAGGGGAGGTTCTGAAGGCAGGAGAAGACAGTACCAGCCTGGCTGGGAGCACTCCTCATCTCTCGTGCTTCTCCTCCTTCTGGGATCGTGTTGGTCTAACTACCAGCATCCTCTCATAGAAAAATGCCATGTTGTGGCATTTGCTCTTTGCAATTATTAATTACAGATTTTTTTTTATACTTCAGTAGAATTTAAAGGACAGACCAAAGTCCAGTTACTGCTGTTCCTTGGGTTTCTGAAATGAACCCAACTTTACAGGGAAATGTAAATCCTAATATGCTGTGACTGCAGCAAAGTATTGCCCCTGACAAACAGACTTCTACAAATCTGGGTTAATACTTTAAGACAAAGTGAGAGATTTCTTTCTATTTTTTATTATTCTGAAACAGAAAGTCCATGGGAAGGGAGGTCATTCCCCAGTGTGTCCCTGAGAAACTCTCAGAAAGAAAAGCTTGGAGAGCACACAGATTTCAGGTCCCAGGATAGCAAGAGTGTAGCCTTTATTTGGTGGGATGTTCTGTTTCATTTTGCCCTTTTTCTAATGATTAATAAATTGAGATAAATTCAGAAGGAAGGGTAACCACAGTATCCTGCCTGCCCCAGACACGTCAGTCAGAGGGTTGATGGGGTGGGACAAGCAACACCTAAATGAGATTTCTGTATTGGCTGTCTGGAGAATTTCCTTCCCCACACTTGTGTGAAGTAGTTCTCTCAAGGACCTAAAATTAAATGGTGTGAAGACTCCAGTTTGGTTTTATTCCCATCACCCAGGGCAAAATGGTGGAATTCTAGGATATCATGGCAATAGTAAGATGTGAGGGGGAGGAGGAGGAGGCAGGAAACATGAAAAGGGGACAATCCATGTGTGTCCCTTGGCTTTGGCCAAGTTGAGCAGTGAAATGAAGGCAGTGTATCAGGCAGTACAGTTGTGTAAAGGATCCAAGATGCATCTGTCATGCTTCACAGCCTGCAGGAACTATTATCCTTTGTGAGAGGCAGGATATTTCACTGGGAATATTTGAACCACTCTAATTTTGTTGTAGAAATGGGCTCTCAAGATTGGTATACAGTCAGCCCCCGGGTAGAGCAGGGGCTGGCTCTGCAGAGTCCCCCTGGGTGACACACCCATGCTGGGGAGATTCACTGGCCCCAGCCCTGCAGCACACATGTTCCCTGGGGCAGTCAGGGCAGGAACCCACTGGGAGAACTGGGAGAAGCTGAGGCCAGGATCCAGCTGAGCAGGAGCTTTCAGAGACCTTCCAGCTGGGAGCTGAGCAATAATTTCCAAAAAACTGAGCATGCAAATCTCAGTGCCCTCCCAGCCAGCTGCAGTGTGTGGTGCAGCTAAGGACCAACGAGATTTGGAGGAGAGGATTTTTCTACCAGAGCAGATGTATCTGGCAGCAGTAGATGCGACAGTCCTGGGCAGATTCTCACTTTGAATGTGCTGGTTGCTGCCTCAGGAAACAGACACCTGCAGTTTGTTTTGTGTGCATTCACACATGTAGGTGGTCCCCAGTTTCCCTCCAGGATTTCCTGCATGCTAAACATGACCAAAGACTGTCAGGGCTTTTTCCACCACCAAACAAGTGAATCTAACGGGTTCCTTGAATCAAGATTTGAATGCATCAGATAATCTGCCCTTATCTAAATACAGTGTGTTGTGTTCCCCTGGCTCTTTGCAGCAGCTCAACCCTGGGGTGCTCTTCTCACCCCAGCAGCCCCTTCTGCCAGAGGCTGCTTGTCAGATAAACCACCGTGACCTTGGGGTGAAAGAGCAGATGGCTTTTCCAAACTCTGGACTCCTTTGCCTGAGGGTGGTTTTCCCACACCATTTGTGGCAGTCCAGCATTCGAAGAGGGTGTTTCAGGCTCGGATTTGGCTGTGGGAAGAAGAGTCAAGTTGAGCAGGAGCTCTTCAGTCACTGGGGATAGAAGAGGGGATGACAAAGGGGCTGCAAAAAGCCCTGGTGAGTTCAGTGTGCAGCAAGGCCTTTGGGTGTTCCTGTCACATGCACTGGCAGCCAGCACAGTACAGCCCCTCAGTGATCCCACTGGGGATGGGGCACTGGAGGATGCCTTGGGCACTTGTGGAAGTCAGAGACCCATCTGCACAGAAGAGAGACTTCCAGAAGCACAAGAAACCCCTGGTCCTTCTGGAGCTGACCTGCAGACCGTGTCCCTGGAGTGGTGGGGGACAAATCTCACGTTGTGATGGGGTGGGGGCGGCGTGGTGGATGCTCCAAGGAACATTATAATTGAAATTCTTTATCAAGTGCCTGCATGTTTATCTTGGAGAACTTGAAAGAGTTATGAATCTGCTGAATGTGTATCAGGCTGGGGTGGAGAGCACAAGAACAATGATCATTGCTGTGGCAGGCAATATATTATGGCTGGCTTGCCAGCTTGGAGAGTGACTGCGATTATTCCTTGTGTTTGCTTTAGCGAGGGGTAAGAGCCTGTTTTGCTTTCTCAGGTGTTTTGAGTCTTTCAACTCTGCCTCTGCCTTGCTGGGTTTGGGAATTAGCTTCTAAGTGTTTGTGCATTCCTCCTTCTCAAGCTGGAGGTTATTTGTGTGTTTGTGTGGAATGAAGCAGGTCTTCTGGATGGAATATTACCTCGTGCTCCCTTAATTGCTTTGCTGCTGCTGCAGTTTTGGAGGGGAAGTGGCACAAAGAAGATGAAGCAGCATTTCTGTTTGAGAGGAACGAAACCCAAAAGTGTGCTGTTTATTTAAGATGCTGCTGCGGGGCTTGTGAAATCAGCCTTTGTCTGTATAGTTCTCCTACTGCAAGAGAGGAGAATAAAAAGAAACCTTTCCAGTTCAGGTTAAAGGACTAACAGGCAAGACAGGCACCTGAAAAGGACACAAATAGCTCCAAACAGTGCCATTCAGAAAACCATAGTGCCAAAAGTGTTGTCCTTTCGTCTTGAATAAGCTGTCACCCTGCTAATGTGGCTCTCTGCTTCTAGAGCAGAATTGCTTTGCATCTGGCCAGCTCAGAGCTGGGGCATGGAGCATAAGTCTGTCAGTCCTCATCCATGCAGCCATGCCCTTAGTGTGACATTATCGCCACATGTGCAGCTGGTAATAATTTTTTGGGGGGAGCATTATTGAGTTTGACATGGACACAGTAAGGATTTTGTAGGGTATCTCCAGACATTGTTCCTGCAGGGAAGAGGAACCATGCTGTGTAATAATTCACCATCTGATTTACCTAGAGATGTCACATAATATTCCCTCTAAGTGGCCTGCATGAGTAGTGCATGGGTAGAGAGCCTTATTTTGTTTTGTTTCTTAATTCACTGGGAAGAATTCCTCGGCTGACATCTGTGCTGGTGACATGAGTGGGTGCATCCCTCTGAAACAAGCCCTAACAATCCACTCAGCACCCAGTTTGGCTTTACAGCATCTGTGCACTTGTAGTCTCTCTGTTATGCAACCTCTGGGCCTCTACCCACAGTCTGTTGACATTCATTTATTCATTTGATTTCATCTTCACAAGCAGCAAGCGCTGTCATTTCCATATCACAAAAGGAGGCTGGGAACATGTTGACACAAGGCTTGGGCTCATGTCTAAGCTCAGGGAGCAGATGGGGAAAGCTCTGCACTCATCAAGGAAAAGAGGGTATTTAAGGACATCTTCCCTTTGTACAGAGGCTCTGCTGGAAGAGATGATCAGAAGTGGGGCTTTGGTTCCTTGAGACAGGCCGGAGTGAACATTTTGTCCTGTTTTTGCAACATAAAATTCCAGTTTATACGGGTGGGAAGAGGCAACAACTTTGCAATGCTCAGTACAAACAGCCCAAATGCTCTGAATATCTGAAACAAAAATGAACCTGAAAGGCCAAGCAAGAAGCAAATATTCTTGCTCTAGATGCTCCAAAGGACCTGGGATCCAGTCTCCCTTGGTGAAAATTAGTTGAAAATGGCACTCCCAGCTCTGCAAAACAGTGAGGAAAAACCAAAGTCCTCAGAAAAGGCAATTTTTCCAGTCTCTTTTCCCCATAGCTTTGAGCCTAGAAACACCCTTTGTTGTGAGAGGAATGGACAAAAAAGATTTAGAAGTGATTTTTGGACTGGATGGCTTTATGTTTGCCCAGGACTCTTAGGAGTGGGCTGGATAGCTCTTGAATTCTTCCTGTAGTCATCTGTCCAGCTAATGCTCTCCTATTCAGTCCACACCCCCACATGTGTCTTCCCCCATTCCCAATTTGATCTGTCAGCTTGACACAAGAAATGTGGTGTGGATCCATTTCTCATCTGTATTACAGGACAAAACCTGCTTTTTAATTCTGCCATTTGGAGAGGGGAGCAAAGGTGAATAAAACCCTCCATAAAAAGGTGAGGCCAGCAGATGCCATTTCATTTTCTGTGGTTGTTACTGCTGGTCCTGGAGAAAGATGGATCTTGGCTGGGAGACAAAACCGCAGAACACCTATTGAATAATATTCTACAGGTGAGAAAGACTGCAGTGATAAGGGGAAAGAGGAGCTTTCTGGAGGCAAAACGCAGGTCACCTGGAAACCCTGACCTTAACCTTAAAATATCTTCATTTGACCTCCTGTCACAGACCAAACAAGACTCTGACACGATCCACTTTATCTCTTCACAGGTAATAATCCTTCCTCCCTGTAATTTTTACCCAAAGTAGTTATGCTGTAAAAATGTGATGACTGCCTCTGCAGCAGTCACCTGCTTCTGTAATGGGATAATTGCAGTTAAAGGTAATGGGGTTTTAATTTCATACTATTATTGAGTTGCTGGTAGGTAAATATATAGGAGCTGGTCTAATAAAGCAATTTGAAATCTCCCACAGTGAACTGTTGGAAGGACGTATCAACCATGAGCAAACAGCACAGTCTTAATCAATATTTGCTGAATTGCTTGAGAGGAGATGAAGGGAGGAGCTGAAATGGGATGGCCTGTCCCTCACTTTGGTGCTTTGACAAAAGCTTAGGGCTTGGGCTCAGCCTGGGGCCAGCACTTTCTGCTGTGCTGCTGTTGCTGCAAGGCCCAGGAATTTTAGCTTCCAGTTCTCACTCTGCCAGAGATGATTGTTTCTGAGGCCAAATGACTCTTGTGTCACAAGTGAGGCCAAAATTATCCCGTTCCCTCCTGCTGTGGGAAGGACATTGGTAAGAAATGTTCTTTGAGCACCTGTGAGTGTTGGGCGCTGCCAAACTCATTGTTGGTATCTCCTGGGCTGACAAAGGACCAAATCAAGTGCTCAGAGAGCTTGGACTTTGATATCCTCTTCTGCTAATGGAGAAAAATACCTATTGCTTGGTGTGCCTTGCATCATTTGACATAAAAGCTGAGCTGCTGTGTTCCTGCCCTGTGCCTCCAGGCATGAAGGCTGCTGAGAAGTACCTGGTGTCTCCTCTGTGGGGTAATTAATCAGAGCAACAGGAGGTGAGGTATGCATGTATCCACACAGGTAAAGCCCTGCACTAAGAAATGGGCTCTCAGTCCTTCACTGGGTGTGTTTTGTCCATGGCCCTTTCTTTCTGCACAAGGATTTTTCCCAGCACTGAAGGCACAAGCTCTTTTTTTCCCATTATTCAATTTCTGCTTCACTCCCCTCATTTGGAAAGGAGGAGATGCAGAACAATGCTGGATCTCCAGCTCTCTGGCATTCTTTGATTTCCCATATTGTCCAAAAACTCTGTCATCTCAGTCAATAGCATAGTCAGCCCTTCAAGCATGCAGGGAGCATCAGCTCCCTTGTTAGTCTTCAGGTACTCTGTTCTTTATGCTGTTTTTGCTTTCCATTTTTATATCTGGCTTACAGCCATATTTTTCACCTTATGGAAATCCTACCTGGTGTGTTCAAGCCTTAGTGGAGATACATGCTGTTTGTCAAGCAGCCTCTCCAGCTGCTTTCTTTCAATTCATCTCTTCTTAGAATTCAGCCCCTGACTTTCATACCAGGTAGGATTGCAGCAGCCAAATCCTGCCAGATACACATGTTGAAATTCTGCATCCCACGTACGTGGAAATAATTTAATAGCCCTGAATATGAAGGAAGTACAGATTCCTCTGCACAGGGTGCAGTTTTGACTCTGATTTTTTGGATAAACAAATTATTTTAGACTAGTATTTTTAAAGAAAGAAGTTCCTTTATTTATGTTTATGCTTTGTGGCTCAAGTATAGGGTAACAAATGCCATCTATCCATTTAATTAATGCTCACAGGGCAGCACGTAGGGTTGCCCAGCAGTAGGTAATATGACATTTGACTCAGCGAACTGAAAAGTCATGGTAAAAAGTGATTGTTATTTAAAAATGCAATTACCATTTGGCCCAAGGCAGGTTTGGATCTCCTATGACTGCCAAGGAGATGCGGGCTGGACATAAAAGGCACTTGATGCTACTTGTTCTGGGTAAACTGTAAATGTTTTGTGACTTCTCTCGCCTCAGCAAAAGTGCAGTGCCAACCTGTTAGAGGAGCACACTGAATTGCTCCTTAACAACAGTTTCATTGTTGCCTGAATATGCACTGTGGCCCTGCCTTCCACCCGCAGCCCTGCCCTCGGAGCTCTTGACATTAAAAGCTATTGATGGATGAGCTTGTTTTGACTAGTTTTGAATCCACTCGAACATTACGTGTTTGAGAGTTCAGAGCTGGTGTGACTGAGTTCACCTGCTGAGGGAGAGGAGGATGCTGGCAGAAGGGGGAAGGAATTCCAATGGGAAAAACTGTTGGAAGGGAGAGAAAGGTGGTGAGGAGAGACATCAAGACCCAGCTGATGGGAAAGAAACAGAAGCAGAGCTGAGAATGGAAAATGTTGTACAGATGGGGATGGGAGGGAGGCACATATTTGGCTTATTCCTAAAGCTGTACTTAGCAGTGGATTTTCTTCTTGTATGAAAAATAACTCAGTTAAGAAAGTGAAATCTGTCTTGCAAGGAAAAATATCTTTTGTACATGTGATGGGCTGAAAAAGATTATGAACTCGATCTTATGTTTCAGACCATGGACACTTAGGGGTTTGACTTCTTAAAGAACTCATGTCCTCCCTCCCCACCTTTTCCACTCTGCTCTCTCAGCTCAGGCAGGTGGAAGAACAGGATTAGCACAGACACACAATTCTGACCGACATGGAAAAGACAGTTTTCACCTCAAGGGAACCGAAAAATATCATCAGACACACGTTGGATTATATAAGGTCAGGTGCTGTGTAAGACCTCACTGATCACTGCCACGTGCTGAGGGACCATCCATTCCCCCAACGGGCTGGTGAGATCACCAGAGGGGGCTTAGGAGAAGTTAAGATGACATAAATTAATCTCATATTGCTTTCAGCATCTCTTCCAGTGTATCAGCTCCCTCTCAGCACCATTCAGTAGTATTAATACCTGCTCCACTCCTTGCATCACATCTGGATGGCTGTCAGGATATAATAGAGGACAGGAAGGGCTGTGTTTTTCTGTCTCCACTCCACTGGTCAGGAACTGGATGCTGAGATGAACCATGCTTGCTTTGATGGTAATTTGTAAGCCTTTGCTTGAAGCACTGCCACCAAGTCAGTTGTACAAGCAAAGCTGATCTGAAGTCCAAGTCCCTGATAAATCACTTCAATGCTGACCTAATGAGTTCTCCATGACAGGAAGATTTCTGCAGTGGCTCATTCAACAAGCTATTTTTTATTTTCTGTACCGGTGGTAAGGACTGAAGAAATGGTTTCACACAGAAAAATGAGGAGCAATGGCACTTTGTGAGATTAATTGGGGACTCAATCGGTCTCACTGTCAAACACCAGACGTTCTGGCATTTGTTAAAAAAAAACCAAACAAAACCAACAAAATGGCTTAATTTAGATTTACTTCATTAGCTGCTGATGTCACTGCATTCCACCTTATTCAAACAGTTGATAAGATTCATGTGTTTCCTTCCCAAGAGACCCATTTTTCCCTTTGAATTAATCACAAAAGGTTGATTTGAGGAAGAGTGGGACAAAAATCTCTAACCCTGCTTTCTTTCTTTCTTTCCTCCTTGTAGAGGAGAGTGTATCAGGGAAGGTCTGGGTCCCCATGACTCGTGGATAGGGGAACAATGCTGCCACTGCCAGCCCTGTGGGGCTCCTCCGCCCATGCCCTGTGCAGAAAACAACCCTGTGAGGGACCACCACAGCCTGCAGTGATGCTGCCAGGGCTCCACGGTCCCCACTCAGCACAGGGCAGTGAGTCTGCAGCAGCACATCAGCAGTGCTGAAGGCAATATTCCCAGCACTGTGCTTTTAACTGCCTAGGGCTGGAAGTGCCAGTGTCTCTTCTCCCTCGTTATGGGAGGGCTGAGTAGGTAGGAAAAAATGGCAACGCAGCTGCCAGCTCCATCCTGTTCTTTCCTCCTGGGCTCCCAGCACAGGATCCTGGTTCTCCTGCACTGAGCTTCGAGACCTCAGTGTAACATGCAGATGGAGCTATTTGAGGTCCTTAAAAAATGGTGTCTTAGATGACTAATTATCGTGAGCTGACTAATAGCTAATGCTTCTGGGCACAGCTGTACCTACAATAGCCAAACATCTTTATATTTGCTAAAAATGAAGGGGAAGAAAAAGATAAATTTTGCCTAAGCTGGAACTTTTTCCAGGTCAAGTCTCTTCTTATTTAACTGTTAATCTTGAAGTATTACATAAAGTTTGGGGCTGTGAAAAACTTCTGCAAAGTCAGATCTGAGTTAATTAAAAGGCAACCTTTTCTCTCTGGGCAGCACAGGGCCATCCCATGGGATCTTCCCCAGGAAACACCTCACAGACCTGCTGCTGTGTGTGCAGGGCTTTGGGCATCTCTTTGGGGGAGGATGCAATGACCTCCCTCTGAAATCTCCACAAAGCCCCAGCAGGCTCTGCTGAAATAGAAGGTGAGAATCTCTACTTTAAATAAACCACAGGATTCTGTACTGATACAAGCCCTCTACAGTGCAATTTAAAGTTGCTGTTCAAGGTGAGTGCCCAGGGTGCCCAGAGAATCAAGGCTGAATTGCCCAGCAGCTGCAGAAGTGGCCACATTTTTTCCTGAGGTGTTTGGCTTTGCAGCAGTGGAAGCTTCTCTCATATCCACCGTGTCCTGGCCTGGACTGCTGACCCCACAGTCTCACCCAGAAGCAGATATTTCACTCCCTTTTTGGGCCATTTTTTTTGTGGGTTATTTTTTCCCTTTCTTCTCGAGAAAGTTCCCATGTTGGTCACATTGGTCAAGATTGGATTTCTCACTAACATTTTTGTTTTCCCTTTTCTCACGGGAATTTCCTTGTGCTGCACAAAGACCTTGAATTCTCTGTGGGAGCCTTTGGCAGGGCTCAGAGAAAGAAAGATGAGGCCACATCCATGTCCATTATCCAGCAGTCACCTCAATTTCTGTAGCTACCTATAGGAGCTACAGACCATGCACTGTGTAAAGGCTGCAGAGGATGTGTAACAAGGAGGAGGAAAACCCTCCTGGCTGCTGAAATTCAGCATTGCTCTGCCGGCTTGTGACCCTAGGCATGCTAACAAATTGTGTGTCAGAGGCAATAAGTGATGTGAAAACAGAAGATCACTGAGTGTCATTTAAAATCACAAAAGGTTTAAAGTATTTGCCAGGCTTCAGTCAGTTTGCACAGGATGACTTTTTACTTTTATGTGTGGTAATGGGCATGTGCTTGGAAGTAAAAGCTTCCCGATAGCCACCATTTTAGGAAGCTCATTCCACAAAGGACTCTCAAAACCAGACTCATTTTGCCACACTGGCACTTTTACTGGCACGTGAACTGTGAGCTTTAAACAACGATTTAAAGAAAAATTTATTGATGTTTCAAGCAAACTCAGGCTGCTGGATTTTTTGGTTCTTTGGTTCTTTTTTTTTTTTTTTTTTTTTTTTTTTTTTTTTTTTTTTTTTTTTTTTTTTTTTTAATGGAGAAACCCAGACTACACCAGCAGAGATGGTTTAATTCAGTTGTTTTACGTTTTTCTGGGCTGATTTCATCTTCTCGCTGTTGAACCTCTTGCTGACTCAAGCAGTGGTGATCAATGCTTGACACCTGCGTGTCTTTAATTGTAGGCTGGCACCTGATTGTAGGAGCAGTGCATTCATTGTAATAACCAGCAGAAGAAAGATGTGTGACATTTTCGGGAGGGAAGGTGCGTGCGCGGTAGAAAATTAGGCAACTACTTCAATTCCCTATTGACAGTCAGGACGTGCCTTATCTGCCATCTCATCGTGCCTGTGTTGAGCTATCAACAGCTGTGATATCACAGCTGTCAGCTCCCACAACCTTGAGACTTATGATTAACAGGATTTCCTCTTCAGTTATTAAAGTAATAACAAGAGATGCTCTGTGGGAAGCAGCAGAATCTGCAGCAATTGAATGTGCTGTTTCCCTGAGATATTTCTCCACTTATTTGCTGGCAAAAGCCATTAAGCACCACACTTTTAATACCTGTAGGCAGGCAGAGCTTTATGGGCTGCAGCTCACCAAAGGTGAACAGGGTGAGCTCCCTCGATTTCAAGGCAGAGCAATACTGAGATTTTTGGCTCTGGTTTAGCTGTTTAGTGTTTTGTCTCTGGTGGGACCTAGAGTCCCCCCCCTGGGGCTCTGGGGTGGACGTGGTGGGGCTTTCCTGTAAACTGACTACACTCAGGACATCAAAGGGACTTTGAATTATTGAAGTGGACAAACACTGGGTGTCTAGAACATGCACTAAATAAGACAACTTTTGAAAAGGATAAATTTAGATCTGATGAATAAATAAAAGGGTTCAGAAACCAATTTCTCCTCAACCTCATACCCCCTCAGCAGGACAGACTGTGCCCTCATGTTCGACTTTGACCACCACCTTCCTGTGGACTCCAGACAGATCCCACTGGCTCCCTGATGCACCATCCTTCCCATGACCCATGGAAGGGGCTGGCATCAGCTCCCCACTGCTTCCAGAGCCCCCAGTCTTGCCTGCCACATCCAGCCCCCCAGCCAGACTGCGTCCCTGCAGGTGCCTGGCAGGCAGCACACTCTTTCCCATCACCTGGGGTATGGCTGCTGTCACAAGCCTTTTTAGGAGAGCGTGGGTCTCATCATAAGTACTGGGATTACTCCAGAATGTCCTAAATTTGGCAACTCCTATTTTATCCGTCAGCAATCTGTATTTCCTCTGTGTGTTTAACTTGCTCGTGGCAGTAGTCATTGCTAAGAACACTTCTGCCTTCTGCCTTTATTCTCTGTATGTATCACCAGGGCACAACAGCAACCAAAAAGCCAACCAATTCTTTTTCAGCCATTCTTTGGTGTCAGGTCCAAAGCAACCCCTTGCTGTGTACCAGTGGAGGTTCTGTGTCACAGCTGCATGTTGGGAGCCCCCAAACACAGGGATTTCTTTGGCTGGCCCCAGCAGGCTTGTAAGGTCTGCAGCTATTCCTTTTCTCCTGTCTCAAAAATTAAATTTCTGCTCTGCCTTTTCTAGAAAGATTCAGGGTGTGCCAGGCCAAAATCTCTGCTGATGTCAGCTGGGCCTACTAAAAATGATCAAGCAAAACTGAAATTTGGCATTTTGCGGTTCAGCTCCAGTATGGATGGCTGCCTGTCCATCCGTCAATGGGCACATATGTATTTGTCTGTCCTTCTGTCTATCTTGTCCTGTAGCCAACTATTACACACATACATAAAATTGTATTTCAATCCTGATTCACAGAACTATTTAGTGCCTCATAAATCCCTCTGCAATTTCATCTTTTTCCTGATATTTTTGGCGTAAATCTGACAAACAGAAAAGTCTTTCATTTACTGGCTGCTGTAATCAACCAGCTGTAAGACAAGGTGGCAGTTATTTATATTTTGTTCAGAGAGAGTAATTCTTTTCTCTCCTTCCATGTGGCACAAGAAATGCTTGGTAATGTAGAAGCTTAGATTTTCCATTGAAAGTGCCTCTAGTTGGGTTACAAGACAAATTAATGTGGTTCACTTGCATTAAAAAAATGTATTACAACCTTTCTATACAATGAAAAGGATGTGTGACATGTAAATAATATGGAGTAAAACTTGCATCCATTAACATTTGTGAAAGGAACAACAAAGGAAAACGATGCTGTAAGTGATTTCCCCCTGACCTGGGGCTTTGCAGTTCATCAGCTCAGTGGTCCTCTCCTCCTTTCCAGCTCCAGCTTGTTTCAGGCCAGCATGCCTGAGCTGTGCACTGTGGATTCTTAGGCTAACACTAAATGGGGAGTTTCAATTGGAGCTAAACTTATTTAAGCACCAAGGTCAGAATTCTTCAATATCTGAGCTGCCACTTGAGGGACTTGGATGTGCCCATGCTCACATCCTCAGGCAGGCTGGTGGGTCCTCTTGGAAATCAAGGAACTCATATCCACTCTTCAGGAAATTTTTCTTAATCTTTCTAGGCTGGAATTTTCTGCCAATTTGATTACTTGCATGCTGGGTATTTTGGACCTCATATATATATATATTTCTACACTTTTTTTTTTTCCCTCCTACAAATTGCTTTCCCATTAAGAATGAACATTTCCCACAAATGCTTTGTCTTTTGTCCATTTTCTCTTACCTTGAGAAATGCTCATCTTTGTGTGCTTGTTTACTCCTAAGATGAAAAACTACCTTTTCTTCCTAGTCACCGGGTACGAATCTACAATAAAAATGAGGCGTATAAGCCATCAGAGACATAGCTACAGGCAAGAAGCAAAGTGGGCTTAGTGACCTTGATGTGCACGCTGGAGTTGTTATGGCAACAGGCAAGTGAAATGACTGTTGCTAAGGCTCAGAGAAATAAAGCAATCTCAGTCACTTAATGGTCATTATTCTCTAGTAACTTAATTTTGAGTTTGCTGCGAGCTAAGCTACGAAGTGAATCAGCAAACCACCCTAAATACTTAGGAGAAATATGAATGAGAGGGGTTTTCTTTGTATTCCTCTTGCCCTGAGCCCCTCGAGTGACACAGCCAGGAGCAGCCACAGAGGTTTTGGAGCTCTGGGGGAACCAGGGAGATAATTCCCAGTGGCTCTAAGGAGCTGTGCTGGGACACAGAGTGCAGGAGCACTGGATGGTGCTTGCTGACCCCCCGGAAGAGCAGGAAGCATAATTTTTATTTTTATTTTTTTTATCAAAAAATAGTGATTTTCAGCTTACATTTACAAACAGCAAATTATGGTACTATCCCCAACAATATTACAAAATTTGGCTGTTTTCTTCCTTTCCTCCAATTGACTTATTTGCTTGATGGACAAGTAGGGAGATGACATATTTTATTCTTGCTTGACCTGAGCTGATTTGGCTATTCCTCTTAGGTGTGTGAGGACTGGACTAAAGTGTAGTTAAATTGAGTGAAAAAACAATTAATTTTACTGTTGATTTTAACAGCTAAAAATAAAGACACCCTTTAAGCAAGTTAAATGTTGAAAACCAATCTTTTGGCATGAATTCTGTAAACCTTATGGAGGTTTAGGGGTTTTAGCAGAATAGAATATTGTCAGACTTCAAGAAAACAGCAAGTGTACAAATACCAATGGCAGTTTTCACTGAAGATGGCAAAATAAAAGAGCCATGAGAAATCTTTATCCCAGTAACATTCATGGAAATTGAATGCACAGTGGGAAACTGTAGTCAAATTGCATTTTGCTGTGAAAATGAATATCACCACGCATTTGGAAAATCACTGCTCCTGAATTCTTTCATATACCAAAGCCAGAAACGAGAAGAGCCTTTCCCTAAAATAAATCCACAACCCCCTGTGCTACACACACACACCAACCAAATCCTTCTGAAATGTCACTGAGGGCTCTGGTGTCCTGTTCCCTGTTTGTGAATTAGTGAAGATATTTCCAAAGGCTAATTGCCAACCCCTTTTGATTCACAGTTAATTTCCAACCAGGCCAGATGTGAATTTGCAGTTCAGGCCTCGATATTGTCCCAGAAAAAGCAGTGGCATTAGCAGCTGAAAGCAGTCATTAGGCGTTTGTTCCCGCAGCAGACTGATTGCTCATCAAGGGAGCAGAGCTTCACACAGGCTGAGCTGGATGCAGAGCTATACATATGTATTCCCTCCTGAAAATGGACACAATCAGGCCATTCATGCATCCTGCCAAGATGCCTCTTGGTTGCAGATGCCCTGGGTGATTGCAGGAAAGGTTTTCTTCTGCCTCTCTATAAGCTGGCATTTATCGGGATGGTCTCTGTTGAAATCAGCAGCATTTCACTGAAATGTAGATTGGAATTGGAATCCATCCTGAGGATGGAAGCCAGTCCTATGGAGGGCGTTAGGACTGGTGTCCCTGAATCCATGTGCCTGGCCCATCTCAGGGATGCCAGGCTGCAGGATGGAGGTGAGGGCTGGGGATGCTGTCCTCGGGCACCTCTGCTGCCTCAGCACTGAGCAGGGAGCTTTGGCTGCAAGGCTGCATTCAGTTAAGGCTGCTCTGTCAGAGAAGAGATGTGTGTTAGGAAAATTAATCCACAAACGCCAGAGGTTTATGTCCAAAAAGGAGACTGACGAGTCCTTTTGCTTTATCCAAATAAAGGGAGAGGCCATGGGGCATTCTCCCTGGGGTCTCTCAAATTTTGGCGGATGCAGCCTCCTATTTATCCCAATTTCCTGGCTGCATTTCCCTCTCTCTTCTTCAATTGGCTGAGGTACTTGAGAGTTACAAACTTCCCAGAGAGCCTAATAACTAAAATTCCCCCTTAATAAACCCTCCTTTTAATTTTAAATTCTTATGGACTTAATTGCTTTTCCCCATTGTTTCTTTCATCTTTCAATATCCAATTTCATTTATCAGCTAACCTACAGTTTGTTTGTGAAGGCAAATATCTTCTTTTCCATTCATCAATCAGCAGAATCCTCCCCATTGTTTCTTTTATCTCTCAGTGCTAGCTTTATCTACCAGCAGGACCCACTGCTTGTTTGTAAAGACAACTCTGTCGTTCCTCTCATGTTCTTGCAGAGTTGCTTTCCTGGGGTAGTTCTGTCACAGCTGCACGTTTGGCATGAGCCCATTTCTGTCTCAGCCCCAGGTGAGCTGGCCAGGGTGGGAGGAAAGTGCTGCTTTCCTGTCACCTGCCAAGGAGATGCTCTGGGGCTAATCCACCTGCTGCCCCTGTGCCCCCTGTGCCAGGATGTCCCCAGCACCTCCCTTGCTGGGAAGCCCCATGGCCACACTGCTCACAGTCAAGGAGGGCACACATGGAGCTGAGTGTATTTGTGAGGTGGCACAGGCACTGTTGGAGAAGCTGATGTCATACAGAAAAACGGGGCACCGGTGCTGCCACTTTCTTTCAGAGGTTTCCATCTCACTTGATGTCAAAGTTTGCAGAGCAGAGCCTTTCTCTGCTGTGCCAAGGGCTCTCCTGCAGTCTGATGGAGTGACTTCAGTGCCTCTCTGACTGCCCCATACCAGTGATTTTAGGAGTTCCACCGAGTTGCTAAGGCTCCTCTCGTATCCAGGACTGCTTCATGTGCTTTTTTTAAAACTCAGACCAACAGAATGTTGGCAGGGCCTCAAGCATCTAAGTGTAATGAACGTATTCATTAAAATTTTTTTGATCATTAAGTTAAATTGTTATTGAATGTTGTTGCTAAACAGCCAAGCTGATGACAAAGCAAAGCTTTTGCATGAATTTCCAGAATAGCAAAAGCAATGGTGGAAATGGCCATTGCCCTTGACATGAACTGCAGTGCATTCCCACTCACATGGGAGATTTCAGTTGTATCAGCACAGGAGGAAAAGCTGCAACAGCTCTGCCCCATCAGTGTGTCACCAGGGGGTAAACAAGGCCACACTTGTGATGCCTTAATGTGACATGTGCACCTTTCCATTGACTGTGGAATTATGTGTGAAAATAGGAGGGTTTGAAATGGCCCATGAAAGTGTCAGTTCAGAAAGAAAACTCCTCTTTTTTTTCTTTTGATGGGATGAAATATATTTCAGCTGAACCCTCAATTTGCTGAATTTTCTATTTTATTCTTTTCACCTTTGAAAAACCCTTTCCCTCTTACTTCCCTATGCATCCTTCAGCAAGATATCCCCAGCCAATGCATCTTTCTATAGCAGGGACTTTATTTTTTCTGATGAATGGCATCAGAACTGCAGTATTTGAAGTTTTATGGCATCCTCTGATTTAGTGGGGTTTTTAATAATATATTGGGCTTAAGACCTATCTCTGTGATTGAAATGTCACTTGGAGTCACCGTGGCCTCTTCTTGGGAGAGCAGGAGCAAGAAAGGTCAAACTTGAAAAGAAAGAAAGATGGAAAGAAACAAAAAGTTGGTGATGACCAACTGCTTGGGAAAACTTGGAAGTGTCTATGAGTAGTTATTGGGAACATCCACGCCCTTCCATCACCTTTCCTGGTGCACTGCCATCTGTTGCAGCTCAAACCCAGTAGCAATTTTTACCTTTCAAAACGTTTTGATGTATAGAGGACACAATTTTTTTGCATGCTTATACTGAGAGATGGCTTGTTGGTTTGCAAAACCTTCTTCTCAATACTAAGAAGTATTGAGATTGTACTTGTATTAATACAATTTTCTTTTTTTGCATGCTTATACTAAGAGATGGGTTGACTGCTTGCAAAACCTTCTTCTCAATACTAAAGGAAAAAAGTCAAAAGGTCCCAAAAAGGGCTTAATTTTTCTCTGTTATATAGTGTGGGTATAACAACAGCACACACCCCAGCTGTGAAGGAAAGCCAGTGGAAGTGGTGGGAGCTCATCCACAGCCTTCTGGATCCGTTTGGCTCTTGCAAGGTGTTTGGGTTCATTCCATGAATAATTCATTTTGATGGCAATAATGCAGTTTCCTTTTTGAATGTATTTGGGCAACAGCTACTAAGGCTGCTATGCCCATAGCTGACACAACAAACTGGCTGTAAAGTAAAAGTTGGTGTTGTTACTTGTGCACTGTCTGTTCCTGCACATTTAATCAACACCCTTGTTCAATATTTCATTGCGTTGGTTCTTGGCGTTGTTATTGCAGTGTCAGGTGGTGGAAAGGGCAGCAGAGGCAAATAGAGATTTAATTTTAAAACTGGACTTTGTCTTGAAGTAGTGGAAGAATCCATATAAATCAAGCTGGTTGTGTTTTCTGATCATCACTAGCTGCCAACACTTTTCTCTGCATTGTTAATTAGCAGTGTCCTGTAAAAGGCCCTTGTGGAAAGCTCGGGGCACTGGAGAGTAGTTTGACTGTCTTGTCTATGCCATTTGCCAGAAATTTACTGGGTTCTTTCATTTGTTTGCCAAGGTTTGGGATTGCAGGTGTGAAACCCACAAATGGCATAAAATAGTTTTCTTATTTATTTGATGTCTTTGATTAGGGAAAAATGATCCTTTTGTTCCCAAAAGTAGCATTTTGGGAGAAAATGCTCGGTTTATTGATTTAATACCAAGCATGCTCTAGCCCCTGGCTTCACCTCTGCCTGAAAGCAACTCTGGCTGGGGAGGGAAATGTGGTCTATCCCTCTGCATCATTCAGTTCAAAGCTTGAAATAGTCACGAAGGATGTCAGCTCATACCAACCATCATAGCTCCTGGAGGGGAACTTGTCTCTCTCTGTTTGTAAATAAGTGCAGATTTTACAAGAGGGATTAAGGAAAGAGATGTTTTCTTCTATTTCAAGATAAAATAATAAAAATAATTTAGGAAGAAATTCTTTACTGTGAGGGTGGTGAGGCACTGGAACAGAGAAGCTGTGGCTGCTCCATCCCTGGAACTGTTCAAGGACAGGCTGGACAGGCACCTGAGCAACGTGGTGTGGTGAAAGGAGTCCCTGCCCATAGCAGGGGGGTGAAATGAGAGGATTTTTAAGGTCTCTTCCATCTCAAACCATCATTGCTCAGATGATGGAGAATACAGAGGTCCTGAGTTTCTGTCGAACCAGTAAAATTTGCCCTATAATCAAGGTTCTGTAGAGTGCTTTTGACGGGAAGGTTTAAACCATGAAAGACAGGGAAATTACCTCCTGTGCCCTCAGCTAGGGTGAGAATAAGACACCAAACCCTCTCCCCCTCCTCACAGAACATATGGGCAGGATGTCCCTGAAAATGTTGTGTGGAAGGAAGGGATGGTTTGTTTTCCTCCACTGAAGGAGTGGTGCCTTGGCCACGAGACCTTCAGCCTCACAGCACACAGAATCTCTGGGGGCCTCCAGAGCCTCACACCACTTGACCACTGCAGTTAGAACATCAACCTAAACATCCTAAAAATGGCTGATCTGCTGCTGTACCCTTCTCTTGGTGCTTGTTAGCCTCACAACCCAGCTGCCTTGGAGAGCTGTCCGGAGAAAAATGTTTGCAGCATGGGCAATCATGCTGGCAGTCAGTAATCAATCAGCTCCCCTGTGTAAACACGGAGCCAGGCATTGATTGCAGCTCTGCCAACGATTGCTGCACCAATGGGCCCCAGGGCTTTCAGTGGACTAAAAATTCATAGTTGCTATTTGGATCCAGTCACCTTTCATCTGACTCGGAAAGTTACAAATAAATTAGTTTTTTGGTACCGGGATGCTTTAAAAATCAACCTGCTTTAGTGCAATCCATAAGCTCTCTCTGGTGAATAACTTGGGGAGTGGGAAGGAGAGCTCCTGATGCTGTTTTCATGTTCCTCTGCAACTGCTCTTCCACTGCCTTCTGCATCTGTGCCAAATCTGACCAGGAGTAAGTGCTACAAAGAGGGGACAGAGCAGATTTATGCCTGTGTAATTGGTGTCAGGTTTGACTGGGGAGGGAGAGGCTGGTGGCACTATGAACCCACAGCCTGTGCTCTTGGGTGGTTTGTGCCAGGTTTATGCATAGCGTGGTTACTCTGGAAGCACTTTGGAAAGTTCAAGGGAAAAGGTCGGGGGGAAAGAACACTTCTGGAAGTTTTTGTTGCAGGTCTGAAAATGCAATCCTCCCAATTTCCTTCTTGCATGGCCATCCTGTGGAATGGGGACCTACTGAGCTGCAAGAGAAGGGGATGCTCAGTTCCTCTCAGTGTAGCTTTCGAGGTGACAAAGCACATTAATTTTGTTCTATTTGTCAATTCGTTGGCAGTTATTCAAACAATTCTAATGTAGCTGTGTCTGCTCTGTGTGGCATTAACAATATGGAGACAAAGCAGCTTTCTAGGGTGGCACAATAACATTACTTGCTTTTTGAATAGTTCCCAGTATGTAAAATGACACAACTGGGTTGGCGACAAACATGAAGTAGATCTCTCCAAATCTATTAAGTTTCATTCTCAAGTGAGTGCCTGCTCAAAGCTGACGTATCTTCACTGCACAGTAATCTGGGAAGTGTATCTAGTGTCTTCCTCCTCTCAATGTAAAATATTCCCCTCTGTAACTCAGGTTCTGTCCTGCAGAGTGGTTACTCTCCCTGGGAAATCCAGAGGGCTCATACTGGAAAACCCCAGTGGGGCTGGAGCACTTCAGCTTTGAGACCATTACCAGAGCCCTAAGGACACCCTCTCCCTAACCCTTTCTCTCCCCTCCCCACAAATTCCTGGTTCCTTTCCCCCTATGTCTGTTTTGACTTGTGGCCTCTTGGCAGCTAGCATACTTGTTTAGAGTGACCCTTAAATTCACTTTTGCAGTGTGAATGCATTGCCTGCTGGTTGCAGTTAAGCTGATGTATCTTTTGCTAAGATTTTGCTAAGTTAAATCAAAATTCTCCTCCGTGTTGCTTCAATTACCAAGGTGTGTTAGCACTGACATCTCAATGACTAAGCACAGTCAGAGTTTAACTGATTCAATTGAAAAGTCTTAAAGCAAAGGAATTATTCCAGGTAGAGGCAAACCCTGTCACTTTGACCAATGCTTTATTGGTTTTGAATGTAAAATTAACTTATCAAAGAATTGGCCAGCATTCAGACATTTTAACATCTTTAGATCCTTTAATATTTTTGAAATATTTCATTATTGAAACAAAAGTGCAAAGAGTATCACAACTCCTCTATCAAAAGGGACTTCAATTCTACAGGCTCAGGGAGCAGTTGTGCCCTTCTTATCAAGGCTGGATAACAACTAATTCCTCTAAGATTACAATGCTACTCAGCCAGACAAACGGAGAAAAAACCAGATCCAGAAGCAAAGTGAAAATAATAGCCTCTTCTGCACCTCGAAGTAAGCCAGAGATTTAGGAAACAATTGTTGTTATGCTCTGGACTTTTCAATGCAAAAGGTTTCACTGTGTTAATGCTGGGGTTTAAATGTAAGTCATGCTCAGAACAGACTGTGAATGTACACAGGAATGACGTAAGAGGATGCATTGGGAAAAAATACAACTAAACACCAAATATGTGAAAATGCACTTGAGGTAATAAGCAAAATGCTGGAGTGAGGACATAGGGCTGGGGGCACAGGGACCACTGGTGTCTTCCCCTGGCACTGCCTAAGGAATTTTGCAGCTTTGTGCTGTGTTAGACAAGTTTGGTACCTCAGATTCTTGGACTCCAAGGTGGTGGGTGTGCATACCTGGGGCATGTCTAGCTTTGGCTCCTTTGTTGGGTTGAAACACTTCTCAAACTGTGCTGTTTCAGAGATCTCCTCGCTGAAGCAGATCTCAGGGATTTCTGCACCTGAGAGTCAATCTGCATTTTCCTGCTGGTTCAGCTCCTCTGGTAGGAGCTGCTTCCTCTCCCTGTGAAACTTATGTCTCTTTTTTAAAAAAAGGCATGTGTCTGTTGGGTGTTAACTTGCAAGAGTTTGCTCTCCTGTTTTGTAGCTGTGACAAGACAACACAGTTTTCCCATGAGATAAACCAGTGAGTATCAGCAATCCATGTGCATGATGGAGCAGATACAGAGACTGATCAGGCTCACTGTCTTTAAAAAACTCCTTGTCCCAGCCAGCGAGGGAAGAGTTACATCACTGTGCCAGAAAGGAGAAAACCCAGTGCAGATATCACAGTTATATTTCACAGAACACCATCCTCAGGGTTCATACATTCACCTCCTAAAGGGGCTTTGCTCCTTGGCTGCTTCTCCCCAGGGCATGGGAGGAGTGTAACGCCTTATCAAGGAATTATCAATATAGAAGAGCAAGGATGGATTCTTTTGGGACCAGCACACCTCTGCTCAGCTCTGCAGCAAAAGAGCAGCTTTAATTTTGTCTGGGAATCTTCCTGGACTTGGGTGAACAAGAGAAACCCCACATTGTGTGTGAGCCCTTACCACCTGAACCAGCTTGCCCTATGACAGCACTAAAAATCAAGGTGGGCACTGCTCCCAACAGCCAATTTATCCCTTACTGATGGAGGGTAGTGTTGGTGAAGGCCAAAAATCTGACAATTATAGTCATTCTTTAATTGTAATTCGACCTGTATTCTCAAAAGGTTAGTCTGGTAGTTTATGGCTGGCTATTTTATCTTTTAATTAAATGCCCATCAAACCTCTTTGATCTGAGGAAGAAGAGCTCATAAAATGCAGAGTCACTGCTCAGCCCAGGTAACTCTCAGTAATCCAGATTGTCTCATCCTGCAGCGTGGAGGTAATTTGAATTGAGCTGTGGGTTGCTGTTGGGCCCCTGTCAGTGCTGAACTTGTTGATTTGTATTCAGAGAGGATCTTCCAGAAGATAATGGGATTTGTGAGGAAAGTTGATTTTACCTTGTTATCCAGTGAGGGAATAACGTCATGCTTTGAGCGAGAGGCAATGCAGGATGGTAATTACTCAGATAACAGGGAGCTGGGGAGGCACAGCTGCTTAGCCTGACCAGCTCTGGATTGTTCCCTGCTATAGAAATGCTATCACCGAGTTTCCTTAAGCAATTCCCTCAGGCTAGGAAATGAGAGAAAATAAACCTCCAGTCCTCGGCTGCAAAAATGATGACACGATTGCAGGAAATCATGAAAAGCTGAGCCTTCTTGAGATAAAATCCATATAGCTTTGGTTTTCTTTTGGATGCATTTTACAAAGATTTTGGGCTCCTAGACGCAAATTTAAAGCTCCTTCTGACACCTTAAAAAGCAGGGATTTTATTTTTTCTTAAATTCGGGTGTTTTTCTCGTGATCACCTGAATTGAAAAGCACAAGAACCCCAAATCACTCATGGCTCCTAACAAAATGTTTGTAGGAACCTGTCAGCACACAGTGTCCCATGTCTGTTCAGGGTGCTGTGTCTCTCTGCAGCAGTCCCTGCTCTTAAAGCCCTGGGCCTCATGTTGATGCACCTGGTGAGGTCTTTGCTTTGAGCTTCCCTCCCCTCATGTGTGTGCCTGCTCTGTGCATCTCACTGGGATCTCCCTGGGAAGCTCCATGGAGGAGTCCCTGGGGATTAGGCAAAGAGCCAGAAAGGAAAAGTGGTGTAACAAGAGGACGTGGAGTAGGAAGAAAGCAATAAAAGAGGACAAACCACTGCTCAGAGGGTCCTGAGCAGCAGGCATCAGGGCTGAGAAGCTCCAGGAGCCACAGTTTCTGCTCAGTCTATCCCATCCTTTCTCCTCCTCTTGACCAGATGTTTCCAACTCTGGCATTACACTGGTAACCCCTGCTTCACCTCCTGGACTTTCTTCAGGCATTTGACTGTACTTCTAGCAGTTCCCAGGAAATGCCCTCCCTTTTTCCTCGCCTTTTATGTCTTCCCAGCTTGGGAATTGCTTCATAAAAATTCATATGAAATAGCAGAGCCCAAAACAAGCTTAGGCAGTGGCCATTTACACAAACAAATATGTGAGTTTGTGTGCCAAACTTTTCTCCCCATCCAAGCTTTGTACCCCCAAGCTCTCTCCTGGAGGAGACCCTCCAACAGCCCCTCAATAGGAGCACTGGAGTACCTGCCAAACCTCAGAAAAACCCATTTAATGTATATCCCAAGTTGTTTTGTAGTGATGCTTCACCTCTCCTCTCAGTGCCGGCCCAGGAGGTGTCTGAAGGGCTACAGAAGAATTCTGACTTGATAAAAGTCTGATCTGTGGATAAGATCCATCTTAACCACTTTCATGGTTGACTCCTGCTTCGGCATTAGACCTTGGGTTTTTTTGCAGTGTTTGTAACATTTCTTTACCATGAAACACTGTGTGTTGGTTTGAACAATAAAGTGGAGTATCTTGACCACAAAATAAATCAACAATCAGGTTTGCTCATTCTGAAACCACAGGAGTTCTGTGAGAGTCTCCTGCTTTCATTTGTGTGCAGTGGCTCCTGGATCTTCCTCATCCTCTCTGGGGTAAAACCACAGTTTTCTTGGCCTCAAGAGCTCCCTGGGTTTTTTCTCTTGGCCAACAGGGCAGGACAACAGTTGTAGTTACATGAGGAGCAGACTGATGTTATCCACATAAGCATTTCCAAAGCATATCGTATATCACAGTATGATAGTTACATGATAGCTAAACTACTTCACTACACTCTTTAAGCTTGCTGTTAAATCATTTATACAGGATTCTATCACCAGAGGCTGTCAGAGGTCAGCTCTTTCCTGATATCTTGAAAGCCAGAGCCTCAGTTCACTAATGTCTTACAAGGAGACAGGATGCTAAAACATAATTTTTTGTATATTTCAGATGTACTTCAAACTTGACTCCCTCTGAATACAACATTCCTCATTTCTCTATTAGCAGGAACTTTATGCCCTTTTCTGAATGAAAGTAAATCATAGTGTAACCCATATGAGATCTTAACTGGCTTCTACCCTACAAAATATTCTCACATATTTTGTAGAAACTACCAATTTTTGATTAGACATTAAAAAACCCACTGTTTTTTGTTTCTGTTTGTAGACTTTGATTAGACACTACTGGCAAACATAAGCATTTGGGTTTAGTCCCCACTTTGAGCAAAGACTTACTAATACTTCTTTCTGTGGGAAGTGGGAATAAAAGCAAAGTTCTCCTAAAGTCTTAAAACTTGTAGCTGATCTGGAAAGAAACCAATAATTGATGTTGTCCCTGAACTTTCTCATCTTTTCAGAGCAGGGAAACAGAGCCTTTAAGAGCTTTATGGCAGTGAGATACAGATATTCTTTGTGCTGTAGCTATTCCATTGTGAACTCCAATATTAAAAACTGTACTAAATGTTAGAGTGACTATCTATAAGCACTTAAGTTTGTCGCCTAAATGTAAACTTTTAAGGTCTTCTCTACCAAACTCCATGTACAGATTTTGACCTGTCAATTAGCCACCACAATGCAGCCACACGAAAAATGTCCAGCATAAACAAAATCAATTCTATTGATTTCTAAGAATAAGTTCACTTGAAGAGACTCTCACACAGCCCTAAAAAGCATGATTTCAGTGCTAAACATTTCTACAGTCAAAGCTTTTCTTTCATCAATGCACTGTATGTTGTTACTCTCATTTGAGCTGAGTCCTTTCAAGACTAATGGTTTTAACCACCACCTTTCATATGGCAGCTCTAAGAGACAGTGAACACCTGCTCCTGCCCTGTGCCCCTCCCTATCCCTCCTCCCCCCACACACACAAAGAACAAAACCAAAAACCACCACAATTTAGTCTTACTTAGGCTTTTGAAAGCCCCAGGCTTGGATGGATGCTTTTTTCCAAAATATCGTATGAATGAAGTTGCAGAAGAGAGAAAGGGCACCGAACCTGGAAATGGTGTGTGTGAAGAGGAGCTTAGAAAGAGCTTTGGAGTCACAGGGCAGGAGCCTTTTTCAGTGGCTTGGTCCCCTTGTTTTTGGACTACAAAATATGGACTTCATGCAATGGTCACTGCAGTGACCAAACCCATCAACTTCCCCTTAAACGGTAGGACTTCCCAAGGTCTGAGTTGTGACTGATTACTCAGGTCAGCAGTACAAGCATTATCAGTGCCTTCTGTGTCGGTATCTGCTCATCACACTTGCCTGTTCAATCACCAAGGCCTCTGACACCGTGGAAAGACATTAAACCCCAAGGAAGACAGCAAATGTCATCACTTATTTTCCCGTGCAGGTGAGGAGTAGCAGCGCCGGCGGCCGAGGCACACAAGGGAAGGCTCTGTATCCACATGCACCTGCAAAGGGCACACACTGGAGCCAAGGGGAGCTCAGGATCAGGGAGAAAAGGCCCATCCCTCACAGAATCCTTTGTGAACCATGCCCCTCATGAACTGCTTTGAGTGTTTGGAGCTGGTAACCACATCTGGCGACACAGATTGTGCCTTATAAAGGGGTTTCTTGTTGCCATGAGTTTTACACCGCTGTAACTCACTCTACAGCTTTTCTCAAATTCCTCCTCTCATAAATGTCATGTCCACTAGCAGGACTGAGGGAGATTGCCAGGAAGGTGGAAACAAAGCCTCTTTGAGGACAGCTGCCTTTATCTGCAGGTGGCAGAAGAAGTCTTGATAACATACTAAGGCCTTTCACGCCTGACTTTGAGGTGGCCAAAATAAGGTTTAATCCCTATCCTCAACTCTGGAACAACTGTTGCTGCAAAGGTGTTCTTCGGCTGAGTAATCTGGCCCCAGGAACAGGCACATCAATTCTTTACTGCATGATTAACACAGCTCAATCCAAGGGACAACTTTCCCCGGATGGAGGTCACTGTGCAGACTTAACTTGCTGGTTGTTTTAAGAGGTTGGCTTATCATTGGACACAGGAACACTTTTTTTAAAAAATTAAGAAAAAACTCTCAGTTGTAGATATTAATGATTCATAAATGTACTGACCCCAGAGGAGGAGGGGTTTCTGTTTCTTTTTGGAAGCATCTTGATAAATGTGATGTAATTCAAAAGGTTGCAAATCCCCAAATTCACACCCTGCCTGAAGGGCCTGATTGGAAAGGGATGCTAACTTCCTCAGTTTCTCAGGAGCCTGCTGAATTCTTCATGAGCTTTCCTATGAAAATATCGTAATAACATAACACTATTTCTATTTAAAAGATGCATTTTGGAATGAAGCCCAGGAAATCCCCATGCTTCCTTAGTCAAATGCTTGCCCACTTCTTCACAGATCCTGTGCTCTGTGAAAACACCTGCAATTTTGTTGTTGTTTATCTGAACACCTTCTTTTCCTAATTAGGGCCGCACTGTGCAGCTTTCAGTCTGTCACGTTGTGAGATACAACAGAGATGGTGCCTTGCACTGCACAGGCAGTGGCTGCAGCAGGCTGAGACAGGTGATGGAATTGCTTTAGAGGCTCTGCCTTGATTAGCAGTGAGGTTTTAATTGCAATTAGCAAGCAGAGCAGCCAGCATGGCGTCAGCTAACCCAGCTCTTCCTACAAGCCCACATCCCTAATGAAGATCAACACTTCGGTAGACATCTGTCATGGATGTCATGTTCCATCCTTCTCTCCTGCTCTCTCTCCATGCCATGATGGACAAAAGCAGGACAATAGATATTTGCTTACTGGTCTGGCCTTTCCAAGGCTCAGGGTTCTTGAGCTGAACTCAGCAACGTGAGGAGAAATGGATCAAGCTTTGAACAGGACTCCACGTACAGTGAGGATGGGATTACTTCTCCTCCCCAGTTATTTCCAGTTCTGGAGCATGTTCTGTCAAATATGGCACTGACTAAAAATGAGGGGATCCCTGTTGGCCTGGGCTACAACATTCCTCTGGTGTTGCCCTGGGTAGTGAGCATGCAGTCTTACAAAGTGTCATGGCTCTTTGTTCACCTTGTCCTTCATGACAGAAAGGGACTCTTGAGTAGTTCACATGAGGTGAGGGTTTTATCATCACAACCTCCTGCTTTAAGACGTCAATGATGCCTCTCTCTGATTTTTAGAAAGTAATTATGCTACTGTGCTGGTTTCTCTCCTCCCCCCTGCTATTTTTTGTTTCTGCATTTTATATAGGTTTCTGAACTCAACAATCTACAGGTTCACGTTTGTAAAGGTAATTAGACATTGAAAAAATTGGTTGAAATCTGTGCCTTTTGAAAAGACTGTGACACTTCTGCCTTTTCCTGTAAGCTTTTAATTACTGATATACATTTGGCCCTTAAATTGTGTTTCTGAAACCAGATTGAGTTCAGATGTAGCCTTTCTATTATCTAAAGCCTGTGCCCCACATTTTGGCAAATCAATCATTGCTATTCCTGCTTCGGAGCTGGGAACAGGCTGTCAACTGATATTAATCAATCTTTGTCATTGCCTGTTTCCAAAAGTCATTAGCATGCTCAGCCTCACATTATATTTTCCAGCAGAAAAATAACACATTGTCAACTGTTCTTTGTTATGAGTTGCTACGCAAATGACCTTATTGACTGCACACATGTAATAGAGGTCTGTATTTACTGAGAACCTTGAAGTCTTTGTGTTCATCTTCATTGTACTTCCACTTTCTCTCTTCTTTTTTTTTATATTACCTTTTTTTTTTTTTTTCCTTAACAGGCAAAACAGCTGTGCCTAAGAAAATGAAGATAGCTGAGGAGTTGGTATGAAAGTTACAAGTAGATGAAGATATGAAGTAAGTACATCTGACTGTTGGAAATTATTAGGAAATGATTAATGACCCTTTAACACATTAAAAAAGGTCTGTCAACAAAAAGCTATTTTTGTTGTCACATAGTAACACTTTAAATGCCTATAAATGTGTCCACGATGGAGTTGGCATGTGTGAAAATCCTTCTTCTTGGCCATCAAGGCTTTGCAGATGGATTTCTCTTGCTAGTTATTTCTTCACAATGCTTGTGAAGGCTGAACATAGGAAGAGATCTCTTTTCTCTTTTTATTTCTCCCTTCTTCTTTTTCAGAGAACGATTCAATTTAGAAAAAATCTTGGTACCATATTACTTGTCTGGCTTAGTGGTTGATTCCTATTTTGTGCCAAAGGGAAGAAGTGATGTGCTCTCTCTGGGCTGATCCATGATCCACTTTGGATGCTGTTGTCCCTGAAGTGACATGGTGGATGGACACCACCCTGCAGAGAGGGGCTGATCCCCACAGGAGCTGCAGCCTCACCTCAGCTTCCCCAGCCCCTGCAAAACCAATGGGGGCCCAAACTCACACTCTCTGTCAGCACTTTGATAAGGAAACCCTTTCCAGGCCCCCGAGCACAAAACAAATCCAGTTTAGACAGCAGATCCAAGACCTGAGAAGGTAAAGCTGAAGGATATCTGCAAGGACTGGCGACAGGGCATTCCCCTGGGTTTCTTCCCCAACAAGTGAACATAAAAACTGCAATAGTATGGAAAGTTAGACTACAGCACCAAGGGCCCATTTTAGGCCCTGGCACCTGGCAGCAAATGAGAGCTCTTTTCCACAGGAAGGAAAGCTGTCCACTACCCTTCCTAACCACGACCATAACAGGACCCTAAACACCACCCCTGCCACTACAGGGGCAGCTAGAAATAACCCTAACACAAACACCATGGCTGGTCCAGACTCAGAAAGATGTAGGAGCAGCAACGTTGGAAAAAATGGATCACCTGGGCATTCCTTTTAAAGTCCCAGTGTCCCTGGACCTGTAGGTTCTTTAATTCTCTCAACTCTAACCCTAACTCCAACCCTTACTCTAATCCCAACCCAAGCCTGTTTCCAGCCCAGCACCTGCCTGCCAATGATGGCTCTTTTCACAGGAAGGAAGTTTTCCACCCCAGTGCTGACGGAGCAGTGGACAGGTAGCATCCAGCAGTCCAAGGCCAGCCACAGCCCTAGTTCCTGGCAGATTTGTCTGGGAGAAATCCTCTGACATTCACAGTTTTAGAAGGTAGAACCACTTTTGTGGCCACGGGCAGCCTCAGGGCTGAGCAAGCCCCATCCCCTGCCCCAGTGGCAAGCACATTAACCCCCTTTAAAATGAAACAGTCTTTAATACAAAGTGACTTCTTTTCAAAGCAGAAAGAAGTTCTAGGCCAGGATGCTTATAAACCTATTTATCATTTCCAGAGTAAATCCACTCTGGGCAATAATAACAATTTTTGCCCTTTGTCTTGCCTTCTCAATGTTTTTTCACAGTCCCCACTGTTGGCCAAGAGTGCATTTGGGAAAAATGCAAGCACTTGGTATAGGCAGAGAAGCACATGTAAGTTTTGGGACAGATTTTTTTTTTTTTTTAAACTTCCTTGAATAAAAAAATCCTACCAAACTTAATAAGTAGGTGTCCTCACTCCCTACCATTTCTAGAGTGCCTTAAGGTGTAGCCTCAGGAAAAATACATTACAGACTCCAGTCCTGACCAGATGAATGTTACTCTTGTGAACAAGTTCTTTACAGTTCTCAGAAGCTGAAGTCAGCAGCAAGTAATGGGAAGTATTGCAGAGCATTGCTGCTGAAAAACCTTTTCTATCAGCTGTGGATCCACAAACCCCCACTGTGCAGCTTGTGACATCAAATCATCCTCCACTGGAAAAGAAAATACAATATTAGTCAGGGCTTCAACAGCCCTTCAATATGTCATCAGCTTTGTTGGGACCAAATCTCAGGCAGGCAGGTCACTCTACTCTGTTCTCATCCAGTGCTGTGTTTTGCTTTAACTGGTTTATCAGAGGAATCAATCTTGCTGGTATAATAAGGGTTCTGCTAACTCTGGAAGAAATTCCTGCTCCTGTCAGAAAAACAAGAATGCAGAAGTTTTGAATCAGTTCACACTAGGACACCTTAAACTCTGCCCAGTAAAAGCTTCACAAAATAGTTTGTTGGTCTTTTCCTGGGAAGTTTTATTATACTTAGTAGGAGTTGCCAACTCTGAAATGTCAAGTTTTCTAGTCCAAAAAGTTGCATCATCTTTTCTTCTCTAGGTTTTATTTGGAAAAATGCATGCAGGAGTTTCTGACATACAGATCCTGCCTGAGTCTGTGACAACAGTAGATAATTGCCAGCAAACCACTTAGTGCATTTTAATAATGCCTGAAGAGCTTCCTAAATCCTCAGCCACATCTCTCCCTAACAGAAACATTTTCAATATTTAATTTGGGAGATGGCAGGGAGGGCTGCTCTCCACTTTCCACCAGCCAAAAAAGCTGGGAGCAGGTCTCCCAAACTGGGGGCAAACAGCAAAAACGACCTGCCTCGATGGTGTGATCATCCACTGTCAGCTCTGCTATCACAGCAAGAGGGGAGCAAAGAGCTGGATTTTAAATCCCATTTAGAAGGCTCTTTTTCCCCCCTAAAGCTTTGTACTGCAGCAAAATATCCTCATCCTGTTTCAGCCAGCATAAGCTTCAGTGATCACATATTTCATAGGCCATTGATTGAAGTGCTCTTACAGTCCTTTCCCCTTGTGAATGAATGTTTATCCTCCGTCTACAAGGACCCAGGGACAAAGGTCTCAACTTAAGAAAATGTTTGTGCAGGTCCGCGTGGGCAGCCTTGCCCTGCATGGCAGGTGAGCACATTAGAGCTTATGCCATGACAACCCAGTGAAGCCCACGCCTGAGTGTGCAGCTGGAGAGGGACAGGCTGCTCGAAAATCAATTAGGAAATGATGCAGGATGTCCCTGTCTCTATCTTGGCACCCATTTTATTTTCTCTCTGGTTTTTTCCCCCCTTCTGCTTATGTAAGTAATCCATTAAATAGCAATAGCCAGGAATGAATCAGTGTTGTGTCAGAAAAGGTCCTTCTTCCTTGTAACATTATCAGGTTTTCTTTCTCCTCTGTGAGCATCATTCCTTCTCCAGTGAGTTTCTGATGTCTTTCTGCTCCAGTGCTGGCTACTGCACAGCATACAGGGATTTCTAAAAATAAGTTTTTTAAGTGACCACTTCTGTCAGGTATAAGTTCTGTCCAAGGCAGGTCTGATAAACACTGAAATAAAATGATGCCTGATCTATGTCTCTTCTGCAGAAGACACAGGTGATACTTGCAGCCACTTGAAAGGAGCTGTAAAAGCACAGAGAGATCCTGGAGTGTAGCTTGAGAGACTGTGCACAGCCCTGTGCTTTTACATTTCTGCAGCCTGTCTCCATGGGTTGTCCTATTGGAAATGATGAAAGTTTACAGGAAATTTTGCAGATATGAATGTTTAGCAGAAAGCTCTCTGAACGTGGAACCTGTAAGTGCAATTTATATTATCCCATCGGTTCCAGCTCTGCTCCCAGAGACCAGGAGGAATGACAGTGGGTGGCCTGGGGTAGCACCATCCTTCAGGAGGGTGAAGCAGTGGATGGCTTCAGGGATGGCACTTCATCTCAAAGGTGGGGCAGTACTACTGAGATCTCTATCCCCAGCAGAATAGAACCAAAACACTCTGCTACCCATCATTATCCTGTGATAATAAATGGCCAAGTGTGTGTCTTGAGAACTCCCTCCCTGAAGTCTGCTGGAGACTGTGGAGGGAGAGCCCCAGACATGCTACTGCCATGACTATTGAGCTAATTGTAGCTCTTTCTAGGTAAAACATTAATCACATTAATCATCATGGATTTTTTTTTTTTTTAGTGCTTGGGTTATGTGACTCTACAGAACTAAATTTTAACAGAGTATTAATTAAATGCTGATTTCTGCCATTACCAACGCTTTAAGAATTTTTACACTGCCTGTGTGAGGCAAAGTGCTTTCATAACTGTTCAGTTTTCTATTTTTTCTCTTTTCCATTGCTCATGTGCCTTGAGTTATGATAATATTGTTATTTCCCCTTTGATTTTGTTACTTTTACCCATCATTTTAATCTCCCTGGAGTGAGTGGACGGGCAGCCTAAGCTGTGCAGGACACCCATGCTCTTAGAATGACAAAAGATGGAGATGATCTTGCCTCTTGGGATAAAACTGGCACTGCTTTACAAACAGCTGGGTAAAACTGGTTTCATAGATTGCCCCTCCCTCTAATTACAATATGAACCAGTCCCCTTATGTGTTGCAGCACAAGAGGGCAGTGTTAGGTTGGATTGAGTCGCACGAGGGTGTGATGAACAGGGAACAATCGCTGGCTCATTAATTTTGCCTATCTTTGAAGACCTGTGTGGGGTGAGGGCAGCTCCCACCCGGGGCTGGGCAATGGAAGAGGTGGCCCAGCTCCTGAACCACCGCTGTCTGCCTGGGTCAGCATCAGCTGCCATGAAACACCGCTGGGCATGGCATCTGGGGGCACCAGTCTTACCCCAAATGTCCCAGCCAGGGTCCCAACAGCCAGCCTGACCCCCGTGGGGCTTTGCTGTGACTTGCAGCGTCTGTGTGTCTGTCTCTGCCCAGTGGGATTTTTCCATCCTACCTTGGCCACAGGAATTGGGGTTCCCAACACCTCTGAGGGTCCAGCCCTTGCAGAGAAGTGGCTTAAATCAATTAGCAAGGCTGCATGATCAGATATGTCTTGAAAAATCGAAAAGGTTTTAATAAGGGAAGAAAATAATACAAACAGAAAGGGCAAAGCTGGGCACAGTATAAGGACAGGTCCCATACACTTGATACAAGACCCCAAAAATGCATGGGGCAACTTTGTTCTCTCCCTTATCTACTCAAGGATTGAGGATGGTGGAAAGAGGCTTTGACAGTGAGAAGGGCCAACGGGTGCTTCTCTCTTGGCTCTAAGCCCATTACTGTCAGGACAGCAAACACGTTTCTGGGTCCCTTACCTGGTGAGAAATGCAAGGGGTGAGTCTTAAACTTTTCCCCATATGGAAACACTTGTTGAGCCTGTGGGGTGCATGCCTGCACCCAGGGTCACAAGGATGGCACTTGCTGCAGGGCTCAGCAGAGCTGCTGCTTCTCACCTTGCTCAGCAGGGCAGGAATGCCAGTCCCTCACCAGGCCCCTTCCCTGGCATGGCTGGGGGGAGATGTCCCAGCTCCCATGTCTCTGATGGAGCCGCTGGAGCCCTTGTGCCATGTAACATCACCCAGCACCTGCAGGAACAAACCCACTGGTCTAACTCAGGGTCTGGCCAGCCTTGACTGTAAAAGACCAGCTCATTGTCAGTCAGTGCCTTTTATGTGGCAATAAATGAGGGAAAAAAAAAAAAGAAATAATATTCATGGAAACAGCTATGAGGATATTAAATGAATTACGTCCTCCCAAGGAGGGGAGGGTTGGGAAGAGGAACCTCTCCACAAAACAAGCATCACACCCCCTGCAGGATACTGGTAGCTGATCTTTCACAGCGTGGTCCTGTTTTACCCAGAGCACTCTGGCCTGTGAGGCTCCTTTGTCAGCCTCTGGTTTCTCATGAATGAATCTGGGAGTGTGGGTTATCTCTAATTTTTCCCTGTTTTCAAAGGAGCACGTTGTTAAAAGCAAAAGTTTTATGTGCGTCTGTGGGGGCTCATCTCAAAACGTATTGCTGCACATGCAAAATAAGGGTTGAGCATAGTCATACATAATTTATTTGTGCCTGAAGGCTGGTTGCTTTAGTGCTCTCTGGTTTTCTGGTCGTTGTATCATGCTTGGGAATGATCTTGAGCCACGGACATGAGCACAGTGCTCCAACCCCAAAATGGAGGCCACTGAAGGATTCTTCAGTGCTTCATCCTCTCAGCCAAGGCTGCCAATCTCAGCTGGTGCAAAGTCCTGGGAGATCCCACTGCAGGCTCAAAGCCTCAGGCACCATTTTTTGATGTACACGAAAGACCTTGTTTTAATAGGAATTAATTAGCAGTTTAAGTACTTGCAGGGTAGGAAATCCCCCACAGGGTATACTCGTTAAGGTTTCTTTACACATTACCTCCCAGGAGGATGCAGACTTTCCCTTCGTTTCCTGCATCACTCTCTGCTTCAGCAATAACTCCAGTAATTGTACTACAGCCCCAAAGTACTGCAGCTGCAACCATAAATTCCTTCCAGTGCTCATCTGTTCCCCTCTGTTAGACAGGATGGTGATGGGCAATAATTTATCAAAGAGCCTGAGGTTATAGTGTCACATATTCATGCCCAGGGTGCAATGATGATGTGATAATGTCAGTGTAGCCACACATCCTCTTTGCATTATTTATTGCTCTGATGAATGACAAATTTGTATTTTAAAATTACTGAGACATTTAGCTGCTGTCCCAAAAAGCCAAATTATGAAGGTGGCATAATCTTATCTCTAGGGCAGACGTTCCCTTTTATTATTGGCATTTAATAAGAGAATGTGTAATTAAAGGAAAGTAATTAACCTATCTAGGAAGTTTGTATCTTGAATAAACAGGCAGCTGTAGGTGTGCTGCCAGGAGTCCTGTCTGCCCAGGCTGTCTTCTGAGGGGAGCAGTCTGCATTCCACGGGTGAGGAGAGTGGATAGATTTCTGCAGAATGGTACCACAATCCCTCCTTTTCTTTAGGAGTTGTTTAGATTTTGGAGGCTTTTTGCATAGGGGTGACTCCTCTTCCAGTGGGATGATCAGATAGTTGGGACAGAGTCTGGAGTGAGATGAATCCTGGCTGAACCCTGGCAAGGCTTTACCACAGAAATGCCAGTCCTGGTAGTTTGGGAGACTCCCACAAGTGGATTGACTAAATGGGACAAAGATCCCACTGTTTTCCTTCTCTAGGGGCACTCACCAAAGACTCAAGGTGGCCACTTAGTAAAAGCAGGTAAATAGTTAAGTAATCAGCAGAAATGAGTGCTTCCCTGTGGGCTGGCTCTCTGTGTGCTCTGTGGGGTGTGTGACTCTCCTGTGCTTGCTGCAGTGTGGATTGCTTTGCTGGAAGCTGCTTTGCCACACGTAGCAGGACAGGACAATCACAAAAAAATCCTGTGAGTCCTCTGTCACTGTTCTACATCTCATCCTTTTTGAAAAATGTGACTAGTTCCTGTCATTTAAAAAGCTTTCCTGGTAGACCATTTCATCTTTCAATAGCAGAATATATTGTGGAGGTTAAAAGTGTATCCAGAAAGACAATAGGCATGAACAGCAGCAAAAAGAAATTGCAAGTAGACAGATGGGAAAACATTTTCACAGTGGACGTGAGCAAACGCCAGGAGGAGAGACTGGGATCCTGGAGATAGTCAGATACTGAGCAGGAGGCCCTGAGCAACCCACCCCCCTTGAAATGAGTCCTGGTTGGGGCAGGGATTGGGTCAGTGATTTCCAGCGGTGCCTCCCAACCCAAACTGCTCTGGATCTGGAAGGTGATCAGCTCCCTGCCCACCTGAAAGACAGCAAGTGCTGGTCTGGCTGCCTGGGCAGCCTCGGGGGAAGCCAAGGATGAAGAGCTCTGGCTGAGGCTCAACGTGCCTCAGACACAGGAGCTTGGTGTGCTTTTGGTGCTGCCAAAAAGGCAGAGCAGCCTTTGGTGCAGTTTAACACAGGGATTCAAAGAAATGCCATTCCAGAGCTTGTGCAAATCAGGCAGATGCTGGGAAGCTGTTCTGACACCTAATGAGCCACTGTTCTTCTGCTCTAAAAGTGTTCTGTATCTGCTTATCCTTTGCAAAGTGACACCAGTATGAATGTGTCTGATTTTGTAAAGTGTGGGGTTTTTTTCTGTAGGCATTCAAGCTGCTCTGAGCTGCATGATTATGAGAGCTGAGCCTCAGCTCCCACTTTGCTGTCATTGTCAGCATTCATAACCAGTGCTGAAAGGCACTGGTGGTGGGAATCCAGCCCTGGTGCAGCTCCAGGTGACTGCTGCCTTCTCCCAGAGCCTCTGCACAGGCTGCATGAATGTCACCATGCAGTGGCTGCCATCACTCTGCTGGAGAGCCAGGTAAGAAAAGCTGTGCCTATCATTTAAATGAGATGCTGGCTCATCTGAGATTCACAGTCCTGCCACGAGGTTAATTAATTTTCTTTAAATAAATATGGCAGTGAAATCATCCATACTTTTCTTTGGAATGCTGAAAGAAATTTAAAGGAAAGGAAAACTGATATGAACTTACACTTCACAATTGCACTGGTGAGCCTGGAAAATATTTGCCCGAGTGCAGATGCAGGCAAACTGGGGTCATAGGTGAAATAATCATATGGAGAGCAAAATATCAGCTTGAACATTTCTCGTGCAACCAAAGCCCAACCAAAGCCCTGCAAACTGGAGAGGTGGCCAGGGCAGGATGAAGGTGCATTAAGGCAAATGACCATGACCATCCTGAGGTTTTGGTATTTGCTGTGGCTAGTCTAAGCTCTGTGTGTGTGGAACAAGGTGTGCAGCACCTTCCTCAGACCCCCAGCTGCTGCATGGGCTGTCAGCTGGCTGGAGATTTGCAGTTGCAAGAATGGGCTGAAGCGTAAATGTAAGTCTTGATAATATCTCCAGAGACAACGTCAGAACTATTTGACGCCTTATCAATTCATAACACATCTGTTTCAAAACTCTCTGCTTGCAGCAGGAGCCGTGCATGGGGGACTGTGCTGTGCAGGGGGCTCAGGGCAGCTGTCACACACTGCAGATGTCAGATGCTGTGCCTGCTGTCCAAGGCAGAGTGAGGCTGTCCCCGCTAGGGCTGTGGGTTTGGCAATTTGTTCTGATGTTTCCTACATGAAGGAATCACTACAGTGGCTCCTCAGCACTGGCTCTTGAGGCCCTCTGCCCCTTCCACCTCTGTCCAAAGGTCCCTGAGCTCGAAGCCAGCCCCTGAGCTAGTGGCTGGTGCTCCAGCACAGCTGCAGGAGCAGCCTCCTGCCTGGCCAAGGAATAAAAAGTGAGGGAGATTCATTTTCTGCAGTGAGCTCACATTCTGAGAATGGGCCATGGCAGCTCATTACTAACACAGGCAGGGCTAGACTGTCCACAGGCAGTGGGGGGACTGCCTGCAATTCCAAACAACGAAGGAGGAGAGGTTTAGGCAAGGGGTGACAATGGCAATTGCACCTCTTCGTGATGCAGAGATCAGACACTGACTGGCCAGGTATTAACACTGTTTTAACCAGCCGTGGAGCTTTGAAGTGTAATTCTGAGCTCTGAGTGTATTCCCTTAAAGGCTAAAATATACTTTGAGTGCTGCGCTGTCACTGCAGCAAAGGAGGCTGAAGGATGGGCAGCTGTCTCAGAATAGAAGGCAGATATATATTTTTGTTGAGATTCAGTTGCTGGATGGGTGAAGCATCAAGCAATTGCCATAAAGCTTTTCTCTGAGTAATACTCTTGTCCTTCTAGATTTGGGTGACAATCTGACACACTCTGTGTTGGCTGAAGATCAAAGGGGAGAGGGAGACTCTGCATCTGGCTGCAGTTTCCTTCCACCTTCCGGCAAAACAAAGGCCAGTGTCACATCCCCACCCTGTGAGCTGGGTCTGGGGGTGATTTGGGGGCTGGAGCAGGAGGGCTGCTGGGGGGATGTTGGGCTCATCCTCCCTGGCCATGGGGAAGGAGAGCACAGTGGTGTCTGATCTGGTCACACTGGGTGCCACAGGGATCCCGGTGGAAAGGCCAGCAAAGTGTCTTGAGAATTTCCTGGAAAAGACCATATAGAGCCTATGGAAAGGTTTTAGGACACTTTGGATTAACATGCATTGAGAGAGTTGAGGTGGAGTTGATTCCTGGGACAAGGGGGTGCTGCAGTCCAAAAGTGCTCAGCTGAAGTTCCTTCCCAGACTTTCTTGCCCCATGATCCATGATCTCCTTCCTCTTTCTTGATGAGACTGGTTCTAAGCCCAGAGAGGAGCTCTGTTCTTCAAGGCTTCAAATTCTGTTTTGCAGAGGTGTTACCAGGCTCAACACCTTCCCCATTTTCATCTCCCAGTGACAGCACTGCTTCACTGAGCTTTTGCTCTGAGCTCCTCTGTCCCAGGGAAAGGCCCCCCAGGAAGGAGGATGTTGTGGATTTTGGGAGCTGTGGGTGTATCCCAGGAGCCACACCCCCATGCACTTCAGAAGGTAGGCGGTGGTGAAGCCAGAAAAGCAGGGAAGAGGGACATGTAAAAGCCAGACACTGTTTATGCCCAAAGACCAGACAGAATCAATATGCTTCCATGGAACATATTGTATCTCATCAGTGTTTTCTGGTGAGAGGCTTCTGGTGTACTTGAAACCTAGGTCTGAATTTATTTGCCAATGCTTAGTGAGTGATAAGAAGGTGATTAAATACAACATTTGTCTTGATGGGAAAAATATCAACCTTGGTGTGATTTTTTCCTGTGATGTTGGGAATGGTGAGTGCCTAACAGGTAGTGGTAGAAGCTGTTTCTGCCAGGAAAAAAACCCATTGGTTTCTTCCCTTTTCCTGTGCTGTTGGGTATAACTGGGAGAGACAGTCCAAAACTTCACTCCAAGGTCTTTCCTGGCCAGGAGTTTCTCTGCTGAGATGCCCTTCAGGGCTGATCTCCCTGTGGTAGCCTTGCTCATGAGACCAGGAGCTTTGGAGTGGTAGGAAGAATGGACCGGGAGAAACAGGGACAGGGCACCTCCTTTCTGTGTTCCCTTTCCTTTCACTGATTGCCTGGCACCAACCTGCACTGCATCCCACCTTTGCTTTTGCAGTGAATTTTAGAATCTGGAGGGAGAAGCACTTGTTTTATACCTCAAGGGGAGAATAGCACTTGGAGCTAGCTCTAAGCCTAAACCCAAATGGTACATCTGCATCTCCAGGTTTTCCAAGACTTTCCCAGGCCTCACCAGAAAGCTGCTGCTAAGAATCCCATCCCCTCCATGATGCAGGGAAAGCTGTGCATCCTTCTGCAAGAGAGGGATGGCAAATGGAAGTGATTAGTGGTGCCCCAGCCCCACTGCCAGCCCTGAGCACTCAGGGGCAGCTCCCTCCAGGGCTGTGCTGAGGGTTTGCTGTGAATGGTCCCTATGGGTTCTTTGGCAATGGGATGGACAGAGGCTGAGCCCACCCACAAGCCTCCTGCTCTCCCTACCCCCACACTTCACAGGGTTCCAGTGAGAAATCAAGTCTAGAGCCATGGTGAGGCTCCCTGTGCAAGGAGGGGTTCAGGTGCTTGATTTCCACCAAAGTCCCAACACCCACATGTGAGCCTTGGCCCTGAAACCTCAGCAAGGTGCCTTTGGGACAAGCCCCTTGGCCTGGTGGGAGAAGCTGCTCTCTCTACAAGCCTCAAAGTGTGCCAGTGCTTGTTTAATCTAATTGGGCCCAAATTTACTTCCAGAGACAGTCTCTCCAGAAAAGTGTGTTTACTTTCCTCCTGGCAGTGACCCAGCCACTGATGCTCAGGTTGCACAGAATTGCAAGTGCAGTGTATTGAATTATTGCTGCTCCTTTGACTGACATGCAGAATGGAAGATACAACTGATCTGGTTTTCCATGAAAAATTTATTGCATTTAAGTGTATCTAATTGAGTAAATTTTATTTGTATGCAGGGACTGCTTGTCCTGTTGCCTCTCTATCACTCTGGAATTGTATTAAGGTCTCTCATGGTACCCAGAGTCTGTAGCCTTATAGACCCTTGTGTGTATCCTCCTTCCAGCAACATTTCTGTCATCTTTACAGCCGACCTCCTCCAGGCTGTGCCTACCAAGAAAAAACCCTCCAGCCTCGATCCAGTTCTCAGCTCTCAGGCCTTAGTGTAGGCCCCTAAAAACCCAGCTTTTACCTTATTCCAGGCAGGCACTAGTCGGTTGATTGCTTTCTGCATAAAGCAGTCTCTTCTCCCAATTACTGCAACTGTTGGAGCTTTAAAGTTGATGATTGTGTGTTGTTGGAATACAAATTGATCATTAGAAACATTAATAATGGCTGCTTGACTTTATAATTAGCCATGTATCTGTATTGCATTCAGGAGCTGTTAGTCTTCAATGAACACATTCCAAATAATCCATTTATATTTAAATAAATTGACACACAATAGCTATCTTAATCAATCTAAATGTAATTCCTATTTAGGAGCCTCTGCTTTGCCACTTGTATTTTTTTCTTAGGATAGCAGCAGCTGGATTTGGTGAGACTTGGAGCCCCAGGAGGTCTGAGCTGGAGAACAGGCAATGGTCTGTTCCCTTTCCCAGTCCATCAGGTACAGGCAAATTCAGATCATGACACTGGTGGGACAGGGGTTTGGACCTTCCATCACCTGTGTGAATTATTGGATGTGTCCAGCAGTGTCTTGGTTTCTCCCCAGCCAGCAGCCAAGCCCCAGGCAGCTGCTCACTCACCCCCCACCAGAAGGATAAGGGAGAGAATTTGAAGTCTAAAAGCCAGGAAACTCGAGGGTTGAGCTAAAGACAGTTTAATAGGGAGCACAAAACCCAAGCACACGGGCAAAGTAAAACAAAGAATTCATTCAGTGCTCTCTGGGCAAGCAGGTGTTCCACCATCTCCAGGGCCCCACCACATGCAACAGTGACTTGGGAAGATAAATGCCATCACTCCAAACACGTTCCCTCCCTTCCTCCTTCTGCACTCAGCTTTATATATGAGCAGGATGTTAAACGGCATGGAATATCCCATTGGTCACCTGTCCTGGCTGTGTCTCCTCCCAGGCATCCCCAGCTTCCTCACCAGTGCGGCACTAAAATACCAGAAAGGGCTTTGGCTCTGTGTAAGTCCTGCTCAGCAACAACAAAAATATCTCTGTATGATCAGCCCTGTGTTGTCCAAAACAGAGCCCTGCACCAGCCACTGCGAAGAAAATTAACTCTACCCCAGCTGCAACCAGCACAAGCAGTAGGTTTCCTTGGATCTGGGATCATTAAAAACTAACTTCCATTTTTCCATCCACGAATTTTTTTGAATTTTTTTTTTAAAAAAGTTTATTTAAAACAGCTTGGTTCATGTTTTTTTGTCACTTTATAGATTTGGTAAGGTAAAGACTCTCATGGCTTATGTTACACCTGAGCAAATCCCAGGCAATAGGATCTGAGGGAGGACACAGCAGTCACCAGTGATGTGCAGGTGAGATGGTGGGAACCTCAAGTTGAGTTTGCACTGCAAAGTTTGGATCCTGCCAGTCCCGGACAGGTGACTTTTGTGATTCAATCTTCCACTCATGATGTGAAGGTTTTAATTTTCTGGACTCTGAATCACCTAATTTACCTGTTTAGTGCAAATATTTTAATATGGCTGAGCAAGGAACTGCATATCATGCCTGCTAAAAATCACTTATCAGATTTCGGGAGATGGAATTGCATTTTTACGCCTTTTTGGACAGTCAACATTAATAGTTTCTTGCTCATTGGTGAGGGTATTTAAGACTGTATTGGTTTTGAGATGACAAGACCTCAGCTGGTGGGCACTGCCTGTGACTTTGCTTAAGCCACTCAGAGAGTGAGGATCCCAGTGGTGCATTTTTTTTCTTCTGAGGAGTTGTTTTCTTTCACTAGCAAAAAAAAGAGGTGTCTTCTTCTTTGTTGAGCACAGTCAAACCCTGAGGAAATTATCCCTCCCGAGAGGACCAGAGTAGGTGTGAATATCCGAGCGGTGAGCAGACTCTTACACTCCACCAGGGAGTTCCTGAAGGTGATGAAAATACTGTTTTCCACTGTTTTGCAGTATGCTTTTATCCCCATGCAGCTAGCTCCCGAGGAAACAATCACACAAACCCCTCATGTGTTGCTGCAGACTGATCTGTGTTGTCTTCTTAGTGAGAACAGATAAACAAAATAATAAAGAAAAAAAAAAAAAAAAAAACCACAAAAAACCACCCCAGCCTATGATCCAGTGGAGATTCTTAAACCCTACACTGCTTGGGGTGGTCAGAGTGTGTGTCACACATTGCCAGGTGTGTGTCACACTGTCCCCAGCCCTGAGCACTCGCAGTAGGACAGGTCAGGTAAAGGAAAGAGGAATGGGGATATCCATGTGGGTATGGTGCTGGTAGGGTCACCCCCAACTGAGATCTGGATGAGCTGGGATGGTGGGAGACCTCGGGGACATGGTTTCACTAATTTCAGGTGTTTGGCTGCAGAGTTTTGTGTGGCTGCAGTGTCCTGGCCACCAACTCTTGTCCAGGGACACCCCAGCAGAGAGACAGAGCTCTGCCCTTCCCCAAAATAAGGGAGTTGCCTTGCTGGGCAAGGTTTCCAGCTCCCAGGAATTCCGTAGCACGAGCAGTTGCCAGAGAGGAGCTGAAAATCTGCCAAAGCTCAGCTGGGATGAGGAGAGGGAGCCCTCGTGGGGCTCTGCTAATAGGGAGCTGTTAGGGGCTGCTGAACAAAAGGACTTGCCCTGCAACAGTACAGTAGGCAGGGAGAGCTTTTGTTTGTTTGACTGCGTTTTATCCAGGTCTGATGGGGTTTTTTTCCACTTTGAAAATCCCTTTATTCTCTTTTGTGTTTGCTGCAGCGTTTCAGGGCTCCTGGAGTGGTTTTGTGCACTCAGTGGAGAGGGGTCCAGACCAGTCCTGCAATGAGTTCACACCATGTGCCAGAAAACTTCCCCTGGCCCCATCCGGTGAAGTTTAAACCTCCCATAGCCCAGATCAACACCTAAAATCACCGCAAGATTCCGCAGTAGGACAGCAGGAAGGACAAAGTGTAAAACCAGTTTGGTACAGCTTTACAGGTAGAGAGAATTCATTAGGTGAGCATGGCCATGTGGAAAACCCCCAGTGGCTCTGCCAAATTCAACCCTGGCACGAGAGTGGCCTAGGAATAATACATGTTTTATACAAGTTTCCATTGTTAGTTTTTCCCAGAAAGATTCTTTATCTGGTGAGGTTTTGTTCACTGAAACTCTTTGATGCTGCCTTTCATTTTACCCAGTAATTCCTCCTTTTCCAATGGCCCGTTGTTGTCCATCCTTATTACCTGGAGTCATTTGGATGACATCCATTTTCGCTTCTTCAAAAAAAAATCCCACTATCTTTGCTAAAGGCTGCATCACATCCTATTTAAAATCAACAGAAAGATTTCTATGAGCCCCAAACTGGACCTGAAATTGTTACTTCCTTTCAGGTTTCTCAATATGATATTTTCCTCCTAGCAACCACCATTTGTAGGCAGGGGTACAGCAATATTAAGCTCTCAGCTGAGTACCACAACTGGCATCCCAGGGCACCCTGCAGAGCCTTACAAAACCCTCCGTAGTGTCAACTCGCTCCTCTTGCTGTAAGCATCATTTACACACAGGGTTATACAAGAGCCTGAAAAGCAAAGGGAAGTTCTGCCCTGCAGAGGCTGTGAAAGGAGGATGGGGAGTGCTGCAGGCTTGAATAATACTCCAGGTGTGACAGAAGCACCTAGAGGGTGTTTGGGGATCTCCTGTGCTTTTACTGCCTGGAGTATCCCAAGCTCTGTCTAACTCTGTGCATCATCTCATCCCAGGTACACTTTTGCAGTCCTCCTCTTTGACAGCTAATTTGGTGCCTTTTTCTTTCTTTAATTACAGCAATTTATCACACTCCCTCCCAGCTCATCCTCTCTAATATACCGTGATGGTGAATGTCACCTGTTCAGGTAGGACAAGGTGAAGTTTGCCCACTGGGAGCAGTGGTTTTTCCTTAGGCACCTGGAGAATGCTCTCAGCTGCGTGAAGACTTTGGCTCTTTCTTTTCCTTATGCTTCTTTTCCTCTTATTTTTGCACGTCCATTCCATAAATTCATTTTCTCTTATTAGCCCAATTGAATCAATTGTGGATCTGTTTGGGGAAGCTCAAGACCCTCTTTTACCTTCAACTCTAGGAAGAAAGCTGTGTGTAATTCCAGTGGGGCTGCAGAACCAGCCATGTTCATGCAGCTCCATCAGCAGGACATTCCAAGGGCATTTGTGGCCCAGAACACCTTGACTTCCTCAGCCCTTTCCTAACAGACATCTCAAAGGGGTTGGGTGAGTAACCTCCCTTTTGGTGTATCCTATTCAAAAGTTGCCAGTGTCCCTTCCACATTTGTTGGTCACTAATTTAAGATCTAAAGGACTTTTTGCTCTTGGTGAGGTGATATGTGGTTATTTAGTAGTGATGTTTCATAGAATCTCAGCTTTCATTAACAGGCAGGAAAGGAGTAAATATTTAGTGCACTAACAGACTCCAAAAAGAAAGCTGAACATGCAAAGCTGCAGGGCCAAAATTTAGAGCAGAATTTAAGAGTCTGCCACCTTCAAAACTCTAATTTGGTAATTATTTTTCGATGTCATGATGTTTTTAATGAACTCCTGAGTTTTTAGAGCCTGGAGCAATTCAGCTGGGAGGAATTATGTCTTAAAGCTGCAGCACACCTTTGGAATATTCCCTGGTTTAGCTGAGAGGGATGAGGATGCACAAGGGATCTGTGCATACCTGTGGGGCTTTGCACAGTGCATGTAAACTTATTATCCCATCCATTTTACTTTAATTGTATCTATCTTGCTAACTGGACAGTTTGCAAGGACCACATCAATAATCCAGGAAGATGAAAAGTTTAAAAGCAATGGCATAAATATACCGTGCATTTTACTGGTTCAACAGTCATAATATCTGGATCATATAAAAATAGCTATTTAACAACAACTGCTTCTCCCACAGCAATTAAGAACCTGTGAAAGTTGAAAGATGATGAGCATCATATAATTGGTTTCTGCAGAGCCTAATGAGACTCTGTTTTCTCAGTAAAGAGAATATTCTCTTTCTTGAGAATAGAAGAAATAAATGATGATAAATATTTATAAGTGACTGTTTTTCCTGTTGTGGAGTTTCCATCGACAAACTACATTAAATAAATAAATTTTTTTAAAAGTGCCCTCATTAGAAATGCAGCTTATTTGCTACTGTTTAATACTTGTACTGCAGTGGTGCCCAGAAGACCATGGGGGGTTTTTGGGGAGAATTTTGTAAACTGGAACCATCCTAAATAATCTACCCACTGCTCACTGCCTTATGGTGTTTCTGCAACTGCACTGATTGTTCCTTGTATGAGATTGGGGGATGCATTTTCTGTAGTAATTCCAGGCACTATGAGCTGTGCATGTGCAGTCTGAACCTGTTTTCCAACATGGATTGTTCAATGCACTTTTGTAAGATCTCTTGGCCAGCTCAGTTGACATGTGCTACAATAATGGTCTGGCTGCAAGTAAAATAATGTGAAGATATATATTGGTATTTCAATTACCTTTTAAATTGTGCTTGCTGAGCTCCCTGTGCCTGACTTGGGTGTTAAAGCATGGATTGTACCTGGTTCTGTGAACACATCATTTTGTCAATGCATATAACAGCTTGTATTTCCATCCTTGAGTAATCACCTCTGCTGTAAAGAGTGACCCTAAATTGTATTTACACAATAAATTCATACTTGCTTCTTACAGAGTAAAAAAATTGCTTCAAGGAATCTAAGTGCAATTTTCTCTGCTCTTCTTCCATGATCTCCATCATAAATAAGTAGCTGTGAGTGCTCATGGGACAGAGAAAGAGCTTCTTGCAAGCAGTTGCTTTTACAGCTATTTTATGGCTAGGGTGTTGAGGAACTAACAGTTTGAAATTAAACCAATGGTGGTTATAAATACATCTCTTTACGTGGCTATGTCTTCATGCTTTTTTTCCAAGAATGAGATGATGGCAGAACGCAGAGCCTCTTTTTGAAGGCAAAGGTGACCTCTTTTTAGCTGCTGTGACTGCAAGGCAAGTTGCCTTATCTAAGGGGGAAGAATTCATACTTGTCACCAGGGAAAATTTTGAATGCACAAGAAGTGTCTCATGTAGTATGAAATACTACTTCACTTCCTCCTGAGGCAAATGCCTACATGGGATTGTCTTAAAAAAAAAAAAAAAAAAAAAAAAAAAAAAGTGGTGATCATGTGCCAGATGCCTTCTTAAACATACTTGCTAACCAAGGTCATGTTAATTCTTCTAGGTTCAAAACAACTTCACTTACTGGATCGAGATCACTATTAAATGGACACAGAATAAAAGGTTCAGGTCTTATACACAAAAAAATAATTTTTTTACAGGTATTCTGAATGGAAATTGTATTCTCTTCTTAAAGGAAATCAAATTAAATAAAGCATCATGAGTGCTGCCGAGACCAGGGACATGGGAGAATAGGGAATGAATGGTTTAACCTTCTCCACCTCCGTTGTTATGGCGAGACTGGAATAGCAAACGCAATTCTGCCTCCCACATCTCAGAAAAGAGGTTGCAAAACTTGGAAAGGACACTGCAAAGAGCCATAGCAAAGATCTAAGGACAGGAAAGTGTGTCTTATGGTTTGAGACTTACAGAGCTCAATCTGTAGAGCTCAACCTCTTTCTGCCTAATCAGAAAGACTGTGGCCTTCATTTGATTACATAAGCCCATGAGGAATTAATGCTCTAAAAAGTAAAATAAATATTCTAAAAGTAGCATTCCATCTATGCCTATAGGCGTAGCAAGATGCAGTGTCTGAGAGTTAAATTAAGAACTATTTATGTTTCAGATAGCACACACAGTTTCACTGACGGCATTGTTAGCCACCAGGAAAAGAGGAGGAAAGTCAACAGAGGTAGCAGTAGTTAGTTTTGATGCCAAAAAACCATGATAACGTGTGTCTAGAAAGTATTAAAAGAGATTTTTGCAGCCAGTGGAGCAGCCAGACGTGGGTCTCCCTGCACCATGCAGCTCTGAGCACTCAGCTGAGCAGTGTGTGTCCGTGTCCAGGTGTCTGTGTCCAGGTGTCTGTGCCCATCTCCAGGTGTCCATGCCTGTGTACAGGTGTCTGCGCTCATCTCCAGGTGTCTGTGCCCATGTCCAGGTGTCTGTGCCTATATCTATGGCTGTGTCCAGCTGTCCATACTGGTGTCCAGCTGTCCATACCGGTGTCCGGCTGTCCGTCCCTGTGTCCAGCTGTCCGTACCGGTGTCCGGCTGTCCGTGCCCGTGTCCAGCTGTCTGTGTCCGTGTCCAGGTGTCCATACCGGTGTCCGGCTGTCCATGCCCGTGTCCAGCTGTCCATACCGGTGTCCGGCTGTCCGTGCCGGTGTCCGGCTCTGCATACCGGTGTCCAGCTGTCCGTGCCCATGTCCGGCTGTCCATACCGGTGTCCGGCTGTCCGTGCCGGTGTCCGGCTGTCCATGCCGGTGTCCGGCTGTCCATGCCCGTGTCCGGCTGTCCATACCGGTGTCCGGCTGTCTGTGCCCGTGTCCGGCTGTCCATACCGGTGTCCGGCTGTCTGTGCCCGTGTCCGGCTGTCCGTGCCGGTGTCCGGCTGTCCATGCCCATGTCCGGCTGTCCATGCCCGTGTCCGGCTGTCCATACCGCTGTCCGGCTGTCCGTGCCGGTGTCCGGCTGTCCATGCCCGTGCCCAGCTGTCCATGCCCATGTCCAGGTGTCCATACCGGTGTCCGGCTGTCCATGCCCATGTCCGGCTGTCCATACCGGTGTCCGGCTGTCCGTGCCCGTGTCCAGGTGTCCATACCGGTGTCCGGCTGTCCGTGCCCGTGTCCGGCTGTCCGGCAGTACCACGGCAGAGGGTGCTGTGCTCCCGCTCGGTCGCTGGCGGTCGCGGCGTTCCGTGGGCCGGCTGCGGAGGCTCCTGCGGCTGGGAATTCCATCGGCGGCGGGCCCGGGGAGCTGCCGCTGCCCGCTCTCTTGGCCGGGAAGCCGGAGCAGCGCCGTGGGTGCCATTCCCACCGAGGGTGGTTATGTAAATAGCGCTCTCACGACAGTTCTCTAACAGAATTAACTCGGCTGGGAGGCATAAGCAACGCTCCTCTAATTTGTCTGCCACGGTCCTTTCCCCACCACAATGTTGGGAAAAAGACTTTCTTTTATCAAATCTCTAACAGGACTTGTAATCAAAATAAGCCGTTTCAGAATAATGTCTCATCTGTACTTCCTGTCTCATTCTCTCTCTATCTTTTTCTATTTCTTTTTTTTTTTTTTCTAACTTTTCTCACTGCAGAACAAAAGGGAAAAGAGCAGTCAGTACTCATTTCCCAGTTTTGTTTTCTAAAAGTTTCAAAATCTCTGAAGCACTGCTTATGAAAATTGCCTATTTCAAAATCAGGGCATTATTGGGCCTGGGAGAGAAGCCCTCCAGCCCAATCCAGCTAGTTCTTATATCATTTTAAAGGACTATTAATATTCAAGCTGAAGGTGGAATAGCACATCCTTCCTGAGAGATGAAGGGGAACAAGTTTGGGTGACATGGCAAAGGACCATGTGGGAAGCAAATCACTGCTTATTTTCTCTTCCAGAGGAGCCACCCTGCAATGTGGGTTTGGGAATGTGATGCCTTGGAAGGCTGACCTGAAACAGAGACTGGACAGAACTAAGAGGATAAAGTAGGTATTTATTAAAAGGCCTTTAGGATACACATTGGGCAGGACAAAGCCTGGCCAGGGCTACACCCAAGGTGGACTAAGAAGGATGGACAAAAATGGATGACCAGTCATGAGGTCTTACATTTTTATAAGTTTTGGTCCATTTGCGTATTGGGGTTTTATTGTCCAATTCCAGCTTCAGGTTGTGAGGTCCCATCCTTCTTGTTCCTCCCTTCAATCCACCCTTGTTTGTGTCTTTGGGCCTGAAAGTTGTCTATAGTCTTCAGCAGGAAAAGGATTTGTTTTGCCTACCTGTTCTGTGAAGAGCTGAGTGACACTGAGTGTGAGGCTCAGAGCTGCACCCCTGGGCAGCACAGAATCTGAAAAATATGAAAGCTCAAACTTTAGGCATCAAATGGAGGAAGAAGGTATCCTTGCCCCAGATGCTGCAGAAAAATCAGTGGTTTGCAAGGAGAGAAAGCCACATCTGGGCTTTGGAGGTCGTCTCTGATGGCACAAGGAGAGGCCAAAGTCCCCGGGGGAGCAGTGCCATGAACGTGCTCCCTGGCATTTAGAGAGTGGCACACTGTGGGCTGTGGTTTGTTACTCATGCTGGGCTCCCTGCCCCTCCAAATCTTCAAGGAAAGGCTTGGTATTTACTCTCTGACAATTTATTTGCCAGAGGACTGTTCTTAAGATATTGTGGTTTATGTTCAAAATATTGTTTATGTATAAAATAGCACAGAGGCTCGGTTGGGACCTGAGCTGACCTCTGCCCAGCCCACAGATCCTTCAGCTTCTCATTTGATGTGTGTCAGTGTAGGACACACTGCTGCCCCTCTCCCATCCACACAAAGATGCCTTCCCAGTACACATACCTAATTTGTAGCTAATACTCTCATTGTGGCTACTTTAATAACAGTACAGATTTTTCTCCAAATGAGATACACATGTGGCTCCCAAGACAGTATTTTTCTGTTTCAAATTAAGCATAATTTTTTTTCTCTCAAGAATGCCACATCATACATAATTTTCTATAATCTTTTCTATTGATTTCATTCTTAGCCTTCATCAAAACAGCACTGGAGCAATTGAGGAGCAGATTGAGACCTACCTTGCAGAGAAGAAAAGGGCAGGAGGAATCTACTTACACCATTATATTGACCTTCTGCTTTGTGAGTAATAGCCCTGGGTCAGAGGAATAGTGTTACTGAAGAATGCTGCTCCCAAGGGTGGGAGTCCTGGCTATTTTCTCCCCTGCTAAGGCTCCTAGAAAATGTATCTCACCTATGGGACACAAAGCTTCCAGGTGATACCATTTCCTTCCAGGACAGGCTGGAAATTCACAAAATGCCTGTGACATTCTTGCAAGACCACAAGCAGTGAGCACAAAAAGGACAGGCCTGAATCTCAAATGGGAACAAAGTTATAACTCAACCAAGCTGGAGCTGAAAAAGGTCACTGGCTCAGCTCTAGAAAGACTTGTATGTTTTGATGTTTGTGGGATATCCTCAAGTTCCTTACCAGGAAACAGTGTTGGGACAAGATCATGCTAGAGCAAGTTTATGATGCTGAGGCATCTCCTGGGTTTTACTGCAGCAGAAATACCTTGTGGTTTCTTTACATCTGCGTGAAATTAGTAAGCTCTGGAACACATGAAAATTAGTAATAAAAATAAAAAGCTTTCCTTCCAGCCCCCCGTCACCTCCTCCCACTGACACAATTTAAAGATTTAGAATCAGTTTGTATTGTGGCCAGAGATTGAAGTTACGATTGTAATGTTTCCACTTAGGACAAGGAAATTGAAGTAGAGCAATTAATCAATAAAAATATGGGAAAGTAAAGACTGAGACAGTCACTTAGAGCTTGCATGCTTAGCTGCATAGGGGGAATTTTAGAAAACTTCTGTCTTTTACTGCTCTTTTAAGTTTTATATTACCAACTTTCAAGTACAGAGAGAAGTCATGCTTTGTGCTGCCCTACTTCACCCAACATTAGAAACCCATTCATTTGCGGGGAGCGGATATTTAATTATGAATAATCCCAAAGTGTTTCACTGGGTGTTGTACAAACTGTGCACTCAGGCCCATTTCATACAGTCATGAAATGCCATCATCCCTCAGGTGAAACAAAGCAACTCTTCAGCAGCACAAAGCAAAGCTGCACAGCAATTTGGGGAAGGAAGTGAGCAATAATAATTTGAAACTGCAGGGGGATTTTAACTATGCAGAATGCAATTACCAGAACTGGAGTTTATCCAGGACACTGGGGTTAAGACCCTATCTATTACAAAAGATGCCACAGAACTTCCAGCATCCTTCCCCTCATTTCCTATGTGTTACTCGCTGGGCTTCTAAGTACACACTGAGAGAGACCAGTCCTGTTTGAATTGTGAAAAATGATGGGACCTCAGGGCAAGGTGCAGAGGAAAAACTAGTATTTCTTACTGACCAGAGCTTTCTCTCTGCACATAATGCAAAGGGCTTTGTACTGGAGAGACAAATGAAGAGCTTTTGGGTGTGTGACACTGTCCAGAGCCACCTAACCATTGGTCTGTGGTGTGAGCCATGGGCTGCTGACAGAGCAGGGTGGCTTTGCAGCCTAAATGTGGTCATCAGTACCTTAAGACAAAAATGGACCATTTCCTCACCGAGTTGATGTAAGTTAGGCTGAATTCATTTAAATATCTAAGTACTTTTTAATTGGTTTTGGAAACCCAATATTTCCATGGGGGCAATAAAGCAAGGGCAGTATCTCTAACATGCTGGTGAGGAGCACAGAGCAGCACCACAGCACAGAATAAAGACTTAAACTTCATCTATGTGGTGCCTGTTAGGAGCTTTCCTGAACTGTTTTGGTTTTGGAGAGTTGCCTGACCTACTGAGCCCAGCTCCCTTCTGCCACCTCTCCATTGTAAACTCACAATCCCTCAAAAAATAACCAGACACCTTTCTCTTGGAGCATTTACACCCCAGAATAAAATCAGCTCCCACAAGCTGGTTTATAAAGAATAGAGGAGCAGAGCAGTAAAGCCTGGCCCAGCAGGGGTTGAGGGGCAGAGATGTGGTTGCTCCAGAGTCCCAGGGCTGTCCCTGCCTCCCCTCTCAGCAAGGGAAAACAGCATCAAGTCTGCATGGGAGGAGGAGAGGAAATATTTGTTCAAATATGTATATATGTATTTTTAACTCCCACAAAAATACCAGCCGTGAAACTCCAGGATTTTTTTTTATACTAACATGAAAGCTAGAGTGCATCTGGAAAGCTTTCAGCTGATTTCTGAGGTACAAAAGTCAGTATTCAACACTTCTGTTTCTAGACATTTAACTGATTGCATTAAAAGTCAATAAGGCCTGTGTCTTTGTGCCTAGAGAACCAGGTATTAGATGTGCTCAGTGCTGGAAACACTTGTCTTACCTCCCCTCCACTTACTGCTGAGAGTGTTTGGGTCTTATTTAAATGTATGTAGTTCAATACCCAGAACAATTGTTATTCTCACGTGGCTGTTGAAAACAGACAAGTAAATAAAACAAGCAATCATCCCAGAAAATGCCGAACAGAATCCTCTTGCCCACTCACAGGTGCTGGTGGAAAAATTACCAATTACCAGTGAAAAACCAATAAATAATGCTTCAGTCTTGTAACTGCAAATCTTTCTAATAGAATCTGGCTATTTCATGCCTTGCATCATAAATCAGTGCCCCCAATGAGTGGGCTCTGAATGTCTGGACAAAAATAATTAATCAAGATTAAATCAAAAGCAGCATGATGCATGCAAAGGCAGTCTTAGCCAGGATGCATTCCTAGGAACAAAATCACTCAGAAATGGCCTATAAATCTGCAGCATGCCTGAGCTGAATGTGAGGAAATGTGACTGGTATGGATTTTCAGGTTTTATGCTGCATAGATATTGCATATGATGAAGCCTTTCTGCTGCTGCAACAGAATCAGATTTGAGTCCATGTGTACCTTGTACCTTTACCAAATGCAATGGGTGACCATAGTGGGCTGAAGAACCACTCTCATACCTCTCCTAGAACCAGACAATCATAGAAACACAGAATGTGCTGAGTTGGAAGGGACCCATCAGGATCCTTGAGTCAAGCTCCTGGCCTGCAGCAGTGTCTGACTGACAGCAGCAGAAATACAGGAGGGCCACAAACATCAGGAAGAAACCTGTGAGATCAGACACTATTGATGGTTTTACTGAGTAGATGGAGGACATGCAAAGTCTGGAAAAATAAGCCTTGCTGGGATAATTTTACATCATTATCTGGTGCTCTCACCTGTGGTGTCTGAGCTTGGTGTTGTGTGTATTCTCAGGCAGATTGGAAGTGGCAGTGCTCTGATAGCTACAGCCCTCACAACTGGCCCAATCATTGAGACCCTATCCAGATTTTCTCTTGTATTTATTTATCATTAATGAATCAGGACTTATTCCTCAGAGAGACTGAGCTATAGCTGCACCTCTGATAAAACCAGGAGTAACACTCAGAAATACAAGAATATCAACAGGAAAATTAAACAGGCATCAGAGATGGGCTAAGTACCTAATGCAAAATAATGCCCTATTTCAAATTCATCCTTAATACCTTCTCTTATACCAGTCTAATATATTTTTTAACATGTAACATTCCTGCCTGGAATATTTCCTTTCTTATTTCTCCAACTCTTCTCCAGGAGAGCAAAGATTTGCATAGCATTAGGTCAAAAGCTAATTGAGGATATACTACATGGAAATTTTGTAGAAGACACTCATCCCCTGTCTGTGAAGGTGAACAGGCTCAGAGCAGCTTTACAAAGGCACCAAAAGCCAGGCAGTACCCAGAGGTTCTGCTTGATACCAACAGTACCTGGCAGGAAATGTGAAGCCACTGAATAGTTAATAGACCCATCACTATGGTACAAAAAGCAGACAGTGCCAGGGCAATATCAAATCTCCTCAGAAGAATGATAAGGTGGTTACTGAAAAGTGATTATGATTTATAAGCTCACAGAAAGGACAGGGCTGCTGCTAAATGTCCCAACATGGCTGAGTCACTCTTAATGTAGTGGCTGTACACCTACTGCTCAGAAATGCCTTGTTATCCATGATTCCCATCTCTCAGCATAAATAAAAGTTTTTGTTTGGGATAATTTTTAAATTTAAATATTGAATAATATACATTTTCTTGGAACTCCACCTTTCGGCATAAGAACAATAACTTCAAAATTTTTAATAGCCTTCATCATTCAGCAATCATGCTAAGAGGATTAATAGTAACAGACATATTTTTTATAGCAGGTTGTAGAGGAAATGCTTTTTGGTTTCTGTGTCGAGTGAAGGTCACTCTGACCTTCACTTGTTCTAGGGCAACTTCTGTGCAACTTGTTCTGTAGTCCAAGTTTAGCAAACATCATTACTGAAGAAGGGGAAAAAACAGCCCTAAAAATTCAGTGCACAAAAAAAATCTCCAGTGCCCAAACAAAATCAATAGCACAGTATGAAAAAGAGCATAGGAAGTAAAAGAGCTGATCTGCTGGCTGTTTGAAAAATGCTTCATTTTGACCTGAAGTTTCAAGCTAAAAAAATTACATGTTGTGCACCTGAACTTGTGTTCATATTTTAAATGAACTCCAACCTGACCAAAAAAGGCCCATTTCTAGGCTTCATTTTGAGGCAGCTGCTCACACCAAACATCTGTGAAAGCTTTTGGTGTAGTTTTCCTTTCCCCTGTACATAATCATTTAGGTGGGAAAAGACCCCAAAGATCACCAAGTCCAACCATTAACCCAACACTGCCAAACCACCATTAAACCATGTCCCCAGGTGCCACATCTACACATCTTTTAAATCCCTCCAGGCATGGTGATGCCATCACTTCCCTGGGAATGTAACCTTATGGGCAGACTACTGTGGGTTTTTGTCTTAGCTTGTTCTGAAAATGTGTGTTTTTGCAGCCTGAGTCAACCTGGCTCCTCAGCTGAAGACAAGCTGCTTGAGTTAATTCCTCTCCCAAAGCCCTCAGGTGCTGATAAGAAAAGAGGCCACAGGAGATAATCCTGAGTGCCCAATGCCCACCTGATCAACAGGTTTTAAACAGAACAAGAAAGAAAGGAGGTGGATGTAGTTCCCTCACTCTGAGGAATCTGGGCAGGAGATGAGGATAAGCATGGCACTGCCATCATCATCGTCGTCATCATCATCATCATCTTCAGCAGGATGGTGAGTGAAGCCCTTCCTTTGTGTCCCAGTGCCTGACCAGCTTGTCAGAATTGTGTGGAGCTTAGTCTGGGATTAAACCAGGGAAGTTTGTGGCTGTCAGCCTTGGGCTGTGTTCCCAAAACCAGCTCTTCACTTATCAATATGGTTTATCCATCCTGCTACCTACCATTGTTATAACAGACCCTGCTGGATCATAGGAAATATAGCAACAATGTAGTGGGAGTGCAAGAATAGAAATGATCCCTAAAATATGTTGGGGTGAAACGAGGATGGGAAGAGGATAGCAATTGTCTTTTTATCTGAGAGTCTTCCCCACCCAGAATCAGAATTCTGCTTTTTTTTTTTTTTTTTTTTTTTTCAAAAATAAAGGCTCTCTTCTATCCAAAAAACTTCAGAGTCATTTCATCTCCTGTTTAACTCCTGGCTAATAATTTCATCTTTCATTTCCTCCTATTGTTCAGCCTGGCACATATCCCATCTATTATGAGCCCCAGATATCAGAAAGTAATTTTTTAAGGGAGAGGAAAGTAAGAGTCAGCTGGTTTGAAGTAAGGTTTTTATAGCAGCACAAGTTCTGGAAGCATTGTGCAGAGACTGGTATTAAAGAAATAGTTCCATGGGAGGAAACTGGAGTGAGGAGACAAAGCTTTCTGTAAGAGCTGTATTACTGCCAAAGCAAGGGTAATTGCTCCTGTTTAGGACTCTAATACAGAATTGAGTTTTGCAGACACTGAGGAGAGATACGAGGTAGCCACCAGATAAACACTCATGGGAGCTGGCCTTTTCTGAAAATCTCCAGTTAATTACTTTACCGAAGCAGCTGGCTGCAAAGCAGCCTTTTAAGAAAATTAAAATGTCTGTAAATATGGCTTTTGCCTCTCTGTCTGCACACATGGAGACACAAACTGCAGAGTCCATCAACTGACCTAGAGTACGTGTCTCACGTCAGGGACTGCGCTCAGCCCAGAGCATCTCTGGTGCTGTGCTGCTTCTACACCTTCCTTCTTTCCTCTGAGAGAGGCTGCTTTAAGACTTTATGTTCCTTTTGTCTTCTGAAGGTGGGTCAGATTTCCAAAAACATCAGCAAATTCTGGGCAGTAAGTCCTGTCTGAGAGTGCTGGTGTAGCCTTGCAGCTCTGCTAAGGAACCCATCTGCATCCCTTTTCCCTCCTACACCCGTACCAGAATGCTTTACCTACCAGAGTGCACAAAGGTGTGTGAGTGCTCTTTGGCCATTTGGCCAGGGCAGGTTTATGGGGCTTTCTGGAGGACACAAAAAACTGATCCCTCTGGCAAACCTGTAGAGGAAGTGGGTGAAGGAACAGAAGGTACAAATATTGGTATTTTGTTTGCACTGGTGGCCATCATTCAGTGAAGAAACACAATATATGGCATGTGGGGAATGGAATAGTGCATCACAAAATTCTTCAAGGAGTGCCAAATCATTAGAGAGACTCTAAAGATTAGATTAGGTGCAGGATATCTGGCTGCTGTCCTGGACTTGTCGACTTGTCTCATTCACTGTGAGTTTTCTTTCCTCGCCAGGAGACGTAAGGGATACTTTATAAACTGTAATACTTATTGCTGGTTATGATTTGATGTGTAGAACTCAAGGTTAATATTCCTCTAAATCACAGCTTTTCAGTAAACTCTTCATCTCCCCTGCCTCAAGTTCCTGAGCCAGAAGGAAGGGCTGATGCTTTGCAGGCATCTCCTGCTGTTGTGGGTTTGAACATTATCAGAGTAATTCTGCCAGTCTCAGGGAGCCTAATGTTGTTTTTAAGGGTATGTCTCACAGGTCACATCACCTCCTGCACTACAGGCAGTCCTGGCAAGAGCTGAAGGTCAAAAAAAATCAGTTTGCCTGTTCTGAAGACTTTTTTGTGGAAAGGCTGTAGGAGAGCTGCTAGGTTTAGAAAGGGAATAAGGATAAGCAGTGGCTCCACCAGGTCAGGCCAAGATCCAGATCATTTGAACATGGGATATCCATACCAGAGGGAAAGATGTAGGTATCAGAAGAAAGTGGAAGGTGCCTCAGAAGGAGTTAAGAAATAAACAAACCATGATGTGTGTTTGCCAGTAGCTAGTCCACAGCACAAATCTTTCTCTCATCTGTCCAAAATATTGATGATGAATTGAACCCTGTTGCAACTTGGTTTAAATGTATATTTTCATAATTACCAAGGGGATATATGTTCTCCCTGAAGGATCATTAGGGCTAATAACAAAGGAGGTGTGACAATGACAACTCTGCTTTGCTCCAGTTTTCTGAACCTCTTTGAGGGATACAGGAATAAGTTTTCATGTGAGATATACTGTGACCACTTGCAGATTGATGGTGCATTGTGCTAATGCACTGAGTGTTATTAATGGCCTCTATTTCCAGCAGCTCCCTAGGACTTGCACTCACTTCACTGTTCAGGTGTGATCCAAAATCTCTTGAATCCTCCAGCACTTCCAGTGACTCTGGTGTGCTTAAGGTTGGTGTGCCAGGACAATGGTGTGGCCCCACAGGTGTCAGCTTTTAAATACCATACTGTTCTGGGTTAATTATTGCTCACCTGTGCTTTGGATTTGATGAACAGTTATGATGATAACCAGGTTCTCACCCTTTATGGAAAGGCAGCACTTCATAAATACTGAACTTTCTACGTCAGTGCTGGCTTCCCACAAACCTAGAAATGGAATTAGGTGGCTGCTGTCTTAGGAGTGTAGCCATTGAACAGCTATTGCTAAGGGGTCATTCTGAAATACGTAAATAAGGAAAGGAATTCCATATGGTCCAGAAAAAACAAACAATTGCCACATGGTGTTTCTGAAGAGGCAGAAAAAGTGTATTTGCTTTTTTCCTTGCAGTATAAAGACAGAGAAGTAAGAATTAGTGGATTATCCCCAATTGGGCCTCCCTAAAAATCCTTGGGGTCAGGGAAGATGTGGAAGGTTCTGAAGGTTCACTGAAGCTGTTACGTGGCTCTAAATGGTAGTGGGAAGAATTCACTGCTAAACATGTAGAGACCCAGAAAAGTGACTAGAAGTCAATATTTTCCTTTAACTCTTCTATTAGTAGCCCATTATAAAGAAGTGGCTGGTATGAGGCAGCAAAGAGTTAAAAACTACAACAAAAAGCTCTAGACAGATTGAACATTAAATTATTCTGGCACTCATTATATTAAACAGTTAATTATTTACTAGTGGCACTAGAGAAAGTACATGAATTCTCTAGATTGGAACAAATGCAGTTATGCAGACTATTTTTAAGAGCAGAGCTTTGGACACAGTGTGCTGGATCTGCTGTGTCCCGTCACTATGTGCAACACTAAAAGCTTTTATAAACAGCCATGTTTTTTCAGGAGTCAGATATTAGGCAAGCACTCGGGCAGCATCACGCAGGAGTGACATAGCAGTGTCATAAACACAGAGATCCAAGCAAGGCCTTGAGAGGCTGAATGTTTGGGAAAACAGATTATCTGGGGAGAACGGGTTGTTATGGGACTTGGAGGGCTGCATTGGCTGTGCCAGCAGTGTGTAAAAAGCAAATTCTCTTGAGCTTCCAAATTCCCAGAATCCTTCTGAGGCCTGTGTCATTCAAACTAGCAGCAGTTTTCTGGAGAACCCTTTCAGCCAAGGGTAATGTATTCCTTCTGCTCCTTGCATGAACGTACTAATAGCAGAGGAAACTCCTGTGAATATCAGGAGGCAGTTGGACAAGGCAGGATGCCACTTGCTCCTCCATCCCAAGCTGGCTGTGTGGAGATGAGTGGAACTTCCAAGAGCAAGGACTTCCTTTCTCCTGCAAGGCTGCTGCATTTGAATTGTGCATGCAGGAGTGATGGCATGAAAATCTTGTCAGAGTTGTAGATGGAGTGATTTTAACGTACAGGATGTTCTCGTGGATGTAACCCTGATTTTTAAGTAGCTACACCTCTTGTGTAACAGCAGTGAAGCTCAGAACCCATCTCCTTGGAAACACTTCATTGCCAGCAGCTGCCTGTTGCTTTCCTGATGTAGAAGTGTGGGTGTGGGTATTTGGGAAGTGTGATGGTGGTTTAGGTTCCCTATTTTTTATCCTGAATGTGAGTTCAGGAACTGACCTGCAATAAAATACAAAGATGAGCTGTAAGGAGCTAGTGCAGCTGATGTGGGACACTGTAAATGTACTATAGTGACCTGCTTTTTGGGAATCTTACTCCTGTGGATCCTTGGCAGAGAGGAGCTAGCATGTCCTGTAGGGCACAAAAAGAGGGAAGAGTATTTTGTGTATGAATGGGAATTACCACCCCATTATCTCAGTGCAGTCTTCAAACCCTTTAGAGCTGGGAAGGGCTTTTGGTTGGTTTGAATGCAGTGACCAGTGGAGTGAGCCCTTATCCCTTCTTGAATCAGAGAGACAAATTGGATACGAGTGACATCAGAAAATGTGTTATCTAACTGACCTTCAAATAACATTATTTACCAGCAGTGACAAATGCACTAACATTTGGGGAAAAAAAACCCCCAAAACGTAAGCAGTAACCGTATTACTTAAACACAAAGGAGAAATGCAGAGCTGATGTTCAGAGTCTGTTCCCTGGGCTGTGCTCCCGTCCAACTGATGCAATTCCCATGCATGTCTTGGCAGCACTTGTTACGTCCTACCCCAAGGGAGGCGACCCTTGCTTCCCTGAGAGGGGAAAAAAGCCATCCTTCCCAGATTCAGCAGCACAGTTCCAGTCTCACCGTGTACTTTCGGATGACTTGCTGCGGTCTTTCACATTTCCTCACCCGACTCCTGCGTAATAAAAATTGGCAAACTTCTTGGTGGAGAGCCCATGACTCTGCACTTACTGAGCAGCATCAGGCTGCTGAGCAGTGCCTCTGCTTTTGACAGCTCACACGATGCTGGGACTTATTTCCATATGCTGGAGCAAAGAGAGATCTAAGGCAGAGAGGCACAAATGGAACAGGGAGAAGCTGCTAGCTCTTGCCATGAAATAGCCATCCTAAACAATTGGTCTGGGGTTAGAAAGGCCAGATTGTGGAGTCATCACTGACAGTTCTTTCCTACCAGCAGGAAGGAAAAGAACACATCTCTTGAAGCCTGTGTCATCACTAGTAAGGGACTGGTTGGGGAAAGTGGGATTTATAGTTGCTGCCTCACAAAATGTAAAGGTCAAAACTATGGGGAGAGAGAGTGAGAGATTGTTGTTGCTATCTCAATCTGTTGGGAACACTGATAATAGCAGAGTAAGGAGAAGGAAAAATCTGAAATGTGACTCTGCATATTAGCATAGCAATCAGAAAAAATTTCTTCATATTTTTTCCCAGATGAAAGTTATGGAGAACTTCAAATGAAAACAACTGAAATATGCTGTAACTAAAACTTCTTTCATGCACTGCTCCCCAAATAGAGCATTGCACAATGTCACAGGGCCACATGTCTATCTTCTTTCTAAAGACCTTATAAGCATATGTAGTGTGAAACACCTCTACAAAAATCAAAATGTGAATGCTGTGCACCCTGTCATAGTTTTGTTTACACACAAGGGAACAGGAGCTTACACTGAGAGCTTTGCTACTGCCCTCAGTCCTTGAAGCAAGTTTCCCTTCAGCTGACATTCCTTGCTGCTGCCTGGTGGATCACATCAGGTCCATTGGCAGAGAAACTTTTGCCAAAGTATTTCAGATATGGAGAGGGGAATGGATAATGTGGTAGGCTCAGAGCACCTGAGGAGGCTGGCTTAGTTCTAGGAGCCACCCATTATTTGCACCTCTTAGTTTTTAAATCCCTAAGTGTCTTTCGTGCCATGGAAACTGTGGCAGGATTTCAGAGGGGAAGGAGCAGTCCTTGGGGCTGGGATCACTGAGGGTGTGGCAGTGAGATCTGCTGGCTGCCCCAATGAAGCTGGTTCATCTTGGGGTGCTGCCACCTCAGTGTGAAGTGCCAAATGACAAAAGGGGTCTTGCAGCCTCCAGCAAAAGGAGTGTGAGCACAGGAGAATGATGGAATAGTGAGGCAGAAAAGGGAGAACACAGAAGGCCCACAGGAAAAGCAAGTGAGGTATTTTCTGTCTGGATATTCACTGTGGTAATTGGCAACAGTCGTTTTGAGATTGAATAAATCCAAATAGTGAGTGTGATAGAGGTTTTGAGATCTCTCTTGTTTTAAAATAAAACTGTTGATTTTTTTTTTTTTTTCAAATGAAACCTTCTATTATAAAAACAGACTTTTGCTTGCCCCTGCTTCTAGGATAACTGCTGATACACTAAACCTGGGACACAGCAAAGGACTTGTATTTCATTTAGAAAGTGCTAGATGGGAGATGAATATAACAGAACCCAGATTTGCTCAAAACCCAGAGCACTCAAAAATGCAGCATGTCCTCTCCTTGCCTATCCTCCCTGTTTTGGTATTCATCCAGCTCTATATTCCCTAATGGTTTCATTTTGCCAAATTTAAAAGCTTTGGCATTGCAAAACTACCAGTGTGCACTAGGACTCTAAAATGAATTGTTATTTTTTGTCTGCTCTGAAAAGACCATAAACTAAAGTTGATTCTTTGTCCATATATTAACCTCAGCTGCTGCTTCTCTTTCTGATCTAATCTGAAAGAGGTGGTTGTCATATCCTGAATACTTCTCCACCTGGATCTCTCTGTGGTTTCCATAAAAAGTCCAGGATTCTTACAGGAGAAATGCAATATGCACATAAATCCAGCATACCATTTCTTAGAGAAGGCTGAATCTTTTATCATCAGTCCCATGACAAAGTCTGAGTGGTTGCAGCAATGTTCCCTCAGAGATCAAGCACCACAAACTTTGCACTTCCTGGAATAAACACCACAGTTAAAATGTGAATATATTTCTGCAGCTGCTGCATTGTCACTGCAGTGAAGAACAAGCAGTGTTACTGATTCAGCTGAAATGCTTCTTGCAGAGCAAGCATCAAAGCAAGGCTGCTTTATCAGTTTACATACTTTGAGCAGAGAGTTTATTTCTTGTGTAATCCTCCCTGAGGCGCTCCAGTGGCTGAGCAGAACCATTGCAGAAACGTCTGCTTCCTGCTTTGTAAATGTAATTTCTGCTCCCTTCCCTCTGTTTTTGGGCTGACTTCTGTGAGTTCTTTGTATGTGCTGTTGCTGAATCTGAGAGAGATCTGTTTTATGAAGAAAACATGGATTTGGGTTTTTAAGGAATTCCTGGCTTTAGACAATGACTGATTTGCTTTGAGATCAGCTTCATCTCACTGTGAAAGTGAGCTGAAGCAAACAGGCTGGAACAAAGGGTGATTTTTTCCATGTGCAGGGATCACACCAGGACTGAAAGCCACTGAGTGTTGCTCAGGCACAGGTCTGCAGCACTGCACTTGAGCCATCTGTTCCTCAGGCCCTCTGGCTGTGAGAGTGCCTTGGTGAAATCAATGAGCTGTGATCCGTGTGAGATAGGTTATTTTCTACCAGCCAGAAATTACTTTAGATAGTGCACTTTAATGAAGGGCTTCTGCAGCACCATACCCTTGGAGAACTCCCTCCTCCTGTTTTTGTGCTCTCCTCCTGGTATTAGGATGGACATCTTACAAAAGTAACTTAACCATTAGTGAGGACTGTAAAAAGCAGCTTATTAGCTGTATCTTTTTATTGATTCCAGCTCAGGGAATCTTCCTTGTGTGAACTTCACAGGAGACCTACCAAGAAAAAGACAGAACTTTTGCGGGATATGAATGAGGTGGGTTCAGAGTTTTTAGGGCCGATATATCTGTCTTGGGTGGGAAGCCCATTGCAGCTCCAGCCAAGCAGTGTTCAGTGTTTAAGGCTGTTCCCCTGGTAATATTCAGAGGGCACTGAAAGGCTGAATGTTTCTGCTGCTTACAGAACCTGGGCACTGCAGATGGAGTCATGCTAAGAGATGTGCTTCAGCACCCAGCAGTGTCTAGCTCCTGTTGCTTCCTGTCCCCATGCCCTACTTCCAAAACCAGGCTGAGGTTCTCCTTGGATGTTTTGGTTAACACACAGTTAATGGAGTGGCTCCTAGGTAATAATGATGTTGCCTAAACTGAGGAAAAACTCAGACCCACTATTGACTTAATTTTCTACTTGTGTTGGAGTAGGACTTGTGCTTGATGCTTGGACTTGCTGATTTTAAAGGTCTTTTCAATGTTAAAATTTCTAAGAGGCCCAAGCCTTGATTGCTGTGGGACTCAACCACCATCAGGCCCCTCTGGCTCTGCTGACCATGGACTGAGGAGGTGGGAAGGGTCCTTCATCCCCCTTCTTGGTCTGAGTCTGTTTTCACCTCTGCTGTTCTCCTCACCCCTATGCCACCTGCGCTGTTTCTCTTCCAAATGAAGCTGCCAGTATCAGCTATCCTTATGCTGGCAAAGCCCAGGTGGCAGTTCTGAGGAGGAAGAACAGGCACAAGAATTCTTTTTTTGAGATATTTTGTTCGTAAGCACAGGAAGTTGTAAAATTGCTGATAACGAGTTAGTTCATTCATAGCTCATGCCAGAAATGACTGCCTTCTGTCAAGGCAATGCCTTAGTGGAAAGGAGCAGTGATTGAGTAAAGCAGGGAATTGTCAGTTCTCTTTCAGTTACAGTGGATGCTTTTTTTGCCTAGAAGTCGATTATCTTCAACTATTTTCCTTAGAGGAGTAGCCAGTCTTTATCGATGTTGGACTCTGTTATTTTTAGTAATTAACAATGCTTCTCCAGTGCCATTTCTCTGTTGTGGTTTCTACTGACCAAATGCCAAAGATTATTTTCTGAGCTGTTGTAAACCGTTCACATTTCAGCTCCTGTATTGTTACTGAGACTTTCTGAGAATTATTTTCTAAATGCATTTCCCAACATCACACTAATGGTATATTTACTTCTCGAGATGTAAGAAGGTATATTAATCCACAGAAGAAAACATTCCAAGACTGAAACATGATTCCTGGAACTAAATAGCCATGGTACTTGTATGCTTACAGTTTAAATCAGATGAAGTTATGGACGAGTGACAGGATGTCTCTTGTTTCAGCGAAACTCATTTTGTGGTTTTTTTGCATTCAGCATAGAAGGACAAAGATTAATTTTGTTGAAGAGTTTCCTATTTCATGTTCTTAACGTACTTGTGGAAAAAACAAATGATCCTAGGGAGTGGATTTTGGTATTAATTCCATTTTCCTGTCTTTGGTTCCACCCGATATCTCTGGAACATCAGGAGATATGTCATGACTGCAGGGAGGACGGTTCATGGCTGTTTCTGGCTGCAGTCATGTCCGGGAATCCAAACAATATTAAAGAACACAATGGAGCACAGATTATTTGCAACAAGGGCACATTGACCCAAACACTGGGTTTTGTTACCACTTTTATTTTTTTGTGGGCATTTTTTAGGTGTGACCTTGACTGTGAAATGCTGCTGGTTCATTCCCCCTCTGGTTTGTGACTTTCCTCCTGAGGCTTGCACTGGGGGTCATGATTACATTGGCTGAGAGACTAACAAAGGGCAGATGTTATAAGGAGGTGTCTCTGTGAGTCAGTCTCTTGCCAGGGTCCTGTGTCCTCTTTCCACAAGTTTCATGGAAGCAGGAAGCATCTTGTGAAATCCATAACCCTGACTGTAAACGCTACTGCTTTTCTATTCACCTAGACCTGTGGGGGAAGAGGGTTTGAGAGACTTGAGGGCAAAATCATTCCAGACATTCATTCTGGTCTCTTTGCTGCCTAAAACAGCCCTGGATAAGCTGTGAGAGAAGTGCAACTCGTTGTGACTGTCCCCGACACCTTGTTCCCTCTACATTTCTACTCTTAGTATTAGATTGATAAAGAATTGTTCTTCAAGGCAGATATCCCAAATAAAGGCTCTTCAGCTGGAGCCAAAAAAATTTATAGTCTTTCCAACCAAGCTAAGGTTCTTACTGCTCCAGATTTGATATTGCAACAGTTGTATTTACCACTCTGCCTTTGGGATGATAAATGGCAGTGAAATTGTAATGGCTACTTTAAATCGCACCATGTTGGTTTGGTAAACACAATGTATGTAACTCTACCAGGGCTTTACTTGATGGGGTACAGTCTAGGAATTCAATGTTTAGACACCATAGTATGATGGCTTCTTTGTTCTTATCCCTATTTGTTTAAGCAGGAGCTTTAGAAGACAATTCTTAAAATAAATATCTGTGGCTCTTTGTGTTACTGAGATAAAAGGGTTAGAGCAGTTCTTCAGTTTAAAGAAGTTGTAGTGTTCTTGGCTGTTCTGAGGGGTCTGAAGCTGGGCTCTGCTCTGGTTCTCTCCTTTCCATGGTTGCATTAAAAGTAGAGGCAGAGCAGCCAGCCACAGGGGGAGAGGGAACTCTGCTGTCACTCCAGCAAACTCTGAGAGACTCTGGGTCCTCCTACAAGCTCTTACTGGGTGCCTGTAGTTGGTTTATACTTCTAAACAGACATATCCAACTATGATGCAAGAAGTGAATGGCTCTTCACCCTTAACAGGCTGCACAGATAAGGACTCCAGAGAACCTGTTTTTCCGAGTAATGAAGTAAAGCCAACTGGATTGGTGATAAGGGCTTGCTTTTCCTAGACAGGATTCATCCCAAGAGAGCATTGTGGAAAGTAGTCAACAGCTCTAACACTGCTGCAGCAGAATAATCCTTCATCTGGGGTGCTTCCTGGCCTGTGAGTACTACAGAGATTTTTTGGAGCCTCTAGGAACAGCTTTTTAGATGGAGTCATTAGATGTGGTGCAAGTAATGTAATGGTAAAATTTTACTAGCGTGTGTGCATGCTATACTTTGGTTGGAAAAAGGGATACAATCCTTGTTATTGCACAAGGAGTTGAAATCCTCCTAAATGTGCCTTGCATATGTTTTTGAGAGAATTAAATTGCAGGACTGGATTATCCCATGGAGATTATGTCTCTGTTCAGAAAATAAATCGGGGTGTAATGTTACACACACTGTAGGTCTTGAGTATGTAGAGTTTGTGCCTCTCATGACAAGTCTGTTCAGTTATGGGCATCTTTCTGAATAAATCTCACTGTGTGTGCCACCAGAGCCACATGCCTCCGTGGTTACATTTGCTGGGTTCTGCTGATTCAAATTCAAGCAGGATTTGTCCCTGTAAAAGGAAAATGTGTTTGTATCTAATCAAATTCCACCTTGTTTTATACTCCTGTTCAGCTCTAGTGATTCCTGCAAAGATATGACTAACATCAGCCTTGGCTGGGCTGCGTAGTTCTGCAGGAGGTTTCAGCAGAGCAAGAATCTGCCATCACTCATTGCAAAATTTCTGTCACTGGTAAAAGTTGTTATATTCATGAAGGGAAAGGTTCCAGTTAGAAGCTGGTTGTGTTTCTGTTGGTTTTATGTTTTTCGTGATGTTCAGAGCAACACGGTTCACAGAATTAACTGTCCCCCTTTAATGGAATGTGAGTGTGAAGCTGCTGAAAGCAGCTGAAGGACCAGGATTGCTGGGAAATCTGCAGCCTATTGGCTGCACTAACAGTGCTAAGAAACATCTGCCCTGCCAGTCTCTCAATTATTCTGGTTCCACTTCATTTTTTAGAGCAGAGAGAACACTTGAGTCTGTTTTTGTTTTTTCTTCCTCAGATAGTGGATGCAGTAACATTTTTCCTGGTGATTTGTACAGATAAGGTAGTGATTCCAAGTGTGTTTCATGATGCAAGAATTGCTTTTGGAGGCGTTCAGATAATTAAGTGAAGAACACAAAATTGTCTTGCTATTTCATCAATCAGTGTAAAATGCTGCCTGTGATTAACATCTCCATTAAAAGTACTCTCTTGAACTGCTCAAAAAAATGTTTCAAGTGTGACATACTGGTACATAAAAAAGAAAGTACTGAGCAGTGCAATGTCGTGCCACTGTCAGTTTGCAGGTTTGATAGTTACAGTGTAGATCAGGCTGGGGATAGTGCTGGACACCAGAACCACATTTTTTCTGTAAAGCAGCAAGCATGTAGAAAATACTGTATTTTTCTGGTTATAACAACTCTTATATTTATAGACTTTGTGCAGTGGAAATTAAAGCTCTTTGTCAGACTGAATGAAGAATAATGAAATGCATACATCTGAGAGTAACATGACATTCTATAATAATTTATTAAATATTTTCAATAAGCCATATACAGATGCATAGCATCCATTAGAGGGTAGGAGCTTCAGGGTCTTTTTGCTTGGAATAAATATTTTGAATTTTTTGTTGTGTTATTGTCTCTAGGGGTGACTTTCTTCCCTGACACTACTGTTGTAAAGACCACTCAGTGTCGGTCTGTAGCGTTAATTAATGAACAGAGCTACTACAGAAGACAGGAGTCAGGTATAAAACAACTGTTTATATGTTGTATATTTGAAGCACATGCATCAAACAGGGCTCTTCAGACAATAAAATGTGCTGAAGTGTCATCAGTCACATAACTTTGCACGTCCCCCAGAATGGCCCCTGGAGGTCAGCCTCTGGGGAAGCACTGACCTGCCCAGGTTACAAATACAATCTGCTCAAGGTGAGCCATGTGATCAGAAACATGGTCACAATTAGAAATGACAGCACAAAAAGTAAAGTCTGTCCTCAATTGTTCTGGTTTCATCTTTGAGAGGAATCAGCTGTAGGTCCTCTGCCAGTGTGCTCTCCTGCTCTTCTTCAACACAGCAGCTGCCCTGTGTGCTCTAGCTGGAGGATGTGACTAGTCATTATTTTCTAGGAGGTTGGGATGAGGAAACTCTTGGGGCCATTGCATCTTCCCATTAAATACAAAGTACCACACTCCTGACTGACTCCTTGAAATCACACATGTCCCAGGCTGGCTCTTCAACAGCTGAAAAAGCTCTTCGTGCACTGGTTGCCTATATTGCAGCATTCCTAATGGACAAAATGCTGATAGTTTGGAAAATTTAGCACAGGATGACAAAATAATTGGTGAGTCTAGCTGTTTTGAGCATCATGAAAAGGTTTGTCTCACCTGAAGGCCTAGTTCTGATGACACCAACAATGCAATGTCATGAATGCACCTCCAACTTTGCTTATTGGTTCATAATAATGTGCTGAATCTTAGCTGAATCACAGCTGAGGAGCTGTCACCCCTTGGATTTGTTGATCTAATTCAGCATGAGGTTTGTTTTACAAAGAAAGTGCAGGTGAGGCTTTGTGTAACTGATCTGGATAATTGGATGTTGGAGGGAACACTACTGGCTGGAGTGTCCCCCTGAGGTGTCAATGAGAGAAAAGACAACATATTTCATACAAAAAGCTGTGGTGACCAATAACCATGGGAACAGCATCGTTTGAGCCCACCAGGTGATGCTGATAGACCCTTCCCACGTCTTGCATTATCACAGCCCCAGTGTGGTGGGAGGAAAGGTGGGGGGACCTGCACACCTGTGGGATGTGAAGCAGCTCAGTTCTGTGAAGCAAAGGAAGAAATTGCTGTTCCCTCTGCATCCAGACTGTGGAATGGGCCAGGCCCAGAGGATCAGGGCCGTTTTTCCAGCAGCAGCAGAGGGGGAGGATGATTGCATCACTCAGGGGTGTTCACTGCATTCCAGGCTTGCAAGGATGGCTTATCCAAAACCTATGTAGGAGAGCAAGTGCTAGGGGGAGAAAAAAAACACTTTTAATGTCCTGGGCATTATTAGATGAGTTAAAAGGACTCCATTTTTCATTTGACTGGTCCTGTTAATAAAATGTATTATCAGGAAACCTGAGGATCTCCTAACCCATTCACTGGCAAAAGAGCTCTCATTAAAGCTGCAATCAATTATAGAAGTGCCATGGATGTCGAAAATTAATTTCACTGGGGGTTGACCTTCAAATTTTCTTCTTCACCCTGGAAGAGAATGGATCAGAGAAGGGTAGGGTAATAACTTTATAGAAAAGAAACAATTGCATATTAAATAATTGGGGAACAGCTTTCCTCAGACACAGGACAGCTGACCAAGACTGGAAGTGTGCCAGCCATGAAGCCATCAGGAGAGCTGAAGAATAGGATGCTTTAGAGGATGGACGCCAAAGGTGCATGGAGATGTCCTCAGGAAGGTATATAATTCAGGAGAACGGCCTAGATGGGATATGTGAGGGAACCACTCAGGCTTCAGGCAAGACACCAAGAGCAGGTACTGGTGAGGTAGCTTAAGATGCCACCAGTGGAAAGATGTGATATGAAATGTCTGCCAGGAGGAAGAGTTCTGCTGCTCACCCCAGCTCTTTTCTAAGTGACAAATTTAGTGAAATTTAGTTATACTTGCTTGCTTTCCAGGTAAGATTTTGTGTTTGAGTATGGGAAAAAGAATAGTGTTGGGTACAAGCTCTGTTTTCTCCACTGCCAGTCTTCTGTGCACACATTTCTGCCTGCATTCAGTAAGTGAAGGCTTTGGAAGGCTTTCTCCTAATATCCATAGAGTCTTTGGGCTTCACTATTATTTAGGAGCTTGTCTTGTGCAAGGCACATCAGCCTTTGCACCATTAAGCCAATGGCTCCAGCTCAAGAAGAAATGTCCCACTGCATTGGTTCCAGATATTGCAAGAGGCTAACTTCAAAGTGCTTAAAAAGGGCAAATTTATAAATAGTTGGCCCTAGGAAAGGCCTACAGGGACAGAAGGGAGAAAGGCATTTAAGGAAAGAGCTGTTAAAGTAAGATCTCAAATTCTCTGTTTAGAAGAAGCCAAAATTTTGAGAGGGACTTGGTCTTAAATTGTTTTGGATTAGATACTGCTTCTGATTAATCTGTTCCTTGATATCTATGTCCAGAAAAAAAAAAAAAAGAATTCTGTTTAAATCTTTTGAGTGATATTAGAAAATAAACATTTCAATTTGATTTGAAGGAGTTAAACAATGTGGTCACACTTGAAGACACTATATTAAAGTGCTGACAGATGTCCAGGTCCACTTTCCTCCATAATGAAAGCCCTACTTGAATAAAACCTGAAAGGTTGTTGCCAGATCTCTTCTTTCAGCTTTCTTTCATTACATTTGAGGTTCAGGTTTTGTATAAACTTTGGCAGAAACTTGAGAACCACAGTGAAATCCAGACTATATATGACAAATAGAAATAAGCATGGCTGGGCACTTGTGGATGAGTGCATTTTGAAGTTTTATGACCTTTTGCAATGGAGATTTCAGTCATCAGTTGTGGTGTTCTTTGAAAATTTGTTTGTCTCTCTTTTTATCCCCAGAATCAGGATATTTACAATGTAAAATGGAAATATTTTTATTTCTGTTGCAATATTGTACCCAAAGTTTTCAACACAAATATTTTACTTCTCATTTGTTTCTCTCTCAAAAGTGAAAACTTTTTTGCTATATTTGCTTCAAAGCAGTGATTTTGAAGTAAAATCTTGATTATTTTCTTATGGATGCTCATTCTAGCAGCATGGTCAAGCTGATATGCTTTGTTCATGGCCACACTTGGCAAGGTCCCACAAAGAAATCTATCTGTTCTACTGTAACTGGAATATCTCCCACTTTTTATGCTGTATGGCTTTTTAGAAAGATCTTATCAGCCAAAGCTGTGCTCTTCTATGCCTATTATCTTCCATTAAATCCCTGACTGAGGTTTATTGACTCTTGACTCCTGTTCCAGCTCTGCCAGGAGCAGGGTCTCCGTGTATTTGGAGTGCTCCTAGCTGTAGAAGAGGTAGTTCTGGAGAACTGTTCCTCAGCAGTTACAATGCTGTGTGTTAAATTAGCTGTGACATTCTGAGTTTTTGCACTGAGTAAAAAGTATTTGCAACGCCTCCTTCTGCAAATGTGGGTTAGGTACCTCATACCTGCTCAGTTCCTTGGGGAAGGCAGATGACATGTTCTCTTTGGAAGGCAAGGTAATAATCACTGAAGTCAGGTAGAAAGCTTGTTTTATCTGCTGAGCTGAAGGGTGTCTCAATGACTCTGCTACTGCTCAACACCCCAAGGACAAGAAACACAGGCAGAGTGCTGTGGCAGGGTGGGGAAAGCAGCTGAGAACAAGCCTAGCCTTTTCCACCGATCTGAAAAAATCTTCAGGTATTTGTGACCTGTCTGAGAGTACACAATTCTAAAAATATTGCTGGGATGGACTGGGGGTCCTTGCTGTGGTACTGCACCAAATCACTGTGGGATACCTGCAGTATGTCATTATCTCTGTGTCACCTTTTATTAAGACTGCAGAGTCTCTGCTCTTCTGAGATGAAATTTTCCCTTGGCTGTCTCAAAAGGCTCAAAAGCACGAAGGAGGCTGGGTTGGACACTTTATCCTGAGATGAACTGTGCTCTCAGGAAATTGTACCCTGTAACTGTACCCAGCCCATGCTGGTTTTTGTCTTGTTGCAGTGATGTGTGTCTATGTTTTAGTGTAACTGGGAGAGGGCTGTAAGATGTGTAAAAATTAGTGATGGAACACTTACTGGGAGGGGATGCAATTTTGAGGGGAAGCAGTTTTGAGAATCTGATTTCCTTGCTCTAAGGTATTCACCTGCTACTTTTGAAAGAGAATTATTTCTGCTAGAAATTGTTGTGAAAAATAGCTATTTTAATGCCCGTGTGTTCTTAGTACTTTTAAAGAGAAGGGACATAGTCTTTTCTACTTTTTATCCATTAAAATCTTACTTTTAGTTGTGAAAGAGTGGTTGAATCATGAACAGGTTGGGGCTACTCCAATGCAGCTGAATATCTACTAGTCTACATGTTTTCTGCAAATTCATCCACAGGAATCCTAATAAATAAGGCTGTATCTAACAACTCTGATTCCTGACTGTTAAGGGAACAAACCCAACTGTCAGTCACTAGACCTAGAAAAGGAATATTGACAAAGCCAGGGCATTAAGCAGAAGCAAATTTCAGAATTTGCCCTGTAGAGAAATGTGGGTGCTCATGTGAGGGAAAGGGGTTTCCAGCTCACTGAGGCTGATGACACGTGGGGACACGTGCCTTGGAAAAAGAGCAGAGCAGACATCTGGAACCAGGAAATGGCATCCAAACTGGGGAAAGAACTGAGTCTGAGTGAGTTTTGAGACCTCAGTACTTGGAGCTATGGACTGGTGCTGGTAGGGAGCACCTGCAGGCATTTATGTATGAAGCTGTTATGCTGAGTAATTAAATTAAAACTCAGTGTTTATTCCTAACACATTTCAGTTAGACTTTATCTCACACTGTTATTTTGGAAATACTGTAATGTTAAACCATGCTTGCAGCTGTTTTAAACTTAAAAACACAACTCCCCCCCCCCCCCCCCCCCAAAAAAAAAAAAAACAACTTAATGGCAGTGCATTACCTAAATTTACTCTTGTGTTAAACATTTTAAATTTGCTTTATTGCAGCTTCACTGCAGTTTTATTTTTAGTTTTATTTTTAGTTTTATTTTTAGTTAGTTCCCAGTGAGAATGAATAAATAGAAGGCCATATCCAAGATTTCTACATAGGTTATCTCAGACATTTCTTTTTCCTTTGCTGCATGTAATAACTCCTAAGTAATGCTCTAGGTACTGCAGAAAATAAATAGTGCATGTTTAATTTTAGAGGGATTACGTAAATATGGCAAAATAACTAGAAAGCAGCAGAGGAAAAAAGGTTGCTGGTTCAGATGTTGAAGGCAGAGTAGGTGAGACACTGGGAGGCAAAGCCCAAGAGCTTACCAAAACAGGGTTTGTAGGGCATGACTTCAAACCATGTTTTTTGGACCTAGGCTGAGCCTAATTCCCTGCTCTGGAGGAATGCTGAGCTGCTGTAGGGCATCCTGCAGGCTGTTCTGGTAACGCTGCTTTCTGAGAGGAGCAAACATTTTGCAGCCATGCCAAACTTAGTATGTAAATCTCCTCTCAGGAAAGCAAACACCCACAGCAGCCATGTATTTAAATTCCCAATCTGAAATCTCCAACACCACTCAATTTTTTTTTTCTTCCATTTTAATTCAGGCAATCATCATGTTGCAAATGGAAGCTATTAAATCTTTGCACAACAGGAGCATCTAAGATTGAAGTTTCTTCTGATCTGTCCCAGCTGCAGATAAAAAGCCAATCCTTACTGGAAGATCATTTTCTAGGCTCCTGTGAGTGAAGGAAACAATGCAAAGGGTTGAGTAACCCAGGCTGTGGAGTTCCTAGAGGAAGTATTGGGAAGCTGGAGAGCCTCACTTGCTTTAAAATGATCATTTCTCTGCACAGGCCTCCTGACATGAGTCAGTAGTATCAGCTTGAAATGTAGTGTCAGAATGTTCCAGGCTTCCTCTTTTTGTGTGCACTGCTTTTGTGTAACTCCTATACAATAATTTTGCTTGGCACCATGTGGTTTTTATGCTGCTGCAAATACTTTGTGAATGTCTGTTCTCAGTGCTTTTGACTTCTTTTTTTTTGTTTAATTAACTTACATCTGCATGCCAAAGCTCCATTTTTGAGGTCAAACCTATTCTACTGGTCACTTTATGGCAATTCATGAAAAAGAGTCTCTTGTAAGTCAAACAAAGAATTTATTTCCTGGTACTGTGATTATATTCTTGTTCAAAAACTTTTGCAACTTTCTTGATGACACTGGTCTGAATTTTCATTACAGATGACTCAGGGCTCTGTTGCAAAACTTGTACAGATCTAATTGGATAATTTACAAACTGTCCTTCTGGAATAAACTGGAGTCACTTGGCCTTTGGGGGGCTTATGCTGGGGAAATGATTTACATTTTTGTTTGTAAGGCTTCAGATTACAGGGAGTGCTGAACTTTAGTTGATGTGGAAATAGTTCTTTGAATGTTTTACTATGTGTTACAATACTGCAGAGGGGAGCTACTCACAGCTTCTGTAAGAAATGAAAGAAAGAGCTTTTTCCATAGTGAGATTCATTGTCTTTTACAAACCCATGTGCTGAAGATTTCTCTCTCTGCAGTGCCTGATGGAGCAGGGGCACAAGTTGCCATTCCACACTAAATGACTTGCATTTAGATGGCTGAGGGGTGGGGGGATGCCTCTCTGCCCCTGCTGCTCCTGGGTGGAAGAAGGATTTCTGTTGCAAAGGAAGAATGATGCTCAACAGGATGAAAAGGGCAGCATTAGGGCCTAGAGTATATTCTGGACTAATTATTGAAAGCCACAGGGATAAAATTCTGGTTATTTTACTGTTCTCCTTTTAAGACTGGCTAACTTCAGCTGAGTGTAAGGAGGTCACCTTTCAGCTAGAAGGTGTCTGTGGAAGGGAAATGATACCCTGAAGTGGAGGGAAAAGATCTTTACCTTGAATAAATGTGCAATAAGTAGGACTAGGAGTGCCCCACAACTGACTCCAGACATTCATGTGTGCAGCAGAGAGAAGAAGCTGAGCCAAGGTTTGCTCAGGGCAGGAACACATTTGAGAGGTAAACCAGGATTTAACAATGATGAAGATGGAACACCAGTGCCCCTCACTTTCTTCTGTCACAGCATGATGAAGTTTACAGTTCTATAGTCTGCTCTTTCTGTGATTTAAAATCAGCTTCCTCCACCTCCCCTCCCTCCTCTCTGCTGTCAGCAGTAGCATTTTCCAGATCCCTTCCCAGGGCTTAAATCACATTCTGAGCCTGAGCAGTGCTGGCTCTTGGGCCTTGGATGGAGATGCTGTACAGTAGTCTGTTTTATTTACAGGAATGTGTCTGTAATGAGAAATGCCCTCTAGATTTTCCCTCAAAGAATGGTCTGGCTGTTGATGTGTCCTGTTCTCTGGGAGACCCACAGATAGGCTATATGGATTTTTCACTGCCTTGAGTGAAAATTATTCCTGTGAATGTAAATTTTCTTCTGAAGTTCTGAGGTACATTGAGATCTGTGGTAATTTTGTGTGGTTTGGAGTGCTGCTCTGCTCTTTGCCCTCTGGAAGAGGGGGTTATGATTCATAGTGGTTCTCTGTGAGGAATGGTAACGTGTGATTTATAATGGTATTCAGCACACAACAATTATTTCCCAAGTGCTCATTTAAGAAAAAAAAACCCTAGAAGTGCAGGGGGATGCTTATGATGCCTGAGAGGTTCAAGACAATCTCCATCATGCCCAAAATACTCTGTGGGTACTGGTGGGAAGATCTGGAGGAGACACGTGGCTTTTTACTGCAAAATCTGATAGAGACACTCAATAGGCAGTGCAAGAATCCTTGGGAAAAGCTGCAACCCTTTATGCACCCTCCTGAAAGGACTGGGCAGGCTGCTGGGCTTTCCCCTACCTTGCCCTCCCTAACTGTGGGGAGTGCCTGTGAAATCCACACCTGAATCACAGCATCTGTGCTCTAGCAGTGGGTTTGAGCTGGCCTTTGCTTATGGAAGCTGCAGCTCTTGCTGAGGTCAGACAAAAAGAGTGGAGGAGTTGGCCCATAACACTTGAGCACTCTGAATGCATCTCCTCCTGCATTTGGATAAAACCAGGTGTCTTCTTAGGTCCATGAGTGGTCTTGGGATAGCTTTGCATCTGACTGCCAGATCAAATGGTTTGGGGCCTCTGGACTCTGCTTGGGTGTGAGAAGAGCTGTTGCACACTGATGTCTTGGTGTGGGTCAGTAATTCCCTTCGTCTTGCATTTCTGATAAGATGTCTTTCTCTTTTCCCTTAATCTCCTTCCCTTGCTGTGTGAGCTAGTGTCAGAACAGAAATGTATAGATGCCCTTTACTCTGTCTCCTTCCTGTAAGCTCAGTTGGTGCTAACGCCTAGTCTGAGAGAAGCAGACCCCTTGGGGTGAATAAATACCGTTTTCATAAACGGGAAAAATGCTTTACTCTCCCTAATGCCAAAGGGCTTTGCTTGCAACAGCAGCAGGCACTCCCTGCCTGATTCTCTGCCAGCACCTCCTTAGCCCAGGGTTTCCTAGAGGGGAGCTTTTGGCATCAGTGATGTATTACTTGCAAAAATAAGGAATTGTGGCCTTTACTGACTAGGCATAGCAAGTTTCTTTTGTTAAGAATGTTTCATTAAAACTTTATCCCTGTGCCCTGCAAACTGTTCTTGTCATAACAGTGTCCAGATGTGTATTTAAAGTTGTCTGTATCCACTGGTTTTGATAACCTCCTTTGGCAACTTACCCTCTGTGCTGAACACTACTCATTATCATGAGGAGTTCTGTTTTAGTGCCTGGGTCTCTCCTGGTGTGGTTTTTCCTTTGTTTTGGTTTGGATTTTTTTTTTTTTTAGTGAGAAGCTCAATAAACTCAAACTTATTCCATGCTGGCGAAGGCTTTAGCGTTACAGTTCTCTGGTAGGAGACTAAACAGGTTAAAACAAACCCCAGTCATTTTGCCTTGTCATTTTGTCTTATCTCACTGGTAGAACTCTGTCTGCAGGAACTGAATTCATGCTCTTGTTTTCTGCTGGTTTAGCTGTTCGTTGTTCCCTTTGCCTTTTCCATTCAATGCATCCCAGCCTCCCAGCACAGCACAGCTCTCCTTTCCCATGCTTTGATTGAAACTTCCTCCCACTTCAGTTGTGCCTCACCAAGAGTACTTTGTCCTGGGCAGCAAAGGAAAGGCACAGCTCCTCCATGCTGCCTTGTGAAGCCCATGCTGGGAATTCTTGTTCCCACACAATGCCAGCCTTCCCAAGGCAGGCAGCGGGAATGGCACGCACATGTCATCCTTACCCTGCCAGGCAATGGCATCACTGGGGCTGGGTGATTGTTCCTGCACTCTCTGGACCTATTTGCATTCATACATACACTGGGAAATTGTAAGGACTTCATGAGAGCTATAACTAATAATGCTTCTCAGGGGGAGGTTCCGGGGAGGGCAATGTTCTTTCCGATTTGGGAGGTTTGCATTTTGTCTTTTTGCTTGCAAATGCTTTACATCAGTCTTGCATTTTTGTTTTGGGGTTTTTTGTTTTTGTTTTTGTTTTTTCTGTTGAGAAGGCATATTTTGAATACTCAGCAGGATTTTTTTTCTTTATGGTACTCTAGAGTCACAGCCACAGATAAAATGAACGTTGAATCTTCAGTTTCTAAGTTATCAGCAGTTTTTGGTATCTTATTTACCTTTTCTCCCTAAAGATGTACAAATCTATAAAAGGGGCTTTTCCTAATTTTTCACTTATCTTTCACCAGTGGTTGCTACTGCTTTTGACCCCTTGTTTCATCCTTGCATTTGAGACAGTTTTCTGCAAGGGTGTTGGTGTGAATGAGCTGGATGCTGACATCCCTCTGGTACTGACAGAGCTGGACTAACAACCACAATCTGTCTCAGTAATGACGTGTATCAGTTTCAGGAGAGTCCTTAAACTGACCAATTTTTGCGTCTTCTGTCATCTTGTGGCTTGCAGCTGTGCCAAGGGGAGTTAAGTTCACATGCTGAACTTCATCCTTGTGTATTTGGAGAAGTGGTTTCTGGGTGTTCTTGTGTCCTACTCTGCTTCTCTGATTAAGTCTTCCTCTTGAAAATCTATTTAGGATGCAAGTGATACTCTCTTGCATGTGTTCTTGAATATTTTTCCATCATTAATTTTCAATACCAGGCCTGTTGCTGAAAATTCAATGCCTAGAGATGTAAAATAAGTGAATATGAAGGTTTCAATAGTAACGTGTAGCATAAATCCTTGAATTGACCATTTTTAAATTTTTTTTCTTCCCTGGCAAGAAAAAATTACATTAGGTAGGAGTAGAATTAGGGAGTTATGGTTCTGGCTTACTTGATGCATGGAAGATAAGAATTTCAGAAATTCCCAGATTTCATTATCCTCCAGTCTATCATTTGTCATTTCATATGGATCAGCATCCTGTTGATGATGCAGTTTTGCTCCGTTATTGTGAGAACAGCGTGAGTCAAGATGAGTTCAAGCAGATAAGCAACACTTCAGTAATGTCAGCAGGCAGAAACAGCAAGTGCTGCTTGTGCCAGTCCAAGGCTGGCCTCAGTGCTGCTGCTTCCAGCCTCTTGCTGTCCTGAAAACCAGACTGACCCTTTCCATGGGTGCTTGACATGCTGCCAATGTCCAAAAATGACCAAAGTACTGGTCAAAATTTTGTCATCACCAAAAAATAACTGTTTTGTTATCCGTGGAGAGATTACAAGTTAAAGAATGGGTTACCCTTAGTTGTGATCTTGTCTTTGCTATGTGAAGTAACTTTCTTGTTTCTTGTACTTTTATTTCCAACTGCAGTGGAATTAAAAATGGGGAAAAAAAAAAAAAGGCACTTTGTTTTCTGATGACTACAGTATAACCATTGCATAATACTCTAAAATTTCCCTTGGAGTAAGTGATGCTGTTGCTGTGAGGCAAATGTGTCTCATATTCTGGAGTGAACCTTCAAGTATCCAGCACAGGAGAGCCCCAATAACCTCATAAAGCAGGGAGGAGGAACACTGGGAAGATAAATCCTTGGGTTGCCCATCCCAATGGCCTCTATATTCTGCATCCTTTGCAAAATGGTAGGCTCTGTGCATCCTTTTTTCTAAATGACAAAAGAATCTGACCCTTTAATCCTCTTTCTCTAATTACCTTACATCTGTACCTTGCTTGATTTCAGTCTTAATGCAGCAAAGCTTTTTAAGCATGTTAAATAGTTTTCCTTAATCAAATCCTTGGGTTCTAAGTCAAATATTCCCAGAGGCCTTTTCTGGTTTGGACTGTGTTTCCACATTTCCAGACAGAAGCAAAACAGGGTAAAATTCTTGCCTCTTTGGCGTGACTCACAGAAACCTCTTATCAGTGTTTGAAAGCATCTGGGCTCTTTTTCTCTAAGAAGTGGCAATAAAATTGGTGTGATATGTAGGTACAGTCAGGACAGACCTTTCCACAGGGCTCAGGAGCTGCTGCTCACACTGCTGAGTGTGCTCCAGGGTGAGCAGCAGACATGCAGCTGTGTCCCCCTGCCCACCCTCACTGCTGGGGGCTCCCCAGGGCTCTCCACATCCCACTGCCTGTGAACTGGCAGCACCTTGCATTTGCAGCCATCTCCCTTTCTTCTTCTTCCAAGGCAATATTACAAATATTATATTGGAATATTTCTGTGTGCTTTTAGGGGTATTTTTCACACCACTCCAAATCTACTGCAGGAAGTTGATTTGCTGTCTCACCACCCCAAGTTTGTTGCCACCATCCTCCTGTGCCTGTACCAGCAAGTGGTAGCCCTCTCCTGTTCTGCAGCACCTCCATCTATGTTTGGTGCCAGACTGGGTTCTGATAGACTTTGGGTGGTACAGTTAGTTCTCACTGCAGGCAAGTGTCAAGCGCATTCAGCCTGTTCTGCCCATGTGTATGACCCTCCCACAGCCCTGCCCTTCCTCACCATCTCTTTCCCTGGTCTCCTTCTCCAGCTTATTTGCTCCTAAGACTTGCACCCATCCACACACAAGATTCCCAGACAGGATGCACAGGACTCCTGGCACTTGGAAACAGTTCTTGTATTGTCTCTGCACTAAGAAACATTTCCCCCACCTTCATCTCTGTCTTCTCTACTGAGGCTGCAGGGCAGAGATCCCTTCTCTCTTTTCAAAGCTGATTGTGGTTTTGGCTGAGCCCTGCAGCCTTCTGCACAATACAGAGTAATGTTTGGTCTAATTTAGTTAACTGTTAGTATTCTCTTGATATGATGCAGTCTATGCTGAAATTTGTGTTGCTATTGCCAAAAAACCTGGTGGTACTGAAGAGCAGCCCCATACCTGTTAAGAGGGATAGTTCAGGCAATGTTGAAGAGTTTGTCATGATGTGCAGCATAATCCTTCTACGTTAAAGCTGAACAATATATACACCTATAGATCCTCCTCTATGAGAGTCTGTGTGCTTTTAAAGGAAGTTTTATGATTCTGCTCAGGTTTTATAGAATTGTCTGGGTGTTGTCCATGTTTAAAATTTTATTGGTCATCTTCATTGTGACAGAAAATTGAGTTTTGCTTTTATTGGTGTATAATGGTGGCTGGTATATGTCACATCACTCACAGGAAAAAAAAAAAAAAAAAAAAAAAAAAAAAAAAAAGAGTCTGCTTTAAAGCAGGAGACTCTGCTGTATTTCATATTTCCACTGCCCCAAGGAAATAGCTTAACATTGCTTTACTGCTTTTGAGAGAGAAATGTTCTGGCTGGATTTGGAACTGGACTGTGGTATCCCTATTTCACATTAAAGAAGCTAAACTGTAAGGAAGAGCTGCTGCCACGCTTGTCACAAATCTGTGGCAGAGAGCGGTGAGTACTGAGAAAGTCTCTCTCTCATAAAAGAAGTGTGGAACCAATTTCACCACCTCTTTGTCCATAGAATAATGGTTAGTGGGCATAAAAGACAAAAGACATCCTGAGATAATTGAGACAGGTGGGAAGAGTACCAGGAGTGACAGTGGCATGGGAGACATGCCCCACATCTGAGACACACGGTACATACTCAAATTTGCAGGCTGCAGCTCCAGAGAGCAGTTCTTATCTCTCCCCTCATGTTCAGATTCTCTTGTTCACCTTGGGTCCTGAAGTTGAGAGCAAGGTCCTGGCTGAAGGCCACAGGACAGGTTTCATCCTTCACCTCCCCAGCCATTGGTCTCTGGGTTTGAAAAGAAGGTATAGCTTTTTCCCACTGGTATTCTCTTTTCTCGAATGCAGCAGGCACTCTGGAAGCCAGGCAGGCCTTGCTTTATCCGTATCTTTATGGTATTTAGCATGTCAGCTCTGCATCTCAGCTGGAAATCTGAAGTGTAATTGTGATATTATCATAATCATCACAGGTAAATGGGCAAAGGACTCTTGGCTCAGTAGAGGTTCCCCCTTGGATTTGGCCACTGCGTGTGTTCTCTTGCCATAATCTTGCCTGAGCACATCACAAGTGCCCAGAGTTTATTTTTGGGATTCATCAAACATGTCATTAAATTACTTCAGCAGGTTAATTGAAGGAGCTACATGAATTCAGGCAACGAACATGAGTTAGGATGAGCTGAGTGCTAATCCCCTCAGTGTGCTCTGAAAGCTCCTCTCAAAATCAGTAAGTACACAGTTATTTTCCCCTTTTAAATAAATATTGCCACAAAGAGCTCTGTCCTTGCAGGTGTAGACAGTGCTTCTTGGGCAGTTGTGTGAAGGTATCTTTTGCAGGAAGACACAAAAGGGCAAACAACAAACCCAAAGGAAAACACTTTTATAGAGCAAGTCAGATTTAAATCAAGCAGGTTGTGGAGGTAATGATGCCTGGTTTGGTGTACTTTAATTAATCTACTTTAGGTTTGCATCACTAATTAATCTTTTTTTATGGTCCACATTACTGCATGTAACTGCTTATTTCCAGTGTGATAGCTTGTCCTAACTGCTAGCGTATCCTTGTAAAATAAATAAGCAGTCCTTTCTGCCTGCAGTTGTTCTCTGTGGATTTCCAACCTGCCAGTGCCTCTCCTGAAATGCAGAGTAGCTGTGGTGGGAGACAATAACCTCTGCATGATCAGAAATAACTTTTAAGAGCAAAAACTGGAGCTTCTGGCTGTCTGAAGGATGTGATCCAATAACATCCCTGAGCAAAAGACTTGCTTTTGGGAATTTTGACTCTTTTTAAAATCATCCTTCTCTGATGACTAGTATTTGTGACAGAGCCAGTGTATGACGACCAGAGGAGAAGATGTGTGATGGCTCTCACCATGCATGGAGACACCACGATGCAAGTGAGAGTGAACATGGAAATGCCAGAGCTGACTCTTCTCTTGGAGGCTGCTATGATAAAACCCATCTCCCTGCAGTCTAGTGTTTGCACAGCCCTAGAAGAGTCCAGGGCTGGACAAAGTGCTTTAAAGTTGATTCATTTTCTTTGAAAACAAAACCCTTTGGAGGTCTTGCTTCAGCTGCAAATCTATTGGGTGTCTCTTCTCCCACTCCCAGCTGTGGTGTCTGGTGTGAGGTGCAGGACCAGACTCAGTCTGTAAGCACTGCAATAATCTAAGGTCCAAAAGTAAAGGCGTTGATGATCACACATCACTTCAAGCCTACTCTGTCTCCATGCCAGCAGATGAATGGGGCTGTGGCTGGCTGATAGTTGGATTAAAAGACTCTGACACCCAATATTTTATCGAGAGGGGAGGAATGAGATTGATCAGTCTGGGCAATCTGAATGCAGAGGCTGTGTTTAACTGAGCAGTAGGAAAAAGAAGACTTCCATGTTTCTGACAGGGTCTTAAAGAGGCTTTGCAGATCCTGAGGAATCATTGATATCTGGCTGGAGAGAAGCTGAGAAAAATTAATTGCTGCTGTGTGAAGGGAGGCCCTTTCACTGCCAGCGGTGTGCGGCATGCTGCCTCTGGGAAAGAGAGAGTGAAGAGGGAAACAAAGCATGCCAGTGAGATGCATGACAAATTAAACCTCTGGATAACCCCATGTCAGTAAATCACTTGCCTCAAACATCAGTACTTCATCCCTCAACGTGCCATGAAATCATGTAAAAGCAAGGCTTCACATCCTGTGTGTTTGAAGCTGAAGCTTTATGTAAATGCAGAAAATTGTGGATCTTGGGAAAACTCTGCGTGGCCATTCCGTACCACAGCATGTACCTGAAAAGTGATGTTGGAGTCAAAACATCCCATGGTTAAGGTGGAAAGTGGGGAAATACCTATGCTGTGATATTTGAGTACCTGGAAATTTGGACATCTTGAATCTCCACAGAAAATCAAACCAAGCTTCATCCACATAGCACCAGCCTCAGTTCTGCACATTTGTGGCAAGCTGGGACCTTTCTGTGCAATGTCATGTCCCTTTCCAAGCCCTCTTGCATGAAAGAAATCGTTTAGTTGTACAAAACTCTCTTAAGTTACTAAATAACGAAGATAACTATTGCTATGCAGTGACTAAGGGAAATGCAGCATTCCCAATTAAATTATATATGTGCTGGAACTGGGCCAGAAAGAGCACTTTGGGCAGTCTTTCCTCTGCCTCCCTGTGCTGTCCCAACTGCACAGCCCCCCAGAGAGCCCAGGCCAGATGCAGCCCATGTGTTTGGACAGATTTGTTCCTTTGCAGTGCCTTTGGTAGGCAGGGCAGAAGCGGAGAGGATCTCAGTGTGCACACATGTATTTCTAGGCACATGGAGGAATTCAGTGTCTTTGTTGATGCAGTTTTATTAGAGGACTTAAAACAAAATGACAAGCAATCAAATGGGCTCAAAAATGCAAATTCTTCTGCCTCTTGCATCTTTTTGCAGCAGTGGTGGCTCAGAAGTCCTGTGATTAAGGCAGTAAAATGTGGCTCCCAGCTGAAGCTGAATTGTGGTGTAATGCTGCTGCAGACTCCTGAGTGTTGCTGTGTGGAAACACAGCTCCAGGTAATTGCCTGTGCTTCCCAAATGATGTTAAATTTTAAATCCAGATGCAAATTCTGGTAATGCCCACTGTCCTTCAGGCTCCAACAGAACCACCAGCTCCAGCCAGCTGTGGCCACACATAAAAGAAAATCATGCAAATAGCTGTGCTATGTATCACCTCTTTAGGAAATGTTGACATTTGGATGTGTTTGTGATGCAGGGATGCTGGTAGGAAGGAGAAGGGCTGAAGTGGGTAGGCAGAGTGTTGGGCAGCTGCCCCCTGCACACCTGACTGCGCTCAAGGGTGACCCTTTGTAGGCAAGGAGAGTTGAGCAGAGGGATATCCTCATTGTGAGCTCAATGAAACTGTGATTTGGGTTTGCTTTATTTCAGAATGCAAGTTTGGTTGTAAACTGGGGAAAGTCCACTTTGTGTTTTACCAGTAGCATCCCTGAATCTGGATGGGGACAAGGCAAACAGGGCAAAACCAAGAATACAAAGGGCTCTCTCCTAACAGAGGTTGTAGATCAGCAGTAAATAAGTGCAGACTGTTTTGGAGGGTTTGCTTTTGTGCACCAGAGGCAAGCTCTCATCCCTGGATGTCCCTGCCAGGCTGTAAGCTGAGAGCTTAGAGCTGCTTCTCCAGAGCATCCTCGAGCAGCCTTCCACCAGGAGTAGCTGGCTGGGGCTGTACCTGGAGAGCTCTGAGACTCCTGACCTTCAGCTCAGCTCTGGGGTTTGATCTCCTCTCTGCTGTGGAAGAAGCTTTGTCTGGTTTGTTTTACTCAGTCAGCATGGAAATGTGTACATCTCTTTTTTTTTCCAGCCTGAGACTGTTCTCATCTTTAAGCCTTGCTGAACAAATGAGCTATTGCTCACTAGTCCTGAGAGCTGTTTGTTAGTTAAAGGGGGAAAAAAAAGTCTCCTTTTTCTCTTGTAGCAGAGAAACTTAATTGAAGTAACAACTTGCTTTACACTATCTTGTTTAAAGAAAATTCTAATAAATGTTAACACATTAACAAAGTCAATGCATGCTCCAGCAGTAGTGCATCTGTTTCCTGTGCTCTTTTTTTAAGCTGGGCATGCAAAGTACCATTTAAACACCATGGTGAAAAGGGCAAGCATTCAATTTAATGCCTTTGAAATAATTCTGGAATTAAATCCTGGGCAATATATCTCAGTCGAGCAGTGTTGCATGTAGCCACATGCAGCTAATGAGCCATCAAAGGCAATGCTTTAAATCCCCATGCATACAGTACACAGATCCTTTATTCCTGCTGTCATAACACAAGTGATGAACCTTGATTCTAAATCAAACACAGGTAAAAGAAAAAAAAAGGAGGGGGGAATAGAACAAGAGGGAAAAGAAGGGAGTAACTTCATGGCTAATTGGAAAGAAATTTGAAACAATGGGGGTTTCTTTCAACACCATTAATCACCTCTGCTGGAACATCCTTCACAACCCAAGCTTTTCTCATTCCTGTTGCTATTTTCTCTCTTTAACACGGTACAGAATGTACATAATTGTTCTTGAAAGCCATTTCTCTGGCTCTGTAGTGGAAGAGCTCAGAGTACAGGCCTGTCACAGATCCCCTTGGGCTTGGCAGGGCCAAGGTTTTCTGCCTTCCTCTGGCACCCTGAACTCACCAGTGAGGACACGGCTGCTCCTGCACTGTGGGGGAAAGAAAGATGCTGATGTTTTCTGCACAGCACAGCTGAGACACCAAGGATGCAATGCAATGAATGTAAGAATCTGGAATAGGAGGTGGAGGGAGCAGGATATTCGTGTACAGAGTCAAGCCATGGGTTCTGCCAGCATTTCCCCTACCTTGTTTTCCCTTAGGCAAGGTAAACATGTGCAACAGCTTTAGATCCATGCTGGTTGCCTCCAGGCTGCTTAATGGCCAGTGTGAAATGAGTGATGGCTCTTAGCCAGCTCCATAACCACGAGCACTCACCTTCCTAAATCCTTGAGATACCTGCAAGGAGGAGGAGGAGGCTGTGCTGAGGGCTCCTGCTGGCACTGGCAATGTATGGAAAGACACACCAGTGACCCTGGCCACCTTGATTTTCACAGGGACTGTGGGGACATCAAAGTAGGTTATTCCCACCCTGTTTTCCATTTGGTTAAGCTACTTGTCAGCAAAACAGCTGAATGGGCATTCAGTGTGTACAATTGCTACTACTATTATTATTATATATTATTATTATTTTAAAGGTGAGAAGGGACTACACCTAAGCAGGCTGGTAGGGGTGAAGTGAGGGGCTGTGAACTCCACATGCATCATTCCCAGTGTCTTTTCTTGGCTGGTTTATGTTTTGAACAGCTTAATGGGGAGGGGTTTTAATGACTCATGTCAGAGATCCTTTAATTGCATGATGCTGATGGAAGCTGGAAAATGAGCAGCTGTAAGAAGCACCATTGTGTTGGGTGAAAGGGGTTTGAAGGCTCACAGGTAGTTCTTGCCTTAAAATGCCCAAGGTGAAAAATGGGGAGGAGGGAAAGGGTATTATTGCTGGTGCAGCTGCATCAGTGTGGCTCAGAGGAATTAACCTGTGCTGAGATGTCAGGCAGGGGATCACTCAGACCCCTGGAGTTGTGTTGGAATGCTGTGGCTCAGTGTCCCCATGCTGCTCCCACGTGCACAAAGCCACGTGCACATGTGGATCACATTCGTGTGTGGAGAGGTGTTCCTCTGTAGTATTCTCAAGTGGTGAGTGAAGAAGCCTGAGTGGGAATTTGTAACTACAATAATCCTTTCGAAAATAATTAAAAATCTAGTAAGAAATAATGAAAAGTACTTAGGAGAGTGGAGGAGAGATCTGTGGAAGTCCTTCAGCCTGCTGTGTTAACCAGGGTATTCCCAAGCTCTTACTGTTTATCATTATAATGTAATTTTTGAGCAAAATAATGTTTTTACATTCTTATTTAAATGTTATCACCAGCTCTCACTAATGGAGTGGTTAAGAGGTTATAACATTTTAGCAAGCTTTGCATTTTCTCTGGTTTTGATCCTCAGGCAATATGACTCAGATTTTTGTGAGATGCTTAACTCTCTGGCAAAAGAGGTTTGGAAAATAAATCAAGCTTTACCATTGTAATTAAAATAGCATTTTCTACTTTCAAGCGATTTTTTCTGTGTGTTTATATAGCACACACAAATTCTGTACGTTTCTTTCCCTATCATGGAAATTCTGTTCATGTCTTAAAAAGAAGACTGTCCTCCGGCACACATTAATGTGATCAATAGAGGTATTTTCCACATTCTATTGCAAATATTTATAAATTACACACCAATGCAACTTGCTCTGAAATGTATTTTTTCTCACAAGGGTTGCCTTTTCCTCATGGTATTTATCCAACTGGAAAACACTGAAAAATGGGAATGTGTTACCAGAACAAGATAGAAGGATACAAATCATCCTCTTTCTTTCCCTCTGTGGGAATAACGTGAATATTTATAGATCTGGAAAGCTCACAGGAGTCTGTAACAAGTAAGAGCTGAGCCATTCTTTGTGCTGATGCCATTTCTTGCTTTGACCTGAACATCCATCAGTTAGTAGCACCAAGGAGACTGAATCAAATCACTCATCTGTACTTAAGCCAAATTTGTGGGTGTGTTTTCCATTAAAATTGCAGTAGAGCAGGAACAAAGTTGCAGAGCCCCACAAGGGTAAGGCTGTCTGCAGCACATGGCAAAAAAAGACACTTGAATGCTGTTGTCCTGGGGAGGGGGAAGAAGGTGGCTGCTTGTTTTTAGACATTGCTGTGAAGTTGCCTGGGTCAAACACAAGACCTATTTGACAGCCTTGTCTGGGGCAGCCAGCGGTGCTCCCACGTGGAATTTAGCAGTGTTCCCAGGCCTTGGAAGCCGTCATCTTTTGCTGAACTGTTTTATGTGGAAGGTGGGCAGGGTTTTATGAGAAGTGAAAGCGTGCTGATAACACAAAAGAGGAGGTTCCAGTGAGCTCCTCTCGCTTATTGAAGCCAACTGATGGAGCGGGGAAAGGAGGAGGGTTAACACAATCCAGTGGGAAAGCAGAGAGCAGAAAAAGCACTTCAAAGCAAAGGCTGAGCAGGGGTCAGGAGCAGTGTCAGGTCCAAAGAGAAATGGAGAGGAGAAAACCTGAACTCCCTGCGACTTCCCTGACAAAGAGATCAGTGTCGGGTACTAGAGGGAAGAGGGGAGGCTGGCTAAAGTGGACACACCACAGGGAAAAGATTAGAGAAATCTGGAAGAAAGAAAGAAATCTCATTGTGACTTTAAAATTCGGGAGAGGGAAAAAAGACAAGCAGGGTATCTCATGAAAAAAATAGTGAAAGCTGTCACGTTGTCTTGTCTGTTCTGGGTTTCCAGGAAGCAGGTAGGAGCAGGGCTCCAAAAGCAAGTGGGAATGTGCACATGTCTTTTAAGAGGAGATGCAAGTTTGGGGTTTGGCCAAGTCATTCTTCATGCAACTCTGTCATGCAAAGGTCACATTGGAGTTTGTTGTTGTTGGCTTTAGGACTGAAGGCCTAATTCTGACTGGGACAAAAGTCACTCTTTCTGCAATATTTGGGCAGCCTAAGTTAAAGCTGCGGGATAGATCCTCAATTCTTTGTTCATATACAGCCAAAACTAATCAATAAAACATAGTTAAAGACTCACTTGGGATCATAGGTCTTATAAAACCCTTCTAGACTGTTTGCCTTTTACCAAAGTGTTTTGCCTGAGGATGTTGCGTGGGCACGGCGCAGCTGCATCCTACAGCAGTAAATGGTCATAGAGGAACTGGGAAGCTATCTGTTATAAAATGCCCTTCATAAAATTATATGTTATCTCAGGATGGAAGCAGCCTCAAGCAAAGAACATAGGGCAGGAAGAGTGGATGGTGTTAAATCTGGCTTTGGAAGGGGAGAGGAAATAAGTGTCAAGTGTGACACAAGATGCGCCGGGGTCACATCCCCACCACAGACTGCAGTGCCCACATGCAAGGGCTGGTAGGAAGTGGGGTGTAGGGCCACACATGCAGCTTCCCAGCAGGAATGACAAGCATTCCCTTCAGGAGAAGTCTGGCTAGCTGATACCAAAGCAGAGAAGAGGTTCCTACTGACTTGTGCTGAAGCACTGGCCCTTTGCCTGGTTGCTGGCAAGCTGCTTGACAAGCTCCCAGGGAGTCTGGGTTTCCAGAGCCTGCTGGCTCAGTGCCTCTCAGCCATTCAGGCTGCTCCTGGCTCTGGTATCCACCAGGTTTAGGAGAGATGTGTCCCAGCAGCTGCCTGGGTTGATGGTACCCAGCTCCATGGTTTCCATTTGGAGAAGCCAGCAGTTTGGCAACCTCTGCTGTGCCCTTCTGACAGCCTGGGAACGGGCCTGGGGACACCTGGCTCCCTCTCGAGTTACTGGAAAGAAACGATGAGTGCCTGGCAGCTCAAGGGACCAAAAAATGGGAATCTCAGCTGTTGTCTAATTTGGAAAAACTTAATATTGTTTTGATGGGTTTTCTTTCTCATTTCCTGTCTGTAAAGAATGCTCTAATTTCTGGCCTTCTCTCCAAAACAGAATGATGATAATTTTATTCCAAACTTCCCATGGACTAAATTTCAGTCATTTTACCCTCCAGATTAATAAGATTTTCTCTTGCATGTCTGTTGTCCAGACCACAGTCTCTGTTTTTCTGTGCTTGTCCAACTGATCCCTCTGGCCTAAAACAACCCCAGAACACAGTAAGATCTTATGGTTTAGAGAAAATTCCAAGTTAGGGACCAAATTGACACAAAAAAGTTCAGTGTTTGAGAGCATCAGTTGTGTTAAGAATTATTGGAGGAGGAAGGATCAGTATGGGAGATTGTGGCTTCCCCTCTCATTGTGATGATTTCTGGGGCAGAATCTCAATGATGGGGTCATATTGTCCCCCAATGAAAAGTTGAAATACATAAGCATTTAAGAGAGTGGCTGTGTACCAGTGTTTTGCAGTGTATTGGTTATTAAGAAATCTGCAGTTACAAGATAGTCAGGAAGGAGTTTCTTGGTTTGTTTTAATGTCGTGGAGTGCTCGATACCTGCAGGAGGAAAACATGCTGTGTGCTCAGAGCAAGTGATGGATCTTGGTGATTGCTGGGTGTCTTGACCCTGGGAATAACACCTGGGATAGTTGTTCCATCGCTCCTGTGCAGAAAATAGCCCTGTACAGAATCTTAAGCTGTCCCTTGTGGGTGTGGGTGTCCTGGCTCAGGGCTCTCTGTCTTTCCTTGCTACCAGGGGAAGTGGTAACATGCTCAAGAATCTCATCTGTGCCCTGGGTGCCATGCCTTGTCCTGGAATTGCCAGTCTGGTGCCTGCAATATCTCACAGCAATCCTAATCTGTGGCTTTTGGGAGCTGATGGGGTTTGCACCTTACACATGAAGCATCTTAGGCATGTTCTGGAGAGGATGCTCTGAAGAGCTTCTGCTGTACCAAAACCAGAAAGCACTTGCTCCAAGAATGCCCTTCCACATTAAGAAATCCAGTTACTAAATGCTCTCCCTTCAGGGGGTCTGTGATAGAGCTTTTGGGAATTCCAATTAGGAAGTCAAGCTGGCGTGTCATGAGTGCCCATTCTCACACTGCAGTATTATTTTTAATCAAACTGTTAAAAAATAATGCTTTTAAAAGAAACAAAAGCCACTTCAGGAGAACTTTGTGTCCTGAAGTACCCCAAACAATAACACTGCTCCAAATTCCTGCTCGGTGTGTGGTGAGGAGACCAGGACAAACTTGGGAATTTCTATTATGAGACCCAAGCCACCACCACTGGTGAGAAATGGAGTAAGAAGGGTGGAAGGGAGTCTGTAACAGCACAGAGGCAAGGCTGCTGTCTGAAACTGGCCCTTTACATAACCTGGGGTGTCAGCAATACTTTTGCTGGGGTTTATTTTAATGGCTCTCAGTAGTTAGGGCTGATTGGCAGCAGCAGGGCTCACACCCCGCCTTGGAGGAGCAGCCTGGAGTGGGCAGTGGCACTGTGAACCTCCACACCCTGCCACCAGCACGCCCAGCCCCAAGGGGACTGTGCTCCACTTGTCACTTTGGCTCCTGCTCTCCCTGCTCAGCCTGGCAAAAAGCCCTCCAATTGCTTCCAATTGCAGTGATGGTTTTTGTGCAAGGTCAGACACCGTCCCTGGGCTGGGAACCTTTGGCCACCCCATTAGGCCACTGTTGCCTGTCTGTGGTGGCTGCTCTGTCACAGCAGACAGGGCTGCACAGATCTCCATCCCCACCACAGCTGCATGGAGACCATCACCCAGAGGTGGGCAGAGACCTTTGGGTGGCCCCGTTTCACCCACGTGCTCCTCAACCCTGAGGTTTCCTTGCTGTGTAAAATTGAACAGTCCAAGGACAGATCCAGTCCAAGCCAAACTAAGTTGTAACCTCTGACGTGGTGAGGAAGAACTCCCCTTTTCATTTCTATGTTGTACCTGCAAAAAAGGCTTGTGAACGATACAGTGCAGATTGAGTTTGTTCATGTTAGGAGAAATCTGGGGATTGGTGGGCTGTCTGAGGGATACATACACAAAAAAAGAAGGGTTGTGGAAAGGCGGGAAACTGGACAAGAAGAAGTAAAATTGTGTGGAGGAGAGCTGGGCTGACCTCCCAACCCTAGGATAAAGAACAGTTTTCTAGTCCCTACAGTTGCTGCACCTAAAATCATAGCTAAATAGTCTCAAAGCAGCTAGGAGAGGGAGTCAGAGAAGTGTAAATTACCATAGCTTCAAAAATCTACAGTTCTTGAAAGAACAGCGTGTCCTACAGACAATGGCAGCACTGAGAACAGCCCTCTTCCTTTTGTGCAGCATGACTACACAGGGATGGGATGGTTTTTGTGATGTAGGACTTTGAGTCACATGCTGAAGACTGAGATGTCCAAAAGTGAATGGGGTTTGTCCATCTGATTTCAGGAACAGGATTTTGCCCTCCCTAAGATCAAACATTCATTTCAGAAATGGTTACTCAGGGAAAGCGTCATTGCACACTTCATACTTGCGGAAGTTTTAGTTGCATGTCTTTGTCAATTAAAAGTTGCAAATGCAGCTTTGGGGTACCCAACTATGAGCTCTGTGTGTTTTGACACACAGGGAGATGTTAATGCTATTTCTGATGGCCTCTAAGCAACTGTGTGCCTGCTTGCAGCAGCATCCTAAAATGCATTTACAGAGATGTTTCAGGAGTCTCCCCCGTTCTTCTGAGGCACTGGATAACAAAAATGCCTTTTTACAATGGTCTTACTCTAAATATCCTTGAGCTCACTGCTTTGCAATTCAAAAGCAGGCAGTAATAAAACGCTCCTGGAATGTAGAAGTTCTTTCTCCACCCTGCCAATAAACTTTTTAATTAATCACATATTTCATTTAATTCTTTTATTGTAACAAAAAGAAATTTCAGCTGATGTGCTCATTTAAGCAAGATGTTAGTGTCACTCTTTCCTGCTCTGTGGGGCTGTATCCATCCTTGGTCTCCAGGAATGTGCTTCTCGATGTGATTTGATTTGTGTTGTTTGCTGGTTGGTTTCCATGACCTTCCTTCTATTCCTTCTATTCCAGCATGATATTCCTTCTATTCCATGACCTTCCTTCTATTCCTGGGGACAGCAGAAGGTTTCCTCTGGAGACAGGGCATTGTGACATTCTGTCTGTTCCCTTCTCCCTTCTGTCATTGCTTCCTGTTTCTGTTTCTTCTTTCTTTGCAATATCTGTTTCAGGAGGAAGGGGCCATTAGTGTTTACAATACACTGGACCCTCAGCCCAGACAGTTGCTCTTCATTTTCTAGAATCGCTGTGTAGTGCTGAAAGAATGTGAGCAATATTTATGGTATTGTGTATTACAATAGCAGCCAGAGGCCCTAAGCAAACACAAGGGCCTTTGTGCTTCAAGAATCATGCAAACAGAAGTCCTACACCATGAAACATCAAAATGCAAAAGACAGGCATTGAGTTGGGGAATGTCCAGTCACTGGGAACTTCCCACTTCTTAACTAGTTGAATTTTGAGACTGGGATTCTTTCTGTAGGGCTGGAATAATAATTTCCCCTGTGCACGTTGCATTTAAATCTTTGTTCTATCTTAAAAGTTTGTCTATTCTGGTGTTAGGCAACAATAAACAACATTTCCTTTTACTTTTTTTTTTTTATATCACTCTTTCTCTGAGACTGTATTTCCATTCATTTTCTCTTCACCTCCCTCTCTTTTGTTTAAGCACAGACCCACAGCAAATCCATCAATCCCAAGCCAGCCATTCACCTTTTTTTCCTCTTGAGAGATGCATTTATGTAGCAAGGTCACCAAGCTCACTAAAGACTGCTTGTTTAAAAATCTGTCTGATTGCTCACATTTGCACAACCAACTGTAAAACTGGCTGAAACACCTTTCAAAACATCTTTGGAAACCTGTGCTTTACCTTCTGTTTTTTGGGGGAAACCAGACTTAAAAGATTGTATTCTCTTCCTCTAGAAAGCTTTTGCCTTTTCTGTTGATCTAAGTTGAGATGTACTTTTCTTGAGGGTAGGTTAATGCACAGCAGGACCTGGGACAGCCCAAAGCTCTGGGAGTCTGGAAAAGTCAACCGTGGACTCATGAATTTTACCTCTACAAAAAGCTGCTCAATTCTCAACAGACTCAAATAAGAAGTATTTCATACTGCAGAACTTAGACCACAGGAGCAGAAAGTGAAAGATTAAGGGTTGCTTCAGTCTTGGAGAGACTGTTCTTAGCAGGCAAAAACAGGAGATCACAGAAAATAAAGGATGGCTCTAATGGGGTGTTAGACAGCCTCTGCTGCACCTTCTGAATCTTCAGCTGCCAAAAGCTCAGGAAGCTGAGAGTCACATCCTGAAAAACTGAATTGTAATGCAAAAATATCACTATCCTTAACCGAGAAATTCACAACTCTTACACTGATCAGTTTCTGTATTATATTATGAGGCCTTTACATCTCTCAGCTGTATTGGGGTGAGACAATGAAACAGCTGAAGTGTAATGACACTTTATAGTTCATTTGGTGAATTGTAATTGTGTTGTCAGCTTAGTGATAAAGCAAAAAAAAAAAAAAAAAACACCAAAAAACACAAACCTGAAACATATTTCTTCTCTGAAGGAACCAGTTTTGCATTTAAAAAAAATAAAGAAGTCTCAAGAATAAAGTAGGTGACTGAAGGGACTGTAGTACATGCAGATATTGTGTGCTGTCCTGTGTGAGAGGATCAGGTGCTGTCCTGTGTGAGAGAAGGACTCTCTTGCCCTGAGAATTGGGCAGTACCACTGGTGTACATTTACCACTTATCTTTCTAGAGAGCAGTGATGAGAGGTTGTACTCAGAGTTCCCATTCCAAGCACAGCCTTGTTCTGTGGGTGAACGTGAGCCATAATTGGTGTTCTTACCTGTAAAATAGCTCAGCTGAAGAGCAGATTCTTGGCTTGGCTTTTCCCCAGCCTACAGGGTACAGTTCACTTGAGGTAAAGAACATCAGTCACTGCTCTCTGCCAGCAGAGTGCCTGGGAAACAGGGTGCACCTGGTTACCAGAAATCTTTGGCAGATCTTTGTCATCGGTAAGAGACTACACGAAGACCTGCATTTTTCTAAATCTGCTATAGAAAGTGTATGGAAAACATTTGAAAAAGGCTACTGGCAGTTAATGCTGGTAAAGCTTCATTTTGAAGCCTTTGGTAAGGGCTCCAATGTTGCATTAGTTACAGACGTCATGAGGACAAAACCAAATGTCAACAGGTTCTTAGAGTAAGGCAATAAATCCTTAGGTACATTCTGTTACCTTAGGATGGATTTTTGTCTTGATGGCACTCTTGCACAAACCGGAAAGTCAGATTTTGAATAGGATATGATGCTCAAATAAAAAAAAAAAAAAAAAAAAAAAAAAAAAAAAAAAAAAAAAGTAAGAAGGAAGCAGCATCTGGAGCAGATGCAACAAATGAAATGCTTTTCCCTTTCTGTGTTTTTGTTTCTGAAACAGTGGGGGGTGTTGGTTTGTTTGTTTGGGGTTTTTTTGGCAAAACATAGTAAGAGAATATTTGGCACAAAACTAAGTAGTCTTGTACCCCAAACATATTAGATGAGCTCCAATAAGTTGTAGATGTATTTGACTGCAAGTGAAGTTGTAGAGTATGACCCATGTTAAGCAAGCAACATACTTTGGACAAAAGCAATATTTAGAAATGGAACTTTCAAGGTCCTTCTGAGCTTTTAATTTTTTTTTGTCTCTGACAGGTGTGTTGACACAGAACATGCTTATTGTGATCTTGAAAATGTTACAATATTAATAGTCATTAGGGTTTTGTAGAAAAATATTATATTGCCACCTGACAACTGGTATGGAAATATTTATTCCTTATATAGTAACATGACTAAAAATGGCACTTCAGGAAATTATGAAACCTCCTCCTTACCATGTTTTTCCATGGCTGCTGTTTAATTTCACATTGGGCATAGGAAGAACCCACACGATTAGCTCATGGAGCCAGAAGAGCACAATCCTCTTTTACCTTTCCTTGCCCTGTTAATGGTAAAGAATGAATCACAGTCACTGCTGGGTAGGCCTTCATAATGATGTATGGTGGTTGGGACGTGTGTATCTGTAATTAATGAGAGGGAGTTGCATGGTTAATTCCCTGTGCACTGCTGACATCCTGTCTGCAGCTTTGTCCCTGATCTTTTACTTACGTGCCTCCAACAGCCGGTTACTGCATTACATCCTTGTATTATATAAATAAAGCCTTGACCTTTGTCCTTTGCAATATTGGTTCAGAGCAGTCTTAATTCAATTTAGAAAAGAAGCCTGAGCATTAAAACCTTTTGAATCTCCTTAAACACCTGAAACGTTGATGGGACTATTTCTGCTTAAGAGAAAGCGTTAAGGCTAAGAAATTGCCTCCTAGTTTTTTGTCATTGACAAATGAATGTGTGTTCCTTCACATTGAAACTATGCAGGAAGCCCTCTCTGGGCAGGGAGTATACGTCCTCCTCTGCATTGCAAGGCAGCATGGGTCTACAGAAACCATTAGCAGTGCAGTATTTTGTTTATTATTTCATCAAAAAATTCTGAAACAATAACCCTTCTGAGGCAAATAACCCTCTCCCTGCTGCAGGCAAATCTCCAGCACTTCTCTTATTTTTCCCCACTACCACATTTTATAACTTATTTAAGGCTTGTGTTTCTGCATCTTCCCTGATAAAGCCAGGCTGACACTAGAAATATTGCAGTGCATTAAGACAGCAGCTCGTGGGTGCTGGAAGCTCAGGTTCTCTCCAGGAAAGGTCTGATCTCTTTTTGCTGTCACCATCCCTGTGGCTGTGTTGGGATTTTTTTGCAATGTGTGTGTTAAAAGTGGAGGTAAGCAGAGTGCTTATGCCTCTGAGTGTCTAAACCCTGTTACTGCTGAGCTTCAGTTCCCCACTGATTGAAAATGGGCATAAAGGTGCTCAATTTCCTTCTGTGGATGTCATGGGATAAATTCATTAAAGATTTGGAGTATTAGAGCTAGACACAATCTGGCTTTTATTAAAATCATCATGACTGTAACGCTGCAAGTACTTCTGTGCAAATCCTAGCAAAAGTAATTTTTTTTATAATGATGGAGATACAGATCCTCTAATTATCCAGGACAACTCAAATTAGCACCACAAATATCTGCTGTAAGTTGAGACTGCATGATGTGAAATATAATTGATTTTTAATATGGTAGGGCACAACTGCTGTTAAGTTATGTACAATGTCATTTTCTCCTGTTGGATGTTTAGCAGTGTTTTGAAGAAACCTGCATGTGATTTATACCATTGCTAGAGATTTGGGGGAGCAGAAGCCTGGGAGAAACAAGAAAATGAAACAGTTTGCTTGGATTTTACATCCAATGCCACTTCCAGTTTTTCTTGTTTAATGAGAATTTTATATTATTTGGAGATTTTAAACTGGATGCAGTTACAAAATCAGAACTAAGAATTTTTATATTTTGTTCTTCATTTCAGATTTTCACCCTTAGTAGAGACAAAAGGATTCCTAGCAAACCTATGCTTCTCCTCCTTTGGGAGAAGTAAAATAAACCTTGAGCACTGATAAGCTGATTTACTCCCCGTGCCCCTCACTTTTGGGACAATTATGTGTAATCAGTGATTGCATGAAGCTGCCTGGATTCCATGTAAATGATACATCTTTGGCATATGGGAGTTTTTGTAAATCATTTAAAGCAAGGCATTCATTCTATGCTTGGCAGGGGAAGGATACAGAGAGCTTTTGTACTTCAGTTGCACAAAATTGAATATTTCTTTAATCACCCCGGAGAGGAATGCACTTGATTGCATTCTGAGAGTTGTGAATTATCGTTTTTGGATAGACCTGGTGGATAATGAATGACCTGAATCCTCACTGCCACTGCCCAGCCACCCCCTCAAAATCCACCAGCTCTTCTCCCTTGGGCAACACCTGCTCCACAGTAGTGGCAATAGTGCAATAGTCAAAAGAAAAGAATGTGAGGGAATAGCCATTCATAACAAAGTTGGCAGCCCCCTGTGAGGAGAGCTATTTTCTCATGAAAATCTTCTCCAAAGTAACGAGCCTTGTTTCATTTGAAACCTTAACAGGTAATTGTACAGAAGGTGATTTCCAGGTAAAGATTTTTTCCCCTGAATGAATGGTGAATACTCTCTACTTAAAAACAGACCAAAAGCCCAAATTGCCAAAGAATAAGCATCTAGTGCTGAAGTTCAATGCTTGCAGTTTTTCCCGAATAAGATGTTAAAAAGACAGTAACTCCTATATGACATTATTAATGCTCCAGAAGAGGGAAACTGGTGAAAGCTTGTGACTGTTTCTGCATATGGCTAGGTGGTAACATATTCAATTTTGAATCCAATCTGAATCTTTCCCTCTCCTTTTTTTATTTACAGAAAACAGTGAAGGTAAGGCCAGAACTAAAAAAGAGGTGTTGTGCTGTCACCAATTTAGACATTTTCTTGGGAAATATTATGAAAAATATTAAGAGGAAAAAACATATTTCTCCATTTTATTATGCTCAGGTTTCACTCATAAACTCCAAGATTAAAGTAGTCACTTTAATTAATCTAGTCTCAATCCTCAGACAAAAGCAGCAGAGAGGAGCCCTGCTCTGCTGGGGTATTAAATTGACAGAGTCAGAGTGAGTACCAGAAAGCTCAGAGGAATCACAATCCTTGGCCTGGGTTTATGAGCTACTTGGCAATTTGACAAACACAATGCCAATCTGACAAATGTAACTTTCTCAGTGAAGGGCTCGTTCTGATGCAGTTGTGTTTTCTGACAGTGGGGGAAAGGAGTTAAACTGCTGCTTTTTTCCCTCTGAAGACAGCAGCGATGCATCTGCAGCCATCCTTTCCCTGGGCACAGAAGGGATAAGCTGCTCCCAGGAGGCAGACAGGGTAATGCTATTAGCTAGGAGCAAGAAATACTCATCCCATCTTTGGAGCAGCTACTAGAAAGCGATGCGTGACATCCTAAAGCAGCAGGATGAACACATCTCATTCCCACTGAGCTCCACAAGCGTGTGGGGGCAGAGCTTTGCCCATCCTATTTTCATTGAATCCATGTGTTAGAGGCTTTATTTTCGCAGTGGTCAGCAGAATCTCTGCACACACACGTCTGCACAGCACAGGTGCAGGCATTTGGTTTATCGGCCCCAGCTGGAAGGGAGGCAGCCCGGGCTGGGAGCTGTGCTTTGTGTGCTGAGGACTGGAACTGGGGCTGGGTGAGGCAAACAAAAAGGGACTTCCCAGCTGCAAAGCCTTCACATCTGATGGGACCCAAGTGGCTGCATGGCTTTCTCTGCCCATATGTGTAGATATATCGAATGTAAACATGAATCCAGTTAATTTTCACACACTTGTTACAGCTTCCCCTGTCTCAGCAGAGGCCTCCAAGAGCCCTCCTCCTTCTTGATCTTGCTGGGAAAGCCTGGATTTATGACAACTTGGGCTGTTCCTTGGACGCACACTGGGGTGCCAGATGTGGGATAGTGGCTTCATTGCAGCTTCAAGGAGAGAGATGAGCCAGGCTGGGGGCAGATTCAGCCTCATCAATCCATATTGTCATCTGAATTTTTCAGCCACGGCGATAGAGAACAAGGAGCCAGACTGAAAGAAGGGAAAGGCCTCTTTAAAGAAAGACCCAGGAGGTCATAAAATGTCTTAAATTGGGAGGAAGGGCTTAGTTGTCAATCAGTGCTTCCTGCTCGCAGTGTTCCTGGCATGGCTTTCTAGATAAGCACATCACTAAATACAGTATCTGAGATGGGAAGTGATTTGTCTCCCCGGTTTGATGCTTGCCCTTTCAACCAGAACCACGGAAGAGGAAAACGTCACAGATTTCTCATATGTGTACAAAACACACATTGTGATTATTTATTTTTTGCCTGTGAGTAGCTGCAGTCCGCTGGAAGCAGCAGCTCAGTGCTCTGCCAGTGCAGCAGGTAGTCAAACATCAGGAGAGGAAAGCAAAGAAGGGGAAAGTTGCTTGGCTGTGCACAGAGATCTGTGAGTCCCACTGAGGTTCAGGGTACCAGGGTGTGGTGCTGGGCCAGGGTGTGGTGCCCAGGTGCTGGGACCAGGCTCTCCTTCCTGTGCAGGGGTGTATGGGACAATGGTCTGGACCTGGCCAGTGAATCAGAGCCCGGACTCGCCCTGCAATCAGTACTGCAGAGCTCGGGAAATGAGCCACCTGCCTCGCTTCCTCTCATTTAGTGGGTTTATTTTTAAGTGGGAAAGGCTATGAGATTTGTTCCTTTTTCTCAGGGACTTCATGTCCTCTGGAGATCCCTGAAGGGGTGAGGTATGAGCAGGCTCAGGGACCTTCCTTTGGGAACCACGTCCTGGTATCTTCACTCAGCTCCAGGAACCAAAGCTGAGGCTGTTCATGGGATACACATGGACCAATCTCCTGAGAGATGGCAGAATCTCCTGATGCTATCTGAGCTTCCTTCCACCATGCTCACAAAGAGAGCAGCGGAAACTCTTGCTGAACAAAAAAAAAAACCCAGGTTCTGGTTCTGCTGAGCCTGTAGTTCACATCTGCATCTGGTGGCTGTCATTGTGGTCCTGGTGAGCAGCGAGGCTCTCAGGCTGGGAGGCAGCACCACTGCAGTTAGTTTGGTCTGTGCTTTTGCTGAGATCTACAGAATTTTAGATGCTAAGCCTGCCTCACTGCCCATTTGTGACCATGCACTCTGACACTTCTTCTACTGGACATTTTGTGTGAGGAGACTGAAACTGAGATCCGTCTGTGGAGCAGTGGATCTTCCTCCATGGGGTCATTCCTCTCATGGGCAATATTTGAGATGCTCCTAAACTGTCAACTAGTGCAAAATAATCCATCTCAGACACTGTGAATCTGATTTTCAAGAGTATTCCTTTGTAAAACAGGCCCAGAAACATCAAGGCCTACAACCTAACGTTGTAGATGTTTATTTTCCCTATTTTGAAGAAATGTCTTGCGTTTGTGCTCTTCTATTCAGTGTCTTCTCTGTCTCCATCCCACACTTTGTTTCCCTGTGGGAAGACATGATCCTAGTGCTGCCTGGGTGCTGCAGGTGGATCTGGTGCTGTACCCAAGTGATGTCTCTGTGAGGTGGTGCTCTTTTGGGGACCTGAAGTGGTTAGTCTGTGGCCCAGCACTGCTCTGTGCAGAGGTGCTGGTTTCCTCATCTTGGGGCTCTCCAGCACACCTCTGCATTACCTGGCATAGGCATGCCTATGTTTGCAAAACACCAGCAATAATTAATGATTACGTAGGAAACAAAGGAATGTATCTAAGGTCCTTTCTTAGAGCAAGGTCTGTCCATGCTGACAGCCCCCTCCTTTTATTCTGCTCTTCTCTCTAGATATACTAATTTACTTTAGCACCAATTAATTCATGTGTTTCAACCTGCCTGCCCATCCTCTTTTTTCTCCAGGTTAGAATTGCTTTGGGAGGTGGTTCCTTAACTCTTGCTGAACTTCTGCCAAACTAGAAGAGTTCTCAGAGAGGAATGTCAAGTGCTTAACTACAATTAATTTTAGTCAGAAAGAGAATAACACCACCACATGTGTCAGGACAAAACCTGCCTTTGTGGTGTTTGGGTAGGTTTTAACCATAAGTCCACTGAAAGGATTGCACTGGTTTCTGTGGGGAATGGGACGGAAAGGGGACTCTCCCAAAGCTGGAAATGATGCACACAATTTCATTTCATCTCTACACAGGTGTGAGTGTCGGTAACAGGAGAAATTGGTCTTACCTGCATGTCCTTCACTTTTACCTGGTTATGATTGTTTGCAAAGCAAAGCTCTGCAGATACAGAAGTAAAGACAGACTGGACAGAACCTAAAATACCAAATGTTCTCACTTCTGTGATCTCAGAAGCATAGAGGGGTTTGGGTTGGAAGGGATCTGAGGATCATCTCATTCCTACCCCCAGCCATGGGCAGAGACATCTTCCACTAGACCAGGTTGCACAAAGCCCCATCCACCCTGGTCTTGGACACTTCCAGGGATGGGGCACCCACAGGTTTTTTGGTTTTCTGGGCAGTCAATGTCAGAGCCTTATCAACCTCCCAGAAAGAATTACCTATCTGCTGTGACTAAAATCTTGGTGGGTCTTTTTATACATTTAAATCCTTCAAAACACTTGAAGTTTTCACCAATGAACAAGGCAGAGATCTGTAGACACCCATCTAAACGCAAGTTATTCTGGACTTCTGATCTTTCAACCTCTTCACCCTATTTTTAAATATCCTTATAAATCCCTATTTCCATTGTTCAGGAAGTAAGTAACAACATTAACATAAACCATTTAAACAAGGCAGCATTACACAACAGCAGTGTCTGACTCTATTCATTGATACTTTTAGCTATGCTAGTTTCCTTCTCCTTTCTTGAATTTTATTTTGTTTGGACTGTACCCATTCGTTCCTTTCTAATGTTTGTTTTTTTCCAGTTGATGAATGTAGGATTCATTCTCTTTCTTACAAAACATGAACCAGCCTGGTTTTTCTCAGGAACTTCCTTATTGGCATAAGCACCATCACCTGTAACATTCATCATGTGAGCAGCAGCATGATGCTGGGAGCTGGATGTATTGGATAACCTGTATTGCCTCTTAGAGTTACAGGCCAGGATGGAAAGATATTGCAAATTCAGATTTCAGGACAGGGTGTAAGATGTTTTTCTTTAATTATTTTGCAGAAGTGCAATAAAAAATAGTTAAGAAAACTATTTTTAAGAGGCTGAAATCTGGAGGAGATCAAACTCTGGCTCATTTGGCACAGGAAAGTCAAGCAATCATGCAGGACTGGAAACTGGTTAAGAGTTAAATCAAAGAGAAGAGTCTTTTACTCAAAGTCTTGCAATTTATTACTCCACTATAGCTTCTCCAGAAGAATATAATACCTTGCTGTAATGGTAACTAGGAAAATACTTTGAGGTTTTAAAGCAGGATGTGCAGATCATGCTGGTTACTGAGTGATAAATGATACAGGCTGCACAGAAAAACTATACAAACACATTATTTCAGCTAACACAGCAAAGTAGTTCAGATATAAATTAAAAATAACTGCAGTCTTGTGGTCCTTGTCAGTTATTTACAAGCCTCTTGAAATATTTCCTTATCTGCCTTTCTCATAAGAAATTAGGTAATTATAGTATAAGTCTGAAGCCAGAGAACATCAAATAGTGAATCATTGCGGCATCATTACATGGGAAGTAGGAACAAGGGGAAAACCAGAAGAAAACCCAAAGGTTTTTCATCTTCAGGAAATCTATTTTAAATTAAATGGAAATAAAGGCCTTAAATAAGTTTAACGTAATTTAGAGGAAAAAGCAGTTGAACAATGAAGAGGTATTTGCAATCTGAAATTTATGTTCGGGATATTTCTAAACAGGAAAAAAAAATTTTCCTGTCATTGAACTAGTCACAAATCTTTGTATAGGGTAATCTTTCATGAAAGAGAAAGATAAATGTGGTCTGGAAGTCCAGTGACTCAGGAGTTTCTTAATGATGAGGAAAAAAGTGTATATACATTCCTTATTAACTCTTAATGGCCCAGTAAATGTATGCTCTATATTCATGTACCTATGAAAATATATTGTTGTGTAACAACTATCATAAGAAAGCCTTTCAGGACCAATAGAGTTGGGATTTTGAGTGTTGTGGGTATTCTTGTTTTGGTTTGGGTTTTTTTTTTTTCACAATTTGAATATTGACTTAAACTCTTCTGATTCAGCATTAGAGCACATTTCCAGATAATTAATGTGTTTTGGTTTTCTTTTCTGGGTCAAAATTCCAGCTTGATGAAAAAAGCATTACATTCCCTACAAAGCAAATCAGACCTTCTAAATCTGTCCAGCTCCTCTGAGCATCAAAAGGAGGAGGGATCAGCAAGTCTCAGGGTTGATCTTCGTTTGGTCATTTTGAGGCAACATCTTTTGACATTGTCCATAGCAGATGTATATAAAACGAGCCAGTGGTTTTCAAGAAAGGAGCTGTTGATATCCTATTCTGCTTGTGGTTTATAAAAGATGAAATCAGGAGACTGATCCCCACACTCACCAGAAATTGCAAGTCTGATCATGACAGGCAGGACTGGCGGCTTTGATTGCTGAATTCCCACAGTCCTCTCCTCGCTGTTATTCACTGAAGCAATGGGCCATAATATTTGGGAAATGTTCTGTTGTGTGAAAAGAATATATTTCCATTTAACTTTTTCGTTCAATTATTTCTTTTTTTAAATGAGTTGTTTCAAGGCAGAGCAAATTGTGTGGAAATACACTCTTTGAGCAGACTCAGATTTGCTAAAACCCAGTGGCACTTTTAATGTCACCTCTGCATCCTGTATTTAGTATTGGTCTGTCCTAAGAACATGATTATACTTGAGTTTGCACCTGAGTATCCACCTGAAGAATGAGAAGCTAATATTTTTCCTGACCTCAAATGTGCTGCAAGGCAAGAAATGGCTAAAATTTCATTTTGTGAAGGTTGAGAATGCTCTGAGGTAGTTAATGTAGTTCAAGATATGTCATTCCTGATTTGGGAAATAGCAGGGCTGAGAACTGATTATTTTGGGTAAATGGAGCACCAGGTCTACACAAAATACAGCTGAGAAATGTACAGGTAAGAATGACAGCAGGCAATGACATGCCATCCTTCACAAAGGACAAACTACAGCAAATTGAGTCAAGAAAAGGAAATTCTTGATGTTACTCTGAAAGAAACTATTAAAAGCAATTTTAGAATATTCACCTTGGGTTCAGAGCAAAAGTTACTACTTCTAATAAGGACATGAACATTTTAACACCAGTATTTAACCCACCATTTGCTTGGACTCACACCACTTTAAAAAACTGTGAGGAGCCTCTCACCATCTTATTGAGAGGTGAAGGACAGAGATCCTGAGTAAAATGACTTCATTCACATTCATTCTCCAGTTTAGACACACCAAACAGCTTCTCAGAGCAAGTGTTAGTTACGTTCTTTCTTGTGTTGTGCCTGTCTTTGAATCCTTTCCTCTCAATAACCACATGGGCTTCCCTGTTTGTTGTCAGGAAAAGTCTAAGTCACAAAATGGGAATAATACTGACTTACACATTTCTAAGGGCCTGAGAGAGAATGAGGATCCATCATGCAAGGTGCTGTCTAAACATGTAGGCAGTACTTAGAGTCTGAGTAAATAAAAGAGGAACAGAAAAGTTCAGTGACTCGCAACAACCCATGAGAAGAAAGAAGCAAGAGCCTGGAGCCAGTCCAGCTGCTCTGACATCTCGTCCATTGCCTTTTCCACTGGATATTGCTGTACTGACATCTTGGATGGTGCAAAAAGTATTGCGTGATATATACCACATGGGAGGCTTATCACAGTTATCTCTGCAATGTCTGGCACCAGCAGGATTTGAAAAACAGACATCAAATTACAGAGGCATAGGTCTATCCCGAGCGTGTCTGCTCGGTGCAGTAATGCATAACTGCTTGATTATCGTCAATGAAATCCTCATGCTGCTACTCATCTCTACCTGTCTCCAAATATGTGGAGATCAGTGTCTAGATTTATTTCTTGCTGTTGGTCTCAGGTGTAGCAATTAAAGAAATGTTCTGTATTGCTGAGAGCACCAGATGTGTGCAGTGGAGCATCCTATACTGACAAGCATTTTGCTTTTAATAGCTCCTTTGGGTACACATTGGCGTCTGGTTTTATTTTTCTGTTTATACTTTGTTTTTCTCTTTTATGGCACTATTTCCTTGATGGGGTTTTTCTGTTTCTTGCCTTAGAGAATGGCTTGGGGTAGCATGGATTATGGCACAGCAGCATTAAGAGTTGTCGCCTGTTTCTGTTTGCAGTTTTTTAAGGTCATTCTAAGTTCTCCATTTGACTGCTCCTGTATGGAATAAACAAAGAAAAATATCTACTGATTCTGAAAATTGAATTGTGAATCATGCTGATATCTTCCTGGACCTTCTTGATGTGTCTCTTGTCTTCCTGGACCTTAGACCAGACTTCACATAAATATGACAAGATTTCTTTGGAGGCAAGGTTGAGGAACAAGGCTTTTTAGTCACAGAAGTTGCAGACCTTCTTTCATCTGCACCCTAGAAATGGTGGGCACCTAGAAGGGGGAAAGCGATTTTCCCTCAAAGTCTATTTGCAGATTTTGTCCTCCAATCTGACTTTCAGATGGTTCTTCCCTACAGAGTGGGACAGGATGCTGAGTTGCAAACTCAGTTCTAGGGTGCAGCAGCAGGCATATTCTGTTCTAGAGAAATCTGATCTATTTTTCTCTGAAATACTTCATACCAAACTGGGAGAGCCATGATGGATATCATTAGCTGAGAAGAGCTACAGATTATGTTTATTCCTGTAAGTAGCGAAGAAAGTCTTTCCTGACTTCTGTAAGTTGTTAGCTTTACTTTGTAAAGAGTAGAATTTGACTATTTTGACTAAAATATGAGCAGTCTTAAATGTTACTCAGTGTGATGAGTGCTATTTCTTCAAACTAATACAGGCAGTCAAAAAAACAGATCGTCACACACTTGTTATTTATAAGGAATGTCAGGTGTATCATGACACCATGACCAATGATATCAGGGTCTAATACTGGAATTTTTTATGTCACCAAAGCCTCATTTATTTTGTTTTTAGAACAACAGTTCAGGTGAAACCATGATAAGCAAAAGATTAAAGCTCTGTCAGATAAAAAGCAACCCTGTACTATTTCAACTATCCCAGTTTTCAAAAGGGAATGAAATATGCAGTAATTCAAACAAACATAAATACTGAATAACCATTGCAATGGATTGCATTAATGGATACGTAAGATGAGTAAAAACATATTTGATTTAGTCCTCTGCTGATGGTGCCAGCAGATTACAAGGACTAACCTGTCTACTGCAATGTTACCCATCAAATAGCTATAATTCAAATCTTTCCTTTTTTTAAATTTTCCTCTCAGAAAAACAGCATAGCCAGGATAAATAACAGCCTTTACACTGTTTCGTTTCTCTGGAGACTAATCCTGATCTTACCCATCCAATTTCATGCACATGAATATTGCTGTTAATTTAGGGAAGGAAAGTTATTCACATCTACAAATCATTGTGGAATTTGGAGCCATAATGTGTCAAATTAATTCCTGACCTCACTCAGCTACCTGTGCATCCACTTGGCCTGACACCACATGACAGAATTTGGGCATAAATTTGGTGTGAGAACTCCAGAAGCACAAAAAGGAGCCAGGTTCCCACTGATGGTCCCTTGAGATCGGGTCCCATTCTGCCCTGTCTCCTCCTGTCTTGTAGGGATGAGCATTTCAAGGGTGGAGGTTAACAGGCATTCCTAACTATGCATGGCATCCTACTCCTTAATGCTGACACAAATGGACTGCTTCCTAGGAGATAGCTCAAAATCAAATAAATTATTTGAGAGATATTCATGTTAAAAGATTCCACGGAGTTCATCTTTTAGATAAAACTCCTGTTACCAATTAGCTGGCTCTAGATCAGGGCTACAAGATGTGGCAGATACGATCCATTTCCCTCTTCACTGTGTGTGACAAAAGCTGTGTGTGGTCAGACCCCCAAGCCCCTTTTCCTGTGTCATGCTGCCAGTTCAGTGCTCCAGAGCCCTGCATTCCTGCCCTTGCTCTGTTTCCTCCTCGTGCCCTCACAGTAACATCTCCCACAGTCTGAGGATAAGTGTGAGTGATGTTAGCTGAGGATTCCTCTTTCTGTTGTCATGGATCCAGGGTGGTGCAGTGCTTCAGGGCCCAAAAGCCTTGAGGCTGCAGTTTGTTATCCCCCCATTTTGCATTTCAGAAGTGATAAATCAGATATTCTGCTTTGATTAACTTTCCTCCACCTCCAGTGGCTTTTCAGATTGCATCTAGTGAAAGAATTGCCCATGACCTGGTATTAAAGGTGTGCCTCTAAGGAATATATTACCTGAAAAAAAAAATGTTCTCATTCAGAAATATCTTTCCCACCTTTTTGTTGCCCTTGTTAGGGAAAAATTCTTCACTTTAACTTCCAGCTAAGTGATTACCTGATTCTGATGCTGTGGTCAGAATTAATGTGCTCCAGAAGACAACAGAGATGACTTGTGTTTGGGCACCTCATGGGAAAACAGGGAGATGAAAAGCCTTAGGTAAACTTCGACAAACAACTTGGAGTGTTTGACCAGCCATGCACAGCTGCTGCTGAATGGAGAATGCAAGTAACATGCCAAACAGAGACAAGAGAGGATCAGCAGGGAAGGCAGCTTTGGTATCAGCACTGGACATTTTCCTCTCGGGAAAGGAAAGGAAATAAACTGAATTACCTGTAGGAGGTGTGTGCTTTTGCTAATAGATGTGCATGGTTAATGAATTCCTAACCAACAGATCCTGCACCAGTGTATGCTGGAATTCTCTCAGAGGTCATTGGAGATACATCCATGCACAGCACCTTAATATGATTGATTGCATCCCACCCACCTAAACATGCCTTGAAGACTTGTTTGCAGAGCCACAATCTGTCTGGCCCCTCCAATTCCCTGTTCGAGGCGATAATGTCTCCTCATAAATCCTGGATGCGATAGCACCAGCATGACCCATCACTTCATTGCACCAGAGCTGTGTAGTGCACTGAGGAGGAGTTTATCTGGACAGAATGGATCTGGTCCAGGAACAAATAAAGGAGTGAGGAATCTGATTATTGCTGGGCCAATTCTGTATGAGTTACAGCTTCTCAATTTTCCTGGTGTCAGCTAGTTTTACTTGTTTAGTTTTCCTTCCTCACACAGGAGGTGAAATATCTTGCTAGCACAGACATCTTGATGAGCTGCTGGTGTCAGGAAAGCCAACCTGAAATTCAGCTCAGGTTAGGATGGAATGTACCATATTCAGTGTCATTTGAACATTGGCTGGTTTGGTGTGTGCCAGCTTGTTCCAAACTTGGGGGTCACTTCACTGTCAGGAGCAGGAGGGTGGTGGTTCCTCAGACACCTTTATCTGTCTTATCCAGTGCTGTCTGGAGGGAGCAGCCTAATTTCCTCAGCTTTCTGCAGGTGAGGAATCCTTGCACAGAGGCAATTTCTTGATGACCAGGTACAGTGGACACAGTATAGCGTCTTTCACTGTCAGCATGAAGGGATTAAAGGAAAATTATATGTCCTGCTCAAGGCTGCTCTGTTCTGCTTCAGACATGAGTGGTAGGGGAAGAGAGCTATTTCTTCTATTTTATTTATTATTTCAAGTGTTTCTTTATGATTGCTTCCAGTGATTCCAGAGATAGCTGGTCTATTTTAGCCTTGCACCAGCTTGTTTAGTCTGATGCCATATATCATTTGTTTACTTCTTCCAAGGCACTACTTTTTCCATGTATTTACTCAATAGTTTATATTTGCTTAGTGCACATCTTTCAGCAAGACATTCAGACTTCATTCAATGATTGCTGGAATTTCCTATGTGTTCCAAAGCATAAAAATTACATCTGTGTGTTGACCCTTCCCTTGCAAAATTCCTCAGTGACGCTCCTGTGCAAGTTTTGCAAACTTGATGGGCTTAGCAGACATAACTCTTGCAGTACTCACTGAGGTTCTGAAGTATTTAATTGGTCTTGAATGTATAGTGCAGTTCTCCAAATACACGACTCATGTATTTACTGATCCCTTTTTTTCTGTTCTGCACGTCTGAGTTGTCAATTCCAGGTAGGCTGACACTTGCACAGAGGAATTGTGAACTGTGGTGGTTTTCAGCAGAAAAGGAGATGTTGCTAAGGGGAGCTCGTGGGTGTGTGTCCTTAACTGTAGCACAATGACAGCTCTTCAGTTACTGCTTTTGGCACCTCTTTTGAGTCTGTGCCTGCTCTGAAGTTTAGAGTAAGCAAAAAAAATCTTATTCCACAGAAACACTTCTGCCCTTTTGTAAAATTTTTGTTTACTTATCAAATTTTCAATTGATTTTTTTTTTCCCACTCAGGTTTTCATTTGGTTGGTAAACACTTCTGCAAGGCCTTATGGAAAAGTCAGCTGGATGTTTTGTCCTGCTCTCTCCCAGTGGAGTGCCTGCCTATTCCCAGTGCTCCAACAACTTTTGGGTGGGCATATTCCTGTGCTACAAACTCAGAACTGGTGAAAAGCTAACTTGCTTGCTTGTTCGATTTAGTGTCAAATTCTTACCACACTGGGGAATTAATCCTTTTCTAGGACCTAAGCACCAACACAGGATTCTTCCTGGTATTGGTTAACACCAGTAACTAAGTACCAGGTGGCATCTTCAACACCTCATGCAGAAACCAAAACAAATGTCTCATATTTCAGAAAACTGATGGAAAGGGAGTATAAGGCTGCATGTTCTGGAGACTGACTAAGGTATGTAGAGCTCAGTGTAAACCCCCACTGCAGACTGCAGTCTGGACCTCTCTTATGTGATCTCTGTTACAACCACAGATTTTTGGCCCACAGAACATGATTTCCTAGTGCCAAATAGCAAGAATAACCTGGGGGAAATTATTACCCAGCTCCAAAGGGCATTGTGAGTGCTATGGTGCTGCTGCCCAGAGGTGGAAGTGTGTAGACCCCAGTGCTGCCCTCCTGCCAGCCTGGGCAGTCAGTGTTGATGCCCTGCCCTGCTGCTGATGGGGATGGCGTTCATAGAATCATTAAGGTTGGAAAAGACTTCCAGAATAATAGTGTCCAACCTTTAGGGTGAGTCCACTGAAACAAGTCAATGCCCTCAGAAACTGTGCTGTAAACTTGCATCAAGCGATTGAGTGGGAAAGCTCTTACACAGCAGCCATATGAAATTAGTTAACTGATTTCTGATTAGAGGGAGAGGTTAAGATAGAGTTGAGAATAAGTATTTGGATTAAGGAATGACACTTTAATTTTAGAGTAGTGCCTTTTCTGTCATGTTGTGTGAGAATTATGGTGTGGGGAGAGCTCATTGCCCAGCATTTTCCTTGTAGGGAAGAATCTATCCAGGTGCAAGTGGTAAAAATCATACTTAGTTGGTTGAGGGCTGTGAATTACTAGGAGAAAAGTCCTCTAGAAAATAAAAATCTACCATGTTTTTGTTGTATGTCCTTTTAAAATAGATGGCACTTAGTCCATTCATCCTGTCTATTCTTGTCCTTTAGTGACAAGAAATCCACGTGTGTTTTTACAGCACACATTCATTCATCTTTGAATTTTTAAATTAACATTTCTGTCTTCTGAAAATAAAACTTGAAGTCATGCGTTCTGAAATGGTGACAGCCTAAATTTGTTATGAATGCCCAAAATAAAATTTTATTTTCTTATAAATAACCTCTTTCATAAAAATAACAACTGGGTATATATTCATTGCCAAAATTCTGAAGAATGTCAAATCACTAAAGGGGAGAAATTACTAACTAGACACCTGGAATTGGAGTTTGTTGAGTAATAAACTAGTTTTTGACAGCTGCACTCTTTTTGCAGGTGCAAAAAGAACATTTTCTTCTTTTTGTTTTATCTGATTTACATCACTTAATGACTACAGAGTATTCCAAGTTGGGAAAACAACTGGTAGTTGAAAGAACAGGAAAATTTGCTTATCCTTTCCCATTTTATGAGTAAAAGGTGGGTGGGGGGAGGGAAGATCTGAGATCAATCAGTTCTAATCTTGAAGAACAGGGAAGCAAGGAAAAATAGCTCAGCTGATACTGCTGTTGATATTTGGACTGTTCAGTACCTCAGCTGCCTTGAAATGCAAGGAATATTTTGATAATATTTCCTAAAATATGCAGGACACAATGTAGTTCCACTTAAACAATTATGTTCTTCTGGATATTTTTGTTCAGAAGCAGCATGACACAAAGAACACATTAAAAAGGTGAATCAGATGACTAAAAACTCCATGTCCTGTTTTCTCATAAATCAAACATAAAAATCAAACCCCAAAATAAACACTTAGATATATAGTGACGTGTGATATTAGTGTATTCTCTAGGTTAAGAAAAACAAATACTAAATACCAGCTCAGAGCTACCTTTCTTTGCAATTAAGCACTTTTATTAGTTGTCAGTTTCTGAGAATAACCCTTTGTCATGAATATATGCTAGAAGGCACAACTACAATGCAAATTAAATTATCTAAATTGTGATTTAAATCACAATTAATAAAACTGATTTAAATCAAAGTGATATAAATTGGTCCGCCCTGCTTTAAAATTAATTAAGGATTTGCTTTGAAAGCATGTTCCTATCAGTGCTCTGGCTCAGTGAGTTCTCTATATCACTCCAGTTTTAATAAATCAGAGCAAGGGATGGAATTTTTATTTAGTTTAACAGTCTCCATCTCTGAATTTAAGGCCACTGAAGAATAGATTAACATTTATAATTGCTAGGTTGATCAGTCATGCAAATTAAAAATGGGGATTTCAAAACAAATTAACCTTTGCAGTACATCATGTGGAGACAGACAGACAGTGGTATCATTGAAAAGGTTCTCCTCTTCCTTGATGTCACAAATCACTGTGTTCTTCATGGGGCCCTGCTGCTCTGCAGCCTCTGGAGTCTCAATAACCAAAAAATAAACTGTGATAACTGAAGGAACAACGTGGACTCTTTGAGGCTGGCAGTGCCTGAGTGGGCTATCGCTGCTTTGTGTCGCTCCAGGCAGACTTGTGTATTTTGGGGCTAAGATTAGGATGTTTAGGCTAGGGGTAAATGGGTTTATAATTAGATATGTCCCAGTCCATGACCTGTTAATTGAGGCTCATACTTCCCTCCGTCTACCCTCCACCTGTAATGAGACTGTGATTTAAAGCAGTTGAGGGGAAATGGGCCCTCTGTACCCACACACTTTTCTGCTTCATTGTGCCTGTTCTGTGCTCTGCTGAGAGCCCTTCTGTCTCTCTTTGAGACATCTCAGGAACAGGACAGGGCACTGTGTCAATATGGTCCGTCCTGTATTTATAAATTTATAAAGTAAAGGGCTTAGATCCCATCTGGAGAAAACCACCCTATGTGATCAGCACCTCTGCATTTGGCATGTCTCCTGGGGCAGAAAAGCAGCCATAACTGGAGAAGATGGGGTGGATTTTGATGGCACCATACAGAATCTGAGCAGGTCCAAGACTGTTCCTTCCATGCTGAGACATCTACAGATGTGGGAGAGGCAGACCCCTGTGGGGCGCTGTGTGGGGAAAGAGTGGGGGAGTCTGAGGATGACCGTGGGTGGAATGGAAAGAGTGATCACCCATGAGAGCAAACAGCTTTGGTCTCTCCCACTGCAGGTGCATCAGCTCCTGGGAGATTCTTGCCAATCAATGCAGCTGATGCAGGAACTCCAGGCTTTCTGTATGGTGGTGTCCCAAGGAGCAGAAGACAAGCTAATCACAATTTGGGTGTAGACATGTATGATGTATTTTTGACATGGCTCATAGGCTCCCAGAAAATTGCTGTTTTCACATCTGCTTTGCCCAAAATTCAGGTTTCCGTGGACAGCCTTCAATGTTGTACCTTCAATGCACATCACAGAATATGCTGATTTGGAAGGAATACACAAAGAACATGGAGTCCAGCTCTTAGCCCTGCACAGGACACCCCAAGAGACACACCAGAATGCTCTCAGAGTGCCTGACAGAATTGTCCAAACAGTCCTTGAACTCTGCCAGGCTTGGGGCTGTGACCACTTCCCTGGGGGGCCATCACTGATAACTGAAGTTGAATGCAGAAGAAATATTCTCTTTTTCTCGCAGTTTGCATGCTTCCACAGTCCTTACCAAAACTGAGCCATTAGAAATTAATGCAGAGTACATAACCCATTAGCCTGACCCCGTGGAAAATATTACATTATACAGATGTTTATGACATCCTTTGTGTAATGGTAGAGCTATTGTGTAACTTGCCTTTTTTTTTCTATGAGCAACCTTACACCAGGGGAAGCTGGTAGTACTATCTCCTGATCACAGAACTCCAGAAGGATATAAATAGGGAATGAAGAATGAACACTGGTATTAAAAGCTAGCTCTGAATGGATTGTTGGTTATTCTTTTTTTCCTAAGCTTATAAATAGAAATAAAACCTAAACAGCCTACTCTAAATAGACCGGAATAAACACAGAACTGTGGCAGGTATTGTCATCGCTGCTCACACCAGTGAATGGCTTTTTGGTTAATGAGAAAGCAAAGCCAGGAAGGAATCTTAAAGATGTCCAAGTCTGAGCAGTGGAAATGCAGAATTCTATTCTAGGAGCTGGAGGACAGATGAGGAGCCTAAGCCCTGATCTGCTGGCAGAGGGTGTCAGTGGCTCCAGGCAGGGCTTGGTGGTGCACACACGTGCACAGCATCAGGCGTGGGAGGTGGGGACAGACCTCTCCTTCCTCCCAGGGCCTCACCAGCCCCTTCCAGCTGAGATGCTCCTGGCTTCTGTCATCCAGAGGATGGCAAAATGTGGGTGGTAGGTGAAGAAATGCTGATGAGGGGGATATTGATGAGGCTACTGAAGAGTCAGCCAAATACTTGGAATATTTTTCAAAACTTTTGGCAGTCGGAACAGGATTGCAGTCTGGAAGAAAAAGGCCCATGTGTCTTGTTCAGTAGATGTTTCCAGCTGCTGATAATGGTATTGGCAATAGGAGTTAACTAATAACTGGAAAGTTATTGCTTTTTAATGCATGAAAATATTGTGCAACTGTCATCGATGTTCAGCTAAACACACCCTACTTTGCATGTCTCATTTTTTGTCATCTAAATAAATTGCAGGTTGTTGAACAATCTCTTCCTTTCCCAACACTATGTTTTTTGCTAAACAATTTTTTGTTGTTGGTTTTTTTTTTTTTTTTTTTTTTTTTTTTTTTTTTTTTTTGTTGGTTTTACCCCTCCCAAGAAGAATGAAATATTGTACATGGCCTTTTTCCAAAACCAAAGCTCTTTAGTATGGTTAGCCTTTCTGGTCTATCTTATTACTGATACTTCTACAGATGTACCGGCAAACACAAATTTATTGCAATATTTATTGGGCTGAATTTGAGGTTATTTATAATGTGGTTACATGGCTATTTATTAGACATGTCACAGTAGCTATTTAGCACTTCTATAGCTGTCTAGCTGGAATTAGGACATAAAACACAATTTATTGTATTTTATCCAGAAAATGTTACATAAAGAGTAAATTCTAAGAAAGGCACAACCATCAGACTAATGAAGGGACCAGGAACAAAAAAGTAGTTTTAAACAGGAATTCTCAGCCAAACTGAAGGAGGGAAATATTTCGGATGTGAGGAAGTCCAGGTGCAGATTTCAGGTTCTCTAAAGTGCACCAGCACTCTGCCTAACAGCTGACCTTTCCCTCATGAAATGGACATTTTTCATTTAGAAAAGGAAATGAGAGTCATCTTCTTTGATTTGTTTTGTGCTGATTAAGTAGAGTTAAAAAGTTCCATGGGACCATTTTCACAAGGAACAACTTCATAAGAATCAAGCATTTCACAGGCAGGTGTTACTTTGGTGTTTTTAATGTGTTGTGTTAAGGTGGTATTGACTAGTGTATTTCACTAGTGTATTTCACTGATGATGGATTAAAATTACCTTTTTTTTTTTCCATATTAGTGTTTTTAAACTCTACATTTCACTGTTGTGAAAGCTTCTTGCAGCATCAGGACAAAAAGCTTTATTTTCTATCAATGTCTATGGGGGTTTGGATCTTTTTCTTATTTTGAACAGAAAATGAATGCATATGTTGAATGTCTCATGAAGAAATGTGGATGAGACTTCCCTGCAAGGAAGAGACTGTAAATGCAAAAAAAATTTCAAAAACAGTTATGAATTGCCTTTAAAAGTAGTTTCCTGTAACCCTTAGAAAATGCAAAATCTTTAGGAAAATAAGTCCCCTGTTTTCATATACAGACACAGACCATCTTAAAATACTTCACCAAAAGAAGTCAGTCTTTCTGTTTAACAAATAAACCCATTTCTGTGGGAGGATGTGGAGGAGGGAGGAAATGAGGCCATGGAAGGGTTTGCAGGTGTGAGGGTGAAGCTGGGCAGCCACTGCTTCCCCCTGCTTGTGAAGGTGCAGAATGGAGTGAAGGGAGCTGTCCTCCTTTCCCTTGTGCCTCCTTTTGGCACTTTTTTGGGGCCAAGGAGTGTTTGTGCACAGTGCCACTTCTCCTTTCCAGCCCTAATTCAAACTGTCCACCCCAGGTCCCCTGGGAATCCCCTCCCTGCTCATGCCTAATCCTCTCATCAGAGTACAGCAGCTGTTGTAGACCAAAAAAAACATATTTAGCCCTTGATTCTTGCAGGTGGAGGAACCCAAATACTCCAGCCTTCAGATGCTACAGCCATGAATGGTACAGGATGAGATTTAGAGCAACACAGAGGCAGGAGATCATGGGGGGAAACTTCTTTGTCCAGATTACACCTGCATTGAGACAAGTCTTAATGATGATTTTTTTAGAGTGTAGCTGCCAACTAAGCTCGAGCTGATGCCAGTGAGAAACTGCAGTAGTTAATTCAAGGAGACTATACATTTTCTTAAATTCATTAGCTGCCCATTGAGGGTTGAAGAGAACATAGCTAAAAATAATTACATATGAATTATGAAGTTTAAATAGAATATGTTATTTTGCTCATACAAAACTTCAAGGGAGACAAATCAGAGAGCTTTATTAGCATATTTTACTTTTTCCACAAACCTTACAAGGAAGGCAGAATATAATAATGTAAAGGAGTTGAAGATTCATGTTTCCATAACAGCTGTATCTGCACTATCCTACCTGTGAAATTTATTCTCTGTGGGTGGTGATGCTGTTGAATGGTTTTTATTTCTCAGCCATCTTTATTTTTTCCCCCTCTAAGTAGGTTTTTGTGCATGTCTATTAACATGCAATCCTCTGCTGCCTAGAACTTTCTTTAGCTGCATTACCCCTGAGCCAGGGGTCTTGCAGGGAGCAAAGGGCAGCACGCAAAACTGATCATAAACACACTCCCGAAAAATTCATTTTCATTTGAGCTCATTCATTTTAATTGTTCTCTTGAGGCTTGATTTGGAGCCCAGAGAAACCCAAAGGGGACTCACTGGGCTGTGGGTCAGGCTTTCAGGTCACCTGCACATGGCAAGTGGTGAATAATGAGCAGCACAGTGCCGGCCCCTTAGGCCTGCCCCTGAGGATGGAGGCAAGAATTCGGCCACTGATGTCACCAAGTGCAGTCTCAGGGATGGAGGAGAGCACAGCCACCCACCCCTTCTGCAGCAAAAGGCAGTCACAGACCTTAATGTTCAGCAGGTTGGTGTGCCCCAGTAATGCAGCTGACCGTGCCCTGATTAACTGCTGCAAACTGTGCCCCTGAATGTTTTCTCTGTGGAATTAGATCTTTTGTTGATGGCAATGGTCCAAGGAGTTGTTAGAGTCACTGCTGGGACTTGATATGATTACAGATATATTTCCATGTTCAATTACGAGTACTGTGATGACTGATTTGTCCCTTCCACTGGTATAAACAGGTTAGGATTAATACACACATCTTGCAAACCAAGCCAAACTACATACATTAAAAATTGCTAAGGGTTGATATTTTTCATGAGATATTTGCTCTTCTTTTTTTGTTTGTTTTTGTTTGGTTTTTTAATTATTATTTTTGGGTTTGGTGGAGGTTTTTTGTTGTGTTTTTTTTTGGTTGTTTGGGGGGTTTTATGGGTTTGGTTTTTTGTTTTATTCTTGGGCTTGGGATGTTGGGGGTTTGGGGGGGTTTTTTTGGCTTGGGTTTTTGTTTGGTTTGGTTTAGGGAGTTTATATTGTTGCTGTTTGGGGTTTTATGTTTCATTTCTTGGGGTAGTTTTATGGGGGATTTTATCGGGGGTTTTTGTTTTGGTTTGGTTTTTTTGGTGGTTTTTGGTTTTGTTTTTGGTTTTTTTGGGGGGGGGGGAGGGGGTTTGGGGTTTTTTGGTGTTTGGGGAGGGTTTTGAGGTCTTCTTTTCCTAAACAGAATCCTTTGAGCAGTTTAAAAAGTTTGTTGTTGCAGACAGAAATCTTCTTTCTTTTAGTCTAGGTTAGGCACATGGATGGGAAATGGAATGTGGAAGTCCTGGTCCAACTTTCTGTGCAACCACAAGTGAATCTCTTCATGCTGTGGTCCCTTGTTGCCAACACCAAACTTTACCCTACTTCGCTTGATTTAAAGCCTGTGGGGGGTGGTTGACATCTTCTCTCTTTTGTAGGGACATCAGCATGTATGATCCAATACTGGGGATTCTGGATATCACCAGAGTAATGATGATAAAGGTCTGAGAGCCTCTTGATCAATTCCAAAACTCTCATCTCTTTCCACAGTGTTAGAAGCAGGTCCTTGTTGAACTGCTTTTAGCTTTTATCATCTTTGATAAACCTTTTAGCACTTATCATCTCTGTCTCCATGAGTGCTCCTTCCTAGTGTCCTGTTGCTTCCTGTACATTGAGTTCTGCTGTTGTCACAAAGGATATGGAAACAGATATGAAATTATCAAGTGTAAGACAGATAACTGCATGGCAGAAAAAGGACTGTTCAAGCCTGGAAACAAAACAGGTAAAATAAAATTAATTTCTCTTACCCACTTTCCAAAGATGCCAGCCTTTTTATATAAACTCCTCTGTCATTAATCTAATAAAGCTCTACTTTGTTCATAATTTGCTACACTCTTGAATAAGCCATTCTAATATTTGTGCAGGGCAAGTACATAAATCATTGTTGCCCTTCTCTACTCTTTTTTACATATCTGGTTCTTTCAAGGTCAATAACCTACCTTACAACTTTCATCTGGTTTAAATATTCAGCTATTGCCTTTTACACCTCTCTTCCTTGTTCCTGTCCATTTGGATATCTGCAGCTGTATCTTCTCAAGTAGCTATTGATCATGTCTCCTTGCTAAAGGTTGCTAACTTCATCAGCAGTACAAATCACATCTGTTAGGGTTCAATCACACCTCTCTTTTAGGAGAGACTGCCTTCTGATTTTGTTGTTATTGGCCTTTTTTTCTGCCTAGGATATCTAAAACTCAGTGAGAAAAATTATATGCTGTAAAATATCCTCATTCTGACACGTGGAGGCTTTCAGTGTCCAGGTCATGCAGAGAAGCTAATCAATCCCTACTGACCTCCAGGAGCCTGAAATAAAGCTGGGTAAGGCCCCAATCCAGCAATGCACTTAAGGATATGCTTATGTAAACATAGGATCCATCCCATTTTCAGTGCAATTTGGTGAGAAGTGCATTTCAGAGAGGAGCATCTCCAGGGATGCTACTTTTTGCAAGGGCTGTGCAGGATGAGGCTGTACCAGTTGCCAACATGAGCACAGTCAGTAATTTTGCACAGGGAAAAGTAACCTCTTTGTCTTACTTATGGGGAGGCTGCTGAGGTGCCACTGCTTTGGAATCAGTGTGCCTCTGTGTGTGTGAACACTTGTCCTCTGCAGAGCTGATGAGCTCTTAGGAGCTTGGGTTTCTCTTGCTGACTGTTTAAGAGAAAATTAAATTATCTAGGATTAGGCAGAATAATTGAGTGCTGCAGGACCTTACAGCTATGCCTGTTGTGGCTGAGAGATCATTCTGGCTTCTGGCTTCATCAGTTCCTTGACTCAATTGTGTTGCTGCCATTGATGCCTTGGGAAGGCTGACCTGAAACAGAGACTAAGAGAATGAAGTATTTATTGAAAGGCCTTTAGGGTACACATTGGGCAGGACAGGCCCTGGCCAGGGCTACACCCAAAGTGGACTAAAAATGGTCACAAAATGGATAACCTTTCACACGGTCTTACACTTTTATAAGTTTTGGTCCATTTGCGTATTGGGGTTTAATTGTCCAATTACAGCTTCAGGCTGTGAGGTCCCATTCTTCTTCTTTCTTCCTTCAGCTCACCTTTGTTTGTGCTGCTGGGCCTGAAAATTGTCCTTGGTGTGCAGCAGGAAAAGGATTTGTTTTGTCTCCCTACTCTGTGAAGGGCTGAGTGACGCTGAATGTGAACTCAGAACTGCACCCCTGGGCAGCACAGAATCTGAAAAACATGAAAGCTCAAGCTTAAGGCATCCCCACAAGATTGCCAAATTGTACCAAAATCCACAGGAGCGGAGTTCTGTTGGTTGTCTGCCAAGGAGTGAGGCTGGAACAGTTACTACCATGGCATGGAAGAAAATGGCTAGAAAGGACCTGAAGAAGTCACCTCATCCACCCCCACACAAACTACTCCTGCTCCATTTGTCTGAAGTGTTTTTTTAACCCTGTCAGCTGTGGAGATCCCCCAGCCTGCCCAGGCAATCCCCTCCAGTGCCCAATGACCCTAGCAGCAGGGAAGTTATTCTAGTTCTGAACTCAGGTCTCCCTTGCTGCATTTAAACCCATTACTTTTTTTGTGCTTTCACTGTGCATAAAAATTTATTGCCTTCCTCTTTGCATAAGCCATTTATATAATTGAAGACTCTTATCATGTCTCCTCTCTGTCTTCCCTGCTCTAGACTAAATAGCCCAGATAGGATGAAGGCTGGAATGGGGTGTCAGGGAGAAGGAGTTAGAGGAGGAAATCAGAGAGGGATTAATCCTGCTTTCAGTCCCTGTAGAAACAGACCTTTCCTTCTGAAGGATGGGGATGTGGGAGGGGGAAACAGGATTCTCAGTGCTGCTGATTCCCTAACGCAGGTCTGTATCTGATTGATGGGCCACTGCCTCACAGACTAAGGAAGAGGGGCCTGGACTGACCATCTGCTGAGCTGTGACCCTGCTATCCAGCCTCTGGCGCTGGAAATGATGGTTTCAATTCCTTACACTGGTGAGGAGCATATCCAGCTCACACGTCAGCTCCTGTGAGATGTATCTGCTTGAGCTTCTGCGCCTCACAAAAGCTGTTTCCAGGTGCTGTGTGCGTTCTACAATCAGCCAACACGATGATGCAGCACCACCACCATCCAGACCGCCCACCATGAACTCTGCCAGGGAGCAGGAGTCCTCTCCTCTGATGGCAAAACATCATTTCTGCTGCCCTGACCTCGGCTCTGGATGGATGGGTGGCTTCCCACCCATGGGACAGGATGGGAATCCACTCACCACACACGCTGCCTCCACGTGTTCCAACTGCCTACATGCTTACAGCTTGATAGCTGTTCATAAAACCAGCACGTGGAACAGGCAAACCCCATCGGATCCAGAAAGCCCTGGGGCATATTATGTCAATGTCACACACATTGGGAAAGTACAGCGGGCGCTCAGAGTGACTTCTCCTGCTCAGAACCTTTCTCCATTATTCACATCTGCTGTCAGAGCTGCAGCACACGTGCAGCCACTGATGTCACAACCTGAAACAAAAATATCTCCCAGCCTGGAGACTTCCAAAAGTGCAAGGTGGAGGAAAGAAACGTTTCCTTAGTACTTAATGCTCCCCAACAGCTTTCGGTGACAGTTCTGCCGTGCCCCAAGCGCTCCAAGAACAGCACGTAAGGTGGAGCTCTTTTCCCTAGACTCCTGGTGACATGGGATCTCAGGATTATTTACATCAGAAAAGGGCTGGCCTTGAAGAAAGCAAATATTAGGTGCTGTTTGGGACAGCAAGAAAGTTCACTGCGTTTCAAGTGCACTGCAGACTAACTCCAGCACTCCCAGTCTCTCCTCCTCCCCACTGGCTCATCAGTCAGCTGTTAAGGCTTTCCAGTTCAATTTCACTGTTACAAAAATCTTGACAAATTGCAATCCAATTGTTTGGTTGGGTTTTTTTTTTCCTCTCCCTTTCCCTCGCCCTTCCTTCTCAGAGTGACTTTGAAGATGACATTTGTATTTCTGAATTAAAACCACATTTGCCCAATACTGCAGAAGGGGGAGGCAGGGGCAGAAGAGAGAAGAAAAGCTTTTGTTCTCCTCCTCACAGTGACCCCCTCACCTGCCAGGGCCAAGCTCCAAATAATTTCTAACAGCTGAGGTTAGTCAGGGACACCTAATCCCGGAAAGCTGGCTCTGAATTCCAGCACCAGCACACAGTGTTTGAGTTTCATCAATAGCCATTTACATCTAATTCTCCCAAACCTCTGGAGTGTGAGTATAGGTATAGGTGTGTGCTTATTTCATCAAAAATAATTCTTTTTTCATAAATCTGAACCCAAATGGCATCAACAGCAGTGACAACATTATGTTTTTTTTAAGCTAAGCAAGCTCAGGAAGCGTTTTGAGGATGCATTGGGGTTTTTTGAGTGTACCCTAAACAGCCATGTCTACAGGATACCCAAGAATTGTGATTCTCATCCAAAGGGAGGGCTGAGTCCTCATTTCCTGATTTCCTGCAATGGAAATGAGTGCTCTCTGCAGATGGAACTGAAAGTATCTTGCTGAGTGTGCTGAGACCTGTCCTGTGTGTTTACAGAAGGGATGTAAGGAGCATCCTGGCAGCACAGCAGAGAGAAACCTGCCAGGCTTCAGCTGATGGGTGGATGTGACAGCAGTGGGCTCACTCTGAAAGAAATGCACCTTCCCAGGCATGACCAGGGACCAGATGAGATGTGTTGGGTAAAACTGCGGTTTTTGATTCTTTGGAGTCAGTCAGCAGGAATAATGTGCTATTTTTCTCAGGAGAGTTTTAATTTTTTCAAAGATAGTTCCCTGGCTGACCCTAAGTATTGGTGACCCAAGGATAAAACTCCAGTTCTGCTGCATCCCTTCCCAGAAAGGAAATTTCCAGCAACTTTTGTCTTTGTGGTGTTTGCTTTAAGACCATTCTCTTTTTATTAAGAAAACATCTTTGGTTTTGCTGTTTAGCCAGTAGAAATGAGTAATGAAAATGTTATTTACATGGGACAAAGGAAATGTTTTCTTTGAAATTATTTCATCTTACTAATTGATCAGAATAGACTGCGTGGATGTGTGTAATATACAGCATCCATTCCCTCTGTTAGAGCAGGTCTTCAGCCAACCTGATATAAACCATCCCATGGGAGAAAACAAGAGTAAAACGTGTCAGGTATTTAAGGCTCACCATCCCGTGGATCCAGTTCAGTCTCCACAAGGAAACAATTATGGTGTCTGAAAAGATGTCCTAAAAATATTGGAAAGGTTCTGTGGAAGATGAAACACTAGAGAATATTGTTAATGAAAAACATAGACTAGAAATAAAAAAAATTATCTAGAGAAAACTCCTCCAAGGAATAGGTATTTTCTGTTGTTCAGTGCAGGCACCACTGAGAGCCTGCTAGCATGGAAACTACTTGATATTGATGAAAAGTAATAATATAAATCCACAGTATGTCTGAATTAAATCAGAAAGAGAAAAAATTAATACAAAGGATTTAAGTGTTACAGCACAATTCCCTCAAGAAAAAAAAAGAATCTCATATTTGGAAGTGATTTAAATATAATAATCTTCAAATATTCATGGCTGAAAATGTTTCCTAAATGCTGTTTCCAAAATGTAGCGAGACAACAACAGTGTCCTGAGCTGATTTCAAAACCATGGAAAATAATATTGTTTCACATAAACACAGAAGAAAATGTGATATCAACAGAAATTAAAGAGGAAAAATTGTCCAGGTCTGTGTGTCAAGAATTGTGAAAAACACAGAGAAAAGGCTTCAACAGGAAAGCTGGAAAAGCCAGCATGTAGAAGCAATGTCATTCCCAGCTCACTGCCACATCCATGTGATTTGTGTGGTTATGATCTATTCCCCCTCAGCTCCAGCAGCCAAGGGGCAATAGATCATAACCACAATGCTGCCAATGCTCTCAGTGCTGCCAAGAAGTAGGTCAGAAACCTACTTCTGTCCCTATTCTTCTGTGGCCACATCCTGCACCACAAGGAGAAGGGAAGGAGAGGCTGTTGGCTGAGGGTCTGTCCTGGGCTGGGCTGAGCAGGGTGCCCTGGGTGCCCTGACAAGGAACACTCCAGCAGCAGGGATTGCCCCTGGCAGTGCCCACCTCCCTCTGCTTCCTGGAGAATGATTTTAAGGGAATTAGAGACTTAGCCTGTGGTTAAATGCCTAAACTAAACAGGATGACTCTGAACCAAAACACATGTAAAATGCCAGCCCCATCCACTGATGCTGCACCCAAGCAGGGCAGGAGGGTTTTGTGTTAACTCTGTCTTGGTGGTCTGGGTTAGAGGGGCATTGCAAACCCTCCTGCTGGTGTGGCTGAGGTGGGGATGGAGGAGACTCAGGCAGGAGCAGGAAGCTGGGGATGAAGCAGAAGGAATTGTGTTGTGACTGAACATTGAGTGCTCTGGGGCTAAAAGCTGCCTGCTTCTCCTGCTGCGTCCCAGGGCAAGTGATTTTATCACTTCTGCTCCTCACATCCTTCTTTTCTTTCCATATATCAGCTGCCCTTTGCCCCCTGCCCCCTGCTCTAAATTTATCCAGTTGATTAGCATAATTCAGTAAAATTTAGTAATTGCTTTCAACTTTTACTTCCCTTTGAAGTGAGCTAGAAGACATGTCAAGAAGCTGCTCTGGTTCTCCCATAATATCATCTAGAAATTATAAAAACTACAATAAAAATAACCTGAAGACACTATCTCTACTCTCCTTATGGAGTTGCCTTATTCGTATCTCTGTGTCATAAGTACCAAAATCCTCTTCTTGTTCCTCACTCCTCTCTTGTCATTGCCAGGCAAAGGCTGCTGGGGACAATGATTTTGCCACCCTGGCTTCCTGTGACCTTTGGAGGACGAGTGATCCATCTCCCTGCGGGAGATTTAGTGTTTCGCCGCTGGTCAACAAAATACTGTCCTCAAGTGAACAGTTTTACAAGTGGCAAACACGGTCAATGCTGCTGCCTCAGGGCCTGGCACAGCCCCAAAACTCAAGGGTTTGTCACCACTGAGGTGACTGCAGGATTTGCCAAGCAGGAGCGTTAATTCTAATGTGTCCCTCTCATGACATTTCCTTAAAATATCTGCAGCGTTCAGTCCAGTGCTGCGCTGCTTTATCTGAGGCAATTGTGTTCCCTCTGACATGAAACAAACTGCAAAGCAGTTGCCTCATCATTCTGCCTCTAGCAGGTCGTGAGTCCAGCTTTTCAAACCGATTTTTCCCTTTTCACAGTGCACCTGTCAAGAGCCCACTCTGGAACAGAAGATCAGAGCAAACGAGGGCTGAGCAGAACAAAAGCTGACCCAAACCTTTGACCTAAATTTAACATAAAGCCAAGCGAAACCTTAGAGGTTTGTAAATGTTCATGAAACATTTCCACCTCCTGCTCCCCTCTCCTTTATCTTTGGTTTCTTTATACTTCTACACTTAACTGTTTCTAATTGAAAGTCAAATGTAAAGCTCTCCTAAACTGATGGAAAGGCTCTCACTGATTTTAGTGCCTTCTGATTCAGCCTCTCAAAGAAAGGAAATAATTTCTTTAATGAAAGTGTCCTTAAAGTTAAGAGAAAATAAAACCTGAAAAGAGATAAGGGAAAGCAGAGATCAAATGCAGTTTTCCAGCTAGCAGCACATGTCCTTGTTCTGAACCCCGCCCATAAAATTCCTATGGATACTGTTATCCCAGGAAAAAATATCACTGTACAGAAACAGAGAATTGCTGAGACAATTGTGAATTGGTTTAATAAGCTTTAATGTCTTCTTATAAGAATGGTAAAATTTCTAGTTTTTGCAATCAGGTTGCGCTTTAGAAGCTAACTGCTGGTAATCAGCTGGCATTTGTCACCTGAAATTTCCATTTGTCCGTGTGAGAGTTTCCTTTGCACCAATATTACAAAAATGAAACACATGAAAACTTAATCAGGGAAGTAACTCTGCTACTAATACAATTTTTAGACTTGCTAGGTGACTCTTTTCAGAAGGAGGAAGGGATAGTTTATGGGGCTTAGTTACACCTGAGTTTCCCTAAACAATGCATTAAATAGTCAGAATAAGCATGTTCTTGTCCAAGTTATATTCTGGATTCACAAATGAGGGTCTTGAGGAAGGCTGGTGAAACCAGCCCAAACAAAAATTAAGATGTGGCTCATGTTGGAAAGTTGTTACACTGTCTTTTGGCAGTGACAGGTCCTGATGGATTGCTGTTGCCAGTTCAGAGCTCAGTCTCTGTAGTTCTGACCTGTCTTGAGCTCCTGTTCTGCTCATACAAATTGAGAATTTTCTGTGTGCACACTGGCGTGGCTGCTTATTTTACTTGTGAACATATGCACAGCTTATCTAGGGAATTATTCTCCAATATCTGTGTAACAGACAGTTTTGGTGTTCACAGGCACAGGGTAGATGCACACAGAACAACATGCTCCAGAGGCTGCTACTTGGTGTTAATGGAAAACACAGATGTGCAAAGTGCTCTTAGGATGATGCTGTCAATAACAAGCATTGCTTGTCCATAATGTGCCTATAAATGAGCATTATTTTAATATTGTTCCTATGCAAATTTTACACAGCATAGGGGTATTTTTTCATTCTCATTTTCTTTTTGTCTTCTTTTTGTATTTTTTCCTGTCCATGTCCTAACCACTGTTAACTCCTGAAAGAAAATAGGGACTGTAAGAGAAAGGTGCTGGCTGAGGTCTCTGGACCATGCAGTGCAGATGTAGCAGTGGTGGAGAGAAACAACTGGACAGAGAAACCAGGTACAGAAGAAATGATCCTATTTGTTTTTTTCAGCCCAAGTTAGAAGGGGAGAATTCTGTGTGTTGGCCTAGTGACAAATCTATTTTGACTGTCAGAACTTGGAAAACTTTTCTTTTTCAAAACTTGTCTTGGATCCACTGGTGTGGGTTTTGTAAATATTTCATCTATCTGTTTCTAGAAACATACAGAGCATGAATTACTGGAAATGAAGCAAAATCTACCAGACATAAACTCAGCGCATCCTCCACGGCTCATATTCTCTGAAGACTCATTTGTCCTTTTCCTCTTTTTAGATATTTCCTCTCTTCTCTCTAGCCTGTTCTTGTTATTTGTTTCATCAGCCATTTGTTATACAACTCTTGGCAAAATACCAGGGAAATCTTCCTGACTGTGAACAGGGAAGAGGTTTCTTAAGGGACCAACAGTGGTTTCTTTACTTGGGAGAGCAGAAAACAAGTCAAGCCCAAATACTATCTTTGCTGAGACCAAGTTCGTGAGGACAGTGATGTGCAGCACTCAGTGGTGCAACTGATCAAGCTTGTCCTGTTGGGATTTTCTCTGGCTTTTTAAAAGGTTTGAGGTGTTCCTTCTCCCTGTGAAACTGGCCCCACTGCTGTGCCAGTGGTCAAGTAGGCAGTGACAGAGGGGTGGACTGAGCTTCTGTCTGGTGGGAACTGAGATCCCAGTGTGTGGCTCCATGGGGGTGGTGTGTCTTCTTATCTAGGGGTGGGGTTCCCAGACAGTCATTAGAACAGTCATTAAAACAAGTAAACTGCATGCTTTCATCTCTCCTGGGCCCACAGCCTCCTCAGCCCAGATGAGATGGCCTTATACCCAGTCTGAGCCTCAATAAACTTTCCACTTTTGCAGTTTCACCCAAGGCTTGACTTTGCACTGGGATTATCCTGAGATTCCTCTGCTTCAGGCCTTCTCCTTTCCTCTCTTTCCTTTAGAAAGTCTATAAACTTTCTAGAAGGTTATAGCAGAGCTGCACAAGCATGTCCTAAATTCAGAGCAAACTTGAAGGCAAGGCAGCTCCAGCTGCAGCTCACAGCCTGCCAGAGAGACTCCCCTGGCAGGTCTCCGACGAGCCTGTTACTACAAGTTCACTCCAACTGGCAATTCTGGCCAAAGCAAAAACTTGCAAGAAGTTCATATTAGTTCATATTAGCTCTCGTTGCCAACAATTCAGTAGCTCTTCCTAAGTGCTCGAATCTCAGTTGAAAGATTTATGTGCACTTGCCATGCAGCCTCTCTGAGAAAGTCATGAAGGTGGGCAAGTATTTAGTTTTCCCAAATACCATGGTGAGGGTTGTGTAATATCTTCTGGAAGGACTGAAGATTTTAAGTCCTCATACAGAGTTGTCATCTCTGGAAGAGGTAATAGCATATAGATTAACTTCCAAAGCAGCAAAGGACACAGTAAAAGTAGTTTTATATAGTCATTTTCATTTCTACTCACTGAATCAGTGAGGTCTTACATCTGTTGAATAACTCAATATTTATAAAGCCTTTCTTTCAAAGGAGTTTCTAATGCTTTGACTGCATGCATTAAAACTCATTTTGTGTGTTTTAAATTAATTACAACCTATTCAAAAGCACTTTCTCACCCTAAAGCACTCAGTGCATTATATTCCCTGTAATACCTTCAGCTGCTGCAGAGATCTCGCAGAGATGAGGATGTTTATGATAAATAGATTCAGTATTTTTTTCATGTTCATTTCATTTTGTACATTTGCCAAAAGATTTAAAAAAAAAATAATAATATCTATATTATTCAAATTTTGGAGAAGGGTTGGTTGAAAAACCTCTGATTTAGTTCATTTTGAGTCACATTTCAGTGGGTTTTTAATGAATGGCAGTATGCAAATATTAGCCACATAGCTAACATTTTCTGTCCCCTCCTGACTTATTGTAGATTAACAAGGATGAATTGTTGTCTCACCCATTGTGTTAGGTGAACACTGTGTGATCTGGGCTAAGAATAATGAGCCAAACTCAGTCCTTGACTGGACCTGGAGTGAGGCAGTGGCCTCTAAGCTCCCACCAGTTACAGCAGTGCAAAGGCAGTGCTGTATCCAGTGACCTGCTCACACACCGCTGGGGATGTCCCCTCAGCTTCTGGAGCAAAGCACACTTCCATCCTACTGGAAAGGGCTTTGCAAAGAGGAAGCAAAATCCTGCCCAGTGCTGTGAAGAACAGACAAAGGCTTTTTGGGGGTGTCTGTGGGAAGGGGCATTTGCTATCCCCAGGAATGGGAGGCATGTCCCCAGTGGGAGGCAGCGCTCACGGGGTTCCCCACTCTCACCATTGAGCATTGTTCAGAACAAACATAGATGTTGTATAGGGATGTAAGCCTAATTTGTAGTTTTTACACCCACCACATTTCTTGGAGTTGACAATTTCTAGAACTCTGTGAGTTTTTATCTCCAGGCTGTTGTGTTTTTTGGTGGGTTTTTTTTTGGTTTTTGGGTTTTTTGGGGTTTTTTTTTCATTTTATAGGAAGCTAGCAGCCCAACTTTTTTCATAATGAAACAGCATGCAAACAAACCAACCCACACTTTGACCAAAGCAGCGGTGTAATGCTTTCCTCCTCTCAAAGGTGTAAAAATTTGCAGGGACATGTTGGGTTGGTGTAACAGTACAGCTGCACCATGACATTGCTTGGGTGGATGCTGAGAAATCCATAGGGGTTCCCTGGGGAAATGTGGAACTGGGGGGGGGGGGGGGGGGGGAAGCCTGCTGTACCCACTGTTCCACTTTGCTGGAACATCCACTGCCCAACAGTGAGAATAGAATGACTTATTTTTCAGAAATGTCTTGGTCCAGCTATGACAGAATGGCTGTTTCTTGCTCCTGACAGTTCCCAAAATGTTCGGTGCATTTTCTAGGTGGAAGAAAGTTAGAGCTAAAGAGACACAGCAGAAAAGAGGAGAAGATTCAACTCAGTAGTTGTTTAGTATAAGTGGAATCTCATTCATTCTAAAATCTCAACCCTTTATGATGACTTCACAGTTTTAAAGATAAAAATATTTTGAGCTCTCTGAAGCATGCTGAGAGCTCCTTGTTCTTCCTGCTCTGTGGCAGAAGATGCTGCATAAGGATTTGTACAAGGCTTTGACATGAGGTACATAATGCTCACCTCTGAAAATCAAACTAATATTTTCTCTGAGGATGGAAAAATGACGGGCCTTTCTCTGGAATTTCCAGCCAAAGGGAGTAGTTATGTACTTCAGTTCACTGGTGAGTGTGGCAGCAGTGTGGATTGTTGGATCCTCTTGTTGGGCAAGGAGTGAGAGGTGTGGAGATGGCAGGACTGCTGTCACCTCCACCATCAGCTGTGTGGCTTCAGCAGACATCGTGAATCAAAACCCTGAGGGGCTTTTTCAAACCCTACTGTACCCTGACCCACCACAAGCCTTCTCTCAAAGCTGTCTCTTCCTCCTTTGCCAGTCAGAATGCTGGATTTGAGTACACCATCAGAATACTCAAATCAGAGAGAACTGGCTGGAAAAAAACCTGTAGCTCCAGGTAGGTGTCGATGGACATTCTGCATTGGCTGAAAGTTTCTTATCTACTTTCAAGGACACTTTCATTTTTAAATCTCTTCTCCATTGGACATGTACATGTGAAGTCAGGTAGCAGATGCAGAGGCTGGCTGAAGAATACCCACAAGCTGCCTGATTTCCATTGTATCCCATAATTATAGCAGCATACACTTTGGACTGACAGCATTTCTCAGCAACAGAGTACTTTAGAAATATTAATCTCACATCAGCTATTTGTGTTGAATATTGGCTTACTCAGCAGGTGATGTGAGCCAATATTATCATACTTTTATAGACAGCAAAGCAGGGAGAAAGAAAGATTAAGTGACCCACCTAAGGTCAATCAGCATGTCCAAGAGAAAACCTAATTAAGCTTGGGGATTACTGCCTCCCAGTGATGGAGAAATGTCTGCAATATTTCTGAGAAGCTAGCATGTATACACCTACAATAAATTAGAAATTATACTGGCTTAGATTAGTCATTCACTAGTGTGAGGGACATTTTCATTGCAAGGTATTGCAAAAGCTTGGTGCTTTAGACAGCAACAGCCAAATCCTCCAAAATATTCACCGTGTTCCTCCATGTGCAAGTCTCACAAACTTCAGTTTCTTAAAGGAGAGCTGAATCCTCATCTGGTGATTAATATAAGCTGTGATTAGCTTGTGATTTGGCAAAAATGGCCAAACCTTGTCGTTTAACCTTGTCTTCTCACTATTCAGCATTTCCCATTCCATGAGCTGAGAGGGACCCATACAGATGGGACTATTCCCCACTTATGGGGATGGGCTACATGATGAGGAACAGAAGTTCTATGTCCATGAAACTCATACAACATCAAGTCTCAATGTAACAGCATCTATTGAATTGAACACTGGTGTTCAATTGAACCACTGGTGTTGTGGGAATTTTAGGAAGTGAATTTTCCCGTGAACAGTTGAGTAAACTTCAGAAGAAAAAGGTTTACATTGAGAAATCGGCTAATAATAGGGATAATGTAATTATATATATGGGGAAAAAAGCCAAGCCTTTTGTTCCTGGACTTTCCTCTCTTACATCACATTATGGATGCCATTCACGGAAGCAACCTCTGCAGAATAATTCTAAGTGTTAACGAATTATGTTTCAAAAAAAATGAGCAGATTTTACTTGGCTTGGATGTCTGAAGGCAAATTATAAGTTATGTAATAAAACAAAAGAATCATTCAACATTGATTTACTTGTTTATTTTGCTATAAGGAATGAAATTTTTATTGGAACGAAATTAAACAAAGGTTTATGTGCTTGTGTTCCCCATTGCCTTTTATACAGTACTAATATAGTAATATTCATAAATCATATCAGATTTTCGAATTTCCTCAGCAGTGACCTAGACAACAAATGCTTAACAACTTGCTGAGAGACTTTGAAATTAAATTCAGCTGTAATATCATCATGACTAATTTATGGCAAGTTTGGTTGTTACAAAGATACACTTCAAGAAACCGAAGTACATGGTGAGGCTAAGATAAAACATGGGTTTAGTATCATGTAGTTATTCCACCAGAAAGATTTATTTTACGTTTCATTACTTTACTGAACATGGCAAACCATTGTGTTCCTTGGGAGAGAGGAAATCTTAGATAATTAAACATGTAAATACTAAGCCTTCAACCAAGTAAAACATGGAATGCACAAGATAAGAAATTAAACCTTTATAGCTATTGAAGGAGTTTTCCCCTTGACATTTGTTAATATGAACATTCATGTAGACACATGGACTCTCTATATTAATGTGTATCTATAAATATATACGTGCTTATACATGCATATAGCCTCCACTTTAGAGCAGGCATAACAGTAAAATATTATTTAGGATAACACAGACATTATCTGGTGCAATTGGAATCATGTTTCTGAATTGCCCAACATCCCTTAAGCCCATTTTTGTCCCTCTGCAACTTTTGAACTTCCTGCAAGTCTCATTATGGCAAATTGAGATTGATGACAAAGTGCAGCGTTTTTAAATTATTAGCATTTTAAATTATTAGTAACAGGAACAACCACGGCATTTTTCTTTTATCATTGCTGCTGCTTGGGAAAAACCTCAGAATTCCTCGGCTTTAGAAGGTCCTCTCCCTGTCCTTTCTAACCATTCTAAGGAACTAGCTCGCCAATTAAAACAATCTCTCCTTTGGAAAGCAAGCATTTGTCAGAGTTAAGAATGAAGGCTTTCTTCTATTACATCTATTGTCCCATTCATTCATTTACATAACTACTCCAGTGTTAATCAAGTGCCTGTAGGCATATCTCTAGAAAAGTGTAAGGCCATAAAAATAAAGGCAGACATATCTAGTTATAGATGAACCTTCTATAGGCTGCAGATCTTTTCTCACACATTTATCTTGGTTTATCTCCACCTCTTTAAATTGGAAAACTCACAAAAATCCATCTCCTGTGAGATTTCCAAGGTTTCTTGATTTCATTTCGGTCAGAACTGACCCAAAAAGATGTCTCAGAGGACTTCTGAACTGCAGCCAGGAACAGGGAGAGCTGGACTATGCCACTAAAAAAGAATTTAAAAAAAGTTTTTTAAAACTCACCAAAATTTTTACCCTTTAAAAATCTGGCCTAGTTCAGTCTCGGGTATGATTCAAAGAGCTGCCCTGATTTATTGGTGCCAAACAAAGTATGTTAGGGTAGAACATTACTTTGTAATGGGAGAGGTGTCCGTGGAAGCATTCCCATCTGCACTCCTTGGGCTGGGTGAGGCCCAAGCCTTAAACTGTGTCTCTAACACTGGAGAAAAAGACTACTAAAGAAAGGAAGAATGCTTTACCTGGAAGGCCATCTCTTACTATCCCACATAAAGTTGCCTTTGAAGTCAACCTCATCGTCCGGGGTTCTGCTGATTAAATTATCACAGAAATCATGGAATATACTGAGTTGGAAGGGACCCATCAGGATCATCTATTTGCTTTGTGCCTCACCCTGGCCCTGCAAAGTAAAAGGAAAAGTTTCTCATTCCCATCCCACCACGAATGCTAAGCCACAGATGTGGAGCGATGGTTTGGGGAATATTTCACAGAAGCTTTCCATACACATAAATTGAATAAAAAAATAGTATTCTCCAGTTGGTAACATAGTTGCTTCCTGCTGTCCTTTAATTTTGCACTGTTTCTTTTCTCTTGTAAATGACAAAGTAATTTTATTTTGACTGTGTTCTTGTTCTTGCCCTTTGTCTTACCCAGAGCAATGCTCTATTAAAACACTGTCACAAGGCCGTGCCAGGGACTGCCCAGAGACAAATGGAAAATGAAATGTAAGCGATGAAGGGGAGCCAAGCCTGCTGTTAATAACCCACATACTGTTTCAGACATACTTGTCCCACCATCATCCTTCTGAAGTATTTTAATAGAACCCCTATGCAAAGGGAGACCTTAATAAGATGCCTACTCCTGCCCCTCCTGAAACCACCATGTTCATTTTTCTTCAAAACATTCAACTCTGGTAGCTTTTGGTTTTTAATCTGATTTATGACCCTTTGAGATGCCATTGAGGTTATAGTTGAGGCCCTTAAACCGGACAAAATTAGTAGCAAATATAAATTTAATTTGGTGAACTTATGATAAAAATTATACAGAAAAAACAGCACTGACGGGAAAACTCTTACATGAAAATTTATACTGGAATTAGCAGAGTCCTCTGCACCTCTACACACTTCTTCTAGAAGATATTTTGCCTGTCCTACTTTTGGGCAACTACTTTTGATCAAAAAGCTGCAGACTGAAAAACGTGGTCCTCATTTTGTAGTGCTTGTTTGGGGTGAACAAAATTGTCTTCTGTCTTCAGATGTTTAATAATTATTTGAAAGCAACTTGATGAATAAAAGACCGTGTACTCCCACTTGGGGCAAGTGTATTTTTTAGTGATTTATAATAATTAATCTTTGTCTAAGTGGAATGCATTAATTTCTCTTGCTGGTGCTAACTGTACTTCTGTTTCTTTTCCTAAGTTAGATGGTTCTGCTCTAGAGGCATGTTTGCTGATTAAATGGGACTGCAACCGGGTAACTTAGGTTATGTCACTGTTATCCAAATGATCTTTTAAAGAACATAGAGTACTTGTTTTTGCTGCTCTTGCGTGCTCCACATTTAATCACAGATCTTTGTAGCTTGTTATTTCTAAAATTCAGATTGCTGTGACTTAAAAGCCTCTCTGTCCTTGCCAGTGCTTGGTGACATAAAATAAACCCACATATTAAGAAAAGAACCATAAAACTTGTCAAGTTGCACTGAGGAATGGAAAGAAAAAGCAAGAATGCTTTACGGCTATTTGAAAACGCCGTCTGCAGCACAGCTATAAAGGGAAATGCTATAATAAGTTGATATTATCCATGTAGCCAGAACTGTGCTTCTGAGAGTGCTGTTACCCACAGCAGAACCCCTTGGGCAGGGGGTCCCTGTTGAGTGTGGTGTCCCAGGGCATGGGTGAGGCACAGACACCAGCAGGAGTGGGATCATGCCCTGAGGAACATGCAAGTGCCACTGGGCAGCAGGAGTGGGTAGGGGAAAACAGAGGGAACAGGAACCAACAACTCTTTTTTCCTTTCTGGCCTGGAATAAGAAATAGCTTACGTGCTGTGTTGGAGCTTTGGGCATGAACAGGACAGGACTACTGCCAGATGCTACTGCTAGCAGCAGCCAAAGATTTCTTTGTTACAGGACATTTTAAAAACTTTCTAGCCAATAGCATATTGCTAAAGCTTACAGACAACTGTTCTAGCCAATCCCTAAAAGCACATATACACCTGCCTCAAACAATGCTTGCTCGTATGCTTTCTATTAACAATAAACAATATTCCATTATTAAGCGTAAAACTTTCTACTATCTTGCTAAGCATATTTTTCTGCAGTCTAAAGGTCTATCTAAAGCCATACCTAAGACACACTGTTGTTTAATGTCCTTGCTTGCTGTACTTTTGTAACTTTTCCTACTTCCAAGCTTTGCAGTTACAGCTAATTCTAAATTCTTCTGCTCTTTCTGTTTCTGGAGCCTGCTTTCAAAGGTCTCTGAAGGCCTTCTCACCCACAGTGTGCAGCTGTAAAACACTGCACCTGGGCAGGGTTTCACTGGCTGCAGGATGAAGAGCTCTGCACATCTTCATTTGTTCCTTCCAGACCCAGTTTTGCCTTTTTCCTTGCTGCTCCTCCACAGCCCACGATGGTGCTGCTGGGGCATGGCCAAGGGTGCCAGGGAGGAAATTTATCCCAAAATTTGTATAAAGTGGTGATGGGGGCAACTACCTGTCCCTGAGTTTGGTTGTGTTCCTTTCCAGTTCTGATGCCTTCCAATTTCAGACACAGCTTTGGAAGTCTTTGCCACTGCTTCACCATATGAAATATTTCCTTGTCAGACAAACACCTCTTCCAGGTCAGATGATAGTTTGGGATGGGCATGGCTGATATCAAGCTGGCCTCAGTGGAGATGCCCAAGGAAGGCAGTGTGCACAAGGGTTGTGAGGAGTGGGTGGTACAGAACCAGGTAAAAGGGGCTTTGGTTAGAATATGGGAGTCAGGGAGATGCTGGGACCTAATGAGCTGCCAACAAGGCTGATAAAGAAAGTGTGGAGATAAATACAATGAGAAATAAGTAGGAGAGATGGTTGAGACTGAGTGTGGGGATCCATAAGGACATAAAACAGGAATATAAAACAGGAATGGAATTACTGTGAGCAGGACAAACTTGCCTAAGATATGAGGTTGCAATGAGGGACTGCAGGTAAGACGGGGCAGAATACATTCAAATGTTTAATGAACTGCTGTTATCTATCAGGATATTGCCTTCTCCAGTGTCTGTTTGGAGCTCAATGCTCCTGGCTCTGGGAAAGGGTCCCTGCCTCTCCCATTCCAGAGGCACCTGCATCTCTGACAGAATACAGAGCAGGTGCCTGCACATGCACTGTCTGTGTGGCTGCAGGAGAAGTGGGTGAGAGTGACTCTGGTTTGGGGGAATCATGTGCTGCACAGTGATGCCATCCTTGGTGACATGGCAGGATACTCCTGGACGTTGAGGCAGGTTTTGTATTTTTTTTTTATTTTGTTTATTTATTTCTAAATAAATGGTCTCCTGCCATGTTGGGTGGCTCTGCTCTAGTGCCAGATCTTGGAAGTAGCATGCTATATTCCAGATTGCTCTTCCTAGGTGATGGGAGGTGAGTGTGGGACTTCAGGTCCCGTGATTAAGGTCTCATGCATTTGAATGCCCTCCCAATGAACTGGGTTCAGTTTCCTCAGTTACCCAAAATAAACTCTTTCAGGAGGTTGCTTCTGTGGTTTTGGCCAAGGATTGCGGTTTCTTTCAGATGTTGCACATTCCCAGTTGAAACAGATATTAATGATAGCTGAGTCTTACACATACAGTGTAAAGGCCCTTGTAAAGTTTTTTTCACAGTTTGAACACCCCGATATTTCTGAAACTTTCTTCTTTTTACTATTTCTCACCTCTCCCTGTTCTCACAACATGTGATTTAGCTGGAGGAATACTTTCATTGGTTTTGAATGATCTACTTATGAGAAGTACAGAAAAGCCATGAGGGTATGAATGATTTTCTCTTATGTGCTTAAGGAACAGGCAGCAAGTAAGGCTTACCAAAAGTAATGTATTTAAAATAAATACATTAACATGTACCCTCCACACTGTGCAAATAAAGGACAGAAAACTCCTAGGAAAACCTCTGGGAATTTAGCTGGCCATGCTTAAGTCCAGTTATTGTGAAGATGGTGTTCATGTAAGTCCTTGTACTCCTGTGTAGGTAAGGTCCCATTTGAACTTCTCATTTGACATTGGATCATATTTATTCTGACACAGGGTGTTATGTTGCACTGTGAATAAAACAGTCAGTTACTGACAGAGTAACTTCTATGTGCCTTGAGGGATGGTGATGTTACTGGCCCGTGCATTAGAGGCTGAAGATGCCTATTCAGTTTCTACATCTCTGAACCCTGCTGGGAACCTGAACTGTTCACTCATTTTTATGTGTTTTCTACTAAAGCAGTTTTAAAGCATCTCTGAATTCTTGCTTGTTTGTCATAAAAGAGGGGAAAAACCCACCAAATGGGAATTAAAGAAAGGATTTTCTTTGTGACTTCAGCTCCTCATTAGGAGGTTTATGATCAGGCTTAGAGAAAGCTTTCCTTGAATTATTTCAAGGTTCTAATGATAAAAACCTTGGGGAGGTCATGCACATGAGGGATTTAATACCCATTCAGAACCATCTGGCATTAGATTACATGCAGGGAAAGAACAAAATCTGGCAGTAGTACTTATCTCCATTAACCCAGAGTACAGGCTGATATGATTGTAGCAGAGAAAATACCCTTACTCTTTCACCAGGAAGAGGTCTTAATAGACCTGGGCTAAACTGGCTTATAAAACCAAAGATTTATTGAAGAGTGGATCTGCCATCTCATTAAGTGCATTTGCTTTGTCTTTTAATATGTATTTCATATCTCTTTAGCCTTGACAACTAATATGTTAAGGTATAAAGTATTGCTGGGATGAAGGATTGTGTTTGCAGCTCCTAACTTACTCTGAGAGTAATGTAATCATAATGGTGAAGTTAAGCCTGCTCTCATGTTGCTCCCGCTGCTTCTCTAGAGTGCATAGTCCCACTGACATCCTCAGCAAAACTCCTGCTGATGTCAGCTGTGACAGGTAACCTTCCCTCCAGGACTCTGAACCACCCGGTGCCTTGGAAGGCTGACCTGAAACAGAGCTAGAGAATAAAGTAGGTATTTATTGAAAGGCCTCTAGGATACACCTTGGGCAGGACAGGAGCCTGGCCAAGGCTGCACCCAAGGTGGACTAAAAATGGTCACAAAATGGATGACTGGTTATGAGATCTTACATCTTTATAAGTTTTGGTCCAATTGCACATTGGGGTTTAATTGTCCAGTTACAGCTTCAGGCTGTGAGGCTGTTACAGGCTGTTACAGCTTCAGGCTGTGTCCCATCCTTTTGGTTCCTTCTTCAGCCCACCTTTGTTTGTGCTTTTGGGCCAGAAAGTTGTCCTTGGTGTGCAGCAGGACAAGGATTTGTTTTGTCTCCCTACTCTGTGAAGAGCTGAGTGACACTGAATGTGAGCGCAGAACTGCACCCCTGGGCAGCACAGAACCTGAAAATATGACAGTAAAAGCTTAAGGCCCACACCTATGTGCTTAAGTACATGCTTGGCCTGAAGCAAACTGACCAGTGAGTGGTTTGATCCAAACCCAGCTGAGAGAGTGACCAATGCCAGGGAGATGGTCCTTTCTCATCCAGATTACTGCCTTTCACCCCACCTGCTGGGCAGGCTCTCTTCAGCCTCCTGGGCTGCCTGTTACTGCTGCACCATTTTCATCCTGTCCATACTCCATCAGGATCCTCCATGGATTGTTTCTCTCTGCCCTCCAAATTTTTCCCTTCTCTTCCCTCCTTTCCCAGCTTGGTGCAGTCTGATAGCTGCTCTCTTCCAGCCAATGTTATGATGCACTTACTACATGGAAAGTGAAACCATATGGAAGACAAGATAAAGGCCATTTATCTTGAAGTCTACTGAGATGTGAACATCTCACATTAAGGCTGCAGTTCAGCCAGGCTGTCTTGCACATGTTGCTGTCATCTCTTTCCACCAGAACAGAGATGGACTCCTGCGTCAGCCAAAACAATTTTCTTAGCTTGTCATCTGCTATGTACTTAGCACAGCCTTGCACGCAAAACATTCAAAGGAAAAAAAGAAAAAAATATCCTTGTTATGTCTTTTCCTTTGTTCTGAGAACCACCTGTGCCAGCTTTCCCTTTGAAAAGGGCTGTCTGGTGAAGGAAATTGCTATTACCCTGAGATAGAGCTGAGTTTGGTAAATGCTTCGTGCATCAAGCTTGGAAAAGAAAAGTTTGTTCTATATTCATTAATAAATGCCTCTCCCTGAGTGGCTGAAAAAGGATCATAGAACGACTTGTGTTGAAAGGAACTTAAAGATCATCTTGTTCCACCCCCTTCATGGGTAGGGACACCTTCCACTAAACTGAGTAGGTCAAAGCCCCATCCAGCCTGGCCTGGTGTTACTATAATGGAGGATATTATTTAATTTATAGCTGCTTTAAGGAAGGGAGACCTAGCAGGAGGATGTCCCAGTGATGCTGGCTGTGCAGTCAGGTGAGGGGCAGCAAAAGATGTGACCCAGAACACCGCTCCAAGGTGCCCCAGTGCCTCCTCAGCTGAGGAGGAGCTCAAAGATTTAACCAGGTGCTTAATGCTCCTGATCTGACACTGCCTCCCTGCTTCCTTTCTGCTAGGAGTCCCCACCAAGAAATGAAATGACAGCTCATCTAGTCTGGGGTGAAAGCCTCCATCTTTCACACTTCTGGAGAATTAAGAGATGGTGTGCTGGTGGATGTCCTGCTGTGTCTGCTGATACCTTTCTGCTTTCTTCCCTGTGGTTGTATCACATTCACTGATGGATTTATGCTGCAGCTGGAAAACAGAACCCAGGACAGCTTTTACCCTGGCTTCATGTTATAGACACAAACAGACCCTCACAGCCATTTGTATCTGGTTCTTTCTATCAGCACAAGGGTTTTATTACCTTTCTAAAATGGTGCTGAAGGGAACCAAAAGACCGGCAACAAAAGGAAGTGCTGGAACAGGAACACAAAAGAGCAAAGGGCAGGAGACTGCCATGAGACCAGGCAGGTATCAAATTATTAATGACAGGTATCAAAGAGGCTGTTGAGAATGACCAGTTTTCCTATGAGGGCTCATCTTTTGAGTAAGAGCTGCCATTGGATCACAGCAGGGTCACTCTGGTCTGAAGTACATTTTTAACAGGGAGAAAACTTTCTCCCATTTCCAGTTTTGAACTTTGCAGAATGAGTTTGCAAAATTAATGTCAGACCTTTAAAGTAGCTCGTTTTGTGGAGCAGTAAGGTGGAAAAAAGATGCAAGCAATTCTATTTTAAATAAACACTCACCGTGTTATTAGAAACTACCTGAAAAGACATTTCAGCAGTGTAAAATTCCTCTTTAATGTTATCCCAGCTGTCCTGTGTGAGAAACTGTGCATCAGAGGGTTTGTGAAGTGTGGGAATCACTGAGTAATTCCATGCAGGCAGTACCAAGCTCTCAGCTGCTTTCCCAGACTCCTCATGAAACTCTCATATTCAGGTCCCAGTTTTGTTGTTACTTTGCCCGCAGCGTGCTCAGAGTCTTCTGCCTATGCAAGACCCCTCCCGCAGAACAAGACAAATGGGAAGGTGGGCAGGGAGGGAACCAAAAATGATTGAGAGGTATAGCAGACTATCCCTCTGCTGCCTACTAATTCTGGACTGAGCTGAGAGTAAATATCATTCATACCCTGTCAGTTACAGCCATCCTGAAATAGTCAGGGTACGTCACTTGCGTAAGCGATGTTACTGCCACCTTTCAATCACTGCTCTTGGAGAGCTGCTCAAACTCTTTGAATGATTCCAGCTGTTCTCCACACCCTCAGAGATACCATGAAAAATCAGTCCCTTACACTGAGATTACTTTAGTGATATCAAAGGGTGTGGAAGAAGGTTGGTAATTAGTAAACCCTCAAGGTATGAAGATAAAAATAGCCCTGGAGCAGTGAGAACAGATCCAAATCTGCAGACTAACATTATCTTGGGATGAAAGCATTACATTTAGGTTCTTTCCACTAGAGAAGAGTGATTGAACATTCCTGTTGAGGGCTCATTTTGATTGATAAATCTCCTTGTTGGATTGTGCAGCATATTATCAATTTATTGAGCCACCTGTCAAGGCTGAGCCAGGAGCAGCACTAGCAAGAACCTAGTCTGGGATGAGCAATCACGAGGGAAATTTCTGGCTTGTACTTTTACTTATATAAATAAATACATACATACATACATATATCAATTCCAAATTTGCCAAAAGTCAAAAATGCTTTGGGGGTCCAGCTAACAGGCAAAAAAAAAAATTGTGATAAACGGCTGATGTTCATTAAGTGAGCATTTGTTTAAAAAGTGAGCTTATCCTACCCAATGTGCTTGTGGCAGAAGGGAAATGTCATGGCTGGGAGAGATGGAAATCACACAATTACAGGTTCTTGATTTCTTTGCATACTCAAGAGTCACATCCCTCATCTCATAGCCCTGGTGACAGTTTGTTCTCTCTTCATTCCAGCACAACTACAATCAGCAAAACAGTCAGCTGCTTTTAAATGGCCCTCCTGCATTTTGACATAATTTACTGCACTCCTCCACACTTCCCATAAGGATTACTTATGGGTTTTTTTAAGTCTCCTACACTAAGTCTCTTGAAGATCACACAAAGCAGCCACTTGCAGTGGCTTGACAGCACTGTCCCCCTGTGCTGAATGTAGAGATCTTGGGTTTGAAGTCTTTAAAGTTAAGGCTGTTTAAAGGGAAAAGGAGGAAACACACATAAACTAAACCAAGCTTCCCTTCAAAATACCAGCCCAGCTGTAAGTGTGGACTTGCACAGCTGTTCCCAAGGCAGGATTGGAGCACTGTGCATCAGGAGCACTCCTGCAGGACCACACAAGTTTACTGCTGTCCTTAAATCCCAGCCTTGCAACTGGTAAATTCCTGCCAAGTAGTTTGAGATGGGGTGCCTGGGAAGCATCAGATGAGTCTGCACTGCATCATGAGAACACTATTTGCACTTAATTATGCATATCCCTCCCCTCCCAGCAGACAGATGCTGCTTCCACAAAGTGAGAAAGAAACACAGTTTTTAAGTGGAATCTGACAGCAAAAAGCCCAAGAGCAGGCTTCAGACAATCACAGCAATGGAGATCCTCACAGCATTGCACAGTTCAGAGCAGTGGATATTGTTTTTCTCTGCAGCAACAATTCCCATCTATCCCAGTCCAGCTAATTCCCACATCCTAACTCAAACAGGTTGTCTTGCACTTCTGCCTCCTTGTGCTGGAATGCTGGTGTACAGGTCCTGACCTCCCTTCTCTTCCTTGGACCCTCTCTATGAGTCCATCTTTCAGCCAAAAGTCTGGATGTTATCTCCTGCCAGGTGTTCTGGATGATGTTCATCATAACAGCCTTGCCCGAAGTGTGTTAAGGTCCCTCACCAGGATTACCCTGCCTCTGTGTCTGAGGCAGTAGCTTAATAGGCACCAACTAGGCTAATTCATTTTCTAAAGCAGACTGGTCTTGTAGGGATGAATGATGGGCAGGCAGGAAAGCCTCTCATCAGTTTTGCTGGCCCAGAGCACAAACTGCAGCATCACCCTGCCGTGTTTGATCAGAGCAGATGCCCTGTAAACAGACACAGCTGGTAGGTGAACACAGCTCCATCACCAGCCAACACCTGCCTGAATTAAATCCCAGTCTGTTTGTTGCTTGGAATGGCTGGAAGACCAGATATTTCTCCTTCATAGGGCAGTCCCAGGGTGTACTTGCAACAGATGTGCAAACCAGGCTTTTGGACGCAATTCATTGGAAGTGTGAGTCTCCAGTGGCATTTCTAACTTGGGCTCGTAACCCACGGGCCTGTTGCTGTGTGTACCTGGGGGTTTTAGCCTTTCATCCTCCCCTCATTTACATCCCCTGATCCAAGACAGGAAATTTCTTTTCTGTTTGCATCAAGCCATGGTGATGCAGACACTAATCTGGCACAAACCTGGGCTGCTGTATGGAGGTCATCTCCTTCACACTGCCTCTACAATTCATGGGTTTGGGATTTAATTCTGTAGGGACTTTGAAGAAGTCCCAAGAAGGTATGATGGAAAAATATGTTTATCAGACATGATAGATTGAGTGAATAGTCAATGTTCCTCTACTCATGTAATGCAAATTTATCAAGGAAACTTTCAGTTTACCTTGTTCAACTATTTTGCAGATAGGGATTATTGCCTTGGGCGAGGAATTCCTCCATATTTTGTCCTGACTGTTCATCTGCATGGAGGCCCTTAACACAAAGTTTGAGTTCCTGCAGCTGCCTCAGCCCTGCCTCTCTGTAGGATGGCTTTCTGTACAAAACAGAGCCTCTGCTGCAGTTTCACTTTAAAACTTAGTGTAACTAAATCTGTCACTTTTTTTGGCACATTCTGGATTTATAAACAGGAGAAGGAAAATATATGTGAGCAAAGTGGCACTTTGACACTCTTCAAAATTTAAAGTGTTTTCAGGTGGGTGTGTGAATTCATTCTGTAGATGAATCAACATTTTTTCATATATATTCATTTTAACATGTATTAGGGCTCCAATAAAAGATTGGGATGCTCAAAAAATTACCAACAAAACTCCACAACAGACAAAAACATACCCCAACCAATAGTTTAGTTTTCCTGTTTACTTTGGCACGCTGTTTAAACGCATTCTTCTCAATACACCAAGGCTAGTTGGTGTCTTGCTTATTTGACACATTCAAAAAACATATGTGTCTAGCTTTGCAGCTGAAATGTGAGACATTATTGCAATTAAATGTTTATATGCTGAGAAACACAGTGTCTTTATACAACACAAGGCACTGTGTACAATGCATATTAAATACTAGATAGTCAATGCATATTGAATAATGTTAGGTGGAAAAATGTTTCTTTTGTAGTTGTTTTCTTTATAGTTCTAGGAAGTTATCCCACACTCTCTGTTTTAAATGTGTTTCCAAATTTAATGAAGTGTCTGGTTTAATGACATAGGAATCCGACTCAGAAAGCTTCATTATGTGAAGATGAGAAGAGGGGGGTTTTCATCCCTAATCCTGTTCTCCTATAAGGCCACAGCTCAGGTTTCTTTATGTTCTGGAAAAAGTACCATGAAGATGATTTCATGGATATCACAGCTTTTCAGCTTTCTCCAGAATATGGTAAACTGGACGGTAGGTGGAAGTTTTCATGATTAAATTCCTTTCAGAATTGGGAAACTGATATTCATTCACACTCAAGGCTTCTGAATCTGATTGTGTGTCATCTGGCCATTTAATTATTCAATGAGAGTGCTGGCCAAGGAATGTAAAGTGATATTGCTGTAAATTAGCTGTGGTATGATACAGTCCCTATAACTGATGTTGCTTTTGCACAATCTTTCTCACTACTTTTCAGCATCAAATTAATTCTGGTTTTCACATTAGCAGCCAGGTAATATTCGGTAGTGCAAGATCTCTTACCTGCATTAGGGGTACTTTTTGTTGTTAGGGGGAGAACATGCTGTACTTCAAAGTGGGTTTAATTCAGCTGCTACATGGGCAGTGGCTTGCCAGAATGAAAGCTATTTTTGTGGTTCGAACAAAAAAAAAGCAATTGAGATTTCTTGGAAAACTGTTTGGATGCCGCTGCAGCTGAGAGGCTGGAAGCGTCTGTCTCTGCAGGACTCCTTCTGGACGTCCCTTCTGGTTACACATGTGCCTAAGTATTCTGTGGAATCGGGCCCTCAAAGCAAGCAGAAACACCCACACACTTCCACAGACTATCCAGGGACACAAACACTTTCCAGTCTTCCCCCAGAAAAATGTGCCTTGTCCTTGCCTTGCTGAGAAGCCCAACCTCAGCAGCAAAGATAGATCTGCCCAGCTCACCCAGCACTGCTGCTGTGGGAGAAACAGATCCCCGTGCATCTCTCAGGGAGCGTCTGAGGTGCTGGTTTTCCTTTGGCTGCAGAATATGTTTCCTGATGCAACTGGAGGATTTCTGGATTCTTGTTTTATTAGTGTTATTCCAGCCAGAATCTTCAGGCATCTCATCCCAAACCAGCTGCATACAGCCAGAGCAATGCAAGGGTATACTTACAGGGTATAATCTTTTCTTAAAGCAAGAATAAATGTTAGTATTCTCTGAGCTACGAGAAATATTTATTAGATGTGCTTAAGCATGTGTGTTGCTCTAGGATCAGGCAAGAAAATGAACTGTGACTCTTAACTCATGTTGTAGGTATGAGGAAGGATGGACAGCATCTGGCTCTTGCCTGGATACTCTGACTGAACAACAAAATGAGTTAGATCAGGGTTTTTCTCACTCACACTCTTGTTGGGTCATCACTTGGCCAGAGCTGGCCTGCTGCCCTGCTCTCTGCACTGCAGCACCAAGGATGGAAGTGGAGGTTTTGCTGCTCTGTGAGGCTCAGCAAGCTGGGGATGTTCTGCGTGGCCAGCAGGACAGGAAACTTTCTGTAGCATGGCACTGCCTGCTGAAAACTTCACCATGATGCATAAAGCTTAAATGATATTATTTATTTGCTTGCTTAAATTTGCTCTCTCTATTGTGTCAGACAGACAGACTGTGCCTGCAGGCCATGAGGAGATGCCTGGAGGGAAGGATGTGCCTCTGATTACCCAAAGCCCAGGTTTTCTCCATGTGCAGCACATTCATTTCTGCGTGACACTGAATTGATGCTGCACCTTCCAGCCTGGCCTGAAACCCCTGGTCTCCACTGCTGGGTGGGTTGTGAGTATGGTTCTGCTGGAGCAGTTTGGAGGGCCAAGCCTCCTTGAGTGCCAGGTTAGAAGTGCTGCTCCAGGGCTGCAAAGGCACCACACTATCCTGCCCAAACATCAACCTCACCGAGCCAGGAGAACCTGGACTGGCCAAAAAACTACCTTTTGGAGCAGTTTTATGCTTTATGCTTTGAGCATTTCCAGGCAGGATTCTGTGCACTCACTGAGTTTCTGCCTGCCTGCCTGGTGGCCAGTGTAACCTGAAGGTTGATGAATCCAACTTACATTAACTTGAATGGCTTTTGTTTAAAGATTGTCAATTTTTTGAGAATACCTGGGTGAAATTTCCTTTTTCCATTTGAAAGAAAAATGTGTACATTAAAAGATGCAAAAGGCATTCAAGGAGTGCACAGATCATCATTTCAGGCATTCTGAGCAGTGGGATTGAGATGAATCATTTACAGCATCTGTTTTGATATTAGAGTGGTTTTAAATTGTAGAGTTTTACTAAACAATTTTGAGCAAATAAATTTTTCTTTTCTTTTCTAACTTTTTAATCTGTTCCATTGTTTTCTCAGTAAGTATTGCTATGCTCTGCCAAGCATCAGTGCTACAGCAAGACACTTTTAGCTAGATAAACCAATGCTTTCTCCTAACACTGCAAAAAAAGAAATATATACAAATAAATAGATTCAGGGACAATTTCTCCAACAATAATCTATAGCACAGAGGGGATTCTGGAGTCTTCTTCAAAGTATATGTTGATGTTCTTAAAATGACCTATGAACATCTCTCTGGTCGGTAAGAGTCCAGAGAGAATTTTGATATAATAGATTTGGGTTATTAAATTACTCTTGGAAATGTGGAGCTGACCTCCAGTGGCAAATATTTCTGTGAAAACATTGGCAAACATTTAATTTGGTGAATTCTCCCCTAGTGTTGCTTTCCTAGAATCAAAATAAACAATAAAAATATATTGGATGGGGCAATAAAACACAGTAAGCCTATTTTGTTGCATTTTCTGATACACGACACTATCTAACTGCTAATAAAAAATGGACACACCTGTTTTTAGCAGATACTCCAAGTTCAAGACGTCTCTGAGCTTGCATGTAAAATGGGATGCGATTACCACGCCTTTTGTGCTGATTTAGCCTAGAGCTGGTGAGTAACCCCAGCTCCCCATCGCTCAGTGCAGACAGGAACGTGCCGGGTTGGGCAGTGCCGGGGTGGGAAGGGATTCCTGGGGACAGATTTTTGGCTCCGAGAGGCTGTGAACGCTGGGGGCTGACACGGCAGACGAACACTCAGAGCCGTGACACTCCCCTGAAATGAGCCTGGTTTGGAGACCTGCACGGGCGTTTCCACCTCACAGCTGCCACCCCGGCAACCAGACTCTACTGGCAGGAGCTCTAATCTGATGAATGCTTTTTATACGAATTAAGCAATTCCAGCAAGAGGGAGGGAAAAAAAAAATAGCAACCCTGTAATGAGCAGAAAAAAGGACTTGAACCTGAGCCTCTTGCACTGAGATGAGTACTTGCATGTGTATATTTTAAATTAAAAAGACTGTTTTGATTTCGATGATTAATAAACCCAGCTCAAAGAGTTCAGGTGATAGATTTCTTGGTGCTTTCAGGCTCCTTACGGAGAATTTTGATTAAGTCCTTTAGTAATGGACTGAAAAATTAAGGCATTTTACTCATGACCTTTTAAATTTCCAGACTCAATGTGCTATAATAAAATCTTTACGGAATCTGTTGCCCTACTCTATGTGACACTTGTTTGACATGAATACCCTAAGAGCAGTTTCCCATCTGACAAGCTGAGTTTCTCCAGCATTGCCCAGCAGCTTTTGCTGGAGAAACCCAGTCTGGTAAACCAATGCTGTTACAGTCTCTGGATCCCTTGGGGTACCCTTTAAGGTAAAATCCTGTATTTGGCATTTTTCCTGGGCAGAAGGGCCCAAGGTCCTGTTCCTTAAACACAAAACTTCATGCTAGAGTAGTTACATGCCTCCAGGCATTTTGTGAGAGTTCATTAATAGGAAAAACAAAACAAAACAAAACAAAACAAAACAAAGTGTGGAGGAGAAAGAAAAAAAAGAGTGATAAAAAAGCATGGGACACTAGAATAGCAGAGATATGTTTTAAATACAGGAAATGTTATTTTTTAAACAGCTTGAGAGGGTTAAATCAACAAAATCCTAAACTCTTCCCAGCAGACCCCATTCCCATCTCCTCAAAAGCACAAGGTCTGGACAGCATCCCCAGGCCAGATCTCCAATCCTGCTTTGAGAGCCCTGCCTCCTCAGCCGTGCCTGTGGAGGGGCTGTTGGCAGACCCGCCCCTTTTCACACTCCATTTCTGGTGTTCTGGCTCAGTCCAAGTCATCCAGCAGTAGTCACAGAATAGAATCACAGAATCACAAGGATTGGAACAGACCTCTAAGATCGCTGAGTTCAACCATAACTCTTAATGCTGTAGTTTGCTATAGTCTTTCCACTAGGTATGGAACTCTTAAAAACACCCCTCTCCTTGATATTTCACATCAGCACAGTGCAAAAAAGCCAGAAATATGAATTAAAATGCAAAATAACAATGTAAAATAAAGAGGAGGGGGGGAAACCTAAAGGTCTACAAAGTAAAGCTAAGATCACTGTTCTTTGTACCATTGCTTCCTAGTGGGAAATGTTGAGATAATTCTAAAAATAAAATAGTAGTTCATGACTCAGATCTGATCAGAGAATCCTGATGTTCCTGATGTGTGGGAAACAGAACTGCATCTCTGCCATGCACCCCAGAGTCCTTTTCCTTGCAGCAAAGGTAATCAGCAGTTCTGTGGTCATGAATTAAAGCACTGCTGCAGATGTAAGCACAATGTATTGACACGTCTGTGGCTGTGTTTTACAGTCACTTCACTGCTTTCTGCTCACCTCAGGAAAACAGGCAATTTGCTCATTGTTTTGCCATGTGCTCCACAGCATTAAGAGGAGTGATCAATGATAAAATGGTAATAACTAGGCAGGGAGTGCAACTCCACTTTCTCGCTTCAGCTTGCCAAGACTGGGGAGCTGACTAAGCACAGTCCAGGCTGGGAGTGGACAGAGAGCAGATCTGGTTATCTTACATACTGAGTGGAAACACCCCAGGGGGAACTGCAACCTGAAACTAGCTCAAGTGGTTTGGCACACAATGTAATAGAACCTTCACATCAATAGCATCACCTATGAGATGCAAGACAAAGGCCATGCTATTGTATGGAATCTTTCTTCCCCCCGGGCAGAAATGGATCCTGCTTCCTCAGTGCTTGCCAGCTACCCAAGTTGTTTAGTAATTGTTTAACTTCACACTGATGAATGAATGGTAAAACTGAACCAGAGCTGCAGAACACAGTTCAAAGAGTTCAACTCTTCAGCAAGATGAAAAGGATGGATAATTCATGAGTAAGCAGTGTCCAAAAATGAAATATGAAAATGCTGATAAATGATAACTGAGTTTCTAAGTTTCAAGAAAGGAACACATGGAATGGATAAAAATTGAAGCGTAAGGCATTTGCCGTACATGGCCTTGCTTGTCACATGATGCTGATTTCCTGGACATTCGAGGGGGAATTTTTTGATTTGCCATTCTGCACCACTAGTGGAAGCATTACACTTTCTGCTCCAGAGCCTGCCTACAGCTCTGACTCTTCAAAAGACCAAGCCATGCAAGGCCCCTCTTTTCTGCAGCATCCTTCTGGGAATGCATGACACACAGTCCCTGCCCCTACCTGTCTGCACTGGGTTTGACCATGGAATAACTCATTTCATCTCACCAAAGCAAACAATCCATGTGTCAGGAGTTCCATGCCTAGCACGCTGTGAATTCTCACTTTGTATCCAGATGTTATCAGTGATATGTTTTACCTCTAATCAGAAGTGTCTAATCAGTTTCTTTACATTTTTTACTTTCTTTAACCAGGGGCTGCAGCAAAACAATATGCTCTTGTGAGTGTGTGTTCTAAAAATATTTTTTTAGTAACAGGAAAGGACTTGAAAACCTTGAGCCAAGGGAGTTCTTTGTACTCTTTCTTTTATTTTTGCCCTTATTTTGACAGTTACATCTCTATCTGCTCCATAGGCTGCTGCACAGGGAGCAGCTCCACCCTGATCCGGAGGTGGTTCCGAGGTTATGAAAATTTACTCACCGATTCACTCCATGCACTGTGGCTCTTGTGAAATGAATTCATTTAGAAGTTTAATTACTGGAGATTAAATATATGACAGTAGAGGTAGACTGGAACATAATACTGATGCTCAGCCAACCTTGAACTGCACGTTTGACTCGCTCAGCAAAACCCCATCAGATTTGCCGAACCATCAGATTCGCCTTGGTGTGTTTTCAGTCTGGTGTTTGCAGGGGCTGGCATTTTCTTCTGTGATTTTTGTGATGCTGGAGAATTGTGCTAAAAGTACTGAAGTCTGCATCTCCTTTTCTTGGCTTTGAAAAAGTGCTCAGCTGTGGATTAAAGAAAGTTAGTAGTATATACACAGTGACCCTTTATATAATCTCTTTGAAAGATGCTTTTCCAGTTTTATTTTGCTAACAAAGGCATGACATACATGGGTCAAAGCCCACTTTCAGCTTTACTGTGTCGTAAAAAAAAATGTGATAGCTGATGGAGAAGGACAGAAATATGTAATGAAAATAATAAAAAAGAGAGTTGAGCCAATAAAATCCCAGAAGGCAGAAATGGGAGTTGTAAAATGAAAAAAAAAAAAAAAGAGTTTAAAACTATTTTAATTAAATTTTGTAATAAGCTCAAGAAATGACCCATTTTGACTATGAGGAAACAATCTGTGACAACCCAGGCACTTTTTTTTTTTTTTTAACCCAGACTGCTAGTGACTGTGGATAGATCTCACCCATCCACTTGCTTGACAACTTGCTTGCTCTGGGAGCAGATTATGTCCCAGTCCCTGGCCAGTTCCTACTGGGAACATTTTGCACAGATCATATTTATCCTCTGGGTTGTGGGTTGAGTACATGAGTGGATGTACAAACCAATATCCCCTGCATGTGCTGCAGAGGCTGGGAGGTGTGAGTGTGGCTAACACTTCTCCCCTGGGGCACGGAAGGGAGGGGCAGCTCCTTGCCCCTGTGCACCTCCTGAAGCCGGGGGAGCTGAAAGGGCTCCAAAGGTGCATTTGGAAACACCTCCTCCCCTGGATCACAGAGTGACACTGAGACAGGGCCTTGCTCATTCTCTGGGAGAGACTAGCTGGTTCTAGGCTGCTCCCTACAGATTCCCATCTAAGCTGAACCCAATCACTGAGATGTCTCACCTGCCCAAAGAGTATAAATTACTGCAGAGGAGAAGCCCACTGCTCACCCATGTGGGCTGGAGCATTAGAAGCACGATCTGGCTACATGAAGCTCTTTAAAAACACCTACAGTTTACCCTCTCCTGTTGTTGGCTGAGCAGACTTTTAGGAGGCATCCTGGGCTACAGAGATGACATCCTTTTATCCTGTCTGTGGTGTTCCACAGGGAATCCAGCAGCCTATGAGCACCAGCATGGTCACTCATGGGGAGGGAGAGGAAGGAAACAAACTTTGGCTGAGCTGTACTGATTGTTTCTCTGCCATCAGTGTAGGTTTGTCCTGTCTATTCTTGATGTGGATGGTTTGTAACTCTCTTAGACCAAAGCTGGCTCTTCTAACTGCTGCTGGAGATGCAATACTGTGCTCTCCTATTGTCACTGCTCAGGGCAAACATTAAGCAGGCAGGAGGGTTGCCTATTATTAATTATTATTACACTATATTAATTATTACACTATTATTACAGTGTATTTAGCTGTTCCTCTATTTCCTAACACAGTTTTAGTTGGCTGTCTTAGCCATTCTGTCTTGCTTCATCTGAAAATATGGGTCTGGCAGTTGGTGCAGACACATGTTGTTATACCCCCACCAATTTCATTAGCCTGCACTGATTTAAATCAATACTGGAAGGGCTTATAAAAGAAAAAAATCAGAATAGACTTAACAGGCTGTGTTAAGTTCCATGTGAAAGTAACATGCTGTGACACACATCAGTGCTGGTATCATGTTGGATCATGAGTAGAAAGTAGAAAGTAGTCAGGCCCTTCTTCTTAAAGCTGGTTCATGTGCCACCACCATGGGGACACAGATGTCCCTTGTGCTCTACTTGTGTGTTATGTCCTCTCTGAATACTCATGCATGGCTTTCTGGGTGTGTAATTATAAAAGCACAATTTCTTTTGGTGCTTTCCATCAGTCAAGCTAGCAGCAAATTTTGAGAAATGTGGAGTCAACTGCTGCACCTCTGGATCTCAGAACATTCCTCTGGGATGCATTTCTGTGGAGAGCAACATACCATCATTCTGCAAGGAGAAACATTAGGACCCTCCTCATGCATCAAGGAGAGCTCTTTCATGCGGTGAGGTTGGCAGCAACCCCAGTGCTCCACAGGAGATGGCACATCAGTGATGAAGCACCAAATGTGTGAAAGGAAATGGGTGTTTTTTTCTACCCAGCTCATCAGGGCTGGGCAGGTTAGACAGTCCCCAGCCCCCTGGCTGGGGGCCTCCCAGCAAGCTGAACCCTGACTGCAGACATGACTCTTAGGGTTATTTTTAATGCATTTCAGCTTCTCACTGTAGGTTTTGGCACACACACCTCCTTAAGGCTCCTGCGTGCTGCTCGGTCCAGCACAGATTGCTGGATTGTGACCTCTCTTGCTGGGGTGGCCCCTGCTCACACACAGAGCCTGTGCAAAGGATGCAGGATCTCACCAGCACTCATTGTGCTTAAGAAGAGCATGAACTTGAGGCATACTAAGGACAGTCGAAAATAAATAGTTTTTAACTGATCCGGTGGAGACTAGCCCTTAGAAACTATTTGATTTGTGTGAATGTGTTTCCTAGGAATTACACCCAAATGTTCATGTGATGAAAAATAACACTTTTTTCCATAGTTCTGTGGTCTTTATGTTGGCATATTTAGAGCCAAATTTTTAAAATTCACATCAATATGCCAAGGAAAACTTCCTCAATAAACACAGTTCTTGCATCTGTGCAGTAGTTGGTTTTCAAAGTTAAACATCCCTGCTGTTTCACATTTTTTTTAGATGCCAGCAGTGATTAGACATTACCATGGGCTAATTGCTTGTACAATTTCAGTTTTTACCTTACAGCCGCCTTGAAATTTCCAGCTGCAACAACAGGAACAAACCCCATGCTCTCAGCAAATACAAATTAGTCAAAAGCAAAACAAAACTGGTTTTTCTTGTGTTTTCATTGCAGCTGTTTATCCAAAAATTGGAGAGCTGCTTACCTCTCCTCCATCTGAACCTCATAAGCAGACATTACCCTGGTCTGAGGCAACACATATTTTAATTTCAGCCAGAGTTCAATGAAGGCACCTTCTCTGCTCAGACAGAAATACTCACATTTATGATTAATATGATGGATCTTGAGGATTTTCTTGTGATGCATGCTGAACTCTCTGGTTAAAGGATTTGTGCAATTTGTCTTTTTTCATGTCTTAGATACTGTTGTTCAAACTATATTGAGGCAAACAGGACTCTGCTCCTGCTGTAATTATCACCCAGGTATGCCTGGGCATTGGCAGACAGGATTGCAGAGGTGTCAGTGGGGAGCAGCAGAATCCTAAAGCTCATTGTGCTGCGAGCACTGCTCCTCAGCCACTAACTGGGGCATGTAAACCACTGTTTGGAAGTTATAGATATATTTCATTATTTCATGTGAGTGTTTAAAAAAGGCCCCAAAACACAAAAGGCATGTAGGTACACACCCGGAATGATGCCTCTTTGGGGCAGCATTGCTCAGCATCAATGGCTTTCTCTCCAGAATGGATTTCTGTATTAAGGAACATGCCTGTCCTTAGGACAGGGGTGCCTGGACAGCAGGATGTATGATGTCCCTTTAGCAGAGCAGCTGTGGCTGACACAACAAATGTTTCCAGCCTGCCCTGACTTCAAACAGCTCTCCTGACCCAGGCACTGACACCTGAAAGAGCAAGGAATCACCTCCCTACCTTTCCCAAATTTTAAAATGCCATTATTAGATTCAGATGCTGGAACATGTGCTGGTGCTGGAGAGCCTACATCATGCCTGCGGATGTTTGCTAATCCCAAATTTCAGCGCCTTCCTGGTCTTGCCAGAACATCAAAGCCTGGTGGAACATTGCAGCACAGATGAGGAAATTACAGTGGGACATTACAGGGCAGGTAATGGATTAGGGACTTTCAGAGGAGTGAATGTTTGGCACAGGAAAATGATAGGTAATTATGAACAGTATAGGCTTGAGATGGTTCCAGGATTAATTTATATTTAGCTGCTCGTTCTCTTGTCAGCATTTCCTCTTGCCTGTCCCCGGTATTCCCTACAGGCAGCAGTACAAGAGGGTGAGTGGCTGCCCTGGGGGAAACCTTCCTCCCATCTCCTCCTCCTCCCATTCTGCCTCCAGGATCTGTCAGGCTCAGACTCCACACTGGCTCAGGAGGTTGTCTGCTCTTTTGTTAGCAATTCTTCCTCTTGCCTGTTACAAAAACATATGGCAAATCCGTCCTTCTGCCCTGTTTTATGGGGTCAAATCCCCAAGCAGGAGCTCAGACACACGCACACTCCCACAAATGCTGGTGAATGCCAAAACAAAAGTAGGAATAAGTAAGGAAATCTGAAGCCACCCTAGTAAACTGTTTTAAAAGCATTTATTTGAGTAATTGTAAAAAAAAGGTTTAAGGACCTGGGCTAGTTTCAGTTCCTCATTCTAGGAATGGCCTTGAAACAAAATACTAAGCTCCAGTTTACTAGGCATGGACGAAGTGAGGGCAGCTTGGTGAGGAAGGGATGTGGATGGTTAGACTGTGTGGCTTGGGGGGGACTAGAACTTGGCCTTTCTCTCTCCAGCCATATCCAGAGACAACAATATGTCAGTCAAAAGCTGTTTAAAGTGCCCAGGTTCTGGTGAAAGCAAGGTGGGTCTGTGGTGAGGATTCTCCTTGCCTCCTGGCTCTGCAGGCGTGTTTTGGGCCACTCAGGGGCAAAAAAACTTGCAAGCAGAAGGTCATCCTTGCAGTATAGAAACCTGCAATGGCTATTGAGCCCAGGGCAGTCTCTGGGCTGTTGGAGTTAAGGCACAATGTGATATTTATTGCTGCATTTTCCATCTAGCATGGCTTCTAACAACCACCAAAGTAGGCCTACTACTTTCTGCTCTTATCTCCATTTGCCTTAAGCAACCTCTGCTCCCACCTCTCCAAAACTCCTCTCTTGCCCTTTGTGGGCTCTTAAAAATTAACAGGGCTTTCAGAGCCATGGAATTTACCTACAAACACCTTCAGCAGAACTTCTCCCCCTGGTCCTGGGATGTGACACAAGCACTGTAAATGCTGAGTGGAAGGCTCCAACCTATAACCCCCTGGGAATTCCTTGGCTCTATAAAGATTTAGGATTTGCTGTCTAGTCCAGGTGCCTTTTGATTTCTGTTGTGGCTGCATTAGTCTCACAGGAGAGGAGGTAACATATTTCACTGGAGCTGCTGGGAATAGACTGTGGCCAGGAAATGAGAAAATGTGGCCGTCCCTCACCTGCATTTTCATTGCTTTCCTTCCTTCATGCTCCAGTCTCTCCTAACACATCAAGAGGCACTCAGCAGTTTTGGGAAAGCATTTGTATATGTGTTATGCTCTCACTGGAGTCTGAGTAATACCTCACTACCATTATTAGCGAGTAAATTTATTTCCTTAGCAAAAAGGGGAATGCTATAGAGCAGTACTGATGGGTCTAAAGCTTTGACCAGTAGGTCATTCCATTATCTGCACCCCACAGAATCAGCTACACTGTTTATTGCTCTTCTTCCTTTCTCTTTTTCTCATGAGCAAGAAATAAGACACTGTCCTTTTCCCTACTTACCTCATTAGGACTTTATTAGCAGAAAGCACATTTTTGGCAATTAGATTTAGCAGTCATCAGCATTTCTGTCTTTTTAATTTTTTTTTTTTCTCTTTAAACAAGTCTGTACCTTTGCAGAAGCCTCAACCAAAAATAAACAAAAAAAAAAAAAAAAAAAAAAAAAAAAAAAAAAAAAAGAGGGTTTCCTCCCCTGCTTTCTTTCTTTCTTTTTTTTTTAACCTTAAAAAAGATAGTAAGAATGTCTGTGACTCTGTGTAATGTTGTTTAGTGAAACAAAACAACCAACTTTCTATACACTTAACAAAACTGAGGAGTTTACAGTGTTCCCAGCTGTTCTGTGATGCAACATAAACAATAAGAATGATAGCCTGCCTTGGAAATGTTCTGTGCAAGCCATACAATTGGATTCCAGCATGATTGGTCAGGTTAGCTGTCTGCTGCTTGTTGTTCTCAAATTTCTGAGTCAGCAAAAGCAGTGAGGATATCTTACATGCAGATATCTTGCCATCACCCACTTTCATTTCTTCCCCATGCCAGGAAGAATGTAATAAAATTGATGTAGGACACAGGGAGTTACTGAGGAAGTTTTTGTGGTTTCTAGAGGAGAAACTTCTTTTGATTGTGGGGGGGAAAAAAACAACCAAGCATTCTTGTGGCATTTCCAGAAATAAAAACTTGCTTATTAAAGGAGCTTTCATGACTGTGTGTAAGGTGACCGGGGCAAAGCAGGGTCGTATCCATCAGCACAGCAGCCACAAGATGCTTGGATTTGCCTTTGCTGTGAAATGCTCTGTGGATGAATGTAGCCATGGGTGCTCTGCCCATGCTGTGGTCAGACATCAGGCAGCCCTGGTCTCAGCTGAGGCTGGGTTTTATCAATCTGCACAAATCATTCGGTGCAGAAGACACAAAGCATGTCATTCCCTCCCCATGATGTGGAAACAGGCACAGGGTGAGAGGAGTGGAAAGAGGCTGCATCCCACCAGGGCTGGTTTGATGCTGCTGATGCTCTGGCCAGAGAGCCAGGCTGGAGAAAATCTCAGCAGATCTAAGAGTAGGGTGTAGGAGTTGAGCTGGAGCAAGTACAGCAACATAAAGCTAAATATCATCCAGAAATAGTGCTGAAATGGTAACAAAACACCGGATTTGGGTGGTAAGCACAAGATTTTGGTATCTGAGCTAATACCTGCTCAGAAACTGATACACACTCTCTCTGTGGGAGTCAGCCAGTGGAAAGCTCAATCAATCATGTCTGCGAGTCCTGTGATTGCACATGCTGATGAGGCATGAATGCAGCCAAGGACTTGAGCGAAAACACCCTCTGAAAATGGATAAACCCTTCTAGAGCTCAGAATCCACTTGAGAGCATGCTGCCCAGGGAAAATCAATCAACAAAGTGAATATTTTGTCCTTTTGTCCCAGGGCTGAGCTTTCCAAAACAACCATTGCCCTCCATTAAAACCAAGGGAAAGCTGTGGATACTATGTGCCTTCAGCTCCCATGGCAACCTGCAGGCCAGAATATCTTTACAGGTCCAGACATCACATACCTCCAGTCACTGTAGCTGGAAAGGCACATTTCTTGTGAATGCTGTTTTATGACTGAGTTTCAAGTAGAAAATCAAATAAAAAATGGCAAAGCTGCAAGCACCTGAATCCATTTCTGGGGTACACCTTATCCTTCCAAGATTTCTTCACCAGGCCAGAAATGACAGGGTCTGATGCTGGTTTTGTGCCAAGGAAAATCATCTGAATCAGAACACAGCCTTCCAAAGAGATTTTAGTGAATTACAAAGTTGTTTTATTCCCCTCTGCTGTGAAGTAAGAGCTCTCCTGCCCTCCCCATGCCTGTCTCTTTCTATGGCTGCAAGGTCTGGTCATGCCCTGAGAGAAAGTCAGGCATGTCAGGAGTGTTCATAGCTGTCCTTGCCAAGATACATGGGGAGGCTCCCCAGTCTCTTGTGCCAAGCTGTGAGCCACTGAGAGCACCCTGTGAGGGGCTGCAAATGTGCAGACTCACGGGTCCCTCATTAATATGATGGCTGGTGGCAACAAGCAGCATTTTCTGAGAGATTTTGGGTTGATCCTTTAGGCAGACTAAACTGGAAGACAAAATAATCTGGGGTTTTATTTACTTGGGATACTGGCATTGATCGATGCCCTCAAATCAGGAAGAAGAGGATTCAGCAACAATGTTCTTTGCAGCCTTTACCTCAGAAATTCCCAATTCTTGTTGAATTGATGACTTCAGAAAAAAGAGCTGGGGGAGAAGCAGGCTTCTCATGTCTGAAGATTATTTAGATTTCATAGATTTTTCTGTTCTGCATCAACACAAACTCAAGGCCTCCCAAAAGTTTCTGTAGGAAAAAAGATTTAAAGAGCCTATTCAGGAATAACAGAGAGTCTGAGGGCAAGGCCAATTGCGTGGGCTTTGGGAGGTGCCTCTCGTTCTGAGTCACCACACAGGCTCTTGAATTTGATTGTCTCAGGTTCCTGAGGAAGTCTCCAGTAAGTAGGCAATTCCTTACACCAGTGACTGTCTCTTGGCCTTAGCTGAGGAAACCTTTCCTGACGAAAGTCTCAGCAGCATTAAGACATTTTCACAAAGCTTTCTGATGAGCTGACATCTTGCAGCGTAGAGGATCCACTGGCAGAGTCTCAGCCTCTCCTAAATACAGCACTCTCACAGGCTTAGCAGCAGGGTAAACACCAACTTCACTGAAAGATGTTCAAACAAATATTCTAGTATTTCTCTCACACTTTAATGGTACTTTCATGGCATCATCTTGTAAGGCAATACAGCACTTCCCTGTTAGACTGCTCGAGCTTTCCAGCACCCACAGCTACTGCCTGGAGCACTGAGTTTTGTAGCTGAGAGGTGCATTCTGACAGAAACCTTCTAATTGCTCAAATACCTTTACTCACCTCAGCCTCACGTCCCTGTTCCACACACACTGCATCAGATTTATTTAGCCTGGCAACATCTATACAGGAGAAACTCCTGTAGAGAAGTTTCTTAGAGAAACTTCTTCAGCCCTTTCAGAAATGCATAGCTATAGATGCTCTGTCACTGAACCTTTTCAAGTAAGTATGAAATAAACTCCATTATAAATTAATGATTCTTGCAGTGTTATTGGAACAGTGTTCTTAACATGCCACTTTATTGCTGTTTTGCTCATAACTTCAAACTTCTTAAAGTGTTCATGCTTGCTTAGAAGCCTCTGCATCTCTTTTTCAATATACAGTTTTTAATCTTCATGGTTGGCTTAATCCTGGGTTTAAACATGACCTTCAAGGCTCTAAACCCAAAAAGTTAAATAGAAAACTCCTTGATACATTTTGTTCATTCTCTTGATTTATTTTTTTCTTGAAGAAAATTAGTTGATCCTAAATGCCAGACTATTATGAAAGACTAATTGTGACCAAGGTTGCATTGCTTGTATCACCTTTCTATCAAAATGAAGCATGCACCACATTAAAAACCATAGTGTTTAAAATTAAAATATTGTGACCATGGAAAATAAAAAGGGAAGCATTATTGCAAATACAATACACCAGGAGAAACCTCTAACATTTGAAGTCTCCCATCATATTGCTGCACAGGTTGATAATAAAATTATTCATACAGAGATAAAAGAAAGTGAAGAGCATTAGATGAGATGCAAAAAAAAATATTCAGGCTAGAAAGCAGTTAATAGTTTCTAGCATATTCTTCTGACACAATGTAAGAGAACCTAAGAATGGAAAACCTCACCCATTGATGCTTTGAATAGATGTGGGTGGAGGAAATAAAAATTGCCAATGCTGGGATATTCTTAGGAGCCATTAAGGGAAAACATTAATGGTGTATCACCCTGGGACTGCGAGCAAGGGCGTGCCCCGCTGGGGACAATGGCAGGTGTCCCTGTGGGTGAGAGCAGAGTCAGATTTTGGCAGAACAAGTTTTGGCAACTGAACTGTGCCTTTTTCCTTTTTGAATTGTTGGTTGTTAATCTCCTTCCTGCAGAGGCCCCTAGACTTTGGCTCAGTTGGCAAAGGGTGGATTTGTACAACAACTCCTCTGCTGAGCAACTCCTCTACTTGCTCTTGCTGCCATGAAGTCCTGCACAAACTGCTACCAGCTCTGCTAACCAAAGTCTGATCTCTCCTTGCACAAGGAGTAACTGAGCTTTGAGTCCATTTGTTATCTTTGGCAAGCTTAAATTCCTTTAATCTTCCAATAAGTACTTTTTCCCACTCCAAACACTGGATCCTTTACTAGAAGGATGTTTTAAATCACTCCAGAAGCGGAGAAGGAAGGAAGTAAAGACACTCATCCAACTGCTCAGCATGTATCTAAAATACTTCTTTTGCATAGCCAATATCAAAGATGTTTTCACAAATTGCATTCCATGTTTTTAGGAAATGGGCAGAGATTCCATAGCTTCCTTAATACTACTTTGTTTTACTCCTTCGCACTGATGCATGTCCTCTTCCACTCTACACGTGGTGTGGCAGCTCAGAGTTGACCGTGTTGTAGATGAGCAATGAGATGGTTGGCTCTCACAATAAAGAGAGGGATATTATGTGTATGTTAGAATAAGTTTCATAGATGTATAGTTATGTTATTATGTGTGATATGTCCTCCCACAGTCCTCTTTCCCTTCCCCATGTATTGGCATGGAAGGCCTTAGGAGCCGGGGCTTTGGGGCAGGCTGGCTTGTTTCTATGGCAACACCTTACAGCCAATCAAATTGCAAGAAAATTATCTCCACCAATGGTTGGCGGAGATAAGTTGACTGACAGGCATTGGGTGGGGCCAAGGCTGGTGATGTAAGAGCCGGGGTATAAAAGGCAGAGCAGCCATTTTGTAGACGAGTGTGTGGCTGCTGGTCACAGTGACTCCTGGTGCCACTCTTTCTCCTTATTCAGTCTTCTGTTGAATTCTGTTAAGGTTTAATAAACCTCTGAAATTTTTAAAAGTGAGCATTGTTTCTCATAACTGTAACTGTGTGGACACCTGTAGAAACTTGGCCTTGAATGTATTTGGAATTTCTTGGCAGCCTTTCTCCAGTTTATCTGGGATTGAAACAGCAGTAATTGACTTCCAGAAGAGAACTAGTAATTTCCCTTTCCAAACCTAGTGCCAGATTCTGACAGAACACAAATGCCTGTGCTGGAAGAGAACGGGGCTCAAACTTGTTTGTCATCTAGAGCTGCACTGTGAGAGAGACTCTGGCACAGGACATTTCTGTGTGCCTGGTCCCTGCTGGAGTTCAATCTAAAATTTTGCCTTTTTTTCTGCCTAGAGCATGCTAGTCTGGGCTCCATTTGCTCCATTTCCAAGAGTGGAACACAAGGGGTGAAGCTCTGGCAGGAGTGCTTGCACCCCAGGACTAAAGGCAGCATCAGCCCTTTGTGTTGGCCAGTGCCTGACTCCACAGGAGAGATGGGTCTTGCACCACTTCATGCCAGCAGGAGAGGATTAGTCTGTTCAGCTGTAAAATGCTCTCCAGTGTCTGCTCTAGCTGCAGGTGGTGCTGAGAAGCAGCTCCCTGGCTGTGCATTAAACCCAGCACCCCTCTTTGTGCTATTAAGTGTATTCTTCTGGGCTGAGTAAATTACCACTGGACATCTGTAAAACACATTTATGTGTCTAGAAGGTTTCTGTAGACAAAGATGGGTTAGCTCTAGCTACCCTCCCAGTTTAGCCCCAGGGTAGGTTTCTGCTGGGGATGTCTCCAGTGTGGAACAGCATTCAATTGCTAACAAAAGGCAAGAGAAGCATTTTTGGTCTGTGTTATCCATTAGTGTCTGGGAGCTTGTGCCAAACCAATTCTTATTGTTACATTTGATTTGTGTGTAGATATCAATGGATATACCTCTAAGAGCAATGGAATTCTTTATATAGGAACCCGTCTCCAACGGCTCACGTTTTTATGGCTTTCCATGCACTGCACTGGGTATTGCACATTATTAATACATGTGCTCTCTGATTGCTAAACCCCAGGGGGACACATTTGCTTTTCCTCATTCCTCCAACTTGCAAAAGTACATTCATATGTTCCAATTTTTGCTTGGTTACTGTCTTTATTGACTTCTTTGGACTAATCACAACATTTCATTAGACGTACATGGGTTTTTGGAAGGATCAGAATCTTATTCCAACCTTTTTTACAAAAACCAAGTAGGCTGTTAACGCTGAGACAGATACAATTCTGTTGCTTTATGTCCCTATGGTATCTAGTTGTGGATTCCTCAGCCACAAATCCTGTACCCGTGTACTGTAAATATTTAAGGAACATCTACAAAAGAGCTATATGCCATGGCAATGGAGCAGCCAGGGACACACTCTGCACACACATACAGACTCGGAGCTCTTTTGGACAGGTGACATTGCTCACGGCACAGAAGTTGTGCATCACTTGCACCTAAATGAATACACTGGAAAATTTGATAACCATTAATAAATCTCACAAGTTCTTCAAGGTACAAGCAATTTTTCTAATTTTCCAAAGTAATTCAAAGAAAATCAAGCACCAGCACCTTTTGTATTGGCAACGGCCTTTAAATCTAGGAATCAAAATTACCTACTAGCAACAGCTAATACTTGGCAAGCAAATGTCTACTGAGCCCATTTGCTGGAATGTTTTATGCCTTGCTCTCAGTCCGTATGGGAAGTATATTGCTAGCATAGCATTCATCTAATTTAAAGCTGGGAGTGAAGCCATTGTGTACAGCAGAAGGTATGAGTGGGGAAATCCAAAGATATTATTTTCTAGGCCATATTTGTTTTTAAATCCAAGACATGTTGCAATGTAGTTACTCCAAAGGGGGACAGGAAAAGGGAAATTTCTCCAGAAGTATTTTTATGAATCATGAAGATAAATCACCTCTTTCAGAGCTGAGTTAGCAGTAGTCTTAGAAGCCATAATTCTGGAGCAGGGAGGGAACTCAGTGTAACCCCAGTTCTCTGTGTGCTGCACCCAAGAGTGCTTGTTTAAAAGCCCTGTTCTTTCAAAACCCTGGGGAATCCTGGTGAAAGGGAGCTCTAAAGATATCTGAGGTTTCTAACTACTATTAAAAGCAAGCCTGTAGTTTAAAGTTAGCAGTGCACGAATCTTTTCTGATTAGAGGAAGAGCAGCAGATAACAAGATAGAGATATCAACCAGAGCTGGCTCAGAATATTTGCAGAGCAGGGAAAAAAATGTGGAAAGATGCTGCTGTGAGAAACCCTCATTTCATCTGCCCCCTAACATTTCTACTGAGTGATGCCCCTGCTGTATATGTGCAATTTAGCCACCAAAGGGCCAAGCAGAAGCTGTGCTCACCTCTGTGCATCCAGCTGGGATTGAATTTGATGCCTGTAGGAGTCAAATGAAAGCAGCTCTGTGAGAGCAACTTCCAGAGGCATCTTAGACTGCAAGTCTTGTTTGCTCCTAATGCCTCAGAACTCCAAAGCTCCAGGAAGAGGCTGAACCTTTGGGAGGGGTGCATGAGGATCTGAGCCTCTCCCAGTCCTTGCACCCACCCCAGTCTGTGCTCCTGCTGTAGGACAGCCTTTGAATGGACACATTATCTTTTACAACTGAGCACAGGGGCCCCTCTCCTGGAAGGGATCTCCTGGGGAGGTATTTCATCTGCCATCCAATCCCTTCCTGCTGGCTAAACTCAGTCAAAAGGCACCGTGGGATTAACCCTTGGAGATCTGATTCTGTGACTTTGGTCAGGGATGGCTTTGCAGATTTTAGCCATAAGCAAGCACAAGATCACATTTTTGATTTTGGTGTCTGGTGTCCACAGCTGAAAATGGGATTTTCAATGCCAAAAAATTAAAAAAAAAAAAAAAAAAAAAAAAAATCAGGGCAAAAATAGAGAATAGAAATGTGTAACTCATCTAAGGTACTAGACAGTGACAGACTATATAAAATGTTATTGTTCAACAAACACTGTCTCTAATAAACTCCATTTACTAGTGTTAGCAGCTTGGCAACTTGGAAACCCCAAACTCCAGTTAAGTAAGGAAACAAAAAGCAGAGCCATATGATGATACCCATAAACTACGCAGCTGGTTTCTGTTTTAAAAGATATTCTACTTTCCATATTAAATAAAGCTGCTTAGAGTGCAAAAAAATCCCATATGGCCTTCTGGAAAATGAGAACCAAGTTCCAAACTAAAAAATCCCTGGCCATGTACCACCATTAAAAATAAAAGTGTGCTTTCTCTCTAACTCACTACTGTAGGACCAGAGATGAACCCACCTGGGTAAAGAGTGGGAGAAACTGCTGCTGCTGATCTCAGGAGACATTTGGACCTCAGGAGACACTGCAGTGGAGCACCAGACACCGTGGTGCTCACTATCACTATGGTATTCACGTAAGACCAGGTCTTGCACCCCTACCTGCCACAAGTTTCAGTAAGAATTGAAAGATATCTGGGGTTTGCATGAAAAATCTAAGTTCTTCATAAGAAGCTGACCTTCTCTACCATGCTTAGTGGTGCCTTTTGACCTCATATACTCATTGCTGGCTATACCCTAAGGTTTCTGACTAAAGATGATTTACCAAGCCATAAAAATAATTGCTTTGCTTTACAAATCTTGTATACATCTGTGAAATGAATATATATGAAGTATTGCTAATTTGTTTGAAAATATTTCAAACACCCCCTAATTAAATCTTCCATTCAGCTACTGATGGCAGTGAAGAAGATGACTGCTAATTTTGCCTTTGGTTTGGCCAGTCTCCTCAAGTATTTCACTTGCAGTGCTTGTCTGCTTTTTGAGAATTCTGTTACATGGAAAGTCCTGGAAAGCACCCAGTTCTCTGTCTTGCAAACAACAGGCTAGACAGCCTCTGACAAAATAAAACTGTGGCATTAGCCCATCACCACTGCCATGAGTTGGTTCTGCCTGTGCATACTGGTTTTATGTACTTGTGGCCAGGTAAAAGTAATTTAAGTCCTCTTTGTATGACTTTTTAAAAAAATATATGTTTATAAGTGCATTTGTAACTCTGCCATGGGCTGGTAATGTTCTCCTTCTGCTGTGCTGGATTCTGTACAGGCACAAGTCATGGACCCAGGGGACACTTACAGGGGTATTCCAGTGTTGTTGACTTCTCAGACAGAATGGAGAGGTCACGTGGAAATATTTGTCTAAATCCACAGATGTCTAAATTCATCTGTGGAGGCTGAAAGAATCACCTGAAAAAATTTCATCCAAGTTTAGTTTGGATTTTGAACATTTCTAATCTTGCTATGCTGTTTTCATCTGAAATTTCAGGTTTGAAGTCACCTTTTCTGGCAGTACCAGGGCTCACAAAGGAAATGTGATGTGGTACAGCCCAGTCATCGCTTTTCTGGTGGGGAATTTGTCTACAAACAGCTGTTCCTTTGAAATCTGTCAGCAATTTAAAAAACATCCAACTGATGTTTTACTGAGGGTTTTATAAAAGAATTTTGAACATTGAGCACAATTTTCTTCTATCATACAATTTCATAAATAGTCTTTGAAGAATAACCAAACAATTTAAGCTGCAGCACTTAAAATTGGGAAGGAGTTTTGGCAGACTGAATAACTAGGAAGCAAATCTTTCCATAGGCATGCATGTAAGTAATACCACATTCCTACACATGTGGATTAATATGGCAGAGATTAAAAAACAAAGTTCAGAGAAAGTTGTTGATGTTGGTCATCAGAATTGGAGACTTTGGGTGAACTGATGCTCCTTCCATGCAGCTCTGCCCTCTGCTTCAGACAGCAGAGCTCTCCAAAGTGTTTGCCCAACTATGGCTTCATCCCAAAATGAGGAATGAACAAAACTGAAGGGAAGGCGGTGAGGAGACTCTGGCTGCAGGATTCAGCCCATGGATGTCCCAGCTGAGTGCTGGTGGGTGGCTGAAGCAAATCTGTGGATGGTTTCCTGGGTGAAGGGCTGGTTTGGGTTAACAGACCTGACACCACCACCTCCCCCTCCTCCAGTACATGGGCTACACAGGAAAACACAGAGCAGCATCTGGAGGGCTGGAAAGAGGAAAAAGCAGGAGGGAAAGAGGAGTAGCTTGTAGAGATTCAACCTCCTAGGATAAAAATCCTTACACAAACTTCATAGTAAGGGGCAAGTCTGGGTTCAGAACTGGCAACAGTGTTGGGGGAGATAAAGATGAAACATCATTTCTTTCTGTATCATGGTAAGGAGATAAGGATAAGATGAGCAAGCTGGTATTTTCAGAAGGAGAGCCCCAGATCTGCTTCCCAGGTGTCACATGAGCACATCAGTCTCAAAGAGGAGGTGAATGATGTTTTCAGCTTCAGTAAAGAAGAATTGAGGAGGGATTCACTGGAGTGTGCAGGACTAGAACTGCAAGTCTGGAGACAGAAAATCTTGCTAATTACAGATCAGATTATTTATGAGGTGTGGGACTGCATCTTACAGGAGCCAGTGGTGAGACACGCAGCTCTAATCCTAGAGAAATGCCTCCTAAGAGCCAGCAGCCTGGGAGATAAGCAGAGAGAGATCCCAGGAAAGGAAGAACATGAGTTAAACAGAGGAACCAAAAGGCAAACAGAAGCTGTCTGGGGTCATGAGCATCTGGGGTCTCAGTACGTGCTGGTCCATCTCTGAGCTATCTCGGCAAAGGTCGAGAGAGGAGCTTTGCCTCATTCCAATGCCTCAGTGGCTGCAATAACTAAAAGAAGACGAAGAAAAAGAAAAGAAGTGAAAAGAAGAGACTTGCAGTATTAAGATTTCAGATACAGACTCAATAATTCCAAGAGACAGGAGAGGACTGCCAACCACTTGGCTCCGTTTGTATGTACGTTATTGAATCAACAACCTCTTCCCTGCCAACTGGACTGTCACCGAATAAGGAGAAAAAAAATTAGGAGAAATATAATAAAACCATTCTGAGTGCAGTGGGGAAATGCAGGCTAGTGATAAGGAACCCCCAGAGCAGGGATGTTACCTTCTGGGTGCATGAGAGCTGCTGGCACAGAGCAGTGTCACCTCCAGCAGTGCAGGAGGGAGGCATGGATGTGGCTGAAACAAAACACTGTGATACCCCAGCTTAAGCATAGGACAATATCCCTGTGCAGCTTATTTGAGACACAAGGCTTTGTCAGGGCTTATTCTGCAGAGATGGATGGATTCAGAGAGAATTCTGTTTAGTCTTGATGGAGCCATTAAATAATGAACTGGCAAACTTTCACAGCAGACTCATTAATGCATGCATAAAAGCCAACATAGTCTGGATCAGCAGCCACATAAAGGAAAGAAAAACCTCGAGGAAAAGTAAAGAGCAGCTTATCTAAGTGGAGGAACCACTCAGCCAAATCTTTTCACCACTATCAGTGCTTCAGGACAGGCCAGTTCATCTGCCCCAAGGGAAGCATTCTGCAGCTGGGAGACCAAGAACAGCTGCTGGCACTCTCAGCCAGGCAGGAGAAACGTCACCAACCACTTCAGGGGAGCTGGCTTTCTGAAAGATGAGCTGGGAAGGGCTGTGCCCAAAAGCCTGAAGACAAATTTTCCACAGATTCAGAACCCTCCATCAGCTTCCTCCTTTAGTTTTTGGGATGGATGTATGAACCAGCTTCAGGCAAAGAGAGGTTGAAACATACATAAAATACCTTAGAGTATTAAGACTATAACAAATCAAAATGGATCAAAGCAGGGAGCTTCTGGGTGTAACACAGACTGTTGTGGTGCCAGTTCAAAGATTAATTCTGCTCTGATTCAGCCCCACACTTGCCCTGTCCCTAACCACCCCTGTGTCTCTTGGCTTCCCTCTGATATCCAGGTCTCTCCTGCGAGTCCACTGAAGGTCCTGGCACATTCCACATATTTTCCTTGAGCAAGTGGCTTCATCAGCCGCTCAAGAAGTCAAGAACTCATCAGCCATTCAAGAATCCGCAAGAATTCCTCTAAGGAATATGAAATGTGTCTCTCCAGGCCTTTCTGTTCCTGCTTCCTCAAGAATGACACATGACATTTACACTTTGGACAAGCCCCTTTTTCTCTCACACTGCCTCCAAATGTAACTGAAGAAAAAGAGTCCTTCTTCTGCCCTCCAACACACAGGGAACAATTTTTATGCACAGTGTGATGGTACAATACATCTCAGATATTAGCCAGTCCAAAAGCTGATGTCTTTAGGGCAGAGATCTACAGAAATATCCACAAGTTCCAGCTCATTTTCAAAGGAAGAAGTGTTAGAGATGTGACTTAATGTTTTAAAGAAAACTCTAAGTATGTTCCCTAGCAAAGGGAGAACCTGATCAGAAAGAAAACGGGAAGTGACTCCCAGGGTTCACACAGGACCATACCCAAAACTGCCTATGCAACCCAGCAGAGACTTCACCTTTCTCCTGAACTCCGTTTAAATCAGAACGTGGATGTCTTTGAACCTCCCAAGTTCTTTAGTGCTCTCAGCCCAGGGAAAGGGTGATATATTTGAGACACAGTTTATTCAGAGAAGCCCTAGAGATTGTGAGCCTTGGAAACAACACAGCAGGAAAAGGTCTAGACCTTTGGAGACAGCCAAGTGTGGCATAACCCCATGGAACAGCACTGCCAGGCACCAGGGAGTCTGACAGGGAAGAAAGGATTTGGCAAGGAGGAAAAGTAGGCCTGGTATGAAGGAAAGGAGCAGATTGAACTGAGAGGCTTCAGTGTATAGTGGGTAACAGGAGAGCTTTGGGGACAGCTCAACACATATTGGAAGCGTTGTCACAGACTGAGTGACCCTATAAAGCAGCTGGCATCTTTGGTAGGATCCAATGGTAATGTTGTTTGAAAAGAAAAGAGCAGTGGCCAAGTTTCAGAGGCGTGGGTTCACAGAGTGCCTGCACCTGCAGCCTGCTATATTACACACACTGCCCCTGCAAGCACAGCAGCAGATTAAATGCAGACCTTAGGTGTACTCTTGGCTTGTGCTCTTCCAGGGAAATGCTCGGCACTTCTTGAAAGACATTGCAATGTGTTGTAAGTACACAGCCTTGCTTTCATCATGCCTTCAACCACAGCTTTTTCATAAAGAGTTTATTTCATTACTCGACTGACATCTAACACAATCCTTCTGACAGAAGGGGTGCAGGTTGTAAATGACTGTACTGACCATAATGACCTTGCTCCATTACCCCTCATTTGCACAGCCCTTCCTGTTGCAGCTGTGATATTGCCAGGCTGGGACTTCATGATCTCCGTTTTCACTGTGAGTGTGCCAAAATGGTTTTTCAATACTGTGCTTTAATCACATTGTGTCCTTTAGCATGAGTGGAACCATGGCTTTAAAACCCTGGCCCAGTACACTTCAGGATTAAACAACCACCTTACCACTATTCTTCTAAATTAGATTCACTCTGAACTGCAACAAATATTGGAGATCTCACTTCTGGAAAGCACATCTGGGCATCTGAGTTGTACCAGATACTGTTCATCCTTTGTATCCTTGCTTACTTATTCTGTTTGCTCATTCCAGTGTGCATTCCCTGCTGCACTAATGCTATGATGCTGGTTAAAATTGCTTCATCATTTGTCTATTAAATTAAAAGATCATCAAGGCATTAAAGTGTTACTTAGTAGCTGCTGTTTACACAGATTGGTCATTAAAGATTCCAAGCCCCATTTAGCTCAGAGCTTACAAAGCAACTCATTAAGCTAAGATTGCAAGGCCCCATTCAGCAAAACAACTACCATGTGCTCACATACCATTAAATTCAGTGAGTTTTAGGCTCATCATTTTGACTTTTGTCATTCTGTTCATTGGACATTGCAACTGTTCCTAGTGATTATCTGAAATGATACCTTTTCCAATGCCACAAAAAATCCTTTAAATATCATCAGAGTGTTGAAGGCTATTTTAGAAACCAAAGTCCCTCCAGCTGTACCATGAAAATTTGTTAATAGTATTTGTATGTACAAGCTTTTTACTTGAGAGTGGAACTGTGTGTGTTGCCATTGGACAGGAGGCAGCCAAGAGACAATGACTGGGAGACACTTTGACCAAGGTGACTCAAGTGTTAACTTTCTGCAAGGCTGAAAAAATTAAACCCAGTCACAGAACACCTGCATCACTCATTTATTATGTTATTCAATAGAGCTTTTTGTGTCGGCTTCTTTGTTTCTCTGTCTCCATTGATGCTATCGTAGATTAATTGGCACCACTGCAAATGTTCACAGCTGTCTACAAGATGTTGGTGAGTGCAATCATGTCAGTCAAGCATGCTATCACCAAGGAGATGATTTCAGTCTTCAGGAGGACAGTTCTGTAATGTGACCTAATAAAATAAAATCTTTCATCAAGCGTTAGGAGAATATGCATCAGTCTTCAGGTTAAACCAAGAAAAGCTAAGCTTGTGCTGATGCTTTATCATTTTAACAGTTAGGCACTGAAATTTTAATAAAGTGGTCAGGAGACAAATCATGTTAGATGATGTAAGCAAGATTCCTATTTAACTTGGGATGTACAGAGCATGTCTCCAACCTGGCCAAACAGAAGATGAGTTTAGCTGTTTTATCTATGTATCCACACATAGACTGGTGTGATTCCTAAGGATTATAAAGTAGCATTATATCTGGCAGGTAAGGTGGTGATTATTCACTTAAACATTTCAGCCAAAGTGACACCATGAAGTGCTTGAGTTCCCTGCTGTGCTTTCGTACCTCATACAGGCTGAAGCTGTAGCTTACAGTCACTAGAGATTCAGACCTTTAGTATATTTATATACTGACTCAGTAAAACTACAGCTCAAACTGGGACTGCCCCTGCTCATAGAGAAGAAGTGCTGGGGAGGGGCATCGGGGCCAGCAGACAATGCCACCCACCTGGAGCCCCTCAGTGCCCTTGGCTAACCAACTCTAAGCAAGACTGAAAGGCAGATAAAGGTGCTTTCAGTCTGTGATTGAGTCCAGTTATTTCCTCTGAGAGGAGAGATTTGGGAAACTAGCTGATGGGTGTGGTGGCTCTTTCTGGTTGGAAGGTGCCCTGTGGCACACTAGGTGAAAGAGGTACTCCTTCCTGGATTCCCAGGAGAAAGGTCAGTCTAGGCTACCTCACGCCCTTTTTCGCATGAAGACAGAAGATTCTGTATGTGTGTGTTCACCCTAGGTAATGAATTTGTGTGTATCTTTTAACCTAAAATGTTGGTGGAATTGGAATACTCAGCCTTATTTCGATTTTCTAAGGCGTCTTTGCAGAAAGCCTTGGGCTGTGCTTTCTGAAAAATTGTTTTGCTGTCTTTTTGCTATTGGCTTTTTATAACAAAGGCAGTATAATATATCCTGTTTAATGTTATATTGACTTACCATACCAGACTGCCTGCTAAGTGCAGCTAGAATGGAGTCATTACACCCTCTATTAAAGTAGTAACCTTCAATTATGTCTACAGAGACTTGTTTTTCAGATGACAGGATAATTTACCTAAGTACACTAACCAGATTTATTTTGATTTAGGTCTACTATCAGAAAGAACTTATCTACCCAGAGCAAAAGCATTTGACCACCTATGAGATTTTTACTTTTTAAAGTCCAGCCGAAAATATCTTTAAAGCATTTGTTTTGTGAGATCCCTGCTTAAAAGCATATTACAGGGTGATTGCTGTAGTATTTCTCCTGAATGATGAGCATTATTTGAAATGATAGTGCATCTATGTCAAGTGCTGGTATGCTCTCAGCATTTCTAATTTTTGGGGGAAATAAAATAATAGAAAACCAGGCAGTGTGTGTATGTTGGGGACGTATGAAAGGGGAAAAGGAAATTGGCTCATCAAAACCATTTTACATTACAAGTCTGAAGAATGACTCCTTCAAAACAGTGGTTTCCTGAAGGCCATAAATCTTTCTGCTTTGGCAGCCCATCTTAATTGTTCCTAGCTCTGAGCTGATCATTCAAAATACGTGCCCTTAATAACATTCAGTTGTGATTTTTAGCCTTCAAAAGAGAGAGGTGTGCATTTGTTTCAGCAACCTGCACTCAGCAGAGATGGCCACAGGTATTACTTTGGTGGGAGCCACAATTCACAAACCCAGGGCTGTGTGACAGCCCACCTGAGCAGGCTGTGCTCATGCACTGTGTTACTGGAAGTTGAGTGTGCACTGAAGATAGAAAAAGAGGTTAATGGGACAGTTTCCAGAGGTGGTCTTCAAAATAAATTAGATATTCTGGAAGTATGCTTTTCTCATTCAAAGTGTGACTGTTGCAAAAGCAATTGAATCCCAATAAGTTGTGGAGATGTTTTTGTGCTTTGCACAGGAAAAGCACTGCAGGGAGATGTTTTGATGGTTCCACTAGAGAAGCAGCAGAACTTGTGCTACAAAAGGCCCTCGGGAAGAGGGCAGCAGGGCTGTGTTTTTACCACAACAGGCAGCACAGTTGTTCCAAAAATGTGTGAAGGTATTTCAGGAATCACACAATTTCTCAGTTGTAAGGAAAAAGTAATTATCCTGCTTGCTTGGACTCTCCTCTCCTGCAATTACTGGGGTGCCAACAGTGTGTGTGGAGGGGTAGCTCTTTCCTTCTCTTTTGAAGTGATTCTTTCACCTTGTGGGTAGGGAAGCAGCTGAACACCTCACTCACCGAGGCTGTGGACAGACAGATCCCATCCCTTGGGCGATGCTCTTCCCTGTGCTGTTGTTCTGCTTCTGCAGCTGTCTGCTCTGCCCAGGCAGAAGGCCTGGAACTGCCAATTGGATCATGTCAGCTTCCCCTTGCTCATGCACTTCCATCCTTTTAACCTCTTTTGAGAGAGTGCAATCTACTGTCTTATTTTCCAATGTGTGAGAAGTGCTGAAATCAGGTATAGGTTCTGTAATGCACAATTCAAGTCAGGAGTTTGTTATGGTGTAACACTTAGGGCAATGGGCTTGGCAGGAGTTAAAGGAGAGTTAAAATGAACAGAACCAAATAAAGATATTTGACTATTCCAACTTTAGGCTGTAAACTACGTAGAGTTTACAAATATATGAGGTGAGAGAAGAATGTTCCACAGTGCAGCTGGTGAATAATTATTAATTAGGAGTGTTATAACTTCCACAGTAATGCCAGGGACAGTAATTCACTGGAGTGGACATAAATCCCCTAGAAAACAATTGTGTTGTTTCTTGTCTTCTGCAGTAGAAATTAAATTGGACAAATGGCTTAATACACACTGAACAACCGTATTTCAAGTTCAAACATTTCTAACACATGTAATTATTGCTTATGGTATTGACTTTTTTGAAGGTCTTTTAGTGAGAGTTAACAGTCCTCTAGCACTGACCTACTTAAAATCTTTGGTTTAGCTCCTCGGCTGCCATGCAGCAGCTGGTGTGCCATCTGAAATTCTACCTGCTTTCTTCACAGACCCTATAGACTAAGCAGAAAAGTCCCTAATTCTCAATTACATCGGCACTCCTTCTCAAGGTTTAAAGAGAAAGGGGTGAGGAAGGCAGGGTATTTGGTGTTCTGAGCCTGTCTTCTTTTATCATTGAAAGCAGGGGAGTTTGAGTCCCCACCCCCTTGGGACTTCATTAATACTTCTCCCAGGTGAACTTAGCCCTACACAAAAGGGTCCTTTGTATTTTGTCTAACCAGCTCTTTGTTTGGGCAGATATCCAGGGCAGCAGGGAAAAAGTCAATATTCTCTATTGAATCAGTGGCTTTTTCTTGCTGTGTTTCAAAAGAGCATTTCAGAGACAAATTGATTATAATTTGCCATAGAAATAAATTCACAGGTGTGTGTATGTGTGTATGTGTGTGTATATATATAACAACAAGGAAAAAATACCCTATTTACATTGAAAAAATTTCCTTGAGGAGGAAAACTAGACATCAGGGTCATTGTTTCATTAAAAAAAAAAAAAAAAAAAAAAAAAAACAAAACGCCATGAAAAATACCCCAAGCACACAAAAAAAGCCTCAAGGGCTTTGCCCAGATGGACATGGACCTTGCAGAGCTGAGCAATTGCAATTCTTATTTACAGTACCTGATAAAATGAAAATAGCCAGAAGTTGCCCTCATGCCCCCTGACCTGACATCAGCATTTTTGCTATGTGCATGTGGCTATGGATGAAGGGAGAAATGCAGAACTCTCTTAATCCAGGCATGTTTTCCAAAGGATAAACGTTAATGGTGCATTCGGGAGCATCTGTACCTGTGAAGTGCTGCTGGCAGAACTCACACTGCTTGTTCTGCAGGATGCCTGGGACTGCCCACAGCAGCTCTGTGTGCAGCAGGAGCTTTCCTGCTCCCCAGAACCACTGTGTGGAGGTTGTGTGTTAAAGCCTTAAGTGGCTCAACTCTGTTCATCTTTCTTCTTGTTGGTAATTAATGTCCCAAAGAGCCTTGTACTGGTCATAACTTCTGGACAGAGACTGAAAACAGGCAGCTTTAATATGAGCTTCTCTTAAGGCTTGCAAGCACAAGTACTCTACCACACAAAGCTGTCTGATGCCATCGTGTCACCATGAGATCTGAGCATCTGTGGGTTCAATAGAGTTATTCTCCCAATACAGAAGGTTGAGAAGTGCCCCTGTCCTCATTCTAACAGTGTGGCATTCAAGCATGGGAGTTGCATCCAGTTTCATCAAAATATTTCAATGCCTAATTAAAGACAGAAAAATAATATGTTTGGGGCTAGAAGGGATCTTAAAGATTATCTAGTTTCAACTCCCTTGCAGTGGACAGGAACATCTTCCACTGGACCAGTTCTCTCAAAATCCTGTGCAGCTTGGCCTTGGGCACTTCCAGGGATGGGATCCACAACTTCTGTGGCAACATGTATGGCAGGCTGTCATTGTCTACAGGGCAACCTGTATGACAGTGGACACAGCAGTTTAATTATGAGACTAGCATCCCAACTGCCTGACTAGATTTCTTTCTCTAAACCAGTTTATAAGTGATTGTTTCACCATATGAGTGTTGCAGTGAGGTTCTTCTTCCTCCATGCAGAAACTTTTTTAAATAAATTTGTTTTCCCCTGGTAAACATATGTCATCTGAAGTCATGAAAGTGGAAGGAAGAAAAAAGTGGAATTGCTAGGCTAATATTAATTTATGAGTTTAAATACACTAAAATTCGCCTGGGAAGACCCTCTACACTTGAGGATGGGAAAGTTTTAAAATATTTTTTCCTACCCCCCATGGAGAGAACGTGCAACAACCTTCGTAGACAACATCACACTTTACTGTGCTAATCCAGCACTGAACTGAGACTCATCGGTGGCATGTCCTTTTCTAAAGAAAGAAGAGGAGGAAAAATAAATTTTAGAAAGACCCAAACAACTTGCTTTTACATCATTGCACCAGAATGTAAACTAAAGCAAACCTTTGAAGTTACATGCACAGATGTTGTAGCTGACATATCTCATGGCAGGCACCAAGCAAGAAGTGACGGAACGGCAGGAAGTTGAGGAGACCACAAACATCCAGCGCTACAGGGATGGCCTGGAGCAGCAACCTACACAAACACAACAGTCTTACTCCATTGTTAATTAAAGCAGTGCTTTCCAAGGTACGACAGAAAGTTGGTGCTGTACTTGGGATTCAGATTTTCAGCTGTGGTTATTGACACTAAAGAAAGATTTGGGAATGGAAGTCAAGGTGTAGGCACCTGCCAGAAGAGAGATGCATTTATTGCAGTCCTTCTGCATGCAATTAGTTGTGATATCTGGATGCTTGCTAAAGAGTTACAGATTTTTGGATAATCAAAGAGTTAACATATGACAGCTGTTTGCCCATGGATTAAACCATATTTTATCAGCTAGACAGATACTCCTATTTCATAAATTATTATGCTTCCATTCTTGGAGTATCAGTGAACAGAGAGGATGTCTTCCTCTTGTCACACAAATAAACTCTTGCAAAAATTATTTTAAAGGATATTTAAACATAGTCACAGACTTCTGACTCCACATATGTTTTGTTCAGTCTTAACACTGAGTTTAAATCAGTTTAGTTAGTTCCCATCAGTTGCATTCATATTAGAGGTCTGGGAATGTGCAGTGTTATAGAATCAACTGCATTGTAAAGGGGCCAAAGTAGGAAACTACATAGAAATTTAAAGGGCAGTGCTGCATGAGAAATAAAAGAAACTGTGAATGCCTTCATTGAGTAAAATGCACCAAAAAAGAGCTAATAAATCAATAATACCCAACACCATTCCTTTATGGGCTAGTAGAGCTTGGATTTTCTCTTGTTGCAAAATGACTGCTTCTGTTTGCACAGGCATCACATGAAAATATGTTTCACCTTCATGTTGTTCATTTAATCCTCCTTTTGAATCCCAAGTGGCTTCGGGAGCAGCAGCTTGTACCATGTTAGCAGCAGTGATCCATCCTCTGAGCAGCTTCTGGGTGCAATGCTTGAACTTACCAGCTTAAAATTCTTTATTGCACTCACTGATGCAGCAAACACCAGTGGAAAAGCCTGGCTGGAGCAAACTCACTTCAAATGCATTAATACTGCTCACAGGTTATTTTTATTTTTCTCCTATTCTTCTCTCCATGGCCTCTTTGCTTCCCTGTGTACTGCTGAGATGCATAAAGAAAATCCAGTGTTGGAACTGTGCAAGGAGAGGTTGTTCTATATGATGTATGCAGTAGGGTTCTATTGAGACCATCCATAACACTTTTGTCATTGTCCTGATTCTGCTCCTTTAGCTTTTGATGGGCTTGGTGTTGACAAGGGATTGTTCTGATTTCTTTGGACCTTTTATTTAAAGTTCAAGATGGTAGCAGAATGCCCAATGTATTTGGACCTAAATATTGCGAAAATGTGTGTAAAAAGATCTGTGCAATCTGTCTCAAAATGTAGCACAATAGCTGTTAAATGTTACCAGTTTATCACCAATATAAGTATCCCTGTGTGAGAAAATATGTTTTATATCTGTACTGCTGGGAATGTTCCCAGTGGGGAGTTGGAAGGGACGTGCTTGGGACAATGCACTGTTTCTAATCAGCTATGCAAGTGTTGGTGAATGGCAGCAGATTTATCATCTGAAATTATTCTCTTCAAGTAGTTTTTTATTGTAATACCAGGAAACTAGTCTCTTTTTTTTAAGTGATTTATTGAAATCATCTGGCTATACTCTACCTAATAAAACGTAGTCTATAGCTGCTGAACTTCCTGCAGGAAAGAAGAATTAATCAGATACACACAGGCACTATAAAGCAGAATGGAAGTTCTATCAGTTGCTGTGGCATAATGGAAAATACGTAGGATCCAGGCTCAGTAGGTGTAAGAGGGTTTAGGCACAGGGCAGGTCACTGGAGCCATATCCATTTTCCCCAGCTCAAGATGGTGTGTTAGTGTTGCAGTTGCTTGTGTGCTCGGGACAAACCAAACGGGAGCACTGGTGCAAATGTTTTAGGAGTTATTTTGCTTCCCTTTCAGTCAGCAAAAGCAATGTTTGGAAGCTGTTCTGAGTGGAAAACATTCCACATGAGAGACTTGAACACGAACAGCCCATTGTCTGCTGTTTACCCAGAGCCTCCTGCAAAGAAAAACTTGGTGATCCACGGGCTCATCAGCCATGTGCAGGTTGAGCCATCTGCAGTGGTGGTGAGAGCTCTCTTTCTAGAGCCACTTGTAATAATTTAGGTCTGTATTAGGAAAAACCTTGCTTCGTGTTTGCTCTGCATATGCTGTTGCAGTTGTCTGGTACTGTAGTATTTAACAGCTCACTAATCATGCACTAAGTGACGTGGCTAATACAGACCCTGTGTGCTTATCCAAGGGCAAATCTCTACTGTTTTGATTTTAGAGAGGAGTTTTTTTCCTCTGAAATTTGTTCCTCTGTCTCTTTCAGAAAAGAGACCTGGTTTAAAATGCCTTAATTTTCCCTAAGAGAACTTATTTTCAATGAATAAGTAGGAAAGTCAGTAAAATACATTTGTCAGTGTTTTTATGCAGATTATTTCTTTCTTTACCCCCTGAAGAGAGCTGGGGAAAAACTATTTGTTTTTCCAAGAGCTAGCAAATTAATTTTAAAAAATGTGGGCTTGGTGTGTCTGAACATCCTCCTCTCCCTGTTACCTGGCGGATCAAGTGAAAATGCTTGCAAGAAGGAAAGAAATTAACAGGACCAAAATGATGAAAACTGTGAGACCATGAGGAGACCAGGCTGCAAGGCAGACTGATACGGGAAAATGTATTGTCTGGCAGCAAGATAACAAGACTTGTGGTGTCTGTGGCTAGATTGGTTTTGATGAATGACCAGCTTAGTTGTGTTGCCTCTGTGACTCAGTTATCTGAGAAGCCTGAGGTCCCAGCTAAACTGAGCTTGCTATATTACACTCAACAGTTTTCTCTCTCCCACTGTGAATCCATGGCTTTAAAGAGCTTGAATTATCTCTGTCCAGGCTAAAATTTTGGTTTGCAAGACTTGCTTTGTATCAAAAAAAATTTTTTTTTCTTCTTTGAAAGAAAATAATTTCCAAAAGTCTTTTGGAGGGAAAAAAAAAAACGTTTCTCACCATGCATTGTTTGGAATATGATTGATATGCTGTGTCCTAATTCTACACTAGAATCCTTATTCTAGTCCCTATTTCATGGATTGAGAATACGTGAATTCTGGGGACATCCTTGTAGATTTCACGATGCAGTTGTCTCTGGTAGCATGTGGGATTTTATACTATTTGAGCTGTTAAGTGGCTGATCTGGGAAGTGGCATGGCAGAAGAGGAAAGCTGGTCCCTCAGGCAGGAGAGATATCCTTTCTTATATCTATTTATTGAAGGTAGGTCTGACTTTAAACATGCAAAAGTCCAATGAGCCCTCACGATGAGGATTACTTGTGAAATTACTTGTAGCTGAGCCTTTTCTGTCCCCAGTTTTTGTTCATTAGTTCCAACTCCCACATTGTTTTTTGCCTGAAAAGGTCCTGTTATACTATTGTAAAGTTCAGTGTGGGTGGCTTCAGAAAGCAATGCCTGTCTGGTCCCAAGACAGGGATGTGGGGAAGTAGAATCCTAGGTATATTTGCTATGCTTGCTATTCTTTTAAGTGTTGGTGAATAACACAAATCCAATGAAATTGTGTCATACAACCAAGGAATATCCTGCAACATGCTGTCAACCATTGAATCCAATACTTGAAAATTCTTTCATTGTTCCTCTTGGGAATTGTACAACAAAGTGTTCTCCACTGGAATACCTGGAATAAGTTGGTGAATAGAATTGCTCTGAGGAGTCTTTTACCATCCTTAGGGTGAGCTGCCCTCCAGAGCTGCTGCCTGGGGCACAACAACCAGAAGGTGCTGAGCTGGCTCCATGCAGCTGGCTCTGCTCCAGTCTCCCCCTCTCCTTCAAGGGAAAGGGGACTTTTAGGGGGATGCCATGCATAAGGCAGGATCAGCTGGCAGTAAACAGATCCCATCCCCTGCTGCCCTGTGTTATGCAGAGGTGGTGAAGAGTCACCTTGGCTTCCTCTGCCTGAGTTTTGCACCACCCTGACCTTCACCTCTGCCCCAGCTTTACTTCATGATCTTGTTTTGTTCTCTTTGACATTTTCCCAAGTACATTTTAATTGATTCTGCCGCCTTCTCTTCTTCAGTCTCCTGGCTACTGTTCATCTATTCTTCATGTACAAACAGAAATAAACAGTGGAAAAGTGGTACAAGTCCAGGTCAGAGCTCAGTTAATGCCTTCACTTTGTCTTCAAAGGCTTCAGCTGTCTGGACGAGGAGCTGCTAGTCATGCTTACCTTGAGGTGCCTTTGGCACCAAGGCACACATTTTTGACTACTGGCCAGGATTCTAGGTTTTCACCCCTGGGTTCAAAGGCAGGGATGTTACCTCCAGAGCCACTCACCACTTGGAAATTATTTAAAGTAAATAATTTTCCCTCTGTGCAAAATCTTTGTTGTTAGTATAATCAACTTTGTCTGGGTTTCTTCTGTCTTCCAAGGAGTGGGTAGTTGAGTGTTGCATGCACATTTGATGGGAGGCCATTCTCTTTGTTGTTTCAAAGGGATAATTACAATCATGGCTTATAAATCACTGGGGAGCTACAGGACTGTCCCCTCCTAATGCAGCTTTTTGCATATGAGTGATGATTATTTGCATCCTGATGGTGTAGTTGTATCTGGTCTGAACTTACCATTTGGATTTCATATTGCTCTGATCCTGGATTTGCCTCTCTGACGCTGCCAGACACATCCAGGGAAGCATGTGTGAGCTGACCTCTAGCAGAGGCCTTGCAATTGTTGTTTCTTACTCCTTAATCCCATTTCTAAACTGTGGTATTGTTAAGGCGAAGTTTACCACCTGAACTACCTCGGTAGGACAACAGCTGTGCTGGAGTCAAATTTATCCTGGGGAAGGATATTTCCGTCAGTTTGTTTAAGTGACAGTGACATTGTGAGGGGAGTCACAAGGGTGTAGCCAAAATACAGTGGCTTAAGAGCTGTATTAATAGACCCATAATTACTAATGACATTCAAGAATTAGACACAGTATCACTCAAGTTTGAACTTGAGACTTGGGAGCAAGCTGGCAGAGATCGGTTTAGTCGTGAAATATCTGCAACTGTTAGAGTATAATAAAAGAGGTTGACTCTACAATGCTAAAGGATAGTTGCTTACAGAAAGGAGGTAGCACCAAGGGAACAGCTGAACTGTTTTGTTTACAATACTTCCTCCCTTTACAAACAGAGGAAGCAGTGGCTTTGTAATTAAAAAACTTAGTGCAACAACAATGCTACTACCATTTTTGGCTGGGAAAATAATTTATTGCTCCCTGTGAAATTTGTAGAGAAGGAAACCTTGAGCCAGGTCTTGTTAAACCCACCAGGACTGGGGAAGTCCTCCCTCTGGGTTCCCACTAAGTAGTTCCCGCCTCTGCTCCTTAGGCTCATGTTCCCATCCCATGTTCCTAATCTATTTGGCTACAAACGTTTCTTTGGCTAAAATTGTTCTGAATTTCACTGAATAATTAAAAAAAGAATGAATGGAATCCTGGAGTGCATTGGTTAGAATATTCACCAGGAATTGGTGATACTGGGATCCAGGTCAGTAGAAATTACATGGTATTGTTTAAATGCAGAATAAAGATGTAGTTTAGGCTGTAGGTTAGATCCTGTTGTGATATCAGGGTAACCAAGTACTTTATGTATCTAATCTATGTATCTACATAAATGTTTGTCTATCTAAATCTGATATGGTCCTAGTGAGATTCTTCCACAGGATCCAGGATACTTGAAACACCAGCTGTATATGGTCATTTTTAGATATTTTACTTTACCTTTGCATATGTGTATTCTTCTTACAGTTGTGTGTAATCCAGGAAGGAAACCTTTCCATGGGGAGAGGTAGTACATTCAGCCTTACTATATTTAAAAAACAAACAGAAAAACTGCTATAGTGCAGAAAAAATTTGCATGTTTCTGGATGTCAGGAAGAAAGCAATGGAGTATACACCCTAAAAACACCTGCATTTGTTAGGTGCACATTGCAGTGAGAATGAAATATTCAAACAATTCTGGTAGTTTTGTTGCATGTCCAACTATCCTGTCTCTTTGGAAATTGTTGCAAATTAAAGTGAGCTCCAAGTACCCCTCAGTGCTCCAAGCAGCCCTGGAAGAGGCCTTTGCTGGCTCATATACCGCCCGTGCCTCTCAACACGATTCCATGAGCTGAGCTTTGCTGTTGTTATGGTACATCTCCATGTGTCAGCAAGCACTGAAAACTGGAGACAGATAAATCCTGCATTAAAACACATAGCAAGCATGAGAGAAATGGAGCTGGACAAGCAATTTGTAAGCTGTTATTGTAACTTTTCATATTCACTGAGTTAGAGGATAGAAAAAAGAGAAGGTGTTTTGGGGTACATTAAGATCATGGTTATGTTGTAACCATAGTTCATCAACTTATTATAGCCTATCAGGTAATGTTGTTCTTCATAAAGTCATACTCTTTACTCTTCTGTCACCATTTTTGTCACTTTACCAAGGGGGAAACCTTGTTTTTCTGCCCCATGGGCGTCCTGCCAGTGGCCCAGGTCTGCTGCCACAGCCTTCTGGTTTGGGCTGAAGGTTTCCCTTAAGATGGGCTCCCACAGAGTCAGACATGGGTCTCTCATATCCTATTCCCCTGGCTTGGGGTGATACTCCTGTGGCTGGATTAGAAAATTCACTAGCGTACGTAATGATGCCTAAAAGAGAGCTCTTGGGACACGCTGCATCTTTCAAAATTGGTTTATTTGCATGTGTGACTGGAAGGAAACCAAGTTCCTCTCAAAAAAGCAGAGCAAAACAAAGTCCCACTTAACCTCCTAGGAAAGATTTAGCTCCTTGACTTTAAGCAGAAAAAAGAAAAGTTTTATATAAATACATCCTGAACTTCACTCAAACTTGTTTACCATTAAAACTTATCTCTAAGCTTGCAGTTGCAGAATTTGATGTTGTAAGCATGGTAGAGCCACATAGCACATACTTTAAAGCAATTTACAGTACTGAGAATCTAATAAAGGTAGCTGACAAGATAATTGCCAAATTATAGGAATATATTGCCACCACTCGCACACAAATGCTCTTTAATTATTTTTTGGTATCTGAGGAAAGAAAGAGGAATGCTAAGCTAACAGGCAACATGTAATCCATCTGTGTTTGTTTTGGTGCATCCTGGGTTTGTGGAAGACACCGAAATGAGACATTGTCTGGGGTACAATGACCTTTGTGTGCAGGAAAAAAATTGCCACTTGCTAGACTAACAGTGTAAAACAAGAGAGTTGCTTGTCTTTGGATTATGACCTGGTCACCTAAAGCATGTGGGAAAAATGTGTTCAGATAAAGGCTACAAAATTGTTAACACTTTGAATTACGTTTAGATTACAGAGCTTTATACAACCAGCAGTCTCCGTGTTATTGAAAACCTTATCAGCTGCCATTCAGTGAATGCCTTCACTAATAAAGTGCTTCATGGAATTTGTGCATGTGTTTGTGTCTGGTGTTTGTCCAGCCACATCTTGGGGATTTCCTTCTGAGGCATCCATCTGATTCTAATCCCAGCCAACAATAGTCATTTTATTCCATTATAGTCTATCACACAGTAATTAAAGAAATTATTTCCACACTATTGTTATTATTGTCTGTGTATACATCACAGATGAAAATAGGAAAAATATTTTTTGTTCAGATAGTCATCTGTGGCATTATTCAGCCACTTGTCTGTTATGATTTCTTGATCCATTTAGAAAATGACATCAAATTACAATGATATGGAACTCTCTAATAGCATCATTGTCTGATTTCATTCTTTCATTTGTTTTTTTAATTAAGTCAGGAGTCTATTCTATGAGGAGTAAATGATCTTCATTTATAATACCCCATTCAAAGCTTACTGCTTCAGATAGTAGAAACAAAAGGCTTAATGAAAACTGACATAAACTAGAATAGGAAATCTTGGTCAGGCATTTCTTATGGATAGGACAGATAAACAGATCATTCTTCTTGTGAAATACAGCTCACTGGCAGCACAGAATACCAAGATTACGTGAGCACAGATCTCTCACTGATTGTGTTCAGCACCCCAACGTACTCTGTGGAAGGAAATGTGAAACCCTGATTTGGAGGTTTGGTTCTGCAGAAGCCCTGGACAGGCTGGGGGTCAGTGTCAGGATTCAGCGTTGTCACTTTGGTGTGCTGGGGAAGGAAATGCAGCAATAGCAGTGGGAAGGTGTGGAGAGGAGCCTGGAGGAGAGGGAGTTAATGTGACTGTGCCGTGGCCTCACGCAGAGCACGTTTTCCTTATCTGTGAGGAAAGGCTGAGAGCCTGAACACATGGGGCTGGAGATACCTGCCACAGCCTTGTTGGATGTTTTCTCATACCAGACAAAAGCAAGTTGGAGAATAAAAGAGGGAACCCTCTCCAGTAGGTGCACAGAGCAGGAAAGTGATGACAGGTAGTAGATATCAGCTCACTGAGAGCTGGTTGGAAATCCTCTCCTTTCAGAATCCAAAAGCTTGGACTGTTTCACAGCCCAAATCTTTTAGTCTAGATTTCCGAATGGAATCTTCCAAGGAAAATAAAGGCTTGTCCTGAGGTGTCATTTGAAAGACCTGATTTTGTCTTGTGGTGATGAAAATTTGCTTGGAAAAACTTTTGGGTGGGGATTATTGTTCAGCACCAGTCAAGAGGCTGGACCTCTTCTTTTTTTTTCCCACCTTCAGGTTTTTTTGTTTGTTTGAATGTTTTTTTCTCTTCAGATTTTCTTGGGTTTTTTCCACCAGTGCAAGGAAATCACTTCTTTAGTCACCAGGGTGATGCTCTTTAGACACATGAAGAATTTGAGATGGACAAAAAGAATGGTAGGATTTCGTGTAGTTGCAATACCTGGAAAAGAATTAAAACCTGATCAGAGGATTTGTGTTCACAATCCCAGCAGCTGGTAACTCCTGGAGCCAGCACGGCCTTCAAGTATGTCTGCGACCAACCTGCTCTCCCTGAGACAAGCTCCCAGCAGCTGCCCTCAGTGGGCATGCAGATCCAATTCTTTTGGCTACTTAAGTGCAGATATTCCTATTCCACAGAAGTTGTCTGACTTGGTGTGGGTACAACAGCACCAGAGTGAAATAGCTGGATCAGCTTAGAGTGTTCAGGGGACAAGGTACCACTCAGCCTTGTGCCAGGTGAGGTTACCACAACCATCAGACTCCATATAAGGAAGCTCTCAATGGCAATGTAATTGTTTTGGCTAAAAATATTTCTTTTTGAAGCTTTGGAACTTCCAAGCAGGTCTTCTATTTGTTGTCCGAGTCAGGCCTGTGGTTACAGCTGTGGAGATCACATCTGTTCTCATTAGTTACTCATGCTCAGCCATGTCTCTGATCTGACCTCCCTGGTTCAAGCACATGGTGCAATTGCACATTAATTGGCTACCAAAGGGCTTTTCCTGGATAGGAATTTTGTGAACAGTTTCCTACTCGGTTTTGCTATTTCGTACTCAAATCCGATGTTCACTGCCAGTGTTGGCATAAAAGGAAAATCTTCCTCCGTGGGTTTGTCAAAATCAGAGCAAAGCCTATGGCTCTCAAAGCAGCATACATCTTTTGGGGGGATGGTGAAGAGATATTTTCAAAAATATATTTAAAAATTTATTCAACAGTAAAAAAAAGCCAGCACAGAATAGTTCATCTTACATTACTTTTGTGCTCAAAAAATGCATGTCTGAGATGTATAAGCTGGTTTTCCAAAAGTATTGATACTTTAGGGTACTTAAACATGGGCATTTCATGGGTACCAATATATGATGAGTAATATAACTGCAGTAGCTTTAGCAGAACATGGGTACTGAAGTGGTCTTGTCTTCTGTGATCGATCTGGTTTGCAGGTTCATCAGACTGGCCTGTACTTTGGTTGATGAGGAACATTAAAGCATATTATCACCCTTTAAAAGAACTCAAGCCTATTCATTTTTTCATTTTATTTCTCTGCATTTTTAGTCAATCAAAAACTGGGGAAGACAAATGTCCTCAGCATGCAAAAATCTCTGGGGCAATGTACAAAAAAGTCTTCATTTACTTTAAAGATCTCTTACTTCTCCCCACGCAAGATTTCTGCTTTAAGAAATCCTCCAAGTATATTTTCAGTCATGCTTTGGATAATCCACAGTTGTAACAAATTGTGTTTGAATTTTTCTTTCTCTTTTTAAATACGAAATAGGGTAAAATCAATAGGTTATGTTTGCACTCAGTAATTTTGTCTATCACTAGTTTTAAACAACTTTCCAATTATAAATTATTTCTCATTATGTCTTTCTTATCTAAAGGCGTCTCTGAATTAGGTTTCATCTCTGTGCAGTTAAGAATGTAAACAGTTTAATAAGACCTAAATAGGTGCATAAAACTAAGGGTGTAAGCAAAGGTTTCTCTCAGATGTAAACAACTGGAAGTTCTCACTGCTGTTGTTTTCTGAAGGGTCTTGTCTGACTCACTTTACTCAAGCACTGCAGTGGTCCTGAGGTCTGTAAAGTCCCTAGTGCATGTAAAGTTAACCTTGGATAAGTGGTTGTGGTATCTGGACTTGGGTTTCAAGAATATATTTTGTAAATGTAAATATTGTCTCCCATTAGCTTGCGACAATATTTGCTTACAATGTTGTTTGTGTGGATTTCCTAGCAGAGAGCTTTGCTAACAAATTATAGCTGCAGAATAGCAAAACTGAAGCAAACTCATTTGCAGGATAAAAAAATAAAAGTACACAAGGTACTACAGACAGCAGCCACTCAGTTTTTAGTGACGGCATTTGCATTTCAACACCTTTGTGATTAAAAAAAACACTCTCACAGTCAGAGCTGGGCAAGGGTCTCTCCTAGTCGCCAAGAAAAGAGCAAGTATGAAGATTCTCTTACTCTCAACATTTATTTTTCTACTACCATACATTATACTTTCAGTAGTTGCACTGCTAGGTAGTGTAATAACTGATAAAAGCTGTTTCTTAACTATTTCTGTTTTGCTGTAACTAATTGGCATAAATATTTATGCTGTATTTATCAGTAAAATATATTTTTCTGTAAGTACCAATAACAAACCAATCCTTTAATTATGATATAGAACAGCTGGTGGCATTCACAGAAACATTTCCTTTTGACAGATAGCTCAGAGAACAGGGAACAGTGCTATTTTCACTTGGACCCTTTCAAAGAAACAGGAAAATAGGAAGGGAGTTTTAATATTGTATTCTACATGCACATTAACTCCCACATTGTTTTCTGTCCAAGATTATAAACAATGTTCATTTGAGAGACTTTAGATTTATTCCTATTTTAAATAATGTAGGGAATGATTAAAGATGTTGAGCATTAATCATGTGATGGTACATCAGAGGCACTTCCAGCTTGTGCCCTACAGGCCAAACCCTGTACAGGCACCAAAGTCTGTAACCTTTCTGCTGCTCCAGGATCATCTGGTAAAATTTTCATCAAATACTCAGCCCTTTTTGATGTCTGCCTATGTGATACTTGTCAAGAGCTGGACAGACAGATTGGTGCAGGATAACTACTGTTTGGACCCAAAAGGCATTTAATAGCTGTGTTACAATCCCTAGAAACTGCTCAGGGATTCTATACCAGTAGTTAATGAATGTGCGTTAGTGACGAAAACAAAATGAAGTCAGAGTGAGCTTAGCTCTTCCTAATGGTTTGTAAATCCTAAATACAAGATGAATTCTGCTCTTAACTTCATCCAGAAATTTATAAATTGATATAAGAATGAGGGTGATAGGAAGATATGGCTTAAGGTCAGCTGTTGTCTCATGGTTTTTGAGAACCAGCAGACTGAAATTCAAAGCATCTGTTGCAAAACTAAATGAATTCTAGTTGAAATTTATTTCTAGCAAAGTTGTCCATTGGGACATTCCTACAGTAAGTTGAATATTTATTTCTGCTGTGAGACATAATTGCATCTGCTGTGTGTTTTTGATTTCTGAAGGTCTGGGGGCCAAATCTCAGTTGTTCTAAATGGGTAAAGCTGTTCTCCCTGCTTTTGTTATGGAAAATTCTGCTTGAGATATCGAGCTGTGGGAAAGTTGTTTTGTTTTGGTTTTTTTGCGAGGAGATGACTTTGGATAGGTTTACTTCTTGGTGGGTTTTGGGTCTTTTTTCCTTGTGGAGATAGGGACAAACTACAAGCAGAATACATGCAGAAATGTTGTTCTCCTGTGTCTGGTAAAAAGCCTAATTTAAATAGTTTCCTTAATTTAAAAAAATTGACTGTTCTAGTAAAAATTATTATTTTGTTTTGCTCAAGCTTTTATTTCCTATGAGCACAATAATATGTCATTAACAACCTAAATATTTTAATTCAAAATGGTGCCACTTCTCCTAGTTGGGAGTATGGAACTTCATCCTTTCATCCTTCACCATGGGCCAGGTTCCCTGGCTGAACTGACATCCATCATGGGGAGGAACATAAACTATATAAATTCTTCCTCTGGCTGGTTTCCAGTGACAGAGATTTGGGGCTTGGAAGATCTTTTGAGGGTGTTTTGGAGTTTCATGTTGTTGGGTTTGTGGGTTTGTTGGTTGGTTGGTTTTTTTGGTGAGAAAATACTTCATTTTTAACATCTCTGGCTTTGATGTGTTTTTAAACAAATTCCACAGCAAGGTTGTTTTGCTCAGTAATCATTTTCCCATTGAGAGAGGTTTATATGTGACCTCCTAAAACATCTCCCGAAAGCTTCTCCAGTGTCATTTATTGCATGTTGAAGAAGGTTTTTATAGAAACAATGCCATGCAAGCAGGGTAGGTACTCATCCCTTCACACACCCCATTGCTGATGTCCCGTGCTCTGTGGATCTCAATGTGAGAATCATGAGATACCTTCATAATGTTATCATTTCAATACAGAGGTTTGGGGTTTTTTGTCAGGATTTCCAGCTGTTGTTTCTTAACTCTGTGTCTGTCTACTTTGTGCATGAAATAATTCATGTGGTTTGGACATCTATTCAGAAGAAGGCTTTAAGTTCAACTTTTAAACTGTTTAGTTTGTGTATGAGGCATTTTTTTCCCACTAGCTTTACTTTGGACTATTAGCCATAGCTGTATCTGGGCCAAGATTTTTCACGAAGCATCAAGAATTTACTGAGTACATATGCTCATTCTGTTTTTCCCCCTTGAGACTACCTTTCTCCTGCAATCCAGCCTGGAAAAGAAACTTACCACTGAAATAGCCTTGACACTTTGCACGACACTTCCTATCCTTCATGAACTCCTCCTCTTGGGTTTTTCAGGAAACCACTGGGGCAGCATACAAAACTGCAAATAAAATGCAAATTTACAGTTATACCACTCATGGATAAAAATCACAGTTTAAACAAATAAGTGTAAATATTGGACATATGCCAGAAGACAGAACAGATTAGCAGTTTAGTCGATGTACAGAAATCTTTCCTGCTTTGTTAGCATTGATGCCACGTGCTAGTCTATGCTTTAGGAACTTGAAAACAAATTTCTAATCACAGAGGGTCAAAACTGGTAGCAGGGTGCTTAAATCTCTTGCTTTGAGCTGTGGACCTGCTTCATGTTGATTTTTTTTTTTTTTTTTTTTTTTTTAACCAGACAAACTCAACAAGTTTCGACTTTCAACAGAAGATGGGTGACCTTGGAAGAATAGTCCTCAGCCCCCTGATTTTTCTTACTTCATCCTCCAAAATCTTATCCTTTACTACTAAGTTTCCCAGGAAATGCAGCCTTGCAACAGACCTAGTTTTATTATTTACACTATTTAAGATTGCCCATCTTAAGCAGATTTTCCAGCAAGGCTGAAGGGCTCCAGCTGCTTGGGTCTTTCAAGAAACCTTAAACTTGTCAACCAAAAATCATGTAAGCAATTTACGCATCACACCTGAAACTCTGGGCTGTTGTTTAGTTATATGAATTCTCACCAGATTCCTGTTTCTGTTCAAGCTGTGCATGACTACATCAGAGGAACAGAAACTCTGCTAATAGTCCTGCATACCCATTCTTCTGGGTCTTCACACTGTGGGGTTTGCACAGCTCTTGGTTGTGCTCTCTCTTTCCTAAGTAAAAATGTACAAGTTTCTCTGCCTGTTTTGTGTTAGTGTTAGCAGAAGGGAGGTTGCTGTAGAAAGTGGACATGAAGCAAAAGTTTTCACAGGTTTGGGTTTTACTTTAGTTGGCTAGAGTGAACTAGAGTTGGGAGAAGAGAACTTTACTTTCAAAATAAACAGTATCACTTTTTCTGTAGTTGTTGTCCATGTTCTCTTTGCCCTGGATCTCCACGAGCTCTTGTGTTTTGATTCCCAGTCACTGAATGTGACTTGCCAAGGACTGAGATTGACAGGTCAGAATCACCAGAGTAGTTTTACCTTCTCCTCTGACTGAGTGCCAGGCAAGACACAGATGTTTTCAGATTTTCCTATTTGTTGGTATCAGGACATCAGTTTGTTACTGCCTGAGGCAAATTCTCCTCATGTGCATGAATGCAAATGCTACATAAGCATTATGTATGATAGAATGTAAGAATGTGATAGATGAAGTAGAATAAATAACTGCACTTTGCAGAGTTCAAATTTGGTATTCAGCTTGCAGCAAGAATAAGAAATTGGATCGTTTAACCCAGTATTTTTTGAGGATCATCACCAACAGTGATAAAAATGACAAAATGACAAGACCACATGTGCACTTAAGGCTGAAAAAATAAAAGCATGGGATAATTCAATCTGTAGATTTAATTTTCATACTCTTGCAGTCTCCAAGGACTTACATGACTGACAACTCTAACAGCAAAAATCTGGATCTGAGGGTCTTCCTTCATTGACCCAACAAACCTTTGCCAAGTCATGATGGCTGCCTGATGCACAGCCTGAGTGTCAGCTGAAGAAGGAGAAACACCTGGGATTCAAGAGCTGAAAAAGACATTTAAAAAGGAAATACAAGATGAAGTGGAAGAAGGTCACAGGCAAAGAGCAAAGACTGCAGCAGCTAAAACTAACACTATGGACATTGCTGGAGATGAGACTGCTCCTGCTTCATGGATCATACGGATTTCCAGCCCTGGTTTTGTCCCTGGCAATACCATGCTGTTGTGATGTTACTAGTTTGAGACTGGATCTTCTCCAAATGTCCGTCATGTGGCAATGCTCTGGGCAATGTGCAGCTCTCTTCCTCTGAAAAGAGTATCAACCACTCCTGGGTGTAAGAGAGGTGAAGGATGCACCAGGGAGCAGTGGCTGCAAGGAGAAGCTCTGCTACCAACTGCGAATGCCCCAGAGCTCATCTGCAGATGTGAGCTCCTATTTAACGTGATTTCCAGCAAATCTCTAATCGAGCTCATGACCAGCCTTCTTATGTCACTTTTATCTGGATCTCTCTCGTCTCACCCCATAAAAAGTGGGTTTTATGAAGATGTGGAGTAGCCTACTGCAGAAATGACACATCACCTCCTGAAATCTAATAGAGCTGTCATCCTCGTGCTGCTGTTGTATCTGTTAAAGCCATCAGCTGAACATCTGTCCCTCTGTATTTTATACATTACAAACCACTTTGCCAACTGCCTCCACCCAGCCAGGTTGCCGGAAACACTGCATTTTAAATGCTTTTAGAGTGGGAGGAAAGAGGGAGTGTTTTTTTCATTTTTCAGTCAGCTGCATCTGATAAAAGAACACTTTGTAGTGCTGGGTAACCCCAAACATGTAAAAGCTAGTTTGCAAACCATGCTGCAGTATTATAAAAAGGACTGGAGCTCTTCAAAACTCATTCGATTGGAATCACATTGGACCCAAATTTGGCAAGAAAACCACCTAATTTCAGTGCTGAAATCTGTAACAAACTGGAAGTAATTCTCCATTAGCATGGAGTTCATATAAATCAAGGCTTCTGCTTCCAAAGGTGAATTACCCACAACAGCACAAGCTATTGTTGCTTTTAGGAGCAGACATCCAAACCCAACCATGTCCAGTTCCAGGTGTTCCATGCTGTAATGGAGGCCAGGGTTTTTCAAGATATTTGAATAAGTTAAACAGCATGTTAAGCTTTCCTGAAAAAAGTGATCTCCTTTTGGAGGGGATTTTAACCCTTTCAAAAGAAAATCTGATCTGGTTTTTTTGATTCTGAATATTTTTAGAACTATCCTAGATCTCTATAGAAATATTCTAATTTTCTGGCAGGATCTTTGTATTTGGCTTGATGATGCCCACAGGAAAGAGCTGCAAAGAGGTAATGAGCCTGGACCAGCAGCAGAAGGCTGGAGAAAGTGGTGATAAAACAGAGGCAACAGGAGCAGGCTCCAGGGCATGGCCAGAGGAGCTTCAGTGGCAAGTTCCTCTTCCCCACACACAGTTGGGTAACACAATTTCATCACATGTGCCTCAAACAATTTTTTCAGCTAAGTTCTCCTTGTAAAGAGCAAGGAGCTGAGCAGATTGCTATCAAAATCAATCAGATTTCATAGAATTAACTGTAGGGTGACAAACATGAAATAGCCAACTGTTATTTCTTTTTTACCCTTGTTTTAATGATTTTTTTGCCTAAACAGCAGCAGGTGTTCTAGACTGCGCTGTCAGCATTTCCATATGGGTCAGTAACTAAATCAGCTACCAAATATGGATGCAGAGTAATTAATTATTCTTGAAGTACTTCTCTCTCTTTCCTGATACTGCATTTATTTTCATTTTTGGGCTGTACCTGCCTGTGTGGCAGCTCCTAAGGCAGTGTCTGACTCTGTTTGCAGCTTGGTGTAGTGAAAAGAACATCTTTTGCTATCCCTAATTCTAAATGTTACTATTGTGTTGTGAGGGCTTTTTTAACTGACAACCTTTTTCTTAGAGAGTGCTGGAGAGTCAAACCATATGTAAAGATGCTATAGGTTTAATGCACTGCATTTGGGATTGATATGGAATATGGTGTATTTGAGAGTTCATCTTGAGGGAAAAGTCACAGTATAACCAGTTTATTAGCCGTGACGCTTCTTGATTTCTTGAGAAGCTCACCCTGTTGCACCTGCCAAGAAAGGCTGTCTCCTGGAACAGTGAAGGCAGTTTATCTCAATAGATACTTGGATACAACATAAAGGACATTTGCTGGCTGTGTACCTGCTTTCAGAATGGGTTAAGACTAAACTCTGTATGTCTGCAGCCTGAGTATGTGCTACTGATAAACTCACAATCAAAGAAGTGAAACCCTTTTGAAGATCAAAAGAACTGTTGTTAAGTGTATCTGATTACAAGCAATGGTCTACAGTGTCTTGTAGCAGCAAATGCAATCAGTGACACAAATAGGAGTGGTTGGGATGGATTGGTGGAGACATGGGGCTTTAGGAGTCTCTTCTCTGGTCTTGGGCACTCTGACCCAGTGTCAGGAGCAAAATACACATTGCTGCTGCCACATACTTCCAGTTTCTCTTACAGGCTAAGTTTTCAGTCAACTGGAGAGACCTGGGAGGAGCAGTGAAACTGTCAGATGTATTTTGTCATGGAAAGATATCCTGACTTTTAGAGAGAAAGGAAAGCTGTACTTTCTCCCCCGCTTCTCCTTTTCCATATCAGACATGTCCAAGAATGAGGGGGAAAAAACCCACACTTAATTATGACATGTCTCATCCTTACATTTTCCAGTGTTATGAATTCATGTTGCATGGTTTAGGCTTTGTTCTAATCCTAAAATGCTTTCTAGTGTAGTAATATTAAAAACTGAGAGCCCTCAGTGCTCTTTCCTCTTCCTCAGAGGGTCTCCAGGATTCCCCTCCAGGACCATAACCTTGTCTGTCTCCTGAGGTTTGAGGGATGGGGGGAATTTTTTTAGACTCAGGGCACACAGCTCAAGGAGTTCCTGAGACTAAAGTAGCCATGTGCCAAGATCAGTGCTGATGGGGTGTGGAGGAGTTTGATTAATAAGCTGAAACTTAAGCTGTGTCTGCCAGAGGCTGGTACTAAAATACCAAAAAAAAAAAAAAAAAAAGACAAACAACAACCCAACAAAAAAAATTCTAAGATAAATGTTTGAGAAATGCTGTAGACACCTCACGTTGTCTGGGGCACAGGGAGGAGAAACTTTGCCTTCTTGTACTTCTGCACAGGCCAGATACTGTTTTGTCAGTAGATATTGAGAAGCATGTGAGTAAGGATAAATGGAATACAGGGATTTCCACCAAAGGCACCTCAATGGCAGCCCCAGAGCAGGTTTTTCAGTCTGAAGCAGGTCACATGCACTGACATGCGCTGTAGCTAATCCTTCCCTCCCACATCCTCCGTTCTAGGCAAAAATCATCTGTGCCTGTCAGCACTTGCAGGAGTTGTGGTGTAAAGGGGTCTGTACTGTGATTCCAGTCTCATCTAGGGTATAAAGTGATCATGCTGTCTTCCTCTCACCTCCTCCCCCTTCCATATATCCCAGCAATGGATTTCCCAGAGCACTTCTGTCCCATACATAAGGCATGGTGTCACTCTTGTTTGCCTGCCAGAGGAACTGGGTAACACCTGAAAATCTGAAGAGGAAGGAAAGAACTATTTTATTACAAGTGATTTCTAAATGAAGAATTTTAGAACAAGAGAGTCAAAAGTGTATCTTGAGGAGAAGGGAGGTTCAGTAAGGCACTGTATGTTGGAAATTTCAGCTGTTGTTTATAAGAAATCCTGCATAGAATCATAGCACAGCCCAGACTGGAAAGGATCTTGAAAGATCATCTTGGGTCTAACCTCATGAAAGGTCCAACCTTGTCATGAAGAAAAAAATGTGATTAAGAAAATGTCCTGGTCTTGCTGTTTCCAGGCATGTTGGATTGTGCCTTGCTTTTGCCAAGGTCAGATGGTGTCACTCTGATAAAGCAGAGTGGGAAATGGGGCTGGTAGGCCACTCCTATTAGTTTTCACACACTCTATGTAACCAAAAACTGAAGTATAATCAGTTGGCACGAGATTGTCTGTATATCCTTAGTTCAGTCAAAGAACTTTTTTGAATACTTGGCATTTTAGTCTCAACCATGGTTTACATCTGAAGTAATTTGAAGGCTTATTTTGATTAGAATCTGAATAGTCGTTTTTGATTAGCAGTCTGCATAGATCAGAAATGATATTGCAGATCTGAAGCCCTGCTGATTGCCAAAGGTAACACATTCTCCGTGCTTACTCAGGTTTTCAGTGCTGAACTTTTTTGAAGTTCAGCTGAACCATGCAATATTTGTTTGCTTTGCAACTGTTGTCTAGCCATCTGCTTTAAGTTTTGCTTGATTTCAAGAAGGGTTGGATTGTTTTGGCTTTTTGTTTTCTATTAAAGATGTTGGGTGCATTAATCCTCTGAAAAATCAAAACGCCCTCAAGATTAATTACAGATATGGGTCAGCTATTTGTTGCATTCTACCCATATGAAACAGGTGTTTGGGTTGGCAAGTGATCCAGGAGCAAAGGAAGGACTTCATAGATTTGTTTTTTTTCTCCTTTGAGTTTATGGTGAAACTGAGCTTTACGCATTCTCCAGGAGTCAATTACTTCAAATGTCGTGTTCTGCAAACAATTCTTACCAGAATGGTTTCATAGAATCACAGAGAAACTGAGGTTGGAAAGAAAATTTACAGGTCACTTAGACCAATGCCTACACAAAGGATGACCATCTGCCTTTGTCTTTATCACAGCCGCCAATGAGGTAGCTGGAGAAAGCAATTTGATGCACCGATTGTCAGCTGGTTCCCTTCCAGGCTGAAAAAATGCCATTCTTGGTCTGTCCTGTGCTCCAGTCCTTGCCTGACTTGGTTACAACATTTTCATGTCTTTTTTGACTGAAGTACTTCCTGTGGGAGCACAGGGCAATCCCTTCCCCTTACCTGGCATCTCTACATGTAGCCTGGAAGGCTGGATTGGGTTAGAGAACAGTGCAGGCAAGGTCTGGGGAGATGAAATGGGAAGGCAATAAACTGACAGCTAAGTCAGGCACCTTTGGCTGGCAGCCTTCCGTGGGAGGTGGCGAGCTCACGGTGTTTTCCTGAGGGGAATTCTCCAGTAGCATATTTCGGTGTTTCTGAGACTTGGAACCCAGGTTTGTTTTCCTTAGATCTATTTGGCAAATGAATAGTTCTTCCAGCAGCCAACAGCATTTCAAATTTGATCCAGCAGGGCGCCCTCTCTTTAGGTAGAAGGGATTCAGACTGCAGAGGTTAAACCCAAATGCTGGAGTCCCAGTTCAGCACCCCACTTATAAGAGCTTGCTTGCCATATGCTGACAGATGACTGTCTTTTCCTCCACAACTAAACTGTTGTTTAGCTTTATTTCAAATGTTTACTTTTCTGCTGGGATTTCAATAAAAGCCCCTTGTCCTGTAGCAGCAGCGAGTCATCCAGGACAAGAATGGGGTCTGTAAAACTGTCCTGGTTTTGTGCTTGTAAAGCTGTTTGAGAGAGAGTACACTACCCATCCTGTGTTTTGCTTTTGGAAGGAAGTTAAACATACATTATTTAAGTTATTTGTGTTATTGTTAGATCATGGGGACAAAGGGGCTGACTGGTAACAAGCATAAAATAGTTGAAATATATGCCCCTATGATTCTTTTTCTAAAAAACTAAATAAAACAAACTCCCAAAACAGGAAGGGAAGAGGCAGGGGAAGTGAGGATCAGTTGTTATGTTTTGAGTTGCTTTGGTTAATGCATTGTATTTTTTTCCTTTTGAGCTCTTATTAGCCTACTGCATCTCAAGCTATCTCTGTTCTCCAGAAATAAGGCCACTTATTCAGTTTCTCTAACACAAGTGTTGCCTTTGAAAATTAAATTCTGCAGCTAGATCACTGGTGTGTTGGTCCACTGAAGAGAAGTAAGTACTATGCACTTGCCCCTGTTTCCTGGTGGCTTTTCTCTCTGCACAGTGATCACCTCCCTATCACAGAACAAATGCTACAGCAGCTCTGGACAGGAGCAGAAAGGTGTATTCTAAATTTCTCTTTGCCTTTTCTGTTTCCAGCTTCAAATGGTGCTGAGTAGTGGGGGGAAAAAATCAAGCTTTAAGGCTCGAGCAGCAGCAGCAGCTCTCGAGCCCGTGGGTGCTGCAGCCTCCAGTACCTTTTGGGTGTGCTCAGAGCTGACAGATTCTGCAGCTCCCACAGCATCCAGCCCGAGTGCTGCGCTGGATTCCGCCCTCCTCCCCGGCTTCTGAAGAGGAGGGAGCCACGGAGGCAAAACCTGCGAGTCCTTCTCCCCTACTGGTGTTGACTAAATCATGTGAGAGGGATTAAGGAGAGCAGTGAAGCATTTTAACCCTGCTCTCACCGCAAGAGCACTGGGGAACTGGAGTGTTCCCCTAACAACTGGGCATGTGTATCAAAGGGACTCGGACTTGAGAGGGGGAGTTGAGGTGGAGTTTGACAAAGAGCCCCTAATCCAGTTAGCTCTCGATGCTGCTGACGGGGCCACAACATGGAACTAAGGAGTGTTTGCTCCAGGATTTCCTCCCTCTGGACGCTGAGCACTAAGGATCTTTTGCTGTTTCAAGAAGGCAGCAGTGCCACAGCAGATTTGTGTGGTGCTTCCACAGCCGTTCCCAATCCTCCCTGGAGCTTTCTGAAATCACTCTGCCTTTTGATAGTGGCCCAGCTCCCCAGTTCAGTGCCTCCTCTTTGTGCGGGCACCATGGAGTCCAGGCTGGAGGGAGATAATACTTCCTGAAGTGCTCATTTATCCCAGCGGGAGAGAGGCGGCTCGCAGCATCCACACGGGTTATTAAGCTGCACTGGAAAGAAAGAGCAAACTGCGGAGTTGTATTAGTTTATGTATTATCAGCATTTGTAAGGTACCTGTTGCCGTAGTAACGAGGAACAATGTATATAGCTTCGACCAGGCAAAATCACCCTCTGGTCAGGGAAATAAAAAATTCATGGCCTTTCCTCCAGAGCCACTCCTCCAGTGCTTGGGGAGGAGGGCTTAGGAGACAGAAGAAACTGAGCTGGTTGTTATGATCATACAATCCCGGTTTCTGTTCATTCACTGCTCCTGGGAACCCTGCAGAGCTGCTAACAAGCTGTGTGTATATTGAGAGCACGTAGGGATCTGCTGGAGCAGGGGGACAGAGGGGTGGGCAAACTCACGTAATTCGAAGCCTGCACAGTGCCTTCCAGTGCAGTAGGCTAGGGGATATCCTGAGCTGTCCTTTTGGTGTCCCTCCTGCTCTCATCTCCAAAGGACTGGCTGGGGAACTCACCAGTGGGGACCACAATGCCTTGGGAACTAGGCTGTCTTGGCATGAGTGGAGTGACAGGCTCTGCTGTTTGTGTGACAAGTGCATGTGCTGCCCTCTCGTCACTTCTCAAGGCGTAGTGTTTTATCATTAAATAAGAATCACAGCATTGCCAAACCTGAAAAGCTACCACAGGTCTCACAGTAGCAATTACTCTTCTAATGAGGGCTGAATGAGCGAATGAATATGATGCTGTTGCTGTTGGTGTCATGGGAGGGTCTGAAGACCATCATGTTGGGCACTGGGAGCTCACCCTGGCACCATGTTCCCACTGGTTGCCCCATCTCTGGAGCAGGGACCCTGGCTGAATACATGGTCCTCTGGACTTTCAGATGTTTGACACTTGATGTTTTCCTTACAGAAAAATAGATTGCTCTCTATAAACAGTATAACAAGATAAATATTGTGCCCAGTGTGACAACCAAGAAAAATACTGCAAGGATACCTTAAAGGCTGAGATGGGTTCAGAAGACAATGCTGACTTTGTGTCAATATCAGGGGGAGAGTCATTGCTCAGGTCCTGGCAGTTGTAGGAGATAAAATAGCACTTTCTATAGCATGTGGGTCAGCTAGTATGGGCTTGTTCCTAGCATTGATTCTATATGCTGGCTAATGACAATACAGTTATTGTTCTTACACCTGTTTGCAAAGGGAAATGAATTGATGACAGAATTTTAGTGCCTCTCCATGAGGCAAATGGGTCAGGTTTCTTTATTTTTGCCATTTAGTGCAGTACATCTAGTCTCTTAAATCTGAGCTGCAACCCAAGGTATATATAGGCAGTTCAGACCCTTGTTTTATCATCTTCTAAAAGACGATTAAGTCATTAAAATCTCCACCAGAGTGAAATAAGAGGTGAGATTCTCATAGTTGTAAACTAGGCAGCCAGCTAAGGGGAATATAGTTATTTGTGGCAGTGTAGGGTTCTGCTGCAGGATCACATCACAAGTGGTAGCCAGCAGCACAAAACTTACTTCACTTTGGCTTGATGCTTGTCACAATTGCTATACAAACAGTAAAAGCTCATCATCCATTACTGCTCCATGTTCCTATCACTCTCTCTTTGTTGCATCAGAAGTCTTCACTCTGTATCAGCACCACAGTGATTGCCTCACAGTGACTTTGACTATAATTTTAATTGTCTATAGATCCTGCACTGATCTTTCTGACACTGAAAGATTTAAGAGTAGAGTGAAGCTCCAGGATCAATGTTAACAAGTCTTTACCTGGGACCCTCATTTAATAAACTCTCATAGCCTCTAGGGGTGATTTACAAAACTGACCTTCACTGACTGTCTGTAACACCAGAAAATCGGTAAATACATTTCCTCAGAAAATAATGGATGCTTCCTTGTTGGGAATCACCATGGCACCTGAGTCAGGGCCACAGCTTTACCTGCCCCAAAGCATTACTGGTCTAACTTTTGAGTAGATGATTTATTGCCCTGCAAAGGGTGGAATAAACCCAAACTTCTTGTTCAGTGCACATTAAGATGTTGCAGCAGAGGTAAAAGTAGCTGATTACTTCCAGTGCAGAGCCTCTTACCATGTCTAGCAGAACCGACAATGTAGTTTTAAACGGTCCAAGTTATAGGAGTCTGAACCAAATGTTGTAAAAGATATGGTTTGGAACAGCCAGGCTTTGATGAAGACATGGCTGGCTAACCTAACAGGCATTCCTTGGCTTAACAACCCTGCAACAAAGTGCAATGAGTTGTGTGCCTTTAAGTTCAATATGAAGGTTTCTGCTTTAAAAAGTAAAGGGGAAAAGAAGTAATTGCGTTGGCATTCTGTTCCGGCAGACAACGTGCAAGTGGGACCATGCTCCCAGTGAAAATGTCATGGAGACAATGTGCCTGCTCCTACCCATCACATCGCTTTCCATGCCAGTGGCTGACTTCAATCCATAAGCAAAATCCAGGCTGCTGGCTGCAGTGGCATTTGCAAAGGTGAAATCATGCAACTGTTACTGAAGCCTGCTTGTTCCTGATTGGAAAAGTCGATAAACATTTTACAGATGATGGGTTTGGGCAGCGGCTCTAAAATGACTCTGCTCTGCTTCCTTTTGCCCTCTGATTTGACTGCTGGAGGTGCTGTGTGTACTTCATAGTAAATGGGTAATAAAGGATTATTAAGTGATATAAGTGTGTTAAGAAGTGCTATCCACAAATCAGTATAAAATATTCTAGGCTGTTATAAGGCCCTATTACAAGAAAATGGAAGGATTTTGCATTAGTTGATTAACCAGTTATGAAACTGTGCCTCTCATTAAACTTTCATATGACATATTAAATGTACAGTTGTAAATAAAAGATGACTAGGCCATTTATTACAAAACAAATGGATTGATATGATAAAAAGGGGGCTGTGCTTTTGTGTGGGGATACTGTCAAGAGGAATAGGAAGAGCACTCCCAAAAATGAGAATGCCACGATGTGCTTTTACTTCAAAACAGAGTCCTGAATCTGCCCTGTTAGAAAAATCTATCACTGAGACTTGAGTGAAGTATTATCTAACCATCTGAGACACAGCCCTATAATTCATGGGTCATTGACACAGTAGAGAAGATCAGTTCTGGCTATTGTAGCAGCAGAGGGACTCTTAATCCATGGATTATTAACGTGGAAAATTGAAGGGGCTGTTACAGGCTTGTGGTTTATTAGACTATTGTGGATTTAGGGAGCTTTAATTTGAAGATTATGGACACAATGGAGTGCAACAGATCCCTTGACAATGTCAGTGGCAAGGCTTTTGTACAGGAGAAAGCTCCTGCCTGAATTCTGTCCTTCCCCATCCCACAGGATACTGCTTAGGAAAACACTTATGGGGCTGCAATCACCTTTGAAGCTCATTTGATCAAAGCAACACAGAAACACACTTCTCTGAAGATAATGTCCCCTCAGCTCTCCAATCTGGAAATTATTTTTTTCTAGGAAGGCTTTTCTTGCCAGCACTTGATTTTCATCCCCTGTTGCTGTTTTGTCTTGCAAAAATCTGATGCTACATCATGTTTGTATAACATCATTAAGTCCATGGGACGCTTTGCAGGACAAGTGAGCTGGATGTGTTACGTGGAGAAGGAGTAAGGAATAAAACCTTGGAACTTCACTAGCAACAGCTTTGTGAAATACCCTCCTGCCCCTGATCACCATCTCAAAAGCACTGAGCTCTCTGCTTCCCATCCACCTTGAATGACTAATAGAGATGTGAGGAGTTGGGGTATGGAGAGGTACAGTGAGGCTTGAACACAACCATAGTTCCAAAGACAACCAGCCTGCTCTGAAAGCCCACCAGGGAGAGTTTCTTTCCTGCCCAAGAATGTTGTATGCTCTCCTTTTACCCTTCTCTGTCCCAGAAGAAAGGAAGGAAAATGGAAATTGTTACAGAAAACACTGCAGGAAGGGTTGGGGTTGAGGGAGACTCAGAACTGGCATTGGGGTAAACTCTGTAACTGCAGTGCTTCCACTGCACAGCACGAGCATGAACTCAAGGATGAAGGAAACCTTCCTTCTCCATTCTCTGGTTTATGTTTGCAATACAAGAGGAGGAGCTGTGAGCAGATTGCACAGAGTGGCTGGTTGGATCAAGGCTCTTGGCATGTCTTCTGTGCCTGTGCTCAGCTCGAGGTGCCTGCACAGGTTGTTCTGCATCTTTTCCATGACTGTCTGCAGCTGGGCAGTGGACTGAGGTGAGCGAGGAGGAAAACAAAAACACCATCTGTGTGGGCATTGTTTGGTTTGTTGTGCTCTTGTCCAGAAAAAGCACAATTTGTTCATGGAGCTTCTTGCTGCTGGAAGCTGAGGAAGCCAAAGCATGAATGGAATCAAAAGGAACTGCACAAACCCATGGCTGGTGGCTCATGAATGGCTTTTGAATGATGTCTCAGACACAACAACACCAAGATTTCTAGTAACAGGAGTATAACAGGAAGAACAGCCATGCTTGTCCTCTTGTCTAGGTTATTTCCCAAAGCTGGACACTTCCTACTTCTTCTATTAGGTTTCATTTTCGCACCAGATAAAATCTTAAAAGCTTTCCCAACAGGGGAAGGGAGAAGGCAGCTACACAAAATAAATTACAGTGTGTGTGAATTGAGGAACGAGAAGCAAAAATGAGGCAGGGGGTTCTTCCAGGCCAACCTGGAATGGTTGAACTGGAATGGCTGAATAGGTGAACTGAATGCTCCAATTTCCTCACCCAACATCAGTGAGATAGAGTCACTGTCAGTATATGACAGAGAAAGTATGTGCAGGACTTCAGAAGGCAACTCAAAAATTTCTAGGACTACCCTGGGCACTGGGACAGTCCCTACCCTCTGATGCTCCAGTGTGTACCCAAAGGATTGGTACATACACAAAATCCCAGCAGTCATGCAGAGCCTTGATTAAACTGTAAAACAGGTTGATTGATTATTTTAATTGAAAAATATGTATTTATTTGAAATAAACTCCTGTTTCTCAACTGTGCTTATGTTATACAGATAGTTTGGTTTATATTTGAATAGAAAATGTTTAATATTCAGCCTGGGAATAGTTATTTAGCACAAATAACTATTTCTTCAATATTAATTTCCACTTCAAGTATTTACATTTTCTTGCCTTCCCTCCCTTGCCCTCTTCCATTCCTCTCCCCATCAAAATTTACTTATATTTCCCATGGAATATATGTGGTTTAGAGTAATGCAAAACAAATGATGGATAGAGTGTATTTGCAATGCCCTTTGAAAACTATCCCAGTGTTCAAATACTGCTCAGTTTTATTTCTCTAAGTGTTCTGTGCTTACTGCTGCAACATGTCATCTACGCAGCCAGGAAGCTGTACAAGATACACAAGATTTAAGCCAACAGGATAAAATCCAAGTGTTCTTTTAGCCAGGTTTTGAAATGAATATAATTTTGTGACCCAGAACTCCAGAAATTAATATTATCTCAGCAGTCAAACACAGATGGTCCACATGAAGTTTTCTGTGTGACTTCTAATTTGAAATGTGAAACATTTAATATAATTTTTAAAATATACTGTGATTTTGAGCCCTATGCTATTTAATAAAGCACATATTGTTGCAAAGGAACAAAGACCTGAGAAATGTTTGGTTCAGGAACATTGCCAGGTTTAAGCAGCTTTCTGAATTTGTGTAGCCAAGGATGCCTGCTTTTTGAGAAGCACTGTACACGCAATGCCATGAAACGGGTGCACACCTTTTAATGGTGGTGTGCTGGACACCTGCAAGGAGTTCTGAAAAGGTCAGTTGCTCTGACACACTAAACTCTCAAATAGTGGGAAACTTTCCTTTGATTTCAGCAGATGTCTCCCACAAGTATGCAAGAAAATGTTTGTCTTTATATTATCAGCAGTTTTTATGTTACAAAATAGCCAAAGGTCAGAATTTCATTTTCTCTCGGGCATGGTGCTGAATGAACAATAGCTGAATAACTGTATTTGGATCCAGTCACTGATTACACTCCCTCAAGATATTCTCACAATCACTTATTCTTCCATTTCTGCCCAGTGAAGTGGCTGGAGTTTGGTAAACAGCTGGAGTCAAAGGGGTGTGGTAGGTAAAAATACCACTGAGGTAGGTAAGAGGTTCTACTGGTGAGAAGATGAAGGAAGGAAAGACACTGAGTTCCCGGAGCTCCCGGGCATCACCCTCCCTGTGAGAGGATTGGGAAACAATGCATATTTTGGTCATTTGGTTGCTAATGTTCAGAGCAGAATTACAGCCTCGTTTCAAGTGTTTTGCTGGCAGATGAAGCTTTTCTACTGAAGCCTAGGAACAGAATGGTCATGTTTGACAGTCATGTTCAGGGGGGATACCTGGGGTTGCTATGAAACACTCCATGCTGTACATGGAGTGAATATGGTGAATAGGAGCTCCCATTGCCATGTGAAACACTGTGATTTGCCCCCAAGGGTGCAGGGGAATAACACTGTCAGGGCAACAACGTGGAATTACTCCTACCCAGGCTACTGCTCCCCTCTGTCTCGTGGCCTCCTGTACAGTAAGGTCACATGGGGGAGCCATCAGGAGACTGCTGACACTGACTCAGAGCAAGCCTGGCCACTTTTCCTCCTCAGCTTTGCCAAGATAACCATCTCTGCTGGGAAGAGCCAAGGTGGGATCTCTTTCTTTACTTGATCAAAGCAGTTCAATTACCCTTTTTAGAGCTTTATATATTAGCATCACATAACATCTCTTTTCACTTAACTACTCCAACCATTCATTATCCATTCAAATGGAACCTGGCAGAGCTTCCTGTATTCAAGTTTATTTGGATCAGTAGTTATATCTGTTACTGGTCCAGAAAACATCAGCTTTCATCTGACCTCTCCCTTGCATGGAGCTTTTCCTTTCAAACCAAAAATTTTGTTTAAATATTTAAACATTTATTTATTTAAGTAGAAAACCCATGCATCCTCTACTCTTGTCAAATTTCACTAGACTGCATTTCTCTGGCTTTTCTTGTTGTCTTATGGCTCAGCAGATAATGTATTAATGACCTGTACAAAGCCCCAGCAGGATATATCCTAGGGATAAAATGGACAATGTCTAGATTTCCCAGTAGTCCTTCATTTGGAAATGTTACTCAGAAAGATGTTACGACTGCAATGAAACAAATTCAGCTGCTCCTTTACAGATACTACATCCACAAGGAAAGATCCTCCATCTTCACTTGCCTTGATTCAAAAGTTGCTGGTGTTTCCTATAGGAATGCTAAGCTCTGTGTTTATTAGTCCAATAAATGGCCGTCACTTAATGCTCCAACCAATCCTCCCAGCAATTACCATCAGCAGGGTTCCCATGCTGTGCATCAGTGACGGTTCGTGAACTTGCTTCAGTAACTTCCCATGAGTTAACACAGCTGAAGCAGACAAGTCAAACTACAATTACTTAGCTTTGTTGGGGGATTTTGAAGCCTTGTTTCCTGAAGAGATTTCCACCATCACACGGTAAGTCTCTACACCCGAATACGTTGTTAAGTTCCATCCAAATTTGACAGACAGCTAGGTATGTCAGCAATAGCGAGATAAGCCACTGAGGAGAGATTAAATCCATGGCACTCAATCAGGAACAAAAGTTGACCTGTAATCTCAAGTAAATCTCTCCAAATCCCTCAGACTACTCAGAGGAAAAGTATTCCTGCTATAGGAGATGTTCTGACTTGGGGTTTGTGTGTTACTACCCAGAGACTGGCCCAGCCCTGAACCAGGGAGCCAAAGGAAACAAGGCTTTGCAGCTTCTGTTGCTCACAGATTGACTTCTTGTTAAACTCCTTCCTAATTTCACTGTCAGAGAAGCATGTCAACTTTTGGGCCTTTGTTTTAAATACACAAAGGTGTTTTTTCCATTAAATATTGTGCAACTGTGCTGGGAGGTGCATTTCCAGTACTTACTTTAGTCATAATTCTTGAGTATGGATGGGAAACTGAACCTGAGGGTAGGGAGCACAGAAAGCTTTATTGTATTAGAGAGGATAGCACCTGAGAACATCTCTGTGTGGGACCACAGCTTATAGAAAATCAAAATATAAATGTGCCAGATTCCTCTAAGATGGTACAAAGACTCCATGATCCCAGACCTCTGCCTGGGACATTTACATTTGGACCATAGTGGTCCTGCGATGAATGCTGAAAGAACAGTGAGTTCCTGACAGGTCTCAGATCTGGTTTTGTGGTGGGGGCTAGTTTTCAGCTCTGTATGTTTAGTAGACCCTCATGACCAATTGCACACGCTGTCACTGCTGAGGAAAGGTTGAAGCTTTCATGTGTGAAGCTTTCCTCTCCTCCAAATCTGCAGCAGCTCTTCCTGCTCAGTGGAGAAGAAGGAAAGCAGTGATGCAGTCTAGGCTGTGGGTAGTATCATCATCTATGTGAGGACAGTGGTTCTAATGATAAATATTTCATAGGTCATGTTTGATAAAGGTGAGCAGCAATACATTAAACTTTTCATATTACTTTATCCACCTCCTTTCTTTTCAATGACTTAATTGCTGGAGTGCTTCACTCTCCTGATCCTTCCTAGTGAGGAAGGAAATCACTGGCTTTGACATTTTCTAACTAGGAAGAGCCAAGACAGAGAAAACTTCATCTGTTGAAGCAAATTAGGAGAGAAAGAGGCACACAGAGCAATGCTCAAAATTCCCCAAAGATGTCCAGCTCCCCTAAGCACCAGGTATTAAAGAAATTCCTATAAGTTTTCTGTTTACATCTTTGCTTACCTAAATAGCTCTCAATATCTGGTACTAAATCATCTACCCATGGTTACAGAAGGAATTGGACATATCACAGGAAACTGATTCTTTTCCAATAACAAACCCAATGTTTAGTTGCTGTCTTTTCCACCTCACATGCTGCATTCTGGAGAGCTTGCCATCTTGAACTGAACACTTTATTTATGGAGGGAAACTCTCAAACTGCTTTGCATCAGGAACAATTTGTATGTATACCTGTATATTAGTATATAGAAGTGTATATATATAAATACACATAGTGTGTGTATGCATATGTGTGTTTACAAAATACATTTACAGTACAAAGAAAATAAGAAATGGGAGAGAGGTTCCAAAATTCCAAATTCTCCACCAGGGGAAAATTACCCCTGTTGCCAGTGGCTTATGAAAATCTTTGAAGTGTGAGTGCTACATTGCACTACATTCTTCACAAAACTTAAGGATGGTAAATGAACACTAATAAATTCTGAGTAGCTTTTTTCTTTTTAAACTTAATTTTCCTAGTAAACTCCCTCCTACCAGAAGTTCAGCTGGGACTGCTTACTTAAATTTATTTTGCTTAAAACAGGAACTGAGATTTAAAACCATTATTAATAAACAGTTTATTTTTTACTGTGAGGCATCCAATGTAATGCCAATAATAAATTATTGTCCACTAATTAAAGACACTCACCTTCCAGCTGTTGTTCTAATCAGCTCAATCTAAGGCAAATAAATTCAGTGCTTTGCCAGTTCTGTCAGGGACTTTGGTGCAGGCATAAGGAGTATCAGGGCTCTTTTCCTCACCACTCCAGGTGTTACTGGGCCCTTTTGTAGCTGATTTTCAAAGGCTCTGAGGCATCCCTGAACTTCTGGAAACTCTTACTCCTCATCAGCAGATTGTCTAAAATGGACTGACATGCCTGACCCATAGAGTGAGCTCACCCTTTGTCTTTATTTTTTTCTTATTTTCCTTGAATCCAAGAGTGGACCTGTGAGAAATTAACTTGGCCACAGCTGTCCTGGAAGAGCAAGTCCGCCATTGATGTAGCCAGCAACTTGCTCAATGACCCTTCAAGATAACCCATATACAAGACCATTTTCTACAAAATTGAGTGGGATGTTTCAGGCAGCAGGTTGGAGAGAGGACCATGTTATTCATAGGAAAAAAAATCTCATTTTCAGTCTTTTCTACAGCTGTCTGTAAACGTCCTGAGTTCAGGAGTAATCAGATAAGCCCATGGAAAACAATTCTACTGAGAGTTATGAAATACAAATAGAAAGATATCACTCTGACCCCAGAAATCACCCATGAAGTTTTTTAGAGAGATTTCAGGACACATGAGATGGGAAACAGAAGATACAAGCAGCTGGAAATGTCTGGGTTGGTAAAATTCACCCCACTTTTGAAGTAACCTGCGAAAGAGGGGACAGTGGGTTACCCTTTGTTTGTAGAGAGGTGTCAAGGGCGTGCATTCCTCTTCTCTGCATCTCACCCTTAACTGACTTCTGCTCCCAGTCCTGGCATGCTGATGTGATTCACAGAGGGGTCAGAGAGAGCCTGTGATGTCTGCAGATAGGAGAAACCAAAACATAGCAATAATTGCAGGTAGGTAGGTATCATTCTGAAATCACACAGAATTTTACCAGCCGACTCTCTCTGTCATCTACTCTGTCAAGCCCCGGAAAGCTGCCTGGATCCTCAGTGTTTGTGTGCAAGGGCAGTCAGAAAAGGGATGAAATGGTCCTTTTGCAGTGTCTTTTCAAGCATCTAAGCCATCTCTGCTGACCAAGTAACAACACTTTACTGACTATCATCTGCCCAGTGACATTACCACTGGTTTGAAGTTAGATAACACTTCTCAGAAAGGGAAATTTAATCTATTGGATTACTTTTTCTGAGTAACTGGGGCAAAACATACAAACAGGGAAATTTTGCAAGGCCAGAGTTTGTTTTTACTTATGACATCTTCTAAAACAAAGGTTAACCTTCTGTTCAGAGAATTCCTTGTAGGGCTAAGGTTCAAAAGTGAAAGTAGCAGCCCAGCAGAAGTGTGTAGCAGTAGAGGTAACTGGGAATTGTGTAACAAGTTGGGGGCTATGATAAATCTGAATTCTTATAAGAATATATGAGGGCTGGGGTGCTGCTATTTTGGGTTAGTTTTCTCACTTCATGAATTTTTAATGTTACTTACTATTGCAGTTGAATGGTTTAAGCCTGAGCATATTGGAGCAAGTCATTCTCTGCAGAATGGCCCCTTCATGCATTGCAGCAAAACTGGAGCTGGTGCCTCTTGACTGTAGGTCCTGTGTTTGTGGATTTCACTTCATTTTCTGCTACAGGCGTCCAGGTATGTAAGAAAGCAAATTCAAGCTTGTCACTGTGTTCAGTGAGGCAGCAAACTTGGAGGGGGAAATATGCCTCCTTCTGTAGTTCATGGTGTTCTTCTAAACTATTTATAAATAGGTCTGCTTCAGCCAGTGTTTGCATTTGGACAGCTTCACTGTTCTCATTTTCAAGGCTTCTCTCAGATCTGCAAGTAAAGGTCAGGTTGACTCCCCTCATTTGACACAGAGAGGAAGAAAGTTAACCCTGTAAGCAGGTGGCTCTAATGCAGTAATTCTGAGGGAAAATTAGTACATCTTCCTCTCCCTTTGGCTCCATTTTCATTTCTCTGCCCTCTTCATTAGCTGATGATAGTTCCAACTTCCTGCATCCTTTTAAAGAGATCCCTCTGCAAATCGTCATCTGGGATTCATGAAATGCAGAGATCTGGTAAGCAGCACAAATCACACCCTTCTGGCCTGCACTTGCCAGAAGCCCTGGTAAGTTTTCAGCTGAGTTTATGCTTCACCTCCCTCCACTCCACAGAACAGTAACATATGGGTCCATTTTTCCCAAAAAAGCTTGCACCAAAACCCAGCAATCCACTTCATGAAGGATTATTTTTTTACTGATTGAGAGGTGTTTGGAAATGACAGGCATCTGATCTCATGTAAGCCTTAAATTGCTGTAAATCCTGTACTGGTTTACTTTTTACTTCAACCAAATAAGATATTATCCTGCCTCAGAGTTAACACTTTCCAAGCTTGCCTCAGCTGAGTGTTGCACACCAAAGGCATTATTATCTGCCATCACTGGACAAGGCACTGCACAGAGCCAATTCATGTGTGACACAGCTAAAACACTAAATAGGATTACGTGGCTCATAAGGCAGGAGAAGGAGAACCAGCCAGTTAAGCAGCCTTTAAGTTGCACTACATAGATATAACAACCATTTTCTTCTGTATGGGGCCCTTGAAGGGCAGGTAAAATACTGAAACAGCCTGAGATGTTGTGTCGCATGTGTGGGCAAAGGATGCAAGGTCTCGTCATCTTCCAGATGTTGCTATCCAAAGGCTGCAGGAAGAAGGATGTCAGTGGATATTTTCTTCAGGGAGGACCTCAGTGGAAGTCACAGCCTATGCCTGAATGAAGAGAACATCAATGAGTGTGCAAAAAATTTACTTCTGAAATGGAAGACACTAATTTTTTTATTTTATGTTAAATATTCAAGAGCACCTTACCCTCCTTTATCCCCAGGCACTGTCTTAGCAGTCTCCTTCAGAACAGATTACCTTTGACTCAAGTGGTACATTTATTTTGGGATGGATTCTCATAAATAGAGGTTTCTAGGTGTTCTGAATGCAGGGAATGTAATTGGTAGGCAGGTACATTATGAACCTAACCAAAGAAGACTTACAAGAGTAAACATTGTTTTATTGCCTATTTAAGACTTTGAAATGAAAAGTTTGTATAAAAGAAGGTGCATTATCCCAAGACAGTGGTTTTATTTGTGCTATTACTTAACACAGTGTTACAAACACCCAAGAGGTCTCTGTAAGCTTTCTGAGTTGTGAATTGAGGCCAGGGTGAATGTCATGGTTTGACACTGGCCAAAGGTCAGGCACCCACAAGACTCATACACTTACTTACCTTCTTCTGCTACAGTTGAGGAGAGGAGAGGGGGAAAAAAAAGAACTAATGAATGGGTTCATGAGTTGAGATAAGGACTGGGAGAAAAACACTCTGGGGCAAAACAGGTTTAAGTTCAAAGGTATAAAATAAATATATTTTTAACAGAGTCAGAGGAGGAAAAGAGAAATAAAGTAAGTCCTTAAAACACCTTTCTATCCCGCCCCAGCCCCTCCCTCCTTCCCACCGACAGCACAGGGGGACGGGGCGTGGGATTTTGGTCAGTTTGTCACTTGAGATCTTTTTCCGTTTGCTCAGGGAGAGGAGTATTTTCTCTGTTTTGCCATGGGGTCTCTTCCACGGGCAAACAGTCTTCCCAAAACTGCTCTGGCATGGCTCACTCGTCCACAGGGTGCAGTCCTGGCAGGACAGGCGGCTCCAGTTTGGAAGCCAGGCCCATCTCTCTGTGTCTCTGGAGGCCAGGCCCATCTCTCTGTGTCTCTGGAGGCCATGCCCATCTCTCTGTGTCTCTGAGGCCAGGCCCATCTCTCTGTGTCTGAGGCCAGGCCCATCTCTCTGTGTCTCTGAAGCCAGGCCCATCTCTCTGTGTCTCTGAGGCCAGGCCCATCTCTCTGTGTCTCTGAGGCCAGGCCCATCTCTCTGTGTCTGAGGCCAGGCCCATCTCTCTGTGTCTCTGAAGCCAGGCCCATCTCTCTGTGTCTCTGAAGCCAGGTCCATCTCTCTGTGTCTCTGAGGCCAGGCCCATCTCTCTGTGTCTCTGAAGCCAGGCCCATCTCTCTGTGTCTCTGAAGCCAGGCCCATCTCTCTGTGTCTCTGGAGGCCAGGTCCATCTCTCTGTGTGCCCATCTCTCTGTGTCTCTGAGGCCAGGCCCATCTCTCTGTGTCTGAAGCCAGGCCCATCTCTCTGTGTCTGAGGCCAGTCCCATCTCTCTGTGTCTCTGAAGCCCAGTCCCATCTCTCTGTGTCTCTGAAGCCAGGCCCATCTCTCTGTGTCTCTGAAGCCAGGCCCATCTCTCTGTGTCTGAAGCCAGGCCCATCTCTCTCTGTTCGGGTCTCCCACTGGATCGCAGCTTTCTCTGCCATTCCCCCGCCGTCAGCGCTTTTCCCCCGGGCTGCGAGTGGATCTCTGCATCCCCCGCGGCCTTCCCGCCTTCCAAGGGGACACTTTGTTTTCCCTCAGTCCTCCCCACGGCCTGCAGAGGAATCTCGGCTCCGACACCTGCAGCACCTCCTCCCCTTCCTTTCTTCCCATGGCCTTGGTGCCGCCCTGTTGTTTCCCCTCACGTCCTCACCTCCTCCTCCTCTCTGACTAGAAGGAAACTGCGGCTCGTAGGTGCCGTGGCCAAGGAGCTGCGCTGATTCCCGGACTCGTGCAGGATGCCGCGGTGCCGACACGCCGATCCCGTCCCGGTTCCCCGCCGGGGAATGTGTGGAGCGGCTCCGCAGCCGTCCCGGGCTGTGGCTGTGGGGCGCCGCTCGCTCTCGGTGCGGGCCCGGGCAGGGGAAGCCGCCGCCGCCCCGGCCGCTCCTGGGCAAAACTGCACCTGCCGTGTTTGCATTGCCCTCATAAATGTCATCCCAGAGGCGTCACCGACCTCTCTGCCCGGGCCAGCTGCGTGTCCATCGTCAGAGCCGGCAGAGGTTGGCTCTGTCGGACACGGTGGAAGGTTCCAGCAGCTCCTCACAGAAGTTACCCCTGGGGCCCTCTCCTGCTGTCAAACACCAGGCTGTGCCCAACCAACATAGTGAATTTCTCTCAGTAAGTCCCAATCACTGGGTAAAGATGTCCCCCTTAAGGAGGTGTCCTGGTCAAAATGCCTAGAAGTGTTCTGATCAATAACAGAGCTCCTCTATATACATTTTTATGGATGTGTGAGTTTTTACCTACCATTAACACATGCAGGTATAATTTATCACAGAAGCACTAAATAATGAATTAATTACCACCGTTCTCCTTGGGTGTGTTTGCTGCTGGTTGTTGTGAAAATCCCATGGGCTCTGAGGGGTGGTTTGTGTGCAGGCAGTAGTTGTTACCCTGGCAAGCAAGTGTTCACCCACTGTTTAGAAATCTAATTTTCTCTGCTGGTATGTGAAAAATTGCATGGCATTCTTGTCACCGGATTCCTTTTCTAGTTTTCCCGTGTTTTGTGCTTTCACAATTCTCTTTGGCACAGCAGTTATTATTGTACCAGCTGTAATGCTTGTAAAAGGTGATCATAAAGAAACCTTGGTAGGCGTCTGGTAAAATTCCAGCACTGGTGAATATGGACTGAATCAGAGCTTTTATTATCGATTTTGCTGATTTATTTGGGTATGCATGTGAAGGCTCTGATGTCATTTTCCTCACGTGGTATTTCCAAGTGAATTGCCGTAATTATTTACCTACGGACCATGATGTTTTATCTAGACAAGTGTAGTTTGTGGCTGGTGTTTTGGGATGAACTTCTGCTCAGTGTGTTCTTTGAACTGCTTGGCACCTCAGTTGAACAACACAGGTTTTGGTTCTGTACATCACTGAAAAAAAGCAAACTTATAAAACACTGTTATTAAGAACTAGCTCTGCATTTCAACAACTGTTTTAATAATTACCAAACTATTTGTTTTACTGTGTTGTCATTTGAAATTTAATTTTTTTGTAGCTCTGTTTCAAGTATAGAGACCGTTTATGTCTATATTTATATTTATTCTATATATACTTATTCACTGAGACCTTAAAAATTGAATTTGTTTTTGTATTTCTTCTATTTTCATTGATAAAATATCATACACTAAGTAATTCCCATAGCCATTAATATATGGTTTGCCCACTCACTCGTATTTTGTCATCCTTACTTCCTCAGGCTGTTTTCAACTTTAAGCTACTACTAATCCATGACCTTAGTGCTTTTGTCTACAGGTCTGAATTATATAAGTATTATGGAACAAGGATTGAAATTAACTACTCTTGACTTTATTGTACAATAACAGTCAGCTGATTAGCTTTTCTATTTCCACTAACCAGAATAAAAGAGCAAATTTAATTACTTTAATTATTCATTTAAATTCTTTAATTAATTATTTAAACTTTTTTCAGTGTGGGAAGGCTATTAAATATTTCTAAAGGGAAAGTGGAAATGGAGGAAAACAGTAGCAGTCTGTGTTTCTGGACGTCCAGAATTGCTGCTAAGCACACAGAAGGACAACTGAAGCAGGAATGTACCCTGCACTCTGTAGTGCTGTCTTGGGATGCAATATTTAACCAAAAACGTGTGTTCTATTTCCCATTTGTTGAAACTAGTTAGGGAGGTAGGGTTTTTTTGGGATTTTTTTCCCTTTATCTCATGTATAACCCATTCCTCATAACTCCAGAGGGAGGGGGCGGGTGCCTTCTGTCAATGGGCAGCTGTTAAAACCAGGTGGAGCAATGCTCCTTATCTCTTCCACAATCCATCCTCCCTGCAGGGGATATCTGCTGTTAATGGGCCATCGAGGCTCACTGAATGACTGATAACATTACATCATCCCACTGGGAGATGCTCCACCCAGGGGGAGGAGCCGACCATTCCTACCTGGATAAAACCTGCAATTCAGAACTCCAAGGCAGCCTGTTTTCCACTGGATTTCAGAGTAAGACTGGACCTGTCTCACCATCATTGGACCCTTTCTACAGGATCATCTCTACTCCCAACAGAACCACGTCTGTTACTCCAGGAGGATTTATTTGTAATACTTCCAACACCCTGACCAGCAGGGTGTCTGGTTGTAGTCCGACTCTATCAGGGTTTCTAGGATTTTTTTGCTTGTTTGCTTGTTTTTTTGTACTACTACATTTTTCCTAGTAAAAAACTGTTATTCCCATATCTTTGCCTGAAAGCCCCTAATTGCAAAATTATAGTAATTTGGAGGGAGGGGGTTTAGATTCTCCATTCCAAGGGGAGCTCCAGCTTTCCCTGGCAGACACCTGTCTTTCCAAACCAAGACAAAGAGTCCCCTGCAATGGTAATTGAATAAAATCTGCTGAGACGAAAAAGAAAAAACAAAAAGCACTTTGGTCGCAGAGCTGAAATGGAAAAGCAGAAGCTGTTAAAAGGAACCTTTTGTAGTGTGTCTCCTGAAACTCTGTCTCCTTCCATGAGACTACTCAAAAACCAGAACACCTGTGGAATGTCAGGTTTCCTTTGGGATGCAGGAGAGCAGCATCACATAGCATGGCCATGTGATGCTTCTCCAACAGGCTGGGCACTTCGCTACTGCTCTTGTTCCAGCCAAACTGGTTAATTCTCAATTGAAATGCTATCTCTAAGCTGCTTTTATTCAATTGCTTACTTTCCTGAAAGGTTATAATCAAAAGGTCAGACTTCAGGAATAATTTGGCTCCCTTGTATGATACTGGTTTCCAAGCGGCATGTAAATAAGGGGTTGCATTTTCCAAAGACAGCCCTGCCCCATCAGTGCTGTGAGAAATCTGCTTCGCAGCTCCATGGCTGAATTTAGGGGGAAGCATTGCTGACAGGCTGAGTCAGTGGCCCAAATTCTTCTCCCTTTATCCATGTAACCACATGAAATTGTGCCTCCTATCCACAGAATGTGCATGAATAATTTGCTTGGCATGGGACTGGAGCTAGCTAGTACAATAACTATGCTTTTGTAAGCTCCATATGTCCCTTGCCTTGGAGCTTTTCAGATGATACAAAACCCTGGTACTGTGACTAAAATGAGAAAAGCCTGGGCAATGACTTCAGAAGCAATTGGGAGTGACCTAAAGCTCATAAAGGATTCTTGCCTTCAATGATGTTGACTCAGGTCCATCAGACTTACAAGTTACATCTAGACCTTATGGAGATCCTGGAATGACCCCTGCAGTCTTTAGACATGGGTTTTTAAACCCTGCAAGGGAGTCTGAATTTCCAAGCGCTTCAGAAATGCCAGACTTTTTAACCGTACGTTTTGAAATAAGTTCAAGAAATGAGTGCACACGCGTTGCCTATCCCTCTCCCCTTGGCACTCAACATTTCTGGTGTAGGAGAGTTCAGTAACGGAAGTGTAAACCTTGTGTTTACATCTATAAACAAGATAAGGTACAAATTGCTGCAATACAAACTTCCTTGCTCTGGCCCTCCGCTGACCTCAGCTATAAATGACAAGGACCCTTCTTTCTCACAGTTGCAGGAGTCTTGAGTCTCTAGGGCAAAGTTTAAACCAGCAAATGTGCTTACAGAATCTGTGTGAATTTTTCTGACTGCTGTGCTAGTCACACACTACTCAGGGCCAGGGGCTCATGCCTGTGATGTGAGGGACAGATGGAGCTGCCCCAGACACCTCCAGCTGCAGGGGGAGCCTGGGTGCATTTGTACCCATTCCCTGAAATCAAGGAGCAAGCTACAAGCACTTTTGCTAAAGGGCTTGGATAGAGAAGGGCACGCTCGCGCCACATTTTAGACCAACAGGAAACATCCGTGTCACTGTATCTCACGCTCAAGTCTTCTCCTGGAAGCTCTATGCTGGGTCAAATAAATTGGTTGCAAAATATCCAAGATTATGCCAAGTAAACACAAGAATAATTAGATTTAAAAGCTACTCACGCATTGTCTTATTTTTATAGAATTCAATGGGTGCAGAAAGAAGACCTGCCAGTAACACAAAAGCTGTTCTAGGCACGGGAACCAAATTCCTTGGTGACCAGGACAGATGACACATGGCCTGAGGGAACAACACAATAAGAGGGCTGGGACATGAGAAAAATCATAGGGAGTGGAGCAGAAAAGTAAAAGGGAACTTCTGTCCTTGACAGCTGGAACTGTATCTCCATGCTCTGAGAGATCTCACAGCCACTAGCAGTCACATACACACATCGTTGAGACTATGGTGCATATTCCTAATCAGAATTGATAATTGGGATTTCCACAGTCATGTCTGTTCTGGGTGGTGCAAGTGGAAACTAAACCATCATGTTTGGTACCAGCATCAGACCCTAGGGCAGTGCAAGGTTGGGATTTTGAACACCAGCACTGCATTTGCACAAGGACGAGACTTACAGTGATGTTTGTGTGTCCTCAAGCAGGACTTGTGCCCCTCTCCTCCTGGAGCAGCTCAGCAGAGGGGCACAAGGACATAATATCTGGCATGGATCACCCAACTACAGATCCCTGCAAGATGGACTGGTGCTCAGACCATGGCCCTGTAAGCTTTCCTTGCAGTGTCACCACTGAACACTCACCATTGGTGTGCCCTGGAGAGAGTATGAAATAGCTCTAAGAGGGCCAGGTCAGTAGTTCTTGTGTGTTTAGGCAATGCAGAAACTCATCTTTTCTTCCTTGTGCTGTGCAGTGGGTTGCAGAAGAATGACTCAGAGATATCTGCAAGAGAGAAGGGCCACAAAGATGGTTCTTGGTCACTGCTGTTAAGGATGCTGCAGAGAGGTGGTGACACTGGATCCCCTCAAAATGCTCTCAGCAGAAGCGTGTCAGCTTCTGAAAAGTGCCAGAGGCCTATTTTCTATGCATAATTGTATCCAAAAAATTTTCATGCAATTAGATACCTCTGCCCTAAACGACATGGTTTTGTATATGTAACCAGGGCTACAAAGTTCCATTCTCATTGTTCAGACGAGTTAATTGATGGACAGAATCAAGCAGGATAACATGTGTTTGTTTTAATGTGCCCAGTTCTACTCATGTTTGAGGGTAGTTGGTCTTTTGGCTCTCCATGTATTTCACAAACTATGACGGGTCTATGAGTCTCAGCCATGGGTGAGCATCTCCCTCTCCTCCTGTTGCAGGAACACAAACATCCACTTTTTTGGTAGATGAAATGGCTCAGATGTGGACAATTCTCTGTTTTGACTATGGGCTTTGTGTTACAAAAAACCATGTGCTGGAACCTCCTATGAAAATAGCAGAGAGAAAGAATGCTGCTGATGTGTATGAGAATTCTCCTCCCTGCAACAAATGCTATTCTTAGCTGACTGGCTGGTGTGGAGTAACGCATTAACTGAGTGTGATAAGGCAGGGGAACGCCGATACTGGCCCCATTTTCAGCCCTGTGTTTGCTCTGTCATTAGACAATGGGGTCTTGGTCCCCTAGGAGGCCCTGACATGTCAAAACAATGTCAGTTAAGTCAACAAATATCCTTGTGTTACAGTCATTTCCAAATCGTGCTTTGTCCCTTTAAAAATTCTGAATGGAAAGGTTAGGAATATTTAAGAATTAAGATGATAAAATATGGGGAGATAACATGGAAACAGCTGGCTTACAAACATAAGCCTGATTCCCATCACCAGCATTTGTTATTATTATTTATGTTGTAATGCATATGAGAAAGCTGAAAGGTCTGAAAAACGTAACATGTATATCTCAACATCCATGTGTTGTAGGGGAGGAAAGTACCCCCTTAGCAGAGCTGCCACACCTCCAGACATACAAGGTATGCTGCCCACATGCATATCTCTTGGGTCTACCATGCACCTGCAGGTGATGAAGAGCTCCAGCAGGGCCATAGTTCTCAGGAAGGTCCAAATCCTTTAGATAATTTTGGGTAATACTTCTGGCCGGGAAAGAAATGTCATGCCCTTGCACTAACTATATGGGAACTCACTTCCTGGTGTCACTGAATTCAGCCTGACATTGTGGGTAATAGAGCTATAATCCTTACTGCAAGCTGATCACACCTGGATTTAGAAGTAAGTTGCGTGTGTGAAAGCAACATTGAGATTACTGACAGGCTGCTTACTCCTACTGGCATCTTTAAGGCTCCTGTCCCAGCTCATCCCTCCTTGCATGCAAAAGACAAAGTAAAGCTCAGTTGAAAAGTCTTGGGAATTTTGAGGGCTGACCCATATTCTTGTGTGCTTAGAGTTGACAAAATTAGCTACTAACTTTACTGGCTGAAAACAGATGAAAAGAAATACCCACTTGTGCTATGAATAATTCATCAGTGAAAGAAGGTGCTGCAGGATACTATTTGGGAGGAAAATTGCATAACAGTAGTCTCACAAGTCAATTTGCTACCTATAAAGGAAGGGATTTCTGTTTGCTGTCCTCTCTTCAGGAAAAAAAAACCTTTCTCTTAACACTGTCTGCATTTGGAAACAGCCTACATTTCAAGTAATTAAAACTGATGTTCCTGACAAACACTCGCCTCCAAAGAAATGGTCTGTTGTAAATGTAAACTCTCAAGATCCTTCCAGGCATACCAGCAGACTGTCTTCTAAAAATTCTTCCCAAGCCATCTGGTGCCTTATCTTTGTAGCCAAGCCATACAATAACTTTAAAAGAGGATTTTTGCTCACAGGGTTTAGTCTCAGGACTACAGATTCCCTTGGAAGTATCCCAGTTCACTCTGAATCTGTTAGACAGGCAGCTCTGGCTCTGTGGATTCTTTGCTACTTTTAATCAAGACCCAAAACGTGCAGCTGTGGTTCTCTGGGGAGATCCCCTCTTCCTGTGGTTTAGAAAGGGAATGAAGGAGTTACAGGGAGAAGCTGAAGATTTCCAAACAGGGATTTACACTCCATTAATTCTCTCTCCGGCATCCCAGCCAGAGTGGCATGACATGAATGTGGTTAGCAAGGCTGCAGCCAATTCACATCATTCTTGTAGCTCTCCCCACACCTGCGAGCGGAACGTATGGATTCCAGGTTTGCTCCTAGACTGCCTTTGCCATCAGAAAAGGGTATTTAGTGAGTGAGAAGGTATGAAGGCATAGAGCAGAGGTGGCTGTTGAAAACAGCTGGGAAGAAAAAGACAATTTTGTTTCAGCTTTGCAGATCATCCAGAGTTTACTCTCCCTTGGTTGCATCCTGCTACTTTTGTGCCTGCTTTTTAACGTCTCACCTAAACTCTTATCTTCTAAGAAATGGAAATCTTACTGTTAAGTCCCCTATTTTGGTTGCAAAAGCAGAGCCTGACAGTGAAGTTAAGCAGCAAAGCCAAGGCTGCAGGCACCTGACAGCAAAGCAGTAGTTCAGGCACAAACCCGAGTAAAGGATCCTATGCTAGGTGTGCCCAGCCACTCAAGGCAGTGACAACCATTGTGAGAAACAGCACAGGGTGTGCAGCTGAAAATAGAACTTGTTCACCACTCCTTCATCCAGGACAAAAACAGCATAGTTGGGGAGAGACCAAATCCATTTTTGGATTTTTTTCCTGTGCTTAGATGCTGAATCTTCTGCACCAAGCATTTCTAGTCTGTTCCTTATCAATGCTGCTTTCAGAGAAAAGGAGGAAACTGGGTGCAAGAGTGTAGGAGCACCTATAAGAAGACAGTTGTTTCCTCAACATATCCTGCAAGTTGGAGACTGCTGACAAATCTGAAGCATCACATTTAAGCAGCACCTCTTCATCATTTAGCAAGGGAGGGCAATGGCTCTGGTCTGTTGCACATTCTGGCTGCAGTAATGATGTGGTACCAGCAGTGCTACAAAGTGATGGGCTGCCATTAGATTATCTTCTCCCTCCCTGTGCCCATCTGTTCTGGGAACCCTCAGCTACCTGAGAAGAATTTTAAAACACCCTAGTTTTGGGTACTGCAACTTAGCAAGCACAGACATTTTTCTAAGTTAAAAATAATTGGGTTTTTTCCAAGATGTTGCATCTTGGTAAAGAAATACTGGATGTTATATATGCTTGTCAGGTGGATATTAATGAGCAAGATATGATGCTGTCAGATAGCTCCTGGAAATGACAGAGATTCTGCACTTCTCCAAGTCAGTGGGAGTTTTGATGATGAGTTTTGACAGGCACTGGATTAGGCCTAAAACATTTCTAACTTTTTGGCCATTGACAATTTTTTTGACAGTTTTATAACCAGTAGAGACTTCCTACCACAATACAAATATGACAACATTGTAAAGACTTCCCCCAGGGAGGTGTCTTTGCTTTTAGCTGGGTACCTTCTTACACCCCAAAGGAAATCAAGCAGTGTAACAAAAAAGAACTGTATCTGTAAAGTTGCTTAGCTTTTTCCCTGCTCTACTGGATATTTGTATTTTGTTATCTCTGGAGACAATCTACTATTTGGAAAAAGAATTAAAACAACCCTCCTAAAATAGAGTTTTACAGTTTAATGATCCCTGCACTGAAATATTACATTACACACTTAGGCTGGATACAAGATGGAGAGGGAGGGTGGAACTACCATGAGGTCAGAGCTCCATGACCCCATGTTCTTTGCCAAATCAATCATCTCAGTCTCCTCTTCATAAGGTGATGGTGACACCTCACAGAGCTGTTATGATAATTTGTTTATATAATAAAAGTACATGGCTCGAGGGATAAAGCTTTTTGTACCTGCATAATTTCCAACATTCCCAGGTTGCCTTTTGGTGTGGGATTACAGAACATCTGCTCTATTTAGTCCTCCTAGTATTACTGTTAATATTTTGGCAAAGGCACCTGGAACACAGCATAGATGCACACATACATAATATCAAAAGTCATGAGGAGTGTATTCAGGTCCTGTTTGATTTATAGCATATCAAACACAAAAGATAAACCAATATAATGTTTTGCTTGGTGTGGCTTGATTTGCACAAAAATGGGAAGATTCAGAATTGTTACTTAGCTACTTTAGGACCTGTCCCAGGTTTACCTGCAGTAAAAAGGGAGATGGGATCTATAACTGCTTATCAGGCCAAAGGAACTGCCAGGCTGAAGCAAGACCCAGAAGCTGGGCTACCCTGAGCACTTTCCACGTGGCTGATAAGAGGTGTAAGGAAAAGGAGCAGTGTTCCAGCAGTCAGCTCAATGCTGGGAGCAGGGGAGGGGCGAGCTGGAATCAGCAGTTTCAAGTGGAGAGCCTCAAGGGATCATTATGTTCATCCATGCTGACCTGAAGATGAAAATCCCACACATTTGCAGTGTCCACGTGGGCTTTGCTGTTCCTCCCACCCAGTCCCTAGTTCTACTCATGTATCTGTTTTCCAGGGCCAGAGTAGCTTCTGAGGCAAACTGAGGGCCTTGCATGTGAGTGGAGCAGTGTGACAGCCTTGTTTGCTTTCCCTCCTTCACGTTGTTCCCAAATGATGGCTCCCTACCCAGGCAAAGAGCAGGGAGGATATCTGCAAGGACAAGGCCACACTGCACTTCCATTCTGCCCCACCTTGCACCTCTGTGCAGAGCAATGGATGGCTCCCACAGGACACAGCTCCTGCTGCAGTGCAGTGGCTGGGAAGATGTTTGAGTTGTACAGTTTGGCCCAGGACTGAGATGAAGGATGTTTGAGTATTATTTCCCTGGGAAATCTTGAAATTAGTCACCTCAGTGTGCACATCTCAGTATTCAGGGGGTTGGGATGGCACCGATGGCCCTGCAGCATCCTGGCACATCATTTCACATCTCCCTCGGCCACTGGCCCTAAAATGGGGACCAGGATATGGGCCCACAGAGGGCAAATTGTGGTAGCAGTGACAGCAATGCTGGTACTGCTGGGAATGGCAGAGAGCACTTCCCAGCCTCCTATGGGTCAGAGGAGCTAACTCCCAAACAACCCAGTGATTCAGACCTTGATGGCAGCAGCACACTACGTGGGGTAAGAAGAGAACCCCAGGGAGGAAGTAGGAGCTTAAAGCACTACAGTAGATGAGTGTATTTAAATCCTTTTAATGAGGACAAAAAAGAGTTGGCTTGGCACAGATAACAAGTTGGAAAATTGAGTATACACCAAGAACTTGCAAGTTTCAGTCCCTCTAAACAAATGTAAAAGACTTAACTTAAAAATCCAGCTTTGACACAACTGCTGAAAATGTCTTTTAAAGAGAAGCCTTTATGAGAGCTTCCAAGACAGAGAAAGGCAGCCCAGAGTGGTATCCTTGTTACCAGCATCAGCAGATGAATAAGAGGAGCAGGAGAGGACAGTCAGCTGTTTGAAGGGAATGAAATCTTTCACTTTTTGACCACACAGATTAGACAGAAGGAGAAAAGTTGGCTGTTTTCAGGTATCTTGTAGCACTGAGGAACAACCATCAAAGGGGAAACCGTCTGCCTTGTGGGATAATCTTTGGGCAAGCAAGAGGATGCAGCAGATAAAGGAAGATGACACTTACCTGGAGAGTCTGAGCCACAAAGAACAAAGATTAGTACTGGGGAAAAGGAAATGGTAACAAGGAGGGAAAGCAGTGTAAAAAACTGGGTTCCTCAGGTGTATTCCTGCAGCAGTGTGCACTGCCTTAAATTTCTTACTGAAGTTTTGCTGTTGTGATCAAGTTCCGATTTCAGATTATAGAGAGGCATTTGCAGCTCAAGTTCTGCGGTATTTACATAGGCAAAATTCCCAGTGTTTTAAGGGGATTTTTCCATGGGTAGGTATGGGCTCTTAAGGCTTACTTTTGACTGGGTGAGGACTTGGAGTCTGCACAATTACCATACCGTAAGTATTAATAGATCCTTCCTAATAGGAAAGTTATTTGAATTTAAGATTGCAGCTTAGTTTCTCTAAACTCCACATAATCTATTTACTTACAGTACAGCTTTCATTCTGCACTTCATAATCTCCAGCTGTAAAGATTCAAAATGCCACACAACATACAAATTGTGTGTATTGATGGAAATGGCTCTGGAAGTCATGCCATTCTGCACGACATGCATAAATGTAGGTTTAGTGACATTGCAAAACCAGGATTTGGTCCTGGGAGGCTTCAGACCACTTCCAACTCTGCCCCATAATGGAGTGCCATGAGTTGGATCCCCTCTTCTGATTGATGGAATTGTGTTTCTTGCCTTCCCTCAGGTTGGTGGTTTCAGATCAGTGGGTGGGGCTGTGAAGATGCTCCACAAAACAACCTTGCTCTATTCAGCTCAGTCCCAAAAGGAAAGGGTCCTACCCAACCAAGGCACAGGTCTGCACTGCCACTTCTCACCCTGTGCCAGTCCTGAGCTCTGTCAAACCTCACCACAGAGCCAAATTAACTGGTCACCTTGTAGAAAAACTAAGGAGGAAAAAACCTCCAAAGCTTTGATAGGTTTTCTGTGACAGTGAACCAGCTCTCACCAGCACCTGACATGGCATGGGGTATGCTGAGGCTGAGAGTGGTGGGATGTGGGATGTTTGTGAGATGGGGACGCCTCGGGGCACTCTGCTGCCCAGATAAACCAGACCTGTTTCCCCACACTATGCTGATCTGAGGACTGAAGGCTGCACCCCTTCCACAGGACACCAGCAGGACGAGCTCCACATAAGCCTCATCCCCTCCCCTCTGACTCAGCCCTAATGCTATGCTCAGCTTTTCACCTGTCCTTCTTCAGGCAATGTTCACTTTTCCTCGCTTCCCCTTTGCTGATCAGCTGCTCAATATTGCTCCACACACCCAACTGGCAGCTCAGTCTGCTCCTGGCACTCCTGGGAAATGTGTCCACACCCACCTGAGTTTGGGATAGCCTACCCTTCCCTCTCCCACCATGATTTCTGGAGCATTATACCAAGCTCAAGCATCCTGTGTGTATCTCTCTCTGTGAAGACTGGAAACTTTGGAGTACATATGGACATTGTAGGAAGGTAGTCAGGGCTCAGGGTGCTCTGCAAGCACTGCAGCTCAGAGAGATATGGGTGAGTTATTTCACAGTAAGTATCTGAGATTTTAATTAAACCTGGTTTACAAGGGTGGGCACAACACCAGGCAAGGAGGTTATGTGCCATTACACCTTGCCCTAAGGGTGTGCTGACTTGGGTCTCCACAGTCCTGGAGATTCCTGCACTGCCGAGGCTCTGCCTCCCAGCCTTGCAACTTTGGTCAGCCAGTCACAGGGCTGAAGATGTACAGCTTTGCAGGTGATGCTTTACTTACTCTGGCTTTTATATTCATCATACAAAATTAATACTTGACTCCTAATAGTTGAGGTTTGTAGGACTTCACCAGTTGTTTTGAAGACTCATGAGGTGCCGTTTTGCCCAGAAGTGGATTCTGAATTGATTTTTATTTTAAAACTTTCCCTTTCTGCAGCAAATACCAACGTTTCTGTGCCTTGTCCCAAAGTTGAGCAAAGAATGTAAAGAACTTTGACATTTTCTATGGAGTGCAAATTGAACTTCGAAACTTCTCTTTTCCCTTGCTTATAGGCTTTAAAGGTTTAAGAACCTTTTAAACCAAGACTGAGGGTTTTGATTTGAGGAAGGGGTAGCAGACAATGTTTAATTACATTTAGGTCTAGAGGATGTCTTGAATTTTTACTTTCAAACTGTAAAAAAACAAAACAAAAAAAAAACCAAAAAAAAAAAACTCAGATAAGGATATAATCTTCCTTCTTGCTCAAGGTGCCTGAAAACTGTATAACACAAATCTAATTCTGAACAAAAGTTGCTTGGATTGGCTCTTATCTGAGAAATGCAGAATAAAACAACTGCGACAAGAAGTGCCACACGGGATTCTCCAATTGCTGGTCCACTTCTTCAAGCTGACTTGGGGAAAAAAAAACCAACAAAAACGGAAAGCGTTAATTATGTCAGGAAACTCAGCTCTCCTCTCAATGAGTGACAAAGTGACCCATCCCCAGCAGGACCTGGCAGAGCAGAGCTCTACCCGGGCAACTGTGGGATTTTAAAGCCCTTTGGAAGGACCCGGCGGCTCGGACTCTCCCCGCCCACTCAGTCCAGCTCCAGCGTTGGCTTTTCTTGACCAAAACCTACGACTTCGGCGTTCGCCGGCAATGAGAAAAGAAAGTGACATATTGGAAGGAGTGGAGGAGGGCGGGCTTTCTCCTGCTTGATCTATGGAGCACGCCCCTTTTTAAACTGAGTCCCGGCAGCTCTCGTCCACCAGCCCGACGGGGGGAGAGGCGGAAAGCGAGGGAGAGCAGGCAGGCAGGCGGGCGGGCGGGCGGCTCCCCCGTCCCGGCCCGTCGGTCCCGACCCCGGCACCATGCGCGGCCCCCGGCGCCGCCGGCCCGCCCGCCCCTAACGCCGCCCGGCTCCTGCGCCTTCCCGCGGCAGCGCTCCGGGGGCCGGGAGGGCGGCCACCAGAAAGGAGAGGAGAAAGAAAAAAAAAATTTTTGAAAGAGGGAAAGGGAGGAATAAAGGAGGAGAAGAAGCGGAGGCGGGGAAGGCTGCTCCTCCGAGAACAGCGCGCAGCACCATGCAGCTGGCGCCGCTGGCGCTGGCACTCACCACGCTCTTCATCGACGGCTTGAGGACGGGAGCGAGGAGGCAGAAGCTGCACCCCAGGCAAGGTAAGGGGGTGCTCGGGGAGGGGCGCGGGGAGGGCTGCGCTGCCGGCCCCCGGGGCCGCGGGGCTCGGCCACCTCACTCAGCGGCATATGCGTCTGTCCCCTCGCAGCCCAGCTGCTGGAGAAGCTCAGCGAGTACGAGATCGTGACTCCTACCCGAGTGAATGAGTTCGGTGAGCCCTTCCCCACCGATGTCCACTTCAGGCGGCGCCGGCGGAGCACCAGTGCTGCCCCCGACGCCTGGACGGCGGCCGCCGCCGCCTCCCCGAAGGCACACTACAGGCTGTCCGCCTTTGGGCAGCAGTTCCTCTTCAACCTGACGGCCAACTCGGCCTTCATCGCCCCGCTCTTCACCGTCAGCCTCCTGGGAGAGCCCGCCGCAGATCAGCGGCGCCTCTACGCCGAGGCGGCCGACGCCGACGTGAAGCACTGCTTCTACCGGGGGCACGTCAACGCCCGGCCTCGGCTCACCGCCGTTATCAGCCTCTGCTCCGGGATGGTGAGCCCCGCGCCCCGGTCCCGCCCCGCTGAGCGCCAGGGGCGGAAGCGCGGAGGAGGAGAAGCGGGAGGAGCGGGACGAGGGAGGGCGGAGCCCATGGCTCCTCCGGCCCGCCCCTTCCCCTCAGCGCGGCGGGCGGCTGCGGCCCGCCCCGCACGGGATTTATCGCGCCGCGCTCGGAATCGCTATCCTCCAAAACCGGCTCCTGCTCCGCTGGTGTTGGGGGGAAAATGCTTCCCGCCGACACCCGGCCGGGCGGTCCATGGCCAGACCTGGGGTGCCGGTGGCTGCGGGCTTACCACCAGCGCTAGCCCTGGAACCACCCAGCGCCCCGGACCAGGGGCATGTCCCGGTCCCTGGTACCCACCCAGGTGCCCTTCGGCGCAGGGATGTTGGCACCGGGATTAGCCGAAGCTCCTAAAAGGGCTGTCTCTTCTGTCTGTCCTGGTGTCTTTCAGTCCCATGGGTGCCAATCCCAGGGGGTCCCCGGAGGTTTCTGCTGGCTTCATCCAGTCCAGGAGCTCCTCTGGGTGCATGTGTTCACCTGGGCTTGGGCACGTGTGTGTGGCTTCCCTCCCGGGTACTGGCCGTGGATCCCAGTATGGGATGGCTGCAGAATGTTTTATCCTGGGTATTTTTTTATTTACCTGCCAAACATTTGCATTCATAGTTGTATGCAACTAGGAGTGTTGATGTCTTCTCATAAGCAGGGATTTTGCTAGCTGGACACCTTCTTGTGGTCCTTATATGTGGGTTAAAAGCCAGTCTCCGGGAGGTGCGCTGTGTGAAACCAGCACATGATGGGATTGCATGGAGCCTCCAGTGCACAGCAGCACCATCACCCTTTGGGCAGGACTGGCTTGGTAAAGGTCACTGGCATAAGGACAGGGTCTGGCAGACGTGCCCCCTCTCATGCTCCCTGCCTGTGGGTTAGTGCTTAGCCCTCTGTAACCAACCGTGGGATGGCTGTGCATTCCAGGGTGGGTGCAAGCAATGCGACTGAAGCTGGAGCTCCAGCCAGTGCCTTCACACGGGTTACCCCAGAACTGGGCACACCTCCCTCATGAACTGATGCTTGGTTGGGGTGGTGCTGCTAGGTGGCTTGTCATCGCGCAAAGCTGACCTGTTCCTCTCTCTGGTCCCTCTCAGCTAGGCACATTCAAGTCTGATGATGGGGACTATTTTGTAGAGCCACTCCTATCACTTGAGGAACAGGAGTATGAAGAAGAGCACAATAAACCACATCTTGTCTACCGACACCGGACACCTCCAACCAACTCTTCAGAGGACAGGCAGACTTGCAATACTCCAGGTACTCATTTTGTTACTGCCTTGGATGACTTGATACTTGGAAGTGTTATTTGCAGTTAAAAGGCAGTAGGTCTGTGTGGGAAAGGAGGGATGTACAGTTGAGGCGCCCCTCTAGAAATGATGCTGTGAGTGCTAGGACTGGGCTTGTGGTGGTAACTCTGTCCTGGAGAGATGTGGTGCACTTGTGCTTTCTAGGAACTGTTTATAAGGAAGTTGCGGTCAGAAAAATGTTGCCGTTTCCTTTTGATTCCTGATAAAAAGCTGGCAATCGAGATTTTGGTCTGTCTTGCCTTAAGTATTCTGTGAGCCCTTGAATCTGTTTTCTGCTCTCTCCTACATGTAATTCCCAACCATCCTGATCTTATATACTCTCTGATACTCTGTCCTTCAAATGACATCCTTCTGTCTTGGTCTTGCTGTGCTCCTGGTCTTCCCTCCCCAAATCTGACTGTGAGTTGCCACGTCTTACTTCTTTTTAGTGGAAATGAGGAGGTCCTAACACCAACCCTGACAGTTCTTCCCTTTGTAATCACTTTCCATGGTTCATTTTCAAAGGTTGTTTTTTTTTTTTTTTCTCATGGCCCTTCCTCCACCAGCACCATCTCCCTGACCTCCTCACTCCCTCTTTCTAGTCCTTGCACATATGAAAGAGCCCAAGCCTTTTTCTCTCCCCCCTTCATGTGCCTTGATGAGCAATAGCCTTGCTCCTACTGTCCCATTATCTGCAGTGGCCTCCTGCTGCTCTCTGCTTCCTTGACTTCCTGATGTTCACAACTAATCCTCCTCTTTGGCAGAAAATACCTAAATTTTCTCTGAAGAAGCTTATTCCTTCAGTCTCCTGTTTCACCTGCTGTTTTGCCCTCCTCCTTTGGCCTGTAGCTAGATCTACAGGAACTTTAAAGCCTAGACAGAGTAGACCTTGACTGGGTTTCCTTGTGGGCTGCAAGCTGCTCATATGCTGCAAAGTAGATGGAGTTACTCAGGAAGTAATGGTACTGCTGGAGGAGAAGTATGGTGCCCAAATTAGGCTGCGCTTAGCACACATTACTTGTTTGGCACCCATGACTGTGAATCGTGGCTGTGCTGTTGAGCTGTCAGTCTGTTCAGCTTGCACTGATCATGCTAAGTCCAAAGATGCTCTGATACCCTGTGACTAGCCAGGGCAACATGTGTTTCTTCTAGAAGACATGAATCTGCCTCCACATGCAAATGTATGTGCTGGGGTACAGTGGCACATCTCACAAGGCTGTCATTGTTTGTTCTTCCAAGGGTTGCTGCTGGAATATGCCATTCTGGTTTCTCTCTTCCAGCTGTTTCTGCTCCCTTCTTTGAGATCAGATGCAGGAGACTCAGAACAGTTGGAAAGAAACATGGAATCTGGCACATTGCATCAGTAACCCTTGGAGGAATGGAGCAGCAGATCACAGGACTCATTGAATCAAAGGTAGCTGGGAGGGCTCTGAATTTTGCTTTTTGGACTTGACTCTGTGCAGTAACAAACTGCTGTATTTTACCCCATTGTATAATAGTTCCCATTTAGGATATTTTTCTTCTGTATTGTAATTCTCAAGAATAATACTCCATCCGTGATTTTACCAATGTGGTGTATATCTCTTCCTCCTTTGTTCCAATATGCTTTGCTTCTTGCTTGTCTTTGTTTTCTTGCTTTTCTCAGTTGCTTTGTGTAGTGGAGAGAGGAATTCTCACATCTCAAACACAAGCTTAAGTGTTCCAGATAGGCATAAGAGTCTTATTTGTCTTCCTGTCCTCTTTCCCTCCATCTCTCCCTCTTGACCACCTCTCCTTGTTGTCATCGTCCAAGCTTTTGAAAGGGAATGATGCTGTGGCCATATGTGTATGGTGAGCAAGTCGTGGTTATTTCATTTAAGGAGCAAGTTCAGAGCAGCTCGGGCAATGCTGAACCTTGGTATCCTACCTGAGGTTACACCTGGTGAGAGAAGGTGTCTCACGTGTCTTTGCAGCAGAGGTGAACGTGCAAAATCTAGCAGCACTCACTGTCTAAGACAAGGTGTATCTCTCACTCCTGCCACAGAAGAATGGTTTAATGAAAGTTTGGGAGTTAGTCATAGTTGTAGGGTGTTGTGTGAATCCAGTCTTTTGTCAGAAGAACACGTGAAACAGTGCATTTGCTTTGTGGGCTTCTAGTGGGGGTGGAAATTATCTCGAAGAGGAAATTCATGTGAGGGAAATCCAAGGTACCCACCCTGAGGTGAGCAAGGGACCCCATGTTGCCAGGCAGTGGTGCTATTAGGAATGACTTTCTGATAATCATCTTCCTGGAAATGATTAATAAGCAACATTCTGGTGTGCCCTTGCCATAATGATGTAATTTTAGACTTCTTAAGGTATTCAGGAAAGTTTCCCTTGTGAATTGACTAACAGATTGAGTAAAAGCTTTCATTTGCAGCCCTCTCTCTGGTCTTTTAGTTTTCAGTGTCCTGAGGTCAGCTTAGAAAACCAGGTATTCACTTTTGTTAAGTTTCAGTTAGCAGTTTCTGATAACAGTTTTAGGTCTTCTGACATAAAAGATACTCTGCAGGTGTTCTGGAAAAAGATCTTTTTCCTATGAACACTGATGGATATCAAATGGAAGCTGTGCTCTGCGGATGAACTTTCATAACACAGCTCTGGCAATGCATTTCAGCCGTCTGGCATACAGCTCAGCTGCTGCAACAAAAACTTTGGACAGAGTTTTCCTTGGGGTAACAGGTTAATGTCGTTTCAGTCATAGGAAATGGTGCATTTTCCTCTCCTTCTTTTCTTCTAGTTAGTGCCGTGAATCAGTTTGTCATCTGGCCGGGAATCTGGCAGAATCATTAGTTGTGTTTTACTGAATAGCCCTGACGGGATGAGGACTTGGCCAGGCTGACAGCATGATGTCACTATAGGTGCAGCACCACTACCACCCATTGCTTCAGGATAGGAAGCTCTTCCGACCCAATTATTAAATATCCGCTTTTTTGAGGTGGAGGAGGAAGAGAAAAGAAATTGCGATCCTAAAAAAAGAAAGAAGGAAGTGGCTCATTGCAAAGCTGGAGAGCACAGCTTTCCTGCGCCCCACAGAGGAGCAACCTGACTGCAGTGATAAAGGCGTGGAGCTGCATCCTGCATCTGTGTGCAGCCACCTTTGTGAGGCCAGCAGCACCTCCCCAAGCCCCCATCCAGTGGGACCTTCTGCCAGGAGCAGACCCATGAGCCCTTTCTATGTGAAACCTTCAAGGTTTGGTCTTGCAGAGAGGTGTCCAGCTCCAGATGCCAATAGGACACTGCCTTTGGTCATCAAATAAACCACTTATTGCTTTGGGTCTTATGTCCATTTCTGATGCTTCTCCTTTCTATCATATTTCCCATGTATTTTGTCACTGATGTGTGTATATACATATTTGTATGTATATTTTGGTTGTTGAGTTCTCTGGAGCTCTTCTCTTTCAGTCTTGTTGGGGTCTGTGATAGCTTTAGCCTTTTACTGAACCTTCACAATCATTCTGCCTATTGGCTACCCCTTGTTCTGAGACAGAAGTGGCCTCCACCTGCCTGGTTGCACTGAACCACAATTCCCCTCTGTGAGTGAGTATAATTGCAAGTATTGTGCCCTTTCATTGCCCCACTTCTGTTGCCTGCCCAGCTCTTACTGCAAACTTAGCAAATTCTATGCAGCTTTTACTGTGAGCCTGATGCAGAACTCCTGACTAAACTTTTTGAGGCAACTCCTTCTCTGTACCCACTGTCTTCATTTGGCTGATCTGCGCTTCCAATTCCCATTCCCAGCTTCATTAGGTAATTGCATCTCTGTTCTTGCCTCATTTCTCATAATTCTTTTATAGTCAAGACCTGTCTGGGACTGAGATGAATAAAGCAACAACTGAGTGTATAGTAAGTGTGAGCTGCTCCCTCACTGCTGGTCAGCTGTGCCCATTCTGAGGCTGGCATTGGACCTGTGCTCTGGGGCTGCATGTGAGGATCTTGCACAAAGTCCTCACTCCTTAATGAGGGCATTTAAAGCAGGAATATCCACCACGGGCAAAACTCTTCATGCAGAAGCAGCAATAACACTCTGATGGTGCCAAACTAGTAGGAAGATGATTAGAGCTGTTCCTGTTTCTGGAGGGGAGCCAAGGGGCTGTAGCCAGCAAAGAGGCCTTCCAGCAGTTTGTGCTGAGGTGGTGAAGTTTTGGAAGCAGGCTCAGATGAGTGCAGGACAGAGCAGGTCTTACCTGCAACATGCTGACTGTGCCCCCACCCACTGCTGGCAGAGGTGGGGAAGCTGCTTTCCAAAATCCACTAAATATCACCGGCACAGATGGCTGTGGGACACAACTTGCAGACTTAGCACATCCCAGTACCTGCCAGGAATGGATGCAAAACGTCTCAGATTTGCTGATATTTCATTGAGTGTTACAGCAGTTTGACTACTGGAGAGTATATGTGTGGAGAGGCACAGCTGCTCCACAAAGGGATGCCCCTGTGGTCCAGGTGAGGAGGAGAGAAGGTCTGTGTCTAAGTTGTGCTGAGAAGGGTCCTGTAAAAAGCACAGGAGAAACCAGCAGCATAAACCAAGTCTTGCTGCTGAGTTAGCATTGCACAGGCATGCTCAGTAATATGTCACTGATTTTTCAGTTGCGTTGATGAGTAATTTGTAATAGATTACCCTTTCATAGTAACTGTAACAACCTTTCCCACTGAACATGACACTGGGGAACTACCAGAGGAGAGGAGTGCTGCTCTTGTGTGTCTTGAGCAAGCAGATGCCTGGTGCTGCCAGTTCAATGACTGTGATCTTGTTTCTGCATGATAGTTAGCACCAGCCTGCTCTCCTAATGCCAGCCAGCTGCATGGGAAGTCACTGGTGAACCCGTGGCACAAGCAGGAGAGGGTCCTGTCACTGTGTTCCCATGTGCTTGGAAGGGGTGGTCAGGTAGGGGTTCCCAGAATAGGGATTTGTTAGTGTGTTGTCAGTACCACGAGCAGGGAGGAGACCCGGGGGAAGGATGTGTTGGGGATCTGGTACCGTGGCTAAAGCCTGACTTTGTAGTGTGGTCTTTCATTGATGCAGAGAAGGGGTGAGCTTTTGTTCCTGCTGGAGCTGTGATTCAAGGTGTGTCGGTAGTGTTACAATTGGCAATGAAGTGGAATGGGGCCAGTGATAGAAAATTTCCTGCTCCTTCTACAGACCCTTTGTATGTGTTATGTTCTTACTTTATAGCAGTTTTGAGGCAGAAACTTTGAATTCTTTTTCCACAGGACTGTGTTTGTAGTCTTGCAAGCGACCTGTGGTGAAATCCCAGATCCTTTGCACTTGGATTTTTGGTCTAGAGCCCTTTAGTATTTTTGCTGTTTCTTTTGGACTCTGTCTTGCTTCTAGCTGTGTCTCTTCTTTTTGTTGTTGTTGTTGGTTTTTGGTTTTTGGATTTTTTTGTTTTCAACTCATTCATCCAGCAGAATTTTGCATTCTAGGTGTCTGGTTTCCAGGCAGGTCTTCAGGCAAATTCTGTACTGCTGAGTGTCACGTAAACTCAGGGTTGTAGGAGATCTGCAGGGAGGTTTTCTTAAGCCTTTACTTCCAGGTTGAGCAATCCTTGAGCTCTTTCAAGAGTCTGTTTAAGCTGTCAGCTTTGCTTTTGGCCTCAGGGTAAAACACTGATTTTGTTCTTCTCAGAAAAGTTCCTTATCTTAAAGAAGTGGATTGTAATTTTTAGTCAGATAGTAATTAATTCAGATTTCCTTCCCTCCCAGAATACAGAAGAGAATTACATCACAACGCCCATATGCTAATGTAATTAATTCTATTTCTGCCTCCCTGTTGAGGTAACAGCATAGTAAGAGCCAACTGGTTTTTGGTCAGATGGGCCTGGGAGGTCAAGCATAAAGGTTTTACCATGCTGAGCTGGGGAAGGGATCAGTTTGTAATGTTTGAGGTATCTTGTGATGTTGGCAAGTGAAATAAGGTAATATTAAACGTTGATCACAGTCAATGATAGAGATCCCATAATTAGATTTGGTTTAAGATTTCTCAGTGTGAGTTATAAGTAAGGTGCATGCATTTTGTTGTTATTCTTAGTGTTGAAAATGTATCAAGCATCCACCTGGCACCATAGAGTGTAAAACTTAAGGCTATGACTAAACAAATTATAGTTGATTAGTTATTGTTCTGCAATTTAAACATGGTAAGTGGACAGAGTTAAAATATTCTCCTGGAATTAAAATGGTTGTGTTGTTACCTCATCTGTGTGGACATCCACTGAAGGAGGACTGGTGGGAGAAGCAGGGGGGATCACTTTGGTGCTTTCTGTCTGCTCCCCATGGCATATACTACTGAAAATAACCAGGCTGACTATTCTGTGACTACCATGTGCCTGTAATGTCATTATCAACATCCTTGTGGCAAATTGCTGGACAATTTTTTTTTTCTAATGGAATATTTTGTCTTATCTTTTACTGACTGTCAGTACAAAGTTGTGGTGGCCTCAGTGTTGTTCTTGTTGATATGGTACCTCATAGGTGTCACTAGACATAAGTATGGAACACAGATTGGTGTACTTGTGACTGTTGTGCATTGGAAGTTGCCTGAAGAGCACATGTGGGAGTTTTGTAAGATGATCTTGAATCATTTTCTGCCACATGTTAAACTCATGTGTTAGTATCTTCTTTCTTAGAGGCAATTTATTGTTTTGTTCATTAATCTACTTTCTGTCTACTGTGCAAAATTGATAGCTTTCGCTTACAACTTTTGGCCTTAGGCAGAAAAATAATCTTTTAGGCTGGAATGCATTCTGATATTCATCACCAGGAAAGAAAACATCTAGAATATGTGTGGTCTTTAGTGTTAGCATGGTATAAACCAGAGAATGTTTTATTACTGAGGGAAGTTGATTGCTGCTCACTGCAAGTCCATGGTCCTCAGCATTCTGGTTCAAACAGTGAGAAGAAAGCCAGGCTCACCCTGACAGAAATCAGGGTTCAGCATCACCTTGAGCTTTGGCACCTCCAGGTCTCTGTAGTCACAGACAAAGGATGCAGTGAGTGAGTTGAGGTGGAACTGTTGGTTTTTGCATTAGTGATGTTTTGTGCCAGTCTGAACTGCTCACGGCTTTATAGCCTTGCTTTCTGGCCTTAATGTTTTCACATATTGTGAACACAAATTTCAGGCTCTGGGCTTGACATGTGGGACTGACTTCAGCAGCAGGAGCTCCTGGACATGGACCTGTCTGTGGATCTGAGCATTGCTCCAGCTGGACATTTAGAAAACCACTTTAGTAAAGTGTGTTTGCAAAGTTCAAAGCAGAGGAAGGTGAGAAATTTAACAAGCAGATGTGCCTTGGTCCTGAGGGCTTATAATCCATCCATGCAAGTATTTTTCCCAGTAGCAAAGAAAAGTTCTTTGTAGAAGCCCAAGATTTTGATTTTCCTGTAACAGTTTGGGAGGGAACTATCCTGAGCCCAGGATAGTTTCTTAATTCAAAGGGAAGTGTGAACAACCTGAGCAAATCAAAGCTTCCTTCCTTTTTATTGCTCTAAGAGTGGCATTTTTGATAGTGCTGATATTTTACTGCATTTTCAGTAGTTCCAACCATGAAAGTTTGATCTGTGCAATTTTGTCCAGCTCTTGCTGCTGAAGGTTGAAACCCCAGCTGATGTCAGTTGAGTGGGCTACGATTAATTTGCAGTACAACACTTTCTCATTTGCAGGTTTGGAAAATCAAGCAAACTTTCATTTCCATTCTTAGTGTGGAATATTTTTCTCTTTGGATCCCAGCTGGCCCAGATCCTTCATTTCCCTTCCAATGTAGCTAATAGATCTCACTTCTATTAATAAAACCTCTTTTCCCTTCCCAGCTATAGCAGCAGCTCTGGTTGCACACTCAAGGAGCTATCCAGAGGGAAGGCAGGATTAGTCCTGCTCATAGGACTGATCATCTCAGGGTGGTACAGGACAAGGCAATGGCTGGTCCCCCATTATGTTTCCATCCCTGGTTCTTGACTGAGGAGGGTGTGAAGCACACACCTTCCCTGCTGGCAGAAAAGGTGTGTTCAGCTCTGGGTTATGGTGACCACAACAGCACCTCACATATAACAGAGGTGAAAATTTGGCCTTATGCAAATCCATCTGAGATATGTTTGTAGATGTATAGAAATATAGAGATACAAAACATCTTGATGTAGAAGTAATACAGACCTAGGGCTAGAAAAATTCTTTGGTCCAGCTTAGGACCTGTTTGTGTCCTAAAGAGGAGCCAATTTCCAATCTGTTTCTTGGCAAGAAGAGCCTAAAATTGTGGTTTGATTTCAGCCAGTCTGAATGGCAATTCCATTTACCTCTGTCCTCTGTTTCCCAGATGATGGCAGTCCCTTGGGTGGCTGCTGTTGTACCAGCTAGAGCAGCAAATCCAGCCAGACAGCTGGAGCTTGTACTGGAGCTTTTTTCTAGGGTTTGCTCTTGTGGAGTTGAGTGAGACAGGTCACATACCTGACTGCCTGAGGGGAGCTCAGCTGAATTGTGGTCTGTTTTACGGAGGTGTGCAATAAATAATTAACTTCCAAATGATAGTTTTGTTATCTGTGCAACTAGATCAGAGCAGGGCTAGAAGTGATGTGGGCCAACCACTGAGTGGCAAACTTTATTAAAAATCCTAGGTCACACATTCAGAAAAGTTATGATAATAAGTTGGTTTGAAAGGATCGCACTTTTTTTCTAGCAGGGAGATGTTTTTAGCTCAAGAATTTCTTTCCCCCTTCTCTTGCTCTCTCTTTCTCTGTGTTTTATTTTTTTTGTTCACTGCTATGTGCAGCCCTTATGAACTTGGAGCTGAGCTGGAATTGCTTGAATTGTTACGTCTTACTTAATTGTGCAAATTGCTTTCTATTCCAAGGACTGGTTAATGTAGAAATGGAAAGGATTAGGACTGTTGGGATAAGGGAGCATTCCACCTTGTAGTATTTGGGTTTAGTATAACAATAACCACTATGTCAAAAACAGATCCTGACTCTGCCCTGTCACCCTTTCATGCAGGCAAAATACTCACATAGGGCCTGAGTCTTCCCTGCCCTCTTTCTTGTGATAGATCCAAAGTACATTAACCAGCAGGAAGCAACCATAAATCAGCTGAATGGGTTCTGGGCTGAGGCTTCTTGCCCAAGCAAAAATAAATTGCATTAGTGGGAAGATGCCATCAGGAAATTATATCCTTTCAAAGGATTGGGTCTCCTTTGTACATCCCACATTACAAAGAAGAAACCAAACATAAAAAATTAAAATAAACTACCAGATCTGTATAAAGACAGTGAAAATAGCATCGATTGTCTTAGTAAAGTATGCAGTAAAATGGACATTATTCTTGCCTTTACCTACCTCTCAAATTAATATGATCTGTTGAATCAGTGCATGGGCTCGCGTGATGCTTGAATTATTGAACTGTAGTTTGCATGGTTTCAAAGGGTTTGTCTACTCACTGGAGTTCTGTCTTCTACAAAGTTAAAAAAAAAAAAAAAAAGTTTTGTTTCTTAAACCCATCCAGTTACTATCGTGTGTAAGTAGATCTGTTTCAGGTCATTGCAAAGATTGAGGGCTTGCCAAGCAAACCATTTTTCTTTCAGATTTCTATTACTGTGTTAACACAATAGAAAAAAAAAAAAGGAAAAAAAAAAAAAGGAAAATAAGGTGGGGAAATATCACACCCTTTTCTGGTGTTATGTGTGGCAGTAGGAAGCTGGTGCTGCAAAATCACAGTTTTGTGTAATGTGAGAGATTTTTCCCTTCTGCACCATTCAGTGAGAGCACTGCTGTTGTGGCCGTTGTAATGGAGCAGGATATCAACAGAATCAGGCACACAGAGTTCCTGGCAGTGCCTGTATGCAGCTCCTATTAATGTGGGCAGGGTTTTACAGATGAGTTGAGAGCAGTGCACAGCCATTAGCATTTAATTTTTTACAGGTGAGTGCACACTATCTACATGCAAGAAAGATGGGTGAAGATAACAGTTCACTACTAGCAAAGTCCGGGAGTGGCTTTTCATGCAGTGCATCCCCATCACTGGTGCCTGGTTTTCCAGTAACCAGTCTGACAAACACAGGTCACCCAATACGTGACCTGTCCAAATAGGACACTGCAAGTCTTGGAGTGACTTTGTGAGTGGAAATAATTCAGTTGTTTTGGAAGTGATTATGTGTCTGACTTCATTTTTGTGCTAGATGGGGACAGAACACTGATACTGTACCTTCACTTTGGCAGCATTAGGTTAATGATTGGACTTGATGATCTTAAATATCTTTTCCAATCTAAATGATTCTGTGATTCTGTACCAGATCTCTGCACCAAAAGGTTTTTTCCTGTGTGCTGGGTATACCTGGCTGTGTTGGACTCTGATTCCTCTGCATGATCAGGGGCAGGTCAGGGCTCAGAACAAGATGTGGAATTTCATGGGGTACTCTCTGGGTTTGTGGGGGATTTTTAGCATGTGACACCAGCTGCAGGATTTCAGTGCAACCCCAGTGAATATCAATTAATTTCTTTTATGCACCTTCTGTGTGATAGGTGTCTTCAAGGACAGGTGTCTTTGCAATTCCCTCTTTTTTTGGCATCTAACTTCCCTCTGCCTGGATGGTTGGAGGAGAAAGCAGCTGAGCCTCATGGTCTCACCTGGGGCCCTACAGAGCTCTGTCTTTGCTTTGCAGCCTTGTCTTCAGCCTCACTCGAGCCTTGTTGAGCATCTCCCATCCTTAACACATTTTTTCCTTAGGCACCTGCTCATTTTGGAAGTTAGTTATTTAAACGGGAAATTTGAGTGGCAGGCTGAGGGCGTAGAGAGGAGAGGAGCTGGCTGAAGGGCTGGGGTTAGCACTTTCTCCTCAGTCTGGTCCTCTCCTCACCTTTAAGTTATTTATGTGCATAGCTGGCTCCCCAAGCTGATTGGCACTGAATGAGTTGGGATAATGTCATGGTTGCCCACGAAGCGGTGCCAGCATGAGAGCACAACCTTGCCAACACAAGGGCATTGATTAGAGCAGAGGAACTAGGGCAATCCAATTATAACCACAAATGCCATTGGCTTTCTCGAATTCTTACTCAAATAACTGCAGACTCTCTGCTGTATTAAGGTGGTCTGGACTATATCAAGAAAGGGGAATTTAGAGAGCTTAGGTAGTGCCGAGTAGACAGGATTTAATTCTTAACTACTCTATTGCCTACTTACACATAGGGCAAAAGGACAGTATTTTTCAGATAGGTAGGAGCTGGGTGATCCCCTTTGCCTGCCGTGATACTGCAGAACATATTTCTTTTTTTTTGGAATTTCTTACAAATATTCCTAAAGGAAACTACACAGGAAAAATAACTTTGACGTTTCCTATCATTTCAATCTTGTTTGAGCATTCAGTATTCCTTTGTTCCCTAATATTGTGCTTCCTCTAACCTACTCAATGGGTCAGATAAGGAAATGTGATATTTTTCACCACCATGACGAAATTAAACTAAAGCTACAAAGAGCATGAGGGTTGTAGCCTGGAGTCGTAGATGAGTAGTTCAGATCTGGCTTTATATTAAATGCAGAAGTGAACAGTCTTTCGTGGATGAATCACATTCAATTAGCTACTTCCTATGATGAACTGATTAAAAATTAAGTGGCATCAAATAAGCCTGATTTTGCTCTTACATTTAAATAATGCTATAATTACATACTAATCAGATGGTAAATCTTAATTGTACACGTTCCATATGTTTTATATGCCTGTTCTCCCTCTTCACTTTGTCGTCTTTGTATCAGCATGGAGTATATTTTCAGTCTGCTTTTATGTTTGGCCTAATTGAATATCAAAAGCAGTATATGTGAAACTTCCTGAATTCTATTATTTCGCCAGTGGCAGCTGTGCTATAAGATGACCTTTACCATTCCTGTAGCACAGAATAATAAAGGGAGAGGGAGAACTGAAGCCTAGGCGTGTTATTGTTAGAGACAGAAATAAATCATATATAATTGCTTTGCTGTGAAGGCCAAATCCTGCCGTCCTTCATGCCTGAGTTAGAAATGCAGGATCTGGACCTTTGTTTCCTGGGATTTCCTGGCCACCTTGGATGTGCCCAGAATCCTCACGCTGCTGCTGCAGTGGCTAATTACCATTGCAGGGCTCCATCCCTCCTATATGGGCCAGGAGCTGGCTCTGCTGAAGGGAATGTCCACCTCTAAGGGCTACTGGATTGCCCAAGATGGCTTTAAAAATGGAGCTTTAGGTGTTGGCTTACATGCTGGGCTTCCACAGAGTGCTTCATGTTTAGTTCCCTGCTTGTTTGGAGCAAGCCCACACAACTTTGTTGAGGTAGTAGGTATTTTGACTTAACATACACGTGGTATTGATTTTGTTCGCTCCAGAATGTACTGTATGTTTTTTTCTGCCTTTTGACCATAGATCATGACCACAGTCACAAAAAGAACAAGCGGAAACACTGGAGAAGGCAGTGGGCAGAGAGCAGCATGTTATCTGACGTGGAGATGTTGAAACACAGCCTGGAAGTGAATTCTTTTTCTGGGGACAGCAACAAGACGGGGACAGTTGGTGAAAAGAAGAGCCACAAGCGAACGAAGCGGTTCCTGTCCTACCCACGTTTTGTGGAGGTGATGGTTGTGGCTGACAGCAGGATGGTCGCCTACCATGGAGCCAACCTACAGCACTATGTCTTAACCCTGATGTCAATAGTGAGTGTTCAACCAGGGCGAGTAGATTCACCCACAAATCATTTTCTAGTGGTCACAGAGTCCCTCTCTGCTGTGTTCATATGCAACATCATCAGTTTGCCTTACCAGGCATGGGAATAATGCTGGGGTTGCATTAAAAATGGTAAAATGTGGCTGGAAAACACTGATTGGAGTCGTCTTTCCCAGATCCATCTTGCTTCTTGATCCTTTTCACATGTCTCTCCTCCAGCTTTCTGCATGTCAGCACCATGAGCAGTATCACTGGTTGTTTAGTCCACACACAGGCTCTTTATTTAAGCCCATGTGAAATAAGAGCTGAATTTAAAAGGTACTTTGGGCACTCCGTCTTCCAGAGGAATTATGCTGGTAGGTTATGCAGTTGCCTGGCTTCCCTTGCTGCTGCAAGGAGAAGGAGCCTGTGGTCACCTTGATCCTCAGCATAGTTCTCAAGTTGGCTTTCCAGAGTGAGAGCAAGCACCTTAGTAGCTGCAGGTACTAGGATGCAGTAGTGCAGTTTCCAGATAGGCAATACTGTAGATGCAGAGTGACTGGCAGGGAGTATCCAACATATTTGTGTCTCTGGAGGGATGCTCATCCTGTTTGAGGGTAGAAGTGCAGTGAATATGTGGCCTGAAACTGCCCATGTCAAAATCAGACACTTGTAAGAATAAGTTGCTTTTGACAGTCTTGGTTGGTGGTCTTTGTGTCTCAGACCAGAATGATCTTTTAATTTGGTGAAATGTGTGCTAAAGCAAAAGGAAATGTTGGGTTTCTGTGATGCCATCGGGTTTTTTCATTCTAAAATTGTGTTTCTGCCAGGAGGTCTCTCCCAGTAGCATCAGAGCACTAAGCAAGGCAAAAGGGCAGCCCAGGAGAAAAACAGTTGCAAAATGGAAAATGTGTGTTGTCTTACTTGTTTCTTTCCTTGAATGTTAACAATAATTCCAAATATTGCTTTTTGAAACAGGTGGCTTCTATCTACAAAGACCCAAGCATTGGAAATTTAATTAATATTGTTATTGTGAAATTGGTCGTGATACATAATGAGCAGGTAATGGAAATTTTCTTCACCTTCTGCTTGACAATGGCATTTGCAGTGAGCATTGTCACGAATCATTAAAATACCTGCTTTCTGTATGTTGCTTATCAGGATGGCCCTGCAATATCCTACAATGCCCAGACAACATTAAAAAACTTCTGCCAGTGGCAGCAGTCCCAAAACCACCCAGAGGGAAGTCACCTTCGGCATGATACAGCTGTGCTTGTTACCAGGTAAGGTGAATATTCTCATAAAAACTGTAGCCAGTTGTATGTCAGGGGCCATGAGCATGTAATGTGTGGGAAATGTTCAGGTTTTGATGTGGGTGTAATGATATTTGTAGTTATGGGAGCATGTGGGAGCATAACAAGATGATTTTGAGAGGTTCAAGGCTGTCTAAGGTCTGCCCATGGGTTTAGCATGAGATGGAAAACTGACTATGGTGGGGAGTTAGTTTGGACTCTGGATGATGTGGCAAACCAGCATGAGAAGGTCCATTGGAAGACTATTGGAGTTGTTTCTGCTGTTGTTACTGTGCTTGTACCTTAACTCACTGCTGCATTGAGAATTAATGCGTCAGGTCTGTTCTACTTTCAGACAGGATATTTGTAGAGCGCACGAAAAATGTGATACTCTGGGTAAGGAAAACCTTTTCTTTGTCTTTTAATAACTGCTTTTTTTTAGTGACAATGTTAGTTACCTGTGCTGAACTATGAGTGACATTTCTTTTTCTATTCTAAACTTCTCTGTTCTCTCCTAGGTCTGGCAGAGCTGGGCACAGTCTGTGACCCATACAGGAGCTGTTCAATTAGTGAAGATAACGGACTGAGCACTGCTTTCACAATAGCACATGAACTTGGCCATGTGTATGTTTTATGTAAATACATTTACATTTAAATAGCCCAATATTTATGCTAACTTTGGCTTGCCAGCCAGGCTGGGAACTGGTACTAATTATTTCAGGGGAGAACAATATACTTGGCTAGAAGATGCACCACTGAGGTGGATGAAACTGTGGGGTGCTCTGGAGCCTACCTGAGAGCAGCAAAACCAGCAGAGCTATGTTTTGGGGAGGATGAATGACAGAGTACCATAAGCACCACCTAAGCAATGACATCTTGACCAAGCCATTGGAACTAGCCAGGATTTTGGGTAGAGGTGTGAAGTGCGTGAGTGGCTTGGAGAGGACCAGGGCAAGTGATACTGGCACACCTCAACTACCTCCTGGGACTGAAGTCTTCTCTGAGAGCAGGTCCTCAGCCTTGTCCCACAGCTCTGTGTGGTGCTTGTGAAGGCAGTGCAGCAGCCGTGTGTGAAGGAGGAACTTACACAGGGCATCTGGGAGCTGATGAGCTATATAAGTGAGCTTGATTCAGTTCTTCAACTGTTTCTTGTGCCGCTGGACATCCCCAGAAGGGATGCTGCCATTCACCTCCTCCAGTGGAAATTTCTTTCAAACTATTTTTGCTTTTTCCCACTGCTGAGATTTTTCTCACTGCTAAGCAGTCATGAGAAAAATCATCTTGGATCACGTAGTCCTTTACCCCTATTTACAACCTTAGACAGCTGATTCAGTCTCAAACCACCGCACGCCTGCTTTGCAGTGGAGGTCTGTAGGTGTGGGATGGATGAGTACTTGGGAACAGATCTCTCATTGTTCTAAACTGTTTTTCTTCATGGAGAGCTGGCTGAGAGAGTCTATTTTTAACCACAGTAGTATTTGTTTAAATGAGACTTCCTGACAGAAAGTCCCCAAAGTTTTGGTATTCCCCACACCTAACCTATGGCTTAATTCCTTCACTGATGCTGCCCTAGAGCAGCTGGAGGGGGGGTTAGCAGTGCTCCCGAGCAGGAAACACTCCTGCACTCTTTTTTTCAGAGAGCAGAGTGAAAAGATGGTTTGTTGGAGGTAATGGAATACAAACTCCACAGCCTTGGAACACAGGATCACACCAGGTCACTTCCCCTTCCCCACTTCAAACAGTGCAGTGCCTTAAGCCGCTCTGTCTCCATTAGCGAATTTACCACATTCTTCCAGGTGTCATGTGCTGCAAACTTCACTTTGGTTTCTGCTGATACCGATGCTTGCTGGCATTTTGTAAACCTGCCACATAAAGTATGGGAGCCAAGTCTATCCCTGGTGCAACTCTGCTTAGGCAGCAGTGTGGCTCAGGGTATTCAACTGCATTAGAAAATATTTTGCATCCAACACAGTATTGCCTGTGTGCATGAGGGTCTAATCAGTGGGCTCAAGTCGATCCAAATTCTTCAGAATTCCCTCAGATCAATTCTTGGATCTGTGATCCAAGTTCCAAAGTATTTGCCATTTTTTCAAAGGAGGGGCCAGACTCCAGCCTGTTTGCAGGTTAGCAGCCGTCAGCTGAAAAGGAAACTGCAGCTGGATTTACATCTTGCTCCAGGCTCCCTGGAGAACTTTACTGGCTAAATATATGCAGTCATGGACTGGAGAGCTTAGCAGGGTGCTGCACAGCTTTTTCCAGATGAGTGCTAGGAGCCCTGTTCATTAACACTTCTGAATTTATTATGAATATGTGTGTATTAATACTTTTATTCTGTAATATCTGTCAGCGGGGTGTTTAGGAAAAATTCTTGGGTTTGCTTGCATTTAGTTCACACTGTTGCCCTTGCTATGCTAAATACTTGATGTTTGCCTCTTAACTGACTCTACTTTTTGCTGCTCTTTTCCTCTTAGATTTAATATGCCACATGATGACAACCACAAGTGCAAGGAAGATGGAGGTAAAAATCAACAGCATGTCATGGCACCAACACTGAACTTCTACACCAATCCCTGGATGTGGTCAAAATGCAGTAGGAAATACATCACTGAATTTCTGGAGTAAGGCCTTGCATATGCATGTGTTGGGCTGTTTTCACATGTCCATGTGTCCCATGGAGTTCTTCAGTTAATTTGGAGTCCTAGTGTGCAGCGTTTGGAGGAAATCAGAGGGATTTGTGTGTGCACGCATCCTTTACATAGAGCAGGAATGCACCCCTGGCATCCAGTCCCTGCCAGTTCAGCCTCATGATAAGCTGGCAAGGACCAGCCTCTCAATGGGGAAGAATAAGTCTTCCCCCATGGATATTGCTTTTAAGGAATGTGTGTTCTCCTCAAACCTGAAGAATGACTTTTCCAAGCCTTGTGGCCCAGATACGGAGCTGTGTTTTAGAAGGCAGATTGAATCTGCCTTTCTGCTCCACAGGTCAAGATAAAGCCCTGGCACTAATCCTTGGTGGGAACACCGTTCCAGGAGCCCACGGGTCAGTTTGATGCATAGTGATTCGCCCATTTTGCTGTGATGCCTTCCCGTGTGTTGTGGTGTGCAACAGAATGAGAGCCATGATGGTGTTCTGGCAAATCCAGGAGCTCAGTCCCTTGGGCAGTTCTGCTAATCAGTGATTTTTCTTTCTGAATTCTTTATAAAAATGTCCCAGTGCTTGCTCAGCAACTAAATGCACACTCAGAAACGCTTTTGCCATGGTAGCTGTGCTGTGGTGGATGGTTGCTGTCACAGCACAGGGGTGGTGGTGTATGGGTAACACACCCTCCTGTGCTTGAGTTGGAATTAGCTCTTGTAGTGCTTGTTAAATACAGCAAATGTGGTGTGCAACTGCCCTAAGGCTAATTCAGGCAAACACTAGTGGGTTCTAATCTTACTGCCTCCTGTTTAACACCATTATTCTGGTTTCTGTTGCAGCACTGGTTATGGGGAGTGTTTGCTTGATGAACCTTCATCAAGAACTTACACATTGCCTCAGCAGCTCCCAGGGCTGATTTATGACGTCAACAAACAATGTGAGTTAATTTTTGGACCCGGATCCCAAGTGTGCCCCTATATGGTAAGTGAAATTTCACACCTTATTTTTCCTGGTTTTGCCAGAGCAAAATAAGGTCTCCTGGGGTTGGATGAATGGCAGACTCACAATCCATCAACTTACTGTCAAGCTTGTGAGTTAATGATAAATCCTAGGGGGATAATTTCATACAGGATCATCTGTCTGGTAAGGCATGTGGCACATATGTAATGTTTTGGTCTCTGCTATCACTTAAGCAGATGCAGTGTCGACGACTTTGGTGTATCAACGTCGATGGTGCTCACAAGGGATGTCGAACCCAACACACACCTTGGGCTGATGGGACTGAATGTGAGCCTGGAAAGGTCTGTAATACCTGGTGGTTTGTGCCTTGTGGCTCTATTTCCTTGGGCTAAGGCTGAGCATATCAGTCAAAACAATCTTACCCTAATGCCAGTTGTGTGGGGCACAGCTCTGACTGCACTGGTGGAAGCCCAAAGCAGCTCGATGTGTTTTAAAACTGGTGGTGCCTGGGACAGCTCCAGCCCAGATAACATGATTATAGTCAACTGCTTGGCATAACATTGTTTAAAGCAGATATTCCTTTTGGAGAGCTTATCTTTTAAATTAATGTCCTTGAGTGAACTTTTGAGCAAAACTTTTGCAAAGCTTCCCTAAGCTTTTGTTAGAAATTGCCTATGTGATGTAAGCAATTAGTAATTCTGTGCAACATAAATTTGTCAGCTGGCTTTTCATTTTGACAACTTCAGAGTAAAATATAGAATTGGTTGACATTTTCTGTATGGAACATTTTCAGCAGTAATTCATAGAAACTTTCCATTTCCATGTGCAATGTTAATTTTCAGCTAGCATTGTGGTTTCTAGGATAAGTGTTTAATTTTTAGTTGTTCGTATCTGTAGAAAAATAGTTGAGAGAGTTTTTCTTTTATTGAGATACTGAAACTTTTGAATAAAAATGCTAACTGATTCTTACCATTTGTGCCTGAACAAAAGTATTCTCCATCTGTGTCTAGCAAAAATAGTGTGATGTTATTCTCCATGGTATAGCTTAGAATTTTGCTTTTCTGGCTCTTAAGATCAGCATTAATAATAATAATGTTTTCTTTAGAAAGAGTGAAAGTTTTAAATCATAGTCTCTCGAATGTACTTTAATAAAAGTTCTGGATGCTATTTTAAATACAATTTTCCATACAGACTGTGGAACTCTTTGGAAATTTATCTTTTCATTCACGTGTCTTGAAAACTCAGTTGTTCAATGCCACTTGACTGATTTCCTTCAGGACAATGAGCATCATGTATCAATTTGCCTTCCTTTCTTAGGGAAAAGGATTTTTTTATGGCTGAGAATGTGCATTAGAGATGTAATTGAAATGTCTAATGTTTTTGTGTAAAATCCCCATTTTCAGTGTAGATATCTGCAGAGTCCCTGTGACTTGAGACCTTGTACCCTCAACTACTCTATTGGTGAGCTTGGGATCTGCTCACTGCTGAAAGATCAGCAGTAACTTTGAAAATCTCTTGAAATTCCAAAAATCTGGGCTGCAGCAAACCTGCACTTACCCTTGGATATGACCAGAGTGATGTGCAAACAGCAGCAGCTGAGCAGAACAGCACCCCCTCAGAGCCACCCCATGTCATGCAGTGTCCAGCTGCATGGCTCTTAATAAAGACCGTGTGAGCAAAAACATTTCAGGCCACAAATTTAGACAATCTGACAAGTTTAGACAAACTAGGCAAGTGTGATCTGAACGTCTCAGCTGAGAGCAGATGGACTCTTTAGAAAAGCTAATGCAGCCCACTTGTGTTCAGGCATTTAAATGTGTTCTCACCGAAGGGCTTTATGGAGTAATTTTTCCAACTGTGTTCATCTAATTCAAGCTTAAAGTTTGGATCATCATAAACTCTGTCCTGCTTGGTATTTACTTGGGCTTGTAAAGTGCTGAGGTGCAAGTGTGAAGTGCTTTTCTTTGGAATAAATTGCTGTTTTGGTGCTCTGCTGTGGCCAGGAGCCCTGTCAAACTGCTGCTTGCTGACTAATGCCTCAAGTCTGCATGTTTACAGCCCGTGCTGTATGGGTTGGCAGATGGAGAAAATACCATACCATTTTTTATGGAGGTATCTTTGGAAATAAGAGAGCTTGAATAGCTAAAAAAAAAGATCTAGCTAAAACTACTGGAATGCAGATTTAACTGGCTTCTAAATTTACTCTTAAATCAAGGGTATTAAAAAACATGGGAGTATTAACTTAAGCATATTTTGCATGTGAGGACACTGAATCTGATACTGCTAAATCAAGCCATAAGCCCAGCCCAGAGTCTGGCTTTGCTGGGTGATGGTTTTACCATGTTCCACAGAGCCAGCTCCTTGTTGGGTGGACATAAATCTCTGAAACAAGATAAAGGGGATTGTAACTTTGGGCCACTCTCGTTGTGATTTTCAGGGCTGTTTAAGGGATGGTAACAGAAGAGCAGACGAACAGTAATGATTTGTTTCTGCTGCCCTGTGGCAGCAGGTAGTGTGTGGATGGGAGCTGGATTTGGGGAATTATCTGGAACTCCAGTGGCAAGACAAAGGAAAGGAAAGTCTGCTGTAATGTTTTCCATCCCTGCCAGTGCTCTCCAGCTCCACTGTGTGTCTAAGATATTTTGAATTTGCTCCAGACAATCTGCCTTTTATTCTCTTCATTCTGTGAACTGTAAGCTTATAGGAAAGAGGACTCTGGCAGGCTTTTTAGTCTTTCTGCTGTATCTCAACATAGAAATTATTTTTAAAATACAAAAGACACAAAGGTTGCACAGCCAGACTGTTCACAGTATGGTTCCAAGAAGCACCATTGCGTTTTCATAAGGTAATCTTGCCTTTTATTTAAAACAGCTGCTCTTTTTCCCTGCTTTGCTGTACCATCAACTCCAACCCCCAAATTTTTCATAAAATCAATGGATGTAGATGACTTCCTGGTTAATACTCAACCATGGGATGGGAGACACATAGGTCGTGTCACGGTCTGTTAGCTGTGTTCATTCACTAGTTAGCTATTCAGTCATCTTCTCTGGGTCAGTGGTGCCAGGCATGACTCTGGTTAGATATTTAGCTGTGAGCATCAACATTGCTGTGAGAAGTTCTCCACTGGGACAGCACTGTTGGGTTGATGTCATGTATTTCTGTTGTTTAATGATAACTGTCAGACCTCTTTGAACCTGTATAGGAACCCCGACCTTCAGGTTTTCAACCTCTAAATGCCAGCAGGAGTTGTGTGTTGTAAGGGTTTGTCCTGCAGCAAAGAAACAGGCATTTCAGGCTGACTTTATTGCTGTCCTTTACTGTATCAGATGGGTTTTAGTCAGCTTTATCTGGGAAATCAGATCTTTAGATGAAGGCAAATCTAGGACATTTTGCAGCCTAGAGACCATGCTTGTCTCTGAGCAAACACCACATGCAGGACTCAAATTATAAGTTCTTCAGCTGTCCTGTAGGCCGTGTCCATGGGCAAATGCACCTGAGATCAACTTTCTTCATCAGCAAGGCTATGTAACAAGTCAGCCTTCATGGGCTAAAGGTGTCCCTTGTGCTGCAGAGCTGCTGTCCTGTGGGACACCATCATGGGATGCACAGCCCCATGACAGCTTGATTCTGCTGTTTTCCTAGATAGCATTATCCAAGGTAGTTCATGAAGGTGTCTGAAAAGGCAGGATGAGCTTGTAGTGTGTCTTAACACAACCTTGTTGTGCTGTTAGTGAAAGGGCTGGAAAAACATAGTGCATCAGCAAATTTGACTCTGTTCACATAAAGCTCATCAGATCTGAACAGCACCTGGTGCACAGAAATACTGCAAGGGAATATTTTAGTGATGGTCTCTATCTGTATTCTATAGCCTCTTCTAATCTGTGAGCAATCGGCAATGTTTGGGCTTCCCATAATTACAAAGATACAAAGATTTAGGCATCTGCATGTCTCTGGGTTTAAATCAACTCTAGCAAGCACTGTTCACTGAGAGGGGACATTTTTTCATCTACTCTGGTGAGGCCAGAAGGTGACTTTTCTCTAGACCTCACTTCTGCAGAAGTCTGTGTAGTCCATCTAGTAAACATAGGACACAATTTATACCATGAAAATAGGGTTGGGGGGCTTGCCAAGGTAACTTAATCCAGTTTTCCAAACAGAGAAAACAAGAGTCGTAGCTGGAATACAGAAGCACAGACTGAGTCTTGGCAAGTCCCATGTTATGTCTGAGTGTAAAAAAAAAAAAATAGGAATTGAGGAATTTTTTTTTTCTATTTTTGCCTTTTGGATTTGGGAGTTTTCTGCCTTGGGTAGCTGTGAGGGGGTTTGTGTTTTCCCTGGTGTTTCTGCTCATTGCCTGTCCCCTCCCCCTGACACAGCACAGTTTCTGCAACTCTCCAGAAAATCAGATAGAGCAGCTTTTTGAAAAGCCAATGCTGTGAGTTTGCTGTACTGCTTAGCACCAGTAAACAGGGAATATTCAGTGGTTTCTGTTGTCCTCAGTCTTCATCCCATTAATCATTCCATGGACTCAGCACCTTGCCTTCACTTTGCCATTTAAGGGTATGGACAAAGAAAAATATGGAGGTGGCAGACAAAATATAAAATAGTTCAGTTTTATTTGATCACAAAATCATTGTGTCTGGCTGAGAAATAAGCGAGGCTGAGTCTTGCTGCTCAGGCTGGTCACTGTCGGTCGCTCATAACGCAAAGCAGCACAGTCTCACCTTTGCCATGTCTGTCCTTCCCTGCAGCACTGCAGGTTTGGGATGTGTGTGCCCAAGGAGCGAGAGGCGCCGGTGACAGACGGAGCCTGGGGCACCTGGAGCCCCTTTGGGACCTGCTCGAGGACCTGCGGCGGCGGCATAAAGACGGCGATCCGGGAGTGCAACCGGCCCGAGTGAGTGCACTGGGGGCAGCTGACACAGGGGGCCACAGGGAAAAGCACTTTGGGTTGCCCCAATGGGCTGGCCCCAGTCCTTGTGGGCACCAAGGACAGGTAGCTCTGCCCTGGGGATGGGTGGTTTTGCCTGGCAAGAGTGAGGCAGGATCTGGTCATTGGTGTGTGGGTGAAATGCTCTAAAAAGGGATCCCTTCAACGATGAGGGATAAAAAGCTGATGCCTCCATGGGATTATTGCCTTCTGTTTTCCTGGAGGCGCAGCTGGGGTCTCACTTCCAGAGGTGTTTTTCTTTTCTCCAAAGCCATAATTCAGAAAGGAGTGAGAAAGGAAGGAACCTTCCTTTTTCACCATTTTACTCCTGCTTTGGTTGCTTTTGCAGCTGTTCCTACAGGCCTTTATAATAAAGTTTTCTACCGTTTTATTCCTGCTTTGTCTGGTTTTGCAGTTTGTGGCTGCTTTTGCAGCTGATCCTTTATACAGTTACATTTCAGCTGGTGCAGACTAGCCAAACCTCAGCAGAAATCTGTGCCCCATTAAAAAGTGGCACTCAAAAATGTTTGCTATCAGCCTGGAATGCAAAATCCTGCACCCTTTGAAACGGGAGGGAATTTTGCTGTGGGCTTCAAGGAGACAAATATGTAGCTGGTACAATAATAATAGCTTGAGCAACTGGTATGAAAGCAGCCTGTTTACGTAAATTGTGAATTGTGCTGGTTTCTGTTTAACTGCCTTGCAGAAGGAGTGGGCAGGAAGCTTTCTGGGGTTTTATTTGGGACTCAGATACAGAGAGGAGAGCGGTCTGTGGGGTCTTAAAAAGATTCCTATTTCTCATCACTGGTGTTGGATGGTTTATTGCCAAGGAAATTGCCACTAGGGATGTGCCAGTGGTAGTTTCATCACTGCTAATGGAAGTAGGGAGGGCTTATACCTATGACACTGGTGGTGTAGTAACAGGAGAAGCTGCTCTGCACAGCTGGGCAAGTGTCAAAAGTTGAGGCTGAGAGAGTAGGACACCAGCACGTTAATTAAAACAATGCTAAGAAAAACACAAGTGGGAAGAGCTCTCCTCTGGCTGTGCTGAGTCAGCACACTCCATATGGTCTTCTGTGCCCATGGAAAGACAAAAACAAAGCATCTTTCCAGCTCTGCTGCTGAAACTTTGGATGCTGTCAGCAAGAGGTATTCCTGTCTTCTCAGAGGCGTCTATTCAGAGTGATTGCTTTTTGTGATAGAAAATCTCCTTTATCCTAAAGGCTAACCAAGGGATTTGAAATTCTATCTTCCCTGATAGCTTGTGGTTTGTATCCTGGTGCTTCAGTAGGTGTATTGCTGTGGCTGGGATTTGCAAAAGCACCTAAACACACTCGGCGCCAAGCTGCCCAAGAAATCCTTATGACTGATTGTGGTTATTTTCCAGACCCCCTTTCCTGAGCCTTGGGCTGGCCTCTCTTCTCCAGCCCCTCACAAGGTCTCTGCTAGGAGTAGTCTGTCCTGGTACCATCCACAGAGCTTTCCACTGATTGTTGGTTTGTGCCTGTAATTTGGCACCGCAGTGTGAGCTTCCACCACCTGTGTCCCCATTATCGTGGGGCTGCTAAAACGGTGCAAATGGATGAGATGAGGCCCCGATGGATACTCTCTTGCCTTTTCCCCTCCTCAAAGTACTTTAAAAAGAGACTGTTTCTCCTCTGTTGTAGGATGCAGCAAATGCAACCCAGATACCTCCAGTAAGGTCTGAAATAATTATCAGTAAATCTTTTCTGTTCAAAGATAGCTTAACTTTTTAAAATGTTTTCTGTGCATGATGATCTAGGGTGGAATCTTGCATCCAGTAAAAAATTGTGTTAAATCTGGTGTTGAAAATTACATCCATTGCCTCCATGATACAGAAAGCAAGGCTGCAGCTCCTGCCTTTCTTTGTAGAGTGCTCTGATGAATGTCCTGCAGGGGTCTAGGAAGAGAGCTGTAAGCCTCTGGAAGGGCAACAGACTGTTTTGACATACTCTGAAGGAATGTGTTTGCTAACCAGACCAGACCCTTCCCACTGCGATTGCCCACATGGGAATTTGTGCCTGGCTGGTGGACAAAGCCCATGGCTGCAGTGCATCATCAGAGGGTCTGTGGTGCAAGCCCTGGTTTTCAAAGAAAGACATGTTGCAGAATTATGGAAAGGCCTATTTGATAAGATGTCAATACCAGAAGCCCTGTTTTCAGGAATGGCTTTTTGGATGGGGAAGTGCTCTGGATGTGAGTCAGATCACATTTGCATTTTAGTCCATCACAGAAGTATCCACCTGTGCTGAAAACTGTCTGAGCCTGACGTGTAAACACACATACAGAAAACTGCTAGCCACCAACCAATTCCCAGTCCTAGGGCTTCCTGGAAAGTGTGGAAGGATATTTCAAACTGTTGTGTGCACACTGGAGCTTCACAGATTTTTCTGCAGTGACACATGAGCACAGGTACATGGGCAAATGTGCAGATGAACACATGTGGCCTGCAGTTAATTCTCCTGGGGCTTTTCCTTGTGCCAACCTCAGTGCTCCCTGACAGAGCTGTTGCCCGTGGAGCCAGGTGCAAAGCACCCTCAAAACAGCACTTCATGGCAGGGTGTTGTACTTGGTGCTTCTGGACTGCTGGGAGCTGGGTGCTGCCTCAAAATCTGCGAGTGAGAATGCTCAGGGTGATGGATTAAGCATCATTTATTTCAGAACTGTTTGGGTGGGAGTGGGGATGAGACCCCATCATTCCCTGGGCCTGAGAGTTTCTGGGCTGCTGGGAGGAGTGCAGTGGGTCTGGGGTGTGTGCAGGAGCTTGTCAGGAGAATGATACTGGATTGAAAGTGGGTCCACACTGGCTGTCAATTGGTCAAGCAGATGATTCAGAGAGAAGGAATATGGAAGCAAAAGAACAAGGCTTCTATGCATGTACTGCTTTCCCTTCTGCGGTATGTAGGTTTTGATCCATGAAAATATTACCCAGAATGAAGTATGCTGTATTTCTTCATGACACTGAAAATCGATGTTATATGAGGGTGACTTATTTTTCAGGGTCAGCTCTTTCTGTCCCTCAGATTCTGTGAGCAGCAATGCTGGTTAAAAACACTCTGAAACTGTCAGGAGAGTGTGGAGCTGTTTTTAAATGTCAGAAGTGTGAGTGTGATTCGGCCCCCAGCACTGCCTGCAAGGAGATTTACTGCCCTGGTTACAAAGCTGACAGTTTGCAACATGGTGGCAAGCTTTAGCATCCTTCAGTTTGTGGTGTGTCCATGTGTCAGTGTTGTATCAATCTCAGGGGTCATGTCTAGAGAAGAGAAGACGAAATAGTAGCTTGGGACGTTTGGATTTTATCAGATATACCTTTAAATATTTTTTTCTGCATGTTCTCCATATTCTCCTTAACTAAATAGTTAAGAGTTTCATTTTAGTTAAATTGACTTATATTGGAAGCAATGTGGTTGCCATAAAAATGTTATAATTGCGTTTCTTTAAAAAAATTAATGCCTGCTTAAAGGTTTGTATAACTCAGGGGCTTTGTCAAACTGCAACAGTCCTGCAGAGGTACAAATGCTTCTGAAGTGAAAATGCTGGATCCTGTTAATTCCCCCATGAATGACTCAGACTCACCCAGGTCTGGAGCGTGCTGCTGCCATGATAAAGAAGTTTCCCTGTGTGCTGTGTAGTAAGATGGTTGAGATGTCCCTTTGTAGCTAGAGGTAGCTCATGTCCCTGCATGGGAATAGTCCATGGGATGGGCTCTGGTATTGGGAAACCCCCAGCAATTGCCATTGTGCCTGCAAGGCAAAGAGGAGTTTGGGCTGTGTCTGAAGGGGCTGCTGTGCTGGGATAGCCCTGGAGCTGTCCCAAGTGCAATCAAGTAAGTTCTTTGAAGTTGCTTGTCACAACAAGGTTGACAACAGGTTAAATCAGTAAAAAACAGGTTTAGACTTACTCCTCCTCTAGGAACTGTAAAGATGTAAAATCAATTTGTAATCAGGAACCTGCAAATGGGCATTGTGCAGTTGCTTGAGCTTTTTATTACTTGTACTTGCTTAATTGCAAACACCAGAAACCTTTATGAATGACAGGCATTTCACTTCCAGATGGCATGTGAGAACTGCCCTCAGAGCAGGTAGAGCTGCTGTTTGTAGCTATTGCTTAGGGCTGTGCCTGAGGACATATCATACCCCGTGGCATTTAGGATAGTTCTAGAGGGGTCTGCACCACAGCAGTGATGATCCCAGTGACTGGAGGATGCTGGCAGGAAAAATGTGTGTAAGTGGTGGTGCTCAGCATCTCACCTGCAGCTGCTCAAGGAGGCAACTCCTTCTGCCAAACCTGTGAGCATCCCTGGTGTGTGCTGATGGGGTGGTGGGAAGTCTGCTTGCCTTTCCTGGTTTGGCAGGCAGTCTTTTGGCAAGGGCAAGCTGTTCTGTGCTTCTGTCTCTCATTTGTTTCACAAGAACTCTGCTACTTGAGTCACAACAAATTTTCAAGCAGAAGAGTGGAAAATTGTTATTTGTGGGAGAAAAGGCACTGCTGGGCTTCCTGGGTGGTGGAAGTGTAGAGATGCTAAAAAATTCTGTTCAGCTGCAGGAAATTGTTGGCTCACGTGTGTAGAGACCATTGTGCATGTGCAGGGGGTGCAGTCCCTTTTGTTAGAGGTGCTGGCTGCATGCAACATGGAGATCTCATGGTGAGCATCTTTGTTCTGAGGGAAGGGGTGGTTCCCATTTATCACTCATTCATCTGCGTCTTGAAGGGTTCTCCAAGTGTGCAAACCTTGTGTTTGTTCCTTCCCAACCAAGCTCCAAGGGAAGGAGCATTCTGCCAGCATTCCTGGGGCACTGATGGGTGCCTGGTCCCCAGGCAAGGCAGAGCTGATCCTGAAGAACAGCCCTGGAAGGCAGGAGTTGTGGGTGCCAGGATGTTGGAGCCTGGCAAGTCGCTCCTCTGATTGCACTTCTTTCCTAGTGAAGGTACTCATTTTTCAGGGGATAGGTAGAGGATGTAGGTTTGGTGGCTGTTTTGATGTGCAGCTCATTCTTGCACCACTGCTGGCAGCAGATGGAATGGGAGAGGCTCTTTCAGTCCCCAGAGTGATGTTGTCTGGGAAAGGCTTCATCTACACATGAGAAAAGTAGTTTTATGACTACAGCTCTGAATCTGTGAATCAGGAAATTTAAGATGATAGCTTCTCCTAGGTTTATCCACTGGGTTTTATGTGGCTTGGATGGAATCTCTCTTCCCAGTTTTTACCAATGTCATCCTGCTATAAAATGGGAGTAAGCTTTTTATTGGCCATCTTTGGTGCTTTCTGGAATATATGGAGGTAAAAAAGTTATTTCAAAGTGCTTGGTGTTACCGTTTCTAACATTTGGGGCTAGAAATCCTGAAGAACTAAGTGCTGCCTGACCTTTCAGCCTCTGCAGAGAAGGAAGCCTTTTTTTCTGTAATGTTTAGTTATTTGCAACCCACTGGATCCAAGACAAATTGTCAGACACTAAATCCATAGGACTGATGGGGCTGTAAAGAGACATGGGCCTGAGGGGGATCTTGCAGTATGAAAATAAATCCTCAGGTGGGGGAGAAGATGCTGCTCTTTCTGGTTTATCTCACTACCATGGCATCCATCAGAAAGCAAATATTCTCTTTTTCATGCATTTTTATTGCATATGTGGGTTTTTTTGTTAGACATCAGCATAGCATTTCCTGCTTGTCAACCGTGGATATTAATTAAAGATAAGCACAAAGACTGAGCTCACATAATGGTGTTGCAAATCCTGACTGTACTGAGCAGGTTGCAGAATTGCAATTCCACCTCGTTTCCAGCCTGGTGTTGTCTCTGCAGACCCAAAAACGGTGGGAAATACTGCGTGGGTCGCCGCATGAAGTTTAAATCCTGCAACACGGAGCCGTGCTCAAAGCTGAAGAAGGATTTCCGGGACGAGCAGTGCGCCGACTTTGATGGGAAGCACTTCAACATCAACGGGCTGCCCACGAATGTGCGCTGGGTTCCCAAATACAGCGGCAGTAAGTGGCTGGGGGGATGCAGATCCTGCCTGCTGGATCGCTGCCTGGGGCTGAGGATGTTCAGATAACGTGCTCCTGGTGTCCCTCCCTCCCCCTGCAGTCCTGATGAAGGATCGGTGCAAGCTGTTCTGCCGGGTGGCGGGGAACACAGCCTACTACCAGCTGCGGGACCGGGTCATCGACGGGACGCCCTGCGGCCCCGACACCAACGACATCTGCGTGCAGGGCCTCTGCCGGGTAATCGCTGTCCTCCTCTGCACCACGGTTCTCTAGGGCAGGCTGGCGCTTCTGCACCGTGCTCCAGACAGCTCTCAGCACGTCCTCGTCACTCAGAGGATGCCAGCAGTGTCTGCAGGCTCTGAAAGCCCCAAATGGTCTGAAACGTGTGTCAGCCTCCAGGTCTGCCCAAGAGTCCCGCATGGAATCATAGGATCATTTAGGTTGGAAAAGACCTTTGAGGTCAAGTCCAGCCATTAACTCAGCACTGTCAAGCCCACCACTAAACCATGTCCCCAAGTGCCATATCTAGATGTCTTCTAATACCACTAGGGAGGGTGACTCCCACCACTGCCCGGAGCACCCTGCTCCAGTGTTTGACAACCTTTTTGGTGAAGAAATATTTCCTAATATCAAATCTAAACTTTCCCTGTTGAACATGAGGCTGTTTTCTCTTGTCCTGTTGCTTGTTACCTGTGAAAAGAGCCTGACCACCACCTGGCCCAAACTTCCTTTCAGGTAGTTTTAGAGAGTGAGGAAGTATTTCCTGAGCCTCTGTTTCTCCAGTCTGAGCTTCCCAGCCCCCTCAGCCAGTCCTCATCTTACTCTAGACCATTCACCAGCTCTTCTTGGGACACACTCAGTTGGAAGATGTTTGCACATCTGCCCTAAGTTACTGAGGGCTGTGGAGTCTCAGCCTAAATCCCAGTGTTGCTTCCCTCTGTGCTTGCCCCAGTTCTTCCTGATCAGACCCCAGAGCCCTACATTTCCATTCACAATTGTTCTTTCACACTTTTCTTTATAGGAACCTTTATGCATTACTTGGTGCAGACAGTTGTTCTGATTCTTGCTTTGTAAAAAAGCCTTTTGTTGTAAAACCTTGTGGGATGGCCACACTGTAAATCAGTGGAAAAATGTGGGGAAGCAAACCAGTTTATCTCACAGCAGCCTTTTGCATACACAGCTTTTGTGTGCCTTAATTAGGAGATTTGTCAATGCTGTTCTAGTCTGTATTTGCTCAATCTGTTTTTTTTTTTTCAATTTTTCTCTTAAAGCAAGCTGGATGTGATCATGTGCTGAATTCAAAAGCAAGAAGAGATAAATGTGGTGTTTGTGGTGGGGATAATTCTTCATGCAAAACTGTTGCAGGCACATTTAACACGGTGCATTATGGTAAGAATCTGTTGCTAAAAACTTTATAGTGAAAAATGTGTGTCTATAAAAGCCATTATGACACTTAATCTACAAAAACACTGATGTAAAACACAAAATCCTTCTAGCTATAGTATATTCCATTTTATAACTATTTATGCTATCCCTAAATGAAAAGTATCAGCTTGTGTAATGTGAGGTAACTTTGCTCATTTCCCTTCCCCTGTAGAAAACAAATCAAATGCCTGTGTAATAGCCTTTACTTTCTGTTGAATCTTTCCTAGGTTATAACGTTGTGGTTCGCATCCCAGCTGGTGCCACTAATATTGATGTGCGTCAGCACAGTTACTCAGGGAAACCAGAGGATGACAACTACCTGGGTGAGTTGTACTCCTTATTTCACTCCAGAAATCTGCTTGGTTGTCTGGTTGTTGTGATATATCTACTGGCAGCTCTCCACTAGGGAGGTTGAAGAATTCATGTTTTCTTGGTGAGAATTTTTCTCTGTCTGCCAAACATTCAGCCTTATCTTCTTTATTTTTTTTTTGTTCGTACCATCCTAGATGCAAAGTTTGGGAGGTTCACCAATTATAAAAAATACTCCCTTAGGGTATATCTTGGGCTGTGAAGGATTGTTGAGCCTGGGTGGGAGCTGAGGGAAAAAAGCTAGGAACTAATCAGGATTCTGAGCTCTGCTGGAGTCTCCTCACTGCAACTTCATCTCTGCTGTCACCATGCTTTGGGTGGTGCCATGTCCTGAAAGATGTTTGTGTAAACACATACAAAGAGAAATTATTTTCAGTTCTTCTGAGAATAATAATTCTGATTTCACTTAGATTGAGGCCTTCTTGTTCTTGCCTGATAGTGACATGTAACTGTAAAGAAATACCCTGCACTAAAGATATTGGTTTGATTTAAACCTAACAGTAACTTTGCCTTTGCTATTGGACTTTCATAGTTGCTGTTTTCTCTAATCTGTGGCTTTGTCTATAGAGGCAGATGAAAATGCTTGTGGTGCTGTGTTCCCCACTCTGCTACATGCACATGTATACTGTTAGCATGGCCATGAGTGTCTTTTCCACCGTGATCACTAATCCACCCCATAGATAGTTCTGTTTGGGTTCACTAGCAGAGATAATACAAATAAACATCATGACTAGTCTTACTAATGTTACACTTGTCAGTTGAAGGCTGATTTTGCCATTAAGTCTTGTTTGGGGTCTCTCAGAGTCTCTGAGCCTTCTCTTCTGCACACCTTGTGCCTTGCACCACCAGCTGTGTTCGAATAGCACAGGGTCCTTCCTGTACTTATATCTTTGAACAGAACACTTCATCTTGTTCTATCTCACCAAATTTCTGTAACTAGGTATGTTAAAAAGGGGAGCTGGCTGGTGGCCCCTAGCCCATAAAAGGTAAAAGTACTAGTTTGAGTACAAGTACCAGAGACTACCATGCACCAAAGGGAAGCAATTCTGACAGCCTTGGCTGTTGCTCTGAAATGCCATCCATGTGGCTGGACCCTTCATTGAGGCAAAAAGTTGAGGTGGTGCAGCATGAATGCACATCAGCACCAAAAAAAGGTTACTGAGGTCTCAGAGTTTTGTCTTGGAGGAGGAAGCCAAATTTTATTTTTCCTCTTCCCTGGAAAAAACAATCCTCCCTATGTTGTGTCTATTCAAACTGGTTCACCCCAAAAGGAGCCCCCAACTTCTCAGCTCTTCTTGGAGGGCCTTTAATCTTCTTGGGAAACAATGAAGTCAAATCTTCTTTAATGTTGCTTTAATATTGCTGGGAGATCATCTCTTCACATTAGGCCTGACTGGAAGCAAATGAGAAGTGTGCATGTGTCCACTTACTTTGCAGCTCACTGAGTGTGAAATCTCAGGCCCTCAGTTACTGTGAACCTTGCAGTGGCTTAACAATTTAGGAAGAATTTAATGTTGTCATCAAGTCCGAGATGTACCTACTGTTACAGAAGATATACTAAAAGAGGAGGAATCCTTTAATAGGTTTTACTACTGCCTAATAACATTAAAACCTCCAAAGTGTGAAACCTGGTTGAATGTAGCCTCTGCTTTGTGAGGTTTTTTCCATCTATGTCTGTTTGCTACTGAGCAGTGTTTTGCTTCATTATCTCTCCTCATTTGTTGGAAAAACCTTCCCTTTGGTGTTTTGGTGTTTAGATTTTTCAGTACAGGGGCTTTTTAGTAACGTAGCTGTGATGGGTGAAATGATGGGGAAACTAACTTAGGAAATTAGCTACATAATCGCATTAGTGTGAAGTTGTGCAGCAGACTGCTGCTTTCAGGAAACTGTTCCTTTTATAAAGCATTTAGGCTTTAAGCCTCCAGTGCTCTCACATACCTTGAGATTTGGAATAATAAAAAGTATGGGGGGAAGAGGGAGAGGGAGACAAAGGGGGAGATACTGACCAAACTCCCTGTAATTATCTACTAGAAAATTATGTTTAGGTAATTAAGCTGCGTACATTTACCCTAAGAACACACCTGGAAATATCAGGGAAGCCACCCTACCCACACAGCTAATGAAAAGGTTTGGGCAGGATTATTTCTGTGGTATATGTGGGGATGCAGCCTATGTGTGCTCCTTGCAGCAGCCAGCCCAGAATGTCTTTTGAATATCTCTGCATTGGGTTTTGGATGAACTGTTTAGCAACAACTTCAGGAATTCAGCCTTCATTTTTAGGAGGCTTTCCAGTGGAAAAAGGAGAAGGCACGATGTTTGCAAGAGCTCTGCTGCTCACTTTACATCCATTCTGTTTGGGAATGCCAGTGGGCTTTTCCCCCCACCCCAAGGGAAAGGAGCATTGAGAGCACATGACTCACATTGTTATGTATGTATGAGTTAATTCTGCCTCTTTAGTTCTTGTTTTTTGCACCTATGCAGCCTTATCTAACAGTCAAGGAGACTTTATATTAAATGGAGACTTTGTCGTCAGTATGTTTAAAAGGGAAATCAAAGTTGGGAATGCTGTGATCGAATACAGCGGCTCTGATAATGCTGTTGAAAGGATTAATTCTACAGATCGGATCGAGCAAGAAATTACACTTCAGGTGAAGTATATATTTTGTGTATGGACAAGTCTGCCCAGCACTGTTGGACTGAAAACAGTGGGTAATGATATCTGCTGGTTTACTCTGCTTCATTTTTCTTCCTCTCAGGTTTTATCAGTGGGCAATTTGTACAATCCTGACGTTCGTTACACATTCAATATCCCTATTGAGGACAAACCTCAGCAATTTTACTGGAATGAGCATGGCCCGTGGCAGCCCTGCAGTAAGCTCTGCCAAGGTGGGTGCTTGGGAAGGCTTAGTTTTGTCCTGGATTCATTTGAGGTGTGGGCATTGCTGTCAGATCCCTCTCTGTTGGATTTCTTTGAGATTCTCACCCTGTGGGTACAACTGTTTCCCTGGTCTGCAGTGGAGGGTAACATCCTACAAGGTGTTTCTGGGTTTCAGAGCAGGGCACCTTACGCCTTTCCCAGCCAGGTGAGCCTCACAGCCTGGTTTGCAGGTGAGGAAGCTGAACACAGAAAAGGTCATGAGGCATTTCCTTACACTGCAAAATGCACTGGTGTCTGGTTTTGGGTCTGACATCCAGTCATTGCCAGTGCCCACCCTGCTAAATACTCGCTCAGAGTCCATCTTTGTGAGGCTACTGTAGCTCTCTGCCTGTCTCCATCCCATCTGTGATACACCCCTTCTGCTCAGCTTAGTCTTAAACCCCCTCCCTGTTTCTGACAGAGGTAGAAAAGCACACCCAACATCTCTTAAATACTACTGTGAAAGGTGTAAGAGAAATGACTGAATTGATAACTCTGCTGCATGACTCAAACCAAGTGCTGGTTTTCTCTGTGCAGGAGAACGGAAAAGGAAGCCTGTGTGTAAGAGAGAGTCAGATCAGCTCACAGTGTCAGACCAGCGATGCGACCGAATTCCCCAGCCTGACCCCGCCACTGAGCCTTGTAACACAGAATGTGAATTAAGGTGCACTGTGCTCAGCCGTGTATATAAATATCATTGCGGACTTATTATTTACTCCTCTTTCCTTTCTCTTCTCACCATAATTCCCTTCCTCGCCAGCCTGTATTAGATTTTGAAAATGAAAAGGATTGGTAGGTGCCTCTTTGTCAACCAAGATGGGTTGTCATCCACCAGTGATGTTTTGAAAGGCACTTTTCAATGCTTTTACATTTCTCTTGCTAGATTCAGTTAGGGCTAACTATAGCAATCTCTAATGTTGAAAAATCATCCCTGTGCAATACAGAGCCTGAAATTTGCATCTGCTTGGATAAGAAATGCTACATACAGCCTTGCGAAGATGGGAAAACATACTTAAAGCAAAAACATAGCTAAGACTTCGATTTATCATAATTTATTTAAAGCAAAGAATAGGCTTAAGTGTACAATGGGTTCGGGGCTGTCCCCAGACAATTCCAGGCAAGCTGGAATTGGTGGAGCACAGCCTAAATCATCACAACCCATTTTACTTTAAAAAGCAATCTTTTTTCCTTTCTGGGGCTTAAATATAGTGGCATTACTGTGCCTCTGGTGAAGCAATTCAGATGGCCGAGTTTCCCGAGGGGTTTCTCCAGCCCTGTCAGACTGGGGCTGTGCGGGGCCGGGTTGTCGCGGTAACAGCTGTTGCCATTGCAACAGGTTGGAAACTTGAGAAGGGCAAACGCAGGAGTCTGAAAAGCATGCAGGGATGTGAGGCTCCCACCAGTCAGGAGCTATTGATTCCAAATCCCCTTGATCTTATTCTTCTCTGGGCTGTGCTAGAGTTTGCTCTCTTGGCTTTGGAGCTGGGCTCTGTGCTCCCTGTACAGGCACAGGCAGCAGCCCAAGGGTCTCCAGGGCCCCCAGAGGATGTCACTGCCTCCTCCCTCAGAAGCCACCCCTTCCAGGTGTGAGGGCAGTGGGCTCCTCTTGGCTTCAGGGTCTCCAGCACCACCCTGGATCAGGCCTCATGTCAGCATCTCTTTCCAGAGCTGGGCTGATGTGAAGCAGGGGTGGGTCCTTGGGGCCCTCCAGCACCATCCTTTTTGTCCGTCTCATGGAGGAGGCAGCAGGGTGGAAATCCATCTGTCAAGAGAGAACGCTTCTAACCCCTGCTGACACAGCTAGGGCTTGAGTGTCTTGTAGCAAGTCATTTGCTTGTACATTGGAGAGCTGAAACTGCTTTGTGGGTGTCCTGCAATGTGGAACACCTCTCAAGCCTGTGCAAATAATTTTCTGATGCTGTATTTTCTAGCTTTTAGTTTTTAGTGGCTGAGGTGACAGGTGCAGAGGAATATGGGGTGGAAAGCTTTCAGAAGCTTTCAGGGCACTGTTCCTTGATTGGCCATGAATTCCTCTTGCCACCTTGGCTGGTCTCACAGGGTTACAATGTGGCTTTGCTGTCTTTTCTTTTGCTTAAGAGAGACATGCTGACAGTACCTTCTCTTCAAGTGGCAATGCCAGGATAATTTTAAGTCCCAAAGCACTGGGAAGTGTGACACAGAGCCAAAACTGCCTGTTCAAGAGCATATATTCCTTATTTCTGTGAAACACCCTTGAGCACGTTCCCTGCAGAGCCCGGGGCTGACGTTTGCTGTCCTGGGCACAGGTGGCACATCGCGAGGAAGAGCGAGTGCACGGCGCAGTGCGGGCTGGGCTACCGCACCCTGGAGATCTACTGCTCCAAGTACAGCCGGCCAGAGGGCAAGATTGAGAAGGTGGACGACCGCTTCTGCAACAGCCAGGCCAAGCCCAGCACGAGGGAGAAGTGCACTGGAGACTGTAACGTGGGAGGATGGCGGTACTCGGCCTGGACTGAGGTGAGGGATGCTCCGTGACTTGGTGAAGGCTGCTCCTTGCACGGGGAGTATATTGGGCTGTTTAGGTTGCTTACAGAATATATGTAAAATATGGCCACAGGGGATCTAGCCTGAGTCAGCCTGGTACTTCTTACCTTCCACTGCAATGAATCTGTCCTTTAAGTATCTGTCTTCATTACATGATGCTCTGCTAGCTGTCTTTTGCCATCAAAGCTGTCAGCTCTGCCGGAGGCTGGGGAGGACGTGTTGCCATCATCAGAGGACTTCTGAAATTTGTTTCCTTTACACATCTTAGCTTTTGCATGACGAAGAAAATTCCTGAATGCAGGCACTGATAGATTGATGAGCCTAGGGATTTCCATGGAGGGCACAGGGAAGGGGAGCTGGCTGGTCAGAGAGAGTTAATCTCTCCTAAAATGAGAATGAGCAAGTAGCCATTTAGGAGAACTGAAAGGCAACACTTGTAAAAGTAATAATGGGTTTACAACCTGAAATGAATTTGTGAAACACATTGCCACGACATTTTATTAAGCTTAGCAGGATTAGCTTTTTTAAGGAATCCATAAAGTAAAAGCCTGTTATTTAAAGTATAAATTGTTGTCCCAGAGGTTTCCTGCAGTCACTCCTCAGTGACTGCAGAGAAAGGAGGAGGCAATAGTAGTAGAGTGGCAGGAAATACTGACGGGGTGTGTGTCCCTCACAGTGCTCCAAGAGCTGCGGCGGGGGCACGCGGCGGCGGCGAGCCATGTGTGTGAACACCTACAACGACATCCTGGACGACAGCAAGTGCAGCCAGCAGGAGAAGCTGACAGTGCAGCGATGCAGTGACTTCTCCTGCCCACAGTGGAAAACTGGTGACTGGTCTGAGGTAGGTGCTGGTCACCAGGGTGGGCTCACCCTGCTGGTCCCCCACCTTGAGGGGCTGATATCTACAAAGAGGTGTCTGCACCCCTGCTCATCTGTCATTATTTGTTTGTGCCTCGTGCAGAAGGTGCACAGGGAGGTTTCAGACAGGCAGCAAAGTCATTGGCCTTGTTTACACTGGTCAAGTGGCCACTTTCCTCCCTGCAAAGCCACAGGGGGTTAATGTCTCTCCAATCCTGCAATGATTTCTCCCCAGCTTTTCTGTAGTTCTGTGGTACATTTGGGAAGAAAAATACCTGCTGCCCTCATTTTCCCTTGAGATTGTCCTCAAGAGCCCTGGCAGTGCTGGCTGTCACTGGAGGGCAGGATTGCACCCTGCTGATGTTTTGCTCAGCCTCTCTGCTGTTTATTACTTCTTCCACTGCTGCTGGTGTTTTTTGCAATGCAACAAAACTATCTTGATAGGTTTGTCTCTGCAGCAGGACTGGGGGTGCTGGAGAACAGTCTTCAAAGGTGCTCATCATCATTGTGGGCAAATTTCTCTTGCCTCTGTGAGTCATATTCTTCTAGGGCATAATGAAAGCAATTAAATGGGAACAGGGACTGTTCTCTACCAAATGTGTCTTCTGATTTGAGCTGGTGGCAGTCCAAGCCACGCCAGGGCTGTGGAAGAGGCATTCACAGCCTACAGAAGCCAAAACCCTTAAAATGCACACTCAGAAAGAACCAAGTTTTTTAGCAGCACCCTGTTGTGTACAGATAAAACCCCACAGGGCAGTGCTGTGTCTTTGACCCATGTCTCACAGCTGCTGGAAGTCAAGAGCCTTTGTGGTCTCACTTTGCCCGTGCTGAAGGATTCTAGCCCAGCTGTGCTCTCTATGCTCCAGCTCCTGCTCTAGACCAGTTCCTGAGAGCAATCTTCTTGTTGACATGACACTCCCCTGTCTTCCAGGACATGTTAATGTTAGCTAAACAGCTGCACTTCAGCAGCTGTTTTTAAGCAGTGGCTGCAGTAGGTCTCCAGGTTTATTTTCCAGTGCCAGGGCAGGTGCTGAGCTGGCAGTGCATCCCTGGCACCACCTGAGCTTGCACTTTTCTCCTCACAGTGCTTGGTCACCTGTGGAAAAGGGCACAAGCACCGCCAGACGTGGTGCCAGTTTGGAGAAGATCGACTGAACGACAGGTTTTGTGACCCCAAGACGAAGCCGGAGTCGGTGCAGATGTGCCAGCAGCAGGAGTGTGCCTCGTGGCAAGTGGGGCCTTGGGGCCAGGTACCACACAGCCCCACAGGGCTCCTGGCTGGGGGGACCTGGATAAGGGTGGCTGGGGCTGGGCGCTGCCCTTTCATCCAAATTCAGCAGCATAACTGTGTTAATTGATTTGCACACCAAAGCAGCCCTCTGTTTGCTTGGGTTCAGTGGATAGGCAGCAATAACAGTACCTGCCCTTTGTGCTAAATTTAATCTCTGTCATACTAAATTGGCCGTGATTTTCAAAAAAAGGGGTTTCCAAGGTTACGCTCCTAAATCCATATTTAGGCACATAAATACATGGCCTGATTTTCACAGAGAAGCTGTTCACGTTGAATAACTTTTGTTGCTTTTAATGTTTTCCAATTTCTAGGTTAGTGAGGGAGGTTTTTTTCTGTTAAAATACAAGTTACTTATTCCTCCCAGAGTGTTCTGGCATCTGCTTTTTCACAAAGCTGTTAGCTCTTGACTTAAAAAACAGCAACAAACCCAGACCAGTTGTCCCAGTCAGACATATTTCCCATCAGTAAAATTATTCATTAGCTGCTCATGCTACCATGGGGCTGAACAACCAGTTTTAAAGAAGGATATCATGCAGGTTCTACCAGACTCTGATTCTAATGTGTGCAGCAGAGTAAATCATTTCAGTGCTCACACCTTCCTTCCCAAAGAAGCAAGTGAAGCGTGCAAGGCACTGGTGGCTGCAGCGAGTTAAAACTTTGACCTAATTTAAAGCTGAAATGCATGAAGTGGATAGAAACCAGAAGGGAAACTGTGTTTTATTTTTGCTGCTTTTGCTACGGTGCCTAAACAGAGGCTGGGCTGATTAATACTTTCTCATCAAAGCACCTACACTCAGACCCAGTGCTCTTTTCTCCATCTGTCTTCTCCCAGTGCACTGTGACTTGTGGCCAAGGCTACCAGATGAGAGCAGTGAAGTGTGTTGTGGGCACCTACGTGTCAGTGGTGGATGATAATGAGTGTAATGCTGCAACCAGGCCTACAGATACCCAGGTAAATCCTGCTCTCTTGTCTCCATCTTTTCCCAGTGTGTGTATAGAGGCATCCAGGCTACAGGTTCAGAGGCTGCAGCACAGCCATGCCCTGAATGCCAGCCCTGCAGAGTAGTACCTTGGGCTGCTCATGGCTCTTGGGAAAATGCAGCACAGCACCCTGCTTTGGTAGAAACAGGACAGATAAATTCTGTTCAGGGAGTTGCCATCCTCTCCAGGTGGTTCACCTTACACTCTGAAGCACTAGATTGCCAGAAAGGCAACAGGCAACCTATGAGTTTACCTTTATAGGTGAAGATTAATTACCTTTGCTTATGGTTTACATCCATGGAGCTCTAGTCATACAGTGGGATGTGAGAGTGTGTTCAGATGCAGCACTAAAGCTGGACCCTTAAGAGCTCATGAGCCAAAGAAGCTGCAGTGGATGAATATGGGATAACAACAAGAAACCACAAGGCTGAGACAGTATTTACTGGCCTCAGAGGTTCAGGTCCTGACACAGCAGACACTCCCTTTGGCTTGCATGGAGCCAAGAATGCTGCAGTCTGGGCTTATGTGGCAGCAGGACTGTTGCTGTTGCCCCTCACCACAAATCATGGTGAGAGGCTGTAATTTCTTGTCTGCTGATTGTGACAATATAATGTTTGTGACAGCTGCAGTTCCAGACACGTCCTTCCTAGCCAGATAAATGAAGAAATGTGCATACCCTTTGCAAATTTGCTAAAGAGGCTTTCCATACTGTGTACTTGGAAGCAAACATGTAAATTCCCATTTGAAGCAGAGGATATGTCCAAGGTATCTGGAGGAGCTGAATAAAACAGGGAATTACCATCTATCTGTCATCGAGGAGAGTTGTAGTGCTCATGCCCTGTGCAGCTTCAGTTTTGCATGAACTCACAGAGTTTAACTAAGGCCACAACATTTGGGAAAGAGCTGCTTTTCCCATGTATGGAGAACAGTTGCACTGCAGTCAAGGGGTAATAAACCCACCTGTCATCAACCATCATTTGGCATGCATGCCTCCAGCATAAGTGAAATCACAGCAAAATGGAAATCAGGTTTGCCATTTGTCAGAAGCTGCTCTCCCCCTCATAGGGACAATCACTATTAATTTCCTTTTTGGCAAGGACTACTCAATGGAGTAAAGTCATGGATGTTGATAGTTTCTGGCACCAGACCTCCCAGGAGGTCCAGGCAGCACCAGAGCCCTCCTGTGAGACACCGTAGGAAGTCTGAGCAGAATGACATGTCTGTCCCCAAAACCTCACATTGCTTGGTGTATGGAGATCAGCACATGGATATAGGTGGTCTGGTGGGCTGCAGGGAATCAAAGGGCTGCAATCAGCAGCATAACCTTTATTGTGTGGGCTGCAGGTCTCACACTGAAGGAAGAGAGCTTTGAAGGGAGATAAAGTTGCTGTTTTGCAGATGTGTGTTCATGCCAGAACCCTTAATGAACTTTCATCTTTTGCCTCAAAAACATCTGTTTTTAATGCATGGAGATGGCATGTGGTTGTGGGGATCCCTATTGTAGAGTTCCCAATAAGTCAAAAGTCCACGTAGGACTGCATATGAAGGCCCCAGGTTACTGGTACCGAGTTTTGCTGATTCACCAAGAGGATGCAGGGAGGAAGCCTGGCTGCACAACACGTGCAGGTCAGAGTTTCAAGATTATTGTGTGTTCCTCATAATTACATTGAAGAGGAGGTAGTTTAATGAAAACATCTGCAAATTCTTTATTTCCTGCTTTTCCCCCATGTATTTCCTGTACAGGACTGTGAAGTAGCTGTATGTCCATCCCATCCAAATAGTCCTGAAGCCAAGAGAGCCGTATCAGGCACTCACAGGACACAGTGGAGATTTGGATCCTGGACACCGGTAAGCACACACCATAATACTTTCAGGATTATTTTGTAGTAGACGTGATATTTTCAAGTGCATATGCCCAACTTTTCATTACAAAGTCCTTGCAGCATATGTCAGGCAACTTCCTAGTGGAGTGCTCTTTGCTTTTCCCTAGTGCTCCGCAACATGTGGGAAGGGAACCCGGATGAGATACGTCAGCTGCCGGGATGACCAGGGCTCCGTAGCTGATGAATCAGCTTGTTTCCACCTTCCAAAGCCATCAGCCACAGAAATGTGCACCGTGACACCCTGCGGGCAGTGGAAAGCCTTGGAGTGGAGCTCTGTAAGCATCACGCTGTCTCTTGCAAGAGACCTCATTGCTGGAGATGTGCTTCGTTAATCTGTTGCACTTGCCCTTTTATAAGTGAGGTTTATTTGGGTTTTCTGCTGTTCGTTATTAGTAAGAGCTGGTTTTCAAAACTGGAAATGTGACTGTGTCTTTTTTTCCCACTGTAACGCAGTGCTCAGTGACTTGTGGTCAAGGTAAGGCAACGCGACAAGTGATCTGCATCAATTACAGTGACCAGCTGGTGGATAGGAGCGAGTGTGACCCAGACGACCTCCCTGCCACCGAGCAAGACTGCTCCATGTCTCCTTGTCATCCGAACAGCCATGACTACGGCAGGCCCATCCCCCCTTTCCTCTATCCAGATCATCGCCTCAAACCGCACCCTGGGGGCAGCCCGAACCGAAACCGTGCTCATATACCAGGAGGCAATCAGTGGAGGATTGGCCCCTGGGGTGCTGTAAGTGCCCTGATTCTCTTGTTCCTGGGTTTTGTTGGGTTTTGTTTCTTTCCCAAGGTGATTCGGTCTTTTCTTAAAGTCAGCACAAAGGGAAAAGACTCTCCCCACTGTCTGCTCCCTGCTCACACAAGCAAGTGTTGCAGAAGGGCTCAGACATCACTTGTCAGTCTCTCATACCTCGTATCTCCAAGGCAGTCTAGGCAGAAAGCTGACAGCATCATTTTCCATGAGGCAAAGGCTGGCCTCTGTTTCTTGGCTGTCTCCTGGGACATTTACAGCTGTGCAGAGTTGTTGCCTGCTCCTCTCATTGCATATAGTATGCAGTGCTTTATCGTGGAAGTCTCTAAAGGGAATTAAGCACAAATGGGATGTCAAACAGTGCAGCAGGGATTACTCACTTCCTTAAAACTAGGCTGGCATTTACTTTCTTTGCTTAGTCAGCACCTAAGTCATTGCACTGTGATTCGCAGTAGCTTGATTTTGAAATTTAGTAATGCCTATTAGCTGTATGAACCTTCTAGCAGTGCCTTTCCACCACAAGGCACAGGGAAGGAGCTGGGAATGCAGACTTATTCCTGGACTCAAGGAAGCCGTGGGCAATTGTGTCTTGCAGTGCTCTAGCACGTGTGCAGGGGGGTTCCAGCGGCGGGTCGTGGTGTGCCAGGATGAAAACGGATACACGGCAAATAACTGCGATGAGAAAAGCAAACCCATGGAGCAGAGATCATGCGAATCTGGCCCCTGCCCTCAGTGGGCCTATGGCAACTGGGGAGAGGTGAGTGCACCATCCATCTGGGCTCCCTGCCCAGGGCAAGATTTTCATTAGCAGGTGGCTGAAAAATGGGAGAAGAGAGGGGTATTGTGGTGACATTTATTAGAAACATTGGAACTTGAAGGGCAGCCTCTGACAAATGAGTGAACCTCAGCAATTGCTGGGTGGTGTTCTTGTTTCCATTTGTCATGGGAAAACTTTCTTACCAGGCAAAAGTGAGTTTTACAAAAATGAAGACTTTCTTAAAGGGAAGCCTAGTTTAACTGAAGGGCCTTTTTTTTAAATTAAAAAACTGCTTCCTTTTGAAAATTAATCTGAGATGAGCAATCGGAGATGTAAACCTCCACTGTCACATTGAGTCAGGCAATATCATGGTGGAGCAGCATGAACAGCTTTAAGGGAAGAGAAGCTGAATGTCCATCTGAGGCTCACAAGAGGGATTTGACTGGAGTGGGTTAGTTTGGAACAGAAACTACCGTTGGTTTTTGGAGGTGCTAGTGCTTCGGGCAGCAAGTGAGCAATATTTTTGCTTTCCCAACGGTGATTGCTCTGTCCTCTGCTGACTTGCAGTGCACTAAGCCATGTGGAGGAGGGACAAGGACACGGCTGGTGGTGTGCCAGCGCCCTAATGGAGAAAGGTTTACAGATCTGAGCTGCGAAATCCTTGACAAGCCACCAGACAGAGAGCAGTGCAATGTGCAGGACTGTCCTAGAGATGCTGCCTGGAGTGCTGGTCCTTGGAGCTCGGTACGACCATAAACTATTTCTCTTTGTGAACTGTTTTGTAGATATCCCCTAACAACATTTAATTTGCTTGAAACCAAGGTGCTAATGCTTCATGTCTTAAAGCTGCACTTACAGAGGACTATTTACAATATATTCAGAATAACACCTGTTCAGGAAGGGCTTACATTAGGGGCGCTTGAGTCCTTTAATTTAAAAGGCACTTTCTGCTAAGTAAAGTGTCCTTTGTCCATTTTATTACACTGTGCAAGTGCTGTGCATTGTGAATCTTGGTTCTGACTAAGTTTTTGCGTATGGATTTAAACCTGGAATTTAAGTGGTACATTTCCATTGAAGTTAAATTGTTCTGCTCTTTAATGGTAATACTGCACTGGGCACCTACTGGTTTAGCAGTTGTGTGTTCTCTGCCAAAAGCAAGATAAGTGGGGAGAATGTCCTAAATGGCATCAATTCCCAGGCATGTATAAGTGTATATAGATGTGTGTGCATGTCCCTACCTGTCCACACACAGACTTATGTAGTTCAGTGAACCTCCATTTTGGAGTGGCCTTCAAACAGATGTCAGCTTTTATTGTGTATTTTGTTATAAAAGCATTTGCAGACTTTTTTTAAAAAAATCTGATTCAAAAGCACTTTATAGGAAAAGAAAAAAGAGGCCTGTTTTTAATGTATTGGACTTCTTTAATTGTCATAGTTTGGAAAGTCATCTTGCCAAAACCTGCTCTCATTCTGTGGGTGCTTTCAGTAACATGGATGCCTTCAGTAACACTCTTCAATATTTTTATCATACCTCAGTGAGTTCTGCAATAGCCATAAAACTGCTGAACTGGTGTGTATCCGGTGCTTCACCAGTACAAGAGACAGTGCTATGAAATATTTCATTTGAGGTGCTAATGTACCCCTTGTCCATCAACCTGGCTGGTGTTAAGGATGAGCAAGGTGAGGTAAGCAGAGGAAGAGATGCGTGTGCTGGCTGCCCCGCAGGATTTGCCAGCTGGGAGGTACTGCCAACCTTGGTTTACCTGTGCTGGACCATTGCAAGAGCCAAAGGTGTGGACAGAGTTGTGTTTCATTCTGGTGTCACTCAGCCTTTTCGTGGCTGTTCAGGAACAGGCTCCAGGGCTGCATCTGCTTCTCAGTGTTGGAAACACAGGGTGCAGTCCTCTAGTCTGATTGTTTTCTTTTCACCCAGGAGAAGTTCCAATTGGCTCCACTCTGTTGTATTAGTCTCAGTGGGATGTCCTTGCTCTCCTGGGGGCAGGTGGGACATGTGGCAGACAGGTGGAGGGCAGGGACACCCTGTCCTGCCTGCAGTGTCTCCTCCCAGCTGGCGCAGGGTCACAGCCCTGGGGAAGAGGCTGCAGGGCTGAGCCCCCGTCATTGCCAGCAACTGATTTGATTTCTCAGTCTCATTTACCGAGATGTCCTTGGGCTCTGACATAGGGGACCCAGAGCTGTTTGAAGACTGAGAAGTGTCTATGGGGTCCCCAGGGCTTCGTGTCCCTCCAGCAGAACACTCCACATGTATGTCTACCTCGTGCTACTACTGTAGGTAGTAACGGCCAAACTTTTCTCCTTTAGTGTGGTATCACCTGGATTTGCTTTAGCTCTGTCATCGGTTGCAGACATCATTCTTTAGCTGTACATACTTCATCCACTGGGATGGAGTGTCACTACCATATTTTTTTGGTCACTTTTGAAACAAGAGTATAGTATTAGCTGAAACTTCTCAGCAGTATGTATTTATGTAAAAGTGTATTTATTTTTCCAATACTGTAATTTAATTTTATATAAATATTGCATACATTTACGATGTTTAATGTTAATGTTGAACAGTGAAAATTAAAGACAAGTAGAATGTAATCATAAATGAATTTGTATAATGATTTCTTGAGTCTTCTGCAAAATTCAGATCATATACTTAGTTTTGGTAACTTTTGCTAAATTTTCTGAAATTGTTCTGCAATGTTCCATCTTTTATCTGGCTTTTCTTTTACTTGCTTTGTTCTCCAACAAAAATTGTCATTTTCAATGATTAAACAAACACAGTCAAAAGTGTATGAATTACAAAGTTTGGATAACTAATTTCTTGCAATCATCTGACTGGTTTAGCATTACTCAAGTTTCAGTGAAATTAATACTATAAAATGCATACAAATTAAAGCAGAGAGAGCCCGAAGCATCCACCCTGCAGTCTTTGGGCAAAATTCCACTGGAATTTTATACAGTAAACAATTGATCTTTATCTGGCTGGTTAAATCCAGGTTTGGAAGAGATAATTAAATGGATAAACAGATTGTATGTGTAAATGATAATTTTACAACAGGAGACTGGTGAGATGTCTTGTCATTATAATGTATGTTCAAAGAGGACTAAGAGGAGGTGACACTTTTATTCCCATGTTTATTTAAAAACATGTATTTACCCATTGCAGAATTGTACACCATGTGATAGACCTGACTTTCTTATTAAAACCATGATTTAGAAAACATTCACTGACTGTCACTAGAATACAGAGAGTGTTTTTTCTCCTCTGAATGCTTTATGGTATGAATGCAGATCTCCATACACACTCTTGAATCCTAAGAGGAAATCTTGCCGTGTTCTCCAGAAAGAGGGAGATGTTCACAATGAGAATTACCCATTGCTTCACTTAAAACCCAAGGTTTGGTTTTAATAAATATACCCATATATATACCACATATATAAAATATATGCATAACCTCCCTTAAAGCACCTGTCTTGGAGCATAAGTGCTCCATGCAATAATCTCTGATATTTTGAGTTTGCATTAATATCCGAGATCCTTAATTTTCTGATACAATTTATGAATAATGCTGAATTAACTTGTTGTGGGCTTCTCATTCTTTCCAAGTTAGGAAATGGTCACAGATAAGGTAAAACAATTATATCTCAAAGCACCCTGGTTCAGTTGAGTGGGTGATTTGGGCTTCACTGCACAAGGCAGTGATCATTTGGCTTTGAACTGTGGAAAATGGGTGGGTGAGGTTTAGATTTATTTGGGATTTGTTTGGGTTTTTTCCAAAAAATTATTAAAATTTTAAAATTACTCTGCTTTGTCAAGTACTTGTAAGTGTTGGGTGTCTAAAGTTCAAGCTGCTGGTGCAGTGGTTCTGTAGCTCTCAGTACTTCCCAGCTCTGTGTCCTATAGGCAGAGGTGCTGGTATCAGTCTTTAAGGGCCTTCTGCTCTAATGAAGAATCAGAAGCTTACTGCCAAGTAATTAGACCATTAAATGGCTAAGTTCCAAATTCTGTTATTGTGGGTTCTGTTACTGTGGATGTGAGTTCAGGTTTGGGCTAGGACAGCATTGGTTTCCCTTGCAGGAAGCTGGTGGCATTGCAGGGCTCTTTCCCTGCACACAGGGACAGAGCACCAAAGGGGCTCTGAACTGGGTGGGAGGTGGAAAAAAACTGCCTGGCCAACATCTGTGTCAAGCAGCTGGTGCTCCAGAATTTTAATCTCAGAGTTGGTGTCAGTGGAAATTTTGGGTTATTTGTATTTAATTCTGCCAAAGCCCCAACATGTTGTTTGCAAAATCCCTTCCCCATGCAGCTGGCTGAAAATAGGCTGCTCAACAGCAATGTTCTCTGTGTCATTGTTCTGATAATGTCCATAGCAGGCAGGATGTCAGGTCTTGCTAAGGCAGAAGTGATAACCAGGGACAGATTTGGTTGCAAGTACATATAATGCTGCTGTTCCCTTCTTCTCCTCTGCAGAAAATGAATTTGCTGTGACAGCAGCATTGCTGAACTGCTGTTGGGGTTTTGTTTGAGGAGTTTCAGCCTGTTGCTCTTCTGAGGCAGTGGTGATGGATGCTCATGCATCTGTCTCCTCACCTCAGTGCCCACAGCTGGTGGCTCCAGGGCGATCACAGCTGAGCAAAGCCATTGGTACCCAACTGCCCAGTAAAGGAACATCACTTTTTCCATCTCTTTTTACCCTAAAATCTCAAATTTTGTTTTCCTTTCCATTATTTTGGCTATTATTGCCATCTTTCATTGCTCCTTCTGTTTCTGCTTCTTAAAGGAGAACTATATAGGTATACTTTTGTTATCATTTCTCTGTCTTGTCTTTGCTGGTGTTGATGCTCCATTAGCAGGAAAACAACTATGGGAGCCCATCAGCTACACCCTGCAGGTGAGGGAGCACTCTGGGGCACTGTGCTTAACACTGAGCCAGCACCTTAGTGATTCCTGGATCAACTCCTCACAGCACTGATTTCCTGCAACTTAAAGCTCAGCTGTTGCAATCCACTCTCCCTCTTGCAGGCCCCCATTGGTCTTTGCACCCTTCATGACCTTTTAGTCTGATGAAGAAGTAAAAGGACTTGTCAGCAATGTCCCTTCTGACCTCCCTGATCCAGTGACTTAAGTGCAGGGGAAGTACCAGGGAAAGGAGCTGCAGAGAATCTAATTTGCTGTCCTTCAACAACCACTCCTGTTGCCACTGCCAGGACAGACAGGAGCTGGACCGGTAGCTAGACTCACAAAGGTTATTTTCAAGTATCTTTAAAATTCTTCTCATCCCTTTGCCCCCAGACAGTGCATCTTCTCCCCAAGTTCCTCAGTGCACTTTCCCACTCAGAGAAGTCTCTTCCCTCCCATAGTGCAGTGGCTGTTTGGCTGCATTTGGCATGCCTCTGTGGTTGCCTTTTTACACCTCCTCTCTTACACTTTTTCTCAATAAAATGGTCATTTTCTAGGCCTAAACTCTAAAAAGAAGTGGTGAGGCTGCTGTTCAGCAATGACTGGCTTCAGTCCTTGTGTTATGGGTGGTCCATCCCTGGCTGCAGATCTTCTGCACATCTGGACATCCCCACACAGGAGAAATGGAGCAATAAATAAAAGGTCAATTGCTGGGAATATTTGTCTCCCAAAGCACTGGCTCTGAGTACAAGAATGCATTAGACTGCAAGGGACCCATTGAAGCAATAGCACACTTTCAAGGATGAGTTGTGAAATGCAGCATCTTCAGGCAGATCCCTGAGCTGGGTTTTGGGAAGTCTGCCTGCAGTTTTGCCCATTTTCCAGTCACACTGTATACTCCACACTGCAATCATTGCTGTTGCTCAGATCCTAGGGATTTAGCACAAAGAGGTTTACTATGCTTCTAACTTTCACAGTGACTGATTTGTGAATTTATTAAGAAAAAATGGTGTAGTCAGTCTTGTTCCAAAGGCACTTAAAGCTCTATTCATATTTTAATTTTACTAGCTCACAGGGGAGGTGTGTGAGCCAGCAGCATGGATGAAAATTTGTCTGATGCCCAAGACCGTGTGCAGGTTGACAATATTTGTCCCTAGTGCATTAAACTAAGATTCTTCTTTATAAAATGGGGGAGCAAGCAGCAGCCCAGTGCTCTTACAACCCCCCAGAGAGATGCACACCTGTGAAATTTCTTGGAGAGCTCTTTACTTTGTGTTTTATTCCATCCAACACAGAGAAATCCTATTCTGGAACAAAATATCTAAATGGCATTGTAGTACCGTTGTTCACAAAAAATATAAAGTGTTAGTTAGCTGAGGCACCTTGCTGCTTCAATTGGTACTCTCCTAAAAGTGCCACAGCATGGAAAATAGGCTTCAGCAGCAGCTTCCACATCCCACTGTATTGGTGTCCCTCGGTAGCTCACACATCTCCTCCTAATTTGAGGAAATGCTATCTAATGCCTCCCTGCCTGGAGAGACCTAGACCATAGAGCAGTGGCTCTATGGGGCTTTTTTTGTTTGCTTGCTGTTCAAGGTAAATAGAGTGGAGCAGGGCAGGGATACAGCTTTTAGGAGAGCTTTGTGTGCTCACATCCCTGCTAGTTTCTGTGCCTGGTGAAATCTTTCGTGGTAACAGCAGGGCAGGGGGAAAAAAAGAGGGAAGGAAGGTGCTGCTTTACTGTGTGGGTGCTGCAGAAGAGGAGAGGCATGGCTTCTCCTGCTGCAGTTACCTCTTACTTCCCATATATCTTGTGAGGTTTCCCAGCTTGGGGAAATTACTGTATTGACTTTGGCACTCAGGGCCTTAAATCTTGCAGGAGTTAAAGAACCCAAGAGCATCCTTTCCTCTGGGCAATTTGTGCTGGAGCAGTGGGCTCCAGACACACCAGCTCTTCCCTACCTTGCAGCAACACATCAAATTGGACCTTTTCCTTTGAGAAATTTTCCTCCTTTTTTTCAGTTGTTTTTTTTTTGAGGCTACATCATCTGAGGCCACTCACCAGTCTCTGCAGCTGAGTTTGATGGTGGGAAGGTGAAGATTTAGTGGATTGTTTCATTTCTCCCTTTTGCAGTAATGACTGGGGAAGCTCTGTGCTTCTGCTCCAAGCCAAGACCCAAGCCTCTGGAGGATGCAGACCCTGTGGGCTCTGCAGAGGGGGCAGCCCAGCATGGAAGTGCACTCTTGCCCATGCCCAGGGCAATGAGGGCTCCTTGGGGCAAAGCCTGCTCTTTGTCAGACTGGGGGCTGTCCTCCAGCTCTCAGAGGGCTGAGAGGGCTTCTTAGAACACTTCCACAGGGGCTCTGGACAATGCTCACAAACACATTCAGACTATACGTTCCAAAATCCCCAATGCTCATGCCTGTTTTCTCAGTCACCCCATTTCTCTGAGGAGTCAGCTTGGATTAAACATTTCTAAAGCCTCTGTCAAAACTGCAGTGCAGTGCTTTGGTGTGTTTTGTTCAGGTCTCTGGTCCATTTGCCCTCCCTTGGATGTAGACACCCCTCTTCCCTTTTAAATGTACAAGAATCATATGTATTTTCTGGCCCTGCACCAGCTGAAATCACCATGACCATACACACTCAGCACCCATATGCCTTAAGTCATGGCTCCTTAGTTTGTCAGGAAAGGAAGGCCAAGCTGGGTGACTCCTGCCTTGCATGTATCCCCACCCAATTTTACGGATTTCTCACCATGCCAATGCAGATGGGCACAAGACCGTGCTAAAACACAGCAGTGGGAGGGACAGGGCTTCAGAGCAGTAATTAATATTTCCTAAACATCTCCCAAAGTGCTGCAGCCTTGCTTTCAGCCTGTCTCACTGAAGCCGAGGGAATTACCTGCTGAAATACCTTGCTGTTGTGAAGCTAATTTGGTTGGAATGCCACAGAGCCCCTGTTGCTGGACAGCACACGAAGGTTCCAGCATTTTAAGATTCCTGGTAAAGGTTCAGCTGGTGAGGAAGGATCCAGGCTTTCCTTGGTGATGTGTCTGTTGATGTCCTTTGTGCTCAAGAGACTTTAGAGGTACAGAAGTCACCGAGATACAGTTTCAGTATCTGACAGCAGCAGTGTTAGTGGTAGTAAAAAAGGTGATGGAGATTAATAGGCTGCTGAAAGGTACCTGTGAGGGCACATTGTTGAGTTTGCTTGTAGTTGGAGAAGTTTCCAGGCATCCAGGAACACAGCCGTCTTGGAAAATGGGTGTAAAGCATTGGAGGGCTCTGTTGCTTTTCTGCTTTATTTCATCTGACACATTTTGTCTCAGATTGTTGGAAAGGATGAACTAGGGTTTACTTACAGCTGCTGACTTTCCATAAAATCCTTAATGTGGGGAAGCCTAAATCTACAAGGATTGATTTTAATTTCCTCCAAAAAGTTGCTCCTGGCAGAATCTGATAAAGCCATTTTTAGTCTAATCCTTCCCAGCCCTGCCCTTGCTGAGCTATGGGAGCATACCTATCTTGGGGAATTTATTTGGTGATCACCACAGCTTGCATTCATTGTCTTAAATACCTCCCAGATCGTTGGCTGATCGTGGGTCTGAGAAGTGGTCTAACAGCATTTTCTGCAACTTTTCACTTCTGGGGGAGAGTGTTCTCAGGTTCTTGCTTGGGATATGCCCTTCTGCTCTTTGTGGAGCTGCCCCTTCTACGCACAAAGTTTACAAGGAGCAGTCACTCCATTTATTCTTGACTGCACTGTGGTGCGTTTTTTTCCTTGCCAAGATTTGTTCATTTGTGCCCAGGGCTCTTGAGTCCTCTTGGTGCTGGACTTGCCCCGCTCCCAAAATTCACCAGAAATTTTTTACAAATTTTTAAGAGATTTTGAACATATTCTGATTTTGTTTTTTTTTCCTGCTGCCAGCCCTGTGCATCAAGAAGCAGCCTTTCTATTTTAGGTAGGTCTTAATTAGCAAGATGTACCTCATCTTCCAAACGATGAGATCAGGAAATGCAGTGAGAGTTATTTCAAAGCAATTTGGTAAAACTTGGTAAAACAAAACGATCATCTCCTAAACTCTGAAATAGAAAACAAATTTTTTGTTGAAACAAAAACAAGCAGAACAGAGCAATGCATTGCAGGAGATGTTTAGCATCGTGTTCTGACCTTTATAGAAGTAGTTGATATGAAAATATTTCTGCTGTATTTATTTAAACCTTTTTCCTTGCATTTATTTAAACTAGGCAGTATATTTATTTGAAAACATCAGCAGCATGCCAATCTCCAGTTCTTGGCATGTTAACAACACTAATCATGCAATAAACATAAAGCCCTTAAATCTGTGCTAAGTGCTTTGATCCTAATGCTCTCAGGAAAGTTCTTTTGTTTTTGTTCTCCATGTAGAATGCCAGGTGGGACTGAGGTGGGTGTAGGAGATAATAAAGATAATAACAAGGGAAAGGTTTGCTAGAGTTTTAGAGTGATGGCTATAGCTGATTTTTCGAAATACTGTTTCTCTATTATTAAATGTGCCGCCAACTTTTTGGTGTTTTTTTTACAGAAACATTACAATTTGTTGTTTTCACACCCTCCTCCATGCCTGGCTGTCCTCCCAGGTTCACCCAAGGGTGCTGTTTGCTGTTGTGCCTCAATCACAGGCTGTAAACAGCCTTTCAGAGCTGTGTTTTCCCACACTTAACTGGAGGCAAGAGGCAAGTTGACCACAGGCATGCCCAAGTGCATGTGATCCTTGACTCTAGGAAACTGGCTAGTGAAAAAATTCCATACAATACCTGGCTACACCTTCAGGGCTGGCTCAGAGGTGCTTAAAACCGGTGGAGGCTTTTCTGTTAACTCAGAGAGCCTTGGATAAGGTGAGGCTGTTATTTCAGAAAGCCACCATCTGCCCCCAGTGCTTGAAGGCATTTTCTGTGGGGGGTGTGGGAAAGAAGTCAAGAAAAAGAGGAATGTGAAGACAGTGATTTTGCCAGATGTTTTGAGGAAGGCAAGGTCAAAGCTTACCTCATTGTGGTACTGTTATTGGTAGGTACCATAAGCAGGCAGCCACAAAAAGTCCTGTTAATGAAATGCAAAGTTTCTCCAGGATCCAAAATAAATGATGAGGCTGATGGTGGTAGCAGTTCTATTTGGGTGTAGCAGTTTCCTGGACTCACATGGTGTTGAGATGCAGCCCACTATTAAATTATGCTTTGCATGTGGCTCACATATGCTTAAAATCTATGTGCCAGATAAAAGTTGAATACCTGAGATGAATTAGATGGCAGTTATTAAGTAGACTCTTTGCAAAGGAATTTTCAGTCTCTGATACTTGGTTAAATTAAATTATTCAACCTTTCTTTTCTGTCAGTGCAAATGAGATCATAACTCAAATGTGCATGAAAGCAAACGGGTGGTTTAGATCTGAAAATGCACAGCTGCCTAAATTTGATTTATATTAAAGGCAGACATAGAAATGATTAATTCCAGCATCTTGGGAATTACATTTAAGTATTAACAAAATTAAGCAAATTATGCCTCAACCTCTGAGTGCACCGAGGTTTGCACGCAGACTTGTTTGATCATGGCATCGTGAGATAAATGTCAGAATCAGGCTCCACGCCAAAGTTAAGCATTTTGTAGAAGGGGAGTAATCATTTTGGAAATAACTAGTACCAAATTGTTCGTGAGATCAAGCATTTATCAACCAGCTTCAGGTCCCTAGAAAGGTGCTTGCATTGTTGCACGGGGTGGTTAGTCTTACTTTAGGACAAGCAGTGGGATCCCATGTGTTTTTTAAATTAGGGATGCTCTGGACTGTACCAGCCCAGGATGGGACATGAGAGAGTCCTGATCAATGCTGTGAATTCACTCTTTAACTTAGGCTGTCAAAGTAAAATGCTATAACCTGCTTGAAGGCTGTTTACCAAGGAGCATTTGAATTTCTGTTTAGGCATCAGTGTTGGTGTTTAGTCCAAAGACAGTAAATGGATGGAAATATTAGAAGTTTAGAACTGGATTTTGTAGGATGTGACTTTTCTGTCTTGCTGCTGACTTCCATTGCCTGGGGAGAGAAGTAGAGAGAATGAAAAAATTAACTTCTGATGAAATTTGAAGGTTTATAAAAATAGGGTAATATTAGCTTGATCTTTCTTCTGTTGATGCTAAAGAAAAGAAGTGAAGTTTGTGGATCTGGGTAACTTGTGGAAGTTTTATTTTATTGCAAGGGACAGCATTTCTTCTGTTTTTCAGTGCAGGGTTGGATGTTGCTTGTTGGGGTTTTTGGCCTATCTTCAAATTGGATCTGGGCTCAGGAAAACTCAGAGGCAGCTAAAAAAACCTCATAGGCTCAGCCTCTCAGAGGAGCATAATTAATGGCTCTTAAACCTGTTGATCAGCGGGACCTTAGTGATCTTTCTACTCTTGCAGCAGGAAAACAGCCTTTTTCAGGGCATCGTTTATACCGGCTTTTAAGGATCAATGTCTGGTTTTAGGAGCTACATCCATTTCTCTCCACATTGGTCTGAACTTTTCCATTCACAAACTGCTCTCTTGCTGGTTCTTTGTGGGCTGAATGAGCTGTGAGTAGGGCTGTAATATAAAATATTCACAGGTGTCAATGTATATGCCAATTCCTATTCTAGTGGATCCTTCCAGAGCTGCTATATATATAAATTTTTTAGGTTTCAAATGTATTTATAGGTTGGGAAGAGCTTGAGCTGTAATATATTTCTTGGGAAATAGACTGATGGAGTGACTCCAAAATGAAGGTCGAAGCCTCATTTCTGCGTGTTTGCTCCATTCTGAAAAGAAAGCAGAACATTTTATATGGAGAGATGGTTACAACAGTGTGTTTGCCCTCAAGGATTAAACCAGTATGCTTATGACGTAGCATGTAATGAAGAAATGGAAGCTGAGTCTCTGGGTGCATCATGCTGAGTAAGAGGCTTGTTCTACATGAAACTGTCATATTAAATTCGTGTCGTGATTCCAGACCCCTTTGATTGCTAAATCTTCGGAGGAGACTAATCTGAAATCAAAGTGAAGTTGCTTGGGGTTTGCATGCCAGAAGTGGTCACATTTGAAAAAGTTCAGTGAACCTGCAGAGGGAGGTTGAAATTAGTTGCTTCACTACAAAGCTTGCAGCTAACATACCTGCTGGTTTGCTTTTTGCTTTGATTCTCCAGGCTTTGCCTTCTTGCCACCTTCTGAGTTGTTTTCAAAATGCATAAATCTTAAGGATGAACATGTCCTGGTTTCAGTCTGTTTAGTGTGGAAAAAAAAAAGAAAAGTCAGACTACACTGATAAAACAAACATGAGCTTTTGTACCAAGGACAAGGAAATGCTGCACTTTTTTGCCTTGTCCTTTGTGCAATTATTTCCCTCTGTGAAGGTGCAGAGCCCACTTTACCCTCCTGATTTACCAATATTTGACATCCCTTTGTACCGAGGTAAATGGAAATGGTTCCTTTCAAGTTCTGAGTAGATACTGAGGGCTCCTGCCTTGATCCCTGTAAGATGACTCTGCTCCTTTGAAACGACTGGAGCAATGCCAGGAATCCAGCCTGTTATCCCTGCTGAATGTCAGCTGTTTTCTCTATTTTGATACTGGCATTTTTTGGGGCTTTGACCAAGAATATCACACGATATTAAGCGTCTGCACTTGCCTCAAGCTTTGTGTAGCTTGCCAAGGACCTGGGGAGGTGCTTTTTGGTCCAGCTAAAAAAAAAATGCCCTGGATAGCCATGGCCCCTGTATGAGTGTGAAAGCTGATCTGTTGTTACTTTATATTTACAGTGTTCTGTCTCCTGTGGAAGGGGCCAAAAGCACCGCAGTGTGTACTGTTTGTCAAAGGAAGGGAGGCATGTAGAAGAAGAGAATTGTAAACACCTTGCTAAGCCCAACGTGCAAAAGAAATGCAGAGGGGGCAGATGTCCGAAGTGGAAAGCAGGAGATTGGGGCCAGGTGAGACATGTTGTGTACCCTTTTGCACTTTTTGGTATTCTTTCTCCATCAAATTGGTTAGAACCTGGTTTTCCACTCACTTCTGTCCTCACGAATTATTCAGGGATAAAGGTTCTGGGTCAGATCCTGGTGTAAAACAGTGTAGCTTCATGGACAGCAGTGGAGCAGCACAGATTTGTACCAGCTGAAAAATAGGCAGCTTCCTTTTAGTGTCTACCTGAAAACAAATTCCTTGTTGTATATTTTAGGGTTTTCCTGGAAACATCATTAGTACATAATATTAAAGCGAATTTACTATTTCTTCATGTTTTAAATACCATATCTCAAGTAAAATCTCCCTTAGTTTTGAGTAATAAACTCATTGCTTGATTTTCCCTCATTAAAAAGTCAGATAGTGATACATAGAGCAGAGACTGCTAGAAATTAAAAAGTATTTTGAGTTATGAAGCATCTTGCTTGCTTGCATCCTTGTTTTCCTGAAAATAATGTCTTTATCATCACCTTGAATCTGCTGCATCACATTTTTAACTCTGAACCTTGCTTTTCCCTCTACCTCATTAGAGTGCTAATCAGAGGAATTATTGAAGATCCCAGACTAAATGAACTGTTAACTTGTAAAACATTGTGTTCCCTTGCATTCTGTCCTCCAAATTTAGGTACAAAACACCCATTCTTGCTGTATTTGAGTTCCCTGAAAGACAAACCATTAACATTGCTACAGGCACGCATGCAAACGTTAGGACTGGGACAGGATGCTGTTGATTAATGTTCACAAATAAAATGAACAATAAACCCATTAATGAACTATGATTGTTTTCAGACTTGTATTAGGGGGTTTTTTTAATCCTTATCTTTGGATTCACAGGATAGGTGTATTTGCCATTATGTGAGTAAAGGACTAAGTGCTCATTCACCGTGGAGGTTCAGTTACCAAGGTCTGAGTTCTTTACCTGAGGATAGGAGCATCCAGCCTGTGAAATCCACAGTACTTCTCCCATATTGGAAATTAAGTCAATATCATTACCTTTAATGCCTTCAGGACTGAAACCTCAATTTTATACAGGAGCCAGACTGAAATGAAATGCAAGGCCATTAGACAGTCTGTGGTATCCAATTTGCACCTTATTTAAAGTGACTGCTCCTGAAAGCAGTTTTTTACAGCTGATAATTGTAAACATGATAATGTAATGGCCTGTCAGTTGCATTAAAATACACTAATACTAATTGATAAAAATGCTTTAAAATTCCCAGCTTTCCACTGCATCATGGATGTTAATTTTATGCAACTAGAGAAAGGAACCCAAGTTAATAGGAGGATGAGGTGATTTATGGTCTGAGGTAATCTGTTATGACCAGGCAATTAAGGAATATTTGTATGCTAATGATAAGGCTAAGAACAGGCTTTTTCAGGAGTAGCTCCTCAGCCCTGGTTCCTGATGCAGGATGTGCTCAGCCAGCCAGCATCTTGCATAGGGAAAAAGTAAAGGGGTAGAAACACTTACACTGCAATGTCAAATTTGGCTTCGTGAAGCCCTGTGAAATGCTGTGACATGGATCTCTGAGCCTCACTGGTGCTGGCAGCTTTTTTTTTTTTGCCTGTGACAGATGAAGAGTTGGGGTTGTCACAAGTTGGAAGTGCTGGCCCTAGGTCCCTTGTAAGGTGTGTTCAGGGCTTTGCCAGAGATCTAATGCCTTGGAGCCAAGCTGGATTTAGATGCTGAACTTCTCATTACAAGCATGAAACAGACAGGAGTTTGGTGCTCTGAATCAGGGTATAAATTTGGCGTGAAAACTCCATGTGACTTTCCCTATTCCCAGTGCCACGATAATTTTACACTTAGATATTATCCAAAAAACCTTCAGACTTTCTGAAGGTCTCATTGTCTCAGAAAGTTAATCCCAAAGATGAGCTGCTGTGCTTTTTCTCCTGAATAAACCAGAAAAAGTCTGCAAGAGAAATAAGGCAAGGTTTTCCCATAAAAGTGCATCCTTGTGTCACTATATACGCACAGGACCCATTGAATATACCTTTAGGTCTTGGGGGGTTTTGCCTTCTGGAAAAGGAATTACTGAGAAAATGAAGATTAAAACATACAGGAATGGTTAAAAACCAGTCTCAGTTGGACACTGGCTGTGCTGGTGCTCCAATCCTAGGGTTTTTTCTCTTTAGATGTTTTGTATTCAGAGGGTGGTTAGTTCTTTTCTAGACTGTTAAGAACCCACTTCCCTGGAGCAAAGCATTTTTGATATTTCTCTAATAAGGCTTTTTCTCCAAGTTTTAAGTGTGTTTATGTCTGCACTGAAATGTGAAATTTAATGTGTTTGTGTCTCCTAAGTGGTGTCAATTATGGCCATTTACCTTTCATTTAACAAAAATACCAATATTTATTCTGCTGTCTGGTATTTGCATACTTCAGCTAGAGGCTGAAATCCAGCCCTGTCTAAAAAGACAGGCAGAGCATCAGGTAGAGTTTCTGGCACAGCCCAGGGACCGTCCTCTCCCCAAATCCAGGTGTCACACACAGCACAGCCCCCCATGAAAAAGCCACGGTGTCACTTTTGCTCTTTTATCCATACCTGGTATTTTTATATTGGTGATAAATGCAATTCAAAAGATATCCTAGAGCATGCTAGGCATCCTGGTGTATATATTCTCCAAGTTTGTGTCTTTATTCAGTTTAAGAGACCCCTATGGAATGTGTAGGACAAAGTGCACTGTTAATCCCAGTGAAGCAGCAACATATGGGAAACATTTGCATCACCAGTGACTGAAATCTCACTGCTGCTTTCAAAAGCTACACAAAAATACTCCCACCCTCTTACAAATATCTGAAGCCAGACAAATAGTCAGCTTTTCTCTGGTTCTCTTGGCTTTATGGGGCATTTGGATAGTAAAGCAAAGAGCTTTATGGAGGAGTACAGAAGAGGGAATTGCTTCCTCATTAGGCACCACTTAATTCCTCGCCTTTAGAAGTCTTGTTTTAGTGGGCATTGCAATGACAGGCTGTGAACTTATTATCTTAGTTCCTGACAAATTAATATTAGTTGTTATAAATAACTAATATTAGATGTTAATTCAACAGTGTTTTTAATACATACCTTTAATTTTTATGCACTTTCTTTTATAAATGCATATTCTCTTTACTCCAAATCTGTATAGAGAATACTTTAAGGTCCAGCCAGGAGGAATATGTTCCAGAGGAGTATTAAGTACTGCTAAACATATTAGTCACCACACTAAGAAATGTTGCGTGAAAGAAAAAATAAGCTGTTAACAGTATTGCAGTATAGATAATAATTTAAAGATGTCTGAGAAACAGAAAAAAATCAGGCATTTGTTGCTGTGCCTTGAAGTTGGGAGAAATGTGCCCACAGTGTAATGACGGAAATGTGAAATGCAGTTAATTTCAAAAAGACATTTGTTTTCAAAAACTAACTGTATTCCCTGCCTTGGTGCATGTGCATGTTTAGATGCATGCTGGAAGAAATCCCAGCTCTATCACACCTTACAGCTACACACTTTCTTCTATACAATCCAAGTTTGCTTTTCATTAAAGCCTACTCTGGTTGTGGCATTTGATGTATTTTGAACTATTACTTTTTTGAACCAGTGCCTGAGAAGCAATACTCAGAGCAATACTCTGAGCCTGGCCGCCTCTGGCATGTCAGGGTGGTTTAGCAGTGCCGCTATTTTGCAATAAAAACAGATTTTTCAATAAAAATCCTGTGCAGGAAGTCCTGACCCCACTAAAGCCAACAGCAAATATTCCCACTGGGCTTCAGACTGACTTTTTTTTTTTTTTTTTCCTTTGCACAACGAAAAGCCTCACTTGGAGGTTTGATAGAGCATCGCTATAGAGCATCACTGTGATAGAGCATCGCTATAGAGCATCACTGTGATAGAGCATCACTGTGATAGAGCATCTCTATAGATGCCGTGGAGCCCAGAGCAGAAGAGACTGAACCCCCTGAACTTACCGCGGTGGGTGCTAAGGATGGGGCAGCCCCCGCTCACCTTCTGTCCCTTCCCGCAGTGCTCCGTGTCCTGCGGCCGGGGAGTCCAGCGCCGCTCCGTGCAGTGCCACAGCGGCACGGCCAAGGCAGCCGAGGAGGCCGAGTGTGACCCGGCCGGCCGGCCACCCCCGCAGAGGGACTGTCACCTCCCCGAGTGCCCCACGCACCGCTGGGCGGCCGGAGAATGGCAGGCGGTAAGCAGAGACCCCGCTCCCTTTCCTCCAGCCCGGCCCCGGTGCGCTCAGGCGTGGGCTGATGCTGGATGCCGAGGCTGGGGAGCGCTGCCGAGGGTCGGGGTTGCAACCCGGGGTTGCCAAAGGGAAATTTAAAAAAAAAAAAAAAGAGGCAGAAGGAAGGCTCGTTCGTGCTGGCTGAAAGGGGGAGCGGAGAAATGCCTCTGTAGGGTTAATCTGTTGCTTCGTGCTGCCCTGTGTTTGGCTGGGACCTTATGCAAATAGTGAGAAAGTTTTGGGTAGGGCGGATCTCTTCCACGAGACAGAACCTTGGCATGCTGCTCTAGCCTGAGCCCCGTGCCTGGAGGAATTAGGGAGCAGTGGTAATTGCCTCGCTGCTGCCCCATTACCCCATCTGACATCCCTGTCCTTTCACTGAACTCCTGGTCTTTGCTCACCACGAGCAGTGCTGAGGTCAAGTCTTCTGTGGGAGATGATGCTTTCCTGTGTGACCAGGATCAGTTCCCATCAAAAACAGCTCCTGAGACTGGAACTGGGGATAAAGCTGCTACTCCAGTGGTTTAGGGAGTGACTCCAACTCTCCTGCAGGGTGGGCAATGAGTGGCCTCAAGGCTGGTGGGTGGCAGGAGGACAAGGGGATTCTGAGCAGGAGAAGCCCTCCCATGCACTGCCAAGAGGGTGCTGTGTCTGCCTTCAAATGCACAGCAGGTTTTGGCAGAGGCAGTTCAAACCAGATACAAAAATTATTCTTTTCATTCTGTTGTTTTGGGTTGTTTTTTTGGTTTTTTGTGGTTTTTTTTAATTTTTAGCCCCTGCATGTGGTAGCCTGACGGTAACAGGACACACAAGTTTAGCTTCGTTTCCCCAATCTCAGCAGTGCTGGGAAATTTGGTTTATAATCCTGTGTAACCCGGCCATGAGTGCAAGAGGCCAGAGGGGGCTGGGCCCTTTCCCAGCTGCTTCCCAATACACAGGAAGTGTGATGGGAAGCAGCAGGAGGCAAAGCCAGGCTGGTCACACAGTGGTACCCAATGGAAACATCCCAGCCAGAAAAGGAAATGTAGAAACAGCTGAGGGGGCTCCAGCAGCTTCCTTGCAACAGACTCTTGGTTTTACAGAGCCCATTAACTTCTTCAGCTAATAAATTTAAAGGCAGCAAAGAGGTCACCAAACAGTATGTAGTGCCAGTCCTTACCTAGTGGTGTAATCATCTCTGAAAAGAAACAGCTCCTGCCCTATCCTTTTGTAGAATCTTGGAATGATTAAGTTGAAAAAGACCTCCAGAATCATCAAGTTGAACTTTTAACTAAATTTTGCCCTCTTTCCCTTATTTTTGCAACTTCTCAAAACAATTTGGAGAGGCGCCTGCCTCCACCCTTCCGATCCCTTGATGGGATACGAATACTGATGTTTTCTGAAGTTTTCCAGGACTCCCCATTGCACTGGGAAAATTTTGAACATATTATGGAGGTGGTTTATTTTTTTTTCCAAGAGAGCTTTACTAGGAGGATGGACTGGAGCACTCATAAGTGCTCATAAGTAACCATGAACAGGAAAATGCAGGAGGTGCCCAATCTGAGCTGGCCTCTTTGGCTGATTCCAAGCATTTCTTCCAAGCACTTCTGATGTTGTTCTGCTGTACAGAGTGAAACAAAGGAAGAGCACCTCCTCCCCAGCCATAGGCACTGTCCATGAGGAGGCACAGATTGCATTGGTATTCTCTGAGCAGAGAGCAGCAATGAACATTGACATGGAAGGCAGGATATAAATAACATCTCTCTGCTGTCTTGTTCTCGATTTCTTATCTTTAAAGGAAATCTGTCAAGAGGGTTTGGGGGCTTTTAATTGTTCCTTTTTGCTCTTGTTGTTGTTTAGAAAAAAGTGTTGGTCTTGACAATGAGAAGGAATATGAAACTTACTGGAAACCATTTACTGCTCTGTTGGTGTGTCACCATTAATCACCTGTTCTCAGTGCCCTCACCAGGGAGAAGAAAGTCAATAGAAAGAACCTTGCTAATGTCAAAATAAAACTCAGACTGCAGTCACAAAGAAAAAGGGAAAATTGGGAGAAAGAAGGGTTTTTTTTTCTTTAATATGAGTCTCTGTGGAAGGACAATGCATGGTTCTGGAAGCTGCCATGCAACTCCTGAATCTTTGACATTTTCCTTTTGGGGGGAAATTGTGCCATCCTTGCCTGATTTGAATTGCAGAGTTACCCAAGACAAACATTCGTGGCATGGGGGGTACATTTCATCCCTGTGTCAGATGGTTATTTAAAAAAAAGAAGAAAACAATCAATGCTTTTGCAAAGCAATGCCTTTGGGGTTATTTTAATTATTGTTATTGCTTTTCTAAAACAGTTACAGAAGTCCTTGAAATTATCCTTAATTTGAACTGCCAGGAAAATAGTTCAGAAGTTGGGAAATGAGGCAAAAGAGACAAATATTGTCAAATGCCTGACCTGTTTTTCAGAGTTTGCTATCAATAGCTGTTATAGCCTGGCCCCACTGTTTTGTGTGAGATTTAAATCAGCAGTCCTGAACATGAGATTTCATGCAAAATCTGTCACTGCATTAAAAGGAAAAATAGTTTTTCCATGCTAGCTGAATTGTCTGCTTTCTACATGAATAATGTTTTTTAACTTTGGGGTGGCTGATTGGAACCTCTGCAGTGTTTCTCTTTGGCTTACTTTATGATGGTCTCACTGTGTTTGAGCCTCATTTGATATTTCAGTGGGATTATTTTAATTGCCAGTTTCCCTTAAAAATACAAATAACCAAACTTCCAATTTTTGATGATGACAAAATGCATAGATGTGGCTCGGGTTTATTTGGCCACACAGTTGTTATTTGCATACAAACCCAAAACAGGCTGGCCTGTGCTTGGGAGTGTCAGTCTCTCATCAGCAAGTAAGGATTTTAAACAAGGATGGGCTTTTGATGTGATAGCTCTAACTGCCAATGTTAGAAGATGCCTTGATGGCATAGAGATAGTTCACCCTCTTAAAGTGAAGCATGAGCCAATGTACTTTGCAAAATTAATGAAATATCCATTAAGGAGATGAGACAAAATCAGGCTTGGTTCTTCCCAGGTGCCTACTTTGGCTGTGAGGGACCATGGAATAATTCACCCTGTATTGCTGACCCCTTGCTGGGCTGGAAACTGCCAAACCAGAGAGGAGAGAAGCTTTGAGCATCCTGTGACCCCACTCTCACTGTGCTGGAGAGTCCCTCCTTAGGGAGGAGCAGGAAGGTCAGGGTTCAGGCTGCCCCAAAAGGTGCCTGGAGAGCTGTCAGGGAGCTCCCTAATGATGGAGCTGTCGTCGTGCCATATTCACACACAATGACCCCCTTTCAGTTTTTACTTATATAATAGGGGGATAATCAGAGATGGACAAATATAGCTCACTTTGTTTGCTTTCTGGGGAAATCACACTCCAGCAAATTCTTCCAGCCCCTGTAGGATTGCCATGTTTCAGCACAGACCTAGAAGGAGCTTCCACTCCAAAGACTCAAAGCAAGAGAGTAAATAAGGTTGAAAGCACACAAAGCCCTTGGGGGTCTTCTGGCAGACTGCAGATTTTGCAATGTTGACTGTTGCCTAAGAGCTCCTAAGTTATTTCTTTGGAATAAATGCTGCTTTGTGGAACTGCCTCTCCTTCCCCATCCCCTTCCACTTTGCCCCAGCTTTAAACACTTACTCCCAACATGATGTTGTGCTCGCTGCTGCTCTTCCGGTTTGCTGCTGCTGCCACAGACTGATCTGATTTTTCAATATTCTCAAATAATTTACAATCCTGGTTCTGACAGCTAATTACAGAAACAGTAATGACAGTGCCTGCATTTTGCAATTAGCTGGACCCACTAAGATCCTCCTAATTGTTGGCCAGCCAGGAGAGCAGGAGCTGCTTCAGGGAGGCTGGAAATCATGTTTGGAGGGTAAGACTCTAGCTAGATTAAACTGGCACAGAGTTCCAAGCCTAGGTGACTTCAAACAGTGTTTCTGTACAGATAGGGATGGTCTGATTGGATGTTTTATCCTTTTCCTTAAGGGGAAGACATTTCCAACATGTTCTATAAAATGATTATTTTCATGCATTTTTCTCCTTGTTAATCCAGTTAGTTAAAAGTGTTAGAAGTCCATTACAGGCAATAACTAATAGAAAATAGGGTTTTATCTAGACAGCTGCTCTTACACTGATTTATTTTGTTTTATGTGTTTTTCTAAGATGCTCTCCAAGGACATTACTCCCAGGAATGCAGCCTCACAGTCAGGCTCGTTTTTCCAGGACAAGCAGAGAAAGAACTGAGTCCTTGAAGTCTCCAGAAGGCTCTGGGGAGCAGTTGTACTTGGCTGGCATGGGTTGTTCTTAATATCAGGCACGGCAGTGTTTAAAAGAGAATAAACCTGTAGGGCGGCCTCCACTGCAGTGTTGCAGAGTTGTGTTTGAGGCCGGGCTGGGTGACACTCTGAGCAACCTGCTCTAGGGGAAGGTGTCCCTGCCCATGGGAGGGGGTTGGAATGAGATTATCTCCAAGGTCTTTTTCACCCAAACTATTCTATGATGATTCTCTGTGCCCTCATGCCAAGGCAGAGAGCTGAGGAAGGGGCTCCCCCCCACACCAGCCACAGGCAAAGGTGCAGCAGTGTGATTTTTGCAAGGGGGATGAGTTGTCGTTCTCCAAACATCTGTATTTACTAGGGGCTGAAATAATGGGGGTTGGCTCCTTTCTCCTCTCCTTGCCCTATCTCCTGGCCCAGCATGTCCAATCCTGCACCTTTTGATCCTATCACAGCTGGACCCCACATCTGCCCCATCCCAAGACCTGCTACCTTGGTTTCTCCTCTCTCCTGTGGATTTGGGTTAGGAGCAATTTGTCACAGGCAGCAGCATGTGGCACAGCAGGGTCTTTGTCGGAAATTCTCCCCCAGTGATACCAGTGACACCTTACAGGGCTGCTGGGAAGAGGGCTGCCTCTGGATGTGGATTCGTTCACTGGAGCCCCTCAGGGGCTGCATGAGCTGTTGTTTGTTTTGCACACAGTGCACGAAGACGTGCGGGGAGGCGTCCCGGCTGCGCAAGGTGTTCTGTGTGGACCAGAACAAGCAGCTGCAGAGCAGCGGCCACTGCGACGCCAGCACACGGCCCCCCGAGGTGGAGAGCTGCGGGCTGCCCCCCTGCGAGTACATCTGGATCACGGGAGAGTGGTCAGAGGTGAGTCCTCATCCCTGCACCAGGCCGTGCTCTCCTCCCCTCAGCACTGCCCTTGCTGAGGTGCTGCAACCCAAATCAACAGTGGCAAGGCAGGGCTGTGGATTTTAATTGTTATTTTTGGGTTTATTTCAGTGTGCAGTCTCCCTGTTGGACAGAAAGGAGCGGTGCTGTGGGAGACAACCAGGATATTTTAGACTAAAAGCTCAGGGTCCTAGCTAATATTGTCCGGAGGCAATTTTCTTCCAAAGCACAGTGCATTCAGCAGGCACCCTCTTTGGTTTTCTGCTGGCTTATTTCATTTATGTAATTAATTGGTTTTATTCCCATCCACTCCTTAGGGGCTCTGGGGCCCTGTGAGTTGTGTTAGGGGCCCAGGTGTGCATCATGGGGGAGAGGCAAGCCTGGAGGTGACCATGGGGGCACATCCTTCCTCAGTGCTGTCTTTGCAGGGGCAAGGACCCAGAGTGAGGGAAGGCAGGACATTCACCCTCACAGCTGGGAGGCAAAGGAAAATAGATGAGTTTTCCTTGCAGCAGGCACCGCATGCGGGAGGACCCAGGCTAATCTCAGCCTGTTTCCTTCTGCAGCCAGTGAAGGATTACTTTCCAGTTGGAGAAACAGCAGAGGGAAATGAGAAGGCAGCTGCTGACACAGCATTGATTAAGAAGAAAGAACAAGAAAGAGGAAAAAAAAAAGAAACCATACCGGGACTGAGGGGGAGGAGAGGCAAGGCACCTGAGATAGTGCAAGGAGGGAGAAACATGGAGACATGAGAATATCTCAGAGCAGCTTGGTCTCCTGAGTGGTTTCTTAAGAGAAATATTGAGGTGCCTGTCAGGCTGGGAGTCTGGCTGCTCCTTGCCCAGGCACCCTCTACCACTCACAATGCCTGGGAGACTACTTGGGAGCACTCAGGCCCATGAAACAGAGAGTGGAGAGGGCTTACAGAGCCAGAGTATGGCTCTCCCCAAGTCCCACTCAGCCCTTTGATGAGGAGTGCAGAAGTGCTGTTTATCCTCTAATTACAATGAAAAATTTCTCATTCTTCTGGTTGCTGACAAGTACCTGCAATTCAGGGTCAACCTTGACCATTTTCTATCTCTGTGTATCCCATGGCAAAAAGCACCACCAAACCAAAACAACTAATAGAGGCCTTTCCAAATTCCCAAGGATCTTCTGCTCCTTTCTGTGTGCTTGGGAAGAAATAACGTGCCCAGGAGCCAGCCTGGCGTAGGGAGTCCTGAAGCTGCTGTAGATCCATCCCAGAGAGGAACTGGGTACTCAAAGATAGTGTCAGGCACCAGCCCACTTGTAGTAGCCGCTTACAATATTCATGACTGGCTTAAATAGATACCAGTGATCCCTTGAAGCAGTTCTCTGTGTTAAAAGCTGACAGGCCTGGTTTCCTCCCCTCCCATTTTGGGCAGCCTTCCTGAAGCACATGGTGCTCACTGGTCTTTGCTCTGCCCGCAGTGCTCCGTCACCTGTGGGAAGGGATACAGACAGCGCTTGGTGTCCTGCAGTGAGATTTACACCGGGAAGGACCACTACGAGTACGGCTACCAGAACATGGTCAACTGTCCTGGCACACAGCCCCCCAACATCCAGCCCTGCTACCTCGGGGAGTGCCCCATCTCGGCCTCCTGGCGCGTTGGCAACTGGGGGAGCGTAAGTTGGGCAACCTTCTTTTTTGGCCAAAAAGACCAGAACAACCTGGGGTGGTTTTGGACACAGACCGAAGGTTTGGCAGCGTGTGGGCCTGATATTTCTGGGTCTGAGAGATTTTAGCCTGCTAGCAGCTGCTAACTTTTTCCCAAAGAAAAATTTCTCAAGAAATCTTCTCAAAACAATCTTGGCAAGCAACTCTCCTTTCTCAAAACAATCTTTCTCCAGGTGGTGTTTTGCTGTTTCTCTAGTTTAACCAATGGGATCAGAGAGGTGTCATTCCTATTCACCAATCATATTAAGTGTGAATCAGAACACCTTATAAAAGGTAGTAAGAATTAGACAATAAAGCCTTTTTTTATACTCTTTGCCTTCTGAAATACTTGGAGTCTCTCATCTTTCTTTTGTGTCCTACAACAACAGGCAGGGGAATGTTTTAGAGCTGCTTAAATTAATGCATTGAATATGCATTATATGAATTTGAATATACAAAAATAATGCATTGAATATATTGCTGGTGCAGCAGCAGCCCTGGTGTGTGTAGGGCTCCATACTTCAGACTGAACCCCTTCGTATGGACAATTCCCAGCAGCTACATGTAGAGTCATTCATGAGAATTGGGATGTAGCCAACATTTGTGACCATATTGATAGCCATGCTAAATGCTTAGTCAGAGAGTGGGGTCATTGCAGAAAACATGGGTTTGAGAGCCTTGTGCTGGAAGGATTGGTAGGTCACTGGCAATTGCTGTTGATCCCACCTGGCCATGTGTATGAGAAAGACTTGGGAGCCAGAATTAGGCTGAAACATTGGTCACTTGAGCCTTAAAAGAATTTTTTTTCTTCATTTTTTCCTCCTTCTCCTTCTCATAAATGCTGGGACAGGTCAGGGGAAAGAACTTGGCCTTTCTGCTAAAGTTATTTGTGCTGAGACTCTTCTGGGACCTGAACTACAAGATCAAATTTTAGTTAAGGTGATAACATTTCACTTCTTAGGGCTTCTGACATTCTTTGAAATGTGATGTTTCTCCCATAAACTTGATTTATTAACCCAGCTCAGGCATTTGTAGGAATTTGTCAAACCTTTACAAGGCAATGAGTGTCAAGCCAAGTGAAAGGTAGTAGAAGTTGTCACGGTAACTGGCAAAGCCATTTGAAACCTAAGTTCCTTCTGCCCCATAGGAAGCTTCAGATCCTCCCTGTGAGTCAGCACAGAGGTGTTACAAAGCTCTGAGGTGTTACAAAGCAAAGAGCTCAGCCTCAATTAATTGGTATTTTCCCTGAGAATTTAAGTGCAAAATACCCAACTCGTTAATCCAGCTTTCCTGCAAAGAGCAGTCATTTCAGAGAGCAAGACCTTTCCCCTCACTTTGGGCTGCTGAATGTCCTAGTGACCACCAAGTGTCATGACCCTTTTCAGCTGTGATTTTCAAAGGGATTTAATGTAAAATGCCATTATCTTTGATGGACAGAGAGAGTCCTACTCAGCGCTTTAGCTAAGTTTTATGGAACTGGACTTGATAAAGAGTAAATGCCCCAGCTGTGAATACCACGAGCCATTGAAGACTACCTTCTTCATGGTGTATTCCTTTAGAATAATGATTTCTAAATGGATGAACAACTTCATTTTCTTTCTACCAGCCTAATCTAATAGCTGTGGAAGGAGCTGGTTTTCATTTCTCAAGTACTTGAAAGAACAGGTTATGGATGGGGAGCAAGATGCTCCCACCTCCCATAGCCCACACTCAGTAGCTGGATGCTCTGCTGCTTGGTAGCTCCAGTAGCCTGTGTGATTTCAGCCTTAGGATTGCCCTTGATCTGGTTTGAGGATGTCCCAGTGTTTGCACAGATGTAGCCATTTTCCCAGCAGGTGAGAGAAGATTTGGAGGCTTTTTTGGGGGAGTTGTTGTTTGTTTGGTTGTTTAGGGGTTTTTTATGCAATTGGCATAGAAAACAACAATCTTCCTAATGTGAAAAATAAGCAATTTCACTTGAGCACATGGTTCACTTTAACCAAGTGCCTCATCTAGCTAAGTGTGCAAACAATGAGCCAAGTATGGTAGTCTTGAAGTAATCAATGATAATAAGGAAGGGATTAATTACCAAAGGGACTACTCATTTGATTAAAATTAAGCCTACGTTTGAACACTTCACAGGATTGGAGTCTTTGCTGCTGTCTCTTGATACAAGGGAAACCATCTGTCTCTGTTCTTTCTTCTGGAGCCCATAAACCCTTGAGATAAACCAGGAATCTCTGTCTTGTGTCCCGCAGTGCTCTGTCACCTGTGGAGTTGGGGTCATGCACCGCTCAGTGCAGTGTTTGACCAACGACGACCAGCTCAGCAGCTTGTGCCATGTGGACCTGAAACCTGAAGAGAGGAGGACATGCCACAATGTCCATGACTGTAAGTCTGCAGATTTACACCTTCTTTTGCCTTTCTTATGGCTTCAGCATGTTTTTCCCATCAAACTCCTAGAGATCTGCAGTATTTCCAAACATTGGGAAGCATCCAAGTAAGCACTAAGACATTTCAGTGAAACCTGATAAAAATAAAACAAGATGTTTTGACGCTTTGGAAGATTCAGAGTGTTCCAAAAGAAATTTTGACATATAGTTGTTCAGTGACTACAAGTATTTCTGTTTTGTTTCAGGTGAATTACCAAGGAGTTGCAAAGACGTTAAAAATCTTGAAGGTGTCACTGAAGATGGTGAATATCTCCTGCAAGTCAAAGGAAAGACATTAAAGGTGCATTTCAGCAACAGAAAGATACTTAATGGGTTTTCTAAAGGTTCAAGAGGACACTGCATGTGGTTTTCACTTCCACTCTTGGATTTTCTACTTTTGGTTGTCTGAGTGATGCCTTTGCACATGACACAATTCTGGCTTCTCTTTCTCAGGTGTATTGCTCTGGGATGCAGACTGACAGCCCAAAGGAGTATGTGACCCTTGTAAACGGGGATGCAGAGAACTTTTCAGAGGTGTATGGCTACAGGTAAGAAATCCTGTAATCATGAACCTCACAGCGTTTTTGTTTTCCATGGCAATATTTCCTGGTCATGAGTAGAAGGGGTTTTCTCTTGATGTAGGCTGCATAACCCGACCGAGTGTCCGTATAACGGGAGCAGACGAGAAGACTGCGAGTGTAGGAAAGATTACACAGCTGCTGGTTTTTCCACCTTCCGCAAAGTAAGGCTGGACCTGAACACTATGCAAATAATAAGTGAGTAAAAACAGGGCCTTGCCATTAAAAAAAAAAAAATCTTTATTTACACAAACGTAGCTGTAACTACAAGCAAGGAGTAGTACTCTAGTGAGCAATGTTCTTGGGAATTACTGTTAAAAGCTGCTTTTAGATTGGGTCACCTGTTTGCTGCTTTACTCTTAGAGACTGCAACTTGGCCACATCAGAGATGCTCTTGTTATTCCTCTGTAAACCAGGAAAATACTAAGGCGATTGCTGGTGTATCTGCTCTGCAGAATGAGTATTTGCACGCTCCCAGCAGCCCAGTGGGTTTTGTGAAGGATTTTATTTTATTTCATTTGGTCCCCTCTTTTGAGACTGGACTCGGACACAACCAGGGAGGAGCCCAACCACCTCCCCACACCCCTCCACTTTGCTCAGAGAGGCGTTAGGAGATCCCAGTGCAGGGGTCTCCACCGGGGTGGGGATGCTGTTCCCAGTGGCCAGGGCAGAAAAGTGTCTTGGCAGAGCCAGACCACAGGGAAATAAATTGTCTTGAGGGCTGGGGGCATGGATTTGCAGTACAGAAAGAGAGTATAGCTGTGCACTATGAGTAACACACTCTCTTTTGTCATTCCTATGAGCTGGGAGCCCATCCCACCACCAGAGACCCTGTAGCATTCCATGGGGTTATGGTTTCAAGTCCCCCTGACTCCACAGCTATCAGTTTCCAGCAAATGTTTTAAAAATACAGCATATTGTTGGGAATTCATTCAGTAAATAGCTAAGTGTTTTTTCAGCAAATCAAAATCCTTCCCTGTAAAACGACTCTTTATCTGATAAGTGGGTTTTATCACTTAATTTTCAAGACCTCCCAGTCTATCAATCTGTAAAAAGCAACTAATAATCTGTAAAAGCTCCTAGGTAAAGATCTCAAAGGAACCACCCTCTGGGAATTTGATACCAGCTCTCTTTGAATTTCAAAAGGAGCTGGGCACCTACCTCCGTCAGGCAGGAGCTATCTCACATCCCCATCTAAATGAGTCTCAGTTACTTCAGATCACTCCAGAGCAAAATACTCCAGTTGCCTTTGAAAACCCGACCCCTGGGCTGGGGCAGCCAGGAGAGCAGAGATGTTGCTTGCTTTTGTTTAAAGGAGAGATTTAGAAGGTGCTGTAGCGTTCTTGAAAGTGGGGAATTTTTTGATAGCGAAATAAACCTCAGTTCGAGTTTTGTTGTTATTTATACCTTGTTCCTAAATCACCAACAGATTTAAACTGAGCTGTAAATAATGAGTGTAAGTGTCTGTTAAATTCAGTGCTTATATGCTGGGAATCACATGTTGGGTGAATCAGGAGATTTAATATTTAAAAATATAGTAATCTTCATTTCATAAAAATATAGTAGTCTTGACTTCATACATTAATGTGGGAAGCCAGCTTTGGTGAATTTAAACATTAGCAAAGGGGATGTTTACATTTATTTTGTCTCTCCCTGCATCTTTATTTCCACATTATTCACCAATTCTTCTCCACAGCAACCGATTTACAGTTTGCACAGACACATGATGGACGGCCTGTTCCTTATGCCACTGCTGGGGACTGCTACAGTGCTGCCAAATGCCCGCAGGTATTTGACAAGAGTATTTAACAGGAATTGGTGCCATTTGTTATGTTCAGGCCCTCTATTAATTGCTGCTGATTTCAGCAGCTCAGCTTCAGTGAGTGGCACATTCTTATCTCAGCCCTCTGAAACTTTCCCCTTTGTGAAGATGGAGAAAGTGATAGAGAAAGTTTCCTTTATGAACGTGAAGAAAGTAGTTTCCATTTTCTATGTTATTAGGCCACTGGCATTCCCTAGGGCCCTAGTAAAGGAGAAAAGGAGGAAAAAAGAGGCTGTGGGGATAGAACTGGATTTTTGCCTGCATAGGTGAAGATGAGGGGACCAGTCCATGACTGGACTTGGTGGAAATGCTGGGCAGAGAGAGCAGATGCTTTTTGAAAGTCTGTAGAAGACAAATAACACTGTCTTAGGGATGCCTTGCTGCATGTTCCCAGCACACCTCCTTTTTGTGGGGCTGGGGATGATAAGTGATCTGTTTGGATAGACAAAGGTATTGGGTGGGCATTATAAAGGGCATTAACAGGGAGTCACAGCAGCAGACAGCAGAGGGCAAACCTCTCCCATCTCCTCCCCTCCCTGCTTTCAGAGCTGACACTTTCCTGCACAGCTCAGCAGCTTAGGGATTGACTCCTTACCTCAGGAATGCTCATAAATGTTAATATCCATCCACCTGACCCAGACAGTTTGCTCCTCACAGAAGACCAGCAGTCCCAAGGCAGTAAGTGCAAGGAGCAAAGCTAGCAGCCGCGTGGTAGTGCACGGCCGTGCTGGGCTGTGGGTCAGCCTGGGGATGTGTCCAAAGGATCCCTCTGTGGGTCCAGAAATCGGCAGGACTGGGGTCTGCCATGGGGGTGAGGGGAGGGCTGGGGGGCTGACTATTGGATGCTGGCATAGTCTTTAATTTTCCATCCATCTTTTTCATTTTGAGGAAGGGTGGAATTAAGTGTTTTAAAGAAATAAGCAAATTCAAGAGTTTTTATTTCACTAGTCTGAAAAAAAACAAACAAACAAAAAAAAAACAACCACCAGTGGAAACTAAGGAAAACAAGGACAAGTGTGCCCTCTCCAGTTGAGGAGGGAGCAGTGACAGCGGCTGCAGCGCATCCCTGAGGTTCCTTCCCATCAGCTGCTGGAGCACGTCAGGCTCTGCAGTTTGCCATGGGAAAGCCAACAATGCCCTCAGCCGGCAGAGAAGAAGCAGTGCAAAACCAGAAAATAATAGTGCAAAATCGGGGTAAAGCAGTGAAAACCCGGGGGGGAAAGGCAGTTCAAAAGCAATCTGAAGCCCCTCCTCTGCAGCCACCAAGGAGAAGGAATTCCTTTTGTGAGCCATGCTGTGATTTGTACAGTGATCATGGTCAGAGCAGTGGAAAACAAGGGAAACATCGCTGTCAAGATCCTGTTAGAAAAGAGACACCGTGGCATGCCAGGAGGCTGGAGCATGGCATTTTGGGATAACCAGGCTCTTCTTGGTTTTTAGGGTCGCTTCAGCATAGACCTGTACGGGACAGGCCTGTCCCTAATGGGAACAGCCAAGTGGCTCTCACAAGGGAATTACGCGGTGTCGGAAATTCAGAAATCCCCGGTGAGTTGTAACTTTAATTATGGCTATACCTGCTCAGCAGAAGTTTTTAATCACCAGTTTGTCATTCACGGCAACATCTTCCTATAGAGACTAACAAAAAATGAACATCTGACATTAAAGTGTTGCATGTAGTGGTAGTGGGGTGAGGCCCTCGCGGGGTTTAACTTGATCAGAGTTATTGCAATTAATTAGTGAGCCTGATTAACTGTGAAGCTGAAAGCACTGAGTGCTGTGGGGCAGACATATCCTTAATCAGTTGCCTGAGATGTTCAGCATGGAGTGTGCATCAGAGGGCAGGGCAGCAGGACAGGGTCAGGGCTGCAGAGCAGAGCTGGGCCTGCAGGTAGGGTCTGGTGCCAGGCAAGTGCTGTGAGCAGGAATTGTTCCCAACACATCGCTGATAAAGCATGGAGGATGTGGACATTCCTGCTGGTCTGGTCTGAGTTTATCTCCTTGGGAAAGTCTCGAGTCACTGGAGTGTTGCAGCGGCACCATCCCCTGTCACTGCCTGTGGCTCTGCTGCCTGGAGCCTCAGGGTAAGCCAGGCAGCCCTTCACAATCACTCAAAGCCAAATTTGTACTTGTACTGCTTAATTTGCCTGCCTGTTAACACCTCCTGCAGTCACTGTGTGCCTTCACTCTGTTGCTTCTGTGTCCTATTCTGAAATGGTAGAAACCCAGGATTGCTTTTTTGGCTGTTGCTTCATGTGAGTCATCCCAATTGCCCCTGTTAAAACTCTCCAAAGGAGGTCACCGTCATTTAAATAACAGCAGTGTGCAAACTATCCTCTCCTGTACTGCTTTGAGTCTCCCCCCTGGCTCTGGGCAGCACAAGTCTCCTCTGTGCTCTTACAGGAGAAATAATGTTACAGGTCTGACCATGTTACAGATGGAAGAGGACCAGCGCAGGTCCTGTATGTCGGTTCAAGCAAGTGCTTTTCTATTCTCCTCTTCTAAAAGGAGAGAAGTTAGCTTTAGGGTTGCAGAAAACATCATGGCTGGCAGAATTAAAACAAACTTTTAAGGGCTGCTCAAAAATCCTCCATCACCTGGTGGCATCTGTCAAGTGCTGTTCCAAGGTTGTAATTGCCTGCAGGAGCAGAAGAAAGAAGGGTATAGTGAGAAGAGATGATAGCAGCCTGCTGCAGTCACAGATCAATAACGTCAAGGGCAGGGTGGAGCCCGTTTAAAAATAAATGCTTTGTGCAAGCTTGTTGTGCGCTTAAGTCCAATTTTCTGGTAATTGAGGGTTGAATTCCCCTCAAGGACTGTCTGTCCATTGTAATGACCAAGAGGAGAGAGACTCTGCAGAGGTGAGATAAGGAAGGCCAGATGGAGGTATTAATCTCCCGACTCAAGCCCAGAGTTGCACTCTGCTTGCTTGGGCTCACCTAGAGACCAGGTCAACCTCAGGACCACTTCATACTTACCTCTTCTGGCTGTGGGAAGGGGAGGAGGGTTGACACCTCAGCAAGTGACATCACCTCACCTCCTCACTTTCCCTCCTCTCTTGTCTCTGGAGCCACTCCAGGACTTTCCCTTCCAAGCGGATGTTTCCTGGTATTGCCTGCAAATACCCTTTCCATGCCCTTCCCATGCTCAGGCAGAGCTGAGCAGTTGTTACTGACCCAGGGTGGTTTTGGTCTTGCATGAGCCAAGTTTTCTACTCATTACTGTTATTCACTGTGGGGCAAACTGGAGAAAGCAGATATCCTTGAGATGCCCTTCAAATGGTCTCCTTGGGCAGCTTTCAATTTAATAAATCAAAACTACCCTCTGCTATTTGTGTCCACCATCTGACCTGCTAGCACTTAAGAGAATTACATTTGTGTATATTTGAATATAGCAGTGATTTCATAGATTGATTTCGGCATCATTTGTTTTCTTATACACCCTAAAAACCTGGCTTGAGTGACCCAGATCTGGCCTTTCTACAGCACGGAATTCCCTGAGCTCTTACTGAGCTGTTGTTTCTGATTTTGCCTGCAGGATGGTACCAAAGTAGTAGGAAGATGTGGTGGTTACTGTGGGAAGTGCACTCCATCATCTGGAACAGGCCTCGACATTCAGGTGTTATAGCAGTGGTGAGTTCTCAGCTGCTTCTGCATGAAGGAAAATGTTCCCCAAAATGTCCTGAAGGAGCGGATATGGCCATGCTTGCAAAAAGACATCATGGGCATTGGTGACAGCCACCCAGCCCACAGAGCATCCGAGTGGGATCCCCTACTTCCCCAGGAACCCTTGTGGATGCAGCACTGTCACCAGGAAAACACCTCCCCACCTTACTGGCACCCACTTTTGCTCTGCTCTTGTGCCAGTTTCTCTAGTGACATGTTCCAGAGGCCAGGATGACTCTAAATGTGCACCTTTTCTGTGTTTTCCAGGTTCTCTGGGAGCAGCCAGCGGAGATGAGAGATGGATGAAGGATAGTGATGCAATACCTCTGCCTTCCACTTTTATATCTGTGTATATGTGTATATAGATTGCATATAGTATAATATTTATGTTTGGAATTATTTATTTTGATTTAATATTTTTGTACGTAAAATCATTATATTAAGGCTGCTTTTACTATTTTAATTTTTTATTGTTAAATCCTGCAGTCAAACCACTGCATTTTGTATACTCTACATTATATGTAGCATTATGACAAGTGATACTTTATTGTCACTGTATTCAGTTGTTTACTTTCAGTCAGTAATTTTCCTTCAGTTATGGGCTGCTTTGGCCCTCCACGGTGCTACACAATCTGCATAGGGGTATTTTTGGCATTTCAATCTGTCTTTATGCAAGGAAATTAGACAAGATGTGCTTAAATTTTTATTTTTAGGGATTAGGTTGACAGCACTCAAGGAAAACATGACAATGAATACTGAGCTAGTTGCATTAGCAATCTTTATCTTTTAGGTACGTTTTGAATTTCACATGACCTCTGTGGCCAGTGCTGGAAGCACTGGTTTGGTGCTAACATGATATTTATTAATTCTCTATAGTTTTAGTTAATCCAGTGCCTTTATCATTGAAGAAGGGAATAAAGCAGAAAAATTGTCAGGCAATTCAAATCAATCAAGATGTACCCCAGGCTCAGGAAAATTCCTGCAGATGGATCTTCAGCTCAAGCCCCCTTTTTTTAGGGTTCTGAAGTGAACTCACTTTTTTTAAAAAACATCTTTGTCTCCTAATTGCATGTGCCACTGTGCTTCCTGACTCCATCTGGAAGCGGGGTATTAACTCATCCCAGACAGGCTGATCAGGCCATATGTTTCCCTGGGCTCTGTGCTCAGAAGAGATGTAGTTTCTTGCAGACTTTGTTACAAAATCCTAGCGTGAAGCCGAAAGCATCCCTGTGGTGTTCCCTCCCCATGGGGCTGGTGAGGACTGTGGGGACAGCACACCCAGGGATGGGGACAGCACGCCCAGGGGATGAGGACAGCACACCCAGCCAAGCCACCCCTTCTCTTGGCCAGGGTACTCCTCTGCAGGCACTTGCAGCATTTCCCCAGCTTCCTACTCACTCCCAGACCATCTGCAAAGGGAGGCTTCGCTGCCTCCTTTCAACAAGATCACTCTGTACCTACAGATGATTCTGCCCCCCCCCCCTTCAAAAGCAAGCTGCTTTACGCCTACTCCTGTGTTGCTTTGGATCTTCCTGGTAAGGCATCTGTGCTCCTTGCCTCTCCTCATTCCCGTGTACAGCCAGACATTTACTGTTGGCTTTTTTTTAATCAAACTGAGGAGCCATGTCCCTTAGGTGTGGAGGCTCCTGCCTGTACATAGCCCTCTGCCTGTGGCATGCCACGCTTTCACAGAGCTTCGTAGCACATTGAATGGGGGTGGTGTGACCAGGTTATTGCTGTAGTCTGTGACTATGACCCTTACCTCTTTCCCCACAACTTTATTTAGTGATAGGAGGGTGCTGCCCTTTCACCTTACATTCCGAGGCAGCCAGGAGCACAAACTACAAGGAAAGGAAGCTTTTCAGCACAAAATTACCAGCAGTTTGGAAAACCAAAGAGGCTTATCTGCTACTCCAGATAACTCTTTCCATTTTGGATGCAAGCAGTGACCAAACGCAACCTCAGGATCTTGTGTGAGTCTTTCACAGAGCTCCCCAAAAGATGTGTAATCAATGTGTTACAAAACAGTCGGATCAATGGTGATAGATGATCCCTGGATTCATAACCTGTGTGTGCCGGGCTGTGTTCAGCCTTTGGAGTGAAACTTGTCAGGGTTTGTCAGCGATTGACACATTCCTGTCAGCTGGGAGACATCTCACAGGCGAGCAGGGCTGTGGTACAGCCCGGCAGCTGAAGAACTGGTGAAGGAAAGAGGAAAAAGGGAAAGAGAAAGAGAAAAAAGGGAAAGGGGAAAGGAGTAATGATGGAATAGTGATTTCCTAATGATAATTGCTTATGTATAAATTCTGTAGGGGAAAAGGGAAAATTGCACTATGAACTTTAGAAAGAAATAGTGGTGCTTTACCATTGTAAGTGAAGTGAAGTGAATGGCTATTTATAAAAAGAAGTACTATTTTGACCTGTACACATTCATTTCTACTGTGTAGTTTCAGAGCAGCTATTAACAGAGCTAGCAGAACCTAAAAAGATATGAAATAAACTATAAGGGAAAAAATGACAGAGCACTGACCCTGACATTCCTTAACGGTCATCATTAAATAGAGCAGATTTTGAGGATCAGAGACAATAGACATTTCTTGTTCAGGAAAGAACTCTGGATTTTGTATATCAATGCCATTATTTTTCTACAAACTGGGGTATTTTTTTGTTTGCAAGCACTTTCCTGTACAATGTTTCTTTTCTTTCTGCTTATACTCAAAAGGAAATGAGAATACCTGTATGACATGTCTGTATGGTCTTGCTGCATTCGCCATCGTATTTCAGTATCTGTGTGCTACTATAGAGACAAAATACTTTGTACACAAGGGAGTAATACATTGAATGGTAAACATTCCTTCCTGTGCTGGTGTTTATTTCCAGGGTTTGGGTGTGATTGTCCCATGCAAAAGGAATGAGGGACGGGAAGAATGTTGTTTATATGGTGCCCTGCCCCAAACTTATGTTGGAGTGTGTGGACCAGGGACCACCTTGGAGAATGGCCATGAGCACCCACTCATGTCCTGCTGGTTGAAGACTCTGATGCTCCCAAATTCCTGTCCAGAAAGGGCTGCTCCAAGGTGCATAATATACAAAAGCACAGAAATGTCCTATGCATTGTTCAGACTGTCTGGTGACTGGCTGGTGCTGCCTTCAATGACCAGGGACATCCTTTGATATGGAATATAAGGGAGATTATTTTGCAGTTTATTTTGCAAATGTTTTTGAATGATGAGCTGGGATAACAGGCCTGGTCCCCACCACTTACAATATTACGGAAAGAAATGTGGGAAAAAAAATCAACTTTTCTAAATTGGAAAAGATAGTGCCAAATATACAAGAAAAATTCAGGCAGGAGAAATTTGATTTAAAAGGAAGCAAATGTAGGGACTGCCTTCCAGGATGGCAATCAAGTGTTGAAGTGCCAGCAGTCTTACATCACCACTGCCCCAGATACTGCAGGTAAGAGTGAAGTTGCAATTTCTGTCTTCCCTTATATGTTCCTCATGCTTTGTCTCAGAAAATGCTGCAGATCTGTTAGTGTTGGCAGGTCCAGACTTTTCCAGCTTCTGTGTTTTCAAAGGAGAGAGGATTCCTCCCTTGTGCTGTGTGAAACACTGTCAGATGCAGAAAACAGCACATGCAGGGTTTCAAAAGCTCAATTCTTATTTTAAATTACCAATCCCATAAAAGTGTATTTTTTATCATTTATCCTTAATAAATTATTACAGGCTTTAAACGTGAGCTGCTGTAGAACTAATACACAGACCCTGAATCTTATTTTACCTTCCAGCCCCGTGTAATGAAAGGTCATTTTAACACTTTCAGTGCTTAGGTTCTGTGTGCTTAAGTGCTGACGTTCTATGACAATTGCAGCACTCTTCTTCAGCCTCTTTGTGCAGCTTCAGAGACAGAGGTGATTGCTTGATCACTTTGGCCTTCTGCCCCAATGATGGGCATTTTTCTTCTACAGAAAAATAAAACGCATTTTGTTGAAGGCTGTTGGAAAGGCATGTCTCAAGGAATTAGTCCTAAATCAGGACATTTGATTCCTTTCCTTCCTTTCCTTACAGCCACACTTTGAAAATCATATTGAAGAGTGCAGAGAGGCCTGTTCTACTGTGCCTTTCCAACTTTCCAACACAACTCCTCAAACAGATGATTGAGGGCTGACTCAGAAGCAAGCATTCTGTCGGGGGAAGAGCACTGAGGTGAGACACCTCCCATCACCAGGCAAAGGCACAGGAATTCAACCCAACCCAGGAGTCATTAACAGCTGAAGTGGCTCAGCCCATGCGTTAAGTTCTCCCATCACTTGAACTCTTCAAATGGAGAACTCTTTCAGTCCCTCGTTGTAAGAGACGTGTTTGAGTTCATCCAGAAGTCACAACCCTTTGTAGTGCTGGACTCGTAGTGGGAGGGGATGAGTCCCTCTGTGGTACAAATTCCTGGAGGCAGCTCTCCGGCTCGCGTTGAGCGGGAGGAAGAAGCTGATGACCGAAAGTGGTGCCTGTCAGTCTCGCTCCAATATTTTCCAAGTGTTTTCGCCTGCGAAGTGATCCAGGCAATTGGAATTGCAGCCTTCCAGAAGCAGATTTAGTTGACAAGTTTCTGACCTCTCTTTGCAACAGCGAGATGAAGAATGCTAAGAAGTTATTTTCAGCCTTCACAGAAGAGTCTGAGTTTCCACTTCAAAGTTGGCTTAATTTTTCAGCTATTTAGTATTAGCAAACATAAGGCACAGATTTCGGGGGACGAGGCGGGGAAGAATAGTATTTTGACCTAACCTAAATGCCTTTTATACTGTATTTCCTGGGGAGGTTTCTTTTGTTTGTTTCTTCCAATTAAAAACAAACAAACAAACAAAAAACCCCCGATGAAACAAAAAACCTGTGAAATTTTCCATGAAATTACTTCTGCCTCTCTCTAGTTATAAATATAAGTTCTGAAGTGTTTGGAGATGTGATCTGTTGACTGTAAGTACAAGATCCGATGTAGATACCGTTTCAAGAAAGGGGAGGTAGAAATGTATTTCTCCTTTGTGATGCTGATCCAGGTCCTTCAAGGCAGGATATGAAGTGCAGAGGCTGAGGCCATGCCCGTCAATCCATTTCCACCAGGAAAACCTCAGTTCTGCTGGGAGCAGAATGGTTTCCACATTACATCTCCTCACAGGCTTTGGCACATGCCTGGCTCTAATGATCAGTCTGAGCCGCCAGCAGCAAGATCAAGCTGCAGCTAATTAAACATGTGTTGGTAGTCAGTGTCTCTATTTCTGAAGAGACAGAGTGAGGAGAAGAGCCAGCAGTCTGGAGTAATCTCTGAATACAAAACCCTTTGTATGTGAGGCAGAGGGCGCAGGGGGAGGCAGGACTCTGATATTCTCTCTTAAAATCATTACTTGGCTCCATTCATATGCTTATAATTTCTTCATCCTTCTTTAGTCTGCGACTACATTTCAGATGAGCAATTAAATTAATCAGGTCTTTCCTGCATTGTCCTTTTCTAATCCATCCTCGCTGGCTTGTTGACCTTCCCCTTTGAAGCTATTCACTGCTCGCTGCCTGCCTTCCCCAGCCCCGCACAGAAATGAGCACTGGCTGTGAAACGCTTTCATTGCTCCCGGGAGCAGGGAAGTGGGAATGGCTCCCTGCAAACTCACCGGCAAGAACAGACGTGTCCAGGTTAGCTGCTGTTACTGGCAAACACAAGGAGCACTCAATACACGTGGTGTCTCCAAGCCCCCGCCGGCAGGTGGGAGCGAGGCCGCCCGCAGCAGAGGATGCAAGCAGGTACCAGATGCTGCCAGAGGCTGGAGCTGTGGCCTCGTGCATGGCTTGGACTTCCCACAGGTAGATTTTCAGCTTGGTCCCAGGTTTGAGTAGCCCTTTGGAGCAGGATCCACGTGTGCAGTGGTGGGAGCATGCAGCTCTGCACTTCCCACTGAGGCTGACGCCTTGCCAGAGCTTAGAACAAGCAAGTACACACTGGTGGCAATCTTTCCCTGCTCCAGAAAACGCTGCATAGCTGAACTGGCAAAAAACTGAGAGCTAGAATAACAAACCACGAGCTGCTGACAGGAGATGTAGGGCAGCAGTGGCCGTGGAGGCTTGTTTCCTGGCAGCACAGGAGCAGCACGGTGAGTCTGAGCCTTGTTTGTGGGAGCAGGAGGCAACGGCCTTTCTTCTTACCTGTGCTGGGGCTCAGCTGCTCTGACATTTTGCTGTCTGTCTTTTCTTCACTGTTCTCCTCCCAGGGTATTCCTGAGCATGCCGTGTCTCCTCAAATCCACATGCCTCGGGGACAGTCCACCCACATCAGTGGCACAGGTGATCTAAGGAAACCCCAGCAGATCACTCTGCTGACTCTCACTTGAGCTGCTGCTCCATTCAGGTAGGGCAAATGGAGAGGTGATACCCTTCAGATCCACTTTCTAGAGATGTTTCTAAATTCTGCTGACTGAATTGCATAAAGTGGGGTGTCCTCAAGACTTTTCAACAGCTCTTGTCAACACCGACAGCTTCACCCTGCTCTGTGTGGAAAAATGCAGTGGGTGTGCCTTGTGCTGGTGCAGGGCTCACCTGGAATAACCCCTGAGAGCTGCCTGCCTGTCCTGGAGAGGCTGTGGCCTAAGATAACCTGAGTGTGTCCTCCTCTTCAGCTTTCCCCCACATTGTGCAACTGGTATGTGAAGCTTTCCAGGCATAACTGGCACTTAGATATCACTAATGGCATTTTCCCATCTGATCATTCCCAATGGCTCAGGCTTTTCAAGAACTTAAATATATGGCAGCATTTAACTAGGGAGAATCAGAAGCTTTTGACAGCAGATGTGTCCTGGGCTGTTTGCCTTGGCTAAAGGACTTGTGGCTCCAGCAGGCAAAAACAGCACCTATATAAAACCTGATAACACTGGTGTCCAGCAAAAGAAACAATTTCTGGCATCTCAGGGCCACTGACAAAGTTTCCTGATTTTTCCCTTTGACCAGCTACCTAATTTCTCATTATTTGAGCTACCACCAGCAGCCTGGTTTTGCTAGGCATTTCTCTCCCCTATTCTCCCCCTATATTCTCTTTCCATAGGTTTCAATCCTGTAAAATGGTAAGCAAAAGACCCTTTTGTTTTCCTCCCAATCAAAAGAGACAGTAAAACAGCTTTAAAAACATGAGTAAAAGGACCTTTCTACCTGCAGGGTGGCAAATGAACAATTAATGTGAGGGATTGCAGGACATCTGTGACACTTCCAGTGCTGTGGCAAGGGAAGGGCAGCAGGGCCTCACTCCTGCCAGCTCAACCTCCTGCCGTTCCTGCTGGCACCTGCCTCTCTGCCAGTTACCCTAAATTGGTTTGGTTTTCCTTCTCTTCATAAATGCTCCTGAAAAGTCAAAGTAGAATGGCAAAGTGTGAATTTATAGCGTAAAGCAGATAATTCTGCTGCACCTAAGAGAGCTCCAGGGAGTGAGGGCGAGGGGGCACAGTAGAAAATTACTTGTTGCTGTAGTGCAAGGATGTTGTGTGCAAATCGGGAGAATCCCACCTGATTGCTTTGTTTAGCCTCAAATTGAAAGGCATTAAGCAACAACGTGAACCGGGGCCGTCTCCCACCCCTCTTTGTCGGAGAGGCTGGGAGAGCTGTGCTGAGGGGCTCCTGACCGTGACAGCAGGGAAATACAGTTCTGGGGAAAAGCTGAAGCACTGTCGTTTCATTTCAGGGAGCAACAGCCCGAAGGATGAGGAGAGGGGCTGGAAAGGAGCAGCGGGAGAGAAGGGGGCCTGTGACACTCTGCCAGGCTGGCATCAGAGGTCAGGGTCCCTCCAGCACCTCAACGATGCCCAGCCTGCCCACTCTGAGAGGGACAGGTCCCTTTTTGAGAGGGTAAGTTTTATGTATCCACTTGGCTCTGCATTTCATAGCAGGTGCTCCTCTCTGCAGAGTGGAACTGGGCTCCAAGTTTTTATTGGTGTGGACTCCAACTCCCAAATGCTATTTACAGGGAAATTGAAGACCGCCTTCAAAATTAACAATAGATGGCTATAAATCTTACTCAGTTACCTAGCAACTAACACAATAAAATCCTAAGGTTAAAAGGAGAAGGGTTATTTGGAGATACCTTGGGGAACACATAATGGCCATTTGCATTCCTGGGTGGGAGGACACAAAAAAAATTCCTGGGATATTTACAAATGAGTGTACTGATGAAAGAAAAAAAGGTGAAATTACTCAGTACCGTTTTAATCAAAATACCTCAGAACACAGAAATCTAACCGAAAAAGTAGTAGTCAAATGGCTGTGATAAAGAGCACTCAGAAAATGTATGGGGATCTACAGAACTTGTAGAAGGGTATCTTAAGTTGCTAAACCCACTTTGTTGCCATTTGTGACATTTGAAGTGTGTGTTCTGTAAAGCAATCATGTAATAAACGTTCAGAGTGAATCTGACCATTACGTGCCTGATGGAATATGCCCCAGAAAATCCTACGCAGTGCAAAAAAAATTTAAAACTGAAGTAACATAGCATGATTCATCCCGGCCTGGGTTCCTGTTATGCACAGCACAGATTGAAATTCCATATCCCCACCTCAAACTGGGGTTTATGCACAGCCTTTTCTGCCTGCAGTAATTGCAGATCGTGGAGCTGGAGTGAGCAGAAACACTGCGAACTCCTAAAAGACCCTCATGGGGGCACATTTACCCAGGAAGCAGGCTTGGTGGAGGAACGATGTAGCAAATTAGATGCCTGCTCCCCAGCACACTCCTTCAGCAGCTGTGGCACTTAGAGGTGTTTTTAAGCCCTCTTTTTGCTGTTTGAGAGGCTTCAGACAATAACTCCCTAATAACAGTCAGACATTTATTGCCTTCAGGGAACTAGATGGAGACAGGATTCATGTTGAGCTGTAATTCACCTGCACAGGCTGCTGGCAAGAGGAATCATGAGGGGACTGACTTGGTATGTAACAGGCAAATTCACCTTGACATCACAGAGGGGAGAAATGGATGGGTCCAGCATCAAAATGAGAGCTGCTTTCTGCCTGACTCCAGTGCTCTCTGTTGGTGTTTCCCCTGCCTTGGTGCTGATGGTCAAGGCTGGACTGTGGGAGGCAAAGGTGTGTCAGAGCTGATGGAGGGATGCTGAGAGCTTCCTGCATGTGAGTATTTTGGAGGTGATTTCCTGACATGAGGCATGATTTGCAGGATAGAAAAGCCAGGGGCACTTTCCTGGAAAGACTAGCAAATTTTCCTGGCTTCACACACAAAACTGTTTTGTCTGCCAGCTAACTCCCATTCAGGATTGCTGGACCAGAGCTGGAGGCAGACTTTCCGTGGTCTTTGGTGGCACAAGTTGTTCCCATATTTCCCATTCCCTGGTTGCAGCTACTGCTGTAGACCTGCAGCACCTTTTCCTGGGTAGGAAGGACTGCCAGCAGGGCTTGGACACAATCACTGCTGCTATTGCACATGCTGGTGTCCCACATGGGATGGAGGTCACCAGGAAAACTGAGCCCTAATGACAGCTCTGCCCTGCATCCCAGGCTGCTCTTCTGCACACATCTATCCCGTGCCAGTCCCTGTTCCACCTGCCTTGTGACCAAAAGCTAACACAGGAGCTGTATTTTTCCTTTTCCTGAGCTCTTTGATTTTCACCATAATTATTTTTGTAATATCAGGTACAACAGGGAGGAGGAAGCAAAGAGTGTCCCTGTCATTTCCCTCCTCTTTGGCCATCCAAAGAGGACAACTTCAAAAGGGAAATGAGTCCAACTCGCAGTGCATGAATGGAGCAATTTGGGTTTTAAACTGGTTTAGTCATGAGAAAGGCTGGAAGGAGAGTCATCCCTAGGCAGGTTTGATTGAAGCAGAAATGGGAGGGGAAGATGACGTATGGAACAATTTAAGTGACAGCAGAAACAATAATTTGTCAGACAAACTGTCTAGCATGTATTATACATGTGTGTCTGTTTCTGAGCCTATTTGACAGCAGTATCTGACACCCCCACCTCCAAGCTGAGTCTGCCTCCACTCGAGAGAAAGATCTCCATGTCTATAAAAATAATAATGCAAAATCCCCTTTGAAAGTAGCTGTCATGGTAGCACAGGTAGGGCTGGAGCTGTGTTGCTCTCCCCTGCCCACCCAGCCACGCCAGGATGGTGCATCATCCCCTTTGCACATGGTGAGAACAAGGGAGTGGGAGTTTATTTCCTGAGAGATCTTTACTCTTGCCAGCTTTTCTGGGGGAGGAAAGAGGAGCATTCAGGCCAATGAGATAATGTATCCCCTCCCTTTCCCAAATGCATCCCAGAGATGCTGTTCTGGCCTGGCTGTTTCCATATGGAGATGGAGCATCTGAGCATCCCTAAAAGCGGATGGAGTCCTCCCAAATAGCCCTTCATTTTCCCTGGATGTCTCAGACCAGAGAGAAATTGCTGTTCCCATTAGATATTTAGGTGACCAGGAGTCCCTAAGGACCTGACTTCACTGGGCTCTGTGCTACCTGGACGTTTTTCTGGCTCTGCATGGACCCGACTCCCCCAGATCCCTCCGCAGGCACAGCAGAGGAGAAGCAGTGAGCACTCCTCACCCCTCTTATCTGCATCTTCTGCACTCCCAGGCTGAGCCCTCATCTTCCCTCTTCTCTACACACTGATGCAAGCCTTGATGCTCAGAGCCTCTCCTGCCTTCCGCTTGTGCCACCCCCTGTGCCTGCAGTATCTGCTGGCATGAGCCTGGAGGATACAAGCATGCAGGGTGACAGGGAAGTTTGGTAGCTTCATGGACAACTTGGGATGGAAAGAGAGGACCAGCCAGCCTTGTTTTAGGTAGCAATTTAGGACCTGCATCTTCATCAGAAGACTGGAGCTGTGATTCAGAACAGCCACACCTCCAAGGAATTTATCCTCCAACTTTGACTTACATTTGCTGTTTTAAACTCATAGCAGATGTCCTCACCAGCCCTGTTATTGAGGGCACACAGCATTGCTTGCAACAGCAGAGCAATTAAAGAGGATTTGCAGGTCACCTTTAAAGCATTTCCCACAGCACGTTGAATCTTGTTATAAGTCCTGTATCCAAATACTGCTTTTATTTCAGCAGTTTTAATTGAAGTTTTAAATATTCTGAATCTTATGCAAGACACCCAAAGTGCTGGAGATTTTCAGGCCCTCTCTTGCACAACACACATTCCCTGAAATCCCATTGTCCTTCTGTAGAGATAACAGTAACTCAGCACCCTGATAATGTATTCCACATTGGATAAAGGCTGTAGGTAGAGATGTTTCAATATGAGGTCAAACCCCAGTCTGCAACCAGTTGCCTACTGTGTGATGAAATGTATACTTGGAGAGATCACCTCTTCCCTTGAGAGCTCATAATATATTCATGCACCACTGTATGGGTTGGAAACTGGGAGAGAAACCAAGAAGGAAAATGATGATGAAATTTAGCAGAAGGGAGCAAAGGAGGGAAGCTTGGAGAGTTTTGGAAAGGTAAAAATAGCAACCACAGAAACACAGAGCATTCAATATTTTCCCAGTGCCATGAAGAAAGCCTGTGAAAAAGGAAATTTTCACCATGATAAAATTTTCTACACAGAGTTTTTTTTCTTGGTTTGGGTTTGTTAGTTTTATTTGGTTGGGGTTTTTTGTTTGTTTGTTTGTTTTTGTTTTGGTTTTTGGGTTTTTGTTTGTTTGTTTTTTTGTTTTTTTTTGTTTAAAGGAAGCACAGTATTTATGGCAGGAAAGAATGAAAATCTCCCCAAAACTTTTTGCCTGAGACTCTTCAAAAGGCCACCTCAGCTATGCAGCTCCTAGCCTCATTTCAGCCTCCCAGGGAGGAAGATACAAGAGAAGAATCAAAAATGAGAACTGATTAAAGGAAAAAAAGAAGTTATCAAAGGGTTACCATTTTAACCACCTGTGAGGCAGCAAGGCAAGGGAACAAAGAGGCAGGGAAGGAGGAGAAGGAGCTGACAGGATCTGCAAACAACCACAACCCTGGGTGAAGCTGTGAAATGCTAATGGTGAAGCTGCTCCAGCCCCACTGGGGAAGAGTTTCTGAGGAGCCCTGTGCTCTGTGAAGCCTTTGCTGTTCCTCCTCTCCCCACGGTTCATTTTGCTCTGCCTTGCACCAGATGTGCTGTTCGATTGCAAACCCAGGGGCACGGGGTGGTTGTGGGCTGTGGGCATTGCTTTTAGTGCACTGTATTTATGACAAGAGTGGGCTGATGCATGGGCAGCCCCACGGATCCCAGCCCCACGGATCCCAGGCTCACAGCCCCACGGATCCCGGGCTCCCAGCCCCACGGATCCCGGGCTCACAGCCCCATGGATCCCAGCCCCACGGATCCCGGGCTCCCAGCCCCACGGATCCCGGGCTCCCAGCCCCACGGATCCCGGGCTCACAGCCCCACGGATCCCGGGCTCCCAGCCCCACGGATCCCGGGCTCCCAGCCCCACGGATCCCAGGCTCCCAGCCCCACGGATCCCAGGATCACAGCCCCATGGATCCCAGGCTCCCAGCCCCATGGATCCCAGGCTCCCAGCCCCACGGATCCCAGCCCCATGGATCCCAGCCCCACGGATCCCAGGCTCACAGCCCCACGGATCCCAGGATCACAGCCCCAAGGATCCCAGGATCACAGCCCCACGGATCCCAGGCTCACAGCCCTGCTGGCCCACAAGTAACTCTGGGAGGACCGTGAGCTCTGGAGCTGTAACAGGTGCTTTGTGTCCCGTCCCAGCATCTCAGGCCTCAAATATATTTCCCGTGACAGTGTTTTTCCTGCACCCTGCTCCTGTTTGTGGGCTAAATCTGTTCTTCTTGAAGAGCGGATCGGACGCCCGGCATGGACCCTGGACGATGGCTCCTTGCCTGGGCCAGAAAACCCCTCCTGCACAGCGCAGGTAACCTCATCCCTGCCGAGCCCCACCTCTGCCCTTCGGGAGTTCAGCTTCTTTATCAGCAGCCGAGCTGCGGAGCGTAGCGAGGACACTGCGCTGCCCGGCCCGGAGCCGGCCGAGCGCGGCGCTCCGAGGGCCGGGGCAGGGCCGGGGCAGGGCCGGGGCAGGGCCGGGGCAGGGCCGGGCCGGGGGAGCGGGGCAGGGGAGCCGGGCGCTGCCGGGACAGGGGAGCCGGGACAGAGCCGGGCAGGGGAGCCGGGCACTGCCGGGACAGGGGAGCGGGGCAGGGGAGCCGGGACAGAGCCGGGCCGGGGGAGCCGGGCACTGCCGGGGCAGGGGAGCGGGGCCGGGGGAGCCGGGCGCTGCCGGGACAGAGCCGGGCCGGGGGGGCCGGGACAGAGCCGGGCCGGGGGAGCCGGGGCAGGGGAGCCGGGGCAGAGCCCGGCCGGGGGAGCCGGGCGCTGCTAGGAGAGGGGAGCCGGGCGCTGCCGGGGCAGAGCCGGGCCGGGGGAGCCGGGCGCTGCCGGGGCAGGGGACCCGGGAGAGAGCCGGGCCGGGGGAGCCGGGCGCTGCCGGGGCGGTGCCTCCCGGGCTGAGGGGCGGGTGAGGGGCGGGAGCGCGGCCGAGGGGCGGCCGCCGGGGGGGCGGGACGGGCCCGGACGGGGCGGCCGCTGCTGCCGCGCACTCGGGCAGGGCTGCGCCGGGCTTCGCGCCGGGAGCGCTGCCATGTTCGGCCGCGGCTCCCGCAAGCGGCTCTCCAGCCGCTCGGTGAGTGTCGGGGGGCTCTGGCCCCTCGCCCCCCCTGCCCCGCGTCCGCTCCAACCTGTGGCTCCGTCCCGCCGCCCGCTCCGGCTGGGGTCCCCGCCGCCCCCGCTCCGGCCCTTCCCCTGCCCTCTCCCAGCCGTGCGGGTGCCTTTCCCCCGGGCGTGCCCCTTTCCTTGTCCCCCGGGTGCCTGTTCCCGTCCCCCTCGTCCCGCAGCCGGCGCTGACTCTGCTGTTCCTTGCAGCTGACGGCGTCGGGGGAGCCGGAGCGGGGCCAGCCCTGCAACACCTGCGGGGACCAGTGCCCCGGCTTCGCCCTGCACAAGTGGAGGTAAGGCCCGGCGAGACCCCCGCTTATCCCCCGTCCGCCCACGCTGGCTCCCATCGTGGCGCTCCCATCGTGGCGCTCCCTTCGCAGGGTTTTTCGGCGCCCTCCCAGTTCCCTGCGCGTCCGGGGTGCAGGTGTGGCTGTTTTGGGAGTGTTTGTGTTAGTCCTAAGCGCGTTGCCCACCCACGGTGGGGGTTCTGGGGACACGGGTGGGCCAGCCCCAGGCAGGTGTGCCCGTGGCCGGTGCGGGGCGCAGCAGGCTCCAGATGCGGGACTGGGGTAACTGGTTTGGTAATTACCAACTCGCAGCTTCCCCGCTGCGGTCAGGAGCTCGTCCTGCTGCTCCGGGTCTTGCCGGGGGCTGAAGCCGCCCTCAGCTGTCAGGGACAGCCGGGGTGGGGTGGGAAGGGAAAAATGGGGCTGAAGGGGTTCTGGCGGTCTGCACCAAACCGCTGCATGAAACTCCCGCGTCCCCTGTGACTGGATTTATCCCGTCGGTGATGCCAAGCAGAGATTTAGCTGTTGAAACGGATGGGGGTGTGTAGGAATGAATAAGTATTTTTGGCTGTTTCTGTTGTGTCTCTACAAAGCTGACAGTGCCGGTGCCTGCTAAGCACAGCAAGCCCTGGCTTCTCCTGGGTCAGCCCCTTCTCCCCTCGCCGTGTTCTGCTGCCTCAGAACGAGTTCATGCTGATGGGCGATCTGGGACTTGATGATATTAAATCTGGGCTGTGGGCTCTGGGAGCTCTACGCAGTCTTAGTAGGCCAGGGAGCCCTTGGCGACCTTTTAACCTTATTTTTCAGGGTATACCCTTTTTTTCCAGCATCTGCCGTGCTTGGCGTTCCTCCCAGCCTCTGCCCTACTTCTCAGATCTGTGTCTCACCAGGCTAAAGCTTGGATCCCGAGCGAGGAGGGGAATTGATATATTCCTGTTGAGTTGTATCTTAATGTTTAGCCTTGCAAATCATCGCTTCTTTGCCCCCAGGGTGTGGTGGGACGGGTTCCATAGGCTGAGGTCTGCCCTGAGGGATGCACAGCAGCAGGTGGGGCTTGCCGTGGTCCTCGGCTGTCCCTCGTGTCACTGCAGAGCCGCTTTGTAATACTTACAAAAGTGTCGAGGAGAACTTTGGAATGCAGGATAAGAAGAAAAGCCGTGGTCACCAACAGTATTTCTCCCCTGCTCCAAGGACTCGTGAGGTGCTGTCATTATGTCAGAGGGTACAACTGTACAGTAGCTTTTGAAGAATTAAGTGAAATTTGATAGCATCCCACCAGAGGCCAAATGGCCCAGCAGAAGGGGCACACAGGTACCTGAGGAGTGTCAGATGAGAAGGATGTTGCGGCACTTTTCAGATTGTGCCCTCTGCATTGGTACACCGTGCCTCTAGGCCAGATCCTGCCAAACCCCGTGTGCAGCAGCCTCCAGCCTGCCAGGACTGCCCATAACCATCTCCATTCCTGAAGAACCCCAGACATAGGAGAGGATTTTTGCTAAAACAGTGTGGATTTTTCCAGCAGCTTTCTCTCAGGAAAGGAGTGGTTATGTCCCTTGGGGCAGGAGAAGGGTGGGGACCCTTTGGGTATGGATGGGGTCAGTCCCTAGAGGCACTGGAGCCTGTGCTCCGGGTTTGCATCCCACTGAGCAGGTTAGACCTTACACCTCTCACACCAGGACTCGATGAGCTGAGAGCCCTCCTGCAGACATTCCCATTTAATTGCCTTGATGTAAGAGTAATTACGCAATTAAACCAAATAAAGGCAGCTTATTTGCCAGAACACAATAGAGAGGAAATGTGTTCATTTTTTACTAGCCAGTGGTCTATTAATGCCAGGAATAGGTAAGAAGGCAAATTATTCACAGTAGTTTGTAGGCTGAAAACATGCTGAGGAGCCTGTGCCCTCTGTGCACAAGTGGTGGGGCTGCTTACCTGAATGTGCAGAATGAGATTGAAAGAAAACATGCATTTGCAAGGAGATCCTCAGATTAGGGGTATAAATCCAGCTCAGTTGACCAGTAGAGATTTGTAAGGCTTTTTATAATCTTCTGACAACAGAGTTTTGCTGATAAATATAAATGGGATGTTTTTGATTCAGAGATATAGAGTGGTGGTAACACTTTAGGGAGACAAAATTTATAAACTTGCAGATGCTGAAACCACTGCTGAGACAGGCATTGTCTATACCTAATTATGCTGGACTGTGTATTTTCTACTTACCTGTGATTTTAGGTGTGATCTGTGCAGGCACTCCCTCAAGCAGGCAGATTGCTTTGCTAGACAGTGAAGATTTCTGTGCTTGTTTGTTGCCTTATAAGTCACTTTTCTCCGAGATGGCTCTGAGTGTTCCTTGAATTTATCATTCCTGGAAGCATAGGCACGCTTCCTGAGACAGGGATAACTCTTGAAAATAAATTATGTTCTGCAGAACTGTTTTCAGAATAAGCCTAGTCTCTGTATTGCAGGTGGTGTGCAAAAAGAAGATGAAAGGAGGTTGTTAAATAATTAAATAACATCCCTGGTTTTTGAAGTCTGTTTTTGAATCTTCATAATTTTCCTCCGAAATTATAATCCCACATTCAGGGTAGTGGGTGAATTATCCTGTAGCAGTGTCAGTATACTTAATGCTAATCTGGTGGAAGCAAGGAATTGAAAACAGCTCGGTTAAACTAGAGCATGACTAGAGCCTACATCTTACTCCCTCAAATCTCTCTTCTGCATGCTGCAGATCTCTCTGCCTCTTGTTGTAAGGCAGAAATTCAATTTTTAGTTTTACATCATTTAACCCCCAAAGAGGAAAAAGTAAGTGGTTTGTCTGAGAAGGCTGAAGATTGAATTCCACCCTCTTTGGGCTCGAAGTACGTGATGACACAGCTGTCAAACTATAACCAGTAAAACCCTGAATTTCTCATGGCCTGAGCAGGAAAACGACTCCTTCCTCTCCTCTCATTGCTTTCTGCTGTGGTGGGTTTTCAGCAAAGTGCAAAAGGACTGAGTTCATCTGTGTGGGCTCCAGTCGGGAAGATGGAAATGGCGTAACCAAATCCTCATTAATAAAGGTGGCTTTGTGTGGAAAAAGGGAAATCAAATTCAATAAAAATTGAACTCCTTAGGAGCCCGGTTGCTGTTTTCTAATCAGATCTGCATTACATTAAACTGTGTGCCATTCAGCTTGTTAACAAGCTTTGGCATTAAATAAAGCCCTCACTGGAGTTTGGTGAATGAATAGCCATTAGGAGTGTCTTTTGCATAATGTCTTGCGGAGAAAAGCCTTCGAGGGAGGTGGTCCAGGAGCAGGGAAGGGAATTTATAACCTAGTACCGGTGCAATTAGTGTGAATATGCAAACCTTAAAGGTGACAAATGGTTGGCTTTTGCTGCTGTTAAGCTTACTGTGAAGAACTAATTTCAGATTTACTCGGGGTGAAGTAAAATTGCAGCCTTAATGCCGCAGTATTAGCGGATCCTTGGTGTTGGAGATTGGCATGTGTTTAGCACACGGAGCCATGGTTGGTTTGCTCCTGGAGAACGTCTTGCAAAATACACTTGCAGTTCAACAGACCTTGCTGTTCCCTGCTCTCTGCCTTCTCCAGACCCCACCAGCTGAAAACACAGATGCAGGACATCCAGGTCTCAGGATGGTATTTGAGCTTTGGTGTGAAAAAGGAGGGATGCACCACCTGGTTTGCAAAGCCTGCAGAGGCAGTGGCGTACGGCTGGTTTCTGAGGGAAAGAATTTGGATGCTGTGACAGAGAAGACAATTTTAAAAATAGAGTCTGAAAACCTTTGGAGAAGTCTTTGTTGCCATAGTTATTCTCCTGGTTTGCAGAAGCATTTGAAAAGCAGTAATAAATATGACATAAAGACAAAGACTGGTTTCCCAAGGTTTTAGTTTCAGTGTGAGATTATGTCTTACATCTTTTCTTGGAGCATCTTTTTCCTTGCACACGTCATGCAGTCTTTGTCCCTTGGAATCGCATTTTGCCAGGGAAGAGATCTACTTCTTCTCATGCATTGCTGTCACACATCATGCTCTTAATATCAGTGGTGTGTGTTTGTACAGCACAGTGCCTGGCCCTTCCCTTCCAGGGCAATTTCATGTGACCTGATGTAGTATTCAGTAATATTCCATATTAACAAATTTTGCTGCATAAGAGTTGTTTCCAGCATTTATTTATTTCTTTCCATAACTCAGCATCTGCTGCAGTGAGTCCTGCTGAAGTCTGATCTCATCTGGCCTTGTTGGATTAAGGAGCGTCTGCAGAGACAAACTTTTCATCTGCTCAGGAGAGATCTGCCTGGAGATCCCAGGTGATCAGCCCAAAGGGTTGTGATTGACCACTGGATCACAAATCCTATGGACAAGGAAAAGACAAGGTCAGGGGACAGTGACCCAAAATGAGATGATGGACCAGAAGCCCTGCGGTGTTTGATGTTGTTGGGTGATGGTGCACAAGTCGCTTTGCAACTCCGTTCTCTGCCTTGTTGACTCTAGGCAGGGAGTTGCTGGTGACAGTGGATGTTTGTTTTGTTTGTGTGTTTGTTCAGTGCCCAGTGCTCTGGAGATTGCTGTGCAGGAGCAATGAGAAATTCTGTGTGTTTGCAGCCTTTCTCTGCATTCCTGCTGCTCTTATCCTGCCCATGGGATAACACCACAGCAAGCTCCTGTGTACATCCCTGAGTGCCTTTGGGTCTCCAGTTTGATGCCTAGTTCCTCATCCAGAGAGCAGAAACAATAATATTTGTAACACAGCACATGAACGAATAACACCGAATTCTCAAGCATTTGTTTCTACTTCCAAAAAAAAAAAAAAAAAAAAAAAAGTACAGATTATTGCTTCCATATGTTTTCAGCATTTTTCATAGGTTATGTCTCTTGCACACACACACTCCCAGCTTTTCCCTGGCATGAATAACAGGCTTTGTGCCTCTCTTCTTTAGGATTCAGATATTCTGCACTTCCTTGCATGTTTATTTGAAAGGATTTGGAGATGTGAGAATAGCAATACCTTATCTTGAATAGGCTGATGATCCTATCACTGCTGCGGTGAATTGTGCTGGCCTGGAAGGTTTTAGAAAATTCATCATTTTGCAGTTGGGAACCTGAAATGAAATGGGCTGAAATAGGCAAAATTCAGGCAATGCTGGTCTAGTCCAGTGTAGATCCATCACACCGCTCCTGAAGTAAGTCCCTAAGGGACTGCAGAGGGCTAAGGGTGCTGCTATCCCTAGAGGGCCTCTGCCTGTCCTTGGGGTGGGCAGGAGGAGTCACCTGATTCCCAAAGGTACTGTCACCCTGGCAGAGGGGATTAAAAAAAAAATAAAAAACAAAGATTGGTATTGTTTGCTGACTTTAAAGCCTTACACAAAGCTGTTGGTATCATTACCTTGTTTTTAGTTTATTTTTGTGTGCTTATTTGGTCACAGGTTCAGAAAGGAGGAGTCATTCCCTGCCAGGTTCTTCAGTGACAGTCAATGCCCTTGAACCCCCGTGCCCAGGGTGGTTTGGTGGGGGTGGCTGCTGTGTGCACTTGGCTTGGCATCAATGACTTCAGCTGTCCTATTTTCCTACTCCTGAGAGATAAAACACTTGTGTAAGTGTTTGGAAAATCAGGTCTACTTTTTGAGGGGGGTGCTTTTCACCCCTGTGGTAGCAGGGAGAGCTGGGGTAATGAGTGATGGCTTGTGCTGCTCGCACTGTTCCAACAGCAGCTCTACCAAGGGGCAGCTGGGGCATTGAGGTGGGGGTTTGGGTGGATTGTGCTGTAGGTATTGGCTTTGTCCTGCCTTTGTCCTGCCTTTGTCCTGCCCTGGGACAATTTTTTCCTAAATGTTGAGGGCACAGTTACATTTAAGGAACTCCCAACCGTTTTTTCTGACTTGTGAGTTCCATTTCTTTGTGCCCTGCTGCTGAAACAGCACTTGAAACAGCGCTTAAAACAGCCAAGACTGATAAGGTATCCTGTTTGTGTTGGCTGGGAGACACAGTATCCACATTACCAGAGCATTACAGTGTCAGAGGCAGTGTTGTCCCTGGCAAAAAGCCTAAAATAAATTCTTTAATTTTTTGTATGTGATGTACAAAAGAGCAGGTGAGGTATGTACTTGTTTCCGGGCAAGCCCAGGGAGCCTGTTTGAAGTCCTTTACAAGCCACTCAGGATTGTATTGCAAGAACTCAAAGGAGTTTGGACACTTGTTGATTGAATTTCAGCTGAGCACAGAGCCCTGCTCTGCAGCTGCTCTAACTGGAGCTGCTCTGCCCAGCTCCATTGCCACTGAGCTGCAGAATTTCTGCAGAAAGCCAGAAAAGCAGAATTTCTCCTAAGGAACGGCCAGTGTGGGTAGATTTTCTGCCTGTTTTGAAGTGGCCTTGTGTGAGTCTATTTTTATGAATGGTGTGAAAAAACAAGCTGTTGCAGGCTTTGGGCTGATTTTGTGGAGTTTATTCTGTTTCTGGTGTGATTGTGAATTACACTGATGATGGATAGCTGTCTGTAGAGCAGACACACTGAATTCTGAATTTGTGTGATATTTTACTTCTAAACAAAAAAAATTTAAAATTTGGTCAATTTTTTGTTGGGTTGGGGTTTTCTTTAGTTTGTGGGTGGGTTGGTTTTTTTTTTAGCTTCTGCTTTGGTTTTTTTGGGGGGGGTTGTTTTGTTTTTATTTTGGGGATTTGTTTGTTTTTGTTTTGTTTGTTTGTTGGGGTTTTTTTATGACTATAAGTGTTTCTTGGTATGCAAAGAGTAGGATGTTACCTGCCTGGTGTGACTGAATGGGGTCTGCCGTCCCCAAGGCAGAATTTGGCTGGTGAGTCCTTTCCTGGTGCCTCAGGCACGGGGCTGCGCTGCTGGAGACTCACAAAGCACGGTTCCCTCCTGGAGCCTTTCGGGATGGATTTGCCCGAGAGAGACCCACAAAACTTGGAAGCAGGATGGATTGGCGTGCGCTGGGATCTCCTAGAAGCAGACAGCTGTTGGTGCTGGAGGCTGCCAGTCATGGATTTGGGAGCTGTGCAGGCTGTGATTTAGTGGGACATGCTGAACTGATTTAACAGCTCAGCGCTGTTGGATGTGCAAGGTCCGAAGATCCCTGTGCATCCACCCAAGCCCAGGGGAATGGGTTAAATCGCCTGTTGAAGCCTCTTCTGGGCTGATGAGGGGGAGGAGGTGGGAGATGAAGAGTTGCCCCGGTGCTGTGCCATGCAAAGCTGAGCTGTCGTTCCTGCAGTCCGCATCCTGATGCCCTTGCTGCAGTTTCGTGCCCTGCCGGAGCTCCTGGCCCGGCGGCACAAGGAGCGCACGGATCCGCGCTCCCCACGGGATGTGTCCCGCTGGAACCCGCCGCTGCTGTGCTGCCTGTGGCCTGTGGGTAGGCAGGAAAACCCCTGCTGCTTTAACAGAGGGTTTGCAACAGGCCTTTGTCACCAGCGCGGTGTGGCGTGAAAGAAAAAGCTGCCAGCCACCGCTTTGGTGGGATCAAGGCTGGAACCCGGGATCCCCGCTGGAGGGGCCGGGCGCGGCTCTTTGGCTGACGCCCACTGAGCGCTGCCCTCCTCTTTGTTGCTCTCGACTCTAGAGAGTCTGCAGTGTTTTCAGGAGTTTTTATTTGGTTTTGTTCGTTTTCTGTTTGCCTTTAAAAAGTCAATCTGCAGTCTTTCAGACTGTTTCAAAGACATTCTTCCCCCCTCCCCACCCCCGGCCCCAGTAATCCATCCTTATTACACCAGTGAGTCACTCTTCAAATAATGAATTGCGTTTTCATTGTCTGGCTTGTAAGTCTATCACCGAGTTTAAGGATGGCCGATAGTATCAGCTGAGACCTTTGGCAGCTGGCTTTGCAATTTGTGGTGCTCATTTGGATATTTGCTTTTTTCTCCAATGAATAATCTCCCAGCCGTGGTGGTGGAAAGCCGGACTCTTCCTGGACTCTTCCTGCGCTCGTAGCATCTCTGCGGTCACTATCTAATGTTGGAGGAATTTGTAACATTAGCAGAATTGTCTGATGTGAGGAAAACTAATTTCAGGGTAAACCTCATGAGCATGGCTGTAAAGAACGTTTTTCTCATGCTTGCAGACCCCAGACACGCATCAGTGCAGCCCCAATGGCCAGAACCTTTCTCAGTTCCCCTGTGCTTGGGCCAAGAGGTGTACAGAAAACTCAGGGTGCTCCTCTCTGCTGCTGGAGAGGCTGTTTCTTCCCAGGTGTGGCTCTGCTCTTCACAGGACCCTGATACCAGAGCTTATCACTTGGAGAGCTCAGCGTGGCAATTATTATTCTCGCTGCAGAGGGAGACACTTTGTACTCAGCCATTGCAGCAAATATTTCACCCGCTATCCATCGCCCTTGTGTGGATGCTGCCGCTGCGGTGATAAAAAACATAATGGCTGCTCTTGCTGATAAGGGGAGTGTATAAGTATAATTATTGAAATCTCTATGCAGAGCTGTGTGGATGGATGGAGAGTCCCTCTCCCTGGGAGGGGTTTCTGTTGCTCTGGAGCCTGCAGCTCCTGGCAGCTGAAGTGGGAGCTGCTCGGACACAGCTGTGAGCAATTAGTAAAGGATGTCTTTTCCCCTCCCTGCACTTTCTTTCCTCCTCTTCTCTTTGAAAGCAAGTCACAGGCTATGGGGAGTCCAGAGGAAAGCTCAAGCAGTTCAGGTTTGAGATGCTTCTGGACCAGCTTGAAAGTGGCCACTGCTCAGTGCATTCACATTCCAGCAGCAGAGTGAAGGTCTAAGGATCCAACCCAACCTTGCAGGAAGCATACTGCAGCCAAGGAGCCAGAGATTATTTAGATCAAGCCAACAAAAAAATATTTCCATGGCAGCAGTAACCATAGGAAACCTCCTCAGCATGTCTTGGGTGGTTCCTGTTTCCCTGCCTTCATCTGTTTGCTTTGCAAGTGGAGCAGTGGTTGCAAGTGCCCTTGGTGTCACCAGGAGTGGCCCATGAGCCCTGCTGTCCCCAGGGGCTTGGCAGTCACACTAGGGATTGTATCACTGCTCCTTGTTTTCTCTTTTGCTCTAGTTGGTAAAAAGATGCTTTGAGAGGCTTCTTTAGATGCCATAAAGTCTCAAAGCCACCTCTTTACCTGGTGTCAGCTCACAAATGTGTGTTTGATCCTTAAATACCCAAGGCATAAAAGCGAATTGTCTCGCAGGGTCCAATTCTTCTTCTTTTCTATAGCGTCTTAGAAAGATGCTTTTATATTCCCTCTGGCTCAGCTAGTGATGCTTGGCCTTCAACCAAGACAGGGAATCTAGGACAAGAATCCCTGAGAAGAGCAAGATGAGAAGTTATAAAAAACCACAGCATTTTGCTGGTGGAAAAAAAAATGCTGGTAAAAGATTTTGTTTAAAAAAATAATCTGGAATATTTTTGATCAGCTTCATGTGGACACATTTCCAGGAGGGTGTAAGAGGAGGCTTGTTTCCCTGGGTAGTGCCTCCTCTAGGAAATCCAAGCTGTGAAGTGAATACAAATGCTGGAAATTGAGAGGTTTTGCAGTGAGTCACTGGAAGGGATGAGGAACCAGTTGTTCTGGTGTGACTGTGCTGATCGACAGGCAGCTCTCTCACCCAACGGGGACAGGGTGGCTGTGTGGAATCATCTGGGGGCTTGGCCATCTCTAGCCAGCACCCAAGGGTGCTTGGACTCCCCTCCAAGGGCAGTGTGGAGGTGTCCTCACGGAGCACTGTGGAGCAGATGGGCCCTTCTTGCAGAGCCAAGGTACTGCACAGAGACAGGTTAAAAAAAGATGTCTCCTTCTGTGGGAGTGTGACACAGAGAGGGAGAAAATACATCGTGGTGCCAGTAACTGGGATTTTGATGCTTGTGTAGCAGACAGTGCTGCTCTGATCCCTCCAGGCTGTTGGGTGCTTGGTACAGCAGGCTTTGCTCTGTAAGGACCTGGGTGCTCTCTGACCCATCTGGAGGTGGAGTTCTGTGCAGAGATGCTGCTGGACCGGGTGTCCCCTATCTTGCCCTGACTCTTAGATGATTTAATCTCTGCTTTTGCAACACCCCAACTCTATCAAAGTCAGACTTTTGCTTGAAATTACACATTTGAAGAAGTAGCAGCAGGATGGGTTTAAAGCTCATTTGATTCTCTTTCTCTTCTCACCTGCCAAACAGTGGGAGCACTCATCACAGTGCTGTGGCTGGGCCATATTATCTGTGTTTGGTGCCATAAAGGCCACATGTCTAAAGTGCAGCCCCTTTAAATGTCACCTATGAGAAGAACTGGGATGTGAGAAGACAATAAAAGATAATATTCTGAAGTCAGGTTTGTGCAGCATAGCTTGGATTTTTAATATCGAGTGCATAATTTATTACAAGGTGTAGCAGTTTGAAATACATATATTTGAATATGTTTTAGTATTATCTTTCCTTCCCGTAGCAGGAACTATGCTGCTTTACAATAGAAAAATGATTTCACATTGCCACGTGACAGTTTCAGCTTGTACCTCTAATAGATGTGATTTGCTGAAGTGTGAAGGCTATCTGATAAATGCCTGAATAATAAAGCTATATTGTTTGTTCTGATCTCCCTTTGTTATTTTCAAGTGTATAAATAAAACATTTTCACATTGGACCCGGTGCAGTTCCAGCCCAGTCTTATTTACTTTCTGCTGATGTAACTTGAGAGAAACATGAATCTTTCAGTCTGACAGGAGAAATTTGGTGGCATCATTATTGCATGTTGCACTCGAAATGATCAAATGTAACATTAATAAATATTTTCCTAAGAAAAGTCATTAAGTATTTGAGGAAGATTTTTAAACAAAGAAGCATTTGTCTTATGTACAGCAGAGGGCACTCGGCATCGCTTCTGTACTACTCTGGCTGCTGCTCCAGCTGCCCGAAGGGAAAAAAAAAAAAATCCCTGTGCTTAAATTATAGTTTGCAGAAATGAAATACTCTGTGTGTGTGTTTGCTTATATAGGGGTGTGAGTGTGTATATAAAAAGACACAGGGTGGCGTATATATAAAAATAATCCCAGCACATAATGTAAAACTTAAATATTCGTAGTGGTTGCTGAAGTTAGGTGAAGCACATGTTGTGTTGATTAATGCTCTGCCTGCTGTTATGCTGAGCTTCAGAGGGGACTGAAGTGCGCCGAGAGGAGAAAATGAAGAGGCCCTGGCTAGTGACGGGTTGCAATCTTCGTCTTGAAGGCACAGAATCTGGTGACAGCCGGGATGCTGGGAACAACCCGAGCAAAGGAAAGAGCTTGAAAGAGGGATAATATTGGCGGGTGCAAAATTAAGAGTCCTTCTGTCTAGAAAAGCATCTGATCTGGGGGCTTGGGGGTTCTGTGCTGGAGTTTGCAGTGCTGAGGTCTCGTTCCCAGCAGCACCAAAGTGGAGTTGCGAGGCTCTTGTGAAAATCCCTGAGATTGTTCTTATCCTTACTGTAGAAGTTATCTGTGTAAGGAAATGTAAAATACTGAGATTGTGCCTGGAGCAGGAAGCAGCACTAGCCCCAAGGATGCCGTGGAAGAGCTGGATGCTGGCTTGGAGCATTGTTAGCTGGAAGATTAAACACCTGCTTGCTAGGGGAAGGACCCCATCCTGGAGGTACCGAGGTGTGTGCTTCATTGTCTGGAAATTATCACAGAGATTGGGGCCACTTTATCTTCTGTATAAGTTTTTTCCAACAAAAATGGACTTTTTTCATTTTTGTTTCCCTTTAGCTGATTGCTCGAACTGCCAAGGTACTGCCACAGTGTGTTTCTAGTTTAACTCTTAGAGCACCTTGTGTTTTTCTTTTAAGAGGGAGTAAAGAACTCCAAAGCAAAGTCCTTGATCACCTTTTGGCTGCATTGTAGTGCTGTTAAAGTATTCTGGGTAGCTGGATTTTGTGCCATGCTTTGGGTGACATGTTTCATGGTAAAACTATATGATGTCATGCTGAATTTTCAGATTTTAGTAATTAATTCAAGAGGAATTCAGATTTCCTCCTGTCTCCCCCAGTGATCTGCTTGCATTGGGCTTAATCTAAATCTCTCAAAGGAAGGCTCCTGCAAGAGGCTGGAAGTGTCAACGCTGTTGTATAAAATATAGGCCTGGTAACAAGAATGAGAGGGCATGTGGTTCAAGATAACCAGTTTATGCAAAATACACAGCTGGGTGGATTTTGCTATAGAGTATCTGTGGAGCGTAATGATCAGAGAAATATGGAAATGCCAGAGGGGCTTTATAATAATGGGTGCTAATTATGATGAGATGGATTTGGGTGGTAGGGAGTAATCCAAGATTACAATAGTAAGGTTTTTTCTGAAGTAGCTCCTGCTATTTGGGAGGGCAGCAGAGCTCCTTGTTACACGGCTTAAAGCAGCCTCTCCGTGGGATTGTCGCAAGCAGCGTTCGCCCTTGGCCGGTTATTTCACAAGGGCTTGGTACAGCTCAGACATGACATATGTAAGTAATTTCAAGGATACAAGCTGGCCGACGTGCTGCAAAGCACCTTCTCACTAGGATAAAGGCGCTGTTATGTTGTTGTGCCTGGATAATTACTTTTGTGGAGGTGTCACTGGAGCTGGGCTCTGGGATCGGGGTGTTTTGTCCCATTATTTCTGGGTCGCATGGTTTTGGGGCTGTGAGAGCCATATGGTGCTGCCACAACCAGTTAGATTCTCCTGCCTCTGCTGGTGGGCTGGGAAGTACTGGGAGAAGGCTACTGGGAATGAACTGTTGTAGCTCTGGGATTGGCACCAAAAGGAAATTGCAGCACCACAGCCTGGAGCACAGGACCCTGGTCCTGCCCTGCTGGCTACAGGTTTTTGGGCAGGAGCACATGTGTAGAGCTGGGCACGTATCTGCTCCTCCTGCTTGGCTTTTCCTTTCTTGTAAGGCTTTCCTGGTCTTTTTTCAGTGCTGACCATGCCAAGAAGAACTGGACTTAGCACACAGAGTGCCCCAGGTAGCAGTCTCCTCGGGAAACACTGGTTGGGAAATGTTTTGTTGTTAACAGAGATGTGGCAATGCAGAGCTTGAAAAGCTGCACTTACGAATTGTCCAGCCTTGTGCTGGAGACCAGCATGCCTTAGGACTCACCTTAGCCAGTGTCAATAGAAATGAAACTATTTAAATACACAGTTAAAATATGTTGTTATGTTAGCATGTGGACCTCCATGCAAGCTTGCTCTTTAACTAGATCAATTAAAGGACCCCCATGGAAGAGATGTTGGAGGCTGGTTAAAAAAATATCCCTGTCTTAACTGCTTGTTTGCTGCTAAGTGGATTTTGGTATGAAGTGAAAGGCATAAAGACACCTGGGTTTGGGGGATTTATCTCCTCTTTGGGACTCCAAAATCTTGTAGGCAGTGAGAAGAAATGGGTTAAAAGGATGCTGCATGCCTCCTTTCAGGGTCTGAAATCCAGCTGCCCTGTGTGCTGGCACACAGTGCCTGAGCCCTGGTAGCAGAGAGGGTTGTTAGCAATGGCTAGCACATCGTTGTGGTTCAGCTCCACCATCTCCCTTGGCTTTTCCAGATGATCCAGGAGCTTGAGTAGTTCATAAAAGGAGTGAATAGCCAAATGGACCAATAAAAGGAGGTTGTGGAAAGGCCCAATATATTTTATGAAGAAAGAAATGGATCCTCTAATGTGAGGGTTGTGTCTTGTAAAATTTTGCAGGGCTGCAAGTGCTGTTAAACACTGGCTCCCTGCTCCAGCTGCTTCTTAGAGTGCACGCAGCAACTGCTGAAACTTTCCTTTTGACCTGAACTCTTCCAAGCTTGGACTGAAATCCTGACCTCGGGGAAGTCATGTCATGAATTTCCCAGGGACCAAGAAAGTGGTCATCAGTGTGAGACCTGTGATAACAGCCTTCAAATAAAATCTGTCTGGCCTTTGTGGGATATTTTAGGCAAAGTGAAACACAGCTTTACATCTCCTTAATGCTCTTCCATGGCAACAACAGCAGCTGGAAGGCCGAAATTTGGCCTGACCATGGCTATTGCTGGGAAATGCCTTTGTGTGATCCAGGAAAAGTGAAGCTGTTTGGATGTGAGCGATGAGTGAGTTTGCAGAGTGGGACGCTCCCTGCACGCACAGTGCTTCCAACGATGATAATCCAAGGAGTGAAATTTCAGCCCAGCACAGAGGGCACACGCAAAGGTGATCAATGATTTAAATCCCACCTCCCCCAAGCTGTTTAAAGGGTTTGAAGCTGGCTGTGGCACAGGGAGCTGGGGTGCCCTGCCAGCTCAGGTGGCACTGTCCATTGCTGCGGAGATCTTATCTCGCCATGCCACCCTGAACCCTGTAGGATGGGGAGGCAGCAAACGAGGCAAAGCATCACTGGATGTGTCATTGAAAGGATGGGGAGAGAGCTGCAGGAAAGCAGAAAACAAGGATCTTGCTACTGATTCATTGTTTTCTATGTCTGCACAGGAGTGTCTGCAGCTTCAACCTTGATGCTTATCCGACCTGTGAGATTTCAGCTGTACCTTTTCTAGTATTCTCCTCATGTAGTTTCAATTTGTTCCGATGGACTGCAGTGATGTGGTGGTGTTCGAGCCAAGCTTGAGTTTCTTAACTGATAAAAATTTGATATCATTCTTCTGTCTTGGCCCCAAAGGGCAAAGCTGCAGAGCTCAGCTTATCTTACAAGACTCTGCCTTTTTTAATCTGAGAGTTTCTGAGAATGGTTTCTGCTCCACCCAGACTTTAAAATAGGACACATTCCCAATTACCAACCTGTAAATTCCCAGTTTACACCCTACAATTAAAATTTGGCTTCCAAATCAATGTCATTGGTCCTAAATGCTGAGCAGAGACAAATTTTGGGTTCTGTCCCCCTGCAAAATGACCACAGAGACAATGCATGCAGGTGTGTGGCCTTTCACTTAGCCAGGATGGGGTGACCCCAGCTGCAACCTAAGAGAAGATCTGGATTTTAAGGAAATGGCATTACATTTCACAGTCACTGGAAGTCTTTGAAGATGAGGGAGGATTACCTCTGGAGATGATTTTGGTCATTCCAAGTTCTGGAGAACTGGCTTTGCTGAGATCTCCTCACTGGGAATGCTCAGCTCTCCTTCAGCTTCATGGGAACACAACAGTGTCTCCTCTTGTGGACAGAGATGCTCAAAAAAAGGGGTTGTGGAACATGGAAGTTGCCATGCTTTTGGCTACCAGGCCCTTTCCTCTGAGCCTTCTCAAATGCAAGGGTTGAGTTTTACTGCCGGAGCTTGGCTGCTGCTGTCACTTTCCCCATGGCCACCCCTTGAGGGGATCGATGGCTGGTTTTGGCAGGAACTGTTTTATTTCGTGCTTGGAAACACAGTGATCTCAGATGTATGCTGGTCTGCGTGAGGCTGGGTATTAGAGCTGCTTTGATGTCTGCACTGATACATCTTAAGGCAGCTCAGGATGATTTTATGCAGTAGCCCTAAGGTGCTTGCACAGAAAAAGGTGCTTTAGAAATGTAAATTCTGTTGGAGGAAAGATTTTCCTCTGCTGTTCTCTCTCAATTCAGGATGAAGAGGTAAAAATGTAGCATTTAATTAACATTTGTAAAGGTTTGGAAATGAATTGCCATAAACATAAAAGATGTAATCAAATGTCTGCCTAATCCCCACCTTAAGGGCACATTAAATGCAGAAAGAGTATAATATGTTAGAAACTAGGATTGAAAAGTCATGAGGATTTGGGAGTAGATCTTTTCTACCTGAAGCTTATAAATTATTTTACTTCAGGCTTAGGGATTTAGACATCTACGTAGAAGAGAGAGCTACGTAGCAGCCCAATTCTCAGTCAGCACAGCTGGCATCATTCTACTGAGTCATTTGAGCTACAAATCCATACAGCACAGCCCTGTGACGTGTGTTACAGCGCACTGTCCTGACGGAGTGTGACATGGGACTCATTCCTCACTTCAGCACTGAGCAGGGGGCTGCTTCTCTGAAGTCAGTAGGTAATTAGATAAAAGCACCTAACAGGTTTTCATTGTTGGAATTGAACAGAATTGAAGAAGGGGATGTGGCACTGCACAGCGTCAGCTGGGGAGCTGGGCTTCCTTGGCTGCAGAGATGCCTTCTGCCATCTCCAGCTTCAGTCTGAAATAAAAAAAAAAAAAAAAAAAAAAATTCAACCAGTCTTTTATCCTGAAGAACTCAGCAGGAACCAAATGCTGTTATCTCTCCGAGATTTTTTTTAACCTGTGACTTATTTTATTTCTCTCTAGAAAGAAATAAAATCAGGACACGTTAGAACTGTCTGGCTCCAATTGCCATTCTCCCTGTATCCATGGGAGCTAGACATCCCAAAGGTCTGCTTTTTCCCACAGAACTGCTGAACCCTCAGGCTACCCTTTAGCAGTGCCATATCAGCAGGACCGTGCCATGGTTTTGTTGTGCAGTTAGTGATATTTGGCATTGTTTGGTTTTGGGTAGAAACCAGGCTGTGTTCTGTGGTCCAGCTGTGATTCCTGTTGTGATTTGTATGGAAATCAAGAATATTTCTCTTGGTGGAGAAATAGCAGGGAGGTGTCACCAAAACCCCAGCTAGACCCGTGTCTTGTGACATTTTGCTGGTGACAGTAGAGCTTTGCTTTCTTTGGGACCAAGGCTCGAGGATGTGGGATGGAAAGGGCTGCAGGGAGTTGGCTCTCATGGATTGTGGTGGAGGTGGTGATGACAACCCTTAGAGGAGCAGAGGTGGTGGTAGAGAATTGCCCTTAATGGTAGGTGACATCAAGGAACCAGCAAAGGATTAACTCATCCTTTAAATGACAGGGAGGAAAAGAGCCTGGGCAAAAAGGAAGGGGCCAAAATACTGGTGGCAGAGCTGAAAGTAGCCTGGTTAAAGGTAAAATCAGTCCCATGTCTTATACTGCAGGGCCCCATGGAAACGGGGAGGGCTTTCTTTTTCTGTTGAATTGGGCTCTATGCCAGGTGAAAGAAAACATTTTCCCAACACCAAATGGAAAAATGCAAGGCAGACATCTTAAATGAACTGTTAAAGGAATAGAGCCGTGAAAAGAATACGTTTGCTGTGCAGTGGGGTTATGGATTTAACAGATTTTTTACTATATGTGACCTTTGCAGTTTGTAAAAAGTGAAGTCTGCTGCAGAAACTCAAATTGTTCTCAAGGCTGAAGGCAAACCTCAGGTTTCATCGCTGTTGCTTGCCTCGGCTTTGCTCAGGAGGAATGGACAGTATCTCTCTGTCCTCCTCAAATCTTACTGTGATTTTCCTTTCTCCTTTAGCCCTTTCCTTGCTCTTTCTAGAGATCATTGGTAGTTTTGCTCATGCTTTAAAATAACCCAGGCTAAAAAGTGCAGTCTGCATTTCAGCGATTTTTGATTACACCCACGTCCTATATTTATTGCCATTTAAATCATCTATGTTAGTTTGAGATGTGTTTCTTTTGAGCAAGGCAAAAAACCCCATGACTATGTTGCTAACTGTTGCTAAGGGAAAGAAGATATTTATTCATCAGGGCACTTCTTCAGTACTGCAAGGATGGTAGCCATGGAGGAGGAGTGGAAGGAAAAGAACGGTTATGTATTTAAGCCCTTTCTGTTATTGTTGTTGGACTCCTGCCATATCTACTGATGGTCAGCAGATGTCTTTTTTCTCCCCTCCCAGCATTGTTGGATTAGAGGTGCAGTTTGGGTTATGGTGCAGGGCAGCTGGTCCGAGGAGCCTGGTGTGAAATCCAGAGTGTCCCTGGAATGATCCGCAGGGCTTTGGGGTGCCCACAGTCCCACGGGCATTATGAGGCTCCCATGTTTTCTAGCTCTCCGTCTCTACAAGGACACTTTCTACTTCCTAGCTTCAGAATGTCCTTTTAAAAAATCCCATCAAATCAAAGCCACCAAGAGCCAAAAATGATGCACATAGCTGTGTTCCCTCCCTGAGCTGCTGCTGGGGGATGTGCGGCAGTGCTGTTAGCTGGCTCTTGCCAAGGGAAGAGGTTTTCCTTTCAGCTGTCATAGCAACAAGAAAATATTGTTTTGATGGGGATCAAATTAAAAATTAAATTTGTCTCTTTCCTAGTAAGCAAATTGCTCACTCATGAAAAATATAAATCACTTTGATCAGGGTAGATGTCTTTTTAAGCACCTCTGTGGATTTCCAAAGTGGATTCGGCAACCGCCTCATGTTGCATTATGTCTCTGCTGGGTTTATGTAGAGTGTCCCATGAATCTGAGCTTTATTTCATGTTAGGTTTGGGTTGAAAGACTTCCTTGGTAAAACTTCCTTGGTGTTCATAACTGGCCAAAGCATGTGGGGGAGAAGTGGGGAAACAGGTCTGAAAAGTGTCTGGAAGCAAAAGGAGTGACTTGTCAAGTGTAGCACTTCTATGTTTTCAACTATAAAACTAGACAAGCAAACATTCATTTGGTGGTTTACAAGATGCTCTGGGTTTTGAAATGCAAAGGTGAACACAACCAGAGAGTGGAGAGGAGGTGGTGAGTCAGGTAACTGAGAATGTGTGTGACAGTGCTGGGGAGAGGGCAGTGTGATGGTCTCTTGCATGTGTTCCTACACCCAAAGTATTTCCAGTTTGGGGACTTTCTAAGCCATGGTGAATTCCAGGTATTAGGTGTCCCTGGGTGCCTTTCTGTCCTGTTAGTTATCTTCTTGCTTTAAGCCCACATGGGCTTTTGGCATCCAGAGCATCACTCACCAGGACTTGGTGTCCCTGCATGGGGGGGACCATCTTGCTTAGGTTACTCTGAGCCCAGGTAATTTCCTTCAGCAAGGTCACGCCATCCAGGTGGGGAGGCAGAGGAGAGGCAGACCTTCCCAGGGCGCCCACAGGTCCTTGCCAGCACCAGAGCTGCACTGCTGGCCACATTTCTTCTCAAAGCAGTACTTGAAAGCTTGAGCAAGTTTTATCTCTTTCCCTCTTGGCTTATAGTATAGCAGCAGTTGCAAATTTACTCAGCCTATCTCATTCTCTCATCAGTTTGTCTGTAATAAAGATTCCTCATAGATAAGGAAGAAGCTTTGTGGTTGGATGTAAGCAAAAAAAGGAAAAGGTTTTTCTTGGAAATCATTTAAACATCACAGGCATTCCTCTGCAGAAGTGAACAACCCCCTGTCCAATGTTGTGCAAATAATTTGGTTTGTTTTGTTCAAAAGACATCCCGGTAGCTCAGAAGCTTAGCTGGTTTGTGGATGTAACTAGGCTTTTTCACTGCATGAATAACTCTGACCTGACATGTGCAGTGGAAAACAATATATTGAGGGCTGCAGAAGTCCATGGTGCTTTGATTGGAAATGGTCTCTCAGACTTTGGTGACAGAGGGAGACCAGGAACTTCCTACATATTACATGGTGTGTACAAAGCCAAGCTGTCTGTGAGAGGGGCTGTCCCATTGCCCATGTCCCTTCAGCTGCTCACGAGACAGGCTCTGGCTCTGGGTTTCCAGAAGCAGGGAAATAGGGATAAACCATCCAGAAAATAACCAGGTTCACATTTTTCACAAGTGACTGGTGAGCTTTGGGACATCTGAGCTCTCCAGGTGCCCAGGCCTTGCTGCAAAAGTGATGACTTTGTGTAATGACTGTGCTGCACTCTTGCACACTCAAACATACTCACACACACTCCCTTTATATATTTGAAAAATTTAAATTACGTTTATAAATTGCAACGTCTGCTACGGAAGCCCGGTCCAGGCAAATTACCACTTTAGAAAGTTGGTGCAGATCCTCCTGTGATTCACTTTTGGTCCTGCCAGAGTCACATCATATCCACAGTGCTTTTTTCCAGCTATGATAGGTGTGTCTTCTTTCTTTTACACCCACATCAAATTCCTAAAATAAGAGGAGTGTAAAAGGGAAAAGTAACTGGAGTTTATTTTCCTCTGGAGTCCATGGGGCTCTGGAAGTTATTATTAGAGGTGAAGTCATCACAGAGGAGGCTGTAGCCCTTGGGGAGGGGTGTGGGCAGTGCTGCTCTTGCAGAAAGAGAGGTGGTGGCAGCAGTGGAGTCGTGGGCCAAGGGGACACAGGCTGGAGCAGCGGGAAGGCTGGAGAAATCCCTGTCTAAATTTTGTCCACATCCATAATTTTGACTGGATTGGAGACACTATTTTGCTGTGTGTCCCTCCTCCAGTGTGGTGGCACTGGCAGCAGAGCAGGACTGCCCTGGGTGCTCCAAGCTCCATCAGGTCTGCAGCACCATCCCATCGCTGGCCTTAGTGCCCACACCACACCAGTAGCTGGATGGAGCTATTCTTTATTTTTACTTCATATAAAAGAGAGTTGGATCCTTGTTACCTTGGAAACCAGCAGTCCTAATTATAAGGAGTTTGATTCACTGGATGTAAAAAGCTATATGATTCTCCCTTTTTCTTTTTAAAAAGCAGGAATTAAAAATGCATTTCATAAAATGATAACCTCGTACCTAATGTAAGGTTGATCTTTAATGTTTTCTCTATGAGTGGTGTCCTAGAAATATAGAAAATGACAGTTCTGGTGTGTCTGTAATGGTGAGCCAGGCTAGGATCAGCAATACCAACCTTTGCTGCCCACTGCTTGTGCTGAACCAACCTGTCTTCAGACCAACACTGAAAACAAATTGAAGTCATTGCATTCTCTGTGATTTTCTTGGGGGGTGCTGTTTTGGTGTAGGGGGGTTTTTTGTTTGTTTTTGGTTTTTTTGGTTTGGTTTTTTGGCTGTTGCATCATGTGCAGTACAAAGAGAGGAGATAAAGCCAGAGGGCAGAAGTGAAAATATCTCCTGCAGGGAACTCCAGATTGCAGCCAGGCAAAGAGCTCAGCACCGCTTGGTGCAGAAAGGATTAAAATCTGTGCAGGGCTTATGAATAGCCCCATTGAGCAACTGCTGGACTGGAAGCTAAGCAGTGGCTAAAGTGTTTTGCCAGATCTGCTGGAATTTGCATTTTTCAGACAGCAGCGAAGTAATATTATGATTTACAGCAAAACAGGATGCGAGTCAATATGTAAATGCTGAATAAAGAATGCTGCATTTGTGCGGAGTGGCCTTTGCAAGTGGTTTCAGAGTTCATCCTCCCCAACCCTCTGTCCTTTGAGGGTAATAGCTGAAAACTGCAAAAATTAGGGAGTGTTTTTTGCCTTGGCTTTCGGGCTTCCTTTACTTGAAGCATACAGCAAGAGGACCATCCCATGCCGGTCAGAGCGTTGGCTGTATTTGGGTCAGGAAGGTTACCAGGAGGGCAGAGATTTGCACATGGAATTGATTATTTTATTCCATTTTTAGAATGTGCTTAGTGCGGTTTAAGGCTAGAACTCGTCTTGTAACACAGATATTTAAATCCTGGCCTGGAACTGTAGCTAAGAGGAGAGCGTTTAATACTTGCTAAATCCCTATTTCAAATAAACACGTGAGAGAGCAGCTTTCTGGTTTATTGGTGAAGAAACAAAGCCGATATTTTAGAATGTATCCAATTAAATTCTGCAGAGGGGGCTTTCATGTGAGGATAAACACTTAGAGCCATGTCCCTTGAAGCATGGGAAGCAGGGACTGATGAAGAGGTGTTTAGCTGTAACTTCATCTATGGTTTTGACAAGAACTTTTTCCAGCCCTGGGTGTGTCACTGATGAGTTGGGAGCCTGCCTTCTGCCAGGGAATGGCTGGCATGTTCTGGTTATATGTTATCATGGAAGGAGCAAGACTCATTGTGTTAAATTTATGCTTGGAGTTGATCTTAAGGGTCTTCTCCAACCTAAATGGTTCTGTGATTGCCACCCTTGGTTGGGTCTGCATCATATGAATGAGAGACCAATGTGGGGTTGGGTTGTGGGGCCACGGCAGCTCAGGGGCCTTGTTGGAGAAGCCTGGGCTGCCCTGTGGTCTCTCCCCATGGGCTGCACCCTGTGGGGCTCCAGCATCTCTCTGCCTGGGTGGCACATCTGGTCTCTCCTCAGGATGTTCCTCCATGAGAGCGAGCAGCTCTTAACAACCTGGATAGAGAAAGGGAATGCTTTCTACCCAGGCCAGCCCAAGGGTGGTTTGATGTGTTACTGCACTTCACTTTTGTGGGGATGATCAGCACCACCAGACCCTCTTTTAAGGCCTGGGGGAATAATTTGGGAGTGGGGAGGCAAGCAGCATTCCCTGTTTGCAGGAGTGGGATGGGTGCCTGCACTGTACTTGTGTGCAAATGGGATGAGGGAGCTGGAAATCCCAAGGATGCTCATTTTGCAAATGGCTTTCAGTTAATGGGGTCCTGATATCCGTGATTATGTGGCAAATTGTGTGCTTAAAGTTGCATGCACAAATGGTTTATCAAAGGCAGCAGAATTGACTCCTGTACTCAGTATTAGGTGTGTGTTTCAGTGCTTTGCTGAATTGTAGAGAAAGCAGCTAACCCCAGCCAGGACTTCTGCTGGGCTTTTTCTGGACTGAAAGAATTTTTCAGCCCTTTAAATACATCAGGATTTTCATAAGACATCCATCTCTGGTTTTAAAAACCCATCACCGTGGTATAGCCTATCAGTGTCTGACAGCTGTGACCAGGTAAGAATTACCATGTCTTGAAGAGAATTTATGAAGCCACAAATTACCTTTTACCTATTGAAAATTAATGCAATGCTAGTGGTTTTGGACTAACACAAAGGAACCACAGTACTTTTTTCATTTAACAGTCAACTTGTGACTGATATAATTTTTTTAATGTACACCTCCCCAAATGTTTGGAATGTATAAATATATATTACACATTAAAAAAATTATAAAAACTGTTAAGCAAGAATAGCACATTAAAACGTATTTTACGTGTTTTTCTTAGGCTCAGTTGGCCATATGTTAAAATAAACTTCAGCAATGGCAACAATTCTTGTTTGAGATTATGTCTTAATAAAATAGTATGTGGGTGGTAAATACAAGCAGATACATTTCTGCACAGGAACTGGGATTCAGCTATTTTATGTGATGCTTATCTGAACTATCCCCACTGAGTAGCATCCACCTGCACCCTCTAGGTTAAGAAACGTTCCCATTCCCACTGGAGCCAGCAGGACCTCTCCAGTGGTCTTGGTAGAATGTGCTATTGCAAGGGTGGGTGCCTGTGGGGTGGACATGGGATGGAGCTGGGCAGCCCGTGCACCAGGAGCATGGTGCAGATCTGCTCATCTGAGAGCATCTTAGAGCTCCTGCATCTACTAAAATCCTTGGCAGACACAGTATTGGGACAGCAGGCAGGTCCTGCAGGGCTTGGTGCCTCAAAGAGGGTGTCCTGTGCAGGGGCTGGATGCAGCACTGGGAGCATCCCACCCTGTTCTCGTGGATATGATGAGAACGTAGCCATGTATGATGTGGAATGGTTGGAATGGGGAGGATGCCAGGCAGGCTGGATAACAATGCATTTTCACTGCTGTAGTAGTGAGGTGCCATGCATGAGTTAAGTCTGAATTAAAGAAAGGGAGTAGTGTCCTGGTGTCACTGTCACCAGTCTAAGGGTCGGGAAGAGGACTGGCTCTACCTGGGGTCGGTTTGGGGTCGGTGCTGTCACCTTCTCTGGTGTCCCAGCCCCTCTGGCTCCCACCTCAATGCCAGACCCATCCCTGTGCTATTTATCTTCACTGCTGATCATTTACTTAACTTTGCATTCATTCAGGATTTAACTCTGCAGCCTGTTTTAATTGGTGGGGCTGCAGAGTTGTTGTGCTAAACTCAAGACAGATGGTGCTTGCTGGGGGACCACACAACGAGACCACAGAAATGGTGCTGGCCAGTCCAGCCAAGCAAGGTCCTGTGTGGATACTGGTGGGTAGGAGCCAGCCCCAAGCCTGGGATGCTTTGCTGAGCTGCCTTAAACACCATGTGGGAGAGGCAAAGGGAAGGGGCTGTGCTAGATACAAGGGATAGCATCGCCTTTCCACCTCACCCATCTCTGCTTTCCCTGTGGAATGGAGCTTTTCGTAGAAGAGGAGTGGAGAGTTTGCTAGTTCCAGCTCCATGACATCGATTTTTCTTGTTTTTGCTGGCAGGAGGGGCTGGAAAGGGTTGTGCCGTGTGGTGGCTGGAGTGGTGTCTTCCTCTTGCAGGCAGGACAGGGAGAGAGGGCAGTGCCGGGCAGAGGCTTTCTAATGAAGGGATGTAACTGTGGCCAGACAGCATTAGCTCAGTGCACTCACCAGTTGCCATGGCACATGTTGGCATGAGGGCTGGGATAGAGCTCTGCCCAAATGCTCGAGCAGTTTGTCTCATTGCTTGGAGCCCAGGAAAGGGGCACAGGGATGATTCTCTACCAGGAGATCTCAAACCTTGTGCTCTTCTGCAACACCTGCCTCAGACCCCTCAAGGCATCATACATCAACCCAACCTGTGTGGCTGTAGTGGTGCTCAGACTGTCACTGTGTCAGTGTCTCTGCACACCCTGACAGCTCTTCCTGCTGTTGTCAAGCTGAGGGCAAGGAAAGGGTAATCCTGCCTCCAACAAGGTGAGGCTCCTCGCAGTACTCACTGGATTCTCTCAGAAGATGCTGGTAGAAATTAAAGGGAGGAACACTCCTAAGGGCATATGAGTAGTTGTGAGTGAGCTGGGGGGGCTCAGTCTGGAGAAAAGGGGGCTCAGAGAGGCTCACTCTCTACAACTCCCTGAAAAGATGTAGCAAAGTGAGGGTCAGCCTCTTCACCCAGGCAACAAGCTAGAGGACAAGAGGAAATGGCCTCAAGGTGTGCACCAGGAGAGGTTTAGATTGGATATTGCGAAATAATTGTTCACTAAAAGGCTTGTCAAGCATTGAACAGGCTGCCCAGGGAAGTGGTTGAGTCATCATCTCTGAAGGTGTTTAAAAGCAGAGTAGAAGAGGCACTCAGGGATGTGGTTTAGTGGTGGGTTTGGCAGTGCTGGGTTAATGGTTGGACTTAATGGTCTTTTAAGAATTTTCTGACCTAAACAATTCTGTGATTCTATAAACTTGTTCTCTCCCAGAGATCATTACAAGCACCGTGGGCACATGTTTGTATGGTGGGTGTCTGCTTTGCAGCTGGGCTTTTTTCCCAAGGTGTGTGGGTGTCCTTCCTTCAGCCCGTGCACCAGCTGTTGGAGATGTAGGGCAGAGCGTCCTGGAGAGATGGTCTTGCAACTAAGAACACATGTTGATGACCTCAGACTATGAGAGGCCATGATTCACCAGAGCCCTCTGATGAGATTAGAGATTTAACCACTTGAATTTCTTGAGACCTCTGAAGAAGGAAAAAGCCACTTCTGAACAGACTTGTCCAGTCCTGCAGGCAGGCAGTGAAGCTGGTGGACAGTGGTTTTGTGAGCTGCCAGGAGAGCCAACAGAATGTGCTGACCATGTGAAAGTGCAGGGTGGTGCAAAGGCTTTCCCATCTCCCTTATGGAAATTGGTTTGCAAGTAAAAACAGTTCTGCAATTAGAAGTTCATCTGTCTGTGACTCGGGTTGCATAAAACACCTTCACACCTTCCTTGGACTAAATGCAAGGTAACAAATGCTGGGATGCTGACAGCTGGATTAAGGGTGATTATCACAGGATTTCAGGAGAATTAACATGACAGTAAAATCAGAAGAAACCCTGGGAAACAGTAAGAAGTACAAGAGAAGACCCATCCTGTCAGTCTTCCAAATGGCTGAGTGCTTGGTGTGGTCCAGTTAAAGGGGCTTGGAAAGTGGGAGCAGATCCTGGGATACATGGCTGGATGGGAAAGGCAGGATCAGATATCTGTCTTGGGGTATAGCTCACCCAGTATGAAATAAAATGCAGTCCTGGATTGTTGGTTGTGCCGCAGCCAGGGTGCTAGTATGTGCATTTTTATGAGGCATTTTATCTAGAAGTGCTTTTTCTCTCGAGGACCCTTTAAATTGATTTTCCACACCAACTTATTTTTATAATTGCATCATGTTTACTGATTCTGGCTCATGAACTTATAACATCTGAATGCTGTAACTGCCGAGGCAGCCAGCCTTTCCAGGGGGGGTCTGCCTTGAATAAATGCAGTACAGAGGAACAGATAAGGTCAATTAATTAGCTTGCACCCAGCCTCAGTAACAAGTGGCTCACAGGGTGTTTGTCCTGGGAGTTTTACCTTGCCCTGGGCTCTGCCCAGGGGCAAGCAGAGGAGAGGTTACCTTATTTCAGTCTGCTGCAAGTCTGCTGGTGCAAGATGAAAGCAGCAGAGTGGAGCCAATGTTCCAACCTGAAGTCTGAAATCTCTAAATAGAAAATGGAAGTAAACAGGAATAAGAAAAAGAAGAAAGCACTTTACAGAAATTCTGATAAACAGCTGAAGTAATGCAGATGAAAAGTGAGAGAGTTTGTTGTCATTGGTGAAGTAAACAAGGGAGAGACAGGATTTTAAATAATTTGACCTATAGATTTTTTTCCTTTTCTGTACTAAATTAGTTTGAGTTGCCTGGTCAGTCATTCAGGGAATACCATTTTACTGGGGAATATTGGTTTTCATCACATCAGTTGCTGATCTGTGGTGCAAATCTTTTGCCATAATGTTGTACCTGCCATTTCCCTTGATTCCTCTGGCAGGGTTCCCTCCAGCTGTGGGGTAAAATGGTGACAAAACAAAACAGAAAGCTGTCTTGACCTCTCCTGTCTTGAAGTCGGAGTTTCCACTCAGAAAAATGTGCCTTTTTAGGACCTCTTGGGACTTGCAGAAAATGGGTTTGCATTTTGGGCTGACTCATGGTGCATTAAGAGCCTTGCCTGGCATGGCAAGGTGCTCAGAGCTCCAGCAGCTCCCTGGTAGCAAGCTGGGGCTCCCTCTGATTTACACCCCATTAACCCTTCCCACATTTCTCAGATTTTCTGCCAAAGTGTGGGTGCAAAGTTTCACAGGCCTTGGTTCAGGTGTCGCACTCTGTCTGTCATTAATAAACAAGATTTACATAAGTAAGAGCGTGGAATATTGCTCACAGCCCTCATTTGGTGTAGAGTAGCTCTCCACTGATAAACTGTTTATGTCAAAGAGGAAAATAATGTTTAAATGAAATGGGTAAGCAAATAGCTGGATTTGGCAAACAGATGTGAGAAGTGGAGTAGAAATCAAATTGTGGAATTGTAACAATAAGTGAAATATTGTCAGGATTCAAGTGTCCTAGTTCCCCTTCTCCTCTGATCCAGCATCCAGGCAGGCAGGAGGAGCAGGCACATGAAATTCCCACAGCAAAGCAGTTTTGGGCAGGAATTTCAACCCATAGTGAACATTTCTTTAAAATCACTGACAAGCAGAAAATTTTTCAACAGCTTTGAGAACATGTTGATGGCAACAAAACAAGGTTTTTATACTGAGGAGTGGAGAACAGTGTTATACTCCCAGGATCTCTTGCTCTAACACATGAGTTTGTACTGAGATGCTTTGCTAACATGATTTATTACCAGCCTTGTTATTATATGGCCTTTCTAAATGATATTTTATTAATTCCAAGTGTTTGTTTGGTGCCTTTGAAATAGAAAAGAGTCAAATCTGACAGTTCAATTGTTTGACATATTTATTGAGATCTCTGTACTCTGGTTATCAGTCCCTTCAGCTCCACAATGGGGAGCTGAATAGGGGTTTATGTACTGCACATGGAAGTACTATAAAAATTAAACCAGCTTTACCTTTGTTTTTCTTGCTGTCTGAGCTCCAGCCTCATGGCCCATCCCAGCCATCCAGAGCTGGGAGAATTTGGTAGGGGCAAAAGCAAGGTGTAGCCATTCTCATTCAAATTATTTTCCAAAGTAGAAGGTCCCATTATGCATCAATAAAATACCTTATGCTTAAAAGAGAAATGTTGTTACAAAAGAGGCACAATTTATAGGAGAGCTGTCATAAAGGCTCCTTGGAAAAATGTAAGCAAGGTGTATGTGTGCTATAGATATTATGTATGTGTAGATGCTATCCTTTTTATTCTGTTTTATTTAAAAAGAGAGGCCTTTTTCTATCTCTCTTTACCAGTGGTGTGGTCTCATCTGGAAACCATTCTTTCAGACCTGCATCCCTACACAACAGATCACTATTTCGTTGTTTAATATGAGCCCAGTTCCCTTGAGCATTCGGTGTATCCAGGCACTGGATGTACATCTTATCATCTATATTGCCTCATTAAAGCTGCACAAACTGACCCTGTAGCTGTGCAGCTGCTTTTGTGTGCCTGGTGTAACTCCTGCAGCCAAACGAAGGCACGTGCCAGGGAACCCAGGCCACAGATCTGGGCATGCAATGTAAAAATATGGACCTACAGGGCTGTTAACCAGCGCAGCCTAATTAAAGTTGGACTCTCATTTTCTAACCCTCTGACCCAACATATTGTTGGAGGTTTTTTGTTTTGCTGGGTTTTTTATTAAAAAAAAAAAAAAAAAATCAAAATGAGCCTCAGATGAGAAGTCTGAAGGAAGGGTACTTCTGTGATGGCTGAAGGGTCATTGGATGTTGGCCATGTAGATGTACCTTGGAAGCAACTGGATGGGGATCATGTGCTTAATTTGAGGTGCTCACCTTTTTTTTTGCATCCATGGCACTATGCAGATTTGAACGAACCCAAACCAATTCTCCTTAAGGTGGGAATGACTTTTTTCTCTATGTGTAATTAAAGTGAAAACTTTTTCTGCTGATGGATAGTAGAACATGGAAAGTTCTCAGTGTGTCTCATTGTGTAAGGGAACTCCACTCCTCCAGAAAGGAGAAAAGAGAAGTCAAGTCCATATGGAAAGCCCTGTTGGAACTGAGAGGAGGGCAGAGGCGTGCATGGGCTCGACCTTGCTGAAATCCAGCAGGATTTGTAATCTCAGTGAAGGAGCTTTTGAGCCTCTCTCTCTTTCTGTGTTTGTCTGGGAAGAGTGATGTGCACCCAAGGAACCATAGAAACAACAAATAATAACGGTGGCACTAAATGGCTTGCTCTAATCAAAAGCAGACTGTTGTGGTTATATTGGAGCACTGTCATTACAAGAAACTCTGTAATGAGGGGTATTTTTCATTTGCATCAGATTCCCTGTATTAGCATTAACATCCTTCTGTGGAGCCCAAGGTATTTACAAATTCAATGGTGCTGCTTCAGTCTTGTGGGAAGATTTTCAGTTCTTATTTAAATCACCCTAGACAGTTACACTAGGCAGATTGGAAGCATGAACTATGTGGATAATAGCATACATAAGCTTTGCTGTCGATGAGTGGTCTGTAGTCCTATGCCTTTAGAGACCCAAAGTACTGATACATAACATATGTAATATATATAATATGTGTATTGACTCACCGGGATGTGGTTGGCATGCCAAATGCCCAGAGTTTCTGGGAAGGTAAAGATGGACCATCCTTCTGCTAACAGCAAGTGAGGCTTTGATGAAACACCTCATTTGATGGAACACCTCTTGTAGGAAACTTTACATTTTGATAGTCAATAATTGGGTTTATTCATAAGCTAGTGCTCTTATTAATTGAAATGTGAGTTGCCTAAAGTACTATGGTTAAGCTTCTCTTTGTAGGGGGAGAAAACATATCTCAGACTTGTGTTGACATTCTGTAAGCAGATTCTGCTGTGGCATTAGTTTTGTTTGCAAACAAGAAGCATGTTTATGGTGAACAGAGTCTATCCTTAATTGCTTGGCATAAAAGCCTGGCTGAGGATTCATAGGGGGTTGTACATCCTCCTTCTCATCTCACAGTTACCTCAGTGCCTCTGCTTTGTGATGACTTCACCTCCATATCTGACAGCTACTGGAAAGCAAACTGTCCACCAGCCTCAGCCTCTCACCTCACCAAGGTGTGAGCAGGGATCATAGCTGATCCTGGGGTCAGTTATACCACACATAATCCCACCTTGCTGCTGCATCGCATGGATTTGCAAGCCCTAGTACTGCAGAGATGATGGCTGAGGGTTTGATGTTAGGTCAGTCAGCATCTAAACTCTGCCCAGGTCCTCTGAAAAAAAGCCGTTTAAAAAAAAAAAAAAAGTGTGAAAAAACCCTGGGCCAGCCAGTCTGCCAAGAGGTTTCTCGGAGGGGTTGAGCTGAGAAAGTAATGCCCTGGAAAAATGCCTTATTTCTAGGGACAGGTATAAGGTGGTGATCCAGATTGATTTGCCATGGGTTAAAGCCTAGAAGAACCAGGGCTGCTTCCTTTGGTAGAGACCACAGCACACAGAGGGCATATGGTGTCCTCCAGTAAAGCACAACAGCAAATATTTATAGGGACATTTACCAGTATTTTAAGGACTTCTTACAAGTTTGTCAAGTTTGTCTATTTCTTGATCCTAGTTATGTCTGATGGACCTTTAAAAGCAAGGAGACTCAGTGAAACCATACACAAGCAGCATGGGGTTCCCTAACAGGGAACAACAGAGCTGCTCTGAGGTTTCCAGAAACAAAATTGTGAAGCCAAGTCAAGATTCTTTGGTTCCAGTCAAAATTTTGCGTCCCAGCCAGCTGAGCACTGTGATTGTCCTGAGGAGAGAACAGGGCCCCAGTCCTGGGGTGTGAGGAACAGGTACTTAAAGTATCTCTCAGGGGATGTTTCTCCAGCAAACCCCCATTGTGGGAGCAAGGCGTGGCCATCTGCATCCTTGTCATGTTTCGGCAAACATGCTCAAAAGAGCATGAAAGCTCTTTCGTATTGATTTTTCTCCCCTCCCTGTTTTATACTCACCAGCCCCCTTTCATTTAATGGCACTGTTTCCAGGGATCTGTGTTGGGGCCAGTCCTGTTCAATGTCTTCACTGATGATCTGGACGAGGAGACTGAGTCCACCATCAGAAAATTTGCAGATGACACCAAGCTGGGAGCATGTGTCAGTCTGTTGAAAGGTAGGAGGGGCTCTGCAAAGGGACCTGGACAGGCTGGATAGGTGGGCTGAATCCAACAACATGAAGTTTAATAAGTCCAAGTGCCATGTCCTGCACTTTGGCCACAACAACCCCCTGCAGCGTTACAGGCTGGGGACAGAGCAGCTGGACAGTGCCCAGGCAGAAAGGGACCTGGGGGTACTGGTGACAGCAGCTGAACGTGAGCCAGCAGTGTGCCCAGGTGGCCAAGAGGGCCAATGGCTCCTGGCCTGGATCAGGAATGGTGTGGCCAGCAGGAGCAGGGAGGTCATTCTTGCCCTGTGCTTGGCACTGGTGAGGCCACACCTCGAGTGCTGTGTCCAGTTCTGAGCCCTCAGTTTAGGAAGGACGTTTGAGCATGTTCAGAGGAGGCCACGAGGCTGGTGAGGGGTTTGGAACACAAACCCTGTGAGCAATGACAGAGGGATCTGAGGTTGTTTAGCCTGGAGAAAAGGAGACTCAGAGGTGACCTTATCACTCTCTACAACTCCCTGAAAGAAGGATGTAGTCAGGTAGGGGTCAGGCTCTTCTCTCAGGCAACCACTGACAGAATAAGAGAACAGTCTTAAGCTGTGCCAGGGGAAGTTTAGGTTAGACGTCAGAAAAAGATTCTTCACTGGAAGAGTGATTGGGCACTGGAATCATCTGCCCAGGGAGGTAGTGGAGTCACCATCCCTGGATGTGTTTAAAAAACCAGACTGGATGTGGCACTCAGTGCCATGTTGATGAGGTGTTAGGTTAGCTCATAGGGCTTGGTGATCTCAAAGGTCTTTTCCAACATAGTTCATTTTGTGATTCTGTGATCATTTCCCAGAAAACAGTTATTAAAGAAAAATCTCTTCTTGTTTCTGCATTACTGTGTGATCATTCCATCTTGCAAGGTCATCCCTCATCAGCTGAGACAGGGGATCAACACCCTGGACCAACATGTCTGTACAGTTCAGCACATGCTGAAACTGGGAATGGAAAGTCTCCTTTTCAGGTCAAGACATTTCTTTAGTTTTCAAGTATGCAGAGAGCTTGCAGAGTTTTGGAATACTTGGATCTTGTGTCAGCTTTCATTCTCTTTGGCATCCAGATGTTAATTATGGATGAACCAAGCAGCGATGCTGACGAGCCCATTCCCACACATAAATGCATATGAAGAATAAATGAGTGTCTTGGCTGGCTCAAGCACACGCTCCTGCTCTGCTTATGTGACTCCACGTACCTTTGAAATAGATCCAAATCCACGTGTCACCATGTCAACATATGTTCTCAATATAGTGAGCATGTGTGTCTTGGGAGATGGAAATAATAGAATCAAAGTGTAATTCAGAGCCAGTTGTTGTTGGTCCAACTTCATTTATCATCATCACTGTCCTTATCAGTTGTGATTCTGACTGTGGGCTGCTGTTGGGCAGATACTGGATGGTGGATGGTGTGGTTGGTTGCAGTGCAGCTATTTTGGCACAATAACATGAACTGTGAAATTTCTTTTTCAGAATATTGTTTTTCTGCTGTTCATGTGAATGGCATCTTGGAAGTAGAATGTAATTTTGCACATGATTTTTTACATTATGGAGAAGTAGTCCAAGAGTATTTGGTATTAACAAGATGTTTTTTAATGGGAAACATCTCTGTAGACACAGACTCAAGTTTTCATAGCTGTCTTTTCAGTAACTACCAGTTGTGTGCTCATTTAAGCAGATTTGTCTCCACCCATTCCCTTCAGTTCCTTTTTATTAGGATGATTTGTTTGGTTGCGAAGCTTAGCGGATTTCAGTCAACCAATTGGCGATAGGAAATAAGAGAATAATAAACTTTGCAGAAGTTGGTGCGTGACCCGATTCAGGTACAGGGATTGCTAACTGTTTTTTCAGACATGAGCACAGCGGAGGCTGTTACACACAACAATATCCTGCTGCACTTGATTTCTTCCGCTGCCTCTTCCTGCATGCAGAGACGTAGCCAAGGCCCAAAACGCACACGATTACTCACACAATCAATTCCCCCACCCCTTGGGGCAGGTGGCTGGACTAAGGCACCTTGCATGAACCCTTCTCTTCTCATTATTGGTCAAAACATTGACTTTGTATCTTGTGCACACATAGTTTTGCAGCAGGCTGCTAGTTCGATACCGTTCCCTGCTCTTGAAAAGGTTTGCAAGGTGTTAACCATTCATCAGAGATTTACTATTGAATTCTGTGGTCGTTCAGAGTTCCCAGCAGCTGTTTGTTGGCTTTGAATCTTCCAGATGCACATTGCAGAAACCACTCTGTTGCACAGTAATCATTATAGCAGGGAATATCTTGGCCCCGGCCGGTTTCCAGTGCTGTCTGTCCCTGCCTGGTTTGTGCGTTGGCACACAAGCATTTTGCCACCTGCTGATATCTCAAATACTGTTTTGCACACAGATGGGCAGAGTCCTTTAGAAATGACTCTAGCATGGTTGTATTCATCACAAGACGTGAAAATTCAGCCTTTTCCTATATTGTCCTTATACATCATAGTCTTCTGTTGGGTTTTTGAAAGCCAACTGAGCAATGCACAGTTGGGTTATCAATAAGGATGCCTGACACTTTTTCTGCAGTGGCTAGAGAGAATTGTTTTCAATGTCTCTGTCGATTTCATGTGGTTTGATAAACATGCTTACTCTATCATCCCTCCCTCTCTTTTTTCTTGCAGTGATAATAGATTGTAGAAACCTTAATAAATAAATTCAGGCCAATCCATCAAATAACCAGCTTGAAAAACATCGTGTCTTTCTCTCACTTGGCAAACAGATGCCAGATATTAGGACTGCGAGTCACAAACCTGAGTGAATTTAATGGGGAAGTTCTCATCATTCCCAGGGCCTTCACTGAGAGTTGTAAAATAAATTATCCTCATTAATTTTAATATTTCATGAAATCTCGCAAAGTGATGGCATTCTCGGCAGATTAATACAAAAGCTATAAAATTCACATGTGCCATATGTTATATGAGCACCAAATGAGATGCCTGGGCATCAATATCCTTTTAAATTTGGCTTCAGCAGTGATTCATGACATACTTGTCCCTGATGAGAACCTTGATATTGCAAGTGACATTATTTCAATGTGCATTTGCTCTGTGCAACTGGTTATGGGACTGGATTTATGAAATCCCACCAAGCATGGTGTTTGTTGGCTGTTTGAGCTGCATTGGTCTGTGTGGTACCACCAGTGAAGTCTCATTCACTCTGGGTTAAATAGCTGGGCTCAGTTGGCCAGGTAGGTGCTTTGGTGCAGACCTGAGCTCTGTGACGAGCCAGCTCGGGTTTCTGCAGTAAATCCACCCTTACTGTTTTGTTTTCCTGCTTGCAGCCTCCCCAGGCTCCTCACATTTAGACAGCCCTGGCTAAAAGCAGGTTAGAGTGTATCTTCTCCTGGTCCTCCTGACCCTAGAGTTTATTTGGGAAGTACTCTACCCAGTCACCAATGTCAGATGCTGTTTGTAAACTTACAATATTAAACACAACTACATGTTGGATATTCCTCCAGTGTCTGTGCAAATGTCTGTAAAAGTGGTCTGCCAGCTGAGTTTGGGGGAGTTTTATACCTATTATTTTTTTATTTCTTCCTTGAAAACCGTGGCAGCATCGAGGCTGGACACAGGCAGTTTTTGCTACCTGGCTCTGCATTTTGCCCCACCTCTCTTTGGAGGCTGCATCTGTTCATTTATCTCAGAGCTATCCATCATTTCTTAGGTCTCAGCCTGTCTCACCCAGGCTATCTTTTGGAAGGGGGATGCTGTGAGGAGCCTGGGCATTTTGACATGCTCACTTGGTTTGCCAGGCTCCCCCACAGTGCCTGCATCCTGCAGCAGCACACCCTGGGTCCCTTTGCCAGTGCCAGCCCCAGCAAGGTGGCAGGATAACTTCTCCCTGCCACTAGCAGCAAAACAGTGGTGTGGTTTGGTTGTGTTCACTTGCTGAGAAGTTAAACCTGTCCCTGAACAGGGATTTGAGATACACTCTTGACAGAGATGTTTTGATTATAATTGTCTTAATGCACTTTTAACCTGGAGGTTATTCTGCAGCTCACAGAATGGTTTTTAAAATCCTGTCCCATGGGCTTTCCTGTGCACTGGGGTTTAGTGCCATTAACAAGAAGCACAAAACTGTGTCTTTTTTTCTTCCTCTGTTTGCTAATATTTAACATAATGGTCTAATGTGCTTAAAATAGCTCATGTTCTTCCTAAGGCACCAATACAATTTATTTCTTGAATAGTCAGTTTTCAGTTTTTCAGGCTGCTGCTTTTTCTGTGAAGAAATAGGTTTTCAGAGAAAGAGCTGAAAAAAAAAAATCCGGATACAGTTAGTAGGTAGGAAAGAGGGGATTAGTTGGCAACATACTTAGGTTTTTGTAGAAATAAGCCCATGAGGCGTGAGTCCCTTAGCCCAGTGGAAGTGCAGTTGCTGCTAGACAGTATTTTATACCCTTTGCATGCTGATTTCATAGCACTGTAGATGCCCAGGGATGGTGTAAGCAGACCCAAGCCCTGGCTGCTGTGTATGTACAAGAGAAAACAGAGCCCAGCACTCTGGATTGACACTGTGAGTTTATGCCTGTCTCTTGGATACCTCTTGAGAGAAAAGCCAAAGGTCCCTGAAAGCATCTAATCAAGGCAATCCAGGAGCAATTAAAAGCCTGCAGGTGTCTTTGCCGCAGAGTGGGTGTGGGCATTGATGAGGAAAGCATTAAGAAGCAACTGGGAGAAAAGCTGGGGGCTGAGGTTCAAAATAGAAAACACGTTAAGTGTGTGGACCAGAGCATTGCCTCCTGCTGCAAAACCTGCCTGAACCCCGGAGCAGCCCCTCACTGCCTCCTGGCTGCGGGGAGAGAGGGGAGAATCCATTGCTGAGGGATGAGTGGGAACCTCATGGTACTCATTAGCCATCGGGAAGGAATTAGTGTGTCTAGGGGCTCGCTCATCCCCTGGGCATCCTCATTCCCTGGGCATCCTCATCCCCTGGGCATCCTCATCCCCTGAGCATCCTGTTCTTTACTATGCAGTGGCTGCTCTGCAGTCGTTCTGCCCTCTCCAAGCCTTCTTTGTCCCCTTCTTGGTCTAAGATGGGAAGGCAGGAGGCAAAGAGTGGCAGGACAAAGGCTGGGTTAGGCTTTGTGATAGTGCTGTTGTATCATTCATTGGTGCTGGGCAGGCAGCTTGCTCGCAGGCAGCTCTCTGGAGGGAATAGAGTCATCTGGAAGGCTGAAGCACACATTTTTCCTTTGCTGCATGACGGTGGGGTATCACTTTAAATAGGTTTTCTTGATGTGATTTCCACTCTTCACTATCCCCTCGGGATTTTGGCGCATGTGAGGCAGGCGGGGCGGGTTTCCTAGGAGAGAGACACTGTGCCTGCTCACCCGTCTGTGTCCCCAGGGGCATGTCACTGCCTGTCTCACTCCTGGCACAACACTGTGACATCCCGCCCTGGCGTTATCCGCCTGCGGGGCTGGAAACGAGAGGCTGAAGGAGTGTGGAGGGAAAAGAAAAGAAGCATCTCTAAAAGGGGTGTAGGGGTATCACTGTGCCAAACCCTCCAGGGCTGAGCTGGAGTTCAGCCTGGACCCTGGTACAGGTCCCTGCTGTGGGATGAAGATGTGTTGTGGGGGTGTTGGGAGGAAACTCTCCAGCAAACGATGTGGTTGCAAGGAGAGGAGGAGGAGAAGCCATCCATGGGTCAGGCAGCCCTGGCCACCTCCAGAGCTGTTGGAATTTTTCATCCTTCCCCCCGCCAGGGACACTTGTTTGGGTTTTATGGTGGTGTGGGTCATTCCTAGCTATCAGGATGCTCGGGGGTTACTCTGAGCATTTCTCCACTCTTTCAGCAGAAGGACAGCAAGTCCTTGCTGTGTTTTGTTTTTAGTCAGTTGGCCAGTTCAAGTAAAGCAATGTCAGAAAAAGCATCTTCCAGTGACAATATGATTAATTCCTTCTTAAGGAAAAATAACAAAAAGAGTTGGCTATTTTTTCCCCCCCTTTTTTTTTTTGCCATTACCTGGAGATGGTCTGACAGTAAAGAACCTATGATTAATTGCACCACAGGGATTATAATAGACACCTTTTCCTGGCACCATCTGTATTTTGTATAATTTTTCTGTTATCTCATTGGCTCCATGCAGAAAAATTATCTCCAAGACCGCTGTAAGGGCTGTTAACTTCCTTTCCTTATTACAGATTGATCTTTGATATCTGCTTTTCTTCAGGAGCTCTTTTATTCCCACAAGTGATACAAACCTTTTGCTGTTTTCTATATACTGCACTTAAGTAGTTCAGTACCTCCAGAAACCCATATGGGCACATTTAATAAAGACTCAATGATTGCTGTATTTTGAAGGTTATATGATATGAGAAATCATATATTGTTTAATAGCTGAATATATCTATGCTGTTGATTTCAAATAAACCAATATTTTTTTAATAAGAAAGAGAAATTATACCTTCTTTTTGTTGTTTATATCCACTAGAGTGTGAATATTTTCCCATCTGTGGTTTCCAGTTAAATGGATTTTCAATCTCTCAGAATTTTCTGCTCAAGTCTCAGCAATATTTGCTTAAAAGTAATCAGAGTATTAGCCAAATCTCTGTTCAAAGCAAGAGTGACCTTACCGGTGGTAAGCAATAATTGGATTATTTTCAGAGATGTAGGAAGATTCACTGTAATAACAAAAGAAGAAACATCAAATGATAACACCACTTGTCTTCAGCACTGTAAGCCACAGCACTTTCCATAGAATAGTTTTAATAGCCTAGCATATTATGGATACTGAGTGAGAAAAGCAGAGAGCTGGAGAATAGATGCTGCCTTGCAGTTTGGGGTGATGCATGTGCTTATGGCAGGAGGATTCTTTTATTATAAAATCCTTAAGTTTGGAAAAGATCCCTAAGATCATGAATAAAACAGTCAGCTCGGCACAAAACCATATCCTAAACAACATCCACATGCCTTATCATCAGCAGCAGCATTAATATGACGATAAATATTATTATCACTATTGTTATTATTGAAGTATACCTTTGTCAGGGTGTGATGATGCCCTGTGTGTGTACCCAGGGCAGTGCTCACCTGGCTGCAAGGTGAGTTTCAGCAGGTGCTGCCTCACTGTGATGCTGCCCACACAGGGGACACCTCCTTGTCCCTGTCCCCACTCACACAGCCTGGCCCTGGGGGGCAGGAGCAGCATTCCCATGCAAATGCCGGTGGGGTTTCCTCCAGAAGACAAATTGGAAACCATTTGGGAGAGCAAATCCATACCAGCCCAGCGTAGGGTGAGCCTGATTGCCTCCCTCTCTGCTTTTAATTGTAATGAATTATCTGGCTCAGCACAGCGGGGGGCTGAGACTCTTAGCTGAAACTTGTGTAATTCACGTAAGTGTTTACATAAAAGCCAAGTAAATGTTAAGCTTCCTGCAGATTCCAATATACATGAAGCCTTGTTTGTATTCAGTTTGGGAGACCGGGGAAGCAAAGCAGCCCATATGGCTGTGCATTGGAGCAGGGAATGTGTGTGTCTGTGCATACACATGCACAGGTCTCTTGTGCCACTTCAAAACAGGGTTCAGTGGTGATGTGGTAGTACTAGTTAATGGGTGGACTCGATGAATTTAGAGGTCTTTTCCAACCTAAATGATTCTATGAATTGCACACGTTAAAATAAAAATTTTGACCTTTAATTTTCCCCTGGAGTGGGTTTTGTAGTGACTTGTTTGCTTACCCCACCAAAAATAGAAATCTGTATAATTTTGGTTTATTAAGAGAAGCTCAAGGGCACAGCGGAGTTTTTGCCTCTTGACCACTAAAAAAAGAGACTTGTGCCATCAAAACTACCAGTGTCCTTTGATGTCCTCCCATGTGCCCATATCATGTTTCTAATTACTACAAATGAGGCTCCTGCAGCCCAGGCTGCTGTGTAATTCTAACCAAGCCTGCTCGCCAGATGGGATCCTTCCTGGGCAGGACCTTGGCTTGTCTGTCCCCACACTGGTGATAAGGAAGCATGTCACACAGGTGGCAGGAGATGTTGGTCCTGACCTGTGATGGCACCTGGTTGTGGAGCTGAACTCCCTTAGGCTGGCTGTGCCCTGGTGGGCTGAGGGGTGACCCTTGGCTCTGACACAGGGTCTGTAGAGCACCAGCTCTCTTGGCTTCCCCTTGACCTGAGAGGAGCTGAAATTTGTGATGCTGCACATCAGCCAAGCCATTGTTTTTGTCCTGATGAGGCCAGGTTTGCCTTGAAATAACCAAACCAAACCAGGCTGTTAGAGATTTTGCATTAAGATAATCCCCTGGGCACAGTGCAGCCAGGAGATCTGTATACCTGGATGTAATTTATTTTTAGAAAGCATGTTTAGGTGCATAATGACCTCATTACCGTGCCGGTTGCGGCCTTGCCTGTTTAAGGGTATTTAATTGTTTTCATTCCCTGTGCACAGCCGTTTGAGTGGATAGGGCAGAAGCTGGAGAGAAAGGGAGGTTGTGTGATGGGAAATGATAAAGAATGCTGAGGCAGAAAGCAAAGTGCTTGTCTGGAAGCACCCCTGTAAGATTCCCTCCCTGTATGGTTCCTTCCCCAAAGCATCCCAACATTCAGGGCACCTGCAGTGTTTTGGAGCCCTTTCCTCCAAAGAGGAGAGACAGCTCCTTCCATTGTCTTCTGAGGAGCCACAATGTTTTTCTGCTGAGAAAAAAAGAAATAATGTTTGAAAGGCAACCTAAGCTCCCCTTCACCAAATGTCTGGAAGCTGGGGATTGAGGAGGAAGACTGAGACAGTTTTGTGCACACTGCCCCCCTTCCTAGCTGCTCCCCATGGATTTCTGTCATGTCTGCTTGCCAAAATCTCGAGGTGTATCTGCCCTTCCCCAGAGAACCCCCCAGCAAAGAGTAGCCATCAGCATCCTTCCTCCCCTTCCCCCTTCCAACCACATCTTTAAAGTACTGGTCATTATCATCTCTTAGGCAACGAATGGGACAAAATTCCCTGAGAGAAATAAAAAAAAAAAAAAAAGGAAAAATCCTAACCTCCAACACCTCCTCACTGTTCCTGTGCAAGAAAGAATGTATAAAAGCAGGTAAAAGAGAGGGGAAAGGCAGGGGAAAAAAAGCCTTTTATTTCTCTGGCAGTGGTTTTCTAAGGAGCCTTGATTATTCAGCAGCAGTGGAAAAAAACCACAGAAGATGTAAATAATCTTCAGGATTATGCTAAAGCCAAGCTTCAGTCATTTTCGTGGAAAAAAAAAATGCATGAGGCCTGTGCATTTAATAACGATCAACCAGAATTTCTCTAGGGCTTCTTATATTTTCATTAGAAGGATCAGTTGTCTCGAAGAGAAATGGTAATTCTGGTATCTACAAATACCCTTTGGTTGGGAAGCATGTGGTTCAGGTTGGTGTGCTTCTGTGATTGGGCCTTTTCTTCCCGTTTTCATTTGGTGATACTAATGTACATTCACATCCATGGTTACACACTGAAGTGATCAAAAGCAAAGAGTTGGTTTATCGTGAAAGGGCAAACCAGGGCTGTTACTTTGCGGTGCAGGATGTATCAAGATAAAAACACAACATGATTTTTAGCTTTCCCTGTGTTTATGTTTGGTGCCAGAGGTACTCAAGTGATTTTTCAATGTGTATACATTGCAGTCAGGTTTTCAAAAAAAAAATTACAGTATCTGTTGAAATCTATACAGGATCTTACTTACCCTGCTGGGCTTAATTTTAGACTATCGAATTTATCGTTTAAGTAGGAAAAAAAAATGGGTTTGTTGTGTGTATTTAATCAAATGCAGCAAAAAAAGTTTCACAGGCATCGTTCATCTTCACAAGCCAATTTTGATTTCCATTTTGTAGAAAAACCCTACCCCAGTAAAATGAACTCATTTATTGTGCAGATCTGATGGCACCAAGATTACAGCTGCTGGCAGGTATTGGCTGCTTTATGGGGACACTCCCCATATGGACTTTTGTTTTTATGGGGTTTCAATGTTGGGAACTGTGTGTTTAATCACTGTAGAAATGCCGGGAGCCAAGGATTTAGGGATGCTTGGAAAAAAGGGAAAGTGCGTGGTGTTCCTATTGCAGCTTCCAAAACACGAGATGTGCTGCAGATGCCTGAGGCTGCTGGATTACCAGCAACTGGCAGGGTTTAGGATGCTTATTCCTCCTTAGGCAGCTTTTATCCTCCTCATCCATTTGCCCTCCTGGGAAGCCCCATCTATGGAAGAGGCGCTCATCCCTTTCATGGTGAACCCAGGTGTGCTCAAGCAGTTGGCACTGGGCGTGATGGAGGTCTGTGGTCCTTCTCTGCTCAGCTCCTGCTCCATTCCTCAGGCTCTGGGTGTTTCCATGGAGTGCAATACCCGAGGTGATGAGAGTTGGGTGAAGAAGGGAATTGTCCTTCAACTGTCTTGTCCACTCGTGGCCAGGACCCACTCAGGCCAGCAATGACTGCATCTCTTCTGTGAGGCACAGCCAAGGTTACTCTTCCCAGCAGACAAGGCTGTAGCTGAAGCTTCCTTTGGGGGGTACCCTACTGGCTGCAATTACAGAACATTTTAGTATTTAATAAAGACTTAAAGAAATGTTGTGATTTGCCAGTCTGGGCTTTGGTGGCACACGGGTAGGTCAGAAGGTACTTGGGCTGTGGTACCCGTGGTCACATATGTGAGCAGCCAGTGAGGTGCCTGGCTGGCATAGCCTGAGCAACAGGCATCCTCACGTGTGCAAGTTTTGGGCAGGCAGGCATGAAAATCCATGTCCCGGTAGTGGGGTTAGTAAAAATACTTGGCTTTGTATCAGATAGCCCTTTGTGTGTGGGAGATGCTCTGATTTATTAGTGCAAGAACTTGTCAAGGTGGGAGAGTGGGGACTCACATTGCTCACAAACAAATCCCAGTCATCACTACTCAGAGACCAGTCTGGGGTTTGTTTCCAGCAGCCCTTAACTCAAGAAACAGTTTCTGTCCCTCCAGGTAAAGACATAGGCAAAGATCTGGCTGGGGGAGAAAGAAGTTATGTCCTAAGCTGCAGGAAGGGAGCACTGGTAATTTGAAGTGCTAAAACCATAATCTTCCAGTTCTGTTTCTGAGCACCCTGGCTGTCTCCTATATCTGTGGGCTGCTACAGCAATATATTCTTCCTCAGGCCCAGACGTGCCAGGGGTGATGGCTTCTGAGCTATTCTGGCAATACAAAAAAAAATATAACAAAACCAAACAAAACAAAGGGGGGAAAAAAACCTGGGAAGGGGGCAGGGAGGGTATGTGATGCCAAGTGGAACAGCTCTGTCTCACCCGCCTGGAAGAGAAATGATGGAACACTGAAGGAGACAGGCTCCATCGCACAGATTAATGTGCAGTGTTTGAAAGCAGCCAAGAACATTTTATACACACACGTCGGGGCTGGAAGGAGCTGGGTGGCTCATCTCTGCAGAAACCATTCCTTTCCCTAAGAGAGCATTTTTTAAAAAAATAAAAATGAGAGTACAAAGGTCTCCAGGAGAGCTCAGTCGCTCAGGCAGTTTAATTGGCTGAACGTTGAGCTTTACAGTTGGTTTTAATATGAATATTTCTTAATAATGTGCGGTGACACATTGTCAGGAGTTCCAGGGTCAGGACTGCAAGGCTGCACAGTGGTTGCAATGAAAATTCTTGCCTTTCCTTCTGGTTTTTATTACTACAATAACTCCCAATAGTGCATATTGAAAAGAAGATGTTGTTAAGTTGGTTTCTTCATTTATTACTGAGGAACTAGTGAAAAAAGTGGAAAGATGAGAGGAAGCATGACCTGCAGAGCCTGGCAGTAATGCCTGCATTGTGGGTGTGCTGGTGGATCCACACAGGTTTTGACCTGCACACAGGGATGTGCAGTGCATCAGTATAAACCTAAGCAAAACCCACCAGAAAGCAAGTAAAAGCGATTTAGCAGTGCTTGAGGTGGCTTAGAAGGCCTGAGACCATTAGCGTTTTTACAAGCAATTTTCAGCTGGCCTGACTGCCTTTTATCTCTGTGGGTCTCCCCTGAGTGACCACCAGCACGGGTTGCCTGCAGGGAGGAGGTGACTCTCCTGTCCCTGCTCCCAGGCAGCCGGGGGGGACTGCAGCTGTTGTTGAAGGTTATTTTGCTGCTCCTGTTTTTTTTCCCCCTTTTTTTTTCCTTCTTTCTCTCACCTTCCCTTCCCTCTTGGTAATTTCAGAGCAGGTTCTGGGAAGCCTGCCTCCTTGATCAGCATGTGTAATTGCCACCAGCCCTAATGGGATGCACTCAGAAGAATGTTTCTGTAATTTCCCTGCACTCCCACCTGCCCTTACCCCTCTGCAGGAGTGATTGCCTCCACAGCTTTACAATCAACATTCCCCCAGCGCAGAAGAGAGGTTCCTGTGTCTGGAGCCACTGCAGAGCAATGAGTCTGAAGCCTTCCCCACTCTCTCTAAAGCCTGTGCCTCTCTAAATTAGTGGCACAACAGCCAGCAGCAAGCACACAGCTGATAAAAGTCTCAGCGAGGCGTTTGTTCCTGTAATGATTGTATTTTATGCATAGATAATTTTGATAGAGTTGGACGTCCAAAGCCCGCTGTCATCAGGGTGGAGTGAGCTGACCTGTTAATCATAAGAGGAATTAATGGGAATTACAGCTGGTGGAGCCCCTCTCTCTGAAGAGTTCAGTTCAGGGGTAGCACTGGAGGGGAATTTAAAAACGAAGCAGCTTGTGTTGTCCTTAGAGCTGCAGATAAAGTGGCAGCAAGGCTGTTCCCTGGGGAGAAGGGAGGTGTGGAGGAGATAAACTCCAGGAGCACAAACACCAGATTAACAGCCTAATTCTGAGGAGCGTGAGCACACATGCATTTTCATTGCATCCACTTGGTAATTAATGGAGACTTTTGATTTAACCAAGAGGGAGACCAGAGCTGCCAGGATTTGCAGCCTTTCTGGTGTCCGTATCCCAAGGAGACCAAGGTGGGATGATCCTGTATTACCTCTCTTGATGAGGCTTCTGTGGTATAAGTTGATTTAGCACCATTGATGTGAAGTGAGCTGAAATTCAAAGGATGTTTTACCCCATCTGAGGTCCTGACTATCTGCAGATATTACCAAACAGCTACTAGATAAACTTCATCAAGTTTGTCCTCCAAGTTTTCTTTGTAGGATAACTTATGTTTAAAAAGCCATGTATCCATGAGGCCTGCAGAGATTAAAAAATGTTATCTCATCCATGCAGAAGATTCATAAAGTCTTTAAATATGCTTTATATTGGTGTTTCTCAAAGGAAGTGTTGATTATTTGGTCTCAAATATCCAAAATGTGGTCACTGTGTGCCTGAGCATATGTACACAAGAGCTCTCTGATGAGTAGCCAGAGAGGCTGCTCAGACAGACCTTACTTAGGAATTTGTGAAGAATAACACAGCGAGTTGCATTGAAATGCTGTTGTCATTGTGCATTCCAAACGCATGTGCCAGGGCGTGGAAAAGAGGACAGCAATTAGTCAGTCCCGTTAATAATGAGTATGGTGCTGGGAAGGGAAAAATGATGATAAAATGAGTTGTTTCTTTAACAGTAAAAGAAAGGTAAATGGCATTTGGTCAGTTCCATGTGTGCATTTCAGGAGTTTTTAAAGTCTGCTTATCAGTTTGGGTACTAATTAATAGGGAGGAGGGGCAGGTTTTATGCAGAATTAGCAGCAGGCTTGCACTTTGGGAAGCATGATGAAGTAGTCCTCTTTCAGGGCAGCTGAAGTGAGCTGCCCTGAATGAAGGTGATGTCCTTGCTCAGCACAGGCACTGATGGGACCATGGGCAGCCCTTTGCTGTGCCAGCCAAGGAGGAGTTTCTCTGTCCATGTGGCTCCCTCCAGCAGCAGCGGGATTCCCTGTTTTCCCAGAGAGCAGCAATGGTCCTGCCATTGCTTGGGGAACAGCAGGGCTGGTTTGGGAAGAATGGGCTGTTTCATGAGCAAGTACATGGAGCTGAGTGTCCTGAGTAGCAGCAGCGATGCTGTGGGATGGTGCTTTCCTTTGAGAGAGACCAGCAGCATGGGTTAGGACCCAAAACTCACAGCCTGAGCACATTGCAAACGCTTCATGGGCACAGCCTTCACCTGAAGTTCTACTGTGTGATTGCAAATGAGAGTGTGGAAGTCCCCATGCAGAATGTGTATTCCAGAAAGGGAAAGCACCTTTCCAAAATAATTTATTTTGGGATCTTCAGGATGTCATTCAAGGATTTAAGACCAGGGGGGAAGTACATTACACTGCTCTCTGATGATGCTGTGTCTGGCTCAACTGAGGCTGCCCGAAGGGTGGCTTTAACTCTGTGCTTGTTATGGGGAAGCTCAGAAGGTCCCTGTTTGCTGTCCCTTGTCTAGTGTTGAGGTGCTGCTGCTCACCTACCGAACAACCCAGATTAAATAACAGCAAGGAAAACTCAGACTTGCAGGGGAGGGTGGGGAGAATATATTTTGGGCAGTCTGTCAGTCAGCTTGACACTAATTGGTTGCAGTAAGTAATCGTTCTCCATGTAAATTAGACTCCAATTTCCTCTGTAGTCTGTCTGTTTGCTGTGTGGGCTTCGGTCTCTAATTAGGCTCTCACGTGGCAAACCTGGTTTGTAAGCTGCTTTTGTTCCTGGAGAGCCAGGCTCAGCCCTCCCCGAGGCTGCCAGTGCTCTTGGAGCCCTGCTCCCCAGTGGGATGGTTCTTAGATTAACACTGCCAAGTTCTAAGTTCTTCTTTTTAACATACGTTTTGATTACTTCTGTATTTAAAGCTTGCAGTGGTGGTGAGGTTAGAATGCAAAAAGGCTTTTTGGATTTGCAACAGGAATACCCCTCTGAAATGCTTCCTCTGTGCCCCTGGAAGCCCTGCTCTCTCCTCCATGAATGGACCTCATTGAATCCCCAGCCTGTGCTAGGGCTGGGGCAGCTTGCCCACATCTGGATTCTGCTGCCTGTCTGCCGGGACACCTGGAGTGCAGACCACTGGCTCCCCCCTCACTCGGAGGAGCTGTGTGAGCACATTCAGAGGTCACCCAGATGCCAGCCCACGCTCTGGAGCTGCTCCAGGGTTGCACATCTGTAACTGAGTGCAGCAATGTGCAGTTGCAGAGAGGCTTTTATCCCTGCCTGTTGGTTGTTTGCAGATGAATGCAGGTTTCCAGGTCGCTGCCTGCAGCAGCCCAGAGTGTAGCCCTGTGCTTTCTGAGCTGCTGCTACACAGTGTAGCCCAAGTGTCAATCAGGGTCAAGCATCTAGGTCTGTGTGTAGCAGAGAAAGACGTATCTCTACAGTCAGTGTCTGCACCAGGCTGAAAATAAAAAAAAGGCAAACCGTATGTTTTGGCCAGCCAGACTGTTTGGCAGCAGCACTTTATGATTCAGTAGTCACCTTTGTGAAATTCAGTATAACTTCAGGAACCATGTGCTGAGGGTTTCTTCAGACCTTTTCCATACATGTTACAGTCCTCCTCCAGATGTGACAGGAGCACTGGTAGGCTTTCTTACAAACAGTGCTTTTATTGGCATCCTGATATTTACCATTCTGATTTTTGATCTGGTGGTACAAGCTGAGAGTTGCCAGCTTTCTTCAGTGCTCTCACAAGGCTTTTGCTCCAAGTAAGTAAATAAGAAACTTTTTTGTGAGAAAGAGGTGAAATAAAATGGATCGTGGGAGTGGGTTTGTTGTGGGGGGTTTTTATTGCTTCTCTTTGTGTGATTTATACATTGGCAAGGTAACTTTGCTTTCATACCGCTAGTCAAAACTGGAAAGGATGTTGTCTGTGCAGAGCTCCGTTGGGCTGAAGGGACAGGATTGGATCAGGGTTTAGGATTTTCACCAATAAGCTCAAGCTGCGGTGGGCGGCACTCCGGCAGCCGGGGCAGGCCGGGGAGCGGCTCTCGGCAGCTGACCACAGCCCCTGGCAGGACACGGGCAGCCCCGGCTCCGGCCGCCGCCGAGGATGCTCCGGGCTCTGTCCTGCCGGCCCTTCCCTCTGCCCTCCCCCGTTCCGTGGGGCTGTTCCGCCGTGTGCATGCCCGTCTAGCCGGGGTAAGTAATCGCTCCCCATTTACAGCATCTGAAAGTCTAAGTGGCTTTAATGCTCTACGAGTGTTCGCGTTAGGAAATGGTTTTCTTTTTCAGCTCTGATTCCTGCCTGCCTTCGCGGGCATCGGGTCCCTTTGCAGGCAGAGTCCAGGGGCAGGCTCAGAAGGAGCAGGGTTGTGCTGTGTCCTTTGTAATATTTGACTTAATATCAGGACGCTGTAAAACTTTTCCCTCATGCAGACATGACTTCTGTTGCCAGTCCCTGAGCTGCTCCTGCTTTTTCACTCTCTTTGAAACCCATGAAGAGTAAAACCCCGCGGGAGGCTGCAGCTTATCTTCAGCTCTGACTTTCCAGACGTGCTGTGTGTCTTCTCAGCTGTTGCAAGGATATGTGTGGAATGACAGAATGCGGATTTTGAGTCTTTGGCAGCTGTGTTTAATGCAGGATAAAGGAGTATTTTAACTTTGGGATGTTGGATTTCTTATGCCTTTGTTAGTATGAATTCAGGAGAAAAGCTCCAATTTTCTTTCAGGCAAAACAAAAGCTTCTTTTGAAGGAAACAAAGTGTTTAAGTACTTAATCAACTTGCTGAATTAAGTTGCTTTAGGATAATTTAGGAATTAAACAGAAGGAGGCTGTGTCAGGAACAAACTGTGGTTTTGGTTGGAAACAAGGATTCGTTCCTGCTGGAGAAGGCAGAGGAAGCCGCAGCCTGTGGGCAGAGCTCCTGGGTCTGTTTGCTAGGCAGGGGGGTGGGGGTTTAACAGCATCCTCTATTTGCCTTTGTTAAGGCAGTGCAAATTATTTGTGTGCTTTAGGATTCCTTCTCCCCTTCAGCAGATGTTTTGTCTGTGCAACTGGTGGAATAATTAGTGAGAGATGTGGCACTGGTGTGCAAACACCCCTTGGGGGCGGGTAGAGAAATCCCAGAGTCCATCCTGGGAGCAGCTGGCTGAGGAGCACAGTCAGCACAAGATGCCAGAAGCAAAATTCATATGGCCCAACATATCTGACTTTATTTCTGCAGAGGATTTGTTCTCCCCGCTGCCAAAACCAGGCAGGGGCTGCTTTTTGGGCAGAAGATCCTGCTGCTGCTTGTGGTGAATTTCTCTTAACATGTGAATCATTCACTTGAGTTTTTTATTGTGCTGGCTGGGGATGATTAAATGTTCAGACTATAGGAAATTACCAGGAGATTTGAGTGTTTTCCTCAGTGGCTTTGGCCCCAGGGGTGGGGTGGCATGGGAAGCTCTCCCCGTGTGGATCAGGCTGACTGTAGATTTTGGAGTCTCAAGTTGCATGAGCATGTTTTTGCTCAGCTGCCATTTAAGTAATGGCAGTAACATGCTGCTTCCTCTAATGATCTTGATTTAAGTTATCGGTTATTTCCTTAATTAGCTACTTCATCTACTTACACCTTAAATGAGTCTGTTTGTTCACTCAGAGAAGGAGAAAAAAGTTGAGTTGGTTTTTTTTTCCCCCCTCTTTTAAAGGGTGGCAGTGGAAATGTGCCAGCTTGTGTGGTTCTGACTCCAGGAGATGTTGGTGCTTCTTGTGGGCTGGCTCTCCTGGCAGCACGAATTTGAAATGAGATGTAGATCTACATTTATTCCTGACGAGATGTAGAATCCTGGCATCTGTGTTATGCAGACAGACAAAATGAGTTGAAGTAGTCCTTTGAAAGCCCTGTTTGTGTGTATTACTGGACTGAGACTGGGGTCCTGTCTCAGGACCAGTTCTGAAGGGGATAAAGCATCTTTTAATTGCCAGTAGTCTTTAAATTTCCCATGCATTAGCACATGATGCGATGTTGACCACCCAGTGTCTCCACACAGCACTTAAAAGCATCCTCTCCAGCCTCTCCAGCTGGCACCAGTTCCTCACCAGTATTCCCCACACACCATCCTTTGCTGCGCTTTTTCCTGAATCTCGAAGAGACTCAAATGTTTCACTTTGGAGACTCCTTGTGATACATGTGGCAGCAGCCCTTGCTTCAGACCAGCCTGTTTGTTCCTGCTTCAGTACTGTTTATTACTTTAATGATATTCCCTTCGTTAGCCTTAGCTTCACACTCTCCCTGGTGCAAAACTTGCTGAAACACATATTGCGTAATGAGCCTGCTTCCATATTTAAATTGGAGAGACAGGAGCTGGGACTCTCCCAGCTAAAATGGAACTAAATGCTTGCCCTTTAGTTACATTGAAGCATCTGTGCCAAAAAATTATGTATTTGGGAGGAATTACCAAAAGTTCTGACGTACACCAGCTTTAGTACTTTGAGCCTTCTACATTTTTAGCTGTTTGGCATGAATTTGGCTTTCCTCTGTCAGAGAAAACGTTTCCTATGGCCCATGTGAGAAGCGGAGCATCGCCCTGCAAAGCAAAAAACCACAGGGGAGCAGCACAAACGTGACTCCAGCACTCACTCCAGCTGGGACCTGCTTGGATGGCAGTGCTGGAAATCCCACGTGTCACGTTTGGCAGCAAACACAAATCCCCAGCCCCGCCTGGCTCTGGGCTCTCAGCGTTACTCTTGTGGTCTTGGGGATCCCAGGGGAATTGCAGCTTTTGGGCTAGTTTGCGAAATAGCTGAGGGTTTGTGGGAAGGACTCAAATACGGGAATTCTAATGGTCCAGAAAACAATATCCTAATATTTCTGTGCCATGTTTCCTGAAGGATTGTCACGCAAGCAGGCGTGGGTGGATCTTGTGGTCAGCTGTGCTTTGGACACCATGTCACCAACATAGCAATGACTCTGAGTGATCCATATTCCCTTACATGTCTGTCCTGGACTGCTTGTGTAACCTTAGACAAATCATGGACACCCTCCAAGCTGCAGGTGGGGGAGAACAGCGGAGTTCTGTCACAGCTGTTCAAGAGTTGGTGTCAGAGCAGAGCCAGCTCAGAGCAGTACCCAGGGATTCATGTATCCGAAGGGTGCCTGCATGGACCCCCATTGTAACAAGGACATCCAAATGCAATGGAAGAGGACGGACAAACCAAATAAGCTAGACTCAAGAAGAAAGTATATTGCAGGCTTGTCCCCTCTGCTTTTCTTCCTCTGCTGATCCTGGGAGGAGGTAGCTGAGAGGAAATATTTGCTCTTAACAGGGTTTGATTTCTCTTTGCATTCCTTGGAAATCTGTGTTTGGATTTTGCCCTGTTGGTGTTGGTTTATGCAGGGATGTTTCCAGCAGCTCGATTGTATGGGTATAGTTCCAGGTCTTGCTATTTTGTGCAAAGATAAAAAAGAAAGATGGTACTGAGTAATGAGGTGGCTATTTAATCACAGCAGGACTCACAGGAAAATGTGCGTTAAGTATTAATGGGACAGTATTCATTAACATTTTCACTCTGTTGGCACTGGGCAGTTCAAGAAAGCTGCTGAGAGAATTGGAGTCTGTGTTGCACAGCCACAGACCTGGAAAGGGCTGCAGCAGAGGAAAGGCATGAACGCTGGCTTTGTTACCAGATGTGTAGCTGGCATTGCATGTGGAGTTGCAGCAGTAAGCAGGATTTCAGTAGTTTCACTTACCGTTCTCAAAATGCTTGCGGTAAATATTTTAGGTCTGATTTTTCTGGCTGCCGTGTCTTACGAGACTGCAAGTGGCTGACACTGAACCCCTGGTTCGCAGGCAGGCAATTAGAGAGATAAGCTTAAGTGACTTCATGTGTCTCCTTTTCAGATTGCTCTGAGTTGATGTAAAGGGCTGGGATTAGCAGAGATTGAGTTCTCAGAGTGCTGGAAACCAGCTGTGGCCAGGGGCCTCATCCAACATGAGCTGTAGGTACCGAGTTACGGAGTGAGTTTTCTGTGGGCATGAAATGATGCCAGGAAGATTAGAACTGATGATAAAATGGTATTAATGCTTACTTCATTAACAACATAGAAGGTATCAAATTACTGTGGTGCTATCAATCAAAAGTGTTTCTTACATTTGTTAAGTGAAGCTGTTTAAATGGTTGAAATACATTTACTTGCTGGCCATTGCATCCTCAGATACAGGATCACGGCAAAGTGTATTACATTTCCTATATTGTTAATGGAAGGTCTGAAGCAGTAACAGCCTGATGGTTTAAATTTTCCTTTGACATGACATGAGGTCCTGTGTTAGATTTTAGGATGCCTTGTTCTAGACCAGTACTATGAGCCCAAGACTGGCCTCAGGCTTGTGTCACAAGCTGTAGTGGTTGCACAGGTCTGCCAGATTTGGGATTTGTGGCTGAAGGTCCATGATGCTGACCCTGTCCAGCCACAGCAAGTGACATGCCCAGATCAGGCTTCACCAACAGGCAGCTCCCCTGGTGGAGAGAAAGTTCCTGTTAGGATTACTGTCATTAAGAGACAGTTTTGTCCTCCTTTTAACAAGTGTCAAAGGGACATATACAGAGAGAGAATTACCTCTTTACCTGAATGCCCGTTGGATAAAACAAATGTTAATCTTGACTAATTAGTAAATGGATTCAATGTGGATGTCTTTGTGATCCATTTATGCACTTGAAACTCCCATTGATTTCCACTGGCACCATTCAGCAGAGCAGCAAGTGAAAGGTCTGACTGTAGCCATGCTCTTGGCTTCCTGATACCTTTTCCCTGTCCTTTGTGTGAGAAATGAGATCCTGATGGGAGTCAGGACAGTGGTGTGGTTTGTGCCAGGTGTGCAGCACAGAGAGCTTCTCACTGGGCCTCAGCCTCTGGTTTGTCCTATTTTTCACTGCGCATGAAGCGATGCCTTGTGGCACCCCACATAGATGGCTTTGATTAATTTGCTTCTGACTTTCCACTGCTTAACTGATCATTCAGGAAATGTTCAGCAAACCTCCTGGTTGCAGTTATTCCTGAACTCTCCTCTCCAGCCTGGGCTTCTTCCTTTCATGAGGGGTTAAATTTCCTCAACATAAACATTTTCTACTTTCCAAGCTTGTCCTTATTTGTTGTCTTCATACTCTCATTTTCTTAAGCACTGCAGGAAACAGTCACTTGCTTGAAGAGCTTAGAGCTCACACCTCCGAACATCTTCACAGCAGATATTTTCTGAGTGTCTTTAACACCCACTGAAAATCATTGGGAACTGAATCCTTAACTACTGTCAAAATATGCAGATACCCTGAGGATCTGACTGCTTCCCCTGACCACCTCCATTAGACCAAGGGATAGCAGAAAGGAAGTGAGAAGAGCATTCCCTCCTGGAGCTTGAGCACCAGAAATTATTCAGAATTAGTCTGGGTCTAAGCCACAGCATATTTTTGCAATTTAGGTCCTGTAGCTTGTCATATCAGCAGATTTGCAACCCTTGTGCTGACTGGATGTTGATCCAGCCCCTAAAACTGATGGAAGAACATCGTTTTTTCTGTGCTATATGCTCGCTTCCAACTTTGTTGTGCTTTAAGGAAATTTAGTTTAAAGATGCATCAGGGAAGGACATCAGACAAATACCCATCAGTGGAGGATGGTTGTATATTCCCACCGAAAATTATATTTGTCATGTTTTGCCATTTTGTGTAGAACAGCTTGTCTCTGAGGCTTCAGGCACTTCAGAAAGTTGAGCAAGGCATGTTTGTCTCAACAAAGGGGAGACAACATTTTGTTCAAAGTCACAGGCAAAATCATAGTTGACATCAAAACTAAACCCAGTTTCATGTCCCGTCTGTAAGCACACGGTGCTGCTCGCTCAGGTGGAGGTGGAGAGGCTGCAAAAGCACCTAAAGTGTTCTGCTCTGTGTCTTGTGTGGAATGAAAACTATCCAAGTCAGAACTTTTTTCACGGCAGAGATGTTCAGAGTGCAGCAAGTGTCAAAATCCTTGGCCGTGGTTTGTGCCGGTGCGTGCAGCAGACACTGGGGAGGCAAAGGCAGCTGCTGGGCTGCGATTGCTGCTTATTACGCTAATTACCGTCGTCTTGCTGGTATCGTGAGTTTCCCTGCTCCTTCCTCCATCTGCCGGGTTGGCCATCCGTGGTTGCTCATCTCTTTGAGATACGGTTGAAATCCTTATTACCCCGGAGAGCCGGACGGAGCTCCCGCTCCACTTCTCCGTACTGGCACAGGGGAATGATGGCAGTTTGTACAGAGAAGGGGTTTGGGGGGTTGAGCTGTTTGCCATGGAAAGGGCAGGTGTTGCCCTTACTCTGCAACTCCACATTTCTAAAAATCTCAGCCAGGTGCGCCACCCTGGTCTGGAGCACGTCAGCTTGTCTGGGATGAAGAGAAGAGGACCTTTATCCTTTTTTTTTTTTTTTTTTGCCCTGTACCAGTGCAACCAGGCTAACTACTGGTCAGAGCAATCCCCTCCAGTCAGAGCACACCACAGGAAGGTTCCCAGCTTTAACCCATCCACGGTTTTCCAGAAATAGCTTCAACCCTCTGCTGCAGGAACCTGGTTAACCCTGCCCTAAGTTAGCAGCTGAGGTGACCCCTAAACTGCTGTTCTTTTGTTGCAAGGAGACACTGTAAGTTAAACACTCAGCAAAAAGAAAGCCCCACTCCTTGGGATGCCCACCTGTATTTTATTTCCCTGGGGAGGAGTTACACCTTGTCACAGGGCGCTGGCTTTGCAGAACAGCCCACTCCAAAGAAGTTGGCTGAGCCACAAAACAATGGGACTCACTAAGTCTCCAGCAGCAATAATTGCTTCTAAAAGGCTGATGTATTTAGTCTGCTCCTGTTTAGCAAACATCTTTGCTTTGCCCTTTGAAGATAATGCTGTGTGTTTGACACAGCTTAGTAGCAGAAAAAAGATGAAGAAATGCCCTGTAGTTTCATCATATTTTATGACCAGTGGTGTTGGGAGCCATAGCATTCAATAATGCTGGTGTCCCCTGTTAATTGCCAGCAGTTGTGTTTCTCCACCCCTCCTGGTGCTGGAGCTGTGGGCAGGATGCCCTCTTGGGCTGGCATAAGCTGAGGCTCAGGCTGTGGAAGGCCAGCAGCAGCCTGGCAGGTAATGTGGTCTCTCTGCAAGCCATGCCTCAGTGTGGCTGTGATGGAAATGGCTTTGAGCCTGCCCCAGGACTGTCACCAGGTGTGTGGGTCTGGGTCTGGCACAGAGAGGGATGCTCTTGTGACACTGCCTGCATTGGGCCCATCCAGGGAAGTGGGGACACTGTGGGACCCTGTGGAGGAGGGAGCCAGTGTAGGAATCAGTGGCCACGTTTCTGGCCAGCCCTCTCCTGATACCATCTTAATCCCTGCCTGCAGGTGCTGATTCCTGCTGATCCCCCTGTTCCCAGAACAGACTATATAGTTGCATTTCCCTATAGATGATGATAAGATAAAAGCCTGGCCGTGTTCTACAAGAAGAGAAGAAGGTTTAGGGGCTGACAATCTGCTGCAGGAGGAAGGGATGCAGGTTTCCAGGCCGCCTTTGATGAGGGCTGTGATTGATGCTGTGTTTGGAGCAGGCAGTGACGTGCTGACCTTTCTCTGACGGGCTGAGCAGCTCTAATGATCTTGATGGAGCTGGCGATTTGTGTATTGGGTTTGATGTACAAGGCTTGACACTGCACGAAGCAATGGGACTAGAGTATGACTGACAGCCCATTCCCATTAAGGATGGTGAGGCACAGGCTGTTCTCTAGTGATTCCTTTCAGTGAGAATGCTTTGACGAATTATATTGTAGCAGAGAAGTTTTGCTGTTAAATACCATCCTTTTAATAGCTTCCAAGCAGTTAAAAACAGATGAGAATGAAGTAACTTGTAGGCCAGAAGGCTTATCACTAAAAAGGCTGTCCAAATTACACACTTAATTAATATTTAGTGAATTATTTTTACTCTGACTTTAATGTTGAGTCCTTAGGCAGATAAAACAATGCAGGGGCTTTGCATCTGTGATTTTCTTTTTTCTGTAATTCTGCTGTATAAATTTTCAAACCCTGGACTTCTTGCAGGCAACATTAAAACCTTTTAATTTCCATGAGTTGCGCTGTGTATAAATCACACCCTGGTTGGCACATCTCGTGGGTGCTTGTGGCAAGAGTAATGAATTTCATGGTTTATTATGAGCTACTAAAACCAACAGAAACATAGAAAGCCTGTTGTAATCTTAGCATATCATTCAAGGAAGCAATTTATTCCTGAGTATGAACAAATGTCAAGGCATGATAACAAGTTGTTATTACTAATTAAAACAAAGGGAAGAATAGCAAATATCTCCTGTCAAGTGTGTGCAGTTGCCAGGTTGTCTGGAGGACACTGGAGCTCCATCCAGCTTCAGCCAGTGGGACAGCCAGGGTGGGAACTTTGCCATTGCCTAAGACAGGGTGACCCTCTCTGTGCATTCCAGGAAGGGCACTGGGCCCTGATTCTAAGAGGATTGGGACTGGGAAACTGTCCAAGCTTAAATAGAGATGCCACTTCTGAGAATTTTATTGTTTACTATATTTTCTTTTTTATTTTATAATCAAGGTTGCTTGATTGTAGAAATCTTGTGGAATTTAGGGTGTACTGAAACAGCACATGCTAGTCCATCTGCTGGCACTAGCTGGTTTTGTATCATCCAGGGCCATTTCTTGCTCTCTGATGTGAAATAAAACCCCATTTTGACACCGTTCTTCCCACTGCTCTGTTGGGAGGTGAGGAGCCAGGTGCATTCCTGACCATGTCTGATCTCCCTGTGTCTGCAGATACACTGGGAAATTTTAGACATGAAGACGTTGCAAAGGCCCCTTCCTATTCATGACCCAGAGTGCAGGATTCCCTCCCTGACATCATACGAGAGAACTGACTGGATCAAAAAATGCACTGAATTTACCATCTCCCTGTGCATTTAATACAGTTTGGGTGCAAGAAGCAAACAGGTCTTTTCTCTTAGTTGGCAAAAAGCAGGCAACTGTGTCTCCTGGGTGGGAGTAGAAGCATGGCCATCTCAAACCTTTGCTGGTGTCAGGAGTTTGGCCAGAGGTTTGTGCAGCCCTGTGCACGTAACTGGGAGCAGGGGCTCGTGTGGTGGCAGCCAAAGTGAGGGAAGCACTGAAATCCTGCTGGCAGCCAGGCAAGATGGGCACAGTCTGGTTTAAGGAGGTAAAAACCAGGCTTGTGTCATTTGTCCAGGACTGGGCTGGCTCAAGACTTACCTCTGAGCGTGGAGGTGGTCAATTCCCCTGGTGCTGGGGGAGGCACAGCTTTGGTGGTGGGGCCAGGCAGTGCATGACTAGTGCAGAGGAGAACTCAGTGACTTAGGGCAAGAAATCCTCAGCATATAACCACTGACCCGAAACACCCTGTTAGACAGGTTTGAAGCCAAAAAATAAAATAAAAATCATCTGATGTGACAGCTACCCTGACAGTGTCAGGCAGTGAGAAGGGCAGCAGCAAGGGAGTCTTGAGCTGCTGCCAAGGCACATGTCCATGCAGACTTGCAGGGTTAGCTGGTTATCCTGAAAATACATCTTCTGTTTCGTGTAAATGGAAAATTAATTTGTTGCTGATCAAATGTTTAGCTCTTTGGACATTACACCACCAGATAAGCTGAAGATTTATGTATTTCCTTTGTAACATATTTTCAGTGAACACTTTATTGTTTGTGGAAAGGCCCCAAGAAAAAGATGTGATTACAAAAATAACTGTGTTGAGTTTATTTAGCTTAAATTACGATAGAGTGCTTTAATGAGGCTTTTGTAGACATCATTAAAGGGCACTATTAAAAAGTCTTCAGATGAGAAGCCTATCAGGCTAGCAAAGGGAAGAAAACCACAGGAGCATCTCAATTGTTCCCATTCAGTTACAAATTCGATTTCAACATATAAAAGTAAAAAAACATATTAGTGCCTAGTAGAAGCTGGAGGCCATGAAAGCCTTATTGTGTTAAGCTCTCTAAAGCTTCTTATATTAAGGTGATTAAAAAAACAGAGAGAGAGAGAGGAAGAGATAGTGATTGATGAAACCCTGTTGTTGGTATGCTCTGTGTGTCATACCAGGGTGTGCAGTGCTGGGGTGGAGACGATTGGTGAGTGAGGATCTTTTTAAGGTGCCTTGTCGTGGAGGGGATTGGGGTACCAGGCAGTGATGTTCAGGAGCATCAGCACAGTGTGCTGATCATCCCTGCATTTGTGTGCTTCAGTGCTGCCAGAGGACATGGGCAGCGCAGCATGAGCTGGTGGCCACACCTCACTGTCCAGCTCTGGCTGTGCACCAGAGGATGCCAGTCCAGGTCAGGTTTGCCTTGCTGGGTGAGTTGGTAGGAAACACAGAAAATTGTCTCTAAAATCAGCTGCAGTGCCTATGGGCTGTACCTCCCCTCCTGCGTCAGCTACTGCTGGGCTCCATGGTGTTTTAAAAACTAAATTCCTCCTTGCAGACTGACAGCACAGATCCTTACCCATGGCTCTGCCAAAAATAAGTGGAAGGCAGCAGTGGTGACAGCTGGAGGAGTGGATCTGTTGTGTTTGTCTCAGGCAGCAGCCACGTGAAGGTACAAATGGCAACCCTGAGGAAAAGTAGAGGAGGCCAAGTTTGGGGATTAATGATCTGCATCTGATGTTGGTGTCTCTGCCTCTCTGCCTATCCTATTTTTCTTTGTGATAAGACATCCCTACTTCTAGCATTGAGAGCCATGCGGAAGCATTTGCTGCCTTGCTCAGAAAGAATAAAGAAAAAACAAAGCTCATCCTCATTTAAAGTCCTGACTTGTACTTCATGACTCAGATTCTCCAAGAAGCTTTCCCCATACCTTGGGCACATCCTTGTGTGTCTCCTGAAGAGCCAGGTATTTGGCTGGGCAGAGTGGGGCTCACCCTGCCCCACAGGGTCATTTCCCTTCCCTGTCACTACCAGCTTTTTGCAGTCATCTTGCCTTTCCCATCCAGTGTTTGCAAAGCTGTGCCCTCTCCAGCCTGTTGTTCTGCTGCTTATCACTGCCTTGTGCCCACACTGGGCTCATCATGCTGTGCTGGCACTGGGCTGGGAGCACAGGTTCTGCCAGTGGGGATTGGTCTGCAAATTACAGGGTGAGTGTGGGAACAGAGCAGAAAAAAACCACTCTAGTATCCAGTTCTGCATTTCTGTGGTCAGAAAGAGCGATGGGAAAGTAATCTATCACTGTGCCTGTGGCTGTGAGCCAGGACGGGCTCGGTGGTGATGGTGGGGACTTGCAACCCCCGTGGTCAAGGGCAGAGTGGTGGTGTGTGAGGTACAAGGGACAGTCTGTGTCCCTGTGGGCAGCATTTTGGGGTGGCAGAGTCTGAAGCCTCTTGTGACACCCCAAGGTAGCAGTGCTGTGCAGTGCCCTGATATGCTGCAGCAGAGGATGCTCACTAAATTATTCACAAAGGCAACTTGATCTGACATTCATCAGGTTAGTAGCCCAGTGACCTTGAGGACAGCAGTCTGCTGTTGCTGCCTGTGGCTCTGCTGTGCAGCCCATTGTCACCAGGAGAGTCAACATTGTCACATGGAACCCTATTGATTGACAGACAATCAATACATCAAGGTGATAAAACACAGCATTTATGAAACATGGGCTCTTGCAATGATTTGTTAAATTAGCCATAGGTCTGAGTTTGTGCAAAGGGCAGAAAGTTTAGAGTTGACTGGGTTTGGCTCTTTGTCATCAAAACTAGCAACAAAGGGAAGAAAGATGGTGCTACAAGCAGAGCTGTCTGTCTCACACCCCTGCGTTGGAGCAGGGGCTTCCTGCTCTTGATCTTTCTTTATTTTAGTAGCTTTTTACTTCTCTTTGCTTCATTGCTGGCAGTTGTCAGCATCCATCCTTGTAATGGTGCAAGTCCTTCACCTAACCTTTGATAATGTGCTCCACCGGCTCAGTATTCTCCTTGCTGCCTAATGAAACAACCATTTCACCTGCATAATGTGCAGAATCCGTCAAGAAATCTCGTGTGCCTTCTGGAGTTATTCCAACACATGACCTTTTCACAAGCCTCACAGTAGGTAACGGTAAAATGGAGCAATTGCCAGCAAACCGGCAGCTTTCAAAGCAGGAAGGCTCATTTCCATTTCTCTGAGACAGTTGTGTGTCCAAACGTTACACAGCTTCTAATCTGATTTCTTGTCTCAGAAGAGGCTGTTCATTGGATTTGGTGGATATTTAGATTTGCAAGTATTGGAACAAGAAGTCTGTCAGGAGCGATGACAATCAGAGACGCTGTTCAGAGACACAAAGCTCCTCTGCTCGCAGCTAGCCCTGCAGCTGAAGTGTTACATTGGTCTTTTACTGATCTTTTACTTCAGTTTGTGATTCTCACACCCATTTAATCTTTGTGGATGAACTTAGACTGAAAAGTTTGCAGTTCGTGGTATGATCCCTTTGTGCAGATGATCAGTTGGCCAAGGAAGCCAAACAGAGCTCACCTTTAGGATGGTTGGTTGTGTGGCAATGATACGTGCCCTGGGGTGGGATTGTGTCAGGCTGGTGCAGGGTGATTGAAGCTGCTGTAGATGGTGGCACAGAGGGTGTTGTACAAGAAGTGTGGGGTTGGACACTCATGCCTTGCCAACCTTTCCCCTGAGGGCCAGGCTAGCTGATGGAGAGCCTTGGAGCACAAATTGAGGCTTTGCTCCAAAGGGTTTGCATCTAAAGGGTCTTTCCTCCTTGAAAGTTAATGCCCATAAAGTCAGACATTTTTACTCACGTTGGGTGAAAATTAGTGCCTGCAGATATACCCTATGGAGCAGGATGTGTTCCTTGTGCCGTTTGTAGCCCCAAGTCACTGCTCTGGGCCTTCTGGGATATGTTTACAGGGAGCACGTGTAATTTCTGCTCTACAGCATTTCTACTCAACATTATCATTCTATAAGCAGGCTTCTTTGTTTGCTTTTGCCCGATGCAGTTTTGTCTCATTCCCTTTGTGTTGTAATTAACATGTTCTGAGTTTTAAGAGGAAAAGTAAATCCTGGGGCCATGGCATGTTAAGCACAGAGAGGCAAGACTGACAGCCTGTCTGCAGCCCTGATTCGGGCTGGAAGGGGCAAAATGGGCCAGTTTAGGAAGCTGAAGGATCAGGGAAGATTTTTCCTAAAAGTTCTGTTGCTCTTCATAGTTGAAGGAGTTGAAGGAGACCATCCTCAGCACTTCAGCCATCTCCAGCAGAAGCCCTGGCTCCATGAAAGGAAGGTCTGATCTGGCTGGATGCACTAAGAGTCAGTCAGTGCTCAGCTCTTGAACTTGCTGCTCAGACTTTATATAAATGAAAAAAAAAAAAAGAAAAAGAGAATTCTGATCTCAGCGCATTCTTGGTTTGTCCCACTTGGCTGAGTAACTGGGGGGAGGCTCTTAGGGAGAGGTGGGCGGGTTTGTCCCAGCTGAAGATCTCGTCCTTGAGATTTTGAGTGTAATTCCATGTAATTAAACCTAATTTATGAGCCTTAATAATAACAACAATTTAAGGCATTTGAGGCTGCAGAAAGACTCACAGCTGTAGTTTCTGCATCCTTCTGTGTTCTGTAAACATAGCTAATATTGCCAAAATCAAGGGCTCTGAAATTTGGAATCAGGCATCAAAAGTCAGGAGCGTGCAACAGAATGTTAAGGCCACTTCCCAGTCTGACCATCCACGAGACTCTCTGGCAGTCACACTCTCAAGGCCAGAGGCTTTGACTTCTGGGACTGAAGTCCTTTCAGGGCAGCAGCTCCAGTGAGCCAGCGAGAGCCCTGCTCGGCTTCCCCGCGCACAGCCAGACCGGGTTCCCTCGCCGCTTCAGCCCCAGGATTCCCACAGCAGTCTCCGCTGTCCTGTTCCATAAAGCCATTTATTCCCGGAGCAGCCACACAGACATACCCCGAGCTGGTGCCTCCGAGGAGAACCCTCCAGGGGAGGAACTCCTGGGCTTTCATCCTCTCACAGTCTACCCAAGCATGAGTCTCGCTCTTGCCCCCGCGTCGTCTTCGGCTCTTGTTCTCTTCTTCCTGTCCATCCACCCCACGAGCATCACTGCTCTTCAGCTCCTTTGTTATCCAAAAGCTCGGCGATTCCCAGCTCCTGCAGTGTCTCTCAGTGTCCATTCACCTGGCTGGCGTCCCCCATCTCCATGTCCTTTGTTATCCCAAAGGTTGGCAGTTCACGGCCTCTTCTCTCGGGGTCCCACCCGGAGCTCAAAGTGCATTTCAATCTCCATCTCAATCTGCAGTTTGCTCGCCCAGCTACCTTGGACCACGTGTATTCCTCAACAAGAAGCGCTCTGTGTTGGGAAAGTTTTATTTGCTTTCCGTGAGGGTGTTTTGAGTCCACAGAAACTAGTTTTTTGAATTCACTCACTTTTTGCAAATGCTAAAAACTGAGAAATACGCTGTCGTCCATGTGACTCGGATTACTCATATGTGACCACCGAATTCCCAAACAACGGATTTAAAGAACGGCAGGAGATTTGGCAGCGCAGCTCCTTCTCTGCGTTTGCTTTTCCAAGGGGAAGGAAGCACAGGGGGAAGAGGCTTAGCATCCCTGTCGAGGTGGTGTATTCCTGCGGCTCGCAGTACTCACCTGAGACACACATCAAAAGGTGTGAATCGTTCATCTGTCGTGGCCGTGTGAGAGAAAATGTATTAAAATATGCAGTGACCAAAATGCCACGCTAATAACTTGTATTTCCCAGGATATTTAGCCCTGCTGGTCACAAACATGCTGCGTCTAAAATCCAGTAGGGAATCAGAGCGAACTACTGTAGAAGATAATTGAGAGGGCACTGAAAGCCAGGAGGAAAATGATAATGAAATGATCCTCGGAGCCAGCGGATCATTGCGTTAATAGCCCGCGTACCTCAAAAGCGGTGCCTGAAGTTTGACGGCGAGTTGCGGTTCGGTCACCATCAAATAAGAAGGGAAGGATAATTGGTGTCTTCACACCATTCTATTTGGGCTGTTGGTGTGAAGCCAACTCTTTGAAACACGCAAGCGAGCGATGAGGATTTTTCCCCCCCCCTCTCCTTTCCCATTGCTTAAGCAGCCTACAGGATTTATTGATTTCGGCGAGCGGGCTGATTTCCATGTAAATAAAGGGGCGGCTGGCCGGGCCGCGGCGCCGGTCCGGGTGGGATGCGGTGACTTTGGCTTGCTGACATCATTGCTCATTAACATGCAGGAGAGGAGAGCAATGCAACAGCAGAGCCCCGCGCCGCTCCCGCGCCGCCAATTATTCTCCACGGGCTGCATCGCTCCTCGTTAATGCCTAGCGCTCGGCGAGCAAATTGGACATCCTCTCCCCACCTCCGAGGGTCACTTAGTGAAAGGCAGGCTGGAGGGGGGAGCTGCTGGATTCGCTCGGATTGGGAGCAGAGAGGGAGGGACCCTCCGGAGCCGGATTTCAAAGCGAGGCAATTGACGCCAAAGCTCCAGACGCGGGGCAGGAATGGCACGTTTTTCCAGGGCAGGTTTCCTCCGGGAACGCGCCGCGCTCGCTGCGAGCCTGCTCTGAAAGGCTTCCACAAAGCCCCGAGCGGCGGCCCCGGGAGCCAGGGATGCTTTATGGCACTGCGGTGCTCCGGCTGGTCCTGCGAGCAGCCCGCGGGCAGCGGGCACGGCTAGGACAGCCGGGCAGCCCCGGAGAGCCTTCCCTCCCGCGCTCTCACTGCCGCTGGGAACAGGTAAGGAGCTGCCTTTGGCCGCCCGCTAAAGATTCGTCGTGGATTTTTAGAAGGGATAGAAAGTAGAAGGCAGGAGGAGGAGGAATAAGGAGCATTCCGTGGATGCACGCAGCTGCGTGCTAACTTTGCTCGGTGTGCTGCTGGTGGTGAGCTGCGAGGGGCTGCGATGTTTTTCCAGCCTTTGCTGTTCTCTGCGTTTATGGATGTAAAAGGTTAATTGTTAAATTGTATCTCTGCAGCTGCAGGACGTCAGGGAGATGCGCTGATGCTATTGTAATGGAGTTCTCGTTTTAAAAATAATCAGGACGGCTCAGTTGGCTCTATTAGGAGTTAAAAAATCTTCATCTCTCGGTGTTAATTGTATTGCTCTGGTAAATGCAGCCCCTAGAAGCCTGGATTCTCCGCACATTTTCTGAGCAGACTGCATGCAGGCTGGGGCTGTGAATGAGGACGTTGCCGTTCAGATGTTTATTTTGGTGGTTTTGCCTTCCTGAGAATAGGAAGTTTTAAAGTAATAATCTTTCTAAGCCCTTTTTTTCATGCCAGAATGCCAAACTATAAACCAGCCTAGAACTGCAGCCTAGGGGTTATGTTATTCAGTGCAATCTTTTCAAGTCCAATTTCCTTTTTTTTTTTCATGTCCCTTGAAGGAACATTTTAAGCAGATGTGACACAGACGTGACCTGTGACCATGGAAAGATTTTAATCCAGTTATTCTTTGTTTTCTAGTCATGATTCCTTGGCGGTGCTAAACAGTGATTGAATCTTTTCGAGCAGTTGAGGATTAGCACTGGACAGAATAATGCCAAAATAATTATTTGCACCAGATGCAGTGTCATCCTTTCAGTTTTAGCTCTCTTATCTTGTAACTTATCTGACTTATTTTCATTCGGCGATTATTGCGCCTGCTGTGGGAGCACTTACATGTCTCGCATCACTGCATTGTGTTTATAAGGGTGCCGGCTTGAGCCTGTGATAAAGATTTGTAAAGTAAAACTGTCTGCAGCTAACAAGATTATGTTTCGCTTCGTATTTTAATCTTCTCCCGTTGTGTGTTTTCTATCAGCCAGACTGGGCTTAGCAGAATGACCCAGCCTTGCGCATTTGCTGTTGGCAGCCTGGCTCCGGTTCTGCCAGCACAGGCACGGATCAGGCTGTCAGTGTTTGCTTTCACATGCGGGTCAGTGTTGCCTGCCTCGGGGGACACCGTCTGAGCCTGAACTTTTGAAATAATGACTATTTTCAGCCTAGTTCGTCCTGCTTCTGAGCGCTTTGCCTGTCAGCCAGGTTTTTATTCCTTTAGGATGTATGGCCTGGGAGATGCTTGGATTGCAGCATGTTTACTGGTCCCCGTGGTTTCTGCTTGTCATGCTGCAAATACAAACTGGTGAAGACCCTTAAAATAGCACGTACAGCCCCGGGGCAGGTTGCTGGGAACTCACTCAGCTTAGCTTCGAGCCTGGAATGGAATGGGGGAATGAGAGGGGCAGGAAGATAAATTCTGCCTGTGGAGAGCCCAGACCTCTTTCCAGCAAATTCACACTTGAGAAAACAGTGAAGATCTGCATGCTGAACAGAGACAGGTTTTTCAGTGGATAGCTGGGTTTGGATGCAGGGTGCTAGAACTCCAGTCTTGTAATTCTAGTCTTCAGTTAAGAACAAAGCAGAAAGGACCTCCTGTGATACATCTCTGCATCTTGTTGGGCTGAAAAGCCACTCAGTGCTATAATTCAAATCTGACAAGATAACCCTTAGGGTAGGGCAGGGCTTTGTCACACAGACCTGCTCTTGTGGCTCTTGGATGGAGAGCCCAGAGGGAGAGTTCCTCAGGGCCCTGCTGTGCCTGCTCCTCCACTACATCCCTTGTTCCATTCCCATCAGCCAGAGGCCCCGTTGGTCTCTGGGATCCTTGGGGTTGAGGTTGTCCTGTCATGGGGGACACCAAACCCTCTCGGGTGTCCACAGCCCCTGCATCTGCCCATCCTGTACCTTCTTCTGCCTTTTATAATCATGGGCTTGGCTTCAGCATTGTTTCCCCACTAGCTTCAGGGTTATTCCTCCTGCTGCCGAGCCTGTTCTTCTCTTCAACTTGTAAACTAGTGGTTTGCATTTCTCCTCCATGACTGGGGGAAAATATGTGGTTATTACTGTTTCTGTATGCTAAGAGCTGGACCTTTAAGGGAAGAAAAACAACCTTAATATAAATATGCTGAGAGTAGCGGTAAGCCTCTGAGCTGGCAGACTGCCTCCATCGTCTTGGATGTGAGGGAGCAGCCTGTTGGATGCCTTTCCTCCTGGTAGCATGGCTGGGCAACAGGCTGGGGCTCACTGCAACTTCTTTTGCCTCTGGTCTCTCTCCCCTTTGCTTGATCTGCAGCTCACACAGGTGTAGCACTTTGCCCACTTCTGTCTACCCTCTATTATGAAAGAAAATTATTGAATCTTCCTCAAAACATCCTGAGAGATCCAAGTTGAGAGTTCTTCTGAGAGCTGCTGAGTTATTAATATTCTTTAATATAACCATCTCATGCGTCAGAATTTTCACAGTTTGTGTCATGGGTTGTGGCTCCTGGGAGCAGCTTGGCAGTGTGGTTCAGGTCAAGAGGGTGTTTCAACACCCTGCTGCTCTTACCCAGCTCATGAGGAGAAACTGGAGCCCAAGCAGGGACCTGTGTTCACTGCAGAGCACTGGGGTGCACCTGGGCTCTCCAAACTGGCCTGTGATGCACCCCAGATCCCCCACTGTGGTTTAGCCACAGCCTGGAAAGGTTGGTCGTGGTTTTATCCTCATCCTGGGTTGTTGCCGCGAGGTCTGGCCACGGCTTTGGTCCGTGGTTCTGTGATTCCTTGTTTGCCTAAGAGGGCACCACACAGATCAGATGAGGAATTCGAGGGTTTGTGCATTGTGTTGTGTTTTGTCCTAATTTATTGGTCTGCTTCTGGTGTGCTGAAGGTTGTTCTCTGCCATGTGGTGCCTCAGACCAGACAGCAGGATTGGGAGCAGCCTGGGGGCTGCCTCAGGCTGTGCCTCAGGGAAGCAGTGGTTTGGGGACAGGGCAGTGGGAACCCAAGGGCAGATGTTCTACCTGCTTGTGAAGAGGATGGTTGTGATTCATGATGGAAAAAGAGCACATGGAAAATCCTGAAAGGCTGTTTTTGCTCATATTTGGGTGCAACTGGCAGTACTGGAGATAGTTCTTTTTTATTATTATTCTTAATTAAGCAAGAATAGCTTTTGCATTGGTAAAGGATGAGTTTTGAAAATAAAATTAATCTCCAGCCTGAGGCCAAGCATGGACAAATCAGCTAGAGAGGAGAATTTTTCCAGGAGTGGAAATGGGCTTTGTCATAAAAGCGTCAGTGCTGTCCTGGACACCTTCACAACTGCAGCTGTGGGCACTGCAGGGGTCAAGGGGGAACTACAAACAAAACAATTCTGTAAAGAAAACAATTGAGCAAATCAAGGGGAGAGACAAGAACATGGATGGGGAAGATGGAGAAGAGTCTGATTTGCGACTCCTCCATTCTCTTTAGTGTTTCCCCACCTAATGTGGACCTTCATGCAGATGGATGGCTACACATGCTCTTCCTGTGGCCTTTGGGATCTGGGGGACTTGTATCTGTAGGATGCAACCAGTTTGGTTGCTGGATTATTTCTCTCTTCCTTGGTTTCCTGGCGTTACTGTTCTGCCAGCTCTGTTGCTACCACCTGATGTTGATCTAGCAAGCCAGCTGTTCCCACAACATGTTGTGTCAAGTGAGTGTTGGCATCCCTTGACTGTCCTTGCAGGCCACCAAGGGCACCTTGTCCTCAGACTTTGAATTGCTGCTATTACAGGAACCTGTATCTAATTTCACCTCCTCATCCTGCACCACAGTGGGCAGGTAAAAGCTTTTGCTAGGTTTCTTTTTCAACACAGGTAACACAGAGACTTTGCAGTTCGTTCCCACTGATATGTTGGGGTTTTTTTTCAGCTGCAGTGACTGGAAGAGCAAGGAAGCTGCAGAATTTTTTTGTCTGGGGAGATGCCCCTTTGTCACAGAGATCCATGGGCCCTGAGGCCATGTGCAACAGCTGGATGGGGGCTGCTGGGACCATTTGGTTTAAAATATAGTGTTGGAGAAAGAGGCAGAACTTCAGCCTGAACTGTCTGTTTTGAGCACAAAAGCTTGGGGCTCCTCTGATGTTTAGGAAGTCCATGAGGAAACCACAGCTGAGTGCTGCTTGTGGTTGCTTCATGCCTCAGTTTCCCTGTGCTTGAGGAGAGCTGCTGGGCTATCCCTATGGCAGTGAAGGACTGTTAATTTTTCCTTTTAGGTGAATGTTTGCCCTGCCTGTGGGGTCTGGAGAAACGGGTTTGTGTAGCTGGAGCTCACTTGGGATGGGAAGATGCCTCATTAGCTCTGAATTGGGGGAGGAGATAACAGGCGGGGATATTAAGACACCCTTGTTAAGGGACTCAGGGGTCATATGAGCTGCTCCAAATCCTGAGCCTCCTCTCCCTTTTCCAAGAGGTCTTGGGATTCTGTGATTTACTGACTGATGGCTGGCTCAAAAGCCTTATTGCAGGCAGAATGATGGCAGGATGCTGGAAAGAGATCAGGTTGCCATGTATTTCTTAAGCCACATGAGAGGGGAATTGTCCCATCTGCATTTACACACCCCATCTGAGCAGAGCAGACAATTGCTTTTGAGGGATTCCGAACCTTGCATGTTAATGTGTGCACAAATGCATGCAAATCCTGTATTAGGGAGCACAGCAGAGGCGTTGCATGGCCGTGCACGGCCATGGCATTTGGGCTTCTGCCTTTGTCTGGAGAGGGAGCTGCTCCCTGACACAGCCCATTTATTTCCATCCCAGAAGAAACAAGTGAGAAGCAGAGATAAGCTCCCGCTGGTGGGTGATAAGGGCTGTTTACCGAGTTCCTTCTTTGTCCGAGAGGAATTTTAACATTTCTGCCACAGTTTTAAACTCTGCCTTCATTCCTGCTGTTGCCAGGAGGTGTTGGGCTCTGCCCTTACTCAGAATATCCGTGGATCCCAGCCTGGGCAGGCTTTGCCTAGGCGCTGTTTGCTGTGTTATGTTCTGCATGCCCACCCACTAAACAGGAGGAGAGGAGCCCTATGGCCAGGAGTTTTTTCCTGCAGGCAGAGGTGTGCTGCCCACAGCGTCCTAGGGAGTCCCATCCTGCCTGTGCACCACAAAGCCTGACACACAGGCTGTTCCCTGCTAGAGGCCAGCCTACCTGATTCTTTTGCTGGAGCTACACACTATTGGCAAGGATCCCCTTTGCCTTGGTGACAGGCTGCCCTCCATCTCTCTTCTCTGACTTTTTAGCTCTGCTTGTGCTTTCCTCAATTGAAATCTGCTGGTTTTTCACAGCAGGGAGACTTCATCTCTCTTCAGAAAGCTGAGGTCATGCTCGCAGCTCTCTCCAGAGCCTCTTGCACAGCACTAGTGTTTTCAGCGTGGTTTAGCTTTTTGTTGGTGCCATTGCTGAGATGAAAGGGCTGCAGGAAGCTCCAGAGATGGCAGAGGCCGTGCTTTGCTAACAGGGTTGTACAACAAGGGACTGCCTCATCCCAGAGACCTCACAGGTGAATTGGCTTCGTGTCAAGATCTACGTAGGTGGACCAAAGCTGAGAGTGTACTTCTGCATCCCAAGCAAGAGGTGCTTCGAAGCCAGGTTCTCTGCTTGGTGTGTTGGGTCCTGTTTGCTTCAGATTCCCCTTGTGCCTGTTTTCATCTGTAGAGAGAAAAGGGCTGGCGTGGGGTGGTGGATCTATTTGCACCTTCCTCGTGCACCAGTGTGTGGGCAGGCATGTGACCAGGAATAGGCTTCAAGTCTCCTCTGAGGAGAGGACTTGCCCACTGTGCCGGGAGCACCACATAAAACCAGCCAATGCAAAATAAAACGCATCCATCTTGTAACTTCGCTGGCCTCGAGGAGAAGAAATTTTTCAGTCCATTTCTGAGACGTTGCTGCTTTTGTACCATGTGCAGTCAATTCAAGGCAGGCTCCTTTCCAGCTAAATCTGACACCAGGAAATGTTCTTTTTCTCCCCATTTGCTTCCCGCCGTCCTGGCCCCACTACAGGACAGCTCTGTGTGCAGCTCTGTGCTGAGCAGCCCCGCCGATGCTCCCCAGCCCGTGCCTCCTGAGCAGCCGGGCTGCTCCCGCTTGCCTTCCCTCCCTGTCCACAAGCACAGCTGCCTAAAAGCTCCTTTATTTACCCTCCGTGCTCAAAGCCAGTCGTGCTGTGTTGTTTCCTCCCCGGTGCTGGTGATATCTCAGTCACCACGGCAGGTTCTTCCCTGAGATGAACTTGCAGACCTGGGATGAGAGCGAGATGGAAAGGTTCATGAATGAAGACGGGATTTCCAGACAGGATTGGTGTTAATTTATTCTTGCTTAAAAAAAACCCCAACCCCACCTGTCTTAACGCTTTTTAAGTTGTGCAAGGCTGTACAGGCAGCAGAGGTTGTTGTTGCTGAGGCTTTGGTGGTGGTGAGGCTTGGCCAGAGCCAGGCTGATGGGTTTCCCTTTGGAGGAGGTGCCAGCCGTAGTGAGCTGCAGCTCCTTGTCCAGGGTAAGGTGTGTGACACACCGATGTGCTGAGCATCTGCAGGCTGTGCTGCACTTCCCTCAGCGGTGACTAACGAGCTGCTGCTGGCAGGAGCAGCCAGGCAGGCTGCCAGCCATGGCCCTGCTCCTCTCCAACACCCGCCAGCGCTCTGCTGTGGCAGCAGCACCCACATTGTCACTGTGGTCACTGCAGGCACTGACACGTGCGTTGTCTCACTCTGTGCTGCTCTGCTCTGAGTGCAGCAGGGGAAAACTTCGTTTTGTGTTTGTTTGTTTTTTTCAATTCCATCTCACATTTGAAATGTACATTCTGATATTAAATTTTTGCTATGGGGAATTATTTTTAATTATAGTGAGCTGGAAGATGATAAAATAAAGTTGAGTAAGTGAGACCTATGTGAAGAAGTCATGGAAACCTGATCACAGAAGTGGAAAGACACTCCTAGGACACTGGGTATTGTTCCCATGAAACAACATATCCTAATGTAAAGAAAATTGTAATTAAAGCTGTTAATCATCTGCTTTTAATGAGGGAGAAAAAAGCTGAATATCTCAGAGGCAAGATCTTGAATTTTGTGCAGTTTTCCCAGGGAGGTGGCAGAAACCCCATGCCTGGAGATGATCCAGTTTTAACGGTGCGAATTTGTCCTGGCTTGGGGACATCACTACTGAGTAGATAGGTTACCTGTGTTGTTTCCATCCTCTGCTTTTCTGACCAGGGAAGCCATTCACCAGCAGTGAATTCACTTGCTCTCCTGGGATGAGGCAGGAGGGAGGGTGGGGTAAACCAGCTTCCTGATGCTTCCAGCATCCTTAATTTCACAAGCTCCTGGCTGTACGTGGTGTGAGCTGGGGGGTTGGAGGGGTGGGAGTGATCTCTGGAGTCTAACTGGTTATACATCTCACCTATTCACTCTTTTGACACTGTTATTACAAGTCCTGGTTTATCTAATTTATTAAAAGCCAAGATGTCTGATGCTGTCCTGCAATCTCCCATCTCCTGAAAGGGTGTGTCTGGAATGGGAAGGAGGAAGAAGCCTGTGGGCTGGCTTTTTCCTTGTCATAATGCTCATACTCCCAATCTCCTCCCTTTGAAGCTCGTGATCAATACTCCAAAAGTCAAAATTTGGTTTGAGTCCTGAACTCACTTAGAATAACTAACTCTAGTGCCAAATCTGGGGCACTATGAATTATTCTTAAAATCTTGTTTCCTATTATGCTGCTTTTAATCTCATCATGAAATGAGATGGAAATAGCAATGATACCAGCAGCTTTGCTGAGGCAGAGTACCCCTTCCACACCCTTCCACGGTAGCTGATTAATTAAAATACTCACATGAAATGGTACCTTGATTATTTTTTAAGGAAACAGCCAGAGGTGATGCCGAGACTCCCCGACTGGACGCAAACCAGACGCTGGAGTGTGTGGGGGTTGCTGTGTGGTTTAGATCTGATGAAAGGCAGGAAATGGGAAAATCTGGCAAATCTCCCTGGCTTGACTTAACGGAGCCTCTTGACTTTTGCTAGAGTGCGTTTTTTGTGCTGTAATGGCCAAATGGAAACTTAGACTTGAAGCTGGATCCGAGCACTGCTATGCTTAGCTGGCTTGTACACAGCAGTCAAAGAGAAGGAAAGGTGTTTAAAAATCTCAGCCTCTGGGTTTAACTATTGCTTCCCTCTGAATTTCTTTGCTTTACCACAGAGCAGAGAAACCTGCAAAAGCAACTGTAAATTTTCCCTTGGTTTTGTGTGGTACCTTATTATTTCTGAGATGTCTCCCTACTGCTACCCAAGTGAAACCTTATCTCATTCCTCAGAAGTCAGTGGTGCCTCATTAGTGCAAATTAATTCAGAATCCTGTGTGGTTGCTCTAAAATAGATACCATTGACCCAGCCTGTGGAAAAACATTGAGTTTTCAGAAATAGAAGCCAATTTATCAGCATTCCCTTTAACCTCTTTTTCTTTGTCACGGGGCGTTTTCATCCACGTTTGTCCTTCCCTGTTACCGTGGTGAAGGGATGCAATGATTAGAGGGGTGAAACACCCCTGTCCTGTGAGGACAGGCTCAGATGATTGGGAGAAGAGGAGGCTCTGTGGTGACCTTATCAGCCTTTCAGTACCTGAAGAAGTCTACAGGGTTACTGGAGAGGGACTTTTTAGAAGGGCATATAGAGCTAGGACAAAGGGGAATGGATTTAAACTGAAATGGAGTAAGTTTAGGTTGGATATTAGGAAGGCATTCTTTACTGTGGGAGGAGTGAGGCCCTGGCACAGATTGCCTGGCAGATTTGTAGATGTGCCATCCCTTGAAGTGTTCAAGGTCAGGCTGGATGGAGCTCTGAGCAACCTGGTCTAGTGGAAGATGTCCCTGCCCATGGCAGGGGTGTTGGAACTGAATGACCTTTAAGGTTCCTTTCAACCCAAACCCTTCTGTGAGTCTGTACTGTCCTTGCAGCCCTGCAGATAAAAATTGAGGTTTAAGCCTGTGAAGATCTGTCACAGGCCACAAGCTGCAGGAGCAGCCCCTTTAAAGAAGTGTTAAGAACAGCAGATATTTGCAGTGAATTAAGCTAATGGCTGTTGAATTGCAACCTGTGGGCTGCTCTTTCAGTTCCTGTGCTTTCCTCCCCGTGCTGCTGATGTGCCACCGAGACGCGTGGTTTAGATTCCATTGCAGTGTGACTGTGGGTTTTGTAGCCTCCCTTAATTTAATTTGGCTTTATATGTTCAGACTCTAATCAATTTTATGCTACTTTAATAAGCAAATTTGTGCTATCAGCATGCTAAAGAGACTTGTCATTCACAGCTTCCCAGTCAATGCTCCATTTCCCATTGTAGCAAAGTGCTCAGTTGTCCTAAATTTGATAATGACTCTGCAATTCTAGCTGGCAAGTCAACCCCCACCAGGCATGGCCTGTGCCTGTGCCCTGGAAATACTCTTAGTGGTGCAGTAAGGGGAAAAGCAATTGCATATCCTCAAACATTAGGCAGTCTTAGTCAGATGGATTGCCAAGTGTTGTTACACCAAATATGGGCTTTTATTTCCTCCTCATAAGAGAGACAAATCTTGTGTTAGAAAATGCCTGAGCATAAGAAAGGGGTTGAGTTTAGTCTTTGCAGGCCAGTGACTGGCAGGAATCACTTTCTCATTTAAAGCACTGCTTACTGGGGCATCTCTTTTCTCTCTCTCCTCACCTTGCAGGAAGATTTGTCTTCACTGTAAGTGCTCCCAGGAAGAGCACATTGTAACAGTTATGCCTCTGGAGATGGAGAAGACAGTCACGAAGCTCATGTTTGACTTCCAGAGGAATTCAACTTCTGACGACGACTCAGGCTGTGCTTTGGAGGAGTATGCCTGGGTCCCCCCCGGCCTGAAGCCTGAGCAGGTAATGATGACACCACCCAGCTACCAGAAAATAATTGGGGTTTGCATGTTCTTTGGAAACAGTTCACCTGATTTTTCTTCTAGGGGTGCTAGCACTTGTTGCATGTGTTTTTTTCTGGGTGCACTGGAGAGACTTGCAGGGACAGGTCTGGTCTGCCTGTTCAAATGGAACAAAACAGACACGTGATCCTTGCAGGACCTTGTGGTTTTTCTGCGTCTGTGGATGTAATTGGTAATTGAGAGGGGGGAAACAAAATATCTCCAGGGTGGGATTTCTTGTGGTTGTGCAAGGGAAAAGACGTATCTAATGTTTCACTGGGAAAAAAGCAATGGCACTCCAGTCTTTCCCAGGGGCTCAGTGCTTGTGTTCTGCCCTCCTGGACTGCTCCTCTCTGTGGTAAGTGCAGGGCAGACAGACAAAGCTGGTGGATAACTCTGAAAAATGGGCCAAAAGCTTTGTGGTTTGGGTTTTTCAAGCATGATGTTTATGCCTTACTGGAAGGAATAGCTTAAATAAAGCTCAAGTCTCTTGGTGCAGGATTGAGTGGGATGAATTAGACCTCAGTGTGCTGTGTGGAGTGTGCATTGATTCTGCTCCTTCCAGCTTACATGATTCCTTTGATTTTTATGCTGGTCTTTTATATGTTCAACTCAGAACTTCATTTGCAGTAGAGATGGTAAAATGAGCTTAGCCTTGATAATTGCAGTATGATATGATATGGCAATAATTTTAAACTGTGTAAGGAGACTGGAAGGGGGTGGAAAGCTTTCATTCTTACTGCTACAGTTGCTGTCCTTAAGTACTGTGTTTTCCTGTGCTTTTATTCAGACAGGCTTAGGAATTTCCTGAAATATTTTGGCACTACCCGTAGGCTGTAAATATTATCTGTCTGATTAGAGAAAATCCAGTTGTTTGGTGGCTTGTTTCTTTTTTTTTTTTTTCTTGTCTTTATAAGCCTTGCTCAGTGCTCACTTGAAACTCCACAGCACCATGTGTTTCATTTGGTGCCATCCAACCGTGCAAATCAGGCAGCAGCCTTGTTTTCTGTCACCTTCCTTATGTCAGAGGCTCTTTTTTTGCCTCGCAGGAGGTACAAGATGGGGTGTGTGGAGAAATGCAGATGGTTCTGAAGTAGCTCTGCTGGTCCTTCATGCTGTGGCAACATGAACTGCTTGGGTTTGGGGGGTCCTGTTGGAGGACCATACCCAGGCTGGTGCCACCTGCTCTCATTGCTGGTTTCTGACCAGGCATGCCAGCAGCTTCTGGAGCACACACTGGCTCCTGTTCCTGTAGCTTTGGGTGGAAATACAGGTATTTAGTGACAGCTGACACCTGACCAGGTAGACATGGTCTCTAATGAGTACATCATGGCATGTGCAGTGATTGAAACCCATTTTCAGCAGGGTGGTGACATATTCCAGGAGATCTGTGTGCTTCTTTGATCCCTTAGGTGCTCTTTAAGTGTGACATCAGGGAGTGTGGGATGCTCAGGAGGAAATAGAAGTCCATTAGATCTACCAGTAGCTACTGACATCTCATGCATTACTCAGGTTAATGTATTTTTAGGTTCTTCCAGCATCTATTTCTTGCAGAGGTCATGGTGCTCTTGAGTCCCAATGCTTGTTTTCTCAGTACACTCCTCAGTCTGCATGGCTGGGCCTTTCAGCAAATTTGCCACTTCAGACCTGTCTCTAATCACCATGGAGATGAAGAGCAGCCATAAGCAGAGCCAGAGACAGGCCCTGAAATCCATCCAGCAGAGCTCATCCATCAGCCCTTTCATGACTTTCACATGTTAGATGAGCCACGAAGATGACAAAAGCGAGGTGTGACTTCCCTGGGCTGTGCAGGAGCCACACTGCAGCCCTGGGGTTTGTCCCCAGGGGAGAAGAGCAGCACCCTGAATTCCATGGAATCACAGAATGGTTGTCCCATGGCTGGGGATGCCCCAGAGTGCAGGAGGGGCCATTTGCCTGCCATGGGGGTGGGAGATCCCTCTGCAGAAACTCATTGGGGATGTGTAAGTCTGCAGACAGATGTGTGGCTTTTTGGTCAATGAGTCTGCAAGACTGGTGCCTGCCATGGAGCAACTGGTGGGCTCTGCTCTGGCTAAGGGCACTGCTGTCAGGCTGGGCTGAAAATGCAGATTAACAGGCAGGGAATTTTTCTCTGCCTCGTGCTGTTTTGCTGTTGTATTTTTTTGGATGTGAAACAGATTAAATGAAACAACTTTTTCCGCAATATTCTACTTTATTAAAATCTCTGTGCAGTATATGAACTGGGGAGGTAAGTGTTCCCCTGAAAGACTAATGCAATTTTCTTATTTTACTTGGACGACAGCCTTTTGTACCTCACTATTCTTAGGAGACAGCGCTCACGTCTCACTCAACACAGCAATTTACAGGATTTCAGTGGGGAGGAGTTGGCCTGCAAACATGATATCGTTTTTTTGGCAGTGTCCACAGGTCATTTCAGTATTTGAAGAGTCCCTTTTACAAAGCTTAAATTACTGTCATGTGGAGGGGAATCGACTCGAACCTATAAGGTTTCACTGTACTCCTGGACACTAACTCAGGCATCAGCTGGTCTGTGGTACCTGTCACTAGTGAAAATCCTGTTGGTTACTCAGTGCCTAGTACTGAAGACAAAGAAAAGCGTTGACAGATACTGATCCAAACATTGTAATGAGGAGTGGAGCTGGAAGTTATCTCTTGTATTGTAGCTCATCAGTGTGTAAGACTAAAAAGGGCTTTACTCAAAAGCCATAAATGCAATGTATTTCTAAATACGTTTATAACACAGGGATTAGGAAAGTAATTTAAAAATTGAAAGCACGCCTGCATAAGGTATGATAAAATTTTTTCTGGTAAACCAATTAAAATGAACTAAAATGTTCAGTAGAATTGTTCTTCCCTCTATTCATTAGAGGGGGAAGAGCAGTTATCCAAGCTCCAACTTTAGCCCAAGAATGTAGACATAAACTGTCTTCAAATGCATTCAGGCAGGAAATTGGAAGAGGTTTGAAACCATCAGAGGTGTAAGGCTCAGTGACAACCTGCCGTCCAGGAGAGTGATGGATAAAAACCCAGGACTGAGCTCCATAAATCGCAATCTGATAAGGAAATAAGGTTTTTTGTAGTAGGAATTGGCTACACAGGATGGCCAGGAGGCTTCTGTGGGGCCTAATCCCACTTGGACTGGGCTTCAATGAGAAATTGTCTTATGGCAGAAGAGGGACTTCTCTCCTGGAAGACAGGGATGCAGATGGGAATGGTAGAGATGGCTGTACAGAAGTAGGGGACATGGCTTTGTGAGATGCTCTTTTGTCTGCCTGCCATTCAGTGGTTGGATAAAGAAATGTGTCAAAGTCTTGACATGGGCAAACACCTTTAGAATTGTGTCCTCAGCAAAGCAAAATTCCAGACGGAGACAGAGGAAGACATCTTTGGAAGCCAGTTTGTCTGCTGGGGCTGGCAGTCTGACAGCTGATCCTCCTTGGCGCTGACATAAGTTTGAGGGCAGATGCTTGAAAATAAGTCCTTTTGTGATGTGTTTTTCACATTTTTAGGCAAGGCGTGTGTAAATACATGTGAATGTGCAGCCTAGAATTCCTTGGGCCTGTGGTTTGGAGAAATCCAGAGGGGTTATAACATGCCACTTTGAATTTCTGAATACAAGGGAATTTTTAGGATTTCTGTCTTTATTGTGTCTCAGTATTAGGAGCAGCTGGTCATGGGCAGAAATTTCCAATTAAACAAAAGATGGGGCTCTACTTTAGCCTCGGTGTGGCTTTTTGTGTGGCTCTGGCATGCCAACATCTGAGAACCTTGCATGTGCCCTAAGAACTTAATTCCCTCTTGTTTTCAACATAGTTGCTCTGGTTGAATCCCTTAAAAAGTTATGAAAATCTCATCTGAGCTAAAATTAGCAGCATGAAGGTTCAGGGGGCCATTTTCTCTAAGGCAGCCGTTAGAGCTTGGACCTCAAGAGCTTTGCAGTGGTGTGAAACTTGTAGCTGTCACAGGGAATTTATTCAGGGGCTGACATACATGTTAATCCTTATTCTGGATACTTTGCAAAACCTGTTGCAAGGGCCTGAGTTACAAAACCTCCAAGTTTCATCAGTTGCTGTTCAGGTCACAAAGTGAGGGAAGGAGAATGGAGATGAACCTACACTGAACATGCATTTACACCTTACATTAAGATTTTCACCATTCTGGTGAGGCAGAAAGTACATTATCTGGGCCAGGCATCTCTAGGGGACATGTGTGTCACGGTCATTGTACCATCTTGTTCTTTCTTGAGCCTTCTGAGTTTGGCAAACTGTTTCACTCCTCAAGAGACTGAAGCAAGGAAGGAGTAAAACAGACCAAAGCAACCCTGCGCCCCAAACCTGTGTAGAAGAGAGGAGCAGACAAGCTAATTTACAACCTGGTAGAGGAAGGGAAAAAGGCCTGTGAAGAGGTATGCCCTTCAGATGTATCTGATCCTGAGAGCAGAGCAGGGCGGATGGAAAGCTGAGGGCCCTGAGGAGAAGCTGTTACTTGTGTACTCTGCTCCCAGGAGCTGCAGCTGCCTCTCATTTTGCCCCCTTACACATGTGCACGCTGGAGTGTTTTACCCGAAAGCTGCCTTTCAGCACATTTTGAAAAGCTCTCCAGTTTCACTTTGAGGTAGCAGGATAAGTCCATCACCTCCGCGGTGAACTCTCTCAGTATCTAAATAGCCCAGCAGTTAGCGGCTCTTATTTCAAGGCTGGAGCTGTCTAAATCCAGCCTCCAGGCATCAGACTGTGCCGAATGCTTCCCAGCTGCTGGATGGAGCAGCAGTCCTGCACGGAATGCTTTTTCTGCGTGTGATGCCAGTGCTGCGTGACTTGGGGACAGCTGCAGTGGGGTAGGAGGTCCTGGAGCTGTTCCCCTGCCCTGGAACAGAGCGGAGAGAGAAGTGTGAGCACATCCCATGCTCAAAGAGCCCATGGCAAAACTATGTGTCTGGATTTCTGCTGCATTTCTGTATCCTGGGGTATTGCCCTGATCGTGGTGAGCCAGTGGAAGCTGTCAAAATTACTTAATCCTTGAACAATCCTATTATCAGGGAGGGAATCAGCTACTTTTGGTGGGTCACAGAAACCATACCACTCACTTGCCATGGCTTGCTTGATTCTGAAATTTGAAGAAGATGCATGGAGGTTGGCAGAGGTGAGAGGCAGGGAGTGGAAAAGGAAACTGAAAAACCCTGTGCTACCTGATAGAAACTTCTCTTGGAGCTTTATTCCAGCGTGCAATTACAGCTTTTCTGTGTTGCAGTGTTACGCAAGTGTGCTACCCCATGCCTTAGAAATCCACGAGCATGTTATGTGGGATACCCAGGGGAATGATCAGTGATGATCAATGCAGCAGATGATCATTATCATTCCTGGTGCTCCAGGGGACCGTGAGCCCTGCATGGACCTCACAGCATAGACAGCTCTCAATGCCATTGTAAGCACTGATCTGGCTCTTTTTAATCCAAATTCAATTTCTGCTTAAAAGAAGAAAAATCCTGTTGTGGGCTTTCACAAGTTTTAAGCGTGTGGACGTAGGACCTTCATTCAGACGTTCCTCTTTGATGGCAGCAGGAAGCAGCACTTCCGCGGGCTCTCTCGCAGGCCAGGGGCTGCTCCAAAGGCTTGGCAGGATGGATGTCGTTCTCCACCGGGGAGCGGCAGCGCTCAGACGCCTCAGCTGCCGTTAGCCCTGGGAGAGGAGCGTGCGGGAAGCCGCAGAGCGTGCCAGAACAAATAGCACTTAGAAAAATGATTTTTTCCTTTGTTCCCTCGCCTTTGTCCCTCTGACTTAGGAGCGGGTTTCCAAGAGCAAACCCAGCCTTGCAGGATGCCGGACTGCCCGGCGCCAGGATTGCATCTGCCTCCCACTGCTGTGTACGGGGTATGGGCACTCACAGAGCTGGGGGTGACACGGGTCTGCTCCCAGCTGGGGCTTTGGGCTCTTGGGGCACTCTGGATCCCTCCAGAGTGCGTGTCTGCCTGCCTGCCTGCATCCCCGTGCTTGGCAGAGCCAGCCAGCAGTTCCCACTCTTGATTTCAGAGCATCTGGCCCTGCTGTAAGGATTGTTTTGCTTCAAAAAATAAATCAGTGCTTTGTATCCTAACGGCCTTGGAAAAGGAGGACATGACAGACTTGGGCCAAAGCACACTGAACCCGTTTTCCAGGCTCACACGTGCTGTCATCTGTGGAGCTTGAGTGTGAGTCAACGTGTACAAGCACTTGCAATGTTTCACAGACATATTGGGAAAGTTATTTGCATGTGGTTTGTTTGAGATTTTTTTTCCCCCTTGCTTTTCCAAGGGAGGCCAGCAGGAATGAGAAACATACAAAAGCATCAAGTTTGTTTCTCTGTCACTTTTAAGTGCTCAGTGTAAAGGATCATTAAAGCCTGACGTGTGCTGTCCAGAAGCCAGCTCTGGGGAGGAGCAGGCAAGCCACAGGAGCAGCCCTGCTCGCCCGGGCCAGCACAGGCTTGCCAGAGCCACTGGCTGCCTTCTTCCCTCGGCAGCCAAATCCCGTGGGAGTTTGCACGCAGCAGTGAGCCAGGACAAGGGGCCACAATTGAGCACACACACATCAGTGTGCCACCAGCTCCCTGTGCTGCCACAGGACATCCCTGCGTGTCATGGAATGGGCTGCCAGGGTTGTGGTACCTTGGCATGTTCCCAGGAGAAATGATGCTGTCCTGGGCATGGAGGGGACATTGCGGAATGCTGCTGTGCCTGTGTTTTGAACAGACTCCACTGTGTGTGATGATTTACTGCCCTGTGCCTGAGTGGTGGCTGACTCACCAAGGTCTCCTTTTTGGGGACATCTGTGTTCAGGCACCCTACTACACACAGGCCAGCACGTCTGGCCCTCACAGGGCTCTTTGCAAAAGTCCTGCAGTTGGTTTTGCAGTTGGTTTGGTTTCATGAGAGCCAGGAGGGACTGCCCAGCTGGCTGTGCTGGAGCTGTGAGGGCTGAGCAAGTCGGCACCCGTGCCAGGACACCATGTGCTCCTTTGTAGTCCATCCCAGCCATACAGTCATCCCAAACAGCCCGGTTTGATGGGTGCTTTAGGAAGGGGTGTTGTGCTCAGGGCAAGTACAACCAAATGCTACTTCCCAACAGCAATTTGTGGCATAAGAAATATGATATTTCCCCTCCACCTCTTTTAATTCATTGATCAAAGAGATCCTTCATCAATAGTTTGAATTTACAGGATGTTTGCAAACTTTTCCTTCTAGGAAGGCTTTGCTTATAGACATGCGCATGTGGGTTTTGTCTTTGGTCACCCTGGGACTGCCAGGACAAGCTGCAGTCCTGCCTTTATTTAGCAAGGCCAGGGTAGGTTTGTAAACTGTCAGAGTTAAACTGGAAACATACCCCAAACCTAAGAAAACCACAGAACACAAAGGCATTTGTAAACTAATGTAATTACTTTCCTCAGTGCCTTTGAATAAAGTTGGCTCCAGTTTAAAGGCTTTTTTCTACCCTGTTTTTACATTATGTTTTTTCCTTTCTCCTGGTTTCTTTCTTTTTTAATTTCTACCTCCTCCTCTTCCCCTCCTCCCTTTTAGCATCAAGCAGCTGTTAATTTCCAAAATATATATCAGTTTTTGTTAGCAAAACTTGGTGTTTGGACATTTTCCTTATGAAGGTGAGAATAACACCTTGGGAGTCTGTTGTGCCAGGTTCTAGTAGCACAGAGCCTGTCCGAGTGGAACCTCCCTGGAGCAGGATGGAGCTTGCCCAGCCTGCCAGTATCCCATGGCACCTAGAATCCACAGCTGTCCCCGTGTCCAGTGCACTGGCCAAACCATCCCCATGGCACCTACAACCTTGTCATGTTGGCTGAAGCATTATTTTAACTCGGCGTGACCTTTTCCAGTCTCCTTTGGGATTTCTGCCATCCAGATGTGAGCAGAAGTCAGATGAAGTGGGACAAGGGGGGGACACTGAGGATGAAACCTAGTCCAGCCCCACAAGGGACTCCTGTGTGTTAATGATGCTCGTTGGGATGATCATGGGGAGAACAGATCTGTTGCAAGGGGAAATAGGAGGGTGCAGAGCTGCTGTGTTGTACAGCAGAAGTATTTAATAATAAAACAGTTACAGATACTGCACTGTTTAAAGAGGAAATGTTATCTCTCCGGGGTCATTGCCCACACTGTTATCCTTATCTGGGTGCAACTCCTATTGCAGAGCCTGTAAGGGCAGTGAGGAGCCATCAGCATCAGGCACGTGGGGGGTCTGGCCCTGCAAGGCTCACCAGCTACAAGGCTCGTGCATGCTGCAACACAGCCATGGATGGAGGAGGAGTTACTTTAGCATAAAACAGTGACCTTTTGTACAAAAGCAAAATGCAGACTGAGCAGTTTTAGTTTCCCAGCAAGTTAACACTTTCTGTAGGCTTTTTCCCTGAAAAGCCAGATTGATCTAAGACTCCCCTTTTCCTTCTTTATTTTTGAGCATCACACAGGCCTGTGCCAGCCCAGCTGCCAGCTGCTCCCACAGCAGGCCAGAAATGCTGTCAGCAGCCAGCTGGGCACAGAGGCAGGGACACTGGCAGCCTGTGACCCTGTCCCTCCCAGTCTTGGGTCTCCCATCCAAGGAGCTGGGTTCATGCCATGGGAACGGGTGATGGATGAGAGAGTGTTATATGCACAGGCCTGGCCCAATGTCAGCCTGGGCAAGGGGTGTCCTTCTGCTCTTCATCTGCCCTCTGGATGGATCTCTTGGGATAGAAGTGATATTCCAGGTGAAAGGATCTGTGCATCCCTCTGGTTCAAGTTTTTCCCCAGAAGGGGATGGTGGCTGGAGAAAGCCCTTGGCAGGCATAAGGATTTTCTCTCCATCAGATGTTCCATAGGCACTGGACAAGGATTGGCAGCTGCTTCTGCTCCATCCTCTCCATAAGCACTCCTGTAGAAGGTCCCTTTGGCTGATGCAGATCCAAAGCTAAGCCTTTCAGGTTATTTCAGGCAACAGAACACAGGTTGGAGCCTGTTGTATTTATTTTGTTTTGCTTCTCAAACCATATTGCCCATCCCTGCCAAGCTATGTTGCTGGTATGGTGGGAACCAGTTCCTGCAGTCCTGCTGAGACTAAATGGAAAACTTCCCAGCGGAAGCAGGAGCTGAGCTAGGCACGTACGTCCTGCTGGGTCGTGCTCCAGGAAGGCAGCACCCAAGCAGCTGAAGGAAGAGCTTCCATCCTTGGTTTTTGCCCAGGGTGAGCGTCTTGGGGCTCGTTGCTTTAGTAATTTGGCAGCTCTTCAAAAAAAAAAGTAATTTATGGTCTCCACCAACTTCAAGGACTGGGTGGGCAAAAAACCTCGTTGCAAGAAATCAAAACACAAGCTAACCAATGTGAGTGCAGGGCACAGCAAGCAGCCTCTCTGCACGTGGGGAATTTGGCAGGAGAAGCCAGCAGGAGCGTGTGCCGGCCGGGTACACACAGCGTGGCCGTGTGGAACCCTGGCAGCCCAGGAAAGGGTCTGGTGTGGCTGCTGGGGCATTGCCGGGAGATTTTCAACTGCTACAGACTTGCTGCATGAACTTAGGGAGCTCATTTAACCTCGTGATGCTGCAATTAGTCCTTTGCAATGTGCATATTTGCTACCTTGTCTAGCACGTCGTAAGGATTTTGTGTGTTTTAATGTGTTTGATGTCCCTGGGATGAAGGATGCTCTATAAATGCAAAGTAAGTATTCTAATGTTTGTTTTCTTTTTAACATAACAAAATACTTCACAGCCATTCTTTCTTTGACAGTTTCCATAGCTGGTGGGTCTGTTTCTGCTGTGCCTTAGCAAAACAAATTTAGGGTTTTGCAGTGGCATATGCTCAGCATGTTGCTTGGCTTTGCAACACGAGCAGTTCCCTTGTCATCAGCACTGTGGACCTGTGTGTGGAAATCTGCTAAAACCTCCCTTTCTGGAAAACCTGGTGATAGGGAAAGGTGGAAAGTGACATTGGTTTGGGAGGAACCATAAATTGAGAAGACTGCTGGAGCAGCTCTTGCTTGCAGGTAGTTCTGAATGAGAGCAGGAAGCGAGATGAATGCAGGGCAATTATTCCTGAATAAAGATAGGTTTGGATAGTTATTCTGGAATAAAAGGTTATTTCTTCCTCTAGAAGATAACTGTGTGTGAGGCACCCCCATCAGCCTGTGAGCCCATAGGTGACCTCCCCTTCCAGCCAGCCCTGTGTGACCAGCCTGTGTCCCCATTCCTCCCAGTGCCCCACAGCAGCTCGTCATCCAGCTGCAGATGCTGTGGGGCTGTGCAGGCAGAGAGGGCTTCTCTGGAGAGAGCTGGCCCAGGTGGTGCTTTCTAGGCCAAAGTTCAAAGCATACAGTGAGGGGAAAAGCTGATCAGAAGGGTTATTTGGCAAAGGAAGTGTTATTTGGGAAAAGCCCTGTGTAAGCTGCAGCCAGTGCAGCCATTCCAAAATGAATTGCTGATAGCTGAGGGAGCATCTCGGGGCTAATCCCACCATGGCAAAGGCAGAAAGCTGTGCGCACTGGGAGAGCAGCCTGCATCTCTCTAGCCAAGAGCAGATTTAAGGATGCCAGCCAGCCCTCTGCTTCTGCCCAAGCATCCAGAGACATCTGGGACTGCAGTGATCCCAATCCCAGCTGAGCTTTCCCTTACCTTTACCTTCTCCTGGTTCTTCCCAAGCTGTTTGACATCACCAGTCCCACCTACCCATTGTGGAGCGCGGATCCTCAGCCAGCGAGTCCCCTCCTGGTGCTGGCCCAGCCCCTGAGTGCACATCCCAGGTGTGGCAGTCGGAGGAGAGATGCTGGGATTTAGGGTGTGCTTCCTCTCCGGGCTGCACTGCGCTCCCAGCGTCGGGCACGCTGTTCCTCAGCCTTTTTAATAGCTGATTTTAATTACACGCTCTGAGACGAAAGAGAAAAAACTAAGCCTTCCAACAGATATTATCTGCTGTTTATTTCCACAAATTGCAGCAGAAAAAAGCCCGGAGGGGTTTGATGGAGGTGGAGGCTGAGATAGCCAGCAACACGGAGACTGCTGGGGCGCAGCCTTTTTAACCTCCCTGCCGAGGCAGGTGCCGACACATCCCCGCAGCCGGCACAATGCTCACGCTATGGAGGCTGACGGAGCAAACGGTAACGTGCCCACATCGCCGGGACTGCCACCCCTCTGCCTTGGAGGACAAAAGAAAACAAAGCTGTAGCAGCTCCTGGCTGTGTTTCCTTGCTCAAAATCTTCAGGAAGCCCCAGCGTTTGCTGCCTCAGGGGGTGGCTGCTGGCTGGGCACAGGGGCATGGGCTCGGCCAGGGAACCCCACTGCAGCCCCCTCTCTTGCTCCGTAGGTGCACCAGTACTACAGCTGCCTGCCCGAGGACAAGGTTCCCTATGTCAACAGCCCGGGAGAAAAATCTCGCATAAAGCAACTTCTTCACCAGCTGCCACCACATGACAATGAGGTCAGTATCCAGAAAATGGCTTTGGACATCAGCAGGGCTGCGGGTAGGGAACGGCTGCGTCTCCTGGGGTTTACTTGTGGGAAGCACAGCTATCCTTTCTCAATTCCTTTTGCTTTTCAGGGGGGTATGCTTGAATTTGGGTCATGCTGCTGTTTAAGTTCCTGTATTTGCTCCCTGCTTTGATTATTGGAGGTGGGGAGTTGTTTGTTTCTAAAGTTTTAAAATTTTTAAAATCATCTTTCTTCAGTTGTCAGAAACAAAAGCATTTTCTCAGCCCTTGGAGCCCAAGGCCTCGTTAAAAGTGGCTTGGAGCGCTGTTGAGATTATCTAGAGACAGATCCAAAGTTACAAAAACCTTTTCCCAGGTGCTGCTTCCGACTCACCTTGGAGTGGGAGTGAGTATGCTGGGGAGGGGCTTCACCTGGGCTGAGCCTCATGAGCTGGGAGAGCCTGTGAGGCTGCAGGTTGAGTCAAAACCAGTCAGAGCAAAATAAACCTCCTTACGTCTCTCAAGAATGATGTGAGGCAGCAAAAGGGATCTGGTCTTTGACATTCTGATCTCACCAGTGAGAACACTGGCTTCTGGTAACCCACAAAATTTCCCTGTGTAAACAAAAAGAATTATTTTCATGTTACTTTCTGAAGAAGCCGCTCTGGGAAATACATGCAGGTGACTTGTTTGATCTCGGTCAGATTTTTACGAGTTTGCCTGCATGTGGCTGGGTGCCATGGACACAGCACTGTCAGCATGGGGGGAGCTCCAGGCACAAAGAAGGGACTTCCTCTCATACACCCAACCTGCCTGCCTGCTTCCCTGGCAGCTGCTGGAAACTCACAGACTCTGACAGCAAAAAGTCATAGGAATAAAGACACACAAATGCTGCCACTGCAGCCTGTTTTCCTGCGAGTTGGACATACAAGTCTGTGTGTCTTTTCTGCAGATTGGCAGATTTTGCATCAGTTTCCCTTCATGCTCATTTTTTTGAACATTCAAGGTGTGCTGGTTGCTCATGTGAATAACCCTGCTCAGCTCCATGAGTGTGCTCTCCCATGTAACAGAGGGTGGATTGGGCGCTGGTGCTACATTTGACCTCCTTGGCTCTTCAGTTATATTCCCCATTGAAATGCAACCAGCCAAGAGCTAAGCCTGCAGGATGGAAATAGCCAGGAAAACCTCAGAGTTTTATAAGCTTCAGGGAAATTGCATCATTCATTATTTGTATCCTTTTATTTTACTTGTTTCCTTATTACCATGCAATGCAGAGGTTTTGCAAATCAGCAGGCTTGATCCTGTGCTGGAAGAATAGTTCACAAGTCGCTGGAACTCTGTCATTTGTGCAGAGAAAAGGGTCTGTGCTCTAGAAGTGCCAGCGGAATATTGTGAAGACCTCTGCCACAGGAGGCTGATGGAAAAAGCAGGAAAACCATCAGTCCAATTGCTGGTCTGGGTGGGAACTCCAAGAACCCAGCTTTTAAGACTTTTTTACAAATTGAGCACCCAAAGAGCAGCAGTCCTCTTGCCCTTTTTTCTCATCTCCGCCTCTTGAAATTCTGACCAAACCCCAGATAACTGAAGCCCATATACCTTTATTTCTTCAGTCTCCCCACAGCCAAGGGCAGAGGTTTGCAGGGCCCATGGAATGGTGCCTCACTTGGTGGCGAGCCAGGGACACCCCAGGCACTGAGAATCACTTGTGTTTTTTAGGTCCGCTATTGCAATTCATTGGATGAGGAGGAGAAGAGGGAGCTCAAACTCTTCAGCAACCAGAGGAAGAGAGAAAATTTAGGGAGAGGCAATGTTCGGCCATTCCCTGTAACCATGACAGGAGCCATCTGTGAGCAGGTGGGTAGTGGCTGATGAACTGGTACCTGCATCACCCAAGTTAAGTGAAGCATGTCTCCTGTGAAGACAGGCTGAGAGAATTGGGGCTGTTCACCTTGGAGAAGAGAAGGTTCTGGGGTGCCTTAAAAACCTTTCCAGTATCTAAAGGGACTACATGAGAGTTGAACAGCGTCTTTTTTCAAGGGCATGTACTGATAGAGGGAATGGCTTTAAACTGACAGAGGGCATATTTAGATTAGATACTAGAAAGAAATTCTTCCCTGTGAGGGTGTTTAGTGACTGCCACAGGTTACCTAAGGAAGTTGTGGCTCCTCCATCCCTGGAAGCGTTCAGGCCAGATTGCATGAGGCTTTGAGGAACCTGGTGTAATGGAAGGTGTCCCTGTCCATGGCAGGAAGATCGGAACTAGATGATCTTCAGGTCACTTCCAAGTCACACATTCCGTGATTTAATGACACTCATGGAACAAGCATCTGCCTGTGACCCTTCCAAGTGCAGGGGTCTGTCAGGGCACCTTTCAGGATATTTGACATGGAGTTGTCAGTTCAGCTCCCGGCATCACGCAGGGCAGTCAGTGATTGTGAGAGCATCCTGTTGGCGATGGGTGGCAGTGGGGTCACCTCCGTTAATCCCCGGCTTTTCTGACAGTGTGGCGGCCAGATCAATGGAGGGGACATGGCCGTCTTTGCCTCACGAGCGGGACACGGCGTCTGCTGGCACCCTCCCTGCTTCATCTGCAGTGTCTGCAACGAGCTGCTGGTCGACCTGATCTACTTCTACCAGGATGGGAAGATCTACTGTGGCAGGCACCACGCCGAGTGCCTCAAGCCGCGCTGCGCCGCATGCGATGAGGTAAGAGACAGCGTCTGCCACGAGCACTGCCACCCACTGGGGTGGCACAGGAGGGTTGGGTGGCATTTCCCCTCCCTCCCTGACGTTTTCATGGAGGCATACACACCAGACTGATGGCTTGGCTTTGCCAAGAGTTCAAGCAAGCTTTTCCTGAGGTTTCAGGTATTCTTAGTTGCAGTCTGCCTAGTACTGTTACGAGTTAGGAGCTCATCTACACACAGGAAGCTGGGGGTTTTCCATGAGTGTTTGCAGTAGAAGCACAGCCCCCTGGCTGTGTGATTTTAGCCCAGCTGGGTGTGGTGATCCTCCCTTCTCCATTTCCGCAGAAGAAGCCCCTGGTGGGATGAGTGCAGTATTTCTTACAAGTCAGTTATGTCTGAGTACACGCCGAGCTCAAATAGGCTTTGAGAGAGGCGATTAACAGGCTATAGGAAGCTGAACAAATAGAACAGAAAACTAAAATAGAAAACCATACAGAGTTGCCTCTAAGCACTTCTCAAGTGTCAATCTCTGTTTAAAAGACTGGTGAAGGAAATGGCTCTGGTTTTTAAAGTTATGAAAACGGTAGTGTGGAAAACCGTATGTTCTATAAAATACCATGTCCCATCCTTGTAAGCATGTAATAGTAAATATCTAAAGCTATCTGCACTTCAAATATAAAGAGCATTGATGTATGTGTCCAATTAAATTTGTAGTGTTACCAGTGAAAGACAACTGGCCCTACTTCTTTGTGGCTTAGGCTGGGCAACTTTTTTTTCATGTACTTTTTATCCCTGTAAATTCTCATTTAATTCTTTCATTCAGCTCATTCTTCAGCATGCTTCTCTTCCCATAAAACATCAAGTACTAACTGTGAGAAACAATAATTTAGGGATAGGAGGATTTGCAGGGGAAAAGCTTTTGGTGGACCCTGTGCCAGTGGACCCTGTGCCAGAGGACCAGGGAGCAGATCTGGGCTGCTGGCTTCCTTGGGTTGGCTTTGGGAGTTGAGATGAGGTGAGGATGAGAAGAAGACACAGCAAGAAAGCATCTGCTGAAGACATTTTAGATGGCTGCTTCTCCAGCTTATCTTTAACAGCACTCCGTGCCTCAGTTTCCTCACTGGTATAATGACTACAATCACCTTTATAGGCACGCAGGCTGAGGTAGCAGCAAGATGAGGAGCCAAGGTGGCTCCACTTTTTCTCCTCTCTAGACAGCTGCCACTTTTCCTTGTGCTTTTGCTCGTCCTTTGTGGTCAGGTCCCTGTTTCAGAGATGGGCAAACGTGTTCCAGTAAGCAGCTGCTCTGTACTTCAGAAGCCCAGCAGATCGATAGGTTGTATATAAGTGAGTTTATTACCCTGATCGACCTCTCTGTTTGATGGGTGAGCTTACCAGCACATTACTGTGGCTCTGCCTTAACGCTTTGTAGTCTGGCATGAACATCCTTCTGAGGAAATTGCATTTTAATGGATTTTCCTAAGAAATGATAGGTGCTCCTTCCACAGACCAAACTATGGGATTTTCCCACACAGGACTTGGGGGAGTTAGCTGTAAAATTTGGAGGTTGCATGAACAAAGGGGCACAGCTGCCACGCACGGGCAGGAGACACAGAGGTTAGTGTCTGTATCCCGGGTCCCTTTTCTGACCAACTCTGCTCCACGCTTGTGTTCCTTCCCCCAGATCATTTTTGCCGACGAGTGCACAGAGGCCGAAGGGCGGCACTGGCACATGAAGCATTTCTGCTGCTTTGAGTGTGAGACGGTTCTGGGGGGGCAGCGCTACATCATGAAGGATGGGAGGCCCTACTGCTGCAGCTGCTTCGAGTCCCTGTACGCCGAGTACTGCGACACCTGCGCCCAGCACATCGGTACGTGCGCGAGGGCACAGCCCCAGGGGGAGCCTGCTTCTGACAAGAGCTGGTGCATTGGGTCCTTGGACTGTGGGGCTGCGGGCAGGACTGTGCATGGCTGGGCCAACCACATGTGTTTGTGCCTCTCTCACGTTCCGCCGAGGAGGTAATGTGGTGATTTATTTGGTTAAACCACTGTTTATCCCTTTTTGTAGTCAGAGAGGGGAGGATTATCAGAGGGCAATCTCAGGAGAATGGCAGCTAGTGAAAGCCTTCTCTGGCACAATAAAATTTCTCTGGCACACTTTTTTTCCCTTTAAATCTCATTTTCCTGTAAACAGCCTGGCACTTCGACTCAGATTTTTCCCATCCAAGCTTGCCAAAGGATCACTCAATCAAATCATGTGATTTGATGAGCTACTGTTAAAAAAGATGCTTGTTCATTAGGCATCATTATTGTTTCTGAGCCTTTTTCAATCAACTTGCTGATAGATGTTCTCAGACAGAAAGAAATAATGCATCAGGGTCAATTTATGTTTCTAGAACAGTGATTTAAATGCACTTCAGTCAGGGGGCTAGATGTCCCCAAGCTGAGTGGGCTGGGAAGCATCTTGCTGTTCTCTCCAGCCCCCTTTGCCACTTGGCTGAGCACAGTGAGCATGCAAGGCAGCCCTTCCTTTGTCCATGGAGGTGAGCTCACATGTTCAAATACTTCATATGCTGCAGAGGAAAAAAAACATTTTGCTCCTGTGCAGCAGCCAGATGGCACAGGGAGGGGAAATGCAGGGTTTCAGTGAAGCACTTGGAGGATGCATCTGCTGTGACCTGCAGCACATCCTTCCCAAAAGCTCAGCTGCAGAAAGGTGAAGAAGCAGCTGATAATGTTTCTTGCATGGTCCCTTCTCTTGTGCTTCCCCCATCTGCTGTCCTTCACTCCAGCTGGCCTGCCTGGAGCCTGCTGACTGTCAGGTTTTCAGGGTAAAATGTCTGGTTTGGTGCATATTCACAAACAACTACCAAAGGAGGGATTGCAACCATTTTGCTGCAAGTTGCTCGTAGTATTGAACTGAGCACTCTGCCAACAAGCTACATAAAACAGAGGTAAGCATGTGATGGAGTCTTGTAAGGCTTGGGTTGGGTAGGGTGAGGATGGAGTAAAGTGGCTGCACTCCTTCCCCTCTGCAAGATGGCTTTGGGCAGTGGAAAAGGAGCTGGTAAAATCCACCAACTATCTTGTCTCCCTTTTGCCTACAAGTGTAGCAATTGCATCTGTATAAAAGCACTTTGCTCACTATAAGGGGAGGAAAAAAACTATTATACTAAGCCTAATTTAGCTTGGAATAAAACAGACCATTAACCTCCGGTTCATTTATAAGTTACCTGGCAGCACTTGGCCCCACAGCGGGTGTGCAGGCACGTGCTGTGCACATGTGGGTGCCAGCCAGCCCACACTGTGCGTGGCAGTTTCTCAGGGAACAAGGGCAGCAAGGGCTTTGGCCAGGAATAGCAGCTTAAACAAGTGTGCAAACATCATAATTGAAACCTTGGGAGCTTTGCTCACGGCTCTGACTGAGAGCACTGTGCAGACGTTGCTCCCTGGGGTTTGGCTGGCGGGAGACAGACTGTCTGTGTCAATTCCTTTACTGAATCCCAAGGGGGGCCTGGTGAAGCAACCCAGGAAACGTGGCTGGGTGCAAGGCAAGGGTGTGTGCTCGACCTCTGGGGCCAGCTCTTTCTATTCTCTTTTGGAGAAGAGGCCCCAGAGGCAAAATAAAGTTAAGATGGGACTGCAGTAGCAGCAAGAGACAGAGGTGTCATCTGCTCTGTTACATACTTAAACAAGGCAGCACAAACTCCTCATTATGGTTTAGTGGCAGGCTTTTTTTTTTTTTTTTTTTTTTTAATAAGCAGCATATTGCTTTTACTTCAAGAACTTTATGGAGAACTTCTTGCATTCCTTTGCTTTATGATCGGAAATATCCACATTTAATACAAAATTGCTTGAGGCATAGTTCTGCTGCCTTTCCCAAACACTTGAGTAACTCCCAAACAAAGGCCTGGAATTAGAATTGGGAAGAATTAAAAATGGGATTAACTTCATTCATCAGAGAAACCCTGAAACAGGGCTTTCAAGAGCGAGGCTGAGTGCATGTCACTCACAGGGGATCATAGTCATAGGATAGTTTGGGTTGGAAATGGACCTTAAAGGTCACCTCATTCCAACTGCCCACCATCGGCAGGGACACTTTCCACTAGACCAGATCGCCTGATTGCCCATCCAGCCTGACCTTGATGCAGGTGTTAAGCACAGTGTTAGATGACCCTGACTGACACTGTGCATCCTCTCCCTCAAGGTATTGACCAGGGCCAGATGACGTACGATGGCCAGCACTGGCACGCCACTGAGACCTGCTTCTGCTGTGCCCAGTGCAAGAAGTCGCTGCTGGGACGGCCCTTCCTGCCCAAGCAGGGGCAGATCTTCTGCTCCAGGGCCTGCAGCATTGGTGATGACCCCAACGGCTCCGACTCCTCCGACTCGGCTTTCCAGAGCGCGCGAGCCAAGGAATCCCGCCGCAGCGCCAAGATCGGCAAGAACAAGGGCAAGGGCGAGGAGGGGGCACGCAGCCCCTGCAACCAGCTGCAGGTCACCTCCAACCGCCTCTCCACCGACGTGGACCCGCTGTCCCTGCAGATGGATCTGCTGAGCCTGGCCAGCCAGACACCGAGCCTCAACAGGGACCACTTGTGGAGGAGCCGGGATGAGCTCTATCACTATGGGGGCAAAATGGAGCAAAGCCAGTCTCAAACCCCCTTGCAGCTTCTCAGCCAGTGCAACATAAGAACCTCCTATAACCCCACCCAGGTCCCGAGCTCGCAGTCGGATTTATGGGCAAAACACTTCAGCAACCCAAAGAGGAGCTCCTCGCTGGCCATGAAGAGCCACGGTGGCAGCTTCATCCAGGACTGCAGAGAGGACTACTACTCAGGGAGGCTCCGCTCGCAGGAGAGCTACAGTGACATGTCCAACCAGAGCTTCCCAGAGACCAGAGGAAGTGTCAAAGTCCCCAAGTATGAAGAGGAAGAGGAGGGTGGGCTGCCAACATCACAGTGCCGCACCCGTCACCCCATCAATGCCCTCCAGTTTACAGAGGACCTGACACCCACCGAGCAGACTCCCCGGGGCTCCATGGAGTCCCTGGCGCTCTCCAATGCTACAGGTATATCACCTCTGCTCCTGCCACCCTCAGACCACTCCAGCACGCCCTCCATGCACTTGAATCCCTTGTGTTGTGGTGTCTTCCCAATATGAGGGTGACCTCAGCAGCTTGGGAACCACTGCTCAGTGACACAGGCATGTCTGCCTGGTCCTGACAAGCCTGACAGTTCCTCTCCATTTGCTTGCTTGTTTACCAAATGCAGAGCTTTATAGATGGCTGGCCATTCTGCGCAGCTCAAAACAAACGTTTTCAAGTTCTTTAATCCTCCCTTTTGTAAGGAGAGGAAAAATCAAGGCCAACTGCTAATGCAGAGGCAGATTTCAGCCTTCGGCTCTTGAAGGACTGCTGTCAGCTGCCCTTGTGGCCTAAAAATATTTTTGAATGCTTTGAAATCGGCCCAGTTAACCCCTTTTGAATGTTATGCAGTCCTCAAGCACGTGACTAGTTGAAAGAAGTTCCTCCCCCTCTATGCACAACTCTTTAATTCCTCTTCCCCAACCCCTTGGTAGAAACTGCAGGGAAAAGCCAGGCAAGATGCTTGTCCCATCAGGCTGAGCTCATTTCTCACAGGCACATCCCTCATGAGGGTCATATTTCTCAGTCCTCTCACCCCAAACATGTTTGGGTTTCACTCGTGGCTGCAGGGATGGGTGTGTGTGTGTGCATGGACGTGTCTGTGTGCGGCTCTGGTCTGCAGCTGGCGCTGGGCAGGCTCTGTCTTTCCTGCTCTGCTTTGTTCACCCACCACAGCTCCCATGTCCCCCAGCACAAAACTACTCGGGAAAGAGCATACCGAGCCTGGTGTGTTCACCAGAGAAACTGCCTTGCTTTTTCTTAGCAGCTCTCCTGGCTTTTCTCTGTTCCAGCCTATCATTGCTTGGATTTGGGCAGGTCCTGCACCTGAACCCCTGCAAAACGGAGCCCTTCTGCCCTGCTGCTGGCAGGGAGTGGCCTGTGGGGTGTTTGCACCTGGTCCTGAGGATCCCCCACAGGATGCTGGTAATGGGTGGTGAAGATGGCCAAGCCCATAGAGAGCTGAGCCCCCCTGAATCCCAGTTCTGGGCTCTGCCCTGCCTGGATGGACAGGTTTGCTCTGCTACGCCCATGCCTCCTCATCTGCGCCTGGGGTTGGTGTGTTTGTTTAGGGAAACTGCCAGCCCCATGCCAAGATGTGAAACCCTGTTTCAGCCAGGATCTCCCTCTCCAGCAAGTGGAGTAACAGGAGGGAGAGGAGAAGCTAATGAGCTGGGAAGGGTTTTGCTTAAACAGTCTCAGATATACACAGAGGAAAAATAGATGTGAAATGGCAAGTGAATTGGGAATTGCTCTCCAAAACAGCATTTCCCTAAGCAAAGCTCCACGTTTCCAAAGCCTCTTGTGTTCCTGAAAACTTGTGTTGTGTAAACCCCTTCAGTACAAAGAGTCTTGAGCAACACCAAGCTTGGATGAGCAATCCCTGAGCAGTGGAGAGGCTGTTGCATGCTTTGGAGCTGATGTGTAACGTATTATTGGGGATATAGGTCAAGACAGAGAAGATATGGCAAGGCCTTCAAATCAAAGTGAAAATTATTCTGCCTTTCACTTTAGAAACCCCTTTGTAAAATGCTGGGAGGGAGACCTCCCAAAGGCATCCATCCACCATACAGAGCCAGAGTCTGATTTTCCTCAGGGGTAGTGACTGCCTTAATGGCTTGCTGCTTTCCTGCTTTCTGGAGCAGATGCTCAGTGTGATGGGGCTTGCAGTGAGTGTTCATCGATCCTCTGCAGAGTGAGGTGATAATATTTTTATTAATGTGCAAGGTTCTAATAATTTCCCTTGCTCTGGGAGCTGGCTCAGCTGAGCTAGGGGCACTGCAGCAGCAACAGGCAGCTCCCTCAGGGCCATGTCTGCAATTATGGAGGACACAATTATCATCTCATTTAATTGGCAGTGTTTTGAGGACAGGGGGATTTGGTGAGGTCTGTGAGAGAGCAGGTTTTTGGGCAGGTGATGTCAGGGCACAGCACCCCGCTGCCTGGCTTTTCCCAGCCCTGCTGTGGCTGGTCAAGATCCCCATGGAGCTCCCCCCAACCACAGCCCAAGGCTCTGGCTCACCCCATGTCCTCCACCCTGCACCCTCCAGTTCTGCTTTGCCAGAAGCTCCCAGGCATCCACATACAAAGCCCCTTTGAGCTACCAATGCTGAACAGTTGCTTCACCTTATAAAGTGAAATAATTAACACTGCATCCATCTGAGGTTTTATGGCATCGCAGAAAACAGTCTGGTTTTTTATAGGGAGCTGAAGGGCAAACAGTCCCTGACCTGGAGAGCACATGTTAAAAGCTGGTACCTCCCTGGCAGCGGATTTTGCTGTGATGTTTCAATTACAACTTGACTGCTAATTAGCCGGAGACAGTCAGTAATGCAGATAACTCAGGGCTGTGCAGCAGTAATCCCTGTCCTTCGGCCGGAAGGCTCCTGCCATGAGCAGATGTTGTTCCCTTTAATATTTTGGGGTCAGCCATTGTGCGGGTCAAGATCTACGTGACCCCAATCTCCTGAAGACCCCAGGTTTCTACCTTACCAAAAGGCTCTATTTAATCACTTTAAAGCCAATTCCTCATGGGTTAGTAAAGAGATGAGACACTGTGTTAATCCTGGACACGTGCTCTTACAGTGCTGGCTTGTGCTCTGCTGTCACCCCGGGCAGTAGTGCACCACCAGACATGTGAGTGGCAGAGGTGGCTGTGACCCTGCTTGTGCTCTGTGTTGGGGGTTGAATTAGGTGGGAGTGTGTCTGCTGTCCTCTGGTTTGTGCTTGTGTATTTGCCGCAAATGCTGATGGGATTTAAGCACATCCAGTGGCAAAGGGCAGTGTCTCCTGCTGATGGAGGGCATCTCCCCTTCCATGTTTCTGTATGAAAATCCCCATTTTGGCATCAGCTGAAGGCTACAACAGACTCCAATCTGCTGTGGCTTCTTAGAAACTGTATCCTCCTGCACTACATGGCTATTAGATGGAGAAGCAAAAGGAAACAGTATTTCTCAGCCTGTTTTCTAAGTGAGAGGTCATTTAATTTTCTTTTATATTATCTCTTATATTTTGCTTCCTTTGTCTACTTTTGGGGGTTTTGGGTTGTTGGGGTTTTTTTAATGGCAGTAACAAGAATAAAAACCAGTGGATCCTGGAGCAGTGTTTGCCTTGTAGCTCCCTGCATTAAGCAGCTGGGAAGGTGCTAAGATGGAATTTGTCCAGGAAGGTTTGCTTATGATGAGAAGCCTGATCCTACCAGAGGTTAATCACTTTCCAAAAGATACTTGGCCCATCAGCCCTGTTCCCTGTGTTTGTGTTTCCCTCCAGAAAGGTTTTGCAGTCACTGCATGTGTCTGGCCAGTGGAATTAGAAATCAAGAGCTGATCTCTGATGATTCCAAGCAGTTATTTCCACAAAATGACAGCTGGTCAAATAGCCCACTTTAGAAAGTACCTGCAGGCTAAATGTTGTTATCTGGGAACAGTCCCTTTGTGTGCTGCTTGCAGAGAGCAGGAGCCTTTTGGAGGTAGAAGTCACATTGAATGGTGACACTGCTGTATGCAAAGAGAGAAACAGATTTTAAGGATTCCGTGAGAAAATGGGTTTGTGTGAGGGCAACATCTGTCACAGGCATAAATCTAGTTTAAAAATGTGTTAAACTGGTGCTGTTACAGGATGGAATGTGATTTCACTTGTATGGCACACACTGCTCCTGTTATCTGTGTGGTGTGATAACCAAAGGCCCCACATTGTTTGTTTGTCCAGGACTAGACAACAACTATGATATAACCAGAAAGTGGAGAGAACAGGGCTGATCCCTGCATGTCTGAGCTGCAGAGTGAGCTGACAGCATCGTCTGACTGGACTGTCTCCAGTCCCTTTTCTTCCTCTGCCTGCAGAGGAGCTAAAAGCTGCAGGGCAGGTGAGGGTAAGAACAAACCCTGGCTAAGAGCCAAGGTTCTATTTTCTGGAGAGACATTAACCCAGCCTCTCCTGCACTGTGGGCTTGGGAGCAGCTCCTGAACACCATCAGGGATGGCAGTGAGGGTCTGGATGCTGGTCTCCCTCCCTGAGTGCTCCTCTCTCCCCTGGGCTGGAAAGGGTGGCTGCCCCAAGTGCTCCAGCTGAGTTACACACAGAAAGTGCCACATTGGCTGTTCCTGAGTTTTTCTATGAAAAAATGAGGCTCCCAGCTCTCCACCATGTTCTTATCACTCTGTTTCTCCCAGACACATCCAGTACAAAACTGCTTCCAAGTTGGAAGATCAGATCCCTGGGGGGAATTCTTGCAATTTTGAGGCACAGGTATAACATTTCCTAATACAAGGCAGGTAATTTCAAAACTGATGTGAAGATAAAGGCTTTCCACCCCAAAGGCCCAATGGCAAACCACTTTAAAACTGTCAGGAACATTTCTTCTCCCCCTCACTTGCCTTTTGCTACTCAACAGTGGGAGGTTTGGTGTCCCTGCTGCGGGGACCAACCTCTTGCATGTCTTCACCCCTTCAGTGTCACACATGGACAGTGCAGAGCAGGTGGGGTAATGCAAATCAGAGGGAGAACCAAAATGGACTTCTGGAAGATGTTATTTGGAGAAGCATCATCCCCAGCATGGCTTGTTGGCCATCAGCTGGGGAGGATGCAGGTGATGGGACTGCTGATGAAGGAAGTATAGGGGGGCTTCTGGGTTAAAATCCAACCCTTTTCCAAGCAGCACCCACACAGGGACTTCTTCCACCAAGCTGGAAAGGACTGATTAGGTGGGAAATACCCAATGACATCCATGGGTCGCACATGGGGACGCACCATGGGAGGCTGGTGGCACTGTGATCCACTTGGCGGGAGCTCTGCTTCCCCAAATAGTCCATTTTCCATAATTTCCAGTTATATAAAGGTTCTGCTTTATTTCTACATGCCCTGAGGTCACTCAGAAGTGAGACAAGGCTGAGTTATAAACAAAGCTCTGTGCAGGCTGTTTCTTCTTAAATATCTTTTAGTTCTATGGACTGACCTTGAAATAAACCCTGTTTGAGGGGTGGTGAGGATGCCTGATGCTGCGTGAGAGACAAGGCTCTGGCACAGGGGGCTGGACACGAGAGATGCTGTGCTGTACCCTCTTGTGCATCTACAGCTGCATCTAAACACTGGCTGTCGGGTCTGGGTGCTGGGTTTTGGTACTGGCAGGCACCTCCATGGGGCTCTGTGGTGAGAGCTGTGATGCACAGATGTGTGTGTCTGCTGTGATCAATGTTAAGGCAAGAAGCAAGCGTCAGCACAGCCCTATTTGTTTGCAATATCCTATGTCAGAATGTTTTGCATTCCCTGGCTGGTGCTCTCCTGCAGTGGGATGCTGGCTCACCCCATCTTAGCATAGCTTCACGGAGAGTTTGACTTAATGGGGGCTGGGAGCTGCTTCCCCTGATGGGGGGCTCCATTCCCAGCCTCACACCCAGCCCACACGCTCTCTGTGGCCTCTCTGCTGCCATTTGCCGAGTGCTTTAATAATTCATAATGCAACCTGCAGCCCTATTTAGCAGAGCACACAGTGGGATTGAAGCACCTCGAAGTGCTTTGTTGTGGCAAGGTTGTAGAGGTGATGTTCACCAGGGATATCTTTGTGCTGTTGCTTTGCTTATTCGGGTGTTATTTCCCTTGGCAGCATTTATGGGATAAACATCGTTCTCAGGAGGGGTGGGGATGGACTTCAGGGGTGATGGTACAGGTTGTTCTTAGTGAACCTGAATATTAACCAGAAACCTGCTTGGTTTTCTTGGTGCTGCAGCTAGCTCCAGTTGAGGAGCTATATTGAGTACCCACAGCCGAGCTGCACCTTTCCCTTGTGCTCATTGGAAAAGCGTGTGTTTCCATGGTTCCGGGGTGAAATATTGAGCCTGGCAGCCCCATGCAGTGGAGAGCAGCAGCAGAAAAACCTGCTGTGTCTACGTGTGCTGTGGTGCTGGCACCAGTCTGGCTCCAGGACAGCCACCAGCCGAAGCACCGTGCTGGAGGCAGCCGTGACATGAGCCTCTGGGGCAGCCAACAGTGGATGTGCTCAGTATCTCAGAGCATCGTGCAGAAGTAAATTTTGGTGGGGTCAGCATGTTATTCCAAGGGTTTGCACCCTTGGAATGGTCTTGGTGATGTGGTAACAACCACCTCACGCCACGGGCCAGAGCAGGGCTCCTGCTCCCTTAGGAAACAGATTCTCATATTTCTTTGTTAGGAGAAAGGGCTGCATGGTGGGGTCTCACCTCATGTGTTCTTCCAGACTGTGGCTCTCTTGGGTTATTAGCTGTGTTCCCAGATGAAACACTTCATTAAGCAGGAGCTGCAACAGCTGTTCATAACCACTGAAGATGGGGCCTCATGGAATGGGTGTAGCTCTGGAATGGCAAATGACCTCAGGAGACAAGGGTCGGGGCCACCTTCACCCCATCCAGGGCACTGTGGGACCAGGACTCTGGAGACATCCTGCATGTGCCTGGTCTTTGGGTGCCAGGGAAACCCTCCAGTGCCAGAGCCTGCCGTCAGTCACCTTCTGCTATGATTACACAGGAAGAGTTTTCTTCTCTAGTCTGAAACTTTCTTTGCAGGAGTCAGCAGACCTGGAGGATAATGTGTTCCCTCATTTTTGCAAGCATTTTTTTCTGCCTTTTAAGGTTGTTACTATATCCCCTTCAGCCTTCCCTCCTCTAGACTAAACAACCTCTACTCTTTCAAACTTTATTCCCAGGTTATGTTTTCTAGATGAAATTTTTTTAGACAAATGGTTATTGCTATCCCTTGATCTCACTGCGGTCAGACTGGAGCACTTCTGACTTGTTCCCATTATGCCTCCTGAGGTCTTGTGGCTCCACAGAGAGCCATAGAGAGGGACATTTTGAGACTTTAGAAAGATTAATCTGGGCCTAGCCCTGCTCATGATGCCTTGGCATAAATGTGAAATTCAGCCTGGAGACACCTTTGTGTTCTGCAAGGATTATTATAGATTGCATCCTGGACCTGGAACCTGCTGTGGGCACTGTAAGAGCCATGCAGAGCTCTCAGTGCCTTCAGCTAGAAAAGTACAGCTTTGCTCCTAAGCGAGTGGAATAAATCCTTCACTGTCACCATGAGCATATTACAAAAAGTTTCTCTCTCCCAGCTGCACAGTTTGCTGGGTCACTTCTAAGTGTGGCTCCTAAAAAAAAGGCTTGTGCGTGTGCAGCCTCCCCAGTCTGCCAGGGAAAACACATACTGCCCTCAGCATGGAGCCTTTTCACTCTGTCAAATGGAGAGATAAAGCCATTGGATGTTGGATTGGCTTTGCATCAGGCTTTCCTGAGCACAGGCTCCATCACACCTCTGGTTCTGTGTGTACTGACAGTGGTGATGGACGTGTTCAGTGCTGGATTCCTCTTACAATCAGCATTATCCCAGCAAATCAAAGATCTCAGAATGTTTGTGCTTAATTATAATCAAGCTGTCTGAATGATCAGCTAGAAACATCCCTGTGACTGATTAAACCTTGCACTCCAAGTGTGGGCCGTTCACATGGTCACAGGATCCATGTCTGAACTCACTGCCCCTTGCTACCTTCTGAAACACTCATAGGTGTCTTCTGGAGGTGTGTGAGGGGCTGGAGACCCCTGTCCTGCACAAACTAAACCAGTGAAGCTCTGACTCTCCCCTTCCCGAGCTGGAGCATCTCACTTACCACAGCTTCCTTGTATGCAGAAAGAAACTCCTTGTCGTGCTTGATCTTGGCCACATCAATCCTGCCAGTAATGTGAAGGATGCAGATATGTCTTATTTAATTCAAAAATACTGTTTCACTGTTGCCATGTCTTCATAGCCTGTCCCCAGAGACTCGTTTTATTCTTGCTGGATGCAGGACCACAGGAGGGAGATGGCTGTGAGGGGCAGCTGAGACCCACAGTTACCACCTGATACGGCTGGCGCTGGGAGCAGAGCACCAGCTCAATGCCACACCCCTGTGAGTGAGGCAGGGTTAGCCCCTTTATAATGATGCTGCCAAAATCGATCTGTTGATGCCACAGAAGCATCCTGTGGTGTTGGAGCTTTATTTCTGCACAGCACTGCTGTTGCTCGTTCTTACTGAGGAGCTGCGTCGGCTCCCTTAATGAAGTGCTGCATAAATGTCACCGAGGGCTCATTTTCCTTGGTGTCAGCTATTGTCTGACAGATGTGATTAAGGCCACATTGGGCTGTCAACAGCCATGATTCTCATTGTGATCGGCTCTGCCAGCAGTCCTGCTGTTGCTCTGGCTTTTCAGGAAGCCTTTGCACATGTTACCAAGTTGCTTTCCCCTCCACAGGGGCTGCTGGGCTCCTCCACAGTGGCACAGGAGGGACATGGTGAGCAGTGCCTGGTGTGATAGATGCCTTCACTGGGTTCACAGGCAGAAAATTGCAGCTCCAGCAAGGAGGAGAAACATAATGGGAGTATGGAGTGTGGGTAGGCAGGTCTTCAGAGGAGACAGGAAGCCCATCATCCAGGGCTTTTTCCAAAGGGCAGTGGGGCAGGTTTGGGCTTGCTCACTCAAAGTCAGCGTGAATTAGGGAGGAAAAAAGGAAGTATGAAGTTGACTTGAAAAGTGTGTCCTCTTAAAAAAAACCACATGGCTTTTCCTTCTTTTTAACCCAGCCTTTCCCTCTTCCTGTGGCATCACTTTACCTTCCTCTGTAATAATAAACTCCAAAAACATCCCCATTAACAGCAGAAAAGCGAAGAAGCTGAGATTCAGGGAGCAAAACCAAACCATGTGAGGGCCAGTAGTGGCTAAAGCTCTCCCTGATGCCACCAAGAGCACGGTTTGGAAAACGCTGCCCAGCTTTTCAGGATCTATTGATCTTTTCAAAGCTGAACCCAAGGAAACCCTGAAGCAGCACATGAATGTGTTAGCGACAGCAACTCTTGTTCTTGCTCAGGTTTAGCAGCAGCAGCTAATGCCAAAGGAGCTGAGCTCTTGATGAAATGCAAGCAGCTTTTGTTAAAGGAAAAAGGGCTTTATTCTTGAATTGTGGGCTGGGTGGTTATTTTTTATAATTAATTTACAGTCATAAATTGTTGGCAATTGCATAAAGGCTGTGCGTCATGTTGGAAATTCTGCTGACGGTGCACAGTTCTCTGTGTTGGGTCTGCACTGGGATGTTGTGCAGAGGGACAGGGAGAAGGGTGCCAAAGCAAACATTCCACATTTGATTTGGGATGGAACAGATTTCCTTTGAAATAACTTGCGAAACATCTTGTCCTGAGCTTGCAGCGCAACCACTGACTGCTGCCAGTTGTCAAGCCAACGGGGAGATAGTCAGAAAATAGTCAAGAAACACCCATAAAACAAGCCAACCACCAGGGCACTGTGGGGTGTGTTGAGTTTCTTGTTGACAGGCAGGTGCTGAGCAGACACCCCACTTCTTCCCTGCTGCCAAGGTGAAGGCTTCCTGGGCTAAAGGAAAGCACCTTGCAGGAGCTGAGGGCTTGATGGCACATTGGGGAGATTTAATGGATCACCTTCCTAAGCAGGGCATCAAGGTGGAGCTCATGTTTCTGACTCCTGCCCATGCACAACTCCCTGCATATCTGCAGGGATAGTCTGACCCTCCCACTGTTGTGTTGCTCACAGGGAGATCCAGCAGACCCTCTGGTGCTCAGGCATTTCCTGGGAAACCCAACTGTAACTTCAGTCTCTCCATGGCTGTCATTCAGGGGACCTGTGAGGTGCAGTATAGTGACAACCCCAAATTAAGTCAGTGGCCCCGTTTTCATCTGCCACTGACGTCGTTTAGTCCTCCAAAATGTGTTGTCATTGCAGAAGGTGTGAGTGCTGGATCATGGCACCCTAGTTAGGTCGGCATGCAGGAGGCCTCAGGTTACCTCTGACGCATGATTTCTCCCTGGCATCGTTGGTTATTCCTATCAAGTCACAGACAGTGTAGACATATGGCAAAGGAAGTCGTGAAAAGCAGCTTGGAGTCCAACTCAAAACACCTTAAATTGGTGTGATTTCCCCGAAGGAGGAACTGCCTGCTCTTTAAAAAAATAAAAGTCCTCCTCTTAAAAAGGGCTCTTCAGGACAGAATTGATACCACTGAGTTACTTTTTAAAGCAAAAGTCTTGGGCCAAAAACAGCCTCCACCTTGCATCTCCCTGACAGAAAATTCTCTTTCTTAACTTCTTTTTTTTTTTTTTCTTTGCCCTTTTCCCGTAAAGGCCTCTCAGCAGACGGTGGAGCCAAGCGCCAGGAGCACCTCTCCAGGTTCTCCATGCCTGACCTGAGCAAAGACTCGGGCATGAACGTCTCAGAGAAGATGAGCAACATGGGCACCCTGAACTCCTCCATGCAGTTCCGCAGCGCCGAGTCCGTGCGCAGCCTGCTGTCGGTGCAGCAGTACCAGGACATGGAGCCCACCCTGCACGACCTCGCCAGCCCTCTCGGCTACCAGGAGCGGCCGTTGCACGGGCGGATGCACCAGAGCTTCGACTACGGCAGCGGGGTGCCCGGGGGCAAGCTGGGGGCACAGGAGATCCCGAGGCACACCCCCATGAGCGAGCGCACGCGCCGGAGAACCGTGCTCCGGGACGACGACCGGCACTACCGCCCGCACCGGCCCCGGCGCTCCCGGCGCTCCCGCTCGGACAACGCCCTGCACCTGGCCAGCGAGCAGTCCTACCGCCTGAAGGAGAGACCCTCGCTCCGAGCCAGGGACGACTACGACCCGTTCATGCACCAGCGGAGCTGCAGGGAGACGATGGAGCAGGGGCCCTGCAGGGATGTCTACGGCCGCTGTCCCCGGACGGTGTCGGATCTTGCCTTGCAGAACCACTTGGGCGAGAGATGGGGGCCCTACTTTGCCGAATACGACTGGTGCTCCACCTGCTCCTCCTCCTCGGAGTCCGACAACGAGGGCTATTTCCTCGGGGAGCCGATTCCGCAGCCTGCCCGCCTCCGGTACGTGACCAGTGAGGAGCTGCTGCACAAGTACGGCTCGTACAGCATGCCCAAGTCTTCCACGGTGGGGGCCAGGGGACAGTTGCACAGCCGGAAAAGACAGAAGAGCAAGAACTGTATCATATCCTAATGGCATCCTTGCCAGGCACCTTGGGAGAATGTAAATTAACTCATGATCTTGCACTGTTTTAGATCATGTAAGTGCTTTTATTGTAACAAAAGAAAGGCCCGAAGAGTAGGGATTTGTACGAAGGTTGTAGACCGGCTTCTATAAATAGTCATAATCCTGGGCACGGTGAATATATTTTGCACATCTTACTTTGGAGATAAAAATTTTAAAAGTTCACTTTAGCCTGTAATATTTACCCAGTAGTTTCTCTTCCTTCTCCCAGATACTGCCACCCCCTTGAGCTCTGTTTGTCCGTACATTTGGTTGCCACTGTTGACTCTCAGCATCAGTTTGCTGGTAGCTTTTGCTTTCCACCACATTTTTGTTTTCTATTAGCCACGTTGGTAGGTGATTTGTTTCTTGGACAGTGTGGGAGCCTAAGTTATTTCCATGATTGTTGTAAATGCAATGTAAATGAGAGTTTGGAGAAAATATTTTTGTATTTTGTAATATCAGAGGAATTTCTATATCTTAGGAGTCACTGGGAAAATGCATGCACATTCAGAATTGTTTTCAGTCAGAGCTAACCAAACAGTACTTTGGACCCCCCTTTCCATTTCATCATCGAACTCCTTAAGTTTATCAGTGAGAGTCTGAGTTTTCATTGGTTTTGAGGGGTTTTTTTTTGTTTTAACCCTTTTTTTCTGTTTATTTGTTTTGATCCTGGTCAATAAACAGAATGTTTTTGATTCATTAAATATTGACAAGCCTCAGTGGCACTTTGAAGCCTGTAATTTGCAGGTGCACTCCATCAGTCAGATACAGGAATCCCTGACAGCTGCAAAAGGGACTTTTTTTTATTATTATTATTATTATTATTAAATAGGAAACACCAGAACTACCAAATGTCTGCAACATTGTAAATTACCAAAGCTGGAGAAGGAATTTCACACCTCTGTAGAGAACGCTGAAGTTACTAAACATTCAACTATTATTTGGAGTAAATAAAGTGTAAATGGTGCAATTGTGTGATGTCAGCATGACGTTGTTTTGAATATAGACTTGTCTTATGGTGCTCTAGTCTCCTGGGTTATGTTAACTGCTGTTCATTACCAAGTGGAAGTCTCAGTATTGCCTCCTGCCTAAGACATATGAGAACACCTGCAAACTGCTCCCCATGGGCCCCTCCTGCCCGGCAAGATGCCCTCAGCCCTCTGAGGCTGTTTGTGGCCAGGGCTTGTCCCCTGGGGGGCTCAGCCCCAGGGCCAGGACAGCCCCTCACCGTGGCAGAGGGCCCCTACGTAGGGCTCAGCTGTGTTGTATTCTGGTGGATGTGAGTTTGTTCTCTGTGTGCTTTAATCCATTGGGGTTCTGCCATCCCAGCGCGTCCCAGCTGCAAGCCGAGGCCAGGTTGTCCCAGTGCTTCCCAGAAAGGAGCAAGTTTGCAAAAGGGGCTCTTGGCACCCAAAAGCACCTGTGAGGGGTTAAGATAAGGCTGGGCCTTGAGCCACAGGAGGGCTGAGAGCTTAACCAGCTGGACTGCCCTCGCCTCATGTGCTGCTGGCACCTCAGAGTGTCCCTGCACCCTGGGGCCACCCCCTTCCTGCACCCTGGGAATGTGGATTCTGCTGCAGGGATGGCACTGGCAGCCCTGGGCACACACCCCCCATGCCTACTCAAAGCAGCAGATGCAGAAAAATCTGGAAGATGGATGTCTCCATGCCACAGACTATTGCTAGGAATTTTTTTGTTGTTTGTAAAGGGCAATGTGATAATTATTATTCCTTTAAAAAGAAAAAAAAAAAAAAAGAAATTATACTTAAATATATTTAAAAAATGTTTTTTCCAGTTGGAATAAATGGAAATATTCACCCAAATGGAAGAGTCTCATGTATGTTTTTTGCTTAAGGAGTGTTGGTTAATCATTAGTAGAAAATGTGATTTTTACTGAGCTGCTCTTGCTATAAAAGCACAAGAACCAGCCCAGCTCCATCACTGACATGAATTTGGTGGGTGGGGAAAGCTGGTGGAGGAGCATGTCCTGCACACCACACACCTTCGCCAGGGTTGGTGACATGTTGTGGTAACACCCGGACCCATGATTTGTTGCTAAAAAGGCCACATCATAGATTCATTAAGGTTGGAAAAAAACTTTAAAATCATTGAGCAAGAACAGCCCAACACCAGCACGTTCACCACTAAAGTATATTCCCAAGAGCTGTATCCACACAACTTTTGAACATTTCGAGGTTGTCTTGAAATCTTCACCTGGTAAAAGCCAGAAACAGCTCAGCTCAAATCCCTGCTGGGCCTCTGGCATACTGGGGGAGACTATCAACCTGAAATATTTAAATAACAACCTTTTCTTATAAGTTCACATGTTTTCCAAAAGAGACCTGCTAAGCTGGATAGAGGTATTGCTTACAGCAACAAATATGACACTGTAACTACAGCTTATTACATAATTGGAATTTAATATGTACAGTTTAATTCATTGTCAGTGATTAAAAGCACAACAAATGTCTGTCAGCTCTTGTACAGCTGATCTGCTCTTGTGCAGCAGGAGCTTGGATTGCTCAGCAAATGGTAAAAAACTAATCCCCAGCCTTTCCCTTTTCCCTGCTTGCTGCCTCTGCGCAGGGGTAACGGAACAAGTTTAGAGACTCCTTGCAGCAGAATTGCAGCTCTCTGCACATGCAATTTTTCTACTAAAATCCCAGACACAGAGCCTCTGTTCACACGATAGGTTTGCTGCTGGAAGCAACTCTTCAAAATTTGGTTCTCACTGCAGAGCATCTCTGCATCCCTGGAACAGATGGGCAACAAACAGGAGAAAAGAGTCTCTCAGGTGATGCTCCCTTCTGATGGACCCTTCACCAGCACCACAGAAAGGTGTCAGATAACATTTTCTAGGAAAGTCAGAGTTGGTACAAATTTCAGCAATAAATGCAAATGCAGCTTCCAAACCCTTTTGATTTTTCATATGGGCTCCAAAAGTCCAGTACACTTTGAGGCACGTGATTGAAAAAGAAAAAAGAAGTGGGGTTTTTTTTTTCTGCTTAGCCCAGTTGGAGTATGATTAACCATTTCTGACAAACCCACTGAGCTTGAGGGATGGAGCTACAAGTCTGTAAAATCTTGCTCCATTGCCATCTGGCCCTGCTGATTCCCTTCTCTGTGCCTGCTGCACACGTGCTGCCATTTGCTTTTGCATCTCCAGGATGGAGTGAAGGTGACACCACCTAAAGCTCGGGGTGAGTGTCAGTGGCTCCCAGTTTCCCTGGGGTCACCTGCAGTTTCCCTGGTTTGGCCAAACAGGAAGATTTTTGCTGGGCTCCTCCAGACAGCTGTGCTGCCAGAGCCAGCCAGGCACGCTGTCACTGTTGCTTACAAAAATAATTAAATCTGATCAATATTGCTACCACAATCTCCTTCTGTGAAGTATCTTAAAGTATCTCTTTCCCCCCCTTTTTCTCCAAGAAGTCCTTGGCAAAACCCACTCAGTATTGCCATGGGATGGGCTGGTGTTAACCTCTGTTGCAAAGCCCTAGGTTCACATCACACACTTGGCCATGACTCGTGTGATGGTGGGAGCACAGCATCCTTCACATCCATGCTCCCCAGCAGACGGGGGGATCTCTAAGGTCCCTACAACACCTGAAATGCCCCAGCATGACAACATGTTGGCCCCAAAGCTACTAGAGCTGTGCAGGGAAGCTTCCAGCACACTAGGGCTTGTTTTTCAGGAAAAAAGCCACACAGCCTTGAATCTGGCAGACACATCATAATGAGCAAAGCCTCTGCAGAAAGACCAGAAGTGGAAAGTTAGAAATATTCAGCAGCACCTTGTCTGGAAATTATCATGCACAGATAATCTCTCATTTGCTAAAGGCCCAAGTGGCTCTGGCATAGCCTAAAACACTCAGTGGCTTTAGAAACTCAGTTGCTTTATGAAGAGAGGGACAGCATTGCTGAGTGAGAGGTTAATAAATTACATCAGTTTGACAAAGACTGAGTTCTCCTGAGAAACAGGCACACATTTACCCTCGCAATTTAATACCCAAAAAATCCATGCCCAGGCAGTTTGAGGCTGGCAGCACCCACCTGGTACTGCTGCTGTGCCCCCTCCCCAGCTCTCTGCTAGTCTGGGCTCCTGGGCTTTGAGCTGCCCTGTTATCTGATGAACTTTGCTCTTTCAGGCTAAAAAAAGCTCCCAGATCCTTGCATTTACATACAACTATGCTATTCTTGAAATCTAGGCTGTCCTCATTCTCCTGAAGATTATCTGCCACCTATTAGATGACCATCCTCCATGTCTGGAAAAGCTCATTAACTAGGAGCAATTCCAGAGGATTTTATTTTTAAAGATTATCTATTTTTTTCTCCCTTTTTTTTAATGCAATACACTTTCAACCTAGATCTTTAAAACTATTTAGGAATTCAAATCTGGTTTGAGTACAAAAGGGAGTCACTGGAGAGCTGGGGCCCCTTTCCAAAAGCATCCACAAGTTGTGACATATCAGTGCAGGGGAGAGGCAGGCAGGCAAGAAGGAAGGAAAGGAAGGAAGGAAAGGAAGGAAGGAAGGAAGGAAGGAAGGAAGGAAGGAAGGAAGGAAGGAAGGAAGGAAGGAAGGAAGGAAGGAAGGAAGGAAGGAAGGAAGGAAGGAAGGAAGGAAGGAAGGAAGGAATACACTATTATAGTCATTTCTAATCCCAAGAATGCTCATCTGAATCTCTGAGGAGGAAAAAATTGAAAGTTCAAATGATTTGAATTTGCTGCCTCTGCCCATTAACAATAGACTCCAGTGCTGTGCTGTGTGTTCCCTCTGTGTTAAAAGCATCAGCTTCATCTGCAGCCAGGCTTCATCCTCAGCTGGGAGCAGAGGAGGTCACATGGGACACTGGCCCTTAGGTCAGTGACCAAAGGCAGCTCCACCCTTCTGCTTCTTCACTTCTTATTAAACACTCAGCAGATTACCAGCTTCCCTGTTCTAAGGCAAACCCAGTCAGTTGCTAAAGCATTCTCAGGAGAGTTTTCCCCTTGTAAAAGCAAATATTTATATCTGCTGTGCTCTTAGAGGCTCTGGATATGATCAACTCTCAAGGCAAGATTTAGCTAAAAGAGATGATTTATTAAAATGGATAAACAAAGCCTTGTGAAGCAAGTTAATTCAGTCTAAATAAAGCATTAAACTCTGAAGAGCACACATCAGATCACAGTACATATCTGTATGTATATGTATATATATCCCATGTAATTCCTGCAGTCAAAAGTACAGCCCTCTGGACTGGGATCCCAGATCAACACCCTGGAGAAAGCCAGCCCTGAGCCAGGCTGGGTGTGTATTAGGCAATGAGTACATTAGCACATGCCCTGCTCTTTAACAAACCCATCAGGCAGTCCACTCCCACCCCAAACACAGGGATCCCTTCGGCTGCTGGCCCTGTGCTCTGTGCCTCAGTTTCCCCAACTCCAAACCTTCCTGCATAATGATGCAAGGAACTTAAAAATCTGGGGTGAAGGAGGCAACAAAAGAGTTCTGATTTAAAACAGTGGCTCAGGATTTGAGCCAGCTTTGTTGGCACTGCATGCCAGCAATTTCTATCAGAGTTGTTTCCTCCCTTAGATCCTTGCTGCTATAGAGCTTCAGCTCTATACAACTTGGGTTTTTTTCTTCTTTTCTGTAAGTTGGGCCTTAATTGTCAATTATTTGCTCTTGAGAGCGCTTTCATGGCTGATGCTGGAGCAGACTCAAGCAGTTTTTATTTTGGTACTTGGATTAATTAGCTTTATTGGAAGAGGGAGGCAGGGCAGGGATTCATTCTTGCTGCTCATCACATATTCATTATTTACATTTTTTGGTATCCCAAGTAACTCTGCACAGAAAACAAGTAAATGAAGACTGAAACATACACAAAACATCTGGAGCCGCTGCAATTCCGTAATAATCGCTGCTCGTTCACAGTGCACAGAGTGCCTGGTGGAAAGGCCATTCATATATTGGCCCAACGGAGATTTTTCCTGTCAGATGCTTCCAGTGAGCCCCCTGCTCCTCCTGCCCCATCTGCCTGGCTTAGGTCTGACCTTGACTCTCCACCAAAAGCCAAAGCAGCAAAATTGCTCATTGTTGGGAGTAGCAGCCCCTGGAGCTCCTGGCCCAGGACAGTAAACACAGCTGGGCACATTAGGGCTGCTGAATAATTTATGTGATGACTCTTCAAAATAGTAAATCCTGCTCCCTCAAGCCACTCCATCCTTCTTCATGTGCCTGCTGAGCACTTTGTGAGTATTTAGGAAGTTTTACTAAATTCACAGCCTCTTGTAGCAAACAGTTTTAAAATGTTGAATGATACACTTGCATCTCACACTGCTCACTGTTCATGTGGCCGCAGGGGATGAAAGGGGAGACAGAGAGAGTCACTACAAAATGCTCGTGGCTTAGATGAAAATTTTCAGGATTTTGGTCCAGCAGATGCGATGCTGCCCTGTGCTCCCCCTGCAGCTCTACACCACTCTGCTCACCCTCCACTGAGGGGTTAAATTAAAACTCCATCCTTGGGTAACATATGGGTGAAAGGGCAAATTTTTTTCTATGCCAGGAAGGCCAGGCCTTGGCACAGCAGCGTTTGAGTGTAGGGAACCTGAATGAGACCCTCCAAAGATGCTGGCATGGCCTATGGCTCAGCTGGCAGCACTGGTGGGGTCTGGTAGCCTGAAGGGAAAGGCAAAAAGGGAAAGGAAAGAGGAAAGGGAAAGGGAAAGGGAAGAGGAAAGGAAAGAGGAAGTGAAAGGGAAAGGGGAAAGGGAAAAGGTAAGTAAAGGGAAATGCAAAAGGGAAAAGAGCAAAAGGAAAAAATAAATGGGAAAGGGAAAAGCAGAAAGGCAAAGGAAAAGGGGAAGAGGAGATGTTTTCTCCTTGCTGGGCACACAGCAAGGCAGTGGGCAGCCCCCTGGGCAGGTGCACTAGAGCAGCCTCCTCTCCCAACACTTGACCTTCTAGCAGTTCATTTTGGAATTCACATGGCCAGGAATAAGTGTGCCTGGCTTCACCACCTGGCCCAGTCGTGATGATAGAGGGTCTTGCTCAGAGGAAGCAAATCTTTGCATATTTATGAACATAATTGTTTGAGGCAAAAGATACAAAGAAGAGAAGTTGATTTGGGATGCACAGAGAACTGGAGCAAACAAGCCTGGCTCCCCACCGGGCTTCACTGCAGCCCCAGAGATCCCTGCCTTTAATGCTCCTGGATTGTTAACAGCTGGGAGAGGGTGGGGAGAGCCTGTCTAGGGGGAAAAAGGAAAAAATCTCCCGGTTTCACTTTCATAATTTGGAGTTTCAAACCAATATTTATGACAATGTCATTATTGCTGAGCATCTGCTGGGCTAAGGGAATAAAATTCCTTTTATTCATCTCCAATGTCAGGATTTGCAAGTGCAAGAGATTTTCAAGAGCTTGTCTCAGTCCCTGTTTGTATGCAAATCATGTTGTAACAATTCTTAGACTAAAAGACCTGATTTTTACTATCATCAGTCAAAGCATCTGTCAGCCTTGTCAGAAAAAAAAGACTTTGATTCTTTCAGGTCAAAACAACCCAAAATTATTGCTAGAATATCGAAATGGGTTTAAGACATGAAGATTACAATGAAAATTGCTTAAACCTCGTTTTTCCTTTCACTGACATTTAAATTTTGATTTTATTTCTACATGTAATGTAATTTTTTTTCACAGGTGACAGTTTTAAAATCAGAGTTCAGTGCAATATTTCAGATCTCCATATTCGGGCAGGGAGCAGTCAGCATTGGATTCAATCACATGAACAGGAGAAAACTGGGATGAGAAATGAAATAAGCTAAAGAATGGGCAAAATTATAGAAAATTGTGTATGAGCTTGTGCCAAGGCTTGGAGGCAGCAAGTGAGGCTCCAAGATCGAGATTGATCCAAGATTGAGTGTTTACTTCCAGAGATGCTGTAAGCACCAAGTGCTCGGGAACAGGGTCCTCTCCAGGAGGTAAATCCTCTGTCCAGAAAGGAAATGTGCATTGTCCCTGCACTTGTGGACCCCAGAAGTCTGAGGTTTTGTTCATTATAAAACCAAAGAAGGGCTGGTTCCTACAGAAACACTTTCCCCTTGGTGTGGCCTGGGCCTGTCCTTCAGCAAGACAATCAGAGCACCCTCCATGTGACATGGGTTGGCTGGAAGTGGAAAACACTGGTTAGCAAGTGACATAGTCTTTCTAAGAGCAGGATTTCTGCTTTCTTATGAACATGATTTTTTAACAACCTGCTAGATGGAGAGCTCAGAGTGTTCCTCTGAGTCTCTGTGAGGGCCTGTCACTCTGCTCTTGGCAGAGAAGGTTCCATCTTCCAATAAATCCCCACTCATCCACTCACTTGTCATTGAGGAAGTCACTAAAGCCTGAAAGACTTTAGTGCAGCCACCAACAAAAAAAGCACCTCTAGCTCCACACCTGGATAAAGACTGGGAGGATTGGGATGTGCTGCTACGGCTTTGGATCTCCTCCAGCACCATCAGCTGGTTCCCTGCCTGTTGGCATCAAAGGGGAGTTCAAACCCCTGGGTTTGGTGGGAATAAAGAAACTGGTTTTAGGGTCTGTCCTGGGGCCAGTGTTTCTCCATGAGCGGTGGGAGGAGGCTGCCCAAGGTCCTGTCCTGTGGACTGGAACAGCAGTGGGAGCACCCCAGCACGACCCTGGTTTGTTTCTATCTGGATTCTCTCTCCACAGAACCAGCAACAATCCCTGCTGCAAAAACAGGGAACCTCCCAGGTACCCTGAGCTGCTGCTTTGGGCAGCTTTAGGATCTGTGAGGATGCCAGAGGAGCCACATCTCTGTCCTCAAACAGGTACAGCAAGTTTCTCCCTCCTGATGCCTGCAGCTTTACACCTTCAACTGGCCACTGCTCACTGTGACCACCAGAGCAAGCAGCCTCTGCCCAGCACTGAGCATCCACTTCCAGCACAGAAAACAGATGGATTTTCATTTACAGAGGCACAAGGCTCTCTCTCCCCTGCACATAAACACACAGACATCACAGCCTCCACCATTTCTATAAGGAACTGTGAAGAAATAACATGTTATAATAACAAGCTCTGAATGATAAGGCAGTAATCATTTCACCAACGTGAAGCAAGATTTCCCAGTACTCTTTCCTAAAGATAAGCATGTTAGGGGACCAGCATGATACCCTCTCCCCACCAGCATGCACAGTTTTCCAGAGAAGTGATGCTCCTAAGCGCCTCTACATTAACCTATAGGCAGAACAGCCAGTTCCAAATCAGCTCCAGACGTGCTTCCATCTAACAGCCCTGATAAACACCTTGTCTGTATCTTCAGACTGCATTATTTATTCATAATACCTTGGGAAATGAGGAGCCTCAGGAGCAGTGGGAGGACACTACATACCCACAAAGTAATATTTCCCTCTCACTGATGCGTTACCATCACTTTCTCAGCACAGGACTGTGCAAATGGATTGCTCACCAGCATCTTCCCAGGCCTCTGCCCACCTGCAGAGCACATGCTTCTTATTCTCCTCACACAGCACCAGGCACAGGGGGGGCATTTTCTCAACTCAACCTTAACATGATTGCTAATTTCCTCCATCAGACTGTGTGTCTCTGTATTTCAGAAGCCTGAATTTCTGAGGTTTGTGGCTGGCTGTCCCACATATCCTGTCAAATGCCACTTGCACCAGCAAGTTTGAACCTTTGGATGGGCAAATACTTGTGCATGAATGTGAATGGTCAGTCCTGAGCATGCAAACACGACTCTGCAAACACAGAATCTTAGAATTGTTTGGGCTGTAAAGGACCTCAAAGATCATCCAGTTCCACTTCCCCTGCCATGGAACACCTTCCACCAGAGGCCACCTCCCACCACATAGTCCATTCCACCCACACAGAGCAAGGATGAACTGACTCCTGCAATCATGGTATAATATTTTGGTGCCACAGAATTTTTCCCTTCTAAATTAAGCACGTGAAGTAGATGATATAAAGCATAACAGGATGTATGGTGGTGGTGGTTACAAATGCCAATTTTAAATGGTAGGAAAAAAGCCCAATGGCTTTCCTTGACTTTCTCCATATTTTCAAGGTCAGTCACTCAGTCCTGAATAGCAGGAGAGAAATGCAAACACCTCTCCAACTGCTTTTGGACAACTGAAACATTTAATGCCAAGGCCATTTGGTCCTTGCCTCCAACTTTGAGCTAAAAATATACTGATTTCTGAAAGGCCCGGGTGAGGAAAAAAAAAGAACATTTAAAGTTCTTTGAAAAAAAAAAATACAAATTCCTGTGAGATTTTTACCTATTTCACGCCATAGCTTCAATCCCATAATTAGGTCTCCTGTCACTTCACTTAATGCTCTGTCCCATTTATCTGCAGCTTTTTGACCCTGTTTTCACATCTGGTAATAATTTTTTTCCTATACCATTCTCAAAAGAAGACAAAAAAGAAAGGATTCTTGACCTTCACTCTTATGACTGAAATATGTAAGAAATGTTGTAACTTTCAAAGGAGGTGATCATAGTGTCGGGGTAAGATATCTACAAAGTAGGAGATAGAGATATATTTAGATAGACAGACAGATATAGATAGATAGATAGATAGATAGATAGATAGATAGATAGATAGATAGATATAGATATAGATATATAAAAAGTGGGATGTATATAAAGTAATGGCATGCATAGAGCAGGTACATCCCAGACAGTGCCCCAGTGGTCTGATGGGCTCTCCTGAAACTGGACCCTGAAAGGAGAGGGCAGCACTGGGTGGAAGTGGTCTGATTTTTTGGGCAAACCACAAATGCAGGCAAGTGCCTGCAGCAAAAAGCTGGCAGAGGACACCTGCTTATCTTGCAATTAAATCTCAGTCAAAATTTATTAACAGTGAAGGACCTTCCTGCCTGTGAAATGGTACATGCTTCCGGGCAAATCCAGGCAGTGAAATCATGTTCCCAAATGCCAGATCTCAGAATAGATGAGCCTGATGTCAATTGCATCACCCTTTTATCTGTTTATTAAGTGAAGACAGAATATCTGTTGCATAAAAGCAAGCCAAGCCACCTGCTGCCAAAGAGCCACCTTCCCTCTGCCACAGACAAATGTGTTCACAGCTAATTTATGCTCAGACTGTACTTCAAGTCACACTGAGCTTGCCAGATTTTGAAAGACCAGATTTCTCACTGCTACAACACAACTCCAGGAGTTACCTCCTCCTCCACCTCCGGGTATAAACACCCAGTGGCAGCCACAGCTCCCTTGGAGCAACTCCTAGCCAGGTCAGTGAGACCAACCAGAGAAAACCTGCAAAAGGCTGGACCCAGGATATTTGGGACAGAGATCTGGTGTAGTAAACCCCTCCTGTGGTCAATCTCCTTTTGCAAATGTAGATCTCGGACTTGTCTGTATTGCTCCCAACAGCTTCACCACTCTGGTGATGGGTCCTGCTCCAGCCACCAGCACAATTGAGGCTTTGATCCCTCCCTGCAGCACAATTGCCCAGGCTGAGGCTGCTGTTCCTCCCAGCCCAGTGTCGGGTTCTGTGGCCATGTCCCCCAGGAGGGATGAGCCAGCAGCAGCAGGAGCACTTCACCTGGCTTACAATCAGTCTTGGCATCTCCATGGCAACTCCAGCAGATGCTGTATCCCTAATGGCTCCCAAGGAACCGTCGCACTCTCACAAGCAGCAGTTGCAATCAACTTCTGTCTTGGTCATCTCCAAGGGAGCAAGAGGATAATGCAGAAGAAATTAATAAGAGGAATTGAAACCTCTTTGAACAGTGTAATTGCCTCAACAATTCCTCTGGATTACAATTAGTCTGTGTTTTAAAATGCACAATATTTCTTGTGTCACTCAGCTTTTGTTCTGCTGCTGCTGCTCACTGCTGCGCTGTGCATATCCACAGAGGAGGCTGAAGGGGATTATCTTGTTTTTGAACAAATTTCAGGAGAAAACGTCCTGGAATGAGCATTTCCTCTAAGGAGAAAGGGCTTCAATAACTCCCTTTTCTTCTGCCAATGAGAGAAATAGATAACAGGGGATGAAAGTAAAAGAGCCAACTGTTTATTTACAAAAAAATAAACCAACCTGAATAAATGCTAGCTATTGAGATTGTGGAACTTTACCCCCCTCCACAAACCCAGCCCATCCTCTCCGGCCCGCGGCGCTCTCCCCATCGGTGCAGTTCCGCTCACAGCCAGCAGGGGGCGTTGGTGGCTCCCGGCCGGGCAGGGGCTGCGCTGAGTCCGCCGCGCCTGCAGAGGGCGCTGTGGCGCCCTCACAGTCCCTCACGGTAATGGCGGGCGGGCAGGAATGGAGGGAGAACGGGCTCTCTTTACAACTCACAGGGCAGCCCCGGTCCCGGTGCCCCTCTGGATAGTGAAAGGGGCTGTAGCAGGAACCTTTGAAGCAGCAATCTGGAATGGCAGGGCAGGGTCCCCCAGGACAGCAGAAACTCAGCAGCTGTACCCAGACCATGGGACCTCCTGGCAGGCAGAGGCTGGAAAAACAGCCCCAGTGAAGCAAAAACACCCAGAGCAGCAGGAGAGGCATGGTGAGGAATGGGCAGCAGCAGCCTGGTCCCACATATGGCAGAGAGAGCCACTCCTCGGGATTTCTCACTTGATCCCTGGGTCCGGGATGTGTGGAGGGTACGGGCAGCTCCCAGTGGGAAAACAAGGAAGTTCCCAAGTCTTGGCAGGGCTCTGGGCTCTGGGCTTCCCAACAGCAGAGCAGCAAAAGAAGCCAAGCTGGCAAGCTCAGTCACAGTAGCAAAGGAAGAAGAAAACAAAAACAAAAACCAAAAACCAAACCACAAAAAGAAGCAGGCAAAATGCACAGAAAGAGCAGGATCCCTGGTCAGAGGCACCGGCCACGTGTGTCCAGTGAACAGAAAGTGCTCAAAGGAAGGGCTGCCTCTCAACCCGCAGCCAACTCCCTCTGAAAAGCCCAGCTCAGCTCCCACTTACTGCAACAGCCCCAGAGCCAGGCAGGATGGGGGCTGGGGAGGGGACAGCTGCCACCCTGGGCACAAACAAAACGAAACAGGACAGATCAAAACCCCCAAAAATGGTATGGGATAATAAACCATCCCCAAGACAGGGACTGATCATGTGCCATGCTCAAACGGGGTTACTCTACCAGGATGAGGTTTCACTATCAGAACATCACAGATCCCAGATGCAAGCATGGAAAATCCAAAATTGTTACTGTAGTGTGCCTTTCAGCTTCGGCATGCCAGCAGGAGAAGTGTTTTTGCAGTAAAAACACTAAAACCAGTCTCATTGTAAGACATAAAAGAGCCCTGACTTAAATTCTAAATCAAAGGCCCAGACCTGCCCACAACAGCACCTCAAATCCCCAGCCTGCATTTTTCCTGAAACCTTATGCTGGTGGATGATCATACTGCAGCAAACTCTAAGGGATTTTATCTTTTCAGCTAAGTGAAAAGTGTATTTTTATTTCATGCAAAGCTGCTGGGCAGCTCTCCCCAGGGGCCACACTGACACAGGAGTTTGCACCCCAGTATTGGGGCAGGAATACACCTGACACCACCCAGGCACCCCCACGTGATGTCTCCCCTCACTGCTGGGGTGTATCCCTGAGGGTCACTGGGCAGATTTAGCTATTCATCACTACTCAGGAGCCAAAAGACATTTCTGTCTCATGGCCCACATCTTACTCACCCCCAGGCTCTGTGGTGGGGGTTCTCCCTGCCAGCCCCTCCAGCTCCACATACCAAGGTTTGAGGAAAAGCAAATTACACTGATTTTAGGGTTAACATGTTTGCATTCATATTCCAAGCCTTGCTTGCACATCTATAACTCATTTTCCAGCATTTTCAAGCAAATTTCACACTGTTGGAAAAATGTCAAGGGTTTAATCTGATATGTGTGATACTTACTGATGCCACTAGGGAGGGAGATGATCGTATCTTCCACTTCCCATCATGTTTCTTGCAGGAGTGAAAACATGTCAAGAGAATTCACTGGGTTTCACTATACTTGGTACATGCAAATGAACACAAATCAAACTCTCTGAGGAGCACAGACAAATAACTTTGCATATAAGAGACCCAAGCTTATGTGACTGCAAGCTTATCTGTTTTTTCCAGCTGCATGAGATGGTCTGGGGGAATGTGGCTTTGCCAGTGAGCTCCACCATGGCTGTGACCTGCATCAGAGAGCAGGACCTGAGCCTCCTGCAAGCCTCAGGCTTGGCTTCAACTGGATTAAGAGTGGAATAAAGACAGCAGGAAAGAGATGAAAACTAATGAATGCGTCAATACTGGGATTTTTGCTCAAATTAGAGTATTCCCTGCAATATCAGCAGGAAAAGATTCCTTCAAACCTGCAAGAATCCCAGAGAGGGCTTCGACACGCAGCAGTCAGTGGCAGTCTTGTGCCACAAAACAAGCAGAAGAAAGCAAGCAGGAATGTCCTTTTTGTTCTGGATTGGTTTGAAACCCAGAGTTTAAAACAAAGTGGCTGCAGACTGGAAGTTAATGGTTTGCAGCTGTGATGGGGCTGGGGCTCCCAGGGGGTCTCAGGGGGTGGCAGGGCTGATTTGGGCATTGTTGCCCTGTGCTCTGGGCATAGTTACTGGATGAGCAGCCAGTCCACAGAGCCATGCAGGAGAGTTTGTGCCACGAGGGCTTTGTGCCATGAAAACAGCTGAAGGATCTCAGTATGCCCAGTGCTGGAGGGAGCAGGAATTTGCTGCAGGCTGGAGCCCTGGCTGCTCACACTGTGCTCAGGCAGGCATCCTCGCACCACTTCATATCCCAGCAGAATGAAACGGCTCCAGTTAAGCCCTTTGCTGTGGGAAGTCCTTTTCTCTACTGAGAAAACAAATGCTCTGTTTTAAACCTTGGGATGTGGCAAGCAGAGGTAAAACAAGATTCAGTATTTGAGTTTTGGTCCTAGCCTGACCACCTGCAAACCCAGGGCAGGGCAGGAGGCATGGACAGGCACCAGTACCAAATGGTGGGGAGGACAGCCATTGCTGGGTGGAAGGGACAAGGCATGTCAAATGTCACCCAGCCTGACCAGTCCAATACCCACATTGCTGCTGGAGGCCCTCGAGGGCCTGTGGGTAAAATTCAGCTATCACTAATGCATTGCATTACGCTGATACCCAAATATCAATCAATATTATTGACCTCAGTAAATTTTCCTCTGAGCTTATAACTGTAATTTAATTTTGCCCAGACAAAATTAGAAAAAGCAGGCTGCATGAAAGCAATATTCCTAAGGCTTCATTTCAGAAAGACATTTGGATCTCAGAAATAGGACTTGAAGTGTTTGTAGCAAGGAATATGCTTAATTAGATTCATGTCTGAGAAGTCCCCAGCTGTTCTGCAGACAAACAGAAATATCTGAAATTTCTTCCAGCTCTATGGAGACAGAGATTGGCTCCTCTCCCTGTTGCCCCAGTCTGAGAGATTTGCACTTATGATTATTATCTGGTGCTGTTTCAGCCAATACAAGATGCCACACAATCTCTGAGCACAGAGCAAATATTCCAGCATTTTGTTTCATGATTACTTCCACCCTGTTCACTTCAGCATCTGAAATATTCTTTGGTTTTTTTTTTTTTTTTTTTTCACGTGAAAGGCTTTCTGGAAGTTGAACATAACATACATTCATTATGAAATGAAAATACCTCATGTGTTCAGGATGGAAAAAAAAATCCTTAGCTTTCAAGAAAGCTTTGTGAGCTTATTAAAAACAAGAGTGCTCGCTATGCGTGTTATTCTGCCAAATGAAAAAGTCCCTCCTTGCTTCTCAGGCTTGTAAGCTGCTTTGTGTGCTCAAGACATCTCTTTCCAGTGTCCAGCACATTTTCATCATTAGTCCAACTTGGAATGAAATATTAGCTGCCTTATACCGACAGAAGGGACTGCAGGGCAGCCACACTTTGGCTACATCTTCATTGGAAAGGGATTCTGGAAAAGTCACCAGTGACAATGCCCGCACAGCCCTCAGACTTTGGGAGCAGACCCCTGTGCCACAGGGAACCTTCATACCCAAACCATGCACGTGGGAAGAAGATGAAATGGGAACTATGTGCCAAAACCACAGCAGGCCATAAACACCACAGCTTGGGAAGAAGCAAGCCATGACTGCCTCCAAAATCCACATCCCTGGGGCACTGCAGCAAGTCCAACCACACAGGGAAAGATGCAGTCTGGGAGCTTCAGTTCCAGATGCAATTTCCAGGCCCACCTCACCAGCCTGGCTACCTTCCCCTTCTCTTCCTTGTCTCTCCATTACTCACCCTAGCCCTTTTTTTAGGGGTCTAGCCCCACTCCTGGATAATGCTTTGAGATAAATTCGCAGTGCATGGTTGGGGCTGGTGAATGTACCAGGAGGTTGGTCCTCCACTGCCTTCTTTCCTCTAATTATTCTTCTGCCACCGCTTGTACTTCCCCATAGCCCATCCAACATTCCAGGCTGGGCTGGGAAGAGGTGTGGATAGACACTGTCAAATCAGGCAACCAGCCACTCACTGGAGGAATCCAGCTGGGCACTCTGGCACAAGCAGCTGCTGGGCTGCTGGGTACAGCCCTGAGCATGGGGCATTTTGGAAATGGAGCTCTTACCAAGGTTGTACCAAGGAGCTGGGGCTGGATACACAGCCAAGCATGTGGACGGGAGAACATCAAACATGAATGATCCTCAGGAAAGGGAGCTTAACCCCTTACTGCCAAAGGTACCCAAAAGGGGGTGTCTCTGGTGAGGCATATCAGATAAGGAATATTGCCTCAAACCCTGCTGTAGCTGGACTGGATCTCACAGTGAGCCATACACAGTGCAAGGATCAGACTGACAAAGTGCATCCATGCAGATCACCTCCAGCAGCCAGTAGAACAAGCCAAGGAACTCACCCAGCAATTCACCCCACATGACTGCAAAATCCTGCATTTCATCTGACTAAGGATGAGTAACAGCAAATACAAGGATGAACAAACATTTCAGGAGCTTTGAAGAGCTGCTCTCAGTAACCAGCAGCCACATTCATTATTCCATAGCCACCTGAAATGGGAGCTCTGTCTCCCTTCCACGCTACAAGCCAAGTCAGTCCATTGGTCAGTGGTGGCTTTTGGGCCATTGGTCTGTGGTGTCATTTGGGTGGGCAAGTTGGTAATTTGGGGCTATTCTGTACTGAATCACTCACAGCTCACATATTGTGGCAGATCACACTCTCTCTGCAAGAGCTCTCTGTCCCCTAGTTCTTCATTTCCATTTATCTTACAAACAATTAAGGCTCTTTAAGAAGATAATCAGTTTGGACTTTGAAGCTTTTTTCTCTGATCTGTGTTTTTTCCTTAAAATATAATTTCAAATATTGTGGCATTCTGGATGTTTTCTGTTTCAGTAACAAGATGCTAATTGTAATTAGTTTTATCATGTGGAAATTAAAAAATCTGCTCTGAATGTATTCCTTTGAATTTAGTTAAAAGGTACTTTTTGAGCTGACAATCACTTTGACTGTAGCTTGTGAGAAAGAATCAAATTTTAAACTTACAGGAAAAGCTCATTTTACTGCAGGGCTGAGAATCCACTGTCTCAGAGCTCACTGGCATTGAGAGGTGCTAGTGAGAGCCAGAGCAAATATTTCTCTGGGCTTCCACTTTCAAGCAGTATGTTTTAGATTACACTTAAGTGGATTCAGGAGAGGAAGCTGGGGGTGGTGGGTGGAAAGGATGCAAGTAGGTAAGAATGAAAGGAGGCAGCACATGGAAAATTGGAAGGAAGCAGTCAACTAAAGGAAAAAAAAAAAAAAAAGATGCACAGAAAGGGTGAGGAGGTACTGGCAGGATTGAGAGTAGATCATACAGAAAGTTCAGAGTTACATGTACCAGACTGAACAGATAAGGATAATAAGGAAATGTATAAGGATAATATATCAAAGGATTGCTGCTGGGCACTTCAGAAATTGCTGTGAGTCACTAGAGATGGGATGGAGAAAACAGGAAAAGGGGAATGAGCAAGAGGAAAACACCAAGATGATAATAACATTAAAAGGTATTGAAATATGTATTGACAAATATACAGTTCAAAATATTAAAAATACATTATTTTCATGTTTGAACAGCTGTGCAGGAAGACAGTGGCATCCTGTGCCCAGGAGGGAGGATGTGGCCAAACAGAGGCTGTGTCCAGTGGGGAGCTGGTGATGGGGGTGGAGGGCAGGAGCCAGCCAGCACCACATGGTACAAACCTGTGTGCCCACCCTCCTCTTCCATCCTACCAGGAACCAAACCTGCCTCCACTGCACTGTGGGGAGTTCCTGTTGGGCAGTGGGATACCTTGCACCAGGTGAAGCCAATCCTTTGTGTGAGTCCTTCTGTGGACAATGTGTCCTCTTCCACCAGCCAGAAAATGCTTCTCCTTTTGAGGATGGGATGTCTCTGCCCTCCAGATCATTCCCATCACAATAGGCAAGACACAATATATATATTATAGCAACCTGCAGAACCCAAGTAGTGCTAGTGGGATATAGAGAAGCTATGAAAATAAAATCTTGTATTAAACATGAACTTCTGCACTCAGATTCTCAGATGGGCAAGAGCAATGGCTGCTTTGCAAAACAGCAACTGAGGGCAAGGCTGCATCTAACTCTGGGGATAATTGTCATGGAAACTACAAGTAAAGTAGCACAAAACACAAGTAGGTATGAAAAAAGGTAGCTGAAAATAGCTGCTCTGGAATATTTCCTTGCAAAGGTTCTAGACATTAAAAGGCAACTGAATAAACAGCTTAGTAATTTTAGATGTTCTTGGAAAATGGGTTTTAAAGGGAAAAATGGGGTAAACCACAAAACTGTAGCTCAGGGAACACTCCAGGAGGAAAAAAAATCTCTGAGAGAAAAATGAGTGCAAGTTTGACTCCTACAAGACTTATGATACACATACGTACAGATGTATAGACAGACAGATAAACTAATGCATGTGTGTGTGATGACACAGAGCACAGAGTGCATATTTTTAACTTCATAGAGTGTGCATACATATATATATATATGTATACACAATGCATATACTGGAAAAAAAAAACCTGGAAAGTGAAGGCAGCACAAATGAAATCCTTCCTGCATCCAACTGAAGATGAGAGGGTTTCTCAGAGGTTAACTTGACTGAAGTCCAAGGCCTTGAGGAGGAAAGCAAGTTGTCTGATGAGTTGGACCAGTGTCTAAATGGCATCTGCCCAAGGATGGCTGTGACCAGAAAACACACAGAGCGGGTGAGATCCAGCACCCGACAGCAGAATGGATTTGTGCCAGAGAGCCTCCAGCCGACGGAGAGGCAGTCGGCAATTCCCAGCAAGCAGACATGGCCACACACCAGACACCTTCATCTCTGCTCAAAAAAGCAGCAAACTGCACTTCACAAAGTGCCTTTTCCTTGCTCCAAGGAACACCTCCCCGTGCCAGACGGATGGTGGCACATCCAGAGATATTCTTCCAGCCAAAATTGCCGGTACAAGGAGCTGCAGGGGAAGGAGCATGGGTGTCAGTCCAGAAAGTAGAGCAGCAAGTACAACCTCCATGTACTAGAGCTGGGAATGACAGGGCAGAATTCAGTGTGAACACAGGAAAGCAGGTGAGATTGGAGGTACTGTCATGCAGGCCACACTAGGAAAACATTAAACGGGGGTTTATGCAATTGGAGAGGAATGGATTGTGTTGTAACAGAGAAAAGTGTTAGCTGGAAGATGAAAAAAGCAGCAGAATATATGTTACATCACTCAGCAGCACTTGCTACTGGCTGGGGCCAGGAAAATCCCACCCCAGTTCTTGCGCCACGCTGGAATAAACAGTGAATTAACCAGCAATAATCCTGTAACAGCAAATTGTATATATGCCCTAGTAAATGCCAAGCAGTGAGTCTCAGTGGGCAAGAAAAAGAGTTCAAGGTGAATACCAGAGGTGTTCTAGCACTGCAGCAGGTTCGTGTGAGTTGTAGGGAGGATTTTAGAGGTTGATGTTGGGGGTTAGGATTTTTCCTTTTGTTTCTTTCTCTCATGGAATTTTGTCCCAAGCGTTGCTAAGAGATAATAACGACCAGTACCTAAGAGACACAAAAGGTGCAGCCAAGGGAGAGAGGTGCAGCTGGCTGCACTGTAGCTGAGGGGCATTCTCCTGGGAAGGGCAGAGATACTGTGAGATTTTGGTCTGGGGGCAAGGGCCTGGGTGCAGCTCCCAACTGTCTCTCACTCTTCAGCATCGGCATCAGACAGTCGAGCTGTTGCTTACTGCAGGGAGAATTCACTGCCACTGCCAGAGCCCAGCCCTGTACTGCTGCTTCCTTACTCTGGGGGGGCCTTTGCTTGTAGGAGCGAGCAGCCATTGCCCTGGGACCTTACTAACATCCAATCTAACTGCAAAGAACTCTCACCATCTATTCAGGTGCCATAGGAGAAAAACCTGGGACTCCAACCCCCTTTCCGGAGGGCGCATCTCCCCGGCTATGTGGGCGGCTGCTATGGAGAAGCCCGGCTGCCTCTGCCCAGCCCCGCTGCTTTGGGCTTTTACACTACACTCTAACCTGCCACCCCGTGTCCACCCTCACGGCTCCAGCTAAGGCTTCGGAGTTTTTGGTTACCTTTTGAGCATGTCTCTGCCGTCGCAGCTGCCAAAGGCCCTGCTGCAGACCATTTTTCTATCTCCTCCACCAGCTGTGCCCGCCACCACTGTGTGAGGGAGGTGGCCCAGCTCGCGCCACAGCGCCCCCTGCAGGCGCGGCGGACTCAGCACAGCCCCTGCCCGGCCGGGAGCCACCAGCGCCCCCTGCTGGCTGTGAGCGGAACTGCACCGACAGGGAGAGCGCCGCGGGCCGGAGAGGATGGGCTGGGTTTGTGGTTCTGGCTGGTGGAGCTGCTGTGCTGGTGTTTGCCTTGTTATATAGATATATATATAGTAGTAAAGAGCTGTTATTCCTTTTCCTATGCCTTTGCCTGAAAGCCCCTTAATTTCCAAGTTATAGTAATTTGGAGGGAAAGGGATCATACTTTCCATTTCAAGGGAGGTTCCCACCTCCCTTGGCAAACACCTGTCTTTCCAACCAAGACAGTTGGTCATATCTACACCATGTAAAATATAATGATCAGTAATTCAAATGACACCCCAAAAGGAGGCAACAGCAGAAGAACCATTTCATTCACCAGACATGATTGCTACTCCCAAGAAACTGGGAAAAAGAAACTGGGAAAAAAACAAAGGTCCAGAGAGCAAAAGATGAGGAGGGGAAGGTCAAGGGAGAGGTGAAAGGAAAATGGAAATGGAAAGAAAAGAGGCAATTTTAATCTGCCACGGGGAGAGAGTTCAACACAGCCCCAGCTGCAGAGCAGTGTGCCATGGGGACAGGAGGAAAACTGCCACAGCAGCAGCCAGCCAGGGCTTTACAGGGAATGAACCAGGTATTTATGAAATACCATGAGGCACAGGTTTCTTTACTTCTGAGAGGTTACAACATAGAAAGACACCAAAAGGAATTAATTACATGGGATTTTTTACTCAGTAATGTCAGGTCGCAGCTCATGAAGATTAAATACGCAACCAGAAGTCACCTATATTGACGTAATGTCACTAATAACCGTAGCATTTATAGAGGGCTAAATCACACTTTTCTTGCTTAAGGCCTTTCTCTCTGACCTTTGAAGGTTTGATCACAAGACATGACGTAAATAATCTGGAGAGTTTTCTTCACCTCTGCCGAGTGAAGGATATTCCTACTCTGTGAAAGCAGAATTAGTCTTGCAAATAAAAGAAAGAAATATACTGGAGGTATTTGTCTTTCAGGGCACATGAGTTCTCTGCTTCCCAAAGTCACCCTGTGCAATGGCAGAGCTCTTTCCATCAACTGAGAAGGATCCTCTCGTACTGCACAGAGATAGACTCTCAGTTCCAGATGTTTTGAATTTTCTGCTCACTTATTAAAACCAACATAAAACCCCTTAAAGTAACAATCCAGCTATTTCCACCAAATCTGAAGTTTCTCAGGCTAGCAACTTGCCCATTAATAAAAGTGAAACATTTAGGGAGATCAGTGCCTGGGCACGAGGGCACAGCACTGTGTGTACCCTGAAATCCTACTTGCTCTGGGACTCAAAGTGCACTCAGGAGAAGGAGAGGAGCACCTCCCACAGTTAAATTGGTGTTCAAGCCAATGAGTATTTCACAGGTGCTCTCCAAGTATTCCAACAGCCTGCAGAAAGAGACAGAGCTACATTCCCACATATTTTAGAGAAACGCCTTGTCCTGTGAACTTACCAGGATATTCAGACTGTGGTCACTTCGACACTGGGTTTATTTTAGAAGACAACACAATATTAAATCATCACACTGTTGTTTGTGTCAAACACCCTTTGCCTTAATTAATAAATGTGTGCCTGGTTTGCTGTGAAATCTCAGTAGAAGTTACACAACACTTCTCAGCCAAGTGCTTTTCCTTGCATGATGTGAAAATCACTTGTGTTAAAAAGAGTGAAAAAAAAAAAAACAACCTCAAACAAAAAAACCCAGGCTGTGTGTTTGAAAAGAAGCTGTGGAAAATACATCAATATTTGCAATTACAGTGGTAGCTGCTGCTATGTGAGCAGTCAGGGATGAAGGCTGCTTTTCCATGGACCCCATACCCCTTCTCCCCACCACTCCCCAGCTCTTTCTTCCTCTGCTTCTCACTCTTATGTTATTTCCCATCCTTTCATGCACCCTGCAATGGCCACACAGCAGTGTTCACTGCTGGCCACATTCCCTAAACCAGCTGAGCAAAAGGCACAGGAACCCATCCACTGCAGGGCAGGATGGTGTGGGTTAGCAGAATGCTAATCCTCCCAGTTTGGATCTGCCCTCCCTGATCTCACGTAACTTCGAGGAACTGGACATTACTAAGAGCTCATGACACCTATCAGATTTGGTTCAAGCTGACCAAGGGGTTCAAAGGCATTAGAGCACAGAAACACAGGCTGATGGCAGAGGGTGTAATTGCATGAGACTATTGCTTGAGAAAAAGAGGCTTAAAAAAACACTGAAGGACAAAAGTCACTCTGGAACCGCAGCGAAGGCTGACAGGGCTGAGCTAAGGAGGAAGAAAATGGAGTACCTTCCCAAGGGACTGAAAGATTTCAAATTCCTCCCTCTTCATTTCAAATTATCTCAGTAAACTGATAACTATCACACCAACCCGCCAACAACTTGAGGATTTCAATAAGCTTTTTGCCACTAGCACATATAAACCCCAGTGTTTTCCAAACAGATGGTTTATTTAAAGATCACATTATATGTACTACAATCAATATCCAGATTATGCCAGGGCTGCTGCAAGGAAAAAGATATCATTTTAGGCATGTAAAACCCTCCAGTTTGGACAGAGGCTGGGCAAGAGTAATCAGCACTTCTTAAAGTCTTAGAAATGTAGTGAAAGAGCTGAAGTGTGTGTAATTACCAGTGAGAGGCATTGTAGCAAAGCAGATAAAGTTAATTATACAGTACAGGAGCATTTTCAGTTGATGTGGTAGTAATCATAGTCAACAGAGAAGTGCCCAACAGAAGGATCCATATACAATAAAAGCAATCATGGGATGAAAGTGTACGGCACAAATTACCTTAAAAAAAAAGAAGGCAGACACACACATAACTGGAGCCACCAAATTAAAGCAGATTTGTGGATTTCTACATGCAGTAGGATACCTTAAACAGCAGCACACCTTACCTTGTGCATGGTACCCCCCTAAAACTGTCACATCAGTCTGGAGGAGGTATCAATATTTGTGCTCCATGTGGGCACCAGCCTGTGATAATATTGACACCATTTATCATGGGAAACACTGGGTGCTATTGCTGTGTATGAAACAAATACATCAGTGGGTTGGGCTAGAGCATCTGTTTTCTGAAACGAAATCTATACTTAGGAGACAAGACACAACAAACAGACCTCACTTTGATTTCAGACTCGCAGGCTACCATCTCCCGTGGACCCTCCTTTCTGCACTGTAACAGGCAAGCTGAAACACAGGACCTGAAACAAAAGGCTCAAGCATAACACATTTGTGTGTGCATATTTACAGGTCTCCACAAATGTCATTTCAGTGTCTCTCGGTTTGATGATGGGACTGATACTGAGCAGGATTTCACTTCCCTACACCAGCAGTGCTCTCTCCCACTCCCCATTACAGCCATTTCACCCAGGAGCTGCCACTTGATGCATGTCTTCATGGCACCAAATCCACTGGGTTCTCACCTGTTCAGAAAGAGCTTCTCCCCCGAGATTTCCTGAGGCAATAGTGTTAAATATATCCAGCCTCAGGCAGCAGTATACCATCACCCTTCCCTGCACCCAGGGCTGCCAGAGGTGTGGAGCAAAGGAAGAGGCTCCTCCACTGCCCCTACCTGTCAGTTTGATTTCTCATGGCCATTACACATTAATAGCTTTTCAGATCTCTAAGTAATGATGCAGGAGCCCTCTCTCCCCAAGGTAATAAACTCCCCCAACATGTCTGTTTGTTGGAACACCCTGACTCTAATGCTGCAAAAGACTTCGCTTGGGCACTGTGTAAAATGTTGTAGCTCAAAACAAGGGTTTACTGATTTGAAAACATGCAAGGGAAGAAAAGACTAAGTGCTGTGAAACAAATACTTGGCTGATCAGATGCAATTAGTAACATGGAAAGGATGACAAAAGAATATCAGGGAGGTCAAGAGATGCAGAAATCCCACTCCAAGGGCATTTTCTAGCTGTTCTTACGCTGGTGCCAGGGCTTGTTTAACACCAGCCAGCCCGTGGAGCTGCTCTAGCAGAGGGCTTGGCCCTGTGCTTTTCACTCCTTGCTGACAGAGACTGTAGTTTCTGAGAGCCAGACTTCCTGAGACAACAGCCATACCTATGCCAACAATAATTACCTAGGAAAACAGGCAATTTCTAGGAGCTTATTCAGAAGAAATCATTGCCTAGCACTTGTATGCTTATACAGTGCCACTGTGAGTATTGCTGTCAACACTTCCACTACTGAAGGGCGAAGAATGACGCCAGACGTGATTCAAGTGCCATCTTTTCCCAAGTTCAGTTAAACCACCCCTGAAATGAAACAAATGCACTGGCCTTGAAGATGCCTGAGGATGACAGCAAGGTATGAAAGCGTAATTGGTATTGCTGAGGTGAGCCTGCAGCTCACAGCGTGGTGGCTGCGCACAAAGAGCTTTTTGTTACGGCATGGACAGGTCGAACAGCTCCCAGGGCCCTTCGTGCCTTCTGCAATGGGAATTAAAGTCACTCAGCAGCACTTGGGTCCAGTCCCAGGTCCTGCTGCAGACCCTGATCTGCTGGCAGAGGATGCTCACAGTGCCAGGGTGGTCCCTGTCTCTAAAGCCCAGGAGAGCCAGGTAAGGCTGCAGGACCTCCTTAGCGAGGAAAGAGGAGCACTCTGTGACCTACTGATGCAAAGTGCCACGTACCCTGAGTGATGAGAGCTTTTTCCTTTGTGGGCTGGAGAGAGGAGCCCCTGCACTCAGCAGGGCTGGACAAGCAGAGGGATCAGTGACAGACCCAGTCCCTGGCTCCCTTGATGTCACTGGCAAGCAAAATACTCGGCTCCTGATGCTGCCCTAACGGGTCTGTTACACATCCCTGCCGGCAGCAAAGGGGTGTCTGGCTGGGCACGGGAGTCTGCAAACCGGGCTGGGGAAGGGACACAGCAGCTTTTGGGTGACCTGTGCCCCTGCAGAAGGCTGGCAGTCCCCAGAGATTTCAGTCAACACTCAACAATAGCAGGGCTTCACTTGGCACCCTGAGGGGGGAAAACAGCCCAGGAAAGCACTCAGAAGGCAGAGACGCCGTGCAGTTACTGCTCTGAAACACTGGCACCTTGTGGCAGCTCAGCCCCAGCTGGACACGCTGTGTCTGGCTGTCCTGCCGGACATCGGGGTGGCCTGGGCACGGCTCCAAGAGCAGAACACAAGCAGGAGCAACATCACACAGATGCATAGAAAGCCACCTTGCTCTGGGTATTTAGTATTTAGTAACTGACAGCGGCTGCTGGGGAAGGAGGAGATCTGGAAATCTGTAGTTGCACTTCCAGCCCTGTTTGTGGCCTCCCACAGCTACAAAAATGATAACAAGGAGGGTGGCATTACTTGGGATGCCCATGATCACTGTCAGGGGCACTGACCACACAAGATGTGTCTAACCCAGGAAACTGCAAGGAGTAAACAAACCTTTTGATGTGTGTGAGCATCACCAGGGCAGCGCAGGGTCTGAGCCCCACATGCAGCACATCCATACTGTCACTCTTCAAGAAAGAGATGCTAGGGACCATCACAGGGCTCCTCACTGCCATGATGCATCTTGTAAGGAAGGAAACAATCATTTGAGATCCTTTCTGGAAAAAAAAAAAATATGGGTCCATTTGAATGCTGTAAGGCCACATTAAATTATTGCCACCACAAGGCCTTATTTCATCATATAAATATTTAAGAGATAAGTATTCTCCCTGAATTTTCTTTTTCACATTTAATAGTGAATGTCACAGGTGTGTACTCAGCTCCTTTTCTCCCTGTTACTGCTGAAGTACACATAAATATGAAAATATGGGCAAATATTTACAGGCAATAAATGCTGTGTGGGATAATGAAATAGTGTTTCATACAGTTACAAAACAAAACACAACATTTCAGTAATAACTAAACCCAGGAAAATTAAAACTCAGTTCCCTTACTCTTCTCACACCTAGCAGCTTATTTTGCAGCCAATTAAAAAGTTGCAAATCCAGAAATGGGGAATGAAAAAATTTTTCTCCCACAGTACATAATGAAACTGTGGCTTTTACTGCCACAATGAGCTGAGGATACCAAACGCAGCAAGGCTGACAGGGTGTGGGTGTTTCTAAGGACAGTGAGAATGGCCAGAACTATAATGGTTACGAATGATGTGAATTTTGGAAGAGGGCAGACCTCCAGCTGTGGCTGCAAACCAATCTTTATTAGGGATTAGGAAAAGAGCTATGGTGACAGCAAGGTTATCTGCTTACAAGGGAGCTGCACATACTTTCCACCTTCCACCCGTCGCTGGAGGGACTGTCTGCAATAACTGTACATTGGAGCTGGTTTAATTTTTTATCATCTTCAATTTTTGTGAGCTAATCCCAGCTCAGCCCCTCAAACAAGCAACATTCGCCTGTGTGTGCAATGCCTGAGCACTTGGAACATCAGCCTTACTTAGCAGAAAAAACCCCAACCATCATTTTCTTCCCAAACAAGGCATGCAAAGAATAAACAGCATTCCTTAGCTCCAGAGCATGCTGCCTAAGGAATAGAGCTGGGGACAAGATGCAAAAAAAACCACCCCACCCAAATCAAAATCCAACATGTAGGACGCCTAAAAGTGTGTGTCATTAATAAAACTAATTAATAGGCCTCTGAGCAAATTCAAAGACCAACAGACAAATACCATAAACACTGCTGCAAAAGATCTGTGTGCTGCTCCCCCCAATGCATCAAAGCCATTGCTCCTTGTGCAATCGATACAAAAGTGATTGTGGCTCAAAAAGAGAAACAGAAGACAAAGGAAAAAATTACTGCTCCTAAAAGAAACAAAGGAACAGCCCAACTTAAAACACAGTTTCTCCTTTATTTTGTGTCTAAAATACTATAACTACAAGCCAATAAATGAAGGGGGGGGGAAAAGTCAGAATCCGTGTAAAAAATACTAGCACTTAACAAAAACACAGCAGGCAACTGTTCCTTCCAGCGATCTCCTAAATAATTCATGCCCAATATACAGAAGCCAATCTTGGGAATACACAGTGCCAAAACAGTCAAGAGAACTGTTTCTCCCATCACCCAGATGCAAAGCACAACTCTAAAATAGAGGCACTGGCCAAAAGCACTGTACTTAAACACCAATTCCTACAAATAACATCAAAATGTGTCTGGAGGAGCTCAGCTGTACAGCAAGCGTGGGCCAGGAAGTCGGGTGAGATCCTGCCTCCCACAGGATAGCCCTGGGCACCCAAAAGTGCCCTTTGCAGGAGCCAAGCACCCTGTGCCTGTAGAACCACCCAGCTGTGTTGCACTCCAAAAGCACCAACTCTGTTTTTATCTTATTGCCAACTTCCAAGGGAATACAGTGGCTGTTGGAGTTGTAAGGATAAAAAAAGAGGTTGACTTTAGGTATCAACTGGGGATGAACCTCAAGGGCTCCACACACAGGGCCATGGAGGAGATGCCCCATCTGTAATATGTGGCACAGACAATTTGTGGGCAGCCCTGGTGAGGAGGGAGAGCAGGGCAGGACCAGGGCCAGTGGGGTGAGGTGACACGTGGGGACCACCCAGCCCCTCGGCCACCATCTCCACTGGACATTGCCAAGGGAGGGAACATGCTCCAGCACTGGCAATGTTTTCTGTGCGAGGTCAGGAAAGACAAAATCAAAGATATTTAATAAACAGATGGAGAAACATCAAGAAAAGCAAAATGAGAAGTAGATGAACACAGGCCAGAGTTAGGTATGACTTCCCCACCATCCTGGTGAAATACAACAGAAACCAGGGCCATTTAGAGACCCCTTTATTTCCTTCTATTTGTTTTGAGCCACAAGCTCTGGTGTAACATATTCGAGCTCCTTTCTGAAACTACAAAGGCTACAAACCCACTTTTTCCTGTGACCCCTTCTAGGTCTGTGTCCTTCCCTGTGCTCAAGCACCAGACAGGCCCTTCCCAGGCTTGTTCAGATTTGAGAAGAGACAACTGAGAGGAGACCTCATCACTGTCTGTCAGTGTCCGCAGGGAGGGAGCCAGGAAGATGAACCAGGCTCTGCTCAGTGGTGCCAAAGCACTGGGGCAAGTGACAGAGAGCACAAAGTGATGCACAGCAAGTTCCACCTGAAGATGAGGAAAAACCTCCCTGTGCAGGGACCACACACAGGAACGGATTGTCCAGAGAGGCTGTGGAGTCTCCTTCACTAGAAATATTCCAGAACTGTCTGAACACAACCCTGTACCATGTGCTCTGGGATCATAGAATGCTTTTGGCTGGCAGGGGATTTTGAAGATCACCCAGTTCCAACCCCCAGCCATGGGAAGGAACACCTCCCACTAGACCAGGAGCCGCTTCCAACCTGCCTTTGGACTCTTCCAGGGATGGGGCAGTTCCCTGGGCAACCCGTGGCGGTGATTTTGTGTCAGTTTGTGTGTTTGTGTCCCCACGTCGCCGCCGCTGTGGCCGGGCCCGTCCCCGCCGCCCTGAGGCGCGCCCTCCCTCCCTCCGCGCGTGCGCGCCGCCGCCGCTCCCCGCGCGCTCCCGCCGCCAGGGGCCGCCCCGCTCCCGCGCCGCCCGCCGGAGGCCTCCGCGCCGCCAGGGGGCGCCGCGCGGCGGAACCGTGCGACCGCTTCCGCCCGTCGCGGCTGAGTCACTGCGCCGCGCCGCCCTCCCTCGGCCCAGAGCCGCCCGTCCTGCCGAGCCCCGGCCCCGCGGCCCCCGTCCCGCCGCCGCCATGCCGCTGGAGAACCTGGAGGAGGAGGGGCTGCCCAAGAACCCCGACCTCCGCATCGCCCAGCTCCGCTTCCTGCTCAGCCTGCGGCCCCGCGCGCCCGACCCCGCCGCGCGCGACGAGCTGATGGCGGCGGTGCGGCTGCACAGTGAGTGGGGCCTGGGGCGGCTGTGTGTGTGTGTGTGCGATCTGTCGGTCTGTTCGCCCGCCCCGGCAACCACCGTGTGGCCGTGGAGCAGCCGGGTGACTGTCTGTGGTGGTCGATCCTCGGGCAGGGGGTTGTGGAGGCGTCTCCCCGCAGTTGTGCCGCCGGGACTGACTCCCCCGGGGCACGGGCAGCCCGAGGGCAGCGGGGCAGGGCCAGGGCTGGACGTTCCTGTGTGTGCCCTGTCCCCAGCTCCGGCCGCGCTCACATCGTGCTGGGGCTGTCAGAGCTGGGAGTTGAGCACCGCGGGCTGCTGTGCTCACAGCGGGATAAAAAGAGAATCACAGAACATCCAGAGCTGGACGGGACCCACAGGGATCATCAAAGTCCAACTCCTGGTCCTGCACAGGACACTCCCAACAATAGCACTCTGTCTCAAAACACTGTCCAAGTGCTCCATGAGCTCTGCCCTGGGAAGTCTGTTCGGTGCCCAACCACCTTCTGGGGCAAGAACCTTCTCCTGATATCAAACCAAAACCTCCCCTGGCACAGCTCCATGCTGTTTACTCAAGTCACAGGTTTCCAGAGAGCAGAGATCAGCACCTGACTCTCCGCTTTGTCTATGAGGAAGTTTTAAACAGATTTGAGGTATCCCCTCAGTTGCCTCTTCTCTAGGCTGAATACACCAAGTGACCTCAGCTGCTCCTTATACATCCCCTTCAGACCTTTCATCATCTTCATGTCCCTCCTTTGGATGCCCTCTAACAGTTTAATGTCCCTCTGGTATTGTGGTGCCCAGAACTCGAGGTGAGGCCACCCCAGTGCAAGGCAGGGAAAGTGCAAATGGTAACAGGGTAAAGAGCAGTGATAAAAAAGGATCAGTGGAAGGAAGCATGAGGTGCAAGGTGTGCAGAAACAGTGGATGTGCTGTGTCTGGATTCAGCAGGTACCTGGTCATAGAAGGGACATCTCTGAGCTGACAGTCATGTTGTGCTTTTAGGAACAAACACACTCTCGTTGCAGCAATGAACAGCAGAACCCGTCCTCCTTCTCTTTCAGACATGGCTCCATACTATGAAGCCCTGTGCAAGTCTCTTGAGTGGCAGATGGACACGGATCTGCTGAACAAAATGAAGAAGGCCAATGAGGAGGAACTGAAACGTCTTGACAACGAATTAGAGGATGCAGAAAAGATCTTGGGGGAGAGCGAAATCCGGGATGCAATGATGGCCAAGGCTGAGTACCTGTGCAGGATTGGGGACAAGGTTGGTGACAGCAAAAGCTTTATGGACTCGTAGAAAACACTGCATGGGAACCCTGTTAGCTGGGCAGGTCCCAGTGAGTGCTGGGGGACTTGCAGAGCATTTTGTCTAGGAGCTCACACATGGCTGGCAGATAGGGGAGGGTCTTACTGAAATAGAAATTATCTAGGAGAAAAACAGTCCTTGAAAGAAAACTACTTTTTTCTTGATGAGAGGAAAAGTTTGCAGAGACCATTATTCACTTTCCTTGTGCCTTTAGACTTTTCCAAGCTATTTAGATCATGCAGCTGAATTTCAAGTTACAGAGTAGATTTTTGTAATCTTTAGCTTTAAAAGATACACGAGGAACAGCTTTTCTAACTTGATTTAGACTTGGACACATTAAGATCATTCAGAATGCACAATGTGGAAATCACAACTACCAGTGGGAGACAACACATGTTCTTACAACAGGTATTTTGTGAATGTTCTGGGTGCCTTTAACATTCTTACAGTAGCAAGTGCTGTTTTGCCAGGAGGGAGCTCTGACTGCATTCCGCAAGACTTACGACAAAACCGTGGCCCTGGGACATCGCCTGGATATCGTGTTCTATCTGCTGAGGATTGGCTTGTTTTATATGGACAATGACCTCATCACACGGAACATTGAAAAGGCAAAAAGGTACTGCTTGGGTTGTCTGGGTGCACTAAAGCACTTTTGAAACAAGCTGTGACAAAAGAAATGGAAGATAAGTACCTTTCTGTCCAGAAATGACTGGGAGTGATTGTGAGAGAGAATCAGTGATGGATGAGTGTTACTTTTTTTAGAGCACTTCCTACTCCTGGATTTTTTTGTGGTGGGGGAAGAGAAAGGTGAAGATTTTGTCGTGGCTGTTTTCTAGCAGCTGGCTCAATTTGTAGCCCAGCTCCCACTCCCACTTTGGGTGTGACTGGACTGTGCCTCTGCCAGCTAAGTCCAGCTGCTCCAAGTGGCACCCAGCTGGCTCTGTAAAGGAGCTTTTCCTCTAGAAGCAAGAGCAGCATATGGTGTGTTTTGGTTCCCTTCCCATATTCCCACTGATAGCTTCAGTGTCTTTGTGCTCCCAACGTTTTGAACCTCAGCAATTCCTGTAGAAAGCTGTGGTTCCAGTCTCCCTGCTGCTGCCATGAGACACCAAAGCGGGGGAGGTTCCCACTTAGCTTGTTCCTTGGGCAGGGGTATTTTGTGTTGCCTTCTCAGCAGTTTTGTTTCATCCCTGCCCTTCTTACAGCCACACCAGTTTTGTGCTGATCCTTAAAAAGTGGCAACTTGTATCTTTTTTTCTATGCTGCTGGTTGGACAGCTTTGACTTTAGCAGCAAAGGCAGTGGAAATCTGTTGCCTCAGTCCAGGCTACCTGCACATCCACAGGGACTGTTGTCACAGCTGAAGAGGCTGTAAACTTTTCCTTTCAGCTGGAACTTGCACTAAGTAAAAGCTTCTGGCCTCTCCTGTCCCAAGGAAGCCACTTTCCTACACCAGCAGGTGTACAAAGCCTGGGCTGTTTCAACAAACTGTAACATAAACTAAGTTATTCTTTCTCTAATCACATGGTATCAGTTGATTGCACTTATTTCATGTAACTTACTACATAAGTAAGTATTCTTTGTTCTATTTTAAGTCTAATAGAAGAAGGAGGAGACTGGGACAGAAGAAACCGTCTCAAGGTGTACCAGGGCCTCTACTGTGTAGCCATTCGAGATTTTAAACAAGCAGCAGAGCTCTTCCTTGATACAGTTTCCACGTTTACATCCTATGAACTGATGGATTACAAAACCTTTGTAACATACACTGTCTATGTCAGCATGATTGCCCTGGACAGGCCTGACCTGAGGGAGAAGGTGAGGAGAGCACGTGGGGAACACTGGTGCAAACTGACAGAGCCTTTCCTTCACCTGTCCATCCCGGGGCTGAAAGGGATGGTGGTTAAAGGTGTGTGTTTGATTTCAGGTGATTAAAGGAGCAGAGATCCTGGAAGCCTTGCACAGTTTGCCAGCTGTACGGCAGTACCTCTTCTCTCTTTACGAATGTCGTTACGCAGCCTTTTTCCAGTCACTAGGTAAGGCTGGTTGTGTCCCACAACACTGCTTCAGGTGTTCCAGCTATTTGTTTTCAGATCACACACAACTTCTGTGGAGTAGCTGCAAGTCTAGAACTAGAGCTATGCGCAGAAAAAAACAAACTAGAGATTTTTTTAACAGTGACCTAAAATTTTCTGCTTTGATTTTTCAAACAAAGAAAGACAAATTTCTCATCTAATGAGCTTTGTGAAAGGTCACATCTGATTAGGTGAAAAAGCACTTTGAAAATGGGTATGAAACACCATCTTACCTGAAGAGCCAGATCAGGAAAGATTTGAAAGCTTGCTGTGTAAAAGGGTGACAACCAAAGAAAAGCTTTTCAGAAACCCCTAATTCTCGCCAGTTCTCAGACTGCTTGTTTTTCTTCTGTGAGATTTAGAAGAAAATGAGGTATTTATAAAAAGTAAGGAAGAACCCTTGATTTTGTGGAAAACTAGGCCCAGTGAGACTGAGTTAAAGGGCAGCATCTTCCTATTGCTGCCCTCATCCCAAGCTGAGAACCGATGCTGTCAGGGAAAAAAAAATCTCTTCAGTGCCCTGAAATCCTTGAAACTAATTTAAGAGCTAGGAGCAGAGAATTAATGTTTTGTCTTTATGCAGGTGTGGGTAACAATGTTTCTTCAAGAAGTTACATACCAGTTCTGCTTGTTACCCAGCTCAGGGCGGCAGCCAGCACATCCAGCTCTTGCCTTCTCCCCGCTGAAAGAAGGATGCTGTGCTGATTACAGGCTCCCATTAGCTCTGCCACAATATTGTTTGCATACTCTTTCTGCTTCTGGTTCCAGAACTGTTAGAGATTACATGAATTTACTTCTCTTTAGTGCAGAATCCCTTTCATATCATGAGGAGTGCAAGAATACAACGTAGCTACGGGCACACCGATTACTTATTAACTGGTGCCATGTGTTTTATTTACACAACTGATACTTGACATTTCTTAGAAATTACTGACTTCTTTTTATTATTATTATTTTGCTTTTTTTTTTCCTTCTCAGCTATTGTAGAGCAAGAGATGAAGAAAGACTGGCTGTTTGCACCTCACTACCGATACTACGTGCGGGAAATGCGGATCCACGCCTACAGCCAGCTCCTCGAGTCCTACCGCTCCTTGACGTTAGGGTACATGGCAGAGGCCTTTGGAGTCAGTGTAGAATTCATAGATCAGTAAGTTCTTTGGCTTCTTCAGTTCCTAGGGATCTCCATTTATACCTTTTAAACATTTATGATAATCTCCTTATGAGTAAAAATCTTCGTTGGCCTCTATTCTAAATATGCCAAGTTACGTTTCTGTGGAAGAGTGTGAGAAGTATTTTATTAATTACTTTTTTCTTCGTATTGCTGTATTTATTGACCTCCATGTGCTATGAAACTTTAGATTTTAGCTAGCTTAGTTCACACCTATGCAAAAACGGAGCTGTTCCAACTTTAGGGATCTGCACATTTTTGTACTCTGCCAGACTCCCTCTCTCATTTTGCTTGGTTTCTGTTACGTGGATGTAACAGTAACAGCAGATCTGATGTTTTTAACTTAAACATACCCTACAGTCCCAATTTGAAATTCTTTTCTAGAATAAAACTAACAGATTTCGATCATGGTAAGTGGTGAGTGAAGTGAGAAACTGACTTTTACTCTGTGTAGATGAAGCACATTATTGCAAATGTCTTCACAAGAGTTATTCTTGTTATTCAGAGGTTTTAAATTTTCTAACTTAGAAAACTTACAGAAATACAAAACGGCTTGAAATATTCAAAAATTAGTAAGTGTTTCAAGAGAAACCAAGTACCATTCAATTCAAAAGTAATATTTTATAAGTCATACTAACTCTTATGCATTCCATTATGAGTTGTAACTTACCTTACTGTTGAGCACAGGAGTATTTTCTTCTACCATCGGTGCTGTAGACCACCAGCTGATTAAACAATAATAATAAATCTTTTTAAGCACTTTTAAAAATTAAATATTATTGAGATACTTTTCCAATTAATTGACTGGCATGAAGATATTTATCTCAAGATAAATTCCAAATAGCCACGCTGCATTACTGCTGCCTTTGGATTTGAAGAGTAGTTGATACAAAGCTCAGTGATAACTTTCACTAGCTCAAGTACAACATTTGATCTGAGAAGAAAGAACTAAGAGGTTGTGAACACAAGTTCAGGTCACTAAAATGATTATTTCTGGGTGCAGTGTCCAAGCCTTAATAAGATGAGGATACATAAGATACCATATGAAGATCTGTTGCCTCAGAAATACAGCATGGGGTAACAGCAGTTTCAGTGCTCTTAGGTCTACAAGTCCCTGGTGAAAGAGGAGGTAACCAACTTTTTTTCTTTATTTAGGGAGCTTTCAAGATTTATTGCAGCTGGGCGATTGCACTGCAAAATAGACAAAGTAAACGAGATTGTAGAAACTAACAGGTATGTAACAATTCCTACACATTGCTTTTAACAGACCAGTTGAATTCTATATATTTTGATGACATTTACTGCAGAAATGTTTAATGCTTTGGTATAAATTGTATTCTTGGTTCTAACCTCCTGTTTTTTTCCCTCATGATTCCTAGGCCTGACAGCAAGAATTGGCAGTACCAAGAAACCATCAAGAAAGGAGATTTGCTGCTAAACAGAATTCAGAAACTTTCCCGAGTAATTAATATGTAATTTTTTTAACACAAGGGAACGCAAAATTTAGATGTTTAAAACATTTTGGAAGTAACCTATAAATATATTGCATAACTTGGTATACTGTAGGGAAAAAATAACTAGCAAGAAAGGTAGTGTTTTTACTTTCCATTTCATTATGTACACACTGTTCTGTTCTGGTGTATGGACCCCAGTTCATTTATTAAATGTATGATACCGTTGGTGATCTCTTGTAATAGACTTTGTTCCTTTCCTTGCCTGTATATGCAGTGTTCCATATTGAACAGCAAAGCAGGCTCACAACAGAGAACTCATGGCCATTTTATGCTTGCTGTTTTAAGCTTTTTATGCCATCTTATGCTTGCTGTTTTAAGACTTTTATATTGGAATCAGACATGAAAACAATCAGTTGCATAATAGTAAAGTGGCCAAACATTTTAGTGAAGAGTGCACACTGTCCAGATGGGACAGAGTCTAGCAATGAAGGGATTACAGCTTAAGGGAGAAGGAATGAGGGTGCAAGTGATTGGGGTGAAGCAATAATATCACCACAGAAACTGCAGGACTAAAACTTTGGGAAAAACTGTAACAGATGTAGACTCTCTTTTTAAACTTTTTTTTTTTTTTTAAACTGTTGAAAAGGAAGTCAGCATGTGAGCAAAGCATTACTTTTGTAGTTATTGCCTAAGTTAGATTTGCAGATGTCAGTGATGGTGGGAGCTGTGGAAGGGACTGCTGCAGTCTGACAGAGCTGATCAGGTGCTGCAGGGGTTACAGCTCCTTTCTGCACAGCTGCTGAGGAATGAATGTCTCACTAGCTGCTGCCATGCTGATGACACATGGTTTCTGGCATGGCAGAGCCTCCAGCAGCAGCTGTTTACCCTGCTGGCCTGTCTTGAGGGGTTTTTTCCCCTCCTCCCAAAGAAGGCCTGTGAGTGAGTTCTGGGAGCTTTTGATGCCACTGCATTTGGAACATTTACAGCCTGTGTGTAACTTCAGTGCTGGAAGGAACCCCAGCTGGTAGGTGTACCCAAAGAGCAATCCTAGCATTTGGAAGCTACTGTGCCACAGACAGGACAGCTTGAAATTTCCCCTGCCCATCCCAAGATCACAGAGGGTCTCCTGTCCTGGAATTGCTGCTACCTGCCCGATGGACCCCTTGGTGCTGAGGGGCCATTACTACCCTCTGATGAACTTTTCTGAAATCCAAAATACCACCTCATGATTTTGGGATTTTTTTACTACTTATTGGAAGCTCTTTTGGTTGTTTCCCCATCCAAGAAGCAGCTATTTAGCCAGAGTTTAAAGATTTACATTTCAGATAGTATTAATTAGAAGAAAATTCTGATCCTTCTTTAGAATAGGCAGAGTAAGAAACAAGAACTCTAGTTTACCATGTGGTCAGCTGTGAGTCTCTGTTTTGGGTGTTCACACATGTACCTTTTCCTATAAAGTTTTAATTGATAAAACCCAATATTCAGACTTCTCAAACCTGCAATAACCTCTCTTGTTTTTCTACATCTGTTCCGTGCCAGATAAGTAGAGGTAGCTAGGAAGGCTTTAATCAGTCTGACTTTTGAGAACATCTCCATCTTCCACAGGTGCAGGTGTGAAGTCTATCAGAAAACCATACACTCTGCATGTCTTCAGTGACTTGAGGAATTTCTATTTGGTGCACAAATAAATTTTCCTTTCCAGCATGAACTTGCCTTAATTAACTACATCAGTTTCCATTCAGCATATGTATTTTTTTAACTGTAAAGAGAATAGAAATCTACTCAAGAAACAGGCTAACAGAGGCTTCATGTATTCCAGAGAAATCTTGCTGCTCTCTTAATGTAGGTAAGAGCAGCAGAAAAAGAAATGGAAATCCCTACTCTGTGTGGAAAGCACAAGCAATTGCTAAAGAGTTTTAGTGCTCTAAGATACTTGCAGAGCTATCAACCATTTTATCCTCACCGTGGCTATCATCCTGTGGGAGCCAAGCATTTCAGAACCTGGTGTCCTCTGCTCAGGTGGGTGAAAAATAATGTTCCAAAGAGAAGTGCACAATCCTACTACAGCAAAGACCTCCCCTTTAAAGATCACGACTTGCCTTCACGTTTCCTGATCTCAGCATACATCCTGTGAAAGAGGATCCAGGGAGAGGCTGGAGATCTTCTGGACAAAGATTTCTGTGCCAAGGCCTGGCAGGAAAGTTCAGCAATTTTAGCTGAACCTTTTAAGGCGTTGTGCAGCAGTTCAGCCTGTCAGCCATGCCAAATAGTGATGGGATAAAATTCTGGCAAAGGTGAAAGGCAGCACCTCCTGAAGCCCACAGCTGGAGGCACAGAGTTTAGCCAGTGCAGCTGTTCACACTGTTCTGAAAAAAAAAAAAAAAAAGCAATCTGATACACAGGTTTTCTGACGAGTAGGAATGCTGAGGGGTCCAGGGTGGTCAGGCCTCGTGCTGATCAAGGGCATAATTTTGTCTATTCTGTTGTTTTTAACTGCCTTCTTCCATTTCCATGTCAAATCAGAAGCATTCGAATTTCTCCTTCCTGAAGTAATTTCAAGTTGATTTTTACTGTCCTGTGATCACTTTAGTTTTATATTCTGTTTCTCTGATCTCATGACTTTCCTTTATTTAACTCTGATTGTGAGCAGCCCTCCAGACGCAGACCTTCATGCCTCGCTTCTGACACCTTTCCATGGATTTATAGTCCACATGCCAAAGTTGTACATTCTCTCTTGTAATTTAAGCTTGGGCAGTTCCTTGAGCTAATGCCATTCTCCAATTTCGCTTTGCAAGGCTGACTTCACCCTCGCTACAAGGTAGCCAGAACCAGACAGAGATTTCAAGCCACAGCTTGAACTTCTCTCTGCAGTTCATTCCCTGCATTAACGGTGGGAAAGCAGGTGGGAAGGGCAGGAGATGGGATGGTTTAGGATTTGTTAGTAGAACTTTGCTACAAAGCAGTTGAAATGTTCCTGTGCAAGCCTCTGTGCAGTTTCTGGCTCACCTGCCAACACCTCTGGTGCTTCTCTCACTGAACACTGGGCTCCAGAGCTCAAGGCCCAGCCTTGCACAGGCAAGGGACATGGCACTGGCTCTAGGAAAAGTCACCTGTCATGGACAGGGAAGGGCGCAGGTGAAGGGATCTACACTGCAAAATGAGGACAAAAACTTCCAGCACTGTCAGAGACCACCAAACCCAAGCAGCAACAGTCCCTGCTGATGCTGAAGAAAACTTTTGTACCTATTTGGGCACAAGTATCAACAGCAGCTATCTCACAGGCTTGGACAAAGCTTTTTTACTGCATTTCTCAGGCTGCTTTTCCTCCTTGGCAATAAAGTTTCAATGCACATTAGTTTGAACAAGTTCCCTAAAGGTTTTCAAAGTTTGTTGGGTCAGAAAAACCCCAAGCATATGCCACTTTTCCATGACAAAGCTCCCATGCTGCTTGTTAGGAACAAATCCAGCAGCTAACACAGCTCTGAGCCAAAGCACTGAAAACAGCATGCAGTCAAAATAAAAAGTCCCATGGTGGATCCTACAAGCCACATGTGTTTGATTATTTGTTGCAGCAGAACGTGATAATAATGAACCAACAGGAATTTGCATTTAAATGAAGAGGGCGAGCCCTCCTCCGGGTTGTTTTGGTAGCCGGTGTGCAGAAGGCGCCCTCAGAGCCCCGGAGGGCCCCGGCAGCTCCCCTGCCCTCACCCCGAGCTGCACCCGCACAACCAGGGGCAGGTTTCCTGCCAAAGGCGGGTTGGAGCCTTTGAGCCCCACACTGCCCCACCAGGGGAAAGCCGAACAACTTCGGGCTCCCAGGGCACAGCTCCGCAGCTTTGATGCTAAATGCAAAGGGCACCGACAGGACGCACAAACACACAAAGCCCGCACAACCCGCTGAGCCTGGGGTTTCATTGCATGCACTGGCAGTCTCCTGCATCACCAAGTAACTGTCCCGAATATAAACTGGAGTATTTTCCTACGAGACAGTCACTGATGGGAGGGAAACTGTTTTCCACCCAGTTCAGGGACATTTGTGCTTACTGGGTTCCACTTTAGCACCCGGTCAGAACCATTTTTCATCGCTAACTCCTTTAGTGAACAGGAGAGAACCCAAGGAGCAGCTCTGCTCTGCCCCAGGGTCAGGGCTCCCGGGCACTGCACTGCACCAAATGCAGCAAAGGAAGGGGAGAGGGAGGATGCTCCAGTTGCACAGAGTTCCCAGAGCTCAGGGTTACACAGAGTGAATGCACCTTTTTTCCTTTTCCTAACCTTGCCAGTTTTAGAGGACACTGAAGCCTGTATTAAACACAGTAAAATGCAGAGTTACCCCCGGAGTGTTGAGGCCCTGAGAGTCACGAAGCTGCCTGAACACGATGCCAAGCCCTGAGCTCCGCTGGGCTGCAAACACCCGACTCCCACGCGCTCCGGGCTGTGGTCACTCGGCAGCTCTGCAGAAACAGCTGCGGTGCCAGCAGCTCGTGCAAGATGGCACAGCTGGTAGAAATCGCTACTAGGAAGGAAAAGGATTTGCAAGAAGGCAAGACAAAAAAAGAAATTACTTTTTCCTACACCAGCAGGTGTACAAAGGCAAAGTGAAGGCAAAAAGTAAACTTAGAACTACTAGAGGTGCTTATTATAAAAAGACAATGCAGAACTTGCCTGTTGTCTGAAGCCTGTTTGTATCTTGCAGCATTTATTCCAAACATTAAGAAAAGCTTGTTATAAGAGGGGAAAAAACCCAAACCAAAACAAAATAGAGACAGAATAAAGGAAGTCCTGCCCCACTCACAGGAGTCTTACTGGTTTTACAAACTGCTCTGAAACCACCCACGACGTACAAGTCCTGAGTCCCATGCAGAGAAAAAACTCTGGAGTGTTTAACCTGCTGAATTCACACACTGGATCTTCAAACTGTGAAAACACAGAAGACAATTTTTTGGGAGGAAAAAAAATTCAGGAAACACAATGACTCAACCACATCCGGGGCTGTAAAGGTTGCTCATTATTCTGACTAGAAAGTAATATAAAGTGTGAACCCCAAGTCACAGAAGGTCGTTTGCACAGGAAAATGCTGCAGAGGTGACACAGGCACTGCTCAAACCCAGGTACCAACCCCCTGCAGAATGGAAAGCTCCAAACCTACCGGGCTGACTTGTGATGCCAAGGGACAATGACAGAATTTGACCACATCCAATTCTCTGAAATTAGTTCACATAGGCACTGATACAGATAATCTTTTCCTTTAATAGCGAAGGATTTTATAATGAAGCAGAAACATATAATATATTCCATGCAACCAACCTCATTTATTGAAAAGTCCTAATTTTATTGCCTTGTTTAGTAACATGTTTGTTCAACAAACTAATATTTTTCATGAAGCAAAGCACAACTTTTTCTTATAAATAGTATAAATTATTTTATTTACAGAAACTTGTTACAAAACAAATAGACTATATATTTATTTTTCTTTTAAATATCCAAAGTAATTTTTCTATCCCATGACATTTGTTCATGTACTATACAGCAGCCAACACAGAGTTCAGCTGATCAGATGCTCTTGATTATGTATACAAATTATCAAACTATTCACACATTTTACACAGGAGATTGCTTTTAGAACCAGGCTCAACACCGAGCAAGATGCTTCCAAGGCCTACATTCACATTGACATTATGTAGTGCTCATTTCAAAATTATCTTTAAAACATAAAATATCTCGCACAAAAGGTAAAAATGATTATTTTCTGCTGAACAGTGAAACATTTAAGAATCTTTCTAAGCCCAATTCCCTCCTCCAGGACAGAATGAGTAAAAGACGAGAGATTCCTTGGCAAGAGAACTCTTACAGGAAGACAACTGCCTTAGAAATGTCATTTGGAAATCACATCTTTATTTTTTTTCATGGTTTTAAGAGGTACTTACTTGGGGTTTTATCTTTGTTTTAGAATACCAACAATTTTGAACATTTTTAAAATTATTTGATTAATTAATATTGCTCCCCCCCTCCCCAAAATGAGACATTTAAATAAACTGCTGGTTAAAACCATATTTCAAACCCTTGGCGTTATACTAAATATGAGTTATCAATGGGATTGTTCCAACATAAGGTATTCAAATTAAAAAGATTTTACAAAAGCTACCAGCATAATCTGCTTTCTTTTGTCAATCCATCTCAATAATTTCAGAAATATAGATATATGCATGTGTGTGTATATATATATACACACACACGCATATATTATATATAGGTGGAAAAAGCAAGCTCCAAAATTTCAACTGAACATTCAAGTCTTTTAAGGAGAAGCTGTCTAAACAGTCCAAGCTTAAAACTAGTAATATCAGGCACTTTCAGTTTTTCCGTTAGTTTGAAACCACATGAGACCCACACGGATGCGCACGCACACACACGCACACGAACACCGAGAGAAGAGAAGCAGTGTTGTCACAGAACTAAATGGATCTGCTGGGAGTCAGGCAACTGATAAGCAATGCCACATCAACCTCGTGGGCTCCGGGGTGGGACCTGGCCATCCTCAGCCTGGATCCACCCACTCCCAAGACAGGGAAAAGGGACACGGCTTTCACAAAACGGGAGGCATCCCTTTACGTTGCAAAAGTAGGCATGTTAACTATTGGCTTGGCAGTGAACCACTTCAAATTATAAAAAGGTATTTGCTTTTTTTTTTTTTTTTTTTTCCTTTTTCTTTAATTAATTAATAAATAAATACTAGATGATCTCAATTGTACCAAAACTGGATATAAGAAAAAAAGACCTGTGCAAAAATACATATTTAAATATGTACAATCAATTAACAAAATATGTCTTCTGAAATAGGGATACTTCAATATTTATAATAGAACAAGAAATTCCAAAATAAAGATACAAAAGTATGTTTTTTTTCTTGTATAATTCTTTGTTCATCATTGCAGCAATTTTTTAGGTTAAGAAAACTGCAGGAGTCATAACGAGAAGTTGGAAAGACTATAAAAACTGTATCTCTTAAATTAATACCAAAATCTGTCTAGAAACAACCCAGCCACTGCAAATTCAATTTTGCAAGGAAAATTAATTTTTAAGCTTCCTTAATTATTTACAGTAAGAACTATATGACAATAAAAGCTTCAGGAACAATGTTCTGCTTATAACCAAGATCTAAAACATAATATTTAGAGCAGGTCTAGGGCAGGCAGAATTTATGCTCGGACTCTTTGCTCCAGTGGCTCAAGCCCACATGGCGCAGGTGGCTCTGGAGGAGCAGCCATCAGGAACTCACTTTGTACACATCTGCATGCTACTGAAGGAGCACAGATTTGCCATTTTGCTTTCAAATCAATAGAACCTTAAAAACCAGAAGACAGTTCAATCACAAACCCGTCAGCATCCAATCTTGCTGAATTTTTGTTTCCTTTACCTTTGTTTCTACCAAGAGTCAAATTGCACTTGTGACTGATGCTATCCTGAAGTGGAAGCTCTGCCCCAGGGACTTCATCAGAGCATGGATTTCTCTCCAAACGTGCAGGATTTAATACACTTGGATTTCTTTTTGTGGCATTTCGCTTTGGTTCCTTTTGCGTTAAACCAATGGCAGTTCTAACAATCCTTTCAACAGGGCATCCTATTAAATACGAATCCTTTTGTTCCTGAAAAGTTGTCTACTTTTTTTTTTTTTTTAAAGTTTGCATAATAAGAGTCTCTAGGTACATTGCTTTCTCAGTGTGATCTTTTGTATCAATTCAAAGCTAAAGTGTCTGCATAGAGGCTTCTTGTTGTTTTGCTGTATAACAATGATTTCATAGGAAGTTCAGGAGAAACTGAAAGCATCGTTAGGTAAACAACTAAGCAACTGCTACTCAGAGTGGCTTTGGATTCCCTGATGTACTTACTACTTGCCACCAGAATGGGGAGAAGGCTGGGCTACGTGAACAGTTGGACAGGCTCAGATTGTCTCTTCTCAGCAATAGCTGATGCCCCTTTAAGGCAGAAAACAAAAATCTTCTTCGTTAGGATTTCATCTTCCTTTGTTTTGCCCCCGTAATAAAAGTTAAGTCAGTTTTGAGCCTTTACCTGATGTTTAGAAACTTAACAAAAACATCCAGATGAGTCAAACCATAATACAATGAGCCCTTTGGCGGAATTAATTTTTGAAGCAAGACAAAATACTTCATAAAAATTGGCTGGATTATACAAAACTGTAAAGCCCCCCCCCATGCTCATAAAGCCTAGGTGGGCCTGGGATGACTGTGATGCACAAACCAGTGCTTCACAGTGAACTCTACTGTCAAATTGGCATTTATTCCAGAATTTTGACTCAAAAAAAACCAAAAACTTACTGAGTGGTAGAAGGCATCATACATCCAACAATTCTGTTACACAAACAAGGCAGAAAGAAACTGACTTTTATGGTTGTTAGAAAATATTCTAAAAACTCGGTTTTAAAAGGGCTAATTTCATCAGCTGGAAGAGGAAGACAAATCCAGCCTAATTTCATCAATACAGTTATTTTTAAAAAAAACAAAAAACAAAGGCCTGTGGTATACAGTATAGGTCAATAAATACGTTCTTTGGGCATAGAGTTTTAGAGGTTATTTGCCTTTGTCTGTTTGATATTTTTGGAATTTTTAAAGAACAAAATTAACCTTTCTTCCACAATAAAATCTCATTCAAAAGAATAGAAAATAGGTTTTGTATCACACAAATACGGCATTTTTATACTTGTTTTCTGAGCAGTGGCCTCAAACAAGTTTTTCTGGTTTTGTTGGGTTTGTTTTGTTTTAAACTCCTGATAGCTTCTTATCCCAAATTACTTGCAAAAGGCTGGGCAAAACAGACTATTTTTTGAATTGTGCTATTTTTTATATTCCATTGAAGGAACATTGCTATAAAAACACTAAAGCCATATTCCCTTCTTGAGGGCTTCTTTCCATTGTGCCTCACACATTTTTCCCCTTGTCACGGGGTCCTCTTCATTGAGGGTGTCTGTCTGGTTAGCTATCACCTACAAAAGACACCATCAGTATAAAAATAAGTCCACAGTAATGTTTATTTCCCCCCAGAAAACATTCGTTTGCCCAGCCAAACTATGTCAAATAGTGGCAAGATGATGTACTCCTGTAAGGAAAATCTCACAGATTTGTAGCAAACAGTCCAGACCACTGTTAACACTGATAAGAGCAATTACGTGGCTGAACTTCATCCAGTGTCCATTTCTAGTATATTCACTGCTACAGACATGGCTTCAGGGAAATTCCTTGTTTAAGTGACAGTCCAGTAGATTTCCACACCTGAGGACCATGGGAAGTTGGGAAAACTCAAGGCATCTTGGAGTCCAGAAATCCAGATGGAGGTTTTGCTTGTAGTGAAAACTGTCCAGTTTGTTTCTCACCGTGGTGCCTTCAGCGATCAGGGACGGGCCTTCGGCTTGGGGGCAAGAAAAGAGACAATGATCAGTGAGCCAGGCCCTTAGAGGCACTGCAAACAAACAGATTTTCTGGCTAACAAGGGTGTATCTGGGGGAAAACCTCCGGCACAAACCTCAGGGAAAAGCTCAGGCACAAAGCAACCCTGATAACACAAGGCTGGCCTCTCTGAGACTTGAAAATCCTCAACTAAAGCGCTTCAAAGTTATCATGGTTTCAAGCATGCTTTCCTTCGTTCATTCAAATTATATTTCTCTTTTATTTATATTGCATAGTTGAAATAGTAATTATTAGGTAAGTCCAAAAATAAATTCAGCCATCTGAAGGTGCTTTTTTGGTTCAGTAAACACACAAAGGTGAAAACCCTCCTCTGTGGCTGAAACTGAAAATTAAGAAACAACTCTCAAAAAGTTCTTACTGGTCTCCTGGCTCTCCAGCTACAGAGATTTCAGTTTTTACTACCAGAGAAAAGAAAGTTTCTTGGATTTTTAATGATGAATGCACTACTATTCCAGTGAGATTTGTTTTCAAAAAAATCAAAACTTCAAACTAATTTTTAAAATGGGATCCTACATAATCATGAGATCTGCTTCCTTTATAGCATATCCGTTTGCCTTACCAGCTAAAAACGTTTATTATCTGATTTATTATATTTAATCTCATTATTACTAAGACTGAGTCAATGACACCTTGGGATAATAGGCTTATTTTATCGCAGTATCACAGCTCTGTTATCAGCATCATTATGTTCCACTTTGTAGAATGTTTTTTCCTAACACAGAAACAAGGAGTCAGGCTGAGGCACACAGCTCAGTTCCACGGCAGGCTGGCAAGATTCACTTCTAAAATTACAGTTTAAAAATAAGAGGAATTAATTTTATCTGAAAGTAATTCACAGGCAACAACAGCATCTAAACGAATTTGAAATATCCCATTTAACATTTCTTTCCTGAAGTGTAGCTTTTTTATTTGAAACGTTTATAAAAGTTTTGCACAGATGTCCCATAAGAACACTCAAAATGAGTACTGGACAAAGAAAAGAACTACCTTTTACCTGAGCAGGATCTGGACTTAACAGAACACAAGTATCATAAGCACATGAGGAGGCATTTCTTGCTGGCTTAGTTTGAGACAAGATTTCCTACCTGATGAAACAGAGAATTGTTCATCAGTCCTTGTGTCCCTGGGATTGCACCAGTGTGTTTTGCATGAACATTGTTCACCGATGTCAATTTGGCAACTTTGTTTGATTTGCTGCTGCTGCTGTTGATGCTGCTTGAACCAGGTGAGCACTTTCTTTTCTTTCCTATTAATTTGTCAAGGGAAGTATGTGAATGTGAAAAACTGCTGTGTGAATTTACAGTCAGCTCACTAGACTGATGAACAAAGGGCCCTAAGGAGAGTGTGGAGTCGCTGCTGTTCATCATCACACTCATTCTCTTTATGGATTCTGCAGGGCTCCCAGTCGGAGGACCCCTCCCTGATTGGTCATGTTTGAGGCTAACAGAGTTAGCTTTGCTAGTCATACAGTTGAGGCCAACGCTGTGGGACGAAGCTGTCACTGAGGGATGATAGGAGGTCCCAGAGTTTCCAGAGTTAACCACACAGTTTTTTCTAAAGGACTCTGTGGAATGAGAAGGTGCGAGCAGTGCGGAACTGTTTTTACGCTTCTTTCCTGAGCCGCCGCTGCTACTGACGCTGCCGGTGCTGTTACAGGTGCCACTGCCAGCAGAAGATTCCTTAGGTTTAAAAGATTTGCTGGATTTCATTTTCTGAGGTTTGCTGGGCATAGGTGAAGGTACAGAGGAAAGCACTGTAGGTGTTGAAGGGGAAGAAGACACTTGTCTTGATTGCATACTGCAGACAGGATCCACTGCACCCAGAGCAGCGGGGTTGGCATTGAGTGTCGTCCCATGGGATGGTACCGATTTGCTGCTCAGAGACACACAGGAAGGAGAGACCAACGCTGGCGATGACATAACCGTGGTGGGTAGGAGGAACCCTGCTGCACTGACACCGTGCTGAGAAGCAGGCATCAGGTTTGTCCGATGTGGGGCACGGACTGCTGCTGTGTTACTGGATGCTGGAGGGATTTTCCTGCAGGCGAATAGAAAAACAAAGATAAAACCACACATAGGCACCATTCTTCAGACTGATAGCCAGTCTGCTAACGCTGCCTTAAAATGATTGTATCTTGGGGTTGATTAATGCCTCTGAAAGATTTTATTAAACTGATAGTTACTTGTTGCAAAAAATGTAAAGCAAGGAACATCAATCTTCAGTCTGGACACAAAATTACTCTTAAAGCTTTAACTAGAATCACAAGGTTTCATGCACTTCTACAAACACCAAGAAAGAATAAGAACTTTTTCACTTCTACTCACTTCCACATCTGTGAATTAAGATGCTTCTCCAACATGAAGTCAAGTGCACATCGAATATGGTTCCACCGCTTGTCAAACACGTAATAACCTCTTCCAATTTGCTGACTACCAAATGTGCAAAACTGAAAAGACAGGATTTTTATTGGCGTTTTCTACTTTCAATGGCAACTCTCTGAATAACAATTTGTTTATGATAAATATGCTTTTAGATGTTTAAGTAGAGGATAAAAAAATATAAATTAAGAGTTTTTACATCTATGGCCCAACAACTATTTTAAATTTTTTGCCTTGGTTTATTTGAGATAGTTTTGTCTTCTGATACTCCCATACTTAATAGAAGAAGTCGAATTTGAACTCCTCTGATTAAACAGAAAAGGTTAGCAGAATGTCTGTTTATGTATAAAAGTTATACACACAACATATTTATGTAACATTTACTTGTGAGGACCTACCAGCTATCAACCCTTAAATCAGCTAAAACCCTATCAATCAGCTTAAAAAAATATATAATATTTTAAAATTAAAAAAAATATATATAATTTGACATCCAGGCTGGGCAATAAATTTGCTTTTAGTTATACAAACTAACTTTTGTCAAAATCTAAATATTAAAATACCTTACTGCTACCTTTAATGTGATGTTGGTAACTTGAATAAAAAATGTGTGTGGGTGTGGAGGGGGGAGTCCAATAAGAAAATCGCACCAAAAAGACACTGTTTACGTGTCCTTATTCCAAAACCACAGCCCTTTAGAGCGGTTACCAATTTCATCTTGAGTATTCCAGCATTTTGGTTTCTTTTGGATTGGGGAAGTGAGCTATGAACACATTTTTTTAGCATGATTATTTTGCAACTAGTTAAACCTTCACCGCCTACTAGGCCACAAAATAATTTTCTCAAAATACAGGGAGGGAAAAAAAATTAAAAAGAAAAAGAAAAAAAAAATCACATACCCCACAGAAAACCACCTGTAAAACCCAAAGTAACTTGTTTACACAATGAGAGTCAGAGAGAGACTGAGGTTAACTTTGAAAACGTACAGCGGCTGGTTGAGGATGATGACCTGAATAATGACAATCCAGTTTTTCAACAGGCTCTTCTTTTTCATCACATTCTCCCTCATCACTGGATAACCGAGATGCTGGCTCAGCTGCAGGCAAGGGAGGGTGTGGGGACTCGTGGACAGAAGGAGACTCACTGGGGGCATTCCCACTGTGCTGGGCTGGACAGCCTGGAGGCCTGGGCAAGGCAAGCAGTAACCAGGTGTTAGTGAACCAAGCCCAGCTAAAAATTCCACCCTTTAAGTGTTTACTGTTACTGAGAGAAAAAAAATCTACATTAACATTGGTGTTGTCCACGGTCTTGTAACCTGCCAAGGGGAAGGACAGAGAATGGTGGTACCCCTGGAAAAGCAGCATCGCCCAAGTGTTGCTCAACTGCTTCCATTGATTGCAAGTCAGCTTTTACTACTTCAGACACTGATCCCTCCTCGGCAGGAGTTACCCTCAACAGGTAATTGCTAATTGCAGACAGGCACCAGGCCTGGAGCAAACACACTGCCCCATCCAACAGATCCGTATCCCTCCCTCAAAATCCACCTCATCAAGCTGCCAGTATTCATTTCATACCACTGCATCTGCAGATTTTCCTTACCTTGGAAGACTGGGGGGGTGAGGTTTGGGTTTATTAGGTAATAAAGGCTTTGATTCTGTAAGAGTAACTCCATGAGAATTTTGGTGCAGCTCCTGGGAAGTTTTAGTAGGTGAGGGATGTGGTTCCCTGAGAGGGGGCATCTGCTGATGATGATCCGAATGTCGAAGAAGTTCCTTTTCCCTGGTTTTGCTTTTGTGCTCGGCTAATAACACGTCAAATCGTTTTCTTCGACCCTGTACAGCCCTCCGCTGGGTTAAGGAATGTGTCTGCAGAACCAGGAATAAATCATTAATCCCAGGCTATGACATTTGTGCAAGTCAAACACTCAAAACGCGTGTCTAGAGCTAAAACAGAGAAAATCATCACAGTGCTGCTTTAGTAAACAAATGGAAATATGACTTGGAAAACAAATTTTAAAATTGCTTGGTGGATGATTATCTCTTTGTCTGATACAGAGTAACAAAATCAGCAATTCAGTAAAAGGCTTCTTTCAAATTCCTTTTTAAAAACCAAACTGCCAAATTTTTAATAAGGTTAAGACTAGAATTGAAAACCTTGTTTTACACTGGTATTTCAATTGCCAACTCCTGCAAAACCAAAAAGTGAAAATATTTACTTCCACTTAAAAAAACATTCAACAAAATAATGTTTAAAATCAGACTTCTAATGGGAGACCTGAAAAATATTTATAAAAGTACGGTGCTGCCTTCTATAAACTAATATATTCCTTAAAAATTAACGTAATCAAATAGATATTGAGGAATTCAAAACATCCAGCAGATGTTCTTTGAGTGTCCTGAACACTACAGACAGTAAGTCTGTAAATTCTAAGTAAGGTGAAGTAAATGGTAAATATTTTTCTGAATTGGTAAAGTCACACACAATAATACCTTTTTAATATGGCACAAAGGACTTGATTTGGTTCTTTTTAGTAGGTAAAAATTTTTTATCACATAATTCAGAGACAAGTAACACTTCCGAAATTATTTTATGAGTGACATATTCTAAAGAATTGCTGAGAAATGTTTTTACTCTTTCACTCTTGATTCGCCTATTTCTCTCGTAAAATCTTGCAGCTTTTCCCTCCTCTATTAGCAAAACAATTTCCTCCCCTCTGTAATTCCAAAAGGGCAATGTGTTCAAGTTCAGCTCCTCCGGGTCATTAGTGCCAGCTTCATTTACCTTTGTTCTGTAGGTGGTTTATTTACCAGACGTTTCCCAAACTAAGGGTAGAGCTGCTTTGTAGGAAAGCAGCAAAATGTCACTCAAGTGCAGGGGATCTGGATTCCTGGTTCCCTGGGACCAAATGACGGCCTTAAATCCCCCAGGGTTTTGGAGCCAGAGGATACATTTTGTCTGACTGAAAGTTTTTATGATTGTTTAATTCAGAGTTTGACTTCTAGGCCCGCTGCATGGCTCTCTCAGGAGCTGGCTGTAGCAGTACATCCAGCAGCATTAGCATTTACACAAATTCCAACCAAGAACCTGCTGCAGACTCTGCTTGGGGAGAGGAAAGGGTGTGAGAGGGGAAGAGCTTGAATTATTTAAATCCTGCATAAGCATTATTTTCAATGTTTATGAGGAATTTTAAAATTCATGCTCTACAACTGGAAGGCTACCCCCCAAAAAGAGGAACACACTGGCCCCCCCTGCTACCTACACGTGGAGTAACACAGTTTGCCCCATGTCAACATCCATGTTTAAAGAGTTTATACAAAAATACTAATCTCCAGGTTACTTTGAGAAATACTTTCTAAATAAATAATTAACTGAACTTTAAAAACAATTTCTTCCTGGTTCTGAGCAACATGTTTTGAGAGGTACCACTTTCAGCGGTAATTACCAACAGCAAAAATTTGCAGTTCAATTTCCTATCATGTTCCTCAAAAATTTGAATAAAAACTTCAGATAATCTTATCCTGATTCAGACATCCTACCTTGCATGTTAAAGACCTAGTACAAGGTTTCCTGGTTTCCACATCAATGACACCACAGTATATATCAGGATCAAATTCTCTCTCTGTCAAAGACACACAGCATCGAAAAGTTATGAAAAGACATTTTGAAATACTAACATTTAGTTTCATCATAAAATTAATAATACTGGAAACTTTTCAAATATGGCACAGGTAAATGTACAAATAAAAAGGCACAATAAAATTGTACAAATGATTTTTTCTACACTCTCAGCAAGCTTATGGCATGCTGAAATACAGATCTCAAGTCTACAAACACCTATAAGTGACCTCAAAGGAGGATTTGATGCTGCCTGTTAGGAGCAGAGATTGACATTATGGATTGTGACAAACAAATGGTGGGTTTTTGTTTGTTGGCTTTGGTGTCAAGAGCCTTTCTACCATTCCACTAACACTCAAAATAATCATGTTAAAAAGTGCACAGAGCAGACAGGGTTTCCATTTTTGAGTTTATGAGGTGCTAGTTGCTCTGTTTTCTGTATACATTTGGACCTTCCTGGAAAGAAGGAAGCTCTTTAGAGATAGGAGAAGAGTGTAATTTTAAAACTGTCATAACTGACAGCATTTGAGATCTGTACAGGTATCTGAAAGGAAGAGCCAATTCCAAGGTGTTTGCATCCTTAAAGTATTTGTCAAATTATAGATTTAAATTAGAATATTTAAGAACTCTGACTACAAGTTACAGTATTACAGGAGTTTTAATTTACTTCTGAAACTTATTTCCATATATATATTTCTACTAAAAGGAATATAGCTAATAATAATTTTAAAAAAATTACCTGACAATCTTTTATGCAAAAATTTCCTATTATTCGTATTTTCTTCAGTTTTCTTTTCCAAAAATGGAGGCACAGAGAGAAGACCTTTACCATTCAGTATCTGTCCAGGGGAAGGCAAGGGTGGCTTTGGTATTGAGGGACAATTAAGGCCAGTCTTTATTGAGGAACTCACAGTAGTAGAACAAGTTGGACCAACAGCAGCTTTCAGTTGGGCACCATCTATCTTTGGATGAATCTTTTCCACTTTGACAGATGGACTCATACTGTTATTTATGAAAAATAAAGAGAGAAAAATTGAAACAAAAAAGTTATTATTCAACAATTCTCTGATCTATTCCCAATATAAATGCAGACCTTTCTCCTATCATCTTTCTAATTTTCACACTTTTTTATGACATCCATAATATCCAGACATCTCTTCTGTCCTCTTTTCTCTGACACTTCAGAGTGTCCAGGGATTTCAAAAACCACTATTTGCATTCATGGACAGAGAGTATCACTGCAAACTGTCCAAAGGAACTGCAACAGACCCATTATGTCCAGTGAGAAATGCACCATTCTGTAGCAGTACATTTTATCAGCGGTGCTGTTATCTCACATGGGCAGGTCAAAAATCACCTGAATCAGAGCTAGAACTCCCTTGTGGTCAAAATGTGTAGATTACATCAAAGAATTAGGAGCCTCCAATAAAATGACCTTTATTCATAGTGATTTAAGATGCAGCTTTGTAAGAGTTCTTCTTCAACACAGATATGAGCATTAACTGTAATCTTTGACTAGGCTGCAGGAAAAGATCTGGAGGAGTTTAAAATTATCTCCTAAACCAAAAATGCTCTGAAACAAAAGAAAACTTCCTTGACATAGCAGTGTCTATGCAAGTCATGATATTTAATTCTTTTTCAAAAGGCATACTCACATTTTGTCATGGGGAACTTTGCTGTGCTGTACCGAATGCATTAACCTGTTGTTTCCGCTGATCTGCAGCTTGTCTTTGGGTGATTTCAACAACTTGGAATTTGATGATGATGCACTAGTACCTCCACTGGATGAACGATTGCTCCCACTTCCACTGCTACCTTTGTTTTTTGAAGGGAAAGATGAAATGAGGGAAAATACTGAAGAGGAGGGAGGAGTCAAAGGCGGCTTGCTGGAGGAGCTGTGTCTTCTTTCTGAAAGAGTGAAAAAGGGTTTTAAGCTCCCATATAGAAAGATTTTGTAAATACTTCATGTCATTTACTCCATTAACATTTTTCCTTTATTGCCTTGGGAGGTTTCCTGCCACATACAGAACATAGAAGATTCAAGCCTCTCTGTAATCCATGGGGTTCCACTCAATGCTGGTCTCCAGAGGGTTACCAGAATCTCTGAATTTTGAGAGCTACATATCTCAGCCACTAAAGCTCAGCTCTCCCTCCATCTCAAATAATCAGCTCTGGACCTCAGACACATGAAGCCAAGAGACCCCTATCCTTAGGCCAGGCAAGCTTAAATATCATATTCCCTTAAAGGGTAAGAATTATGTGTAAGTATGTCTCCTAATCATCAAAATTATACTGAATATAACATTTTCACTTTTACTTCATGACAAACTTCTGGTATGATCTATCAGACTTCCAGTATGGATCACCTCTGAGAACATCAGCTCAAAATATTGACCTACACTGGGTTTTTTGAGCATTACTGGTTTTTGTTTGGTTGGGTTTTCCGCCTCTTGTTTTTTTTATTTGGCAGCACCATCAAAAGCAGCAACAGATATTCTTCTACAAAAAACTGAGTATCTGAATTAAAAGAGATCAGATTCTGTCACTGGATCTGTTTTTTAATTAACACCAAACCATGAAAACTTCTATGTTGCTAGCACCATTTCAGGTAAAATACTGTCTATTGTAAAGGTGGTTCTTTAGAACCATGAATTGTCAAAACACCTGGCAGCTTCCAGCTCTGCCTACACATTAAAGGACCGTGTGCTCACTGACACATGGACACCTGTGATTCCTCTAGGATCTGTGTAATCAGCACCTAATTAAGAGGCACTTCTGGCAGTCAAGTAAATGAAAACCACAGATCTAAGACACACAAGAAAAAGGTCTGTCAGGGGAGTTCAAAGGCAGTGGTAACACCTCTTTTGCAGCCAAGTATTGTTAGAGGTGCCCAAATCCACCACCGATCAATCCCAGGATCACCTTACAGATTTTGACTTAAGTGAACTGTGGAAGCAGCAGGCTACTCATGAAGCTACAACTACAGCCAAGAGTGACAGCCAAGACCAGTGCAACCTGTGCAGAAGCCTGTAACGCTCTGGGAAATGTAAAATTAGTACATCTGTGTTCTGCTTATATGACCTATTTGGAAGGAGCACTTGAAATATGTTCATTAGCTCAGAAAAATAAAAACAATGAATGAATATAGAGCTTGGACTAAGAAAGAAACTGAACCAACTCCTGTGTTTCTCTGTTTAACTGTAAAAATGGGTGCAAATGACCTAACAAAAACCTTCTGCATTTTCTTTTCAAAATACTCATCACTTCTGAATGGGTAATTACCAAGAAGTTGAGAAGTCAAGTGTGAAATGCCCGACAAAAATACCAAACAAATTAAGTAACTTATCACCCATCTCAAGGAACAACTGCTCTAAAATTGTAGTATTTAAAACGATTAGTTATCAAAATCATCCACTTAGTTTTCTAGAGCCAGCTGCCACTGAAGAGTTAGTAAATGAAATATTTTAGCATATTTATGCTCTAGTGAATGCCTGTGCTTCTAATATGACGCAGTGCTTACTGCCAAATCGCTTTTTATAGCAATGGCAAGAATTCCTGAGCAGCTCTGTTAAGTTACTATTTGAGGGCCATTAGAGTTCAGTGATGCTACACCCCATGAGATAATGAGAAACATTACTCAATACTCTTCCACATTATGTATATTTAGAAAATTCAAAATCCAAGTGCTTATCACAGTTACAAATAATCTCCAATAAGCCAGCAGATGACTAATGCAATCCTTACGAGTTTGTTCTGATGACTTTTGCTTTTTGAAGGAAGTGAGAGTATTAGTTTCTTGGAAAAAAAAACTAGCAGATGAAAAGAAGAGAGTAGAATCAAACTGACAACCTCCCTGCATTCTATCATTAGGAAGAAACTAGACAAAATAGTAATGTCAGCTATTTATCTGGATGATAAGGATATTTCTCTTCTGGCAACTGTAACTGGCACTCTTCTGGTACCAAACTGAGATGCTACTGCACAAATGTTCAACAGCATCAGGCTCAACCAAGTGAATTTAATAGAAAGTGTTTTAAATTTGCGATAACAAAAAAAAATTGCCAAAGAGAACTAAGGCTAATGGCTGATCACACACACACATTTACAGTCTACCTGTCAGAGAGGATTTCCATGCACAGACACACACGCTCAGGAAAAAAAAAAAAAAAAACAACATCAAATTAACTTTTCCTAGAATTTTGGGACAATTTCTGAAAGAGCTATTGTAGCAATGCAGGGCTGTGAAATCTTCACCTACCATTTCTGCACATAACCATGACATATGTTGTCTATCAACAAAACAAGAATTTTCAGCCCATTTATCATAATCTGCCTAGATCTATTTTTTTTGTGGTTGTTGACATACATACCAATTGAGGTAGGAGTGCCACTATGATTTGTTTATATTTAATATTTCAGTCTTTTATAACATTCATGGTTTTAAGTGAAATCTCCTTAAGAATGGTTTTGCAAACCATGTGAAGAGCACTGAAATCTCACCTTAACAGAGAAAGCTAATATTATTTTTGAAATTAGACATGTTAAGGATTGCATATTTGATCTAATAAATATAGTAAGTGACAGACTGACACAGTTTTTACAGGAAAAATTACTATCACTGAATAATCAAGACCACCATGTTTTTTATAATAAGCATATTACAATAATAAATTCTGATAAATCTTCTGCCTATTTAACACAGTTCCCATTTGTCATTGATTCTGTCTCAGCCCAAAAACACTTTAAAATATAACTATCTCCAGGTGTTCAGTTTTCAAACTGTAAAGGTTGGCACTCACATCCCTTCCCTTCACATAACTCGAGAGGAAAACAATTTTCTTATGTCATGATTGCTTATATAGCATATCAAAGTGTATTTCCATTTCTGCACCTGTGTACAATGATTCTAGACTTTAGGGGAAGGAGACGTTTTATTGTTGTTGCTTGGGTTTTTCTGTTGATTTTTTTATTGGTTTGGTTTGCTTTTTAAATATCAGAAAAATGTAATTTTTGGCTTTGGACAAAGAACCAGAAAGTCTTCCTTGATGCCACAGCACTGGAATAATCTGATCTAAAATGAAAGCCGTGTTAAACACTAAATTTTAAGAGATAACTCCTCCTTAAATACCTTTGCATTTATACAACAGGTTTGTGACACTAAGGAGAAGGACTGAACAGAGTTAAAAAGCTGTGAAAAGAGATGGCATCCCAGCAAACAATACCTCTGCTCCATGACCAAGAAAACTGTTAACTACCGAGTTTGAAAAACACAGCATCTCTGTGCTATGGCTGAGCAAGTATTATATATGCATCAGGCCAAAGAACACTGGACTTCCTGATAAAACAGATATTGGTAGTATAAATCTCTTCCAGAGCTTAGAAAAAGTGTCACCTGGCCCTTAGTCTGGCTGCCAGTTTTCTTGGGTTTAAAAATCCTATTTTCCATTGTCTATTAAACATGCAGCAATCTCTGACAAAATGCAAAAAAAGTAACCTGGAACGGGAAGGAAAAAAAGAAGAAAAAAAAGAGAAAGCTTCTCATTGTGTTTGGCTACTACTGCTTATTCTTCTATCATTGAGTAAACAGTTGGACTTACTGTGATTCATAACTTATTGCTATATTAAAAGATTATACCCTTTTATAGAAAAAAACATTTGATTTTTCATAAAATGCTACTTTCTTTGCTTCACGCTTACAAAAAAAAAATTAGGAAAAAAAATTAATTTAAGAGCAACAATGCTCTTAAAAATTTTCAAGACATTTCTCCTACATCTATGCATATTTCCCAAAAGCCAGCAAGTATTTTGTCCTGCTCATTCTCTCTGGGCATCAATTAATAGCTTTGGGCAGCAAATACAAGATGTACAGATCAAGTTTCATAAACCCATTTTTTTTATACCAACTCCTTATATAAGTACTGGGCAAAAAGTCAAAGTGCCCAGTGGCAGTGCTGGTGCAGCTGTGGTGAAAACGAAGCACATCCAGGAGAACACACACGAGTTTGGTTCAGTCAGACATGTAGGAACTACAGTGAACATTCAGAAAGAGCTAACACAGGTTAAGAGTATTGTGTAGGATAAGTGTAAGAGTACTCCTCAAACTAAAGGATTAGAGGCCTATATTGACACAAAGCATAAAAACCCCTTTATGCTTAAGCAATTGTTATTTCATGTCTGTATGTCTAGATCACAAAGTATAAGCATGATAATTGTGAAACTTAAAACAAATTGTCCTTTTCTCCATCATACTGAGCTACTGGGTGACTTGTCATTTAAAAATTTTAGACAGGCATATTAAAATAAACACATTTTACCTGAGGATAAAAGATTTAATTTCCTGTCAGTAAGAGTATTTCACCCCTAGAATAATGGTGAGCTAATTGACTTGGCCTTCTCGTTTCTCCAGGAAGCTCAGATCCACAACATGCCAGCAGAGCACAGACACTGCTATGGAAGGGTACCTCAACATACCTCCAGATTTTACTCAGAAAGCAACTGAAATCCCTTTTGCAGCTCTAGTCCAACAGCACTCTGATCTCACCATGACAAAGACAAAAAAACAAAAATTCAGTCCAAGAGGATTTTGCACGAGAAACTGGGAGCTAAAACAATCACAGGCATAGCAGGCAAATTACCCTTCCTTTGCTGCCACCCTGGCAGGGTGCAGCTGCTTGGTCTGTGCAGGAGCATGAACTGCTGCTCACTCACTTATTGCTGCTTCATTATCCTGCTCTAATCACGGGACCTAGATACCAAGGATTCTGCCTTAATCTTCCACTGATGTCCCTTTAATCATGCCATCAATTCTGTGCACACTGTAAGTCAGCACGAGGTCACTCCATCTTCAACTGTGTGGTGTGTGATCGTATATACATGTAGCTGAACAGAGAGCAGCTGAACAAAGTCCTCTTCACTTCAGCAAGAAGGTTACAAAATAGAATATTTATGGAGCCCAAGCAACCAGTATGACAGACCAACAAGGCCTGATGGGCACCAGTACTGTCTGTCATACCCTGAGATGCTTTGTCTTACTGTTTCATAAAAAAACATTGGCTTACATCTAGCAGCTGATATTATTGTTTATCACTCAGTGTTAGCAAAACCACACAAAGAAGCCAACTGATAGTCATGTATGCTTGTGGCACTAAGAAACAGCCATACATAGTATCCTTTAAACAGAAAATGGGCAAGAAAAGCTGGTGCAACCTTCTGTCTTGTACTTCCTCACTTGAGAAATATTCAGCACAATAAGTTTATAGTTTTCCTATACATTTACTTTGGAGAACTAAAATCCACTCACAGGTGATCACTGTGCAAAATATGTTAGATAAAGGTGTGTTAAATCATGCATAAACACGATCAGTTTTGTTGCTGCCATTGAAGAAAAGAGAGGGAGAAATGGAAAGTGATCATCCTCACCACTAAGATTCTGAATCCCAACTTCAGTACTTTGAAATATTTCAAAGAGGAGATAATGATTTAACTATAATTTAGGATAAATTGTATTTTTTATGGTATAATTACAGCACAGCCAGGATGGGTTTCAATTCTCTAGTAGCACACACTACCTGGGCAGGAATGCCATCTCCTCTATGGTACCTGCAGCAGCAAAATGGCCCCAAACCCAGCACACCCCTAACATCCAAGATTGCCACCACAGGAAAGAGAGTGAAGTGCAGATTGCAAATACAGTTATTACGAATATAACAATAAATTAATGTATGTAAATAAATAACCTTCAAGTATCTCCCTTTCCCAACTGCTGCCCCTTCATAACCAGTTTTCCAATTTTTCCTTATTTGTTACTAATACTTTCAAAACTTCCTTGTATTCAGCACACAAGTAGTTCTGTAATCGATTTCCACAAGATTTAAAACTCCTCCCTGAAATACATAGGTTTTCCTCCAAGAGATGTAAAACAGCCTTTGAAGCAGCAAGCACAGTGCCATCCCAAGCCTGCAGACAGACTGGGGTTTTCTGTGCTGTGTACTGGCAAACAGGAATTAAGGACACTCCCATCAGGTTTGCTTGAGCTATTCAGAGCTCCCTCAGACCAGTAAAACTCTGGAGAACAGTGTGGGAAAACTGATAGAAGCAGGACACTAAATTATTCATGGTGCAGAACCACAAGCAAAAATGGTGCCAGAGAGACCAACTGTAGGAATGTTTCCCCTCATCACCCAGAGAAGGATGTTCACTCCATCCTCCTCCTTGCTCAGGTAAATCCAAATGCAAGGGTCTCAACATCTCAAAAAGACTGCAGTGTAAATCCAAACTCAAACTTCTGCTATGGTTCTCCAGTGAACTTGCCAAGAGGTTTGGTCAGTAAGTGTCCTGTAAATCTGTAAGGCACCAAAATACAAACATGGCAAAGTTATTATGGAAGGACAGTAGAGTGTCACAGATGGTAATGGGGCCATGGAGAGATTATAACATCCACACTACGAACACTAATCTCTGTGTAGCCTGTTGATGACATGACAATACCTGCACCATCTGATTAAAAGGCAGGTACTGAGTAAGTCATTCTTTTGCTACTTAAGAAAATAACTCTTATTGAAATAAACTTCAGAAAAGCCACAGTGATGACTAACAAGAGCATCAAACAGTTCGGATCAGCAGTGCCTCATGATGCAGTATAGGTCAGCTTTCTCAAAAATATAAGACAACAGTTTTCCAGCTGTTTATGCTTACCCTGAATGACAATACAGAAAAGCTTCAGTTTTAAAAAAAAAGTATAAAGCAAATTCAAAATAAATACCAGACCCCAACATTATTGCAAAGTTTAATAAAAACTTTGGTAAACAAAAGATTAATAAAGAATGGTGTGTTGAAAGGTGTAAATAAAAAAGGGAAGAACCACCACCTAATTTCTGCTTTTTTCTCTCTCTGCCCACTCTCTACCCAGAAATTAGATTTACATCTATGTTCTATTTACATCTATGTTCTTCCTCTTCAGCATCAACAATGCTCCTTACAAGACCTTATCACATAGTATAATATCATGTCATGACTTCAGATGAGCTCACCTATCCAACTGCTTGCCTGGCTTTCATCTTCCTAATGCTTCTATTCACGCCAGATTAGGAATTAAAGATTTTTCCCCTGTAGCTATTTCTTTACACCTAGCAAAATTTAAATCTTGTATGTTGACTTTCAGACTCAGTTCTGCCACAAAGGAAAAGATGCTGACAATGAAACCTTGCTTAAAAGCTGCTAGTGAACCAAAATACAAAGGGGGCTACACAGCTAACTCAAAGTTCTGACAACGGGTGTAAAAGAAAGGCCTTGAAATGGAAAACTCTCCACACAAAAGAGACCAACAAGAGGGAATTGACTTTGTTTTGAGCTTAGAAATAGGAGGAAATATCACAGGGTGTACATGAAAATAGTGATGTCAGCTAAGGAAATCACATTCTTTGATTTTGCCATTAAGAAACCAGAGGATAAAAAGACACCGAGCACAAATATTTTCCTTATATACTGCATGACTAACTAGTGACATGACATCCACTGCCACGATACAAGCTCTTTAACACTAAAAACTAAAACACAAACAGGTACGTGGCTATTTGAACCGGCCAGCTACAAAGCCCCTATCTGCTCACGGCAGAGTGGAGGAAGAGCTGACTGATGGAATGAGAAGGGAGCTCCTGGGGCTCTCTCTGGTGTCACACCCTTGTCTCTGTCACCTGCACACCTACAGATGTGACAACCCACAACTGTGCTTCCCTTTGGCAAACAGGACACTCCACACTGAGGGGCAGTGCCCACCTGCTCTCGTTAGGAAATGAGAACAGCACAGGGTTCTTCCTGCACAGCTAGCACCCCTCTTTCTGTTTTGAGGTTTTAAGCGCAAAATTTTTAACTCTTTCCCAATGGAAAAGGATGACGGGAAGCAAATCAGTGGTATTGCAATATTTTTCAAATTTCCAAAATTTGAAATCTCTTGAAATGTAAACGCGCAATTTGCAATATCAATAGAAAACAAATAACTTGGTTTCTTCTTTTAAGTTACATCCTTGCATTACTTTACTCCAATTTAACATTTTGAAGAATTAGTAAGTTTGGAAGGATAAAAAAGGATCGTTGATGCTTAATTCATTATCACTGATCAATCTCGATTGGCATAAAACAACTGTTTTCATGCTTAAAAACACTGACCACGTTAACTTTACACTAATTAAAAATTTACTGCAGCAAAATCCTAGGGAAATCACTAATACAGTCAAATGAGGGCACAGACCTACTGTGCCTGCACAATAGTGTCTTTCAAATTAAATATTACCAGCCTTTTCACACTTCCTTTTGAAAGAATGGAGCAATGCTGTAATTAGGATGCGCTAAGTAAAACGTTTGCGCAGTTTAACCTTTTAAATGAAAACCATGACTGCACTTGACACATGCAGGCTGTGGCTGCGTTTCCCATTTCCCCGGAGCTGAGAGGAGCGGCACAGACCCTCCTGCCCACAGCCATCCGCAGCGCTGTGACAGGACCGTGTTTGCCCTCTGATTTATTACCTACACGGCGAGCACACACAGAAAAACAAGCTAAAATGAACACACTCTTCATAGATTCTTTAATTAACGTTTTGATTAACAGCTGCCAGTTTATCTAAGGGCCTGACAGGACTGCAATCGGCTGTCTAACGTTTGATTGCTATTTTTTGCTCTTGCCAGCCTCCCCATCTGAGCTGTGGCTTTTGGGGATTTTCTAGTTTCCACAGGGAATCAACTCAAAGCTGCGTCTGTCGGGGTGCGGACTCTGGCCGGCCTGCAGCTCTGGAGGATCAGAGCTCCTGGGTTTGTCCCTGTCCGGCTTTTGGAGCTGTGCCAGACGGCTCCGGTGACATTTCAGCAGGGCTCACGGGGCCGCCTGCAGCGCTTAATCCCCGGCTGTGGGATTTTCCACGCCGTGCACAGAGCTCGGCGCGGCCCCGGCCCCGGCCCCGGGCAGGCGCGGCCCCGGCCCCGGGCAGGCGCGGCCCCGGCCCCGGGCAGGCGCGGCCCCGGTCCCGCCAGGCGCGGCCCCGGCCCCGGGCAGGCGCGGCCCCGGTCCCCGGGCAGGCGCGGCCCCGGCCCCCGGGCAGGCGCGGCCCCGGCCCCCGGGCAGGCGCGGCCCCGGCCCCCGGGCAGGCGCGGCCCCGGCCCCGGGCAGGCGCGGCCCCGGCCCCCGGGCAGGCGCGGCCCCGGCCCCCGGCAGGCGCGGCCCCGGCCCCCGGGCAGGCGCGGCCCCGGTCCCGGCAGGCGCGGCCCCGGCCCCCGGCAGGCGCGGCCCCGGCCCCCGGCAGGCGCGGCCCCGGTCCCGGCAGGCGCGGCCCGGGCACCCCGGGCCCACAGCTGTCCCCACACCGAGCCCGGCCGCGGCTCCAGCCGCAAACCCGCTCCCAGCCACGGCTTCCGGGGGTGGCACCGGCCAGACACAGCCACGGCGCCAGGCGCTGGGGATGCTCTTGTGATTCCCACGGACAGCTGCCAGGCCTCGCCAGCGGCCCCAGGACTATTTCTCCAGCAATGTGCCTGGCAACAGCTTGGGCTGCCATCGCCCGGCCCGAGGGCACCCACCACCCCCAAAGCTGCAGCTCCCTGGGTTATCGGTGCTCTGAGGGACACGGTCCCTGGCAGAGCACCACTGGATGCTCCTGCTGTGCTTTTCCAGCAGCAAAAATTCACTCCGCTATTCACTGAATTTCCAGATGGGTCTCCACGTCTTAAGTCTCCTGAGGTCTGATTGTCAAGGTCTCATTTCCACCCAAAGCCAGCACATGTACAGTAAAATCTAATTTTTACGAAATTATTAATTTCTGGACCATTTACTAAGTAATCGCTTATATTTAAGTGATTTATTATGCTTAATTACAGCATATCTGCTGACAAAAAATCGGAAAAACCAGTTTGTGGCTTTTGCTTTTATTTTAAGTTAACATAGTCAAAGCTGAAATTTTCCATCTTCCCTCACTTATCAAATTACACATAAATTCATTTTTATAACTAAGCAAATTGCTTTTTCACTAAAATAAGAAGTTTGCCAAGAAGAGAGGCCGCTGCCTTGTACAAACACCTTTCTGCATTAGCATCAGTGTGTTAGCACGCTACTTTTCTTCCTTAAGAAGGTTTATACAGAAGAAGGGGGCACCATTTCAGCAGACTGGGCTTTGTTAGGGTTGGGGGTTATTTCCTTTAAATAAAGAAACTTGCAGAGACCTAGAGGTTACTGCTCCCATTACCAAGCTTAGAAATTAATACTAAATCCTAAACCACAGATACTAAGAACTAATGTTCCCATGTCTGTGCTCTCAGACTATGAGACAACAACCAGCTCCTCTGTGGCTCCAAATTTCAAGAAGTTGACAGCTCATGTCACCTACCCATTAATTGTTAAGGACAACTCAGGAATACAAAGACATTTCCTTGGATTATGCTGTTTTTAAAACACTACTCCTTCCACCACTAAAATCAGTATGAGACATGCATGTTTTTGGAGGATTTGTTTCTACTGTACACTTCTACTTCACACCCATAATTAAAACTGGGTAAGTCTCCAACAGATTTTAGTGGTTCACAGAATTCTTGACTTTGTGGGGAACCAGCAGTAACGTATTTGTCAGAAACTAGAATTCTTAGTCTTTGATTTGGCCCATTCTTATTTTGGGGACAAGAGGGCAAGTAAGTTTTATTTTGTTGCTTGTTCCACAAATGAACTGACCAAGATCAGGCAATGTGATTCCCACATGGAACAATGTAGAAAGCTGTCTTCCTTCTGGGTAAGAGTGAGGACAAAGAATAAAACTGCTAAGAAACCTCAGCAGCTGGGCATCAAGGCAGGAGCTGGAATGGAAGGGAGAGGCATGATGGGACACTCAGAGAGGGAGAGAGCAGCCTCGGCCCATGGAAGGCACACAATGGCACAGAGAATACAATGGGATTTTTTGCCTGCTTATGTTATAGCAGGAGCATATATGCCAACTGCCTCAATCCATGCATTTTTACCTACTATTTCCCAATGTCTAAAGGCTTCTGAGTAACGCTATGCAGCAAATATTCACAGGGTTTCACCTTGAAAGAGACTGTGCATGTGGCACAGTGAAATCACATGCTGCCAGTGTACTGTGACAAATGCAAAAGTAATTTTACTTAACGTAGTAAAAGCAACCCATTATGTAAGGCAATGAAATTAGGAAGTTCTTTTCCTGATACTAAATATTGCAAGAGGTTTTATTTTCTATCAACAGTACTTGAAGCCATTGAAAAAAAATCCCCAAAACATCAACAACATTAGATTCAATATAAACACTCATACCATCAGTTAATACCTGAGCTCAAAAGCCTAAAATTAGCCCTGCAAGCTGTGATAATGCACTGCGCAGATCCACACACAAAGAACACCCACCTGCCGCTCGCTCCCAGGGAATGAGGCTGCAGAGAGGAGACTCCTGCTCTGACATCAGGACAGTGCAGGAGGGAGAGAAGCAGTTTGATATGAATCACTGCAGAGAACCTCATTTCCAGGTCTTTGGTGTTACACAATCACCCATGGAGGACAACTTCAACTGTGCCAAAACCATTGCAATGGAAGGTTTGCTTCCTACCACTCCAGATAAAGAACAGCATCAACCCTCTCTTTTTTTATTTTCTCACTGAACACATGTAACACAAAAAGGTATTTATATAATTTGCAATGCTATCACTACAGACACACATACAGTAGCTCCCTTGTATGAATGAGTACAGAATGTCAAGAAACTGAAACCAAACAAACAAGAATAAAATTGGGGGAGTGGAGAGAATCCAGAAGTTGACGTATCCTGCACATTTTGCATGGCCAGGAAAATTGACTGGAGAATTTTTATTCTTAAAATCAATCTTTTACTTGCGTTTTTCTTGTCTGGTTTTGTAAAGTGAGATAAATGCAGTTCTATCACATCTTTTTCCACTTGTCTACATTATAATGTTCTGTATTTCAAAATTAGGCTGATTTCAGTAAAACTAAAGAGCTGGATTTGAGATGGTGCCCTCCTTGCCCCTGCTGGGAAATGTCCTGAAGATACTGGTGTTTATCATTAACAATTAAAGCAGCATTCATACAGCAAAGGTAAGACTTCTTGGTGCTCTTACAGAAGGAAGGCAGAAGAGCTTTGCTGGCTGGACACCATGAGCATGTTCCAGCCCAGCTGTACACATCTTATTATATTGGCCAGGGAAAAAAAAAAAAAAGGCAAAACAACATGCAACCTGAAGCTATGTCTGTGCACAGAGCAGGAGGGGCTGCAATGGGAGAGTGATGGCAAAACACACAGAACAAAGCCACAGACAACCAGGCTTCAGTGTCTTCACTGCATATTAAGACTCATTTATCCTTTCTCAAAATTCAGCAAACTCAGGCACCAATTTCACAACCACTTTAAACTGGCTGGTGCGAGAAAATACTGCCACAGGCAAAAAGCATTCCTGCCCTCTCCCCCAATCCTGACCACTCAGTCTGAGCCTCTGCACCATCTGCTCTGTCCACAACAAAGAGCAGAACCATTCACTCAAAGGCCCCAGTGTCACAAACCAAATGCCTGCTTGTGCCAAAGCTGGCAGTGAACTGAGTGAGGACTAGCAAGAATTAAAGTGTGACTTGATCCCAAGGAGAGGGCTGCAGGCATAAGACTTGGGCACAAAAATTAACTGGATTGTGAGCTGCCCTAATGGTAAGTTTGCCAGTTCCTAGAAGCTTTGAGGGGTACATAGAAAAAATCAGACTTCCAAGGAATTTCATCTGATTGATATCAACAGTGCATAAGCTGGGCTTGCTTACACTGCAGCCTGCTTATGTTTACATTTAGTACTGTCTAAGATGATTTTGTTGTAAATATTTTGCTTTAAAGAGATTGTTTGGTTACTGGCTACTATTATTATGCTTCCTGGAAGGAAGAGGATAATGGGCCTTGAGCCAACATCAAACATCTTAAAGTTGATCAATTGAGGACTCCAGCGTGGTTATTTAGAAAATCAACTTTGATGCCATGGGGGGTGCATGAAAAGATTTGCTACATGACACCAGAAAGCCAGCCTCAGTAAAGGAGCAGCAAAATAATAAAAAAAGTAGTGCTACTGCCTTATATTTGGAAATGAGTGCTCAGAAGTACCAGCATGAATTAAATTCCCAGAACCTCCAGAACGACATGGCAATGGATCTTGAAATATGGGGATTTTTTTTCTCTAGCAACTGCCACTTTGGAGAGTGTTTTACATGCTGTAGAACAAAACAAATATATTGGGAAAGATTTACTGGTTTTGATGTTTTCCTTTCCAAGTGGGCAAGCTTAGAAGTTCCTCAGGTTTCAGAAAACTGGAGCGAGTCCAAAATAAAATAGATGACTGAGTACAGAGGAACAAGTTGACAGGCTTGTTGGTGCACAATGAAGTGACAGCATTTTATGCCTTAGTATCAACTCCACTTACACAACATGCTTGTTTACACCAGAAATACAAAATATAACTGCTACTCATGCAGCACATGTGTACACATAGAAGGAAGGTTTCTGTACAGAATTATGTCATTTCCAGGGACTAAAATCAGGAAAGGACATTGAGTCCATTAGATTTCAAGTGTACAGCCCCAGCTATTGTGAACCTCTGCCACCTGGACAACTGGGACAGAGCAGAGGAAATAGCAAACAGCCCAGGAGCTCTGCAGTGTTTTCAGCACATCCTAACTATCTGCCAACTCCAGCCTCCCTAGATATGTTCTTATAATCACAGAAAAAAGGGATAAGTATGACCATAAAGTTCAGTGCCCATCCTCAATCTGAGTAGAGACCAGTTCTACAGAGAGAAAAACTTGGCACTGACCAGTTCCTAGGTGTCACTAGGTGTCATTCTCAGTCTGTGGCAAGCAAGATGTGAGCATCAAGACTTGCCATACCACACACATATATAAGTTTATATTATTTCTGTGACTATTAAAGCAGTCCTAGGTATTTTTAGAAGCTAGCTGGTAGGCTGCTTTGTGACCCACAGGACGACCTTTGGTCAAATAGTACATGTCACTGTGATGGGGAGGGGACTGAACTGTGGTCCTTTAAAAACCTTTCCTCTGACCTTAGAGGGCAGGAGAGGGCCAGTGTGGCATCTTTCCAGGCATATACACGGTTACATGTGGCTTGTCAGAGGCTGCAAGCCAAAATGAAACTGAAGAAAATGAGTGCTTGCTAGTCCCATTGCCAATGACGAGCAGGGCCAGAGCTTTAACAGAGTACTACATGCTTCTCATTATAATCTTGAAAAGTGAAAGAAATAAAACCAATAATTTCGTTAAGCCCACTCTAATACAGCAGCAACCCAAAAAGCGCTGAAGAACTCAGGTGAGACCTTCAGCCAAGCAGTAACAAAAGAAGCAGCCAATTTTCCTTCTTAGCAAGGAGAAGAGGCACAAATTCCACGTGAGTACCATATGTACCATCACACAGTGATGAACAGCTCTTAAAACTCTCACTGTTCATCACATAAAACAGACAGTTCCAACCCAGCTCTACAGATAATCCACAAATATCAGAAAGTTTTAGGCTCAGAGGCGGAAGGGTGCCCTGAAAGGGGCACGCCTTCTACCTAATGCACAGAATTCACCACAATGGTCCACAGAAACCAGGGCTTTTCCAGGAGCCAGACATGACAAACAGGTTCTTTATAACCAGCAGGGTCACAGAGAGAGGACACAGCACAAAACACTCCTGGCCTGGCAGAGGGAGAAAATACTGTGGGGTAAAAACATAAGAAGGTGATCTGGCCTAAAAGAGAAGGCTTCCTTTCGGAAAGCTATTTGTATAGAATTGTGAAATAAAGGTTTTCTGACAATCTTGCCAAACAACAAGGAAAAACTCAGTTGTGTAGGAACTGCTTCAACCCTGCAGGAGTCTGGTCTAATTGCATCCTTTACAAAGCAGTGCAGAGGGAGTGTGTCATACCAACCTGAGCAACTCGTTATCTGGGGAAGAGAGAACAGAAAATAGGACAAGAATCTCTTGACAGTGGTCCTTCTTTCTCTAATACAACTTGGTGAAACAAAACAGCATTGCTGTCTTTGTGGCCAGCAGCACTCCCTGACATGGCAAAACTTGCATAAGGCACTGCAATAGGCAAAGTTTATCAGGAATTTAGATATAAAACACACTCATGGCTTTTTCCCTATATTTTTTGGTACTGTTGAAAAGATCCCCCTGCTTCCCAGTTGCATGACAACTGCAGGAACATCTACACAAATTATAGAGTAAAAAATAATTATTTTCTATACAAACACTGTATTATGGATTTGTTTCATCAATAGGAGATAACAGGGTTTGGATGTATTTTGGCTATTACTGTCTGAGATAGCTAATGATGGCCTACTAGACAATAATATCACAAACTTACATAAAATTACAGATCATATTAATCTATTTCTGTTTATTTTCTGCATTTTTAAAAGATCGTTGTAATTGTTCCATACTGTTATGGAGCTCTCACAGAGTTGGATAAAGCAAGAGCTAATCAAAGACTGCTACTGAAAAGCTCTTTCTTACATCTTTGTTACAGGTAGACACAACACACCACTTAGAAATATGAATTGTCTTCCATTGACATTACTTGGTCATCTATATTACTTGGATATAATTATTTAGTGTTAAACTGAATTAAGCCTGAATGAGAAGCTTAAAAAGGTGGCATTAATTGTATTATTTTGAAAGTGAATTTAATCCTACAGTTATTTTTTAACTTAAAAAAAAGTCATGTGGTTGTTGGTTATCAATAAACTTACAGGTTTCATTGTATAGAAAGTGTTATACACTCCCTCTTCTGGTTATATCTTAAAAACACAGTTTCTAGACTTAAAGTGTATCATATGTTAAATTTTAAGTGTATCATATTGCTTGGAAGAAAAAAAACTGTCACAGCAGTATCATGTTTCTTTTTAAAAAGCCAGCAAAATGGTGATCAAAACCAAATAAACAACAGGTGAGAACTACTTGACATAATCCCCAACTAAAGTAAGTAGCAGCTACTTTTTAGCTGTGCCCAAAACCAAACTGTTAAGAGTTTTCTTTTAATTTGGTAAGAAAAATATTGTCCCAAGTTTTTTCAAAAGCGTGACTCATGCCTGGTTACCATTCTGTGCACTACTGCTGTAGGTGAGAATATAGATTTTAAAATGCTCCTACTTTTCCTGAGGTGGCAGATGAAGTTCCCACAAAACATTGTTTTTATGTTGGTCCAGCATGGATAACTTTCTTCAACCTAGTACACTACATCTCATCTGCTCTGGGGGGCATCCTTCTAATAGCAAAAGCTGCTGAAGGCTACACGTACATTCTACTGTCTAAAAAATATTTTTCACAGTATAGAAAATGAGAATTGTGAAATAGCATTAAGAAGTCCAAACAGAAATAGCAAAAGAAACCAAAAGATGAACTAATAATAAGTGCACACACATGCATATATCCATCTCTTCCCTTGATGCTCAGTGCCTGATAAAGTCAGGAGATGTGTCTCAAGTAGGACACATTCTTGTTGCACTCACCCCCAACCAAAATGTGCAAAAGCCAAGAATGCCACAGCATTACACAAACCATATTAACAGCATTGCTGCCAAAACAGTGAGAGAGGAAAAACTTGTGAAAAAGCTTTTGTTTGTTTTGCCGTGTTTAGCCTCTCCTCCTTTCTACCACTTTTACCCCTGGTTACAAAGTAATAAAACCAGCACTGTACCTACTTCATTCTCCCTCCTCCAAGGTAATTTTGTCCAACCTTCCTTATTTAGCTTCCTCCTTATTGTCTTAATCTATTTCTTTTTACATGTATTTTACTCAAGTTCTTTGTTTTACATTTCCCTTTTTAGCTATTCCCCAGTGTCCTCTCTTTTCCCTCCTCAGATACACTCACAGACTGCAAACCACTTGATTCCAGCTGTGCTGAGGCAGCTCTGCCAAAGCTGCCATCCCCCTGCCTGCCAAAGCTGGGCACCACTGCCCCAGCCAGGTACTGCACAGCCAGCTGTACTGGGTGCACTGGATCTTTGCGAAAAATAATGTAAATGATGGTTACTGATGGGATTTCCTATCTGACCTAGGAAGTTGTGCTTGCAGAGAAAAAGAGACCATCCCAAACACAGCAGTTATTCAAGAGTCAGATGCTGGGATGAGAGGGTACAGTCTGTGCAACTGGAAACTATGTACTTCCATGGGGGGGGGGAAAAAAAAGGACAAAAAACCAACCAAAAATTATTTTCTTCATGACAGTTCAATACTCAAAACAATTTTACAAGCTTCCCAGAATACTCCTCCCTGGAATCACAAAGCGCTGTGGTATTCATCTGAGGTTTGCAGTTCTTGGAATAATCTACACAGTTCATGAGAACACACACACTTCTCCCCAAAAAACAAATGAGAAAGTACTTATAAATAATTCATCTGCATGTGGTTAGTTTTTGAAATTAAGCTACTACTAACCCCACCCTCCAACACCAAGTTTGTATCTCCATGGCTCTGACACATTCCCATCTCCAGAACAGCAGAAATTAGTTTTTTTTTTCACTTCAACTCAGGCTTCTTCCACCTCCCCAGCTCTTGAACAGGTTGCAGCTTCATTCTCCTGCACTCAGCTTAGGGCAGTGTGCCAGACCCTGCGTGCCCATGGCCTGCCCTCAGTGTGTGCCACCTCCCCTGGCTGCACTCCAGCCTGGAGGAGTGGCTTAGGTGGCAGAAAGAACCCTTTTAGCTGCGAAGGAAACCTTCCAAGGATGTGGATCATGTAAGCTGATGCAGAACGACCTTCCCTGACCCTGCAGAAAATCAGGAATGATGGTTGGGAGAGCTGTGTCCTGCTCTATGCGCTGTTTCCTCTCACAAAATGAGTTCTGAGTGATTAAACTCAGCCATGACTTTTAGACTGGTTAAGTCCTTTCATTGCCAGTCATTTTTAATTGTAGACCTGATGCAACTATCCCACCTGGCTTCTTGCAAAGTGAAGCTGTAGCCAAATACACTCAATAGCAACTTTTTATTGGAATTACTTGTTCTCTTTAGATCTTACTCCAACCTACTGATCAATATGCTTTCTCCCTCTTGCTAGACTATCACAGAAATAGTGATATTCCTGTGAACACGGCACTGCTGCTTCTTTTCCCACAAAGATAAATATTTGTTTTTCTTTCTTCCTTTCCCCTTGTTCTTCCCCATTGACATTGATTTTGAAAAGCAAGCAGTCGGTCCCAGTGTCCAAGCAAATACTCAGCAAGGAGATCACTACAAATGAACTGGGTTCTCATGGAACCCTTGCATAATTTTGTATGTTAGATTTGTTTTAAATATTTTAACATTGCAGTAAGAACAGAATAAAAAATATACTCTCTCTTCAGCCAATATTAAACTAAAATGATTTTTTCATCCACGTCTTCTGCTATGGCAGAACAGCATAAAATTCATTTCACATTAACCAAAGGTAAGAGCAGCCTAAAGCACATCAAGCACTTGAAATCTGTAGTATTTTAGCACAAAGAGTGCTGTAGAAAAAAATAACGAGTTACATGGGAAGCAGTAAACTGAATAATCAGTATCTCTTATTTAATCACCTTTTTTCTTAGCTGATATTAAAAATTGCTTTATAGCTTCAGCCAGAGCTTGACAAACTCATGTACCCACCAAAAAGGAGGAAGTTTTACTAGAAAACTGCCATCAACTTCTCAAACATACTCCCTGTGCTTTCACGTAATAAACAAAGACCACAGCAATTCTGTGTACAAATATAATCATCTGCATGTGAACAGTTTGTGATGATACAAGTAACCACAGCACTGAACTCCACCGCTCTGTAAAATCTGCATGGCACATTCAGTATTCAGCTAATGGCTTGGGGCTGCACATTTCAAAGCTAAAATATGTTTACAGAGTTTCTTTCCACATTATAATAATTTCTTATATAATGATGCATTATTTAAAAATTACTAAATAAATAGTCAGTCAAAACTTCTCCTTCTAAAATGAATCCTGTGCTGACCTCTGACCCTGCTATATGCCAAACAATTCTTGCAAAAGCTACAGAATTTCACAAACCTTTACCAAGAAATTAAACTAGCTGTTGCTGGACCCACAGATTTAAGATCCAGCTGCTGGAACTCGGACTGTGTGAACTAGTGTGAGAGGACTGTGCATTTAAACAGAAGCTTCTGAACAGAAGCTGCCAATGATAATTTGTTAAAACATATACATTAACTGGAGCCATAATATGCCAAATGCCACCTGTGCACGTTTGGCAATATGTTTGGCAGATTGCTCCAGCACATCTGTGACACACCACAGAACATTCAGGTTTTATTTTGGTTGTTAGACTTCTACAGAAGATCACTGATACCCAAGAAAATTCTTACGATTTATCAGAAACTTTTTTACACTGCTTTAAAAAGACTTTAGTAAACAGTGGACATTAATTACTGAAACAAATTGCTTGCTGCCAAAAGTACGCAGGCCATAATGAAGGGTTATCCCGCCAAAATGAGGATGAGCTCAAGCAATCTCCCACGAGGAAAAAAAAAAACCAAAAAACCAACACACACACACAAAAAAGAAACCAACCCAAAAACCAAGCAACAAACAACCCAGTCCTCAGGTCCAATGGCTTTGGAACAAGATTCAGTACATTCCTTTCTTTTCTTATCAGTTTCAAATGCTGCCTTGTACAGACACTTTATCTTTGACTTTGTAATCCATGAATCCATGCTAAACACACTCTCTTATTCTACCCTAAACAAGCATTACATACACAACAACTTTAAAACATTAAATATTGTCAGATTTTTCAGAACAATTAGCTGCTGCCAAATTTTACAAAAATACAGCAGGGCAAATTTATATTCAATTCATACTGCGAGAAGAACCCAAACATGTAACACTGCAGGGACTGTAATACTTAAGTTATGTATGATACACATCCAAAATACATCAGCACACTGACAGAGATAGTTATCAGGTCATTTTTCTCAATTAAAATCACAAGTATCATGTGCTCTCTCTGAATCCAGGTACTAACACCAACACAAAAAAAACCCCTTTAGGACTCTCAAAATGGAGACCTGTAAATGAAAGGTGGGTGTGGGCCCTGGCTGAGGGAGGAAGGACCTCGGTGATACAATTAGATGAAGAAGAATCACAAAAGACCTCGAACAGACTCGGAGGATGGACCCAAGTAACGAGCAAACATCTATTTGTCTACTGCCAGGATCTGCCCTCTGAGTATTAAGGTTGTGTGATGTTCTAGTCCAACTCCACAACCTCCTAGAAACCACAACAGATGATGGGAGTATCTGTAGAGTAACCCCGCTTCTGATTCCTACACTTCAGGTTTAAACCTGCACTGATTGGAAACCAAAACGTTTAAGCAATTCTCCATCAGCTCTCAGGACAGGAGCAGCAGGCAAAGCTCATGATTGTTGCTCACCTTCACCACCACCAAACCCATGGAAGTTAATCAAAACACTTGACATAGCTTTTTAATGACTCAACAGCCCAACACACTATCATCATCTCTTTCCAACACGTACTGTATTCATGGTTTTCACAATCACCACATGAGTCACAGGCACTCTCAGTGTAAGTTTTACAGGTAGCCTTCATTATTACTGCTGAGAGTTTAACCCTATTTTGTATTCATGGAAACTAAGGCACAGAGGGAAAAAAAAAAACCCTCTTAAAAAAAAAAAAAAAAAAAAAAAGGAAGTTAAGAGAGAGAAACCCCACACATCTCTCTACTGATGCTACTTTCACACAATTGAGTTCTCTCTCAGCCACAGAGCGACCCAGCCAGGGCAGAGAAGCAGCTCTCATTAGCCAGGAGGCTGATAACCACAGGGAGATGAGATAAACCTGTGGAACAGCTGAAATGCCAACAAAAGGTCACACAGCCTGAAAACCATGGCACTTCAGGGCTTCCACGAACAACCTGAAATAACTGTCACGATGGCTCCCTCAAAGAGCAACCTTTGGGTGCAGCACAAGGACTGTATCTAACACGTTTCCAGGGAGGAAAGAATGGAAATCAAAGGGAGACAGGCACATCCCGCTGTCCTGAGGAGCCTGACAGCTGGCACATGATCATCCAGAGGGCAGAGAAATACTCCTGGAGAAAAACACTTTCTGGGAACAGGTCATCGTGATAAGTGATCTCAGGTGCTTCACCCACAAGACTCAATGCCTGAACATTATATCTTTTTTTCCATCTTTCACCTCTGAACTGATCTTGACTCATCCAAGGAAGATGCTGATACCATGAAAGTGTAACCATTCACAAAGCAACAGCAGGAACAGGAGCAATAAAGGGCTGCAATCACTTGCCTGTTCCCTCAAGATGAAAACAGCTGTGATCTGACAGAACAGAGGATTCATCTTGAAACAACTTTTCCTTGGCTGGCTGGTGTGCTCCTGCCCCATCATGTCCCCAGCAGCACTGTCACCCTAAGCCAAGGGGCTAAAGCCATAGGACTGCACTGCCAGCTACTCTACACAGGCTAGAAGGAATGCCACAAGCTGACTTCAGATATCTCATTATATTAGATTGCTCTTAAAAACAAACCTGCACGTGGTGTTACGTGTATGAACTTTACAAATCATGTAGTACATATACCAACACCATTGAATAAATTACTAAAACGGAAATTCATAGCCCAAACACATGCTTGAATTTCCTAAGAAAGAAGAATTTAATTTTAAATTAGTATCTTTTCTAGTCAAATACATGAGATAGAAAAGAATCAGTTACATATACTTCTGTCATTTGTATCAATGAAGTATTTTATTAAAAAGGTGACATATTCTAATTGATAAGGTTACATTTAAATTATTTCTGACTACTTATGGTCCAGAGAAAAAAGTCAGCATATGTCCTGCAAAGCACTTTCAGCCTACCTAGTTAAGTAGTTTATCACAATTATGCTTTGGAAGAAATTAATTAGCTCATTAGGTTTAACTAATAGTTTGTTTAGCTTTCCTTCCACAAAAGTGACATTTTAGCAGAGCATATTATATTGCTTCAGAAAACAAAATTCTACATGACAAATTTCAAAGAACACCAAGTACAGCAACACACACCACCAGGAGCTGTAGAATATTTTAAGAGACTAATACTTCTCTGGCAACAATTAAAAATAAAAGACCCTATGAATATAACAAAAAGATACATTGATGGACTACAAATTTTCAGAATTTTTCAATCCCCGAAATCATACCAGCAATAATAAACTTAATTCAGGGTAAATTGACTGTGGTGAATCCAAAGGGTGTTTTACTTTCTTGCTATAATACACCTTTTGCTTTAAAATAACTGTGTTTTGAGGGCTTGAGCAATATCCTTCTCCTGAGCTATACAGTGTTTAAAAAAATAGATCACTGTCTGTTTCAATCACCAGCCATATTTATCAGCTTTCATATTTAATTTTCTAAATTAAGGGATAACTGCAAGGATGTAAAAAATGGGAAGGCTGATAAAAGGCTTTGAGAACTAGTGCTACACAAAATCACCAAGTCAGCCTTCTTACCTTTCTGAGGCTATTAGATTGGCAAACTAAGGTCCTTTAATGATGCTCACCCCACCCAAGCCTGTTTTTCTCATCAGAATGACCCCGCCTGTTTCCTGCACGCCACAGCCCGTGCCGAGACTCTTCATTGTTCAGAACAAGCTTAAGAAATACTAAGAATAACCTCATCATTTCTATCCACTCCTTCTACACCTCTCAAAGTATGAATATGCCACTGATGTAAGACTTGTATTAGAAAAGTTTTCACATTTAGAGATCACACTTCTACAAAGTGGTACTGAATGGAAACATTATGTTAGTAGTTATTGCAACTTTTAAAAATACTTTCCATGCCTTCATTTTGCAGTTCCCTGTTCAGTCCGTGCCTTTTAAATTGCAAGCAGCACTTACAGAAGAGTTGGAGTTAACTTCACATAACAAGTCTAACAGCAGTACAAGCAGCATTACAACACCAAGACACAATACTGCACCTATTCAGCTCCTGAGCTGCTTCTGCCACCTGTCCATAAGGACAAACACGATGCTGCTTCCTACCAGACACCTGTTGGTCAGACAGTGTTTGGAGATCACCTGCTCATTTCATAAAGACAACCTTAAGTGTCTGCAGCTATCCACAGCTCTCCATCACTACAATATTCCTGACCTCAAGATGGAATATTCAATATGCCATCACACTCAGAACTCGGTATCATCCAGTCCTCCCCCATAAATTTATTTTTAGCTGTCAGAATTACTTTAATATGATATTTTAGAAGGAGTTATTGGACGTCTTAAGTTGATATTCAGTGACACGTGAGGAATGTCACTGGCAAGGGGTAAACTTGCTCCTGACTAGTAAAAAGGCATACAGCAACTAGAGCAAGAAAAATAAGATGGCCTTTTCTTCTGGTTCCAAATAGTTCTGGAAACTTATATCCACAAAACTGTGGATTAAAAAAAATTGATTTGTACAGCCATCCACAGAATAACAAGCAAATTATTAAGAATTCTGACACAAAACCTATTCAGGTTCTTCTCTGAGTCATGCTGTGTGACACCACTGTAGGATCCAGCAGCAAGGGCAGGGCTATAATCCATAAGGCAATATAACACAAAACCAAGTGAGAGGGAGAAAGGATAAGAAGTTCACCCTCAGCACAGCCCAGACAGACCCTTCTCCTGTCTCAAGGAATCAGAAGTGAATATATCTTTTCTTGCCAATGAGTTGGATTATTTAAGATGCACAAAAGGTTACCCTTTTTCTCAACACTAGAAGAGGTTCCCTGCCCACACCCAGCTCATATCCTTATAAACACCAAGCCAACCAGTAGCTGCACTGGCCTAGAGAAAAGAGACAGTGTACAAATACATGTACACACAGGGAGGAAGGACTAGTTCAGAAGATGCTTTATCCATCACGTTTATTAGGAGCTGGTCAGAAAATATCTCATTAATTTCTTAAGAAATGAAAAGCTGAATTTCAAAAAACCTCCTATCCAGATATTTGCATTAAATTGTATGAGGTTAATTTCTAGTCTTGAGAGGAGCATGGAAAAGCAGAACTGCCAACCACCCCCAGCCAGGCTTGGAGGAAGTAACCAAGCACTTGAACTGGCGTAGCACTTCACATTTTCTCAGTCCTCTCTAAACACTGACCAATCAACACAACAAGAGCTTCCTTACATAGTTTATATACAAAACCACTGGACCAGTAAAACAAATACAAATTGATAATTCTGAAAATAAATAAATAAGCTTACTGGCTATTGAAAGTTTACTACATTTTACAAATTTTGCTGTGAGTTTAGCTTTCATTCAAGCTCACAGTTCATACAGTACCAGAACCCATGTAAAAATAATCTGTATAAATACACGAGGAGAAATGACACACAGAGACACAAACACACTATACACATTGGCTGTGAAATACACTAGATATGTCATTTTGAAACTGAACTGTAGCTATGCAGCGTTTCAAGAAAGCATTAAAAAACTAAAAAAACCAAGATCTTTATGAAACTGCATTACAATGCATACAAAATTATTAAATACAGGTTAAGTTCTTTGACATTTTTTATAATTTAATGATCTATTTACCATCAATTAAAAAAAAAATTGCCAGGCTTAATCCTGATTTAACCTCACCCTTAATTATTAAAAATAGTTAAGCACTTACCATAATGTGATTGAAATGCCTGTGGTTTTACGACCTGATTACAGTGGTTACACATCACCAAATAGAAATCATCATGAGCCGGGCAAAGACCAAATATTGGCATATCTAAAAACAAAAAGACAAAATGGCATCTCTCAGCTGCTGACAATTATAGAAAAACAGTTTAATTACAGAGCGATGACACCAGTATTGAATCAAAATTTTAGAGACATTTGTATCAAATTTGAAAATGAGGAAAAAAGAGCATATAATGCAATAGATAATTTTGTGCTGGAGAATTACAAAAGCAAAACTCTTACTACAAAGATAAATGTAAAATGAGCGATTACTTGTAGAAAACAACTATTAGAAAACTGATTTAGGACTGATTATTTTATACCAGATGCAAGAATGCAATGAAAAAAAACTGACTTCAATTGAGACAAACACAGCATAAGAGTGGATGTTTTATGTATTCTGAAAAGGGCTTTGGATTTTATTCCAATGTCATTAAATGAATTCAAAAGTGAGCTTCATTTACTATTTAATTTTTTTAAACCATTTTAAACACACAGTCATTCACTGGGCAGAATTACATGCCTAATGGTTTTATTTGTTTAACAGTGCATTATAGTCCAGCCATCTGCTGCCAGACATCCACGGAACAGCTACACAGGAGAGAGAACCAGAGATAACAGTATGTCAGAGCATGTGTGGATTGCAGAGATAACACACATACTTGGAGACTTTTACAAATAAAATTAGTTTCTACAATTTTGTTTTTAAGAACACAGTTTGTTAAGCATATATTTAACAGTTATAACTGCATTCAGAGACTACTGGAGCAGTAAATTCAGCATTCACTACACAACTTAAAGGTATATTACGTTTATATAACTAAAAATGTTATTCAATCAGTAAAAGACAAAAAAATGGAAACTGCAACCATAGAATGTGGCTAAGGATCTGTAACACTATTTAAAGGATAAAAATTGACATAAGCAAAGTTATTTTCTTATAAAAACCCTCAAGTAATAGATTTATCTTAACAGAAACTTAGAAAAGAAGTGAAACTTATTTACTCATGTGCTAGAACTGACTCCAGAGTTGTTTTACAGCTACTAAATTGTCTGTGTATACTTTTAGCAACATCCACTGCTTTGTTCATTAATAGAACTGCAATTATGAAATAGAGTGTGTTGCATATTGAGTGTGCCATAATTGAAGGCAACTGCTCACAGAAAGACACCATCAGCCTTGTCTGCTTTGTTTCTCACAGAGAATATATCCACAGCAAAGCTACTTCCAGAATTAGTATCTTCATCACAAAAAAATTAAATACTTTTATTTAGAAGACATAAGGTCTATCTCACATGTTACACACGTCTTACTAGTGCTAAATCAAAATTAAGCATGACACCTGCAATAACAGCCCCAACCGGATTTTGCAGTTGAATGCAAATGCAATGACCAAAGACATCTAACTTGGCTGAGAGAGATCACAGCTACCCTCACCTAAGTCACAGACAGCTTTTCACAACTGAGGTTACATCGAATAAACAAACAATCTGGTTTGCACTTCTTTAAGCAGCAGCTCTTGCTTATTTATTTATATAATATTTATTGAAAAAAAAGCATGAAAATCTGTGGCACACCCAACTAATGCAAGCCAGGCAAAATTAGTAAATATATGCTGAAGGGGGGAAAATCAGATAGGAAAAATAAACTTCTACTTTTCAATATCTATTTTCTGTGATGTAATATTAAGCTACATAAGAAAACAAGTATAAGCTTAAATGTCATTGCTAATATTTAATTCAGAGGTAATGTCTTTGAGCATGCCAGTGTATCAAAGTTTATACATGAGAACAAATACTTCAGGGTCACTTTCACCTGAGCAGCAGTACACTGGGATGAATGTGACAGTAACAGCATGAGCTGCCTGATATTTACATTGTTAACAGCCCACAGAGTTACAGCTCATAGCTACTCCTGAGTGATGCTGAGGCAACTGTAAATTCACACCCTGGAACCTGTTCCCAGAGCTGTACCTTTCAGACTGTGCTGGATTCTCAGACTTTACACCAGCTTGTACTGAATGCAGGCGGGAATAGTTAGGATAAAAGGACTGCAAGATCAAGCACTCCTTCAAACTGGTCAGAGACACCACAGCCATGTGGCAACACTAAGAAACCTTTGAATATTTGCTGGCAATACAGCAATTTTAAACGGCAACTGAGACAAATCGACAGGAATTGATGTAAGCAGAAGTGTTTTCCTATTTCAGTTTGAGCTTAAAACTTAGCTCCAAGTGACAGAAAGCAATGACAGAATGCCAGGAAATACACTAACTCACAAGGTCCATTCTAAGAGTAAAACCACTTAACACAGAGAAAAGGATTTGCTGCACACACAAAATCACAACCTGATTTCAAAGGAAGACATGCACAAGACTCCAGCCAGATCACACAAATCAGTGTAAAGGATCTTGTACCCCACAGTGGTCTCTTACAGCACTGATATCAGAACAACATCTCAACCAGTGAGGGAGGAGCAAAGGTTAGAGGTCTAAATGCAATTTAACAATGGCTTTGAAACTGTAAAGAGTGTGACCCAAACAAGTCAGAGAAGAGACCCAAGCCCACACTTCCCAATCCAGGAGCCTCATTCTTAGGCCAGGTAAGTGCTCACATCTTTAATGTGCCTCACTCTCATTAGTTGAGCAGGGCAAGAGCAGGTTTCAGGGAAATCTTACTTCTGTGTTCCAACAGAACAAACACCTATGTGGCACTGCTGGGAGTGATAAATAAGACCACGAAAATTTAAGACAAAACATTCGGAACAGTTTAACAAAACTAACATAGTAAGTCTGTACCAGGAGTAGGTGATGGATGCCTAATTTTTCTGTCCCCTGCCAGGCATTTATGGAAGTTGACATATATCGTGTAATTGGTATTCTAACATCTTAATACTTTATACCTGATCCACTTCATGACATGCACATTCTCTATTTAGAAGTCTAATGAAGTTTCTAATATTTTACCTGAGTCATCTCAATGCACTATTACTCTGGGTTTGAAGATTACTTTTTGAAATACTTCACCGTGTAAAGCCAGTGCCTCTCAAGGATGAGCCTGGCAACCATGATTCATATGTTCCTCTTTCAAAGCTGGGCTTATTTAACTCTCTCTATCTGGGAGTATTTTTCAAGGCCAAACTAAAACTTGAAATCAAGACCACAAACTTTTCATGTATTTTCCATAAATACTATATTCATTGTATCAACATACAGATACTATTTTAAGAGCTGTTAGTCACATTAATTCTGTTAACACCAGAAAGAAAGTCATTTACCTCCATAATAGGAAGCCTCTGGACACTGTGATCTCCAGAATTCTACCTCCTTTCAAATGTAACCGAGTTTTTAAAAAAGAAGTTTAAATGATGCATTACTGCACTCTTTACTAAGAGCAGAACAAGCCCATGCCATACACAATTCTGGGATAACTGCATCAGTTGTTGAGCACGTAATAAGGAAAATGCTTCTTATTTGGAAAAGGTCAATGTAGCATCATTTTCTAACAAAAAAAAAGGAAAAAGCAATAATGGATATTTTTGCATATTGTACATCAAATAAAATGGAGCTCATCAGGCCTCATCTGCAAAGTTTTCTTACACTGATCTGCCACTTCTTCTCTGAAACACACTGTGGAAGCACACAAATGATTGAAACATTTCTGAATATGTCCAGTATTCCCTTTCAGGACAGCTACACTGAAGAAACTAACTGTGCCTGCATACTCTCAATCCTATTAATATCACATATAACAGAACATATAAACCAGGCTAAAACTACCTCAGTAAGAGAACAGGCCAGCAGCTTGCATTTATTTAGCCACTAGATTTCAGTGACTACAGCAGCTACATTTTAAATTGGATTTTTCTTTTTTAACTCCCAAAATTTATCAAATTTCCTACAAATCTTGTCTTTTTTCAGACTAGGACCGTTGCATAGTCCATCTATCCCAGTATATAATAAGACAACATTCCTTCTAGAAGTGAAATTAAATATCAACAAAAAAAGTGAAGTTAAGATCTTCCCCAGGACAGCAAATGCTGGAGGAAAAGAGTAAAGGCAGAGCATGTGTAGAGACCAGAACACCAGTTTCCTCTTTGCCAGAAAACTGGTAATTGCAATTCAAAGGAGGAGAGTGAAAACTGAATCAGAGGAAGCGAAAGCAAAACTACCAAGAGGTGAAAGGGCAAAGAACAAATTGTCAAGGTTATGAAAAAAGAATAGAAAACTTGATCAAAAAAAGCAACAGGAGTACGTAAAAGCTCTGCAGAAATATTTTTAAGCCAGAACATTGCTAATGCTCATTCTCCTCATCCATTCTCAGCATAAACATCTGCTTATTAAGATTAGTTTTTGAAGTCCAAGCCTGATTCATATCAAAGATATGAATATATACATACTACTCACCACTAAGTGTAATTTGACAATGGACATTGTAAGGCTGACGCTTGATGTGAACAGTAAAAGGTTTTGGCTACAAAGACTCCACAGAACAGCATAACATGCCTTCAGCATGACACCAACCTCATTATAGTTCCAGAATAATTTTAATCACTATAGTTAATATTAGATGCATTAAAATCACAATGCCCTACGCTATTATATTTATACTAAATAAAAAATAGATAAAATAGATAGATAAAACCCCTATTATCTTTACAACCTCCCAAACACAATTCTTTTTTTTTTTTTTTTTAATGGAGTCTGATACAAATCCACCTTAAGTAATTGTACCAACTTTTATCAATTTACTAGGTTTTCCATCAAGACAGTTTCCATCAGGGAACTGTTTCAGAAGTACTATATAAAAAATTGTAAATAGATCCTATTATTTTGAAATGTTGCCAAGATCTGGATTGATTGAACTATTTACTTCACGGATCAAGTAAGTTTAAATTATGTCAATCAACAGCTATCTTGAATACATTTGCTCTGTACTAGCTGGGTTTTGTCTATTCATTAGAAGGTGATTAATCTTGATCATACTAAGGTAAAAAATATGGGAGTACACCTTAACTTAACTGGTAGTTCCTTCTCTACGGGCACACTTTTCTTAAAACTTTTATTTAAGATAACAAAACTCTCCACCAGCACCTTTTTGCTAGTGAAAAATTTTTGAAGAGGGAAGAAAACACCCCAGTTGTAGTAACAAAGTAGTTGACATTTTGCAGGAAAAAAAAAATTTGTGGTAACTCCCATAATTTGCTTGCAATGTGTGTCTCAGGTACTCAGATCCGGATAAGGTAATAAAAATATTTCTATTGTTTTACCCTTTCTGGCTGAGGCGAATACGTCATTTAGTATCTGAAAGCAGACAAAACCTCCCAAATTACTATTTTTAAAAGCTTGTCATCTGAGGGAGAGGCACAAGGAGGGAGAAGGAAGGCCACTAACCGTCACCAAGGACCACATGAAACAGACTGTACCAAACCCAGGGAAATTTCAGCTCTTACCCCCAGACTTGCAGTCGGCCCAAACCCCTAAACTTCTGCCAAGAAATGTGCACAGCAGGTAAGTCCTGCTGAATCTACTGCTGACATTAATTGTCAATACCAAGTAATCTTCAGGCAGAAGGAGAAAATTGGCTGCAAACTGAGGCAACTACAAACAGCACTGCAATGTATCTTAACTAACCTGGTTATTTCAAGTAAAGCTCCCATCTATTTAAAGCAATATAGGTCCTTATTTTAACTGATATGAATGTTTTATTAAAAAAATTATGTGTTCCAAGTTAGGTCCTCAAGACCTCCCTTTTACACACAGATATTTCACTTTCTGCAACTAAACCATTATTTTCTAAACAATATCTTCCAAACTATTTTGGAGAAACAGTCAAGTGCTTATCATTCATGAACAGATGTGTTTTTGTATATTTATCAATGCTGACGTCAAATTAAACTACTGCACTTTTTTTACTGTGTACCACGCAAGATGATAACAAAAGAATATTTCTAAACAATATTCTAAAAGAAGAATATTTCTAAAGATATTGTGAACAAAATAACTAAACCTGTATAGAAATACACAAGTTTTGAACCGAAGTAAGAGATTCTAGTAAAACATACATACTTGAAGGTTTTCTGCAAAATTTCAAGTAATGAACACTTAGGTATTAATAGAACACAATTATTTTATAAACCATATGTGCAGGCCTAAAACATTTGTGCCTGCAAACAGCATACATATAATGAAAATAAAACATAAAATGATCAAGTTTACACACAGAAACACTGTTTTTAAAAAATCTTTCCTGTAAGGTTTATGCTTATGTTGCCTCAAATACAAAACAACCTTTTAATACAAAATAAAAACAAACTAAATGCACATTCCCATATCTGAGCTGTTCCATTTAGGTTCAGAGGGAAGCACTGTTGAATTATTTTCTTCAAGGTAACCCATTCTTAAAATTCCTTGCCAACTCTGCCTGCACATACAGCTTTGGAAGTCCAGCTACCTGAGAGGAAATTCGAAAGGCAGAGCTCTCCCTGGGTTCTGAGCACAAGTGCATGAACTTTGTTTCACTGAGTAGTTGCTGATTGATCAGCTGAAGGAAGGAAGAGCTGAAGACTCGATTAACTGTTTTGACTGTATTTTCCACTTCAGCAAATACAGCAATTACCCAGCATTTTATTGAATACTCAAACCCCAAAGTTTTGGTTCAGAGAAATGACTTTCAGTTCAAGACCAAAAAAAACCCCACAATCTGGTTTAACTAGGCACAGAAGCTGCATTACCAGATTTGATTACTGTCATAAATCTCCACTAGTTTTAGAATGCTTGGTTCATCTCTAAAAGGGGAGTCCTTTGAAAGTTCGGTCTCCTTTCAAAACTCCTGACAGTCTGTCTTTCCAAAGTTACAGCTCTGTAGATTTTACTTTGCTTTCCCCAAATTCAAGTCAGATTGCCCTGGTGAAGATGACCTACCACTTTTCCATAGGTTCAGCTGTGTTGCATTCCCAAAACTTCATCCCCTGGAGCTTCACCTCCAGCAAAAAGGTTTGCTGCAGGCAGCATCACTCCTCTGTGCACACACAGGCAAACCCAAACAGCCATCCTTGTGCAAGGCCATGGGCACAGCAATTCCCCCAGAGCCCTTCTTCCCTCTCTCTGCCAGGATGTAGAATGAAACTATTTTAGTTCTCTAAAATTTAACAGTTCTGGGAGATGTCTGTATCGTACCCAAGGATAAAAACTGAGCAGCAGATACCAAAGAGAAGTGTGTCATGCACACGTGCACCTGCAGCCTAGGGTACAGCTGGGAGTTCTAATTTTAGGCTCCCAAGATTTCAGTGTTCCTGTAATTATATATAAAGCATATTGAAGTAGACATCTAAGTATTTAGTTAAATTATTTGTATATTAATCCCTCTACACAATTTTTTTCAAAATCTAACACAAAACACAGTCAAATTCTTCATTCAAATTATTAAACAGGTTTTCTAAGTTTATTGTACAGAATACATAATTTCATTGAAGAAGCTTTACAGAAGATTGTGGAAAGACTGATGAGTAAATTTCTCAATGAAACACAAGTAGCATATTTTAATCTGCTGAAAAGCATTTTAAGTCTCCCTACTCACATCGTATCCTGTTACATCAATTTTTCATCAGCAATTTGAATGAAGTCAGTCATCTGCAAAAACCATTTCCATTTACTTTTTAATGAGTTTTCAGACCTAAAGATATTTTTAATTTCTCCAACCAATTTGTATATTACACAAATGCTGAACACATAATTTGTCATGTAACATATCTTCATTCAAAGTCATGAATTATTTTTAGTTGGTATGATCTCATCGTGCCACTGCTGTATTTTGGGAAAGCCAACAAATTATTATTTATGTTTTTCTGTTAAAAAAACCAACAAACCAATTCTAAAATAGCTTAAGGAACCTTCAAAAATGAATTGCGTTTTGCAATTATGATACAAAAATGAAACTGAAATCAGGGAATAAAAGCCCTATAATTTGCACAGTAAAATTAAAATCTGAACTAAGCTAATATGAAAGTGTACACAGAAACATTTCAATTCTTATGCAGAAAATCTACCATGAGGGGGGAGAAAAGTTCTGGATAAGCCACTAGTCAAACACAGCTTCAATTAAACTGCAATAAATCCCCCACAGAATATTCTAAAATGCATCTTAAGTCACACAGCCTGAAGCACACTACAATTATGAATTGTTCTAACATCAACAGGTTTGGTATTTTTCTCCTGTTTCACACACAGCACTCCATGTACTCTGCAGCAGCTGTACTTCTGGAGTAGGAAAAAGGAAGTTTGTTTTATTTAAACCTAAACTCACAGTTTACATAAAACTGCTCGTCACAGCAGAAGTATTTTGATACGACATGACTGCAAGTGGTGAACATGTTCCAGGCTTCTCAGCCTCTCCCATCTCCTACCTAGACATGCTTTTAAGGGAAAACAAAGGGTTTTTTATGCATTTTTGCCACTTTCCTGTGTGACTGTCCATATCCAGCCATGCGACTGGGTGCTGGCTGTAACTCAGTAACTGATGGAGCAGAGCAGCAGCAGCCACTTCGATTCACACATTTCCTTACCAAAGGGCACTGGAGGAACACAATGTGCCCATGGCTACATCTTTTGTGATAGGAGAACACCCCAAAATTCAGCAATAATAAAGTGCACCTTGATCCCTGCTACCTGGGACATGCACAGTGATCATCTTTTCACCTCTTCCCTCTCTTCCCTGCCAGCCACAGCCCTAACTCCCGTGTGACAGCAGCATGGTGTTAATTCCTTAATTGTGCAAAGACAACACATCTTCGTGCAAAGAACACTCTGGCCACTTCTCACATCATGCACCTGACACCTGAGGGAGCAAATCAGCATATTCAAAAAAATAATAAAAAAATAAGTAAGGAAAACAATGCACAGGATCTGTCAACTGAATTATATATAAATATTTTCTTTTATTAGGCAAGCCAACTACCTAAAACAACCCCACCCCTGCCCCTCCCATTCTCCATGCACTGGAACATCCAGCTTCAAAATAAGACTGTTTCAATCATGCCTCAAATAGCCATAAGGAAACTGATGCATGTTGATTTTCACATACCAGCTTACAATTCCTCACTCCTCTCAATTTGGCAGGCACTATTAGTTTTTCCATTAAAATTTACTTCCTTTGCTTTGCAGATTTACTGGGACTTGATCTGGTGCAATTAAAAAAAATGATCTAAGTTGCACAGCAACAGGCATATAAATGTACTATAGCAAAAAAACCCCAACAACACCATTATAGTTAATAAGATCAAAAGATAAAGTAGAAAGCAAAAAAGTGGTTTTGTTGTTACAGTGCAGTAAAAGGGCTAACCTAACCTACTTGTTATGTATTTGAACACACATGCAGTTACACAAAGTATTTTGAAGTTGGCTATTGCATTCCTTTAGACAAAGAAATATGACTATTTCAATTATCTAGCTGAGGAACTGGTAAACACTGAGTCTTTATTTCTTACAGTTGATATATTCCAGGACATACAGAGCTACTGTCATGGGAGCTTTCCTTCCAAGAGCAGATCCACCTGTTCAGATGGGTTAAGGCTTTAAACCTGTGCTAGCTGTCCTCTGACACACAGTTATATTAATTTAAAAAGTAAGCAGGGAAGAAAAATCAGGCTACCATTCACAGAATAGTGAGGTCAGTAATTTCACTGCTGGTTATTTGTGGTACAACACAAACACAATTCAGCCTAAAAATCTTGGTGGAAGTGAATTTTTTTTATTGTTATGGAATTTCAAATTCTTCAAAAGAAGAAATTTATGTTTTGCCTTTGCATGTCACCTCCTCTTTAGAGTAAACCCATCACTATCCTTATTCCAAGATGTATTTCTCCACTGCTAGGAGAGGTTTGCCTTATTTTCAGAGCCTGCCTTCACAAAATCTTTCAAAATTCCATCTCCAAACATTACACATAAAATACATGATATGAAAACACTGGGTGAACAAATCTGCATCAGGTATTATTCTTCCATATCTGGCACTAGCTCTCCACTACTGAAATCACCCATTTCACTCTTTAACAGAAATGAGTTGGGAAGGACTGCAACTTTCAATATTTTTAAATTAAGATGTAATAAAAAATTAAGATCATTTAAATCATATTGTACATGCAGATCATCATCTGAAAGGACTGAACTGTTTTAAAGTAGTTTTCTGCTCTTTCATAGTCTGGGCCTCTTTAAGATAACCAGAACACCAGCCCACTTGCAAGGTACACAGAAGGTAACACCTTCAGCAGAACAAAATAAAAGGAAAGAAGAATTTGCTCAGACAATTTAAAGTTTTGATTTGGTAGGTTTGGTCCAACTCACAATTTTGCAGATACTTCTAAGATTACTTCCCTCCCCTGTCTCTCTGCCAATAACAGCACTCATCACACTTGGGAAGAAGGTACTGGATACATATGAGTGAACCTAAACACACAGTGGGAGGGGAAAAAAAAAATCTGTTCTCCCTTTCTTAGGCCAGCTAGAGAGCAAAATGCTCTAATCTTGGGGAAAAGTACTGAAATAGGCACCAGCTTTAATTTTTAGATATCTCATGTCAAAAAGAACATAAAACCAATAAACCTGATTATATAAGCAGAACGACAAAGTCATCCTTATGCAGATACAAGACTAGACATACTCCTCCAGGAATCCCCCAGACCTCAAGTGGTGGTCCTGATTCACTGTGTTACATGATGAAGCCTATTTGCAAAGGGGAAGTCACAGAAGACATACAGGGTCAGTACTGAGAACAGGCACAACAAAGAACACAGAGTTGGTATTTCAAAAACACACAGAAGAGGACACTTCAGAACACCAGTTAACTGCCCCTGGATGACTCAGGATGAAAACACTAAGATTAAACAGACAACAGAAAACTGAAAGTTAAACAGGATCTTCTGATATTTTAACAAATTTGTAGAGTTTACCACCCTCCAGTACACTGCAAACAAACAGAACATCCACCTTCCTAAAGCAGATTAAAGATAACTACGGCAAACATATCCAGGATAACAAAACCACGGTTTACAACAGGAGCAGATCCTCTGCCAGGCACAGCAGTTGCACACACACGACTTTCAGGACCTAGGCCGGGATCTTTAGCTCAAACTCACTGGGAGACTAAGGCAATCTCTACTGGTGCCTATCCAGGGTAGGCAGGAAGCCAAAGCTGCTGCTGCCAAACTTGTTGATCCAGTCCTCCCAGCGCTGGCCCACAATGCACCGCTTTGTGTTTGGAAATTGCTCAAAAGCTTTTGCTTCCAGCGACAGTGTGGAACACTTGGGGAAAAATGCCAAAGGAGTCCAGGAAAGGGTATTGCCAGGCCACCCTAACAGTACAGACACCCCAAATGCTCCCGTGAGTCAGTGACATCACCCCGAGGCACTGCGGTGACGAACAACGCCACGCTTCCTGCAAGACCTCGGTCACAACACTTCTCACACGAGTGCAGGAAAAGTCTTGGAGGGATTAAATTATAAATAAAACTGCTGATGCTGCACCTTACCATCATGTCTTCCTATTTCACAGTGAAGAGCACCATCTACCCAGGCTGTGATTTTTGCCCTTTCCAGAGACCTTTCTTCACATTGTTGTGGTTATCCATGAGAATTTTGGATGGCGTCAGCAGGAAGACAGAGAATTGCACTGTTGCACAGAGAACCCCTTTTGCATCCCAAGCAGTTGTAAACAAGCCTCAGATGAGACGTTGACAGCACACTGAAGATTTTACTCCTGTGCTCTACTCTGAGGATAAAAATAGTATTCTTATCTCCAAGGCAAAAACAAGAAAAGCAACTTACAAGTTTTATTCCAGCAAATGACACAGTGGTCTGTGCCCCTACATTTCAGGGCACAAGGTGGGAGTCACCCAGAACCAAAAGGAAACTTCTCAAACAAGAACTGATGCGTTTAGGCCTCCTCCAAACACCACATGGAAATAGTGGTGCTGAAACAGGCAGGCACAGTTAGCTGGCTGTTAAAGCAGGTTCTACAGAAGAAATATCAGACAAGGAGAGGGCTCTGTTCAGACTAGATAAAAACCATAACCAAACCGTATCAGGTACAGCTCAGACATTGATATCTCCCCTAAAATCTCACAACACAACTGGTAGTAAAAGTCTTCCCTCAATCACTTGGCCACAAAAAGCCCCAACCTTGTATTTAGGACAAAAATTGTAAGCACGTATTACGCTGCCTTTGGTAGGTAACACAAACGTGAATTTGGCTCAAAACTTCTCCTCTATAAATTACAAACTACAACATGGAACAGAAGCTCCTTAACAAGCAGGATTTCTAGGCAGTTGATTTGAGTAACACAACTTCACAGAAATGAAAAACAAAATTGCTTTTGGGAATTCATCTTTAAGTACTTTTATGAAGTAAATGCTGCCTATCAGGAAATTAATTTAGGCCTTTTCTCTCAAATACTTTCATTTATTACCAGTGAGAGCAGGACAACTGCCATCTCTCTTAGCCAAGCAGAACAGACACATTGAAACACAGATTCTATGTTTTAAAAAACAAATTATCTGAACGTCTGTGTTGGTTTTGCTCAGCCTGGTTTTTGGTAGTGGGGGAGCCACAGAAGTGCCTTCTGTGAGCAGCTGCTGGAAGGTTCCACCGTGTCCAGCAGAGCCAGTCCCTGACAGCTCTGAAGATGGACACGCTGCTGGCCAAAACTGACCCAATGAGAGAGGTTGGTAACACCTCTGTGATAACACCTCTGGGGGAGGTGCCCATGCCAGGGCTGGTGGGTGCCTGGAGGAGGCTGTGATCCAGTGGGAGATGAAGTGGAGGGAAAAGGCCCTGCTGCTTCCAGGCTGGAGCAGCCTGTCCTTGGAGGATGCACCCGTGGAAGAGTGACCCGTGCCACAGCAGTTTTGGGAGGACTGTGCCCGTGGGGGGAATGCAGGTTGCAGCAGGTGTGGTAGGACTGCTGCTCATGAGAATGGAACCATGCTGAAGTGCACAGAGAACTGTCCCCCATGGGAGGGACCCCAGGGCCTCACAGGGGAAGGACTCCTCTCCCTGGGCAGGGGAACAAACCTCGGTGATGAACTGACCCAAACCCCCCTGCCCTGTCTCCCTGTGCTGTCAGTGAGGAGGTGGGAAGGGCTGGGGGAAGAAAAGGTGTTTCAAGGGCTTCTTTCACTTCTCATTATCTCCCTCTGACTTTATTAGTAAAAAATTCACTTTGTGCCTCTAAGTTGAGCCTGTTTTGCCCTTGGAATGTTTTCTCCTGTTCCTTATCTCAAGTCATGAAGCCTTCATTAAATTATTCAGTCCTCTGCCCAGCTGTGGCAGGGGAGGGCGAGTGAGTGACTGTCATGGGTGCCTGGCATTTGGCCAGTGCCAAACCACGGCAATATCCTAAATCCCAAAATTATATTCCTTATAAATCAAAGCCAAGTAGTTGTCAGAGGCAAGTTAAACTCCTTTAACATATTCCTAGAGTCATTCTAATTGAACAGGAATGAAATAGATTTTAACATTTCCTGGGAGAAGTGGTGAAATTCTTTGGAAAATGTATTATTTTGAAAAGTGCTTTCCAAATTATTTTACATGGCTGTCTCAATAATCCAACACCCACGCTGTCTGACTATTGGGAACACTTTCTATTCCTTTGACATATCCATCAAAAATATTGCCAGTTAACCCACATCTTTGCAGTGTTTGAAGCTTCTGGATATTCCACACAACTATAGATTTTTTCTAAAGGGATAAAAAGAGTATTTGGTATGGAACACATTTATGTATACTGTATAAATGATGCTTCTTTCTCATTTTGGCATCATTTGCAACAGCCCTCCAGTAAGAGATGATAAATGATGCTGAAAGTGTTGTTCAGCAGAGTAACACAAATTCAAATGGCATTTTCTCCAGTTCACAAAGTTACTCGGAACCACTTCAGGAATGTTAGAAAAACTTCCAGTTTCTACTGCCTGGCCTCCTGACATAATTACAAAAAAGGAATTTTAAAAAAAATATTAACTAATAATAATAACAACTAGCTCTTACTTGTTTAGTTTTCACAATGAACCACTTACAACTGATCCTGATTTACACTGTGGTTATTCACTGACATGACATCTTTAACACTCAAAGACAACCAAGATACAAGATCTATTATACTATACAGTCTTGTAGGCAGATATGCAAAAATCGGATCAGATTCACTCTGAAAAAATACAGCATCAAACACAGTCCAATGAAATCTAGATTTCCAGACCAAACACATGATGGAAAATTAAGATTCTCCTTTAAGCAGTCATCACCTTGTTTTGGAAACAACTTTACAGTTAGAATACAACTATAATTTCACAAGTGTTTCACTCAGCACAGACAGAGGAGCTGCTTAATCCAGCGTTACTAGGAGGGGAAAAAAAAAATGATTGTAGACCACACCCTAGGTGTAAACTGATACAGATTTTCCTCTGTAGTTTCACCTGAAACAATAGCCAGAGGGTGTAATTTAGGGTATATACACCTTGACAATGCCATGGCTATAATATCTAGGGACTGACAATGAAATGTTTGTATAGTGAAGTACCTTTGGTGTCTGTCTGACACTGAGGTTGCAGTGAACATGGCTGTCTCCTCTCTCACCCACTCAGCCCCACAACCTCATCCTACATTCTCCTTCCAGTCACAAAAAAACCTCTGCTGACTTCAGTGGCTCACAAGACCCCACATCCCCGGATAACACTTAATAAACCACCAGAACTCCCATTTTCCTACTCACAGCATCTACTATGCCACTTATTCAGTCAATGAACAAAACCATACACTGAAAGTTAAATTTATGAAGGGTAAAATACAACAGAATATGATGTCCATGGAAAGCAAACATCCAATTTACTGTGTACTCATCATAGGACTTGATTTTCAAATTTAACTCATTAAAGCCTCTACACTTCATTTTAAGGCAAGCTGCTATAGGACTTCCAGGCAACCGTATCAATGAGAAAGCATCCAACCAACTTGCTTGCAAAGGAAACAGTGAGAGCTCTAGATTTCAGAAACAAAGCAATATGGACTTAAGCTCAAAATTGCAATCTATGGGATTTTAGCTCTTCAGCTCTTTTGTGCATATTTTTTTGTGCCAGTTGAGAAAGCTGCATTTTCTGTTGCACTACAGACAGTCAATGAAGATTCAAGTCCTGCTTAGCAACAGAAGGAAGAGCAGATCAAGAACACTACATGTTTTCTGCCTATTATAATCCCCCCAACAGAAAACAAGGCATAACCAATTATCCCTTTCCCCTTATATCACCAGTGAATTTCATCCATGGGCTATGCCAAATCTATCAGAAGTGGAGATCAGGGTGGGGGTGAGCCTTTAAATAAATAATCTCTCTCATTTGGAACACGTTACCACAAAACAGCTTATTCCAAATGGTTGATGGGCATGTGCACACACAAGTCATTGAGCATTTGAGTATTCCTAACCTACCTGAGCCAATAACCCAGAATATCTGCCATTTCCAAACCCAGCAATCGTAACTCCAAGCAATGTGGGAGCAGCTGCGTGCGCAGTTTACTCTGATGAAGTCACATCCTGTCATACCCTGGAGTATCTGGGGTTACCATGAGTGTCTGACTTGCCACAAGAATGAGTGTGAGAGCCACCAGCACCAGTCCTGGCTCACAGCCTGCTCAAGCAGCGACAGCTTTTGACTGTGCAAAGCCTTCTAGCAGTGGGAACACAGATTACAATGAATTTATTGCCTCCTATGACAACTGCTTTTATAATCATGCTACTCTGCTACATTAGACTTTGAATTCCCTTTGTCAGATTTTAACACCTCCTGCTAAAAAACTTAAGTTTTAAGTGTAAGTACAAAGCTCTATTCATCTCTGTTCTGTCACCTACATTGTAAGAATTCCTAGGAAATAACATTGAATATCATACATATGGGGAACTTCCACAGCAGCGGATTATTTCATTCATTACATAGGAAGAGAAAAAATTTTCAAGCATCCTAGAGGTTATTTAGAATGGTTAATTACAAGTCAAATATTACAATGGTTTGTGAAAGAAGGAATATTTTCTGTCTTGTAAGAGACAAGAGATCACACCTATCCCCAGACAACCTTCAGCAGTTCCAGCCACAGGCTGGCCATAGCCAGGAAAGCTGAAAGAAGTAGACACATTCACTTTTATAGATCTGCTGCAATGGAAGAAACATCTTTTAAAATAGTTACCTTAGAGAGAGTAATCTGCATCCTCTTAACCCAATTTATTTAAAAGTATCCTTCACTAAGCCTTTTTGTCTTTCCTGCTCTACTCAGATGACAAAGTTACCACCGTGTACAAAAGTCACATTTCTACATATTTATTGCATTGTTCTTCTCTCACCGAGTTCTTGGTGTTAAATATAGATTGGTTTTTGTGTCGTTTCTGTGCTTTAACCAAGTATTATCACCTCTCCTGCACAGGGATAACCGAGCTAATCATACATACCACTTAAGAAGCATTAGATAACAGTGAATTCCTGACTGTTACGTATGTGTACAGACAACTATTTCAAAAGGTTCTTGTAAAAAAGAAAATACCCTGCTCCTCACATATTATGGACAGATCAAGACAGTCTTGTTGCTGCAGTTCCAGCCAAAATCCCCAAGGCCTTGCATTACCACACTAACAGTATGGTAATACCTAAAACCTGCAAAGTATCTTTAAAGCATATGAGATGACACAGTTCTAACTTGCAGTCTAACATCACAATATTCTATTTATAACACCTGACTCATCTCGCCAGAAATAATTAAATATTGTAAACAGAGCTTAGATTCAAAAAAAAAAAAAAAACCAAGAAAAAATTAGGACAAATCACTGCAGAGAATTTCAGAAGTAACATCCTTTCAAATTGCATATTTTTCAAGCAATCTCATAAAACCTCCACAATTTTCCTAAACAGTTCAATGTAATTTCAAAGTCTCCCTGTAATTGTTTTATGATAACCAGTCCACAAAACCTTAAAACAATTTGTGTAAATAGCCAATTAAAATGCAATGAAATGAAGAAGAGATTTATCTGATTACAGGCTGTGAAGAGCTATGCAGAATGTCTAAAAAGAAGCACGGCACTTTGTACTGCTACCTTAAAATATTTATTTCAATCTATTAAAAATTCTCACAAGTGTATTTGCAGGTAGTAAAGGACTATAGAGCCCTCTAAGCATCTCTGTGATATGATTTGACACAACAAAAAATCAACTCAACGAAGCACTTCCCAAGGCTGAATAAAAACAAATTTAAATTTGAAATAAGATGCTGTCTCTTACTTGTATTTACAACTTAATATTGGAACAGATGCTTTAATTATTTATGGAACCTGCTGCTGGGAAAATTCTAGACCTTGGGTCTATGTGATAAAGATGCTTCTAGTGAGCCTCTCAGGCCTGGATTTCACTGCTCAACCCATCATAGAAAGAGTTCAAGAAGTACGAGGGTTCATTGCATGGCTCTTAGTACTGCCACAGCTCTGATAACTTCCATTAATAGCAGTTAATATAATCAAACCTCAGAGTTTCTACTGAATGCCCTAGAGGTTCACAGAACCTTTTTTTTATCCCCCAAGATATACTAACTGTCAAAGACCAGAAGTTCAGCTGTTACCAGGTGACGCGATGCTGAACAGAGTTTGCTCCCACGTGCTCTCCTGACTGATTCCTACTGTCACTAAACCTTCCAGAGTGTCTTCTGAAGGTGCCTACCAAAACCTGACAATCTGCATTCCCACAGAAAATTCAACACTTGCTTTATTAAGACAGTATAGTCTAAAAGCTGTAAGACTGGTACTGTGCTACATCACTCCACAGTCACCACCAATTCTGACCTGTGACCCAAGTTACAGATGTTCTGTCCTCCTCCTCTATTTGTTGCCAGTTAACTCTAAGCTGTGGTCACAGTACCAGTGAAGTGCTTGAAATAGACAGTACCAAGGAATTCACCTCTCAAAGGATGTAACACGCACAAAAATAACCCAAACAAACTAAAAAAAAGGGGCTGTATGTGTAACTGAAAGAATGAGGTGCTTAAGCTCTAGTAGACACCACAGCTTCAGCATCCACTGAATACCCTATTAAAAAGAAACATTCAACTTTAAATTATCTAACCAAATCTCTTTTCTGCTCCCCATGCTTTTATTTTCCTGAGATCCTAGTTTCCTTTCTTAGAATTTTTATAGTTTTAAGTATTTCAAAATTATTTTATGAGTCAGTATAAGAATACAACAGACTGTTATCCACTTCAAAAGGGTTGCACAAATTAATAAGTAATGGTCTATGTAATGATGATGTACATGGGTTGTCTCTCTCTGACTCTCCAATACAGATTTGGGGGTGGAGATGGCTTGGTTTTGGGTTTCTTATTTTGGATTTTTTTCCCCACATTCTTGTTTTATTTAAAGGAACATTTATGACAACCTTTAGCAATTGAACATTTACTCTGGGGAGAGTCAAGAGTTCCTTGGTTGGTGGGAGAGGCTTAGGCCCCCAGCCCCAATAAATAACTTTGGTTCTCACTGTTTCCATCCACAGCTTCTCTACCCTTTCACTGAGCAAAATGAGCCAACTTGTTGTTAAATTTTGCAAGAAGCAACAGTTGCCTCTGTTGAAGCCTGTCAAAGTTACCACGCATGAACTCTACACTCACAGTTCTATTTACAGATCCTCTTCGCAACAATGGACTAGAAAATTTCTTAAAAGCAAACTAAATTCAGCACAAGTTAGCAAGGACCTCCTGAAAAACTGTTTCAAGCACTGATTATGAGGTTTGATACGAAGAATCTTTTTTTTCTTCAAATCAAACAGTGTCAGGTACTACAGACACATCAACCTGCTTTTAAGACCTACTGCACCTCCAAGGTGAACTGAGTGTCTGAAAACATTTTGGCTGCATCCAACGGCCCTCGCTCCCACTATCATATAAGCTTGGAAGATACACTTCAGCAAAGTTTCATTTTAAAATATAGGAAAAATGCATAAAGATAATGAGATTTTCTGCCTTACTGTTCTGGAATTCATCTACATATTATAATGCAACATGCTATCCTTGCTTCATCACAGCACAAGTGAGTGGCAGAGGATTCACACCTTTAGCTGGTTCACAAAGCAGTAAGTAATTAAGTGACTGCATGAGCCAAAAGATTCTGTCACATCAATTATATATGAAAATAACTAATAAGCACAATTCCTTCTAACACATTCTTACCTTGATAGGATTGCTTAGCAGAAGAAGGCTTCAGTGCACAAAGTCAGAGTAAAGGTTAAGGCTTATTTTAAAGTAAAATCTTCCCATCCCATTGGGTATCCCTCTCTCACTTCCATCTCCTGGGGATTTTTCATACCAAGAGCCAGTCAAGTCCATTGGGTCCATACCTTATTTCTTGCAGCTCTGATTTCTACATCAAAGCTCAGCGTGGATTGTTACTGTCTCAAAAAGCAACACGTAGGAAAGTATCCAGCGAGTTTCTCACTTTGATGATGGTCAGTGAGGATCCCAGCAGGAATGATTTAATATTATGTATTAGCAGAACAGAAAGCATATAAGAGCAGTGAAAAAGAAACAGGGAAGTATGAGACACAAGCACTGGGAGTTTAGGAAGCCCAAATTCAAATTCTAGTTCTTACTTCAATGTGAGCTTGGTTATAACAAAGGGGGTTAGATACAGCAAAAACCCCATGTCTGAGACAGGTTTCCTGATCTCTACATGGAACTAGCATCATTGACAGATATTAAGAACTCATCAGGCTTCACAACCTTCTAAAATGCTGAGAGAGGAGCTGCCTAATCAGCAAATAGAAAGTGCTACACACAAAGGTGTGTCTGAAATCCTGCCTCTCTCCACTGCTTGCAAATATTGCTGTGGAATCACACAGTTACATCCTCCTTTATTCCTTTAAAAGAAATAGCATGCATCATTCTTTGCCTTTAAGGCTTAACAAAGGGAGAAGCTGGCAATGTTAAGCCCCTTTTCTAATACAGTGTTACAACAAGAACATTCACTCTTCATTCAGGAGACTCACACTCAACTGCCTTCGAGGCTGAAATCCACCTCTTGCCACCAGGCACGCTGAGGATGAGGCCATTCCCACCAGGAAATGCAGAGAAACAGCACGTGGGAAAAGAAACAACTAACTACCACCCATACCCCAGTGGAGACACTGGCCAGTGGGAGCCTGACAATTGTTAAATAAAGAAAATGGTTCTTGGTTTTGAACCCAATTCTAATATGTGGGCTGTAAAGTCATGTTCCTTCTTTTGCTCCCTCTCCAGGCCATGAATATTTAATTCTTTTATGCAAACTGGAAGAGTTGCAATGCAAGGTTAAATTAGCCTAAATAACCTTGAAATCCTTTTGTGAAGCTGGGCCTCAGAGTCAACTCCCAATCTGTAAAGAAATAACTTTCTTACACAAGGAGTTCTGTTGTTACTTGTAGTTAAAATACTGTGGGGTACCATGACAAAGGTCTTGAGGTTAAAGTGGATTTAACAAAATTTACACTTTAGGTTCACCTTTCTCTCTTAAGAACCAAGGTTTAGAAAGTCCAGTTCCTTAATACCTGTTTGCTTCTCAATTTTGAATGCAAAATACTTCCTGGGAAAAGGAATACTTAGAGCATTTTCAAAGTTTTATTTGATAACATGTACGTATGCTGGCATGTTTGCTGCTCCCCTACTTCCTTAAGTTAAGTTAATCTAAACTTAATTAATACTACTCTAGCTCTATTTTGCAGCAGGCCAAGCTCCCTACAGACCAGCTACAGGTATATGCCAAGCCAGTGTCTCATTCATATATCATAAAGCAAACAAAATAAATAGACTTCTGGAAGCCTGACAGGGCTCCTAAGTTTCACTTTTAATTCTCTAAGTATTTTATGCGCTTCCTTCAACTCATAACCCTACCAATCATTCACTTGGTTGGAGTCAGTGCAGAAAAGCTGTGTCTCAGTGATCTGCCTGTGCAAAAACAGCTTAATGATCTCTCTCCAGTGGGAAAAAAATAGGATAGATTATTCTTTACCCTGCCAGCTAATCTTTAGAATCTGGAAACCTTAGATGCTTGCATTTTAAGAGGTAGAAATAAGAGCAAATGTTTGAAAACCCTTATTGGTAAAATCTTTACTCTGATAACATGTATGTTCATTGTTATAAATGCTTTTTAGCATTTGTATGATTTGCTTATTCAGAAAAATGAGTTACATATCCAGTACAATTATTAGATTGGAAGTTGGCATTGAGGCAATAAAGTGATTTTTCAAGTGCCTAAGAACTCACAGAAACACTTAAGAAGATAGCAAAACAACACAAGTGAATCTGAATGCTGCAGCACAGCTGCCTATTGCATCTTTCTTCCGAGCCACTGACCACCAACTGATCCTAGAAACTGTATTTTTCAAATTTTAGCAACATTAGGAATTCTACAAAAAAAATAGCCATTTTGATTCAGACGCAATATGGATCACTGCCTCCCAATCCTGCTAGCCTGTGCCACCTTGCTTGAGGTTCCATTTACTGCTTGCAGCTCACAAGTGGGTAAGGGCTGAATCAGATCATCTCCTAAGGTCGCTGGCAAGTTCTGCTTCCCGTGATTGTAAACCATGTCCACAAACTCAGTCTTCCATTTCTAACAACAGCAAATAAATGACTCGGGTCTAACTGTTCTAGTATTTAAAACAGTTGGGCCTATTCTCTGGCACATGTCTCAGGCAGTCAGAAGGAACCAAGAACCAGCAATATTAAGAAAGGTTCTAAAACTTTCTCTGTTCTAAAACAATCACTAAATTAGAAAAACAAACAAAAATTAACATGATAAATCAGACTCATCGCTTCCTTTTTTCCACTGCCTGTCAGAATGTAAATAATAATCTATAGCTTTCATTCATCATCTGCTTACAACTCCAAGCAGCATTGTTACTCTTGCAAGAAACTAGGCCGTAATGGGCTTTTGCTAATCACAGGTGAAAGGTCACTCTCATTTAGCAGAGTCCCAAGCAATAAACATAACACATTGACATGACAGAAGAAGGGATTGGTATTGAAATACTGACATGGATTATACCAAGAACAAAAAATATGGTAACTCAAGAGAAGATTTTATCAGTGTTGGTCACAGAGCTTCCTCAGGATTATTTATAGTCTAAAGAAAAAAAAAATAAAAAATAGAGAAACACAGTAAAGACGGTCTATGCCCTAACTCGTAGTTTTCAAAACACGTATTAATTTAATAACAACGCTAATTACACCAGTCACTGACAGGCCACCAGTCCTAAATCCAATCCAATAGAAAACTCTGATCCTTTCTCTTTCCCATGCCTAACCCTCTGCTAAGTAGAAATGAGGAAGAAAACTTCTTCGTCCACTTTTCTTCAAGAATGAATCGCACTCACCTTCTCGGCAAAGTCGCATTGCTTCTCGGTTTCTTCCGTATTCCTTGAAACTTTCTTCTAATGCTGTTCCTAAAACCAAAAAGCCACAAGATCTCAATGCACGGAAAAGCCAGAGGGTAGGATCCGACCCCTCGCTCGTGACCCGCAGCCCATTCCCCCGCGGGCACACGCAGGGACACGACAGTAAACACGGGAGCGGAGGGACCGAGGGCTCCTGGGCCCCGGAGCGGGGGAGCCGCTGTCAGCGGCGGGGATGCCTCACCTGCGGCGGGAGCTCCCCGCCCCACGCCGAGGCTGAATCGAGGGCAGGAGGTGCCGGGCTCCGGGGACCGGCTCCTCGCTCCCCGCACCGTGTCCCGGATTACAGGAACTGGGGCAGGCGCTGCCCGCCGCTCCCGAGCGCGGCCGGGGGGCGCGCACCGGACAACGAACTCGGCCGCGAACGCCGGGGGTGGGAACGGACCCAAGCTCCCCGCCGGGCCCGGCAGCGCCGCCGTGCCGTCCCGGGGCACCGGCGGGGTGCGCCGGGGAGGAGCGGGGGGGAGGGGGGATGGTGGTTGGCGGCCACTCACCGTCGTTCCCGTGAAGTTTAGCAGCATCGACCCAGTGGCTCCAGGGCTGCCCCAACATCGCCTCGGGGCTGGGCAGGGACCTGCGCTCCCCGACGGCCGCCATTGCCGCTGCGGTGGCGGCGGGGCCGGCGCCGCTCCCGCCTCCTCCGCCTCCTCCCTCGCCGTGGCGGGGCCGCCGCTGCCGCTGCCTGGCGGCCGCGCCGCGCTGCTCCCTCCTGACGTCACCCGCGGCCCGCGCCGACATTCTTTCCGCTGCTACAATGTAACGAGAAAAGTCAGCGGCCGCTTAAGGTGGCGCCCCGCTCTTAAGGCAGCGCCGCGGCGCTGTCAGCCCGCCCGCTCGCTCTGCTTCCTCCCCGCGGGGAACCTGAGGCCCTGCGGCGGCGCCGACTCACCTCTGCGGCGGCCCGGGGGGCAGCGCCCGGGTGCCCATTATTGTGCGGGGAGCGCTGCCTTCCTCTTCACCGTGTAGGTGAGGCGCGCTTGTGTTCGCGCTAACAAAGCGGCGGAAGGGAGCGGGGGCGGGCACGGCTACGCCACCTGCCAGGCGTACCCCAGCTCCATGGGCCGCCTCGCTCTCCCCGCACCGCGGCCCCGCGACCCTACAAAAACAACGGCCGCATCACAACCCCGCCTGGCACCCGCTGCCCCGGCGAGGGGGGCGGACCGGAGAGCGACGCTGCGGGCGGAGCCGGGCGGGCGCGCCCCGCCCTCAGCGCCGGTCCACCTTAAACCCGGCGCCTCCTTAAAGGCAGCGGCGAGCAGGAAACTCGCTCCGGGCGGGCGCGTCCCCGTCCCCCCCGGCTCCTTCCCTCCCATCGCCTCCCTCCCTTCGCTCCTCGCCCGCGGCGACCGCCCGGCCCCGGGCGCAGGGGGACACCGAGCGAGTTTCCTGCTTTATACCGTAACTTGTCTCCTAAGGAAAGGGCCTTCTCATTGTTATTACACATTTCTTTTTTAAACAGCTTTTTTTTTTTTTTTTTTTCACCTCCTTGCCTAAACTTTGCGATGACGTAGCTGCCGTGTCAAAAAGCGAGGATTAAAGGATGCTGTCGTACCTGCTAACTTCAAGTTACAAACTCTAAGCTTTGCAAAAGCAAATTCTTTGATTAAAAAAAAAACAAACCTGGATTTAGAATTCATTTATTACAGTCTTCTTCACTAAAGTGTTCAAGTACCAAAGTCAAACTGTCAGGTCATGATCTGGAGCGACTTCTGGCCACGCTTGACGCCACTGTCAGTAAAAACATCCTCAAAGAGCAGCTGAAAATATGTAAATCTGATGTGCTGCCTCCTCTACAGGTACTCAGAGCATGGGACTGGCACTGTCAGTGGAACTGCTGACAGATCTCATACATGTATTTGCAAAACCACACAGCAGAAATCAGAACCGTAAATAAATTTGTTTAACCTGCAGAGGTGCATATACATGCAGGCTTAGCTAATTTTCGTTTTCTGCTTTCATTTGAAGTGTGGGACTATAGAAACTAAAGATGTTTCTTACCAAATTTATGCATATAAAATCTATAAATTCAAGCTCATCACACCAGTCATATGGGATAGCATAGGCTGTAATTATAAGAACAGTTTCAGTGTTCCACCCAATTGATAATTTATGTCACACTCAGAACATCTCTCATAAAACTGCAGACCTAATACAGAGCAGCTAGCATGATTCTTCTCTCCCCTGATCAACTTGAAGTCTAACTTAGCTACTTCATAAAAGGCCAAGACCATAAAATTTAGGTAAAGAGAGCAACACTGATTTCTACTGCAGACATTTGCAGCAGAATTAATTATCAAAGGCCATCAGCCTCTTGAGCTGGGCCCTAATGTTTCAGTTACACTGGCTCTTTTCTACCCTGTCTGTAGCTTCCCAAAACTCTTCATCTTAGTCTGAGCACAAATAAAGGTGTTCATGGAACCAGAGTCTAAAGATTAATGGAGTGCATTATTGTTTGATTAATTATCAAATAGCATACTTTATAATATAGGAAACTATTTATAATTAAAGTTAAGAACTTTAATCATTGGAAGAAAAATGTCAGTCAGATGCCGAACGGTTTCTGAACAGAACCTCAGCTTTTTTTGTGTGGTGTAGAAACCAGATAGGTAAAAAACCTATGCCTGATTTCTTTCAAGCTTAGTTCTTCAACAGTTCTTCACAAATAGGGTCTAAGATAGCATCCATAGCTGACTCAGCCATAGGATAAAGCAAGTTACAGATAGATTTATATTCTCTGTATCAAATATTCTCATTTCTGTTATAAACTTCATTCACGCAGCTTTGTCCTGGAGTAAGCTGTCAGAAAGCTGCCTCAGCTACAGTTTGAAAAAGAACCTTTGATATGTCCAAGTGTCCATCAAACTCATAAAGGATTTTTCTATTATTTACTTTACATAAATCATAAAGTAAATATAGTGACAAGTGACCAAACAGAGTCATAGAACACCATCACCTACCCTTTAACAGTGACAGAGTTGACCATGGCAGATCAATTTCATGTTCACACATCACATGATTCTTTTCTTTAAACATTACTAATGTATTTATGTCAAATTATGCAAAAATCGGCAAAATTACATCAATTAACTAACTACATTAACAAGCCAGTGGATTGGAAACTACTTCTTAGTGTCTAAAGTTGACACTCATCAAGTTACTCAGAAGTGCCTCTTGCTTCAGAAGTGCCAGCCACACAGGTAAAAGCACACGCCACTGTTATTTCATACAGCTTTGATTATCCCCTTTATGGCTCTTCTCTGCTCTTTCAATCTGGCTGTTGCATTTTTAGCCTCCCTCTTTCACAGCTTTTCTTCTCTCCCTATATATTCCCACTCAAGATCTAATTCTGCAGTCTGGGCCTCAGGCTGTCCTTTAGTAAACCTTCCGCTACTGAAATATTTTCTCACTGTGCCGTGAGTACATCAGTATTCCAGCAGAGGGAGGGAAGTGGCAGCAGAAGGATCAGTTCATCAGTTCAGTGCACAAGACTGATTAGTCAGACAGCAGGAATAGGGGCAGATGAAAAACTAATTTTACAAGGGCTGGAAGTGGCGAGAACTTTCTCTCCCCACAAAGTCATTAGGCTGAATACATTGTTTGCGCCCTTTAAAGCACACCGGTTCAATTTTGTTACATTGTTTCCATAATGCTGTACATGGATGCATTGATTATTTTAGGGAAAAAGAGGGAAATCCCTGAAAATCCATCATGTTAGAAGGAGATCAGAATTGAAAACACATGTACAGGCAGTAGACTTTAACAGAGGTGACTGTCACAAATCTGAGACATCCGGTCAGAAGAGCAGTCATCCAGAGCTCCCTTGGTGGTCAGCAAAGAGGAAAGGATACTTCTGGGATCAGTTTGGCCCCTCCTGGTGCAAACCACTATTTGAAGAAGCCCTTCTCTTTCCACTGACCACAGATGTTGCCATGGATGACCACACACATAAATTAGGCACCTGCATTAGACATCCAGGATTAAGTGGGGTGAACCTGGCCAGGAGTGGGGAGAACATTCGAGAGTGTAGAACTGTCTAGAAGCCAATACTTCTCTTTAACAGAACAAAAAGGAGCTCAGAAATGCCACTGGTTCTAAAGACTTATCTGAGGAAGCAAAATAGCCCAAGCAGTAGCACTGGGATTGAGACAATGTGTGAAAAACCATGAACTGCTCATACCTGTGAATGAGAACAAGTATTTGGAGAACAAGAGAGAAAACGCAAGGAGGAGTTAAGCTCAAAGAGAAAGTAGAGAAGGAAAAACATGAGGCAGGAAAACAGCAGAAAACAGTGGATGAAGTAGAGAAAACACTCAAGTAATGATGTGAAGAAAGCATAAACAAACAAAACATATAACACCGCCTGCAAAAGCAAAGAAAGGAGACAAAAACAGGAAACAAAACATACAGAAAAGGAAAACTCACAGTTTTAAAGCTCACTAAGTAGATTTAACAATATATTAAAGATGGCTGGCAACACTATGATTAAATGTATGCCTACAAACAGCATGCAACTGCTGAAAACTGCAGCGGATGGTTTTTTCAAGGCATGACACTGCAGGCATTTTTTCACCTGTACCAGCAGGTTTCATTCTTTTGCCAGGTGGTCCGGGAAAGCCGTTCAAACAGGGAACACCTACTTCAGCTGTTCAGTTAGAATCTGTATGACAGCCTCTGTATAGGACCTGAGATATGACAACTCTTAACTGGAATGAAAAAGGAAGGATGAATCTGCAGCCAAACTCTTTTAAGAGCAGAAGTACAATGACACGATTCACCGATGGTTTTCCACAATGGATGTGAAAGGATGTGAGAGTTGAAGTGCAAAGGGAGGGACAGGGAGAATCCACGGGGGTGTCACTTTATCAGTACTCAGAAGAAAGGAAAATAGTGAATTCACAAAAAGTCTGTCAAGGAGAAGCTCTGAGGGGCATTATGGCACTAAACAAAATCAAGTAAGTTCATTCTAGCCAAAGGTATGAAATAGCCAAGAAGGGCATAAAAACTAAGATCAAATGTCATTATTTGTTGGTAGGTGGGATTCAGGATGAAGTGACAACTCAAGCAGCTGATATGCTGAAGTCCTGACCCTCCCATCAGCTTCTACTGAAAACACTGGAACAGGGAGCACATTCTATGTGTTTTAAAATGTATCTCCAGTATGAGAAATGTCAGACTATAATTGGGCAACTATGGAAGCAAGAGAGAAAAAGTTCACATAAATCAAGACATCCAGATGAAAACAGAACTACCCAGCCATAACAAACAGACCATTTAATTTAAGCCCCATTATAGAAAAATATTAATACACTAAGAAAAACACATTATGGTAATCTGTAGTTCACTCTAACATCCAGGAAATCAGCAACTTCTCCTTTTATAACTACACACAGGATTATGACCCTGAAAAATGATACTAATCATAAGGAACACACAATAAAAAAATTATATAAGAAATCCTGCTAGTCTACTATCCTTTTTTCCCCATGGATCCTGGGAATAGGTTGATGTGTATAATTTTATTTATAAGTAACACTTCAAAGGTGAAACTGGAGATGTGCAGAAGCATTGGAATACAGCTACTTTAAATGCTGGAAAATAAATTATTGTGCATACCTACTACAAACCACCCGTACCAGGGGAAAGAATAATACTGTTAAGATTAGAATACTAACTTAAGGTATCATTTTCTGAGAAGGGAGAATTGAGGAATGGAGGCAAACAAGTAAATCTGCAAAGAATTTGGCATTAGAGGAGAATGTAACAGATGCCCTTATATGTTTATCCAAACATCACAGTAACACTTTTACCCCCAAATTATAAGATAATGTTATTACATGCATTAAGAACTTAGCAAAGGACTAAAACCACTTCCTTCTTTACTTAACTTTCAAATATGTCTGCAAGAATTCACAACATAGTGATCTAAAGCATAATAACGGATAGAGGAGCACAGATCTTTGCCCTCCTTAATGACAACATACACCTTCAATTCTTGGAGGGAAATTTACAGAGAAAACACTTTGTAGTGATACAAAGTTTCCAAGTGTTCAAGGTAGATAGGCAAAACTACACAAAATGCATCCAGTTAATGATCTGGAAATCAAACTAATGTTTACTAATTTTACATAAGGTATTGAAATTACCTTTTGAATTTGGAAATGTTAAAACAATTTTAGCAACCTAACTGTGCAGATGAATCATTTTAATCAGAGGAATCATAAACAGGTATGACCTTTTAGATTCTCATTTATACACAGAGAATATGATATTACAACTTAGAATTATTCAAGTACACAGCTGTTCAAGCCAATTGTAACAAAACATTAATGTTGGATTTCTATTTATTGAAACCAAAGCACTTGATGGGGACAATTTGGTACTACTGATCTTCTGCAGGTTTCATAACCTGCCTGGTTTCTTGCCAGTTTAAGACTCTGGCTGCAAGCACAGCTCACAGAACTCGAGTTCCTTGTGGCCACAGCCACACTATCTGTGAAGGGAAGCTGCTGAGGCCCCATATCCTCTGATGTGCTTTTAACATCAAACCAGGGATCCTAAGAACCCTGGCGCAAGGAAATTTAATTTTAATCTTTCTTCTCATGTTTGACTGCTGCCTGCTGATGCTTTGCTGATGCCACCTGCTCTGACCACATGCTTAGTGAGTTAATAACAAAATATTACACAGATTGGACATGGGCAGGTCTGTGGGACTTGACAGGAGGCATTCAAGGATGTTAAGAGAGGTAGTTTGAAAGGTCACAGAAGGGGACCATGAGGTTGCCAGCAAACTGGCTAAACTGCTGTGCTCAAAGGGCGGGAAGGGCTCAAAATCAAATGGCAATCAGCCACAGAGTTCCTTAAGGATCAACATCGGGCTCAATCCTATCCGATATCTTTTAGAATTATCTGGACGACAGGGATAAATACATCATCAAGTGTGCAGGTGACACAAAAACTTGGAGACAAATAGATCCATCCAAAGTGTCCCTATGCACAGAGATTGTGACAGGCTGGATGACTTCACGAGACATTAAAAAACTGGACAGGGTCCTGCAGAGAGCCCACAGAGTGAGTAGAAGGTTGGAAAAGTTTGTGAAAAAATTACAAGGAATTGGGTTCATTCAGCCTAAAGAAGAGATGCTTCAGGTGAGATGTAATCACAGTCTTCCAAGAAATAAAAGATAATTATAGAGAAGATGGAGGTAACTCTCTTCCACAAGGAACAAGGTGACAAGGCAAGAGGCAACAGGCACAAATTGGTTCAGAAGTTCTGTACAGATGCAACAACAAAATATTTACTGTGAGGACTATTATATATTGGAACAGGCTGCTCAGAAAAATTGTGAACTTTCTCTTGCCAAAAATATTTAACCCTTAGCTTGACTAGGCCTCAGATAATCTGCCTTAAACAGAAGGTTGGACCAGATGATGTCCAGAGAGTTGTTCCAATCTAGACTTTCCTAGGATTACATGAAAACCTGATAGATGTTGTGGCCCTATTCAATGATGTGGAGCAAGGAAGTAGAAAGAACAAAGCCAGATTTTGCAGCCCAGACACTCCGGGTTCACTAAGACAGTCACCTCTCAGGTTGCTGGAAAATCCAGGAAAGCATTTTGCTATAAAAATTTCAGGTATTACAGATTCAAATGTTAGATATAGCGAGATCCAGACAGTAACAAATGTTCCCCACAATTCTTGAACCCAGGTTAACTCTGCCACTTAAATAAGCTCTGCAGGCCAGATCCACGCTAATCATAATGGCTCTTTCTGCTGCAATCTATTTTAAAATATATTAAAAGATGATATGTCCAGCAAATACTGGCCAGGCTATAATAGTCTGGATTCTTCGTATCTGTGCATAAGAGTGAAGTCTTTTTTTTTTTTAATGGAGTTAAGCAAAAATATACAAAATGGTGAAATGCACGTGATGATAAAGAGTAAAGATAAATGTAAGGGAAACAGAGAAAGAAACAGATAATCTTTCAATGAATGAGCAGTACCTGATAAAATAATCTGCACTAGCAGCCCTTCAGACAGAATTTCAATTTATTATCACAATATTCTCTTTTTTATAACATTCTGCAATGAACACTCATGTGTTCATAGTTATGCAGAATAAACCCACGGTGTTAGGCAACTGTACAGTCTCATCTCAGATTACAATTCCACTTTCTGAACTTGTAAAATAATAGGACTGATGCAGCGGGTAGGCTATAGCATATGCCAGAGCCTAACAGCCTTCAAATGCTTTAACATATGGAAACATAGAAATAGAAAAAATAGTTATTCAGAAAATGAAGATTACTTCTTCGAAAATATAAAAAATAAATAGATAAATTTAAAATATCGATTCTACTATACTCCCCACCTGCCAAAGTTTACTTTTCCAAATCACTTCACCTAATTGATTGAAAGATAAAAAGATAAAACTAAGCTGGATTGTAAGTTTGGCAGTTGCATGCCAAGTTGAACTGCTTTCAGGTTAACTGTAACATCACTTTATTTCCCACTGAAGCATACATTAAACATCTGCATTTAAAAAAAGTCTCCCCACTGCATCTGGTAACACTTCAGACTTGCTTTGCAACCTGCTAATATCCTGTTCTCTTACACTTCTCACATCTAAAGAATGAGAATCTTATGCTTAAGGAAAATATTTGGTTAAGCATGTCACAGTACCTTGAAAGTATGGTGAATCGCTGGGTTGATTTATCAATTGATCTTCATCTGTTCAGATTTTGGAAGCTTTTCCTAACTTGTACCTGATTAATTCTGAAAGAAAAGAAAAAGAGTACAGCACTAAGACATTTGAAACCTTAACTCCGTTTCCTAACGATGTGTCTATTTAAAAACTAATACGAAACATTTTATCAGTTTTGCAAACACAGTTTGTGCAATGGATTTCAAATTGAAAGGTAAGCAGGGAGCTGTTATGGTGTGTTCTGTACAGAGCAGCTCTCTAAATGGCAGCCTGACATTACCAGAAAGGTATGCATTGGATGAAACCTCAATCTTCAGCCCAGTTACAGCACTCGCATCGACTCTTAGTGACCAGGTTCCCAAGCACATGGCTGTGTCTGTATCACACGCTGGAAATACGACAGGGCAGGAATTTCTGCACAGGATTTTTCTAAAACACAGAACAACTCCAAAAACAGGCTCTCAGGATGCAGCCATTTGACAGCTTTACCACCACGCCAGAGAACATGGAAAAATGTCCTTCACATAATCAACATCAGGGACCATCACTGTACCACTGATGAAGAATTTAGAGAAATGTACAGATTGAGGCCTTCCCACAAACAGGAGCTTTATCATCTCAAGCTCAGGTTTTTAAGATCTTTTCATTCAATGCTGAAATTTCATTCATTAAACTTGTTTATATAAACTAAACTTAATCCCAGTTTGCTTTGGTTTAGCATAAATCAATGCTGAACTGGATTAAAGCTAAACCAAAGCCCTGTTAAAACCTAGAATAAAGTTCAACTATTTTTGTGCACAGGTTATATTTAAGATCAATTACTCCATTTTTACAAGTGCTTTGAAATTAAACTAGTGATTTTTTTTTTCATCACTAAAAGGCCATGAAGAGATATATAAATAAGCCAACCTAGCACTGGGACTGGATGGCACTCCAGAGAAAACTATTTTTTCCCCTCAAAGGACGAAAGTCCAGACATGAGGAATGCAGTCCAAGAGGGCATCCAAGCTGTCCCCCAGTCTGTAGGGCTCTGCTCCAGTGGAAGGTGCAGAATGAAGTTTTTCCTGACTTCTGGCTGCTCCTCTGGGAAGATGTCTGCCAACTAAGTTTATACCTTTAAAGAATTTTTATGCACTGAGGATAAACCCTTTTTCATCTTTTCCTTTCAACTGCAGCTTAGCAGCTAACATTACCTTGACTGAGATCCTTTAGAGATATATTTACTATTTCTAAGATTGACTATGCTCAGTGATACGGCTGATCCTAAGAAGAACATCCTCACTTAATTATATTTTAGTTAACTGCATAAAATCCAAATTTTTCTTGTTTTCAATGGGGAATTCTTGAGACCAAGTCCAATATTATTTTTTTCTCCCCCCTGTAGGCACTGTTTGCTTCATGCTTAATAGAAGTGATCCTTAGCAAATTTCTACACTACTACAAGTTTCAGAAAACGCTGTATTTCCTTTTTACACATACAAATCTCACTGAACACTACAGTATAAAAATTTCTTTCAACTCCTGCTGCTGCTAACTAGGAAAATGCAATGCAGTGTTTACTACATTTTTGTCCTTTATTAATTTAGGACAGGAGAGTGAATTGATATGGATCACACCCTTCACAGAAGATCATTCAAAGTTTAGCCTCAAAGTCCTAAGCCCTTCAAGTACATGACCTACCTGCTGTGGAAATAACTCACTCCTCCATCTCCACCCTAATTTCTGTAGGGGATATAAAAGCTCTGCATGCAAAACCGTCTTTCTTTTAACCTGATGTAAATGTTACCTTTTCATAAAAGGCAAGTTCTATTGCTTCATGCAAAAATGAAAGCAAAAACTATAAATCAGAAGACATCTCCAAAGACTTACAGGTCTAGAAACAGGGTAGTAAAGAAATGAACAAGACAAGGGTGAAGGAAGGATAAGCAAAAATTTTATTCCTCTATATGAAAGACCAGAGTCACCACCTGTAAATTTTGCTGTAGGGATTACACCTGCAGTTGAGTTTGAAAGAAGTTATAAGAGTAAGTCTCAAAAGAATAAATTGACAGTTTAATGACCCTTTAAAGAGAACCCTTTCTCTGGATAATGGGTGGCAGAGAACAGGAATGATTCTTGTTGAGAATTTACAGCAGGTCAATTACAACCACAGCTGTCAGCAGAGAGTAATGCAAGAAGTCATGGGATGATTGAGAACAAGCCAGGTGGAGCTCTCTCCTTGGTACCCTGGAAAAGGGAGAGCTAGTTGAAAGGTGGAAAAATGATAAAAAAAGTTGAAGCAGCAATCCAGGAAAATGGAAAAAGGCCTGCATTTCCAAACCAGAGAAGCATTATGTCATCTCATTGCCTGACTATCAAAGAAACTTGGACAAAATTGCTGTTTAATACTTCGAGGAGTTACTGATGTGCAAGACAGGAAACCACATCCTGGCAGAGCAAGAGCTATACCCCAGTCAAAACTGTATCTACACAGATTACATATAATATAGGCAGAGTTACAATTACTAATGCATATTATCCATTTAAGGGGAAACACATTTACATGGAAATTGTAATTGCAAATCAACTCATTAAAATAAAGAAAATGGAAATGTATGTGATAGAGCATCCCTAACTTTTGAAACCATTAGAACAAATGCCTCAGCTATCCAAGGTCCTTTAACTCTGTTTCTTTTCAGGTGCCAGAAATACACACCAAAGAATGTGCCTCAATTTTGGAACACTCTTTCCCCTATGCTACCTACTAAATATTCAAATTTAAGATAAAATGCAAAGGCTATATTTATATAAACAAAGATGTGGACACGCAGGGTATAATCACACCCAGTACTGGGCTTCACTTGGGCATTCTGCACGTCTGGGATAACCTCACGAGGTGTCACTGTGCCCCTTGGAGAGGCAGGAGCAGGAGGGGTGTGTGGAGGGAGCAGGAGCAGGGCAGCAGCAGCCCAGGGGTTATGGCCAGCTGGCAGCTCAAGGCTAAACCCCAGCAGTTCCCAGGCTAATCCTGCCTGTGCTGGACTGACCCTGAACCCACCAACTAGAGAACCTCAGGGGGCAAAGATGGTATCAGAACCACCAACTGCACAATTGGCCCTGCTAGTCCCTTAGGGAGACACAATTCTTCTCATCTTCAGAGACTGAAAAATAACTACCAGCTCCATTCAGAGATTAAACACCAAACTTCTGCAAACATCAATTACAAAATTACAGCTTCTCAAGATTTCATGTATTTCCTGTGTATACCAATAGCAAGTGTTCCTCAGAATCACCTAAATATTTACTATTATTTGTGCAAACAGAAATGCAACAGAATATTTGGTGCACAATATAATAATGATACAAGTTATTCTGAAACATGCATAGGTATCTTAATTAACAACAAGAATGATCAAACTTTAATAACTAATATTTTAATTACATAACTAATACCTTAATCAGTGGAGAAGCAATAGCACCTTTTGGATAATTGATAAAAATTGCAAAATAATTATGCACAGTGAAGTGCACTTGATGGGTCTTAACTCTGACTACTATAATTTTCCATTGTCTAATGGCAACAGGCAAAGACCAGCTTTCATGATCTTCCTCAACAAATCATGTCATCACTAATTTTATCTTCCAACTATTTCTCTTTTAACTTAGAAGTCTTCTTCAGCAGTAAGATTAACAAAGTCATAAGAACCCTTTGCATATTCCACTTCAACAATTTAAGCAAAACTGCACAAAGCATTGAACAGAAAGGTAAAAAACATACTTTGTTTCAGAAATAAAGTAAGATTGTCTATAAGCAAGCATTGTGTCTTATATTTCAAAACACCCACATCTTGCAGTATGATTTATGCCACTATTTATTTGAAAGTTCAATCCCTAAAACACATTATCTTACTGCAGCAAACTAAGATAAATACGCTCAGTTGAAATTATATTTATACATTTCTTTAAAAATGGTATTTATAGATGTCTGTAGAGAAGAAAAATATATGTTCTGCGTTTTAAGCCACAGGAATATTTCACACCGATTACAACTTGTATTACATCAGAAACACAAACAATGAAAGCCTGGTAGCTAGCAGTAAGACACTGGACATCAGGATTTTCCATTTTTAAAATTTAAAAAAATCCTAATTGGATCATTTAAAAGGGTGCATGAAGTAAAATAGTAATGAAGTAAAAAAATTAGGAAAACATACAAACATAATATAAACATACTTTTCAAGACAGAAAGGCACAGCTAATCAAGGCAACTGAGAGCACATGATTAATACGATTTGCAAAATTTATTACTGAGCTTCTCTGTTAAAGGTAACATTATTCAAACGACACCGTCACAGTTATTTTAGATTAAGGATTTCAAATTAGCTCCTTGTGTATATCATTATTTTGAGTAGCTGCATTTTATCTGTCTAATTTTAAATTACTGCAGGCAGATGAAAGTAATCCTGAAATCTGACTCATAATTCAGGTACCATGCCACTAACCTTAACAGAGATGCTGGTTCCTACACAGGTACAACACTATTCCCAATGTAAACAAAGGACACTGGCATGCACCCCAGGCTAAGGATGTCAGCATTTTTCAAACACCTTTCTGACTGTTCCATTTTATGGTGATGCAATATGACCTACATTTTCAACGGCCAAAGAGAGACAGAGAGATAGAAAGGGAGGAGATAGAGAAAATAAAGACAGACAGACCTTTGCTGTCTTTATTCCTCTACCAACTACAGCTTTAACTGTCCCTCATGGGGGTAGTAAGGGACAAGAATAAAAGCAGAATAACCTTATCATAAATTCTGAATGAGAAGCTGAAAGATAGGCAAGTGTAAGAAATAGCAAATTTTTTCTCCTGCAATCCTGTGAACAAGTACATAGTGACACCCTCAATAAGGAAAGAACAGTAGAATCAATAATTTTATAATTAATTGCCAGAACAAAGCTGTCTGCAATACAGATGCTTATTTTACTACCTTGTACTTCCTCTCATGTTCCTACCACTTCATTTCCATGTACTCCCTTAAGATCTCAAAACAAAACACAAAATAATCCACATCATTATTATCATTTTTACAGACAGAGGAATTGAGGAGGGAGTAATTTGCCCAGTTATGTACCAGGCCCAAGGCAGGCTTGGGAACACAAAGCATCACTCTTCATTATCTCTGTCCTTTGCAATCTATTAGGGGCTGTGATACCTGTCACCCTAATACATAATCTTGACATAATACCAGAATTATCTCTACCTTGCATTTTTTGCACATGAACTTCACACAGAAATCTGTACTAAATTGCTCCTAACTCTCAGAAAGCTTTCCCTCACAAATGATGGTCCACATTTCTCAAACTGGCTCTGGAAATGCACTTGACTGAGCTGTAAAACTCATCTCTGAAAATGTTAATGGTCTTTTTCAATATAAACATGTGAAAATACAGAACTAATTAAATCTTTAGGTGATTGTTTTGGTGGTTTGGGTTTTTTATTCTTCTGCAGCTGAAGCACTTGCTTTTCAAAAATCTGTAGTTTTCCATAGTTAAAACTAGTATGTTAATAAATTGAAAGCTTGTTGCTAGGCTTGTATTAAACAAAAAGCAAGATCTTTTGGTTTTTGGTTACTCTTCTTAAGTGCAAAAATATCCTGCAGAATATCTGCAAAGCACTTAGAGGATCAGAGTCCCTTTATTAGAGCTGGTAGTTAATACAACATGCAAAATAATAATAGTAAATAATTTCTTTATCTTTAAAACCGAAAGCCAAAACATGATCTTTAGCATATCTCTGTACATCCAGAATTACTTCAGCTCTTTCCAAAGAATTTCTTGGAATCTGCACGTAGGTAAACAACACTGTAATTTGGCATGGTATTTGAAACCAGAGATCAATAAAATGTATAGACTAATCCTGGGTTTGAACTGTGATTTTATGATAACAGCGACTTTCTTATCAAGCAGCATTCATCTCATGAAGTGCAATCAGCCCTACACAGCAAGGGGTGAGAAACTGTTGCTCATTTGCTTGAGTGCTGCTGCCTTTTCCAACAGCAACTCTCTCAATCAAATTGTTTAGCAGTGAGGAGTTAGGGAGGCAAACAGCACCTATACCAAGCCCTTCCTACTTTACAGAGAAGAGACACAGTGGAGAATCAAAAGACAGCTAACAAATATGAAGGAAGGGAATTACCTATATAATGATCGGAAATAGTTTGGAAATTGAGAAAGGATAGACACTGCAAAGGGAGGATGGGGATGCAGGGGGCAGTGTGGAAGACACAAGGTCTTAAGCAAACAAGAGAACAATTTCTCCTTCAACACTTGCCCATAAGACGGTGGGGAAATCCTCACTCAATTAAATGAAATTACAATCACATGTTTCCCCACTCCTATTATCCCTGACTGCACTTTGGTCAATCTGTTCTACTCTCTGAAACTGAATTTTGTGAAAAACTGGTATTTCTTCCATTATAAACAAATTTAGGTCTGTTAATCTACGACAGGAGTTGTGCTGATAGAAATCTTTTCTGTATTGTCAGGATTACTAAAGCTCGTTTTTGTGAATATTTCACTGCAACATTTTCTGTCCTTTTTTTCCTTTCTTCATAGCATCTCTGTCACAGCTCAGAAGGGAAAGAAGCAGAAGTGACACTTTTATTGCTGTCCAACACCATAAAAATTTCAGCTGGAGAAGCCAATCAGTGCAGGCACCAAGCCCAGCATCCATCCCAGAACGACTCTTCCCTTTGCCTACCAGTGACTGCCACCTAGAGCCAGAGTGCACTGCCTCACACCCGCAGGACAGAAATGTTACAGCAGCAACAGAAATGTCAACCCCAGCAAAAAACCCCCCAAAATAAATCAAAAACTCACACTCTAAGAAAGTTACAACAACTTACAAGATTAAATTAATCAAATTTCTCTTCTTAACATGCCTTCAGAATAATAAGCATTTGGCCCATGTATCCCTGTCTTTCTCTGAAAACTGCTGTTTTGTTACACATATTTAAGTTGCATATGTAGGAAAATATACATTAAATAGCACTATATTGCTTTTCAAATGAATCCTGTGTTTCAGTTTGTTTCCTAAGAAATATGCTGGGCCATGAGAAGAAACTGACTACAGAATCTCATCATTAGCTGAAGATGCAACAGGGAAATTTCAAAGATTACATGTGTTAAAATGCTGATAAGGCTCTAACATTCATGATACCAGTGATATTAATAAGACAAGAAATGTCTTTTTAGTGGCATGAAACTTCATTTAAAAACTCTAATATTTTCATTTTTAAAAATACACTCATACTGACCCAAATATATCAGTAGCTTAAATGTCTACAAAAGCCCACCCAAGCAAACAGCACTTCTGACACACTGTATGCTTAACACACATTTATAAACTCTATTAATTCATAGCTGCTTATTATACTGTATAAAATCATATCTTTTTCTAACTACTACTTATGTAACTATTAATAAGGTACCTAATTCTCAAGCATTAGTCAAACAACCACTAGATACTCTTTAACAGAATAAAAGGAAGGATTTTTTTGTTATCATTTACCTGGAGAATATAATAATTTGCATTTTAAAATATTCCCAGTAGCAGTTCCCTTCTCTGCGAACTATACACAGATGCAAAGCCAAAGCTGTGTGAGTGTTAGCATATTCTTCAGCTATTAAAATAATTTATTAGCTATGACTAATAATGCCTTGTGAAGAAATCAGTTCTCCAGTTTCCTCACTCTACTGCTCATGGACAGGCAGACTGGTAATGGAGCATTAGAAAAACAGAGGATTTCTTCTCACATTTATCATTCTATTAGATACACAACCTCCAGGTTCCACAGTATCCCTCCTTTTACTGCTAGCCCCACTAATAAATTAATTTTTCCTAAGGGGATACATGTTCACAGATAAAATGAAATTAAATGGAATTACAAATCTCTCTGTTGAACATGGTTACCTACGTATGAACTAAATGTCAAGCTGTGGTTACTGAAATCAACAGTTTGAATGCAGCCAACTGGAAAAATTGCTCATTCTGAGCCACACTCAGGACATGCTTTCCCCCACAAGGCACTCCACGAATCCCCATCATTTTTCCAAGCAGAATAACAATTCTGTAACTGGCCTAGATGCAACACTGCAGCAGAAAAGAATATTTAAACAGAAGGATGACAGGGACTCACTGTAGAATTGTCCTGGAGGGTGACATGAAAGAAACACTGCCAAAAAACTCAGAGCTGTTGAAAAATGCAACCTTTTCCTTGACAACTACCATAGCTTTTCTTACAGACACAACAACTTCCACTTGAAATAGAACTGATGAACAGGTTACAGAGCTGGAGAATAGGTTTCAGCATGATGCTGTTAAAATGTGTGTAGTTAGAGATTTGTTAACCAAAGGAGAGAGAGAGAAGGAACCTCCAAAGGTCAGCCAGTCCATCCCTAGCCCCAAGGCATGATAACTAAGCTATCTGGTGGGAACAATACAAGTAATCAAACATGTTCTTAAAGACCTGGGGCAATGGACAAGCCATTGTCCCACGGGGGATTATTCCAGCTTTTCAATACTTCCACTAGAGTGTTCCCCCATGATCAATCTTCATTGCTTGAATATGACCTATTTATTTCCCCACCTGTCACAAGCCCCCTGCTTTGCAATGCCCTCCAACAGATCTGTGTTCTCACCCTCTGAGTCCCCTCTGTTTTTACTGTAAGGAACTGCATTCTTGTGGCAGGCACACATTCTTTATGCATCACGGTTTTTTAGATCTTCAAGCAACTGCACTGGCATCTCCACTCCTCTTTCCTAATTTCATTCAATACAGATCCATGTCCTCCATGGGTGCAGTTAATGAATATTTCAAAACTGAAGCAGATCAAGCAGACTTACTTTCACAAACTCAGGATCCTTAATATTATATAGATTTACTTTGGAGTTTTTTGTCTAAGGAAATTTGGGAAGCTCCACTAGATTACAGCACGCACCCCTACTCTATGCAGTAATTTCACATTTAAGTAAAACAAATAGAAACATAGAAGATATTCCTATCACTTTAAAATTCAAGTCCTGTTCATGAATGAATAAAATGTCACTTTTTATGGTGTGAGCACAAATATGAAAAGGAGGTAGGCCCCATCACCCTGCAACAAAACTATGCAGTTCCCCACTGATATCAGAGATGGTGCTCAAAGCAGAGCTGTGAAAAACCAGAAACACGGAAAAATACTCATCAAATGGCAAGAAAAATAAAAAGTCATAAATTGATCGGAAAGCTTCAAAGTAAATCTTCAAAAAAAATGACCACATGAAAGCTTTTCTTTTATATATCCTTCAGTACTATATTTATGTGCATAAAGTCTCAATAGCTATGTTTTCTCTTTTTGAAGTATTTCTTTTTCTAAGGCAAGTATCACTCTTAAGCTTTAAATTCTCTGATAACAACAGACAACTATATCTCATATCAACATTGCTCTCGATGAGACACTTGCCTGGGAAGATCTTTGACTCGACACCAGAGATCATGGAATTTTCAATTACTCCTTCCTCCTTTCTCTACCAAAAGGATAATGGACTGTAGCCAAGCCTGGGCCCTGCTGACAACTGGATTAGCAACAAAATAAACCATTCCTTTAAATACACTGACACATAGTTAGGGTAATATTTTCCCATTTCTATGGTTTTGTAAAAAAAATAAATTACAATTTGTTGTTAATTGCTGTACATTTCTCAACCACAACACAAGGTGCTGTACCCTATCCACAGCTCCCAGAGGGTGCCCTGTGCCTGGGCTGCCTGTTACTTATTTTTCCCCAAGCCATTACACTTATTGCAGCTGCTTAAAAGACACCACCTGCACAGAAGCCAGCAAAGAACAACTGCTTATTCAAAGACAATCTAACTTCTAGAGGCCTTTGCAAAGAAGTAAGACATTCTCATAGCACCCATCTCAAAAGAAGATGAAAAGAGCAATTTCACTAACTGCTATAAGCAGAAAGAAAATGTAGGTTGCAAAATGGCTGTCTTAAGAGTTGAAACTCCCTGTGCCAAATTTAGTAGGCCAGTCCTAGAAAGACTGGGAGGCAGTGACAAATCAAGATTCGATAAGAATAATCCAGTCATTGGGAAATTTGTTACCTGTATTATCGACACAAGTCTATGCCAACATTCAAGAAGATGAGTAAGGTTCAAAATCCCTTCAAAGGCTTGCAAGACCAGGACAGACTTCTTTAAACATTTGAAAACAACAGCTCTTGAGCTATTTCCTTTCATTTGTTTGATGACATGAACTACAGTTACAGTCAGTCACTCCTGCTTGTGCAAGCCTTTCACATAGCAACAGGATAGAAAAGCTCCACCAGAAAATCTGACAATAAATATCCTCCTATTCCAACCCAGACAAAGTGGCTGCAGCTCAAGTGCAATTTGGGTACTTCTAAAATTAAATTTCAAACTAATGAAATATTTTTTTTTAAAAAAATCTCATATGTTTCATTTTAATATACATGTGCACAATTTTATTTCAGGATATGTTATTGTTCAACAGCATCCTATCTTTATAAATATACATGCACACACCAAAAACCACAAGCAGTTCTCAAAAATGAAAAAAAAAAACAAACCACCAACTCTTAACTGCCAAAGTGACACTGGAATGAAACTGAAGTGAAAATATTTACCATGAACCACAAAATCACAGGTGCATACTTATTAATAGCATGGCTTTGGTTTACTCTGATCTCCTACAAGCCAATCTTTATTAATCTAAGTTATAAAATCCAACTTATCTGCCTTGCCTCTTTTATTAGTTCAATTCTCTCTATGTATAACCAAAATATAAATTTTTATTAAAATAAAAGCAAAAGGCAGAGGACCAAAAAGAACTCATGGTTTTCAAGCATTCTGCACTAATGTTTTGCAAAAAAACCCACCAACCCAGCAAGTGAATCTGAATGCCTGTTTTTAAGGTGTCTACTAAAACATTATTATACAAAGAAGTTACCTTGTAACCCACCTGAAATAAAACACTGTGAGGATAGATACAATTGTTACCTACTTTCATAACCACTACTAGAAGAAATAACATTTAGGCCTAATGTTTTGGGCACACATATAGCCTCTTTTCCATATCTCAACTGAAAATGTACGTGTATGTATACATACATACAGATATACACAATAGATAATGTATTTTGTGTCCAATTCCTCTTTTTCCCAATGCTTGACATTACCTTTTGTAACTCACCAAAACATTTTATGAAGCAGATTATTTTATTCTACAACTTGTTGGCTTGGTTTTTTTTTTTTTGTTGTTGTTGTGGGTATTTTTTGGTTGTGGTTTTTTTTTTTTTTTTTTCTGTTGCGTGTTCTTTTCAAGCTCAAATTCTATCCCTGCTTGAAAATAAAGTACAGGAATCACCAGGGAGGCACTTGTATATCTTTGAACAGAATCTGACCTGCAACGCAAAAATTATCTTGATTGTTCTTTTCTGGCACTTCTGAAATTACTGGTTTGCTTTTATGAATTACTCCCTTAAATACCTTAGTCCTCAGTCACTGAATATCTTTTGTGTTGGGTTTCACTGCCGTGTTCAGTCTATCATTCTGACAGCAACACCACCTTGTACTAGTCAACAGTCTGGTGATTACAAAATTCACTCTGATGGAAAGAATTACGGGCATTAATCCCCTCAGGAAGGAGGATAGCTGGGTTGAAGTCTCCCACACATGTGGCGAGCAGTCCAGCAGATAACAGCTCTGCTAATGATGAAAAGGGAACCAGAACCACCACCACCTCCTGGGTTTTGAAAGCAAAGATTGACCTTTGCTCCCTTTTTGAAAGAAAGGGCTTATGATCCTAATTTCAAGAGAGCATGAATCCAAAATGCTCCCTGGAGAAAGGTGCTTAGCCTTGGCAAGAGGCAGAATTAAAGCATGTTCCTACTTCAGCTACTGCGTAGAAAATGCGCAGATTCATCATCTCCTTCAAGTCTTTCTGGCTGGTATCATTTTAAGAAAACACCAACAAATACTGAAGAATTTGGCTCCCCCACCTTCACGGAAACATGACCCAACTGGCCTCAGCCAGACCAGCTTTCCCTTTTGCTACAACCAGTTTGAGGCCACAACCTGGATCTGCCCCTTCTGGATCTGACAGGCTCTGCTGAAAATGCCCAGTTATCCTCTCATCACATTTCTCTTGAAATATTTGCTTAAACCATCGGTTAAGACAGCAGCTGAAGCAATAGTTTAGAAGCTACAGTGGCACACCACAAAAAGAAAGTGAAGAAAATATGACATCTTCCTAGAGCCACAACTTCACTTTGGGGTTTTACACTGTCTCCAGCCTTCATTGGTAGGCTATCAGTGGTCAGAAACAAAGTTCCGTGTTTTCACAGGATCATGGAATCATAGAACCACAGAATATTATGAGCTGGAAGATCCACCAGGATCACTGAACCTCCACTCCTGGCCCTGTTTAGGACATCCCAACAATCCCCCCTGTGCCTGAGAGTGTTGTCCAAACACTCCTTGAGCTCTGGCAGCTTTGGGGCCGTGACCATTCCCTGGGGAGCCTTTTCCAGTGCCATCCCTACTACATTCAACATTTTACAAACGAAAACCCAAGCAGGCATCACTCAAGCACGTACTCATGCCTTCAATTACTTCTATTTCTCTGCTCAGGCTTGTACCTCAGAAATTAGGAATGAGAACGTGTGTCAGTATACCATGTTTAATGGGAACTGCAAATTGTAGTTGTGCTTGAACATTACCCACTGGCAGAGTTTCTCTATTACAAGAAAATAAACCATAAAATAATCCAAAGCAAAATATAAACCAAATTTAAAACAGGAAACAGATGTTTATCAATAGACCTGATACTCTTTCTCTGTCTCCTGAGACAAAAGCCTTTCTTTCAACTTCTCTCTATGATGTGGCCAAGCTCAAAGCACTGTAAAATTTCTATGCCTTCTTTTACAGTTTGGCACAGGTTTTAAAAAATAAAGAAAACAAATTTAACCAACAAATTTTTTTTAAACTTCAAAAAGCTGACTCAGAAGCTGCGCAATAGCTCTGATTCAGCTTTCTTAGCTGAGTCAAAGCATCTGGCCACGTGATTCAGAAAACACCACTCTGAAGTCGGGCAAGAGCTGCTCTCCAAAGGAGGAAATGCCTGTTTTCCCTTGTAATCGTTGTGCAAAATTACCTCAGTAGCACTAACAGTTATTTATTTAAACTTGATATAAGTAAATATGATATTCACAGCCCTCTTATTGTTCATCCAATGTTTCAAGCCACAGTTAAATAAAAACATTTACAAATTGGCCAAATGCCAGCAAAGACAAATTCTTCTAAGTCAGTGGTAAAACCTCATTAAACATCCACCTCTTCCTCTGAAAACCCTGGCACCGCACTGATCACTACCACAGCCATGAACTGAAAGACTGAGGAAGGAAAAGCAAAAAAATATCTTTTTCCTTAGTAAAATAAAATAAACTCACCCTGAAAACATCCTGCCAAGAAAATAGGAGAACACTAGATAACTGACTATTCCTGTCAAAAAAACCTCCAAAATAATAAATGTCTGCTTTCTTTAAAAACACATGAAACAGAATCACAGAACAGCATGAAACACCACCCTAAAATTACCTGAGTCACTTTAAATCACAGAATGCAGACATCATGTGGGATCTCCGAGCCTTTGCACAGGCAGCTGAAGTCTACAGTGTTAATGATTTTTAGATTTAAATTCTAACCAGCTAATCTGTCTCGCAGTAGCTTCATGACACAGAGTTTCTCAAAACATCTGTTAAAACACCTTGATTTTCTTGCAAAGTGGGAATCTACCAAGCCTTTGGGAACAGGTATCATGAGCCACGGTGCCACTCCTGTTAATTCTGTTAATTCCACTCCTCAAAGAGAGCCCCTTTTGGCACACACACAAGGCACACTTTCCTTTGCACCCCTGCACCTGAAGGCTCTGGCCTCTACACTCAATACCTACACTTCCAGTACCCTGAAATTTCAAGCTGAGTTTGACAAGCTTTAATAAATTAGTCACAGATCATCCTAAAATGTACAATAATTGATCCTCAAGCTTCATAAATATTCAGTAGGATCCGGATATGAAATTCGGAAAGCTGTTACATAATTCCTGTGAAGATAGCTGAAAGAGGACAATATCAGGATGCCACCTGTGCAATTGAGATTAACTAAGACACAGAGCCCTTAGGAACAAAATATTTCAAAGGACCATGCAGCAGTATTTTTTTCTGGCTAAGATAAGCTTTTCTCCCTTCAGGAGAAAAGTAGTAGTGATAAAATGTCTTTCTAATGAACAAAATATTTCAGGACTAATATTTTGCAAAGTGCTTTTATCAAAACTTCGGGAATTTTACAGGCTTCTTTCAGTTACAAAATAAAAGATAACAAATAAAACCAATACTGTAGACCACAACTTGTGGTTACACTATTATCTGATAGAAGCCTGGTTTTCAAAGTATGGGATTAACAGTACATTTAATCAATCTTGGTAACACAGGCAGTAGACAGCAAAATTGATTACTGTTCAGATTATAAAATGTTGTATTTTTAAATTATCGGTATTATCACTAATACAGTCACAACAAGTATTTTCACCCTCCCTTCTCTTGTTCTGCTTTAATTCTATGAAAACGAGCTGGCTCTGCAGAAACACAAGGGTCCATGTCAGGAAAGCTTTTTACAAGGCTAAGAACCACTCACTACTTTTTATACCTCAGTCACTGGATTGAAAAATTTCAGGCTTATCTGCCAAGAGTGACTATTTTAATATCTGCAGAATTACACAGCCAGTGTCTTAGAATTTTTACAGAACAAGATGACAAGCTCTTGGAACACTGCTGCTGATTTTCAGTAAATGCTGAGGTTACAGAAGACTGCAAAGAAAATAAAACACTAACATAATTTAAAATGAGAAAAGCAGCCCGATAGGTTGGCCTGGTGTCAGTCTTGCACAAAATCCTGGTATATAATCAACAGAAAAATAAAGGATGGTGGTAAAAAGTAATGCTAAACATAGGCTGACAGAAAATAGGTCTCGCTAAATAAATTTGGTATGGCTTTCTGACAAGAATATAGGTTGGACTGGATAAAAATACCCTGTAGTTTCTGACCTACTATACTTAGATCTCTGTAAGATTTAGTGCTACACAGAAGTCTGATTTAGAAGTTAGTCAACATGAAGAAAACCTGGAATCTAAAACCACCTCATAAATTATTAGGGAGGCTAAAGAAAAGTATTTTAACTCCACCTTGTCAATAGTTAAAGCTGTTTGCTTAGCTCTTAAAAATCATAGCTCATTATAGCCTGGAATACTATAAAAAGCTTCTTCCCCTTTAACTTTTTGTGTGGTTGGGAAAAAAAATCATATATGCACACAGTCAAAGAAAAAGGGAGGAGGTATATAGTCACTTGAAACTTTTACTCTCATAGATTGTTTTTCAGGAAAGAAAACTTCAGCATTAATAGATTTCCTCAAGGAAAAAAAATCAGTGCACTTGAAAGCCATATTTTCAGGAACAAAAAAAAGTATACTTATAAAAAATCAAAGCCAGTTCCACACACGTGTAACATCTTGCAGTACTAAACTTACCTAGGTTATACTTCTTGCATCCAGAGTCACCTGGAAACATTACAGAGGATTATTTAACATTTTTGACAAGGACAGATGTGCAGCAAATTACTATGTATAAGCTGCTCCAGGGTCTTACCATATGGCACACATAAAAGAATTCAAGGGAAGAGGGAAAACTGCATGACATTTTAGCTTGGTTGAAAGCACACACAGGTACTTATTCCAAAAGAGCTGGCACAGAGTCAGGTGCTATCCCCTGTGCAAGACTTTTATTCCTATTGTGTGAATCTCCACTACTGATGCTTCAGGGAAGGTCCAGTGCTATCCAGTGTTTCTGCTGGTCAGTTGAAGATTATATAAAAGACTGCAACTGATGGAATCTGCACAGAATACCCAAACTGGTGGAGGACAAATAAATATGAGTAAGTCAATCCTGTACCAGAGATCTACATCACACTGAATTAATGGCAAAGACATGGCTGTATACAGCCCAGTGCAACACCTTCCACAGATGAGAAACGAGGGTTGTTTCACACTTACAAGATGAGGAATTCTACTTGGAAATGGAACAAAGCAAAACAAAAAGTCTTAAGACACAGTGAATTCTCAAACACATACAGAAACCCAGCAAGCAGAAACTGGCCTCCCAAGCAAAAACATCTCATGGATATTCAATATGTCAAAATAGAGCAGGAGGGAGAACAGGCATTTGCATCAATGCCTAGCCTTAGTGGGATTCTTGATGATGTATTTACCAAGTTCTACTTCCATTCTAAAGGAGAAAAGTTAATGAACATTGATGATGCCTGAAAGCCCTGTCTTAAAAAGAAAAATAATGGCTTTGTTCTCAAAATTGTTCCTATGAGTCTAAGACCCAGAACAAAAAAAAATTTCATAGAAGCTTGTAATTAGTAACACATGTGAAGAATGGCACAAATGTCATTAAACATTATTAACTAGTCATATGTACTGCTGTATTCTAAATTAATTACTCTAGGACTATCTATTAGTCATTGTGGAGAACTTAATAAGACTATCTGACCGAGAGTGGAATGAACAAAAAGTGAGAAAAGACTGTATTGTATTAAATGACAGAAAATCACACAGAAGTTCTAAGATGATTAAACAAATAATTGTGGATTTTCACCTACAACAGTCTTCAGTTCTGATCAACTTCTCTCTGTGAGAAAAACCAAAAGGGCTCCGAAAATGGAAAGAGCTCAGAGAGGTGTAAGAAAAATATTAAGTCTTGATTAAACTAGATGTTTCAACATGCTTAAGACTTCCAAAAAGAAATAAGTGGATACAGAGAGAAAGGTAGTAACTATACAAAATTTAAATAGAGAAGTGCAGCTAGGTCTTCTTCTCACCCTTTGGCAAAATACAAGGCTGTACCACAGTGATCAAAGCCTCAAGGAAAACAAAGTTTTCAGTGAAACCAACTAAATGGCAACATAATCAGAGTTCATAAAAGTGAGCACTTTTAATAGCGCTTACATAGTTTATGAATGCACGGCCCATTCTTTGGCCCAAACCTGGGTAACTGGACAGATCGTTAGGTTTTCATACATAATTATATCACCAATCACATAAGAGTACACAAAACTTCAAGAAGTTATTCAAGTTTCCTGTGTTGGAAATGCTTTATTCTTAAAAGTTCTGGGGAATTTTAAGGACAACTCCTAGTAATACTTTCTTAATAGCACCTTCCAAAGGCCCTGATCAGTTGTCTCTTGAAGACAAAGTACTGACTTGAAACCCTCTACAAATCCATAAAGAGCTGTTAAATGCCTCTACCCAGAACAAAAAAGCGTCTTTTAACCACAGGAACTGACAGATTACATACAGCACGGTTCTCACCCCGATTCTCCCCACCACCCTAAAACTGTCAATGAAAAGTGCTAAGCAGAGCCAGACCATAAGCCACTTAACTGTCCAAAGCAAAATGAAGACGGAATAAAGGTGTCAAACTCTGGCAACGCCTCAGGTACAGTAATATGCACTACAGTAACATTACCAGCACTGTCCAAGCATCCAGGCCTATGGACCAAAAGCCTGAAACATGTTAACACCTTAATATCTCTTTTCTTCGGATACCTCTAACCACTTTTTCCAGCACCAGCCTAGTTTGCCGGGACAGGAAGAAACAACTATTGTTCCCATCTGCCGATCATAGTCAAACTCGCCAGGAAGCATCAGAATAATGATTTTGTTGTTGTTTTTGCACGCCCCAGGCCCTGCTGTTTGTCCTGCCAGCATGGAGTGGGGATGAGCCCGCGGGCGGCCAGGGCAGGCAGCACCCTGACACCTGCACCGTGGGCACGTCCTCACCGGGGAAACGGCACCGAGGAGCCAGCGCTCCTGCTCCCTCCAGCCACAGGCGCCGGACAGCCACCACACCGCCCTCACAGCGCCACGTCCATGTCACCGAGCACCGCGACCGGACCATCCACCTGCTCCCCGGGCCATCGCCACCGCGGCGGGCCCGTCCACCTGCTCCCTTGCGCCATCACCACCGCCACCGCGGCTGAGACGGCAGCGCCGGGGCCGAGCGGCAGCCCCGTGCGGGCAGGTCGGGACCACCGAGGGTGAGCGAGGGCAGCCCGGGGAGGACAGCCCGAGGCAGGGCCGCGGCCGGAGCCCGCTGGAGGCGGCCCCGCTGCCGGCGGCCTCGATGGCGCCGGACCATGTGCCGGGGGCATGGCGGGGCGGCCGGGCGGGGGGCGGCGGGGCCGGTGCGGGCGGCGGGGGCGGGGAGGTGGAGCCTGGCTGCGGGACCGCCGCTTCCCTCCCCCGTCGGGCGCTCACCTGGCGGGGCCGCCCCTCGCCAGGGGGCCAGTTCCACGCGGGGCGCGGGGCTCTCCCGCCCGCCCTCCCCGGGCCGCGCGTCCGCCGCCCGCCGGCTCAGGCCCCAGCAGCCGCCGCCTCCCCCTCCATGGCCGCCGCTCTCGCCGGCTGCATTGTGGGAAGCTGACCTCACTCGCTGCTGCCGCCGCCCCGCCGGCTCCGGCACTCGCCGCCATGGGGGCCGTGACCGACGGTGAGACCTCCCTCCCTCCCTCTCGCCATCCTCCCCTCCTTCCTCCCGCCCCGCGCCGCGACCCCCGCCGGGGCTCCCCTCGAAGCCGCGGCCCCCGCCCGCCCTCCGCGGCACGGCTGCCCGCTGCCGCTCACCCCGCGGCCGGGCCTCCATCGCGGCCTCCGTGCGCCCCGCGCCTCACGTCCGCCCGCCCTGCCGCCGGGAATGGCGCTCCGGAGCGCCGGGACAGCCCCGCCGGCGGCGCTGCGAGGCGGCTGCCATGGCCTGAGGCTTTGACCGGAGTTTTTTTTTCCTCAGATGAAGTTATCCGCAAGCGGCTGCTGATCGATGGCGATGGAGCTGGTGATGACAGGCGGATCAATTTGCTGGTGAAGAGTTTCATTAAGTGGTGTAATTCCGGATCTCAGGAGGAAGGGTATCTGTTGTTTTGCTTTGTTTGGTTTTTTTTTAAAGTCTTGGAACTGCTTAGTTCGCGTTTCAGTGGAAAGCGGGGCTCGATCCATTCGGAAGAGATCCGCGTTAAAATGTGCACGGCTGCTTTTCTTTGGCTCTGAGGTGTTTCCAGGACAAACGGCGAGGACTGTGCTGGAGAGGAGGGCTGCAGACGGGTCAGAAATCACTGAAGGCTGCGGATCGTGCAATCTGCCAGCGGCGCTCGGGTGCCCCGGGATTGCTGTGCCTGCTGCGGGATCCAGCCGCGAGTCCCGCTCCTCGAACGGCATCGCGACTCGGATATTTTAGTTGGCAGTTCTGCGTTTGTTCTGTTAGGGAAGGGAAATACTGCTGGTGTTTCTGCTGCTGTCCTTGTTGGGGTTTTGTTTTTCTGGGGTTTTTTTTAGTCTGAATTAGTAAGGTAGGAGTGACAGCCTTCTGTGGGGTCTCTGTTAGTAATGGTATAAATTCCCAATATTATGAGTGTGTATACAGAGAAGCACTGCACTATTAAAATACTGTTTTTTCCAGCCAACCCTAGCTGGAAAATTTATTTATAAGCCCTGGGTCAAACTGCTCACTGCTTTAATACCCACTTTACACTGATAAGGACACGATGGTGGAATTATGTGTACAGTGTTTCTAAGTGCACTTCCAAAAAAATTATACATTGAATCTTTGAAGTGTTTTCTGTATTGAATAATTGTTATTAAGCTGTCCCTTATGCTGCATGAAGCTTTGTTTTCTTGGTCTGTAAAGTTAAGAACTACTTTTATGCTGCTTGGGAGTAAATGTCTTGTCTGTTTTCAGGTACAGCCAGTACCAACGAATGCTGAGTACTTTATCACAGTGTGAATTTTCAATGGGAAAAACTCTTCTGGTGTATGACATGAACCTGAGAGAGATGGAAAATTATGAAAAAATCTATAAGGATATAGGTAAACATGAGAAAATGTTACTGGTTTCTGTTTTATAGTTTCTCTCACAAAGAAGCTCAGGCCAGTTCTGGTGAACATAGTGTATACATCTGATGAGTGGCTTGGAGGCTTTTTGGGTTTGTTTTTTTCCTGACTGGATAGCACTCATATATGTGCTATAAGCCTCTTGTTTTTATATAGAATACATAAACAAGAGCTTTTTTAATCTATTGAAGTTTATATAGTTTTTAAACTGATGGAGCTGACAAGCCACCATGTCACAAACAGCTCTTTTATGGTTTAGCAGAATAGCTCATTTACATGTATTCCTTGAATTCCATTTAACTCTATAGCTTTCTTTTTTTTTTCTTTCCTTTTTTTAAAGAAAATAGTATAGCTGCAGCCCATGAGAAAATATCTGAATGCAAAAAACAAATCCTGCAAGCAAAAAGGATTCGAAAAAATCGCCAGGGTAAGGTGCCATATATGTATTTACAGTGATGGGCTTCATTGTTTTGTTATCTTTTAGGATACATGGTACTGAAAATAGATTCTAAATTTTTGAAAGTGCAGGGCCTTATGGTTACTATGTTCAGCCTGGTGGATTCCACTCACTACTGAAAGTTTGGGGTGAATGATGCAGGCAAGATTGAACCAGATCTTAATGATATGCAGCATCAGGAAAATCTGAAACAGTGTCCTTTCTGAACACTTGTTTTAAGAGGTTTTTTTTTTTCCCTACTTTTAAAATGATATACTCATAATTCATTGAAACATAAAACAGGCTAAAAGATGAGCAGTTGAGAAGAAGCAAAAAATTATTTTTTCATGATAAATGAAATGCCAAAAGGAAATTTTAGAAATATATCATGAAAGGTTTTAAATACTACTGTTTGGTCAATGCTGTGGATAATTTTGAACCCAACTGGAAATTAAAATAACCTTAACCAGTGGGAATGTGGAGCTCTTACATCTTCACAAACATAGGTCTGAAGTGTTTGCTTTTTGATATGTTCTATCCGATCTGCAGCACAAATTTTTCCAGGTGAATGAGGTAGTTGGCATAAGTATGGTCTTACTATCAGGACATGGCTGTGTTAGTTGCCTGTATAACAATATTGTTTTTAATGTGTAATAGTTTTTTGTTGGTTTTTTTTTAAATCCTACAAATTAAAAAAATCCATGCATAATTTTATACTTTTTTTTCCTAAAAATCTTTAATGTTCATGTGTAACATTAATACCATTTCCTGTACCTATACATTTGATTGTATCTAAACCAAATGTTTATGAATCAGACACAAAAGACTAAGTGTGCAGCAATGCAGAGCTATATTAAGATGTTTTGAGAAACATTAAAACAAATTTGCAAGGAAAAAGAATCTGCCATTGTCTGGTACCTGAGTTTGGGTTCTTGAATCTGTATTTTCAGAAGTATTTAGATTAATTATTTAAATGTCTTTCAGAATATGATGCATTGGCCAAAGTCATCCAGCATCACCCTGACAGACATGAAACACTGAAGTAAGTATAAAACCACATTAAATTATAATAGAGCAGTAAACTAGAAGTCACCAGACTTGACATTTCCTTGATTTCAGTTTGACTTTTCCTCACACTTATATAATTCCTTTGACACAATAAAAACTTGTGTTTCTGTGCCTTTATGAGCTTTCCTTAATCTCCCATCTCTGTGGATCAGAAGCATTGCTAATTGTTCTGTAGCTGAAATTTTTCCACTATTAAGCTGAATAAATGAGCTGAGATGTAAGTGCACATCTGATGTCAGTTTATCTATGAGTTGCTCAGAAAAGGGAGATGGTGGAAAGTCCTTTACCCTGCACTAGATTCAGGAGTCACTCAAAATGCTTAACACACAAGCAAGGTGGGAGGAGATAAAGCAGGAGAAAGCTCCTAGAGTTCTTTTATCTGCTTTCCTTCTGGTGGCTGTTCCTGCATGCCCAGTTATGAATGGCACACATAACCTGCCCTGGCATGCAGGTCAGACCTACCTGTTGTCCAACTTGTCTTGCATGTAACTCACACTGCTGCTTGTCACATTCTGGGTTTGCATCACTATCTGTGCTTTTGGGGCCGTTGTGGGGAGATTAACTTCATTGAGCCATAGAAACATTCCAGGACTTATTGCATCTATGAGTTTGTTGTTCTTAAACTGATTAAAGATGCAGTGTGGGATTACTGTTCCCATTTAAGTGCAGCTGTGCACTTATCCTGTTCCCACTTTCAGTGAAATTGCCAAGGGAGGCTGTCTTTTCATATTCCAAAGCCTTCCATAGCAAATGAAAGTGTTTTGGTTTTTCTATTACTCTAATAATAGCATTTTTAATAGCTATAAGCCACTGACAATGTTTCACATATTTCTTTCTTGTATGTTGTTTTTCTGTGCCTTGATTTCATTACCCCAGCTTTGATTATTACAGGCAATGCTCATGAGGCTTAACTATTTCTTACTTCATTAGTCAGCATGTGATATTTATCAAGTGAGGCTTTAATAAAGAACCACCAAAAATGCAGTCAATTAAGAATAGAAACAACTAAATGAGAGAAATTGTGACTGCCCCATCTCTGGAAGTGTTCATGGCCTGTTTGGATGAGGCTCTGAGCAATCTGGTCTAGTGAAAGATGTCCCTCCCCATGGCAGGGGGTTGGAACTAAATTATCTTTATGGTCCCTTCCATCACAAACTATTTTATAATTCTGTGATAGATGATACTTTTTCATCTTAGAGGATGCTGGGTTGTTTGGGTTTGGAAGGATTATTTTAATTTTGCTTAACACATCCAAGCCTACGTTTCTTAAGCAAACCTAGAAAGAGTGGTAAATTATAGCTGGTAAGAATGCAGTCTCTAGGAAAATATACAGAAAGTGATACAATGAACCAAAGGCTACCTTTAATTCAAAATAGAGGAAGCCTCACTAACAATGTCACACTTTTCATGGAACTCTTAATCACTAAAAACACTTGTGAGAAGAAACAGAAAGGGCTTATTGCAAGAGTTACATTTATAGCTTTTGCAGGTTATATGGCACAAAAGGATGAAGTTTAGAAAAATACTTTCTTTATGCTTTGAAGAGTGTTTCTTGGAACAACGAGTCATACAGCACAAAAGAAGCTGTTAACAGCTTAGTCACAAGTAGTGCACAGGAGCCAATTAAAGAAGTGATAGGAGCTGAAGTACTAAACAACTGTGCCCACAGTGTAATTAGATGCAGTATCAGAAGAGCTGTTCAGAGGACCATGAGTCTTAGAAAAAGGTATAAAAGTAAGAAGGCTAAGCAAAGATTCTCTGGAATTTAAAGTAAAAGGAGTAAAATTCTAGATGTAGCTTGGATATTACTAGAAGAAAAGTCTGTCCTCTCTCAGTCTGCTTACACCTGACAGCACAGTGTAAACAGCAAGATTTGGCCAAGTGGAAGTTTTTCAGAAACTAGAAATCAACTGGTTCCAAAATCAGTGTGTGAGCCTGTAAGCTGTTAGCCTGCTTCCTTCAAAGAAATGGGTAATGTCACACACAGCTCTCTCAGGCGTTCCCATTGAGGTACCAATCAGGCTCAAAGAAAGACACCCTCAAGTAGCACTAAAATAGACCTTTTTCCATCCACAGTGACGTCCTTAGGACTGGAGAGCTTTCTGTGGTTCCCTATCCAGGCTAGTTGCAGCAGCTGTCAATGACTTCAGGAAAGAAAGGCTGATTTCCTTGCTGACCTCTCTATGACTCTCCCTGCTAATTAATCAGGGATGATCACCCTCAATCCACCTTTAAAGGAGCAGTTTGCTCTCATTGCATGGTGCATAAATTATGGTAGGCATTAAAAGTAGAAGGATGGAACTGGAGGTTTGCCTGTAAGAGTTGGTGCTCCATCCTCATTTGAAAGGTATATTATGGTACCTGCTATTCTTAGCCTCAAAAGGGATTGTGAGGGTCCATGGTGAGTTGAAGTGAGAGCAGAAAGTTCTTCCCCCAGAGGTTGGTCAGGCACTGAACAGACTCCCCAGGGAAGTGGTCACAGCACTAATCCTGACAGAGTTCAAGGAGCATTTGGACAATGCTCTCAGGCACAGGGTGTGACTCTTGGGGGATCCTGTGCAGAGTCAGGAATTGGAGTTGATGTTCCTTGTGGGTCTGTTCTGGCTTAGGATATTCTAAGGCTCTATGAATCTGCTTCTTTACCTTGTATTGTAGGGTCAAGTAAATAACATGTGCCAGGACTGAATTGTTACAAATGCCCAGAGTACAACTGTATTCCAGCTTGGAGGCCTAATTTTTTGTAAAAGTCCTGAATTTACAAGTCTAGAACATAATAGTGTAACAATTACATGAAGTGACCTTACCTCTAAGTAATTTCACTTGTTTTGTTTACAAGTTTATTGTAAATAGTTCATTTTATAGTTTTCTCCTCTACTTAGAACAGATTTGTTCTAAGAATTAGAATAAGAATAAGAATTTTGCAAGAATTTTACAGAATTTTTTAAAAATAGTCTGACAATCTCTTTTCAGGCAGCTAGAGGCTTTGGGAAAAGAACTGCAAAATCTTTCTCACATTAAAGAAAACGTTGAAGATAAGGTAGGTTCTTCATAGAGATGGTTATATAATAATTTATTAGGGATACAATTAATGTAGAGTATGCTATGTGTTGTTTGGCTGCATGTGCTCTCTGTTTTCTACAACATGTATTATGTCATTCCAGTTGGAGCTGAGAAGGAAGCAGTTCCATGTTCTCCTGAGCACCATCCATGAACTTCAGCAAACCCTGGAGAGTAAGTGCTGTTCTTTGGTAATAGGTATAACTGGGTTAGGCTTTAGCAGATCAAAAGGAATCAGAGTTTCCAGCAGGGGGGATAGCTCTGTGCAATTGAGGCTGGTGACCTCTTGCATTGGCAGAAATTTTCCCCCAGTAGTAGTCCAGAGCCTGAGATTGCTCTGGTTTGCTTCTACAAGCTACCCACTGTGCCATTTCCTGACTAGCTTCAGCTTAATTTGTAGGCAGCAGAATTCTTTCAAATGTGAGGATGGAGAATAGCAATTGGAGGTTTTGTTTTGGGGATTTTTTTTAACAGAAAGCATTTCTTACAGAAAATTATTCTCATGCTTATTTCTGAATTTAATTTTATAATTCCTATTTCAATAATTTTGAACATGTCACTGCTCTCATGATATCATTTGAGCCTTTACTAAAAAGAAATTGAAATACAAGGAAGGTAAATGACAACCTACTCAGGCTGTGAATCTGTGATAGAGCAGAGACTAAAACTGTCAGACACAAGAGCTAAATTCAGGAATTAGTTGTACTTATCTTTTGTCATACAAATACTTAATATTTTCAAATCAGCACTAACTTTCCATGCTCTTATACACTAATATTGTTTTAAATATTATTTGCTGTATATTTGCCACGTCTTTCAAAGACAGAACAATGGGTACAGCCTCTGAGCATGACCTGATTAAATGCAGAGATGGCTCTAAGAGCAGACTTTCATTCTCTAAGGCCTCCTAGATCTCCTTAAGTGGAATGAACTGCTAATCCTAGGTGCACTTTAGCAGAAGGTTATTGTTATTATGTGTTATTATTGTTATTATGTGTTACTAACACTTGCTTAAGTATTAGGCTTGAAAATGCATTTTCATATGAACATAGAGATTACCTTTCAGGATTTTGTGAAGGAGGTAGCAGTTTAGTGCAAAGCACACCTTCAGTATAAAATAAATAAACCATTAGTAGGCAAAGAGAAAGAAGGGGTTAGAAGCAGTCTTGCACCATTTGCTTCAATTGATACTATAGAATTTACCCCATATTTCCAGTAACAGCTGTTAGAAATAACATTCTTAAAACCTTCAAAGGCTTTTGTTTCTTTGTTTGAACATAGCGTTTTTTAGAATGAGATACTCAACTACACATTTGGGGCAATAAAAATAAAATACTAAGTGGGACAAAGTTCTTCAATATAGTCTGTATATATGACCAAGCATGTTTGACTAACAATAATATCGAATTTTAGATGATGAAAAGCTTTCAGAAGCTGAGGAATCCCAAGAAACTCAGATGGAAGCAGAGGCCAAGCAGTAGATGGCATATGAAGACAGACAATACTACTTAAGAAAGTCCAAGTATCTTCACCTTCTGTTGAAGTCAACAGTAAGAGAGACGAAGCTGGAGATATTTTTGTATAAAAGTTCACAGAAGCAGTAGAAAACTATCTGTTTTACATATGCTTCAGGGGAAAACAGTTGCAGATGTTTGCAGACAGGCAGTCAGTGTTAATCCACAAACTTTGTAATTTGTGACAAGTATACAAATATACAAAGCTTTTACACTGTACTTGTGAACTAAGGTGTTTGTAAAACTTTGCCAATTAAAGGTGTTTTCACAGATTTTCCTATTTTTAGAAGGGATTGAGCCTTATGATAAGGGCTGCTTTTCTTACATGACATCAGACTGAGGGCAGTGCATCTTTTCACAAGTCCCAGCTTCCATACCCTGTTCTAGATGGGACCAAAATCTGAACTAAGTAGGCTTTTGGTTTTTCAAAGTAGCTGCCATTTTAGAACTCACTGTGACTAGCCTAGAATTTGACAGTGTAATATAAAATAAATTACTTCTGTAGAATTAATCCTCATTAAGGGTTATAAAAAACAAAAATGATACTATAGTGGATTTAATTTTTTCCTCAAAGTGAAGCAAAGAAGTGCAGTGATCCGAGCCTTACTCTGCTGTGTTTGTTGTACCACATCAATAGTCACATTTTGAAATGGCACGTTTAAACTTGAATTTAAAAGCTTTGTTCTTGAAGAACCAGGAATCTAATCCTCATACCATTTATAATCTGCTTCTGGATTTTATCTGTCAATTGACTATTATCAAAATACATCATAATTTCTGAAATAGATTGTGGAACCCTTCTTTTTTCATGATGAAAAACTGAAGCAGTAGAGCAATAATCATGATGTTAAAGAATCAGAGATCCTTTACTTATTAGTAGGCAAAGTGGAATCTGTCCATCCACCTGGATCATCCTGATGTCTGAGCAATCTGTTGGGAAGTAGGAAAAGTTTCAACCTTCCCCAAAAGAGAATGTGCTCTGCTTGTGTAATTCAGGGAGGAAGGAACAAGGGCCAGTAGTAGGTCATGTTCTAAAAACACTAAATGAAGCCTTCCAGTGGTTTGGGTAAAGGAAAAACTTTGGATCTCACACAGACTGTGCCATAAACATACGTGGTTCAAGTGAAATAATGTTACACAGAACAGAGCTGCTGTCTCACTAGGTGACAGCTCAGGGGGATTTCCATGATTGAGACTTCAGACATTTAGAACCTAGATGCTTTATAACTCCCACTGTCAGTGGCTGTGGATCCGGGTGGGTCAGGCTGAGCAGACATACCTGAGCTTGTTTTGCTCACATTCCAAGTTTGCTAAAGGCAAGCCAGCTGAACAAAAAAGTCACACAACTTCAGTAGCACAGTGCAGCCCTGTACTAATAAGCTGTCAGAAGTCTTCTAGTTCACAGCTGGTCAGCTCAGAACACAGGGGAAGCTCAGGTTTGCCTGGTGGAGCCTGTACAGACATGCAGTGCTTCTCATGCACAACGAATTTGGCAGGTTGAAGGGTGCCTAAGCAAACAACAGGCATTTATTAGGAGAAGCACACCATCAGAAAGTATTAAGTGTACTGGGTTTTTCCCCTCCTAACAACAGGGAATGGTCAAATATTTTGTAAAGCAGCAACACAAAATTATTGCCAAATCAGGGAGGAGTCACTGTCATGAATGTATGAATTATGAAGATCATAAGTGACAAGGTCTCAAGGACAATTTTAAAGCATGATAATTTCATTTTTTTGTGGTTGAAATGGCCTCCATGAGCTCTCTGAACTGTATTTTGGTGCAGAGGAGGATGATATTCATCAGTTAAAAACAGTCTCTGTAACAATGAAAATCTCAAAATTTTCCAGTCATTTTTTTATGTAGTTTTTTAGAAATTACTTGGATCAGTGAAGTATCTCACCTCAGAACTTGCACTGCTCTGACCAGAAATGTGCCAACACCTAAGTCCCTCCCTCTGATAAGGAATATTTACAGAGAAATCAAGTTGTACACAAGAGAAGCAATACAAACGCATGGCAAAGAAATACATTGTTCAAATTGCAGTGATGCAATCTTAAAAGGAAATCACTGCCCTAGAAAATCAAGTTGCCCTAGTGCAATGTGGCAGCAAGAAAGTGATGTCACCAGGCCAATCAAAGAAAAAAGTAACATCAATTCATTGCAAACACAGCCTCAGTAGGACACCCAAAATATTCGCTCCTATTTTTTTCAGTATCTATACCTTTAACCTCTTGAACATTAGATTTTTATCAAAAAAGAAACAAAACCAAATGGAATTAATATACCTGGCTGTATTTAACCTGCTTTATTACCTGAGACTCAGATTCCAGCTTTGAATCTGCTCTGCATTGCTGGAAATTAATATCTGCATGTCCTTTAATCTTCTGTTCCAGAAGTTTTTTGTATGTCATGTTTGCACGGCACACACGATAGTTACTGCTACATCCCTCTCTAGAAAACGCTCCTCTGTCATGCTGCTTACCTGCATTGACTCTAAATATACATGTATGAAAACCTAGGTACATAAATTTAGAATCTCAACAACCGCACTATTTTAAAAAGCTGTTTCCTGAATTTTTGATTTGCCTTGACCCCATCTAAGCTGAAAGATTATTATATGCCTAAATGGTCCATCTCAGTGCCCTTGTCATGTGGATGCAAAAGTACAAGCAGAAAGAGAGTTGCTGAAGTGATAAACTGACATTTTCAATGCCAGGACTTGTTTTTCTGTCCTGTCCAAATGAAAACAGCAGAGGGAGAGTGGAACATTGGACAGAATTGGTAAGTTGGGCAGGATTTGTTAAGACAGATTTAGCAAGCTTCATGAAGGGATGGAAGAAGGAGGAGAAAGAATGTCACCGTGGCACACTGTCAAATGATGAGATATCTCTGAAACCATGTTAATTTGAAGAAAGCTGCTGCCAGCAAAGAAAATTGAAAAAAAAAAAATATCCCAAAGATATATGAGCTAGAAATTATAAGTTATTTGAGATGCTTGAAAGTTTTTCAGATGTTACAGGTGGCTTGTACCAGCCTTTCCCTCCTTTACTCAAGGCTCAGGTGGGTTTTCTTTTTATATGAGTTTAAAAAACTAAGAAAAAAATTTCAGAAATGCAGATTTTCTGCTCTGAGTTCTGCTCTGATAACTCAGAGTGGGTTTTTCTTTCTCAACTAGCTGCATTAGGGACACATCCAGTGTATGAACCATTTTATAGATCTATATGCAACAGACTGGGGAAAGCAAGTTAGCAGCAGAAGCACTCCACCCCGATTGTCAAACGTGTTCTTGGGTTACCTCAGCCTTCATTTCCCAAGTGTGTTTTAATAAAGGTTCCTAGCACTGTTGCAGAATTCTCTCCACTTGTTAGCCCAGGGCTACACAGCCCAGGGCTGTGGGTTGCTGGGCACTGTACAAAGAACAGAAAGGCTGTTCTGTGTGCTGGGCGCTGCCACAGCAGCCAAAGGCAAAACCAGGTTTGGCTTTGGCTTTCATCCCCCCGGCCTCGTGTGATTCACCTGCCTGCTGGCAGCAGGAAAGTATCCAGCAGGAGCTGGCATGGCATGGCTGTGTGAGGCTGGTCAGTGATGTGCCAAAGGCACTCCGGGAATGGGACTCCAGGACATCCCAGCCAAGGAAACTCAGCTTCCTTATACCAAGGAGTTTCCCTAATATTCAAGAGTAATCCTAAAGCCAGGGATGCAGCATGATGTGGGCTAGCAGAGTGCTGAAGGAAAGGATGAGGGGCCTTACACCTCTGCGCAGGTGAAACGGTGGAGGGCTTGTTTCATGGAAAAAGCACCTTTGTCCTGGCCAGAGGCAGCACGGGTTGTGTTGGGCAGCCCTTGCTGGCCGAGTGGCAGGAGCTGCTCTTAATCGAGGAACCCACGAGGAAGGATCTCGGGAACAGACTCGTTTTTCCACAGTGGTTACATTTGTGTCTGTGTAGCTTTTGTGAGGGGGACACAAACCCCGGCAGCTCGAGGGTGGCGCTGGCAGCGATGCCGTGGGACCGCGCCCGGGGCCCGCTCCGGGAGGAGGCGCCGGCAGGGGGCAGCAGAGGCCGGGCCGGGCGGGCGGTGAGCTCCGGGATCCGTGTATCCATCCCTGCATCCCTGTATGCATCCCTGTATCCATCCGTGCATCTCTGTATCCATCCCTGCATCCATCCCCGCATCCCTGTATCCATCCCCGCATCCCTGCATCCATCCCTGTATCCATCCCTGCATCCATCCCTGCATCCCTGTATGCATCCCTGCATCCATCCCTGCATCCCTGTATCCATCCCTGCATCCATCCCTGTATCCCTGTATCCATCCCTACATCCCTGCATCCATCCCTGTATCCGTCTCTGCATCCATCCCTGCATCCCTGTATCCATCCCCGCATCCATCCCTGCATCCCCCCAGCCTGTTCTAGGGATTCATGCATCGATTCATGCATCCCACCAGCTCCATTCCCAGCGCTTCCCAGCCTTGGGAGCCCTTTTCAGACCTTTTGTTTTGTTACTGTTTCCCATGCACAGCCATTCCTACCACTGTCTGGAGGGGTTAAATCCTAGAGAATCATAGATATCCTCAGTTGGAGAGACCCACAGTGTTCATGGAGCCCAAGTCCTGAGCCTGCACAGCACAGCCCCTGCTCACCCCCACACTCCGTTTTTATTTCTTGCCTGAGCCACCCTGATTCTCAAAGCCTCTCTAAAATGCCTCAAAACACATAAAACACTGCCAAGGAGCAGAAGGTGCAATTCCAAACCCTGTACTCTTTGGGATACTACGTGATGTGACAAGTGTGTCCAATACTTCATTTTCCTACTGACGATAACAGATCCCAAACCCTCTGTGCTGCCTCTCCCCTGCAAGGGCTGGAAGAGCAGTCTGACAGTATTTGCAGCAGGAACAAAGCACCCTCTGGCATGCAATACTCTGCTGCCTCCAACACATCCAGCTCCATCATCCTAAAACCAGGGCAAGAGTTGTTTCAGGATCATTACAGACTGGGTTGCTCTGAATTTGCATCATCACAGAGAGAAATTTGGCAAAAGTTTGCTAAAAGTGCTATAGTGCATGAGAGTTCCTAAAATATTTAACAGCAAAGACATGTGTTTTAAAATTGCTTTCCCAATAAAGGGAAAATAAAAAGCAAACTACCTAAACAACCTTTTATAAAGTTTTTCCAGTTTGCTCACAATGAACAGTCACCACCAAGAGAATTTAAAATGATGGTTTATCTCCAAGGAGGAAAGGATTTGGCTCTTCTTAACACAAAAGTTTCATCAGAAGTGTATGCTGGAAATAACAGTGTGTGCTGCACGTAACAAATAGGCCCCACTAGGAGCCCATTTGGAATAGAAACAAAATATATAATTTATGATCTGGTGGGGCAAGCTGACTGCAGACACCTTCCCAAAAACTTACATAAAATATTACTACACTTAAATCCTATATGACCCTAAATGAAGTCCACATTTACATTTGCTGCACCAAAATCCCATGCATGGACTCCTATTTCAAACTATGTATCTTCTCCAAAGTGCTGTATTGTTGCTAAAATCTCCCAAACAACATTAAGCTTCAAAGCTGAAAACAGAAGCCTCTGGTAGATTACCAAGCATAAGACAGAAATTTAGACACAACACATGGCAATAACCTCCACTTCCCAGTGCAGCTTCTCCCAGTTACATTAAGGAAACTTTTACATCCTAGTGGAAATTTAGAGGTGAAGACGTTTTAACTTATATGAGAGAAAACATGAGGAAAAAAAGGTCTTGCATTTTTCTTAGTGCCTATTAATGTCATATCTTCTGACTGAATCTGCATGAATTCACAGAGAGCTTTCAGATCAATTCTATTTTGCTTTGTTATTGTGGGTGCAGGAGATGGGAAGGGTCATGCAGCACTGGGACCACTATGCCATGTTATTAGTGTCCCCTGTGCCCAGCAAGGTGCAAAACTACAGTGGGGACATCTCCTGCAGTGGGAGCATCCACTACCTGCCCATACACCCATTAATATCCTGATGTCAGGAGACTGATTATGCTGGAGCTTTTCCCTTGCTGGCTGACGTGTGCTGGTTATTTTTCAAAGCCTCTACATCTGTGTGAGATTTCTACCCTTCTGACATACTGGCCTGTCATGTTATTGAGGTGACTTGAGGAGTGACTGAAGGCAAACTGGTGGTTTTGATGACAGAAACCTTCCCTGAGAGACCTGTGCCTCAGTGAAATAAAATGTGAGCACAAAACTCTTTCCTGGTATGTACCAGCAGCAGGATTCACTGAAGTAATGAGAAAACTTCTGCACCTTGGGACTCAGCTTGTCAGGGTACATATTAATTCAATTTATTATATAGAAAACAGGTTCTTCCCAGCCCAAAACACTCAGCAAAGTGAAGGAAACTTTTCTCCCCTGTGTGGGCTCTGGCAATGCCTGTGAGTGCCTTTGCTTGTGTACATGGGGCCCGGGGTGGCAGTGAGGCAGGACAGGAACTGTGCTGGCCAGATGGGCACTGATCCCCAAGAGCTGCCTGGGCACAAAAGCAGTGCTGAAGAGCTGGGGAAGCAGAGAGGCATATTTGGGATGTGTTTGGGTTTGACTTGCCAGTACTACATGTTCAGGAGGATGGCATAAGATTCAGCAAATCCCTCTTTGAATAGAAAGGGTATTTAGCTTGTGATAGTTTCTCTCCTTTTCTCTTCTTTACTGCCTAATCCACCAAACCTGCCAGCTGCTGCACTGAGCACACCAAACAATGGCAAAGCATCTCAGGGCACATGGGGAAAAACCCTTGTGTAATCTTGTTCCAATACATTAAATAGCCAGCATATTTACTGAATGTAGAGAGGTAAAAAGGGGATTTGTGCTCCACTGCATCATCTCTCAAGATACAGGTAGAGACATTCCCTAAGCTTGATAGGACTAAACCCAGAGCCCAATTCTACAAGAACACTGTGCCATCCAATACCAAATCAATGAAAAAAAACTGTTCACCTCTATTTCAGGACTCTCATATGATGCTGATTTGCTAGATATCATATAAGGGCTGCAGCTAGCACCCAACAAGTGAGTTTTAGGAAGGAAATCACACAGCTCCTGCAGTCTGGGTAAGGGGCTGTGCAGAAAATAGTGCAGGGGGTTGCAAAATAAATAAAAAAGAACAAAAACATCACAGCATGGTTAGAGACCAAGATCCTGAGGGAAGCAGCAGGATTGTTTGGCAGCACAGCGTTTCCCTGCAGTTTGGGCTGCAGCAGCAGCAGCAAGGCTGTGCTGTGCAAGCCCAGCCTTGGTGGCACAGCCAGGGACTGCAGGCTCTGCCCGGGGCTGCTGCTCCCTGCTCCCACAGGCCCAGCCCTGGCAGTGTTTACTTGGCCTGTGGATCTTTTGGAATCCGATGTCACGGGCTTTTCAACTGTGCCAGTTGCTGCTGTAGCCTGCTGCCAACTGATGGATGGTTTATGCCACTAACAGCGCCTGAGGAGGAGAATCGCTAAAAAGCAGTGGGAATATTTACTTTCTCCTGCTAATGCAAGTAGCAAGCAGGAGATTTCAAAACCCTTGTAACCTGCATGTAGTCAGCTGCAGCCCAAGCCTGGCTGGGGGCAAACAGAAACCACGGGGACACAGCGCCATAGGGACAAACAGCTAGAACACAACAAATGCTCAGGGCAGAGTGCTCAAGGACAGGCGGCAGCAGCAAACCACTGAGCTGCCTGCAGGGAGTGACCACGGGAGGGATGAGAGCCAGCCCGCTTATTGTCTTGGAAGAGCAGAAATGAAGCAAAAAGAAAGGAAAAGCAAAGCTAATTAACAGTGAGCTAATTGTCCATTCTTCATTCCTGTTCTCCAGGACAGACCTGTAGCCTCTCTGTGTGCATATATGCAGGTATATGTGTTTATCTACAAACACACACCCCCTGCAACTGGAGACCTTGTAGATTGCAGGGTCAAAGCACATTTGAAAGCTTAAATTGATTAAATCAACACACACACATACCTCAGTGACTCCCATTTTCTCTGACTGTAGCTCACAGCCTCACACCCATCACTACCACAGGTTCTCAATCGAGCCAGCCCAGAGCCCCCTCCGCTGCCTCCACTCCCACGCTCCCACCAACAATAGAAACAGAGCCACTGTGGAGTAAATACTCGGTATTATTTGTCTTGACACTTGGGGAAGCACTGGAAAGTTCAGCTACCTTGCTATTTCACTGTTGCCTTGTTACCACCCGTTGTCAAACTTCCTCCTCCTGCTGGCTTTACAATTGCTCATCCCTTGGGGGAGCAGCGGGAAAGAGACTGGGCACTTGGAGCAGAGAGCTGCAATTTCACTGAGAAACAATAGCAACCCACCAAAACGTACTGATTGCATGGATGCATCAGCGCAAATGAGACGAGAAACATTCCCAGTTGTGTTATTTCCAAATTGCTCCCTGCCAGTCTCTGTGCCTGTGATTAACCACGTCAGACTCAGCAGGCTGGGTTCAGCACCCTGTCCTTCTCCTGCTCATTAATTTCAGCAGCCATTCCCAGGGCCTGAAATGGCAGCAAGTTGTGTTTGTTTGCTGAAAGGCCGAAAAAGCTCCGTGGATGGTGTGCTGAAGCCAGAAAGACACTGAGTGACACTGAGCTGTCAGCTCCTGGGGCTCCACAGCAGCTCCTGCTGTGCTCACCAGGTCCCACACTCGCTGTGGAGATGCTCCACATCCCCCCCATCCCCTCCTGCACCTGCTCCTTGTTGCTCACATGTAAAAGTAAGGTACCTAAACTGGCCATACAGGATCATTCCATCATTTCAGCTGAAAAGATTTTTTGGAGGTATCTAGTCCCACCTCCTGCTCAGAGTAGAGCCATCTTCATGTTTAGGTGAGGCTGCTCTAAGCCTGAACCCAGGTATTTGAATGTCCCCAGGAATGAAGGTCCCACTGCCTCTATGGGTCCCAAATCTGATATTTGACCACTGGGAAAATTTTTTAACCTCTAAAGTTAACGTACAAGTCTGCTACTGCTCATTTGGACAAACCATTGAACAGGTCAAAAAAAGCTCCTATATTGATTGTGCTCTGGTTTTCCTTGTGGCAAAATAGAAGATGAAGAGTTAGAGCTGCACATAAGACATGAACTGAGCTCTCAGGAAATGTTATTATCTCTACATCAGTTCAGCCACCCCAGCTTTTCAGCAGCCGTGGGGAGAGACCAATTACAGGATTTATCATGTCAGATTCTGCTCTCCCATCAGACTGGATGGCTGAAAACCTCACCCCAAAGCTTTTCTTTCTGGAAGCAGTTTTGCCTGCAGAGTCACCTGCTGAACACTCACACTGTGCATTGTATTAGCAAGGCACACTCCTCCCACTAGCAGAGTGACACGATGAATGTATCATTTCCAATAATATTTTATTTGAAAATCTTGAAGAAAAATAATTACTCATGCTCCCCATCAGGAAGGAAAAAAAAATTAGAGTGGTGAATGATATTGTAGCGGTGCCTGTAATTAAGGAACTGCCGGCATTTTAATTATAAACTAATATCTTCAGTGGCTGACGATCCAGCTGTTCAGCAGACCCGATAAAAGTGAGATTGCCAGTTCCAGAGTTACAGACCAGCAATTAAGCTTTTAGGGAGGTTTTCTGCACTTCTTGCTTATTAAGCTATTTCTTGTTTGTTAAAGGCTTTGGGGAAATTTCAGTCAAGTCCTTAGGTGAATGAGTAGTGAGCTTTCCTTTCACTTTCAATGATTCCTCTGTCACAGCATTGGGTGAGGACATCCTGAAGACAGCAAGTCTCACCAGCCTTTCCCCCATCACACTAAAGCCAGCTCAGTGCTGCCTCAACGTTTCTCACCTTCAAGTCATTGGTCCAGCTATTGTCCATTATGAACAAGGAGCTTTGCTGAACCCATTTTAGAGGGTACATCAAGCACCAGTGGGGATATATTTAGTTATTACATAAAACTTAGAACTACATTTTTATGCACTGAAACATCGTTAAGCGTAACAAGGCTAAGAACTCAGCAGTTCGCGATATTAAAAATACTAAAAACAGGATGAAGCTTATCCCTTCCCCAGCTTCTGCTTCTCTAAGCCATTACAGAATGAAACTATGGTTCACTTTACATTCTTTTTCATTCAGGAATTCAGACAAAGTGTTGTGATGTTGCAGACATAGAGTCCCTCTGGGCTGTCCCCTACAAGGATTCCCACTCTCCAAGCCCAGGCTGGACCCAGCCGTGGGGCAGGGCAGGGGGGCAGAGCAGCCCCAGCACGTGGCTCAGAGGCCACCAGAGATGGGCCCTGAGTGTGCAGGTACCAGACCCCAGGATTTTGCTGGCTGCTCCCAGGACATATGGGCTACAGCAGGAAATGCTCATGGCAGCTGATGCTACCTGCCTGCAAGGTAGGAGTGTGCAGCCCCTTCCATCTCCTGGCACCCAGCATTATGAGCTGTGCTGTCTGGCTTACACAGTTAGCCTTGCCCTTGCTACAGGAGGACAAAACCCCAGCCAGGGCATGCCCCTTGTCCTCATGTCTCTGCCTTTTCCAGCACAGCTCTCCAGTGAGGATGAGCATTCAGGCTTTTCCCTCACCCCTTGCCTGGGGACACCCAGGGATGCTCACACTTCCCACAGAGATGTTCACTGCATGGAAAATCACCCACACTGGCATGCACTTGTGAGAACACATTTCCATCCTGCAGGCCTGGCTCAAGGGAAAGGTCCCCACGGAGCTTAGCAGAGGCAACCCTTGGGAATAAAAACCTGCTGAACAAGACATGCTGTGTCTCAATTACACAGAATCAGTATTCCCAGCATCACCAACACGAGGATGGGAAGATAAAGATGTGAAGCCTGTCAGGCAGTGAGTTTACCACAACGCACCCAGTGCAGGGGTTCCTCAGATGGATGAGGCCCCTGCTGCCACCCGCAGCCTCTCCCTTGGGAGATCACATCCCCCAGTGACCCCCACACCTGGCTGAATGGCAAGAGAAGAGCTTAGCAGGCAAGGGCAAGGCATCAACCTTTGCTACAAGAGCTGCTGGGCAGAAAGTTCACTCAACCAGCTCCTTCCCACTCCTCCAGACCCTGCAACTCTGCTTCCTCCAGCAGCTGCTTTCCTGCCTGGGTGCATCTGCCCTCCCCAGGCACTGCATCCCCTTCCCCTCTGGCAGCTCCCTCATAAAACAGCAAAGCTGTGCTGTTTGCAGCAGTGCCTCAGCCTCCACAGGCACACGGGAAGATGTTTTCCACAGGGGTCTGCGGTCTCTGAAAGGAAATGCAACCTCTCCAGAGAGGACTCCTTGAAGAGTGATAACCACTTTGGTGGAACTACCTTGACAAAGAGAGGGTAAAATACGTACATTCCAGACAAAAAAAGATGTCACAGAAATTGTTCCAGTATCATCAACAGTAAATGCTTTGTTCCTGCATAAAAGCTCTAGGTAGTTCTGTCACATACATGAAAAGAAGGATGCTGCAAGTTCTATGGACACAATCTTCACATTTCTTAATGTACTACACTGTGAAGACATTAAACCCAAGCATAAGACAGTTAATAGTAACAAAATCTCAGCCTTCACCCTTTGCAGTGAGTCTGTTCTCTACTAGCATGGAACATCACTGCAGCAAAGCTTGAAGAAAGATCTACACTGTAAAACTTCATTAGAAGGTTTTAATAATATAAAAACTATATTCCATGGCAAATGTTAGGGCTGGCTGGTGTTCTGAGATGTAGTTATGCAAAATCTGCTGCCAGTTCAAATTAACATATCTCATACTAGCCCTGGAATAAGAAGTGATCAGCTGAGTGATGAACAAGCCCCAGTTTCTGTCCTTGCTTATGACCTGCCTTAAGGCTGATCCTCCCTCCTTCACCATAGCTCCAAAGCTTGTGGAAAAGGTGTCAAATCATGGTTCATAAGGTTACAGCATGAAACAAAAGTGGTTTTTTTATAGCTTAAATGTCACTAGTGCCTGCTAGAACTTGCATTTGAAGTGCATTTGGTACCTGCATTCTGTGGAAGGCAGACAGACTCTCTCTCCCTGAGAAGAGCCCAGCCCTGGGCCCTGGAGTTATCTTTGTCTGTGGACAGTGGGTAACCTCACATGTACCTGTCAAACCTGTGCAGGGCTCAATGCTGACAGCAGAGGCTCATTTGTGTCTAGAGTAAACTGGAAGATTTGTGAGGTACTGGATGCTATGTCAGACCCCTGCACATTTGGTGTTGGGGCTCTCCAGCACAGGAAATCATGCTTAACAACCTGAGGTTTAGAAAAATAATTTGAAATGTTGAAAACAGATACTTTGCAATTTTTTTTCTAACTGGAAAAAACCCTCTTGAACCCAAAAGTTGCATCTTAAAAAGACTGATGACAAACTCTGAAGTCATTCATTTGTTCTGCACATACAGCTCTTTAGGGATCACAAGGTTCTTACCTATTTACTTCCATCTCTTTGTTCAGACCCCTTATCTCATATTTTTAAAAGAAAAATAACCAAGAATCAATGCTGTAAAAGGACTTGTTTTCCTCTCTGCTTATGTCTGTGTTGTCTGCATAGGGCTGCCTTGCAACTGGCCTTCCCCTTGGCCACCTTCTCTCCATTCACATCTGCATTTGGAGCAGAGCTCTTCCAGCATCACTTCCCAGCAGGTAGCAGAGATCCTCAGCTGCCAGTGATCCCCCTGCTGCAGCCTGCCAGGTTCCTGTACTTGCTGAGTAATGGCCCAGAGTCCTGAGTGTAAAAGAGCAGCAAAAACCAGGAGAAAGATTGCTGCTCTTTGCTCGTGCTAATTATGGATGGCACTTTTGAACACAGGCACAGTGTTAATGTCAGAAAAGCACATTTCTGTCCTGTATCTTCCCTTACTTATTCAGCACTCTTCTTAGGATACAGGAGAGAGCAACTCCTACATGCAATTTTTATATATATATCTGTAGATATGTGTGAGAAATTTTTATTAAAAAGAGGATGACAGTTGCCACGGGAAATTATGAATACATGCATATATACATTCACTCAAATATGCACCATGAGCCTTTGAGACCTTTCCATTTCTTCAAGGAAATACTTTTTAAAGAAGTGTGACAGCCCCCTGTTAGACCTCGCTCAAACCAAGAGCTCAGCAGCAGGAAAAGGGGTGAAGCTCAGTCTTGCTCAAGAGTTCTGATACAAGAGAACATGTCACAAAAGACAGGTAAAGAGAACATTTTGTGACATGGGTACGTGAATAAGTTGTCTCCAGGTCAGCCACAGCACAGCTACTCTAATAAATATGCATTCACCCTCCCATTACTCCAAGGTAGGACATGTGGAGGGGTAACTATTTTCTGTGACAACTGTGTGCATCAGCTGTCCTCTGCAGCAGAGGGGAGTGGGGTTTCACATCTTCCTCACTTTCAGTGTAGCTAACAAATACAGGAGGCAGCTCTACCTGACACCCAGTCACTGACAAATTACATTGAAAACCTAAGGCTTTTGTGTTCTTCTAAAGCTCCTGTAATTGCTACATAAAAAATCAGTTTGGTGTAGGATGGTTTAATCAATCTGGTCCTGGGAAAACACAAACCAATAACTTCTGTGCAAACTGCAGAGCAGAATCCTTATTAAAAAACTACATCAAAACCTGTGTCCAGTCCAGTCTATTCACGTCACTGCTCCCTTTTTAACTGTGCTCATACACCAGAGAGTCCTGATGGAGCTGTAGGAGGTAGACCAGCAGATTGAAGAGGTTAGATGTATTTCTTTGTTAACGGGTCTGATGCTGTTCAAAGCCCCCATAAAAATTCAGCATGAAGATCTTCCCAAGCTCAGGGCCCTCATGATCATTCAGCCTTTAAGCAGATACAAAGAAAATTTTTCTCTGCCTCTCTCTGAATATATCCATCTCCTCAGAAGCAAGGGAAAGACTTTTATAGAGAACTTGATAAAATTCCTGAGACAGATCATTAATTCCAGTCACTTCAGCAGTGACTTCCCTACCACTTGTGGCACTCAAAGAAGTTATAGATTGCCTTAGTAATAACAAATCCTATTCATTAGCCATGTCTCTGCACTTGCATATTAATATTATCTGGCCTCGTTAAATATAGAAGCCTATTCTCTTTAATCTGTTTTTAACAGGCATTTCTTTCCCCTAAGGTTAGCCATGAAATAATTGATAATGATAGTCATCCCACCTCCACAAAGCTCATGAAATTCCTTAAACAGTCTCTCATTGCTGCTGGGGAGCTGGGGCTGGCCATTAACATCTGCAGGTACTGGGATTTTACCCCTATTTTGATGGGAAATTTAGAATTTTTTTTGACTGTACACTCTCTTCTCCACTTTATAGAGACATAATTTAATCAGCAGAACTTTTATCTCCATTATGTGTGTGCATCTAAACAGGATCCAGTGGTGACAATAGGAAATAATCACAAGCAGCACAAGGGGTGGATGTGAAGGACTTTGCACAACCCTTTATCCTCTCTGGAGCTCCACTCTACACAGCATAACCCAAGAAAGCACCATTAATCATAAAATTGCAGGATGGTTTGGGTTGGAAGGGACCTTAAAATCCAGTTTCAATCTCCCTGCCTTAGGCAGGCACACCTTTTACTAGACCAGATTGCTCAAAGTCCCATCCTACCTGGTCTTGAGCAATTCCAGGGATGGGGCAGCCACATCTAACTCGAGATACTCTCAGGTAACTCACAAAGACTAGGCAGCAGTAGCAGGTAAGTTGATACCAGAGTCTCTTCTAGAGGATAAAGGGAGTTGTGGTCACTTATTTGTCTAAAATGAGAGCGGGTTGAAACCTCTCAACTGTGTTCTATTGAGCAAAGCTTTTAATGCAGACAGAAATTTTGAAGTACCTTGGAAAGAGGAGGTGTGTTGAAGAAAATGTCACTTTTTTAACAAAAAAAATTAAAGCTTTGGAGGTTTCTATGAAAATTATGCCTCTTGTGCTGTTAACTGCCTTAGGAACAGTGTTATACCATGAAATAAGAAATGGGATTTTTAATCTCTTTTATCACCTTCCAAGATTAGTAGCTTTACAAGAATCTGGTAATTTCAGAAATCCATCAAAAAATTTTCCCTCTTGCACCTTAGATTAGATAAAAAGAAAAAAAGGGTTTTTATTCTGAGGGTAGTAACTCAGTAGAACAGGTTACCCAAAAATGCTGTGGATCCCCAGATAGCAAAATATTCAGGCAAAGCGGACACACAAAAACCTCGCCCTATTTTGAGTTAATTTGGCCATTCTGACAAGACTGCAGGAAAAGAACTGAAGACAGAATTATTACAGGGGAGCTCTCAATTATCAAGTGGTAGCCAAAACCTCCCCCTGTTACTGGCAGTGCACCATACACCAGGAGCAGTCCAAAGCCATGGCTGCTGCTAAGCTCCTGATTGTTGGTGTGGCACCGTTTTCAATATTTATTATACTGAGGAGTTCCTGATGAACTCTTGCTGCTGTTTATAGCACAAGCCCAGGTATGGCTCATTTTCCAAGAATAACTTTTGGCAAGATATCAGTATCTGTTGCAGCCTTTTGACAACTTATAAATATGGTTGAAAGTGCAGTCGAGCAGTTTCAGACAGCAGAGCAAGTAATTTCCCAGAGTTATCCACTAGGGCAGAACCCTCCCCATCTGAACACCCGTGGAGAAAGGAGCATTCCCACAGCTCAAGTTCCTGCAGAGTATTTCCATGAGGAAAAAAAAAAATTCCCTTTGACAAAAAAAAAAAAAAAAAAACCACCACCAAAAAAAAACAAAAAAACCTTTCAGTTTTTCTCTTCTCTACAGCCTTAAGTGATTTTCTGCATGCTAAAAATACACCCAAAAAACCCCAGTGTTCCTACACAGCACAATTGTGACTGTCAAGCTGAGTCCCCAGGAGCCCGCAGCTGTGTGCTGGAGCACTGATGGTGAGCATTTCGCACTTCAGCTTTTAATTCTGGAGCGTTAGTGACTCACCTTTTGTCATCTGACTCAACACACAACACAGCCATGACAAAAGTGCCTTTCCTGCTCTTTTGGGAGTTGCTGCCCACCCTCAGTACCTGTGCTGGCTGCTTGATTCACCTCCCTCAGACTCTGTGAGCAGTGAATCAGGTCCTCTGTGTTTTCTGGAGCTGGCCCCTCGTGGGGCTGCACAGACAGCTCTGGGACAGCAGAGCGAGACACAGCCTCATTTAAATAATTTTAATAATTTAAACCATCTAAACTTCAGCGCCAGAACAGCTGATCCTGCAGCCAGCACATTTCACCACTAGGTTGATGCAAGACTGACACAAATGCAATCACGAGTGTGATTCATCACTTCTAGAAGCCACTTTGCTGTTTTCCAAGAATCATGACGCTCACTCAGACAAATCTTACTGAGAAATCAATTACCTGCCAGCTATTACATTTATCAGAACAGCTTTCCAGTGATGCAAATGAGCATCACCTTGCTGAGGCCATGGCAAGCACCAAGCCCACCCTCACAAGCCAGGCCTGTCTCCAGCTAGGATGGATGGCAAAATATGAGCCTTGTACAGCTGACAGACATTTATGGAGGATAATTATGGAGACTGCAAGTATATCAGTTACTTTGACAGGTTAATGGTTTCTTTTTAATTGGATGCACAGCCACAGGGGGTGACTGCAAATAATCTGCTCGTGTCTTTACCAGGCCAGGTCCCCAGATGTACTTCATTCTGCGCCACAGAGCAGTCCATCAAATATGGGGAAGCTCTTCAAGCAAAATAAAGGCTGGGAACACCATCTGTGAAGTAAAACTTAGCTCAAGTGCCTTGTTTGTAAAGAATTACCTGGTTTATGGTGGTGCCCAGCCTGACCCAAGCCCACACATAGCTGGAAGCAATGTGGCTGTGGTACAGAGCAGTTGGTGCTACAGGGTTTGGGTCCATGGCTGCAGCAGGCAAAGGAGGAGAGAAACCTGGGGAAGGGGATGCTTCTGCTGGGAATGGAGGTGGCTTTGAACAGGAGATTGATTATTGCCTCTAACATAATATTGTCAGAGTTAAGAAGGCCCCAACATAAATGCTCTTTTGCTTTTGACCTCAGACATGAATACCTCATAGGATTACCTTGTCACTATGTGGAATATATTTTCAACAGCCACCTAGAACTGGAGATCTGGTTTGTTTTATCAAGCTTTCAAGGTTACTGAGGAGTGAGTTTCTGAGGATCCATCTGAAGCTGCAGGTGTCAATGTACTCGAAATTATGGTATCTGTAATGTGACATGAAGCCTTTCCACACAGGAATATTTTTAATGTTATTTAAAATCCTTTAAGTCATTCTGAATCCTTATTTAAAATTCCATTTTGCAGGCCCATCTGATTTTCCTATCCTTCCTACCCATCAGCTGGATTTCACCAAAAATTCAATTCATTTCCAAGAAAGTTGGCCAGTGGAGCAGCTTCCACTCTAGACACTACAGCTGTGTTACTGTGACCCATCATCATCCCCCTGCTCCACGTCCCCAGGAATTTCTTTTTTTTGCTGTCTGCAATGAATGCTACTGAATAAAAGAGAGCAGTGAGTATTTTTAATTGGAATTTGATCCCTTGTTTCTAGGAGTAGGATGTAAAGTTGGCTGCATTTCCAGAATGGATGCTGACTCAATGAGTTTTTCCAGTGTCCTGTAACAATCCCATTGGCAAACATCATTCCCTACACAGGCACCACGAGTGCCTGGACATGTGTGAGTGCAAAACCTACATGGTTTCAGCTTCTCTTTTTTTAACCTAAATGAGGATAAGGAAGCATGGCATGGAAAATCCCAGTTTTGCTGGGATTTAAGGCAAGAAAATCCTCCTTTATCCCCCTGCTTGCCTCCAGCAATCTCAACAAGAAATTGAGCTAATTTGTTTAGTGTCAGCCATCCTCGCTCAGAAAGAAAATATTCTTTCAAGGCATACAATTACTACACATGGCACTCATAAACAATGCCATGTTTAGCAATTTGTAGCATTAAACATTGAAAGGAATTTTCTCTGATGGAGTTTGACAATTTTGTCCAAAAAAAAAAAAAAATCATTTCTGATTAAATAATCTGATAAGCTGCAAATAGTCTTTAATGGAAACAGATTTAAATACAACCTATAGTTCCTTCACACTGCGTTGTAAATCACAAGGGAAACATAATTCATTTGCAGCAGTTTTCAACAAGAAAACTTGGCAGTCTTTCAGCAAGTTTCATAATTGCTCTATTTTAAACTTCATCTTGAAAAAGCTCAAGATAGCTTTTAGTTTTATTGAAAGGTTAATTTCACACCTACAGAAAAATATCAGCTTTCCATTAGATCTAACGGAGTGTTAAATGCAAAAATTACAGTCCCTTCCCTATGAATGTGCAAAGTTTGTTGAATTTTTAACCCACCCTGACTCTTCATTCTTTCCTGGTGGAGCCAAGGCACAACAGGCATGGGGCTGCCTGGAGCAGCAGCACCAAATCCCAAACCCCAAACCAGCCCTGGGTGAGAGCTGCAGGACATCAGGAGCTGCAGTAATTTGGGTGCCAGCCGTGCAGGGTGGGGGGCTGTGGGAGCCCACACCTGAAGAACACCCAGCACAGAAGGCAAAAGGGGACATTTCCCTGGGAGATGGCTTGAACAGTGCTAATTCTTCACAGAATACTAATTCTAATACTACTAATAATACTAATTCTTCACAGGTTTATGTCAAGGTGTCTCAAAAAGCACCACAGCTTCTCTGGGCACACCTTATTGCTGGGAAATCACAAACAAGGGGTAGGTAAGGGAGAAATTTGCTCATTCCTCTTCCCATCCCATCAGCTGCCTTTTCTGTTGTAGTGAAAGATGCCATTGGGAGCCAGCCTGCTCCCATGCTCATCTCCCACTGGAGGGGTAAGATTAAACAATGAAATACTTCTGGTGGCTTGAGCACTTGGTGCAACATCCCACACCACCAGCCTACACGAGTCCATCACTCATTCAGGATGGGACAATGGAGCCAATCCTGAAGAGCCAGAGGAGTCCCAAGAGGACATTTCTCAGCATCTAGGGCTAAATACCCTGTAAATATTTTGTGGCACAGCCTGAACTTCAGCCTCCCATGACTTGAGAAAGTCCCTGCAAATGCGACGCTTTTGTGGTTTTGTGTCTGGCAAACCTGCACCTCCCCAAAAACAGCACTTCCCCCTCTGCTTCTCAGATCCCAGCAATTAAACGCTTGTAGCAGTAGTCCCAGCTAGCTCTGATGGATACAGACACCTCCTGGCTCCCAGAACCATCATTCCTCCATGCAACAAGTGCCTGTGTGAGCGTGAGCGTGCACAGAGCTGGAGGGGGAGGATACAGGCAGAGAGGGGAGAGTAAGTGCAGCCCTATGCACAATGAATGCCATTAGGGAAAAGAATAGGCTTTGCCTCCAAGAAAACCATGATTCAGTCACTTCCTTATTGGGGGGGTGAGGAAAAATTCACACTGAATTTCATTTAGGTATTTTAAGTTCAGTCACACCAGAAATTACTTGTCAAGGGAAGAGGCAGGGGATTAATTTATCCCAATGAATCCCGGTACCATGGCTCTGTGCAAGGCGTGTTTATCATTGCACAGTGCTCCCTGCCATTGCTAGGGGCTCCTGCCCGAGGAACAAGGGACAGAGGGACTGTTCCCAGGGCTCAGGGGCCCTGCAGAGCTGCCATCTCCCCCATCTGACTGAGGTGCAGCACAAGCCTCTGACACACCCAGCCGGGATCAGTGCATGGGCTGCTCCCTGCCTCATCCAATTAATCACTATTTGCAGACAAAGGATTAATGCAACAGAAGGAACAGGTTTATTGACTGCGAGTTACACCCCTGCCTGTGCTTCTCTATGGCAGGGCAGGGAGTGCAGGGGAGGCAGAGTGGCACAGCTCAGGCAGCACCTTCTCCTCTAAAGCACCTTCTCCAAGTCCAGCTTCTTCAGAAACAGCTCTTGGGTTTGCGGCACTTTGGGGAAGTTTTGTTGCAAGCCTTAGATCCATAGCCCCAAAGAAATAACTGAGGGCATCCCATGCTCCAGGGTGCTGGCCTGAAAGCCAGTGAAATGCTCCTCCCTGCACCAGCAAAGCCAACCTCAGTGGGGCAGAGAGAGCCAGGCCTGCAAACAGCTCAGGCTGAATTCACCACCAGCATGGGGATAGAGAAAACAGCTTGGAGAAGCAGCTTTCAGCCAGGTGTGGAGGCTGGGAGCAGCCAATTGTTCCTGAGCTGAGCTCTGAGAGAGCTGGGACCTTGCCTTTGTAAAGGCTGGGAAGGGAGGCACAGCCCTGATAAGGAAGTGCCAGGCAAGAAAGTGATAAAATAACTGGGTTTCTTTGGCTGCTTGCATTCTTTTTTTCCAAAAAGGGCTATAATTTCTCTCCACAATTATGAGAATGAATAACTTCGATGTCTTGGATCCTGTTGTCTAGAAACAGCAAGAAAAATGTAGCTTAAGGAAGAAGTCTTTTCAAAAGTAAGGCTTCCTTTTAACATTTGCAAGCTATCAGCGTTGCCAGGATGCTGGTAGCAGGTGAGCCACCCTGCAGGAGATGGATGGGCAGTTGCTGAACAAAGGCTCCTGCAGTTTAGCTGAGTTAGTGGAAAGTTGAAAAAAGAAAAAAGTTTAGTCAATACTGAGAGCACCTCTGAAAGTCCCAGGTGAGCACCATCCCTCATCCCAAAGGCAGATAACCTTTATATTCCTCTCTGGTATTCAGTCTCTAGCCTTTAGAATTGCTGCTCTTCCAATCTTCCTTGTGTAAATCATCACACTTCCCCTTTTTATGATATTCTAATTAAGAAAACTGTGATAACAGTAACTAATTATGTCCATAACACATTTTGAAGTGCTCTCTCCGCCTGTCAACACTCAGAATGGGAGTCTAAACTTTGGCAAGGGTCCCAGAGCCAAAAAAGGGTCTCGAGCAAGATGCCACTAACCTCCTGTCATTAATCTCAGATAAAGAAATTCTTATGAACAACCAGCAATCAGACTCCGGGATCCTTGTTCAGCTTTTCTGCTACAGCTCAGTTACATTCTTCTAATCACTCACTCCAAAGCATGCAGTCACAGCCATTTTACTATCTGATTTTCTTGAATAAACGATAGCCGTGTGGAAGGATTGTGAATTAGGATGGGCTACAAAGCAGTATTTTATACTTTGAGAGATTCTGCACTATGCCAATCCTTTAAAAAAATACAACCTACTAATCGAGCAGGGGAATTGAAGAGCTTCCCCAAATACACACAAACATGTCACGTTTTGTCACCTCAGTGTTTTAGATGCAGTATCTGTGTCCCAGCTTGCAGAGCTGCTCAGGGCACCAGAGGAAGCACAGCCTGGGGAGCCTCTCTTGCAGAAAGGAGAAGTTAAGGCAAGGATTTTCTAAGGTGGAGGGAATACAATTTCATTTTAGGGTCATGCAACAGCAAAGTTCTTGAGCCCATTTAACAGGCTGAGAAAACAAACACACCCCTCTGAATGTCAGAAGTTCCAGCAATGAGCAGGGACTCACACACCTGCCTTGCCTGCACTTTACCAGAGAAGTGATGGTCAAAACACCTCGTGGGAGGCACCTCGAGGTATTGCCATCACCCACCGGCCTCCTCTATCTGCAATTCCTCCAGGTTTTCCTCCACCAGCAACACGCTGGAGCTGTGATTTCAGCCTCCCCAAGGTGGGACATCTGCCCCTGCCTCCCAGTGACTCCTTCCCCACCATCCAGCACTGCTGGCAGCTGGAGCCCTGCAGGCATCTCTGCCTCCACAGCGGATCTTTGTGTTTGAAATGATGGCAAACAGACTCCTGTATGTCAAACAGGGCATTCAGGTTCTCCTATTGCATCCCTGGCTAAAGATGTTTATAACATTTTCCTCCTTGGTTAAATTCCCGAGAAAATCATTTAACACACTGGATTTCATTATCGCTAAAAGAGATGTAAACTGTTCGAATGCCGCAGCCCTGGGCTGTACCTGCAACATCAAAGGAAACCCATTTTGACAGATAAAGGGTGAAATCTGCAGCTATCTGGCTGTCTAGATGGTGGGGAGTGCCTCTCTAGGGAGTTTTCATGTTTTGGCCATGTCAGGCCTCTGAATTGCAGCTTTTTGCAGTGAGTAAATTGATTATGTAGATTCATGTGGTCTATAGGATCCGTGATGTGCACAGAAGGTGACATAAATACACATTACAGTGCCAACAGCTTGCTTTATTTCAGCGCCTGACAGGTTACAAGTGACATTGAAGAGAACAGTGATGAGCAGCCACTTTGTGAGCCCTCCCTGTAAAAGGCAATTGCATCCGACAGTGGAGCTGGTGGGACAGACCTCCAAAGCTCCAGTTGTTCTGTTGTTTTGGGGTCTGGAGCAGCCCTACACTGCGGATTCAGAGAGCAGTTGGTAATGTGCTTTGGACTCTCCTGTGCTCACTACAATTAGGGATGAGTTACTGGGAAAAACTTGTCTGTGCAACACAGCAGAGTCCTACCTCCCACTCAGAGAGCAAAATGTATTTAAAGGACTAGGACTGGATATTGAGCCTATCAACCATGCTAATTTCATTTCTGTTATCAGGGTTAAAACCCACACAGCTATTGCCAAGCCCGTGGGTGCAATTCGGTGTCTGAGAAACAGCAAGTGTGAACTCAAAGGGCAGTCCCTGGGTCGCTCAGGGCAGCCCAGCCAGGGGCTGCAGGTGCTCCCCACATCTTCCATGACACACTTCCAGAACAACCCCCTGCCCTTATGTGACATACGAGGCACCCTAAAGAGCTGAAGACTGACCCCAAAACAGCCTGGTTGGGGCCAATCCAGACATCTCAATCAGCCCGTTACACTGAATGCTGTCCTGTGTCTGTCTGCACACTGAAATCTCTACCCATGGGCTGCAGCAGGTGTGTGTAAAGTGGAGACAACACTGCGATGGAGACTGACCAGCATGAGCTCACAAAGCAACAGTGAAAATATTTTAGCTATTGCAAAAATCGTAGAATCATTCAGGTTGAAAAAACCTCCTAAGATCATCAAGTCCAACTGTTAACTGAGCACTGCCAAGCCCACCACCCAACCATGTCCCTGAGTGCCATGTATTCATGTCTTTTAAATTCCTCCATGGATGGTGACTCCACCACTCCTCTGGGGAGCCTGTTCCCACACTTCAATGTTTTTGGTGAAGATGCATTTCTTAATATTCAACCTTAAACCTTCCCTGGTATAACTTGAGGCCATTTCCCTTTGACCAGTCACTTTTCACCTGAGAGAAGAGGCCGACCCCATCTGGCTACAGCCTCCTTTCAGAGAGTTTTGGAGAGCAATAATATTTCCCCTGAGCCTCCTTTTCTCCAGGCTGAACAAGGAGTAGTTATTCCCTGTGGATGCCACTTCACACAAACAATCATCTGTCACAGGAGGTTTTTTAGTTCTTAAATTCTATTCCATTGCAAAGCAAAAATAAAAATGTTGCCAAGCTAGAACAGCAGCCCCGTGCCCCGTGTGAGCACAGCAGGTTACACTCTGCTCAAGGAGGTTCTAGCAGCAGTGGTGGTGCTGGGCCTCCCCTGGGAAAGCGGCAATTTCAGGGGTTAAACCATGGCTGGGCTCACAGTTTGGCACAGGCAGCACGCTGCAAAGGTTGATTTGTTTCTACACAAAACACTGGAGGGATTTCATACTGATCCCAGCAACAAGAACAGGAAAGACTCTGTGGAGTTTCTCTCTCAGGGTAATTTTGCACTAGAATGCAAGTATGAAATATATGTATATATAGATATATATATATAAAATAGTGTTCTAAAATAGGGCCAGGCTAGTGGCCTGACTGGGAAAAGTGAAGGAAAAATTAAAAGAAAAAAATCTAGGCTTCAAAAGGAATGTACTTAATGATTAAAAGAAGCTAAAGAAAAAAAGAATTGTTTTCTCCTACTAAAAAAAAAAACCAACTAATTAACCAAAAAAATTATTCAGAACGTCTTCATTTCACAGATAGAAATTATTGTCTTACTTCTAGTGCTGTCTACTTCTTCTGAAGAACTAGAATTTTGCAGAACGAGACAACTCTGTGAATTCTCACTTAATAGAAAGGCAAAATGTTTGGGGATAATTAATTTCCGGGAGTTTTAACCATACAATGGGATGCAACACAGCATCTGCTCCTTTGGCAAACTATTCCCTCACATTTGTTTTGGTATATCAACAGCTTTATTCATTATTAAGGATTATTCACATGCCAAGGAGAGATTGGCATTTCTGAGAGATGCTCACAAAATTTCCGTGAGTTTTAGCACATGCCTCCTTATTAAGTTTACACCAGAAATATGGCATCCACCATCCTCTTGTCCTTAAAAATATTTCTCTCATTCATCAGCGCATGGTTTAGATCAAAACCAGAAGGCAGGAACAATTCCAGTCAATGATCTGTGAGCAGTCCCTTGTTTGAAGCATACACATCCAGAAGTGATGAGTTGTTGATCACTTGGCTTAAAAAATAAAACCCAAAAAACAAACAACCCTGGAAACGCATTGTAAATTAGCTGCTTATTGAGAAAGAGATGCAATTTGCAGCTCATCACCTGACTGTGTCAGCTCCACACTGTTTGCTGCTCCCACCTTGCTGGTGGGTGGCACTTCTCCCTGTGACTGGGGTTGCTGTGATGACAATTCTCCCTGCCAGGGGCCAGGGATCCCCCCAGCACAGAGGGTTACAGAACAGGCAGAAAGATTATCAAACCACAGATAAAAACAGATCTGTCCCTGGTTCTGCAATGAGCTGTGCTTGAAATGTGGGTGTTTCCTGGCACAGGTGCCCTTGAACTGTCCTGTCACACCCAGAGGAAAGTCCAGCTCCTCTGCACACAAGCCTCTGCCTGCTGCTTCTTCAGGGTTGGGTTGGGACATTAAGGGTTTGCCCAAACACCATCCCCACTCGGGCCAAAAGCCAAGACAGCACCACTCTGCATAGGAAAACTTGGCCAAAAACACAGAGCAGGAGATGTAACTCTTCCCAAGGTGATAAGCAGCTGAGTTCCATAAAAGCCAGATCTGACTCAGAAAAGGCAACGAGAGACCCTCCATGAGCAAAGCACAGGGCTGACCCCTTTCACACAAGGTCCCAGAAAGTGTTAACTGCCATAATCCTCTCCCAGGAATCCTTTTTAAGCCACAGTTTCACTGATCTTTTAAAACCACATCCTTGAATATTTTCATGCATATAAAGGTCTGCTTAATGACCCTTGTAGGATAAGCCCAGTAACCAATAATCCCTACATGTGAAGTGTATCTGCTGGCTGCAGCATTCCCATTGCCATGGATGCTGCGGTATCTCAGGCATCTGCTGAGTGGCCACAGCTCCAAGCTCAGCAAATTGAGCCAAGTTGCATCAGCTGTGCAATAATGTGCTCATCTGCCCGGTGCAGCAGCTCAGCAGCTGCTGTACAGCCAATTGAGTTGTCTCTGCCTCTGGCACAGGAGAAAAGAAACCCTACAAAGGCACTGTTTGTGAGTTACAGCCCAAGCACACAGTTGTGTCAGGCTCCAAGTTAAATCACTGCAGGCAAGGGTAACCTTCTCCCCCTGCACATACATTGCCATATCCTCTCCCTCTACTTACAGGGATCCCTCAGCCCCAGGACGTACCTTTAATTAGGTGTTACTATTTAGCAAGCACAGCACATTCTCCCTTTCACTGGGTCAAGCACAAGAATTAACATTTATAACCTTTCTCAGCCTTGGACGCCTAAAGTATCTTTCCATGACTATATAGGGAACCAAAGCCTTCTCCCATTTGGATCACAGCCAGCTGTAGCTTGGTGGGGTTTTTTTCATCAGACAGGTTTAAAATCTGAATTCAACCCTGCAGGCAGGGCTGCCAAGAGCTGAGACCCAGGGCAGTGCAGGAAAGATGCACATACTCCTGGGGCTGTAGGAGAAATCTCCCTCTCGATGACCACTTACTGCTTTGCCCACCAGTCGTTTACATAAAGGAGCATTTACTCTGAGAAGGCTCCTTTTTGGAGCAGTGCTATAATATTTACACATGTGCTTTCTGTTACAAGCTGCTTTTGGTATTTTCTAGAAGACACCTCAAATGAGTTGCTTGAAAATACAATATTGTAAAGCCAAGGTTATTCATATTTATATCAGGAATCATTTACCCTTCAGAGGAAAAGGTTACAGAGTCAAGGAAAAAGTAATATATAAGGTGGGGGTAGAATCTGTTGTGTATGAGACAGATTTCTGCAATGATCTAATTTAGCAAAATATGTTGTACTCAAGTGTTTAAATTAGAAACCTGCTCTGAGCCGAGGAACTTTGATTAGACAAAGAGAACAGTAATCACTTGGAGCACTGCATGCAAGGGGCAAGCACCAATTCAGAATCCCTAATTTGTAACTTATTTATGCACTGCAGAGCCCACACACCTTAATGGTTTAGATGTTCTGCTTCATGCCAAACGACTAAAACACTCCTCATGTGAGCAGTCAGGCCATTTATCTTTCAAAAAAGCAACAGAGCAATCTTGTCCTTTCTGCTTGGAGGTCTCTTCAGACACAGGCATTTCAAGGGGGCTCCATTTCAATATGCATAATTTCAGAACCTGCTGTGGACAAGTTCAACCAGGCAGAACGTTGTTAAGGTGTTTTTCCATATGCAAACTGTGATTGTTATTTTATGCTGTGAAAGAACTAACACATCACCACAGTGCACAGTGACCATGTGAGAGCTGCTTCTAGGAACACTGTAAGAACCCAACAACAGACCTCTATTTCTATCACAGAATGGTTTGGGTTGGACAGGATATTAAAGATCATCTAGCTCCAGCCCTCCTGCCATGGGCAGGGACATTTTCCACTAAATCGCATTGCTCCATGCCCCACCCAACCTGGTCTTAAACACTTCCAGGGGTGGAGCATCCACATCTCTGGGAAGACTCTGCCAGCACTTCATCACCCTCACAGGAAAGAACTTCTTCCTAATATCCAATCTAAACCTATCTTTCCATTTAAACCATTCCCCTTTGTCCTATCACTACATACCCTTAAAACAGGTTTGGTAAAATGATAGAGAACATGTGTGGAAAGCCTGAGCCAACGAGCTGCCCACTCAAATACATCAGGAACAAAGCAGCATCTCCCCTTCAAACACTTGAACTTGGCCTTTTGAACACAATAACAGGAGCATGGAACTCCTGTTATTGTGTTTTTGACTTGTCTTCAAATCTAGGTCTCTCTCTGGGGTTGAATTGCAGATGTTAGAGCTGCAAGCTTCTTTCCTCAGGCTCCAGCATCAGGCAATCAAATGCAGGCCCAGAGCCCTTGCAGCAGGGAGGAGGCACTTGGGCAGCCAGTGCAGGAGAATCACAGCCTGCAGTGGGCTCCAGGATGGGGTCCATCCTCCACACCCTTCAAAGAAACCCTCTGGAAGGGAGGTTTGAGTGTCACCATTCACAGCCTGGGCACCTCTGCCCCGTGTACTCAAGAGCAGAGTCCCAGCATCCTGCATTTCTTTCTCAAGGACAATTGCCCACGGTCTTATCTGGGAGGGAGAGGAGAAATGAAAAGCTACAAACACCTTTCCTGTAAGGATGCACAGATACTGCTGTTATTTTTGTGGCATCAGCAGCACTTGAAGTCAGTCGTGTCTGGGATCAGCAGACAGATCTTTGCCTGCTGTCTTTGCTGGTACATTAGCACTTCTCACATTAATTCATCAAATTAAGAGCCCTGCAGTAAAGGAAAGAAAACTTGTTGGGGAAAAAAAAAAAAAAAAAAAAAAAAAAAAAGCTTGTTAAATATTCCCTGCAATTTTGTTTTGGATACTTCAAGCAACAGCATCCCTACCCTGTGGTGCTGCAGTCACTCAGCAGTCTCTGGGACAAGTCTGTGTGTGGGGAGCCAGAATAGGTTGGAAGAGACCTCTGCCCTCATTGAATCCAATCCCTAACCCAGCACTGCCATGTTCACCATAAAACCATGTCACTAAGTGCCACATTGACATATTTCTTTGAACACTGTCAGGAGTGGAAACTCCATCACTGCCCTGGGCAGCCTGTTCCAATGCCTGACCATCCTTCCAGTGAGGAAACATTTCCTAATATCCAGTCTAAACCTCCTCTGGAGCAACTTCAGGCTATTTCCTCTTGTCCAGACACTTGTTTTCTGGGGGAAGAGACTGACCCCCACCTGACTAAAACCTCCTTTAAAGGAGTTGTAGAGAGCAACAAGGTCCCCTGAGCCCCTTTTTGTCCAGGCTTTGAGTTCCCCCAACTTCTCCTCATCAAATTTGTGCTCCAGACCCTTCCTCAGCTCCACTCCCTTCTCTGAATGCACTCCAGCCCCTCAATGTCCTTCTTGTGGTGAGGAGCCCCAAACTGAACACAGGATTTGAGGTGTGCCCTCACCAGTGCTGAGGACAAGGGGACAGTCACTGCTCTGGTGGCACTGGCCACATGCCCAGGTCACTGTGCAGGTTCCCTGGGACCAATGATCTCAAACAGGGCTGTGCCCCTCCTTGAAATCAGCTGCACACAGGGCATCCCCAGGACACCAGTTCTTGTAAAGATGAACCCTTTGTATCTTTGGACTTGTATTTCCAGACAGGCTCCTTACAGTGCCAGCCTTCCCTACATCCCCAGGGAACCATTAACTAATGAATAATTGAAACACATGATTTTGGAGCTCACACCACGCGAGCACTTGGCTCCTGCCGCCCGCAGCTGGGGGAGGGAGGTGTGGGGTGTGTGTCTGGAGAAGGAGCTGATGACTTTGCCATGGTAATTACCTTCAGCGAGGCGCAGTTAGAACGCAGCAGTGTGTCACAGGCAAAATGGCAAAGCAGCAGCACCCCCCTCCCTCTAAACTAATGGCCCAGATTACAGTGGAGGAGCTTCTGAGGAGAAAAAAAAAAAAAAAAAGATAATGAAAAAAAAAAGATAAAATGGTGTGTGCCAGGAAAGTCCCAAAACCTCCTGAAATATTTGGCACCCTTTAGGTTCTAACAAGCAGGAAAGGAGAGAATAGAAATATTAAGTTATGGGTAAAACTGGCTTTGTACTCTTAACACTCTGAATGGCAGTAAAGTAGTACTCAGCTCACAGATATTTAAAAAAGATAAAATTATTTGCCAAGGATCTTCCACCACAGATCCCAGTCACAGCTGCCTGTGGGGGGTGACAACCCTGCTCTCATTACCATCAATACCAGAGACAACAGAAATGACAATTGTGAGACTAGGTTTAAGAGAGAGCCTACTAAAGGTTAGGGGATCAGTATCTGCAAGCTGGGGAAAAGCTTTGTCAGAAACAGCAGCAGCAGGGAGGGACCAGGGTGTCTCCCGGCAGGGGAAGGCACTGTCACACCAGCAGAATGATTGCCTACTCTGTTTAGCAGCATTTTAATGCCAAAGGGCTTTTAACAAAGTCCCTCTCCAAGGCACTTAAAGCTCCTAGGATGTCACAGGATGAGAAGGAGGATCTTTTAATGCATTACTAAATAGAGGGGATAAAAAACCCAAACCCCACAAGACTAGGAATAAGCCACAGTTTTTCAACAGAAAAGGAACGTATCCAATGATTTGTACTGCTCACTGCAGTCACAAATGGCCTAGAAAGTAATTTAGAAGCAAAACGAAGTTTTTACATAAAATAAATCAGAACAGTGAAAACTGGAAAGATATTTTATATGTGTATATGCACAGAGATATTTTATATGTAGCATGTGCATGTCAGTAGTTATATATTGTACACATTACACATGTATTATATGTTATAAATATTGGGGAATTAATTCGGGGTTTTTTTAGAAAGATATCCTGTATAAAAATATACTGTATCAAATGCCTCTGCCTCTATGAAATAAAAAGTGTGGTGCAACTACAAGCCGCTTCCAGGAGTAGGAGAACCATTCATCTACAAAACAAAGAAGGCTGTCCTCTCCGAGATGGGATTGTCAACGACCCAGTGATCAACACCTGACTGGGATCTTATCTGCACCGGACTGGGTGGGCACGTAAATGCCAAGTTCCCCTAAACTTAATCAGAAGCCCCAACACTGCCCGGAAAATCATTCACCAGATCAGCAGAAGAAGAGAAAATAAATATGAATTTGAAACACCAGCCGAGTGGACAATGGGATGAGGCAACTTTTGCCTCTGGCAAGAAAAACTGTATAAAAGTGGACCTTGCAATGGCAGAATTTGTGAACGGGGAGGATCTGTGTTTCACCCAGCATCGATCCCGGGATCCATGCTGTCCGACTGATTCTGGCCTTTTCCATAAATTCTATTTCGCAAAACTTATCAATAAATTGGCATTTCGATGAAATCGGACTAGTTATTTACAACACTATGCTTTATGTATAAATCGCTATATTTTATATACATGCACAAGTCTACATAAAGTCATACCCCACTCCATTTTCTGCCACCTTTCCCTGTACCAGGCTCCAGGGCAGATGTGCAGGCAGATGTGCAGGGAGGCAGCACCGCAGCATGTGGAGCTCCAATAGGAGCATGTCAGCAGAAGCATCTTAGCAATAAAATAAATACATTCCTTCAGAGCAAACCAAGTGCCAAACTGTGACAAATGTAATGGATAAATTCGTGTATATAATAGCGTATCAAAAGGTTGGTCTATTAAAAAGCTACTCCAAGGCGTCTCCAAGATTCCAAGGCCTATTGTGCAAGCTGTAAAACCACAACATTTGCAACAGAAATGACATGGCCAACTGGAGATGGCCCCTTCACCAAGGATGGGCCTTCACAGCTGCTCCACATCTGATATCAATCTTGATGGGGATCAGGAGGATGATCAAATCAGCACCCCAAAGGAGAAATCCGAGAAGACTATCAAATAACCTTTTCGTACTTACAGGGAAACCCTTTCAAAACCCCACTTGGAAATAAAGAGATACATGCACATTTGAACTTTCAATGGACTTAGCCTCAGGATAAATAAACTGTATAAAAACCGTGCACTGAGACCTAGTGGTGTGTGGTCGAGGTTTGATGGTACTGTCGTTACTGTCACTCTGCCCACCCAGCATTCGATCGATGCTGTCCCATTTTATTGGGGCTTTTCAATTGGATTCTGGAAAATTGCTAAATAAATCCTGTTATTTTGAATTGGCTTCTAATAATTTAGAACACAAACCAACTGCCTGAGCTCCCTGTGACCCCAGCAGCCAAAGCCTCCCGTTCTCCCCTGGGGCAGCCCCAGCCCACCTCCACCGCAGCCCCCAGAGAGACCCCGAGGGCAGTGCTCATTGCTGAAGGGCTGCAGAGAGCTGAGAGGTTGTAGCAATCAGTACACAACAATTTCACTGCATTCGCTTATTAGCTGAAGTTCAAGCTCTCCCCCATTACATTAACAAACTGACTGCGTGCTCCAATCGATCTCGAGGCACCTCTCGGCCCCTGGTACTCATCAGGATGCACAAATCTAGCCAGGAATCTTGTTACGAAATAATTGTCAACAGCAAAATGCTCTCAAGTTGAAGCACAGCACACGGACAGATCAGGTGGCTTCCAGCTCAAGGGGACAGTCCTGCCTTTCCTAAGCTCTTGCTGCTTACAAAATTAAAAAAACAACATGAAACCCCCAAAACCCCCCACAATAACAACAACAAAAATCCAAACCAAAGCAAAAAAACACACCAAAACCAACAAAACAAAATCCACAAAACCAAAAAAAACCCTAACAAAACAAGACCTGCCTGTCCTTTTCTTAAGGCTACCAGGATGCAAGTTCTGTGCTCTACTCAGCTACACAACTGCCCTAGATCAGGGACACCAACAACATCCCATCCCCAGCTCATACCAGCATTTATTCTCTGGTCCATTAACAGATCTCTAGTGCAAGGAAGGATTCCACATACCTGTAAGGCAGGACAAACCAACTCTCCATCTGCTCAGTCTGGGAAGGCCAACACCCTGACCTCTCTCCCAGAGCTCTGCAAATAAAAGGTGGTTTCCTTTAATCAGAATTTCTGAGCTGATTTGAAATATGCAGCAGCTGAGAGCTCCCAGCTGAATGCCTGAGGAAGAGCTGCTAAACATTTCTCAGGGCTAGACCAAAGGGGAGAACCAGAGCCAAAATGTTGTCCTGTGAGGGCGCTGGCTATAACAGATGGGGGCAGCAGGTGTGTCCAGAGTGTGGCTGCCACCCATGAAAGCTACAAACCAGTTTCCTTGGGAAACCCATGAAAGCTCCCAGTTTCCTTGGGAGCCCTCTGCCAATGTGTCAGATCTCTGCATCCAACAACATAAGGAAAATGGTCACCTGAGGTTTCAAAAGTCTCCAGTTTCTCTTAGTCTTCTCTCAAGTCCAAAGCCCACTGTCCTGGTACATCAGTGGTCTCCTTACTTTTGAGGGGAATCAAAAGGGGGAGGAGGTGAATTCCCCCAGACACTGCAACAGGCAGCTCAGACCTGCCTCTCTGCTGCAACTCTGAGGTGCTGCCTGCTTGTCCCAGGGCATCAGCAGAGCCCAAACACCCACCCCAACACCCTCAGCCCCACTTTGCACCCACTCACTGCCCAGGCTGTGGGGCAGCTCAGAGCACCATTGCTCGTCAACCTGGGTCCAGCATCCTGGACACAACACAAGCCTGGGAGCCTCTGGAGGAATTCAGTTCCATGTGAAAGAGCTTTCCTTTTGACCTTTGTCATCCTCCAACAGGGATAAGAAGTCTGCAATTCTACAGTCTCAGGGGCTGGAATAGGTATTAGAGAAGAATTAAGCATTTATCTTTAATTTGCTGTGCTTACCCACTCTTTCCTTCACATGTATTTGAGCACTCCCAGCATTGCTTGGCCTCAGGCTGCATTAAGCAGAAGGCTTTAGGTGCTCATTAATTAATGCTTAATTTGTGGAGGCCTCTGCTTACAATTCTTATGCAAATCCTTATCAAATTGTGTTCTGTTTTCAGCTGAGCTGGATCCAAGCCCTCAAAAGCTAAAAGAGGAAAGACAAATTGAGGAGTATATGTGCAGGTAATCAAACATTGTCCTCAGAGGCTTTGCAGTAACCTTGGGTCATGTGTACTACAAGTATAAATTTAGAGGAGAAATGAAGAGTGCCTTAATGGTTGAGTCTTGCAGAATGCTGGAAAGCAACTACCAATAAACACTTACTGGTGTGTTGGTTATTAATGTGATGGTTTTATGTAAATGCTTCTTCCCCTAGAAAGAAGATAGATTTTTACTAAAGGAGAAAAAAAAGAGTTTTTTCTGTATAATTTAATCATTGTGTATGTTGCCTGGTAGTAACACAGCGTTTGATAAAGCCACATCTAGTATGATCTGTTTTTAATTTGTGCTCTTTATTACAGTTTGTTGTAGCTAGCTATCTAATTAAAATTTGTCAGGGAAGTAATCAGCCTTATTTCTGCAGTGAGATCAGTTTAATAAGAAAGTAATTTTGCAATTTGGTTTCATTAATTAATTAGGCAAAACCCTATATAATCCACATAGTGGTGTATAAACCCAGGGATGCCATGACACCAGCTACAGCGTCCCAAGAAAAAAGGGACATTTACCTGTGGATATTCTACCCCCAGTGTGGTTTTTCCCCCTGACAGCTTCAGAGAAAAAAAGCTGTCATATAATGCTTAACCTGGATGTGTCTGCTAGTGCAGATTTTCTTCAAACAAACCTCAGAAGAGCATTATGTGGGGATGCAGGCAGAACAACTGGATCAAGGAAAAATTCACCAACAAATGCAGGAAATGGGTCAGCATCTGTACAGGGACTTCCTCCAACAGTCCAGGGTGTCAAAGTAAAGATGTCAAAGTAAACAAATCTCATACTCCAGGAAAAACAAATCAAAGAAGTGGGAAGGCGTTCTGGCCACCCACTGAAGGAGAAGGAAATGTCTCAGGGTTGAGTTGCAGATTTTTCTGCTTGTCCCTGCTGCAAGAATACTCGGACTGCCCAGCATCATTTTCCAAACTCCAGCAGTATGAGTTATTGCATATAACAGAGGTATCCATCAGTTTATCCAGTCAAAGCTCCCTTTCTAGAGAGCTCTTTTTTCAGTTTGTAGCCTTGACTAATACTTGACAAGGCTCCCAGTGGTCATGTGCAGCAAGACAAAACTCACCAAAACCAGCTCCCATGATGCTTGTTCTCCTTTGCTCCAGTGATGCTTGAGTGCCCAGAGGCCAACCAGCTTCTGTGTGTGGGAGGCTGCAGGAATAAAAGAGCTCCTGGCATCCTGTACATCATTTATTGATCATTCCAGGACAATCAGAGGCTTGATTTTGCCCACTGATGAGCTGCTGCATCTGTTTGGGCTGCTGGTTTTACTGGAGGGGTAGAAATGTGCCCCCTTGAGGAGCTGCCTCCCTCCACCAGTGAGGTCCTACTCTCACTGATTCCAGCAGCACCTTCCCAGGAGCCTGTGCCATGTTTTGTGTTTCTCTACACATCCAGATCCAGCAAATAGCAGCCAAGAAAGCAGGATCACGGCAAGGGGAATACAAGGAAGAGGAAATCACAAATGGGAATTGGTTCCAGGGTTTGTGCTGTGGATGTCAGGAATGTGAGGCTGCCACCAGCCCTGCAAGGGGCTGCAGCTCACACTGCTGTGGAGTGAGAGACATCTTGGGCATCAATGTCCCTCCCTGCCCAGAGGCCCTCAGTACTCCAGCCTCTGTCTGGGGCTCAGTGGATCTTTGACAAACAATCACACACTCATTTATTATAAACACAAATTTGCATTTTGGCCCAGGAGCTGTTGAATATTATTTGCTGTTTACCTTTGCTGGACGAGGACTCAGTTCTAGAGATACAAACCCTTATACAGGGGGGAGGGAATAGCAAGTGAGCAAAGTGAGGAGACAGCTTCACTGGAAACCTTGTAAACCACTGACTGCAGTAAAAGCCAGTGCAGGATTAAAAGCTGTCAATTCAAAAAGCCATAAACTACCACCTCTTCTACATTTATGTTCCCTGACTGAGCTTGAAACAAAGAGATTTTATTTTTTCAAGAGACATTTCAGAGTGCTCCTTTGAGGCTCACAAATTATCACACTTTGCAGAGAACATAATTCTGGGACAAAGCTTTTCGTCTGCTCTGTGTGAGCTCCTAAGGGATTGTACCACATAGCATCTTTCCAACACTCCTGGAGAAGTCATTCCAATACTCCTGGAGAGGTTTTTCTACCATGTAGCCACAATTTAACCACTTTCTTTGCAGGCTACAATGCAAAACTCCATCTCTCTCTGCAAAGAGACCTGCTACAACAACCATGTGAGTGGATGTAGCTGCTGAGAAGGTTTCATGGGCCAGGACACACAGCAGCACTGAGGTGGGGTGTGCATCACACAGGTCCTTTCAAAGTGTAAGTTTAAACTTACATGAAAAGTAACACAACACTTCCTCTGAGGGAGGAAGAGACAAGGAAAACGTGTCTCAGACTGCAGGGTTCTCTCAGCACCCAGACCCCAGTGCCCCAGATATGAGGTCTTCCTGAAGGTACAGTAACAGCAAGACAGTCGAAAAATGTAATTCTCTTCCCTGAAAGACTTATGAAAAATTGAACACGCAGTGTGTGTGGCTCTGGGCTCCCAGAAGAAAGTTCAACATGCTGAGCCCTGCCCTGACTCAGCTCAAAGTCAGGGCACTGGGATGTGAGAGTTCCCCTGCAATCTGTGAGAGCCCCTCAGAGATTAAACCAAAGCCAGATTTTAAAAACTTGCTAAATTCAGCAGGCCAAAGAGTTAAGGCCAAATACAAAGTAAGAACTCATGGGGAGAAGCTGTAGGTGGGCTAATTAAAGAATGAGAATGAGCCTGCCTTCATGAGCTGATATCTGGAAATGGAAGCTGAAGATCTGAGGCTGAAGTTCTCCCTGACCCTCATTTCTCCTCTGGCAGTCATCTGAAAGCTCATGTAACTGCAGAGATGATTCAAACTTTTCAGAACAGACCTTAAAGCTTAGATCCAAAGTCTACAGAACCTCTCAAGGTTCATATCTGAACACTCTCACGGCACAAATCCCAACACAACCCCAAGCACAGAGAGGTCAGCTCTTGTCAGGCTGCTCTTCATGCCACTTTCACTTCTGAGTGGATCAGACACTGTCAGGATGTTCCCACTTGCTGAGGCAGAGGAACCGGCAGATTTCATCAATTCAGCGGCTGCTCACCCCCTCAGCCCTTGCTGGGCTCTGCTCGGAGAAATCAATGACAAACTCTCTTTGCTCCCAACAGGAGTAAGCTAGGAACAAAATAAATCACAACAGTAGCCTTTTAAAGCAAGCTTACAGCCAGCTCCCTGAGGATGCAGGCAGACATGCTGTCTGCACCAGATCAGCTTCAAAGCCAATAGCTGAGAGTGCTCAGGGCAGCCACAAATAGTCTGAGTAAATAAAAGAGCATCTTTCACCATTCAGGTGCAAACTTCTGCCTGTTGGTAACTAAAAGAAGATGCTGGGGCTCTTCCAAGTACATCCTTCTGCTTTGGAGCATCAGGTGGGACTTTCAAGGACTGATGCAGATCGAGCCTTGCATCCCATTCACTTTGTTCAGAAACTCTTGCAGAAACCATCACAGTGCCTTGGCTTCTGTGAGAGGAGCCCAGTGTAGGCTGGAATCCAGCTCAGCTCTGCTGCATGTGCTCACAAGGTGCTTGGTTTTCCTGTGCCTCTTGTTCCTTCCCTACCATTTGAATATCTTTGCTATTGAGTTGTTCGAGAATTGTTTCTTACTTTGAATTTTGACTGTGCTGAGCACAAGGGGCTTTTGATCCAAGCCAGGGACTCAGGATGTTGCTCACAACACATCGAATTGAGATAAAAAGGGTTTGCACACGATGAGATGACAGAGTGAATTGAACTGATAAAAGGCTCTTAAGTCATTAATTCAAGTCATGCAAGATTTAGAAACATTTCAGCAATAACAAAAACTCTGTTAGAGCCTCAGCAATTTCAAAGAACTTTTTCTTAATTGGCTTCACAATATTTTTTACTTTCAGTATTTTTTTTTTGTAAGAGAGGTGTGTTTGGAAATTTATGCTTCCAGCATCACCAGTGGCTCCCAAACAATTTTTTTCAGGGCTGTGCTGTGTTTTCTTTGCCCAAAGTAATGGGAAACCTGCCTAGAGACTCACAATCCATCTTCCTACCCCAGAAAAGGAGCACCAGCTGATAATTTAGGCTTTCACAAATTTACCTGTCCAAAAAACAAGGCGACAGGGAAAGGGACTGAGTAACACCAGGGACACAGTACCAGTGTTAAACTGTGATACCAGTGTGGGTGATCCCACTCCTGGGAGGCTTGATGGGCTCCCCATGGGAGCAGTCCTCCTCAGGGCACTGGGACACCAGTCCCTCAGCAGGGGGATGAGCTGGAGGGATGTCTCTGTGTCTCTGAGCACTCAAACTGCCTGCTGGCTTTGTCACTGCTTGCCACAGGCTGGATGCTGCCTGTTCTTGCAACCCACCATCCCAGAAGGGGCTTTGCTAATAAGAGCTGAGCTTTATTTCAAAACCCACCACATCCATCTGCACTTCTTCTTTCAGCTCCATCCCACATTGCACAGAGACCTTCCTTCTCCAAACAGCTGGTTGCTGGTCTTCTACTGTCGTCTTTCCTTCACATCAAAATTCATTACAAAACACCATCTTAGCTCCTGAAAACACTAAGAGCCTTTTTATGTGAAAGAGTTAAATCTCATTACTCAGCTGGCATTAATTTCCCTCTTTTAACACTAGAGGGTTTGATCCCTTCCTATTAAAAATTCATGCAACCAAAGCTAAATCATTCTTCTCTTCTCCTTTCCAGCCAAGGAAGAAGAAAAAACTAAAAAGGCTCCAACGTTTTGCTGGCACATTCATCTTGGTGGAGTCTTATTAAATCCTTACAGAGGATGTTATCTTCCTGTGGCATGAGACTGCTTTTCATGCCCCAAAGGGATGTCACAGTGGGATAAATGTTGGCTCTGAGCCAGGACTTTGTAGGTGGAATCAAACCAAGTATTAGGATGACGAGCATTTAATACTGAGGCTCTGGCCCTAACCAATACCACTCAGTTCCAATGCAAACAGTTTATTGGTCACCCTTTTTTCCCTGGTCTGGACCACCTCTTATCTGGTTTCTGCTTTTCACAGTTTCATGGAACAGCAGATTCAGCTGCCTGGCACGTTTGGATCATTCCCCAGGTCACAAAGGCACAGCACTGCTGCCGATGCCCTGCAAATGCTGGACTTAAATTCCTTCCATTGTGATCTCTGAACAAAGAGAACAGTTGGAGGAGGAAATGAAAATAAACAAATGCTCCCTTCAGCAGCGTTAACGGTGGGGTGGAAACCACACAGACTACCATCAATCTTTACCTAGGACAGCAACAGCTTTGGCGGTCATTGCCTGTTGTGAAATCCCTCAGTGGTGGTGCCCTGCTCAGGGCTGAAGCCCCTGGGGTGACCGGGAGAGCCCGGGGAGCTGGGCAGCCCTGCCTCGAGGGATGGGGCTGCACATTCTGGCACCTGTCTCTCCATCATCTCCCACGCTATTGTAGGGAGAGGGTGGAAAGGTCTTGGAGAGCCTGGGCTGCCTGCCCCTGGCATTAAACTGGGCTGGGGGGTGTCCCAACTGTTAACTGGTCTTGGACCCAGCAGGAGCCAGTCACTCACACTCCCAAAGCACGAATGTAGTGGGCACAAATCCCTGAGGACAGACTTCGTGGAGTGTTTCAAGAGAGGAGTAAGTTCAACCAGGTTTGGACACAACTTTATTCCATCTGAAAGGGACCAGCACGGGGTATCCAGGCACACGGTGGTATCTCTGTGTGTAGCTCACTCACACTTTGCTCATATGGTGCCAAACCATTTCTTCTTTAAAATCACAGATCATTTTGTGGTTTTCACATTTTTGATCTCCTGCAGCAGGTCAGACATTAGAGTGAGACTGACTAACAAAATCATGAAATCTTCAAAATTAATTTTGTTCTCTGACTCCTCATCCAAGGAAGAAATGATTTCCTGGTATTTTGGTTTGTTTTCTTGGCCCTATGGAGGATTTTAAAATTTAAAAAAAAAAAAAAAAGCAGCATGAAGTTCCTTTTTTATTGCATTGTTAGAAAAAAGAAAACAACATCTACCTATGTAAATATTAATGTATTTTTTATTTTCCCATTCCGGTAGTTATGTCCACATTCATATTAGTTTTTCAGAAGGTATCCAAAGAAATTCAAACAGAAATATTATTGCAATTAGAAAGGAGAAAAAGCAGTCCTCAAAGTTTCCATCAGAATCCAGAATACATCTTTTAAAAGACACCTAATCATGACTGAAAATCTGACAATGATGATATAGCTGGCAACCGCTAGGGAAAAAAGGGAGTCCTGTGTCTTAATAAAACTGAGAGGAGGAAACAACCAACTGACCAACCCTCTTAAATTTAATATTCAAAGATATACAAATACATATTGTGAAGGTCTCAAAAACTGTTGATTTTACAGGCATAACTTTTGCACTGCTACTCTTGGTCCTCTTGGGCATTCCTGTTGGAACGGATTATTAAAATTCTGTAACATATTTTTTATATTATTTATATTCCCTTACAAATAAACCTTGCTAGAGTTCCAGGGTAGTTTTTTAGCTTAGTAATATCCAAACAATCTCAGGATCCCAAGCTCAATTGCTTCCAGTGATACTTTCAATTCTTTTCCAATAAGCTGCCTGGTTTCTAATCTGGGGCAAATTTCCCCATCCCAACCAGTCATGTGATTTTGTTATTTTTGGAAGTAAAGGTATTACCTCTCTCATTTACTCATTTGAACTCTTTTTTTATTAATCCTATACAGCTTCTCCTACCAACTGATTTTATTTTTTTCTTTTTAATTTAGGGAGGGGGGGGAAAAAACCCTTGCAGGAAGTTTCCAGCCACAAGTGCTGCTATGGAGGTTTTTCACCATACCCAGCCAGGTGGGTGAGGGCATTCTGCCTCTCTCCCCCAGGAACCCCACCAGTGACCACAGTGAACACAGCTCCATGGCACTGGGCTGGCTCTCAGTGCTCTGGCAAAACACCAAACACCTCATTAAATGCCATGGGCTTCTTCTCTTCATAAATCCTGCTTCTTGTCATCATCCAAGGGTTTTAATTTGGTTGGTTGGTTGGGGGTTTTTTTGCAACTGTCCTGTTTTGTTTAAACAAATTCAAGTAGGCATCAGTCATGGTTAATTGCTGTTCCCCTCTTCTGGCCCTGTGTTAGACACAGGCTCAACATAAAGCAACTAAGGGACAGAATATGTTTGTACCAAATCCCTGAAGTCTCACTTGGGATCACCCCATGGACTGATGCTTGCCAAGCTGCAGGACAGAGCCTGAGCTGCCATTCCTGCACCCAAAGTGCCCAGCCAGGGCTGTCCCAGTACCATCCACCCCGCAGACCACCTCACCTGTATGAAATGCCCAAACTGGGACTGCAGTAGGCTCTTGGTTTCAGCTTTGTTGAGCTTGCCCTCGGGATCAGCATAGTTGTTATACACCAAAGCTGCTGTAGCAAAAGCCTTTTCAAGGTCTGAGCCTTTTCTTAGAGCTGGAGGGAGGAAAAGTTTATCCAAAAAAAAAAAAAAAAAAAAAAAAAAAAGGGCTTTTGAGATATAATTGAAAGGAATCTGTTAGAACCATCCTGGGTGGGTGGAAATCTGTGTTGTTTCATTAAAGTTAATGAGACTGAAACTGTTTATACCCACAGAGGATCTGGCCCAGATTTTATTTAGAGTGGGCCAGCAACATGCCTCATATCCCATGTAATCACACCCTGAAGGAAGCTTTCCTTTGGAGCTAGGGCTGTGACACAGCAAGGGGCTTGAGACCCACCTGCTCTATCCTGACCCTGGGCATCCAGTAAGGACCTGCCACACCAAGGGGACAGGCCATGGTGAACATCTCCTGGATGCACTTGGACTGCCAGAGACCTGTACCAGGGAAAACATGGCCCATTTGGAAGCCTGGCTCACAGGAACATCCGTGTCTGAGCATCAGTGCTGCACTTCAGCATTATGGCATACTTGGGATTTGGGCTGGATTCATTCCCCCCACTCGTGCATAATCTGGAGACTGCATGCTCTCAAGCCTCTGTTAGCAGAGGTCACACAGGTGATTTATGTTGTGATTTTTTATGAAAAGGCAAACACAAGAGGAGATGTGACAACATAGGAGCACGAGGCACAAGGAATCATGAGACCGTCTTGACTTGCCTCAGCTGAGGATCTGCATGGCCTCTGCAAGCCCTGTGACATTGCCAGAACTTTCTGCATGTGGGCTGTGAGAGACCTGAACCCCAAAGGGGCAATGAAGGGTCCCCTTACCTTTTATTGATGCCAGCTGCTTGGCTATGGGTACGCTGGTGGTGAGAAAGCAGAGACGCACAATTATCACTTGGTAAATTATGTCAGGTATTTAATTTCTCCATGAACGAGCTTGCTCATTTCTGTTTTATTTTATCCCTCAGGAACTCAGGGCTTCCCAAGGGAGAGTGTCTTTCCTTCACAGTGGAAAGGAAAATGGCCTCTACAGGCAGCACAAGAACATCACACAGCTTCTAATCTCTCACTTAAGCGACTAGCCCGGAGTTGTTACTAAAGCTGATTACTAATTTTAAGTGAGGGACATTGAAACACACTTCATGTAATTTCTTCATGAACATGAAAGAGGTCCCAGAGATTTCTCAGTTTTATATCCATTCCCAGGAAAGTAGAGAAGGGTCTGCCATCGCCTCACCAGTGCTCTCAGTTTGGAGCAGGCATATAGCTTTTATTTCCAGCAGGACTCATTTGTGAGAAGCACCTTCCTGCTTTCAGTCAAAACCTAAAACCTGCTTACCTTGTGCTGAATAGCTAGAAACTAATTACAGAGTGTGATAGAGACAAACACACCTAGGTAATGAGTTTCAAGACAAATGGCACATCACCCAGATGCCATAACACAGGTTACTTACCCCTTGGGCATGCCTGCAGCTGCTGGAGGGCCTGGTTTGGTAGAAGCAGGAGCTGGCTGATTGACTGAGTACTGCTTGGTGCTGGGAACACTTGTTCTGCAGCCACACATCTCGAGGCCAGGGTGTTTGTGATCTCCAAGCAACTGGAGTAACAGCAAGCAGGTGGATTGGAGCTCTGCCCCGTGGAAGCAGCCTGCTCGTAGCCATGCTATCAATAATGTAAACACTACCTGGGAATCGTGGAGCCAGTTAAATACACCAGGCTGCTGCAGCCCTGGAAGGCACTGCTGGGCTGGCAAGTCGCGGGGCTTGTATTTTACAGGGGAATTTGACAGAAACAAACCAAATTCATAGTGGAACGCAGATCCTCTTAGACCTTTGGGGGTGTAACTTTGCATCAGGAATAACTTCGACATTGCATCCATTCATCTATACAAGTTGTAATTGTAATGAGACACTTCCCCTGTGTGGGATAATGTGACTTGCCCCAAGCTATAAAGTGAGTTATTCCTACAGCCAGAGTCGGAATCCAAGCATTTCCTAGTTCCTGATCCAGCATTTATCCTAGGTGAGCACACTCCTACTCTAATATTTATTCTATTTCCCTGTCACAGTGCAGAGAGACCTGCTCTGCCTCCAAACCACTTCCAAAGCAGCATCCAGCAGGGAGCCTCTGCTGTGGTTCCCACCCGAACAGAGAGTGCCTGCTTCCAAAAGCAGCACGGAGCCATATGGCAGAGCAGTCGCACATTAGCAGCACTGGAAGGGCTCCAATGAACTTTGTTATTTATTGGCATGGATATCCCTATTAGAAAACACAGCTTGTCACACTGCCTATCTCCATGCACGGGCTCCTCTCTGAGGATCCTTTGCCTAGAGGTGTCTAGACAGGATAACTTCAGCTTAAAAAAACCAAGCAGCCACTTTAATTCCAGGGTGGTCTGTTAATAGGTAGTGACTTCAACCACCTCATCCAGCTCATCATTCCTGGTGAAAGGATACAATGCTGATGTTAAAACTATCCATGATGAGACTTTATGTAACGGGACACACAAAGGAGACTGCAACAGATGGCCTAGAGAATTAAAATGTTTTCCTCATTTAGTAGAAGCTAAATTACTGAAGGCTAATGAATAAGGATGTTCACCACCTTACCGTTCCTGGATTTTAATTATCTTAAAAAGCATGGGAAAAGAGAACCTTTAATTTTCCATCTAAGAGTGTCATTACTCAAACAATTCAGAGCCTTTTTCTGAGGGGTTTAAGCTGTCTTAGATCTCTAGTGCATTCTTTAGGACTGGCTCATGAATAAAACAGAGCCTGTAATTGCAATGACGAAGCCAAAACACATATAATCAATGCTCATTATTCCATCAATTAACACACTAAAATTAAACAAGAATTCAGGCTTAGTAATCTGCCACCAGCTAAAAAAAAAAAAAAAAAAAAAAAAAAAAAAAAAAAAAAAAAAAAAAAAGTCTTGATATCATGTTGAAGTGATAATTCCCTTTCACATCTGTTGAACCATACAACAAGGCATGAAAAGCATTACATCCCGGTTAATACGTGGAATAGGAATGTTTTGTCTTAGTGTCCAAGGTAAAAAATGAGAGTGAGAAACAGACTCAGTTGCCTGTTTATCAGTGGCAGGCACTACTGTGAGCGGGCTGGCAAACCCAGCCCTCTGTGTTTTGGGATCTTTCCACCGTAGATCAGATTTCAGCTCACAGTTGTTTTAATCTCACCGACTTTGGAGAGCCTGAGCTCTAGAACAGGTGATTCGCTTTGCTGAGGCAGTAGCAAGTTCAAACAAACCTGAGGTTCATTATCCCTGTAGGATACACTAATTAGTGTATGCAGGAGCATTTGTGCCTGACAGATAAAGGGTAGCATGAGGATAACCCTTGCCTTTGCAGATGATCAGCTTTGAAGACAGTGAGATTTTGGCTGTGTGTGTTGCTCGAGGATTCTGGTCAGCAAGGTGTGTGTGGAGCCAGGCCATCTGCTCTGTAGCTATTTTGGTACACGCTATTTGTGTTTGAAATACCCAGGTGCCTTTATCGGTCAATTTTTAGCATGTTTCACACGTTAACAATCCTGTCTGCACAAAATACGCAACCTGCCACTTCAAACTGCAAAATCTTTCCAGGCAGTTCACTTAAAATAATTGCCACTGCAAGAAGTCACAGCCTCTGCTTCACTTTTTGTATTTTCCCGGAGTTTTCCCCTCCTTTTTTTAAGGAAATGCTTTCTGCGTTTCAGGAAGGCTGATGTTGTGAAAGGTGTGTGTGTGACAGAGCCCTGACTCCCTTAGAGATGACCCTGGGTGGGGCAAGAGAGAGAGAGCCTGCCCACAGAGGGAACAGGCACAAGGGAATACCTGAAACAGGAGATACACTCACAGCTCCTGGCCTGGCAGGCTTCATTTCACCAGCAAACCCTTCAGAGCTGCAGGAGAAGAGCTGCTGACTTGCACCAGGCTGGTAATAGCTTGAATTCTTCACCCAGAGAAGTTGTGGCTGTCCCATTCCTGGAAGTGTCAAGGCCAGGTTGGACAGGGCTTTGAGCAGTCTGGGGTAGTGGAAGGTGTCCCTGCCCATGGCAGGGGGTATAGAAACAGATGATCTTTAATCCTGAAAATGCTATTGCCAAGTCATTTTCCCTCTGAGAAATGTTTTATTATAGGACATTTAGACTTCAGAAAGGCAGCTATGCTCTTAAAAACATAAAATCTCATTAATGGGAGGGAGAACAATAAAAATGTAAGAACAGAAACTTAAATGCAACAAACAGGATGCCTCCCTGCTGAACTATTAAAATTTCCTATTGAAATTCTAAGGTTGTCATAATAATGATAGATGGCATTGACAAATTATGTGATAATCAGCACCAGATATTAATAGCAAAATACAAATTATTGCTGATGTTAGAGAATTCCAATAGGAAAAGCTCTTTGGCTTAGAAGAAGTAGGGAATAAAAAGAAATCCTAAAAAAGAATATTTAAGTTCTGGAGAGCATGAGCTAAGTAGATCATCCATTCACATACAGAGGAAATTTTGACTCAAATCTATCTTAAAACTAGTGGACAAAGGACTAAATGCTTGTTACATGATATGGCATAATATGAGAAGAATTCTTTCAGAAAAGGATTAAATAGTATGTGACAGTTTTTACTCAGTAGTTTTTAATCTGTCTGTCATATTAACTGTGAAACTCTGGAGATAGTGTCAGGAGCAGACTACAGGGAAGTGCAATGCATCTTGATGCCACTGCCTCTTTCATCAGCATATCAGAGTTTCAGCCAAGCTTGATGCAGGGCTACAGCCTGGATTTCTCTTTCAGTTTGAGAGCATATAAAGAGTGGAAATAATTAACCTAATCAGGTCAGGCAATTGCAACAAGAGCACAAACTTTCTCCAAGTCGTAGCCATCACTGAGGCTCTGTTATGTGCAGCTCAATGGCCACACTGAAGGAGATTTGCTCATCAGGAAAAGTATCACACGCACAAAAATCTCAACCCCATCTAGCCAGAGCAGAGCCCTGTGGGCTGTGTTTGCATCTGAACTCATCCTTGTCTCCTTGATGTGCTGGGCAGGAAGTGAAGCAGGCTGCAGAGCCAGTGGTACCCAGAATTACCCTCCCTGCCCCTTCAACACCTTCCCATGGAGGCATTGATGCTGCAGCTCTGCAAAGTGCATCCCCTCCCCAGCCAAGATCAATGGGGGAAACCCCAAACCAGCCCCAGGGTGAATCTGCCCCTTCCTCGGGCTCTGAGGCACCTGGAGAGAGAGTCCTGTGCTCACCTTCCCCACCACACTCACCAGATGTACCTGCCTCTCCTGCACAGCTTCACACTTGATAATGCAAACATGCTCCTAACTTGGGCAGCTGAGAAATGGGCTATAAAGAGAAACACATGGGAAAACAGGAGGGACAGCAGAGAAGATCAAGAAACGTGTTTTTTCTCTCCCAGGCTGACCTAGTTATTTAACTAACTGGCAGAGATACTCACTAATGATGAAGCAGGAAAGCAACGAGGCTGCCAGCAGCAGTTTCACAAAGGATGCTCGAGTTTGTTTTAAATCCAGGTAATGTCTTTTTCATCAGCTGTTCAACCCTTGGCTATGCAGTCACTATCCCCAGCTGAAACACTTAATTTCTCAACAATTTCAATTTCTCAACAACTGCAAAAGGATGTGATAAGACTCAAACCCAGAGGAAGACAGAGGAAACATTCAAATAGATTTTCTTACATAACACAGACAAGTGCATGCATCATTTTTGTTTTCACTCTTGCTCCTGTCATACTTTGTTAATCTGAGAAGCTATGGATGAAGAGATTTTTCTTCCCTCCTAATTCAGAGTGAAGATTACAGTCCCCAAAGGGTAACAACTGGCTCAACTGTTCTGTACAGCAGCAAGGAGCTGAGGTACCTGTGAAGATCTGCCAGCTGGGTAAAGCAAGGGCAAGACTTCCATGAAAACATGTGCCTCTTACACTACTTTTTGTTAACTCCTCCCTTCATAGGAGAAAACCTTAGACCCAGAGTTATACAAATAGTACCCAAAATATGACATAAGCTTAATTCTGTTCCCAGCCTTGTATTAGAAATTGCCCTTTCTCCAGGGGTGTGAACTCCAGAAAACTGCAGTCCTGCACTCACATGGTTAGACAAGAATTTCATCTGGTTTGAGATGCAGGAATAAACCAAAGCAAAACTAATTTCCATCCCTCAGCATTGGATAGAAAAGTTTAGGAATGGGGCCCTGCTGATTTGGATGGAAAAGTTCATGAAGAGAAAGCTAATTTACACAAAAACTATTTCTAGTGGAGAAGCTTAGATATGCAAACTTAGTTTGGGATATTCCTCATCAACTAATAGAAAGGGAATTCAAGTGAACAACAATAACAAAAAGAAAGAGTAGAAGCAGGACTGTGTGGGAGAAGGTATGAAGAGCACACATCCCATCACAACCCTTGCCACACAAACAGATTTCACTTTATCTTGACCTGGTGATGTCTAACTTTTTTCCAAACTTAAAAGAAGAAAAACAACCAACCAACAAAAACCACCTCCCTCAAACAAACAAAACAACCCCAAACAAACAACCCAAAAACCCACAAACAAATTAACCAAGGGCAAAAGTAACATTTTTCATTAACCCAGAAAACTGTACTTTGCCCTCATTTGGAATAGGAGAACATTTAGATATTCCACTTTGTTTTCTCTACAACTCACACACAGCTTTCCAGCAATCCTCAGAACTGGGGTGGTTAGCACAGTACCGGGCTAATCCTACTGCCAGTGGAAAGAGAGGTAAAGAGGCAGGCAGGTATTAAACTGCACACTTTTAATTTTTTTTGAAAAATTTGTGATACTGACCTTTAATGACAGGTGTCTGCAGAAGTGTCGTACTCCACTGTACATTACAACAATTCCCACAAAAGTGTTGGACAACAGTAAAAATATGACCAATAAGGTCAGGCACAGGAATAGTTATTTTTCTTTAATAGTTATCTCCGTTATTTGGCAGTGACATTTCAATATTAACATACTCTGAAAACATGCATTGTATGCAATAACTTTATTAGGGTCAAATAGATATCACAATATAGATTCATCCACTGAGTAGCCATAAATTGGTTACAACAATCATAGAAGAGACTAAGCTGTTTTAAGCTAAGATGCTTTCAACATTACAGCTCATACAATAAGATTATATACTGATACACTTTGATCTAGAAATGCAGATGATCAGTTTTGATTAGTACATTGTGCTTCAGGCTTTCGTTTGTGTCAATGCATCCCATATGCTGTAGTGAGGGAGGGCTGAATTTCCCAGGGAGGAATCCAAACAGGCTACAAGTCTGGCTCTGGCTCTTTTAGGATGAGTTCCTGTGAGCCTGAGTTATTTGGTCAATCCAGTTACATTCTCCATTAGCACCAAGCTAGCGCTCAGAGCAGCAACCTAACAGAGGGATATCTAACAATCTTGAAACAGCACGGACAGAAAGGTTTTCTTCTCAGAAGAGGGCATAAAGGAATAGTTATGCTTTGTAAGGTCACAACAATACGTGCGGTTTTCATGTTGCTGTACCAAGCAACAGGGCGTTTTCACATGATTTTGTATACTGATATCTGCACCTCTGTTATCTTAATTAAATAAATACCTTTGTAAACATATAACACAGTTACTTGGTCCTTATTCTCCACAGCTCACGTTAAAAGATTCACAAAACATCCATAGAAATAGTGATTTATAGAAGGAATACTTAGCTGAGTTAAATGGAATAAACATTGGTCAGGTACCATATATACTACTGAATGCCATTTCAAGGAAAAACAGTTTAGTTACAAAGCATTCAGAACTTGGGTAAGCCATATATTCAACTCTGCAAAATATATAAAAGATGCATACTTCCTTTAAACAGACATTTAACAAAATGTAAGTGGCAGAAGTCGAGAAGTTCCATTTACACAGTCCAGACATTTGGTAGTATGAAACTGCTTATCCATGCACTAAATTACAGATGGATGACTGAGTTAACTGAAATAATAGTAAAATCTTCTGAAACAAAAAGGTATAACCAAAACAAATGCTCTGAAGAGTCACAGACAGGCAGTTTTGAAAATTTAGGTGCAATGTTACATGCATGGATATACAGAATAATCTGTAGAAATCATAGTAAAACACTTCTGTTTTTCACCAAAATGCAGAAGGAAATTCAATTATATTATGCATATTAAATACTACAGACTTGAGGCTACAAAAAGCTTCTACCATCTTAACACATACAAAACTACCATAAAGTTATCTCTACAGAACATACTACAACAGCAACTCCAGGTCACCGGCGAGGAGCACATCCCCTGTGTCTGGCTAGTCAGGGAAAGAAAGGCCAACTCCAGCCCCCTGGCCACCTCCCATCTGCCAAAGGAGGTGGGCTTAGACCTTCAATGGACATCAAACACTGTGTTGTAGTATTAATTTATGTAGAACCCTTAAAAATCTGGTGCCACTGAAAACCCGAGACTTGTTAAACTCTCTACTTGCGAGGGATGCAAGAGCTTGAACTGCGTGAACCCTAAATTTGATTAGCGAAGGAGGTTGGCCCGCTCTGCCCATAGCTCTGGGACTGGCCATATTCACCCACCTGGCCATAGGAGCCTGGCTGGTTGTAGCCACCAGCTGGCCCATAGCTGTCTTGGTTGTAGCCACCTTGGTTGTAGCCACCGGGCTGCTTCTCCATGGTGTCCGCAGGGTGCCGCTGGCCTGAGGAATGCCAGCCCGTCTCCTTAAACACAAACCAAATGTTGCCTGCCCAGAGGATAAAGTTCAAGTAGCCAAAGACCTGGGTGGGAAGAAGAGGAGCTCGTCACCAGCAGCCACAGTCTCACAGCTCAACCTAATTTATGGACCCTGCATGGTCCCAGGAGAAGGCAATGCTGCTCCCAACCCCTCCTTCCCAAACACAAGAGGAAATGGCCTCAAGCTGTGCAAGAGGAGGCTCAGATTGGTTATTAGAAAAAAAAAATCTTCACTGAATCTATTGTCAAGCACTGGAACAGGCTGCCCAAGGAAGTGATGGGGTCACTATTTGTGGGGAAAGTGTAGATGTGGCACTTGGGGACATGGCTTAGTGATGGACTTGGCTTTGTGGTTGGACTTTGTAATCTTAGAGATCTTTTTCAACCAACCCAAACGATTCTGTGATTCTCCCAAACCCACTGGAAGATTTTCTCAGCTTTGAAGAAAATTCCCAAATTCACCTCCCTTAGCTGTAGGTCAGAAGGTGCCTGCTTTGCTTTTTGTTGCCAAAAAAAAGGTTGAGTTTTTAGACCTTTTTTTTTTTTGTTTGTTTGAAAACATAATCTAGTTTAAAGAAATTGTGAAAGATAAAACTGAAAGAAACTAATTAAAAAGAGAGATCTTAATTGGTCAGGTGGCCTAGAGGGATTTTTTGTGTTTGCTTTTTTTTAACATGCTGAAGTCCAATTTTATGCTGTTTTTTGAGGATTTTTAGAGGAAGATGTAAGGCAAAAACCTTTCCTTCCTAAACGAGCACACAGACCCCTTTGCAAATGAGTTGCTGTGAGTAAGTTAAAGCAGAGGGGCAACTTCCAATGCTCTTGGACACTTCGCCTTTTCCCCATCCCAGCCCTCCATACTCATCCTGCTGCTGCTCCATGGCACAGCTGCTGTGAGTCACAGCCTGCCTTTCCCTGCAGCAAGGCTGCACTTCCAATTATATTATGTCAGCTACCCCGTTTGCACCAGTCAATTTAGGTCAATACACAGGTAAAAGATGAAAATACATTGCAAGGTGAGGGTGAACAGCAGCAATCAAAGTCACTTACAACCGAAGTGTTGAGGCTTGACATAACAGGGCTGCGAACAGGCAAGCATTTGTTGGACTGCTGTTTGCAGGCAGACATCAGCAGCAGCACTTCATCAGGGTCAGTTGCAACCTTTACATCTGACAGTCCTTTAGCCCAAGCAGATGAGCTCACTAGCCACAAGAATGAGAAGACCACTGTCACAATGAAATCCTAAAAGACAAATTAGTTAGAAGCATTATACTGGTGTGTCCATTGGAAAGGAAAAAATATTAAAAATCACCAGAAAACTGAAAGCTTGTGTCAGAGGAGAAAAATACCAAGAGCTTGTTACCTAGTGGAAGGTTGTGATACTGTCATCACCCACAGAGATAATTTTCAGAAGTGCTTGACATGCCTAATGGGGCAGAGCCCTTTGGCTGACATTTGCACCTCTGGCCTTGAGGCAAGATTCCCACAAATCTTAAGGCAAAACTCCCACGTGGCTGGTACCCAGGATGCTGAGCTGTCTTGAAATTGTGGCTGTTCACAGCACCAGGCTGATGCATTGGGATGAATTACAAAATACACATGCCAATAAAGAAGCTGGGCCCTTCTGAAGGCTGGTCTTGCCCTGGGTACTCCTACAGACAGTCAGGGTGGGTTTCCAACAGGAAGTGTTTCTGTCTTAGGGAAAACCTGAAATTGGCTAATTCTCAGGTACCAGATGAGGATTTTCTCACCAGCCACAGGTAAGGCCAAATGTCCCTGCTGCATAATCCATGCAGCCACTAATTACCATGAGTGAGCAAGTAAACAGCAAGACTTGCCAAGCAGAGACTCCTCCCTGGCCCAGTAAAGCACTGGTTCCCAATTCCCATCCACGTGAAAAGAAGGGAGAAGGTGGGGTGGTCCCTCCAGGTTCCAGCAGCTCTGCTCTGATCCACTCTGCTCACTTTCCCCTTGAAAGACTCTCAGGAGCATGCACAAGCATAAACTTCTCCTTGTCTTAGCCAGAACAAGTGGCCAAGTGACACTGTTGTTGTGTGGGTTTGGGGGGAAAGGAGGGAGGAGGTGTGATTTTTCAAGCTTTCTTGTGTCTTGCTAAAACAGAAGAGCCTTTCTGCTGTCATATTTCATCCCATCTGTCGGCCCACAACAGATGGCAGAGGTGCCAAAGTCTAACATACCACTAACTGCATCGCTGCGTCTTGATATCCCACCTCCCATGGGGCTGCTTCCCCTTCCCCCTTGCAAAAGAAAGGTGTGCATGGAAGGAAGGGAAAATTCATTAAGAACCCAGTGTTTCAGGTTGCTTCTCAAAGAAGCAAGCAATCCCAAGGAAACACCATTCTCATCTACAAGCACAGCTGACATTTGGGGAAGGAGCTCTCCGTGGCACCACAGGGCGGAGGGCTGCGCCTCCGTCACGACGGAAGAGGCACCAGTCGATAAAGCCGCCGCACAAGCGAGCCACGAACAAAGGATGCCTCCACTGACGCAGATGGGATTGAATTAACTGTGCTTGGATGCTTTCCCAAAGGATACATCCTTCTCTTTTAACAATTTGTTTTCTGCAGGCCTATGTCTGCCACCGAGCTCCGAGTTCCCCTGACCTCCTTCATGCTGCCCAAATGGGCTCTCTTGAAGAGCGTGAAGCCCAGGAGCTGACAACTCCCTTAACACCACTCTGTGTGGGCAGAGGCATACAGCCCAGAGTAATTCTTCTTCTCAGGGAGATTTCCAGCAAAAGGAATTATTGCATCTCATATGTCTTAGTAGTGAATGAGAAACAAGATTCCTAGAGGCAACAGCTCAGTTGCAAACACTTCCTAAAAATTCCAGCTGGTAGAAACACGAGATGTCTGCTGAGCTGTGGATGATGATGGGAGATGCTCTTTATTTGCTGGGAGGTTTGATATGCTATCAACCCACATGCCAAGCTCCCATGCAGTTTCGGACTGACACAAGAGATGGGGACACAGCAGAGCTTTGGAGAATGTATTTTCTAAATGACAAGCAACCCTGTCCCAACGGCAGCATACTTGGAGTAAACTAAATGCAGCTCTGTAATATGTGAACTGGCAGTGTTAATTAAAGAAATGCATAACAGCAGGTAGAAATTTGATGCAAACAGAGACAAACTGACTAAAACTAATGCAACACAGGAGAACAAACCTGCTAAAAAGAGAGCAATTTTAAACGTGAGCAAAGTTCTTGAAGCAGGCAACAGCAGCAGGAGAGCAGGGGTACAGACCTGCTGCTGATCTCACAGGCCCTGATCCCATGTTGGTGAGGCTCATTGCACAAATTACTTCATCTGTATGAACCCCTCAATCTGACTGCTGGTATAGCCCAGGGCTCTAAGTCCTTCTAGAAAATCCCACGGCACTGTGTAGTTAAGGGGATAGCCCTAAAGGCATTAAGTATTTAATGTTATTTCTCAGATCTTGTCTTCTCCATCACACCCTATGCTCCAGCCTTCTCCCGACTTCCTCTGCTCCCATGTGCCAGGGTGTTCACAAAGTCTAAAACCTTGTCCTCTCTGCTACAAACTCCCCTATTTCTGAGCAGGTCAGAGCCTTGGGAAAGGCTTCTTGCTCCTGGGGTACCAGGATCAGCTCTTGTATAGAGTTACTCCCAAAAGCTGTAAAGTCTGGCTGGGTGCAGTAAACACACTGAACCAGAAGTGAAAGATGGCACAGTGGGACTCAAAGAGGAAACCACGCAGCCTGGCCACCAGCTGGCCAAGGAGACAGGACAGAAAGGCTAAAGGAACACTGGGATTTTTTTCAGTAGGTGTTCTCATCAAGGCTACATGGCCAGACCCAGGTTCTCAGAGGACTTTTTCTGCCTCTTCTGTACAATGCAAGAAGCAAAATGTATGATTCTATGACTAGAGTGAACTTGTATCTTCCTATTTATTTTGAATCTTTGAGAACCTTCAGCTTTGGCTGGGACTTGAACCTCTCTTGTTTTCAAGTGGGTTTGCATTTCTGGCTTTCGCTTTGTGAACATTTTCACAGCTCTGGGTGGAACAGAGTTACAAGATAATGACATGCTGAAAATAAAAGTGAATTTCAAGCTAAGCTGTTCTGTGGCTTAATGTCTATCTGGGGAATTTCTCCTTGGTAATTAAGGCCAGAGTGCCTGCATACTAAAACAAATCTTGCATTTCAATGTTTAATATCCCTATAGCATGGGTGAGTCCTCTTTTCCTTTGGAACAAAGCAATTTTTTGTAGTTGCTCTCTTAAAGTGGCGTCTGCAGATCTCTTCAGTGTGTATTGTTGTATGATTACACTACACTCCTAATTGCCAAAGTTCTCTCTCAGATCTCAGCTGAGATACTTTGCTCTGCCTACAGATGCCTTTGGGAAAGAAGGAAAATAGGAACATGTAAAGAAAAGAAAAAACTGAAATTTACTGAAATACTCTGAATATACAAGGAGGGACTTTTTAAGACCTGAAGTATGTGCAAAAAAAAAAAAAAAAATTCTTGCTGCCTTTTTCAAGTTGAAACTTGTTATTACTGAGTTTGCCAAAAATGCCTACTTGGAACAATTTTAGATATTATACATTTTAGAATAGAACTGTGAATGCCTTTTCTTTTCATAATAATTTACATATTTCTCCTTGCTATCTCCTTGCTACTGGCCTTTGCAAAATGCCCCTTTTTGAAAGGGGCACTCACAGTCACTTAAGCCTCCTGAGCACCGTTTTGGATTGCCCAGTGTCTGGCATAACCTCACCCAACCAAGAGCCTCTGTAGAAGCTGCTCATTCACTCAGAAAGGGGATGTGTTTAATCTGCTCCAAGCAGGTCAGTGGCTTCTTCAGGCCCTGAAGGCTGTGACACATGTCCCTGTGTGCCCTCTGTGCCCTGCTCTCCCTCCCAGCCAAGTCTGGCAGGATGGTCTTGGGCTGTCATGGCTGGGAACAGGCAAAACCTCAGCTCTGGCCTGGCCAGAGTGCTCCTGGCATCCCTGCTCTCTCACAGCTGCTGCCTTGTAACTGCCTTCCATGCAGAGCTCATGCTACAAACCCTTTCTATTCGCAAAAACCCTCTCATGCATTTACAGCCTCCAAGGGACCAACTCCTCAAATGCTGAGGTCCATAAACCCTCCTAGCCAGAGCTTGTCTAGCACTGCCAACAGGTTTCATGGCCAGCCACACAGCAGCAGAGGGAGATTTCCTTACCCAGAAGAGGCAAACCACTCAGAGGATTTGCTTCACAGTCACAACCATCCTAAAAATTCCAGAACTACCCCAGCAAGAGCCACAGCCCTGGTCCCAGCCGGGAAGGCGGCCAACAGCAGATTGCCGCAGGCAGCAAACGCCTTCCTACAGTGGCATTTTAGCTCTTTTTTGGTTTGAACAAGGTCCCACCCCAGATTTTCTGCCGAATGAAGCTTTGAAGGAATTACATGCTTCTTGCAATAGTGTAAGGCCTTGCAAGCTTGCTTCTGGCAGGGAAGTGCAGAGCCTTTTGGGAGGCACCAGCATATACAGCAAGGTCACCCTGGCTTGTGCTTTAAAGGGAGATGACAAGAGCAGGCTGAAACAGCTCTTTGAAATGCAAAGAAATACTCAGGTTTTTCCTAATTTCATTTCCCAACTTTAAAGGATTCAGTCTTTGTTCTTAGAGATGGCTCTTTATTCTTTTCCTGTCTATTTTCTAGACCATTGGCCACTGGTGAGCAAGTACATGTTTAATCAAAGAAGTGCCCAAAGAGCAGACCAAGGTGTACTTAACTCACTCGATCTGCAACATATGTAAGGAACCAAATGCCTTTCTGCATAAAGTGATTATTCATGGGACTCCAGATGCAAAGGAAAGATCTCATCTTCTTAAGATATAAGCATCTTTATGCACCATAAGAATGAGATTATCAATTAATCTCTATAAAAATGAAATATCTCTTTTCAAAGCTATGTCAGTCACCTTTCTTGGCTGAATAATTTTATGGTTTTATATTAATTGACTGGAATATTAATAAAGTGATTTACATTTATACATGAATGCATATGCTTTCTCATGGCAAAGCTATAACTTCCCAGAGACAAACCTGAAGGCACACAGGGCTGTCAGCATGCGGATTTTAAATGGACCACGTATGGGGTAAAGAAGCCATAGGAAAAGTAAGAAGTCTGAGTGATGGGGACTGATACACATTGGCTGTGACTATTCTTTCTTTTCTGAGGAACATATGGAAGCATCCTATCCCTGATCCCCTAAACTTTCAGCACAGCTGTGTTGGTTACTCTTTGCTTGCAAGAAGCTCCAATGTACAGACCTGAAGCAGAGCATCAACACTGTGCTGGCAGTCCCAGGGTGCAGCTCATCTCTGCTCTCGTCACAAACCAGCAGTGCCTCCCCGGGTATGTGGCATTAAACAAGTGGAAATCAGCTTAGGTTGGTTTGTTCTGAGAGATGGAGTTGTACTGAAAACTGGTGGCATTTTGTACAGCTCATCCTTTAAAATCTAAGTCACCACCTCCAGTTAACTTCTTTTAGAAGTTTCTGGCTCCTGAGCACCAATCAGTCACTTGAGAAGCTGCCTTGCCCTCGTTGTACCCACCAAGGTGAGACCCCAAGCTCCTCCCTGCACATGTGCACCATGTGGGAGTTTGCACTGGAATGAAAATCACAGCTGTGGTTTGCAGAGCTCAGAAACACACAGAATGTTTCTATGAGGCACTGAATCCCTGGGAACCTGCTCCTTGTTCCTTCAGAAACTGGGAATCCAAGACCCTCTCTTAGGTTCATCTATCTGTAAGAACCCCCTCAGATGATCCCTCAGGCAGCCAGCAAGGGAAGCAGAGTGGAAGGACTCACCGCTGCCAGCCCTGTGGGAATGGATAAGTAACACAGCCAGGGCCCTGTGCAACCAAAACAAAGACTTTGATCCCCAAAACCTGACAGGCAACATTAGCAATGAAATGGTTTTCTGCAAAGTGAATAAACACACCACTGCCATCCATCCAGACAGGGAAGGAGTTAACTGCTTCTCCCACTGGAAGTATTTCCTTGCTATCATGCTTCACTCCACACTGAACGCTAAAATATTTTTTCACAGTTAAAGTGATGCTTCGCTGAGATCTCAGCACATGCAGTTCATTTCCCTGTATCTGTATAAACAAAGTAAACCTGAAACACTTGTGACCAAAATTTTCCCTGCAAGTTTCTTGTGATTTAATGGTCATTAAATTCCTTATATCTTCTGCATCCAGTCAGGCTTCTACAGTTTGGTAATGGACTGATGATGTTCTGACTGCCTGTGCAGAGGCTTTTTGAGAAAATATTATAAAATTTCTAGTGAAAGGGGTTTTTTCCTCTCTTGACTTCTCCTGTCATGCTCATTTTTCAAATCCCTAAAATTTGTCAGGAAAAAAGGCAGCTCTGAGAGGGTGCTGCTTAAAGGCAGATGTCATCCCAGACTGAGAAAATACGAAGCCAAGATGAAGTACAAGGCTTAAAACAGGAATGGTTTAAACTCTGAAATTGTGATCAGGCACTGCAGCAGAAGCAAGGATGGATGAAACTATCATCTTCAAACTCTTCACTAAAAGAGAAAAATCTGGTAGTCTGGATAAAGTGCCTGATGCGCTGATCCTGGCTGGTGATGAAACAGAACGAGGGCTGCCCTGCCTCCTGCACCAACACGTGCTGCACCACAGATTTCTGCTGCACTTTTCTTTGGAAGGAACAATCTCAGGGATGAGACATACTCACACATCTCATCTGATACATGTCAGTTCAGAGCAGCATCTGCCTGGAGCTGGAGGATACATTGCCTGCCTCCTTCACAGAGCGCGTGACATCCCCCAGGTGAGCACTGCAGCCCTGAGAAGCTGGTTTTCACTCCAAGCCTTCTTTTTCCTTGACCAGTGAATTCCTCCTGGCTACAGCTGCCAGCTTTTTCTCTGGCTAGGGCTCTGCATTTTCTCTACAACTCTACTGCACAGAGGGACTCACACCTGTCCTCAGAAAGGCTGCAATCATTACACTGGACAGTGTCCAGGGAGACCAGCAAGGATGTGCTCCAGGCAAAAAAGGTTATTTTTTTTTCTAAAAATACCAAATACAACACAGCTTGCAGTGCACAGCAGTTGCAGGAGCATTTGGATAGGGAAGATGGGACTCTCCTCATGTCAGGCATAACCTGACCATAACCCTCAGCCATTCCCAGAACCACTCACCAGCAGGAGCTGCTTTTGCTGTAGGATAAACTCAAAAACATCTTTATATTCTGAAAAAATAAGGTCATATAGCCTTGGTCTAAATAGTGGGAAATTGAAAACAAGAGGCTTTGGTAACAGACACTGGTTAAATTTAACCTGTAGATTCAATTACAATCCATTACACAGAACAAATTAAGTCAATGTGACGTTAATGCTGTAACAGATTGTATCATGCATCCTGTGACAGACACAACTGCAGCAGCTGTTTCAGGAAAGTCCTGGACAAAGACAAGTGGCCACATCATAATGTGACACATTAATGCTCTTTCCTTTTTCTACTGCTATAGAGGATAATGTGGTTAGTCAAAAGAATTATTTTCTGGGGAAAATTAAGATGGAAGAATTCTGTAACAAATCATTTGATAAGACAGTTTGAAATGTGATCTTACTTGATACCAAGAAGAAGCAAGGCCTTTTTTCTATTTATTTTTTCTGCAGAGACCCCTGTATTTTGCCTGTTCTTTGTCACCTCTGTGAGGATTCCCTTACATTCCTCACTATTTTCTAGAACAGGAAAGGTCCAAATATGTTGGTTTGGCACAGCCTGGCGACGCCTCTGGGATGACATTTATGAAGGAAATCAAAACATGGCAGGTGCAGTTTTGTCCAGGACAATGCCTAAGATCTCTTTTTCCCTTTTTTCCCCACCAATGAAGCTCTGCTATCACAGACACAGGGCTGAATTCCCAATCCTGTTACCATTCAGCTACATGTTCATTTTTTGTGTGATCATCATCACTGTGGGCAGTGGGAGAGAAATGCAGAATTTCACAAGTACATACACGACTAAACTCCTTCTGCATTACAGCCTCCATTACCTTTGGTGATAAAATATTAAATTACCATTAAGATAAAAAAATCAGGGGACTGCAGAGATGCTTTGGGCAGCAGGACACCTGGATCTACCAAACCATGCCAAAAACCTCAACAACCAAAACAGCAAGAGGTGAAGACCTACGCCTGAAAACAAATGCTGTCAACACTTACAATTAAAGGCCCTCTGTTGTTCTCACGGTACTTGTTCTGGAAGAAGATATAAACCACGGTGGCAGCCAGAGAGTAGAGGAAGGCAAAAACCGCGATGGTGACGAAGAACTCCGCCGAAGAGGAGAAGTCCCCTATCAAGGCGAGCGTTTCCCGGCGCTTGCCTTCACAAGTGGGAGCCTCAAAATTCACTTGATGCAACCTGGAAAACATCCCACAGAGCAGCAGGTGAAGTACAGAAAATGGAAACTGTCACCTGAATAAAGATAAATACATTTGCTCTCATTCCTGATGCACATTGACCCCTGTGAATAACGGGCAGCTGTGGGCTGTGCTCCTCAGAGGTGTTTGTATATGTGAGGTTACTTCCCTGTGAGTGCCAAGGTGAGCCTGAGCACATGAACACATCTTTTAATCAATCCCAGAGAAAAGTTTATATTCCAGTGGTTTGGTACAACCCTCCCTGTCTTCTCTGGGGTTTTGCCATGGCAACAACTGAAAAAGGGTAACATGAGAAACAATTTGATTCTCAAATTTTTACAATCCAGGCAGCAGAAAACAGGTCTTATCCTCAGTACTAAGCCCATAGGATATCCACGTTTGGATATTCACAAATTCCTTGCAGAAAATTGTCTAGTGCAGAGCTACCTGTGGCTGTTAGCTCATAGGGCTGCAAGCGACGCAATGCTTCTACATTAAAGGCTTTTGAAATCAAGCTGCAGCAGAAATACACAACTTGGATCAAAGAAAAAGTCTGCATGCCCTGGTTTAGGCAACCTAAGCCCTAACTTGATACTCACACAGTGTTCATCAGCAACTGAGCAAATAGATTCATAGTTCTGTCTGGAAGCTCCTGTGAGAGTCTTTTCTTCTGTAATAATTTTAATTTCTGATGCAGAAAAACAAAGAGGATACATGGAGGGGTCATTTTGGCAGGTCCTCTTGCATGGCTCAGATTTGCATCAGTGGGAACATGGAACCCACTGAGGGATCACATTGTTCTGCTCCACCACAGGGTGAGTGGAGAGGACGAAGCAGCAGCAATTAAAGAACTGATGATCTGGTGCTGAGAACAGATTACGCCTTCTGGGAGACATTCCTCTGCTCAAGGGCAATTAATGTGCAACAGCAAGCCAATGGCAGCAGCAGCCATAACTATATTTGGCTAAATAAAAAGTTAATTCCCCACAGGAAAACAAAGTACCCACAGCAGAAATCACAGAAGACGGATTAATGGACACTGGAGGATTGGATGACTTTTTGCTTTTGCTGGTCCTGATTAAATGTACCCAAACATGTAGGCAGAACTTTTCATCAGTGGCTGATGAACAACGCCAGTTATTTGCCTCAGAGATTTTATTCCCAGTTCATTGTAGTAGTGGCGAGATGAAAACAAAAACTAAGTCTGCCCAGATTGCAGAGATGAGCAGTGGCTAAAATGCCTTTCCAGTGTAAAGCCAGCAAAGCCTGATGAAATCTGAACAAGAGATCCTAATGCTCATGATCAGTTTCCCGACTTCACTGTTTCCTGGCATCACCGCACTCACACTTTTAATCAGTTTATTGTTCTTTTTTAAAATTGGGGGATAAAAGGAGAAATAAGTTTTCCTAGTTCCTGTCATGCAAATTTTGCAGTCTAGAAAGAAAATGGTATTATTTTAACCATCACCACGACAGTGGAAAGATCTGAAATGCATGATTTGCATGGTCTAAAAAGGAAACTTTTTCAAGCTTTCCTTTTACAGCTGTGTGTTGGTTTTGCATGGCCTGGCTTTTGGTAGCAGGGGAGCCACAGAAGTGCCTTCTGTGAGCAGCTGCTGGAAGGTTCCACCGTGTCCAGCAGAGCCAGTCCCTGACAGCTCTGAAGATGGACACGCTGCTGGCCAAAACTGACCCAATGAGAGAGGTTGGTAACACCTCTGTGATAACACCTCTGGGGGAGGTGCCCATGCCAGGGCTGGTGGGTGCCTGGAGGAGGCTGTGATCCAGTGGGAGATGAAGTGGAGGGAAAAGGCCCTGCTGCTTCCAGGCTGGAGCAGCCTGTCCTTGGAGGATGCACCCGTGGAAGAGTGACCCGTGCCACAGCAGTTTTGGGAGGACTGTGCCTGTGGGGGGAATGCAGGTTGCAGCAGGTGTGGTAGGACTGCTGCTCATGAGAATGGAACCATGCTGAAGTGCACAGAGAACTGTCCCCCATGGGAGGGACCCCAGGGCCTCACAGGGGAAGGACTCCTCTCCCTGGGCAGGGGAACAAACCTCGGTGATGAACTGACCCAAACCCCCCTGCCCTGTCTCCCTGTGCTGTCGGTGAGGAGGGAGGGGCTGGGGAGTAAAAGGTGTTTTATGGGCTTATTTTATTTCTCACCTGATTCTGTTAGTAACAAATTCACTTTGCAACTTAAATTGAGCTTGTTTTGCCCTTGCAGAATTTTCTCCTGATCCTTATCTCAACTCATGAACCCTTTGTTAATTTTTTTCTTTCTTCTGCCCAGCTGTGGCAGGGGAGGGTGAGCAAACAGCTTTTGTGGATGCCTGGCACTGGGCCAGTGTCAAACCACAACAAGCTGCTTGGGTGCTGTATTGACATGGAACAAAACCTTTCAAAGCATCTCGAGAACTGTGGAAGGCTCTGTGGGGCTCTGGATCAGTAAGAAATGTGGCCCATGCCTCCTTCCCCAGGGGAATGCAGGGCTGTGCAGCCAGAGGCTGTCCTCACAGTCCTTGTTGGGGCTCAAGGCCAGGTTCAAGCCAGGTTTCACATCCCACCCAGCCCACAAAGTTGCAGTCTGGGGCAGGAAGGACACCAGCAACGGTGTGCAGAGCCAGAGGTGGGCACTGCTGTCTGCTTTTGCCCACCAGCAGACCAAGGGTCTCCTTGTCAGCCCAGCAACTCAGTGCTCAAGGCTAGGAGAGTTTGCTTTGGCTGGTTATTATTGTTGGTCCAAGCCTCCAAATTTCTGGTTCTTCAAAAACTCATGACATTTGCTGTGTTTGAAGGGCCACATTCAGGTACCATAGCTGCTGTTTTAGGGCCCTGCTGCAGGATGTGGGATCTGTTTCTCCAGCTGAGCCCACCAAAAGCCCGGTTTTGATGCAGTGGAGGGAGTTCTATGGTTTTGTTACCACATCCCCTCACATCACTTGCAGCAGCACTGTGAAATTGGGCTGAACTACACTAAATACAATCCAAGTGGTTTGGGGAAGAGAAAAAAAAGAAGAAGGCTATTCTGCATGCATTTTATTGTGTACAGCATGTCTTTACAGCAGAGTTTTCTTTCCCTCCCCAGGAGCCCTGAAACTCAGATGGGACAACACGTGATGTTGCAAGTAGCAGCTCAAACCCCTGTGCATACCAAAGAGGAAATAACTGAGGGAACATTTCTATCAAGATTCAGACTTGGAGTTGCTTCCCACCCCTGCCCCTTCTCACTCTCCACTGTCAACCCAGCCCAGTCTCATCATCAACAACCAGCATTTACAAAACATGATAAAGCAACTGAGACCATCTTCCTTTTCTATTCTCTGTTTTCCTGACTGCACCTTAGTTCTGAATAATAGGAAGGAAAAAAAGTTCATATACTAACACCACACTTGTACCTTCCCAGCAGTGCTTTTGGGCCAGACACCTGTCAGGGATACGAGATCAGAGAAACCATCTTCCATCAAGTTATTTTTATTCACTTGCTTTTCTTTTTAGATTTCCTTGGCCTCTAAGAGGATGTGCAGTAATTGGTGCCTCTTGTGGCCACCTCACCTCTGTCAAAACAACCGAGATCTCTCCTGTGCAAAGGGCCCCAAAATAGACCATGATTCAGACCTGGGAAGAGGAGCTGTGACAGGGAAGAGAAGAGAGGGAGCCAAGGCCTGCGGTGGTTAGGGTGGATGCTGCCTTTACATGATACATCTGAAAAGTTTCTTTAAGGCAGGGGAGGATCAGTGACAGAAAATCCAGTTTCACTAATCGAAACCTTTTTGATCTGGAATGGCATCTCCAAGAGAAAACGGATTTTTTTTTTCCCACTGGTGTTGCTGAGTCAGCCTTTCTGGGGGCAGGAGGGTTTGGTGATGACTCACAAAACGTTAATTGCCTCTGCCTCCCACTTTTGATATAATTCTACCTGTTCTGTCTCTTACTTCCTCTGACTTACTCTTCTTTCATCTTCTCTTCTCTCTCTTCGTTTGCACCCCACCTCTGCCTTCAAGTCACCCTTGGCCAGTGCCTTCCTTATGCTGCTTTTCCAGTTTCCAGCACCACCCCTCCATTCTACCTTTGACTCTCCATTTGCTAAACAAAATCATGAGCCCCAAGAGTGACCCTTTGCAATAACACCCTTTGCACTTTTTTAACAGCTGTTAGGCTGCATTAATGGGAATTATTTTCACTGATTGATGGGCAATGCAAATAAGGAACACAACAGTAATGAATTTACTTAATGAGGGAAACCTTTCCCCTGTAAGTTCTTCCAGGTTGGGGTTTTTTTTTGGCCTTGTACTGCTCTGGGTATTGCTATTAATTCAGAAATAAAGCTCCTGACTTTGGAATGTGACCTTGCACCCCACACTCAGCAGAGCTGCACTAAGGTCATCCTCGCTGCCTATTGTTACCAGCACCATCCCCTTTGTTAACAGCAACTGCCACGGCCAAGCCATCCAGGCCCAAATTCCCTCAATTTCACTTCAATCGGAAGCAAGTCCACCAAAAGCAGTCAAGTTTCACTGATGAAGTCACAGTAATTAAGGGCTTCTGAGGTTTCTTCCACCACTTGGCAAACTTTCCATTGCTGTGGGAAATATGATGACAAGACAGCTGTATTGTCTAGCTTGACAAGATCAAAAGCGAGCAGGAATGTTTTACAGTGAAAAAAGGGATTTTTACATTGTTCCACAATAGCGAAGAGCAGTTACATTTTCAGATGCTAATTACTCTCGCTCTGAAAACAGTACATGAAGCCAGACACAGGGAACAAAGCTACAGCTGTTACTTGTGCATGGGGGAGCAAAAGTTGTGCTCTCTCCATGTGAATGTGAAGTTGCCTTTTCTTCCTGAACTTCCTCAGTACAATATTCAAGCCACAGCGTTCTTTTAATCATAGCCCACCATTTTCTTCAGCAGTTTAGTTCCCCTGATGATCCTTGAGCATGAAAATGGTCAGAGCAAACTGCCCCAAAGACCTGTTTCACTCCATCACCAGACATAAAAGAGCCCAAGCAGAAGGGTGAGTGATCTAATCTTGTCTGATCCATCCCCTTCAACAATGCACACAGGGCTTGAAGCCAACAGAACACACAATTAACACAAGAATGTGCTCAAATGTTATTGATGAACCAGTATAGATTTCCCCCCTTGGGCTTTGATCAGTGATCAGATTAATAAATAACAGATAAAGTTCTGCCTCCAAAAATTCTCAATGGGGGTTAGTGTTTCTTCATTTCTTTACTAGGATCTAGTGAAAAACAGGCAAAAAAAGCACTCTGTTTTCGTAGGTTGTCCTATTTTCTCAAAATAGCATCTTGTAATCCACCCTCCAACCTGTCTACAACATGCTGGAACAAAATCTGCAACACCCACACACGTGCTTGCAAAAACCCTGAGATCTATTATCTTTTCATTGGGCTGTATTTCCCCCATCTTGTTTCTGGTAGTCAAAATGTCAATTGTCTTTACTGTCTGCAAATCCCTGAGAGAAATACATTGCTAGAAATGAGTTACTGCAGTAGTGCTTGTGGAGGGGTTTCTTGGGAAATGTTTATCTTGGCTGATAATCTCCAAAATGAGGGGGAAATGAAATTTCAAAATACAGAAGTGAAATGCTGACATGCACAGAGCGCCTCAGCAAGCAAACTGCTCTGTGGAGGCACAAAAACGTGACAAGGGTTTACATCTTCCTTTCTCTGGGACACAGAGTAAAGACATTTCTTTTAGTTAGCCCTGAGAACACTGGAGTTCCCTCATTTCAGAGGACTCTGCTGGTGTACTTTGACACTGCTGCCTCCAGCCAGCCAGTCCCTGGGCAAATGTACCTTTTTAAGGTGTCAAATATGGACTTTTTTGTAGGTTTATTGGAAGAATACAAATAAATGGGAGCTTTTCCTCACACAACAGAGCTCATCATTCCTGTAAAACTCCTCTAGAGATATTACCTACATTAAGAAAAACACTTTGAAAGTCATCTCTAATAGTCAGGTGAAAGCAGAAATCTGCCTGCAAATAAAAAGTCTTTTCTTTAAGGAAATTGGGGTCCACTGACTCTTTCAACACTCTTCCAAGACTGTTCTTCTCACTGCAAAAAACACTCCCCCCAATGCTGGGCATTCCTGAATGTTTGGTGTTAAGTCCTGGCTATCTGCAAGGCTGCTCACACAGCAAGAACAGGCTTCCCTCCAGTCTTCAGGAGGATGGATGGAGTGAGCTCTACAGTTTTCTCATCCTCCTCTTCCCCCCAGATCTGCTCTGCAAGAACAAATTTCTGAGTGGGGGGACCCTTCAGCATCAAAACCATTATACAGAAATTCCCATAGGATCTGAATCTTTGCATCCAGGAGCTGGTGAAGTTAGTCTCAGGCAGACAGCCTGTTAATAACCACACTTGAACACCTTAATGCCATTAATGCTTAAGTTCTCTTCAGCCCTTCAAAGTCAAATATTTGAGATGTTATTCAAGCCATGGACAACTGTGGGGATGAGATGGAGTTTGCCCCCTGGCAGGACAGCAGCTACCATGGAGGTGATTGCTCCCTGGCCCTTTTGCACCTGTGCTATTCTGATAAAATCACACGTTTCTACCCTTTTGCCAACAATCACAAGACTGTTTCTCACCCCAAGCTGCTCTCACAGCTCTTTTCCCAAGATGAAGAAATTACTGCTTACTCAAGTATTCCCATCCTTTACCTTTTCATTGCCCATCTGCCACGATGCATGTCTCAGTGCTGTCTGCACATACCACAGCCTTTCAAAACTGAGATGCTTACCCATCCTCCCTAACTATCCCAGCAGTTTTCCATACCTCACTCTACCAGCTGCCCCAAAAAACAACACCCTTCTAGACTCCCCAGCACCCAAAGGTGCCTTCAGTATCCGCCTCCCCTACAGAGCAGCAGCACATTCGTTTCCACCACATCCCTTCCCTTACAAAATCGGTTCATTTTTCTCTGGAGACAGAATGCAAAATTAAAATTTGCCATCTGACTCAGCAATCCAAGCCCAGTCTTTTGTTTCTTTCCTTTCTAGAGGAAGAAAGAATAGAGTTGGCTGATCAAAGAGTATTTGAAAATACTTCACTTTGAACTTCTGTCCGCTAAATACAACCTCTCCATTTATTACAAAAAATTAATTCCAAAGCCCATATCACTCTAGAATAATTCAACACTACCAGTCATTTCACACAAATACATCTATCATCTTGCAAACATTTGTTCCTAGCTCCTAATCTGGGTATTTGAACATCCTAAAGATCTCTCCTGTGTCACAGCTGACTTTAGTGGCTTACACCCATCCAAATCCATGTCCAGAGCAGCATAACCAAAAAAAACCACCCCAGAAGGTGCTGCTGGGAAGCTAACCAGGAACGCTGTATCAACATACACTCTTTTCTGATTTATTTCCAGTCAAAATAATATAAAATATTTCCCTTCTAATACTTTCAATTTCTTAGTTTGCCAGGTTCCCAGTCCTCACTAGCACATCGCTGTGCTGCAGATGTTTGGCCAGCACTATTTTCCTACAGTCCTGGTTTATCAGGTCAAACTGCCAGACACAGCTGCTGTCTCAGCACACCACACTGTGTGCTGCATTGGGACAGGGACAATTCCCCCACTGCAGGCAGCTCAGAGCAGGTTCACCACGATTGCTTTTCCAGAGCTGGGCACCATGTGGGTCCCTCTGCTCCATCCCTCTACCCCTCATTTCATTTCTCCTGTTAAGACAGTGAGTCTGAGACCCCCTGAGGTGCTCAGGTCTCCAGGAAGAGATGCTACACAACCCTTTTGAGGATGGGGTCTGAAGGCATTAGGCATTGAGAAGGCACCGGTGCCATACCCCTGGCTTGAGGGGCTATGAGCTTATCCTCCTGCAGGACCTTCTCCCAGTGACTGCATGCACAAAGCTCTGGGGAAACAGCCTGCACAACACTCCTGGGGGGAAGAAACATCTGGACTGGTGCCAGCCGTGGGAATGAGCCTCCCCAGGCTGTGCACGTAGCAGGAATGCAAACCCTACTACTCCATCGTAGCACCAAAGAGCCAACAAGAAAGGCTCCTTATAGAACACATGCTGCCGGGAGTGCTCGGAAAGCTGAGTGGGTGATCCCAACCCCACTTCCAAGCCTTTACCCAAGACCCAGATTTATCTCCCAAGATAATTTCACAGCTCTTCTCAGGAACACATGCTGTGCAAGCAGAGCACAATGCTCAAAGACATGCTCCACCAGTCTTCACAGCCCAAATACCTTCCCACATTGGGAACTTCCGTTCTTTGTGGTACAGACTAGTGGCATGATACTCTGATTTCCCTCCAGCAAGCTATTTTCTTGGGACAAACTGCTTTCTAGTCTCTGGGAAACTTTGCTACTATCTCTGAAGGAAGGGAATCCTTAATTATCTTTAAAAAAAGTAATTATGCTTATGGAACAAGGCAAATTATAGGACCTGGAAATGCCACTGGCATACCTCTGTATCACCACATAAACAACTACCCAATGTTACCTGGTTCCATCATGAGATCCTGGCTAAACCCATAGTTCTTATGTCCCTCCTGCTGCCCTCTTCCCAGACACAGGAAACAGCTTCCAAACTAAGAAGCTCCTGTCAGAGCCAAACAAAAGCTTCCATTTGGAGAAAGATCAAGAGAAATCTAAACATCTACAGATAAAACACAAGCAGTAGAAACCATAAAGAAAAGGCCTAAAAAAGTCATTGAATATAGTAAGACCATTTCTGAGAAGTGGATGTGTCAAATCCCTGGGCAGTATTTCTGCTTGGAGCAATGGCTGATCCTGTGACCAACACATTCTGCAGCTGCTCACACCACCTCCAGTTCACCTGCCCTTCCACCATCAAATGGGCTATGAACTGTATGTAAAAGTATTCCAAATTCTTGGGCATCACCTGGTGTTCAGCCAGAACCACCTGAAAGCATAAATGCTTCACCCTGTGACAACCATTGTTCACGTACATTTTCATCTAGATCCACAGACCCTGAAAGCAGCAATTTCACCCCCCAGACCAACTCATATAAATACAAGAGCAATTACAGAAGATGCAGCAACATTTACTCCTCTGTGTTGCAATTCAATATTACTTTGTATTTAACTCTAATTTTCTCAAGTATATTGTCCTAATGTACTTAAAGCAATCAAATTAAGTTCTCTATAGAGTTTTATGGGATGACTCAAATGAAACTCCCAGTCACAGTATGCACATTTGGAAGGATATGACAAATCCTTCCCTCAGGGAGCTGTTGGGCTCCAGCACAGGCTAAGCAGTGCACCAGGCAGGAGCCAAGCAGACTTGTGGGTCTGCTGATGGACCTGCAGACAAATTGCCAGCACCTTCACACCTTGAAATAGTCCAAGAGGTGTGAATCCAGATAAGACAGGCACTGAGTGGGGCTGTGCTGCAGGGGGTTGGATGCACATCCTCTCCAGAGTTTACTGAATAAAAAATAATGCATTTATCTCCTGACAAATGAATTAACATAGAATCCAGGTGTGAGAGGAGACCAAAGACATCCCATGCATCCCATTCCCTACAGTCCTGAGGAAATCTTCAGGGCTCCTACACAGCAACTGCCCATTTTGGAGCATGGAGAAGGGCATGTGTTTGACTGCCGCCCAGCTGGGCCACCATGTGCCATCCAGAGTATGGGATCAAATGCCAAACAAGGCAAAGCCAAAGGGCGGCTGCTTTGATTGCTTCTGTACTGACAGCATGAAAATGTGCAAAAATAAATTTGCAAGGGAATTTGCCTAAAGTCTGACTTTTAGGAAAAGCCTTTGTGGCAGGCACAGATAAAACACCATCACTGCACAATACTGCAGAGACTATTCATGAATATATATTAAAAATTCAAATTGTGAAAAAGCTGCATATATTAACAAATCCAAAATCAACTTCCACTTTAAGAATAAATTTGGTCTAAAGAATTAATGAAGAATTTTTCTGGCACTAAAACAGCATTAAGCAGAAAATATAGCCTCTGTGAAGAAAAAAACAGCCAGTCTGTATCAACTGGACCATCCAAATTCAGAAAAAATCCAATTTTTGAGTGCTAAAAGAAAAGCTCTGCAATTTAACAAAGTTTCCAGAAAGCCTTCTCCCTTATCTGCAGCAGACACCATCTCTAGAAAGCTTCTACACTTTCCTTCCCCTTCCAGCTGTGTGCCCATGAGCTCTGTGTTCTTGCAATGTCTGTACATGGACAAGGAGACAAGAACTGACCAGTCTGAAGAGCTGTGAAGCTACACAAGCCTCCTCCCAGTTCAGCATTCAAAGATGTGCTTGTTTCAAGTTTCAAGGGATTAAAAACTACAGAGTAGAAGGAGGAGAACACTGATGAGAGCAACAACTGAGATGACCTCAACTTGTCTGCAGAGCTGCTGCCCCATCACAAAAAATACTGCCTGAACTCATCAGCTTGTCCTTGGTTTTGCAATTAACTGGAGACTTCATGGTTTTACAAATCTTCCTCCTCTGACCTCCTCAAGCACTGAATTGCTGTTCACAGCCCAACACACCGGCAGCAGGAATGGGCAGAGGCTGTGCCACCCTTGGCCTCCACCTTCTTGGCTGTTTACAAAACAGTTCCACCCAGAAGCCAAGCCATCCAGACCAGCCATGAAATTGGGGGGGTGGTGGGTGGTCTCTTGCTTCAACAACACAATCCTGATGAGGACCACATGCACAGGGTCAGTCTCAAAGAGAAGCTAAAGATGTGGTTTTATCAGATTTCTGGTGGTTTTCTATAGATCTCATCCAGGAACAAAGGGTGACTTGAAGCATCTCTGGTCCCTCACTTGTGAGATAAAGACCCTTCTTGCCTTTATCCACAGTTCCAATGACCAATCTTTGCCAATCTTGAAGATTTCTACAAAGTAGAAGACATTTTGAAGACTCTAACTGGGGTGAGGAGGCCTTCAAAACTAGAAAAGTCACAAAGTCATCCTTATTTTTATCCATTTTAATCAAACCAGCAATAATTCCATCAAACTCTGACACAGGAATGACATTGTGCACTGTACTCATGGACAGCTATTACTGCAGACCACAGCTGTCCAAGTAAAAAAGCCCATTTTCTCCCATTCTACTGTTCTCTTTTTCTAAAGACAGTATTTCAGAGTCAGTGTGGTCCTTGAAGACTTGTGGACATTGGAGACACTGATTTGCAGTTTTTAATTGCTTCACTAGTCTGTAGTCATGCAAGCAAAAATCACATCAGGGCTCTGAACTATGGGATGCAGAGCCAGTTGTAAAAATGTGAAATATTCTTTCCTATTACAAACTACGTTCATTCAAAGCTGAAAAGTACTTATTCTGCAGACCATTTCCCCATTTCCCCAGCCCAGGAGACAATCTAAGAGCAAAACCAACAGCTCACTGATAAGTGCTCAGTTTGGCTTTGCAAGCTCCATGTTCAGATTGCTTCTAGACTTGCTTCAGTATAGGGACTTGACCAAGGTTTCTGATGCCTTCACTGCCAGGAAAGTGCTGGGGCCATACTTCAAATAGCTCACAAAGTTCTTGCATTCACATCACAATGGCATAAAATCTTTTAACTGGGTTTCCATTAGGGGGGAAAAAAAAAAAAAAAAGATTTTCAAAATTTGAGCTGCAATTTTCTGTTTAGCGCTATAAATTACCAGAATGAAAAAATCACAACTGAGAAAAAAAATCTATTTCCTAGTTAAAAATATATCCTAATGCTTCAGTTTACCTCTTAAATTCACATTAAATATGAAGATATTTTGTGAGGGTGTCACAATCAGAGATATTTGTAACCTGAAGGATTTCCTGAATTTTACTCAGCAGCATGCAACTTCACCTTTCTCATTCACTCAATTTTCACTTTCCACTAACAGTAGTTAAAATGTAGAAGTTCTGGTTAGGCAAATTATTCAATAAGAGGTCAAAATTAGGTATAAAAATCTCTGCTGAAATCAGAGTTTGAGACAGTTGTGGAAGAAAATTAAAGCCACGACTGAGTCCTCAGTGCCCATCCTACATAGCCAGTTTATATAACAGGGATATTGGTGAAAATCTCCAGCTTAGCTGATGTATTATTGAACACATTTCCTCATCAGTTCAGCTGTTAACCCCAGATCTGTAGTGCTAGATGAGGCAGTCACAGTTTGCCAAGATAAGGAACTAAACTAATGCAGCTTTCACAGACCAGCCTATTGCAGATCCAGAAGGGACCACTGTGACACAGCACGTGCTCCTCTAAACTCCATCCAAAGCACCAAGTTTTGTTCTAAGAAGTTCCAGGGTGGAGATTTATCCCTTCATTAAGCTCGAATGGGTCATGCAAAGTTTAACCCGCACCTCTCAGCTTCCCAGGAACTCTGCCAAATCCACCTGGGAACTGGGGCATCTACATTTTGGCACAGGTTACACCTGAAGCCGGTGCACAACTCCTGCTGGCTTGCTTTTGCTCCTGTCTATGCACAGGTTTATGAGGCACAGTTTGGTTTTGCAGAAGGGGCATCTTCTGTAAGATGAAGACATCCAAAATAAACACAAACCTTAAGGAGTTTCACTGACTCTGACTTTATTCCTTCCTATCTCCAACCTCCCAAAAAGTCTGGGAGCAGAGCCCACCATGGTTGCCTGAAGTCAGCACTGCAGGCAACTACTTAGTTGAAAGAATTTCTATTTATCAGCAGCTCTCAGTCTCCCAGCAATCACACACATTTATAATCTTTCAGCCAGAATGTTTTTCGCTGAATTCTGAAGCAAGATTTACTACAAATGGATGACAAAAAATAGAAGGATAGTACACACTGGCACAGAAATGTGCTAACATTAGCAGAAGCCTTTTCCAAAGAAAGATAGACGCAAAGCTCAAAAAGTTAGATGCTTTCTCCTTAATTATCATTTGTAGCTTCTAAGTAGGCAATTTAGATCTGGCTGTCATATTTCAAATGGAAGACTAGACTACCCATCGCATGCAGATGAGGTGAACACTTTCAAGGGTGCTCAATGGGAATGTCTTTATTCAAATGAGATGCTTAAAGTGAATGAAAAGCTCCCATAAAACACAATTTCCTCTTCCTTCAGAAGGAAGAATCACTTGAAGAGACAGCTTTCCTGGCACACTGAAAAGATACTAATAGGTGATTTAGAATAAAATGGAAAACATTTGTTTTGGTCACTGCTGTGATACAAAGATGTGCAAAGACGTGTTTTCATCAGGGTCTCATGTTAGCACCACCAGGAAATCCTACTCTGTCATTCTAGTAACTGTGGCTCAGTGCTCCTAACACCCCTGCACACACTTCACCTAACCACTGGGTTAGGTGAGACTGTCTAAAATTTAACAATGTCATCCTCCAGGCCAATATTTTCTAAGTAGTTTTCAGGATGAATGCCCCAAGAAAAGATAAGAGATACTACTAATTAATTCAGATTCCCAGCAGTTAACTTGGGGGGCATACTGTGCGTATAGGCTTGGGTTAAAGCACCTCCAAAAGCTACAGGCAAAGAGATTTTAGTGCAGGCTCTTCCTCAAGACTGAACAGGCAGCACACTTAGGGGCTTGCATTGAGATGGTTTTCCCTTCTCACAGCCCTGCAGACCTGCCCAGAACAACACCTCTGCTCATGGGACTCCCACGAGCCCCAGAGCCCACGAGCATCACCCACAGCCAGGGGCTGGCACAGCATTCCTCCCTTGGCCAGAACAGGGCAGAACCAGAAAGAGTAGCTGATGGCATTAGCACAGAGAACCTCTCTCAGCACATCATCATCACGAGAGCACTTCTGAGATGCAAAGGTTCATTTAAATCAGAAGTTTGAAGAAGCCCAAATGTTTCAGTGCAGCTCTGCCAGTTGCAAGTAAAACATCAAGTTTGTGATGTGAATAATTCCGTAGCAAAAAATCTCCCATACAGACTCAGTAAGTTAAGCAAACAAAAAAAGACTTGCTCCTAGAAGGACTGATGAAAAAAAGCATCTTAAAATAGTGAATACCAGTAACAAATATGTACACAGTAGGTGTACTATTCAATCACTTATCATCAAAGTAAACCCAAGAAAAAACAAAGTATGTGATGCTGGGATCATGGAAAATAATAAACAAATAGGACCTTCACTAGGACTCTTATTACAAACAAAACATATTGCTTCAGGGCACTTGGATTAGTGACAAATCCAATCTGAAAGGCTGATGGACTGTGAGAGTAACAAATAATCCCAAGATGCTGAATTTTTTTCCATCCCTCAAAGAACCATTGCCTGTGTGAGGGTCAAGATAATGAACATCTTAATGTGTGCCAAATTTGCAATAGACTCTGTACCAAGCACAGATCCTAATGCTAGAGAAAAACTGCTACTCTAGGGCCAGAGAAATTTATTCTATATTTGAATTTGTAAAACTTTCAAAAAGCATTTACAGGTATCCAGAAAAATGGTTGATTTGTGCCTTAAAACACAAGGAAGGGAGACATGTTTTGTGATAAAACTAGAATCAGGCCAAAATGAGAAAAAACCTCAGGTGAATATTTGAAACATCTTTATAAATATCAGATTAGGCACGGAAGAGTCTGGCAGGATCTGTAGAAAAGTGTGGCAGCACTCCAGGAGAAACTTGTTAGAGGATATTAGGGTTTAGACTTCAGGTTAATTTCCACATTACAGGGTGACTGCAGGGTCATGGACGTGGGCTGCAGGGAGCTTAAATGAATCAGTGTAATTGTGGATGGAAAAGCATGCATCTCATCTCCTGTTCCAGGAGAGATGGTGGAGCCAAATTTGGGGTCAAGTAATGGCAATATTGACACTGACAGGGACTCTTTGAGTGGTTATTGTATCCCAGTGGCACAAGCTCAGAGCAGAAGCTCAGATGGGAATGGCTCAGCCTCCTCACACTCCTGACACAACCACCCTGCACAGGCACCACCACAGGGGCTTTTCTCCCAGGGATCCTGTCTCCCAGCCAGGCAAAAGCACCACTGCACCAGATTACTCTGGTAGTGTCTAGTGATTAATACACTTTTCTGCTTTTCCTCACTTCCCCCTTTTCAAAGAGCAAATTAATCCAGGTCCAGAATTAACTAAGAAAGTGATTCCAGCAGAAATGAGAAACAGCCACCTTGTGAAAAAGGTTTCTTTGGGTTTTCTTTTTTGGTGCTCCACAATTTCCTGCTACTGCTACCACAGCAGTAATACAACATAGGAGCCAAGCATAACTTCCATACAGCCATAACTTAACAACCTCCCTAAGAAATAATTAATATTAAAGGTACATTTCAAAACTCCCTGTCCAATTATACTAATTATTTCTCTTGGACTCATTTTTATTTCTTGCTGGAGACTTTTGCAGTTTGCGGGTTGGGGCTAAGAAAAATCTCAATAAGCAGGTGTGAAGATGCTCCTTTGTTTTGGGAGCATCTGGAGCTACCTGCTGTGGAGTGCAGTGCTGCTTCAGTGCACACAGGACTGGCCTGGGGCCACATGAATCACCCCCACAGGACACCAGCAATGGTTTTGCCCTCCTGCATCCTCCTTTTGTTTAGCTCAGGTGATTGGCCCCAGAAGCATGTGGTCACAAGTGCAATGCCCATCCTTTCAGTCTGGAAAACTCTCTCCCCATTCTGATCTTGCTTTAATAGGAATGTTTTCAGGTTCCTTCAATCTCATTTCCAAAACATCCAAACCTTGTTTTGCCAAGCTGTCCTATTCAGCCTTACCACTTCGTTTACCAGCTTAAAGCTCTCCACACTCGTCACCTCCTGGCCAAGGTCTAGCAGTCCATCTTTTGGGAGAAGAAAATAAACCCTCAAATTCACAGCAACAGAAATGAAAGCAGCTGGTAGCACGACTTTCTTTGTTTCGAGTCATGCTGGAAGGAGCAGCTCATAAAGAACAGCGCTCAGGTATTTTGACTGCTTCAGTGTCACTGCTGACAGCCCCAACAGCAGCGGGGTGTCAGATGCTCAGCAGCTTCTCTCCTTCCACCTACACCTCCCCCGGCTGACAGCCAATAATTAGGACTGTGAAGGCATTTGAAAGGAAAATGCCATGGGAAGATGGACCTGAGTGCAAGACAACTGGTGGGAAATTCATCCTACCTAACAATGCCTACAAGCCCATGCAGGGAGATGAGCCTCAGCCTCAGGAGCACAGTCTTCATTAGAGAGCCTCAGCTTTTCTGAGCTGCTTTTTCCAAGTGTATTCAGTGCTCTGAGATGTTACCTTTCCCAACTAATCTCACTTCTGTTTTTAGAGCATCCCATCTCCATTCTGTGGAAGGAGCACTGGAGAAAAGCAAAAATAGCAAACACATGAGAAAGTCACAGGAATATTTAAATAAAACACTGAGATGGCACCAAGTTCCAAAGGTAACACTGGGCTAGATTTTCCAGGCACACATCTGCTGCCTCATGTAATCTGCACATCTCTGGACACTTTCTGCATATGCCTCAGGTTTGCAAACAAAATCTCAAACTGCACAAAATCTGAGTATATTAATGCTTCTCCTGTAACAGCAGTTACACGTCATCTCCCTTCCACCCGCACGTTTCAGGTGTATTTGTATCACCACCCCATTGTGTGTGCCATACATCCCATCTGTGCATGCTGAGTTCTAGGGCCAGCCACAGCCTCAGCTGGATCTCTCCTGCAAATAAACCTTATTTTGCATCCTCTCTGCAACATGCTGGAATGTTACATTGCCCATCAATTACTTCCAGTTTTCTAATAAGTGAAACTGTGGGAAATTGCAAATCCAGCCACTTCCTTCTAGAAACAATGGTCGATGTGCCTGGTGAAACACCAGGAGACATTTGATGGCTGTTCTCTCTGTTTTATTAACTTTTAAAATAAAATACTATTTTATATGCATGCAAACTAAAAGCACTTCACTACAGGGTGTATTTGTAATGAATGTTGGAGAAATGACCTATTTGGAAGGGAATCAAATTACAAACTCACATAACTCAATTTTCAGGATCTCTCCTATGCATACTTAGCAGAAATCAAAGAAAATGTGGACATGTTCAAGAAAAAAATAAACATTTGTAATACCAGGAAATGTGACTTCTTGGAGTAATAGATGTATGTCAAGCAAGAACAACATTTCAAGGAATCAAATTCAATTCCCACTGTTTGGAATTTGCTGTATCTTAGAACATGTTAAAGAAATAGATGCTTTCAAGTCTGGTCTGTGCATAGCAATCATAAGCAAAACAGCATGTGATTTCCCAAGGAAGAAAAATAATTTTAGAGTCATAGTGTACTAGACTTGAGATTGAATTATGTATTCTTTTCTTAATCATCTCAATTCCTTGAAGAAATCACTTATATAAAAGTGAGTGGTTTCTGCAGTGGACTTGACATATCTTAAAAACAGAAGACTGTAGATGCTCTTTTGAAGCAGGATCTTAAATGGCATGAACATTATATATATATATGTATATATATATATGTATATATAAAACTACACTACAGTTTTCAGATGTCCTTAAAAAACATAAAAAACCCTACAAAAACTGTTTTCCTAAATCACTAAGTTTAAAGCATTCAGACAACAAGAGATGCAAACAGGCAATTAGTAAAATTTTCAAAAACCATTTCAAAATTATGGTTCAAGCTCATTTTGGTTTTTTGCTTCCCCCTCCCGGGAGTAGCTCTTTCAGATCCTTGCTACTGCAATGGATGGGAAGCCTCTCTCATTTCCAGCTTAAGTTAATGGCTACACTACAGTTTTTCATCTTGGGATGATGTGTTGTTTCATTTTTCTTTGCCTGCCGTTTTCCACTCCCCAAACCTTCCTGGCCTCTGGAATGTTTCTTCTCCTCAGCTGAGCTGCCACTCCTAGCAGTTGCCACGGCCCCATCCACACCTGGTCTAGCCAAATTCATTCCTCCTGCACACCAGAGGAAAGCTGTGGAGCCCCAGACTGGTGCTATAAATGCAGGAAAGGTGGGAGAAGCCGGGCCAGCCCCATCCGCGAGTGCCGAACCGCGCGAGCCAGCCGGGGTTACCTGAAGGGGTAGGCAAAGGCTATGTCAATGCTGAGGTCACTCTCTGACTTGTTTGCACAGTCCACACTGAGGCGCAGCTCTCCAGAGTACCCGCCGCATGTTGCAAATGCAAAGATTGCAAAAAGCTGTCAAAAACAAACAACATTTTTTAATTTTATTTTCGTTTCAGAGACCACCACAAGCAGATCCATGTTGCAGCACCAGCCCCCTCGGGTCAGGTTATCCATCACTCCTTGCATTTAAAGCATTGCCATACGTTATTCCTGCACCCTTCCCAAAAGCAAAGAACCGTGATACATGAAGCTCTGTTGCCACAAAGACAGACACATCATCATTTGTCCATGCCAGACATCCCTCCTGTCTTGAACCCCATTTGGGATTCACAACCCAAGCAGTTATTTAAATCACCCCACTGACAGGTGAGACTGGACAAGAAGACAAGCATGAATATTGACTGAACATAATGAGTAATTCTTAACCCAAACAAAACACTGGCAGGAGTATTTAAAAGGTGCAACCAGAAGTAGCAATAGCAGACCCAGACAGTTCACACAGCTGCCATCCCATTTTATGGCAAAACACAGAACTGAGCTGCCCCTCTCCCACTTGATGTATGACTTAGAAAAAAACCACAGTGTTTTTTTAAATTACTTTTCCTAAATTACTACCATTATCCAAAGTGGGCATAGAGGTGAAGTAAACTGACTGCAAAGCAGAAAGGAATTCCAGACTATGGCTGAAGTCAAGCAAACGAACAAAGCTTTGGAGGTTCTGATGCAAACCTATACCACATGTTAATCTTCCAGGAGAAAAATAATGAAGGAGGGAATATGCAGGGCAGAGACACATCAGCTTTTATATCAAGAGTTCAAAGAAAGGAATTGGAAGCAGGCATCTTCAAACATCAATGACGTAGGCTTCCTTGGAAGACCCTAAGTAGAAGTGAGGACAGTTTATTTTTATTTATGCTGTTGTAATTTAAATTAAAGGACAAGTTAGATTTTGTTGATTGAAGCACTATAGCTCTGAAGTAACTCCATTAGCTTTAACAGAGTTACTGTGAGACCTACAGAGGGGCAGATAAGGGAAATGGCAAGCAAATGCCCAATCCCAGGCACAACTATACAAGCTAAAATCAGCAACCCAGAGGAAATGAAGAGTGTACACATCTGGGAAAGGAACCATGATTTTGGACACTGAAAAATGATGCAGGAAGCAGATGTAATGGCAAAATAGCAGACTGGAAATATAATAAATAGAAAAACTAGTTCTTTTCTTGCTGCAGAAGGTTTTGCAAAACATGCCATTAATCTTAGTTCTCCCAATTTTCAGCATAAACAAAGTCCCAAAATTCACCAGCCTCCTTGGAATTCAGCTTGGCATGTGCACCTTTTCCCCAGAGAGTGACACATTATTGGGGTAACACCTGAGCACTGGGGCAGGGAGACCCTCCCTGAGTGCAGTGATGTGCATGAGCATGAGCATGACGGAGCACAGAGGAGAATGATAAAAGTTTCCACCCTGCCTCTCACTTCCAGTATGATCAGGGCATATCACACATGGAGGACAGATTTGCAAAGGTATTTAGGTACCTAATGACAAGAAAAGTAAATAAAAACTTCTTCTTGCTGAGCTCACTGCAAAAGAGGAAAGCTGAACTCCACTATGAATTGACTTGTTAAATATGCGCCACGAAATAAATATTTTCACAACAACTTAAATAGTGTTCCTTCATCCTAAATGGGACACTTCCCCTGTACACACAAGAAGTTTCTGCCCTTACATGTAGCCCAGCGCTGAAAATCAGCATTAATCACCTCAGGTTAATTTGTGAGGTGATGTCAGAAAACAATATATTAAGGAGAACAGGAGAGAATGCTGACCTGCTTTAGAACTAATTAACAGAGTTGCAAGTGCAAATGTTTTGCAGGTACATAGGCACAAGGATTAACAGTGATATATAAAGAGAGAACTCAAAAGCATGTGGTGTGAGACCTGCCATAAAGGAAGAGTCATCACCTCTCAGCTACCACTCTCAGCAAGCGGACAAGCAGAGAAAAGAGGTGCAATTGAAATGCATCTCCTTTAATCACACATTAGAAATCAGCATAATAGGTATCATAATGTTTTTTCACCAAGGGCACAGAGCCATGCCCAAAAACACGGCCCAGGCCATTCCTTGCCAGGAAGTATCTCCTCCAGAATCTCCGGTTTTTCCTCTCCCCTATTGGGAACATCTCTGACAGCACTTAAACCTGGAGCCTTGGTCCTTCAGATCAGGTCCAGCCTTTATTCACCCTTCAGCCCCACAACCAGCTCTTAACCAGAGGCTTTTCAGCAAACCCCTCCAGGCACAACCACCAGCTCCCACCCTTACCCAGCTCACACTCTGCTCCAAGCACCAGGCAGTATCCACAAGGTAGGTGGGAAAAGGACCATGCTACAGGATTTTCTACCAAACTTGAGCAATGCCTCAGCCAACACAAGCTTGGCTCCCTGTTGTGGCTGGATCAGATGCTGCTGATGGCTGGGATCACCCAGCTGCCAGTAATGCCCAGCCAGTCCTCACAGCTGCATGCTGAGGACATGAAGCACCTTTAGGAAGCATATTTACAGTTTCCATCAAGGGAGTGTAGAGTGAGGGCTGTAAATCAATTTCCCTTGGGGGTATCTTGGCCAAGTAGCAGCATAATGTTCTCCTCCTACCTCTGCATTTCGCCTTCCCCCCACCCCAAGTTGTGCTGCTTTATGTTGTCAGAGGAGTGCCCGGAGCAATAAGCCAAGAATTACTAGCTGGTTTTTTTGTGCACACAGTAATTCTGTGGCCATTTCAGGAAAACTGTAAACACCACTGTATTTTATTATAGCAGGATTTGTGTAAATGGCAGTTGTAAACCCCATAATGGGAGCTTTATGGGCCAGATTCAATAAAACCTCCATCTGTGAGATAATTTCATTGAATCTGGCTGCTCTGAAATTGAAAAGTTTATGGACAAAGGCAAAGTGTTTCCCCATTTTCCTATTTACTCTTTGCCTATAAATCCGTACTCAGCACTAGGCCTATCTGCAAGGTGTGCCCACATCCTGCTTCCCCCCTTCACATGAGATAAATCCCCATGCACAGTTACCTCTGGTTATCCCATGGCTGCTGCCTGCCAAGGCCCAGGCCTGACAGCCAGTCCTGACAGCCAGTCCTGTGCCTGGCTTCCCTGAAGCAGGAATGGGAGAAATGTGGTGCCCTTGAGGCAAGAACTCTTTGCTGCCCTGGCTGTGTCAGGCTAGTCCTGCCCAAAAGAGTGGGAGCAGGGCAAACCCTGCTTTGTGCTCCCCACCCCTCCTGCAGCTGCAGCCACTGCCTTGCCATTGTTACACAGTGGGGAGATTGGTGCCTTCACATGTGCCTGAACCCTTGCAGGGAAATGGGAAAATGCCTGGTCCACATTCCATGTGGGATAACACACCAACAATCCCACGAGTTCAGTGTGTGCTATGGAAGCAGTTACCAACCCACCCAAAGAGGCCACAGACTGAAGGGAGGGAGAGGAAGGAACATTATTTGTGCTTCCAGCACACGCTGGAGCAATGCACATCTCACATGTCCAGTCTAGCCTGGCTGGAGGATCATCCTTCTTCCTCATGCTCTCAGACACAATGCTGATGTTCTGGTCTTGCATTGATTGACATTTAGTGAGGAAGCAATGAATTTCTGTAAAGTGTTTAACACATTCCCAGATCCTGTTTTGCTGATTTTCCCTCTTTGACCTCCAGCCTTGGCTCAGACTACAGATATATTTTTGTAAAGAAGTATAATCCCACAGTATAATTTAACCAACAGAAATTGTACTTGTTACGGTACTGTGCAACAATAAGCCAGCCTTCCCTGTCAAAACAGACAAGTATGTTTTAAAGAACAGTTGGGTCCTCAGCACTCTGAGAAAAAATAGCAATGTAATACCCAACAGAGCACAACACTGCTTCTCACACCAGCGCAGGCCAGGGAAAGGTTCATCGTATGATTTATGGGATCACCTCCCTTCTTCCAATGCCAGGTTTCAATGCAATGGCAGTGAATCCTGTAATTCAGTATTCAGGTGCTGTCATTTATCCAGGCTCAAGATTGTTTCCTTCATCTCCCAACCCAGTGGCCAGGGGCCTGGGGTGTTTGATGCCCCGAGGGAGCCCAAGTCCCAGCTGTAAATTAAACAGTTAGGAGTGCCTCAGCATGTCACCCTGGACATCACTCATCCCACTGCAGAAGGGAAAAATAGGATTATTTCCTATCACTTCTCCCTGTTTGGCTTTGAGACAATTCCCCTCAATGCCTGCTGAGCAACAGGCTCGCTCTGCACACCAGGAGAAGGCAGAACAGTTTCTGACAAGGCAAGTTAAAAGCTTATGTGGTGCATGTTACAGCTGAAACATCCTGGTAGGAAGACAACACTGTCATTTAAAATTGATGAAACTTCTATATAAACCACTTGCTTTTTCTGGGAGCACGTCTGCCCTGTGCAGCAGCCTGCTGGCTGACAGGATGAAACCATGCTGGGGATGCACCTCAAAACTATCCTGCTGCAAAGAGAGGACCTGCTCTGCCTGAAGGCTCCTTGGTGGGTCCTTCAGGAGGGCAAGATCTTAAAAAGAAAGTGTTAGTCTTGCCTGGAGCTGTGGCGGCCAAAAACAGGCTGTGGGGGATGCAGTTCACTCTGTGGTTTAGTCTCCAATGCTTTCTCTTGGCACTGAGGAAGGAAAATGGGAATGAACCTGCTGGATGCCTTCCCAAAGAGGTCCCCCCAGTCCCCTACTCCTGCCCTAACACTGGAAAGCCGAGAGGAACTCCTGACACTTCTAAAGAGCAACCTGAAATATTCAAAACGCCTGCACTATTATTAGTCATTTTACATGTTCGGAGTGTTTTAAAAGCAGACCTATTTTTCTGGCATAACTTCTGGATCTGAGACCTCCCTTTCTCCATACCACCGTAACAGAGAGACTGCAAAACCTTTGCCAAATGTTCCATTGCCTTACATTTCCCACTGTGGCCAAGAGCGTGTGTGGAGCGAGGAGGGAGCACATTGCCCCGAGGGCTCTGGAGACGTCCCCCCCGCAGCCGGCATCGCTCACCCAGCAGAGCATCTCGTTAAACTGAGATTATTTATTTATAGGGCAGAACCAGTAATTGAACATTATTATTAAGGCTGTAAAGGGAAGGTTCGAAGGCACTAAATGACTGTACGGGAAACATTTACTGCAGAACTGATGGCCCAAAATATGTCACCAGTGAAGGATTAGGAAGCACTCTCTCTCCTCTGGGTCTCTGCCTGTTTCTTTTTTAAAACCTGGCATTTTTCCTGCACGAATCTGAGCTGCAGACTTCCTGGAATCACTTCTCCTACATACAAGCCTTTGTGCACTGGAGATTATCAGATTATTGACTTTGGGATTCCTAATTATATCAACTTGACTGGTTGATGAATTGGAGGTGGATAGCATCGCAGCCGACGCAGTTCGGGGGGGGGGTGACAAGTAGCTGGAGTCATTTTCCTTTAACAGCTATACCGGGAGAAAGCTGAAATATATTCTGCTCCTGCTGAGAAACAAACCTAAAGCTGCACTTCACTGATTGCTGGGATTTAGTGTCCCCACCTTATAAATAAACAGCAGCATTGCTAAAAAGGCTCCTGTGCCAACCCAGCCCTGGTCTGTGAGGAGTGAAAACCTCAGCGATGAGGGAGCAACTTGAAGTTTGGGCATAAAGAACTACATGTGCCACTGTCATCCAGCTGGAGGAGACCAATCTGCTCCACAACTTCCTCACAGGGCTGTGGGGTCTTCACGAGGCCATCTACAGCAGTAAACCTCTGTCTGGCGTTTTACAGCACCCACGAAGAGCAGCCTTTGATGCCAGCAGCTGGATGGAAAGACCTGACCCCAGAGCAGGCAGGAACCCCACAGCATCCTCTGTTTAAAGCACAACACTTCATTTAATGCTTAGCTTTTTTTGTTCATGCAAAAACCCCAACAACTTGATTTGATTCTTAATGGAAAGATTTATGGAAATGAAATTGGGGTATTTTTAGTGAGTAAAGATCATTTTATAATAACTTGGTTATACAATACTTTAATCCCAAGGAGACAATTTTCTCTCTTTTGCTTTGAAGAAAACTTCTATCTTTTTCATTCATCTTCCATTGATTATTCTAAAAATCCCATTTAGCTCCACCAAATAATGGTATGGTAGTCTTTTCTCATTATATTTTAACAGGATAAAGCCCAACTCTATATGACAGGATAAGACAGCCATTTGTTGGGGTAAAGAACACTGTTCCTCCAGATGCATAGACCGAATCTGTGTAATGCCTTTCCTATTTCTTAAGTTCAAAATGTAATGCAAGCTGTTTCATCCAGTATTTAATGGGTCAGCCACAAAGTTGAAAGCTAATGATAAGGTTGGCAGCATGACTGGAAGAGTTAACAGGCAGAAAATAGAGACACATACAGAGCATTTCTTCTTGGACTCAGTGAAAAGCTGTTGGAGTACAAAGGTACTTAGACAAGCTGGGCAGAGCTGCCAAGCTCTCCCAGCACCTCTAACCATTAGTCAAAGGTTTGAGGTAAGCATTTACAAAGACCTGAGGGTTTTTCAAGTTTCTTGTAAAAATTGTTTTCAGCACATGGACATTGTCACATTGGTGAGTTGTCTTGCATGAAACAAAGGACACTGATGGGTGCTGCAAACAGGCTTAGGAGTCCCTGGGATAGTTACTGGGTGTATGCCTCATTTGGGATGCATCTCAGACATACCTGCAGCCTGCAGCCCTTTCCCCCTCTGGCTGTAGAACAGCCTGGAAGTTATGGCTCTTCCCCTGTAGCCTCCACAGCTTCCCCTTTGTGCCCTCTTCATTTAAGGACACAGCAGCACAAGTTGGACAGACATGTTTTGATTTGTACATATAATCCCCGAATGACTCATGCTGTGACATATGTCACTGCAGCAGAGATGTGCTCCTTTTTGGGCCTGAGAGCTTTTTTAGTCTTAGACTTCCAGAAAAAAAAAAAAAACAAAAACCCAAAACAACCGTGGCAGTCTACTAGGATCCACATTGTGACAGTGCCCAGAGCATCTCAAGTATCTCAAGTGCCCAGGGTCCTGGAGAGCAGCCACTCCCAGTCTGTGTCCCCTTCCTCTTGTCCTATGAGCTGCTTTGGTACCAACCACATATGACCACTGTGGGCAAAACCATGGAAGGCCAGGGTGAGGTACAAAAGAGCTTTTCTAATAGGTCAAGTCAACTCTCATTTTAGTAACGGGTAATGTGCAACAACCCAGCAAACACTCAGGTTAATGCATAAATATAACTGTTTCTGCTCCCTCCAGGAAACAACAGGTTTTGTGCAGACTTTATGGCCTGATTATATGGGATTTATTGTGTAACAAGTGTAAACATTTAATTATAAAATAAAAAAGGTTGGATGGCTGCTCCTTTCCTCTTTTGCTTGGTGGGTTCAAAAGCAGCCAGGCTTAAAATGGCCCATAATATAATATAAATGCATACGGAGCACGATCCAAGTTATTACTGAGTAGGATTTACTCCCTCTAATAATCACAGGGATTTACATTATGGCTGAGTGACATGCACACATGGGAAGCACTTTGAAGGGAAAGTGCCTCTGAACTTAATGCTTTTAAACCCCAGCTGGCTGATACAGGTGCAGGGACTCAATCACAACCAAGGGTACACCACACTGCAGCACTGGATGGCAGGGACCACAAACCCAGCTTGCAAAAGCAGCCTTGCACACAGTGTGCACAACATCTGCTCTGGGCTGGACACTTATCCCAGCCAGAGAGCCCAGCCCCATTCCCAGCTCTCCAAGCATCACCACCAGGCACCACTGTCCCTCGGCAACATTCCCTGATGGTTCCTGGAACTGCTTCCTCGCCTAATTTGTGCCTTTGTTCTTCCCATTAGCGTCAGCTTCTTTCCCAACACTACTCCGTGGACCTGGGCTCTTGAGGAGAATTTTCCTGCTCTGGTGACAGATGCACGCAGTGGAACTGAGAGCAGGAGCACTCCTGACCAGAAAACGCTCTGACAGCAGGGTCCCTGCAGTGTGGCACAGTGAGGGGGCTGCAACCAAACCCTCTCCGGGTCAGCACTGACGGATAATGATTATTACAGGAAAGGCTCTTGTCCTTCAATCACGCTGTATTATTTATGACCTAATGATTGCCCATTGACTAGCAGGGATTATACATTCCTGAAGATGTTTCTGGGTGAATGAAAGGGCATTAACCTCATTATTATCACGTCCATGCTCATCAGAGGCCATTAGTTGCTTCCTCTCAGCTCCCTGGGCTCCAGTGTAACTATCTGGTGTCATCTGCTGCTTGTCACCTGCTGTCCCACACGCCTGTCCTGGCTCTGTCTCCAAATATGGGGCCCATTGCCTCATCTCAAACCAGTTTTGGATGGAAAAATCCACTGGAGCTGGCTTTGACCTCAACACTCACCTCTGTGCAAAAGGCTGAAATGAGAATTTGCTCCTGGCTAAATATCAGCCCACATGGTAAAAATAATTTATTTTTTAATAATTAAGATGATGGGCTATAAATGAACATTTGCTTTGCTGAGCTCTGGGAATTCACAGGGAACATTTTGAACAAGAAACATTTTTTAAAATTAAAACCTCCCTCTCCTTTTCTGCCACTCCTCTCATACTCTGTCCCTGGAGATGGTATTGCTGTCCTTCCCACACTTAAATCATAAAAAGCAACACCTAAACACAACACATTTAGGAAATGCTAACAACATCGTCCTTATCTCACTAGCTCTGAAACACTTCATCTGGACAGGTTAAGTTGTCCTGTTCCTCTACATCCTCCCTCTTCCTGTGCTGCTCCACACCTCTTGCCTGTCTCCTTTTTGTTCACACCCTTTAATTCATGTTCCCTGAATTCTGTACCCATATCTGCTTCCAAACACAAAGAGAAAAAACTTTTCAAAAATCTTGCCTGAATGTTCTCCATTTCCTTCTTGGTTCAAAATACTTAATTCTGAGACAACCAGTCATCCTTCCCTTTCTCTCAGCTGCCAGCAGCTGCTGCTAATCTTCTGTGCCACTTCCCAATGTACTTCAAATCCTCCCAGACCCCAGAAAAGAAACAGACACTTGTACAAAACCAATAATACATCAATATGTTTTTGGCCATTGCAATCTTTACATCTGCACTGCTGGAGATGAATATCCAGCTTTTTTTTTTTTTAATCTGTAGACTCTGGCCTGTGGAATAAAGCCAGGATCACTAAAATAAGGAAGCAGAGAAAACACAAGCAGAATGGAAAAAGCAATTGAACATGCTATAAACTTAGAATCAGGTGAAAGCTAATTATGGCCATGCTCGCTGAAAAGATAAGGACACAGTGAGGGAGATAGACTTATTAATTATTTGTGTTATGGTAGCACTTAGAAGCCCCAATCCTTTATCTGGGACTAGCTGTACTATACACAGCAAACACTTAGATGTATCTTTGGGTACCGGTACAGAGTTTTAAGGAAAATGTGCAAATGCTCTCTTCCTTTGCTTCAGCAGTTTCTGGTTTGTTAATGCTTTTAAAGGAACCTGAATCCACCATCAGACTCATTCTGAGCAGCTCACAGGATGGTCTCACTGGTCAAAGAACAGATAATTCCGCATGAAGGCAGCCTGCACTCAGGGCTCAATTGGGCAAACCCCAGGAAACCCCCCAAAGTGGGCATGAGCTGCATCCATTGCCATGCACATCCCCTGGTATGGGGGACAGAACACTCACTGTTGCCAACAGAGACGTTTCATCCTCATTGACTCCGTGCAACTTTGATTGCTTTTCTAATTAAGATACATTTTATGGTAATCTACCAAGTCCCTTAGACTAAATCACTCACTTAATCTGTTGTTAGTGCCCATATGTTTACAGCTTTACAGCCTGCTGCAGCATATTTGCTTTGCCACGGCACCAGGGAGTTTTGGTGACAGATGAGCCACTGCAGAGCTGTTCAGGTGGCACAGGGCTCTCCCACCCACCCAGCCTGTGCAGGGACACATGGACAGACAGCCCTGACACACACACAGCGGTTTGGAATAGAGAGGAGAGGGAAGGCACAGCACTGCAGATACCCCATGCTGATCACCTGTCTCTGTCTCTACAGACAGGCTTAGCACATCTTTCTCATTTTCTTTTCTTTCCTTGCTCTTTTTTGTTTTTTTTTTCCCTCCAAAATAAGAGATGGCACATGACAGGAGAGGACTGGTGAAGAGTCTCACAGTACTGTCACATCTCTGGCCCCAGGGCTCATTTACCAAAGAGTTTCACTGCAGGTACAAGGGCTCTTTGAAACCTTTTGGTCACATCTGCAAACTAAGGACAGGCAGAGCCAGACCCTCCATCTACACTGGACACTGAAGGAAATAAAGGTTGAGCAAGCTCCATGGTTCTACAGGAAGGTGTGTCCCCAGCCCCAACCCACCCATGGGCACTTCCAGCTTCTTCAGGGCTGGCACTGTGCCACCACATGTCCCTTGGGCTCTCCAGCAAGCCTGTCCCCTGTGCACGGACACACAGCTGCAGCGCTGGCAGGCAGCAGCTTCATCATCTCACATCAGGCTGCCTACACTGGCTCTGGATGGAGGAGCAGGGATGCACTGAACAGAAGCAGAAACGTGGTCCTTCCCTGTTCCCAGTCCATGGCACAGCTCCCAAATGCCTGCATCCCACAGTGGCACCTCAAGCTCAGGAGGGACCCAGAGACCCCAGTTCTGCTCAGACCAGCTGGGCTGAGTCGCCAGTCCACTATGCATAAACGAGTCAAATTCACAATGTTTGAAACTAATTGTGCTCAGCTTGCTGAGGGAAAGTGAGCCCACAAGCAAAATCAGAAAAAACCAAACTCCAGGTTAGGTTGTCATCTACTATCCTAATTTAATGGAAAAATTCCCTGGAAAAAAATAGTCATATAATTCTACAGGAATTCTTAATAAATAGTAACATGAAGAATAAAGTACCACCTGCCATCACCAGCACTGACAGGCAGCTGCTACCCAATATAAATACAAATACCTTTCCCCCTGTAGAGTTTCTATTGATCTGAACAGGATCAACAGAGGTGAGGAAAGTACTCATTACATCTTCCAAGGACTTGGCTAAAAAAAAGTATCGGACATCCAGAAGGAGACAGATATTTAAGAAATCAGTCTTTTAAAAGGATTATGGAATTTCTCTAGGAATAGTTTGAGCTGCTAGAGGAGCAGCCAGGAAGACAGATCTCAAAGGAAATTAAGCTCCTAACACCCCTAAAATGTTTCAAACCCTGATGCACCTCCTAGCAGGGGACAGTGATGCCTCCATTCCACTGGCACAAATCTCAGATTTTCAGTCTCAAGGCTTACAAAACACCATGCTGTGAACCTGTCCCTGCAGTTGCACCAAGTCTAATTTGCACATCAGCCTGAAGTCATGTTGCAGAGTGGGTAACACACTCCTGGGGAGCTGATGGAGGCTGCTCCAAGGTCTGAGAGCTGAGTGGTGGTTGGTGGTACTGGGCTGGGGAGCAGCTGCCCCACCAGACCTGCTACCGCCAAGTAGCTGAAGGATCACCACAAGTTGCAGCACGAGGATGGGCAAAAGGACAGAGACAAAACCCTGTGGCCACAGAAGACTTTGTATGTATGACACGATGAGCAGGGCAAGCTCGCCTGTCCCCCTGAGTTTGTGTCAGCCATACCCTGTAGAGATGTAGGGCTGACGGGATCATTTCTGCTCAGCCAAAAGCTCCTCCACCAAGAGAAAGTCTTGCAGCAATACACTTAACCACATTTTCACTTTTGTGCCTTAAGTCCCTTGGCTGCTGGCAACCTGCCCTCAGGGACGGGGCCGAGACTTGCCCCTGCCTGCAGTCAAACCAGCCATTTCAAGCGACTTTTCCTACTTCAAAGCTATTAGAATGAGATCAGCTGCCTTCCTTAATAAACCACAACCTGGCTTCAGGGTAGTCTGGCACCCCTGCTATGAGGAGTTATGTGGCACAGAAAAATCAGGCCTTAGTTTTGCATGCTAGGAACAGGAACTGTGCTATTCAGCCCCCTCCCCTCTTGGGTCACACAAACATGTTCTCTGACCATCGCCCTGCTCACCTCAAGGATTGCACTGAGCCAGATACCAGAGCTGAGCAAAGTTAGAAATGCCCAGTGCTGTCCTCAGGCAAGCAGCATTACGCTTAGAAAGTGTGTGAGATGTGCATTGCTCAGACACCGATGCCCTCCACACTTGAGGAGCTAAAGGACTGTGAAAAAGACAATTCTTGTTATGTACCTTGTTCTCTAACATGGTGTCACACGGCACATTTTGTGTACCATGTCTTCTTCTGTGCCAAGCACACACATTCAAGCTATGCAGCTGCTCTAAATATATATGGTCCTTATGAAACAGCAATCACAAAAACACCAGAAAGCCTCTGAACTGAGAGTGCCTATTAACTACATTTTCAGGAACAAAGCACATGTGCTTGCCTGTGGAATGCCCTGGCTGCCTATGGGATGCTGTGCACCAGCATCTGCTCAGCCCAGCCACGGCACAGACCCAGCAGAGCCCATGAGCCACTGCTGAGGGGCACACCACCAGATATTCCCATCAGCTGCTCTTTAAGCAGGTGAGAAGGCACATGAACTATTACATAAAAATATTATTTTTTTAAAAAAAGGGATGGGGTATGGGTAATTAAAGCTGTCCAAAAGCAGCTTAAAATGACTAAGCAGTTATTGCCAATCTGAATTTCTCTTAGATTTTAGAAGAGTTTAGCTTGGGCTTACACAACGTCCTTACCTTCTCCTGTGGGTTTAATAAACTCAGTTACAGTTTAACATCTAACATCTCCTTCTAACATCTTATTAAAGAACACTTCATATATCTATTAGCATACCCTGGTATCATGAGAATAGCAGACTATTCTAGGTTTAATCTGTTGATTTTCTGAGCAGATACATACTCAAACATGTTCTCATAGCAGCTCCAACTTGTGCTACAGCTGGAGTTCTTAAAGACTTCTGGAGCACCAAAGCTATTGACTCCCATGGATACGGATCAAGCATGAGAGAATTAAAGTGCCAATAAATTAACCAATATAATGCTGTAAACTCAAGTATTAGGTAGTCTGAAAGTATTAAAGCTATACATCTTGTTTTCCTCAGCCTACTATTACAGTCCCTGACTTGTGCTGCCTGGAAAGCTCACCAGGAGCTATGATGGGAAGAGAGAAATAACTGCACCTCGCTGTTATTCACAGGTAACAAGGAGGTCTCCAAGTTAACCAAGAGGGCTGAGGAATGAGGCTGCTGAGCTGTAAAAGCAAAGGCAGGGAGCAGAAAGTCAGAGCAACAGTCTATTGACTTGTACTAATGACGTTACACTCTGAAAAGTGAGCTGTTTTCTTAATTAAAGATTTCCTTTATTTCATTAACATATTTTGATGAGAAGCATGTTGCTGCCAAGCTGTCATACTTTAGATTGATCTAGGGTAATAGGCAGTCAGATTTCATACTCCAGTTTGATCAATATTAAACAGCTCTTACTGATTTTTTTTTCTATCAAATATTGCAGCATTATTTTGGAGGCACTTTTGATTTAAAATGCCAGAGCGAACACAATAAATGATAATTCCTTTTCCCTTTAATCATCATTGTCCATATTTCTGCAGTAAAATGAAGTGCAAAACAAGTTTTCAAAGCAGGCATCCCTCTGCAAAGCCAAATACAAACTGAAAATATTTCAATGTATCTAAAAATCACAGAACAGTTTGGCTCAGCATGAGACTACAAAGAAACCAAGCCTAAAGACAATTTTGTGAGCTTCATGATTCCTGAAAAACCCCACTTCTCCCCCAACCAGTACAGTTACACAAATACATAGAGATGCATATAACTTACCGGAGCAAATATCACCATACACATTTACAAAAGGATTTATAATCCAACTTGCGTCTCCTGAAATAAAGCAAGGTTTGTCTCATACTAAAAATAAAGGCTCCCAAAAGCTTCTCACAGGAGAGAGAGAGAGAGAGAGAGAGAGAGAGAGAGAGAGAGAGAGGGAGAGAGAGGGAGGGAGAGGGAGCAAGCGAGCATCAGCTCCTTGCCTCGCTTTTTATGAAGCAAATAAGGAGAGCAAGAAAATCAATGCTGAGAGAAAGTGAGATGATATACCAATCAGGCAGCAGCCTCAGACTTGTTTGCAGAGGGATGGCAAAATGCTCATATTATTACACTGACTACACATAGCCTGAGTGGAGAAACTGTTTCCCCTTGGTGAGGGGCTGATTGCTTTGTTGCTGTGCAGGTACCACCATGGTGGGCTGGGAGATGCAGCCCCTTCCCATCCACTGCTAATGCAGCATTGCTTTGGCCCTTGTGTGCTCCACAGAAAAGAACCAGCTCATGATTTTGGGCTGAAGTTGAAAAAACCTTGAAGATCTCCAAATTGTCATTGGGGCAGTGCTTCTTCATTGGGGGGTTTGGGGTCTGTTTGGACTCTGTTACATTTGGAGATGCTTTTCACTGCACCTCAGACAGCTGCCCTGGAGGTGCAGCAAGGAGCCCATCCAGAAAGGGGAAAAGACTTCTCAAGTCTCCCATACCTTCATGTGTGCTGAGCTCACCCTGTGCTTGCACAGCACCAGACCTCCAAAGCATCCTCCTGGAATTTGAGCTTTTGGACAAAAGATTTTTTGTGTATCAGAGAAAACCAGTGGGAAACCCATGGGTTGCCTTGCACCAAGAGGAGAAATTTTTGTGCTATTAATCGACCCCAACAAAACCTCTGCTGTGCAGCATGTGTGTTGGGAGGAGGAGGATGTACCAGGGGATGAGCTCAGGCACCTATTTGTGAACCAGACGCATCGGTGGCAGCCAAACACCACTTCTTTGGAAGGTGCCACATTTATTCCCCCCAGCAGCTACACACAGACAAACCCCACACCTTGTCCAGCAACCTTCCTCACAAGAGGGGCCAGTCCCGTATCTCTGCTCTGTGTTTAGGACATCAGCACGTTAAGAGCAGGACCAGATCCATGGATCCCTCTTGGAAAAGTGTCTGCTCTGCACTTACCCATGCCCTAACACCACTCAGTGCAACCAAGACTAAACCATACTGTGTTGTTTATTGATCAGTGCTGAGCTGATCACTGTTTTACCCTCTGTTCTACCCACAGCATCAAACATTTACAAATACATGTGACACAAGGCAAGTTTCCCTTTTATTAGGAGAGAAGTTACATGCTGGTATACGGATACACCTGCGGGGTGACAACAGTTCTCTGCACTGCAAAATTGGAGCACAATTGCTCTTCCCCAGCGGCTTGGGATTAACAGTAAGTCCTGGAATTCATGGGGAAGAGCCTGAAGACAAAAGCAAGGAGGCTGAATTCATCTGATAATAGTTTATCTGTTGGAGGTTGGCACTTCTAGCACAATCCAGGCACAGAGGATGCTCTGACAACCCTTTATGAGCATAGTACTCCAGGCTGCTTTCCCACAAGCAGGAGCTGCACAGCCAGGCTGACAGATGTCACTGCTGTCGATGTGGCCCTGCATTTCCAGCAGATACAGCCTGATGCTGGTGGATGCTGTAATGAGGAAATGCTGTGATGCTCAGAGAGTTCCTCAGGCTGAAGCACTGCTCTGCAGCATGGTGCATTTTAACATACACAAAAACATTCACCAGCTACCTGCACACTGCCTGAGCCCCAGCCACGAAGATTAAACACCACAGTGACTCTGGTCTGCAGAATTGGGCAGCATTTTCCTCCCCCTGCACTGTGAGCAGCCCTTTGATGCCTTATAAATGCAGGCAGGAGCTGCACTCTGCAGTCACGTTCATGCTCCACGTGGTCAAAGGTGACCAAGGACCACACAAAACTTACCACCCACTGCATCAGCACAAAGAGTGATGCTGGCTCTCCCGCAGCCCTGGGAGTTCTTCTCCAGCCTGCGGGTGCACATTGGTGGAGGATGGCAGGAGGATACTCAGCTTGCCTCAGCTCCCCAGCTGATGCATCTCACTGCTCCTGGCCTTCTTCACTGCATTCACTTCTCCAGCTGGCACTCAAATGCGCTGTATCTCATGGTGACCAGCCTCTTGCTGCAAGGTGTGAGAGTAAGTGAAATGCAAACACCTCTCATTTCATTTTCCAGTGAGAAGATTTATTTTCCCTTCCCACAGCTAACAACTGCTTACTTAAACTCACTAGAGTCTTCTGAAAACTTTGAAAAACATACATTAAAAGAGTTTTGTTGAGCTGAGACTTGCCATGTCTCAGCCTTCTAAAATATGTGTGCGCCTGGGCACCTGTGTGGGATGTAGGGATGCAGCTTTAGCCAGAGCACAGTGGGTTGCAGCAGAGGAGGACCTGTCCTGTCACATACCTCCTCCAAACAACACTGTAACACACTCCACAGGATACAGAAACCAAGGGCTGCTTCTTTTCCCTAACTGGTAACACACTGCGAATGCTGTGGATCAGTTCTAACGCTGCTCAAAGTGAATGTGCCGGTGTTTGCTGACAAGGCAAAACATTTGTCAGGCTGCAGCAGACCCTGCAGCACTGCAGCCTGGTCCTTTCTCCAGCTTTATTAGATTCCTTTTCAAAAATTCATCTGAAATACTGGATGGGGCACTCAGCATCACCAGGCACAAGAGGTTATGCCAAGACCAGCACTGCTATGCCATGTCTCTGTGCTGTATCAGAACTTTTTACCTCTGATTTTTGAGTGGAAGTTTCAAAGCAAACTAAAAAACTTCCTGGGATTGAAGCCCCAAAATACTTTGGGTACTACGGAAAAGCAGTATACATCTAACAGGTTTGCATCAACTTCGTGCAAGGTTCCTGGCCAGTGTTGCTGAAAGGGATGCAGTGACACCAGCAACAGGACAGGCAGCAGCCTGGGGAGAGACTTAATCTTGGATACAGCAGGACTCTGCATGAGGGAGGGGAGGCATCTGCATGAGGACAGCTCAGAATCACAAAAGTTGGAAAAAGACCCCTAAGATCACCGAGTCCAAACTAACGCAGCACTGCCAAGTCCACCACTAAAGCACATCCTTAAGCGTCACACACACATTTTTTGAACACTTCCAGGGACAGTTTCCACCACCTCTCTGGGCAGCCTATTCCAATGTTTGGCTACCCTTTCAGTGAAGAAACTTTTCCTAAGATCTGGCTCCCCACCACTCTTTGCTGTCTCTTCCCATCATGGAATATCCAATACCCACACAGCAGAAGCCCAAAGGCACTAACTACCCTTAGACTCTCCTATTGTTCCATTGTTCCATATTGTTCCATTGTTTTAACATGCTTGTTCACATTACCCCAGAACCCCTGTTTATGCCTGCTCCTGTGTGTGTGTGCAGTTTTACAGACACCTCTAAAATCACACACTGCACTGTGAAGATCATCAGTCTAGTCATCGAGCACCTGAGCTGGAGCTTTTCCACATCAGGGTCCTCAGCTCTGCCCAAGGCTGGACTGCTCCTTTGCCATGCCCAGGTAAAGCCAGGAACAGGCAGCACCACCAAAGGCCCTTTGGACCATGCTACTGCATGGGTGGCTAATCCACCTTTGGAAAAGTCAATTAATAATATTAAGGTGTCCACCCCACCTGTGCTGCAGAGAAAGCACCAATAAAGGCAGCAGTGGTGTCTAAGGCAGCTGGAGTCTGGCAGAAGGGCTGGAGCCCCAGCTGGGAGAGGACAATGAGCCTACCTGGAGCCACTGCTGTAAACAGCCCACCAGTACAGGTGGTACATTAAGATAGGCTGCCTGTTTGCCAACAGAGATTTTCACATTTCCCTCTCAATCTTTATTTAAATTTGGGAAGACAGAAAATTAACAAAATCTGAGATCTATAACTGGAAACCATTTGTTTTTCTTGTGGAAATGGAACGTTTCCTAATGAACTTCCCCTCCCCCTGTGCCACTCAGATCCGGATGCAAATATTGCTGCGAGTTTATCAATCTGCGGCTTGTTTCACGCAGTTTGCAATGCTAATGAGTAAACCAATTTTGACATATTATGTAAGCCAGTTTCTGAAACAGAGATTCTTGGCAGGCCAAATGTAAACACAGACACCCTCTTGCATCCAATTTAAATGAGCATGTTGCTGAAAGCACTAAGGGCTTGATTCTGTTGACTTATTCCTGATTTACTCCAGTGGAAAAAAAAAAAAAGGTGGGGGGGGAAGAGAAAGAAAACGAACAGAAATACCCCTTCAATTCAATTACTAGTGCAGCAGCAATTTGCAAAATGGATCTAATTTTGTAACGAGGAAATGTGCTGGAATAAGCTAATATAGGTGGTGACTTGGGCACTGCATGAGCATCAGCACAGCACACGCCCAGGAGCACACATGCCATTCCAGATGGAACTGAAGGGGGAGATGACAGCTCTCCTCTCCCTCATCCCTCCAAGCCAAAATTAGGTCCAGGTAGTGGCCCACGGCTTGGACCAGCCCCAGAAGGTGACTCCTTCTAGCCTCTTGTTTTTCCTCCAGAGCTTTGCAGAAGAATGATGCTGCCTATAGGGCAGCAGACACAGCTCAAGAGCAGCACCAGCTGTTTTGAGCTGCCTCTGACCCTCACACAAGGGCCAGTAGGAACTCAGAACATGAGGGAATATTTGTTTCAGCACACACTAAAAGTTTGCATTTCACCAGTGCATGCCAAGACCTCATGCACTACTCACTACCTTGTCCACCTGGCTCAAACCTGGCAATGGGCCCCAATGCAGAAAGCCAGACACCAAGACTAATGGATTATATCCACTTTTTAAAGATTAACACCAGAAAAACATGCTGGAAAGTACCCACTTTAGATGGCAGACTGCAGCAACCAGCAGAACAACTCCCAGTGACACAGGGATGAGCTGGAAGTCACAGGCTCAGAGGTAGGGTTAGAAAAAAAAACAAAAGAGAGGGGATACGTTTCTAAAAGCCCCTAATAAAAAAAGGCTCTACCAGAGAGATGAACAGGATTTTATTAAAATGAGGAAGGGCCGAAATCAAATCTTTCATTTGCACTTTTCCCCGTACCATCTGGAGCATTTGCATCTGCCAAAAGCATGGCACATTTCTTCGACTAGTGGAACCAAATGGGGTAGAGGCAAACCTGGAGGTGGCCTTTGCCCTGCTATCAGCTCTGGGCACCTCCACAGTGCTTTAAAGCTGAAACATGTGTGTGAAATTGAACTGTGATGCTCCTGCCACGATAGAGTAAAAGCAATGAAATCAGAGACATGCTGTGCTGTGAGGTTGCTGCCACAGAACGTATTTATTGTGTGTCAAAGATCCCAACAGGCACCAGAGCTGCAAAACACCATCTCACATTAAATTACCTGCACAACATCACAACCAGGATACCATTTATCATATCTGGATCTTTTACATTACAAGGTAAAGGAGAGCAAAAGGAAGAATACTTTTAATCTCCAAGCAAATATCCCATCCTGAGATCTCAATGGTGAAAGCAAACCTTAGAGTTCTTCCCTCTGTGCTGCACTTTCAAGCTATGATCATAAGCAGCCAAATGCCACACATTTGTTGGCTCATTAAGTTTCACCCTGAAAATGTAACAACTGTGTATTTCTAAAGTAATTCACGTTTTTATGCCATAAGAGAAAACTTACTGCTGTCTAGACAGAGGAAAAAAAAAAGGACAGTGCTTGAAAGGAGGGCAGCAGACAAGGCAGCATCACTTGGGATGTGAACAACAGGGACATGAGATCCCTGTACAGCCCCAGCATTGCAGGGCACAAATCCCAGCACTGCAGGGCTGTGGAAGAGCAGCAAAGACTGGGAAGAGAAGATGCCCTGCAGATCTGAGGGACCTCACAGATTTTTGTCGCAGTCCAGCTCTTTGACAGCCAACAAACACCCCCACTACTCACACTGCCATCCCAGCATGGAGCCCAAGGTGGGAGTGAAGCCCAGAATCACATCACAGCATGGACTCCCATCCCAGCAGGGAGATGAGGGAAGCAAGCAAGCAGTGCAGACTGATGTGCCATAGCACCTCCCTCCATCCCTCCTGCTTATCTACACCTGGCACATTACAGCAACAGACAGGTAAATGGGGATTTAATTCCTAACATCTCATTTTTAACTGTAATTTTAAATGATTTGGAATAACTCCTGTGGTTAGAAGCCCACCTGTTTTTCAGAGTTAGTCAATTTGGAAAGCCCTCACTGTCCATTCAAGCATCCCCTCGATTCCTCATGCTCAGAAGAGTGTTACTGCCATTCCCTCATTCCTAGTGCTTTCTGCATTTTTTTAAACATTTTCCCATTTCTGCATGTCTTAAATATCAGATACTAAAACCATATAAAGAACAATCAGAAGGCCAAATGGATACCGATTAGATGATGAAAACAGCACAAAATAAAAGAGAATCAGATTATTTTCTGTTATAATTTTTATAGCTATTTAACAAGAAGAATGGAAAAATCTAATTACTGTCAACTGTAAGTTTTCAGCTACCCAGCCAGCAGCGTGCTGTTATTAAACTACTGCATAATTGCCTCTTTTACTCTGCTTCCCACAGAAGTTGTGTTATTTCACTCATAGTTAAACTCATAATATTGGCTTCATAACTAATCCTGTCAATCGAAATCCCCAGGGGCTGGTGCAAGGATAAAAATAGCAAGGAGTTGTTTCTTCCCTCAGCTTTCTTTCAAAGCCCATTTCTGCAGGCACTGGGGCTGCAGCTCAGCACTGCCACAGACCTCGGCACTGGCCTGTGAATGCTGCTCCTACGGCTCAAAGGAAGCACAGAGGGGAAGGACAGCTCCTTCCTGCAGGAGATTCAGTCTCTTGTGCTGTGTCTGTCCCAGGAAAGGCCATTCCTGCCCATCTCTTCCTCCTGACCAAGGCAGCTCAATTAAGGTATTTGATGTTGCAAACCCCACCTCCAAGCCCAGCTGTGACTGCCTACCCTGGGACTTTGTGCCAGCCCCGAGGCTGAGATGACACTAACAAAGCCTGAGGATACATGAAAAACACAGGTTTGCTCCTTCCCCAAACACTGGAGAGAGTCTCACACACAAAGCCCCACCAAGACACCAGCTACATGTTCAAGCATCAGAGATACCCACTGAGATGTCTGTTGGGCTCCAGGATCTTAAAGCTCTTTTGCAGATCAAATGATTCTGTGCTTCTCCAAGATAAGTACAATTTGTCTATGCACACAGAGGGAATTGCAAAAAGCACTGGATTTTCAGCCATCCAAACAGTTAAGATCTGTCCGAACCCTTAACTTGCTTCCTGTATATCCTGGATTGATGTCCCTTGCTAACTCATGGCGTGGTCCTTTCCTGGAGATGGCACTGGATGTGCTGTAGAAGACACAGCCAGGGTCTCCTGTCTCTCTCCTTCAGCATGTCCTTCCTTGCCTGTGGGATACGCCTCTTGCCCAGGACAGAGAGGGCCTAAACTCACTGCTCAGCTCAGGTTTGGAATGAGGTATAGGGCTGGAAGGGGTGAGGGAAAATGGACTGGACCTCACACTCAGCCCTACAATCTGATTCTCTGGAGACAACAACCCTGTGCTGGGGTTGCTCTCTGGTGGGCACGCACAGAAACTGCTGAGAGCTGGCAAGGAAAAGACAGGAAACAACACATTTCCCGAAGCGATGTCCCAGAGGAAGGTGCCCACACCAGGAGGGACCCAGTGCCAGGGCTCTGCATGCACCTGGACCAGCTCCAGAGTCATCTCTCTTGCCTAGAGGAGTCCTTCACTGTGCTGGGACTGACACACAGACAAGAGAACAGATCACATCAGATCAGCACACTCACTGCACCACCAGGTTCATGTGGGAATCATGGGAGACTGGTTTATCTGAGGTGTTTTTCCTCCTGGGAGAACCACCACACTGCCTACTACAGCCAGAGACAGGGGGTACAGCATCCCAACCTTCAGTCAGTCTGCTCCTGGAGCCATCCTTGGGATGGACAACAGCAGTGTCCATCAACACAGGAGTGAGAGAAACAGAGCATCAGTTTAAAAATGTGTAAAAAAAAAAGCTCACCCTTCTCCCACTCCACAGCAAGGATGGACCAGCCCCAGCATAATGCTCTGCAGCCACACAGGAAACTACTGCTTCCTGTGCAAGCCTGAGACACCCTGACCAGAAGTCCAGTGGGACCCTCGGGTTAAAAATCCCTTGTGTGTGCTGTGAGAGTCCACTGGGAAGACAGCTCTTCCCCAAGCTGTGTTACTCTGTCCTCCCCCCATCACTAAACTTGCTTCACTGTTTAAGACAAGAAGATAGAAAAATAATTTTTGCCATTGCTTGGGCTGCCAAGAAGCACCATGGTGCTCCCAGGCAAATCAGAAGAGCTCCCACCATATCCAGCCTGAAGAGCCCTGGTGTTCCCAAGGGCCGGGGGACTGCCTTGGCTGACAGAGCACCCAGCAGCCCTGAGATTTAAAATAAACATGGCCCAACACAGTGTTAGATTTCTCACCTATGGTGTTTGTGCAAATGAACCCTGAGGCCGACAGATCTCCTTACTCAGAAAGCTGCAAAGACAGAGAAACTGTGTTATGGCCAGTCACCCTCGTGGTGGCACTGTCAATGAGCTGCCACCTCCCTGCCAGCAAGCAGAGCCCACAGCCTCAACTGTGCCAGGCACAGCGAGGACAGAGGAGGGAAGCAACAACACATCAGGGCTGAAGCACAGCATGACTGAGAACTTTTCCTGTGTCCAAGTACTTGAGGAGAGTAAAGGGCAAACAAGGAAAACAGGCTGCCAGGCACAGGAGCAGCAAAATCTCCTACTGTTCCAACAAGTGTTGGTGACGGCACAGCACACAGAGGAGCTCATAGTAACAAAACAGATCTGGTGGCATGAGCCAGCCTGCCTCAGTGGAGGTGACAACATCTGTCCCCGCTTTGGATGCTCAGCCAGGTCCTCAAGGAGAAAATGGCAAAGCAATCACTTATAAACACAATCAACATCCTTGGGGTCTAATTCTTCAAAGATTCAGAACCTGCCAGAGCTCCCCATCTTCCTCCATCGCCTCTTGACTATACTACTTGTGGTGTGTCCATTTAAAATTGACAACTCTTCATCCTCAAAGAAGAGGAACAAGAGTCCCAGGCTGTCCTATGCTCCTCGTGAAGTGACACAGTGTGTTCTGATGAATTCCCATCAAACAGCAGTAGATCCTTTGGGATGAATCTGAAAGAGGAGAGCATAGGCTGTGTAAGCAGTGGGTAAATCAAGGCCAGCCCAACTTTCCCATTTGCACAGTGGCCCAAGCATGCAATAAAACATGGGCAAGGTCTCTGCATTCCCCAAACTGAAGTACTGTGGATAAAAGGATGAAAATGTATTTCAATTGACTCATTGGTTAGGGAAAAATGAAAAGGAAGTACATTACTGCTTCCATAAGTTCTAATTATCAATGGATTTTAGATGCAAGAGTAAAACATCCATCTAGATACCTATTTTTCATTAAACATAGTTCAATCAAAGAAGCCATCAACTTTCCTAGATGGAAGCAATTAAGGAAAGAACAGGCTGTTGTGTGTGCAGAGGAGACAGGAGCCTTCCCCTTGGCAAATCATATGCTCCCAGATGCATCCAACCCAACAAAAGCTTTCAGCCAGCTGTTAGCCCAAGGCTTGTTCCCAGATGTGGGACACCCTGCTGCTCCAGCAATCAATCCACCCACTGCTCCAGCTCCATGGGACGTGCAAAGCCTTCCCCCCTACATAACTGCATCCATTATGGGAACAAAACACAGCTGCTTCCGAGAAGGGCACACCACGGCACAGACATGCCCGTGCCAGGGTACAGGGGAGAGGAGAAGTCTGTATGTGCCCATCTCATGCTGCAGGACACCTGCACTCAGCTCTGTAATGGATGGACTTCTAGTCACACCCAAAGAAGTAGGTGGTCCCTTGTAACACAACCAAGGACCACCAAGAAACTCCACATGGAGAACAAAGCTGAAGGAAAGCAAGGGTTGGGCCATGTGGTGAAAGGTTACACCTCTCCAGCTGATGTCCCCGAAAGCGCAAGTGTAGGATGCTGTCCTGGGGACATCTTCAGTTCTGTCTGAGATATGCTGACTACTGCGTGTCATCGAGGTATCTTGTATTGCTCAGAAAAATCAGTCATGCCCTTAACAGAAAGTAATTTGGCCAATGCAAACACCAGGCAATGTCTTACCTGACTCACCACCAGCAAAGCTCTTCCAAACTTCAGCTTCAGGAAGGTCAGGGGGTGAGGTACTGTATTTCCCCTGTGAATGAAGGCGAATGGTGCATTTTTTAAGTTTCAAGTTAGGCAGCCACACAAGTGCTTTAGGCTGATCTTCTCTGTGGATCGCAGAAGACTGTTCTTGTCCAACCAGCAGAGGCTTTCTGTGCAAAGCAGCTCACTGTCCTTGGGCTTTTGCACATTTTGTGTGTGCAAGATTCAAGTATTCATTATTTCTTGAAAGGACAACCCCCCCCAGAAGCAGCACTTGTTTTACATGGAAGACAACATTCTCCCACACCAGTCATTTCCAGTAAAGTATTCCACAAAAGTCTGGGTGTTCAGTGCATGCTAGTTGGCAATTTATGCAAATCTAGTCTACAAATAATCTTGACAAATAATGCTAAGAGTGAATTTGAGCTGAGGCTGTCTGAGATCGCAGGTGTTAGTTAGGTTATCAGACACAGTGGGTGGCATGTTAATGTGTTCACATCTTAACTAGTGGGTATAAGTGAGAGGCTTGATCTACAACTGAAAGAAAAAACTGAAAGAAAAATTGAATATAGAGCACAACAGATATTGCAGAACAGATTCGCATGTGGGCACTTGATTTATCACAATGCCTACATAAATATGTATGGAGCAACTGTTTCAGAGAGACCCCATGCATGGACAAGCCTGTAAAATTAGTTTTCTGATCTAAATATTAAAATTGGCCCTTGGCAAGTAATATAAGTAATAGTCTCTTACAAAATCACTGTTTCAATTAATTTTACTGGCATCACCTTTATCTGTGCAAGAAGGTGAGAGAAGCATCAAACAGGCCTGAAAGCCAGCAAAATAAATTCAGAGTTATTTTCAAGAGGTCTGCTTGTCTCACAGTTAAGAAAATGCACCATGAGATGGAAAAACAGGTTTAAGTCCCATCTCTGCCAGGGTCTAATTTTCCTGTGTAGAAAAGTAGAAAACACAAAGCATTTTCTCTTACTTCAATGAACAATCAGTTTTTCTGAGAAGTTATATCAAATAATTTACATTTTTTTTCATCCTCCAGTAGCTTTTACTGCAATTGTAATTGTAAAAAAAAAAAAAATTCAAAAAAGTACCTTCTTCCTTCCTTAAACCGATTAGAAACGTCATTCACATTACCCTGTGGAAGTGAATTGAACGATTCCCAACAGCCACTCAAAAAATACAAAATCACCATAATTACTGGTGGCATCTAATTAACATTCAGCTTCCTGTCTACAGCAGCTACAGCTGGACAATCCATTTATTTCAACCTAAAACTAATGCTCTCCTAATTATTTTCCATCTGACTAAGCAGCCCACCTGTGCCCATTTTCCCTGACGGCTCCTTCTGGCACAGCGCGAGGGCAGAGCCTGGTGAGCTCAGCCTGGAACAGCCTTGCTAACAACTGCCCCATGCAAACACGGGGACTGCTCCCACTAATTACACAGCTCCTGGCTCTCTCAGCCTGCTCAACCAGGATTCACAAAAAAAAAAACCAAAAAACAAAAAACAAACCAGGCAAAGGAGCTGCAAAAGGTTGCAGCCACCAAAAGGGGACTCTGTGCTCTGGGTTTGACAGGACAGGGCAAAGGATAAATGAGCCCATAAATGCACATGCCCCTGATTTGATGCTGTGGACTGTCTTCCAGAAGAGCATGGGGTCGGGGGGGCACACCAGTGGTCCAAAATCCTGGCACACCCTGGTGCTGGTCTCCAGGCTGGGGCAAATCCTTTGCTGCCACCTTTGTTCTCCTTCTCTGGCCACTCTGTTGCAGCAACAGGAACAAAACTGCTCAACCCAAATACTCTTGTATAAATAAAGACAGCTAGGGATTACACAGATGTAGCAGCCTGCTTTTATGAACTCCCAGTATCAGTCACTGAATAAAACGAAGTACAGGCAAATCATGATACCTTAGTTGTTTCAGTCTGCTTCTAGCCCTTTCTATCCCCATATCACTAATCAGGCAACTTTTTAATTCACTTTTATTTTCCAGACATACATCACCTCTTGTTAGGAGAAGTAATGCCTGCTGTTGCCATATAGATGAGCTCCAACTCATTAGCTTTGTTTCTTCCAAAACTCAGCTGAAAACTTATTTTCTTTTTTGCTCACTCCTCTCTCTCTTTGCCATTATGTTTCTGCTTATATTATTTCAGCCTGTAATGACTGTAGCGCTCCTAGGAATGATGATCTGCAAAATTATCTTGTAATTGCATTCATATTTGAACTTTCATCACTACAACTAAATATATCAACGGGGATGAGAAGAAAACTGACAGGTACTGGGGGAAGCTCTGGCTGAACTCCTCCTGAACTCAGGAATTACTAATGCCTCTTTCCCTTCTCCCCCAGTTTAATTTGTCAGCTCTAGGGTGAACCTCCAAAGGCACCAAGAGGCCTCTGCTCAGCCCAGGCAGCTGGGTTCACAAAACCCACAGGGACACAGTGTTTCCCCCCAGCCAAGATGGGTAAGACAAGTTAATGACCTTCAAAATCTGTGGGGAAAAGGAAGGAGCTCAGACAGCACAACCTTGTAGACGTCACTTGCTTCAGAGATCAAGTAGAAAAATACAGCAGGTCAAGAGAGGTCGTAAGAGTTGTCAGAGATTGCCTGAGTGTCAAGGGGAAAAAAATCAGTGCATGTATATTGGAAGGTTATTTATGCAATAGTCAAATAGTTATGGTTTTGATACCAAGGTAAGAACTCCAAGCACCAGTTAAGATCAGAAATTCAGTGTCTTCAGGCTGTGTGCACAAATTTTTCCCCTCCTCGTCACCTGCTGAGCAGTTAAGTGCCTCCAAATGGAATTGTCCAGACTTCCCCAAAGAAATTTTCAATTCCACAAAAGGTAACCTAATCTTCATAGCTGACCTGTAAAACCTTTTAGATATGGCATTAGGCAGAGGACCAAATTTTATGAAAATGCCCTAGTTCCTATCAGTGCAAATCAAGCTAAGATGGATGAGAGAATGAAAGTCCCAGCATTTGTTAAACTCAAGAGCTGCCCATGTGCTCCCCTGACTGTCCAGGAGCACTCATGTTTGAAGGACTAACTGCAAAGCAGTGTATTTTTCTTTGCAATTTTTCCAGAAAAGAATTAAACAGAGTTGACACAAAGACCTCCAGCCAGCAGAACACTGCTAAGGTTCCCCAGGTGAACCTCTCGCTCCTCACACCAGCCAGGCTCTCAGCTCCCACTGCACATTATCTCTCCTGGAATGGGCACTCAAATCATCAGCAAGGAAAGAGCCCTTGCAAATCCCAGAAGTTCACAATTGGCCCAGTAGAGGAGGATGGGTGGGTGGATCTCTGGTGTCTAGTGGCACATACACCATCTCTGGAAGTACTCTCAGCAGGGACAGTGTGAGACTTGGGAGATTCCACTTACTTTTTTATTTACTTTTACAAAACTTCCCAAAATGCAGGTTCTTTGAAACCCCATTATCCTGCCCCATCAAACTGAGGCTGTCCAGCAGGTTCACAAGGTATCTGTACCCCTTGTCATGTTGCAGGGTGTTAGCCACAACCAAATTACTTCATCTGATGCTTGAAAACAGGACTTACAGATAAAACATCTTCAAACTAATGGCCCTCTGCAAAAGCCAAGCAGGTATCAACTTATCACTTCCAACCTCAGCTAGCCATCACTTGCACTCCTAATTGCTTTTAGCCTCTTCTTGAGGCAATTAACTCCATACGCACCCCCTGACACTCTCTCACCCCAAAAACCAGTTCCCAGTTTACTGCCACAGGGCTCTGCACTTGGATCTCAAGCTTCTCTCTATTCCCTTTCCTCTGCAGAGCTCTGCATGTGTTTGTGTCTGGGCATGTGTTTTCTCACCCTGATGAATTCATTATTTATGGGGCTGAAAGAGCAAAGCTGCTGAAATCATTTAGCTCTTCTGCATGTCTCCCAAAGGCATAACAAACATAATGGGAAAGCAAATATCAGGCTAAGCGGGGTTGTTTGAGGGAGAACACAGAAATGAACACAGGGATGCTGTGCAGCAGGTATGCCAATACATGCCCTGCTTCCCTGCCTGGTGTGGGGCTAAAACCCTCCTGTCCTGGTTCCAGCTGCTTGAAGTGATGCCCAGAGCACCCCGGACAGGTCAGTGTGCTCCAAGGGATTCTCTGAGTTCCCTGGATCACTGACATGCTCAGCTTTACCAGAACTGACAAATAGCACTAGAGGGCAGAGCTGTTTACCCTCAGCACATCTGAGACAAATGGGAAAAAAACCTCAGCTTTTGGGCAGCTTCTGAATTCTCCACAGTCCTGTCCAACACCAAAAGCCTGTTAATACACAAAAGCCACCAAATGTATTTCCACTCAGAGTGACATGCACAGGCACTAATGAGCCAGCGGAGAGAGCCTGCAGTTCCCTGCTCTGCCTTTACTGAGACTGAAGACCTGGAGGTTCGTGACAGCCTCTTGCCAAGGCAGCAGCAGCTCTGCCTGGCCTGCCCTGGCTCTGCATTCCAGGGTGCACAGGGCAATACAAATAACACAGGTCCCTCGAGAGCAGGGGGAGATTACAAAGCACAGAGACCAGAATTTATGGACCACACTGACACTCTGCTGGCCAGGCTTGCTGCTAAGGATCTCAGCAGATGGAAAGTGCTTCCAAGCAGGTGAAACCTTCAAGGCTTTAGCTTTTGTTCTGAGCAGATGACCAGACACTGAGAGAACCCGTGTAGGCGGGCAAACAGAACTGTCTGAATGCATGTCTACCCCATGAACCACGGGATTTACATTCCAGAGAGCACCTCCAACAGCCACCACTACATCTCCTGGACCTCAGCTCACTGCACTTGGCTCAGGAGAGGTAAGTAATTCCCAAAATTGACACTCTTGTGCTGTTACATGCAAAGGTTTTTGATTGGTATACACTTGCTAACTTCAACTTTCCCGCAGTGTCCCTGGTACTGAGAGCTTCCTTGGATGAGGATTATGGCCTCAAGAATCCCACTCCAAACCACTCATAAATCCTTTTCTTATTATTTCCCCAGTGCACACAGTGTGCTTTTCTTTATTATTATCAAGATTAGTCATCCTGCAGGCCTGTTTACTGTTGAGTAAGGAAGCAAAGGACTCTTGCCCCCAGAAAGTCACTGTTCCTTCCAGAGTCTAAGGAACTTGTTCATGAAGTACCACATTGCATCATATCCCAGCACTGCTGCCAATGAGGGTACTTCATAACAAAATCTCTCGAGAGTGGAAGGAAAATACCTGCAAAATACAACTCAGAGCAGAGTGCATTAATGGCTCAGGCAACAGCTTAGAATAATGTTTGCTATCTTAATAGCATGAAAAAAAACTGTCTATTAATATTTAAAGAGAAGGAAGGAAATAATACTGGTTTCAGGTCTCAGTCACATTTTGTCCCTTGCCACAACCACTTTATTCCACATCTCTTCCTCCTGGGCACACCCTACATCTTCTCCTTTGCAGAGGAAAGGCAATGCGTTGACTTATTTTTGTGCAGAATCTGATTTCAAAGTCATCATGGCAAAGAGGGCTGAAAGGACCCTCAGAGCAGAGGCCAGGCAGCTCTATCTTTTCTGGCAGATGTTTATCTAACTTCTGACTCCCAGTGACTGCAACGCCACAACTTCCTGGGGCAAATCTACCCCAGTGCTTCTCCATCTGCTTCTTAAATTTGTACCTCCCTTAATAGCATGTATTTTCCTCCCAACCAGCACAGACAAGAGAACTGTCCATTCCCTTCCTCTCCTCCCTGCAGCAACCCAGGAGAACTCAAACATGATCTTACCTCCTTCCAGTTGGCTTTTTTCCCCCTCACAGTAAATAGCCTGAACCCCACAACTTTTTTCTCCACAGCCTCTACTCTCAGTTCGTTTTTAGTGTTCCTTTCTTGACTCTGTTTTCCCAACTATCTCTTTCTTTTAGGATGAAGCCCAAAATGTGAGAGTTTTCCAGAGTCTAACCAGCACAGAGCAGGGCAGGAAGGACTGTCTCACCTGCCCATCACTCAGCTCTCCCAGTTTGCTGTAGCCCCACACATAATCTGGCCACCTTGCAGAGGACTTCTTACTTCCAGTCTGTGAATCACTCTGTCCTCACCAACACCTTTCCTCCAAACTTTCCTTTCTGCAGAATCCACTCCAGGCAGCTTGTGAAGCTGTCAAAGGGTGAAGCTTCCCAAAGGGTGCTTGCATGAAATCAGATGGCTCCAGATATTTTCTCAGCATCAACCTCATCCCTTAACCTACCTTATGGAGCAGCGTAGCTCTTTCCAATGGCTACACAGAAAAATCAGACTACACAGTACAATTTAGTAAGCCTAAAATCTCTTGATCCTCTTTCTCACTGACTTATCTTGTAGATGTTTTTAGTCCTGCCCCACAGATCTCTGCACAGGAGTTCTAGAGAAAGCAACAGCAAGGCCCAGGCTGGTCTGGCTTGCCTGAGGCAGTCAGCTCACACCTGCACTAGCCACTTCAAAACTGCTGCTCCTTCCTTCTCCCTCCCTTAAAAGCAATGGCTGTAAGTAATTCTGCAGTGGTAATTAATGACGGCCTCTTAAATTTTCACTTGGGTTGACCTGAGCTCACCTGCACTGACCCCAGGCTTGCTGGGCTTGGTGATTATGTCCATGCTCACAAATTCCAAGTGCACTCCAGGTCTGGCTGGGTTCTTCCTCAGCCCATCAATCACTGCTCCTTGCTCCATCCCTGGACACTGCCTAGCCTCACCAAGAAGCTGTGCAGAGCAACTCTGGGGTTGTGTTAAAACCTGAGCAACATTGAGATTTGCACATAAAATATATTCACTCTGTCTACTTAACAATTTAGCATGCAGTTATCTTTAAATACAGTGGGACAGAGAACAAAGATGGATACTATTCCTATTCTTCAAACAATTACTAACAAATTAAAGTAGTACACTAATATTAGAGATAATTTTTTCTCTAGCTACAAGATCATCCTCTAACTGTGACTGGCTATCATGTACACTGGTGTTGGAGCACTGTGTTGGGCTCACTGAATTTACACTTCATGTCTGAGGTCTGCTGCAAAGTCTCATGACCAGGCCCCCAAAAATACACTTAATTCTTTCACAGAATCTGACTCAGAAGTACAACAGATCACTCAGGAAAAAAAAAAAAAAAAAAAAAAAAAAGGCAACAAAAAAAAAAACCTTATGAAAATTCAAAGTGATAAACAAAACATATATATGAGTAGTAATTCAGAAACAATATAAAGCACATAAAAGGACTACTTCCCTACCAAGGAAAACAGAAAATACTAACACCCCTGCATAAAATGAAATTAAGCCAAAGAAGGTTTAAGCAGCATTACAAAATCAACATCCTTTTAATGTTAATGACCAAATCTGAACCTGGTTTCAGCCACCCTCCAGGTTTTTAGCATATTTCAGTAATTCTTTAGCCCAAACATACCTGCCAAACCTGCCTGGATGCATTTACAACAATACAGATGTGGTTGTGCAACAAAATGATTTGCACATGCAAATTCTCATGAAGACCATAAACAGACAACTGACATAGACAATTTTTCAGTGTGTGCTCAGAAGATCACAATTTAATAATTTTAAGTGTAAAACAGCCTTTTTGTTACTGTGAAACACAAGGCTTGTCATGAGGTTATAAATGAAACACATGAATTGCTGAGGAGTATGAACCATCAAAGCCAAGGCTCGGATGGATTTAAAATGAGAGCAAGGCTGGCATGAATCAATAGTGGTAAACAATTTAAAGGACAAATCTCTCTGTGTGCATTTGACTACACATATTACCATATTAAACAAGACATTTATAGAAGCACAGAATGAATCACAGACTGGTTTGGGCTGGCAGGGACCTTAAGGATCATCCAGTTCCAAGCCCTCTGCCAGGGGCAGGGCTGCCACCCACTAATACACAGGGATGTGATATTTTGGCATAGCTGCCATGCAGGAGGATCCTGGGGAGGAGATGTGCAGGTGCCATTTCACATGATGTTTGCCATGTTCATAAAAGCTGTCACTCCCAGAATCTGTGAATGCAGCCAGTGTTGCCTCTCATGGCAGGGAGGAAAGGGATCCAGCTCAGGATCTCTGATGAAGAGGATCTGGGCCTTTGGGGAAATGATGGATTGTTCTTCCTGCACCCCTGGGTCACTCCCTTGATCATCCCTCAGCCTCGTTTCTACACCTCACTTCTCCTCATATGGCTTCCAAGTATTTTGAAAGAATTATCTCATCAGCTGACATTTTAGCTGACAATCACCTTGTATCTGCAAATCCAGGTAGTTAACAAACCTATTTGCTTCTATATAAAGTATAGAAAGTATTTAAGTGAAAGTATATTTATATAAAGTATTTAAGTGAAAGTATATTTAAGTTCAGGAACACAAGCTTTAATTAACAGCACATTCTAAATGACAAAAAAAGAAGTTGCTTTCTTTGTAATCTAACCAATTGATTATTTTTAAAAATATTTGCATAGTTTTGTTTAATTTCGTAGAAACCTACAACTGAGACTGAGATCAAAGAAACTGATATCACCAGAGACAATAGGTTTTATAGAGCTCTGCAAAGTTGTACCGTTGCCTGAAGAGGTTTTAATTCAGGAAAGACCTTTACATTTCCAGCCTGCCAGTTTCAGTTAAGACTAATAATTACACTTGTAAATGGGCCGCTGGCTCTTACCTGAACTGTAATTTTAATGCCTAGTTTGGAGGTCACATCTTGCTGTTTATACTGGACAATTTTGGGTTAGGATTAGAGATGTTTCTATGAGCCAGGTCACTTCCAGTATGTCATGGTTTGACACTGACCAAACACCAGGCACCCATGAAAGCTGTTTGCTCACCATCTCTTGCTCTCAGCTGGGCAGAGGAGAGGGAAAAAATTAATCAAGTGCTCATGAGTCGAAATGAGTATTGGGAGAAAACACTCTAAGGGCAAAACAGGTTCAAATTTAAAGATATAAAGGAAATTTGTCATTAACAGAGTCAGAGGAGGATAATGAAAAGAAAAGTAAGTCTTTAAAACACATTTTCTCCCTCACAGCCTCTCCCTCCTTCCCACCAACACGGCAAGGAGATAGGGTGTGGGAGTTTTGGTCAGTTTGTCACTTGAGATGTTTTTTTGTTTAAGATCTCATGGAGAGGAGTATTTTCTCTGTTTTGCCATGGGGTCCCTGCCACAGGCAAACAGTCTTCCCAAAACTGCTGTGGCATGGCTCACTCGTCCACAGGGTGTAGTCCTGGCAGGACAGGCGGCTCCACTTTGGAAGCCAGGCCCATCTCTCTGTGTCTCTGAGGCCAGGTCCATCTCTCTGTGTCTCTGAGGCCAGGCCCATCTCTCTGTGTCTCTAGAGGCCAGGCCCATCTCTCTCTGTCTCTGAAGCCAGGTCCATCTCTCTGTGTCTGAAGCCAGGCCCATCTCTCTGTGTCTCTGAGGCCAGTCCCATCTCTCTGTGTCTCTGGAGGCCAGGCCCATCTCTCTGTGTCTGAGGCCAGGCCCATCTCTGTGTGTCTCTGAAGCCAGGCCCATCTCTCTCTGTGTCTATGGAGGCCAGGCCCATCTCTCTGTGTCTGAAGCCAGGCCCATCTCTCTGTGTCTCTGGAGGCCAGGCCCATCTCTCTGTGTCTCTGAAGCCAGGCCCATCTCTCTGTGTCTCTGGAGGCCAGGCCCATCTCTCTGTGTCTCTGAAGCCAGGCCCATCTCTCTGTGTCTGAAGCCAGGCCCATCTCTCTGTGTCTCTGAGGCCAGGCCCATCTCTCTGTGTCTGAAGCCAGGCCCATCTCTCTGTGTCTCTGAGGCCAGGCCCATCTCTCTGTGTCTCTGAAGCCAGGCCCATCTCTCTGTGTCTCTGAGGCCAGGCCCATCTCTCTGTGTCTCTGAAGCCAGGCCCATCTCTCTGTGTCTCTGAGGCCAGGCCCATCTCTCTGTGTCTCTGAAGCCAGGCCCATCTCTCTGTGTCTCTGAGGCCAGGCCCATCTCTCTGTGTCTCTGAGGCCAGGCCCATCTCTCTGTGTCTCTGGAGGCCAGTCCCATCTCTCTGTGTCTGAAGCCCAGGCCCATCTCTCTGTGTCTCTGAGGCCAGGCCCATCTCTCTGTGTCTATGGAAGCCAGGCCCATCTCTCTGTCTGTGAAGCCAGGCCCGTCTCTCTCTGTTCGGGTCTCCCACTGGATCGCAGCTTTCTCTGCCATCCCCCCGCCGTCAGCGCTTTTCCCCCGGGCCGCGAGTGGATCTCTGCATCCCCCGCGGCCTTCCCGCCTTCCAAGGGGACACTTTGTTTTCCCTCAGTCCTCCCCACGGCCTGCAGAGGAATCTCGGCTCCGACACCTGCAGCACCTCCTCCCCTTCCTTTCTTCCCATGGCCTTGGTGCCGCCCTGTTGTTTCCCCTCGCGTCCTCACCTCCTCCTCCTCTCTGACTAGAAGGAAACTGCGGCTCGTAGGTGCCGTGGCCAAGGAGCTGCGCTGATTCCCGGACTCGTGCAGGATGCCGCGGTGCCGACACGCCGATCCCGTCCCGGTTCCCCGCCGGGGAATGTGTGGAGCGGCTCCGCAGCCGTCCCGGGCTGTGGCTGTGGGGCGCCGCTCGCTCTCGGTGCGGGCCCGGGCAGGGGAAGCCGCCGCCGCCCCGGCCGCTCCTGGGCAAAACTGCACCTGCCGTGTTTGCATTGCCCTCATAAATGTCATCCCAGAGGCGTCACCGACCTCTCTGCCCGGGCCAGCTGCGTGTCCATCGTCAGAGCCGGCAGAGGTTGGCTCTGTCGGACACGGTGGAAGGTTCCAGCAGCTCCTCACAGAATTTCCCTTATGGCTCTCTCCTGCTGTCAAACACCGGGCTGTGCCCAACCAACACACAACAGGTGACACCAAGGCTCATGGTCTGGGGTAACTCAGACTGCAAAAACTACCAGTGCCCAGAGAAGGAAAGAGTGAGAAATAAGGGGGGAAATCTGTATGTTTATATGTTTAATTCAGCCAATCACACAGCATTAGTAGACTATTTTATTAATTTTTTTTCTGTTGTTTCTAACGACAGTTTTATGGCTTCTCCATACAGGGACTGTCAGTGACAAAATTCAGTAATCTTCCACAGTACATGCTTTTAAACATAGACAGGCTTGAACAATGTTCTGTAGACACTGATACTGAGGGGTCTCAAAATGATTGCTTTCACTCAGCTTTCAGGAGATCAACACTGATTTATGACTAAAACCAATTGCACTGTAATAAAATGGAAGTCAGACTCTGCCCATAATTTTACATGCCATTTAGGTGCTGGGAAGTGATGGGGAAAATGGACCATTATCCATAAGGCACGTGATTTCTGAAATAACCACAGCACTGCAAAATTAGATGATGATGACCCTGTGGTGAGCAACAGTCTCCTCCAGAGCCTTTTTTGCTCATCAGTCGCCTCTTCTGCAGATCCACCTTGTTCTACCCAGCTTTCTCATTAAACCTGGTCCCAGTTTGGGGCTTGTGGAGATAGGGCCAGCCTGAGCTTCCCACAGGAAGGTCAGGGTGGATGTGTCAGCTGGGGCACATGTTTGGGAACAAGTGGAATTAAAAAAAAAAAAAAAAAGAGCAAAGGCTGTCACTTCCATAGAGCTTACAGCACAAATAACACAACAGTTATTTAGCAATCTTGTCATTGCAGGCGAAGTTAACAGCTGAGTCCTGATGGTGCTTTGATTTTAAAGCTCAATCCTTGTAAACACATTGGCTGAATTAAGGATATGGATAAAGGCAGAGTGGGAGGCTTTTCCCCTGCAAAGAGCAGGAAACAGTTTGTCTTGAAAAAATTAATCACAAAATACATGCCTCTATTTATTTAAACAACTATTTCCAAAATTTTGGAAGGGATTTCATCTCCCCTGGAACTCGACATTACATTTGGGTTAACAAGCACCAGAAGTAAAACCAATTAAAATTTTACAGTCAGTGAGGACAGAACCAACAGGGTATAACAGCCTTCCAGATTTTCATTGATATGGTGATGAAACACAAATATTTATGAGCTGAACACTGCCTCCAATAGAAAGAAAGAGTTCTTTTAGTGCTCCAAGTAACCTTTCAGGATTACAAGAGGAGACACAACAGATAAACTCTTCACCCCAGCTCACCCTGAAAGTACTTTATCACCACGTGTATCTCTTCTTCATCACTGTTAGGCAAAGGAGAATGAAAATGTGAGACAGGACAAAGCTGCTCATAAAAAAAAAAAAGAATGAAAAATCTGGAGATAATTGGAAGTGATGGATCAAACTCATGCCATGCTGATTTTTGCCTTTTTCTTTTATATATTCTCTGTATCCTTTACACATATATTTGTGGCCTATTATTGTATTACTGGCTAATTCTCCCAGTAATTTTTCATGTTCTTTCCCTAGACAGAAAGACAAAACACGTTCCAAGGGCCTCTGTCTATCTTGGCTGTCCCTGGCTACCAAGGTTGAGAACAGCTCTTCAAGACACTTTTTCATTAACAAAGTACAGCCATTACCAAGGGGGGTGCTCCAGAAAAGGATTTAACCAGAAGGGGGAATTACCTCATCAGCTGTGCTTCTAATTGGGAAATCTTGTCAATTCTGCTAATTTGCCAAATTTAAAGAAACTGCATTCACCCTGTGTGGGTGGGCTTTTGTGGACATTTTCCGTATCTGCCCCTGGAGGCCTCCAATAAAGATCAACCTTTTTATTACCTCCTATAGTAATATTATCTTGAAAGTGTGTATTGTTTCATTTATAGGTTCCTTAAGGCATCAAATTACTGCACAGAAATATGCAAAGAAAGCCTTATTTACATCTTAGCATTGAGGCTGGTGCATTATTAAAAGGAACAGCCTTGAGCTCCTGATAGAAGAACAAAAGATCTTCTCATTCACAGCCAAGGCACAAGAAGGAACTGCTTGCCAGCATCTCATAAAGTCTGTGACCCAGCCAAGAACCAAGCCCAGGTTTCTCAGGGGCAGTCCACCATCATAAACACATCCTCCCTATCAAAGGAAGGCTGGAAAAAATGCCCTGACAGTGCAAATCCATACAAGAAAATTAAATCTCCCTAATAAAAAAAACCACTCCTCTGTGTCTGTAAAATGTATCATTCCAGGTCAAGAGGAATTTGTCTTATCTCACAAATGTTACACACAATGCCTCATGCTGCTCTGCACAACCTCAGCAATGTGCTGGAACCTGGAGAGAAATAGGGCAATCATGGCACAGCACTAAGCACTCACCCAGGACATCTTCCACAGGGAAAATGGGGTCTACCCAAGGTTCCACCTCAATGCCCTCTCTTCCCTCTCAGAAATGACCCATGCCAGGTGACACTTAAGAAAAGGGGAGGAGAGAGTGAGAAGCCAGGATTGTTCAATATACAAATGCAGGAAAAACTCTTGAGATAGGTGCAAATGCTGCATTCTTGTCTGAGATGGTGCAGGACTTGGCTTATTTTTCCTCCCCAGGTCATTTCCTTCTCCATACAGAAGGAGAAGGTAGGTGCTGCAAATAAAATACAAGCAAGAAACTTCATCTAGAAAATACAAGCAAGAAACTTCATCTTAAATAAGCTAAGGGAAGGAGATTCCAGCTTGACCCAAAGGGAAGAACTGAAGGTTACTTGTGATGATGAACAAAAGAAATCCTTTACAATCGCTGTACTGCTTTGCCCATTTATCAATCTGCAGTTTTGTTCTAATTTCATAAATCAGAATTTGTTATCAAGCACATTATTTTGTATATCTATCTGGGTGGCATATGAACTGAAGACTGAAGTGTGTCAGAAAGCTACACCTCACCTCTGGGGTGGCTGCTCAGCTTAACACCTCCTCAGCCCACAGGTGCCAGACACCAACAGCAGGATTCACAGGCAAAGTAAGGAGTTTAGCACTTGGAAAAGGAATAGGAGTTTTCTGATCATCAGCAGTGAGAAGGAAACTCATTTGATGCACTCCAGGAAAGAAGGGAGTGCACCTGTAAAGCCAGGGAGTTTGTCACAGTTGGTTAAACAAACATGGAACAGAAAACATATGCTTTGTTTTAAATTCTACTGTAAGGGACTACCATTCATGCTCTCACTAAGAAAACAGACAGAAATGCTTTTAATAACTATGAAGACTGAAATGAAACTATACAGAACAATGTCAAAGCATAGGTAACAAGGAAAAATATTTTCAGTTATAATTCTCTTAACCTGAATCGATACAGAATATCCAGGGGCAAGTTTCCCAAGGTGTGAGTGTGGGATTACACACAGGACTTCTGCAGCACCAGTCTGACTTCAGGGAGCGTCTCCCCAGGCACTGCTTTGCCAGTCGAGCCATGAAAAGCTGGCAATGCAGAGAGGCACTTAGCATGAAAAGCCCAGGAAGACAAAACAGTGGCAGAGAGTTTTTCAGAGCAAACCTGTGGCAGTTGGGATGCAGATGGTGTCATGCTACCTGCCAGACCATGGGCATGCTGTACCATCCCTGCCTGCACTCCTCTTTTACCTGCTGGGAAAAGGAACACCAAACAAGGAACTCCAGAATGATGCTTTCCTTGTGATGGACTCCAGATGGGGCTTCTGAAGTAGCTTCTCAAACTCACTTCTGACTATTCTGGTTCTCAATGTGCACAGCATGAGGTGCTGTTGGTCCACACAGCTTGGTGTGGCATAATCTGCTACACCCAGGAATGCCACTGTTCACCTGCTGACAGCAGCAATTTTGCATCATTCCCCAGCACTGAAGACAACTGGTTAGTAGAATTGCTTGGAACAACAAGGAGCACAGGAAGAAAATCTATTAAAAGCACGGGAAGTCTCCTAAGTGAGTTACAAAGCTGCAGTCACTGCAGAGCCTATGAAGGACAGACAGTGAAGTTCATTAAAGAGCTCTCAGCAAACATTCCTTGTGTCAATTCCACTCTAGAGTTATCCTCCAGCTTCCATCTATGCTTCCTGTATTCTTCTGTGGTTCTTCTCGGGTGTTTCCAAGATGAGCAGCTCTCAGGAAAAGGCATTGCCTGCATGCTCTGCCCAGGACATCAGCAGCCCCAAAGCTGTGAACCATGCCAGGGCAGAGCCAATTTAGAAAAAGTTTGAGTTTCTCTAACCTATCCCTACCTCACAAGCAGCAGCAGCCACTCCAGCAGCTGAGCTCAGTCTGTTACAGTATTTCTCTGAGAAGACCGCATTGGATCTCGGCTGCATCATGGAAAGACACATTTGTTCTTTTTGTACTCTCCATCCATGAAGACAGTTCCCTCTGGGCCAGGCTTTGAGCATGATCACTCCAAATAAAAACACATGTTGAGGAATGGCTGGACACAATCCTGGTTTTCCCATAGTTGCTCATTTTCCATCAATCCTCGCTTCTAGAGAAGATCTGGCTGCCTCCTCACTCACATGTGAACATCTGCATTGATCTCCTTGCTCCTGCCTTGAATTACTGGGGTGGTTGAAGTTCTCCAGATAAACATAAATTCTCTTCACATGGAATTATCCCCCATGTGCAGCTCCCCTTGTGACAGGAGCAAGAGGACTGAGAAATGAGTTTGAGATCTGTGCACATTCAGTATAAGGCGGAGCCTTTAAACTTCCCATATTTCTTTTCTGATTTTGTTTTGTTTGATCAGTTTAGTTTGGGTTTGGGGTTTTTGCTGAGTGTTTTTTTTTTCCTTTTCCATATTCTTACACCATGGACAGCATTGGGGATGGGCAAATAAACTGTGGCAGTAGTTGAACAGGCAAAGAAATGGGGACTGAGCCATTTGCCACGTTTTGTATACTACAGGACAAAACCATGCAGAATCTTGAATTTCTAAAATCCTAATGATTTTGCAAGCACAGGAGTTTGATCCCAGCAGGGAGGAGTATCCCAGAGGAGAGGTGATTGGCAGTCAGACCTTCCTCCTCAACATCTCAATGTCTCACAGCAGCCACACAGGCCCCTTCCACACTATTTAAAATATCATTAATATCACTCTTGCCATACAGGACACATAAATATGCACTAATCCAGCACAGGAATACTTTTGGCTGTCTCTGATACTGGAGCTATAACTGATGGCACAGCAAATGGGGGCCAGTGCTCCTCATAGCAAATAGCTTTTCCTTGTATTCAACTTCATCACAAGTAGGTTTTTATATGCTAAATTTATGCAAGCAAATGCGATTTTGGCAAATTCTTTTGTCAGCATTTTTATGACAATGGATACATACAGAATATAATGAGTCTAGCTCACTGAAGAAAAAAGCCAGCACTTCTGAGAAAATTAGATTTAGGAAAAAATATTCTGGTCTGGAATAACTGTCAGTATTTTCATAAAATTATTCATTGTTTCCTTCACTGGTGAAATCTATTGTAAATAAACATAAACAAAACAGAATTAAGGAGAAGCAGATGAGTTTCTTAACAACCTGCAGACGTCCCCTTGAACTTTCCCTGCCATTCCACTCCACCAAGGTATGCAGGGAAAACAGGGTTCTGTCACAAGCTTGTGTAGTGCATGACCACCAGCACTGAAACTTTCTGGAAGCTTTCCAAGGCCCTGATTCACCATCACACACATCTGTAGCACATTAAGCTGTGCATTTGTTATCTTGAAGCTTTGAGATAAATAATGTTTCCTATCTGACTAAATAAAATCACATTACTGCTTCAAAAGGCGTCACCGCAAGGGCTCAAGACCCAGGCAGATCATGTTAGTGGAGCTCCTCAGTCCAGTGCCTTGCAAGGGCAGAATCCCTTTGATCAAGGCTTGGTAGACAAGTACAACCAGTTGCATCTGAAGTCTGCTCCGGGCAGAGGTATTTGGATGCCCCGAGAGCAGGACATCCTTCCCCTGCAGTGGCATTTTGCAGCACCTGCCACAACCAGTGTCTTCTGAAGTGGTTTCTAAACCACACCTGCAGGGAGACCTGCAGCCCTCCAGAGCTCTGTCCCTATTTCTCATGAGGGTGGTAAGGTGGTTTGTTGCCTAGATAAGGCCAGATACCTGGTGTTTTGTTTGCTTCTTTTGCCATTGATCTCTGTAATGCAGATTACAGACTCTGCTTACACATAAAAATAGCTACTTGCTTGGTTAAAAGACCAGAATCAAGGTTGAGCCAGGTCACAGACAAAAATGCAACATTGTTGTCAAAAATATTTTAGAATTAAAATACTGACTTTCGTCAACCTGGTGATGCTGCATGAGGTGTTCAAGCTGAGAGATGTTTTATGAAAAATCCTGTATTTGGAGTCCTCCATCCATATGGCATAATCACATGACCTAGAAAAGTCTCTGCAATTATGATTCTATCACTTTTCCCCTTGATATGGAAGAAAAAAGAACTAACACTTTTTAGTTTGCTTTTGTCAAGATTTTATGGGATCCAACATGAATACAGCTACCTGGGCAAAATCAGGAAATGCCCAATTGCCAAGGTGGCCCAGCTGCAGCAATGCACACTGAAACACAAACCAGAGAAGGAAATAACAGTTCTTCTGCTTCATCTTCCTGACGTGTGCCTGAAAGGCCATCTCCCGGACTAAAATTGGGACAAACTACCAATTAAATATGGGCATTTAGATCTTCATATTCCATCTGAATAATACAGTATAGAAACAAGTTGCAGTGCTAACAAGTTTTAGTGCTAAGGATTTTCACATTTATTGAAGATGAAGGATTAAAAAGAAATCTCTAATACAGATTCAGAACAGTTCCAAAAAAATATGCCAATTCCAACAATGACCCATGGATTACAGCAGGTACACTTGACTAGTGTGTTATTAAAGCAGTCACCCAGAGTGGAAAATGTTATTGTCCAGAAGCCAGATGAGCTCAAAAAGACGTCTCTAAGTGTTTAGACCAGGAATTCTCTTTATTGACTCTTTCTGGCAGGTATACACAGACTTGACCTTGACTGGAACCAGTCATCTTCATCCATTCACAGGCTGAGCAGCTCACACACTATGATAAATGTGTATGTATGTTGAAAGAAAAGAAAAAAGCATATACCTTAAGGTTTTTATATATTGATAGATATATAAATAATATCCTGGACTTCACAAAATAAGCTTATACCAGGACATGCCTCCCCACTGGCCTCAGCATCACGAAAACTACACAGGATGTTGTACAGTTAATAAAAATGGTTTCACTGCTGTATAGAAAACAGCAATACACACAAAAATGGACACACATCTATTTTCAGCCCACCAGAATAAACAAAAAGATATGTAAAGAACTGAGAAACAGGGAGATAATGAGCTGTCATAGCGAGTAACAGTTTGGCACCAGTGGTGAAGCTCTGAACAGTCACAGTTACCAAATAATAATGTTTACTTCAGCATTTCTGTCAAGATCAACTTGATGCCTCAGGCAGTTTGGGGAAGAATCACTTAGTCAACAAGCAAAACCCAAATTCAATTGGAGGAAACTAATTAAACTGTGCATGAAAGTCTTCCAAAATATTAAACTATGTTTGAAAAGACACCTTACTACAGATGAACTGACAGGATTTTGGAAAAGTCTCTATTTCTCTGAATTTAAAACACTGGGATCTTAGGCTGTCCAAGAAATATGTTTTATAGTTCATCTCTTGCAATAAAGCCATCACTGGGGAAGAATAGCAGGAACATTACCTTCCTGAGAACCCTTTCATGTCATTTCTCTGATAAAGTGCTGCGACACATCTGGAGATGTGACTGTAAGGGATGAAAAGTCACTTTAAAGAAATCTTCAAGGATCTTTTAATTGGTTTTCATTTTACAGCCTTTTGGGACTGTACATTTTACTCTTTGAGATGCACAAACATCCTGAATGCAGCCTGGCTGAATGCAGGCGTGAACACCACCCTGAGCAGTGGTGGCTGCACATCCCAAAGCACTGCTCCGTATGTGCACCATCCTGGCAGGCTCCACCTGGGTGCAGGAAGGGTCCTTACAACAAAAAGAGTCACTGACTCCAAAAACCCTCTAACCAGGCAAAGGTTTTCTTCCAAGTTAGACTCTGACAAGTACAGCAGGTATAGATTAATGCAAGCATGCTATTATATTATTTTTAACTGATTCCCTGTGTAAGATGATCCACATACCCACTAGTGATACAAAACTTAAAAATTCTGATATGTAGATATAGCATTTGTTTACTCCACAGTATGCCAGATAAGAAACCAGTTGTCCTTGACCTCTGTTATGGTCCGTTCTTCTCCAGATTTCTCATCCTTTCCAGATAACACACTCCAGGTGATGTGAGACAAGGGGATCTGCTAAATTCAAGCAGCAAGGCAAAGGCATAGATGGTGTCAGGAACATGATCCTGCCTGTGCAGACACAGAGCCCCGGCAGAGTCGGGATGCCGCTGCACAAAACTACCTCAAACGGGTTTTATCCCTGCACAACCTCGGAGAACAGTAACTCTGACATGGAGCATTTTGCCCTTGTCAGGGAACAGCATTAATTCCGCAGCAGCCCGTTCAAAGGGCAGTGACTGAATCTGGGTCAGGCGGCAGAGCCCGCGTTTGCCCAGCACCCGCCACCAGGTGTCACCAACTTCTTGATCAACGCAGAGCGGATCCCAAAATGCGGCTCCATCAGCTGGTTTATCGCTCACGGGGACGACAGTCACACGTACCAACCATATAACCAGAAAAGACCGGCACTTTCCCCTCCAAAACCGCATGCTATTTGTCTCTGTTCCCGTTCCCGTGTCTCTGATAACTCCCCTGTGTTTACAGTCACTCCGACAGCTGTCACCTCACAGAAAAAAGAACCCAACCCAACTGTGAAGTTTGAGTCCTGTTCCCTTGAGGGACGGGATTGGGGTGCCATGTGCTGTCTTCTGAACAAGGAGACCCAAGCCTGCCCCAGCCCATAGGGAAACCCATAGGGAAACTATTCCAACATTTGCTTTACTATCAAAAAACAGCCCACCGAGCAGTTATGGTCTAGATTTCCAGAGGGAAATGGTTTGGGTCAGCCCCACGATTCCAGCTGAAGTGCATTTAGCTCCCACATGTGTAAAACAAGGTATAAGACATGAAAGTTAAAAGAGTATTTTGGAGAAAGGTAAGTGACAACCATAAAAAGCACTGTTACTTACCCTGCTGTCTGAGCAAACGGTGCTGCCCAAAAAGTGGGAGCAATAAAAAGAAAACCTACTTGGATGGGGAATATCATCTTTCCAGTCTCATATCTTTATATACATGCATGATATTTAACAATCAATGTCAGAACTAGAGAGAAAGCATGAGCTACTAATGCTTCTGCATCAGCTATAGAACTTCTGGGGAAAAAAAGATTATCACAGGAGATAATCTATCCCAGGCTCCCAGTGAAATGTCATGCATGGCACAGGGATACACAAACCCAGCACCCAGCACCAGCACTGGGAATGCTGCCACTATACTCGGTGCCTACAGACATTGCCACACTTTGAAGATGATCAACGAGGAAATATTCTTTGCAGCATCTGGACACTGCCTCAGCATATGAAAGACACTCCCGGAGGGACTCAAAACTCTCTGTTTATTCTGATTTGAGCTGCCATGCTTGCAAATGTCTCTAACTGGGAACAGACCTCCCTTACTGGTCGATAACCCTAAGGTCTTTCAGTTGAAGCCAGCAAAGCCCTGCTGAGTGAAAAAAATTTAGTGGCCTCGAAACCTTTGGAATCATATAAAAATCAGGACTTTCTGTTCCTCTTCTGTACCCCTCTGATTATCCATCCCAATGTCAGAGCCTTGTCAAACACCTCAGAACTCATACCATCCATCTGGCAGGTCCTCATGTCATCATATTCTTTCAGATTGTCACTGTAATGTCAACTGAAAGCACCATCACAGCACACACTACACATTAGGGTCAAAGAGGATGTTGTCCTTATCTTCATATAAATTAATCCCTGGAATCTGAATTTAATTTTTTTTTCAGGTTAGGCCTTGCTGATGCTGAACTTAAGAGACAAACACAAAACCAGAAATGTTTTACTCTGCTTTCAAGGCATGACTTTACATGGCATCCATATCAGGAATATTTTCACTTTGGATAGCCACCAAAGCCCCATATCAAGTTTAAGTTAAAATCTTCATACCAAAGCTGCAAGAAACTCTTCAAGATTTTCAGTTGCATTTAAAAATCTGAAAACCTCCAATTCAAAGGAAAGCTTTAAGTAAAAATGCCTCCAATCTGTATTGATTTCTTTGATGTTATGTAAAATTTGCAGACCAACCTTGCCTAATAGCAATGAAAAATCTCAAGAGTATTGTACAAGATGTCAAAAAAACCCTTATAATTTGGGACAGTGGAGATTTTCACAGTCTGAAAAGCAGAGGTGCTACCTGTGGTTTTAGGACAGGCATATGAGCTGAACTGATCTAGTGAGATCTTTGATAGTAAGTGACCTTGGTGTGTTCGGTTCATTTATCACAAAAGTGAGTCACAAAATCTCTTCCCTCTCTGGTTCTCAGAAGAGTCACACAGATGCTGTATTCTATTCTGCACAAGCATTCTGCTGTGTAAAACATAGAACACCACAGAGATGCACAGTGAGTGAGGCAGAAATGTCCCAGGTTTGCTCCTGCTCCCACCATGGACCAGGGGTCAGCTTCTGCACAAGGCCAGGATCAGGCCTGGGAGCCTCAGAAAGGGCTGAGCCATTTTTCCCAGGAAGGCATCTCCTCCTCTGACAGTGCCTGGCTCAAACAAGCAAAGAGGGCTTGTGCTCTGCCTTGATTTTGCATCTCATTATCCTACTCTTCACAGTGAGCAGATGTGAGGAAGCTTTTTCACTTTTTGGAACATTGCTGTATCCAGACCAGACAGAAAATACTGCACAACCCCAGAAAACTGCCCAAATACATCAAAGTGCTATATGCTCTTATCCCTTAACCTACTGGTTTAATCTAGAAGTAATTCCAGACCTCCTCCTCAGGAGCCCTGGATTAAATTCCCAGCTCAGACACCCATTCCTTGCATAAGCAAACACCAGCTTTTCCTGCCCCTTGCTTTCATGCACGAAACAGAGGTGGTGACTGTTTCTATAAAGCCGGGAGGATGCTTGGCAGTCCTTACAACAAGCCACATTTCAATACAGCAAAGGGTGAAGTTAGTGCCTAACTCACACTAAAGGGTTTTAATTGTTTTTATCAATGCTGAGGCACTGCAAGTCAAGAGCTGTGACTATATACCCTAAATCATACAGGATTACCACATTGTGTCAAACAAACATATAATTAAGGAGCTTTAATATGTTAACAGTTTGGAATCAGATTAGTGTTGTATTAGGCTAATAGAGTTGGTCCCCATTAATCCAGATCAATTGCTCAATTCTGTTTACTTGGATTTTTTTTTTTTCCCAGAAATTTAAAAACATAAAGCTAATTCTCAGCAGAATGTGCACATGCTGTAGGGCAGGATGAATTCATCAAGATATCTGGGCTCGTGGATAAACCAAGTGCAGATTAACTGGTTCAACTACACAATGAAGAACTAAACACTCTAATTCCCAGTGACTGAGCAAGGTGCTGAGGCACCTCTCCACATTTGCAAATGGCCCTCAGTACTGTGTGGCTCCACACACCCCCAGGACCAGTATTAGAGTCCAGCACCACTTCATGTTGCAGAAACAGTCCACAGAGGTAATGCTGCTTTTGTACACAGAACGCAGGGGTGCAAGGCACAGACACATGTAAAATCTGCTGCCCAGCTTCCCTGGGCTACCCAAGCTTTAAATACAGAACTTTAGGGACCACACACATCATGACAGCAATGCTGGGATGTCTGCACACGTCCATGATGCATGATCCCAAATACAGGGCTCACTCTATGGCCAGGTCAGAAAAGGTCTTGATGATTCCCATTCATAGCTTACTCTTAAGAATGCAAGGAAGTATCCAGACAAAAAGAAAAGTGAATATTGGGGCATGGAAGGCAGCCAAAGCCAGCCCACATTGCTCACGACCTGTACAGCACTGATGAGATTTAATCCAGCCTCATCTAATGCAGCCTACTATTGGCACATCCACACACCAGCAGCAGAGTGAAATCTTGTGACATTAAGGTTTGGTTCAGATGTCAAACTCAGAGGTGACACTTCAGACACTTCAAAGTCATCCCTACTACACATGTGCTCCCTACCTAATTTCTGTATGTGTGCATACTTGTGTATGACTAAATATATACATTTTCTCCCTACATATATGTAAAAAATATATAACCTATCACAGAATTACTTGGATTGAAAGACACTTTAACGATCTAGTTCCAACCCCCCTTCCATGGGCAGGGATGTCAGCCACTGGATCTATATATAGATGTATCCTATACTGCAGCAGGGCAATGGCATCATTTTACTTCTTAACTTAATATGGCTAAGGCAAACACACACTTTAAAGACGCAATTTCTTTTCAGCCAATTATATTGCTTTATAATCACAATATATGGACTAGATTTACACAGAGTCAATGTCTACTTCTCTTAAACTGATCAGTTGTCACATTTTTCTATATCCATGCAAATAATTCATTCCAACAGTCAATTTATGCTAATAGACAAGGCAGTTTCTAAGAAGACAAATTCTGTTGCTGTCTACATTCAAGGTACCACTCAGCCAGCAAGAGAGATTTGATTTATATTGCATGAGTATTAAGGAGTTACCCAAGCACCCATAAAACAACTACACACATAGAGGCTGAGTTCCAAACAGTTAATTCATCACACCAAAGACAAATTCCAAGACAAATCCTGTGGTGCAGGATGCTGAGGTCACCTGACATATGGACACCAAGCTTTTATTCAAGGCAAAATGTTATTCTCAGTATAGAGTACCAGGCCTTGATTTACAACACATAAATCCTAGTTCACAGTGTTTATGCTACTGGGGACAAAACGTTTCCTTAGAAATATTGCTGGGAAAATGTCAAGCAATGAGTTATCTTTGATAGAATGACATGGAGACGACAGGTTTTTGCTGAGAGTAAAATGGCAAAATACAGAATGCAAAAAGGTTTGGACAGCATTGTTTCTTCTGAAGTTTGAAGCTCAGCACCCAACACTAAAATGAAAACCCACTTGCATCTGTTCCATTTACCATGGATTCATAAGCAGCAATCAGATACTTTCTGTTTGCCATCAAGCAGTTATTGATGTGTAGCTCAATAAAATGAAAATATTTTATCACAGAGGCTTCATCAGGCATCCTTGTACCACCAGAACACAACACTGTGCCAGAGCAATATGGTTTAACACTTCTCTTCACATTTATTGGTATTTACAACATGCAGCAGTAAATGACACAAAAACCCATGGTCACCAACATTTATCTTCAAGGGCAGCTTCAGAAACATTTGCAGCTCTACCCCTCCTCCTCACACAATCTGACCACCTTCTGATGGCCAGGCATGTTCTCTCATTAATAGGAGTCACAACAGCAGTACTGAAGACAGCATTGCACATGGGCATATCCCTGCCAAGGGACAAGAGGCTCCTCTCCATTTGGGAACACACTGTTGGCAGGGTGCACTGACTCCTGTCCCCTCTGCCCTGACACACAAGTTGCTTCTGGATGAAAACAGCAGCAGCCATGAGGTGGCTCTGTGCAAACCTGTGCTCTCCAAGACTTGGCATTTCTTCCAAGATCACCTTGTGAATCCTGTTTCTTCCCAAGAGCTGCTAGCCTGACCTGTGCCCCTCCCCTACCAACTGCAATGAGGAACCTGCAGAGAGCCAAGGCTGCAGAGGTGCTGGCTCCTCAGTTTTGTCTTGGTATTCAAATGCCTCCACATTTCTTCACTCTTCAGTAGAAAAAGCCACATGTCCCACGGGGACTGTGACACTGGTGCCATCGGCCACATCATTCTGAAGGCTCCTGTCAGTGGGCTTAATGGTGGGAGATGTTCCTGAGAACTCCCCCAAATGCTGTTGGGACAGCAAAAGGTCCATCTCCCCTCCCTCCAACAAGAGACCAGCTGACTGAGCCCCAAGAGGAATTGTCACTGATTCCCAAAACACATGAGTCTATACTAGCCCTTTCCTTTTCTATGAAAATTGAAATAACGTATTAAAAGATGCAGCTGGAAAGGAAAGTCCCAAAGAACTATTATTGCACATGCGTGTTTTCCCCTTAAAGCTTTGATTTGTCCCACATAATTGTAGACAGGAAGGATGACATGTTCTCTACAGAAATTTATTACATTGTCAAAATCCTTGCTCTGAGTTTTCAAAATGAACAGTTTTGCTTGAAAAAATACTGTGCTACAAAATTTACACACACATGGAAAAGACAGTGTAACGCATCAAAATCAAAGTACTTCAGTTGACCAGATCTGAGTTTTGGGGTGTTGGTATCTTTTTTAAGGCAAACAGACTTTCAAGATTTAAACATTCCTTCCTGACTCAAAACAGACAAAATTTTGGCAGTCTTGCCTTTTTTCAGTGAGACGTGAAGGCTGTTTCACACGTGGCTTTGCCAAGCAGCACTGAGGCAGAAATTACCCTCATGTGTGAGGAGAGGGCAGATTTTTCTCCTCCCATGCCCCACACTCTGAGAGCCACCTGAGAACACGGTGGTGGCCATACAAGGAAATGCCCAGCTGTGGCAACCAGGGCCACCTCCCATCCCATCCCATCGCATCCCGTCCCATCCCCTTGTGTCCTCCTGGATCTCAGAGGGCTGGAAGCAACACAAGGGTCACTGAAGACTCATGCTGCTGAGGAAGCACAGCACCAGCACCTCTCATCAATTCCTTCCTTTTCTCACAAATCTGCCTTTGCTTCTCTTCTCCCCTCCATGTCGGCAGAGGAGCTTTGTGCTCCCAAAGGCTGCAGTTCTCTGCAGGGTGCCTGCAGCCACACCAGGTTGGCTCATTAGCTCAAACAGCTGTTCTCCCCTTGATGCATCTAAACAGCAGAGTTATTTTAAGTGTGCCCATTACACCTGAAAAACCTCTTTTGTCTCCCTCTTGTACAGCAGTTTCTCATCACAGCAGTACTTTTCTGTACTTTTTCCCTCTTATCAGAAAATTTAAAATCCAACATCAGGCAGGACAGTTCTCCTTGGCCACCTCTTTTGCTGTTTTTGCAAGGTGTGGTCCAACTATAAATCTGTATTTTCACAAATAGTGCTTAACCTCCACAACTGCAGAATAGTTCAACCTTTTCAGTGTGGCTGCTAACAGATTTATCACCTTCATCTATTACCTGGCCCATGACACTTAAGATTAATCCAGTTTGTTGTACATTGAGAAGCAGACCATGCTGAAGATGAGTCTTGCCCAGCAATCAGACTTCCTGCAGCATGCAGGAGAAAGGAAATACAAGTACACCTAACAGTCACCCTGCTATCTTGACAGAGCCAAGTGTGGTTGTCCACCTCATTCCAGCATCCAAATGGCTCAATTCCCAAGGGGAGACCAAATGCCCTTACAAAACCCACCACAAACTCCACAGTCTTCATGCTCAGCCTGGAAAAAATGGGTTTGTTTGCCTCATAAGCTTCTCCTTCTGTACTTGAAATATGGAGGAAATACTGTGGTGTCTCTGGAGACAGGATGCTCCTTACACAAGGATCACGAAACCCACAGCCAAACATTTTATCCCACAAAGAGGCAGAGGTTGTGGCCACCATCCCCAGCCCAACCTCTCCTCTTTGTCACTATTGTTTGAGTATAATGAGACTTTAAATCATTGCTTTTAAGATTCTGTCATTTTCAAAAAATCAGATGGCATCTTGGTTTGATTTTGTATTCTGGGAAGGAGGGAGGATCTGATCTTGCCAAAAAAAAAAAAAAAAAAAAAAAAAAATCAACCACATTAAAAAAACCCCCACATTTGCTTATCAATATCAGTAGCTTGAACTAGCATTTTATTTGTGTTTGTATACAGTGACAACATTCAGGTGAGACCAATAATACAGTAATAAGTGTCACAGGTTCAGAAGTAATGTTTTCTAGACAAAAAGCATTTATGAAGAAAAATCGGCATCACAATTCCATTCATACTCAAATGTGAGGAAATGAGTTGGCACAACCGACAGCTCCATCTTTTTGACATATTTGTACTTTGCTTTTAAAAAGTAATGCAAACACAAAGTAAAAATGTTCAACATAGAGGATAAAGAAACACACAATCAATGTCTCCCACTCCCCACAGCTGGAGGCGACACATTTCCTCAAACATGGCATTTATCTTGGCATTTCTGAATTATTCACTGTTATTACTATTTTTTTCCTAAATACATTCCAAAGTATTACTTTCCAAATTACAGGCTTATTAGTTACCTGCAATTTTTCATCTCCCATGCAAGTCAGGGCAGTCACATGAAACTAAAGACTGAAGCATTAGAGACTGTTTGCCCATGAAACTCATGGCCTTGAGGGTGCCACAGCTCCAGGACTTCTCAAAAAAAACCACACTGGGAAAGCTGCGGCCCAAACAAAAGGAGTTGAGATTTAAGGGAGGGGAAGGAAAACCAAATTATGGGGCTGCTACTTCCTAGGGACTGTGCAGAAGAGGTGGGTGAGCCATTCTGGTCCCTAACTGACCAATTCCCTCTTTCTCCCACCACCCCAAGAGCAGGTTTTATGAGTAATTCACCACTTTGCACAAAACTACAGCCTCTGCAGAACACGTTTAAACAAGGGACAATTGTTTAGCATTTGTGAGAAATGTGGCCAAGCCCCTTAAGAAAATGATGTTTGGAATCATGTTGACGCATCATCCTCTTGGCACAGTATTTTTAGAGATATCTGTGATTTCTAGCCCTTTCCAGGGCAGGAGAAAAAAAAAAAATCCTACTTTGGCCACCATGGGCACATGTCAAGGATAAGCAGCTACACAGGCACCATAATATGATGAATATGTAGCAAGTGCTGGTACCCTTTTGCTGTAAAACAGAGGGAACAGACACACAGAGCATTTGGATCCAGATCTTCTTCCTCCAGGTACTGACTTTAAACACTTTGCAACAGCTAAAGCAGCACAAGGATTCCACATTCAGTTCTGAACTTCTCCCTAACCTTTGTGGTGGCATTAGCATAAGGCAAGGAGACATATTTTGACTCCCATCTGTGCAAATCCTCCCCGCGCTGCAGAATCAACATTCTGTCAACCAATTATTTTATGCTGTATCACAGCACCGGGGTGTGGGGGGGAGAGATGAGGGGGAATCATCACACCTACAATCAAAAGAGCAAGGTTTTGCAACATAGCATGTACTAAAGATGTCTGTCTTAAGTCAAACTAGCAGCCATATTTTTATTCAAGAAGCATGTAAACAAATCTGGCACATTCATTATAAAAAAACTGTGTACCTAGCATGTTCATCACATTTCAGATATTCCATTCCTCCCTCCCCACTGAGCTCCATGGAGACAAGTCAATCAGAGTTAACCATCTGGTAATCCTTAGCCCAGGCTGTGCAGCTGCTACCTACCATTTTTAATCAGGGCTATGTCTTCCATTCATGCTAAATAGGAGGCATGAACAGCTGCTTGGCCAACACTTTCAAGCAAGCGCTCTCTCTCTCTCTCTCTTTAGTATTCCTGGCTTCTCTTCCTTTCAGCTTTACATTTTGCCCATGTTTTATGAGTATTCACTTTAAAAAAAAATAAAATTGTGAAACAAGAGGAAAACGCTTCTGGTCATTAAATCTTTAGAGAGAGTATCTGCTCTAAACAAGTTTCTGGGGGACACAGAGTCCAATCACAGTCTCTAATTTTAGAAAATAAAAATTATTGTGTCCATGGAAATACCTTGTTTGGGTTGTTTTTAACCTGCAGATCCCTGCAGAATGGTTCTCCATTAGACATTTCAGCATGTGAGAGGTAAGATAAATTTAAATGAAGAATATATGGATTAATTTTTTAAATGGGCACAGTAATTGCTTGCTTACAGAGAAGGTTTCCTGCAGGCTTTCCTGTATTCCATGCAAAAGCCTCCCTTGGCTCCAGGAGATGCAGGGGAAGGGCACATGCCAAAATCACCACCAAATCAGGCTGTCCCACGCTGTCCCACCTCCTTTGCTCAGTTCCAGAGATGCTTCCCTGTGAACCATGCCTTAATCTCCCATCATCCAAAATGCTTTGGGGTTATTTTTGTAGGAAATCCAAATGAATGGCAAATCTTGTCCAGATATCAAAATACTCCAGCACAGCACAGCAGTATCTCAGCTGCCACTGCTCCAAAAGGCAGCATGTATCCTGCCCCAGGTGATGGGTACCAGCCTGGCTCCATGCTGGGCACACACACTCATCCCTCATTCTGCCTTGGATGCATCCAGAGCCATGACTATAAATCTCTTACCACAGTAACATGAAAACAAAACCCAGCTTCTATCCACTACCAGTGGCAGATTTGCTGCAAAGTCAAGGAGATGGGTCACAACAACCCATGGTGATGCCACCATAGGAATGACTCGGAGAGAATTGGTACCTGGCCCAGCAAGATTCCACCTGGATTTTGTGGGTGCAGACACTGAGGTGTTGGCTAAGCCTGTTTGTTTAGGCCAACTCCTTCAGCACAGGTGCTTCTGTAGAACATGTTTTTACACCTGCTTTTTTCCTGAAATCTTCCTTCAGCCACAAGATGTTTTACATATACTGGTCTTTTAAAAGAGCAGAATCTTGGGAGCATGGAAATTACTGATTGCCTCTATACTCCATGCAACAATAGTCACAATTTATACCCCAACAGTGTTAGAGACTGTTTTTACCCTGTAGAACATCGTTACTTGCTCCATCTACCAACAGACAAAACCAGCATGAAGGCCATACTGAAAATAATAATAATTTTAAAAACCCACAATTATATATATGTTAGAAAATGTTGTCTTTATTAATGACATAACAATGGGAACATAAAATCTTGCAGGGCTTAATCAATTAGTTTGCCTGAACAGAAAATAAACAGAGGACATTTTCAGTATACAGCAGTGCATAAAGGTTAATGTAATCATGCATTCCTCTGAGTCCACTATGAATTCAGCATTTAACTTCCATAAATTCGCCACAAGTAAAAGAATAAAGAAATAAGTTAGATGACAGGATGGTGTTTCATCTTGTGGAGGGAAAATTCCTCCAAAACACAAACATGTCAGAGCAAATTTTAAGAGATAAATAGTTTAGAACTGTGGTAGAAGGACCCTGTTAAAAAATAGCTCTAGGATAACGAGTGCCATCAAATCAATAAGGTCCACTTCTCCTTATGGCCTTTATACACACATACACAGAAAATTACTGCAAACATTCTGCTTTAATGGCATTTTAGTTTTTCATCAGAGATAAAAACAGTCTTTGCTGTATCTAAATGTGCACATTCACTTCAACTCTTACATCAATCAGAGTGAATTGGAAGAATAAAATATGAATGCTGTGTTAGCCCTTCTGGGAAGACTTATTTCAACCAAAAAATCCTCTTCCTGAGTGATAGACCAATGCATGTACATCTCTAGGCAATGATCAGGCTGAGAGCAGTGAAAATGGGACAGGAGAGGTGCGGAAAAAGACAGACAGTGAAAAGCATAAATGCAGATTATTTCTTCACTGGAAAAATGTTGCATTGAAGAGTGGAACAGTATTCTGCCACAAACCAACCCAATGAAAGTGGAACCACTGACTGTACATTTCAAAATGGCCTTTGCTATCTTCTGCTTGTAGGTCTGCAAATCCTGTGTATGTTCTCTGATAATCTCACCCTCGCCCTTGTGCATCCCTTCATGCTACGATAGTGAACACAATTTAAATTGAGGATGCAAAACACAGTAAAAGCCAATCACAAATTTACATACAGTAACCATTGGCAGCACCAAACTAGAGGAGTATTAAAAGCCATGAGAGATAACTCATTTTATGGCACCTGCTCTGATTGTGCCAGCTGCACTTCAGGCAACACTGAGAACAGCAGTACATTTCCAGAGGTCATGATTGGCAGAAACTCAGGCTCAGCAACTCTTACACAAACTAACACATGCCAAAACTGTGCAGAAAACACCTTCTGTGACTAAAGTGAAGCTCAAGAGATGTCCTCAGTCACTGTAATGCTACAAAGTTGTAAAAAGCCAAGCCTTGCAGCCAAAATACTCTCATGAATTATCCTAAGCAGCAATGCCCATGCTGTAGCCAGCAGTTGCTACTTCTGGCAGAAAAGCTGATTCTCTGATGACTGCTACACAAAAAAGGGACATCTCTTCTGATACAGAACCATTTCCTACCCCAAGCCTTTGATTTCACTGCTACAAAATGTGGCAAGGGATGTTACCCCTTCTCCTAGCCAGGGATGTCTCCTGCAACTGGGAAAAGCTCTTGGCACTTGAACCCTTGCTAGGCAAGCAAAATCAGTGAAGTGCCATTATTACTCACAGCAGTTAATTCAGTATGGAGCAAGCCCTGGACAGACACACATCCACCACTGCAAAGATTAAGATTGGCTCTGTGATTTCACGCTTGTGGACAATGTTCACACCTATGCCAGATTTTAAAAAAATCCAGTGTGCTAATACAGGATGTGCTGGGATGCTGAACCTCAAACTCATGCAATAAAGGGTTTAGTTTTAATAACTGGAAGCGTTTGGATTTAATAATCCAACAGATGGGGTGTATTTGTCATAAAGTAACACCTTCTCTTTGAGAAAAATCCAATTTTTACAGAACGTGGTCACAATAAAGATTGCGTTCTTCCTTAGATTTACTCCCAAAAACCCCAGCCAATTCACAACCTGCCGGATGTGAGCTACAATAATGGTGGTGGTGATGATTTTGTTTTCTCCCTTCCCCACCAAGTATTCTAGTTATGAAACAGAGACTGAAAAGACTGAAAGGGAATTTCAGCATCTTTAATTCAGAAAAAAAACTGAACTAGAAATCTGGAAAAATAACTTGTGACTAATATGCAGATTTTATCAGCGTGTAGATCGGAAGCCACAGTTTGCTGGAAGTTGTCTCCTTTTCTGCTAATTTGCCTCAGATGAAAAAGGCACTTGTGTTCTCTCTCTAAGTGAATACTTCACCTCAATGCCTTTTGCAGCATATGCTCAAGCTTGCAGTTACTATTGATAGAATGGGAAAGAATGACAATTCTCAAGATTTCATAAAAATTCCCCTTAAGCCAAAATGCTGCAGAATTTAATTTGTAATTCAGATATTTACACTCAAACATCAGTCCTGAAACCTTCCCTTACAACACTTCTACCATAGGTGGAATTTAATTTTAATAAAAGCTGCAATGGTGTGTGTTCAGACTGTGACCTCACCAGAGCCTGTCATGAAAGCTGCTGATGACCACAAAACAGTAGAAGTGTTCAGATTATTTTAGGCCAAATGTCCAGTGGGATATCTGAAAACTGCTAATTTGAAAGAGGATAGACACATGATTTTAGAGTGGGAAGTGTGCTCTGTGGTCATTGGCTGAAATCCTGGGAATATCCATGTGAGGAGCAGAGAAAGCTGGTTTAGCAAGAGGCAGAAATTTGGGGAGCAAAGCCTCACAAGGGAAGAACAACCACGATCTTTGTATCCACCTTTTTTTGAACCCACCAGCCCCAGTACTAAGGTATCATAAAGGTGAATCAATCATAATCTGAAAAAGGGACAAAACCTGCATCATACAGATTATTCCTGCAGCATCAGACTCCCAACCACAGATTTCTGCAGCAGTCAAATCCTTGGTTTTCTCCATCCTAAAAACCACACATCTCAGAGGCTCTGTGACAGGAGGGACATGCCCTGACAGACCATTCCCCCTGCCTCAGGTGTCAGTGCTGCAGCACTGCGAGTTTGGAGGGGAAACCACAGGAGATGGTGCATCTGGAATATGCTCTGTCCATTCCCTTCCTCCCCTCTGACCCCACAGCCACACTGCAGGAGGTGAGATGTACAACAGGGCAAGTGCAGATGGGGCATTGCACTGCCCATTTCTCTGTGTTTCTACTGCTCTGATTGGAGAATTTGTGAAGGCATTTCTGTCAGAAAATGGTAACTATGCAAAGCTTTGATCCCATCAGTGTACAACAGAATACAACTCTGATTTCCATGGTCTTAGGCATGCAATAAACTAAAGGCACCACAACTAGGAGGTACATGCAGACAGCTATGAGAATCTCTTTGGTACAGCTGAGGACTACAACCATGAACTACGCCTGGAAACAAAATGTCCATTTCCTAGGGTTTTTCCTAAAGCACCATGGTATGGATAGACACGGGTACAGGAGCTCACGCAACCTCTTAGACAAAGTGACTAAAGCTATCAAAATATGTATGCCTGGGAAAGCAACATGATACTGTCATTCAGTTAACAGCACCACAAATGAGAATCTAACACAGAAAACGTATCCCTGAGGAGTGTGAAAATGCATTAACTCCTTGATGCTCTTCACAATCCATTATCAGCTACAGGAGGCAGGCCATAACAGCCAAATCCCCAGCATCAAAGATTAAAGTCATGATACACAGTCATAATCAATTTTAATTATAACAATCACCCTGTAAACAGGTCAGGAGCTAATTGGATCAATAACTGAATTCCCATCAAGTGCAATGAGCTGCACATTCAGCAGCCTAAGTTATCCCTGCCTATGGCTACAGAAAGAGTTTGTTCTCAGCATTATTGGGACAGGATCACTTTTAAATTGGCTGGGGCTGCAGATCCCAGCACTGCCAGCCCTCCGCATCCCAAAGGCTCACTGCAAAGGGCAAGTCTTTCGGAGTGGCTGCAGAGAGCTGCCTACCCACCACAGAGGTCTTCATTATAATCAATATTTGAAGCATAAAACATTCAACAGCAGGATATTTTAACTCCTAAAACCAGTCAATTATGTTGGCTGAATTAGCCTGTGTGACTGAGTTGGTGAGTGCAACAAAGGAATAAGAGTGAAACAAAAGCCCTGTTTAAAATAGGTCGCTCCTTTAGAAAATTTTGTAATTACACACTGCAAATACATTTGCATGTTCAATGAGTAGTACATGTTTCTTGTGATGAGAAAGCCTGGAAGAGCTTAATCAAAGTCTAGCTTATCAGCAAAGGCTAATTGGCTTCCATAGCACATCATCCATCAGAATCTAGCATTAGCGCAAGCTTCGCCAACCATTAGTTGGCAGAAAATCCCAATTTATTTTGATAACAGAGGTCTTACCTCCAGGGGTTTCCATGACCACATAATCAGGTGGTGCATCAGTGGCCCGTCCCATGCCCTCCAGTCAGCATCACCCAGTTAATCAACTCAACAACCAGGGAAGATGGGAATTGACCATGATGCAGAGTAATTTGGGAAGAAAGAAAGGTACAAGGGTGATATATAATGAGTTGAAATCTTTTTCTTTTAAGAAAGAGTGCAAAATAGAAACTAATTAATAAACTGCCATGAGTAAAGCAACCCACAAATGCAAAATAATGATGGACTGAAGTTTTCCCTACAGCAAGCTGTCATCTCAGCTTGTGAACTGTAAGACTGATTTCCCCAGCGTTATGCAAAGAAACGGCCCCTTTTTCTTTTATTTCGACTTCGTATTTCAGCTACTGAGTCTTCTTTACACTAAGTTGAGTTTGCAGGCAAGGAATAAACCCAAGTCTTCTATTCCTGGGCATGATCTGCCTATGCAAAAATCTGGAATTATTTTAGGGAAGCATATCTTAGTACTTCCAGACTTGTATTTCCACCACCACAACACATGACTACAAATGGCAACATCTAAAGAAAGTCAGAACTTAGAGAGGGCAGAGGCTGAAGATTCATTTATTAATGTAACACTTCATCTGAAATCATCTTATATCTGTGTCACAGCTTGAAATTCTTATAATCGACCTAGTAGAAAGTATCACAAGATACTATTGGCTTGGTGCAAGACAACAGCAAGGAGGCAGGACCAGAATTTATTGCCACACCACACCTAGCATGCAGAAAACATTGCCATTTCAATCCACTGACTAATTCAAGGGTAAAGAATCAGATCCTGCCAGGATCACCTGAAATCATCTTGTGGCTGCGTGCCACCGAGCCACTGCCAAATGCTGGTTGTTTTGGGAGTCTCACATAGTGATCAAAAAGACAATGAGACAGCCCTGTAAGCATTACAGATCCATCAGGACAGCACCTATCACTGAGAACCTGAGCTAATTAGCACTGCCCCACTGACAGCATGGCACTGGGATCCAAGCCATCCCCTCCACATGGCACTGGCTGGTGCTGAGCCGGTGCCTATGGCTCACCCAGAGCTGGCCAAGGCCCGCTGGGATGACAAGAGGCACATGCCCCAATTGTGCTTGTCATTCAAATCACCCAGCTACAAAACTCAACTACAACGGTTAAACGCAAGCAAAACAATCTAATTTTGTGCTTCAGAAGATCAACTAAGAGTCCTCTCACCGTCTATAAATCCAAGAGCCAGACCTGGGCGATTAGGACCGCGTGTTTCCTAGGTGATAAGCCTTTCATTTTTCTGAAAGACATTTGAAATAGAGCATAGGAAGATTAATCCTCCCCAGAGAAGGGAGAGTTCACTGACTAATTTCTCTTGCATTTAGATGTAATAATTAGGTGCATTGATTCTTCTGCTTTGTTCCTTACCATTATAATGAAATAATTAAGACAACTTCAAGGAAATATTTGAAAGCTCATTTCACTTTGTCTTCTCAAACGTGGGCCACCTAACACTTACGTGCACACTCAAAGGGAAAAGCAAAGGTAGACTCTCGCCTTATTTATCTCCGTAATTCATCAGGCATCAACTTCAGGCAGCAAAGTGCTGCCTCAGGCTCCACTCCATTTGCTGCCTATCATGACTATGAAAGGCAACACAAATGAGATCCATCTGGTGTGACCAGGACACACATTGCTCTGCTAAGCTCTCACAGCAGCTTGTTATCAAGGGGGACTGGAGAGAGGCTGACCCCCTCCAGGAGTTTATGAAGAATAAAAAAAAAAAAAAAAAAGGAATAGTTGTGATTCCCCTTGAAGAGCCTCATGGCAACATTCTTACAAGATATTACGCAAATGCTATTTTCAGTTCAAATTTTTTGAAGATTCTTGGAAGATAATGGCAAAGTGTCTACACTGAAGAGCACTCATGATCTCTCCAATCTCTCAGACAGCAGTACAAGCAGGTTTTTCAAATACAAGTATGACATTATCCATGAAGGACTCAATCTTTGCATCCACAGGAGGAGAACATTACACAAATGGTTTGGGGGGCTCCTGATGGTCCTCAGGGATGTAAAGCTTGGCAGAATGGATAAGGGCCTGAACAATGTGCACTGTGCACATCTGCATGGATACTCAGGGAGTGCTGAAACTGGAACAATTATGAGAAGGATGAATGAAGATATTAAACATGCAAAAAGTTCTGAGAAAAGCCACTTAAATTGAAAAGGATTTCCTCGTTTCTAATTCAACATTACTAATTCAACAGCTGATAAGAGTTCTCTGATCTCTCCAGCCTGTCTCAGATTTAAACAATTTCAGGCATTTTTGTATTAAATAGTCTTTCAAATATTAATCTTGTAAAAACAGAGGGAAATACATATGCATTTTAAAACATGCTGGCTTCACAAATACCACTAAAGCAGGCTGATACAAAACCATGGTCTCACAGCCCCTGAGGGGCAGACCAAAAAGAAAGAGGTCACTCCTCCAAAAGCACTGGAACACGACACCCCATGTGCTAGATGTGGATGAGTGTTTAGGCCCAAAGTGAGCACAGAACCTTCAGAAGTGCAGAAAGAAGTGGGGCATTTACTGCAGGCTGGCATTGAGCACTGGAGTATCTTGACTCAAGAAATGATATCGCAGCCTCCCCACATTTCTCTCTCCGTGTAAAGCTCACCCAGACCCTGGACTGATGCATCTCTGGCACAGTATGAGCTGTTAATGTTTAATAGGCGTCTCTACTCAGTGGTCACTGTCACAGCAGGGAACCAATGTTTATGATTCAACACTTCAAATGGAAATCTTAGATGTGGCTACCTCTCAACAGGAGGAAACATCTGAAGAATGTGTTTTTCTGATATTTTTACTTCCTGAGGAATGAAGGGTGCTTTCTGTATGACTCACATCCATGTTTTTCACTTGCGATATTTTTAAACTCTGAGATCCAGCACTGATTGGAATGCAAAACGTGTGACTTTTCTCCCATCCTACCCCAAAGGGCCTTTCAGCCAGGGACAGGTGACGGTAGGAACTGGGAGTGGGTCATCTCCAGGTTTACAAATAGGGGTAGAAAGCTTAAAAGAGACAGCTTTAGAATTAATGAATGTCAGCCATATGTGAAAGCTAAAAGGTTTGATGAAAAAGAAGTACACAGACTTCTTTCCTATGAGAACATCATGTATATTTGAAAACAAACAGAAAAACACATCCAGAATAAGGGCTCCTTTCTCTCCTCTCTATCCAAAAGTATCTTGACAATGTAGATGAGAGCTAAAGTTTTAAAAATGCATTTAATTAAATACATAATTCAAAGAGATATCCTCATGGCAAGTGATCCAATGCCCTTTTTTTACATTAATTTCCTCTCACTGCATATTCCTTCCCAAATTCTGCATGCTTTTACTAAGCCATCATGGAGAACCCATGCCTGTCCTAGTTGCACCTAGACTGTGCATATCCAAATTGTCCAGTCCTCAGAGAATCAAAAGACGCAAAAACCAAACAGAACAATGATAAAAGAGTTTCAATGCTTTGAAACTGCTCCCCGGAGTCCAGCTTCTCTTTCAGCTTGGAGAAGGCTGAAGGGCTCCTTGCTGGACCAAGGCTCACCATAAAATCTCATTGGCGGGCTAAAATGTATTTAGCATCGGGCCAATGTAAATGCTGCCTTTCTTTAAGTACAGTTTAGTTCCTTTAAAGCGCCATTCAAGAGAACTAAATGCCAGCCTCAAGCTCAGACACAAGTAAGCGTTCAAAGGACATTCACGGGCAAGTTTTTGCTCTGGGCAGAAAGATTTTCCTAATGGTTTTGCAAAACTTTTTTTTTTCTCCGCAGGAGCAAAGAAGCAGAGGAAAGTTGAGGCAGAAGAAAGCACAGAAGCAGTCAGAACAACAACAGAACCTGGAAACTCAAAGGTAAGAGAAGGGTTTCTGCCCAGCCAGGGGGAAGGTGGCTGTAGAGGCTCACAGGATGCAGGAGCACACCAGGCTCCTCTGTACTGCCAGTGTGAATAAACAAGAGTGAATCACCAAAACATCTGAAGCAACTTATTTTGCAAGAAATAACCTGCAAAGGACTGAAAACCTGACTAGCGATTAAGATCAAAAGGGGTAACATCAACACAGAAACCCATTCAGTCTGTACAAAAATGTCCCCAGCTCTCCAAGTGACAGGGAACACGCTTTGCTTTGCAGCAACCCAGAACTGTACAAGATACAGAGTTTAAATACATTTCCATTCAGATAAGTTATCTCTTCCCCTCCCCACCAGCAGCTTTTAAAAGATTCATCTTGAACTTACAGCACTGGAGGGTTTTTTTCTTCTCAGATTTTTAATTCACTGGCATCAGAAAGACCTTTAGCAATTTACAGTGTGAAGAGCACTTTCTCCTCAGATTGCCCTGCTTTGAGTCAGTTTGTACATTATGGTTACTTCATTACTTACATTGCATTACACAGGGGCAAATGCAGCAGGCACTGCTCTCTGCAGCAGATGTGCCCCAGGGCCAGCAGGAGCCAGATGTTTCCCGGGCCCCACATCAGGAGCAAGGGCTGAGCTGCATTACCCCAACTGCCCCTCTGCAGTGCTGAGCCTGGCACAGACCTCCTACCTTCCTTCTAGTTTGAAAGTGGGATAAATCAGAGAAATGGCAGAGGACACAGTCACGTCAGCAGGCTACACTAATCAAAGAGTCGCAATTAGCAAAAAAAAAAAAAAAAAAACCAAACAAAAAAAACCACCAAAAACAAACAAACACACCAAAAAAAACCCCCCACACTAAAAACAATCCCTCCCCCAAAAAAACCCCAAACCAACCAACCCCAAAAAACCCCACACATGAAAAATCCACCAAGCTAACAAAGCAGAAACCCCAGACCTATGGGAGACACCCAAATTCTGTTAAATTGCAGAAGGAACAGCAGAGGAGCCAGAATATATTTCTTCCTGCCTCTTGTGACGATGGTCTCATCTGTTTGTCCCCCTGTTAGTAAGTCGCAAGCCAGACTCCTCACACCCTCATGTCACACTCCCCCCATGCATTTTCAGTGATAGTTTGATCAGGAGTAGTGTCAAAAATTACAGGTTTAGCAACATTACCAACCAATGCACAAAGTTTTCACCCTGCCACTCAGTTACTGTCTAACAAAATGGCACCTGGGCCAAAAAATCCCCTGGGTTTGCTTCAGACATGTTCAAAGCAGAGCCTTCCCACATCTTGTCACATGACTGCTTCTTCTGTGAGATAAACACTTTTTCATGAGCACTTCCCATCTCTAAATGCTACATGTTGGCTTTAAACATCACAGACAAATACAGGTGGCAAAAATCAGAATAGATTGCAAGAATCTCACCTTCCTCTTTGAAGGCACCTGCACTTTCTTGGTGGGCTAGTGAGCTGCTGCAATAAGAGGAGGCCAGTCCATAGGAATACGTGACCACTATATGTGGAGCGTTGAATCTGATTTTTCTGCATACCACCATATGGAACAGAATCTCAGCGGCATCAAACGTTTACCTAAACTCCATTAATGTCTTCTGCAAGCCAATATTTATAGCATACACACCAGTAGCTGCTGTCAGAGTGTGTATAAATGTTAAACTGAACTGTTAAAGAAACATAATGACAGATGTAGAGATGCTGAGGAGTGCAATCTATTCTAATTTATGATAATTTATTTCCATCATCTGGAGCCCTATTCAGAAGAGAAAGCTGAATGCATCCCAGAGCGCATCATGGGGTGGAGTATAAAAATTCCCAGAAAAAAAAATAAATTCTCTTTTAAAGGAAGCAAGAGTACTCTTGTCCTAACACCCAGGACATGCTTAGCAATCTCTCTGTGCAGATGCAATACAGATGTGGGGTGCTCAAGCCCTGCCTCTTGGCAGCCCAATGACACACGGGTTTCAGTGCAATTTGGGAATAGCTGGGAACTGTTTGTCCCATGAAAGATGTCTGATCACTGCTGAGTCACTACTTTTGGGGGACTAAGCTGCAAAATGAACATTTATGAGCTCTGTCAGAGCCCCTCCAGCTGCATGAACAAACAACACTGCACCCATGGGTGGCCAGCACTAATGAGCACATAAATTTGAAAAGGGAATGCCATTTTTAGAAATGAGTGAATTATGCCATGGTGAGCTATATGGCAGAAAGAGCTTTTCTATTTGATTTCTCAGGAACACAAGCGGTGCCGATCTTTTCTGCCCTGAGACCCGAACCCCGTCTCCCTCTCCTGTTGCTGTCATTCTGCTGCGAAAGCCATGGTGCAAAGGATGAAAAAAAAAAAAAAAAAAAAGGAGAAGGGGGGAAAAAAGCAGTGACAGCACTTGGTCCCTGCAGTGGGGACCACCGCAGAGGACCAGGGGCAAGGAGCTCATTTTCATGGCATCACCCCTGCCTGGGAAGCAGCCATGGCAGGAGGCTCATAGCCCGTGGCACAGCCAGCGTCCCCTGCATATGTCAGCCCGCCGTGGAGCCAGCTCCCGCTGCCTGCCAGGGCCTCACAATCTGGACAGGCACAGATTTTGTGCTGGAACAGGCGCCCTCTCCACTGAGCTTCCTGCCACGAGTGACAGGCTGCCACAGCAGCCCCGGGACCCTGCGCGGCCAACGCAGCAAAACACGGAGGCTTAGGAATGCTGAGTGTCTGCTGAGTGGACTGTGCTGCCTGTGCACAGCTCTGAAAAACCCCACAGTCGGCCAGAAAAAGGGCTAGGCACACAATATATGCACAGACTACTACACCAGCTACTACACTCATGGACTTACATGTCAGATGACAATTTTCAACTGTGGAGCGCTCCCTTTCTAAGGAGGGAACTTGATGTTACCTCCCTTTGTGTAAACTCCTCCCTTGACCCTAAACTCCACCCCTGCGATGCCCTATAAAAACCCCACGACCTTGCCTTTGCTTGGTCTTTCGTCTGTGCCTCCCTCCTGGCCTTCTTCAGGGGTAATAAAATGAATTCTCCAGCTTAGCAAAACAAAGACCCGTCTGGTCTGTTCCCCTGCTGGCGCCAGCAGCTGCAACCTCCCTGGACATGATGAACTCTGTAGCAACACACTGCTACATTCAACCAAAACAATTTACTGCATTTTAGACTCACTTGTCTTTGCCAAGTGTTGTCACCTCTGCAAAAAATCTTGACATTTCTAAGTGCCAGTGCTAAGGGCTTGCAATATCCACCCTGGGAACACCACTGCTGTGCCTTCAGCGAGTTTGGGTCCCATCACTGACTCCTCCAGAAAGATGTGCCTGGGGTATCTCAGCAGGGAGTACAGAGGAGAATACAACCATTTCTGTAAATATCTCTTAACATAAATATTTTTTGTTGAAATATTGTCGTTTTCTGTCACAAATACTTCTCCATTCACGATCTCACCGAAGTGCCAGTTTTCAAAGGAAATTGAGATTAAGAATTATTTTTCCCTCAAGTAAATGAAATTTCTTTTCCCAAAGCAGCTCTACCAATGATTCCCTTTTGATGTAGCAATGACAGTTTCTTCCCTGACATCTTCGGAACAATCCAAATCGCAAAAGAGAAATACTCCACATGATCCTCCATCACCTGCCCCAGCCTATAATCCATGAAGAAACTCTTTCCAAAACCTTTCCTGCTGCTCTGTCCCTGGCTGCAAGGAAAGCCAGCTGCCTGCCAAATGCTCCCAAACTGGGCACTTGGCTGGGATTAATCAATGGATGTGCCCAACGAACAACATACAGCATTGCTTCTGTTCTCTGACTGAAGAATCAAGTTTATTAATTATTCCACTTGAAATGAAATCCCTTTTGCAATAAAATCTCCACTCTTGGCCTCAACCCTCTCAATGAGTAATTCCATCAAGGAAACTCTTCTTGCAGCACCGTTCACAGAAGATTAAAAAAAGGGAGTTAATATGTTTAGAGAGAAACTCAACTGAGCCATACTTGTGAGTAATCCCTCTGTCCACATGCCCCGTGGGTCACCAGTTGGAAAAGGCAGCTTGCAATGCACTCAGCACTTGGCAGTGAGCAGCTTTTGCACTTTTATCCATCCTCAAATGCATCCTTGCATCTGCGTGAAAGATTAGAACAAAACGCTGCTGCGACACAACAGCACACACCATGTGTATCAGCTCACCAAGATCAAAGGCACACAGCAGCGAAGAATTTAATTAAAATGTTAAAATTAAACAAGAAGGCATCCATTGTTTAATTTTTTGGCAGGCATCTTCTTTCAGACCGGGTCCTAATTCCATTCCAGCACGCTGACTGCCCTTGGAGATGGCAATCAGGAGAGCTCTGCTGGATTCATCAGCTGCTGGATTTGGCGGTAGGGGAATCCCACACTTGCTTTGGCTTTCAAGCACAGTCCCTAAAAAAACACTAAGAGAAACTGCTCAGCTTCAAAGGATAATTATTGCTATATACATATTATGCAGTAATAAGCCAATTCCCAGTAAGCCCCTTGGGCTGGGCCTGAGGTAGACCCAAGAGCATCATTCCCCCTTACAGTCCCAACAGGGAGGTGCAGCCTTGCCATGCTCAACCACTTGAAGACACCCTTCCCTCCATACAAAGGCTGTCTGAAATGGGGTAAAAAACTGGTGCAAAGAAGTGGTGTTTTGTGTGGAGCATGGCCTCTGTGTGGGGAGAAGCAGGGGTACACAACGATGTGGTTTTAGACTTGCATGCAGATGGGGGCCTTGTCTTGTTTGGTTTTGCTTTGAGCATACCTCCAGCACACAGCCAGGGAGAAGATTATTCTGAAAACAGTTCAAGCAATGCTCAAGTTTGCTTGTTCAATAACTGTAGGATATTTCCTGGCTTCCTGGGGTATTTTGGGCTGAATGCTTAAGGCAGCCATAGACCATACAGCTCACCACAGCGAGGCTGAACCAAGAAGCCAAACATCTCCTTGTTTTTTGGGAACCTAGAAAGGAAGACTTTGCCACTTCCTCAATATTATTTGGAATGCCACAGAGGCTTTTCACCTAATATGAAGATTGTCAAATGCAGTGTCAAACACGGGGCCCCAATACAAGCACCCAACATGCACGTGACAAAGGATTTGAGCTGGGGCTTATCACTTCGAGCCAAAGATACTTTGGATTTGCATCACCTAAGAAATTACACAGGAAGGCAGAGCATTAACATCAGGAAAAGAGAAGACTGAGGACAAACACAATATACTTTTGTTTGAAAGTCAAAGAGCTACTGTAGAGCTGTTACTATAAATTACTTCCTGATGTATCAATGATCTTGCTGATGTTGGGCAGCATTTCATTTTGAAATCTTCTGGGCAGAATTTCGCCCTCAATACTTCAGACTTTTGAGTACTTCTAGTGAATATTCAGTCAGGCTGTTCAAAGCAGGCTCTGGTATTTCTCACAGAATAAAGATCAAGTTGACAGGTTGGGACTTCTGCAAGAGAGTAAAATCAGATTTATTTCTGACAGCAGGTCTGGGACTGTACACCTCTCCTCTGAAAATGTATAACACTTCATTGAAATCTTCCTGCTTCAGTTTTTCTCCTGCTTCCTTAGCACTACCTCCCTCCTGTATGTTTTAGTGACTAGGATGGGGTCTTCTTATCAGAGGCTTCTCCAATCCAGCAAAAGCCTCCTGTGTCATGGTCTGATCACTGAAAACATCATCACTAACTAACTTCTGCCTTGCAATGGCCCTGCCAAACTGGGCTGGAATGCCTGCACCAGCACTCTATCCAGGACCTGGAGCCTCCAGAGCTCCCCACAGTGTTTTTATCCCAAGCCTCAGGCTACAGCACTTTCTGCTCCCCACAGTATTAGCTCAACAGCTCCCACAGGCTCTGCCTCTAACACAGCCTTCTCCCAGATGCTAAGGCATTCTGGAAAAGGCACAGACAGAACAGCTTGCTCAGAGAAACACATTTATCTATCCATTAGAAGATCAGAAAAAAAGGAAAGGTAAAACAGTAAAGGGCAATGAGCTTGGGCAAACATTACTTCAGCCTTTCCTGAGCCTTTTTCCTGGGTCATGCACCTACCCTGCTGCTTTAAGGGCCAAAGCTGACATTCATCTTGTGAGACCTTTCTGCTTTGCTCTCAACACAGAGGTCTATAACATTTGTTTCATGCCACAGATGGCTGCTCATCTGGAAAACCCTCTCTCCTTAGGGGCCACGCCAGTCTAATCCTCTGCTGATCCTTCTCCCCTGGCAGCATTATGAAAATACTTCACCACAGCAGAACCAAAGCTGTCCAACACAAAACTCTGTTCCCTCCCACCACAACCAACCTCTGAGCCTGACCCACAGGAGTTTTCCCCACACCATCCATTCCAGCTTAGGTCTGAGCACTACACAATCCAAAAATCTGGTGCACGCACTCATGGATGTGCCTACATCCATAGGCTGCTAATGATACTACATGTATTTTTTTAATACAAAATATTCTTAGAGAATACTTCCTTACTTAAAAAAATGTTATATATCAAAGCCTTTCAATGACATAAATAATATCTAGAATTATAATAATTGGAATCTCCATAATTTTAAGTAATTTAGGATTTTGCTCAAGAATTGGAGGCTATTAGCTTTTTTTAACTGAGTGAAGTATTCAGAATGAGAAAACACTGCTTCCAAACACACACCTGAGAAGTCTCTACAATGGCCAGAAGACAAAACTGTGCAAATTAAAGCAAAAGCTTAGTTTGCCTATAGTCAGTATTCTTTTGCCTTTGCCAAAAAGCAAGCAAGCTGTCACCTTAGCAACAATGTCACACTTTGCAGCACATATGCCACTTTGAACAAACACCTTAAACACAGCATCTCCACACTCTATGTTCCTTTCCATAATGTTCTTAACAGCACCCTGTAGATCCCCCCGGGAGTAAAATCTGTGAAGACCCCTCTGGCAGCTGCTGGGCTGGACAGACAGACAGACAGACAGCCAAGTGCTGTTTTCCACACCACAGCCTAGGCCCGTACCAAGAGGCATTTTTATTGGTCATATTTTATAGGGCATATTTATCCCCTAGTGCCCAAGGGGAAAGCTGGGCTTGCAGAGGCTTTGTCTTCCACTGTGCAGAGCCTAGTTTTACCTGCTTTCTGCCTCTCCTCTTTCCCTGTTCAGGACAAGGTCCTCTCCCTAGAAGCAGAGTGGAGAACTTCGCCAAGCAACACCTCCTGCCCCTTGGGATCACACACAGTTTCATGAATGCAGGTTAAGCCAGGGACCTGAGCATCCCAAAAGGGTTTTATCAGAACCATCTCCAAGCCTGTCCTCTCCCAGCTGCAACAGCTGAATCCAGAGATGTCAACATGCAGGGCTTTTACCCGGAGCTCCAATTATGCAGATGCTGATTTACAGGAGTGATGACTGAAACATCGCCCTCATAAAAATTGTCAAGGAGACTTTAGCTGTGTTTGTCTAATAGCAGAACCCTCTATCTCCACACATCTTATTGCTAGTTTGAAAGTCAGATCATTTTTGTTCTTCTTTTCATAGAAACCTGGTTTGCATATATAATCAAATTTAGCATTAATGAGTCTCTTTCCTCATTTTCTATTCCTAATGCTTCAAACAGCCACACTCAGATAAGAGCAGTCACTGAAATGGCCTACCATGAGATTTTACCAGTTTCTCCAGTACTTCCACAGCAGCAGAAGGTAACTCCAAAAAGTCTTTCTCCTGGAGGTCTGTCTCTCAACCATATGTGCTAATCCTACATAATTATTTCATACCAGGTCGCACTCTGGGCTGCTTGAGAAACATCAGGATTTAAATAAATTATTAGGTGACCTTTCAAAATCAGCTCTTCCATGATCACAACATGGTCCTAAAATGGAAAATGGTAGGCATTTTCCAGATGAAAGATGTCATTTATTTGCAATGTGGTCAGGCACTGCTGACCTTTTCTCTTCCCCTGTATCAGCATTTGTACCATTTTAACAGCAACTCGCTGATAAGCGCAGTTCTCAGTTTCCAACCAGATATGCATGCAGATAATCATGAATGTGAACAGCAAAGCAGCCAGCTCTCTGCAGACTGCATAAAACACGACCACCAGACAGATTTCCTGTTCTTTCCCTTGTGTTCTGGGTTTTCAGTCTTTAGAGCTTCCATCTTTCTTCCACTACCTTGATCTAAAGCTGTATCTTTTATCAAAGCCAGAGTTTCAGAATCATGAGACTCGCAGGAGTTGAGATTTGAAGACTACAAGGTAAAACACCATGTAGGCACTGCTGGTGCTTCTGCTGCCTTTATGGCAGAGTGACATATGGCTTCCACATCTGCCTTCAGTGTGACTACAAAAACTTTTCAGATCCTTCTCACTGCACACCACAGGGCCTGATGTCTAAGGCAAATCCACTTCCTGGGTTGTTCCTAATAAAAATAACTTGTCTGACAGAGTTCCCTGTCTGCAGATTACCCCAATAACTGCTCAGAAGTTGCAGGCTCAAAGCCAAGGACAAACGAAGCCTGTTTCCCAGGCTCAGGTCTCTTGGATGCTCCCATCTTGTTGGTTCATCGTGGCAATTTTTGCCTGCCCAGAGCTGCAGTGTATTTTGCATGCATTATGCTAAGCTGCCTATAAGAAATCATCCAATTAATGACAGCTTACAGAGAAGGGTTAGTTACACGGTAATTACCTTTCTAATATTAAAATACCATAGAAATGGATTTACATTTTTTGATTTAGTGGCACATGTTTTACTGACCTGACACTACACATACAAGACCATTGAGGACAACTGGGACTGAGTCTACAAGAACAGCTAAGTACCTACATCCCCAGGCAGACATCAAAAGACTTGACAATACATTTTTAACATGTGTATGTGTTTGTTACACATCAGGATAGATGGGCCCTGCACTAAGTGCAGCATCTGATCTTGGCATTGTATAAGCAAAATCACCAGGCAATAAAAAAGAATCCTTTTTTTTTTAAGAGTTTTCTTTCAATATGTGTTTCTTTCAATAGAGAAGATCAAACACTCAACTCTCCCACCCTGCATCCATGAGGAGCATTAAGCTTCAGCAAGCTAAACCTGCTCCATCAACTGGATGTTGTCTGCCCATACCAGAGCAGCCAGCAGCCTTTTGGTTAAGCAAAAGCCAAACAAATATATGCAAATGTGATGAAGAGTCTCAAGCAACTATAAAACATCTCCGGCCCAAAATACACTAGACAGAGCAAACTACTCATCACATATGCTTCATGCAAGCATTACCTTCTTATTTCTTTCCCATTTATTTTCAGCATCTCAAGATATCTATGCTTTTCTAGGGCACACTTGAAAGCATGCAGCTACTTATGTCCATTCATATGCATGCAAATATAATCCAACAAAGAGCTCCACAGCCAGATGAGCAATCAGCACTAGGACAAAAGACAAGACTTATTATCAGTCTTTCAAGATTCAGATTCCCTTTGCCTTCTCAACACACATCTATGTGCAAGGCAGGAGGTGCTAACCCTTTCAGAATCTATACCATCAAAGCAAGCTTGACTCTTGCCAGGCAGGCAACAGCCTGGCCTTTTCCCTGGCTCACCAGTCAAGTGATCACAGCATGGATGCACGGAGGCAAAGCAAGGTTAGCTTGGTCCATGTGCACCACACAGATTTTTCAAACCATCTTCATCCAATTTCCCCCAGAGTTTTGTTGTCCAAATGCCCTGCAGTGCTTTAAAACTCTTTGGTACATCCCATGAAGATGCTCATGAGCAGTGATGAAAGCCAGTTGTGCAAGGCCTTGCCTGTAAAGGCAAGAAACAAAATAACTTAGACACATTTGAGTTCACTGAACATCCTAGTGTTCAGTTCCAAGTTGTCCCACAAAGAAAAACCAAAGTGTCCACAAGATTTGCCCTGCAACCTAAATGATTCTCACATACCCTGATAAAAGCTGCACTGGCTTACATAAAGTTACAGCGTGCCCTTTGTCCCAAAAACTTCCCCTGCCCATAACAGCCCAGACACAGCTAGAAGTTGGTGGAGATGGGAGCCCACTGCAAGGTATTTTAAAACACCAATCTATAGATAACCATTAAGGCAGTCACACTGCATCTCCTAACTGGAGCAGCGGTGGAGTTTCTGCAGCCCCACTATTTATGGAGGAATCCAGGGAAACACATCGTGGGCTGCACTGCAGCTCCTGTTACTTTACAGGAAACTGGACAAGTATCAGGTTGCTTTGGGTTTGCAGAAGGAAAGTTGCTTATGGGAATTCATAATTTAGTTAAAAACACACACCCCACCACCACCACCCATGGACCCCCCTCCCACACAGCCTAGGGATACAAAGTTCCTATTTTTACAAAACTATTTTTACCAGTAACAGCCTGAGTACAGAAGGTAGTTCTATACCCACCACACTGCATGGGAAGAGCCTTGCTTTTCACTTAATTTCCTCTTCAAGGCTCCAGAGAGGCAGCAAGTGCAAAACAAATAGACCAAAAGTGACAAAGTTGCTTGTCTTGCTCACTTTTTGTTGACCCCAATAAAAGCAGTCTAAACACATCCAGAGAGTCACAGGACTGAAAATGGTCCAGGGAGACGAACAAACATATTTCTTCTTTCATCTTTCCTTATTCATTATTGTCAGGTGCACATATAAGAGAGTTATTTTTCAAATGAAGTTGTAATAGTGTTTGTGACATTGTTACTGGTTGTAGCGCCACAGTGGATTATCTGAGAAATAATCTTCAGAAGAACATTCTTATGCAAACATCTGTGGAGTAACAGCCAAAGAACTAAAGAGGAGCAAGAACAAATACAGCTTTTAAACAGCTCTTCCCTGCCTCCAGCATATGCCATGAGTTGACTCAAAACTGGTAACACCCAGGCCTCACCCAGCACAGCTGTGTGCATTTTTCCAAGCTCAGATGTGTGATCCTAATACTTTATTGCCATGGTGGAGTTCAAAAAATGTAACTCTTGCATAATTGCTACAAGTCAATTTCTTGGTTTCTTTTAACCTTTCCCAGGCCTGAGCCAATGTTGTCTCTTAATGGCTTCTAAATGCAATTTCTTGTCTGTAAATAAGATTACAATGTACATGGGAAATACAAATGAAAACATTACAGTGCTATGAATATTCAGAGGAATCAGCCTTATCTCAGCAGCTTCTCTCTGGGTGTTATGTGACCATCAAAGTAGGGAATTGAGAAGGTCGGGTAAGGTCCCTGCTCCTCAGGACAGAGGTCCACGTCTGAGCCAGACTACAGGTAAACTGGAATCTGCACACCTAAAGATTAATTCTGCAACAGTTAGTTTCACATCTGAGAAACCCAGAGCCACTTCAGATTCCTGCAGATCCACAAATACACGAATTTCAGGAGCAGAGGTTCACAAATAATGACATGCTCACCCCAGAGTCACTAGGAGCCACTCCAAACCACCCAAACAAGAGTGAAAATTCAAGGCTGGACTGCATGGACGAGCTGAGGACATTTTCAGCCTGCACCACCTCCACCCTACCAGCCTTTCTGAGGAACTCCCACAGCTCTGCCATCTGTGCTGCAACACCACAGAGCCTTCCCCCAGGCACGAGAGCCACCCAACGCCCAGAATTGCTGCGTCACCAGCTGGGCTATGAACTTTATTTCCTTGCAGATGCAATCTAGGACTCAAGTAGGAGGTGTTAAGGGGTGTAATTTGACTGTTCTGATCAAGTGCAACAAGGTCTGGGAGGCTGCCGGGGGACATGGAAGTGGACACAGAATTGACTGGAGCATTTGGTCTTCTTTTAAAGTTCAAAATTATGATTAGGCTGATAAAAGGAGACTGAGGGAGAGGTGGACAATTAGTTGAGACTGGAAATGGTAGAGAGAGGTGGACAGCAGTTTGGAGGCATGGTGAGAAAAGAAGGAAGATGGGAGTAATAAGATTAATTGAATAGAGATGGAATTTCAGTAATCCAAAAAGCCTTTCAAGTATATTAAAAAAAAAAAAAAGTAAGGTCTTCCACACTCTGAAATATCATAAATTAAGCTGTGCTTAATTCTACTTACACATAGCTGCCAAATGAAGAGAAAGCAATTTCTCAGATCATCTTAAATGTTAACACACTCTGCACCCTTCTTCCACACTCCCTCAGTGCCAAGGACAAACCACTTTGGCCGTGTCAGGAGAGCTGTTTACACACCGCCGCGTGTGCACGTATGTGTACACACACAGGCAACGTGCACTTGCAGCAGCCAGAAGAGTTCTACTTATGGCTTCCAACCATGACGAAGGCAGCTTTTATATTTGGCGGCTGGAAGAAGTTACAGACCCAGGAAAGTGCCAAGAGAAGAGTTCTCACTCGCTGTCCCGCGGACGCCAGCACACTGACTGGGGCGGGAACAGTTTTCTCCATGGCACAGCCCATGCCCATCAGGCCAGAGCCCTTCCCAGAAGGGCTCACTTCCCAAGCTCCATCAGACATAGCCTCATCAGGCAGACGGCCAAAAGTCCGTAGGGACAGCATTGCTCCCCGCTCCTCTGCCCCGCAGTGAGTGCTGCAGAGTGGCTGAAGCACCCTCAGACTGGGGCTTGGCTCCTGGACGTCCTGGCTTCTCCTTGAGGCAGGAGCAGCAGTGCTGGGTGGGTTTGTAGAGCTCCGGGCAAGGAACACAAGGGACCTTGTCCATCCACTGCCACATGCAGGTGACTCCACTGCGGGGCCACCCTGTCCCAGGCCATGGCACCACCACATCACCATCACCCAACTCCACAGGACCTGATGCTTCAAGGTGCCCAGCGGGGAAAAGGAGCTGCTTCTGGTGAGCAGGTACAGAGTCTGGGGCGAGCAGCTGCCCCCAGCACACCAAAACACCCCCTCAGAGGAGCCCTGGTCCAGGCTGCACGTTGCAGGTGCCAACATGTGGCTAAACGCACCCGCACAGGGATGTGCCCCCCGAAATACACGCCTTACATAATTCCCCAGCCAGTCGGCGTTAGGGGAATGTGATTAATCCTCCATGACATGTTCTGAACTTTCCGTTCAGAGAGGCTCTCTGCTCCCGCAGACCTACTGGCGATGGATGTCATTTGACCTGCAGACTTCACTACGAATGAGCATCAGAGCAACACACAGTGACATTGCTCCGCACACCAATTATCTGCCTCCTTCCCCGCTCGGCCCAGAGACAAGTTTGCTAAATGCATAACGAGGATTTTGTTTTCCTCAGTGGTTTGGTTTTTTTTTTTTTTTCCCCTTTAAATTCGTTTTCAGCCAGCACAAGGTTGGGAGGGGGGCCCACCCACAAACCCAGCCCGCCCCGCCAGCCACAGCGCTGTCGGACGCCAGTCCCCGACCCCTCGCCCCATGTCCCCAGCGCCGTGTCCTGTCCCTCAGCCCGGCCCAGCTCCCACCTGTTCCGCCGGGCGCGCACTTTGCTGCCAGCCCCCCGCGCAGCCCCTCAGAGCCCGGGACTCACCCACTCGAGCACCCTGAGGAAGGCCAGCGGCTCCTTCACCACGCGGAAAGTGCCCGCGGAGGCGAGCTGCGGGCAGAGAGAGAGGGGTCAGCACCGCGCCCGCTCCGCGCTCCCCACAGCACAGCACAGCACAGCACAGCACAGCACAGCACAGCCCCCCTCCCCGCCCGCGGGGCTCCGCGTACCTGGTCCACCGCCTCCATGGCGCCGCAGCCCCGCGGAGCGGAGCCGAGCGGCGCGGAGCCTCCCGGAGCCTCCCGCCCGGCAGCCGGATGCGCGGCGCTGCCCCCGCGCACAGCGGGCGGAGCGGAGCAGCCGGGCGGGGCCCGCGCCCCCCGCACCGCCCCGCGGAGCCGCCCCGGCCGCGCTCCGGCACTTTTTATAGCGCTGCTAAGCTTTTTTTTTTTTTTTTTTTTTTTTTTTTTTTTTTTTTTTTTTTTTTTTTTTTTTTTTTTTTTATTTTGTGTGGTTTTCGGTTGGGGTTTATTTCCCCCCCTCCCCCCTTTTTTTTTAATTTTATTTTATTTTATTTTATTTCTGGCAGGAAAGAGAGGGAAGACAGATATCGGGGGAAAATAAATTAAAAAAAAAAAAAAAAAAAGAAAACAAAGTGCCTCCTCACCTCGCGCGCAGAAACTATTAATATTTTCAGGGGTGGCACCCGCTGCCCTGCGCTCTTCTTTCCCCTTTCCCCCTCCCGGGACGAACTCGCTCGTCTCGGCCGCAGGGCTGCAGCTCTGTGCTCTCAGCCCTCGCTCCCTCCTGCTTTTCGAGCATTTCCTTGACAGCAGAACGGCGTTTTCTGCCTTGCTGTTGTCCTGGCCTCGTTTCCCAGCAGAGCCTTAACAATTCTAATGCATCCCGAGTGGCAGAGCCCGGCAGGAGCGGAGGTTCCCTGTGTTCATCCACGCTCACTGACAGCATTTTCCAGCTCCTTGTGGCATTAAATCGGCACTGGGAGGATTTTGCGATGGAGCACATTCCTGCCCCAGTAAAGGCTCAGGACACAAATCCATCACCCCCGTTTAAGAGCACAACAGACTCTAGAATGAGACCCCGAGTCTGCAAATATTTGCATATTCAACTTCACTGCCACCCTGATAACCGGTTGTGCCACCAGAAGGACACCGGTGCTCAAATAGGATTTCAGCCATAAGTAGGTCAGAGATGTGCCTAAAAAATACCTGAAGCTTTTACTCCCTGTAAGGAACCAGCCATCTGCAAAAGTTAAATAAGTCAGTTAGTTTTGCTCAAACTAAATCTCTTGTATAAAACCCCCAAACAGTAATCTAAATGCACTTTTGGAGTAAACAAGATGGGTTGGGGGAGGAGTCAGAAGAAGATGAATTCATGAAGTTATCACTGGAACTTGAGGAAGACTATTTTGTGTGAAAATCACAGATCTGAAAAAAACTTAGCTGAAGTCTGGTAGTAATGAGACTAGGTCTAGATTTCTTTAAAAATATATTTTTTAACCATATAGAAAACAGCTTTCCGGTCAGAATCACATTTAGTTTTTTTCAATTTTAAATTCTTGTGTTTTCTGTGCTCCTTTCTTTCTACCCTAGGAGGAAAAAAAAAAAAAAAAAAAAAAAAAAAAAAAAGGAAAATGGATTATTTTCCTTACAAAATATTATCAAGTATGCATTTATTTATTTATTTAACATCCTCTAGGAAATACAAAACACTTCTCAGCAATTCTAGGAATTGCCTGCTGGTGGCCCAGTGCTGTGGCAGGCAGAGTCCCCTCACAGAGGCAGAAGGACAGAGCATCCATAAATCTCCCAAGATGCAGAAGCAGGCAGGGATGCACAATCATCCATCTGACTTTCAGCCAGAACTTCTCCCACTGGTACAGAGATGCAGAGCCAGGTCACTGCGAGCCACCTGCCTTCAGTTCTCATGCCTGAAGAAGAAATTACCGTGGAATATCCCTTGCTGGAAGCGGCCCACAAGGATCATTGAGTGCGAATTAGTCTAGTCCCCAAGAGCAGCAGGATAACCACTCTCCTCCCTGCAGAGATTTCCAGCTCTGGTATCTGGTATTCCCATCAAAAAAGCCCTTGGCTGTGGGAAGTTTCATCACTTGCTGTTTACTGTGACTCTCATGTGCTGTTTCCTTTAATAGGTTTCTTTCATGGAGAGACTTACAGCTGTGGATGTATTGAAGCAGTTCAAAAACCTCCTAAGAGATTTTAAAAAAAAATGCTGAAACATTTAGTAAAGGCATAACTTAGCAGTAGACTGGGGAAGATGTGGAGAATATTTTTTTTTCTTAATTTTATCAGTAGTGTATTCTGGAAAAAAAAATCTGCCCCATCTCCATTTACTGCCACAGAGAACTCGAAGCCTAATTTGCTAACCCTTTATTAATTACCTCCAATGATAAGCCTGAGATTTTAGTAGCACTTGAACTTCAGTCTTCAAAAATTGTCAAAGAAAGGAAAACGAAAGCAAATGCTTCTAAAACCTTTACCAATGGCAGGTTGCAAACTGGGATGATTTCCCCCAGTGTTCTCTAGATCAGCACACTTGGGTTTTCAGCAGATACAGGAGCTCCCTCGTGCTGTTTTTGGTTTTTTGGGGGTTTTTTTCTCATTCTCTCTCCACCATCCCGGCTGAGTTTCATCTTGGTTCTCCTCAGTGCTTGGCCATCCCCACTCCAGCTCTCCCACTGGCTGGAAATCCTTGCAGAACCATGGCAGGAACCTGGGTTTATAGCCAATGTTCAGTGCCTCTCCTTGCCAGTATCAACTCTTCCAGATTGCTATTAGCATTTGTTCTTGGATATGGCAGAGTGTCTCTGGCTTTCACAGCTGCTCTCTCTAAATACTGTCCTAGTCAGCTCAGAAGTAAGAGCACCTCCATCCTGGTTCTTGAGCATCCTTGTACAAACCTTGCTGTGAAAATGACATCAAAAGCTGACACTTTTTTGATCCTACATAGAAATACACACTCTGAAATGCATGTTCAGGTTAGCAGACATGGCGAGTCTGCAATTACTGGTGATACAGCAAGGAGCTGTACCCCAGGACACTACATTATATCCACTCTTCTCACACCTGATGACTGGGTTTGACATGCATGAATCAATAAAAGCCAGAGAGGTGCAGTTACAAATCTCCATGCTGAATGAAAAATAGGCTGGAAAGACTCAGAGTATTTCATAGGCACAGAATCTCACACACAGGAGGCTCCTGCCCTTTCCTTTCCTTGGAAAGGGTCCAGCAGTCCTGTAAGGGGAGGCAGCCATGCCAGTCCTGCATCACTGCTGGGGGCCAAAGTTTTCCACAGGACACTAGTGGAGCTTTAGTGCTCATAAAAAAAAAAAAAAAAAAAAAAAAAATTGCCCAAGTCCTAATAGAGCAAGTTTAAAAGCTAAAGTTTCAGGATTAGCATTTTGTCCAGCTACAGGTGGTGATTTCTTTCCTGTTTCTAGGAAGCACATACCTCGATTTTTCATTTGGGTGGAAGGTGGGAAGCTTCCCTGATTAATGGCAAGTGTGAGAGCTGCATCTGTTAGATGTTATGTGTCAGTTGGAAAAGCATCAATATGTGCTTACCCCTCATTTCTACCTTGGAAAGGTTTCCTCAAAGGGCTTTGCCAAGAGATGTGTGTTAGACTTCTCCCAGGCTGCCTGACCCTGTGTTCTCATAGATAATTTCCTACAGTGTGGTCTAAGCACCAGACCAGGTGAATTCAGGCTTTTGCTGCACACCCATGGACTGCACACCACATGGGGCTGGAAAGCAGCAGATCCGTGGGAGCATGACTGTGCCAGCACCACTCCTCAGCACATGGCTCTGGATCAAATTTTCCCTGTGGGAATGGAGAAATAGCCACTGCAAGATGGGGGCACTAAGTTAAAGCATGGTAGTTCTCCTGCCCCTGCCCAGGACTGCAGCAGTGAGAGCCATGCCAGCCTTGAGGGGCTGAAAAGGACACTGAGGCTTTGTTTTACCTCGGGATGTCTTTGATTTAAATCTTCCTTCCACCTGCTGATGTGGAAAGGGTAAGGGTAATCTCTTGTTCTCCTAGGCTGGACATTAAACACAAGCCAGGTGTAGCTACACACAGATGTGTACACAAAGGGTAAGCAGTAGAAAAAGTTTCTTTCCTTGTATGTGGCAGAGCACAAAGCCTACGACCCTTGGGTCATCCAAGCTGCAGCACCAAGGGCCAGATGGTGGGGTCACCCAGTTTGAAGCGAATTCAAGGCAACTGGTGATAGCACCAGTGCAGTTTTTTTGTGAGCAGTTGGGTGTGGAAATGAGGTCTCGCACACGCGCTAGGAGGACCATATGGCACTTAGCACACCAGATTTCCCAGCTCCAGCCAGGCCTCAGTCTCACACTCTACCTGTCACTCTTCCTGAGATCCACACTGCTGAGGGTCACTTCATCCTCTCGGGGTCTCCATCAAATTTGTTTGCAATACATTATCTCCTAGAAAGGAGAGCTTGGTGCCATCTCTTGGATCTTTCTGTTGTTTTTAAATCTCCCAGTCGTTTTGATTAGGTTTCAGTATTTTCCCCTGGGGCTGTATTCTGCACCAGGGAGCTTTTCACCTTTTCCTAGCACAGGAGAGTTCACTCACCCATCCCAAAGCCAATTGCCAGTCATTTTATGGCATGGCTTCAGTGTTTTGGTGTGTTCGGTCTAAAATTTAACAACAGAACAGCAACAAAATATGAGGTTTTGGGATAGCCAGGAATTGCTTTCCATGTGGCAGGAATCACATATGGTGATCCATGGGAGAGACCAGACTCTTAGATTCCAGCCAGGTCCTGTACCACATTTTTCAACATTCATAAGCTCCCTCCCTCATTGCATTTTCAAATCCTAGGTGTACACCCCTGGCTAGAAATAATCCTTATTAAACCTAATTTCCCAAGGAATCTCATTTCTCAGTTTTCCCTGTGTGCAGATGATAGGGCTGAGCATGGACAGCAATCCTCCGTCACTGTATGCTAAGGTAAATAACTTGAAATGCCACAGGACTGCAGAATATTCCATCCTCAGAAGCTGAATAAAGTCTGCATACAGAAACCCATGTGCTTGTTTTAGAGCAAAATAGCTTGGGGAAAAAATGCACATCTCAATGTGTTGCCAGACAATAAAAAGTCTTCAGGATTCAAATCAGCAGAGAAATGAGGCTATTGCTCATTATTAAGCTAAAGGTACAAAAGTATTTTTGAAAGGAGTTTTGTTGAATCAGCATTTGTTTTTCTAGCAACATGCACAATTTCTTTAAACAGGGTTATTTTCAGAGTATGGCATGAAAATAATTACAGAGTACTTTCTAAAGGTTCAGTGATTAAGGCAAGAGCAGCCAGCTGTTTGGCTGCACAGCTGATGCTGACCAGAAGTATCATGTCTACAAGTCAAACTATCTTAGTAAGATTTCTAGATCTCACACAAGGCTTGCAACTATGTCTCTCTTGATCTCTAAGAATAGATGCAGAAATAATCTTTTGTTTTTCTTTTTGGATTTCAGTTATATGCCTGTGAAATAAAATTAAAAATTATATTATTGAAAACCAAGTTTTCCTTAGTCCAAAAGGTTTGCCTGACTTGGCTGCAACCTTTGTTCCATGTACAAAAAGCGGTCCAGATTTGATTTTAAAAACTAATCAGTCTTTTTTTTTTTTTTCCTTCCTAATCTTTCACTGCCATCCTGTCTTGTCATTTTTGATCCTAGCTTCCAGAGCACATTGTCTGGCTTTAATCAAAAGCATTCTGTAATTAGGTTCCAGCTAATTTAGTTTAGACTATTTAAAAGGAAAAAAAAATAACCTTGCTTCATGTTAAAACCCAGCTAAGTTTCAAAGGAGCTAAACAGGAGTAACTGCATTTCATAAATGTATCACTGGCAACCGAATTCAACCCTTAAAATCATGGGGATATAATTTGTCCTGGGCATTTTTGAGGGTGATTTTATACACAGGAACATGAAGAGCACAAATCAGCGTGAGAAGCATTGCTGCAGTCATATTCTGTCTCTCCCCAAAAACCTGGGTCTGGAGCTCTAGAAGGGACACTGTCAGGGCTGGGATCCTTCAAATCTGACCTACTTTTCCATTTCATCCTTTACCAAAGCAAATGTTTAAATTTTAGATTTTTTTTTTCCTTAAAGGAAGAGGGGAAAATGTCAGTGCACTGGCTCCAAGGAAGAGCTGCAGAAACCAGAGCTGCTTTGGGTTAACCACAGAGGAAGGGGCTTGTACCATATCCTGCATGGAGATGATGCCCTCAGCTGTCCCAGCCCCATGAGGGAGATGTCCCCATGCTGTGCCCTGGCCCAGTGCCTGTCTAGGGCACAAGTGCAACAACAAAACCCTAACCTGCCTTGATGCTGTTTTGCATGAGAAAAATCTCTTTTCAGGGTAAGGAATTAGAGGGTCAGGGCAAGCCAAGTGGTGGGGAGGACTCATCTTGACAGCTCAGGGATTGAAAGAGAAATGCCACAAACCCAAACTTTGCTCCTCAATACTGGTATAAAGCACAATCACAGCACTTATATCCTTAGGGAGGGATAAGGTAAGCATACTGCACACACACCTCTGCATCCCGAGAGGTATCTCACCTGTCCTCTGCTTGTTAGGCGAGCATTTAATTACCTCCTTCAGTCTGGATTGAAGCTTTGACAGCATGGCAGGTGCAAATCTCCTATAACACAACGTGGAAAATACAAACCCACCAAAATCCCCAAATTCACACCAGCACAGCCCTGCAACTTGGAAGGTGTTTTTCACAGCTGGCTGTGTAAGACAGCTAAAACAAATGCAAAGGACAGGAAACAGCGTCACTCTCCAGGGGATATCCATCCAACTCCCTGTGCACCCACAGCCTGGAGTCAGGAGCTGGTGCCCCATCACCTCAGACAACAGCTCCTTCTCCTTAAAACTGCTGCTTGCTGCTCTGAGCTCTCACACAAACCACGAGAGGAAAATTCAGCCTCTTCTCCAGCCAGGGAAAAGCCAGAGGGTGTCATCCTTTCCAGAGGGTGCCCCAAGCAAAGGGCTGCAGATGAGGCCAGGCTGAGAGGCAGAGCATCATCTGGTGTGCAGCCCAGGCAAGGTCACAGCAGCAAGGGGGGGATGCTCCAAATCAGATCAAAACACTCAGCAGGTTCCAGTGGTGAAAGCCTGGCCATGGAAGGCATTAAAGACAGTGATCCGCTTGGATGTTCTTGTAAAAAGCACCTAATTAGTACTTAATGGGTGGATAGAGGAGTTTCAAGCACGGCACCAGTTCCTGTCATCTGCAATAGAATTTCAAGGAACTTTTGGGAAATGAGCAGTTCTCCACATCCTACTTTTGGGGATCAGAAACATAAAATGAACTACATAAGTGTAAATTATGGGAAAGCAAGAATCTACAGACTCAAAAAACTGCCTATAACATCCCTGAACATCAGCCCCCACTCTTGCCCTCCTTGCAGGCAATTCACACATTATCTTTGCTTTCCTCACACTGACTACAGTTTTCTCAAGAGCTATCTCAGGCTCTGGGGTTGAACAAGCAGCAGTGTTGTAAGCTTTCAGGTTTTAATAAGGTGATCTCTGCATCTAATTGGAAATTTTGCTAACCACTTGGCAGTGTGTGCTGAAGTCGTTACTGGTAGCACCTCAACACAGGAGATTACTAACGTCATAAAATAAACTTTTCGTAACGATAAATAATTTAAAAAATTATCTGGGGTTCTTTTTTTTCCAAAACAATGAACATAACAACCCTTTCTCCTGCTAAATATTATCTGAATTTCCTTCAGATTTGCAATCTGGCTAAAGCTGTTGTACAAATCGTGCTGGTTGCTGACGTACTATTTATAGCAATGTTGAGAACACTGAAATCCGTTCTCTGCTCCCAGGATGATGTGTTTTTAAAACTGGGTTTCACCAAATTGAAACTAATAAAAAATAAATTAAAAAAAAAAAAAAAAAACAAGGACATTTTTAGGCTTGGTGGAAAGATTAAAAAAAAAAAAAAAAAACACAAAAAAAACCCCAACCAAAGGTGAAAAGGTGCACACTTTGTCCTGGTAATTTCACCAGCCTTTTGAGTTCACTTTGCCTTGCAAGGCACTCACAGGGAGGGGTGCAGTTCACCCAGCATAGAACCAGCTCTTCCCAGCCCAAGATGTGCTGCACTGAAGTGTAATTCCCCACCAAGGACTTCACAGGTGCCCAAAGAAGTGGAGCAGAGACTGGATCCTCACCATTAGTCAAACCCTGGTCAGGCTCTTCTCTGCCCCAGAGACAGTGTGAAAGGAGAAAGATCCTGCTCTCAATTTTTTTCTGAGGGAGTTTAGTTAATACTCCTAAAATTATTTTAAGGGCTGTAAAACAGACAGCCAGTGTATTATTCCCACTTACCAAGCAACACCCAGTTTTCATGAAGGTAAATTAGCCTTTCCACCTGGTTAGAAATACCCTTTTGGAGTTATCCAATTACCTATCAGTCCCTGATGCTACAGAGAAGATGACTTGAATTTGTTTTGAAGAACTTAGACCCTACTACTTCGTTGGAAAGAGAAACATCAGAAGACCCTGCAGGACTGAGAGCAGGCAGGGACTACTAACACAAAACCCACAGTGAGAGAGGGTGTTACCAAACAGAAGAAGCAGCGTGAAATATGAAGTGAAAAATATGGGTGGAAAAATAACATAAAGGAATTTAAAACTCAGAGATATAAGCAAAACAGTAATTAAAAAGAAAGCAGACACAGCCCATCACAAAAATCCCAGACAGCTGCAGTTGAGCAGAGGTAGAGAAGGCTGTGCTGGAGAAAGGGATTATCTTGAGTTTGTGCCTCCCAAAGTCTTCTTAACTCAATTGGCAAGGGTGGGGAAAGCTCTGGATAGTCCCCCAGCAGAACTACTGCCTGTTTTTCGGAAGGGAGATAGGAGTGATAAATAGAGCCTTGTGTAAGGCAGCAGTGGGTTATGCAAAGAGCTGTTCCTAAGTCTGGGTGCCACTGCTGAGTGTTTCCTAGTTTGGTCACCTTTATAGCTGTGTGTGTCCCAAGAGACATAAACTTTTCTTGCTGATGGTCATTTTTCTTAGAAACGGCAGAAATCTTGAGTTTTGAGACCTTAAAACAGTAGTAGCAGAAGGGAATTATGCAGCATCTTTCTTTCTGCTTGTATGTTATCACCTCTTGTCTCTCTTCCTCAGACTCTGGCTCTCGACTACATTTCCTGCTTCAGTTTTCATCAACATTTGAAGTCCTTCAAGGACATCTCTTCAGGTGCAGAAGGAGCTGGGGGCTATGGCAGCTCTCACAGAGTCATTCTAGAAAACAAAGGCTTGAGTCTGTGAAATAACTTATCTGGGAGAAATGATAAGCTCAGGCTGTCTGAGGGCATTTGCTAGACCTATAGAAGAATAGGAGGCTGGAGAAGGAAATAAAAAAGTTCTTTTAGCCCCAGGCTGTTGTCAACAAAAGGCAGTGTAGTGATGCTGCACTGCTTTCCTCCAAATCTGCCCTGGCAGGAGCAACTTCTAGAGCAGTCTGATCTTTATGAAAACCATAGAGTTTATTTCAATGACCTCTGTATACCAGAACTTCCTGGAGAGGCTGGAGATCTGTAGAGAATCTCCGTGTGTGCACAGAGAATCACAGAATGATTTGGGTTGGAAGTGACCCTAAAGATGATCCAATTCCAGCACCTCTGTCATGGGCAGGGACACTGAACCAGCTGCTCAAAGTGGCCTTGGACACTTCAAGGGATGGGGAAGTATATATAAATATATATATATATACACACAGACGTATATTTATACCCCGTACTTTAGTGGGTGACAGTCCTAGCACTTAAAAGGAGCAGTGATTTCACTGGCAGTGTTTCTCCATAGCCCTGGAAGCCATAAATGGGCTGTGTGTCACCAAATGACCAAATTCAGCTGTTCTGGTCTTAAGCAGGGAGCTCAGCAAGTGTGACTAGAAGGACAGGGTCTGGCTGCTCCTGTCTTGGATCACAGCTTTGAGTCAGTGGTGCGATATGGCCATGAAAGGGCACAGGTCTCAAGCTCAGTCTCTCTGACCAGGAACAGCAATTCCCAGTGTTTGCTGTTGGTCCCTGGTCCAAGAGGCCATATGAGCATCCCTACACTTCCCTAGATAGGTACTGTGGCTGGGAGCTGTCAGTAAAAAAAAAAGGGCAAGTCTAAGCTTCAACGGGCAAATGTTGGTACTTTCAGACAGGGAGTGAAAGTACTGCTGTGTGGTTCTTCTCTGCTCTTCTTCTCCTGATCTCCAGCAGCTGTCACTGATGTGAGACAGCCTTGTGAAATGGTGGTTGTGCAGTGAGAGTTTAGTGCTGGGGTTTTGGTTCCAACCTGAAACCATGTCTGGCTGAATGGGTTCCTGATAGAGAGGGTGTTAAGATCCTCTGCTGAAATGTAAGCTGTTATGGTTTCTCTCTGAGGCTGGTGGTGCTGGTAGTATTTAGACTGAAAGCTCAGTTGTGTTTTGACAACATCTTTTCCTGGTGTGACAGAGAGGAGCATATCCCAAAATCTGTCTTCTTGTGCCCAGACTTGTTCCTCAACAGTCTTTAATATTCTGGGTTTGGATGCTCTATAAATAAAGCAAAAGCCTCGTGAGTCTCTGTGGGACAGTCTCTTTCGTCTCCTCCTGATTTTAACACAGGAACCCTGGAAATTCAGAATCCAAACATGTGCATGAGAAAACTGAAATGTGGCATGCAGCATGTTCTACTCCCCAACCCTGCTGTTGCCCTGAGAGGGACCAGATTAGGGAGAGGAAGTGACTGATGTCTCCAGGCTCTTTTTGTCTCATGTGATGGAGGGATGAGACATCACATGAAATGAAGGAAGATAAGAATAAATTCTGAGGAATTTGTTAAAACATGGAATTTTTAATCTTAAAATATTAATGAGGTCTTAACCAGAGTGGGTGAATATATGTATGTGTAGAAGTACCTGATACAGTCCTCTTGTACTGGAGGAAAGGATTTTAAAAAATCCATCCTGGGCAGATAAAAGATTGAAAGAGCAAAGGGCAGGACTTCCCCAGCTGAAGGGCTGATCTCCCTCACAATTTTTACTCACTCTTGGAGGGTTTGAGCCCTCAGGACCAGGACCAGCTACATCTCAGAAGAAAAAATCATGGTATTTGCTGTGAAAATGTTGATATTGAATGTCTTATTACGACTTTTTGATTTAAAACCAGGGCCATATCTACAGTGTCATACTAAACACTCTATCAACTCAAACAATTGGATTAATTCAAAAATATAAGGTCAGGCGATTTAAATGCTTTTCAAAAAGCATTTCATAATGCATTTCTTTCCTTTGATGGGAAAGCAGGGAGAAAGCTCCTTTTATCCTGCTCTAAAATCTCTATTGCTGCAAACGACCATATCGCAGAATGAAGAATGCAATTAAGCCGCTGAATGAACAAAAATAGAACAACATTCTTTTGTTTTTAAAGGGTATTTTGTTATTGTTACAACCCTTACCAGTAATGAAAATTATGTGCACGTAACAACAGGAGGAAAATAGATTCTTAGGACGATTTTCACAGGATATCTAGTGCAAAATCTGCTCCATGTGAGTATGAGAGTTAGTTGCACGGTTTGGGGTGGTTGTCATTTATTTAATTCTTTTACACCAATTCACTTTGTTATGAGAAAATCCACATTTGTCTTGTAAAAGCAAAACATTTAGGTCATGGGGGAAAGCATAAATTGACAATTATTGATAACCAATATATAATTCAGTAATACATGTTAAAATTAATGAATTTTGTATTTTAATGTGGTACTTCTCTGGTATTTGAGCTATTTTTTCCTATCTTTTGTAATTCAGGTAAAATATAATTCTAATTCACAAAACAACAGTTCATTCTTAACCCTCATCCATACAAAAGCCTTTTTACACCTTTTCAGTAAAGCAAAAAGGGCCTAAAACTAAGATTATTTTGCTGGCAGAACATGAAGAATGCAGTATGAGTGAGAATCAGACCCCTTACCTGAAAGATATCAAAAAGGAAACCTACCTGTTTTCTATGGTGTCAGGATAATTTTTGCCTGTAATGGCCTAATTATATGCATATTTACATGTTAATTTAAGTTTGCAGGAAAGAAGTTCAAAGTGAAAACCAGGGAAGCCAAAACACTTTAAAAAATTACTATTTTGGGGGTTTTTTTTTAGGCAATTTGTCACAGAGGTTATTATTTAGCCAAACTAACTCTCATAATGCTGTGACATGACTGGCTACACATAGCAGTTAGCATCTCCATTCCTTGTGCCAGAGCCAGAGGGCACAAGGGGGCTTTCCTCCACCTCTGGTTTTGAAATTCTTAATGGGTTTGGGATAGCAAAGAGCAAATAAAAATAAAAACAAATAAAATAAAATAATAATAATAATAATAATAATAATAATAATAATAATAATAATAATACAACCCAACAAAAAGCCCACCACCAAACAGTGTCCAGAAACTGATAAAAGGATTGGGGTGAGAAAGCTTGTTTCAGGCACAAGAACAACAACAAAACCCTAACCCACCTTGCTGCTGGTTTGCACGAGAAAAAAATCTCTTTTCAGGGTGAGGAATTAGAGGGTCAGGGCTAGCCAAGAGGTTCCCCAAAGGCTTTAAATCAGTGATGTGAGCTCGGGAGAGAAGGATCTTGAAACCACAGTTTTGAAACGGAGCCCCAGCCCCTGGCGGGGAGCCTGCCCCGCTTCTCCAGGCCACCCCCAGCCCGGTTTGCTGCGGGGTTGAGATGTGTGTCAAGAGGTTGGGGCAAGCCCAGTTTCTGCCGAGGGATCAGGAATTCCTCTCCTGGCTGCATCCCTTGCACTCGTGCGGCGGCCGGTGTGTCCCCTGGCCCGGGGATGCTGCAGCATCCTCCCGGGGCTGCTCGGGGCCGAGCCTGCAGCAGCTGCAGCCGGTCTCCTTCTGATCCCACACGGAGCTAAATCTGGAACAAGTCCTCCGAGATCAGCGGTGCTTCCCTCGCATAAAGCCGCTGTACGAGAGGCAGATTATCCCAGACCAGATGTCACTTTCTGCAGCACGGAGTGGGTTTGAGTGTCTGCACCTTCCAAGCTGTTCCTGGGCTCTCGCCTTCACCTCATCTTCAGCATGAGGATCCAGGAGAGCCAGCTAGCATTTATTGTTGCTCTACTTTATTTTTTCAGGAGTCAATGAGTTTATTTGTTTCTAAACTCGGGTCTGGCACCTTAAAAAATATTTTGCTAGAATAAAGCTTAGAATCGTCACAGTCCAATTCAGGATACACAGGGATCAATAGTTTATACAATCTTAAGGGTGAAATCTTTTGTTTAATCAAAAAAACCTGGAACTGCTCCTCAAGCGACCACAACTCTAAAATATCCCTAAGTAAGTTTCAAGGCTCATGATTAAATAATGAGATCTGTCAACACCAGAGTGTGCAAAGCAACCCTTTTGAATCTCTCAGCAAATATGATCATTGTTTTTCATCTCCCATTCCTTGCTCTGGTGCTGGCCACACATAAATTATTTTCTCCTATTGAACAGAATTTTCAACAGCACCAAACCACCCTGAAGTCCCAGGTTTCTTCCTGGCTTGTCTCTGCCTTTCCTGGAGAGTGCGAGTAAACAAACTTTGTACTGCCCAAAGCTTCTGTGTGGGCAATTCATCTTTTTTTACAGAATGAAGAAAAACTTTGCCTGGTTCTGATGAGCATATGATTGCCAAAGCTGGCTGCATTTAACTCAGAGTGAAGCAGAGACAAGGTTTATTACTTCTGTTGGAGAGTAATTTACCCTCTTGGTCATGTGTTGGAAGCTGTGGGAATGGAGAAAAAAATTGCTTTGTTTGAAAGCTTTGCTAAGAAAACCAGGTCCATATTGGATGTTTAGCAGATCTGACATTTGATTTTCTTCATAGGTTATTGTGTTGTTGCTGAGGGAGAAGAAATGATTCTGTAAGGACTTCTGTACAGACCAGAATACGTTTGCTTGTGGAGGAGCCCTTGAATTTGCACAGATAAAAGCTTCTTCCTAAATGTCTGTGCAGTCAGAGCCTGTCACACACATTATTGTGAAGAAAGTGAAAGAGAGAAGGTGATTCAAACATAACTAGATTTGGAGATTGCAAATCATTTGCACACCCTTGCTCCCACTCTAATCTGCAGCAGAGCATCTGGACCTCTGTTTTTTGGAGGCTTAGAAGAGCAAAACACCTGTATATTCCAATGAATTCCTTTTGCTTTGGATTGAGGCATAAAAAGACATCAAAATAACACCAAGGATAGCAAGTGGCCAAAATATACATAATTTTTCATTGTACGGATTCCTTAATGACACTATGCATATGCTTTCTCAAATATATGTTATAGCTATGACATGAAAAGCTCTCTTTGGAGCTATTTTGTGCAGGTGGACTAATTTGGGGAGAGAGAAATGGAGAAGACATCTGTGCTGCATTACATAGCTCGAGTTTAATTTTGAACAGGGAGAAATGGAGCAGAGGAGTGTGCTCTTCTCTATAGCAGGAGTTTATGTCTAGGGAGAGAGAAACAGAGGTTTTTCCCTGAAAGTTTGTATCTGTTTTGCCACTTGAGAGGGGCAACTTCTGCCCACGTTTCTCCAAGCCTTGTGTACCCTGATGGTGTATAACCTCGTACGGAAAGGAGCAGGAATATCTGACATTCTCCTCTGGCATGTGTTGTATTTCACAGCAGGAGTTTAATGCCTTGCCATAATATTTTTCTATAACACAGCGTGCAAGTCAAAATTCCCAGTACTTTCAATTACTGGACACCTGAGTGAGGAAACTGCTACTTATAGGATTAGCAGTGGTGCAGGGTAAGTGGCACGCAGTGACCAGTGAGGACCTTGGAGCAGTTCCAGGAGCTGGTTTCTGCACAGGAGCAGGGCTGTGCAGAGTGAGGGGTGGCCAGAGGCTTACTCGTCATACCTGAGTGAGCTGGGCAGCTGAGGCTGCTGTTTGCAGCAGAGATGGAGTATTGGATGCTGTAGGAGTGTGAGAGCAGTTCCAGAAACTATTGCTGGTGGCAATAGGAGTCCCATGATTTTCCTGGGGCCAGGGTTGGGTCTCTGATCCCCTGCATATTTCAAGCCAGATACTTCGTCTTCAAACTGCCACTGAAGGAGACAAGCTATGTTGTCTCCTGTGCTTATAGATACAGCAGCATGAGATCTCATCTGATGTGATAATGTGTTGCTGGTTCTGGGAGCTGCAGCAGGTCTCCATCCATGGCTGAGCAGCTCTGTTGCACCAGTCATCTCATTCTTTGGGAATGTCAGGCTGCACCAGTCATGGCATTCCTTTGGAATGATTGTGCTTGCCACTCTCTGGAACTATGAACAACACCCCAGTTATCCCTCATTGGAGATACATGGTGTGATTACAATGACCACAGATAACATACAAGAGGTATCAAAAGGCAGAGCACCAGACAGCTCACACAGTCCAGGCTCTCTGGCTTCCTTTGGATAGGGGTGAGGTTTGTTCCTCCTCCTTACAGGCCATGGTTTCAAGCACAGAGGAAAAAGAATCCTTTAGATAGGCTGATGCTTCATTACTCTGGATTTAAGGATAAGGACTGATAGTACAGGTGAATATGCTCTGTAGCATCACAAGGAAAAGCGGCTCACCTGAGGTAGGAGGGACAAATATTTGACTGCCACCTCTGAAGCTGTGGAGCCCTAGGTATGGTTTGAGTATCTGGATTTGCCTTTCAGGCAGAAGTTAAGTGATAATTGGTTCAATGAGTTCCCAAGGGGGTGCAGGGAGGGCTCTGAGATGTGGAGGGGAGGCAGAAAGGAGGAAAATTGCAGCCCACTTGCTTCATATTTCTCAGGGTATAACCGCCAGAGGAGGTAAAAAGCTTCTGAAGCCTTCAGTTCCTTATCTTCAATCAAAACACAATCCAAAGACATTTTTTATTTCAGTAAAAAAGAATCAAAACGAATATCAGAGTGTTATAAGAAATAAAGGGGGAAAAAAAAGTGATGGATATTCACAATCAATAATTGGCATCCAACAGATAATCTCGCTTGTTACAGAATTTACAGTGCTCACCACCAATTAAAATGACACAAGCACATGAGTAAGAAATGCTTTTTGAAAATCAGTTCCAGTGGGAGGGTGCACAGATCTAGCAGCTGAGGGGCAGCAGAGCTGCCATGCATCAGCATTTTTTCCTGAAACTCCTGAGTGCCAAGGCGCCGCTGGCTACCCTTAGGTAGTTGGACGCCTTAGGGGTTTCTCTGTAATTACTGGTCTACAATCTGTGTTCAGGAAAGCTGTGATTCTAAGAAGTCTGTAAAATTTTCTGATTCCTTAGTCCTGTGTTAGGTGGTAGCAGTGGCTTGGGCTGTGTGTTACATTTACAGGCATTCCCAGGCTTCTCTTCAAGGTCTTTTTGCACCTCTTTCTTCCATTTTCCTGCTACAAACATGAGAAGTTTTCATGACTAACAATCCGAGGTGGAATAACTCACTCCTAGTTCACCACAGAATAGCCTGAGCCCATAACCTCACAGTAGGAAGAGTTATGCCCCTGTGTTTAATAAGTCAGGGCTTTTCTGGTTGTTGCTCTGTGGGTAGAAATATCCTCTCAGATGCAAAATCTGAATTCCCTCACAACTAAATTCAGCAATCAAGAGTTTGACTAGCTCTTAGCACTTCCAAAATGGATGGCGTAATTAAATGATTTAAAGCCTGCTGTAATCAGGAGTGCACAGTCGATGAATATGCAAGCTGTTCTCATTGTTAGGGGTGATAAAGAAACATCTTCTCTTTAGGTGGGTTATTATTTATTGTCTAAAGAGTCATCCAGAAGATGGTGCCACAGTTCTGCCTGTGAAATGAACACCAGCCCAGAAGAGAGTCCTTGCACAGAAAATAATACTTCATAGAAATTTAAGAGCAAACTTATTTTCAGGGGCAGTTCAGAGCTCCAAACCTGATATTAAGTCTGTGTTAAGGCTCCCTTTGAAAACTAGGGCAATGTATCTTCATTGCTTTTGCTCTGTGTCACTCCAGGCAAGGTCAGCCAGCCCAGCAAGAAAGAGAAAACCCTTCCCATCTCCTCATTCCCTTCTGAAAAAGGGACAGATCTTTGGGTATTTGTTAAACTGCTTGTTCTGGGTAGCAGCAAGACATCAAAAATGATAAATAAGACGAGGACAAAATAAGCCTTGTTCTGAATGCTTCACGAGGCTCCAGTGGCAGTAGGAAGTGCAGCAGTAAATAGGGGCTGTAGCTGTTTCTGTTGGTTAAGGAAGGACAGTATTTCTGAGGCTCTGTGTCACTGAAGAAAATGATGAGGTCAAGCCTGTAGATCCTTGTAATGAGATTAAATAATCTGATTCCCATTTCACAAAGCTTTGCACTAACATAGGAGGAAAAAATGAAAACTGAGATTGGTACAAAGCAAAATCTTTGCTCCTACCAAAAGCAGGAATTTAATTTTTTCTTCCATTACATTTTTCTGTTGTCTGAGGTTTCTTCTCTGTAGCTCAACCAATTTGTCATCCGATTAGTCTGATGAAGCATAGAGAAGTCATTTGAACTGTAAATTTTCTGCAGGCAAAATAAAATGCAAACAAGAAGAGCTTCCTGTGCCTGCCAAAGTGATGATACTCAGAATACAAATAAGAAAAAGCCATGCTGACAGCATAAGCTATTTTTATATTCTGTCACTGGCTCCCGGGCACAGCAGTTTGAACAGGACTGCATCTGTATTCCCGAACCCAAATAAACCATGTAGTCTTAAGTGAAGTTCATGTCTTACAGAATAGCTCTTTAATCATAGTGAAAGGATCCATTGCAGGAAGGATGAATCATGATGTTGATTCACACTCAGGCTGTACGTTCACTGTTGGATTAACCCGGACACAACAGCTCGAGAGAGGAGGGTTTCCTGCTGCTGACAGGAGATGTGCAGGAGGAGCCAGCAGGGACTTCTGTGCTGGCAGCAGGAGCTGATGACACTTCACAACCGTGGTTCAATCCTGGACATTTTAGAAGCCAACGTCACGAGCTGGTTTTTTGTGGGCTGGGCACACACAAGTGTGTTCAGGGTGTGGGTCCTCTCCCACCCTGCCGTGGTGACACCCCAACCTCCCCAGGGCGGCTGGATTTGTCACCTAAAGGTCACCTCCACGGCAAACCTCACAGTAAGACAGCCCCAACTTCCTCACTTGGATGACAGGGATGAGGAAAGACGTTTGGCTGGGGCTGTCCTTTCCCACAGCCTTAGCAGCTCTCAGCTTCACTCACGTGGCTCCTCTCTGAAAAGCAGCTGTGGCCTCATTCCCTTCTATAAAACCTGCAGCATTTAGAAAACACAAGCTCTTTCTCAGCACTCATACACTGCTGAATTGTTGTACGGACACACGTCACGTACTTGTTACCTGCCAGGATGCACTTAACAATTCTGGCTAATTGCAATAACATCTTGCTTTTATAAACTGTTTGCCACTGCTGGACCTCAAAGTCTTTTGGGAGGTCAGTAGCATTAGCAACAGGCAAGATTTCCTGCAGCAAGTGGAGCTGAAAGGAGCACTAATAGGACTGTAGCTAGCAAATGGACCGTGCAGTGACACAAAGGCCTCGATCCTGCAAGTTCTTCCAAAATAATCCTCTGGAAGATACTAGTGGAGCAACAGGAGACCTTTATGATGCAAAGGAACTGCTGCTTATGAATTTCTGGAAAGTAATCTGACTTTCTCTAGATAAGCATCACAGGGGAGCTCCTGCCAAGCCAGGGAGTGTTTTACTATCCAGGCACTCTTCATTCAACACTATACAGTATTAGTTAAGCAATTCTCTCCTGAATTAGAAAATTACTTTGATCTGTATAACAAATATCTCTGCAAAGCCAGGAACCTGCCTGGATTTGCACAGACATTCCCACAGCCCTTTGCACTCCAGGACCCCATCCTCTGCTTCAGCAGAGCTCGGGGCAGCTTCCCACTGGGGCTGCATTTGGCATTGATCATCTCGGACGAAACCCCCCGTTCGGTCACATTGGGGTGAGACATTAATTTGGAAGAATTAAGGACTTTAGTTAAACTAGATATTGCTGAGGTAGACTTCCCTTTGCTAACTAGATATTGTTGAGGTAAAAACTTCCCTTTGTTAACAGAAGCCGGATTTAAGGAACTGATAAATCAGGAGGCCTGTCAACTTAATCAATAGACTCCAAGAATACAATGAGATCATAAATCAGATAGTCTTGAGAAAACAGGATCCAGGTGTCACCAACACTAAAAGGTTAAAAAGTCAAAATGAGGAAGACCCATCTTACTTCATCATTTTGAGACCCCACCCCATAAGAAGAACCACAGACTCATTTCAAAGAACAAACTACCCATGCTTAATTGCTTTTTGGCTAATTACCATACGAAGCGGGGAATGGGACGGACCAGAGTTATGAATATGCATTTGTGTTTGGGGTATTCAATACTCCTGTACATAAAAAGACCCTGTGAGCATCTGTAAATTGCACGTGTGTATTTGGGAGCTATCCCGCACGCTGCCCGGCGTCGTAATAAACATCCACTTTGTAACTTCAAACTGTTAGAGAGTCTTTGTCCGTCATAGTTGGATATTGGTCTTAGACCAATATCCATATTTTTTTAATAAATCAGGGGGTAACAACCAAGCCTGTCACCAAACCTAAACGTAGCTCTTACCTTAATTGGGAATAGTGGCTGGAGGCTTCGCTGCTCCCCTGGCCGTGCCCAGCACTTGCTTGGCTGGGTGCTCAGCAGCTGCCTGGGCCATGTGTCTCTCTGGCAGCCGCGGGTTGTTCGCTCAGAGAGCCCCGCTGCGAAGGGATGATTGATGATCTGATCGGAGCCACGGCTGTGCTGCCACCCACGCTCACTGCCAGTGCCTCTAAGAGAGAGACACTGTGCTGCCATGCTCTGCTTTGATGAGTGAGGACAGCAAAACGCACACTCCATCAGGATTTTACGGCTTGGGGCAGGCCTGGCCATGACTTTGTCCCAAAGTTGCTTCTTGAGCAGCTGAGTGTGGTCAGTGTGTCCCAAAACCAGGAGTTCCCTGGCAAAATGCCTCCCACGCTGGATGCCCAGGGTGGATATCAGCCTGTCTATAAAAGACTGTAAAAAGCCTTGCCTGGTGAGGATGTGAAAGGGGCAAGACATAAGTCCTGGGTGAGGGACCCAAACCTGGGGCCTGTAACACCAGTGATCTCCCAGGCCCCAGAAACCTTGTAAAACCATCCAAAGTAGATAACTCCCACGCACCCTTTTCTGAGGAAATTAAGCTTTTTGGTGGGAAAGAAATTGATCAATGGATTTTATTTTAATTTTTATCAGCCATTTTGCTGCAGGAAGAGGTGAGACTGGGACTTAAGCTGATCCTTTCTGGTGCTGGGAACTGGAATATGCTGCACTAGGAGATGTCAATGCTGTGGTGACCTGGGCAGCATACAGTGAGGGCTTGTGGGAGAGCTCTGAACTATAAATCCACTTGCTGAAATCCACCTGACTCAGGCTTGAAAGAAAGAGAGGAAAAATACTACCCAGATTATTAGCATTGACTTTTGCCTTTTTCATTAGGACTTCTCCCTGCAGGAGAAAAAAATGAAGGCAGAGCTAATGTCATGGATAAAATTGCAGCCCAAACCTGATTTTCATGCTCTATTTATTACAGCAGATCAGAGGTTTTGTATGAGATCCTTGGGAATGTAAAGAGCAGTGAGTTTGTTAGACCAAAGCAGGCGTTGCATATTTCTCCTGCCTCAACACAAAACTCAGCTGTTTTCTCAACCTGAACTTGGTCCTCGTCCAAAAACTGACCTTAGGAATGAAAGTCCTTGTTGCTGGCTGGGAATCTGACCCCAAAATGCCCCACACAAACCCAGTCAGCTATGGCTGGCCTGGAGATCACCTGCCTTCCTTGCACTGGAGGGAGGATGTGCCATCACAAGAGGATGAAAGAGGAATTATTTGGTGTTCAGGTGGTGCTGGTGCCAGTGCCAGCCTCTCCAGCAGTGAGGACAGTGACAGCCAACAGCCTGGATCACCTGGAAACCCCTTGGCTGGCTGGGCATGAGCATCAGGCACCTGCTGGAGCCTCAGCCCAGCACAGGAGCAGCCAGAGGGCACTTTGCAGAGCTGCTGGCTGCAGGCACGCATTGTGGCAGGGCAGGAGGGAGCCTCTGAGCCCCAGCACCCTCTGAGCACAATTCCCTCTTTGCCCAAATGCACCCAGAAATAGAGCCCAGCTTCCTCCCTCCAGACAAGTGCTTTCCCCAGCAACGCTATTGTTTTTTGGCTGCTATTTCAGACGCGTGGTAATTCAGTGGTGCAGCAGATAGGAGCACGAATCCGCTCGTTTTCTCTTTCTGGGATCCATCTGGGTGCCTTGGGGGTGTTAGAATTCCTCTAACAGGAAATTAAACCAAAAACTCCCAGCTCCCAGTGAGAGGGCTGTGTTTCTAGCCCAAGCTTTGTCTTTCAGGGAAAAATGGCCCCACTTATCAAGTTATCTGTGAGAATGACTAGGCCTCCTGCCAGGAACGCTATCGGCTGCCTGCTGCATTACTCACTACTCAGTGACCTTTCAGCAGATTATTGGAATTATTTTGAATTTCAATGGAGGATGCAGGCCGGCTCTCTGCCCTCTATTAAATCTCTGAGCTGCCAGCACAAGCTACTGGGTCCAAGGCGATGGGAATGGTCCTAGCTGGGTGGCTCATGTGATGGCTTTCCATGTGTGTGATCCATCAGAAAAGTCGTGCTCTGAATCCAAAAACGACTGTCATGATCAACACGCATCAAAAGTGAGGTTTTGGTTTTCAGTAGCAGAGGTGTGCAGGGTTTTCTTGATACCTCATGCTGAGGTAGATGCAAAGGAGCTGATCTTTTCTTGAGGGGGTCTGCATTCATTTGCACAGAAGAATGAGGGTTTAGATTGATATTTCCTTACATGAACATAACAGAAGGTGAGGAGGAGAGAAAATAATTAACAGATTCAATCACAGAATTGCTTTCAAGGCTCTTCAGAGGTACTAGAGAAATAAAATATCTAACTAATGGGGAGATTTTGAGTGTGCTGATGGAAATAACAAATGATCCCAGGTTGGCTGAGTTTGGAATATGGACCTCTAGTTGGAGAGGGAGCTGCTTTCTCAGCAGGACAGACTCCTAACCATGCCAAGAAGCCATTATATATTGTTGATGGATCAGCATGTGGAGGAGGGAAGTGAAGGACTGTGAGCTGTGGCTCGTGGACCCTTCCAGCAAGAACTGCTGGAAATTTCCTCCCGTGCAAGACTTGTGGGCTTTCTTATGATTTTCTGTCTGATGAAGTTTTCTTGAGTGTACTTGAAATAGAGCTGAGCTGTGCTGCAGAGACTTGCTAACAGCAGAGCCTTTTTTCTGCTCTTCCCTACCTGTATAGGCAGCATTAGAAACCAGGATCTCAAGCATCTCAGCTATTGATTGATGACACGCCAGGATTTGTAATCCTGGACAACTCTTCAGTGCCAGTAATAGCATCATTTCATACCCATTTACTGCTGTGACAATGTTCAAGTGCTGAAATTCACACCCGAGGTTTCTAAGCCTGTACTTCATGTGGTGGGAAATGCATCCAATAATCCAAAATTCATTTTGTACTGAGCTTCCAATAGTGGGAAAACTGTATTTGCAATGTTGCACTTGTGTCCCTGCTTGGGCTGTGCTGGGGTAAGGGTCAGGGAATGGGGTGATTTGCAACCTTTATTGATGCTAAACCTTTCCCAAAACAGTTTAATTTGTAACCCACTTATGCAGGACATAGGGTAGTTGTACACTCATTTGTGTGAGAAGAGACACATACTGTAATCATAGCTACATTTCTAAAAATTACACTACATAATTGCATCTATATTACACTCCAGCCTCACAAACCTGGCAACACTTTCAGGGAAGAACAGCTGTTATAAAAGTCGGTACTTGGAAAAAAACCCAATTAATACTTATATTAACTGAAATTATTGTGGGTATTTCTTATGTTTGCCATTGAGCAAGTGTAACCATTGAAATCGGGACTATTACTAGTGGCCAGCAGCTTTTTCGTTCTCCAAAGAGCATAACTCTGGCTGTGACAGGGCAGTCGGAAAATACATAAATATTTAATGCTAAAGTACAGGCAGTCGAGCTGCGTTTTCCTGCAATTTGTTCAGCTGCCACTGGATGGGGCCGAACGTCTCCTTTTGCGGCAGGAGCCGCTCGTTCCGCCGCCGGCCGGGGATGCGCAGGGAGCGGCCGGGGCATTGGACCGCGCTGGTGGTACTCAGGCTCTGTCTTTTGAAACCATCACCATACTGGAAGTCTGTCACACCTTCCCAAATCTTACCGTGCTTCCCTTTCCTCCTCCTGTGCTAATTCATGGCTGCACGAAAAATTGCTCTCTAAACCCTTCTGCTTTGCCCAGGAAAAAGTGGTACCTGTCCTGTAGCTAACAGCAAGGGGCTGGTATGGAGCAGCTGGCTTTTTTGGACAGGTCAAGTGACCTCATAAAATGCACATGCATGGATCTGACTTCCCCGAAGGAGCCAGGGGAAATAGTTTTCCTAACTTTATTTGCTGACTACGTCCAAAACCTTTTATGAATTCCTTCCCAGCAAAAGGGAGGTAATCTTCCTCCTGCCCTCAATGCACCTGATGTAAAACATCCAGTTTGGATTCCTCCAGTTGAAAAGGAATGTGGAAAAATAACAGAGAGACTCTTGGAGAGCTGATAAGATAGAAAGGATCTGGGGTACACACTAAGGGGCAATGTACTGGAACACCATATCTTGTAGGTGTCTGTGCTGGAAAGGAGCTGCTGTCTCCTGCTCCCTTCTTGCTGGAACAAGCAGCTGTGGAGTTGCAGGATGTCATCTGGAGTGACCACAAGCCTTGCATATTCTAGAACTAATACAAAGAAAGGTGTGTGTCAAGGTAAATAAGAGAATCCAAACTGAAGCGTCGTGCAGCTCTATCTGGGTGGCCCAGGAAAGCCACACATTTCAGGGAATGCAGCTGCAGAAATGGCACCATGGCACTTGGAATTACCTCTGTCTGAGCTGGTGGCTGAGTTGAGGCTCAGATGTACCCAAAAAAAACCAATATTTTTTTACATGTGCTCTAACCTGGAATTTCCTTGGCTGAACTGGCAAATATGTGAAGGTCTCATATACGCTCACGAAGAAGAAACATCTGGGGACATGAAGGAAAAAAGAAAGTAAACCGGTGTTTGTGCACAGGTTGGGCATGTAGGCTTGCAGGCCATTGCAGCAGTTCCATGCTCCAGCATTACCAGGCTGTGCAGCATTCCTGGCCTGGCTGAGGGTGAGGTCTTCAAACCTCCCATCCATTGCTTGGCATCGCTTTTGGAGCGCAGCGCCCAGCGGGGCCAACGGCGCTATCTCAATTCTCTGCTGTTGGTAAAGAAACTCCCTGATATTGCACAAACATGCCTTATGCTGGCAGGCAAAGCAGTGGTGCTAAATTGCATCCACTCTGAGTATGAGTTTAAACATAGAGCTTTTTTTATAACACCAGAAGCATGTCTGTGTGGTAACTCAGGGATTGCAGCTCATTACCAGCCCACGGGAAGGAACAAGGCAGGATGGCAACAGCACCACTGGGCCAAGGGACAGCAGCTGGTGAGGGAAGGGTTAATCAAAGGCTTTTTCCTCCTCTACATGATCACAGCTACTTGCAGACAAGTGCTTTGAATTGCTTTCACCAAAGTTATTAGTTTGAGTTACTCAACAGTGAATTGTGACCAGATGGGCAGATGGTGATAGAACAAGAGGGAACAGTTCTGAACTAAATCAAGAGAGATTTAGATTAGATGTTACAAGGAAATTCTTTGCAGTGAATGTGATGAGGCTCTGGCATAGGCTGCCCAGAAAGGCTGAGGATGTCCCCCTTCCCTGAATTGCTTGGAGCAACTTGATCTAGTGGAAGGTGTCCCTACTCATGGCAGAGGGATTTGAACAAAAAAATCCTAAAATTCCTTCTAACCCAAACAGTTCAATGACTGTGATTCTCTGGCTCTGTATCTCTTTCAGACAAAGTTGATTTGTACTACAAGTGAAATGTGGCAAGCATGTTTAACAGATTTGTACATCCACAAGTTGCTTTGGAAGGTGTCCTCAGGAGATTTGTTATGATAGTTAAGACATGATTATGTGAAAACTGGATGATGATTTCTAAAAGTTAGTTAAATGTGAGAAACCAGCATCTTTTTAGCAAAACAGGCTAAAGAGACAGTCAAGGTGCTGTTCCTCAAAGAGCAGTGCAGGCTTGAGCCTGTTCCATGTATTCACAGCCTTTAAAAACAGTGTAAGGCTATGAAGTTTAGCAAAGAAAGAAAGCTTGAGGCATTTTCACCATAAAGAAAATCTGGCCACTAGGGAATAAATATGGGACGTAAATAAGTAGAATCAAAACACCAGGTAATGCTTTTAATGAGCACTTCTGCTGTAAGTCAAGGGCATATTATTTGGAACTGATTTCTCTCCATCTATCTGTTAATAAGAGGCTGAGGGACATAGTGTGTATTACAGTAATGGGAACCAGGGATGTAGCAGCAGAGAGTAATCCTAACATGGATCTAATGGTGAGCCCTGATCTCCAACAAAGATGTCCTGAGTGTGGATATTGTGATGCTGGGGGTATAAGAGAAAGGTGGATGAAAACTCAGCTGCTTTTGCCATGCAAAACAAAGGCTGTGTACAGTGTTTGAGAGGAGGACCTTGCCCAGAAGCCCCAGCTGTAAGTGGCACAGTGCCTGTGGGACCTGCTTAGCTCAGAGCACAGCTCTCTGCCTCAGCAGGTGATGTGGTTGGTGACAAGCAGTGTGGCACAGAGGGGCACAGCATGGCATGTCACCTCCCTTGGCCCCACTGAGCACAGCTCTGAGACCTGAAGGCTTTGCTGGTCATGGGACTGTGTCCAACAGTTTTCCAGCCCTGAGGGGCAGAGGGGAGTGAGAAATTAGGATAACTGGCAAAAATAACAGTTGTGCATTAAGTACAAAAGAGCAATACTTGGTTGATTAACTTTCTAGGACAATGAGATTGCTACAGCTGAAGGGGTAGAGCAAGTGCTTCTTGCAGACACCTCAATTCCATCCCTAGGTGTGGGGACACTGTCGAGTCTGCAGATGCCCACTGTGTTGGCAGCTGAGACCATCACTTTGTTCTGCAGGTCCCTCTGTGCCCCCCTCCTTCAAACGGAGGGGCTGAGAGAAGAAAGCCTCTGCAGAAGGATTGGCACGGCTGTGTGTTCACATCCAGCTACAACACCAGTGCCTGGGAGCTTCCAAAAGCCAAAGCCCCTGCCACGGTGATGCTGGCTCTTCTCCTTCCTCCTCACACTCCTCTTCAGCGTGCAGGCAGCTCCCATAGGCTGGGTGCTGCCTCCGGGAAGAGGAGGGATGCAGGGAGCCGGGAGTGAGACCGGATGCTGCTGCCAGCAGAGCTGGAGAGGCTCTTATCAGTGCAACGCAGAACCAGCCATGCATATTCATTTCATCCCCAGTCATTTTGATTTTCTCTGGGTTTGAGAATGCTAGCAGGGGACCCCCCTTTGAAAGAAAGTCTTAATAATAATCTTTTTCCATTCCTTCTGCCTTTCCCTCAGAAACAAAGGATTATATTACATATTTTACACAATTTTCTTGGTAGCATACCTGAGGCTGACATGGAAATGAAGACATTTTGAAATGTAGCTGGTCCTGTGTTATTCCAGGTCTCTGACTGGCTTATAATGCTCTGGGGCAGCACACCCAAGACTGTAGGGGTCTGTGGAGGGGAGATTTTTATGAGAGCAAATTTCAGGCACATTCCATCAAGAGGAACTTGAGCTCTTTCAGAGTGTTTAATGAAAAAGGCTGTATTACCCCTATCCCTATCTATAAATATGTAGAAATTATTAATTGTATAGAAACCTCGAAGATTCTCAGCATTCATAGAAGCTTCTATGAGCTTCCCTGTCACAAATTCTGCCAGTGCTAGTGGCTTCCTTTAATTGCCTGCAATTTTCCTCATCAAAATGTTCCTCCTCTGGGAGGCAAAATGCCAACCATTGTAGGGCAGCCTTGTGTGGCTGATGCCAGTGAAGGGGGTTCCTGTCAGCTTGACATTGGGCTCTTTTTTTGATGTGCCTGTGCTAATTATCTGAATACAAAGTCCTGTATTTCCAGGCACATTCACCATCATATAAATGTTGGATATTTGTTAAATACCCTGTCACTTACAGTACTACCCCATTGATTTTGATTGTGCTCCCAAGCAGTTGAGCAAAAAGTAACAGTGGAATATTTTAGAATTCTCTCAGCAAACACCATTCATATATCTGCACCATGTCCAACTATTTGTAGTAACTTGCTGAGTTTAACAAGATGTGAAGTTTGTGTACTAATGCATCGACAGCTTGCACAAACTTTCCTGCCCTCAACCTATGGCAAGAACGACATAGAATAGAAACCATGAATGAATGGAATAGAATGACATAGAATGAAATGCTTTCAGGGTTTTGAGAGTTTCATACAGGAATGTGTTCTATTTCTCACTATATTAATGAACCATCACTAAAAAGTCAAGACAACATAAGCTCGTATCTTCTCTAAGCATTGCATGATTCTGTTGCTTATTCAATAGTAACCTTACATAAATAGCACCAGTGTGACCCATTTCTCTATTCTGTTTTGGTTTGTATTTCCTTCTGCTTCCTCATCAGTCAGGAATCACCTTTTGACACTTGTCAGCATTTTGGAGTAGGCCCCTTTTGGTGTCTAAGAGTATACTGCTGTGAAAGTCTAAATGTGCACAGAGAGAAAAGAAGAAGTCTTTTTTTGCTTCAAAACCTGCCAAAATTTCCAAGAAAATTCTCTTGTCAAGGAGAGGTTCACATCTTATTTCAAAGAAGGCATCTCGGTTTCAAGACAGTGTGTTTGATTTGCCCTGGCTGAGTGACTGCAGGATCCTTGATAGGGATGTGGGAATGGCTCTGCATGAGAGCACTGCAGAGGTTTGCCCTGGACTTGTCTCCAGGAAAGCCAGGTCTGACCTTCTGGGTTTTTTGGTAGGAGGTTGCTACCTTCATAGAAAGTGTTGCTATCAAAGAGGTTCTCGTGCCTGCATTGCACAAAACACAGACTAAAATATCTTCTAAGAAAGCCCAGTTTTTACAGCGAAATCAGGAGCAGGGGACTTTTGAATAGTTGATATGATTTCCTCCTTTGGAGCACAGCAATATTTAAAATAAAGGGGGGAAATTTTCTGTCCCTAAGGAGACTGCATTGATTTTAAACTATGATTTGTTAATGGGAAGTAGAAAGAACCAGAAGTTGAGGAGAGGGTCTCTCTCTCACTTCTGAAAACTAATTTTTGTTGTTTACCAGAAGGAAAATACAATAGGAAGGCTCAGAAAATCCAGATTTGGTTCAATTATGCCTCGCTCGAGAAATACATTTACTCCATTTGTAGCACAATTCTTTGGTGGCATTTTATTTTGCTTTAATTTCGATGTATTTATTGAGGTATGCAGGTGTTCAACAAGCTTTAAATGGGGAGTTTTACAGCAAAAGAGTTGTTATGCAATAACCCACATTCAGGCACATTTGGGCTCTTCAACACCACAGAGCAACCAATGATATTACAGAAGCGCACAAGGGAGGAACCAACACTACTTTTGACCTGTGATTTCTCTGCTTCTTTGGATTTTCACATCCCAAAACTCTCTGAATACTTGGTTCTTCATATGTTGTCGTTTCTCTCCCAAGTATGGGAAGTTGTTTAACTTGTTGCTGTCTCTTTCTTGACAGATCTCAAGACCCGCGTATTTTCATATAAAACATTACAGTACAAACAGAAGACAACTCAGGAATACTGAAACACCACCCCAAAAATCTGCAGGGATTTAGGAAGCAAATAGACAGACATAGCACTACAGTGAGCCCCAGCCATATGAGTTGTGACATGTGAAAGACAACTGAAGGGAACTTGGGAAGAAGCATTAAAAATACTCTGAGAGATGATGAGGATGTTTGAGATGATAAGAGCCGCTTGAAAGGCTAATAGAAAGGAAATGCATTATAATGAAAGATGGAAGAGAGAAGCAGTTTGCTCAGTGCTGCTGGCACTGCTGAGCCATGCAGGACAACCAAGGCCTGATCTCCAGCCTGTGTGATGCTCAGGCACTCAGCCACTTCACAAGCTGATGACCAAGGGTGTAGATCAGGGCAGAAGTTTATGTAACATAAGCTCACACAGCACCCAAGGGGACTTTTCAAACCCGAGGGGACTTTGGCACCTGTCACCAGCATCTAGGAGAAACATTCCCCCCTAACTGGATGATTGCACTTGACATGATGAAGGTGTGACAGCTTCATGTGTGAAACAGCACCAGCTTGCCTGCATCTTTGAAAGGCTGATACGATGGGCAGAGCTTGGAATGTCTCTGAGAAGAAAAGGAGAAAAGATAAGGGTGTCATTAAGGCACTTCAGTATTTTACACTTAACGAATATCTTAGAAGGTTCCTGCTCTTACACATTTTCAGGAAATGTTTTTAGAAGGAGAGATTAAATATGACAGCAGGTGAAAAGCTCTTTTTCTAGCATTACTTTAGCAGTGTAGTAAGCCTCTTGGAGCTCAGATGTGTTAAGATGTGCAGGAGAGGGGTTTAGCTCATGACAATCATGGGTTTAAGCAGAGAGCAGTGACAGAGAGATGTGTCTGAAGCCATGGGCAGGACCCAGGCTGTGCCCTCCCCTATACCCGCAGAGAGAGTCACACCCTGGGAGCTGCTGCCAGCACAGCTGTGCCACGTCCTCCTGCTCCTCCTGCTCCTCCTGCCTCTCCCTCTCCCTCTCCTGCAGGGTGTTCTGGAGCAGACAGCCCAGCTCTGCAAAATTAACAGGGAATCAGAATGGGACTGGGGGGCGTTTCTCATAGAAGAGGCAGAGAAGAGATGGGAAAAAGGAAGCACAGCTGTAAAGGACTGCATCTCTCCCTCTCCTGGCTGCACACAGCTGGCCGGATGCAGACTCGGTGCCAGCAATCCTCCTCCTGTTTCCTATGGCCAGCAGACAGATCTGGGTGACAGGAGCTGTGGAGACAGCCACTGGCTGAGTTGTGCTGCTTCTGGGAGGTGCCAGACGCTGCTGAAATGCGGGAAACCGAATGTACAGGCAGAAGTGGGAACAAAGCAAGAGCGGGCAGGAGATGGCCTGGGAGAGCAAAGGCTTCTTGTGTAAGGATGGTGGTGGCTGAGGGCTTTGCTGCCCTTTGCATGGTGGGTGCTGGGTGCTGAGGGGGGCAGGAATGTCTGCGGTGGTGTGGAGTGGAACCTCGGTGTCCCAAAGGTGTCAGGGACATCCCTGAAGCAAAGGGACAATCACCTGAGGTCATGATGCTCTTGTTTGTTCCCAACCACATTTTCCCATGGAAAGCTGATTCTTTCTCAACTTCCCAGGCTGGAAGATATTTGTTCCAGGAAACATCAGGCAGCAGGAATACCTGAGGACTCTCTGGGGTCAAAAGTCTATGAGTGGAGAGATGTAGGTTCCACGGAGGTGCTTTAACCGCTGCACACATCAACTAGGGCATGGCCCCAGATTCCAGACACTGCTCTCCTCACCTGCCTGGGGAGCTGAGTCCTCGGGCTCCCACTCTCATGGAGCAGAATTGGGCTAAGGGTTTTTTCCTCGCATGAGTGGTTTCTAAAGCCCGGAAACCAGACTCTGATGTGATGATGCTGGAGCACTGTGCTGCTGAGGGTGCCCACAAGGACACAGAAATGGGAACCTTCTGCATCATCCCAGAGGCTACACAGGCCCCCACAGGCTGTGATGGTGCTGGTGACTGCTGTCAGGTTGGTGAGCAGCCTTCATCAGATATTCATGATGAATTAAGAGGCAGTGCTTTATAAAAAGTACTCCTGATTTATTTTGGTAGTTTTTTCTTATACGTCTCTGCTTTTTCTCCTCAAAGTGCATTTTTTTACACTTCATATTCTTAAAATTTACAACGGTGGGATAGCTGCTATTTATAAACAGAGAGTGCTGTTGATTTAGTTTTAAAAATTCACCATCAGTTTCATGATATTTTAAGAATTCTGCAGTTACATCTGGTGATTAAAATGTACAGGGCTCTTCTCAAACTTGCTCTGTGCTCTCTTTTCCCACAACCTGTGAAAGAGCTAAGACAGTCTTCAGGATCTATGAAAAGATTATGCAGCCTCTTCACAAGTCTGCAGGTGAAAATGAGCCCAATTCACCTGAAAGTCTGACGGGATGCTCACCCTCATTTGCAAGCTGAGATAGCCAGCATTGGCAGCATTTTGGAAACCCAGGGCACGGCAGATGCCTCCTAATCTTCAGAAAAAGACAAAATGTCTTCCAGAGACTGATTTTTCACTGCCCAGCTCTGTCTGAGTTTGCATCTTCCTGGGGAAAAGAATTTGGTCCCTGAAGGGGATGGGTGCGAGACGAGAGCTCTGGTGATGCTCTGGTGATGCTCTCAGGTTTGCACAGTCTGCACCTCCCTGCTGGCAGCTGCCACATCCCCAAAAGCAGAGAATCTGGCTGCTTATTATCTCTGCCTTAATCACCCTGGGACATGAGCAGCATTACTGATATCCATGCACCCAGATGGCTCCCAGCCACAGCCCCTGGCTCCCCGTCGGAGCTGCTTTCTCAGACCAACTGGCTGCACTGGGCATTATCTCAGAGTCACAAGAGAACCAGAAGACACAGCAGACACTGTCCAGAAGTGAATAAATGCCCCGGCTGTAAGGTGCTGGAGTCTAGGCAAGACCTGCCCTTCCCAGTAATAATGTTTGGGTGGGGCTTTAAGTACAATAATTAATAATTACTGGTTTTTATACCAGAAGAACATTTTGCTGTAATTGAGACTCTCTATGACCTGACTTATATTTCATTTCTTTATCTGGGAGAGAGGTGAAGGAGGAGGGTGTGTGAGAGCTGGGAGGGTGTCACAGGGGCTGACCTTGGGACCCTGCTCCATGTCCTTGCCCTGAGCTTAGCAGGGCAGCCTGTCTCCCAGACAAGATTCCCATTTGATGGACCACACGGCTTTGTCAATCCAAGGCAATGCAGGGAGTCTCACAGAAGGCAAAGCTGAACAGGTGGGGGATCTTATGTCATCTGAACTTCAGGAGAAATGTAAGGTTATCCTGTTTTACAACATGCAAACTTCATTCTCTTTAATGTTCTACACAGCACTTGTAAACCAGGGGTGCTTTGGCAGCACCCTGGATTCAGGCGCAAATCTCTTTGCTCTCCCAGTTAGTTTTGTGATTTTTTTTTTGCCCTAGTTTCTCTATAAATGTACAGTTTGCAAGCTATTTTTATCAGTAGATGTTTTTATTTTGGAAGAATTATTCCTATTGCAATTTTCAAACCACTTGTAGAAATTATGAAGCATAGCTCTTCACCCCAAAGATGTGACTCACCCATTAGGTTCTTCTTTTTCTGAATTATGAAGTCTCCTATCTTCCACATGTCTCTTTATGGATTCCCAAACTTCGTAGTTACAGTAACATTATCTCATATTTTAAGTTCTGCTCACACAGCTGTTAACATTGCAGTTAACATCTGGACGACCTTCATGGTGCTGTGGTGGTCTCCTGGCTTTTTCTGCCTTGCTTTGAAAACAGCAAGCCTGCATGTAACAGGGCATTTTCCTAATTGACAGGTGACAGCTTCCCTCTCTGTCTCTTTGCTTTGGATCAATTTGTTTGCTGGTTTTGGTTTTGCTGTTAATTATGTTATGAGCTCTGACAATTATGGAGGCCCCCATTATGATGGTGTTTTTTGCCACTGCTGAGGATAAGGACACAAGTGCTGCCCTGCAGGTAAAGCTCATCCTCCTCCATCTCTGTCACAGCTCTGCCTGCTGCTGCCTGAGGCCAGAAGAGTGGGAATAGTTGTCTCTAAAGTCCCTTCAAACCCAAACAATTCTGTGATTCTGTGCTCTACCCATAGGAGAATCAAATGCTCCACACTCAAACATGCTTCACATCGTTTTCTTTAGGTAGCAAATGTAAAAGTCTTCATATGGGTATAAGGAGAAAGAAAAAGCCAACATTGCAGAAGATATTAACATGGCTGAAAATTAGCACCTGATTCAAAAATTGCAGGGGTTTTGTGTGATCTTTAGTTTTAAAATATATTTGAGGAAGAGGGCCCATCAGTTTTCAAAAGGGCCATAATTTCCATCCCATGAAACATGTACAGAAGCAAAATATCCAGAGAACATGGGAAGATATGCAATGCAACCAAACCCTTAATGTTTTCTTAAATATTTGCATTTAGACACTAAACTTCTGTAAATGGCTCACCGTTAGGTTTCCTTTTGTATAACCTATGCAGAACACAGATTAGAAAAATAAGGAATATTAGAGACTTTAGATAAACAATCTAAATTTGTGCTTTTTTTTCTCCACAGATGACACCTGTCTGACCTGGACATTCAATATTGCAGGTCATTAAGGGAGGACACTCCTGACCCAGAAGCTGCCTGGGGGCAGAGCCAGCCCTGCAGTGTTACTGATGGCCTGAGGTGTGTGGGCAGCACTGCTCAGCCCTGTCCCAGCAGACATCAGAGCCAGGACTGCAAGAATATTTCAGTAGGTCTCAGGAATATGTTATATATTTCCAGGAGCTCTCTAGCCCCATGCACAGATCACAAAATTGCAAGCACTCAGCTCCCAAACTTGGTTAAAAAGTTTTGTAAGATCTGTCTGCAGCACCACGCCATTAGATATAATTAACGAGTGTGCTGTGCACAGGGGTAACTGCTCAGATCAAAGCTGCAGCTATTTATTTTTTCTGTAGCAAACAGCAGCCTCTGCAGAGCTCCCTTTAGTGACTTTATTCAATAGACAGAACCTCGGCTGCCACTATTTGATAAATTGGGGGGCAAGATTGGGCCAAGGGGTCAGTGTGTATCTCTGAACATTCAAACAACCACTAGTATAATGATAGGAGACTTGAAAATTATAGAAACCCAGTACATTAACTGGCAGAACATTAATGGCAAAGAAAAAAATACAAGCTTATATTCCCTCTGGCTAAGAAGGGAAATTGCATTTTTAATTATGACAGATTTTACATTTGTTGTTATCTATTATATTATTATTTATCTCGTTTAAAGTATTGTTTAGATACCTCAGCTGTGGTCAGAATCCAACCATGCTCTGATGAGGTTATATTTAAGTCCCTGACATTTAGGATATTTCCTGCTGTCTTGGTTCTGTCAAGACAGAACTGAAGCTAATTGGGAAAAGGTCCATATGAGTGTATGGAGGAGTGTGAAATGCAAATGTGAAGATTCCAGGTATATATTATTCTGCAGAATCCTTCCTAATATCATCTCAAGTACTTGCAGAAGACATCTCCATGAGGTCCTTCGGGTGTGCTGGGCAGCAGAGGTCTCCCCACGGGCAGTGGGGCAGAGCTGGGTGCATTCCTGTGCTGGAGCTTTTTCTCCTGTGATGCCCACACATACAGTGGGTGCATGGAATGCTGGAGTAAGGACTGGACAAAAACTGGGTCTCCCCTGTGTGTTGTGCACATGCCTTTGACACCCCCAAAACAGGCTGATGGGAACATAGCAGCCCCTCTCATGCTGACTGTAAGTGGGGGATTTCTGTGCTCTGCCTGTGCAGTAGCCCTGAGGAAAAGGATCCCAGTCCCTGTCCCTGTCCCTGTCCCTGCCCCTGTCCCTGCTGGGTCCTCCCCTCTGCCTGTTGGCAGCTTTTGCCTTTCTGCATGCTGGACCAGCAGTCCCCAGCCCATTGTTCCTCATCAGCATGTGTCACCATAATTAACAAATGTGATTAAGAAGTGCAGAAGTGCTGGTGTTGCACCTTGTCACTATGGCAGCATTTTCTTTTCTCACTTGGTGTTATGAGCTAATATTAAAGCTTTAAATTTTTAGCAGCTTCATGTAATTTAGAGCCCATTTCTGTGGCATTCCTTGATGTTCTCATCCTCATGGTACCTAGCCCAGGCTGCTGCCACACCAGTCAGTAGTGATTTTGTTGTTAATTACTGCATCTTAAAATTAAAATCAGATTTAAAATTATATTGCATAGAAACAAACTTGTGTTCAACATACTTTTCAGGCTAATAGGAATGGACAAAAGAGAAACCTGTCCTTCTCATTTCTGGTTGTACAAGGGTTTTGTAAGTTTTTTTCATAGAAACATAGAACAACCCATGTTGGAGGGCACCTTCTTGGATTATCTGGCCTAGCCTTTATTCTTTAATATGCATCATAAACCAAAGAGCTCCCAGTTTTTCATAATATTTTACTTTCCAGACAGTACGTGGACACAGGAATAAAAATTAGTTCAATAATTATTTACAGAAATAAATAGTCTTAGGTCCTACATGGATGCATAACTGTAAATTAAGCTCACAAGAAGAACTGATGAGAATTTTTGGGCTCTCATTTAAGACATGACTTTAGGGACAGTGAATGGAAGTGAATAAAACAAACTGGGTAGCAAGGGATCCGGAATTATGCTTCACCTGAACTTAAAAAATACAGTTATTTTGAATACACTGGCCACGAAACATTGGGCCACAGAAAAATTAGTATCTTACTGCCAGCAAAGATATCAGTTGATTCAGGTGCAGTATAATATTTCAGCCTAATTTATTTACAGGTAGGTACAGTCATGGACAAATATTAGAGTATTAGAAGGCCAAAGTGAATTAGCTAAGGAAGCCTTCCAAGATCCAGAAATCAGCTTTTCTTGCAGCAATAACCATTTCTAAAGGAAAAAGCCAGGAGCCCCCACGGCCCAAGGGGCTGCTGTGGATCAGTCACTTAGTATGAGCCTGCACTTTGTCTTTTTGTCAGATATGAGTCCACTCTACCCTCAGGTTGCACTCCAGACCAAGGGGTTTATTATCTGCTGCAGTCTGATTAAAACAGATGACAGAGTACTGCACAGGACCTTGTGGACTTTAACTTGAATTTAATTATGGATCTTCCTGGAGTAGAGTCTCTTTTGTGGCAAATATTTGCAATCAAGCACCCTAATCAGCCCCTCATTAGCCAGGTCTGCACATGGTGGCCACATTTCTGTGCTACTCCATCAGCTCATCCAGCTTCAGCCTTCATCTCCAGATGCCCTGGTCTAGAATGGTTTACTTACAGGGTAAGCCCAGGTTGCCCATGAAGTATTAGGTGGCTTCATGCACAGAGAATTAGGGAAAAGATCCCCTTTCTTCTGCAAGTGCATCCTTTTGAAAACCCAGGATGGGCTGAAATGCTCGTGCTTTTCCCAGTTTTGAGCAACAACATCAACATTTGGCTCATTTCCTGGGAGAGCAATGCCTTGTTGCCCAGTGTGGATTAGTGAAAGCCTCCATTTATTATCATTACATCAGTAATGCACCTCATCCATGCTCTTGGCTAACAGCTCCAGCAATTATTCCAGGATCAGCTGCTTGCTTGGGATAAGAGGAGGCTTGTGTGAGTACAAACCCTGGTGATACCTGAGGGATCCAGGGCCTGTGGGGTTGGAGAGAGAATATTCATCAGCAAAGGCAATTGTGTCTCTCTTACATGCAAAATAATTTTTATATTAGCACATACCCTGCAATCTCCCGTAAAATCCACTATAAGCTCATGGATCAGCATAGCTGCAGTGTGGAACTAGCTAATAAATGTAGGAGGTCCATTTTGCTTCAGTTGTTTTTTTATCCCCATGTTCACATATCTGGCTTATGTTGTTATTAAGAGCAGTTTAGGTGATTCCTCATGACCATCACGTTGCTGGACCCCCTTCAAGGGGGGTCCTCACTATTGTTCTCCTACAATCTGCTCCTCACTATTGTTCTCCCACCACTGCTGACTCAGTCTCCCACACTGACTAAAGACAGGTAGACAGAAAGAAAACATACTGTGTAGCTTAGCTGTGCACCCAGTGCATTTAATACACTGGATTTTAGACAAAAACTATCTGGCTTAACCTTAACCCCTATTTGTCAGGATTCCCAGTCTTTAGGGTGTGAAGGCTATTATTATCCAATTTTCCAATTATTATTATCCAATTATCTTTGGATCAGGTGAGGGCTCCTGAGGTGTGTGTCTCCAAGGCCAGGAGCTGGTGCCTGTGAAACCACCATGTCACTAGGCTTGGGACACCCACACTCCTCTCTCCAGTGACCAGTGACAGCACTCTTTAGCAAGCTTTTGAGCAGCTGTCAGAATCACCTTGCACAGAGGAAGGGAGAAAATCCTGTCTTGGTCTGGATCTGGTGGCACTGCCAAACCCAGCTCTGTGATGGCACCATGACTCAATCTTACATAAAATTTTTAAAATTCAGCTAACTCCTCACCCCACTCCATTTTGTATAGAAACCACAGGGTGCTTCAACTTGGTCTTCACAACGTTCCTCCCCTCCCCAGCAGGGCACAAAGCCAAATAGCCAGTTGGATCAATCATGGCCAGTGGGATTTTCTCAGATGTAGTGAGTTCTGCAATGGCAATTTGGTCTGGGAGAGAAAATATGACAGGAAGGGCTCTGAAGGCTGCAGGACTGGGCTCATCACACAGGTTGGCTCTGGCACAGACCTCACTGGGTTGTGGCAGCTGCTGCACAGTTCCCATTAAAAGGCATTGCCTAATTCTTGGCCTACAGCTTTCATTACAGACTGTTAGTCGTTTGTTCTCAGCTAGCATTGTTCTAAATACTGGGTTTTGCAGGGGCTTTTTACAAAACTGCTTCAGTAACCTAGTCTGAGTTTAAAATAGCCTTATTAGTAACACCTTAATGATAAGTGGCCTTCCTACATATGATTTGACTTGCTTCGGCGTTAGGTAATCTTCACAGTGGTTGTCTGAGGCGGGTGCTGACTGCAGTATTTTGAGACAATTCTGTTAAAAATGCAGATGATGCAACAAATAAATTTGTTGATTCTTAGGCCTGGCACCTGCTTAGTCTTTACTGGCATAAAGACCATTCTCTGCACTTCAGTCTGTCAGAGGCCCTTTTGGGATTTAAATCTGGGGGAGCTTATCTTTCCAAATTGATATTAAGATATTGACATCCTCCCACAGCAGTGAGCCGGCTTTCCTCCATGCCAGTATTTCATTTGAATTCCCTGGAGGTAAAACTTAGATAAGGAATAATAAGCTTTGTGATTCATTGCTCTTGTGTGTGGAGGAGAAAACACCAGAGCAGAGGGGCTGGCAACAGCACCATGGAACTGCAACTACACCAGCAATTACAGGGGACTAACAGGACCTGGCCCAGCTACACACCTGGGAAAATAGGGAAGTACACACCTATTTTCATCCATTTGCTCTTCAATGCCTTTGTGATGGCCCTTACTAACAAAAAACTTTATTGCATCTCTAAGTACTTCTCAGAAAAGCTGGCACAACAGAGGAGCTGACAGTATTTGCTGCAAATGCAGAAGCATTTGGATTTTTCTACCTTTTGCTTGATCAATTCTCATCCATTTTAATTCTTCTAATCGCCTCCTGGCACATTGCCACCAGCCACTGTGGGAGCTGGACCTCAGTGTGACTCACCCCATGCTCACAGCGAGGGAAATGAGTGGACAAAGTGATTCCCATTGATGAAAGACATGAAGTTTTCTCCATCTGCTGGCATTTTCCAAGTTTTTATTCAAATGGAAACATTCTTGGCTTGTCAAGCTGAAAGCAGAAGTCAGCTCAGGGCCAGTGAGTTAATACATTTTTGCTAAAAAGAAATGCTTTTGAAAAGACCTCTGCATGGAGAAGACTAAGGTGATAAATTACGTTGATCTGGAGGATGAACGTTTTTTCAAAATGAAAATCAAAGTTGCACTTTGTTCAAACAGAGTCCTGCAGTGTCTACAGACCCATCTTGTCATTATTTGTGTTAGAAAAGCTTCTTATTGCAGGCTCCAGTTTTGCTGAATCACTTGAAGAAAATCCCAAGATGATTTAGCTGGTCTTTGTTCCCACTGGGTTTAACCAGAAATAAAACAAGTAGACAAACCAAGAGGGGACACGTGAGGGCACCTTGCCAGGGCCTCTGGGAGCCTGGCCCCCTCTCACTTGCAAAAGCAACTGTTCCACCCCATCACATTTGCTATGAGTTGAAAAATTAACCCAGAAGCAGAGAACCTAATGCTTTGCTTAGCAAGACATCCATCACTCCAGAGTTCACACGCATGTCCACGGAACCTGGCATTGCCCCTCTCCCAGCCCTTGGCATGGCACAGCCCCTCAAATTCTCAGTGCCTGGAGGATGGCAAGGCTGTGCCTGCCAGAAGGTGACCTCTCATTGATGAGCTGGTTTTTGCAGGCAGGTCCTGTGCTATACCTTCAGCAAGGCTTGTGCTGACTGCGTCACGGTGCTTAAAAACAGAATATGGCACCATGACTCATTCCATATAAACCTGTTAGTCCTAAACACAAAGACGTGCTTCAAATTGTTTGCTGGAAAGCTTATTTCCCTTCTCACAGAGCTGAGCAAATGTCACAGCACTGCATAACCCACTGTTTTGTGCATTAAGTTTTTCTTCACTTTGCTCTGCTGGTAAATTAAAATGGAAAATACCTGCAGGAGATCCAGCAATTTTAATTGTGCCATGGAGTGTTGAGTGCATTGGAAGGCTGACCTCTGAGACTTCCAGTCGTATCAATGAATTGACCCTCTTTGAAAGCCCTATTAGCTCTGCATTCTAATTCTTGAGTGGTTTGAGTGATTTTTGCAAAATGAAAATTACAGCCCCCCCATAAGGCTTAATACAAACATGCAGATCCTTTTGTTGTAGCCAAACATCTCAAAGGCTGTTTACAAAGGTGGGTTAACACTGAGGTTTTCTGAGGAATCGAGAAGTCATGGAGTGTAGGCAAGATGTGTGAAGCCAGGCTGTCCTCCCGCATCAGAAAAAGTTGCAGTTGTTTGCTTAAAAAAGGAGAGAGACGAGACAGCCCCTCACCTTGAAAGGTGCACCCACAGCTTCTACACAAATAAGAGCAGCTCTGTCTCTCCCATCACTACCCTGGGTGGCACCACTATCCCTGGGAAATGTAACCAAGGGGGTCCGTGTAGGTCCCTGCAGAAGGACTTTTTACCAGAGTGAAGTAGTGACAGGACGAAGGGAAATGGCATTAAAACTGAAAGAAAAAATAAAAAAAAGTCCTGCAGAAGGGCTTTTTACTGAGTGAAGTAGTGACAGGATGAAGGGAAATGGCATTAAAACTGAAAGAAAAAAAAAAATCCTGCACAAGGACTTTTTACCAAATGAAGTAGTGACAGGACGAAGAGAAATGGCATTAAAACTGAAAGAAAGAAAACCAGGAGGTTTAGACTGGTCATTAGGAAAAGTCTTTCCTGTGAGCATGGTGAGGTGTTGTAACAGGGTGTCCAGAGAATCAGGGAGTGTTGAAATCTAGATTGGATTGGGTTTGGAGAAACCTGATCCAGTGCAAGGTTGTGCTTACCCATAGCAGAGGGGTTTGAATTAAACGACTTTCGTATCTCTTCTGACCCAAACCATTTTACAATTCTGTTATTCTATGACAGCTTTGGTTTTAGGACAAGAAACCTGCTGATACTTGAAGGAAGGGACCTAAAATTTCTTCTACATGAGAGACATGAGGACTTTCTGCTCCAAACACAGGGCTTATGGAAACAAAAAGGCAAAGCAGATTTGCCACCCTCTCAGATCCCAACGTGGACATTCTGGGAAGGAGTGTGCCCGAAGTCACTGTCAAAACCTCCCTCATCTTGCACACTGAAAGCCAAGGTCCTGCTGCTCTGACTGTCCAGGTGCAGCAAGGAGAGAGTTGGAGGGACATTCCCATCACAGATCTTCTGGCTGCATCACCCAGGGACCTGATGTCCCACCAAAAGCTGCAGAGCCAATGCTTGAGGCAGAAAACCCAGAGAGTTTCTACTGAGACAGAAATTGCTATTAGACATGCATAGAGAAAAAACATTAATTTAAACAGAAAATGAAATTAAACAGAAATTTAGAAATGCGGGAGATGGCTGGCTGTCTCACCAGGAAATTACTGTCCCTTAATGCAATTAAGCAGCCAGACCCCAGGGCAGCTGGGCAGATCACCCAGAGCACAGAGAGATTTATAAAGATGGATGCCCTGGATGAGTCTGAGCACTGGAAGGGGCAACATGAGCAGGTACATTTGGACAGTGGGTCGTTGAATGCTTAGAGGTGGCAGACACCTCCACAACATCAGAGCAGCCTCCTTCTCTTCATTTGCACACTGGTGGGAGAGGGCTGATGTTCAGCATCAGCAGGTCAGGGTCCCTGCACAGCCCCAGGAGGCCCTGATGAATAGGGTGCTCTCTGTACTCAACATCTGGCACATCCCTGCAATGCCACTCAGGCCTGGATGTGCCTGGGGCTGTCTCAGGACAGGCTTCAGACACAAGTTCAGCATGGGTCCCCCTCTGCAAACACATCTCTGCAGTGACCACCCTCTCCTTCTTTGCCCCTCCTGGATGTTTGGTCCAATTGGCACTTCTGGGCCCCTCAGCTGGTGTTCATCCTGTGTGCTTTTCCCTTTGCCATCTCTCCAGGGAATAGGCTGTAAATTGGCCTCTCCCAACCCAAGCTGTCATAAGGGAGCACTTTGCACTGGCACTTTACCAGGTTCATACTCTTTCCTCTCCTCATGGGCAGCATGAGGCACTATCTAACCCAAACCTCACACCAACCCTCTCTGCAGCTGTCTGCATCCTCTGGCTCTCCAGCAGTTTTAGCTTTGAAATGCCCCAATGGAGGGCAGCTACTGAAAGTGAAGGGCTCCCCTCACTCTTTCCTTGTAAGGCTGAAAATGTTGAAGGCGCTGGAGGTAGGGCACAAAAAGGCCTCTGAGTGGAAATGTCCATAAAGAGAAAAAAATGGATTAAAAAAAAAAAAAAAAAGATTTAGCTTTGTTCATCATAATTTGCAGCACAGACTAAGCTCTGAACATCTCCAAGGACAAAGCGTATTAGTGATAACCCTCAGGAACAGGGAATAAAAAGTGTGTAATTGAAAGCAGTGTCATCTTCTTCACAGTTAGAGAACAGAGCAGTTAACTCAGATGGTAAAAAAATGTCAGCTCAAATATCTCATCCTTTTCATCTGTAGATTGTTTAATGCATATTTCCTATAAGAAACAGCAGGCAATTGTGAAAAGGTCTTCCATCAGGTTCCAAGCTTTCTATAATGTTAGAATGTATTTCGCCAGCTTACAGCTATGTTTGTATTTATGCTATTAATCCCTCTTAAATACCAATTTTAACACAAATTTCAGAAGCTGAAATGAGACATTTTTGTAGATGAGTGCTGAAGATCTGAGAACTTTAATATCACATACTGTAGTGTGAGAAATAGCAGAAACCTAATAATACGACTGTGCAGTAAACATGATGGAAAGGAGCAAAGAACACTGAATCCTTAACACAGCTCCTCTGGAAGTGTTACAGACTGCCTTAAAAGTCTGGGTAAGGAGGTGAGCACTTGGCAGCTTCTTTATATGAGTTAAAGCAAAAGATGTTAAATTATTCATTTCAAGATCCAGAGAAATCGATGAAAACCTCTTCATAAGAACCCTTAATTGTCATGATTTCCTGTTTCCTACCTTTTGCCTGTTCTCACAAAATATATCTTTATCCCAGCCTTATCTTTGGTGGAAATTTGGGTTTATCATACATTTGTGGAGTTCATGGTGGAAGGCAATTAGTGAAAGAGCTTGGGCAGAGGCCATCAATATTGCACTGCTTGATTAAAAAAGCATCAGGAGCTGGCAGTGAACTACCCTGCTATTGGCAGGGGTTATTTAGTGCATCTCTGTTCCTCTGCAAAAATGTACATTTCCTCCATTATCACAGGGTAAGATCTCTGTGGGCAAAATCTTGGGATATGGTTTAAAAAGTGGACGTGAAGCTGTGTGAGATGACAACACTTTTTCAAGAGATAAGCCTTAGATGCCGCTGCCTCCCTGGATTTGGTACAACAGAGCTAATTCCTTCAGGTCTTTAAAGGAATCAGCGAGATCATTTCAGAAGTATTATTTGACCAATTATTTACTCTAATTAAAATAATTTTTGAAGACCAAGAAGCTCTTTAGGCCATATTGCACTTGCAGCAGTAAGGACATCAATTTGTAAACCCATGGGATCACTGTTTGTAGGGAAAGTGGCTCTGCCTTTTCCTTTTCAGACTCATTGACTTTGTCTAATTTTCTTGTTTATTCTGTAAGGCAAATTTTCTCCCTCTGCCTCTGCTGCTGTTTAATATTTTAAAATTAATGGGCTGTTTATCCATACTGCCCATCCTGGTGACAAAATCTTTTCTTCCCTATTGCAATAAGGTTTCTCTCTACCAGCCTATGATTTGTTTGTGTTGTGTGTCAATCACGTAGTCAGGGAGCTGTGATAAAGATCACCATAAATTAACAAGCAACCCTGTTCAAGATTCAATTCAGAGGAAAGGCCTCAAAAGACCACCTTAACAGTAGAGGCTGACTCTGAGTCTTGCAAGACATTTTGTGTTTTCATTTAGCGTATCTTCAGCAGCTGAGCCAGTGAACAATCTCAGGGGACACTGGTCAGGTTCTCAGCTCTGAAGAATATTCTGAGGTTTGTTTTCATTCTAAATGGAAAAACACCCCAATGGAAAACAACCCAAATTTTTCCTGTAAACATATTTTTTTTTGGCTTTATTTGATTTGAGAACATGGGAGCATTTCTTTTCATTAATACTGGACTGTGTAGTTGTGATACAGGACTACATTTTGTTTCAATAACATGAAAAAGCTACAGTCTAGTGTTATCTTATTATTACAGCTAGTATTCTACTATATCAAGTCTAGGTGAAACAGCTGCAAACTATTATGAAATAAAGCATTTTGACAACAATTTAAAATAAAAGAGTAAATCAAAATTATTCACTTCAAATTTCAAAACTTCATCTGAAGCCACTTTCCCTTGAAAGAGCATTTCTAATTAGAAAACAGCTACTCTGGAATTATTTATTAGCCTAAAAATGCAATTTTTTTTGGCAAATACAGCCTAGAGGACGGGAGGCACATTCCCAAACACTTCTACTGCATGTGCTGTGGAGAAAACCAACCCTGAGCTGAGGACTTGGATAAATGGTGGCTGGTGCTCAGGAACTGCAGGTCTTGTTTTATGCTGGGGCTGTACCCAGACTGCAGAAATATCCTGTGTGGCTCCAGCTCTGCAGTGAAGGAGAGAACAGCTTGGAAATTAATAATGAGGTTCAATCTAATTGAAAAGATTATCTTTACCTTTGGAAAGGTTAACATCCCAACTCAGCCAGTGACCTTCAAGATCTATGGTGGAAAGTCCAACAGCTCCGACGATCATTACATAAATTATCTCTCCCAGCTGCAGAAAAATCACCACAGTTAACACAGTTTAGTAGTTAAATTTACTTTATTGTATTTCACACAGCCCTATTTACACTTTCAGGGCACTTTGTTTCTGTCTATTAGAATACATATTGATTATTTCAGTTATAGAGTGATGCAGAGCCACTTGCAGGACTATTTACAACAGAGACAAAGCCAAGGTGTCCTGGACAATGCTCTGTACTGCTGCACCTGAAAGACTGAGTTTTATAATAGTTAATAAAAGCAAGACCAACGTAGAAAATGGCATGCAAACACTCAGTAGCCAGTCTATGCTAAAGGTTTCTTTTCTAAGCATTCATGTCAAGGATTCACTTAATATTTCCAGGTCCCTGAGAAGGACAAGAGGTCACTCCATGCCTTTGAACCCAAAAGCAGTGCAGCACTGTGACTACAGCTGCCTTCAAAGGCAGTGACTTTGAAGCCGTAATTTGGGGCAATGCTTTCACATGCCATGCTTGCTCACTGTCGTTAATAATTAACTTTGGCTTCAAACCAGAGATTTGGAACTGAAACACTTCAGTTTGAAACCTGAAAAATTTCAAGGATTAACCCAAACATCTGTTTAAAGAAGCATTAATAATTTTAGAAATCAGTAAGTAAGTTTAGCTGAAATCTTACACAACTTCTTAAGGCAAAAAATACATGCTCTCCAATGAAAAAAAGAATATTATTTACTTTTATCCTCTTTTTTTTCCCCAGTCAATTCGATGATTAAATTTTTAGAAAGACCAGTATGACTAATAAGGAGCAGCATCCATCTCAGTGGATTTTTGCAATGTAGCCAAGGTCAGAAATCAAAACTGACTGAGATACTCTGTCTGTCTATGGAGAACTTGTGGGTTGTAAGTGAGAAACCAAAACCATTTGCATGGGCCCTTGTAGGAGTTGTTAATATTCTGGCCCTTTCTATGCAGCAAAAGTTGTCTTTTAGATAATGATCTTAACTGAAACAAGTATTAAAATTTCTGCAGAAGGTGGATTTCAAAGAGGGAAAAGTATGAAACTTCCAACAGAAAAGAACTTGAGGGAGTGGAGAATAAACTAAGGGGAAATACGACGTTTTAGCAATTTCAAAAAGAAATATTTTTGGAAAATTAGAGAACTTTGCTTTAATACTTTTAAACTGATATCAGACTCTTCATTTGAAAGACTAGCTTTTTCTTTGTAAAAAATTACTTGAATTTTTAATGAAAGACAATCATTAAGTTGTTTACAGTGAATCAGAGCTTTCCATTCCAAGCCAAACAAAAGTTTCAGGTATACCCCAATTTTGTTTTTCTTCAATTGTTTTACCTAATGGTAACTGTTCTCATTTTGGTCAAATGTGAGTAACTGCCCTTTGGAAGAAAAATACATTTCCATCTGCGGGGTTTCAGAGAAGGCACATGGCAACAGCACGTTTTTTGTGCGGAAAAAGATAAGAGGTGACAATGATTTAAAACTTGAGGTTTGCCTGGGAATGAGACCCAGAGTACAGTGCAGCAGACACTTATATAGTCCCTCCAATTTTCTCAGTAGCTGTTTAATCCTGAGCAATGACTTTTCTTTTTAAATCTCTAATTTTACGTAACTCAGGTTCCTCTGAATTCTTCTGGGTCTAGGACTGTACTAGACCTGTCCCTCTTCCCTGAAAGTCCTCTAGTCTGGACCCTGGGCTCCAGCCAGCCCCATGCCATGGGTGCTCACCAAATCATGCTGTGTTCACAGGGTCATGCAACAGCCAAAGGTAAAAACAGTCGTTTAAATGTAGGTATTGGGATACATGTAAATGATTGGTATTTATCTATCATAAATGGCACCAAATTCTTCTTTAGAATATAGTAACAGCTCAATTTGACTGCGTTAGAAGATATATTTGCATACTGAAGGGCAGCATTTGGCACACATTACAATGCCTGTGGAAATATATGTTTTTATTTGCTTAGTATCTGAAATACAATGGCAGACACCACAGCAGAGCCTTGTACTATATAAGGCACATGCAACCCCATGCCCTGTGGAAAACACTGTTGTGTGATTAAAGGGCTCACTGCTCTTTACCATTTAATCTGATTCTAGGGAAGCACAGAGGACTAATGAGCTCCTGGACAGCTGAATGCTTAGATTTGCTAGTACATAGAGATTCTTTTTCCCAAATACTAAATATTTGCATTAATACATAAATTCTACTCTGAAATGTCTTGCAGTATTACTAACAAAACATGGTGTTCCTTGCCTCAAGTTATCTACAGTTTTAACATAACATGGAAATAAAAAATAAACGCAAAAATGAGGACAAAGTTTCTCAGAAGAAAGAGAAAATACGATGTTTTATCTGATAAATGAATTTCACAGTCCAATTGTTTATGGATATCACACCTCAGAAAAAACCTCATTGTCGCATTGTCTGCAACTCAAATATCCATGTCTGCAACTCAAACATTGGAAATGACCATGGCAGAATTCCTATTGAAATCCACAATACTAATATGGATTTAAAATACTTGCTTTGCAAAGTGCAGAAGATGGCGATTCATGTCCATAATCAGCATAGAAACTCAGCTTTCTAGAGGGTGCAAAAATATCTGAGTGGGGACAACCCACAGAAGCTACTTTGCTAAATGAAAATGGAATTTAAAAAAAGAAATATTCTGAAGGATCCTGCCTGTAAAAATAAATCCCATGTAGGAAGCGGCAATGACAGAAAAATCAAAATTGTCACAGATGACTCTTCCGCACTGTCAACACTAAAAAGCACTTGGAAAAAGGAACCCTCAGTTCAGCTCCCAGATCTTCTCTGGAAATAGCAACCACACTAAATTTTAATAACTGTGCTGATTGCATGGGAGAAAGCAAAAGCAAGAACTTTCCCCAAAGCTGTTTAGGTTTGTTTCCAAGCCCAAAGGTTTCGTCATCAGTTCTAGACTTTATACTTCCATCAGCATGTGGGTCAGACCCTGAGAGGTGCTGCTTCTGCTAAGCCCCCTATTGCTAGGGACAAACCAGGAAACAGGGGTGAGGATAACCTTTGTTATGTGGCCCAAGATGGACTGAGCCCTGCATATCCCATCCGAGCTGGAAAATTGAACCCCATGGGAGCAGGCAGTTTTCATTGATGGGTATTGTAAGTAAAAATATTAGGGGACTTTGATCCTCCAAATTAGCGCTCCATATTTTTTCACTGTTTTCTTTTTGTGGGGGATTAATAATTTTGCACAAATTCCCTGGTGCTGCCAGGCTCATTCCCTTGTACAAAATGTCATTGGTTGTGGGGTTGTCACAGGGGCTTGGGACCCCCTTTGTAAAGAAGACAGTCTCACAAATATGATGCCAATATTTTTAGAGTTTCCCTTGTTATTACCCTCATTTGCACCATGGAATGTTACAACCCCAAGCAGGAGGAGCCCATACATCCCCTCCTCTCCCACCCACACAAAGCACTGCTCTGTGGCACTGCCTGAAATACAGCACCGAGCTGCAGAACACATTCTGGAGATCGAGTGCTTCTGAGAAAACTCCCTTCTCAGACCACTGCAGATGAAAAAGAGGAAAAAAGGATGAGAGTTTTGGATAACCTCAGAGGGGTTGGTGCTGGCTTTCTCATGCCCATCACTGTGACAGAGAATGTTCCCATACTAGTTTCGATCATGCAAATTCCTGCTAGTTCTGGGGATGAACTACTCACATGATTCAGAGCATGAGAAAGGTTTGAAAATAAATCCTCGTGTATATATGCTGATAACACTTAAAATATATCCCCAGAGCTCTATCTGGAGTAAGTCTGAGCAAGCCATTATACAGTGATAAAGTAATGACTGCTGTACTCTTCATTTCTGCATCCTTAGCCTGTATGACCAGCTGTGTCCAGAAAACAGCAACATGCATCAGGCCTCTGGACAGAAAAGCTTCTGAGAAGGTTCACTCTGACTCTTAAATCTTCTATTATCATTAGTGGGACATAGGCAGAGGCATTAATGGGACTTCATGGGGCACAGCAGCTGAGACACTTTATGGGAATAGACTTAAGCAGGAACTTACATGCTGTGCTCCGCCAAGACATAAAGTATTCCTGAAGCAAATCAATGAATTTTCCCTTTCTTTATGCACATGCATGAAATGTGGGCCTGAGGTGAACACTAAATCAGAGGGTCCTTTCTCTCCCAGTCTAAGTAAATTCCCACTTTTTCTGCTCTCAGCTCCTGCCAGGTATTTTTCATGACTCTTGTACTAAGAGGAATATCAGGCTCAGTTTTAGTATTTTTAACCAAATTATTCTGGCAGGCATGATGGAACACACGCTGCATATGGCACATGGAGAAATAGGTACATAGGGCCCATTAAAGTACCACTTTGGCACAGTGAATCTAATAAACTAATACAAGTGGAAAAATTAGGATCATTCATCTGTCTTGAGGTCAAGACTTTTATCAGTCTGAAAGGAAAGGTCTCTGAATTATGAAGCTTTCAGGAGAACACCCAGGTAATAACAAATATGCTCTCTCTCATCTATTTTTAAGCCCCACTGTTTGTTGGGTATACAATAGACACCTACTATCACTGCTGCAGAAGAGGTTTTGTCAGCATTAACATTATTAAATCCTGTTTCCTGAGTTTTATATCTTGCCCATGAATATTTACTCTAGGCTCAGAGTTGATATTTAAAGTGTCACCTAAGAGGAGATTAATTCTTGGACAGTGTTTTCAAATGTGTAGAGTTAGGAGTTTTGAAAGATGCATAAAAAATAAAGGGAATTGAAAATTGACACATTGCAATGCTTTTCCTAGTGACAAATATTTTCTGCCCCCTGGGGAACCATCTAGTCTTGTTTTTATGTAAGGCATAGACTTTGTACTGGTTCATCAAAAGCTTGACTGAAACCAGCTTGTTCACTTCAGATGAGCCTGTGTTGGGCATAGAAACTGGCTTGATGTGACAGGTTTCCACAAGTTCAAACTCCCTGCTCAATAAAACCTGTGCAGAAAATGCTCCATGCAGCTCTTAGGGACAGGATGACTCCAGTACAGGCTGCCCAGCTCTGTCTGACTTGACACCCTACCTTTGTGTCAACACTTTCTACCATGGGGCTCTGGCCTCCACCTGCCTTTTTTCTCCCCCAAAAGTATAAAATCAGGAATCTCAAATACAATTTCCTGTGAGGCATCAGCAATTAACATTTCTGATGTAAGCAGAAAGGTCCTTCAAGCATCCAGCTGATCCTGCATGCTCTAAGAAGAGTCTTATTTCTTCCCACCTAATAAAACCTGGATGGTCAGACATGGCTCCTGCTTCCACAAGTGATTTATATGCTGGTGTCCTTAAACCAAGGAGAATGTTTCTCTTCAAACTGCACAGCTTCCCAAGAGCCTCATGCTGATGCAGCACCTCAGAGAGATACTGTGACACTGCTCCTAGTGACTGCAGGAAAACCAAGTTTTCATCCCTCCCTGGCTCACTTTTACCTTCCTCTGCCTTCCACTGTCTTTGTGATGCAGCCTGGACTCTCACAACTCACTTGCTGGATATATCTGCTTTTAAACATCACCTTCCTGCCCCAAAAGCTTCTCTAGTTGTTTTGAATTTAAATCCGCCCTTCAGCCGTTCTTTATGAGGAGTTCTCATGCCTCCCAGAGTAGTGTATTCATTTTGTGTTTTACGCTTGCTCAGGAATGAACTAATTTAGCCAAGGCCAGTCTAAATGACAAACTAATTTTTTCTCTAGTGGGTATTTAAACTTCAAAAAAAGCAGAATGATTGTAAAGGCTGTTTAGAGCCAAGTGTCTGGCAGGCGTGGCATTTGTCACGAGGGAGAGACAAGGGCCATCAATCTAGCTAAATTGCTGTGTCTATATGAAATTCTTGGCCATAATCAGGCATTGGAAAAAAACAGGAAACAAGCACAGATTTCAAGCTTCACACTCTCAGCCCTGCAGGAGCAAAAATAGGAAATTTCTTGTGCCTTCCCCTCTGCCATTTTGGGATGTGTGCTCTTGGCAGAGGTGGACATTTGTCACCCACCCACAGTGCATATAGAGAGGAGCATTACCCCTGGCCAGCTGCCTGCAAGGGAGCAAGGAGGGACCCCTCCAGAACCAGTCAGGGAGGGTATTGCTTGGTAGCATTGCTGCAGCCACAAGGGTCAGGAGTCCATTTGCAAAATTGTAGCATGATCTCCCAGAAAAAGTCTATCTCGAGAAATATTCCGGCCCAAAGAGAGGATGGCAAAAAAGGAGATGCAGGAGGAAGGACTGTGGTGCTGATACAGATTTCCTGAGCTGCAGCCATGAAAAACTCCCCAACTGGGTGTCTTGAAAGTCCTAGGAATGTGCAGTTCTGCCTTCCTCTTCCAAGTGGCCATTACTTGTAAGACATGCTGGTCTAAACGGTCAGCTATCTCCAGCCAAAACTAATCCGGTGCTGCCTGCCCTGGCAGGAGCTCAGGAAAGCTTCTCTGTGATAGTAAGCCTGGAGTGTTCACCTCAGTGCACCAGAACTAGGGTGCAGAGATCATGCCATGATTATGAGGGCTATTATGTGTTTAAACCCCTCTACTAGGAAAAAAAATCCTTCCTCCCCAGACAGTGCAATAAAGAGCCTGACTAAATCCCACCATTTTACATTTGCCCAACCCCTCCCTCTCCTGTGCTGGGCTCTGTGAGCGGACCAGCTCATGGCAGAGTTTTTTTTTTGCAAAATGCTGCTGTGCAAGGGAGTATTCAGCCAGGGCATGCAGGCACTCTTCAGCCAAAATGTCCATGCCAGATACAGTCAGATACTTCAGTAAAGCCCTTTTATTAGAAGGTTTCCTTATGCACCTTCCAGTAAGCCTGGGCTAGATTTTTACTTTGCAAGAGCAATGTACTGGCTCTGTCCATATTTGCTGGCCAGGCTGCTCCCAGGTGGACAGGGCACTTCTGTTGCTGATGCAGAGTGGCTGCAGAGTCCTGTAGAAGGCTGCTCTGATGAGTTGCTCTCCAAATTATGTTTTATAAATGGCTCATGGAATATGGCTCCTGATGGCCTTTTTCCTTCTGTTCCTTTGCCTTGCTGAATAACAATATGTAATTTCATTTTAGTCAGGCTTATTCTGCTTCTACACATTTGCTTTCTCTTTTTTCATTATCCAAAGTAGTCGGGAAGATTAGATTAGGGTTACTTTGGACATTATTCAGAAAATTCCAGCTTTGCCCAATCTTCTACTTTTGTTTTATGTCTCATCCCTGTCCTCTCCCTCAAACTGCCAATCTGATTTTAATTGATATCAATAGTTTCCTTATACTTACTTTGTAAATCATACTCCCTTTGTGGAACACTGTCAAACGCTTCCCTGCAATCATGATGGATGATGTCCTCTATTACACACTTCTCTAGTAATGCCCCAATGTACTCAGGGAAGTCAAACACATTTGTCAGACAGAAGCCTTCCTGGATGAATGCAGCAGTCACTCAGGAAGTCTTGGTTATACCTGCTCCAAGCTTGGAGGGCATCTATTTGCTCTGTTTCAGGTGTCTGATATGCATCATTTCATGGAGCTCCATTTTTCCAACAGTGAAAAAACAAACAAGGCAAGGTACTTGGAATGACAGAATTCTTTGGAAAGAATACAAGGACAAACACCCAGGTGCCAAATGTTGCTTTTACTATTCCCAGCAGAGACAAATTACCATTCTACTCACCCAAACTCTCCTCTTTATCTAGAGGATTTGTATGTGAACATCTCACCAGCACTAGTGACAATGTGTTTCCCAGAGAGTGTGTAACACAGGAAAGATGAGCAATTGAGTGTGGAAAGGCACATTTGTTGTACAAGGCTCTGGCAGAACTCTGCTGGCCCTCAGACCCCAGGAGATCCTGTTGTCAAGGAATCCTATTGGCCACCAGCAGGCAAATGGTTAAAAGCATCTACAAGATGACAAAGAGCAGAGCTGGAAAACCTCAAAAGCCCTGCAATCTGTAGGTTTGCATACCCTGGTTTCTCATCTCATTGGTTGGATTGCACTCTGAGTGATGATGCCTTTGCTTGTATGACATTAGAAGTGCCATCTGTGTCCTCATGTGACAACTGTCCCTTGGCAGATCCTTCCTTACGTCCACATGTACTTCCTCAAACTATCCATGTCACTACATGGTCATTGCCCCCTGGAAACAGTTATCCTAGCTGTTCTGGACATTTGAACAGAAATTTAGTCTTGCCGTGTTTTTCTTCTTCTCCCTTGCAGAAGAAGCAGATTTGACCCACTAGCAGTTATCATAATTTAGTTTCAGTATATTTCATACCCTGAAGTATATTAAAAAAATAACTTCCAGTTACCCACCTGTCAGGCCCACTTTCGTTTCATCAGCAGGTTGGTTTAAATGGTCAGGTAGAATGAGGTCAAAGAAAGCCAAAGCTGTGCATTCAGTACCTCCTTTGGAGACCTCCACTGATGCTTAGTAGGAGAAAGGAATGCAGCTGTTCCTCCAGAGAGGGGAACTGCAGTCAGCTCCCTCCCAGCTGTGAGAGAAGGGCACAGCGGTGCTGTCTGGACTCAGTGATGGGTCCTCCAGGATGGCTCTTGGTGGTGAACAGATCCCACAGCTCCTCTCAGTACATGTCGTACCTGCGGAGAGATTGAGCTCCTGGATACACCTGGGGGACAGAAGATGGAGCGTTTGCTTCTTCACCTTTCTGAAGATTCCTGTTGCCTACTGATAGCACAAGGCAGAGGAGACATATGGTAGAGCAGACCACAAAAACCGCCTGTCACAACCTGTATTATTATTTTTATTTAAGCAAGACACATACCAAGGCTTTCCAACCTGCTGGGAAAGATGAGCTGCTTTCAGTCCCAGTGCTTACAGAAACTTCCCAAAGAAGCTCTTTAGCACATGCATGAAAGAGTATCAGACAGAGAGGTCAGGTACATATGAGACATGCCAAATCTGAAAGCTACCTTATCTTTTATAGGTGCTTTGCCTGGGAGCCATTGCTCCAAAATACCTGACAGGACAACACTTAGATATACTTATCTGGATTGGCTGCACCAAAACCTAAAAGGGCTTTTAACCAAAACTGCATGTGGCCTGAGTATGGGTAACTGCTCCAAGGGCAGGCCAGGAGAGTTTGGGGGATGCAAATGAGTTCAATATCTTCTTGTGTCCTTTGACTTGAACTTGATTATTCTTAGTGCAACCTGTAAGGAGCAAAACAGAAATATTCTCTCTCAGAATGCCCCCCTGTGAACTGCTGTCTTTGGCTCATGCAGGGTCCAGCCCAAGGACAGCATCCCACTGATGTAACTGTGAGCACTACCAGGTGCTCTGGCTCTGCTCCCTTCTATCTCTCCCAGGAAGGCAACTGAACACCCACAGCTCAGACACTGATGCTTGCTGGCTGAGCCCTGATATTCTGCCTTCCCCATATGCTTCACAGACACCCAGGGTGGGCACAAATTAGTGTCTGGAACAGGTAGGTTCACATAACTTCTGGGAGCAGTTAGTTTGGGAACAAAAGTGCATTTTATTAACACATAAGAAATTGAATTTTAATGTAAAACATATGGTGAGAGCTGTCTCTGCCACAGGAGTCTCACAAAGAGACTTTTGACCTTCTGAATAAATCCTGGTTGATTCTCTGCAATAAACCAGCTAATCACCAAGGACCAACTGTTTTATACCCAATCCCTATAGAACCATTTTTTGGAGCATCATCTCCCTTATCTGGATGGATGTCACACTCTTCTGGTGGACAGGGAATTTTTGGATAAGCTCATGTATTGCTTTAGGTCTCATCAAGTGACAAAAAAATAAGACAAATTAACTGAAGATGTCTAGTGGAAATTTTAATCTTCTCTATTCTAAATGATGATGGATGTCAGTGAAGGATATATGAGAGAGAAGATCCCTGTGCTGTGTCTGTTGTTATGAGCAGTTGTGGGTTAACAAAAAGTTGATCTGGTCTAAAGCACAGTACTTTGCAGGACCAGCCAACAAGACCAAACATGTCTTCAGCTTTTCACTATTTGCAATGAAAGTGTTTCAACTTTTCATCCTTCTATGTCCAATTGATTTCCTGTCCTCTGGTATCTGTCTCTATTATTTTCAACACAGGGAAAAGCAGTATTAAGCAACAATTTCAGTACCTGTGCCCAGTGCCATACTGAGCCTGATTTTCAAAAGCCCTTGTTGTTTCAGGGGTTTGTGGGGGTGTTTACTGAAATAATTTGTGTGTAATGTTTTAAAATTGAGCATTTAATGTCATGTAGAAAGTTATATACCTCCTGCTTGCCAAAAGTATCCCACTTTCACAAATTTGTTAAAGCTTACAAAACATTTTTTAAATCAGCAGTTTTTAGCATGCAGAGGGGTAGTGTCCCACCTTTTGATCAAAGTCCTGAATGGATTTTTTAAGTGACATCCCAGTTACTGTCATCTCATTCTAGTGACATTGTGAAAAATCAAGTGCTTTGGTCCATGTTTCCTCCAAGAAAATCCCAGCTGGTGATTCTCTGATGGCTGAGTAACAACTGAGGAGGGCCATGTAAGGAGGGCACTGAAGATATAGCTGTGGCAGAAGGACTGAACAAAACAAGGCAATGAAATAAACATCCTAGTCAGACACAAAATTGGTGGCAAAGCTGATTTGTTACAGAGGAGATCTGTACAGGAACATTCAAGCAATGAAAATTAATTCGTAATTTGAAATGTAGACAGTCTATTTCCAAATTGACATGAAAAGATTACCATCACTGTGCATAAGGGCAACACATTCCTGCACCCATGCAGAAATCTCAATGGCAGAAATGGCTCAAGTTCATAGAAAAGCAAAGATGAGAAAAAAACCTGACAAACTGAAGACAACAAAGTGAAGTGCCAGATGAAGTGTTCAACAGAACCACAATATGCAAGAGGAAGCTTTTTACATGAGGCATTAGCCCACTTAAAAACAATCAGATGGAAGATTGTCAGATTCCTAGGCCTGGCTTTGGGGGTAAGGATGCTCAGTGAGCCTGTGAGCCTGTGTATCACCTGAACAATTGAGTTTGTTCAGCAGAAATGTCACAGATGTGCATAACTTAGCAATGATCTTACACAAAGATCTTCACTTCAATGATTCATCAAAAACCCTCTAGACAGCTACAAAATATGAAACTTTAAACAATCTTCACTGTTGCTGCTGCCATAAGCATAGAAAATTTAAAGCAAATGTTAGTCATTCATTCAGACGTGGGCAAGAGGGTGCCTGGTACGTGGTGCAGTGCCAGGACCACCATATGCTGAAGTTCCCTGAGACAAGGTATTTACACTGAGACCTTTTCATTTTCAGAAAAATCCAAGAATCTGTCTTTCACAGGATCTGGGTGAGCAAGGACAAGTCTATTTGTCCAAGCTTAGGTGTTTAAAATACCTCTCACATGGCAGGCTGTGGCCTGGGATGCTGGAGTGGGATTCATGTTTGAAAGAACAATCTATTCCAAGTGCAAAACATGAGGCAATAATGCTAAAACCCACATAAATCCTAGATGAATAGAACTTTCTGAAAAGAGCAGATTTTACTTAGCAATTGCAATCTCCTCTTTCACTCTTTTTCTTGAAAAAATTGCCAGTCAACAATGAGCAAAGTCAACATGGTTATCTCCTGGATCAAGGTTTCCAGATGTTATGCTCAGTACCATGCCCTGTCCCTCCTATGTTGCTGCAAGCTTTCAAAGAGCTCTGGTGGGTTTCCATCATTTTCTTCAATGCTTTCACAACTGCAAAGCTTTCCATCAGTACTCCCTTCCAGGTTTCTGTTCTAGGAAGCAAGTACTCCTGGTAGGACTCACTTTGCAAATAACTTCTCTGTTTTGGCTGCCCTGCCCCAGCCATGCCATGCAGAAAGACAGTCACCAGCCCAGGCAGGCAGTGAGGGAGGAGCTCATGCCACCATCCCTGGCTCCTCACCTGCAACATGCATGGTGCTGCCGACAGCCCACAAAGCTCATCCCTTTTTCACACCACCAGAGTATATTCTTCTTCCAGTACTCTTTCCTTGTGACATATTATAGCAATTCTATGTTGAATAGCGAGGGCACTAAGTTTAATAACCTTTGGACAGCTCATAGAAATATAAACCAAGTCATGAGCTGGTAGTGGGGCCGCTGTGCCTGGATTTAATGCCTCAGCCCAAGAAAGTTGATCTGCAATTCTCTCCCTGTAACACCCGTGTGCCTTTGTTTGAAACAGTTGCAGAGTGAGCTGCTGGTTCCCAGGACTGCTCAGCGCACCTCCGCACGCTGCTTTTGGGCTGACATCCCCATTTCATGTAAAGTGCCCCAAGTCCAGCCTGAAGAAGACCTTGAATCTTTTAAGTAACTGACTGAGACTAGTGGGAAGACAGAGCTGCCAGCAGAGGGCTGCAGGGAAACACACCCAGTGCCAGAGCCAGTTCTGTACCTCTGTGCTCTCAGGAGTGAGAGGCTGGGACACATCTGGGGTGATGGAGGCAACAGCACCTGTAGGTGCAGCTGGGGCTGCAGTGAGTGCATGGAGACTGCCCCAAACCCACGGCCTGCTGCAGCTCCCTGAGGTCAGTGCATGTCTTGCTGCTCATCTGCTCTCTGGCAGAGACCAGTTGTGGTGCCTAAAGGAAGTGAACTCACATCCAGGCAAGGCTCTTCTTGCTTCCTTAGAGAACTGATACTCAGCCTCAGGGGCTGCAGGGTAGGAAAACATCTTCAGTATCCATTCAGTAAGTAATGCTGTTTGTATTTTTAAAAATTCAGGGAAAATCATCTTTGCTTGAGGAGAGCAAGGGTGGATAACAATTGTTCCATTGCTTGTCAGGACACTATTGCTTCCCTTAGGCCAGCTCACAGCAGGAACCCAGGCCAAAGGGAGAGAAGCCTGTTTGTTGATTCCATAGCTTCTGTGTTATTTTTTTTCCACATTAAGCAGAATGTTTTCTGTGGAAGCTCTATTCTTTTTGTAACAGAATAACAGCTTAACAGCATTGCATTCTTGCAAGGAAAGTGGTATTGACAGCTCTATTTTAAGTCTCAGACCAACAGGCTGGTAGGACCTATGAGCAAGGTAAACCTTTCTGAGGAAGTCAAACCACTGAACTGTACATTGGACTACCTGAACATGCCATCTGTGATCACAGAAGCCCAAGATTTTAGGGGGATATTAACTAGAGAGCCAATAAAATAATTTATGTTTCATGAAAAGAATTATTTCTCTCTAACTTTACAACTGATGGTGTGACCTGAAAGGAATGGCAGAGCACCAACAAATTAGTAATTATTTCTATTTACACAAAAACAAAGGGGTGGGAAGCTCCAGGAGTCCCATATACATTTGGCACAAGCCCAGCGTTTACACTGACAGGACACACTTGGGGTCTTGAGAAAAAAAGAGGTTTCCAGTGGGAGAAGGACCTGTGCTGACCACTTTTAGACAATTCCACATGTATTTACAATGCTCGGTTTTATTTGCAAAGGCAGTGCTTGCATCTCATATCCCAAGCTCCTGTCAAACTGACTGCACAAATAAGTACTTGCTGTGCATGACTTTGACTCTTACCACCATCAAGCAAAGTTATCAGGAGCACTATTAAACAAAATTGTTTCCAGAATTGTGTGTTTAAATTTGTGATGAACTACAAGAACTGAAAAGATCATTTAGAAGGAAAGCAGACGTCTGGATTTTGCCAAGTCAGGTAATGAAATGCAAGCTTTAGGAAAGGCAGCATTTCCAAGGAGGGGTAGAAAAGAGTTCAGGACTGACACACATCCTAGGGAAGGAGGAAGGATGGAGGGGATGTTTTCCCACTGTTACACTGCAGACCACACTACTGGGGTTTAAAAGCTCTTTTAATGGAACACTAAGTGGATGGTTCGTAAAGCTAGATGGTGGCAGTGCCAGTGTCTGTGCCTGAAGGCAGTGCTGGAAGGCAGAGAACCTTTGAGCCCTGGAGTTTGCCATGGCCTCCTCTGCACTGTTGCAATTTGATTTTGTATGATCCCAAGTGCTGCCTCATCCATCACTGCATCACCCTCAGAGCAAACAAACTCACCCTGGCCTTCAACCCTCTTGCCTGTTCATGTTGTCAGTCTGGACAGGTACTGCTCTTAAAACCAGCCATGTCTGGACACCTGTGAAGCCAGGGAGAAAACAGAAAGAGGTGAAGGTTGCTCTGATTTCTCCAGCGCTCAGTTTTGGTTTGATTCAATTTCTCTCATGTTCAGCTCCAAACTTTAGAAAAAGCATTTAATTTCCATTTCTCCTTCTCCAATGTCCCTTTTGGGCCCTCCCTCTCATTTTTCCAGAAATTAGATGCTTCCATTTTTGTCTGGAAGTGGAATGTTCTGTACATTGTACTGTAATATTTGCAGGCAGCACTTGCACCTCACTAGTCCCTTCTATATCACACCCAAGGATAAGCCCAGTGCAAGCCCAGGACATCTCCTACAGCAGAAACCCCTCCTGCAGCTTGATTCCAGAGCATCCTGGTTTTTTTGGCAAAGCAATTCTTCCGATTTCCAACCTAACTGATTGATTATGAGTTTTGCCTAGTGGTGGTTGATTACAGAGATCCTTGTGAATCCCTCTGATTCAGGACATTCTTTAATTCTGTGATTCTGCTGTCCCTAGAGCTCTCCTCCTCTGGCAGTACTTTACTGAGGTGCCGTCACATATCTATGAGATAATTCAAGTGATTATTGAAGGGCAAACTGGGAAAAACTGATGGCTAAAGGGAAACAAGTGTTGTCATACAAAGGGGCATCTAAAGGCAGTGTGATAAAGGCAGTTATCCCTGACCTATTTAAACATTTCTGGCCTTGGGCAGCAAAGCTTCTGAAGAAATGAAATACATAACAATGCTCAAATGACATTCACCTCTGCAATGCTGAATGTGCTTCATAGCTGGATTTGTATGTAATTCTAGGTTAATCACATTATCACAAGCATATGGTATACTGCAAAGAAAAGAAATCCAACAACTTTATAATACCCGTCAGCTACTTATGTTAGGCTAAAAAATCTATGTTTATGTAGATACCAACTATTGCTTTGCTAATACTTCTCTGAATTTTATCTTTTCTACCTCACTCTGGACATACAGCAGCTTGTGAATACATTGCATTCCTTGGATAACCCTGATGACTAACATCCCAATTCAGGTGAAAGGGAAAAAATAAGAAGATAATCTGGAATTCAACCCAGTAGTGTGAATGCTCTGTGTCTTAAAGACAGCAAGTGGGGCTTCTGCTTCTCCCAGCAGCTGTAGCATCTTCAGAACTGATAATACAATGAGCAGCACAGTGACCTTTCCATGCAAAGAGTTAGAGTAATATTTTTTGAAAACTGGTAGCTAAATTTCTTTTCCTGAATTGAGATGTGAAATACAGGATGCAGAAAGCAATAAACAGAGCAGATTTTCCTCAGCTGACTGATTACTGCCCCAAAGATATACGTAGGTAAATTCCATGAATTCATAACTGCAGATTTTTTAATATGTGATGATCAATTGTCTGTGGCTCCAGACTGAATGCCAAAAGTTACTGTGGTATTCCTGTGTCATCCACAATGCATGATGACAGTTTTTTAATGTGAAGATGTTTAACTGTATATTCAATATAAACTAAAAGGTGTGTCTTGTGCATGTTCTGTTGTGTTATTCCCCCTGTGCTGGGGACCCTGACACACAACCCATTATTCCTCAGCTTCTGAGATGCAGTAACAACCAGATGCTCTTAGCTCTTAGAAAATGAGAGATGAAAAGACATTTTTGTAACCTCTGTGAAAGAAGTCTAACACTGACTCGCCAAAATTGTACTTTAAATTATACCACTTTGGGAATCTGGTCATGCTTCAGTCAAGTGCCCCAGAACAGAGCAGGCAGTTCCTCAGAAGTGGATAAACTGCAACACTGAATGATGCCTAAGATTTAAGGAAAACGTCTCCCCGTGGGTTTACAGTACTCATCCCATGGATGAAAGGAGCTTAGAGCAACAGAACAACTCCTGTCCCCACGTTGGGTTTCTGATGTGGCTGTGCCTCTGCAGGGCAGGAATGAGTCATTCCCTGTATCACTGAAAAAATGGGCATTTCTGCATGCCCGGATGGTGTTCAGACAACTTTGTATATTTACTCATTTCTTCACTCCTGGCTCAAGATGGTGTTGGAAAAAAAAACCCGTGAGAAAGCTTCTCCTTTGTAGGTGTCCTACTGGCAATTGCAAAAGAGATCTTGTTTGAGTTTTTGTACAAATTTTTTCAAATTTTATATTAAAGTTAAATCTGAACATGAATTATGTGGTTTAATTATACATATGCACAATTTTACATATATTACATGGAATAAACATATGTATTCTCTGGAAAGAAGTCTTCACATGTTAAAATAATTTTGGGAGTGGACCTGTTCTGCTGGATTCTTTATCTCAAAAAGAGGAAAAATTGCCTGGAAGTGTCCAAATATTTTGGTGCTGATGTTTGCCATATAGTACAAAATCTTGACTTCACCCTACAAGCTTCAGCTTCATTCAACTAAAAAAATTAAATAATGGTTGATGCTAAAATGGAGTGCTTTCAATAACCTAAATGATTGAACAAAACAGTTTGCCTAGTTTCATCAAGACTTATGGCCAGGTTTTGATATTTAGTCCCAAGTTTTGCAACTATATTTATGCAATGAATATTTATATAGAATTACAAATGCATAAATATATATTCATGGAAATATGTGCGTGCGTGTGCATGCATATTGTGTGTAAATACACATATAAACATAACATGTATGATAGTGATCTTTGAGGAGATGAGGCCTGCTGAAGAATCACTTGGGTGCAAAACCAGATCCTGATGCCATGCCCACATCTGGCAAGGTGCAGCTGTGAAGAAAAGGTGATGATTGTCACAGCTGGTCCCCACTGACCTGCTCCTCTCCAAGCAGAAGGAAGGTGGGTTCCAGGCTGTGATTAGCATACACGAGCTCCCAGACATTTAATTCTGCACCCACAGTCGCTGGGCTATGTTCAGGAAATAAAATTGCACCGAAACAAGGCATCTGGATCAAATAAAAATGCCTACACTTAATGAGCCACATCTTCTGTTAGATCCAAGAAGAGGAAGACAATGGTGAAGGCATTGCAGGCTTTGACAGGAATGGCAATGAGAGGAAAGGAGGAAAACCAGGACAGAAATAAGGGAACAATATCCAGAATAGGGAACAGCTTCCCAGTTTCCCCCAAGGATAACAGGGGAAGGGAGAGATTTTCATTAATGGGAAACTGGCATTCCCCTGCTTTCCAATTTTAACAAACCTTCTAATGATAATTGTAGACTTTCTGTATTTATAGCGACCCAGTGTGTCCGCAGACAATAGCCTCATCTACCAAGTCCTTCTGCCATGATACAATTTCAGCCATTATCTTCATGCCTTTCATTAAAATATGAAAGGAGCTAAGGAATATATTGCAAAATCATTTCCCAGTAGTAGGAAGGGAGGATCAGAATTAACTGGAGCTAAGGAGAACCAACAGAAAAACTGAAAGGTGAATTATAAAGAAAGGTAGGCAGAGCTGTGCTCACACAAATTCCTGCTGTCAGCACTGGCTAGTGCTTATGTGAATGATCAAAGGTGGGAAAAAAAAAAGGAGAAAGGACTAAAAGCCCACAAGGTTAATTTTTCAGAGAAAAAGACACACTGCACTAAGGGATCCTGTCTGTAATGGTCATGCTCAGCCAGGCAGGATTCCCATATAGTCCTTTTCCTTAGTCTTCTCCAACAAACAGCTTGGTAAAATAAAAGGCTGGACATTTTAAAACTCCTGTGCTCAGCAGAATTAGTCAAGTGCTTCCTATTTAGATTAATGGAGTAAGATGGGGCAGAAATTCCAGATTTCAGCCTGAAGAACCATAGCAGATGTTGATCATGTGGCTGATTCCTGAGCCAAATTCCTGAGTTTTAGGAAGTGCACATTCCTGATTACACCTAAACTCATTTTAGACTACTATTGAAAGAGATTTAAAAAATCACAAGTTTTACTCATTCATATGTAATTTTCTTTAGTGACTTGATATTGGTGAGATCAAAAAAAGCTCAAGAATGATTTTAAGGAATTTATACCAACAACTGATACCCTCATGTGCTTTCCAATGCCAAAGACTCAAAAAATTAGTAGGAATTATAGAGCAAAGTGTCTCATATGCAAATTGTTAGTCTTGTATCTCCACTGACACACCAGAACATTTTCCATGGATCCTGGGTATTCTTTCCAAAGCTCAGTCTCCTGGCTGTCTCAGAGTTGTAAACCAGAGCATCATTAAAAGGCACTTTAGTCTTGGCTGTAATTTTTACACTGCAAAAAGCATTTGGATGATCAATTTGCATTAAAATAAGTAATTGAAAATATGGCAATTGCAGCCTCAGAGCTGTATTGGAAATTCACTGCAGATGATGAACACTGATAGATACGTGTCTGAGGAGGTGAGCTCTCCATCCAGCTACCTTAAGGGCCCACAGGTTTTTCTTTTTTTGTTTGTGATTTTATTTTTTTAGTATCCTGTGACAAAGCCATGATCATGTCTTGGCTCCAGCCAGCCAGACCACATCTCCAAGTCTTCCCCTTTTAGTTTACCTAAAGAAGCCTCTGCTACCTTCCAAAGCATAAATTATTATTCTGGAGAGAAGCCACCCCAAAAATGTCACCACAGCATTGAAATATATAATAATTTGCTTACTTTGTAATATCAGTGAAAATAAAGGGAAATAGTTTACCATTAACTTTCTCTGTTGTTACAGCTTATCTAAAGTCTTTTTCAGCAGCAAAGAAGGCTCAAAGGCATTTTTTCTCTCTGGAAATTAGTAATAAGAATAATTTCATAGAGATGATGTCCTACAGGATTGAAATTGATTTTCTAGCTCAGATGTGTAAATGTTTCCTTGTTCCCTGAGTGATCCTACCCATGTGTGGGGGTCTCTTTTGGAGTGCTGAATATTGACTGCTGACACCTGGAAGAATACACAGCTAGTGATGAGAAGAACCCCTTTGGTGGGGGAAAACGGGAGGCAAAAGGAAAACTGCCCTGTTTTGCTGAAGTGCCTTAGATAGTGTCACATCCACTGCAGCAGAGATGAGGCAGAGTCTCACATCCTCCAAGAGAGCTGTGGCAGTTTCTTTGCAGTCAGGCATCGTGTGCCACGCTCCACTGATGTCGTTCATCACCTGTCCCTCAGCAAGGTTATCTGATGATGGTGCTTTCACTGATATCCCTAATGGTCACAGGAGAGGACTTCTGGTGTTAATTCTTTAAGAATCACTTAAAAATAGGAACGGCGTTACAAGGCTAGGCAGGAAGGTTGTGAGAGATCTTAGGGAGAATTGCTAATCAACATCTGCAGTTTCATTTCTCAGTCTTTGACTGAGACTGAACTGTTGTTCCTTTCTCATGGGTTTTTAAACAACAGCACAGTGAAAGATTTGATGGTCAAGGTAAGGAAGTTATGAGATAAGTATTTTCTACTTTCTGCAAATTTAAAGAACTTACAGAATTAATTTTCTGCATAATTTTACCTTTCTCAGAAGATGTAAGTGCTTCAAAGCTAGCTGGCATTTCCATTTGTATTTAGCATTTGTCCACTTCATCATTCTTCAGTTTGCATTTTAATAAAGCTACCAGAGGAGGCTGTTCAAAATTAAAACTAACTCATGTTCTTTCTTTGCTAAGACAAAAGCATTAAAAGGAATCTAAGCACAGAAAGTGAATGCCTTATTAGGGGATGACATTTCTGAGCAGTGAATAATGATCCTTGCGGCTGTGACTTATTCTCATGAGAGGAAAGCTCTAGCTGCCAGTTCACTGCTGCGGTGATCCAAAATTTTGTGACCCCATGGACCACTCAGCAGATACATATTGCTTTTCATTGTCTTGTCCATAGGGGTGAAGTGTTCCTGCATTTGCTCCTTGGCTTCCTCCATTCCTGCAAAGATACCTGGGGTGGGTACGAGTAGAGCACAGGGGGAATGTGGACAAAAGAAAGATGTAAATGCAGATACACTTGTTTGAATGCAGTCATATTACAGCTATTGGTTGATGACTTTGTTTTATATGAATTTAAATATGCAAAAACCAGTTTCCTACAGCAGTTTTGTACAGTGATGTGCGCAGGTACTCTGAGCCGAGAGAGAAGGTCTGGATAACAGGGAATTGCCAGTGTGGAATGAATGTAAATGCTCATGTAATCTGAAAAGAGCAGAATGTTTTTCCAGGGCACGGGTGTGTCACAGTGCAACAGTGTTCCTGAGGCTGCCAGGGGCAAGGCAAAGACAACAGCAGTTATTTCTCTCCTCTCTCTGGTCTGAGTATGGAAAACCTCAGATGGAAGGTTCAGCATTTGCTTTCTGCTTCCTTCACAAATGCCATGGGCACCAGGCTGATGCTGTGGCCCTGAGCAAGCCCCTGCCAGCTCGCCAGCAGCACCGTGTGGTTCCCTCTTCAGGGCTGGGAGGCTCAGGCCAAGGACTCCCCCACATCATCCCCTGCTTGGCTGCCTCAGCCCTGCCAGAAATAACATTTTAGCTGAGAAAAAGTAGCAACGGGTGACATTTCCTCTACCCACTGCAGGATGAAAAACACCCTTCCATCCTCCCTATCCCCTGCATCATTAGTTTTTTAATTCCTAAGTGATTTCTTTTTCTTGCTCTATATTTTCATTCCTGTGCTCCTTTGTGCAGGGCTGGCTGCTGGATTGTAATGTTACACAACCACCGCCAGCCGTCTGCCTCGGGGCGGCTCACCGTAACCCAGATGTGTCACATGAAAGGAGAAGTTGGGCTTATGACACTCAAGAAATGCTTCTGCCTACATCTAAAAGAAAAAAAAATAAAAAATCAACCTTCCCAGCTTCATCCTAATAGTAGAGCTCAGAGTAATCCCTGCACAGGTCTCTGAGCTGCTGCATGAAAAGGATTCTTGTTGCTGTTTTAGGGTTCCTTTTCTAGCAAGTTTTGGGTAATTAGGAAGAAATTTGAATACTACAGCACCTGGAAGATTGATGCATCGCTGCATCCCACACCAAACCCCAACGCCAGTCATTAAGACTTGATCAGATATAAATTGCTTGGTCATCAATCTAAACTGATTTTGGTCAAAGCCCCTGTCAAAACATTTGTAGGGCTTGATCCATGTTTTCTCATACAAGAGAGCTCTAATTATGCCACTGTGTATGGCAACCCACTCCCATGTCCTAACCAAACTAGAAATACTGAAATACTAGAAATACCAGTCATTCTGACGTGTGTATCCCAAGGCACTTGGAAATTCAGGCATTATATATATGGTGCTATAAATAATCCAGGATAAAAAAATCCCAGAAGTGTAATATAAAAGCAAAAGAAATATCAGAATACTTTGCTACATAAGGCAAATAAAATTACATTCAGGCCAAAACTTCCTTGAAATAAGTGAGTCCTCTCATCGATATAGTGAATAGGCTTTCAATCGAACTGTGAGTGAGCCTCTGTTGCTGATGTCAGAAATAGGTTTCCTAATGAGAACATTAGGAGAAAAATAAATCCAGCTTCAAAATATTTTCCCATTATTAACTCTTCCATGCCACTCTGCAATGTAAACAAGTATTTCTGATGTTTATTAAGTATTTGACATGAAATTACAAATTACTTCTATGGAAAATACGTCATCACAACCTCAGCTCTGCATGTCACTGTGAGTTGTTTCTCACCTTAGATAATGACTTCTGATCCTGTTAGCATGGGATTACAAGAGGCAGATCATCCTCTTAGGGCACATCTCTTTAAAAATAAATAATTTTTTTAAAAAAATTTCATCTTTATTATGTGATAGGGGACTCTCTGTATGTGCAACAAAAATTCCAGGTTTAAATGACCACACATGGTACTTTAATTCTGGTCATGTTCAGATCCCTTTGCTGGTGGCATTCTGGATAAGAATGACTGACAGTTATATACTTTCATGGAATTATAATATCAGCAAATATATTCTTTCAGCTTCTTATTTCCTGATGTCATAATCAGTGGTGTCACTGTGAATTTGCACGCACAAAACCACTTTCAATTCCATTCAGTTTCTCAAACATAAAAAATTCCTTGAGCCTCTCAAGCCTCCGGCATGCAGAAGATCTTTAGTCATGCCCTCCAATTTATTCCCTTGCACAATTTAATTCCCAGTCTTATTGCTCCTTACATTTCCTAAGGATCAAGGCAAGGAGACTATAGCTGACAGGCAGAGAGAAAAGCTCTGAAGTCACCAGGCACAAAGGTGACACACAGATGATGCCAGTAGTTTTGGTCTGACATCCTGCAGTCCATTATGAAATGCTTCTGCTTCACTTTGATCTCAGGACCAGGGGACACACAGCACATAACGAAAATGGATGAGAACTGGATTTCTACAAGTGTATGGGATACCAGGGCAACCTTAAATGGTTGTGATTTTAAAAAATACTGTGGACAGGAGATAACTTTCCTTCGAGTATTTCAGCCTCTGATTTGGTGCTTGGTTGCTCCAGTAACAGAAAGGAAAGGTAAGTGTATGAAATGTGCCTCTCAGTGACATATATGTTCCTAGAAGAATTTGTGAATAAATTGGCTCGAATTATCTTCGAATTATGCACTTCTGGCACACATTAGGACACGTCATGGCTGACGTGACCCACAGGCAGACAAGCCTCTTCAGAGTTTTGCCTTAATTTCAGGATGAGGATGATAAAACGCAGAGGAGGATGAGTTCTACTCTCTCTTGACAGACCTGAGTCATTCACTTGGCTCCCTCAGCCAGGATGGAGAGGTGTTACACAAAGAGTTTGGCTTTTTACATGGAGCTTGGCGCTTTATTTAGCTACAGGAAAGACACACTTTGACCTTCCTTGTCTTTCAGTAGGATGTGATAGTGGACGGACAGGCTCAGGCTCTGACCAGGATCTCTACAATATAACATGCCAGCCTTCCCTACACACAGGCTTTATCTGGGGTCATTTGTTTCTCATTTTCAGAGGGCTGAAGGGGTCTGTGTGAACCAATCCACCTCTGGCAGCAGCAGGCTGGCACTGGCTGTCTCAGCAGGACCAAAACTGGGAGAGATAAGTCATCACTATGGCAGGATGCTTGTCAGGAAGGGACTCTCCAGGCACTGCACCATGTCTAGGACTCAGTCCAAGAACTCCAGGAATCAGAAAATCAGCTAAATATGATTGTGAAACATTGTCTGACACTCCCTGGCAACAGTTCAGTGGTATCCCCTTCACTCTGCACCATCAGTTCTAAAGGGCACACTTTTTAGCCCTCAAAAAGCTAGAAAAATGCATTCTATCATGCATGTCACTGGAGAATTCAGGGAAAACTGATGTATTAATAAGACTTTCCAAAAATTTAATCAATGACTTCTACAGCCTTGGGATGGAAATACAGCTATTAATATTTCCTCCCATGCTTTTTGTTTGGTTATTTGTTTGTTTGTTTGGGGTTTTGGGGGGGTTGTTTTTGGTTTTTGGGGGGTTTTTTCCTTTTTATCAGAAGAGAACTATTTGAACATCGCTTGCTGGCAAGAGAAGAATCTTACACTCAGTTATCACTTCACCATAATTTTACAAAGTACAGGTTTACAATGTATCCACCAGTGACTGCACAATCCCTATAAGGAAAGCTGTATTAGTAGGGAAAGTAAGGAAGGGCTAGGACTAAATATCTCCTTAATTCTGGTCTTAACACAAAGCTATATGAGTGAAGAGAGACAGCAGCGTCATTTGACAAACCTGAGTCAATTCTCAACTCAGTGAAGTCTCTTTGATTTTGCATATTGGCATTCAGGTCACAGGAGTGTTAAACTAAAACATTTGTCCAGCAGAAACTGAGCAAAGAGCCCAGGCCATTCAGTGAGATATTGGCTAATGCATCCATTTAATCCCTACTTGTGCAGCTTCAGCCCTTTGTGTCTGTATGGATTTCATGGGGGTTTTGCATCCTTCATTCCCATTTTATCTCGGGAGCTGTGGTTGTCTTGTGGCAGTCTTGTCCACATCGCACTGAAGGACTGCTGGCACTGAAGGGCTCTGGGAACAATCTCATGACTATGCCCAGGTTTTACATTAAATTCTCCTTTATCTATGGAGAGGAGAGGAGCTTGGCTGGCCAGAGCTGCTACGCACTGGGGCTGTGAAGGATCTGCAGACACATCCAAAGTTCAGTAGCTGGTTTATTTGTCCTGCCACGCTAATGCCATGTCTTGACACCAGCACAATTTACTTGCAATTATTTCTATAGGAAAAGTGGAGAGTGGTTCATAATTCAAAGGAGGAATTGTTTTAGCTTGGGCACCTTCGATCCGTGCAGTTTCCAGCTGCTCGGCAGATTATTATTTTGCATTTTAACCTTTACACCCCTCTTCACATACCATTGTATCCAACAGAAAATGCTTTGAAAGAACTTGCAGACCTAAGCTGGGTGAAAAGCTTTAAGTAATGTAAAGCTGTTAAAGAACAAAGAGTTCATTATGTAGGTTTAAAACTGTTCATTTATGTGCAACCAGATTGTTATAGAAAAATCAGCCAAAGTACATTCAAATATATCACTGCCTGAGTAGCCCTTATGGGGGAGGGGGTTTGTTTTTGTTTTAACATTACATCAGTAAAGCCATCCCAAGCAACCCATAAATGCAACAAGATTCCCAAGTACTCTCACCAGATTGAAATTTGGAAATGAAAACTGATGCTGATAGAATGAGAAATGTCAGAATTATAATGCATAAGACACATTTGATTTTACCTCATGAAGCATTGTTTTTTTTGGGACAAACAGTGTATTTCAGCTATTTATTTACAGTGTAAACATTTACAAACTGGTAGCTATGAATCAGGTTGTTGTTATTTCATTGTCTGTAATATCTGATTACTTCAAGGGGTGTTTTGTTCTAGATATGAAGCAAAGCTCAGGTCTATACCACCCTGAATATTCTTTCAGTTCAATAAAATTTTGTGTCAAATACACCAAAAAATGGGTCAGAAGCTGCCTACTACCATGAGTTTCTGAAAGTATCTTGTGTGGCAAAATGTCAGAACTTGGATACAGGTGCTGATACTCCAACAGCAGGCAAGATTTGGGACAGACCTGTGGCTGAGGTAGATCAGGCAGTTGCTTTGGTGGCCTCACAGCCCCCAAGGAGAACGACCCCAAAATTTCCCTGTTCTAGAGACAGCATAGATTAGGTTCTGATAGTTTATTATTTATTTGTAATTTTGTTACTGCAAGCAGTTGTTAGTTGTGCATTAGGTAACCCGCTTTCTCTGCAATTGTCATCTATTGGGCACTTCTCTAGATTAAGATTTATCATTACTGCTGCGTATTCTAGTAGTTATTGATCTTGCTGTGCTTATTTTGTGTATGACGAATTTCAGTGCATTAGTTTCTGGGGTCGGACTAGGCAAGGTCTATCATGAAATGACTGTAAACTGCATGTTTTTCAAATGCTACCCAACCTTTGCTGTGCTTTTTGAGGGTCTTTGAGGGCTGAGAAAGTCCTGCCCTAAGGTCACTTTGTGGCAGCCAAGACAGGCACCAGAAGGGATCGTGCATTCTCTGCCCAAGAGAAAAAAGCATCCCAATTTGCACAGATGCTGACCAGCAGGATGACTGAAGGGCATCTTCAGGCTGAAAGATTTCTGTAGCATTTAGCCAGTTCAGCAGCCAAAATGCTGTGTGGAGATGACCATCCATGCCTGGCCTTTGGCAGCTAGTCCCACGTGCCCTTTGACAACCCAACAGCAGGATGTTGCACCCAGATTTCTGATCAATTAACTCTCAAAAATTGATTCTTGGCTCTTCCCCTGAATGCTGTTTCAGCCAAACCTGCAGCAGAGACCAAGATTCTGAACAAAATGAAGTCTGGCTGCTGACGTGGCATCAAGCAGCAACTTGGCCACCACAGCTGGGAACAGGCTTTTTTTTTTTTTTTTTTTTTTTTTATCTTTTACTTATTCAGCAAGAGGAATGGTTATCAGTCTCAGCTTGTCTGTGCATTCCTCTCTGTCTGCAGCCACAGCTCAGAGAAACTTCTGAGCATTCCAGCTGACAATGACTTCCAGCTCAAGCAGGCTCAGAGCATGAGACAGAACCAGGGACAAGAGACCAATTTTTGATGGGGGTGAGCAGTCATGGGTTACTCACCCAGGGTATATCCTTGGTCTGGAAAAACTCACAGGGTGCCCAGCAAGGGTGATGAAGATCACCCTTGGAAACAGATTGAAGTGTTCCGCATGGTCATTTGTATCTTAGGCTACAAAGTCCCTCACTTGTGTGAGATTTTTTCTTATTTAGTATTAGTTAAATTATGGGATCTTGTTCTGAGCTTGACAATTTGATATGGCATCTTATTTCAGGGGGTTGCCTTGTTTTCCTTATAAAAAGCAACATCATAACCTAGGAATCCTCCACTGTGGATCTTAGGTTAATTTCAATGGCTCTTGGTGTGACTTAAATAACAGCAAACTAAACCATGAGCCCATCAGGCCAATATTTCACTTAAACACCTCTTTTGTTAGTTCTGCCTGAGGCTTGCTTTGGCTGGCTTGAGAGTTTCTTTATGTAATACAAAAAAATATCATAAATAGGGAAACTGCAGGAAAAAAAAGAGAGGAAGTCAATTCATCAAGGACATAGTAAGTCCATACCAGCAACTTTCCACATTAACACTTCTCCATTTGATATACCCTGATGTCAAATATAAATACAACACCCTAAATACTATTCCTTATTAACTCATGTGTGTACATCTTATAAAAATTCAGAACAATCTCTATTCTTAATTGTCTTACAGGAAATTTGACAGGGAGCCATTTTGATAAATACTGAATGTTCATTACAAGCCATCAATACCAATGAAAGCCCTGCTTTCAAGAGGAAAGAATGAAACCACTCCTTGGTCTGAAATTACTAAAAATGTCCTTGATTTTCCAGCCTTCACTGCCATGAATCATCTTGACAGTGTCCCTCAAACTCATCAGTAGCCAGGTCAAGCAAAACATATTAACCAGCAAATGTAATTTCTTTAGGAGGCCACTGACAAGTTGAGCTCTGCTATTTGTTCTCCTTTCCCCCTTTTCCTTACCAGATGGACAGAACTCAGTTTTGTGCTCTTAGCTGGATTCTTTGGATGGCAATGGTCTGTCACACAGGGGAAGCAGCCAGTGAACCTCTTGGTGTGCTTTCCTTTGTACTTTTTCCTGTAATGATACCTGAGGTAAACAATGCTTGAAGAACTTCAGGTCAGAACATTAGGCAGGAGTCCTCATCTTTCCAGCGCAGTAAAAATGTTCTGTCCTTGGCTTAACAAGTAAAACAAGAAATCCCTCTAGAATTCAGATACTGGCCTATCTCACGTCCTCTTTAGAGAGTTTTTGGATTTCCATGAGCTGGAAGTTTCACAAGAGGTTTCACATTCTACTTAACAGATTTCAGATGTTCAAAACTACTACAAAAATAAAAATTTGAAGAACAAATGAGTAGCACATGTAATTATGAGTCCAAGAGCCTGCACCCCTACCCCTGACAGCATGCCCAGAGAGTGACACTGCAGAGGATCACTGTTAGATGACACAGGTGTTCACAACACAATTTCTTTTTAGTATTTTTCTAGAGGCAAAATAAAGACAGGGCTGATGAGCACACCGCTGGGCTTTGGCAACATCACTGCCCCTTCCAAAGAATATTCACACCCCTGGTCCTGGGCTGCCACATTCAGCCTACTGCAGGTTCAGCCAGACTGGGTACCCATGGCTGATGATCAGACAAGTGTGCCCTTTGTACTCTATTTGTATCTTCTCCATCATCAATACATGGAAGAATAAATAGATCTGTCAGTTAGTTTCAGAGTGGAAAACATTTTGATCCAGCACCTTTCCTTCCTTAAGGATATTAGAATAGGTATATTATTTTTGTTCAGTGTGTGAGGTTACAAGACAAATTAAAATAATACCATGTTCCAAATGGGATTGCAATACATGGATTTGGTTTATTTAATTTGATTTCTATGACTGGAATATTAAATTGATGTGACTAGTCACATACTTAACAAGGCAGCAAATTATTCACAGGAAAGTTTGAATTGCACTTAGTTTAGCCTCTTGCAAACCCCAGTGTTTTCATGGAGGTGACTCAGGGTTTGGAGAGCTGCCCAGAGACCCAGGTTTAGGTCTTCTGGGCCGTATGTCAGCAACCTAAAGCATTTGGTAGTTCAGGGCCCTGCAGGTATGAGCACCTGCAAAGGGAATATTCCTGCCTCACAGGTTTATGCAGACACTGGGTGTGGTTAGCTTTTGGCTGAATAACGTCTCCAAAATAGTATCTTGTGTATCAACATGCTCTCAGTGCTTTTGGAAGTTAAAAGTAGCAGATGCTCAGCTCTGCTGAAAATCAAAGCGGTTTTGTCCTCCGCCCAGACAGTCCGATACAAAACAACTCCTTGTGGCAACAGAGACAGATTTCAGTCTTTTTAGAGAAGGCCAAGCCTCTCCTGCTCCATGTTTGATACATCCCACTCCAGCTTTCCCCTCACCGTCGGCATTGCTAGACCCTCCAGTTCTGTTGTGTTACATTGGAAAGTGAAAAAAAAAGCAGTCAAGTTTTGCAGCTCCAATTTTAGCAGTACTTTCACAGTTACTATTGTGTTAGAACTCCACACGACACAAAGAAATCTAGTAGGTCAGCAGCTTGAAAATAGAGTCTAATTTTATATTTTGGCAAGTTATATAAGCATTTGCTAATCACTCTTCTTAATAGAACCTGCTTTTTCTCTAAAGCAAGTTAAACCTTTCTCCCAGAAGAGAAAAACACACAGTGCTTGAAAGGTCCCTTAAAGATAAAATCAGAGTTGCCCAGTATTGCCCTTTCCAAAGAAGATTTCCAAGAAATTTTCACAGGCCACATCAATAGTTAAAAATAAAATCAAGTGTTATGTTTGAAAACATAGTGAGAAGTGTGTTGGGTTTTAAGTAGCACAAGATGATAATGTTAGCACCTCTGCTAACAAAAACTCTGAAGCACTTGTAAGGACCCAACAAAATTAACAGGGAGTTTTTGTTTTCAAAACAGCATTTCAAGCTGTAAAAGTAATTTGACTGTCCTTTGCTGGTGATTTCAATGGAGCTGAACCAGTAACCAATTTGCCAGCTATAAAGGGGAAGTAAACATTTTTAAAAGCCTTTGGTTTTCACTCTGTGTGAATAATTAGTGGAATTGCTTTTGGAAAATATGTTAAATTCTGTGATGTATCTCCAGTCAATGGGATAAAATACCCCTCAGGACAGTGAGATATCTGCTCCTGGCTGGAGAATGGAGGGACATACTTTACATCATGCAGTGTGGCAGGATTGTAAAGGTGCAAATCTCTTTTCTCCTTCGTGAGAGATCAACCCAGGCAGAGGAGGAGGATGATCATGGAATGGCTGGGTAGAGCAAGCTGAGTGCTGTACTTTTGTACACAGTGGTGGTGTTGATCCCATGGCAAACACAAGTTTTCATTTCATTTAATAGTGAAGGTGAATTTATAGATTATAAAGAACCAATTGTTTAAGAATGATTAATCAATTAATTTTACATTAGAGTTTAACAACTCAAAAGCTTGTTTTAACATCATAGTTAATAGTTACCTATATTGCAGCCTATTGATGGGCTTTAGTAACCATCAATACAAGACATTTGCTGCCTGGCTCTGCTTTCAGCTACAGGATTTAGCTTCGAGCTACAGGATGAGCACCATGCCCAAGCGAGCCAGCTTTCATCCAGTATTAGTATCTGTCTTACAGGAGATCTTCATTAACTATCTGCTCACTGCAAAATACAGGCAGAGGCTGCTGAATGTTTCTTTCTGCAATGGCCCTGTGAAGCAGGACAGGTTGCCTTTCTAGTTCAGTAATTCTGTTGCTTCCAGTCTTGGCTGAGCAAAAATGCTGCTCTCCTCCTCCCTCTACTATCATTAAGGACTTTCAAACCGTTGCACCACTGCTGACAAATCTGACTGCCTTCACTTGTTTTATAGATTTCTCTTTTTCCTCAAGGTTTCTCCGTTTATTTAATTAAACATCTTTGTTCGTTTGTTCTGCATGATAATTAAGACATTTTATTTTAACCATCTTTCTTCAAACAGAGAATTGATATGCATGAAGGACAGTTCCCAGAAGTGAGGAAAGGCAGATACTGAGTGCTTTGTCTACATTGCCAGTAATGAAAAATACAGGTTTTGATTGACTTGAAGATACCCTTTAGGAGTCATCAACTAAGTAAAAACTGTTAAAACAGTGAAAAAACCCCTCTACCCAGGCCTTCATTTTAACTGATGTATTATTTATGTTAATTTACTAGAGCTCACTAACATTATTGTTATACCTTCATCTTTTTCAGAGAGAAAAACTACCCTTTCCAGAACATCCCGATTTTTCTCATCCTTCATTTTGCTCAGCCTTTCCTTCTCCAAGAGATCTTTAGTCTGTGCCGCCTTATGTCTGTGGAGCTGATATCCCCTCCAGAGCTCAGTGATCATGAACTTATCTGCCTTCATCTGAAAATGAAACTTTATCAACAAACTTCATACAATTAAGAGGCCTCAGTATCTGAACAGATATTACCTGTTGCCACTGTCAGAGTCCATCCTTCAATGATGCAAAATTTTTCAATTTCTTGCTGGCTGAAGAGGGGTTTGAAATGAGTCTGAGCAATTGTTAATCTTCTCCTGCAGTCTCCAGACCTACTGTGGGACTCCTCATTGGAATTCACCCTGCATCCATCACTTAATTTCCTAAGCAGATGAAGCACAGTTGTTTCTCGCCTGCCTGTCTCTGGAGCTCTCACTGCAACAGCAGCCTGGGCATCAAACAAAAAGAAAAATACCTGTGAGATCTTTTTCAGCCTAATACATTTATTAGAATTGATAAAACACACACAGTTTAATAGAGGAAGAGCTACTAATTCTCTGAAAAATATCTAGGTGGTAGTGGTGATAAAACTATTCACACTAAGCCCTTTTATAAAAGTTATAAAACTAAACCCTTTTTGTGCTTAGCATTATTGGTGTAGCTGTGAATCACCTCCAAACAGGGGTCAGGAAAACCAGTATGGCTCCTGCAGGCAAATATTTTAGCTGAATATGTAAAGGTTCTCTGTGGTTTATGTTTTTTTGGGAATTATTTGTATCAGTGTTATTTTTACCACACTGAGTACACAGAAAATATGAGCAATAAGAGGCATCACATTGGGGCTGCGAAAATTGACTTCAATCCATGCTTACCACAGATGACAAAGAGAATTTATGAAGAAGACCTCTGATTTATAGTGAACAATTCTATCCGTGGCAGAAGTGGAGAATTAATAATATCCAGAGAAACTGTACAGATTTAACCCATGGTGACATAAATCAATGGACAGGGCTGCAGATCCAGAGGAAGAGACTTGAAGGGAAGAAGGTCAGACACTAGCAGTCACAGCTAAATCTAGCAGGGTCTGCAAATCAGAAGTTCATGACCTTCAGATCATCAAACTACAGGAATACCACCAACAGCTGAGATGTGGCAAGTGAGTCTTCATTCCTTTTTTCTTGCCATGGGTAGCCTGGAAAATTAGTCTGCATTCAGGACTAGAGCTGTTACACCAGTCCATGGTGGGGAAAAGAAACAGGCTAGAAGTAGTTCCATTATTCTCTTCTGCAAGTCATAGTTTTTTAGAAGATTTTATTTAATTCTTTACATTTTGCCGCCTTTCTCCCTGCACTTCTTACTTTTTCCATTCTTAAATTTGTTCCTTATTAACTCCATATAAAATCTTGCCTTCATAAAAACTTTAACACCTCTTCATACAATTTGTAACATTTTTTTCAACCCTGGGGGTGGCAAGTTCATATTCCATGCTTTGTGGTGCTTTAGAATGCCAAGCTGGCTTGATGAATCTCTGTGCCACAGAGTAAAACTGAAATCAAACCAGAGTACACTCAGGAAATTACACCTGGTGGAAAGATTGTTGTTTGATGGGAGATTAGTAAATTAGTGTCATGGTTTGTGCTTTTCCTGCAAAGCAGGTGAGTTATCAGGATCCCTGTGACACAGCAGGGATGTGTTTGTCTTGGGTGTTAACTGGGGAGCAGGGGCCAGTCCTGCTGAGCTCCAGCACACGGTGGGACCCACAGGACACCCCTCAGGTGTGCTGGATGTGCTGGATGCTCCCAACAGTGGTGCCATGGGGTGAGGAACAGGTGCTTTGCCCCAACTCAGCTGTGCAGAGAGGTTTGGCTTCATCAGGAGCTGGGGGAAGGTGGTCTGAATTCCCAGCTGGGCTCAACATTCCGTGCACCTTGTGGATGGTTCATCACCCACTGAGGCCTGGCCCCTCAGACAGGAGTAGCACAGCTTGCTGGTCCCCACTTCAGCAAGATACAGAGCACCTTCAGACACCATGAGAATGGGTGTTCTGTGGTGGGCATCAGGTACCTGCCCAGTGGCAGCAGGTGAGAGGATGCAAGGGACAGGGAAGATGTCTGCAGCTTTTTTACAGTTCCTGGTAAATTCTGTAATGCATCACTGCTATCCTAACTCCATCGAAGCTCCTCTGCCCTGGCAAGGCTGGGAAAACCTGAAAAGCCACATTCACTGGAGATTGGAAAACATTTTTCAATTTTTTTAAGAAGAAGAATGCTCATTGCCATAGTCCAGCTTGTGGGAGAAGATGATGGCAGCATTTCTGGATGATCAACATGGCTTCTTGCACATTCCTGATGAGCAGAAAGCCCAAGTCTATAAGGAAAGAACTGCTTTAAATTCACAAAGTCAAATTATTTCATGTTTGTGTTTGGAGAGGCAGAGCACGAAGTACTTTATTTCAATAGGGAAGGTAAGTTTACATTCAGGTATTTCAATGATAAAAATATTTTATTATACAATATGATTAAATTTTTACTTATGAAGCTCTTCCTTCACTATCTCATCATCTCTTTTACCTCTTTTGTAATTCAAGCTCTCAGCTCATACTCCTCTGGGAAATGTTGTATTGTTGGGGGTTTTTTTTAACAGGGAAAACTCTTTAAAAACCATTCTGCCTCCACTTCTTTGACTCTTACCTGTAACTGATATAAATAGAGGTATAATTAGACATTAAAAAATCAACACATTAAGCTTCTTAATTAATTATGATTTGCCTATTGATTTAATGTTCTTGTAAATTATTCAGCAGGAGATGTGATTGTCTTCTCAAGATCTAATTGCATTGTCTATCCTATAGAGGCTTTCCAAGGAGTTCTGTAAAGCTGAAGGCATTTATTAATTGTAGTAACAACCAATGCACCAAGCAGGCATTTGTGTTGTTCTTTCTTGCTCATAACTTCCCAATCTGTAGGCAATTAAAAAAATCCCTTAAAGTGGCTATTTGCACCTCAGTTTTGTTGGGTTTTTTTGTTTTTTTTTTTTAAACCCTAGCTATAAATGTCTTAAAAATCAGGTATGTAGACTTATGTATGATATTCCATCACAAACACCTTTTGTATCTCACAATTTTAGGTGTTGTATCTTGGCTGCAATGTCTTCATAATTCAGGGCGTAGGTCAAATAAGTTAGATCACAGCTACCCATAGCTATTTAAAAGCAGTTTAAAAAATCACTACTGAATTTTAGGCTATTTTCCAATGCCTCAGGAAATAAACAGGCCTGATTTATCCCCATTAAGAGGACAGCAATATTCCCTGGGAGCATACACACAGCATCCATCAATGAAGACTACTAATTTACAGGGCACATACTTCTGCTACCTGATATTGCACAGAGTTTTGTGACAAGTGATTAACTTTAAATAGCTTTATAATCAAGAGCAGATTAGGAGGGAGTGGGTTTGTGATGTTGGGTCAGGTGGCCTCTCTTCTCAGCCCTTTTCCTAGTTATAGGTGGCCCAATGGTTTTCTCTTGTGACCACACTGTGCTCACAGAAAGGTGTGTGCAGGAGCAGGGTAAGGAGACAGCACTCATAGAGGTATGGGGGAACTGTCCCTACCTCTTCTGGCTTCTCATTTGGTGTTCTCCAAGTCCCTACATCCCCCATGTCCCCATGCCAGGCTGCAGAAGCTGCACATCTGTCATGGCTCACATAAATGGGGGCTCCTTTGCCAAGCTGCCACAAAACTCATCCCCTCATCTCTTCAGAGCTGGATTTGGTTTGCTCCCAAAGACCGGCAGCTGTCAGGTGTGTGCCCCAGCAGGACCTGGGACCATCCAGGATCTGACAACAAAGCCATTCAGTGGGAGGCTCTTGCCAACCCAGTTGCCACATGGGAATTCACATACAGTTGGGTTGTTTGCACTACTTAACAGAGAGTTCATTTGCTTTAATCCAGCTCTTTTAATGTCTTTGTTTGGTGGGCTTTGGAACACCCTCCCAGGGAAGGGAAGCCCCACCTTTGCCCTCTTGAATTAGGTGGTGCAGGCAAACTCAAGTGATTGCTTTCTCACAAACAAACCTCCATCTCCAAGAGCACAATGGTAAACCACGGCATTGATCTAGGGGAGTGAAAGAGCTATAGTATTATCTATTACCATTGGAGGTTCCATCTATTAGGCTTTTTGCTTCTCTTTTCTTCTTGTAAGAATACATAGTTTAAAGATGAAAAAGTTTTGAAAATTTCTCATTCAAATTCTTTCTGTTTCACCTTTCCCCCTCCTCATTTCCAAGAATGTGTAGGTTTGCTGAACATTTGCTTCTTCCAGCTGATCCCTTCTGTATCCACAGTGCTAACTAAGCAGGAAAATCCTCCTCCTCACATCCTCCTCCTCTTTCTTTGTAACGTTCAGAAACCACAGTCGTGGGCAGGACTCATTGCACTGTGGTTCGTGGGCATTTTCTGTGGTCTGAGTTATTTCTGAAACTAGTTATCTTATCAGCTCTTTTTGACAGGATTTGTTGGGTGCATGCTGAAAGAAAACAAAGAGCAAAAGCTTTGAACCTTTAGAGAGAAGTCAAATTGGGGTTCAAGCTCAGGTAACTCCCCTACTGCAGACTGAATCTCCCTACCCTTCTCCTGCACTTTGGAACAACTCTTCCTCTGGCACCTGCCTTCTCTCCAATTGCTGTGCAAGATGTGCAAATGTTATTTTCCTTTCTGCTGTCAGCTCTTTTCTCCACATCATCTACTACTTCAAATAACACTTTGAAAAAAGAACTCTGATGTCTGCTTTCAGATGAAAAATGACAATCCCTGGGTAACCTGTTCAAGCACATTGATGGGGAAGCTGTAATTTTAGGATGGCATCTTTCCCTCTACAGTGATGAGATTTATTGCAGATGAATGGAACAACTCAGTAGTAATTTCTTACTCACATGTTCCAATAGATACACAAGGAAATGCCCTGATAGTCCATCAAGGATCTACATTAGACATTAATTTGTGCAAGTGCTTTCATAGCAGTGTACCTGCCTTCATCCTAGCATGAAAAGATACCTTCATGAGTGTATTTTCTAGGAAATCTCAGAGGGTTATTTTATTTGGTTTTGGTTTTGTAAGATCTGATAGTTTCTCTTCTTTAAGGTAAACTAATGTGTTCAAAACATAATTTTTAGTCCCTGTGTACATATATGCCTTTAGATATGACTACAGACACTCCTGTGCAGAGAAAGGGATGTCATTCCTGCTGTCTTCCTGCAGTGAGGCATTCAGGGGAAACCAGAGAACTGGAAATTAAGCCTAGAGTTGTAATGGTGCCAGAAGACTGTTGTGAGCCCAAAAGGGCTGTTGCACATCGCATCCAACCAGTAGCACATGTCGTGGCATCTTTCAGTTTAGCCTTGTGGATTTCCCTAACTTTTTACCTAGGTCTAAGTCCTTTAAAATATGTTGAAACAACTTTTTGACCAGAAAAAAAATTTTAAAAAATTAGCCCAGAGAGTATGCAGATTTTTTGCTGTTTAGAAGTATAAATTTCCTATTAAGAGGCCATGATTAGCCAGCTGATTTTGCTGAAGAGCTGACTGTCATAAAGCTCCATGGCACACAGGACACAATGAAAGTGCTGGCAGCCCTTGAACATGGTGCCATTTATGCCAGAGTTACGATAAATGCTCTGAAAAACACTTCCAGTTATTTTAATTTACTTTTTCTCTGCATCCCTGAACTCTGATCACTTTCAAATTGAAGTGCTCTTAAAAACTTTAAGTACTCCATTAATTTTAAATTGCTTTAAACTCTGCAAGCCCAGAAACCCAAAGCACTCTTGAAAATCTGTAGTGCTGCAATTACTTTGAATCACTCCAAAAATGTGGGTTCAAAATCCATTTTGTGTGTTTATTTTTTTTTTAATGTTCGTATTTTCCCTTGCAGTGCAACAAACACAGCGGAGACATAAATTCTTCAACCCACTAGGAAAAAACCCCCACATCATTCTGAGAACAATTTTTCATCCAAATTATTAAAATAAAAATGGACCAACTTTTATAAAACTTAATAACTTAATAATTTATTAAGAAAACTTAATAAATGCACAAGGATTGTGAGAAAATGTGTGTCTTCACACACTCCTATCCACACTTAGACTTAAATGCAGGCATGTAAAGCAGAAGTTAGTTTGAGATGAGCATCTCAAGGGACTGGCCAATGCACTGAGCTGGCTGCTGGTCTGGCTGGGAGCTCTATATATTTCTTATTACACATGTACCAGACACCCCCTCTGTGGGAGCTGGACTTCCCACTGTGCATATCAGGCTCCTGGGCTGGTCTGACAGTGAAGAGCCTGGTTCTCTCCCCTGTCCCTGAGGAGTTGTGTGCTCCCCCATAAACTCCTGCTTCCTTAACCCAGCAAGGGCAGTGTTCAGAGGAGCCTGCAGATAAGCTGCTTTCAGCTACTATCTCATCAAAAGGAAACAGCCTTTTGGCAAGGTGTGGGAGGAGCAGCACAGTGCTGCCTCCACTGGGGACAAATCACTGTGATCTTCAGCTGCTGGAGGAGAGTTGGGGATGACTAATATGTAGTAAAGCAACACAACAGGTTTGGCCCCCCTGGTAAAGCCGTTGATTTCAGTGGTGGCAACTGACAGATGAAACTAAGAGATGCATCACATGCTCAGATAGTGCTGTCTGAATAAATAGAAACTTTAAACAGACTTTTCCTTGGAAATAGGATGTGAAATAATAACTGTACTGGAAAGCTTTTGGGGATCTCTGTTAAGTCATTTGTTTTACATTTGTTTTCCCAGAATTTTTTAAATAAAAAGATAGTTCAGTCACAAAATAAATAATTCAGCATCTTTAAAAAATATAAATAAAATGTCTGATCATTACTTCCAAGAAACTGTATTGAATTTATAGGTTTTTCTTCTGTCTAAAGTAACTGTTTCCATCACAAGTTTGTGGCTTCTCATATGGCTGAGCAATGCAACACTTTCATCTCAAGTCAAAATAACCATAATACTACTGCAACTCTTCCTGTCACAGGTAAGTCTGCTGCTTAGAAGGTCTGATCTCTCTGTTATGATCAGCTGGGAGCAGAGAATTAAAATTCTAAAGACCATTTTTTATCTCTCTGGGGAGATTTTCACTTTGGGAGCTCAGTATCCTTAGTTGCCTTTGGCACAGCCTTAATTACATGAATACATGACTTTGAGCCTGTGTGTCCTGCAGTGTCCCCATGGCTGCCACTAGGAAAGGATGTGCCATCAGTGCCCATTGCCCTTTTCCTCCTCCATCCTCCCCCTGGCAGATGCACCACCTTAGACTTGTTTTGCTGATCACCATGTGTATATTCCAAGACAATGAGGGCGTCACCTCTGCATGGGTCTTATTCCCTCACTGCCTGGCTCTGTGCTGCATGAGAGCTGCTTGGAGGAAAAAGCATCCTAAAACACTTTAGCCATCATCATCTACTAATAATCAAAAAGCCTTCATTACTGAATGGAACTAAAAGAAAATGTGTGTGGTTTCATCATGTTTGGCTAAATAGAACCCCTGCCTCCACATCAGGGACCTCTCCTTTTCACTGCTCACTTCTTGTCCCACCACAGGTCAGTGGCCAGCCTGATGGGCTTTCATGTAGTTTTTTCCAGGTACCAGTAAAACTGCCTGCCTTGAGACCAAGTGGTGATTTCTGTGGAGATTCCACTTGAAACATACCCACGTCAATTGGTCTTAGAGAGGTAATAGTTTAGCTCATTTTGATTCACTGTGTGCTGTGTTGATTTTGTATTGAACTGGCTTCTTGAACATTACATTGTGGAATATCAAGTCAAATATTTTACAGAAACTTAAATCAACACTATTTCCTTTATTAAGCAAAATTGTAATCTCATTATATAAAAAAAATCTAGTCAGTTTTAGAAGATCTATTCCTGTTGATGGGCATTAATGATATTATTCCTTCCTATTTTTAAATTTCTGCAGTTGTTTCCTCATTGTCTGAGATCCATTTTCTCTACGAGATCAAAACTCAGCAGGCATCTGAACCATTCAACTTTCCTTTAAATAGCATCTTTTCTTCCCCTGTTGTAATTCTGCCAGTACTCTATGATCACTGCAATACCAGCATTAGCAGACCAAGAAAAAAAATGTAAGTTCTCCTCAAAACACTTCTTTGCAAATTATTTACACGTCTCATTCGAAGAAGCTGAGCTATTGTAACTGTTGCTTGCTATCCCCTGAACTGCTGTTATGCAAATTGTGTATCATCATCTGATGGGAATGCATAATTTGTGGTTGTTTGTCTCCTAGATTCAGAACAGGAGTATTTGTTCATTAAAAATATTTGCCTTTCAGCATAATTGTTGTAATTTCTATAATTTCAATATGGTAGTAGTCCAAAGACATCATTTGGTTAATCTTCACCCCCAATACATTTTAAAGACTTCCTTACTGCTCTTCTCTCTGTAACTGTAGCCTGTTTCTTGCATTCTTTTCCTTTGCTTATCTAATTTTTCCAGTTTCTAATATTCAAATTACAGTAATTGCAACATTCCCTTTTTCTGTTTGTTTTCCATTTGGATGCAAACACTGCTCTCTTCATTGTTTCTCTGAGATGTTCCATTTCAGTAACCATCTCAGGTATTCTTTGCCAGCAAAGGGACCAGGGCTCTCCAAGGCTTTGCCTGCAGTAGTCTACAAATGTATTTGTGTGTCTTCTGAGTTCTGTTTCAAAGTTTGCCTTGGTGTAAAATTTTGCATTGTGAATCTGACTTTTTCAAAGTACCAAATGGATGTGTGACAGAATTTTTTTCCCCACTTTCCATGAGTAATGATCAACTATTTACTTGGGCCCCTGGAGGAATGGCTACACCTCTGCTCTGCAGTTAATTCCTCTCTACTGAGAGCAAATAGTATCTTGTTGGATGCCATTTGTTTTTGCACTAGCTGAAATAAACTCTATAGTTTTGAGGTGCTTATAGATGCACAGAAATACCTGAGTTCAGGCAGCTCTCCCTAGGTGCTTTCTCACTTCCACCAGAGGAGTACCCTGATCTGCACTGCACACCATTAGCTGGGCTGGGAGAATATGAGCACTCATGTGAGCAGCAGCAGCTTATTTCTCAGAAGAGGATGTCTTCAAACTGCAAACATTTTCCCACTGCTGGGATAATTGGTTCAGGGATTTCTGATTTTGACTTCTCTACATGGGGTTAATTTATCAGTTGACGAACATTTTCTGCTGGATAGGGAGCACATTTTCTTGATTATTTCTGTTTATGCCTTCAGGTAACAAACCTAGATAATCAGAAGCCATCCTGTGGCCATCTTTAAAGATATGAGTCTGGCCCAGCTTCTGCAGTCAAAGCCATGTGATATTCCCAGTGGCAGAATTTTTAAAGAGAAAAAAATATTGACAGGAAACTCTTGATAGAAGTGATAATGGTGTGTTGTTTTCCTTCAGGAAGTGTTTACCTCCATGGTGACTCTACCAAGAAATTGGTGAGATGAGTGAGGAAAGCTGACAGGACATACAGTGTGTTGGATGGCTATCCTGGGGCTGCTGCCTTTCCCAGGTCACCTGGGTTGCAGGTCTGGGACAGTGTATGTGTGCAATGGCTGGCATCTGTGGTCCTTAACATCTCCTCTCTGGGATGGAACCTCTCTCACTTCTCAGCCAGACTCTGGAGACTAATCACACAGAGCCAGACTTGAGAAAACGCTCTTTTTAACCACCTTCTCAAATACAGGCACTCTATTTTTATGTGCATTTCTCAAACAAAGAGCTCCCAATGCAAAATTCTGCTCATCTGGACAGCATGTGACTTGGTCGTACACTCTTGTGGGGACTTAAGCAGAAGACAAAAGCCAGCAAGCCACGAAGGCAGCAATCTCCTCTCTGATGAAGATATCTTTCTTTGCATTTTGCTCAGATCATTTCAAACAAATTGCATCAGTTTCCTTTACACTGTAGAGTCTGAATCTTAAAAACAGCACACTGGGTTGTGAATGAATGGAGAATAACATGTTATATTTCTGAGAAACTTTATGACTACCAGCATATGACTACCCACTTAGATAACTGCTTATTCCACAGGGAACTCAAATAATTAGTTCTCCACTTATTTATGTCACCAGGTCGTAATTATTTTCTGGTAATACTCTTGTGTGCAGCTTTGTATAAATACAAAATAGAAAAATAGCCCGTGTGCTAGGAATTTACAGTTCAAATAACACAGAAATTAGTGCCACTTAAACAAACATAGGACCTTCATGGTGGGCTTAATTTACACAGTTAGCCATCAGATCAGGTTGCTGTCAGACAAAATACAACTAAATTACAAGAGTCAACTCTGACTGCTCACATCAAAATATTATAGAAAGTCACTTACTCGTTTAGGAAAAAACAACTCAAAACCAGAATCTGGATTAAGTTTAATTTAAATTTAAAAAATAAAATCTATTAGAGCAAAGCCTTGCTTGCATCTCCCTCCTCTTGTATACCAGTCCATGCATTTCCCAACCACTGAGCTTCTCAGGAATTCTGCTTTTCTCTTTTTACTCCAAAACCTTTCATATGGAAGCCCATGGTGTGCACTCAGCAGTTTTGAGCATGCTTTCTGCAGTGACCGATTACCAGGTGACAGGATGCTCACAGTATTCAGGGAGCAGGAAAAAAAAACAAATTTCCAAAGAACATGGCACTCTGTGCATCTGCAGCACTAAGGTTGTTCCCAACAGGCTCTTACAGGAAGGCATTTGTTGGATATTTGCATTCTTTAGATGATACCAGGATCCAAAGTCTCCTTTTCTACAGAGAGCAAGTAACTGAACAGCATCTCCAGAGTACCACTTGCAATGATGACCTCTACATGCACAGCAAAATTGATTAAATGCACACTTACTTCCCTGCAGTTTCAGCAAGGCCAGCAGGTCAATCACATTAATATCAGATACTCTGTTTTATTGGAGAATTCTTGTGGAAATAAATGTCAGCATGGCTGCAGTCCAAAAATTTAAAGATTCACTGGTGAAGTCAAACATAAGTGGATCTTACCTTGCAGTTTGACAAAGTTTCTTCAATTGATATTTCTCCCTAGGTGCCTCAAGCTACGGATGCAATACAGAAGATGCTGTATAGCTGAGAGAAAGTTTAGGACACATTATTTTAGAACAACACAGAAGCAAGTAAAATTCAGCTCTTTGGGGGGCATTACACCTCTCCTGACCTCGGAGATGTTATTATGAACATCTCCACTTGTCACATGGCCTCCTTTCAGGGCTGAGGAGACAAATCCAGACTGCTAAGATGGGAACTATCAGACACATTGAAGGTACCTGCCATAAAAGGGGATTGACCATAGCCTGAAAAAGCCCATTGTGCTGTCATCTCTGCAAAAGATGGTTCTTGTTTGTAAGGAACCTGCAGTTTCCGTGATAGATGGCTTGAAGAGTGCTTGCAGCAGATCTCACAGGAATGCCATGGCCCATCAGCCTTTTCACTCCTTCTCTTTTGGCAAACTCCCATCCCCTTCTTCCTCCACCACTTCCCTGTCCTGAAACAGCCCGTATGCCATGATGGGTGTCACTGCAGCTTTACCACAGTGGCCACATGGGCTGGAGACTTGGAAGCAGCAGAGCTTGAGGATCTTCTGCTCTGCTTTATTCCCCCAAAACAGCCTACAGCCTTGCCTCCCATACTGCCTGCAAATTCCCAAACCTCCAGTTTTTAAAGTTTGCAATGCTGTATGTTAACAATGCACCACACATTTGGTTGTGTAACTTCAAATATCAGAGTGTTATAGAACAAGGTGGAAATTAAAGCGAAAGGAAAGGTCAATGTTTCAGCAGTCCTGTCCTCTTCTGCCCCACCATCACACAGGCAGTGGGACACTGAGTCTGTGCCACCCATTAAAAATCTTAAGTATCTGCTGAAGCCAGTAAAATGACCAAGACACAATGCTGCAAGCAGAGGAATGTTTGTATGACTGGGAACCACTCGGTAAATTTCATGTTTTATTTACTCATATTCATCCTTGTCAGATTAAATTAGATTTCAAAATTCTTGGAAAATATTGGACAAATGACCTTTATCATTAAGGGAAGATTCGTTATCTGTGTGGCATTATTAAACTTGTATCTTATGCCCTTTTTAGTACCATTTTTTCCTAAGTTAATTACCCAAAGCTTTTCGGCACCAAGAGCACTAATGAAATCTCTAAAGGGCTGCAATCTAGCAATTTTTTGTTAAAATTGAAAAGGTTTGGATTTATTCTTAAAGAAAAACAAATTAAGAGTAATGGCATGTCTTTGAAGAATATGTATTGTATTTGCATTTTCAGAAATTGGCTCATACTTTGATTATCATGTCCCTTGCTTACTCTTAGAGATGGAGTGAATGTGCCTGTTCAAAGAGACTTGCTGAAGTCTCCATGTTACCTGTAAATCACAGGCAGCAGCAACTGTGGGGTTTTTTTGTGCCTTTGGGTCGCAGGAATGTTTGTGGTCTCATCTGTTTTCATGACCAGCCAAGTGCCACATTAACATTTCAAACTTTGTCCTGTGTCCAGTCCTGTGCACCTGAGCTGGCTGCATGTGGGGGGTTTTACAGGCAAGCAGAGGACATTTGAAAAACCCCTTCCTCCCCAAAACACCCTCCATATGGCAGTATTTCTGAGATGGGTTTCCCAGGAAGCCTGCTACTCCCTGTCCTCCCCAGTGCAGAGAAATGCTCTGTTGATGGCACCAGGAGCAGCAGCTCCTCAGCCAGGAATTACCATGGGAAATTAGGCAGTAAGAGACAATCCAATTATGGATGCTGTGACATATGCCCTCAGAGGGCTTCATCAACTGCAGCAGTATTTACCTAGTCCTTCACTTTGTGTTTCAGAGGGCAAAAGGGCAGCAAACATTAAGGAAAGTGGCCTTCTGAGAGATTTATCTCTCTGTCTTGTCTAGAACTGTAACACTTTTAATAGATGAACGACAGTAAGAAGGCAAGAAATAAACACGACACCTTAATTGATTTGGATAATTTTAGTAGGAGAAACATGCTATTTAATATCTAGAAAATATTATAGAAAAGAAAGGTGTCTTTGCACTGCTGTAGAGCTTTGCATGAAACAGTACATGGAAGTCAGTCAATAATTTGATTAACAACTCTGAGCTTGGCATTTTTGGTACTTCAGTATAATTTATTACCACTTAAGAAGTGGCCTGACCAGACTCCACACAAGTCAGTGCAGGGGAAGGATATGATGCTGTCATCCAGCAGAAAACGGCACAATTAAATGGGAGCCAAAGGCTAAAAAGAGAGCACAAAAATTTTAGTAAAGACAGTATTTAGCAAGCTGTGTAGATAAACCAGCTTCCCCCATTCTGCAGGGTTTTTTGAAAGGACTGGGGCTCCTGAGCTAAGGCACTGCTGAAGTACAGGCATGTTCAGTTAGGAATTACTGGGTGAGATTCTGCTTTGGAGGCTGCAGTCAGCCTCAAAAATCCATTCTCATCACTTGTGGGTGAAAAATGACTTGATTGTGTCCTTTGATTTCAGCTTGGGTAGTGTCACTGCAGGGCAGAGCAGGTTGGGCATCTTCCTCCCTCTCTGCAGGGAGGCATCCCTGGCCCTGGATTTCTGACACCACAGGAGCTTGTTAAAGCTTCTGTTTAGTGGTGGAGGAGACTCTGGGGTTTTCCCTTACTATCTGTGGCCTCAGACACCTTTGTGCACTGACAGGACCTCTTGGAATGGCAGTGGAATCCTCTAAAGAAAAGGCACAGCAAAAAGCGTGCTCAGGAACAGCTTGTCTGGGTGATACAACTGCTGGTTCCTGTGATGACTGGGGAGCCAGCAGGCAGGTTTTTGTAGTTATAGTTATCCCCAGTGAAGAGTTCTTTACCTCCCACTGCGCTTCAAGCTACAGGGTTTAACTGATATTAGCCCTTTTACAGCTGTTGGAAATCTAGTGAGCAGTGTTGCTTTTCTTCTCCCCTCTGCCACTGCTTGGCTCCCTGAGGGGAATATTTTGGCTGTCTTCCCATGTGAAGATGTGTTTGGAAATTTGGATGAGTGCAGGGAGTGAATTGTCTCTTTCATTCTCACTGCAAACACCACTAGAGTTATTTGGCTTCACAGTTATTTCCATCTCCACGTAATCATTGTAGAACACCAACCTGCCCTTAGCAGTGATTCTAACTGTCCTGTGGCTGGTCCTCCATAACATGAGCTGGTTGGGTTTCACATGGTGTATTTGCTAGCAATGGTTGCACAAGTATTCACAGAGGTTTGCTGCCCCTCCACATGCTGCCTGGGCACCAAGCAGAGGCTGCCACGCATGTAGCAGACATGGCACAGGCAGCACAGTGCATGGCTAGCACAGCACATGTACAACACAGGGGTTGTATGACATGGTAAACTTGCAGCACTGGGGATGTACACCTCAGAGTACATGCAGCAGTGTGCAGGCACACACACTCCACACACAGTGCAGCCAGTACAGTGTACATGCCTTCATGGTACACATAAATTATGGTGCATGTTCAGCATGGTGCACAGACAGCACCAAGCATGGTCAGCTTGGTGTGCGTACAGCACAAAATCACAAACCTGTATCAGGTCCCAATCAGATCCCTTTAGAGCTTGGTTGGAAGTCACCTGAAAGGCTCCAGAGGACTGAACTCCCCAGCAGATTCAGTCCTGCTGGCTCTGACAGAGTCAGGCTGCCCCATGTAGCCTCTCCACCTCTGTCCCAGCCCATCCAAGGACCACATTACCTTGTTCATCCTTACTCTGCTATCTCACCCTAGTGGGATGAGGCTGACTGGAGCAGTTTTCTTCAATCCAAAAAGTTGCTAGAGAGGGACACAGACTTGGTCCCTCTGCTCTACAGACAGGAAAATGGCTTACAGTAAATCAACTTCCTAGAGATTATACCAGCAAGGCCAACAAAGCAATGAGTGTTCAGAGTTTCAGTGCTGCACTTCAAAATTTCCTGTTTAGAAGGAAGCTCTCTTTTCATCACACAGTCGTGGTCAGAGAAATAAAGCCTAGGTCTGTGAAACTGCAAGTTTAGGACTTGTCCTAAAGGCATGTGATTGACTGATTGATTGATTGATTGATACACACAGGATAAAGAGGGTCCAGGCAGACAAGCCCACACCAAGGCTGATGAGGAGCTGGTGGGTGTCCTGGAGACTCAGCATCTGTGTGGCTGTAAGCTGGGACGTCCTTGTACCCAGAGTACGTGCAGCCCTCAAGGCAATGCCAGATGGGGAGACCTGCATTAGACCTGGGAGGGTAAAGCAGCTTCTCTTCCACACCAGGGCTTTGCCAGTATCACAGACCAGCTGCTGCAAACCACCTGCTGAAACACAGTTTTTCTGCAGGACAAGCCATGCTCTGGCTGAAGGTGTTGGTGGAAGCAGCTCAGCAAGTTTGCAACCTAAAAAATTGCATCTTCTGACACTGACTACCTGTTGCAGGTTGATTTGCTGTTCAATAGGATCTTTTCTGTTCTGTGCAATATCTCAGCAAGCAATGTTCATTTCAGAGCACCACTCAAGATCAAACTAGTAAGATGGTTCTGTGAATCACAGAAACCATGATACAGGAGAAATATTTTTAATAAGTGATCTGACCATTTTTATAATTTATTTAAAAGTAATAGTGTCCTAGGATCATTACAAAGAACATAATATTCTTTTAGTAATAGGCACTAAGGCAGTCCTGTAGCGATTTTACTGTCATTATTAGCTACTTAACCATCACTTACATTTAGAGACATTAATTTGTTTGTGTGTATGTATTTATACAGTGCTTGATATCACTCCAGGATCAAGTTTCTTAGAGAAGGAGAAAATTTTGCATCAAAGATACTGCTAGCCACAAAAATACTTGGAGAGTAATGCGAAATGCAAATGCTGCACAGATGCTTGGAAGGGATCCAAACCAATGCTTTTAAAACCTACATCAAACCTTCCTCTTCTGATGCTGCTGCTGTGTGGTACCGTGTACAGAGATGTCAAATTACTTAGAAGGCTGAAATCTGTGCAACTCAGCACCCTTCCCATCAGTAAATTAGAGAATCAAAGTGGAATTAAACTATTAGAGGAAGTATTCATGGTGTAAAGAGGCATTAATATGCTTTTAAGGGGCAAATTCAAGCTGCAGTTACTTTACCAGCTTGTAAAATGTGTAATGTGAGCACAGCCCCAGATCTCTCACTGCTGAGGAAAATCACTTTCTCTGTGCAAACTTCAGGAGCTTTATCAGTCTGTAAGTTTACCTGGGCTGTATCTGAGCTGTATTTCTCCACAAGACTGAGCCATCTGTGTCTCATTTGGGTGAAAACATCCCAAATCAGGGCAGGTAGTTACAACGGGGGATTTTACAAGACAGAGCTTTGTGGTTTACCTTGCTTGAGAAGGCAGAACCTGTAGCAGCAAGGGTCAGGTTGGCAGCAGAGCTGTGCCTGGGGTATCAGTCAGACCCCTGAAACAGGCTCTCACCCAAGCTGGTTGCTTATAGCAGAAGAGGAAAAAGTCAAGCACTGCTCTTCACTGACTTTGCAAAATCACCTCAGATCTCCTGAGTGCAGCAGCCTTCATGATAAAACCACAAGAACAGGCCTCTTCAGGTTTACATTGTAGTGCTCTGGTGCTGTGCTTCTAACTCATTTATAATAATGTTTGTGTAGTGGAGATATTGCAAGAGCAGGGGATTCCAAGCAAAAGGCATGGAATTGAGTTTCTTTATTTTTATTTGTTGCGTCCAGATAGTTTCCCCCCCCCGCTCCAAATTGGCAATGGATTGGTTTAAAGTAGCTTTCAACCTTTCTGAGTTTGTGGGAGCTTAAAACTTTCCCAGGGGAACCCATCAAGAATTTCCAAGGGAACCTGTTGGTGGCATTGTCCATGCCAATATTTTTAAAATGATCCTTTGGAGTGGCCAGAGAAATTTCTTGGACAAAAGTCAACCAAACCCAGCAACTCCTGAACAGTTCAGAAGGGGACACAAGTTCTCTTCCCAATGGATCTTTAAATGTCAAGATGATCACCATCATTTCCAAAATAATCATAGAAGAAACAGCCCCTTTCTAGGTCTGCGGGTTTTCAGTTTGAATAAATTCCCCAGTCCCCACCTCTGAAAACTCATTTGCTCCTGCCAGTTCTGGCCAGGTGTCCAGATGGGACATGCAACAAGCTGGATGTTATTTCATCCTATCTGGATGTTAGCAGCAAAGCCCTTATGAACAGCATCAAGTCAGTTTACCAGGTCTGAGCCAGTCCTTTGCTGAATCAACAGCAGAGGACTTTCTAAGCATTGTGAGCCATAGCCATGCCAGTGGTAAGGACACTTGGCCACACCCGAGCAGCATCACCAGGAAGCAATGAACAGCCGGCTGGTATTTGTGTCAAATTGTTGATATGTAAGCAGGGAGTGTACTGTGCATTTAAATCACTTTCACACTAAATATGGAACAGAAATCATTAAATATTTATTCTGTGCCTAAAATACTGCTCAAGCGTCCTACTTACTGATATTACATATTAATTCACATAGATTTTGCAGTACTGATAACGCATTTATTTTAAAATGGTGACTCTGAGGCATTTGTCATGATTGGGCTGTTTAATAAAAAGAGAGATTCATAGCCCCAGAGGAAGCCCATCTAGTCATTTCTGTAAACCTCTTGAAGTAGCTCATGTGAAAGGAAATTCAAGGGATCATAATTACCAAGAAAAAAGCACTAGCTGTAAGTTTTTAGTGATGTGTTGAAGACCAGTAAAATCAGTTCTTCCAGAACAAAGATACTTCAAAGCCTAGTAGAAATTTGGAATTATTTCCCTAGCAGTGAGAGTACTGTACATTCAGAGAAGCAACCACAGATCTAGAGTATAATTGCTACAGATCAATTGCTCTGTTCTCTGGGTACTTTCCTGAAAGGTGAGGACTGGTTGAAAAACTACCACAAAAAACCTTAAAAATAAGTAAATAGATGCACCTTGAGTTGCAGTGACCCCAGGGATGGCAATCAGGCACTGACTGGCAACAGTAATCCAGCCCAGGTTTTGTAGGAGCCCTGTGCATGCTGGAATAGATCAGCTGCAATTATTTCCAGGCTCTGGGCGAGCAGAATAGGGTGCAGTTGATAAATTGCCCATGGTCCTCCCATCTGCAATAAGACTCACTCATTTTTAATTATAGACGCCTCGAAAGCTGGGAGCTAGTGCTGATTGGGCAGCAAAATATTGCTACAATCCTCTCAATAGGGTTTGGAAAAGGATTTCAGTGCTGAACCGGACATGGATGTGATGCTGCCAGTCTGGCCAGAAAGTGCAGATAAACAGCTCACTTGTGGATTTTGCTGAGTAGCTGCAGACAGGAGAGAGCCTGGTCTCTTTCAGGGCCTGCTGGGTCAGGCTAATTTGTTGTTATTTATTTTCACACCTGGAATAATAAAACCCAGGAGGAGGATGAAGAGACTGGAGCCAGTGCCAGGACCAAGTGTATCCTCAATGGCAAGCAGGAGGTGATGCCCAGGCCCATGGAGGTGAGCAGGGGGCACAGGGCAAGTAGTGTGTTTCCTATCACTATTAAATTTCCTCATCCCCTGCTTTGTGTTATCCAAGAAGGCGATTCAACCTCCCCCCTCTGTCCCTGCCTTGACATGCCTCTTACAGTACATCCCCCCTTCTCTCCCTGCAGTATTTGCTCTCGCAGTGCCTCTGAGCAGTAATAGGTGCCTGGAAGAAACATATCAGGTAGATCATGATGAGTATCAGCCTCCAGGCACAGGAGACACCAAAGCCAATGTGCCTGCTGTCTCCTTCCTGAAGAAGGACTGCCGGAGGCAGAGGCTTGAGAGGCAGCAACATTGCATGTGGAGGCCAGGGCTGCTTCAAACCCAGCCAACAGCACTCCCCACACAGCTGCAGCTGTGGCATATCTAAATCCAGTTACAGGGTGGAATAAACACTCCTACCTCAGCGCACAGGGCTATTTCTGACTCCAGAACCTGGATGTTGTAGGAGGTCTCATTTTCCTGCAGATGCTCATCAGGTCTGGAGAGCAGAACTTGGCATCTGCAAAGGAGGGAGAAGAGAGAGAAAATGATGGCTCAACAGATTTTTTTCAAGGGATTGAAAAGCCTTTCCAAAGCACCTTCAAATACACTATCCAGAAATAGACTGGGAGGTTATCTTTGTGCAAACTGCAGTTTTCCAGCAGCGCAGGTAGAGAGGGGAACTTCCTCTCTTCAGTGGTCACCAGTCCCCAGTGGGCAGCTACCACTGCACAGGACACAGACGACTGGTCCCACTGCGAGAGACTGACCCTCAGCTGGCTGGAAGTTTCCCTTTCAGGTGGAAGTTTGCTGAAGAAAGGGAACTTGCTTATCCTTGATACTTCTGTTATGTAAATGTCTCCTCTGGGCAAGGAGCAGGCTGAGCATTGATAAGAGAAATGCTGAACTGAAGCAGTGAAACCTCAGCTCTTCCACCAGCTGCAGTGGCTTGGTGCCCCACGGTGCCTCCCTTCCCCATCACACACTTGCCTGATGTCAAGGATTAAGGCCAGCTGCTCTGGCTGGCCCCTGCTTTGCTCCTGCCACAACCCTGGTGCAGCCAGGATCCCAGAGTAAATATTAGCTGAGTGTGCGTGAACAGGTGAAAAGAGCACCAGTTTAAGCCACTCTGTTTGGTAGACACAGAAATCTATATAACTCTGTTACCAAGAAACAAAGATTGCTTCCTCTGCTATTTTAGGAAACAGTGAAACAAATGGAGCTTAGGACACACCAGGAGTTCTATTTCCACTCTAAAAGTGAGTGTTATTACCAAGAGGCAGTGTTTTCCAGCAGCACCCTGTAGCCAGACTCTATTCATGCCTAAATCAAAGGATGTGCTGGTTGAACCTGCCCACTCACACACTCCTATTATCCTGCTCTTTAAAGTGCCCTGTTGCAAGGTGCAAACTGTCTAGCCCCTCACAGCATGTGCCCAAGGACATGGCAGCAAGTCCTCATGAGAAGGTACAATTTACTTGTTGCACAGACTAAGACAGGCTGGCCCTCAGCAGCTCCTCTGCTTCTTCCTTCAGTTGTTACTGAAATTTCTCATCTTTAAGAGCTGTAAGATATTTCTAAGTAGTCTTTGCCACCTACTTTTCCTATTTTTTCCCTTTCATTTTCACCTGATACTATACAGAACTCAGAATTATATTGCAAAATTGCTTTTCTAAAGCAAGAAGTACAGCCAGAAAAATGTTTTTCATGCTTTGATGGCAAGTTGCCAAAGGGCCAAATTTGCAGTTGCAGTAGGTAACAGCCAGAAGAACAAATGATCTCCAATGCTGGACTCCTATAAACACCAAGAGTAGCACCCAGCAGGCACTGTGTGACTGCTGGGGAGCTGGTGCTGGGCAGCCCTGTCAAAAACCGTGAGCTGCTCTGCAGTCAGTCTCAAAGTGAAGTATATCGCAGCTGGGGTCTCTGCACACCCCTCCAGAGGTGTTTTCTGATCCACACCCAGCATACTGCATATATAAGGCAAATCATCTCAGGCTCATTAAAACAGCACCATCTGAGCTGGAACAGGGATAGGAGCTAGTGGATGCAGTGGGTGACTGGCAGGGAGAAGCAGTAAGTGCCCCAGCACCAGTCTGCACTCTCACCTTGCTTCCAAATCTCATGTTCAGTGCAAGTGATTTGCAAATGACCTCATGTTCCACCAGGGGAGGTTTAGAGTGGATATTAAGAAAAAAATTCTTCACTGAAAGTGTGGTCAGGCACTTGAACAGACTGCCCAAGGAAGTGGTGGAATCACTATCCCTGGAAGTGTTCAAGCCCTTGGGGACATGATTCGGTAGTGAACATGGCAGTGTTGGGTTAATACGATTCTATCACATTCCATGACCACAAGGGATCTCAGAGGAGGCTAAAACAGCACAAGAGATGGGCCTTACTCTCTCTTTCCTCTTCTAGACAGTCCCTGCAACTCTGCCATCAGTGCACATAGATTTTACAAAGGCACTAATTGCCTCCAGCTTTGATAAATATTCTGGTTTAGGCCTTTAACCAGGATTAATAAAAAGAGTGTGGGTTTGTTTGGTTTTCATGCAAATGCAAGCCTCCCTGAGGGAGATATTCTGTTAAGCTCTCCCAAATGTTTTAAGTGGAGTTCAATCTTTCTGAGGCTTTCTCCCAAGCCTTGGGTCCTGCCTGCTTGCTTGCACAGGCAGCGCCACAGCACCCAGTGCCACGTACACAGGAAGTCTCTTCTCAAAGCCAAGGCCTCTGCTTCAGTTCTGCTTTTCTTTATAGTAATTTCCACAAATCATTATCTACACTGATTTCCCCTGTCTAATGGAAAAACCTGGAGAGAGATACAATCACTACAGTAGCGATTTTTCCAATATCAGCAGGTTCCTCCCTCTGACGCTGTACAAAATGGAAACAAATCTGAAACATTTCACAAAATATTTTTACTATTCTTCATCCAACTTTGTTTTCAATACCTGAGGTCATCTGGAATCTCCTTTACCCAGCTGCAGTGGCTCCAACCATGAGAGGTGGGAAGCATTTTGCCCTCAGCAAGGATTGGTGTGTGTGTATTTGCTGCTTCTTGTTTGTAGTGGAAACAGGCGCAGGCACAGAGGTGGGGTATTCCCACATGGTGAGCATTGCCTCTTACTGGAACTTGCAAGAGAGCTGGTAATGCAGGTGCTTTGGAGCTCATTTAGTAATTATTCTGGAAAGTGTTTTAGCAAATGCAATTAATGCATGATGCTGGGAACAAATATGTAGGGGTAGATTTTTAAAACCTCCTGAAGCCTGTTCCAAAGTGATAAGCTAGAAAGGACCATGGGTTTTGCAGCTGTGTTTCATCTTGAAAATGAACCCAACATTAGCCATCCTTTTAACCCAAAGAGCCTTTGTTTTAAGCATCCAGAGAAAACAGCAATAAAAACAAATATAAATCAAAAATTACTTAGCTAATGCTCTTATTTATCTACATTTACCCACTTGTGATGGGTAATTACACAAGTACCTACCATGAAATAATACCACTGGAAGTTAGGCACACATAATTTTCATAATCACTCCACTGCTTCCCTTCCTGCACGATGCCAGACAGACTGCCTTGCAATAAGATGCAAACAACTGCAAGTGAGAGATGTTTTAGGGGAAGCTGCATACATCTTTCTGGACAAATACAGCAACTGGCAAAGAAAAAGCAAGAGGCCTGAGAATTTTTGACCCGATTCTTTCCTTTACTCAGTAAAAAGCATGCATGTTGTAACTATACATTCAAACACAGTCATTATGAAAACACAGCTGTGTGAATTAAGGAAATAAAGTGTCGACCACATTGACTGTGATGTGTCCCTGCTTCTCTGGACCAGCAAAACTTCCAGATGAACCACACCTCAATGTTCAGTCGGGCCTTTCAAAACATAACCAAGTTCAAAGTTCTCTAGTGAGCCAAATCTCACCCACTAAAGGATAAATATATTTCTGAAGGCTCTTAAAAAAGAACATGCATGTTTTTTGTGGTTGTATGTATCTATTTTACATCAATTAATTTAAGGAATCTTTTCTGACAGTCTGTCAGAAAAGTCAATCTGTCTTTATAGTCAGATACTCAATGTCTGTGATGTTCCTACCAGCAAAAGTTATTTCTGTCATACCCAGCTGCTTTCATCTAATGAATCCACCTCTGCAGAGTTACCTCAACAATCAGAGCAATCACCACAGAAAGAAAACCTTTCATAAAAAATGGTCTAATTTTCCTCTGATCATCGGAGAGAGTTTTGTTTCTGTGCTGTCCAGGAGAGGGAAGACAGAGAGCTGCAGCTTCTGAATATCTGCTTCCTCAACTATGAGGGAGAGCACTTGCAGCCTCATGTCACAAGTTTTTTTTTCCCATTCTCCTATACCATAAATGACATTTCTTTCTTGAAAATCCCAAAGACTTCTGCTTTCTCCTCTGTTGTGTGATCACCCATAGATAATATCATCATAGGCATGGATGTAATTTATTCAATCTTTTCTGTGTTCATAGTTGGCACAACTGGACTCAGGACTAGGTGTTTTTTTTTTTTCTTCTTCTGATAGATACTATAAAAATGGCATCAGTGAAAAAAATTAGAGAACTAAAAAAATTAGAGAACTTTGCTGAGGAAGAGACTTTTGAGACATCCCATCACCCTTCTAGTGGTTATCCTTGCATTAGCAATGTTAGGGGCCAAATGGCACTCACAGGTGCTGTATGAGCTGATCCCCTAGCAAGGGACTGGCAGCAGAACTGCACACCTTGGGCAAGCAGGGTTATTTGCATCACAGCAATGATGTCATGGTACTTCTGGTTGTTTGGGAAAAATATATAGGGAGACATGAAATGAAGTGACACTGAGAAAGTCTGAGAGGGGCTAAAATATCTTTTCCTCACTTCAGCTCGGACCAGCTCCTTTCAACAGAAAACTTTGTGGAAACTTTACAATTTTGCTCCTCCGCACAGAGAGTTTGTCATCCCCAGGTCTTCCCACGTTGCTGGCAGGACAGACACCATGGCAAGGTGATGTGCAGAATGCCACAGCTCTAGCAGACAAGGCTGATGGAAATGGGGAAAGCAGATTTTCACTCTCTACACCAATTTTTCAGCTACTTCTCATGGCTTTTGGAAATGTAGGGCCCAGAAGTTTTCCCAGACTCATCTGCTACACTGAGCTTTTAATTAGAAGTAGGCAAGAAGCTCAGAAACCCAGTTGTGAAAACGCTGGAACACGTTGTGAGAAGCAGTGCCTATCTCCTTTCCCGCAAGCTATTCTCACAGCCCCATCACCATGAGCCAATGTTTATCTATTCTTCCTAAATGTTTATTAACATAAATTAACAGGTGACAGGTATTTTGACATTTAGAAAAGAAGCACTGCTAATTGAGTAGAAAAAACAAACCTTGAAAACACCCACCGACCACAAATGCATGTAAATGAAGTCTCAGTCAGATCTGGAAATCACCAAAAATTAAACCACTGAGCACACGATGTCTTCACTGACTCATCCCTCAGAGCGGCTCCTGAAGTCCCCAGTTTGCCCCAGGTAATCTTCAAAGCAGAACACCACGGTATCATTACACATGTAATCATTAGTGACTTAGATGAAACATTTATCAGCAATATCACTTTTCGATTAAGACTTTTAGTTGCACTGAGGCGCAAGAAGAGCTGCTTGGTGGAAAATGAACTCTGCGAGCCTCAGGTCTGCGGGGGATTCGCGTGCCTCAGGCTTCTGAGGGGGGCACACAGTAATGACTGTGTGGGGCTGGGGCACACAGTAATGACTGTGTGGGGCTGCGGGGGCAGCGGGGACACAGCAGGGACATTGGTGTCCATGGGGACATTGAGGACACAGCAGTGTGTGGTTCAGGAGGTTCGGAGGGACAGTGGGTTCTGTGGGGACACCGCGGGTACAGCAGTGCCTGTGTGGGGACACCTGTGTTGTGTGAGGGGGGCTGTGGGGACACCGAGGGCACAGCGGTGCCCGTGTGCGGCTGTGGGGACATTGAGGAAACCGCGATGCCTTAGCGGGGCTGTGGGGACACTGTGGGCACAGCAGTGCCTGTGTGGGGCTGTGGGGACACCGTGCTGTGTGAGGGGGGCTGTGGGGACACCGAGGGCACAGCGGTGCCTGTGTGCGGCTGTGGGGACATCGGGGACGCCGCGATGCCTTAGCGGGGCTGTGGGGACACCGCGGGCAGAGAGGTGCCTGGGTGAGGACATCGAGGGCACCGCGATGCCTTAGCGCGGCTGTGGGGACACCGCGGGCACACGCGTCCCCCGGGCCATCAGCCCGCACCTCCCCGCCACCCGCGGCCATGGCGGCGGCGCGCCCCACCGGGCATGCGCGGGGCCCGCTCGCTCCCCTCGGCCCGCGCGTGCAGCACCGCGGCCAGCGCCCGCGCGCACGGGGCGGGGCCGGGCCGGGGCGGGGCCGGGGCGCGCGCGAGCGCGGCGGCGCGCGGAGCCGGAGCCGGGCACGGTCACGGCTGCGCCGAGCGGAGCGCAGCCCAGCGCAGCCCGGAGCTCGCCCGGCCGAGAGCAGCCTTCGCCGCCGCGATGTTGGACCCGTCGTCCAGCGAGGAGGAGTCGGAGGAGCTGGTGGAGGAGGAGAGCGGCAAGGAGCCGCTGGCACCCGCCGCGGCGCGGCTGTCGCCCAGCCGCCCCGGCGAGGGCCCGGGCGGCGGCGGCGGCGGCGGTGCCGGTGGCGGTGGGAGCGCCGGGGGGCTGCAGCCCGGCGGGCGCGGCAGCAGCGCGGCGCGGCCCGCCAGCCCCAGCCCCTCGGTGGCCAGCGAGAAAGAGAAGGACGAGCTGGAGCGGCTGCAGCGGGAGGAGGAGGAGAGGAAGAAGAAGCTGCAGCTCTACGTCTTCGTCATGCGCTGCATCGCCTACCCCTTCAACGCCAAGCAGCCCACCGACATGGCCCGCCGGCAGCAGAAGGTACCGGCCGTGCACTGCCCTGCCCTGCCCGGCTCTGCCCTGCCGGCCGGGCCCTGCCTTGTCCTCTCCATCACCCACCTTTGGCTGCTCGCTGCCTGCCCCTGACATCCACCCACCTGCCTGACCCCTTCTTACCTACCCGCTGTTGATTTAACCCTCTGCACGCTCCTCTACACACCCCTCGGTGTGCATCCCTGCCCATTCCTCGCCTCTCCTGCTGCTCCCCAGGCCTGCAGCTTCCCGGGCACCCCAAGGGCACTCCCGGCACAGGGCACCTTGGGCCCACGTGCTGCGGTTTGCTGGCAGCAGCCCTGTCCCGGGGCTCGGGGAAGCCCCCTGACCCTTTGTCACCCTCCGTGCTGCTCCCCGACATGGTCTCCCACACAGAGCCGGCGCGGTGACATACATCGTTGCTTCTAGTTACGCAACATCGGGATTCGGGAAGTTTGGGATGTTGGCCATTTGAAGGTTGTCGAGAGAAATGGGTTATAATGTAATCACCAGGCACATGCTGTTGCCTCCTGCAACAGACTCCACAACTCCATGCTTACTGCAAAGTTTGCTTAACTGGGAGTGCTGGCACTGACTTGGGGAGTTGCTGAGTCTCATTTCAACTTCTTCCAAGTGTTTATGTGTGGTGATCTCCCCAAGACCAGCTTCCCGGCAAAACGCAGCAGCAGAGGTTTGTGATGAAGTCTCTGCCACAGTCCTGACTCGTCCTCCCCAAGTGTGTCACCATAGCAGGGCCGCGTGCTGCTCCAGGCAGAGGCTGGGCAGGAGTGCTTCACCTGGGCTCCCCATCTCCAGGACCTGTCTTGGAGCTTGTTTCTCCTCTGAGGCACAAGCTCGTGGGCCAGGGTAGAAATAAAGTTTTTTCTGCATCTGCACACAGGCATCTTTCAGTCAAACGCAGCCAACTTTTTCCTGTGGCAGGCAGAGTTAGGTCTGTGGTACAATGTAGCTCTCTGAAACAGCTGGCTGACTTTTTGTCACCATTTTCAGTTCAGTTTCTTAGACTGTAGTTTCAGCCTTGATACTGTTCTGTGTTCACAAATGACCTTTACAGTTCAGGCAGACTCCTGGATGTAGTGATGCAAACGACATTCAGTTCTGCTACACCACGGGACTATTATTAGTCATTGCAACATACGGAGGTAGGAAAGTGTATCCGTACTGTATCATGTAGTTTAAAGGCAATATAGGACAATCTGTTGCTGGAAGGTTGAATGATCTGCTTTTGTTTGCTGAGCAAAGTACATAGCTGAAATTATAGCCAGGTTTGGAGTTTCTCTTATCTGTTCTTTTTTGCCTACAATGCTTTGAAACAGATTGTGAATTTCCAGAGTTGTTTTGGCTTTTGTTTCCCCGTGGAACTTCTTTGCCTTAGAGAAAGAGAATGAAACTTACGTGATTGTTAATGTCACAGAAATAAAATCAAGTAAGTCTTGCAACTGTTTCTCACATAAAAGTGAAGTGAGATTGACAAGTAGTTTATCCAAAGAAGCATGCAGCATTTTAGCAGTTCGGAGAAGAGTGGCTGGGAAGGACAGTTTATAGTCCCTGAAATCAAAATAGTCCATTGCGAAGGGACAAGAGAAGGGAAAGGAAAAGCTGAGGAATAAAGTGCAGGTGAAACAAAGAAATGAGGAGTAATGAGAAGAATTACAAAATGGCAGCAATACTCAAGGGTATGTGGAAGTTACACATGATCTTGGGAGGAAATAATCTGTTCTCTGTGAAATGACGAACATAAGGATGAATTTCTGGCTTATTAACATAGCTAAAATAGGTATGTCTTGAGGGCTGACCATCTCCCCTCAACTTAGCAGTGAAATGGAGTTGGGAAAGCTAAATTTACCGTGAAAACACATGTGAAATCGAGTTCACCCTTTAAAAGGTGAATTAATTCTGGGGTTTTGTCTTCTCTATATCCTTATATTCAGTTGTCATGCTGGGAGTAGATACTTGCTATTTTTTCTTAGCCATGACTCCAGTTGAAGTCAATTAAAGGACTACCAGAGCCTTGAGTTTGTTGATGAGCTTCATGTGCTCCTCTGCTTTGCTTTCCTCACACATCCCTCTGGGCTGCACCCTTCCTTCTCTGGCTGGAGGGCGACCAGAGGGTGAAGGTGCAGGACTTGATCCCTCTTGAGCACCAAGCTTCAGTTGCAGTGTATTGGTTGGGTCTTCAGTAATGATGAAAGTATCAGGCGCTCAAGACTCACCAGAGTGGAACAAAGGCATTTTACTTCTTAGGGGAAAGGTGAGAGAAAACTGGATTTTGGTTCTGCTCTAAGAGGGGCTGCTGGGTCAGTTTGCTCATCAGCAGAGGAGGGATAAACTGCTTCCTTTCCCATGTGCCATTTGCCTCTCCACCCTCACAGTCTGCAGTTTGTCAGGGAATTGTTTCATCCCTGAGGAAACAGGGAGCAGAAGGTCCCCAAGCATTGCCATTTGCAGTCTCCAGGCTGGGGTGCAGGACCACGCTCCCTCCTTTCCAGTGGTGCTGGACAGAGAGACTGCTTGATCCAGTGCACTTGTGGACCCCTGCAGATGCCAGGGCCTGACCCTGCCCATCCTGCCCGCTGCAGTCAGTGCCCATGGACAGGGTGTCTGGGAGCCACTGGGGCCCTGCCCGGGTGAGGGGACCTGGCTTCATGCCAGGCTGCTCAGGCCCCACACCCATGGCAGGGAGGTGCCACCACAGAGGGGTCTGGGTAGAACTGTGCAGCAGTGAGCGCTGGGGACCTGTCCCCATCCCTGCTCAGCAGGTTCTGCCCAGTGCTGAAGGAGAGGGATGAGGTTTGGCTTCACCTGGCTCACTGCTCTCCCTGCAGTGAGCTGCTGCGACCCCTTGCACAGCCCAGGCAGGTGACCATGGATTTGCAGGTGAGGCAGTGAAGCTGTTGCCCTGGAGAGTGGATTCCTGGCTGGGTTACCTGATAACAGCCAACCCATCCCCACCGCAGCTGAGATGGGCTGTGTTGCAGTCACCCCCTGCCAGGCTCCTAGAGCCCAGGCAGCTTCTAATATCTTCACTTTACAATTTTCTCAGATACGAAAGTGTTGATTTTGTTGTGGTCCCAGTACTGAAGTTGTTGCCTGTGCTGTAGATCCCTGAGGTGTGTAATCCTCCCTCCTTGATCCTGCAGTGCTGCTGTGTCAGAGCTGGCTGGTGCCCCGGGGGCCGTGTGTTCCGGTGCTGTGAATGCACAGCAGGCACCAGTCGTGTAGCCGCACACACAGGTGTAGTGCTTTGAAGCTGGAAAATGCAGCCTGGAGTTCTGCAGCACCCATGAACCACCCTGGAATAAAGGGAACTCTCTAGTTAAGGTGCTGTTGCACCACAAAGGTAATTACCTGCTGTTTGATAAATTGGAATGTATATGAGAGCGAAGAGAGCAGTGGAAAAGTGTGAATGGGTGGTGTAGCTGGGTATTTACTGCTTGTGGGCATGACAGCACTGCTTGTTTACACTGGCAGCAAACTCTGTGTTCTGGATTTCCAGGTGAATTTAAGCAGATGCTACTCAGAACTGGTATTTTTCTTATCCTGACACCCCAGAAATTTCAGCAACAGAGGAAAAACTGTTTTTTAAGATCAGTGTGTTCAGGTCCACACCTCTGCTTTGGGTTTATTTTGATGTTTATGAGGTAAGGCTCCACTTGAGTACTACACATCTGTGATGTCTACCTGTAGGTTCTTTTATTTACATCTCACTAGCAGTATTTCCTAAGGGAAAAGAAAAAGTCTTATTAGATACCTGCCTGTGCTGTCTTACTTCCCACTTGGATTTCTTTTTTAAGCCACCGCTGAATTCCAAGCACATTTGTGATGCAGACAGTGGTCTGCAAGATACTCATCCCTGTAAAGCTTGGTGAAAATAGGGAGATTTCATTTTTATCTTCTACCCCAGATGGGAGGAAGGTGCAGTGTGTGGGCAGCCCTTACTAGACACTGGGAAATCTGAGCAAGAGACCTACTGAATGTGGAGGAAAAACTCCCATCAGAGCTTACAATGTTGCTGGACATGGAAGGCTCCAGCCTCATGCCGCAGCTCAGGAGGAAAGTGGCTTTGCCAGCTCCGTGGCTATCAGAACAATGTGTTTTATTACTGCAGATGGCACTGAGCTTGATAATTGCTTGCCCAGGATGTGTGTGGTCTTTTCTCTAGCTCATGCTGATTTGTTGGACGTAGAGTTGAGACAACCAGCTGTGCTTGGTGCCTCTTCCCACTTGTTCCCATGTGTCTGAAGCCTTTGGGAAGAGAGCTCAGCTGGCAGCCTAGGGATGTTGGACAAGGCGTGTGTCTGTAGTGGTGCAAACCAAGCATCCTTGGATGTGGCTTGTACCTCTTGCTAAATATCTCTGCAGCACGGCAGTCAAAAGGCACAGGACAGCCCTGGAATCGGTGGTTGTTCCGTCAAAATAGCGTAAACAGAAAACACTTGTTGGGAAAGGGGCAGAAAAACCTTTTAGGAGATAAAATATGGAGAGCACATTAGGTCAGACATTGTTGCAGTCGTGGCTGCCGTTGCCTGTTTTCCTTCCTGCAGAGCAAGGGAGTAGGCAGGCAGGAGAGTAAATCAGTTCCCAGTGGGATGAAAAAAGTTCCAGATACATTGCAGATTACGAGGGCTACTCCTGGGAGAAGCGGCTCATGATTTGGTCCCTGTGTAAGCCTGTGGGATGACGTCAGGTGCATTAGCAAAATTCTCAGTCAAATTCAGCAAAGCGCTTAAGCTTGTGCTTTGCTGAATGGTGATTGATTTAAGCACAGTGCTTAATGCAGAACAGGTGTGAGGGGTCAGAAACTGTTAAACTGGTTACAGTGCATCTTAAAATAATGAATTTCTGCCATTTCAGCAGGCACACAGATGCTACAGCATTTAGGACACAGTAAAGCTAGTGCAGCCTTCCAAATAACCACATACTTCTTCCTTATCATGAGTTGGATTGCTACTCTCATGCCATACTTCTGCAGATTCTCTCGTAAAACCACCAACACATTATTCTTCTGGGACAGACCCTGAACTCAAGTGGTGTTTGGACCTGTTTTAGCAGCTTTGTGCTGGAGGAGTTTGTTTTTGTGGTCAGATTCTGCTCTGCTGGTCCCTAAAAACCCTTGGAGAGTTTTGGTTTTCTCAGCTCTGCAGGGCAGGAGAGGTAAAGACAATGCTGTGCTTGTTTTCTGTCTGTCCCTCAGTTGCTGTCTAGTGCTATTTAAGAAGTAGATGCAGTTCTGGAATACGAGTTGAACCTCATGCACAGCTCTGTAATTGCAGCAAAGCTTGCAGGATAACTGTTAGTGCTATGCCTATACGAACCTGGAAGAGTAGTTTGGGTCTGGCTTCATCACTTAGATGGCTTAATGTGGGCACAGGCCACTGCCACCATCAAATGAGAGCTGTATGTGTGGCTGGGCTCTTGGCTGGGGCTGTCCCCAGCTCTGTGCCAACCCTGAAGTGAAGGTGAGCCTGCTTGCAGAACATCACCACAGCAAGGAAGGTCTGGCATGTCTGAGATGCTGTTCTGCTTAGCAGTGTGGAGTGCAGAATGTGATTACTATGCTCAGATTGTCTGGAATCTGCAGAAAATGGTTGTTTTCAGTTAAAACACTTATCATTTATTTTGCCAGTGCCTTATCTTAATTTAATTCTAGGAGATATTAAATATTTGTCATACTTTGGCTATTTATATACTCACAGTTTATTGGATTGTGAAGTGGGTAATTAAATAGGCTGTGAGCTTGGTCTTTGGCTGTTGTAAAACTTTGCAATTCCTGATCCATAGCCTGACATTTCAATTATTGTGGGTGGCATCTCTTGCGCCAGAGATGTTACGAACTAGGAGTGGAGAAGACTTATCAGATCATGCAGCTCCAAGCCCTGCTACAGTACATCATTTCAAAAGGTGTAATTTATGGCCTTGCTTTGCATAGTCTAGACACTCTCCCTGAAGCACTTTGCCTCTTGCACAACTTGTAATTCCTTCTGCTGAATGGTGAGTCACTTGTTCTCCATTTACCTATGTGGAAAGTGGTTGGCAAATCATTTCCCTATGCAATTTTTTGTTAGCTGGAGAAATATGTAATTTGGTTTTAGCTTGTTTAGCAGTAGCAGCTGAGCCATCACAAGTATATCTATACAAACCCTAGAGCTACTGCCAGTGCTGTAGTCCAGAGTGGTACAAGGTAAAAATCCTATTTGTATTTCATTATGTAAACTTGATCAGTATGTTAAGACCAATCAATACAGTATGATCAATAAAGCTGTTGTTTGGAGTGTGTTGATGTGAATCCAGCTAGTGGCTTCAGCAGCACCAGGGTTTCACCCACAAAATGATCTCTAGAAATATTTTAGTGTGTCTTTGAGAATTAAGACTAATTAAAACAGTAGAATTCCCTTAAAACCGCAGACAAAAGGGACTTTCCCTGATGGTGAGCTGCTCTTCTCCATTTGCCACCCAGGAGGGTGGTGGGATTTGACGCATGGCCCCTCAAAGGTCTTCCCTTCCTGGAAACAGAACAGGATGAGGTCCAAGGGGAGGTCACCTCCTACCCAGATCTTTTAGAGCGTGGTGCAGGCATGGCAGGACAATCAGAATTGTCTCCTCATCTTGGATGCTCCTTATGCAAGTGGCACCACCAGCTCCCTGTGGGTCAGAATTGGGCCACCTTTCTTGAAGAGCATGCGCCAAGGTCCAGCTGCCTCTTCATGAGGATGGGAGAGGAGGGATGCATGAGATGGAAAGTTCCTGGGGGGTTCCCGTACATGTTATCTTGTAGGTTCTGACAAAAATACACAGAGCATCCTAGCCTGGTACTTGCTTAGGAAGATGTTATTTATCAGTACAGGATATTTGGGTTGCTTCAACCAGGTTTTCCTCTGAATTGTGTGGGCTTCATTCTTTATAAAAGGACATCAAGTGCAGTCGCTGAGTGTTTGATGTTAACCTTTTGAAATTGTTGTTTGAGAAGGTGCTTTTAGTGATAATATTTGGTATTGTTTGTCTGTGATTCAGGCTGATAAAGTCCGGCATTTTCTAGAATTTAAACACCTGAATCAAAGTGTCATGCAAATATTTATTCAGCTTGGGGTAAGTGATGCTGTGTTTATAATTGTTGTAGTTCAAAACCTGTCTGTCTACTTCACAGTAAGGTTGGGAGCTTGGACTTTTAGTAGTGTCAAGTATATAGTGACCCTCATGGGCATCTCCTCATACCTAAATGTTAATATTTGATGAAGAAACTTAATGAAATCTACATTTAGTCATTTTTTCCAGGCCAGAAGGGTGGGATTTTTTAGTGATGGTGCTGTGGTGTTTATCTTTGGGGATTGGCAATGCAATGTGCAGATCTTGAAAGAACCCACTGACTTTGGTAGGACTTTGGGCTGATGCCACAATGTATTTGTGTAATACCCTGACAAACAGGGCTGATGGTCCAGCACTGGCCTTTTGTGATCTCGTGTGCTCAGTTAGGGTGACATTCACATAAGGACAGGATGCTTTTAGACTTTCTAAAATGAATAGTCTTTAGATCTAGCTTTGTGTGTAGACCCTCTGCAGAACACCTTCTGCTCCTTTTTGCAGTGGAATTAAGACCCACACTTGATGATTTAGGATTAACATTTATGAACTGTATCTGATCCTGTACAAACATGGAGCAGAGTGACCCTCTTGCTGCAAGTCTATCATTCACTGTATGTCTTCAGCCAGGTGAAGAATTTAGGGGGAAAAATAAAATCAGTAACTGTTTGGCAGTACAGAAGTACTTGTTTAGGGTGTTGTTGCCTGAATTTATGAACTGGATCTGATCCTGTACAAACATGGAGCAGAGTGACCCTCTTGCTGCAAGTCTATCATTCACTGTATGTCTTCAGCCAGGTGAAGAATTTAAGGGGAAAAATAAAATCAGTAACTGTTTGGCAGTACAGAAGTACTTGTTTAGGGTGTTGTTGCCTGATGCACTTCTGCAGGAGAAAGAGCCCTTGTATCCAGAGCAGCTGCAGCACCGTGGTGTGCACAGGCTCAGTTCAGTCTCTTGGAGCAGGGATAAGAGAGAGTGGTTTGGCTCCCAATTGCCTGGGATTGTCTAGTAATAAGGAGGAAAGGCTGTTTTCCAGGCACACTCGTTGAGCAGCTACTGATAGAAGAAGCTATTTGTTAATAATTGGCTTGCTGAAAAGGTCTCACAGGTTACATTGTAAAGAGCAGTACTTGCTCTAGCATTTGAATTTGATTCCTAGCATTTGCATTTGGTCCTGAGAACCCATTGAGTTGGAGAGGATGGCAGTGGGAGTTTGCAGATTCTGTAAGTTTGTAGCAGTCACTGATGTCTGTTAGTTGCTGTGTGTGCTTTCAATCCCTGAAGTTTGCGGGGCTAGCTGACTCCTGTAGGAAGCCATTCTCCCTTTCTTGGGCAATTTGTTAAATTACTGAGGCACATGATGCTAAATTGGAGTTCCTCTGAGGTGCAGAAGGCTTCAATCCCATTGAAGGATTTTAATGCTTTAAGCACTCCAACATGGGACCACAACCCACAAGTTTTTTCCCACCTCCACATCACAGGGGAGCAGCCCCTGGGACTGCTGAGGGGCTTTCCTCAGAGCCCCTCAGAGAGGGACAGTGATTTGCCTTTGTTGATAAGGATGTGGGTGTGTGCATGAGGGTCATATCAGAGCCCGGAGTGTGGCAGCCAACATACAGACTGGTTGTCACTGGTTGTCACAACAAGGTGCCTGGCTGGTGGCATCCTGGTGAGGTAAAGGGACTTGGCTGTTGGAGGAAAAATACACTGATAACTCCTAAATACAGCTCTGTGCTCACTGATGATGGTTTTACAAGAAGGCACCCACCCATCTGATTTCCAGCTGGTGCTTTGCTTGGAAATGAACTCTTATCCCAAGGATTTGGGGGAGCCCTATCCAGCCAGTTGGCCAAGTGAACCTAAATACTGCAAAGACACTTTGGGAAGAAATTTCTGGGCTTCTTCTGGCCAGCCTTGATATGTGGTTGTGGGAGAAGCTGCTCCATGAACAGCCAGCCAGGTGCAACCTGTGTTCCACTCAGCTACCCTCAGGTGTCCCTGTCAGATGGGTGTGGGCTGGGAAGGAAGGAGCACTCAGATGTTGTGTTTTAGGCACAGAAAATGCTAGATGATTTGGGAACAATAAGTTGCAGCCATCCAGGTGTTCTGTTGGACGGCTGCTGAGGCTGCCAGGGACTGTAGTTTCTGCAAGGAGGTGGTTTCACTTTGCCTTATGTGCTGTTGCAGGGGGTCAGCTCCTCCCACGCCTCAGCAGCAGAGGATTTAGGCAGCTGGAAGGTGATATGGGTACCACATAAGCAGAACATCAAGCAAAATGCAGTTTTCTTCTAACATGCCAAATACTTTTTCCTATTCAGCAAGAGGGTACAGATGCTTTGCATGTTGCATGTGACGAGTTTGCTTTTATTGCCTCCACCACTAGACTTCCTTCCTTCCTAGCACACTGCTCCTGTTCTTCTTGCAACCAGAGATGACAGACTTGTCTCTGCCTTGGGAGGAAGCTATGGGCTCGCACAGCAGGAGCCAGCTGCCTTGCTACCTGCATGGTGACAGTGCAAGGAGGAGGGGAGGCCACAGCCAGCACTTTGTCAGCCACGGGCGAGGCTATGTGACCTGAGAGTGGTGCGCTCTGCAAACACCAGCACTGTGCCTCCCACCCTGACTCTGCAGGCCACCCTCTGCCAGTGAGACCTCTAGGCAGCAGCCATCTGCTGCTGTTATCTGGGGAGTTCTGAGCTGCCTGGGGTTGGGTTTTGGTGCATAGCAAAGAGCTAGCTGGAGTTAGGACGGCAGAGACTTTGTGTGTGCTCAGTCGTTTGTGAGGGCAGAGCAGCTCCCAAACATGAATCGATGCCGATGCTCTGCAATGGGAAATAACAGGGAGCTGGGAAGGGCACAAGGTCTGGCTGAGGGAGTTTGGAATTGGGAAGTTTTAGCTTTGCCCCCTCCCTTTATCAGGTGTTTGGTGCTTTAGTCTGTACTTTCCTCCTCAGGAAGGGTACCTGTGAAGGAGCTGGGGCAGGGAGGAGGGGTTGCTGGCAGTTCTCAAGTATGCCTGTGTTTGCCTTTTGCATCTCCCATTTGCTCTGCATCAGGTATGCCCAGGGCTATGCAGAGATGGTGGGGAATAATACTCTTCTAGCCTCTAGCTATCTCAAGAGAGAGCTGGTGTCCTCAAAAGACTTGAGTTGTTCACGCAGTGGTGGATTATGTTGGCCAAGGCTCTGTATGATTTCTGCTTGTTTATGCGGTCCTGGGCTTCAGTGGTACCTTCTACTCTGAAAGATGTTGGTGGTAATTCTGCAAAGACCCTACCCCTGCCTTCAGCTGTGGTCTTGTGGATTTTATCTACTCCAAAGGGCTACTTCTTTCCCAGAATCTCTCATGACACATTCCTGCACGGCCTGAGCCACATGCCCAGCAGGGAGAGCGGCAGTTGGTGCACTTGTTCCAGCCTAACTGATGTAGGGAGGGAAGGCTGTGCAGGGAATGGCATCAGAGAGCCTGTTTTTCAAACAGCGAGCTGGCTGTTTGTGCCAGCTACCGTGAGCCTGCATGGCTGAGCCATGGGCATCCCCTCAAGGGCTACAGCAGCCCGGGGAGGGGGTTATGAGCAGAGCAGAGTGGTGGAGCGTGCCTGAGGCACGGGTAGGGAACAGAAACAACATGCCAGTGGCATGATGAAGGATGGGGGAATGGAATTTGATGCTTGAACTACACTTTTAAACTTCTGATTTTGCTTGTTTTTAAGTGCTGTTAAGAGTGCATGGGCAGAGGTTATGAACTGAGCAGGACGGGGTCTCCATGGGCAGTTAGATTCCTCCATCAATAGTGAAAGCCACTGAAGTGCCTGGACTCCTGTGCCATACACATTGCTGGCTGATATCAAATGGATGTTTTCTTCTAAGGCTGCATTGCATCCCTGCTGCTGAACTCTCATTTGGAGTTCCTCAAACTATGACCTCTGAAGCCTCTGTGGCAAAGCTCCTCCTTGGTACATATTTCATGCAGCAGGATGTGCGTGATAGAAATTCTTCCTGTAATTTCATCTCTCTGTAAACTCCCTTCTCTCAGCTTCTGTTGCGTGCCAAAATATTCCTTTCTGCACAGAAGTCACCCCAAAAGTGAATCAGATCCTGCTGAGCAGGACAGTCTTCCCACCACCTATTTATAGTGCATGCAATTACCCTCCATGCATCTCAGAATTCTAATTGCCTTTTTATTGCTGTTTGTAGTGTGTTAAAGGTTTTTGAATGCTCATGCCTTGTGTTCTCATTAGCTCTATTTATTCCTCCTTTGGCTCCCTTCCTCAACCTCATCAAATTTAGCATCTTCATGCCTCCAGGGCCTTGGGCAGCTCTGCCACTTCTGATTTCTCCCATGTCCTCGCTTGTGTTGCTGCTCCAGATGCTTTGTGTTCCCCAGTCTTGGTCTGACATGCTCTTGGGACCTGTCTCCTGGAAGGGGCTCTGTGCCTGCTGTGATACCCTGCCAGTGATCCTTTGGCTGGGCAGGGTGGCTCAGGGAAGGTGCCTCAGTGTGTCTAAGGCAGCTGTCTTGCATCAGACAAGGCTGTTCAGTGTGATGAGGCTGCTCAGGCAGTTTGGGGCAAACCTGCAATTTCCAAATGGGGAGCAATGGTCAAAAGTCTTGGGAGCAGCTGGTAATAGGGGCTGGGAGCTGGTGAGGCAGGTAGCCTCGGGTCCCCAGCATAGATTTGTTTTGCCAGGGTGGCCCCAGAGCTGCTGTGTCACTAGTGGTCCCCTTGTGACAAGGCCCTTCTCTAAAGCCACAGTCTCTTGGGCTGGGAGCACATAAAACTGGTATCACTGATATTGCTTATTTTAGGGCTTCATGTGTATCCTGTATCAGTTTTCACCTGACATCCCGGTGGGTCACTGGGGATTAGCAGTAACCTGTGTTTGTCTTGTGTAGTTTCTTGAGTGCAAAGTCCTTTACAATGTTGTTTGCTTTATGTTTCAGCCTTGTTGTGTGGCATTTCCATAACTCAGATTAATTTAATTATCCCCTGAGGTGCTTGCTTGCTCACAGTTGTCCAGGACTTTATTGCCCTCCTCTTGTGTATTGAGAAGCCCACACAAATCTGAATCATCAGTAAATGTAATCACGGTATTTGATGTTTGTTCTTGCAAGTCCATGATATATACAGTGAATGAAACTGACCTTAATACTCATCTGTGCCTCCCCTTTCAACACTTCTTATGTTCCAACATATTTATTTGCTGCATACAGCCCTGCTATTCAGTCCTACCAGCATTTGTATTGACCAGAGAAATTAATGTTTTGCGTAAAATTGTATCAAAAGCCACCTCAATCTTTAGGTAACTTATGGCCAGAGCTTGCTATCAGCAACTTCAGCATGTCTGCTGAGCACGGTGTCTGCTCAGGGAGGGCTGAGCTCAGCAGCCTGCAGTGCTCTGTGGGTTGGGGCTGAGGACAGGTGAGTGCTCCATGCTGCCAGCCAGCATCCAGTGTCCCTGCCTGTGCCTGGGCTCAGCCCCATGCATGGTGACACTTGTGACATGGGCTGTGCACCGTTACTCTGGGCTGGCATCCTCATCTGTGGGCTCTGCCTGAGTGTGAGGGTTCATTAGTCAACAAGAAAATTACTGAACTGAAACAGCCTGGAGCTCCTTGGTCTCAGTGGGAGTTTGCTGTTTCAGGTTCCTTTGTGAAAGGTGAAAGCAAAGGCAGAGCTTGGCAGTTTGGGCACTGACTGGGGACTTGAGTTTGGGCCAGGTTACAGGCTCAGCTCTCTGCTTACTTCTTCACAGGCTTACACAATTATCCAGACCTTTCTCAAGTTGTCATCAATAAGAAGTGGTGAAAATATTACTCCTTCCTCTGTAGAGCACTGGAAGACAGTGAGAGCTCGTGAGACGCTGAGTGAAGTGTTTAGTGCAGGCTGCAGGTCTGGGTGAGCACTGGGGCTGGACCTGGAGAGCGGCTGTGCTGTGGCTCAGACACACTCACACACTGAGCACCAGGGACTGCCCCTTCCGTGACTTGCTGTGTCCTCCAAGCAGCTTCTACAGCTGCTCCCTCTTAAAATAAGACAGTTAATAGTCTTGCATAATTCATGCTTACAAGTTGTACACATTTGATGATAGCAGCAGCCGATGTTTCATTTACACACATGGGGCTTCATATAGATCTTAACAGCTCTGTGCACAACAGCCGTGCACCTTTTCCTGCTGTTTGCTTTTGGGCAGGTGGGCAGCAGGCTGCCTGCTGTCTCCATAGGCAGGGCAGTGCCTGGCTTGCCTGCAGCCTGCTCCTCTGACATTTCCTGAGCTTGTCAGGGTGCTGCCCTCCTTCAGGAGGGAGAATTGCGCTGTAATACAGAAGCCGGACAGGAAAATCTTCATCTTTATTGCTCTCAAAACCCAACTGCTGTATGAAAGGAAGGCAGTCTGGAGTCCTGAGCCTAGTTTTGCATTGCTGGGAGTCTGTGGAGCGAGGCTTTGCTCCAGATGGGCTCTCTCGGGATGCATATGGATGTGCTCTGGCTGCCCTTGCTTGGGGCACTCTCGGTGCAAAACGCGGCCTTCAGATGTTTGTGCTCTGGTGATGGCTCAGGCTTCAGGGACAACCAACTGTGACTAACAGGAGATGGGCATTTTAACTAGCATAGCAGCTCAGCTGCCCTCTGTTAAAGCCCACACAGTCAGGAGAAGAGTAAGACACCTGATTCTTTCCTCTCAGCCAAAGGCATAAGAGCCAGTGGCCAGCAGAAGCAGCTGCCTTGCTGTTTGGTTGCTGCAGGTTTGGGAGGGAGGTGCAGCTGCTCCAGTAGTGTGGCAAATCATCTCTATTTATGTTGTGGTGTTATGCCTCAGTGATGTCAAAGGGTCTCTTTACATTGCATATATAGTCAGACTGAGCAAATCACAGTAGTTTTCCTATTAAAATTTAATGGTGAAAGATGACACTTATAAGTGATTTATTTTCTTTTTTTCTTTGGCCAGTTGTTTCATTTGCTGTATAACCCTCGTGGTAATGGTAATAATCTTTCTTTGCAATGACTCAGGGGAACAGATGTGCCTTTTGAATTTTTTTTTTTTTTTTTTTTTTTTTTTTTTTTTTTTTTTTTTTTTACCTAGACAGAATCTTTGTGGTAGTTGGTTTTGGTTTTTTTTACAGCTCTGCAATGCTGTGACCTATATTCAAGGTGAAACTTGTGATAAATACTTGCTTTGGGGAGAGAGGAGCAACTATGTTTTTGAGAAGATTAAGGCTTGTCAGGCAGCAATCCTCATTTCAATTAGACATCAAAATGCAAATCATCCAGACTTCAAAGTATGTCAAGGTGAGAGTAGAAAGGACTTTAATACATTCTGAGATTAAGTTGAAATCCTTGAGCACTTTATTGTTCTTGGTTAGTTACGCTGTCTAGGAATGGTGTGGGGGTAAGTGACAGTTGTGCAGGGAAGCACTTGAAAGATAGTTTTAGTCCCAGGACTTCAGGGGCTAGAGGAGGGATTTGCTCACCTGGATGCTTGGGAGATTTAGCTGCATTTGAAAGGGTGAGTGACAGCCTGGGCAGTGGGAAGACTGAAGTATTTTTTAAATTTCTGCTTGAAGGTATTAGCTACAGTTTTATGAAATGTAAATGAAATTCCTACTCTTCATTTTCTTATTTTTGTATCTCCTTCTGACTTCTCAAGCAAACATGATTGAAAAAATTTGGGGTGAGAACCAGCAAAAAAGCCAACTTGTCCCTGTTGAAACCATGGGTACAAGGTCGTAGCTGTTTATGTAACAAATCTCACAGGATTCAAAAAATGTCCTTGGTGTCATCTTGTGCAGTTTTTCAGACGTGTTTATGGAGTCACAGCATTACTTTGCACCAAAAATTGTAGCCATACATTGCAATTGTACGCTGTTCATCTCTTCATACCCACTTTGAATGATTACACTTTGTAGATATGACACAGAAACTTGATGAAAAAATAGCAAAAATGCAAATTATACATCTATCTTGTTTAAAAAACCAATAGTGTTAGCATGTAGACTCTGCACTAGAAAAACTTCTGTAGACAGAAAAACTCTCTAAACTCCGTGTTCTTGAGAGCTAGACCTTGTGTGAAGAGATTTGCAGCCACCTCACATCACCCCCTGTCCCAAGGGAGCCAAGCAGCCACTGAGTTCCCCATGTCTGGTCGATCTCCCTGGGCCCCATGGGGCTGGGGCTCTTTATGCAGATCTGGGCATTGCTCTTGGGAGTTGGTAACTCAGCAGAGGTGGGAAGGGCTACAAACAGAGAGGCAGAGGCAAAGAAACAGCCTCCTGCATCATGTGGACTACTGCTGAATCACTGTTTATGCTGTTTCCGTACCTGCTGACTTGATGCATGGAAATAGGGTTACCTCTATTTTTAGTTCTTACCTTGTGCATTCATGCACATGCACGCTGAAATTACACTTTCTGTGATGGGAGCAGTTTCTTACCTACACAGGGAAAGAATTTCAGAGCTGTGACACAGTAATGATTCCCAATTTGTTCCCTTCCTAAAATCATCTGCACAAGGAGAGAGTGGGGAAGAGCTGCTTGCTCTCTGTAGTAGTACAGGATGCCCCAAGTGTCTTGGAGCTACCGCTGCAATTGATGCCATCCAGACATGGTCCTGCCCCACTGTCTTTCTGGCAGCAGAATTGCAGCTGCAAATTTTTATTCCATACCCTACTGGCTTCCTTTACCCTGTCCTTTAGAGTTTATTTGATACCTAAATAGGTTTTATCAACTATTGCAGCAGGACCACAGTGTTTTGTTTTGTTGCTGTCAGTTTTGAATCTGTGATTCATTTTGCCCTTGTTGATGCTAGTGGAGCAATATTGAGCTCTATCAGCAGAGGAAAAAGTCCCAAGATGAAACCAGCACATTTGTGTTGGCAGGAGTTGTGTGTTGGCTGTTACCTGCTGCTGCATTAATTGTGCTGTGAAAACGGGCACCACTTTTGAGGTAATTTAGATATGAATTGTAGATATGAGCTGTATCAGTTAGGACATTGAGGTGAGGCAAAGCAGTGACTCGTCAGTAGCAAAATATGACTGTTTTCACTGGAGACAAGATCTGGCTTATTTTGTTAATGCTGCAGGAAGCCAGTGGTTGCTGGTGGAACATTCCAGTGAAAACATAGCTTTCTCACTCTAGTGCATTGGGATTGGCAGTGGCATTTTGGGAAGGCAAGAAATAAAAAAGTGCTCTGCTTTTAAATGACTCTGTCATTCGTGCAGCAGCAGTTTCATGACACTGTCTGTCCTCAGCTAGTGTGACTTCAGAAGCTGAGATTTCCCAGAGCTGATGAAATTATTTGACTCAGTGATATTCTTTAGAAAATACATTATTCTCTCCCTGGTATTCTCCTGGTGCATGGGGTGCTGGTCCCTGCCACCAGAAAGCCTAGGGGTGAGTGCTGCTGCTGCTAAAATGAGTAAAGTTGTGCATACAGTGACAGCAAACTGGCCCGAATACTGTGTGCCATGTAGGAAGTGGGACAAAAGGCTTCTCAGGATTCTGCCTTAAAATCCTGTGTCCAAACCTTAATGCTGTACTTGGAATCAATGAAGTTTCTCCAACTGCCCTCTTTGATTTGCTCTCAAGAGCAGGTAGCAGGGGAGTAGCTACCGCTCTTGAATACTGGGTGAAGTTTCCATTGGCTAGGTGGGGACTGTGCCTTTGACCTGAAGGTCTCTGTAGCTTTGGTTTCTGGAAAGTCTGGATGTTAAACCATCATCTCCCAGCAGGTCTCATGTCTTAAACCACTTGCAGCAGACCCTGTGGCAGCCTTGCTTTCCTTAGCTAGCTTATTCAGCATTTCAATATCCAGAAATTAATGTTGCCTCCAAATTCAGATCCATTTCTTAAATAGCTATTTACTGTGCTGTGAGAGTTTGCTCTGGCCAGCAAGGATGACTTAGTGATTCTGGTACTCACTCTGGACTAGTGATGCCTGATGTCTTTTGGGTCCTTTGCTGCCCTTTGTCATTACAGAGCCTTGGCAGCTGCACCCAGGAGAGTATGGTGTCCTTGTGAAACCCTTGCTGGTCCAGTTTCTGTCCTTGTTTCAGGGATATCAGGAATGAAGCAGTCACTTGCATCACTGCAGAGTAATTTTCTGCCTCTAGAGCCATGCACAGAGCTGCAGCACATTCACTCCTCACAGCACACACAGCCCCAGCTTTTCCTGCTGTGAAAAGCCTGCTGAATAGTTTTAAAATGTCACAGCAGGAAAGAGCTTTATTTCTCATACTCCATCATTTATGTCAGCCCAACTTTGTGAGCTGTTTGCCAGAAACACGTGTGCAGGTGTAAATGCATTTGCTTTACATGCACCCGTTTTCTGCGTGTTTGTGGCTGCCCTGTTGAGGAGCATCACCAGCCAGTGCTGGAAAACTCCTGTGGCAAAAGAGGGAAGAAAGGGAAGAGGAGAGGTGGGAGGAAGGTGCTCATCTTGAAGCAGAAACACCATTTGCTTCTCCTTCACATCCCTACAAAGAGACAAGGATGGCCTTTGGACTGTGCAAGGATGCTTCCCCTTGCACTAGGTGGGAATAAGGTGGATGAAGGGCTACCCAAGAATAGCTGTTTACAACATATCCATGGTACCTTTTGGTTTTGGGGGGAAAAAAGGCTGAAGATTTTTGGGTGCTTAATGTCCTTTTTTTCTGGACCTCAAACTGGAGTGCAAATATTTTTTCTCCAAAGATGTTTAAAGCTAAACCTCATGAGGCTGAAATGGTGTGCAAGCAGCCCCAGCTTGCCCTGAGGCTTCAATTTTCAGGATTCTTCAGAGATTTGCAAATTATAAAGGTGCTGAAACCAGTTACCTTGAGCTTCAGTGGAGAAGCATTTGATGGTATGTGGCATCTTGCAGATTACTTCCCAGGCACCATCCCCTGTCGGTGGTACTTTTCCATCACTGATGCTGTCTGTGGCCAGAGCTCTCTGCTTGGCTTATAGCCACACTCTTTAAGACATAGAGAAACCGAGGCAAGGGGAAGAGAGGCTGAGCACAACCTGTGCAGAGAAGGTGCTCCCACATCAGTGCTGGCTGCCCAGCTCTTTCTTCACTGTGCCCACGGGGATGCCAGTGACTGTGCCAGCGGTGCTCTGGTGCTCATTGTGGGGTATGGGATGTCTCATCAGACACCTGAGCGACAGCTTGGAGGTCAATACCTTGTTAGAGCAAAGCCATGTGCCTGCATTGCCTCTCTGCTCTCTAATTGCTGCCTGGGTGCTTCCTATCTGCATCCAGTAAGCAAGCTGCCGGATAGTTAATTACTGCTCTGGTCTGAGTGCTGTATTATAGTCCATTCTGTCAATACTAATTGTTTTATAGAAATATGAAGTACCTCTTCCCCTTTCCTCCAAGGACTTTGAGATGCAATGTGGGATTTAATGATATCATTCTCCCTTCTGTCCACTGTAAGCAGGAAAGTATCTCCCATTTTCAGTGGGCACTTAGGGCTATCTATTGGAGAGCCACGAGCGCTATGCTTTTGGGGTCTGTTCCTGTGTCTTTCCAAAAAAGCTCTTTCCCTGCCATTTGGTGCTGTGTATTTATAACTAATCAATTGCAACCCAAGATCAGAGGTGATTATCAATTGTCCTGATGAATCCAGGCAATGCTTCCTTACATCATTCCCTTCCTGGGTGGGGTTTCTTCTTCTTGCTTTTCAATCTCTGGTTTAATAAATAGGTGCAAAAGAATAAGTAACTTAAGCAGGGGTTTTAGGTGGGCATCTCCTGAGAGTGCACACAGTATTGTGTAAGGATAGAACATAAGGAAAATTCTGACTTTCAGGCATGAAAACTATCAGCTCTTGGCATTCAGTTGTGTCTCCACATACTTGCACTGAATCAGGTGGTCAAGGTGGGTAGCAATTGGTGGTGGCTCTTTGCAGGGGAATTTATAATTCTGAATGTGTTTTTATTATTGCCCTGGAGTAAGCACCAAATAAACCCACATTCATTCATAATGAAAGAAAAGTAAATTTAAATGTGCCTCACGTGTGTTGAGCTTCAGATGTATTTCTAGTGACTAATGTTATGGGGCTGTACTCTGGTTCTCATTGCCTCACTGGAGGTTTTTCTGTTAGCTTTTAATCGTTAGTGGCATTGCACAGAGCAGGATGAATTCCCAGGTGAGCACCTGTGATCTGTGCTATCTGTCGTGCAGAGATGAAACAGGAGAGCAGGGAAGAGCTCTCTGCCTGGCTGTGGGAAAGGCCCTGGCACCAAGATGGTCCACACCTGATCCTGGCTGCTTTCTGTACCTACAACTTCACACAGAAGCCTCAAAAATGAGATATGGGTGTGCCTGAGGGTGCTGGTGTGATTTTAACAGAGATGGGAAGGATTTGTTGACAGAAGGATGGATGGTAGGGTCCTGTTCCCAGTGGGGTGTGGAGGATGAGAAGTGTTTTAGCCCTTTTCTACGTGGCACCTTCTGCTTGGCACATGGCTCTGTGTTGCTCAGCACAGCTGCAGGTGCACAGGAGCTCAGATCAGGGCTTCATCTGCTGTCAGCTGGTTACAGCAGGCAAAAAGTGGATGGCTGGATGCAAGGGTTGATGGTATTCTTCTGTCTTCCCAGGGGATTCACAGAGCAGACCATACTTAATTAGACTTGCTTTTATACTTAATTAGAGTCGCTTTCAGAAAACAGTGCAACTTCTGGTGCTATCAGCGCTTTTCATTGGCAAACATGGGAGGGCAAGCAGCATGGAGGTATTGCAGACCCACAGGGCCAGAAATACTCAGACTGAGAGGCAGGAGTGCTGATCCATGAGCTGAATAGTGCAGAATGACTGCTGGCTACTCCCACAGGCATGGCACAATGCTGGACTGCTGGACATGCTCACTGCATCCTTGTCAGGCTGAGGAATCCTTGTTGAAGGTCTGAAACTGCTGTATGCAGGCTGAGATTACATGGCTGTCAGTGCAAGCTGTGAACTGGGAGGTGACACAGCTTTTTCTCTGGAGGACAGTTCTTTTGCGTATTGTGTGGGATTTATAAACAAAATTTACTCCAATACAGGCTGAACCTTTCCTGTATTCTATTAAAATATGGGGGGACAGGAGGCAAAAATTAGCTTTTTAGGCTAATTTCTGTTTTCATCTGTGTTGAGCTCTGAGGGTGTTTGTGACCAGAGATTTGTTATTTGGCTTGGAGTTCCTGTACAAGGACTTTCTGTCTCAGCTGAGCACTCTGAGTGCTTTCTCTGCTGTTCTTCTCCGCAGACATTCAGTGAAGTTTGATGTGCTGTTGATGTCATCTGCAGGATGTTCTGTTCTGTGGTGTTTAAATGCATCCCAATTTCAAACCTGCTGCACTGGGCTTAAGAAAGACTGTGTTGGTGCCCTTGCTGTCACATCACCCAGGCTTGAGGAAGCCTGCATGTTAACTGGTCTCTGAAAACAGTTTCCTGGTTCTCAGCACCAAATGTGATTATGGTTACACTGGGGAATAGACGCGCGAAAAGCTATATTGTTGCATTAAAGGTCAAGTTCAGTTGATTTTTAATCCTTGGACAGCAGCAGCCTCCTCTCTTTTACACTTTTGACTTCATGTGTGTCTTCCAAAGCATAGGCAGGAGCTTAGAGATTGAGCCAGGCTTTGCTTCTGGAACTTTTCTGGGGAAAAAAGGCAGTAACATCTTGGCTCTCAGTTATTTTTTTAAGAGAAGAGCCCGGTGCTGCTGTCTCTCAGTGGTACCCAGGGCTGCTGCTTTGTGCCTGCCATCAGTGGGGAGCCCCAGTGCTGTGTGCAGCTGGATTCTGGGTGGGAGTGATGGCACCTTGCTGTGAGACCAGCACCTGGAAACCCACAGGCTTCAGTGGGAGTGGGGCCAGTTTCCAGGCTGTGCCTGCCTGGGGCCTGTGACATGAGGATGTATATTTTGGGAGGGTGTGGGATCCCATGTTCCAGGGTGAGTGAGCTCCCACACATGCACCCAGGGATATGCACCAGCTTGAGATGTCACTGATGATGTTTGTCACCTTAATATTCATCTCCTGTGTTTACAAATATTGGTGTGAGCTGCAGATTCTTCTGTTAGTATTTTGGGGCAATTTCCTTCAGTTCCTGATTAAAATGCATGTGTTTTTCCTCATTTAAAAATATCATCTGTATCAAAAAGCTAATGATCACAATACCTGGCTTCCTTTTCCCCAACAAAGATGACAGCAGTGATATAAATCATTATGTTGCTGATTGTAAAATTGCTACCTTCAGGCACGTCTTTATTTTAGGTTGGATTTTTTGGCTGCCACAATTTACAAGAAAAAGACAGTTAGAAATTTTCTCCTTTTAATATGTAGTTTTCACAACTCTCAAGTCTCTTTATCATGTCAAACTGCTTTGGCTGCCAGGCTGGAAAAAGCAGAAGATGAAAGTGCCTTTTTTTTTTTTTTCCCAAGCTTGCAGCTGTGCATATAAGTGTATGGTGTTTTTCCTGATGTAAGATAAAGTCATAAAGATTTCCTGGTAGGCTTTTGCATTGCTCTGCTGTTGTGGTCTTTGCTGCAGTAGAAAGTGAATGTCCCTTCCTTGGGACTTTTTTCTTGTCTGATTTGAGCCTCAGTTACCTTTCTCTGTTTCCTGGAGTGGTTGTTGTGGGACCACAAACCTTCCTAGCACTGAGGTGCAGCAGCTCCAACATGTGCTGAGTCCTGCTGAGAATTTGGATTTTAGTTGCTAGTTTTTGAAGTGAAATCTTCTAGGGATTTTAATGTAGCATCATATGGAAACACCAAGGACTGTTTGCTTTGTTGCTGGGTTAGCTTTGGTTTTCTTTATTGTAGGTGGTTTGTTTTTTTTTTCCTCCTACTGCTGTGGGGAGATGTAAATGCCTGTCTAGAGAAGTCAAGAGCTGCAGAGACTATCTGAAATGCCACCACCATCTGATCACCTCCCAAACGGCCGAGCTCTGTGCTTGGCGAATGACGACAGCAAACCCTATGAAGGGTATGGCTTGTATTTAATTCTGCATTACAATCCCTTTAATCTAGGATTATATCCAGTTGTTTTCTTCATGCAGGGTGTATGCTGTCAGATAAAAGCAATAGCATCTGGGAGGAGAAAAATTTCTTCAAAGAGGGGCTGAAAACCTTGAATATCAGCAGGTGCTTTTTATCAGAGGCATAAAGCGATCTCACAAAAACTGTCCAGGCAGGTGCAGGGGCTGACAGGACCCTCCAGCTCTGATAGATTAAGACCCTGGGAAGGCAACTGGTTGCAAATGAAACAGTAATTGCTTTCCCCTCACTGAATGAAATCTTCTCTGAGGCGATTACACAGATTAAAGCTTCCCACTGCAATGTACCAGAATAAATATAGCCTGTGCCTCTTGCGGGGGCTGCTGCAGAGCAGCATTGGCTGCAGGATGCCTCTCGCGAGGTATGGCAGGGCAGCTGGAGTGAAGGAGAGAAATCCTGTAAAAATAGGGCTGGAAGGACCTCAGGCTATCTGAACTTCTTCCTCTCTTAAAGCTGGATTGAGCATGCCTAGGTTGTTCCTGGTGGCACTCGTCCAGCTGGTCCCACTGGGGATGTGGGGACATGAGTTCCTGGGTCAGCTCCTCCTGTGCATCTGTGCCCTTACTGGGACAGGGCTTTTTCTCCAGTATTCAGCCTGGCTTCCTTGCTGTAACACATACTTTTAATTCCTTGTCATGGATGTGAGTGGATATGAGTTTGTTGTTTGGTTTTTTTTTAGTAGATTTTTCCATACTTTGAGGACTCTTGTCCTCAAAGTCTTCCAGAGGGAGCTCTTTGTTTCTTACAACCCTGCCCTGGGCTCACATTTGTTGCCTTGCTCCTGCTCCCCTTCTCAGGGTCTCCCTGGGTGGTCAGTGCCACCAAGGTGCCCTTTCCCTGCACTATGTGAGTACTTAGTGCAGCCTCAGCCGTGCACTTTACACGTTAAGTTAAGCCATTACCCTAAATAACAGATGCATTTTACCAGCCTGCTAATTGGTAGTAGGTGCCACTTTGACCAAAGTGCAAGGGAGAATTCGCTATGCTTACACAAAATCATTTTCCTTCTTTATCACAGCATGATTTAACTACCTGATGCAGTTAGTGGTGTTTGATTAGGTTGCATGCTATATAATTTCAAGTACACTGTGTGTGTGTGGAAGTTGCATAACACAAATTAAAGTCTGAAATACAGGAGTCGTATATGTGAGAGTCATAGAGATCCTTTTCCACTCAAATTAGCTTCTTTCCAGAAGAAGAGAAAAAAGCATCAAAAAATACAGTTCACTTCAGTGTGTAGTAGAAGATGAAGCCTTGTGTGGGCTGGAGCAGTGCCACATGACGGAGCGTCATTCTGGGTTGTACAGAGCTGTGTCTCTTCCCTGCAGCAGTGTGAAGAATTTGGCTTTTCCTAAAGCATTTGGCAAACCTGAGGGGGGCAAGTGCAGGTACAGTGGAGGGGTTACCGTTTCTTTCCTATTTGCCCAGCTTGGCAGAAACTTGGGCTCCCCTTCCAGAGCTCAGCATCAGTCCCTGCCCAAGGGGACACAGACTTGTGTCCTTGGCACAGCCCTGTGAAGGGGACTGCTCCTGGCTCTCACGGCTTACCATGTGAAATTATTTGAGTTATGACTGCCTTGGGGCTAGCCCTGGTATAGTTTTGTGTTATATTCATTTTGTGCCAAATGGTACAGGGAGGCCATGAGATTCAGGTTATCAGCACAAAACCAGGCCCTGGAGCTGACCTGGGTGTGAATGGGACAAGGCAAGTGCCTGAGTAGCATAGGCTTCTGGAGAGGAATTTGCAGCCAAAGGGATTTGAGTGAGCTATGGGCAAGAACTCAGAAGTGCTTTGAATTGTGACAGTGATTGCGGCACCATCACCTCCTGTCAAATGAATCAGCAGGGAAGAGGTCTTTCTCTGGCCCAGGGCTAGTTAGATTAATTAAAGGTCTGTTGCTCTTGCAGAATTTTGATGTAGTCAGCTAAGCTGGTTGCTTAAATGATGTAATGTTGTTATGCCTATTTTTCCTCAAGTCTAAATTTCTGTGACGTGTAAGAGGATGAAATGATCTGTTGCTGTCTATGGAGAGCTGATGAGAAATGAGTGATGGAGGTAGTGGGTAGACACTTAGACCTGGCAGGGGATCTGCTGTGAGACTTGATGGTTTTGCTGCAAACTGTAAGGGCCAAGGCTGTGCCAGCGGCTCACCTCATGTGGCATGTTGGATTATACCCTTTTTTGACCCAGAGATGGGGCAGCTGAGAAGTGTTTTAAAAACTTTTATTCCATTTTCAGTCTCATATGAAGGGTGAGACAATATAGATGATACAATTCACGCCATTACAATCAGAAGTCAACTCTTTCCTAGTTACAGTACATTATAAGCGTTTCTTGGCCTATCAGCTTTTTCCACACAATGCTGTTAATGCCTTAAAGCCAATCATCTAAAATCACTCGTGGGTCCTACTACAGTGCACCTTTCATAGTTCTATTTCTCCGGAGTATCTAGTCTTATTTACAAGGCCATCATTTGAAACTTGTTTCTGGTTCCGTTTCTCTCTCAACAATGTCTGTCCAATTCCATGGCATTTCTAAGTCAGCATTTCTTATCTCAAGGTTTGTGCACAGATGCACATTATGTGAGCCTTCTGTCAGGCTTTGAGAATTCTCTACAAATCCATTTCCCACAGTGGCACACTCGGAGGTGGCCAGTGCAGGCTCAGCACCTGTTTATTAAACCGTTTTGAAGAAAATAACCTTGGCATCTGGTTTATCCATTCTTGGGGGACTGTGATTTCTCCAATTAAGAAAAATCTATTTTTATATCTTGGGGATGAATTTTCTTGAGGTCTTGGCTTATCCAAAAAATCTTCAATGACTTGAAGTGATGGTTGTAATGACGGCCTTTTCTCTTGGTCTGAACTGTTGGACCTTTACAGGGACCAAAACAACATCATTCAATTTCAAGCCCCTGTTCTTCCATACATACAGTTTTCTCATGGCCTACCTTCTGTTTTTTGTTACATCATCCTATGATCCCAAGTCCTTGTTTTTCCAAACCTATACTTTCTTGTGAACTATCTTATGTTTCTACTGTGGATAGAAATACTTTTCTGTGCCCCGTCTCAAGGAGCTTGGTGGTTGTTGGCAGTAGCTGTTCATGGAGTAGCTGCAAGAAATGCTGCAGTAGCCACCTGGTTCCTTCAAGCTTCCTGCTGAGGACTGTGACTGACTGCCACGTGGACACTGGAGTGGGGTTTGGCTTGTGCCATTGCTGGCGCTTCAGTGGCCATTTGTGCTGCTCCTGCTCCAGTGCCCCATCCTGGCTGGGATCCAGCCCTTTGGAGCTTGAGCTCTGGCTCTTTTCTCATGCTCACAGCCATGATCATTTGCCTGGTGCAGCTGCTGGGACTGACTTAATGCAGTTCTGTACTCATCAAAGGCACTCATCAAGACCGGAGGCTTTCTGGCTTGGCTGTTGCTTCTGTCAGTAGCTCCTATTAACACTAATGGAAATCACACTCTGGCATCAGCAGCACAGCACCCCCTGTACTGTGCTCTGCTGTCTGACAGGAGTGGAATTGTGGAGGCAATTCCTTCTGCATCACACAGAGATTTTACTGCAAGGGGTCTTGCTGTCATGTCATAAGTACTGTGCCAGCTTAATGTTCTGTTATTTTCTTTCTTGGGAAGAGCCTGTAAAGCTGAGGAGTGTGGTGGGAGTTAATGCTAGTTCCCAGGCACCAAGAATAAGGGAAGAAAAGTCTTCTTTTGAATTCCAGCCTTTGACACAGTGCTTCAGTGGCTTTCCCTGTGGCCCTCTGTAACTGCAGGGTACGTTGCTGTCTCTTCAGCAGCAGACCCTGAGCAGGAAATGCGGCATCTTCTCACCCACCCAAATGTCAGCCTGTAGGCAGAGGATTTGTGCACAGCTTAGCAGAGGGCTCAGCGACCAGCCCCATTCAGAAATCTCCTTGGTCTCTCAAACAGGCTGATGGGTGCCTTACTCTTACTGACTCATGCTGTGCAGGCTCTCTCGGTTGCTCAAGATAAGCGTCTTTATTCTATCATGTTTTTGCTGTCAGCCTGCAATGTGGCAAAGGCTTCTGTCTTTCTTTGTTGTTTTTGTGGGTTTGGTTTTTTTTTGGGTTTGTTTTTTTTTTTTTTTTTTTTTTTCTGATGCTATCTTCAGTTTCTTTGCTTCTCTATTGTACCCGGAAGAATTGGGATTTGTTTTGCATTTCTGTAAAAAATGTCTAAGGAATTAATCACAAAGCTCAAAAATAGTGCATGGTTTGTAAGGAAATAGTCACAGTTCAAAGGATTAAAGGAAATAAAAATTTATTTTTGCCACCTGAATTTAAGGGGAGCTTTAGTGTATCCTGGGAGATAGCATCAGAGAGAAAACTGAGGTTGCAAAGACAGACATCAACCAGAAGTAGTGACTTGAGCCCAGCAGTTCTGCATTCAGGTTTGGGAAACTTTGCTCCCAATAAACACTTGGGCTTTTAGTCAGTGAGGGCAGAAGTATCTTCTCCAGGACTGGAGCTGATGCACAGAGATGCTGAAGTTCTCAAGTGATTTTTGTTGCCAGTTTCCCTGGAATTTTTTTTTTTTTTACAATATTTCCTGGGGGTAGGGCAAGATTTTATTGCTAATTTTGTTTGCTACAGCGTGCATAATGTCTGACTTTCTGAGCCCACAGCCAGGGATTCAGCTGGAACCTGGCAGCTTTCTCTGCTGCATGGGTCAAGCCAAGTGCTGAAACCTGGCTGGAAATGAGTTGGAGGTGGAACAAAGCTTCCCACCAGTTTGGCTTTCTCTTGTCAGTGTGGGCAGGATACTTGCCCACTCAAGAAACCATTGTGTGTAAAACTCTGAAGTTTGGAAACTGCAGACAAGGAGGGGCTGAATCGCAGAATAATGTTGGCATTGCTGGTGAAAGCCCTGCCAGTGTGGAACCAAGGGGAATGGGCTTGTTTGTGCTGTTTTCTGACATTTCTCCTTTGTGCACACCCCAGCCTGGCCCAGCTTTCTGGACAAAAGCTGCCTGGTCACAGTTCAGCCTGGTTCCCTCTTCTTCATGAGGTTTTGAGGCCAAAGGAGCTGCATGAGCCAGTGCAGCTGGTACCTGGCCTCACCTGCACACCCCGTGGGCTCCCTGCCCATCTTCCTCATCCAGCTGCCAGGGAAGCTTGCTGCTGATATTCCAGAGGGCTGGGAAAGCATTTGTCTCTGAGACAACTGTCAGTCAGGGCTGCCTGTTCTGAAGCAGGCTGTGTGGGCCCCCTCTGCAGTGTGTGTCATGCCAAGGGAGAAGCCATCAGTGGCTGTGCTGGTGCTGGCCCAGCAATCAGCACCAGGAGTGAAACTCCAAGCTCCTTTCATTCAAATATTTTGGGGCGTTTTCAGGTAAGCGACTGGATTCCCACATCCTCAATTCTGCAGCTTTTAAGTAATATTTAAGATTAGTGTTTTTCCTTCCAATTTCTGCAGGTACCAGTTATCTCTAATTCTTCAGCGTAGGCTGAGGCTTCTAATAGGAATGTTTGAGTTAAAAGAAAAAGGCAATGCATGTTGTAGGCTGAGGTGAGCTGGAGTCGCTGGGATTGTCTGTGCATGTACAGCATAATGTGGGATCTGTTTTATGGGATCAAAGTAACATGGTGTACAGTGGTCCAGCTGCCACCAAGCTCTGGGATCTGCCACCTGCACAGACCTGTTTTCAGGATGTAGCTCACTCCTCACACTTACTGGGAGGAGGAAATGAGAGTAGTAATTCAATGCACTGTGCTCATCTGGGAAGCTTATTTTTCCTTTTTTTGTGATTTTGACTGTTATGGTTTCAGTGATTTCTTGCAGGGCTCCTAGAAGCAGAAGGGAAGCTCCAGGATAGAGAATGCTGTAGGCAAATGCTAGCACAGCTGCCTTTTATGAATAATTTCATTTTGTCTTTTCCTCTTTCTCTATGCCCACGTGTTTTTCTGCTCCTACTTACACTCCTCTGAAATTATATGCTTCAGTTCTGCAGTAGCTTTGCTGCTTTCTGTGGGGGTTTCAACTTGAACTCTTAATGTGTAGACAAACTCATTACCAGATGTAGCAACAGGTAATTCTTTCCTCCTGCCCTTTGGGACTGTGTTCTGCTCCCTCTATGCACAGCCTGCTCTCCTCCCTCCTCCTGGTTTTTTTCAGCCACCATAAGGTAGTGTAAGACACATAGGAAATCTGGATTTTGAGCTTGGACAACATATTCTGGGGGTGTGTTGAAGAGGATATTTACTCCATCTGCTACATCCCCTTCTGCTGCAGGTCACTGTTCTTGTAGCATTAGCTTGCAATTCTTCTGTGCAACCCACAGCAAATGAGGAGCAGAGACAAGCCCATCTGATGGGAAGAGGATAGCAGGGGGCTCTGACCCTCCCAGCAGAAATGCACAGAGCTCATCACTCACTCAAAGCCTTTAAAATTATTCTGCCTCAAGCCCAAAGCAGAAAAATGAATCCTTCTTCTTTTGGAGACAGCCTGCAATATACTACATTTTACAGGAATCCTTAAAACAGCTTTCCTGGCTTAAATGAGAGAGTTTTTAATGTGTAGGCATGTGTTTTTGGAGAGGATTTTATTGTAGGGCCATATACAACTGCTGTGTTGAAAATTGCCAGACTTTAGAGAGTTAATGCATAATGTATAATTACTCTTTTGGGTTTGTTAGGAAAGCTGAATGTTTCAAACTACAATCTCTAACCTTTGGTTAAAAAAAGCCCCACAGGCTATCAGAGGCACCTTTTTTTAAGGTGGTTTGGTTGTTTTTGTTTTTTTTACATCCAGTTTACTGCTGGGACTGGGTGGCTGGTGCTGGGTCACAGCAAGCAGCTTTGGGGGGATGTTCCTTAGCTCTAATTAAACTTGGCAGGAGGTGAAAGGCAAAAGACAGCCAGCATGCTGGCCAGAGGCACCAAGGGCAGAGGGCTACTCGCTCAGGGAGCCAGGATGTCCCTCTTGCCCTGGCCAGATGCCCCCGGGGATGATTCAATCAAATGTTGGTTGTAGAATTGCTTCTTTCATTCCACCGGTGGGGTCTGTGTGGGGAAGGTCCCAGTGCCAAGCTGTGCTCAGCTCGGGTGCCTCACCCCTGTCCTTCCACTGGTTCCTCAGGAGATCTCCCTGGGTTGCAAGGCTGATCACTGCAGACTGCAGAGCCTGTCAGCCAGCAAATGGCCTTTCCCTTATCTTGAAAACCATGGTTGAACTTCATGCCTAATTTCATGCAAGCAGCTAATTGTCTCTTTGCAGATGCCAGTGTGGGTCCTGTCCTGTCCCCACACAGGCTGTGTGTACCATGACTGCCCTAACTGGGTTTCATTTATGCTTACAGGCTAAAGCTGAGAAAAGGTCACTGCTTCCTCCAGCTTTCACTGTCAAGTGAATGTGCTCCAAGCCTGGAAATCTGAGCACTTGCTTGCACAAAGCCACCCTTGGGGCTATGTCCCCTTGGGGCTTTCATCCCATCTTTGTGATGCCTCAGATAATTTGCAAGATTTGCCCCCTTGTTTTCAGCCTCCTGACAGAAACTGGGTCCAAAGACTAGGGCTGTGGGAAACTAACTGGGTAATTTTAACAGTGCCTTTCTTTAAATAATAGTAGATTTCCCCAGTGGAATGATGTTATTGCAGATGACTTTCCCTAATGTCTCTGAAGGAGCAGACAGACATTCTCAGCTATTCCAGGTACATACCAGCCATCCTGTGAAGGTGTATTCCTATGTCTCTGCCTGGTAGTGGGCATGGAGAGTTGAAATGCTGTTTTCTTGCAGTTGCCTCAAAACAAACTACCTTTTGCGAAACTTTCTCCTCCAGCTCCAAACAACATGCCCTTGTAAAATCTGATATTACTCACTTTAGCAGGAAATGTGAGGTGGAGGAGGACGTGCACTACAGTTTCACACCTTTTCTCTTGTTTTTCTATCTAGAAGTAAATTCTGTTCTGGCTTGACTGATTGATTGAACCTTTTTCAAGTGCTGTCTGAAGGAGACAGCTTCTCTTTAACTGGATCAGAGATGCATTTGGCTCTTACACAGATTTTCTTAAAATCTGGAGTGTTTTCTTTCTTCTTGTTTGTTTCTTGGAACTCATGGCAGATGCACAGAATAAGGGAAAATTTCAAACACAACAAGTTGTACTTTGCCAGAGCCATGGTGTGTAGTAGGTCATGTCTCCTAGTGGACTGCTTTGAAAATGTGCTTTCTTTGGAAAAAAAAATATTGCTCAGATCTGCATCTGCTTCCTCTTCTGCTCCAGCAGCCCAATTTCATGTTGATTCAGACAGCAGCCCTCTGGTTTGGGAGCTTCACAGCTCCTGGCAGGGGCAGCGTGGACATATGGGGTGCCCACAGCAGGGCTCACCATTTCAGCCTTGTCTGCCTGGGAGCTCCTCTTCATTTCTTGCCATCTTGTTCATTCCCATCAAAGACATTCCCTCCCCTGCTAACTCTGCCAGGCTGAAACCAGCATTTTCACAGAGGCTGGGACACACCAGGAGTCCTTAAGTCTCCATTCATTTGTCTGCCACTTCTGCTCAGTGAGAACTGTTTTTAAAATAGCTGGTGACATGGAGGAGAGGCAGAGTTTAATGATGAAAATGATGCAAAAATAACACCAGTGATGGTAGATGTGCTTTTTCTTTGCCTTAAAAAGGAATAGAGAAGCCTGGGTTTCTTGTTTGGACATCTGAAGTGTCGGTAGGAGATCTTTAAGCTCTGATTGTTTAATATTTTTAAGTCAGCGTGAGCCGCTGTATACATTAACCAGGAAGGATGATTGGCTTCTGCAATCTGTAAGGTCTGCCTGAAATAGGAATACAGGGATGGAAATAGTTCAAATAGTGATTTAAAAGTGTCTCTAAAACTAGCTTGCTTTTCTTCTTGAATGTGCACCATCCTAGTCTGTGAGAGGCTCTCAGTCTTTTCATGCAGGTAGCCACTTCTGGACAGAAATAAAGTGCTGTTACTCTCCTTCACAAATGGGAAATGCAGCACAGAGGGAGCAGACAGATGGGCTGTTGGACAGCAAGGACTTGCCTGAATCCCAGAAGCCCCCAACATAGACCACCTTTTGTTCCCATGTCGTTCCTCACTCCCATTTGTGGATCAATTAGTTTATGGATATTTAACTGTCCTTAGGTTGTGCCTGGGATTTCCAAACCCACTATATGCTGGGCCGTTCCTAGCCCCTAACTTGGGTAGTTTCAGCAGCAATATGAGTTACTGATCTTCAGAGTGCTGAATTGTCCAAATAACACTGTCCCAGGTGGGGGAAAGAGGTTCTGTGCTATTAGTTACCTCTCAGAAGGAGCTGGCAGAATGTTTCTGATCAAAAGGTGTCTGGCCACTTTGATCAGCAGTGTAAAACCATCACTTCTATACAATTCTTTCTTTGAGGCACCTGGAAATTGTTTGTGAATGCTCCGTTGTAGCACTTGTATGAGATTTTGCACATTTTTTTATTATCAAATCTAGTATCAGCTATCTATTGCAGATGATTGAATGAGAGGTTTTGCATATCTATGATGGGGACAGAGCAGGAGGCTTAGGGCTTTGCAGCCATTGGGTAATAGATATGTAATATCCATATCCCAAACTGTCTTTTTTACTTCCTTTCAGTGAAGCTCTGAACATCGAAGTTCTGGAAGTTGCCCTCAGAATATTCTGAAATAAATATAAATTCTAGTAGGATCATAGCCCAGCCTGTTTCTGACTTTTCCAAGGGTCTTGACTTGGATGTCTCCTGGAGAAGGACCTGTGATGTTCTCTAGCTCCCCACCTCCCTCCTGCACTGCAGGACACCAAGGTCTTGAGGGATGAAAGGATGGGAGGTAATGTCTCAGGAGCTGTGTCACGTTGACAATCACAGGCTTCCATAGACTATCTGTTGTTTTCCATCCAGCAGAAAAAAGGAGTGAAAGTGTTACTTTCCAAGACTTCCTATGATGCTCCAGAGGAGAAAGAAGATCTTCCCTCAATCCTTTTACCTGGGTTAAGCATTTTTTGAGGTCTCAGAGCAGCAATGCACTGTTTGTACCACATGTACTGCACTGGTGGAGTAAAAGGGCAAGGCCAAGCCATGTCTGTTGCGTTTACAGAGAGTTCCTACAGCAGTCAGAGCAAACATGTCTCAAAGTGCCCCTCTGGCCAGGCCCTTGCTAGTGGGGTTTGCTGGAGCAGGCTGTGTAAGCAGCAGGTTGTGTTAGTGGCCCTCAGGACTTGAGGTTAATCAGACAGGGACTGGGACTGGGAGGGAATAAGGAAGGTATTTGAGCCAGAGAGAGGAGGAGGAGATAATCCAGCTGCAGAGTCCAGTCTGGGAGTAAAGGGATTTTTGGGCACCCAAAGGGGCATCCAGTGTAGAGGGGCTTTGCTTGTCACTCTGCCCATTCTAGACAGCCTCCATTCTATCTGTCTCCTGGATTTATTTCCTAGCTGTATTTCTGCTAGTATTTTTATGGGTTTGTTTTTTCTGTTTTATTAACAGAGCAGCTGCACTTTTACCACAGGCAGGATGACGCTGGGCTTTCTGCTGAAAGCTGCCACATCACGATGATGTGTTTTACCCAGCAGACCTCACCAGGCAAGGTTCCCAGCACAGCAGAAGTCACCAGGGAGGTTTCTCAGAGCAGCAATCGCCCCTCAGCCCATCCTCAGTCACTGGCCTAGTATTTCATCATTGCTATTTCTTGCTTCTGTTTTGTGCTGGCTTCTCTATTCTTCTAAGATCAAAGTCGAATTTTTATTAGCAGTAAAAAAAAAAATAGAGGCCTGTATCTGTTTGATCATACACAGAAAGATACCCAGCAGGGCTAGCTTAGTCTGTTGGATCTGTCACAAACTCACTCTGCTAATGTCTTGCTTAGGTGAAATAAGATCAAAGGTGGAAAAAGTTCCAATTTTTCTGTGCTCTTGTCAGGTGGCTCCATCTTGGGGTTACTTGCCAGCACATCAGCTGCAGAGGAGGGACTGGCAAGGAGGAGACACACAGGAGAAAGAAACTTGCAGGCAGGAGCAGAATTTCCTGATTGAAACCACAGCTGAGCCACCTGGTCTAGTAGAAGGTGTGCCTGCCCATGACAGAGGGGGTGGAACTGAATGATCTTTGAGGTCCCTTCCAACCCAAATAATTCTGTGATTTCTGTGATGTTAATGGAAAAGGGGACCCTTTGCAGGAAAGAGAGGCAAGAGTGGTATGTGAGTGTGGAATGGATACCCCTGGTACAGACAAAGATAGAAAGTGAAGCAGGCTATGGCAAGGTATCTTTTGATGTACCTGCATCTAGGCTTGCTCTGTGGTGGCAGGTTGAAAAAGGAAGGTGTAGCTTGGAAGGCACAAGGGGAAAGTCATCATGGCAAGGCCCAGTCCCAAATCCTGGGTTTGCTTTCCTTTTTTAGCATTGTGCACCGCAGGTTTTCAGAAAGTAGGAGCAGCCATAATAGCATTTTAGGTCTTTCATGTCTGTCAAAGAAGTGTGCCTAGCTGGCAGAGTGAATCATAGAAAATAAATATACTCAGGGCTTGAGAGGATAAAAAAAGGACATCCATGTATTTCTGACAGAAACTCAGAGCCTGTGCTTTGTCTCTCCAATAAATCTGCTACTGGATGTAGTCTGGGACAGTGGAAAGAGGAAATCTGCACTGCTTGATCTAGTGCCTCTGTGTCTGCTGGCTTAACCAAAGGGATTGATGTTTTGCCTTCCCATACTTAAGCAGCAATACTTGAGCCTCTTTACAGGAGAAATGTTCCAGCAAGTCCCAAAATCATTTAACACTTGCTACTTGTGCTGCAAAGCTGCTGGAGTTTGCTCATAATAACAGAGGTAGTGAGAGGTCCTGGCATGGACTGGAGCTGGTGCTGTGGGCAGGCATGGCTGTGGTAGCTCTGTGGCTGGGCAGAGGAAGGTGGTTTCTTCCTTTGTAGGCTGCTCTAGTGGGTTTTCTCTTCCCTTTGGCCACATTACTGAAGCAAATATTTACCCTTGGGTCAGAAAATACTATTCTTGTGTTCTTGGGCTGCTTGAGAGAGAGGCTGGAGGATTTGACCTCCAAATGGATGCTGTGCTGGTGTGTAAGGACCCAGGAGTTGTTTGCATTGTTTGTGCTCAAACCCAGCCTGAACTCTGAGCACAGGGCAGGTGGGCATGTAGGAGTGTTTCTCCCAGAGGATCCCTGTTGCTCTGACCCTTCCCCAACATCACAGGTGGGCTGAGCAGACAGGGCATGAGCTACTGCAGACAGAAAGGGTTGTACGTGCTCTTCACTGCCCACTTGTGTAAACCCAGGCATGGTCATGGTGCAGTCATTTTCTCTGCAGCAAATCAGCTGGACACTTCTGAGAGAGGAGTAGGTGACACAGAGGTGGCTTTGCCAGGACCATGTCTTTTTCTTGTTTGCCACTCACAAAGGATGTGTGTGGCTGGAGAGTGGGTGGCCAGTGTGGATTCATCAGGGCCTGTAAAGCATGGACCAAGGGAGAGGCAACAAATCAAGCACCCACAAAGGGAATTGTACAGGCAGCAGCAAAACAGTGGGTGTGTGCACAATGCTTTCTGGTAACAAGTATTAAATTTCTCTGAAAAGACCAGAAAAGGCACTGTTAGGTGGCTGGGAACAGTTTCCTGCGACTGGCAATTATACTGGTTGTGTGTGTGAGCAGTGAAAAGCCAGCAGTGTTCAGCTGTTTGCAGAGCAGAAACATCTGCCCAGGAGAGTTTACAATTAAAACCCAAAATGCTGGGGCTGTGAGTCACCCCACCTGTGGCCCTCTCTTGTAGCAGGGAAGTCAGCATCAGCAGAGGGACAACCTGATACGTTTTCCCAGTGCAAAATAACCTGACTGGTTTTGGTTTTTTCTAGTCTCATGCCCATTGCTGGGGCCTCTGGCCTCTCTCCCAAGACCAGTGCTCGGCTGCTCTGGCCCCCTCCCCACACCTTCCCTCTCACATTGTTCATGTTGTGACTGGTTTTCTGGCTGTGAAAGCAGCAATGATGCGAGATGCTCATTTGGTTGGTTTAGATTTTCCTAAATCACCTGGTGCTGAGGAGTAATGAAATATTTATTAGGTGTTACAAAACCAAACCCAGAGCAACAGCACAGTGAGCAGTTCCTCCTTTCCTCCCTGCAGTGGTCCCTGCGCAGCAGGTGCCATAAGAAGAGCTCAGTGCTGCTCATGGTTGACTGTAGCTTTCTGGACAAAAGACAGAGGTGCTTCCCCTGGGAATTACCTGCAGTCCTCAGCTGAAATGATTCCTTTGTGACAGGGGTGATGCTGATGGGCTGAGCCATTAGGGACCAGTGTGCAGTGCCGCAGTGCATTCTCATGTTCTGCGTGTAGGAAAGACCCTTCCACAGTGGGATGTGCAGTGTGCAAGGGCTCTGGGAGGCATGAGTGCACTGAAACATTCAGTCTCTGATCAGAGGTGTTCAAGTGAGGCAATGAAGGGGGTCACTTCTCAACCACAGGGTGCCTTTCACATGGAAACATCCTTCTACAGAACCCAAATCTGATTGATTTCAGCAGCCGTCACACTGATGGACAGGGCTTTATTAGCAGGTTTCAGTATCTGTACAGGTGTGGATGTGTTATGCTGCAGCTTACTACTTACTGACACATTCATCCTAGATTGTAGCCATCTACAATCTAGGATGGCCCTTCCTTCCAAATTTTCTGTTGGTTATGGTACTGCTGTAGCAGGGGAGTTCTAGAGGTCTCTGGCCCAATTTCCCTGTTCAAAGCAGGGCTCCCTCCCAGACCAGATAATTTTCACACAGTCAGGCTGTGGAAATTTGCAAGGCTGGAGATGCTACAGCCTCTCTGGGCCCATTCTGGTGCTGTACTTACTCCTGCATGCTCAGACTCAGCAAAGCATTCTGGAGACAGGATGGCTTAGTGAGGCACATTGCTGTGTATAAGTTTTTACAGGGAAGTTTTCTGTGGCAAACAGCTCCTCTTTGCAGTGCTTGTGCTTCCCTGGTGTGGGCGAAGGAGGCTGGAGACAATGCACAGAGATGGTGCCAGCTGTTCACTGGCTGGAACAATTTGGAGAAGGTGCCCTGGCTCCCTGCATTCAGGTTTGCATTTGGCTCTGGGTCAGACTGAGTATGTGCAAAAATAACGCAGAGCAAGAAGGCTGCTGGTGAATGTTTGTCCCAAAGATGCTGCTGTGCTCTTTGTTGGGATCTGCATCAAGCAAATTCATTTGGTTGCCTCTGTGATTTGTTTGTGGCCAGTGGGACCTCAGTCAGGTTGTGAGGTCACTAGATTGTGCTGCAACTGTGGTTTTTCTTAACAAAGTTAGACCAAGAAGGTAGGAATCATTTGGGGCCCGTGTCTAGTCACTGGTGGGTTCTTCCCCATGATGTGGTCTGTTATGGGAAAGACATCTGCCAAGCTTCTTATAAAAAGCCATGCAATCCACAAGGGGTGCCAGCCCAAAAACTCCATGGGTGTCATGCCTGGTACCTGTGCCAGGAGTTCACTGCCTCAGTTGACTACAGTTTTTAATAAGCATTTGTGTAGCTGACAATTTAAATACTCCCATGCTTTAGAGAGGTAAAGGTCTGGGAAATGCTCTGCTGCATAAGCACACCACAGTATTGGGGGAGTTCTCTTGGGTCCAGGGTTCTGTGTTCTGTGATCCCTCTGGAATGCAGAAGTAACTGGTTTTTAGTGGCTCACATGTGGGAAACAGTTGTAGGGAACATCAGAGAGGTTTGGAAAAGTCAGGAAAGGTAAACAGAATAAACCTCTTCAATCCACCAGTTTTCCTGCTTACCCCCAGCTCTCCTGTGTGATGGCACTTGGATTTGTGTTTGCATGGGAGGCAGCGAGGCTGTGACCCCAACATCCACACACCTGCTGGGCTTGCAGCCTAACAGGGTTTCACCTCCTGCCACAGCTGGTGTGGGGGCTGTGGTGTTTTACTGATGTCCTTCCAAGTGGAAGTAATTCTGCTGTTTTCTGCTATTTGTGAGCACCCTATAGAAGGTAACTGAGAAGTGGTTTGTACTGGCCCCTTAGTGGCCTTACTGGATCTGCAGAAGCTGTTGGCTTGCTTTGTATGGATTTCTAGCTTATCACTGGTGCCTCTAATTACAAGAGATAAAATAACACCCCTGCCTTTAAAGCGCTTAAGCTTCCAGTTGAGTGTTCAGGGCACGTGCTCTTTTAAGCCTGTGGCTGAGTTGGTGGCATCACTTGGCACTACTTCAAGGCTCTGGAGCATGATGCTGGTGCTGAGACTGTCCCCCTGCCTTGCTCCAGCCTTTGCTGGGAGGTGCAGCCTTCCAGCTGCCCCAGAAGTGCTTCTGGGATTTGGCAGCAGTGCCTGTGGGGCCTGATGGGGAAGGAAACAGGCATAAAATAGGAGGTGAAGCGTGTTGGGCACATTTGGTTGAGTGCAGGTCTAGTCTCCTCTGCTCCCTTGTGGTGCTGGCTTTCTGCACCAGGTGTTTGCTGCTGTGCTGCAGAAGCAAAGTTTAATATGAAAACACTTAAATTGTGTCTCAGATCAAACTGTTTCCTTGATAAGATCCCTAACAGTGGCACAGACATGGATCAATACCTGGTGCTGTCTCGTGGTCTGGTGGGGGTGTCATACTGAGGGTCCTGTTAGCTGAGGGCTGGGCTGTGCTGCAGCCTGGTGTGATCAGAGAGGATCTCCTTTTCCCTGGATGGGGAAAATGCTGGCGTACAGCTTGGCCGAGGAGGAGGCAACTGACACTCTAGTAGAGACAAATCTGATGATTCATTTCCACAGCCCCCAGGAGCTTGCGTGTCAGCTGCGTATTGGGAATTTCTAGGAATTTCAAGGAGCATCATTTGTTCTGAAGGTAGCCCATTCAGTGCTAAGGAAGGAGGATAAAATACCACTGCTAGATGGCATTATAGGAATTGAACAAGCAAGAACTTTTGGAGGTTGTCCTAAGAAATAACCTGGACACAAAAATGTCATAAATATGCCATGCATGTTGTTAAAATCCTAAATGAAAAGCCTCTTGGCTGAGAGTATCTCTGCTCTTAATATGTCTTTCCTTGTGCCTCAGCACCCTGATTTCAAGGTTACCTGTAGTTTTTTCTATTTCTTTCCTTGGTATTTTATAGCATCTGTTGCCCTGTCATTTTTTTCTGACATTCACGATGCTTGCTAATACAAATTGTCAATACATTTAATTAACATTGTGCCTTTTGCTTCTTCAAGATAATTAAATGATTAATAAAAACAGATCTAGCACCTTCCCACAGGTGTCTCCCACTCGATCACTGCATTTTCTCTGGCTCCTCTTACCATTGAGCTAGTTTTCACTTCCATCAGCTCAGATAGGTTTGGAGCCTGTTTTACATCTGATGCTGTGCATGTTGCCCAAGGACTCCTGATGTCTAGGGTGCTGTTGGCAAACACCTCAAAGGGGTTTAGGTGCCTGACATGGCAGATAGGATCTAATTTTTGGTCCTGAGTGTCTGCCATCCTAAAAGCTACAAGCTTTTGGCAGTGGTTTTCCTCTGGGCTCATGGCCCACGGCTGAGGTGGTTCAGGTTAAGGGATGGTCCTTACTCCAGCCCTGTGATGCTGAGCTTTGTTTCATGTGTCAGACCCTGTGAAGTCTGGGCTGGTGTTTTGGGGGTGGGAATGACCCACCTTTGCAGTCCCCACAAGGTGGTGAGGGCTGTTCCATATTTTCTAAAGCAGAGCATAGTGAGTCTCACTTTGTCACTTTGATGAACACTTCTCCATTAGCAGTAGGATAATCCCAGATTATCACATCAAATTGCTATTGCTCACTAACCCCCCTCAGTGTGGTGTTGAGGAATTAATTACCATGATGCTCATGATGTTCGCTACCGCAGTCCCTAAACACCCCACGTAGCACATCGTGATTGTAGCTCCAGCAATATTTATCACTGCATTTTCCAAGTGGTCCCTCTCCTGCTTTTTATTGCTAGTGGTATTTACCAGGAGTCATTATGCTCTAGTTGTTTGAATCTCTGCAGTTTTTTATACTTTATTCAAAGCCATTTAGATACTTAGAGCCATTACTTTTATCATTCTCTTCCATTCTAATGGGCTGGTTTCTTCCATTGGCATACAAATGAGAAAAAACGACTTCTCTAGACTTTTTGGTCACTAGTAAATACCCATCCTAATTCTTACAGCTCTCCTTTCCTTTTAAGTTTGAAGTTGCAACATATACATATTGTTTGCTTCCTTCTGTCAAAATTAATTCTTATCCTCCAATGTGAAGTAACCCAATGGTAAACCAGCCCCAGCTACATTTCAATCCCTGCAGCTTTTCAGCATGAATGTTGTCTACATTTTAAGATATTCGGTTGGCATTGCTGATACATGACTTGTATGCCTGCTGTGACTTTGTCAGCATTGTAAGCTGAAGAGGTGGGTTTTTAGCTATGTCTGGTTTTAAACTGACAGATAAATTGGAAAAATAATGGTATGTTATCTTACAAGGCTGGAATAAACCCTTGTAAACTTTCTATTGATGTCATTGTGACAGAATTAGAATCGTCTTGTAAGTTATACCAGCTGTATGCTGGACAGAAAGTGTTTTGAGCAACAAAGATACAGCAGAGAATGTCCTTGCTCGGATAAGAACAGACTCGCTGTCATAGGATTTCAACATTAAATTCTTTCACCACTGGTTTTGACTGATGTTTTGTATGTGAAAAGCCAAAAGAAATGAGCAAGGACAAAAAAAAAAAAGAAACAAAAAAACCCAAACCAAAACAAAAAAAAAAACCAAAAACAAAAAAAACAACCAACCCCAAACCCAACAGCTAGTATGCAAGGCTTTCCATTTGGTATGAAACCTCAGCTTCTGAAGGGGAGGAGAAGCTGAGTGGAGAAGGGGTTGCACAAAATAGATTCTTCCAAGCACCCACGTAGCAGCTTGCTTTTGAATTGAGTATACCTGAAGTAGTAAAAGTCTTGTGTGCATTTTGTGGTGGCAGAATTGTTTAGAAATTATGTTCAGGGTGACTTCAGGTGCATGAATGAACTCGCCAGGCTGCAGAGTACATGTGTGTATGTACCTATGTGTGGCTGGTTCCTCAGCTATTGCTGCTGTCCCCAAAGGAGAGCAGAAATGCATGCCATAAGCACCCCAATACCATATTGCAGATCAATTACTGGGCTTTTTCCTCATACATAAACCTTTTTTGATGAGTCTTTTTCTTTTGGCATGTTTTACAGATAAGCAAGCAGCAGCTCCAGACAATCAAAGATCGTTTCCAGGCCTTTCTCAATGGAGAAACCCAGATTGTGGCAGATGAAGCATTTATAAATGCTGTCCAGAGCTACTATGAGGTAAGGAGAGACAATGCAATGCTCTTATGAATCCCTGTCCTATCCCCTATTCACAGATGGCGTTGAATTCTGAACTAATGGTTTGTCCATTATCACACAGTATGAAGCAAAGGCAAGTGCAAAGTGGCTTCTGTCTGATGTCTGGTGCATCACAGTGTTTTGGAGGTTCAGGGTTTGAATGTAAACTATGGAACAACCATAGCAAACCCTATGCCGTGGTTGTTTCCTTATAGCTTGTTTATGGAGAAAACTGCCCTTCCTTTGGGCTGAAAAATAATTTCCTGATACTTTTAAACAATGTATTCTAAAACAGGGAGGGTAGTAAAATCAGTAAAATCAACACATGTGCTCCCTGTGAAAATACCAAGAGAAATCTGGGCAGCACATTCAGTTCTTGCTGAAGCTTTTGCATTGTGTCCAATTGACTTTGGGATTTTCAGCAAGAGTCTTGTCTTTTCTCTTTGGCCTGACAAGTGCTGCAAAGCAAAGAGGGAGAGTGAGGAGGATGTCTATCTACAAAACTAGATGATACCAGAGAAGATGAAACATCATTCATAATTGTGCAAAAGAATAATTATGTATATCCGTCTTCTTGCACCTCTTTGTATGCAGCCCATAATGCAGCCTTTTATATCTCTGCTTAGAAGGAAAGAGTTTCTGGTTTTGAAAGAAATCAGTGCTTGTCATTTCTATGAGGAGTGTTGTTTATTTTTTTGCTACCCTTTCTGAAAACCACTTCTCTTTCTCCCTAGAGCTATTCTGTCATAGAAGGTAAAGATTTTGAATTGCCTACATAAAATATTTCTCTAGAAGTGCAATCTAAGTAGGTACCGAAATCAGATACTAAAACTGAAGAGAAATTTAACTCTATAGGATATGACAACAGCTGCTTCTGTGTAAGGAAAGCACAAATTATCTCTGGATTAACTCTGTTAAACCAGTCTAGTAGTTCCTGTTCAATAGTTCTCTGTACAGGAAGGAAACTTAGAGTCATTTACCTATTTTATCAGAAAAGAAATTACCAAGGGGTCATCACAGCTTCACTGAAGAGGTGCTCTCAAAGCAAGTTTTCAAGATGGAGTGAGCTGTGTTTCAGATGCCAAAGCAGCATAATCTGTTCAGATAAGATTATTGGGCAGGAAAAGGAAACTGCTTAAAACCAGGAGAAATACATACCCGTTTCACTGCTGGGTCTGGCTGAGTGTTGTCAGCTCCAGAAGTCCTATGCTGTATAAATGCCCCATGTTATCAAACTGAAAAAGAGCAGTAGATTAGCACTAGAATGTACACAAGCCCATGTCTTCAAGTGGATCCTCCACTGCCTCTGTCCTGCTTAAAACAGGCCACGTAAAGTGTAATGCATCACTCTGTGTCCTTTAGCACAACTTTCTTTTTAGCTGTTGGTCTTGAATTGATGGCTGCGTGCTTTCAGCTTCTATGCAGCTGAAGCTTGCCTCTGTGGCTCTTCCTTGGCACCAGCTGCAGTGGCACAAGGCAAAGCCTTGCCACAGAAAGCCTCTGCCCCTCAGTGCCTGAGCAGTTTTCCCTGCTGAGAATGTTCTCCCTTCCTGCTCTGCAGAGACATGTCCCCCTTGGCTGATCCATTGTGCAAATCATGCACATTGTGCACATCCTTATCTCAGCTCCTGCAAATCTCAGTTTTATTCAATTAACTGTCATTCTTCTGGGTGCTATCTAGAAATCAGCATTTATCGATTTATAAATCTGCAAGATGGATTGGAAAACACAGCTGAAATTGGTAACCTCTGTACAGGACATAGCTGATGTTTCTAAAAGGTCCACTTATTAATGGTGCATTCCCATAACTGGGAATGACTGATTTTTGCAGAATAAAAAAGGTAAGGGTGACATTGTAGGTCAGAAATGCATTTGCTGTTGCCCTGAATGAGTTTGCATGGCCACATTTTGCTGTTAATTCTGGCTGTCAGGGTAAGCATGTGGTTGTCAGTCTTAGGCTAGCTCACAGGCTGCTATCAAATTAAAAAATTGAGGGATCTGCTGCTGCTCTGCAAAGCACTGCTGTGCCTGCAGGAATGCTGCAGACCCGTGTGTGCAGACAGGCCCAGCATACTCCAACACACTGCAGGGGAGCTTTTCTCAGGTCCTTTGACTTCTAATGAGTAAAGCTTTGTCTGTCACCAGCACTTTTTGCAGCAGTCACTTCAGTGCATATGATGGAAGGGCTCCATTAGACCCATTTCCACTCTGCTGTGGCCAGACAGGGACAGTGGCGTGGTGAGCTCGTCTGTGGGTGTGGCAGGAGATGCCTGACCCAGCTCCTGGAGGTCAGTTCTCTCCTGCAAGATTCAGTGTGCACCTGTGCTAGGATTTTGTTCTAGGCAATTCTTGACTCCTGGCAACCCTACTAAGCAGTCCTACAGCTAGGCAATTCACCTGGTATTTTCCAGAGAAAACAGGACAGAACACCTTTTTAAATCTTTTTTTTTTAATCTTCCTTATTCATGGTTTCTGCTGCTTTGTGTCTTGACTGGTGCTCCCCCATGCCTGCCTCTCCCTGTCAGCTGCAGCCTTCCTTTCCTCTGCTGGCTGCTGCTCCACACCCAGGGAGGAAAAATTCCCACATGGGCCACATCCCACTGCTCGTGATGCTGGGGGTGAGGACCCAGGAAAACAACAGCCACTAGTGCTGGCAGGTACTGGAAGTCATTAGCACCATCACACTGGTTCAGGCCTGGGCACCTGGCATGGATGAGGGGACATGGGAGCCCAGGATGTTGCAGTGGGGCTGGTCACTGTGACCTCCCACCATTTCCTGCAGTCAGTAATTTCCTTGGCTGCATCAGGAGCTTGGCTCTTGATAGCTCTCACCCATTACTTGAACACACCTCCACACACCTGGGGCTTTATCACTCATATTTAATCTCCACGAGGAAATGAAACACACACTGCTGTTATTTCAGCATGGTCTGAAAAGGCTGCTGGTGGCTTTCTGCCTGCCTTGTCTGCAGGGAGCAAGTGCTCTCATGCTGATATTGGAAGAAAACAGCCCAGCTCTTCCTCAGCATCATTTTTGGTTGGTCCCTGGACAAAACCCACTATTACTGCCAACAGATGCCTGTGCCATCAAGCATCTAGGAACATGGAGTACTGTGTTGCTGAATGGTATATTAAAAAAAAAAATCTATCATGTCCTTTGGTCACCCTCAAGCTCTTTAATTATTGAGAGCCGACAGATACACCCCTGTGAGGGCACAGCTTCTTCACAAGCTGCTGTATTCATCAGTTCTCAGCATTATTAATAAAACAGTACTTTTCTTATTGGATATTGTCTGTTCTTCTCTGTTCAGGGCTTGGAAGAGGAGAGCCAACACAATATCCCTCTGTCTCTCTAGCCCTTCAGCTCTGTGCTGCTCCCAAGACATCTGTGGCCTGTAGGAGTCTGTCATGTTTTGACCCTTTTGCTGCTCTTGCAGTGGGAAGAACATTTTTATGAAATGTCTTCTGCCTCCCTTTTTCCTGCTGTCAGTGCCCTGCATATCTGCAAAGGCTCAAGCCAAGCAGAACCATCTTGCACTTCTCACTCCTGTGACAGCAGGGCAGACAGCAAGGATCTCCTCTGGTGTAGTAGAATTAGAATGTAAACCTGGTCCTTGCAGAGGTTTCCCAGGGGTCTGGCTACCAGAATAAATCCTGTGCAGTGCTGTTGGCTTCAGTAAGATAAGTCCACTCCCTCTACTAGGGCAGAACTTGGTTAGGTGAATGTAGTTCACCTAACTACAAAAACTCCTTATTAAAGCATGAGATGAAACAAAATAAAATCCTGCATTCCCAATCAGCATTTATGTATCTAGTGAGGTGTGACCATAACATCACATCAAGTCCTGATTACATCAAAATATTTCATTTTAGTGGAGGCAAAGCAGAAGCTTCACCTGATTCCATTACTCTTCCCAAAGTACAGCTGAAACCTCTGGCAACATGTGGTGGTCGAGTGAGGAGTCGGAGAACGTCCTGGCAGTCAATCAGCAGCTTCCCAGCAGCGAAACCACCTTTTGTGATACTTGAGGGTTTTTTTTATTTTTTTTTTTAACTGGCACCATTTGAGATCATCCTTTTCTTTGCAGGTGTTCCTGAAAAGCGACCGTGTTGCCAGGATGGTGCAGAGCGGAGGGTGCTCAGCCAATGACTCCCGGGAGGTCTTCAAGAAGCACATTGAGAAGAGAGTGCGCAGCCTGCCAGAGATCGATGGCCTCAGCAAGGAGACAGTGCTGAGCTCCTGGATGGCAAAGTTTGATGCTATTTACCGTGGGGAGGAGGATCCCCGGAAGCAACAGGCCAGGATGACAGCGAGTGCTGCCTCGGAGCTCATTCTCAGCAAGGAGCAGCTCTATGAGATGTTCCAGAACATTCTGGGGATTAAGAAATTTGAGCATCAGCTTCTGTACAATGCGTGTCAGGTAAGGTGGGAATGGAACAGGGTTTTTGGGGGAAGGCTTGCCACTGGGAAATAACTGCTGTTATGATTTGGAAATGTTGTGTCTGACCAGACTCTTGGAGAGAACTTCTGCCAAGAAGGTGGGGGTTGGTTTATGGTGGAACTTCTGCACTGCCGGTGTTGTTCTGGCTATCCAAGTGAGTCTCCTTCTCATGCTCATTTTTTTTGTGCAATTCCATGGGATTACTGAGATGGGAAAATTTTATTCCTCACCTCTGCTATCTGAGTGAGCCAGTCTTTGAGGTGGTTAAATGGGCTGTTTGCCTGTGGCTTATTTGCCCTTCCTGTAGATGACAGAGGTTCTTACATCCTGAGATATCAGTAATCAGATCCCAGGAGACCCTGGGGTGGGTGGCTTATGCAGACCTGCCCAGTGAGGTTATACAGGTTCTCCTTAAGTAGAGAGAGCTCTGTGATACTTGCATGCCTGTGGTGGAAGGAAAGGGCATCCCAAACCCCCATGACTTCAGGGTACCTCTGCTTGCACTTGAAAACCTTTCCCATTCATCTGTTTCTACCCAGAAGGGCCAGTTCTCCGGAGTTGCGTAGCTGGGACTCTGCAGTGCTGTTTGTGTTTCCAGCAGCTCTTGCTGAGGGCTGTCAGTGGCTATCCAGACTGCTGGTGACCCAGATTACAGTCCCCTGCTATTGGATATAAATATCACAGGCGGGATAAAGGATGCCAGAGTCATGGAGAGAGTAAGGTGTGGAAAGTTTTTGGAGGAGGAGCAGACCTCAGTCTTTTCCCTGTAATTCAGGGCTTCAGCTTCTTATTGAAGTGAATACATTTGAGACCAATTTTGTCTGTCTTCTGTCTAGACATTTCCAATTCTTTTTAAGACACAGGGAATTATGTTTGATCTGTTTTTACCCCTGTAAAGAACTTGGTTATCTTGCATTTGTTCTTCTTCATCTCAGACCTTAATGGCAGCGTGGGGAGAGGATAATAAATGTCCCTGAGTAATGAGTCTTCACAGCAAAACCTGCAGTGGCCCTCATAAATTGTGTTTACTCAGATTTTGTGCCTCCATACTCTGTTGGAAGAATTCTTTAAAATCAAAACCATAATGTTTTCAGTGATGTGTCAAGAACTGAGTCAGTTCTGCCATGTTTTAGTTTCTTTTTAACTTAAACCAACTCCAGCCCTGTGTCTCTCATTCTCCCTTGACCTGTGCTTTGCTAAGGACCAGGGTGGCTTTTGTGAGTGTGTGTGTGATCCTTCCCTCCTGGTTTGTGCTTCCCACTAATGCAGAAAACAGTGTTTGATCACAGCTGCCCTGTTTTGTGATCTCTGCTTGTTAGAACCTTTCTGGTTCTGACACCATGAACCCAGAGGCTGCTTCCTGAAAATTGCCCTGTTGCATCAAGCAATCTTTTTCCTACATGTATGCTGGTTTTAATCTGAAAGTGGAGGATTTAATTCTGGGTCTTTTCTAATGCTTGGAGGCAGTAAACCTGTTATTTAAGCTTTTACAGGAAGACATAATTTCTGATGAAAGCAAGAATTAGCATGGAAGTTACTCGGGTTTTAATACCTGGATAGTGAGGATTAGCTGTTCAGACAGGAAAGCCCTTTGTGCAATGCACACCTCAAAAAGCTACAAGTCGTTGAGCAGCTGGGTGTTTTCCAGGGATGCAGTAGGAGTGGTTAAAGTGCTGTGGGGTGGGACCTTGTCCCATGGGGAACAGGTCACTGCTGCTCCTTCTCCCTCTGCAGAGGGAAGGCAGCAGTGAGCACCCAGGGAAACCACAGGCTTTGCTCTGGGGACCCTTTTTTTGATGCTACCTGTGCTCATGTCATCTAGGCCATACCAGCAGGGTCTCTAGAGCTCTCTGGCCAGACACTTTGTACTTCTCTCTTGCCATGAAGCACTGAAATTGCTGTTGACCTTTACTCTTTCCCCAGGGACTCAGCCATTGCTTGCAGCCAGTCTGTTTGGGGTAGCAGTGGTAATTTGGTATGGTATGAGCTACACTTTTTTTGACCTGTGCTTGTCTGCCATGCATGAGAGGAATGGGGAAAAGCAGCCTTTTCCCTGGCAGGCTGTCTGAATGCCATCACTCTCCAGAGTGGCAGCACTGTGCTGTTCAAGCCGTTTATCAGTCAGTCACCTGTAATTAGAAAAGCAAAGCCCATTGTCTTCTGTGAAGGGCCTCGCTGGTCTGTGCTCTCCCTTGCCTTGGTGTGCAGGGTGAAATTGCCCAGAGGCTGTGCAAAGAGGCAAAGGGTGACAACGCTTTGCCTAGTTGACCTCTGAAAGCATGAGCAGGAATGGTGCTGAGGGCCCCAAACACTGCTGGTACTTCTGTGGTCTGAAAGTAGAAGCTTTCTCTATGCAGCCTCCTGTTACATCACACTAATTGCATAATGATTGCATCACTGGGACTGCATTTCCATTCACTTCTGAGATAATATTTTGTTTGTGCAGGAGGATGATTTCTAAAGAGATTTTTTAAATACAGTATCCCCAGGTGGCATGAGATAAGTGTATTCTTAATGTGACAGCAGTGATTTAGCAGGATCTGAGATAGCAGTTATTGATAGCAAGGTATTAATGCAGTAGGAAAGGCTTTTAGGAAACAAAGATGGGAAGTGGTGTTGTAGCAGCATAGTTGTGAAGATTACAGTGTTGTTAAGCACAAGCTCTGACTAGAACATTTTAAATAATACAGAATCTTGCGCTTTTTGCATAACACATGCCACGTGGCTTGATGTTTCTGCTCCACTGGAGTCAGCATGGGAATTGAGCATCTCTGGCTCCAGAAGCAAGCTCCTCTGCTGTGTGAGAGATGTGGTGGAGGGACAAATGTGTTTCAGTCTGGGCTTTCTGGTCCAGAACCTGTTGGCAAGACTTAAATTTAGCTCTTCTGCTTTGTAATTAACCTGTGGCTGTGGAAGAGTACTAGAGGAGCTGTTTTCTGTACATGCTGGGCAATTCCAAACTTGGGTTCTTGCTGCAGTTGGCATTTCCTAGGGTACTCTATTTCCTGCTGACCTTCATGAAGGCTGAATTCAGAGCATCTCTGAAAACCAGGCTGTGGCGTTCTCCCTGTCTTGTTCTTTCCCAGCCATAGGGCAGTGATTTACTTTTCTGTCTCAAGCTGTGTTTGGAAGTCTTTTTTAGCTACAGTGAGATGAGCCCGAGCTGGCACAGTGCTGTTCAGTTAATCCTGCAGCAGGAGCAGATGTTCAGATCATGTCTGTGATGAGCTGTGCAAGTCCATCCTCCTGCTTCAGAGAAAGAGCAGGCTCTCCCTGCAGAGCTGCCTGAACTCTCAGGATTCACAGCCAGACTTCCTCTTCTTTCCCAGGCCTGTCCCATATACTGTGGTAAAATAACCTGTGCTAAGCATAATTCCCTTAGATGTAAGATATGAAAGCAAATAACTAAATATAGGCATGTCCAACCTGCTGAGTGATGATAATACATGGTCGTGGTTTTTCAGCATCTATTTCTGTCCATCCGTGTAGAAGGCAAAACATCAGAGAAGTATGCATGTGTGGGTGGGCTGCAACACACACCAGGCCTCATTGCTGTCTGGTGGCTATTTCTTGTAAAGCCATGAAGACTTCTCACCAGTGCAACTGGAATTGTTTCATAAGTTTTGGGGCCCTGTGATTTTAACTAGGTAACATTTCAACCCAAATTTTCTCAAACGGAGTTGGCTTAAAACTAGAATTCACTGTTTTGACATTTATTTTCGCAGCTGAATTAGGACACTATGTCCAAAGGCTGACATTTCTCACATAGCAGAAAGTTCCCCTGCCAAAAAAAAACTGACTCAAGTGTTTGATTTTAGCTCAAGTCAGTATTAGAAATGATTCGCTGAGGTGATGTTTTGCCTTCTGCCCCTCTCTCATCTCTGCACTTCCTGTGGTTCTACCAGGAAACTTGGTTTCTTCACTTGCTCTAGTGTGTTGAGCCCCTCATGTGCCCGTCACACGCCCAACGTGTGTCAATCATGTGCCTGGCACATGGTCACACAGCCATCATGTACCCAGTGTGTGCCAAGCACGTGGCATGGGCTGACTTTGCTGACTTAGCTGAAAGTTGGAGACATCTCCTTAAAAATATTTCTTCAATCTTTGTTTGCAGAGAAGCTGTAGTGGTACTTGGATGCTGCAGCCCAAGTAGGGGGAGAAACTCATGTGAGGCACTGTGACAGCTCAGACAGTGAGATGAAGGCTGAGGTCACCTCAGAATAAACGTTTGATTTGTGTGTATTCTCGCCAGACCAAGTATTTTATTTAGTTTGTTGTGATGAAGAATTCCCAGCCATGCCTTGCAATGAGCATTGAATCCAGGATTGTCGTGCAAAGCGTGGAGTTACCTGTCTGTGCATATCTCTGTCCCCTCAGTTCAGGGCCTCAGGGGTTTAGGCTCAGATTACTCCCTTCTGCTCCCCTCCCCGCTTAAAGAACACCAAGCAATTCCCTTTTATTCTAGCTTTATCTTGAAGCTCGATGTCTGTGAAATATCTATCTGCAGTTCTGAGCATTTAACTATTAGCTCTGGTTCTAATGACCCCTCTGAAAGGGTGGGAGGTTTACTTGGACCCCAGAGCCCCCTACAAACAGACAGCCCCCTACAAAAACAATCCCCCTGTCCTGAGGATGGTGATGGTGAGCTGGGACTGCTGTGGGGCTGCAGGCAAGAACCAATGAGCCTTCGTGGGCTCCTCTCCCCAAGGCTGGATGCGTATGCCACAGACAACCAGAAGCTGTGGCCAGCATTGCTCTCCCCCTTGCAAATCCCCAGGGCATCAGCCTTACCTAATGGGTTTTATTCCTCCCTCTTTCACTCTTTGAAACTCCTTTTGGTCGCTCCACCTATTTTCACACTGTAAGCATCATCCCTTCCCTGCCTTCTCCCCCCCACTTAAAACAAAGCCACGACCAATAAAAATGGGTTAAAGTGGTTTAGAGATGATCAAAAGCCTCCAAATGGATAAAGCATCATGGTCTGTTTTCAGTAATTCTGTATTTATTTCCATGGAAACAGAAATGGCAGCCTGGAGCCTTCTGCAGAGTTGTAATTACTCCTGCAGCAGCCAGCAGCAGCTGCAGCTTCCTGTCAGGGCCCGAGCATCTCCCTGAGCCTGCCGTGATTTAGTGCCCAGTGGGAAATTGAAAAAGGAAAAAGCGCTGGGAAGTGAATGAAATCTTCCTGTCATAACAGCACAATGTAGATACACACATGGTCCTTTTGGGAGGAGGGGCGATTGCCCTTCTCCATCAGCTCAGCATGCAATGTTTTGAGGTATGATTTTGGCATGAGAAGGCAGAGAAACTGAGAGGGACAGTGCAATGTCAGGGAAGGGGAGAGGGTGGTGTCTGCCTCGGTTGTCAGACACATCCTTTGGCAGGGGTTTGCTGATGGAGGTTACCCAGGAGGTACAGAGAGGTGCCACGATTGTCCCTGTTGGTTCCAGGTGGTGCAGAAACAGTGACTCTCTGTGTGATGCATTGTTTGATACCTATAATTTGGAGCAAGAGAGGTGATTGAGATGGGACATCTGTTAGCTCCACCATCCAATGACAGCTGCAGGGAAAACCTCAGCCAGTTGGAGGGACATGGCAGGGCAGAGAGCAGGGTGGGCCTGCCAGCCCACCAGTGTGCCACAGTGCCTTTTGGGGAGGACAATGCAGAGATCACTCCCTGCAAGGGTGGGACCCAAGCTGTCATCATCCAGCATCTGATTTGCACAGACATGTGTGGACCTACATGTACACCCATTAGCTGTAGGATCAGCTTATGTTATGTGCTGTTACGGACTTAGAGAGCAATCTTGGCCCCTGTAATTAAATTTAAAGCAAATTAGTTCTTCTATTAAACAAAATAAATCTGATGTAGCCTAATGCTGTATTCTCCAGCTATGGCTGATCAATCGCTCCTGCAAAGAGCAGGCAAATACTGCTGAGCAGATGGTCTTGGCTGAAGCATGGTCAATTAAACTAATTAAAGATGCTTTCATTTAATCAGAGGGTGTTTTAACCCTGTTAGCTGCCAGTTGGGGATGTGTTTTCGTGTACTTGGAACTTCCAGTTCTGGCCCTTCTATGGACTTCTGGTTTTCAGTCCCTTTACAGAAACCAGGCCAAAATGTGCATCCAAAGAGCATGTATCTAGCAGAGAAATTATGTCATGCAACAGTAGTGAAGACTTGCAGAGGAGAATTCAGTTTTCTTCTAACACTAACCAGAGATGTTTATTAGCCTGAAGAACTCTTCTGCAATAAATCCTTCCCACCCTACCTCCTGCCAGCCTTCCCTCTGGGTTTAGGGGTGTGGCTGCCTGTTCACAGCCTAGACAAATGTCACTTGTTCCACCAAAACAAGCAGTGGCCTGTCATGGTGTATTATTTAGGGGACAGAAAATGGTTTCAGCATCCAGACAGATTCTGGAGTAGAGGAGCAGACTCTTACTTCAGCTCTCTGCTGCCATGCGAAACATCTTGGCTGCTGGAGCCCCTCTTCTAGGGGCTCTGGGAAAGGGTTTAATTCATTATTTCCTGCAGATGTCTGTGAGGACTCCTGAGCTGAAGCCTTCTTTTAAGATTCTGTGATTTGTCACAACTGGGCACCCTCACCATTTCCTGTCCCCCACTTCCTATCTGCTCCCTTGCTTTTTCTGTAAGGGGTGACATCACCTGCCAGCAAGGTAAGAGCCACCAAGAGAGCTCAGGGAAGATCATGCCAAACGTTCTCAGGAAGCAGCAGTAGAGCAGAATCACGTATACATACAGCCCATGAGTGACCCCTGGGCTGCATAAAGGGCTGCAGCACTCTGGGACCCCCTTCCTCTGCCTTCCACCGGCTTGTACACATTGAGTTAGAAACAGTTGTACTTCATCCAGAGGCATGTGGACAACTCCTGCTTCAGCAATGTGGATCCCTGCAGATATATTAGAGCAAAAATCAGGGTGATTTTCAAGATGTTCATCATATGTGAAATGATAAAACCCCTTTTTTACCCTCATCTAATTAATGAGGTGTTTTTGTGGTGCAGCATCAGCTGAACGCTTTTTGTTGTCTGTGTGGACTGATTAATTTTTTGCAGTTTAAGGCTTGAATTATCATCAAGATATCTTTCATTCATTTTTATTTCAGTTGACCCATGAATACTTTTCATCATCTGTGTTCATGCTGCAAGGGACTGCATAAAAAATAACCATGGTTACCTTATAAAACATCATATTGATGATTTGACATTTCCAATCTACCTTAGCCCCTTTATTTAATGACTGCTCTTTCTGTTCTTTCATTGAAAATATAGTTGTTGGCATGACTTTGACTGCAAGTGCCTGGCTTCCACTTCTGAGCAGAGTGGGGGTTGGGAAGATGGACGCTTTCTGACACAGTTGTGCAAGGAGATGCTGAAGTGGTGGGGAAGGTTTTGCAAAAGCTTGAGAAGTAGGAGAGTCCTTGAGCATCACTAAGTGTGACAATATTGGGGAGTTACAGCTTGAAACCATTTCAGTGGAGAGGAGATTGGGGATGGCACAAAGTACAGATTCCAGTGGTGTTGGCAGAGGGGAGACTGGAAAATGAGGGAGCAAGTGGACAGGAAGTTGCTGATTTAAAAAAAAGCACTTTAGACTGAAAACCCCAGTGATCCCATGGAGTCCGTTGCCACTGTGCAGGGTAGTCCAGCCTCAAAACACCTGGTGGATCTGCCCAAGGAGGAGCCAAGCCAAATGTTGGGGAGAAGGAGTGATATCTAAGTGTGCTACATAAAAATTAAATGTTCATTGCTAATCTCTCCCTGAAAAAAAAAAAAAACCAAAAAAAAAAAAAAAAAAAAAAAACAACAAGCCAACATAAAATGCAACTGAGATAGGCTAGAGTACAGTTTAGTACAGTTTCTGAGTTGGCTTCCATGGAGTCTGGTTCCAAGGTCTCCAGAGATGGGACTTGACTCTCAAAATACTGTCTTTATTTTGAGCAATCTCTCTTGCTTCCCTAACTTTGAATTCAGTGCAAGCCACTGTACATAAAAACCAGTTTCTCAATGTGGAGAGACATTGTGGACTGTGTCTTATTAGGAAAGGAAAATGTCACTCCTCCTGTTTGTCTTTCCCTCAACCAGAGATGATGAGCAGAAGACATGACAAAGAAATGCCCCCACTGGCCCCTTTTGGAGAACATAATCTTATTTTTTCTTTGAGCAGCATTTGTTCCCTGCAGTACATGTTCCTGTCAATCAGCCCAGGAGGCCTTGGGAGACAGAAGGGGTGTTATCCAGACCTCTCTCTCTTTAAGCAAGGAACTGCTAGCTGCAAAAGAACCCATATGTGATGCTTATCTTAAGGAAGGCTGGAATACTTAATAAGACATAACTGGTGCATGACCCTGCACTATGTTAATGCCTCTCTTTCTCTTCCTCTTCCTTTTAGCTGGAAATACAATGGAGCCACTAGAATTTAATTTTGCACGTAGGTCTTTAAATCTAATTTGAATTCCACGTGAAAATCTCAATGCTTTGCAGCACTTCAATCCTGGCTCATGTATTTTATCAGTGATTACCTTCCTGGGGAACTTTTGATGCCTATCTTAGGAGCAAAATAGAAAGATACAGTCATACTTGCACATAGTGGGGGTTATACATGGTCATGCTGGCTTGTGCTAGAGCTTCAGGGCCTTCATTTCAGCACGCAATGTCTTGTCAGAGAGCTTGGACTGGTTCCCACTGAGCTCTGCTAGCCTAAGGTTACATGCTATTCTTTTGGTTTTCTTTTTATCATGTTATATAGAGAGATCATTCTTCTGACATACATCATCCACTAAGGGAATATTTTGAAAGTTCTACATTAATATTTTACTCGATTTTCTCTAATCTTATTTCTGTAAGATGTGGTTTCCTCAAGGCTGCTTCTTTGCAGTCCATATTGTGTTCAGATTTCAAGAAAAGGGAATTATTAAAAAAAATAATTATTCACTAATCCTTTCCTCCACTCCTTACGTTTCATTCTTCAGGCCACCAGTGTTCCATGCGACTTGAAAAATGCTTCATGTCACAGCTTGAGATGTGATAGACAGTGCAATTTTAATACAGAAGAAACTTTGGGAGTCGAATGGATCAGGCCATAGAAAGTACTTCATGAATATAAAATACAGCTGGGTTAATCTTCCAATTTTCATCTAAAAGGTACCAAATTAAAAAGAGAATAGGTATATTTCTTAGCAGAAATGAGATGCCAAGAATTTTCTTCAAAAGTATATCAAAGTAGGCACATATTTGTTCCCACTGAACTGACTATAAATGGGGAAATAATCAACAAAGTAGATTTCATGCATTTCAAAGGCTCAGCCTCAATATCCCTAACTTATGTAAGCTGCTCCTTACCTCAATTTCAGTGCTGAGTTTTCATATTCAATACACTACATTTTTTCTGGAACATCTGATTCTACTCATGTTTCTGAGAAATTAGAGTGCGAGTTCAATACAGAATTGGATGCAACACAACTTCTAATACAGCTTCTCATGTATTTAAAAAACCCTATAGTAGCCTAAAATCATGTAAAAACTGTGTTGGCCTCCGTAACACAGATTTTATTGTTTAATGCAGGGGAAGTAGTGATGTTTCCTATCAGCAGTGATCTATGCATGTGTTTTTCAAGTGTTATAGCCAGCCTTTGGTCCAGTTCTTTTGTCTCTGACAGAGAACAGTAAGAAAATGTGGAGGTGATGGCACATTATTTGTCATATATTTGTCATGAAGTCTTTGTGGAAACATTGATAGCTGTGACAGGAGTGGCATTTCCCAAGAGTTCTGTATGCCAGCCCTGAGTGCTGGTGTCTCAGGAGAGCATGGTGTGTGTTGGAGGTTGGAGTCTGAACCCTACTGTGCCCCAACCACTGCCAGGTTCCAGCACTCTGTGGGCTCCTGGGCATTGGTGGAACCAGGCTGCCTGCTTGTGTGCTCAGGCTTGAGCCTTAAGCATCCCTCAGATGTGCAGAGGAGGAGACAGCTAAAATTACAGGCATTTCCCACAATAGATGAGAACAAAGAACAAATGCATAATTTTGCTGTCCTCTTCTGAAAGTGCTGCATGGGGGATGATGTTGGCAGTTAAAAAAGATGCTGGGGAGGAAACAGGCACAGTGACAGACAGTGACCACAGGTCAGGCACCCAGACTTTGTCCGACAGAATTTTGGTTAAGTACCTGCTCATTCTCATGGGTGCAGTTTGTTTCTGCATCTTGCCTGACTGCTGCCTGTGTGTGCAGCTGTACTGGCAGCAAAACTGCCCATCTCCAATCATCATCAGCCCTCAGGAAGAGAAACTGAGAAAGGCTGCGTTGATGGTATTTTGCTCCAGATATCGACATAAAAATGTAAAATGTAGGGCCCAGAAATCAAAATATTAAGTCACCAACAGAAGTGTGAGATCTTGGAAGACAGCACAAATTGCAGTGGAATGCTGGAGGGAGTGTAAGGCTTTACTCCTTGGCTGTTCCTTATCAGAAGGAGCAGCAATGATGAGTTCTCTTTTCCCCAGGATGAGGACCATGAGTTGTTGTCTTCTGTGAAGAGTTTTTCTAAATATAACTATCTTCTTTTGTGACCTACTTAAGTCCAAACTTGACAGGGAGAAAGCCTTTTGGGTGTTTTAAATTATAAAATTCTAATTGTGGAGTAATTAAATGGTCTCATATTTCTTCTCAACACCAGTAATTTATCGTGCTGATATTCGTGCCAGTTTGTTGGAGAGCTCATGTTGTGCATCACTGGTGGAATGAGCTGCAGGCATGTGCTTGGCTGCCATTGCCAGGAGTCTCGTGCACTTGCATGCAGAACTAAGACCAGGACTGACAAAATAACTGCAAAACAGAGATCTTGCTCATGGAGAAATTATTGACACAATAATTTTATTAGGTCCCATGATGCCTGTTAGGTCTGATGAGAATGCCATTTGCCAAGTGTAGCATCATGGCAGTGCCCGCCATCTCCTCATAGCTTGAGTCTTATTCCCTTCCCATGCATATCCAAATCATTACTGTCAACACAGGCAGAGAGTGATAAGACAAGGGGGGAAAACTTTAAAGTAAAAGAGGGGAGCATCAGGTTAGGTATCAGGAATAAACTCTTCACTGTGAGGGTGGTGACACACACTGGCACAAGTTGCTCAGAGAAGCTGTGGATGCCCCATTGCTAAAGTTTTCAAGACCATGTTGAATGGGGCTTAGGGCAGTCTGGTCTAATGGAAGGTGATCCTGCTCATGGCAGAAGGGGTTGGAAAAAGGTGATCTTTATGTTTCCTTTCAATCCAAATCATTCTATGGTTCTGTATTTCTATGAAAAATGTAAAATATTAAGTAGTCATTTTCATTCGCCTTCTAACTCTGCTCTTCATTGACCTTTCTGCTTGTCGATTTTCTCTTTATTTTCCCTTTTTCTCTGTAACAGTGGATTTTGGGTGGGAATAGTTGTGCTCAGATGGTTAGGTATCAGTTGGGTGTAAATTAGCTGAAGGATCTGTGGCTGCCACTGTCAAAATGATTCCAAAATAACTTTGTGTGGGAGAGTGATGGTCAGGTCAGACAAGAGAAGCGTGGTTTGGGTCTGCTTGAGGGGAATGGAATTAGAGGGGATAATGCCAGTTAAATTAATAGAAGAGCAATGCCCTCTTAAATACTGACTTATATGCTGTCAGAGATCCTTCATGTTACAGTGGCCCTTTGTGAGTGTGCAGCAGCAGCAGTGTTTGGGAAAGGGTCTGTTTCCCATGAACATCTGCAGTATTTGAATGAGAAGCACAAGTTTCTTTGAGACTGCTACAACAACTTTCCTCTGGGAAGTCCCTGCTGACAGCATGGTTCTTTAGCAAAGCAAGAGGAGAAAACTGGACATGGGTTTTGCTACTGGTTTGGCTCATTGATGAGCTGCTGTTCTCCCCACGGGTACCAGCTGCAGCCCTGCTCAGTGCTGGGAGATGACTCTGCTCCTTTCTTGTGCAGTCCTTTGCCCAGCTGTGTAACTCCTGATCCCCTTTATTAACAGTCAACACAGGCAATTATTCAGGGTCACTGATTGGCCAGTTTGTTCTGGCTTTATGTATGGCAAGTGCAAAACAGCTGAGGATGTCTGGCAGGCAGTAGAAGTCTTATTTCTGTCAATTAAAATTGCCAAATATACGTTTAGTGAGATAATTTGGATCATTGCACTTTCCCATTATAATGGAAGTTGCAATTTCATCCATTGTATGGATAAAAACACAAGCAGCATCAATGAAAAAAAAATCTATTTGTATCCTAAACATATAAGTAGAAACGCCAGCATTGTAACACCAGAGTGTGAGCCTGTTCTGAGCTTTGTCATCAGTGATCTTGAGAAAACCTGATGTGTTTCAAAACAGGAGTGATTTTCTGCATGATGACAATCAAAATACATTTTGTTTAACCAGATCAGTGATTATCACCATCAAGTGAAGCACCATGTGAAGCACTGCAAGCCAGGAACTCCCCCTGGTATCTCTATCTTATATTTTGTCTTGTCTGCAGTCAGGGTAGGAATAGAGCAGGGGATGATGGAGGGAAGGGCAATGCAGTGTGCAAGGGCAGGACAGGAGGCACATCTGTCTCCCTTAGGCATCCTGCCATACCAGCATGCCACAGCAGAAGAGAGTCTCTCTCTCTCTTCATTGTTGCCTGAATTTACTTGATGCCAGATATCAGTCAAAAGTAAATCTCTCCTGTTCAAAGACAAAGAATTCATAAGAATCTTTAATAACAAAACTCTCCCTGTGCAGAGGCTGCTGGCAAAGGGTGTGCCAGGGTGCTGGGGAGCAGAGGAAAAGAAAAATGAGTCAAATAAAGTTCTGCTGAAAAAGTAGTAAATGCTCACTGATAGCTTGAAATCAGATGTAGCTGTAAACTCTGCTGGACATGAACTGGCCTATGCCAATGTGATCCCTAGAGAAGGGAAGGGCAGCTGACAGCAAGTAACAGCAAGGTCCCAGAAAAATTCACCAAGCAAACCAGGAACAGGAACATTTGCTTTCAAAAGTCTAATTAGCTGTCTGCTGCAGGCTGCAATGATTCCTGCCTTAAGAAGCAAAACTGATCCCTCTAGTCTGATGGCAGTGATCTGTGTGGAGAGTTTTTCCAGCTGCTCTGGGATGCTCTAGAAGACCCTGGGGAGAATGTGTGGACACAGCTGAACTGGACATAGGGCCAGTCCCACCTTGCTACAGCAGTTTGCTCCCCTATTTTCCAGCATCTGAAACCACCTTGGTTTTCTACCCTTGGTTTTCTCAGGATGCAAGTGTGTAACCTTCAAGAGAATCTCTAGCAAAATTTAGAGGAAAATCAGCTCTTATTTTTATCTGTCCTCCCCCTTTTCTCTTTTTTTATTTTCTTTTTTATTTTTTTTCCTGCTTCAAAAGAGGCCCTGGAGAGGACTTAAAGGTAAAACAATGAGGAAGTACAAGCTGTCATAAATAGTGTTGAAACAAGAGTCAGACTTGCAGTAAAGTAACAAGGTACCTGAGAAGATGGTGACAGAGTTGCGAAAGGTTTTCAAATCTTGTGTCTGATTGATGGCTTGTGGGCATCAGCTGAGGATTCTCAGGACATTGATGGGCAAGGAGAACAGGATGCAGCCACAGCCTCAGTGGGTGTTCTGAGGTGTCCAGCCATGGTGCCAAGCCTTTGGCATGTGTGAAGGTACCCCAGGAAACATTGAGAACCTGTTGTTTTTCTATAGGGCTGCAAAAAAACCTCTCCTATACCCCACTCTGGAATATGTACCATAAAAATACGTTGGAAAGGTCTTGAGAGTTATGTGAATGGATAAGGAAGAACTGAAAGTTTGACTCACCTGGGGAAATGGTCCAAGTAATTTGTTTGCAGATGTATTGGAGCAATGTTTAACTGTCTGTGTACGGGAGCAGTAAACCTGTGATCAAAGCAGCCACTCTTGGCTGCCACTGATAGTCAGGGTTGGGAGAGCTGGGCAAAGGTTGTGACAGCCTTTCTCTCACCTGAAGGATACACTGGATCTTTTTCTATCAGATATGCTTATGTTTAAATGGAAGGTTGGGCCTTAACATAGCAATTGTATGCTGAATTTTTACTAGGAATGTACAAGAGATTGCACAGGAAGGGGCAAGTGGTTAATTTTGGGCTGGGAATCCATCTCATGGCTGGGCAGGTTTTGAACACCATGAAAGTGTTATTGCTGAATATAGAATCAGTTATTTAACTGAACTTTGTCTAGGCTGGGTATTTCATTTTAGTCTGCAATGGAAGTTGTGGTGGGCTCTGAAAAAGAGTCTTCCAGCCAGGCAGATTGGAGCTGTTCCCTGGCCACCTGCAGCCAAAAGCCTTTGCTGTGGAGCTGCCCGTGTTAGCAAGCAGGGCTGGCATGCATGGAGCACTTGGTGCTGCACGGCAGTGAGATTGAGGTGATGGCAGATGAGGGGACACTACTTTGCCAGATGAAGTTTGTTACAAATTCCCATCTGCTCAGAAGCAGAAGCTATAAGGTTTGTGCTTGTACAAGTAATTATTTGTTATACATTTTTAAACATGAAATCTAGTCCAAACGGCAAATATTTTTAGCGTGTGTCATTGTGCAGTTAAGAAGGCTGCCAGCAGCATAAACCAGAATAACTCAGCGTGGTGATCAGGCTGAGATGGGATTTTCTGCCTTGCCCATTTTCTCCTCCCCACGCTTGGGTACTCGTTCTGTCAGCTGGGCTCCTGCTCACGTGAGCTAGTATCTTGCAGGGCCAGCTGCTTTGTCACCCACTCCATTCATTTTACCTGTGATGGAAAGCACATCTAGCACAGCTGGGAGGTGCTCAGCTGGGTGTGAAAATGGCTCTGGAAAAAATGGGACAGGATTGCTGCTTTTTCTCCCAGTGGAATATGGAAGAGGCAATCTTACATCTCTTAATTTTCAGCAAATGCACGCTGTGGAGTGAGCCTGCACATGGTTTATAACGTAGGCACGTTTGGGCTGAATGAAGCATTTTTACAGGTTTTTAAGGAACTGGTTAAATTGTTTCAGCAATGTTTTACCCTCCACTCTAACTTCCACTAAAAAAGAGGGGGAGAATGGTTTTAAGATGGATCTGAGACTTTTAGAAGCAGGACAGCTTAGGTTTTTAAGGTTGCATAAAAATGTAGGGAGGAAAACTATCTAAAGATGAATGCTTTTTGACAGGGTGGGATCTGTTGTGGATTTTGCTCAGCCTGTGAGCCAAATGATTTTGTTATTCCCTCAGCTCTCATGCAAAGTCACAGCATAAACTTCAGCTCTCATGCAAGGTCACAGTATAAACCATGATTCCTTTGCACCTGCGAAGCAGCACAGGCAGGTACCAGAGCATTTCCCAGCTTTGCTGGTTCCCAGCAAGAGCTCCCTTGTTTCCATTCACCTGTCTTCACAGCCTGCTCAGCATTTGAGCCATCAGTCCTGTCAGAGCCTGCTTTTCTGTGTTGTTTTTCCCTATAACTCCACTGAAAGAGAGGGGGATGCAGAGGGTATGTAGCAAGGACAGCAATCTGACCCTATGGGTTGCACACATGCATTATTTTTTTTTTCTAGTGCCCTGAGCACTGCTCTCCTGCCCTTGATTTCCATAATAGTTTCTTAATAATACAAAAGAGAGGGGAAGAGTTTTAGCTGTAGGTTCTGTATGTGTCTATCCCCATGGGTTTATTGCTGGTAACATCTGGTGGTACCTTCATTTGAAGTGAGACTGTGGTTCTAGCAGTGCAATTTTGACCAGGTTACAGAGCAGAATGAAGAAGGGGAAAAAAAATAAAAAAAAAAGCAGCTGAATTCCATGAAAATGTGTCAAGTATGGCTTTTCTCTTTAATCTCTTCACTGATGTTTTTCCTAGTGTCTAAAAAGAACTGCAGCAGTTGGCTGAAATGAACAGTTGCTGCAGACCTGCAGTCATGGTTGTACTCTGTCTCACATCTGGATTCCAGATGTATATTTTGCACTATTCTCTTGCATGTCTTTTTTGCATATCAAAGGCATTGTCTTCTCTGAAGCCTAAAGGGAAGGCTGAGGGTAGACTCAGATGAAATGGGATCAGAGAGCAGGTTATCACCTTATTTTTTCAGAATACTGCCATGCAGAAAGCACCGAGGGACTTCAACAATAGCAGAGACTGTAATACCATACTCTCTGAGTGTCCAGTGTATTCTCGCTAACTCTCTTAGCAAAAGCCTCCTGCCCTGCTAACAATTTCAAAGGAAAAAGGTCACGCCTTGCTGAATGTAGTTTGAAATAAACCACATTTCCTCAGAAAGCAGGAAATGACACTGTTTCTGGCAGAGGAGCTGTCTGGAAGAGTCCCCATGCAGCTACACTGGGGCCTGACCCACCACCCCGCACACATCCCATCCTTAAATCCATAATCTGTTGTCCATGGAAGTCTGCTGCAGAGGACTGTGCCATCTCTGCTGGCATCCCAGCCGTCTCCTTCAGGCTGCCCACAGGATTCAAGGCTGGTGGGTGCTGCTCCCTCTCAGTATCCTGCCATGTGCCAAGGCTGAGGTAGTCCAGCCTGGGCTAGGATGAATGTGTTGGGCAATTAGTGTTTTACTTTGCTTTAAATACAGAGAATAATTAGTGAAGCAGTGTGAAAAAGAGCTCTGCGCCCACTGGGGATGGAAAAGCTCTGTGTGGAGGTTCTATCCCTACTGAAAGTTCTATCCCTCACTGTAGGGAAAGATCACTGAGGCAGTGGGTGAAGCCCAGAGTGGGACTGGAGCAAAGCTGGTGTTGGTACTGTCATGGGCACAGTGCACGACCATCAGGACAACACTGGTGTGTTTCCTGCCCTGGTGTCCCATCTGCAGGGTGCTGGGATCCTCCTCACACACAGCCCCTGTGGAGAGCCTGGGGATGCAGGCACTGCTCCAAAATGCTCCACAGCAGCCTGGCTGCATTTCCCATCTCGTGGTGCCCGAGGCTCAGGTGTGGGAGGGGCAGGGACAGCCTTGGCTGGGGGAATAGGGCAGGCAGACTGTCATCTGGGGTTGGAGGACAGACTGTCACCTCGTCCTTCTGCTCCAGGTGGAGCAGGTTGTAGGCAAACAGCTCTCCTGCACACACTGGGACAAATAGAGCAGCTTGAAAGCTTCAGATAATAATATTTCACATGGAAAAGGCTGTTAATGACAGGGGATGTGATTGACTGCCTGTTTCTGTTGCTGCTGTATTAGCGGTACTTAAATCAGCTTACATTAACTGCAGTTATATTTACTGCTCTCTGTCTACATGGCTGAATTTTTAGATTGTTAATTTTCAGTTGCAAATTGTTTAATTATGCCTGAACTTTTAATAAATATTTGGAACGTGAGTTAATATTTTCTGTTACATGCAATGCATAGTCTGGAAAAAACTAATTGTTCTTAGTGCTGTGCACAGGGTCTGGCAGTGTCCTCAAAGCCTTGATGCTCTCTTATCTGCAGTTTCTTGCCTTCACAGCTGATGTGTCAGAAATTGAGGTCTGTAGCTGGTGCTCTGTGTGTTATGGTCAGGAAAGCCATTTAGGATTCATTTGGCTCCCTGACAGGAAGAAAAGGAAATGTGATGTTGCCACACCATGCAGTGTGGTAACATGGTGAAGATTGGAGGCTTATGACACTACGTGTATATATTATTGCCATGGTCCCAGAGCCTGCTCTGAACATCACTGTGAGATCTGGAAGGCAGTGGGTCTAAGACTAGGAGGAATTTTCAGGGTCTTCAAACCCCAGGGCCTCAAAAGCTCACCTCTGTTTGCCCATCCTCCTCTACCCAGGCAGGGCTGCATACAGAGCCATGGCTTGAGCTGATCAGAGTAAAGCCAGTGCAGGCTTGGGAGCAGCAGTGCCATGCTCTGTGCAGAGGGAGGTGCAGTGTCCATTCATGTGGCAGGAGCTGCTGCTGCTGCCAGGCTGAAACATCCTATTCTGTAATTGTTATAATGTCTGGACACAGAAATTATTTATCATACATTTAATATGGACAAATAACAGCATTTTCTGTATTGTGTAGATGGTTTTCTGGGCTGGACTGTCCCCACCAGTAAGGCCATGAGGATGTTCCACCCCATGGAGGGACTTGCCCCACCTGCTAAGCTCTCCCCACACATGGTACCTTGTGCTGTATCCCTCCTCCTCCTTACAGACTCACTGCTCTCAAAAGCATCACATTTTTTGCTCCCTGTGTTTGTTTCTTCATACCTATGTCTCTTGCTGCTTTTCTGTGTCTCCTTCAATTCTTCTCACACCCTTGATCCTTAATGCAGGCGCCAGAGCATCTCGCAAGGGTATTATGTGAGGTTAGATCCCACATGACAGCTCTCAGCTCCACAAGGCCCTTCTCAGAGATGCCAGACATCCATTTTGTGCCACTGGTTCTGCAGAGGCAGGGTAGGTCCCGTTTGAGGGGATCAGGCAGTAAGAGAGGTGGCGGATGTTCTCTCTTACTGAAGCTAGAGTTCCAATCCATATTTGTGACTTTTTTTCATATTGTTGAATGCTAATTATTTTAAAAGAGGTAGCTTTTCTGAAATGCAATCACAGATTAGATTGGATTGATATGGGTAAGGATTGATATTCCTTCTGTTCGAAAGCAGGAGATTCTGAGGTAAACTTCCCTGAAACCTTCGACTCAGAGCACAGATGTTTGGACACTGCTCTAAGAAAAGCAAAGATTTGACCTTTTAATTAGCATAATATAGTAATTTAGCGTAGCAATACTGATTGTTTATTAATCATTTAGAGTTGTTATGTATTGATCAAAGGGACTCAGAGATGTGATGTTTTTGCTCTGTATTTTGATAAGTTGATACCAATTAGTAAGCAGCATATTAGGTGCAAGTCAGAGGGACTAAAATAGCTGCATCTGCAGTGGAAGGCAGTTCCTTTCTAGTTCTCTGTTGCTGTAAGGAAGAGGGATCTATCTGATGATGACCTATACAGAAACTCCTGGAGAAATGTGATCCTTACTCACAGGTGAGACCAGCAGCTTCAGCTCTCACCTCCACTGTAGGATGCCATCCACTGAGAGCATGTAGCAACCTCTCTATGTGCTGGAAATTTGCTGCCTAGAGGTTTAATTCTTTTGAAAAGAATTAAAGCCTCATGGGAAAGTTTGCTGCATCAAACCAGTGTGAAACACATCAGGAGGTCAGTCTCTTTAGATCTCTGGCTGTGATAAATCTAAACTTCACAAATACAAAAATGAACTGTGATGTGCAGGACTGCAGTCTTTGCTATCCTAGTCCTTGAAAAAGTTAGGAGCCATAAACTTCTCTTTACATTCACTCTCCCTTGTTTTCTGCTGATTTAGCAGATAATAGAACCAAAACATTGCTGTTTCATGGCCAGTTTCTGCTTTGCCAGTTTTTTGCTCAGAGCTTTCTGCAGAAAAACAATTATTGTGTGGATGCCATTGGAGATCTTCCCACATCTTATTCCATCACATTTAATCCTGCTGAGTGTCAGGGTAATGCAGCTTTGCTGGACTAGGTCCTCATGCAACTTGCTTTAGTTCCAAAAGCCAAAGCCCATTTTTAATTAAGTGATGAATGTGTCTACCATTAAGCTTTTAATCAAAGATAAGGATTTGAGGATATGTAGATCCTCCTTCCATGATGGATTGGGACTAATTAATTATAGCTGATTCTAGCTTGTAAAACTCAATAGTAGTTTATTGCCATATTTAGGAAATTCAGGTGATTGTCTTTGCATTAACTGATGTGAAATGCAGCCTATGGTAAGGAAACATAGGCAAGCTGAATGTGGTGATGTGCCTCAGCATCAAGCAGCCAGTGCTCCAGTTTCTTTCATGGTGCCATAGCACGGCGTATGCTGCCCGCACGCCTCCAAGCATCCTTATGCAATGCCATAAGAAGATGGTATTAAGGCATGCTCAGAGGTCAGAGCCTCTGGACAGCTTTAGTTTTCAATCCCTTTCAGTGTCATACACCTTGCACAGATGATCTTGCAGAAGGATTTGCAGGGTTCAAAAGTTCTCTGGCCACAGATGGAAAGGACGTGCCTTCAGAGTGGATGTGCTCTGCCATCTCTTTTCTTAACAGCTTGCAAAATATTTGCAAAAGCAGGCAGCACTTTTTTCTTCCCCTTCCTGTTTTGCTGAATCTGGTTTCTCGTTTACTTTGATTTATCATTGCACATAAATCTGGAGGTATCTTTGCACAACCTGCTGGAAAGATGCATGCTGAGTTTGCTTGTCTCAGCTTTCCTCAGCCCCATGGTGCAGCCTTGCAAAGCCATGGAGGGGTGTGGTGGTAGGCAGGTTGGGAACTGAGAGGGAATGAAGAGATATGATCTTTTCCTGCACAGGATCCATGCCTGGCACCTGCCTGCCCTTGCCATGGAACCACCTTGTGCTGGGTGACCCATCAGCACTCTGCAGATGAGCAGTACCCATGAGTGCTGCTGCCAGCTGCAAAGGGGACATGAGAAACCTCTGCCCAGAGCTGCTCTGGTGGAAAATCATCTCAGTTCACAGGATGAACAGCTATCTAAGACAGCACTCAGGCCAAGGGTGGACCTCTTGACCTCACCTGGTGAAGCAGGCAAGGTCCCAGCATCCACAGGCAGATGTAATGGGTGAGAGCCTGTGCAGCCCCAGTGGCTGCTGAGGCACAGAGATGTATTGCAGCACTCTGAGATTCACAATGAGGCAGGGAGAGGTTGCTCTGCTCTACATCCTGGGGAATGTTTTCCCCGATGAATCTAGTACAACCCTAAAGTTTGTGAAGCATGAAATAAAATTTCTCTTTAAGAGAGAATCATCAGCTCTTACTGAATTATCCAAGTCCTTTCTATTGTTTTAAATTGCCCTCTCGGGACCTCCTGAGTGCTCTCATGCAGAAGGCATTCATTAGATAACCTAGGAGTTTGCTGGGATAGTAGGAGCCAGCACCTATCCACAGCAAACAGCAACTGTGCAGCCCTTACTGAATTATTATGGAAATGACTGAATCCCTGCAGTGTAGCCTGTTTTGCTGACACATGAGCAAAATAAGGTGATCTGCTCCCCAGGAAAGGGGTTTGTCACATTTTAGGGTGCTGGAACCCTGGGGTTGAGTGAGGAGCTAGGGCTGATGGGAGGGAAAAAGAAAATTTTGGTGAGGTAATAGGCACAGGTTCCTTGAATTAAGGGGAACTTTAAGTCATACTAGGACAATTCTGCATGACTGAACCTAAAAGACTGATTTGGGCAATCAAAAGTGGCATTAAGCATCCCTGCTGTGCAGTGGCAGCGGGTTATCAGTCCCCTGGAATGTCAGGGGGGATCATATGTCACTGCAGTCCTAAGGGCTGGTGAAGACATGTTCTGCAGGTCCCTCCAGGTCTTTCAAAATCCTCTCTCGAACTGCAGGAGTGAGAGTTGTTGAATCCACAGCTGGGCTGTGCAGATGCTGCTGTGGTTGCTGATGCAGGGAAGTGCCTGACATGGGGAAGCTGTCCTTGCTTCCTCTTCCTTGCTCCTGTTTCAGATCCCAAGGCAGCCAGCCGTCTGTGGGTTGCAGTTTGCTGCTCAGAAGGTGAGCATGTTGCCCAGGACATTAGTGACTTACCTTTCTGAGGCAGCTCAGCATCCTTCATGTTCCCAATTTGAAGGGAAGTCAGAATCCCACCTGTGGCTGAAGCGGGAATGTTCAGATCCTCCTCAGCTTTCTGCTTCAGACTTGTGGGAAGATGTTGGGCCTTGAGCACCAGACTGCTGCCATCCCACTGCCCTAGGCTGCTTGTAGGGAGGAATATTCACCATTGGTGGGAAAAGGATGCTGCAGAGCAGTCTGTGACATTGACGTGGAGCATATGTGTGCCACATGGTGCCACTGTGTGTCTCATTGCACTTTATCTCCTAAAACAGCAGCTTTGTGGTAAGAAAGCAGGGGCATCCCTGCAATGAGTCACTTTTGGGGCCATGTTTCTTTTAGCTGGAGCACTCCATGATGCTGATGCCACATGTTGTGAGTACTCCTGGACTGACAGATTAATTATTAACTGATATGGCTTATGAATTTTTCAGTGTTTTCTCACACTGTGCATCACAAAGTGAAACCACCTTTTACGAGACAAAGATCTCTCCTAAAGCCCTACATCAAAGCTGCAAAATTGTCATCCATATTGTGATCTTGTTCAGCCTTCACCATGAGCATGTTTGCTTTGAAATACTTAATCGACTGTTTGCTGAGCTACAGAGCTCCTGGAATGTCAAAGGGATGAGTACCTTGAAACTTTCTCTTTGAGACATTTGGCACCTATAACCATGCACAGCACATGCATTTGCCTGCGCTAATCATTTTGGGAGGAGTTAAGCCAGGCTTAGGAAGAGCATGAGCGGGTCGTGGCTTTTGTCTTAGTCCTCCAGCCACAGAAAATACTTCACAAAGTGGCATTTTCAGACCCCCCAGCTGCATGGTGGTGTGCTGGATCCAGGGATGGAAAAAAATAATGTTTGAGATTGCTGAGAGTGCCCCCATCCAGGACAGTCCCTGCTCGGCAGCAGCCCACCTGATCACCTATTCCTGAGTGCAATACTGCCAGGGAGGAAAACCAACACAGACAATAGCTGGGGATTTCATAGAGACCTGCACTAAATGCTTTCCTTTCCAGAGGAGTAAAAGCCAGATGTATTTCCACTCCCAGTGCAGCATAAAGCAGATTGCTGCAGCTCAGCATTTAAAATGTATTTTTCCAGAACCCAGTTGCAAATGGCTGGTCCTCTGCAGGAGGGCCACTGGATCCACCACCACACTGTAACCTTTCACAGGGAAGGAGAGATGCCCTGGGGCAGGCCCTAGTTATGCCTCAGGAATGGGGATGTTGTGACATCTGCTGCCTTTGCTGGGAACAGGAATCAGCATCAGCAGTGGCTGGCAGGGAGGAATTAAACCGTTAAATGGTCCCAGTGGTTTCTGGCTGGTGCTGACAGCAGTCACACCAACAATACCTGTCATGTCTGTGGCATAAATGCCAGGCATTCACTGAAGGTTGTGTTTGTACGTTGCATCCTGTCATTACAAACCCTCTTATCTTGCAACGATGTTATTTCATTATAAACCCTTACAGTTTACAACGATGTTATTTCATTGCAAACCCTTGTAGTTTACAACGATGTTATTCCCAGCAGAGCTGAGCTCAGAGCGTGGGTTTAGCTCCTGTGTCTGTTGGGACTGTGGCCCACGTTTGGTGGAACAGCCAGATCCACTGTGCTCCTGCCAACCAGCCAAGGGCTGTGTACAGCTTGTCACTTGTGCCACCAGCACTGTCCCCAGAGTGGGAGGGCTTGTCCCATCTGCAGCCCTCTGGCTGTGGTCGATGGCAAGAGAGCTGTGCCCTGCTCAGTCCCCAGGCAGGTGGGTGGATCTAAGGTGTGAATCCAAACCAAAGCGCTTTTGTGCACAACAAGGAAAGAAAGAAGAGGGCAGCCTGGGCTGCTCCAGGGGCTCTTTCAGAGCCATGGCAGCAATTGTAAATGGTTTGGCTTTATGCTGTGATAAACTGAAACTGGAGTTTTCATTATAAACATTTCAAATAAAACACTTGGACTCAAAAAGTGTGGGGATTTAAAATCCCCTAATACCGTTCATGTCCTTGCATTGCCTTTGGCATTTCCTGGTATAAGTAGAAGTGAACCTGGGCTCTTGGCTTTAAAAACTCTAAGGCTTAGGCTAGGTGACGTGTGGGTGATCCCTGATGCAGCAAACACTTTAGATGTGGGTTTGGTAGGTGCCTGTGCATCTTATTGAAGATCTTACAGACTAATTAGGCTGGTTGGTTTGCGTCTGCTTCTGCCTTTCAAAGATGTAGAGGGATTATCTCCGATCCTTTTGTGATGACAGGAAGAAAATGCTCCCAGTGAGTTTGTTTAGAAGGATGGAAGCAAAGGATTGCTTCTGTAGGCCAGCAGTTGGTTCTTACTGGCAATCAAAACTGTCAGATTCTCATGAGGAACATTCTAAACTCATAATAAATAAGTAAACTCACTAGTAAATAAGAGTAAATAAATTTCTCTTATTTAGTAGTGCTCACTAAAAATTATTCCTTATTAACAGTTTATATGTAAAAAACCTGTCTTCTTGCAAGCCTTTTTCTTGCAATTGGACCCTCACAAGGGGTTGGAGTAGACACCTGCCCTGCAATGCCTGCAGTGATAGGCTGGCTGCAGTGCTGGTCAGTTTTGGCTTCCACTTAAAACCTAATCTACATATAGTTTTTAATTTTTGTTCTTTTGCTTTAGCAACTTTACATGAATGTAGATAATCTCTGCAGGGCAGGCAGAGAGAACTAATGTGGTTGCGGGTAGACGTATGAAAACATCTAATTTACCAGCAGGCGGTTGGGTAATGATCAGTTGAGAATTACAAATTATGTAAATCATGTATTTGTGGCATGCTGCTGAAGAAAAGCCCAGTGCATATGACAAATCATGTATATACTGAAATCTGTAATACTTTTCACATTTAATTGACTGGGGCAACCTTATGATTTATATCTTTGCTTTATTCACAGCACACCCATAACATAGTCATAATGCAGAACAAAACTAATTCATTTTCTCTTTGACTTCTTAAATCATTTATGTATTTGGCTGTCAAGTACTTGACTATAAAGTGGGCATGCATGTGGCAGATAATAAATAGCTGATTCTCTGGTTAAGAAATTGAGTTTTAATGATATTAAGGTCCGTGTTGCCTTACTTGGTCTTGCTTAGATGGCATGCCTCACATTTGCACCTTGCCTTATTTCACAAGCAAAGTATGTTTTATGGGTACCAGCATTACTCTCTTTATGGCCTTGTATAGTGTTATGGCTGTGTAAAATGTACTCTGCTTGCTCTGATGGCTGCAGGAGCCTTTCCCAGGCATAGGAGGAGACAGTGGCTGAGCTGTTGGGCTGCTGCTCTTAATCACAAGAGATCTGCTGAAAGGTGCCAGGAGGACAGGCAGGGGCTGTCTCATTAGTACCATTCTGTAGACAAGAAGAAGAAAATGTTATTTTGGCTACTACAGACTAGGATTGCTTTCCCGAAGATCAGTTTTTGTCATGGAGCTATCATGCAGAATCATTGAAAATACAGCCTGGAAAAGATTTTTTGTTTCTTTTAAATACCAGGTTACTTGACTTGGCATCACTACTTAATCTTGGGAAGCACAGCCCTGGAAAGCAGTACCTTACCTGCTCAACCACAGTCACAGAGACTGCTTAGGCTGCTTGTTGGCCCCTAAGAAAAATAATCTTCCACAGTCATATCTTTCCTTGACACCTGTAGCATTACTGGGAAAACATCTGCACAATTAAGATAGTGTAGAAAGCGTGAAGCAGTTTTTGGCTCATTACCATACTGGAAAATCAACCCTCCTCCACAGCAGCATGCTCAATTTCTAAATTTAGCTCCTGAGTTATTTTGGGTAGTGTGTGATTAACCTCAATTACTGTAGCTCAGATAGAATTCAAATAATGCCCCCTCTTTCAGAATTGCAAAGAAATGGAAATCTGGGTCTGTACTTTTCCTACTCTTAATGAAGCAGCTCCGAGAGGTGCTTCCACACTGGTGCAGGATAGTTGTGAGGTACATTTGTTCATGAAGAAACTAACAGGGGCAGCTGATCCTGAAAGGTGCTGGTAATCCATGGGTCTATACTGGTGCTGGGATCAGGAATATAAAGATGAACCACACCAGCAGGTTACGTCACACAGCTGGTGTGAATGAAGCCATTGAAGCTTCAGTGGATTTGGATCACAGTCAGGACACTTTGTAGTTTTCCTGAATTAAATCCAGAACAAAGGCTTTCAAACACTGATCAAAAATGCACTTTCCATCAATCTCAGCCATAGTCAGTATTGGCTCTCTGGAAAATCAGTGGTGAAGCAACATGCAGAAACAACACCTGCACCTGTGCAGGTCTGCACAGACATGTGTGGGAGAGCCAAGGGATGTGCAGGCAGATAGATGAGGAGATGCCATGGAAAGTGATGGGTAAGGGGCATTGTGGTGTTTCAGCTGATCCAGTGAGCACCAAGAGATGAGCTCATCATTCATCAGGCTGAGAATCAGACCTTTTGTCATCACTGTAGGTGTAACTTTCCAGGCTACACTGCACCAGACTGCCTCAGGCTGAGGGTGCTTGGTCCCAGGAGGCATCAGGGCAGGCATCAAAAACTGTCTGTCTTGTTGAACATTGTGTTTGTCCTTTGTGGGGGCCTCTGTTCCAGAATGTGGCCCTTCACCACTCGCTCTGTCTATCAGCAATGTAGAACAGGTGGTCAGCCTGAAGAATTGAACTGCTCCTAAAGGTGTTGGTTGATTTTTCACCTTGATTTGCCTTTTGTTTTTATACAGCTGGACAACCCTGATGAGCAAGCAGCGCAGATCAGACGCGAGTTAGATGGACGTCTCCAAATGGCAGAACAAATTGCCAAGGTAAAAAAAAAAAAAAAGTCTACTGTTATTAACATCCTCTTCATTTAGGAGTATACAAGGAGTTTGATGCAGCCCCCAGGTCTTGTCATTCTCTTACGAGTTTCTTCTCACAACAATTACCAGTTAAAAATTATCAGGTTTTTAGCTGCAGACAAACAAGATGAAGCTCTTGTGATGTTCCTTTCCTGGAATGTCCTGAAGAGTGGGACAGTTAGGTTCCTGAAAAATCCCTTGTGAATCCTCAGAGGTGTCACATTTCTATGTTAGACAATAAGGTGGATGATTGTGTGTAAAAAAGGAGCCAGGAATAATCCTAATGGAATTTGTGTTCGCTGGGCTGATGGGAGCTACAATTTCCTGCCTGTGGGTAAATGCTGCCTCGATGAAGGTCCTTCAGATGTATTGTCCCAAAGAAGTTCACACTGCACATAAGAGCAGTCAGGCCGTCGTTGCCCCCTGCAGACATTGCTGCTGTTTGAAGCAGTAGGCAGGGGACCTCCAAACAGTTTTGATAACTAAGCACTCAGCTGATCTCCCTAGAGACCCTTCTGTAAGGAGCCATCGCCCTAGGAGCAAATCACACCCTGACACAGGGCACATTCACATGGTCTCCAATGGACCATAGATGATGGAGAGAATCCTGTTGACATCAGTATGGCTAAGTGCTATCCTTGCCTCTAATCAGATGCTCTGAGTCACTGATAAAGCCCTAATGGGGCTGAAGTAATTGGGAATGATCTATCCGGCTGTTCCTGATAATCAAGAAACCATTACTACAAGGCAAAAAAAAAAAGATCTGATCAGAGAGACAAGCTCAGTCTAGGGGCTTGCCTTTCAGCAGCAGTCCTCCCAGCACTGAGCTGGGCTCAAATTAAGATTTTTTTATAAGAAAGGTAGTATCAGAGCTGTTTGCAACCATACTGATGTGCCTGGATGTGAAAAGCAGAGCATACTGATTTATAGTCAGGCATTAGCAATGGTGCTGGTGAAGCCTGCACAGCTCCTTCTCACTAACACCTCTGTTAAACATCTGCTGCTCTTTCATCTTTGGGGACATAGGCTGTGGTTTTCCCTACTTCACTGATAAAATTAGTGAGATGGCCAAGGACCACATGGCCAGTCAATGGTGCAGCAAAACAGCAAACTGACTGTTTTGTTCAGCATTTGGCCCTTTGCCACTTCATTCTTGTCAAGAAAACCTACAGTACTTATTTGCAGTGAAATGTAAGCCTCTGCACTGGGCACAGCTGCTCTGGTTCTGAGATGGGTAGCTAGGCCCTGAGTGCCAGAAAAAGATTGCCTGGTTTTGTTATTTCATTTTCTCTTTATGGCATGTAGAACAACAGTATGCATGATTCAGTAGCAGCCAGCAGAAGCTGCAGCTTCATGAATTATTTTTTTGCAAATGAGAATTTGCCTTTTCCATTCTTCCCCCAAGGATGCTGAAAACAAACCATGACACTGCTGGCTGTCTGAGAGAGAGTCAGGGGGAAACTCCTCAACAGAACCTGACATACCTCTGTGCAGAATTCAACCTTCAAAATACAACAGTGCAGGTTGGAGGCTGGTTTAGAGTAAAAGGGACTTACCTGTGTTCCAGTTGGCAGCTAGGGATATTTAATCTCCGTCATGGTGCTGCAGCAGACTTTCTCTTCAAAATGTCAGATCTCACCAGCATCTGCCTGCAAGAAACCTTGTTCTTTCAGAATAGCATATTTTGGAGGCATCCAAATGACTTTTTGAATCCTTTTCTGTAGCCTCCTTTCAGGGCAAGGCTGCTTTCCCTGTAACAGAAGACAGGTTCATGCTTCAGCTCAGTGAAAGGATAGCGTTTCCATTTTTATCTCCAATTTGCAGCTTTTAATACAGATTTGCTGCACAGGGAGGCTTACAGTGCTTGTGAAACCAGCACTGAGGTGTCTGTCTTGGAGATTCCATGCTCAAGGCAAATTAATGCCTCGTTGATAAATTAAGAAATTCACACTAGGACATTTGCACTTCAGAGGCAGCAAAGGCTGTGGAGTCTTACGGGACCAGTGGCTCTGCAAGGCTTTGTCTGAGCTGTTGTGTGACCTTGAACAAGTCACTGTTGGTGCCAGCTTTCCTTCCTCTGGATACCAGGACACAGCTCTGGGTCTTTTTGCCTTCCCATGTGCCCAGGAGATGCAGCTCAGTGCAGCACTAGGGCAGTTCTAGGCAAGGTCCCCCACTGAGCCTGACTCCATCAAAGCACATCAGCCCAGCCTCGGAGCCAGGCAGCTTCAGGATCACGCTCTGTGGCCAGCAGATGTTTTAAACCTGAGTCTGGACAGGCTTTTCAGTCTGCATGTTGTACTTTTCCAGCAGCTAAATAGAGCGGCATTACAGCTGAGAGCTTAGTGATGCCAAGGCAGACGTGTATTTTTTCTCTGCAGTAGCAATGCTCTGCTGTCCTGTGGTGCCTTTTCCCCCTCCCTGTCACCTGGCCTTAAGGAAGGAGCATGTGTAGGGACAACTAAATGAGACCTTGTGGTGACACTAGAGTGGTGTGTCTGTCTGGGGCTGGACCCACTCTTCTCCAGCCTGCTGGACAGGTCATTTCTCAGTATCTTGACTCTGCTTCTCTCCATGCTTGTGCCTCTCTGTCTGTTCCTGATCCTCTCTCTGCTCCCAGTACATGGAGAGGTGACTAATGCCCTTTCTTGCTGTTGTCTGCAGCTCTTGATAGTGTCTTACTCCAGACTTCCCCCAGTTTTATCTCCAATCTGATGGATGACTTGACACCACATCCGCATCTCTGCATTTCCAACATTTGTTAAACAGTCCCAGTTAAACGGTTATACGTCACTTCAAACTACATTTTTAGCCTTAATACGAGAAGTTGCTGGTGGCACACAGTGAAATGTGTCAGTCCTTGCTGCACTGCTGAAGAGGTTTGTGAGGCCAGTGCCAAAATTGCAGTCCCTGGAGAGATGGAGGACAAGCAGGGTAAAAAAGCAATAATGTCTGAACATCATTGCTGCAGCAGTAGTTCTCAAAATATACAAAACAGTTGCACTTTATTTTTTTTTTCCCCCAGAGGTGTCTTGCAACTTACATAATGCACAGACAATGCAGGAGGCTGATAAGGTAGTTTATTTCACTTTTGGTCTAATTTACATGAGGGAACTGCTTCCCAAGGTTGAAGGTGGAAACAGATGACTATACTTCAACTGCTTTGTGTGAGTGCTGCTATGAGCTCTGCTTGTAGTGGGCAAGATCTTGAGGACTGATGCAAAAACTAGTGCAGAGGGGAACTCTTTCAGCAGCCTGATGACAGTCTTCTAGAAGAAACATGACCTTGTTTTCTTTTCTAGCATACATTTTACAAATGGCTTTTTTACAATGTTGTGAATTGCCACCAAGATTGTTTGCACGTCAGCCTTGTGTTCCCTGGCTGCAGATGCTGCCTCACTGTCTTACACCTTACACAGTGTCTCGTAACCCACTGAGAGACACTCAAATCCTGAGCAGATCCAGGCCATGGAAAGAGTTGTCAGAAGATGTAGGGCTCAGGCTGGTGATGGGCAGAAGTTCAAAGCTGAGAACATGCATTGAAGAACATCGTATTTTGCTCGCACTGTCACTCTAGGTTTTGGAGTTTAAATTTCCTGTTGACAGCAAGCAGCACTGGGGGGTCTCACAGTAGAAGGTTGTCTTCTTGTGAGGAGGCTCAAGCATTGGACAAGTAATGGAAAGGATGTTTCACCCCTTCCAGTTAGGACCAAACATTCCTGCCCACACATGGCTGGTTTTCCCTCTTTGGGCTCCTTTCACACCTAGAAACCTGATGAAGCAACCGTTCAGAAGTGTTTTAAAAAGAGCTGGCACAATTGGGAGACTGGAAAACAAATTTCTCACTTCCTCTGAATCCTCAGTAAGTTGCTGTTGGTCACAAAGTTCAGTTGAGATCTGGCCTGGAGTGTTTGTAATTGAGAATACATCCATAGGAAAAAAGCCTATTTGCAGATAGAAAAGTCAGTGAAATGCAAGTGCATGCAAGGTACAGGAAAGTTGGACAAGCACCAAATAGTAATTCTATGAGAAACTAGCAATAATGTTTCTACATTACTCAGGGGGAAACTGTAATTTGTCATCTGGTTTGTAGGAGTTCCCTGCTCACAAACTTCTGCAGATGCTCGTCCTAGGGTTACTTTATGATGCTTGTATCCCCAGTCATCTGTTCTGTTTATGCTGGATATTAAGTTCTGCACCTTTAAGATTGGTTCTGAGAGCGAAGGGGGGAATTTATTTTCAGAAACTGCACTTGCTCCCCTGCATTCCTTCTCCTGGATTGTGTTGTCTGCAGCATGGACAGTGGGAGAGAGCTCTCCTTTGCTTTTAGTTAGTTTTTAGCTAGCTGAGGCAGGGTAGTTTCCTGGAGTGTGGCTTTTCTTGTTCTTAGAGCTGATCAGCCCAGCTCTGGACTGAAAACCCAAAAAACCACCATGAGCTCACGCCTGTGGCCCACTGGCCAGGGATGTGGGATTTCCCAGCACAGGTGGGACTGATAAGAGACTAAGTGAGCTGAGCTACACCCCACGACTAGGACTGTCTGATTTGGCATCTCTTCAGGCCAACAAGAGGTTTTATTGTTTAATATTACAGGGTTTTTTATGCTTGTGAATACTTTTCTTGTTAAATAAGACAGTTTTTTTCCACTTTTCTCCAAGGAAATATTTTCCTGAGCCAGTTGGGGGAGGGAGCCACTTGAATCTGCTTTCTAGATGGACCCCTCTGGAAGTTTTCTCCCAGATTTTCCCTAAACCAGGACAATGCTCTTGGGGGATTCTCCCGCTGCAACAAGTGGTTGCTGAGTGTCCACAAACATTCATTCTGTTGTGTTTGTTTCCAAATCCAAGGAGCGCAAGTTTCCCAAGTTTGTGTCCAAAGAGATGGAGAACATGTACATTGAGGAGCTGAAGTCATCTGTCAATCTCCTGATGGCAAACTTGGAGAGCATGCCTGTGTCCAAGGGAGGCTCCGAGTTCAAGCTGCAGAAGCTGAAACGTAGCCACAACACCTCAATAATTGACATGGGAGAGGAAAATGAGAACCAGCTTTCCAAGTCAGACGTCGTGTTGTCATTCTCCCTGGAGGTAAGCTACATGCACACAACAGAGTTCTTGGGAGTAAAAAGCACAGCAGCCAACTTCTGCTCAGTTCAAATTTAGGTTAGGTGGAGAGAGGTGAGTAGAAATCACTCTCTGTTCACTGGAAGCTTTGGCCTGTGATTAAACACTGTGTCCTTTCTGGTGTCTCACCACCTTGTTGGAACAGTCTGTGTTTTGTGCACTGTCTGGCATTTTGTGGTGGTGTGTATCAAATGGCTCAGAAATCTGCATCATTAACTGATCTCTTCATGCAATTTGTTACTGAGTGTAGCCCCATAACCCTGAGCCTGTATTGTCCCCAAAACCATTATAATAAGGCAACACTGTAAATATCAGCATGTTTAACTATTGCCAAATAGAAGGGTTGTTGTATTTCCCTGTGAGAATTCCTTCTTCTCTGAAGAATTATGAAAAAATGCTGGGGTTTGAATTCACCCAGCAGACTGGTTTGCAGTTTGTGTGGAAATACTATGCTGTGCTGGGTTGCTCTTTGCTCTCTGTAGCTTGCTGACTTTCTGCTCAGCACTGTGTTGAGCAGTTTGTCTGTGCAGCCCCGGGGAAGGCAGGGTGCTGCTGCTGCCTCTGACACTGCCTCAGTCCTGGAACAGGGCTGCTCAGTAGCTGTTTTTCAGCCAACTCAGTTGTTTTGGGCAAACACATTTGTGGTCTATTTGTGGGCATATTTACTTCAGGGAGTCATCAGCTCACCCGTACAGAATTGCTGTTGTCTGTCAATTATTACATTGATTATATTACATTGTCAAAACAAGTACCAGGATGGAGTCAAAAGTGTAGGATGCAGAAAAATCAGAAAATTCTATCTTTGTATAGTTTCCTGTTTATTTCTCTTCCTAGAGGGTCTCTTGTTATACTTACCATGCTAATGTAAAACTTAACAACCCTGGTTGTCCAGTCACAGAATTTTAACTCATTAAGTGTCTGAAACCATCTTTGTAGTATTCAGATCAGTCCTATATAAAACTAGGGCTGTGAACCCAGAGATGGTGTCTTCAAGAGCAGCATCAAATAAGGCTGACTTCCAGGCATTCCCATGTGGAGGAGCAGGGAACTATCACAAAGCAGTGGCCCTCCCTCCCAGTGCAGAAGCTGTGCAGTGTGTACAGCTGTGTGTGAAGGGGTACCCTTACAACAGGGTGTCACAAATGCTCTGCTCCAGCCAAACCCCATCTGGTGGGAAGTCAAAGCCCAGTGAAGCACTGATTTCAGGAGCTGGCAGGTCTGGGCACTGCTCAGTGCACAAAACTCCTGCTGCTAGAAAGCTTTTACCAAAAATGTGCACTCGGAGGGTTTGTGGAGCTCTGTGTGCCAGGGAGAGGATCCTCAGCTCCAGACAGATCAGAAGACTTGAGGAGAGGAATTCTAAACCCTTGTGTATTTACTACATAAATAGCTGTAATAAAACATGAACAGGAACTCCCACAGTGATTCTTGTAGAAATGTTTAAGGTATGTGGTTAATGAGATTAATCACCTTTAAAAAAAAGAAAAAAATATTAATTACCTGCAAGAAACTTAGGTGGTGATTTCTTAATTAGAAAGATTTTCTATAAGCGAGATGAAGAAAGTTTTTTTTGTTTTTTTAAATCAGAGATGTAGAGTGGAAAAGGGGCAGCAGTTTTAAAGGAAGAGGGAAGATCTAGATGGAGTATAAGAAAGAAAATGTTTTTTATGAGGGTGGTAGGACACTGGAACAGGGAACAACTGGGGCATAGGTGTTTCATCCTTGGAATTCCTGAAGATCAGGTTGGATTGGGCTCTGAGAACCTGATATACTGAAAGATATTCCTGCCTCAACATGGGAATTGGACCAGATCTTCAAATATCAACCCCAGACCATTCTGCATTCTGTGATAAATATGAAAAACACGCTTTTGGCACAAGCTGAGTGGTTGTGTGCTTTTTTTTTTTTACATATTAAGGTGCTTCTAGACGGGGCAGGACCATGTCTATGAAGCCCATCTCCTGAAGCTTGGTACAGCCCTGGACACCCAAGGGTTTCATTGAGCCCACGTGCAGTCAGGGAGAATCCTGCAAACAGACCTGCCTGGCTGCCACAGCCCCCACTCCACTTGGGCAGTGCCACTGTCCCTGCCCTCCTGCCACAGTGAACATCCAGCAGCATGTGAAGGACCCCAGCCCTGGCTGACCCCGTGGGTTCAGCAACCCCAGCAAGGTCTGAAGGAGGCTGCTCCTCTTACATTTCTCCTTCTCTGCCTGCAGGTTGTCATCATGGAGGTGCAGGGGCTGAAGTCGCTGGCCCCCAACCGCATCGTGTACTGCACCATGGAAGTGGAAGGTGGGGAGAAACTGCAGACAGACCAGGCTGAGGCCTCAAAGCCAACGTAAGCCTTGCTTTGCTTTTTGGTCTCTCCACCACGCTCCTCTCTGCCCCATCTCTGCAGATAGCTCTGGCTCCTGCATGCTGAGGGCAGGACTCCCAGAAACGGAGCAGAAACATGGCCTTCCACACATCCAGTGTGTGTTGTGCTGCAGCTAAGAATGGCACATAAGCTCTGAGAAGGGGAATGAAGTGTTAATGAGAGGCTTATGTCTCATGTAGCCATAGAGAGATAAATTTGTGCCTGTATGTAAGTGCTTTACTAAATAGGGATGGAGTTAAGCATGTGCATGGATAAGTACTTGTCTGAGAGTCCATCTGAACTGGTGCCATCAGGTATAGGTACATTATCTTGTCCTCACTGTCAGGGTTTTGGCAGTACTATGAGAAAGAGAACAGCTGGCAGGGACACAGTCTAGCAGCCAAAGCCAGAGGTGGAAGAGAGGATCTGGGAAAAGCTTCAAATGACTCAGTTAAAGCTTTATCTGAGGCCTCTCTGGCCCAGTCCCATTCAAGGGCAGAGTCTTGTTCTGTCCTCTTTGACCTCGTCCCCAGACCCCCACTTTTGACCCATACTTGGCCTTCTTTTGACTTACCTGGCTGTTGTTAAGCACCTACCAGTAGTGACTGACCTTTGTTATTTGGAAGGATAAAATGATGAATGGCTTATTTCCTTTCCAATTTGTAGGACTAGTTAACTTGAAACACTATGGATGTGAGGCAGTTTTTCTCTGGATAACTGCAGAGATTTCACAAATTCTCAATGTGCTTCCTCACACTGGAGAATTCCTAAGGTGGTATGAAGCTTCCTTCAGGAGTAGGGAGAAGTGCTATTGTGCTTATATCCCATTCCCAGTGGCCAGTCCTCAGAGGTGTTTTGCCAGGAGCTTCCCAAGCTCGTGGAAGGAAATCCAGAACCAGCTGGCTGCAGGACATGTCAGTGCACAAGCACTGCAGCAGCTCAGGAGCAGTGGATGCAGGCAGGACAGAGCAAAGACAAGGATGGACTGCCTTCCCTCTGTCACTGTCCTCTCACAGAGGCACAGAAATTGCTGGTGCCTCGTGTCCTGCGCTGCACCAGAGCAGCAGGAATCTGCAGCAAGCAGTTCAAAAACAATATTCCCAATCAGGGGAAGTGCTGCAGCCTGGCTGACTTTTCAAAATGCTTTGAAATCTGCTTTAGAGAAGGAAGGAAGAGAGCTGTGCTCAGAGCAAAATTTCCATGAGAACTTACAATTGTCACTATTTTAGGTATTCTTATTGCTTCAGTGGAGAAAGTTGGGCTCTATTTAGGGGAAATTGCTAGTATTCATACTGAAAAAGCACACTTTTCCTAGGTTATGTGTACTTGTTTAGATTGGTCTGTTCATCCCACTTTTTCACACAGGGTCTTCCCTTCCAGGAACAGTCTTCTTTACTGCAAGACATAGGACCATTTCTGTGAGAATTGCTTTGAAAATAAGACCTGCAGGAGTGAACTCTTTAATTGAGTGGGTCTTTTTATTATAATTAAATGTACAGTGTCTGGGCATGAAGCCATCAGCCCTCAAGAAAATGCAGCCAACACTGAATGCTGCTGTGTGATAAAAGTTATGCAAGTCCATCACACTCATCCTCTCTCTGCACTGGCTTCCTGAAGAGGTGTGAGCCAGGCTTTGAGTCTTCTGGATTGCTCCAGCACTTGGGTTAATACCTATGGAAATAGGGAGTAGGTTTGGCAGTTGTATTCCTCGAGGGTTCTATGACCTGTTTCTTCCAGAACCAAAGACCAGCCAAGCTGAGGCTCTAGAATAACCTTCACAGAAACCAGAGGCCATCACAAAAAAACTTGTCCTTCTTTCCTCTCTGCATTAGAGGTGTTTCTTTCACCTTGCTTCCCCTCCGAGGCACAGCTGCAGAGATACAGGAAACCAAAGCTGTGTGAAAGCAATTCACTCTACCTAAGTTCTCCTCTTGAGAAGGGAAGAGAGAATGAATCAGATGTGACATGTTTGTCATCTTGCTTAATACAAGACTTGAAGGCCCTCAGGTGATGAGGGCAGTGATAGAAGCAGCTCAGAGAAGGTTTTGGTGCATTTTTGAGCAGTGCTGCCTTAGAAACAGAGGATTTATGGCTAGGCAAAATACCCTTCTGCGGTATTAGTTTAGATGCTGATGTGGGTCTCACTGAGGTCATTCCCACCATGTTTGCCTCTGTACGTTTTGTAATAAGCAAACCACTCCTAAAGAAGGGAAGCAGCTCAGTGAAGGCATGAGGGACTGCTCACTGCCCAGTATCCCAGGATTTGTGTGCCTTGGCAGGGGCTGCTGCCTGTCCTCAGGGTGAAGAACGCTTGGAGATTTCGAGCCTCAGCAGTATGAAACTTTAACACTGAAGCAAGTTACCTCTGTACATTCCAGAAGTTTTATTACTCAGAGGCTCAAAAAGTGTGGGTTAAGCACCCGTGCTCAGAATATGCAGTGGATATTGTTCTGGAAATGGGCAGCATTTTTAAACTGCCAGCCTTGAAACTGTTTGAAATTCAGCTTTGCCTTTGTCTGGAGGCTCTACAGGCTACAAAAGGCTAAATTTCTCATGAGCATCAGGGGACAAAAATTACATTTGAATAGTAAGGTTCATTGGAAGACTTCACTTTTCTATGACAGCCCCGTGTCCTGGGGTGGAGAGTGTTAGGGGCCACTCAACCTTGTAGGACATCTTTTCACCTAACTCAGGGAGTTGTTCAGTATATTCTCATGTGTCCTTGAAATGCCAGATCTCAGCCAGAACACCCAAGTCACAGCACACTGGTGATGGGGGCTGCTCTTCAGCTCAGTGCCATGCCAGGGGTTCCAGCCTAGCTTCCACATCTCTCATGGCAAAGGGCAGTTCACCAGCCAGGGAAGGATTTCCAAAAGCACTGGTCTAGATCTGTGCAAGATCCTTCTTTCATCTTTCTGGTGCAAAACCAGCAGTTTTTGTAGTGACTTTGAAGCTTGAATCCCGTTTGCACATCTTGAGAAAGGCAGGGCAGCAGCAGGGTTAGCAGCTACACATACCCAGCAGTCAGATGAGTTGTGTGCAAGGAGTGTGGTTTTTGGGTAAATACTGCCTTTCTATTTCTTCTCAGGCTTCATATTGGATTCCTGACATTTTAAGCCAAATCCGTTCGTGTGAGGATTTTCAGCCTTAGTGCAGATGCAGGGGATGGCACAGTTCTAGAAAAAGCCAGACCTGAAATAGCAAGGTTCATTTCAGATCAGGCTTGCAGTGTTTTATTAGTAGTGTTTTTAATAAGTTGTGTAAGAAAAAGCTTTTGTGTATTATGCCCTAACACGCAGATGCCTCTAAAAGAAATGTCAAATCCCAATGTGAGAAGGATTTTACTGCTTTTTGTGCTGGAACTCTACTCTTGCAGATGGTTGTGGGGTTTATACCTCTCCCCCCCTTCTCTGCATACTGGCCTGTGGTCTGTCCTCTGCATGTCCCCAAAATGCCCTTCCAGGAGCAGTGTTAGTAGTGCTGCTGTTTGTGCAGCTTGGGAAGAGGGTTTTCAAGGGGCTTGGGAACAGCACAAAAGATCCAGCCACAACCCCTCTGTCCTAAAGTCTCTAGAGAAGCTGCAGGATATATTTAAACAGTGACCTGTGCTTGTGGCAGTGCTCATGGTCAGCATCTTACATCACCTTTCTCTGATGTGAGCAGAACAAAAGAAAAAAGACCCAAACAACAGCAAGGACCTATGTGCCTTGTGAATAAATGCTATAGATTCTGGACTTATTCTGGCACCCAGATAAGTCTCATCCTCCCTTCTGTCACACTAGTGAAAACTGTGTGTCCCTGCATTGAACTGAGCTGAACCATTTGGGGTGAAAGCAGTAAATCCTGTTGGGGGAAGAATCTGGCCAACCTGTCTGTGTGTTTGACATGCCAGGAAGGGACAGGGGTGTGGGCTGCTCCTCTGTAAGTGTTTTCATTTTGAGGTTATATATCCCCCGTGCAGTCTCTTCAGTCCTAGTGCAAGGGTTGTGCAGTAGCTCAGGGAATGAGACATGAGGATGGAGCTTGTTGTTTTCTGAAGGAGGAAAGACCACTCTTCATTGCTTTTGATTTTTTTCCATGTGGTTTTCTTCAGCTTGTGCTGTAGGGTAGTGCTGGAGAGAGGACACTCAGTGGCTCTCATCTGACTCCGTGCCACGTCTTAGGTTTGTCATGAGCAAGGGCTTGAGCCTTGTGCCCTTTCCAGAAATTTACTCTTTATAAAGTAATGTCTTTGGTAAACTTCTTAACCTCTCCCATCTCCTTTCCCTTAGCCACCTCCCTAGGAGGTGGGGATGTCTGGTTTTATCTTTGTGCTTGCACTGATGCTGCTCCCTGATTTGTTTCAAGGTGCTCTGACAGCTCTGCTGCTTATCTCTGCTGTGACAGGCTGCCCTTGTTCATGTCCCTGCACCAAACCTCCAAGCTTATCACTCAGCCAGAGGTTTTGTTTCAAATTGGTGTGCCAGATCCATCAGAGCCCTCTGCCTGACCATGAAGAGGGGCAGAACCTGCACATCATCCTTCTTCAGTGCTGTTTAGTCACCTTCTCCTTCTGGAAGGTGGGCACTGAGCAGCAAAGGGAGAAGCCCTGCGGGAGGGGAGGCTGGCAAGCAGAGATGGTTTCTCTGTCTGCAGAAGGGGAAAATCTGGTCTTTTCATTCAGGAATCCCCTGCCTCAGGCCCTGGAGTTTGAAGTGATGCCTGGTGGCTTTGCACAGAGAGGACTGTGATACGAGTGTTCTGTTGCAGTCAGTGTTTTGCTGCCGTGGTTTGTTGGGAGATGCCATGAACGCTCCCCCGTGGTGAAATGATAAAAGTCCTTCAGGGATGCATAAATTCCAAATGAATATTCCATGTAACTCATTTGACTCTGCTAAACTACGGGGTTTTATGTTGATGTGAGTGAGAGTAGAGTTTAAATCTTGGTGTGCATCCCTCAGTACAGCTGTTGTTGCCAGGCCTGGTAGGTCTCTTCCTGACATGGCAAAGCTCAGGCACAGGTCCTGTGTGGCTAAAGTTTTAAGTAGACATTCATATTTTTCATAGGTTTGCATGCTGAGCTAGGCCCTGTGTAAGCAAAATTCATGATGCTGGCTGAAAAACAAAGTAAAAGGAAATTTTAGGAAATAGCTGCTTTTTCTTGCTTTTTTTTCCTCCTCCTCACTCTTGTAATTGGCTTCAGCATTAAATATAAGCTGTCTTAATTACCCACACTGATTGGATTGCTTTTCCAGTCACATTACTTCATTTCACAGCTGTGCAGATGTTTGCAGCTCCTTCTCCTTAGGAAATCTCTAGGAGCCTTAGGAATGTGTTAAAGCAGGTGACTGGGTACAGCAAACATCAGACACCATTGTTTGTGAGGTACAGTCCTTGTTCCTGGGGTGAGGCTCTGAGCAGAGGATAGGGCTGCCCCAAGGCATCTGTTGGGGAAATGTTTTCCAGGAGAGGTCTTCAGCTTTGGCCTTTATGAGCATGGTGCAGATGCCCTGAGCCTGAGCTAAGAGGTGAAAATGACAGGGACAGGAACTTCAGGCAGCTGTTTTTAGCCCTTGTGTCTAAGGCTGAAGGGTACAAAGTGGTGTCCAAATCCCTGACACAAGTTCTCTTCCCTTACAGCTATTTAGCATGCGTAGCAGACAGTTTTCTGATGTAACTGTGCATGACTTTGCACCTGAAGGGTTCTGCTGTTAGCTTGGTTTCACCTGCTCTTCAAGTCCCCTTCTGTGTGACAGTATTTCCATAATGCTCCTGAGATTTATGCTGTGATGTTCCCATTTCTGAAAGTGGAGGCTGTGGACAAGTCATTAAGCACAGCAAAAACTGCACTAAAAAGTTATTACCCGAGTGCAAGTATGTGATCTATTATGGGAGATCTTGGTGTAAGTGATTTACTACCCTTTTTAATTAGGAATTCAGAACGTTTTTTGATGCTCCCTTGTAGCTGTTCTGTGGGATTGGTTCTTACCCAGCTCAGCCACCATGGGACAAAAATTCTGCTTTAGATTAAGCAGCTGAGTTTTTCTGCAAAATGAAGGCAAGATCCTGTAGGGATTCCTTTACCCTGAGTGTCACCCAGACAGCCCCAGTGCTGCAGAGGAGCCTCCTGGACAGCATGGAATACTCTGCTGGGACTGTGGATGGTGGTCCCAGGTGGGGCCTTGTTCCCAAAGGTCTCATGTTCAGTCCCTGCTCTCCTGTACCACACTAGAAGCTGTGTTGAAGAATAATGAAGGCTTGTTTCTCTACACTTACCCCTTGTACTTGGTTTCTTTCAGTATCAAGTAAGTGCAAGCTCTGACCGTGTTTTCCCTGACTTTTAGAGCACACATAGCATTGCTTTCACATGGATTCTCTGGTGTCTAGTAAGGGTTGAGCTCATGCACCTTCTCTTTCACAGATGAATGTCATGGTTTTCTCGCCAGCTGTCTAATTTCTTGCGTGTTCCTATGCACTTGGGAATTATGTATTCCTGTGATAGCACATACATTCAAATTTAAGTATTCCAGAAGGTGTGATGATGCCCAAGGCGATTTTCATCGACACCCGTCTGCTTCATCACTCCTGTGCTTGCAGCCTTAAGATGGGGATAGGAAAAACCAAAAGGACATTGAAATGAGACTGAGACTCAGTGATCTGAAATAGTGCTTAATTGAGAGGAGAGCTGCAAAATGCAGGTTCTGGGATGCATTCAGTCATGACGTTTATTGCTCATAGTTCGTGTTCTAAAAAAACAAATAAATTAAGCCACGCCTTAGTGTAAGTTCAGCACATCATTTGCCAAGGGAAAGGCAGGGGATGGGACATGTGAAAGGGCCCAGCTGTTGGTTTATTTATCAGGTGCTGTGTACAAGTAGTGCACATTATTATTTGATGAGGGGTGCTGCTATTGCTGCAAATGACTGTAGGGAGATAGAGGGCACACTTTAAAGAATTGGCCTGCTCCTGTCTGGACAAAGTTCTGGAATGGTGAAATGAGAAAACCAACCTTGATAGTGATTTTTCAACATTTTAGGTGTCCTTTCTGCAAAATGAAGGTAGAGTGTATTGGCTTTGTGAATGTGCTGTGCCTCCCAAAAACCACAGAACTAAGTGTAAAAGCACTTAAAGAGAGCAATGTACTGTTGTCACTATGTGGACATGACATGCTCATGGAGAGAGGAGCTTGCAGATTGGCTGTGTGAACATCACCTGCTGGAATTGTCCACTCATCCCCTGACCCAGGAGATGCTAGTGTGAACTTTGTTTCTAGGGGTCAGAAATAAGGCAAGGCAAATCCTGGTGTCTGGCTGGATTTGAGCTTCCTGTTCTGAATTCTGACTTAGAAAAATATAGGACAACAAAATATGAGTGGTGGCACAACAAGAGATGGTCTCACTCTTCTTGTTCCTCCTTTTAGCTGGCTTTGGAAGGGTACCTGTCCCATTCCACTGTAAAAGAGGGAGTCAGGAAGTCCCTATAAGAATTTAACGTATGTTGAGGCATAAATTAAAATCAGATCGGTCCATCTCAGTACATTGTGTTGTTTTCTGCTGTTTGCACTTAGAAAATATTTCACTGCTCTCTACTAAGTTTTATAAAGCAGAGTCTAGACTATGTTGGCATAAACCAGTAACTTGTATTTTCAAGCAGAGGATTTCTGTCTTCTTTTCCATGGTCTCTGTTTGTGTGATACGTAGTTTATGTAAATCTGGCATGGTATGGCCTTACTAAGTCCAAAATCATGACCAGGCCTTAATGAATGGCAGTCTTCTGCAGTTCTATTTTCTTCCAGGGTGACAAGATCTGATAGAAGTGATTAATTGTATTTGGTCATTCTGTGAAGTGAGCAGCTCTGTGGCTGGTTCAGTGGAGCATCTTTGGCCAAAGGAAACTTTGATTTGAATGTGTGTGGCATTGAAGTCACCCTATTCAGGAAGCGGTCACAGCCACAGACAGTAAATGCACACAGGCATTTAATTAATAAAGCTGTAAACTCATCCTGTATCCAAAGCAGATACACTGGTGAAGCACATACAGTAGGCAGCCCTTGTAAAAGCAATTTTTCTTTCAGTTCAGACCTCTCAGTAAGACAGTGCTGGGCTTTCATTTCCATTTTCCCCTGCTGAGTTTTTCTCCTCTAGTTGTGATAGTATTAAACAAGAGCACAGGGCATTTGAAAAGCAGTCATCATTTAAATCATGGAAAGTAATCATGCAACTACTTTTTTTTTTTTTTTCTGTTAATACCCAAAAGATTGCAGTGAATAGCACTGCCACAATTTTGCATCCGAACCAGGTGAGGAATTTCTGCAGAGTCCTGTCTGGGGTGCAGCAGTCTGGGAGGGGTGTATGGTCCTGGGCTGGGTGCAGGCGTGGCAGAAGGACATCTCTGTGGCAGGAATGCCATCTCGTGGCCATAAATAGCTATTATGTGATTTTATTTCCACCTCCCATCCCTTCTTCCTTCCTCATGGCACTTCCCCAGTGTATCAGTCATTCTCAGGAAACACAAATCAAGCTGTATTTTCTGCATGGCAAAGATCATCCCTTTTTGGGTTCCTAAAGCTGTGCTGTCGGCCTCAGCAGCTCCTCTTGGCTGCAGTGCCCTGTGCTGGCACTGGAACGGGATCCATGGGGATTGTGTGTGAGCCACAAGCAGATCAAGAGCAGACCTTTGCAGGCTTTGCTTTGCTGCAGTCTCTGTCAGCTTTACCCTATTCCTTCTGTGCCTTGCACACTCAGGCACAGATGTGATGCTCTCCAAGACATATTTCTCTCTCAGCCGGCAGTGTAGCGCTGTCGTAGCCAGTTTGAGGATGTGGGAGTTGCAGCTCCTGGAGGGAGAGATGGTTCTGGTACTGCTGTCTGCATGATGTTAAGCAAGATGGTGCCTGCGTTTGTGACACATACATTGTGTCTCAGAGCTGTGGAAACAGAAAAGGGACAGACAATGAAATGCTGGAGGTAGCAACACCTCCTGAACTGCTGTAGAAGGAGCCCTGTCCTTAGCGATGCATTGTCTCTGCTCACCTTTTGCATAATGCCACAGTGCTTTCTGCAGTGGTGTTCTTGGGAAAATAAACACCCTTTTTGTAAGCAAAATATTTACCAGTGGTGTTCTATTTAGCAGAGGGAGTATTATATGCTTGGCAGGAATTAGGGTCCCAAGGAAAATGATGGATTCACTCAGAGGATCCTTGGGTTATCCCATCAGAGCAGACATCAGTGCTCCATGTAGAGACATGGCCTTGCTCAGTGTTCCATGGCTCCAGGGAAGGCAGGTACCACCACTTCTGCCAGCCAGTGCCTTCAGGAATACTGATTTGTCAGCACCTGCACAGGAGCTGCATCAGTGAAAGTGTGTTTTAAATCACTGCAAAGTCTGTGCGGGAAAGTCTAGGAGGAATCAAATCTGTTTGTACTGTCACTCCCACTTCAGCTCAGCTTGTTCCGAGGGGATGGGACTGAAAGGCTGTTCTGGCAGCTGAAAGGGAGGGGAGGAAACAAATGTAAACAGAAATAGGCTGCATTGTCAATCTGTGTCTGATGTCTTTGGTTATCCTGTTATGAAGGTGAGTAAACACCTCAAAGTTTTACCATGGGAGTTATCCCAGCGGAGGCTCAGCAGCCCCTGAATATCAAGATGTATTATGGATGCAAACCATTCTCAGTGCATTTCTACAGGCAGAATGGAAAGGTGCCTTTCTTAGCACCCGAGTGGTATTTCCTAGCCCAGGATGTTTTTGCATGAGCAATGTATGTGCATCTGTATGTGTTCTTTAAGATTTTCATTTCAAAACTTCTTTGTGAATCTGCAGCAGTCACTTCCAGCACACGTTTCTAACAGTGGACAGACAGGGACCCTTTCTGTCAGGCATCATTTAATCTGCTTGCTTCCAGTAAATTGGGATGAGACAAACTAAGGCCTAACTCTACTGACTGAATTAGATCTCTCCTTATTGAAACAGCCGGAGCCCAAAGCAGGGGACTGAGCAGGTGACATATACACAGTAGTACAGTCCCCTAAATTTGTTTATGGCAAATTTTGTTAGGCAGTTGTTTATGGCATTCTCCTGCTGAAACAGAGTTTCGTGTGTGTAGAATTGTGTGTGCATCCCACAGGTTTCCAGGTGTGTGACTCAGTCTGTGGGTTTTCTTGGAGTGCCTAAAAAAGCTGGAATTCTTCTGTGCCTTTGGGTTTTTTCAAGTCCCAAAGATACAAATGCAAAACTTTTTATCCATTGCCGTTACCCACAAAAGCTGCAAAGAGTACATATTTTCTCAAAGGCTTTGGGATGTCCTGCTTCTGTTTATTATGGCTTTGTGACCCAGCTGGTGCAGGGGTGAGCACCTGCCTCTGCCATGTGTCATGGACACATCTGTTCTGCCACATCCCTGCCAGTTCAGTGCCTCACCTGCACTGCTCCCTGCAAGGAGCTGTCAGCTCTTCCAGCCTCTGCTTGTGAAGGGCTCACCATTGTCTAGTTTATGGTGCTCCTAGAAGTTCCCAAGCACTCTTTTCGTTTTAAAAAATGGGTGTTTTCATCCTGAAGGGATTAATGCCATTCCTGCATGAGGTTTTACTGTTGACCTGAGTAAGTCTGTGTGTGCTCAGTTATAATGAACTATTGCCTCCGTGTGTGGGCAAGGGAAGTTCAGATAGGTCACTGGTAATTGTGGTCATCACTTCTAGTTCATGTTTTTGAATGACTGGTATAGATAAAGCGTTAGAGAATATAGCAAAAAGCTATCCTGTGTGCTTCTTCATATGTAGTTAACTGTTAAAGATACTTTAAACCTGTTTATTTTCCTCCTCACTTGTGTCTCTAGGAATATGTAGAAAAGAAACACAGCTTAGCATTACATTAGAGGAAAAGGTGCACTACTCCATCAGCTGCATGAAGGTAGGTTAGCTCAGTGCCTGGTGTGCTTCTGCTCTAACTCTGTTTTTCCCAGTGCTCAAGCAAGGGCATACATGATTTATGGCCCAAGTTTTAAAGGTCTCTTCTGGGAGCGGAGAAGTCTGCTAAAGTAATAAACCCATCATTTGTTAGACAGGATTTCTGGGAGAACTAAATTGAGACTGTATGTAGCATTTTGGTCTCCAGCAATGAAGCGAGATCTGAGCTCTCCATCCTCAGAGCAGGATCCAGATCCAGCAGGGACCATGGCTGGGCACCACAGTAAGCTGAGAAACCAAGGCTGGATTAAAAGCATCACACCACACAAGGTGAAGCAGTCACCAAGCCCAGGCTGTGTCTGTCAGGCTACTGCCTGTGCTGCCCTCTCGATGAACTTCCTTCACCAGCCATCTCACTTTGGAGACCTAGCTACAAGTACACCAGGAGGGACACAGACATGGCAGAAGAGAAGAGATGTGGGTTGTAAATGAAGAGAAATGCATGAAGCACAACCCTCTCCACCAGCACTGCATAAAGGAGGGAGGCAGCCAGACTGGTCAGTCCTTACATCCTCACCAGAGCCCAGTCTGACAGTAGAGGACAGCAAGGGAGGCTAAGCTGCCTTTGCAACTGTTGTTCCAGACATGGTCACATATATTTGACACCTTTCAGCTGGACCTCTGTGCCCTTGTACACAGCCAGCTGGCTGTGCAGGAGGGTAGGGGATAGTGCTGCTGGTTTTGGTGACCCTGCAGGGATGGAAGCAGCTGCCTGCCATGTCCTACCTTCCCAAGGACATGTTCCTGTCTTGGGAGGAGACAGGCACTGCTGCTGAGTTGGTTACTCTGGGAAAACTATACTGAGCATGTGACTCAGTAAATTCCTGCAAATCTGGCCAGCACGTAGGAATATTATTCTGCAAGACTTTTTTTTTTTACTTAAGTGCTGAATTTATAGGAACTATGCAGAAGGGCAGCATCTCTGGCACAGAAGATCTGTCCCAGGAAACTGCCATGTCCATTGAGCGCCATCCACACCTGGAGTGACCTCACTGAGGGGACAGCATAGCTCTCCTTCAGTACACATTTTGACTTTCCTTTCTGATTTTTTAATGTTTAGTCCATGCAAGCTGGAGAGGGATAAAAGATATCTTCTGATAATTTTGAAGCCCATGAGAAGCAGTCGTAGATGATGTTTAAATGTCTCCTCTGTGGAAAGCACATGGCTCTGCAGCTGCTCCCCTGTTAGCCTGGCTAGCAGGGCTGATTCAAGGCCCAGCAATAGAACCCACTTGCACTTGTTCTTTATTTATATAAATCACAGGCATCAGTGTTCTGGCTACATCAAGTTACAAGAGCATTGATGGAATGATGGAATTTAAAACAGGGTGACTGTTGTAAATTAGGCAGGTGCTGAGCAGACTTGCTGGAGAGCACAGTATATGAATGAAAGAATTTAATGAATTTTCCTGGGTATTAAATGTGTATGTACACTATTAGAAAGGCCATGGGTGCTAAAGTTTTCTTTAGAAGAACTTACATACTAGAGTTGAACAGAAATTACTAAAACAGTGTCTCTCAAGGGCAGCTGAGAAAATTGTAGGTCACATAAGTGGGATATTGTGAAGAAAAGCAGCTGAAGTCAGAGACCCTCCTGCCTGGTTTAATTTGATACATGAGTGCAGTCAGGACAGGGATCTTTACAGGATTTTACTTAAGCCTTATTTATATCCCAAATAGTATTTCAATCATGAATTTTAACATTGCAGTGCCATGGTGTTTTAATGTTTTTTGTCTTTTTAGCTATGTGGCAATTAACTTTTTAATTGCTATATCTGCATTTTAGAAGCCCTCAGCCCTACAGCCAAAGATCAGTAAAGCACTGCACTTCCATAGGATGAAGACAGTTGTTTCTGCAGTGACCTTATAGCAGGAAAGGGTAAGAGCTTGCTACAGCATCAACAGGAGGAGAGTGGTCTTACATATTTTGGCCATAAATTGGGAAGGGCTGAATAGCATCAGCCTGAAGGTTTTTCAGATCAGCAGTGTGAGACAGCTGAGAGCAGATAGATCTGAGCAGCCTGGCACCTGCATTGGCAATGGCATTACTGCCCCTCAAGTGTGAGTAAGGGCAGTCTCTGTGACAGCTCCCAAATGCTGCTGAAATCAGACAGGTGAGCCCATCCTCCAAGTGCTCCATGAGGCTGTGGAGGTAATGGGAGGCAAGAGCTGACCTTTGTTACTTGTTGGCCACTCACGCCCTCTGGACATGTGTCATTTTATGTTCCATTCAGGATAAAATCCTAGCACTTTAGGCTGTTTCGTCAGTAACTGTGATGGCACCTCTAGGTGAATCTGTAGACACAAGGTCTACAGTGATGGTCTCCTTATTATGCTTGTAAAAGGTAAAACAAGGGCCAACATCTGTCAAGTTAGCACCTGGGGCATATCTCAACCTCTGGCACTTTGCAAACAGAAGAGTTTAGCTGTTTATCCTAAGTTTGATGCCTAAATAGAAACCCAGGAGACAAAAGTAGATCTTGGTGATAGCAGTGGAACAGCACAGATGCCATAAACAGGGCAATGATTCTAGTAAATTCTCTATGCACAGCAGCATTTCTTTATCAGTTCCAAACCTTGGGATGCACTGGGCAAGAAGGAATGCTGAGCTGAGGGGTTCAGGCAGTATTCAGATGTGGCTCTCTGATTGAGGAAGTACTGTCAGGATTGTTCTGCTTGTGCACCTGTTTTGTGGTGTTTGTACATCCATATGTGTATCCTTTTGGCCAGAATTTGCCATTTGTTTGTCTGCATTTGCAGATGCTTTATTGCTTTGAAATGTCAGCATGAGTTCTGTGATGAGGGGACAAAATAGCATTGGTACTTCATGGCATTTGTCCACACCATACCAGTGGGTGCACCAAATGCACCTAGTACACTTTCCCAACAAATGAACTCCTGCAGTGATAACCTGCTTTATGATTTAATATGGAAATGAAACCATTACACTGTTAGTCCCTCAGAAGATCCTAATACCTAGCTACTGTTCAGAGCTAATTTTCTGAACAATAATTTAACAAACAGCCCAGATAAACTGGATACTGAGATTGAATATAAATGATGTTTCAGTGGCATGAATCATGGCCTTATGCTGAGAATCACTATGGCAACTAATGACATCACCACAGGCTCCAACCAGCACAAAACTCAACTTTTGATGGTCTCATTTGTTGGCACAGATCTTTTCAGGGCTTTTGGGGGTATGAATATGTAAGCACCAGTGTTGTCAAGGGTTTGCTATGTATGTTTGCTGTCATTTGAAACATTTATTCTCTTTGTGGTTAATGTTGTTCCCATGAAGGAAACCTAATGAAAATTACTGTTTGTATTTGGTTAGTAACATTTGTTGATAACATATGGTCTGGGAATGCTTCAGCAAATAAGAGCTTTTTAATAGTAAACAGAGATACGAGTTCTATAAAGCAGATGCTGTCAAAATACACAGTGTAAGGTTGGATATTTTCTTACTTTTGCCTCTTACCCAAAGCAAGATAATCTTCCTACTTTCCCTCCTGGTGACAATGCAGTTTTTTGAGAGAAAACATAACCTGTGACCTGAAACTGTGATTAGAAAATTGTTTTCTGCTTCTTACCCTTAAAACATTTATTAGGTAGCTGATGGCTCACACATGGAAAAAGATACTATATGATAAATAACCTGACTGGACCTATAGTGCTGTAGGTAATTTAAGCCAAAGTTCTGCTCTCTGGCACTGGTGGCAGTTTGATGCATCATCATAAGAAACAAAACATGTGAAACAGTGACACCAGGAGAGGAAGCTTCAGAGCAAAGCTGGAGAAGTACCCAAGTTTGTTAATCAGCTCTGTGCTGAACACACTCATCTGCTGAGCTCAGTTGGACAACATTTGCTCGGTGGGGAACAAAGCATAAACCTATACTCCTAGAGCACAAGGAGAAGTGACTTATTTTTACTGATAATTTTCCAAATGTTAAACCTACTGCTTGGTGTTCATCTTTGAGGAACACCTAATCACTGGACCTTATCTTCTGAGCCTTTTCAAGAGAACTCCCTTTCTTCAGCAGAGGATCTAGTTTGAGGACAGCCTAAAGTGAGAAAGTATCATTAACAGAGTGAGGGTGAATTGAAGTGCTGACTTGCAGCATTCTGGGTTGCAGTGTATGTTCCACCACATCACTCAGAGGTGTTCCTCATGGCACGCTCTTGGCAGGGTCCCACATGGAATGAGTTCATGTTTTCTGTGCATTTGGGCAACTTGGGATTGCTGAAACTTGCAGATGTAGATGGCCTCTAGAGATATGCATGTCTAAAGGCTGTGGATAATTCAGCCTCCATAGCACTCCTTTCCAAGCCAGGGAATGACTCACAGAGTACAAATAGTAGACAGTGGATTATGGTGTAGTTGCAGAGGCGGTGTATTCCTGGCCACTGCAATCCCACCCACAAGGAGCTGGTGTCCTGCTCTGTAGTCCTAGCAAACTAGGATTGCTCCAGACATAATGGCTTGAACTTAAACTTGGGTTGGGCTGAGACTTGGAAAGCAACCCAGGTTAAGTTGCAGTTTCTTCAGAAAAAGCAAACCTCACTCTCAGCCTGGAAAGGAGAGGTTAATTTGCTAAGAGAGGAGCACAGGCATAAGTAATTATAGACATCCTGGGTGCAGATGTCTTCAGTCCTCTACTTCTCTTGTGACTACACAGGCTGGCACTGCAGGAGACATTGTTCTTTCTAAATAAGAAAATTCTCTTAAACTTGGTTTCATGCTGCTCCAAGATGCTCTCTTTTCTCCCCCCAAGGACCATAATGAATTTTCCAAACATCTGTCCTACATTTCCCAAAGAAGATAATTAATGCCCTTGTCACTCACACAACCCAACCACTTTGGCTTGTATCAGACACATTTTTGGGTTAACTATTTTGTGCCTGAGCAGTGTTGCTGCTGACCTGCCAGCTGAGCTGAACACCCCTCTGTCCTTCTTTTCACAGCTGGGGCACCCAAGGAGACTTCACGACAACCCATGCACTTCCTGCAGTGAAGGTGAAGCTGTTCACGGAGAGCACAGGAGTGCTGGCTCTGGAGGACAAAGAACTTGGGAGGGTAAGGAGATTTGGAGTTTAATAATGTTTCCTTCTGGCCCTGCTTTTCTCAAGAAATCTCTCCTGTACAGAAATATCTTTGGAGCACAACATGCTCTGGCTTTTTTGCCAGGCTTCAGGAGGGAGAAAGAAAGCAAGCTCTGCACTGCTGGAAAGGAGTGCATCTCGCATGCTGTCTTTGTTGTGAGTTTTTAATGGCAGCATTTCAACTGGCTGTGCCTGCTCTGAGCAAAGGCAGAGGATCTTGTGTGCAGTATTGGCAGTCCGGAAAGCCTTAAAAGTTGCTTGCGGAAATGGACATTCCTGAGGCAGAAAAGGGGATTATGCTGAAGCAAAAAGAGGGGATTTACCTTTGGCAAGGGACTGTTAAGTTTCTCTCATATCTGCTGAGCAGCCAGTGCATGGTTTCAGCTTCTGAAAATACTGACTGCAGTACTCCCTGCAAAAAGCTTGGACCCCGGCTTCCCTGGGGATGGATGATGGCTGAACTGGTGGCTTTAGTGGGGCTGAACTGGGGAGTGAAACATGAGGGTTCATTGCTCCTATCAATGGTGTTAATAGCAAAGAGCTCAGATTCCTGGGATATTGGCCACAGAGCAAATCTTCCCACCCCATCTCTGCCCCTTGCCTGTGGTCCCTAAACCAGTGCCCTGGCACTGGTGGTCCTTGATCACTGCAGCCCACAGCTCCAGAATATCTGTGGATGGCACTTTCCTATGGCTTTGGGACACGTTCACTTGTCTCCAAGGATTTTGTGGAGCTGTTTTATTTGGGTTGGCCCCAGACAGGATTGGCAGCAAACTCTCCTTGCTATGCCTTCCTCAGCTTCTCAGGCCGAGATCAGTATGATGATGACTTCATGAAAATCAGTTTTGGGTAGGAAGATTTGGCACCTCCTGTCATGGAGGCACCTCAGCATGACCCAGGTGATGTCCAGGGTCAGCCTGGGCTCTGCCCAGCCCTGCAGCACTCATTACTCCCTATCCTGTCTGTGTGGCTGTGGCTAAGAGATCCATGGTCAGGAAAGCCACTGATCCTGTTGCAAGCCCAAGAATGGTATTTCCAGTTATGGACTAACCTGGATGTTGGGATGTTTCTTGCTAACTCCATGGCTGTTTGTGCCTTGACAAGGAAGGGTCTGTGTCCATTCAAGATTTTTTCTGATTAATGTGGGTTTGTGTTAATCCTGTTTATAAAAGTGCCAAACATTCTTCCAGGTCTTAGTGAGCTGTTGATTTAAATTTATAGCTTTATGGTGGAGAATGCTGCGTGCAATTTTGTCTCATGTAATTCATGTTCATTTTAATCATTTGTGTTTTCATATTCATGAAGTATCCTTTGTTCTTGCACTTGAGAGAGAGAAAAGGAAAGCTACCCCTTCTTTTCTCCTCTCAATCTTCTCTTCAAAGAGTTACAGCCCCTTCAGACTTTCCTCGTCCACACCTCGATCCTTCTTTTCTCTCTGTCCTCCTTTTTTGAGAAAACGGATGACCCCTCTAGGCTGCAGTACTACAGCTGAAGACCTACAATTGTTTTGCTGCACAGCATCATAATATTTTCAGGATTATTTTCAAAACCTCCTACTTCAAACAGCCTGGCACCCTGCCTTTATCCGCTGTGGCATGCTGAGCAGAGCTTTTCACCCAGCCAGCCGTGCTGCCATTCAGGGATTTTCCCGAGTGGTTACACTCAGTGCAGCCCCTCTTGCTTTGTAAGTCTTGTTTCCACTGGCAGCCATGAGCAGTGCTGACTTTGCTGGTCTTGGGAAGCAATTAGCTGTGCATGTTGTTCTGAGAAAGATGTCAGCACCCAAAGCAACCCCTCTTGCCCTGAAAGGCTGATGAGCCAGCCCTACCAATATGCTTTAGTTCCCGGTCCAGCGGGAAACCATCCCTCAGCCCTGAGTTTCTGCAGGCTGAAGGACATAGGCCAGCAGTGGCAAGTGTGGGGAGCTGGCAGTGATTCCCCCTGGCCCGTGGCCACCAGTGCTTTCAGTCGGCCAGACTTCAAAGGGACACTCAGTGTGCCCGGAGCGGCCCAAAGATGACGCGTGTCTGCTCAGGCTGCATCAAGATTTCTTCTTTAAACTAATAATGGAACCGGGAGTGTGTTAAGCCCCTGGTTTAGCTGTTGGAGTGGGCAGGAACCTGCCTGCGTGGAGAGAGGAGGAAAGCAGGTTTTATACACAAAACACCCCTGCTCAGCCGCCCTTTGAGCAGTGGCTTTGTGCTCTGCCAGGCGGGTACAAAGCCCACTTTCTATTGCCAGTGGTAAGCTGGCAACCGGCCGCCACTCCTCAGCTCGCCACTTTTATCCAAGGGAGAACTGGAAAATGCTCCCAAGCCCTACACTGCTGAATGGGCAGCTGAAGGCATGGGAATACATCCTGACCCTATTGAAGCCAGTGGCAGGGCTCCCATGGATTTCAGCCGTGCCAATACTTCATCTACTGAGGGCAAGGAGGGGAAGAGCTGTGAATTGCAGCACCACTGAGAAAAGTTTGTGTCTTTTGTTGAAAAAATAGTTAGAGATCAAAGTAGAGAGCATCCCAAACACACTGAGTGGCTGCTGCCTCACTGAGAGATGCAGCTTAGCACAGGTGTGTTCTTGCGTGACCTGCCTGGCACTGGGGTTCCTTGGATGCTGCTCATCCAAGAGCTTGGGTCCATCGTGCTTCTAACACCTCCTGCCTTATGTGGAGAACTCATTTCTCATCTTCAGGATTTGCTTAAATGTGTTTTCATCCAAGACTGATGCAGTACAGACTGGTGTTGCTCAGTTATCTGTGTGACTAATATCAGCTTCAGATTCCTGACAGAGCAATTCAATAAAAGAAGAGATAAATAACATTAATGGATAAGGGTAAAGTTGAGAATCTATTGATGTTTACCTCAGGCTTTAGAGGAGACAATAAAATACATTTTAGAGTAATTCATCAGAGAGTAATAGCATCAATGAAATTTTGGTGGAAAACAGCCCCTAGATTGTTGACTCAGCAGCAAAGTTGAAGAGCAGAGGAATACAAGATCATAGTCTGGGCTGGAGTTTGGCATGAGCACAGACTAGGCATGAGCAAGAAATGAGTGATGGCAGCACATCAGTTAATGAGGGTGAATGCTTCCATTTGTAAGAATTGTGAAACAATTTGCTTGCATAAAGGTTAATGGTTTAAAGAAGATTAATCTCACTGCAGCACAGTGGAAACTTGAATGAATTTGTACCAGGCAAAGTCACCTCTGAGAGTGAAAGCATCAGAAGGGGAGCAGGTGTAGGAGGAAGGGGGTTAGGCCACCTCAGAGGAAACATGTGAAAATACCAGGAGAAGATGGTGGATGTGGTGTAGTCCTAGAGGAATACTCTGTACCTTCTTACTCTCCAGGGAGCTGCTCTATTTTGTAGCGGTTGTAGATGAGTGGGGAAAGCACAGCTGTGATCAGGAAAGACTATTCACCTCTTGGAGCTTCCAGTTTCTTCGAGCCAAGTGCTTGCATTGGTGTTCATCTGCAGTCACTGGTGTTGCATGGATGTGCTCCAGCTGGAGACCCTCCCAGCATTTCCTGCTGCATGAAATGGAAGCAGAGTCCTGCAGCCACTCGTGTCATGACATGGGATGCAGATTTTATCTGCTGTCGTAGCTCAGTCAGATGTACCATCCTGAAATGATAGGAACTGATCATGCAGTTCTGTCTGTACAGCCCCCTGAGCTGATTGAGGAGCCAAAGAATATATGACCTAATCTCAAAATAATAAGCTATACTTTAAAAAAGCAATAAAAAGCCATCCTCATTGATGTGAATAGACATATCCAGACTGACTTCTAGGACAAAACTAAGTCATGTGACCTACTTCTGTTCCACATTAAACCCCATTTTCTGAATAATTTTTCCCTTTAACATTGTTGGTTTAAATTCTTACAGGTTGTTCTCCATCCTACTCCTAATAGCCCAAAGCAGTCAGAGTGGCACAAAATGACTGTTTCCAAAAACTGCCCTGATCAAGACCTGAAGATCAAGCTTGCTGTGCGAATGGATAAGCCTCAAAACATGAAGCACTCTGGGTAAACACTTGTCTCAATCTAAAGTCATTTTGTTTTGAATGTGCATTAGGAAACCTCGCTTTTTTAAGATTCTCAAAGAGAAACTCCTTTTCTCAAGTTCACAGGAGGTGAAGCAGAAAGATAAATATAAAAATGGCATTAGTTCAGTCATTTATAGTGCACTTTCCATATTCTTAGCATAGTGTTTTTTAATGCATATGAGCCAAACGGTTTAAATTTTGAACAGTTTTCCTCACAGGAAATTATGTTTTTTTCCTGTGAGAAATAATAGGTGAACTGCCCAACTCTCTTACTGAGAATAATACAGTTTTTTAAGTCATTCTGTGTCTCCCTGTACTGATTTCTCAAAACCAAAATCACAGTGCACTTTCCACTCGAAACAAACCCCAGTGTGACCAGCACTGTTTATACTGAGATAGACACCACAATTAAATAGCAGTTACCTGGAGCAGGACTAATAATTGGGAAGGTTAAAAGAGACACCTTTCCCATCCAGGAGGGAGTGTCAGAAGATCTGGCAGTAGACCTCTTCTGCCTTCATATAGTTACTAATTAGATCATCCTTGGGAAGATCTGGCCAAGGCCATTGGCAGGGCTCTGATTGCTCTTTAGAGCTGAGGATGTGACAGAAAATGGAAACTGTCCAGAAGACTCACTGTTGGAAATAACTCTCTCTCCAGTCTGTTTCTGGTGCTGTAAAAGTAACTTCGTTTCACTTTTATTTTCGTAGTGTTTTGTTAAATTCCATCCATTATTAGGTGAGTTAGATCACTCATCTTTTCTAATTCCTCTTCCTCCTGTCTTCTCTGCTGATGAAATCAGAGCCAGTCTTGTGTGAAGTTTAATTTTTTCTCCACGATCACAGGCACCAAAGCCAGATGGGACAGATCCCCTGTCCTGTTTATTTGACCTCAGCTGATAGTAGGGCTGTTCTCTAGCTTTCTTAACTAATATTTGATTTACATAATGCTACTTAAAACTCTGAGGTTTATAACTCTTGTTACCAGAGCTGAGGTTATCTTTCTGTTGATGTTAGCAGCAATAGCCAAAAGGACACTTACTACCCTCTTCTTGGATTAGCCAAGGACTCAAAGCCCACATCAGCATGACTTGAAGTTCTGTGGTTTAAGCATTCACCAAGAGTATGCTAGATCTCTTCTGGCATAAGGAACCCCTTGCACAACCAAAAATGAAGTTGGTTTTTTTTTCCTATTTATTGAACCAGAACTAAAGTAATTATGATACATAAAACATATTAATGCTGAAAAATATCCTTATGTTTATTATTAGCCTGGTGCTGCCACTAGTTTTGCAAGTGTTTGTGTTACAGTGTCACAGTGCCCAATACATCATAGAGATTAAATGCTTATTTTGACATTAATTTTAAAAGTTAATTCTTCCTTTGTAGAAAACAGTAAATTCACTGCTCCTCAGAAATTATTCAGTTTGCTTGAATTATCTGTAGCCAAGCAATTTCTTGGATTTCATCTTAGAGCTCATTGAAGTGTCCTGGTTTAGTCAGTCCAGTGGATATTGAGATCCCGCTTACTGGGTTTGATGTAGGAAGTATCCCTGTGTTTGACAGCTCCCTTCAGCAAAATGGTTTTATGAAGGCTAAAGCAGATTTGAGGTTTCTCTCCCTTGATTCTTCTGTTGCAAATGCATTATTCACTCATCCAACCATGTTGTAGCTATTCACTGGCACTAAAGGGCTTCAGATTCTGAGCAAATTGTGGAAGACAAAGACGAAGAGAGAATTAATACTGTGTAACATTAAGACTCTGTAAAATTTTTATGTTGCCTTCTTTGCAGGTAATTTGTTCAGGCTAGAAATAAACCCATTCATGAATGCTGCTGAGCTTGAGAGTAATTACTGTCTTTTGTGCATTAGCTTCAGTTTCTAAGTGTAAACAAAATATACTGAAAAGTGAGAGAACAATAGATGAACATTTGTGTACTGAATTCACCTGTTCTTTTCACCTAGGTATTTATGGGCCATTGGTAAAAATGTTTGGAAGAGATGGAAGAAACGATTCTTTGTCCTGGTCCAGGTAACAGATGTAACTAGAAGTGATCTTAAATCACAACATGAAATGCTTGAGTCTGCCCTGTGGCTGTTTTCAGTGCCATGTGATTGATGCTGAGCTGTGGTTCTGTGCAGGGTGTCTGTTAATCATGGATTCTTTTCTAAATGTGTGGGTGTTCTCAAGGATATCCCAGTTGCAAACTTCTTGCCATGAGTTTCCAGATGCACTTGAATGCTTGATAAATGGAGAATCAATTTTTATGAGGAATTAACGAGGTGAGGAGGAAGCTCAGTCTGTCTTGATTGGAGGTTCTTGGGCTCTCTTTTGAACCTCCAGATTAAATTTGGAGCCCGTTTGAATCTACAGAAGTTTTATCACTGGCTATGTCAGAGTCAGCATCAAATCATTCTTGACATTTATCTTGCCTTCACATTTATTACTGCTTCTCATTGTCTACAGCTCTCACTGATCTTTTTGCAGTGATCATTTTACAGTGTCTTCCTTTTTCCCTTTTTCCTTTTTTTTCACTCTTTGTCCTCCCAGTTTCAGTAGACCTGTATATTTGACTACCGTTAAGAATTTAAAAGAAACTGGCAGGATGTCCTCTGTAACCTAAAGGGGTCTGGTCAGTTCTTCATGTGTTAGAGCAGGTGAAATCACTGCATCAGCCACAGTGTGAGTGATCCATCTTCACACCAACCTGAGGAAGTCACAAAGTCCTCTTGGCCCCATCTCTCTCTCCCTCCTCTCTGGACTCTCATGGTGTGCTGTCTCCCAAGTGTGAGGAATAAAACCTTTGTTCAGGGTTTTCTGTGGAAGAAGCACAGAGATGCTCTGATGGAATAACAAGGGATCCAACTGAGATCCAGCATGGATCCAAACTGATCAGGTCAGAGGGTAACACCCTGCTGCTGATGAAGCAGATAGCAGGTTTGTTGTAGAGGGTCAAAATGTAAGAACAGAGATGGTATAAACCAGGTACACCAGACTCCATATTTGGGGCATGCTTGTGTGCTGTCTGTTCTGTGCTGGTGAGGACAGGAGTCCAAGCAGTCCCTTTTCCACCTTAAACACCTGGTTTCTCTGGTCCTAAATCACCTGGTATAAGCTGGTTCCTTTGTTTTGTGTTAATTATTGGTCCAAGTTCAGCTGTCTCAGCAGGAAGCTTAATTGTGTTCATTCCCCTCTTAGCCATCATTGCTGGCTTCCATAGCATTAAACTATGGGGGAGATAAGGAAATCCATCGCTGGGAATAATGGGGATTTAGATGTGTGGGACCCATGTTAGTAGGAGGCTATTTGGAGAGACCCATAGAGTACCTAATCCCATAATCAAGTATGATCAGCAGAGACAGTTTAAGTACTCATTTTGTACTCCACATGGGTTCAAAATGGCCACAGAGAGGGGGGAGGTAGTGTAAAGCAGCCAAATGGCATGCCTCTATCTGCCTTTCCCTTTTGGGAACATTATATACTGACCCTGTTCTTGGGCAGAGATTGAAGGATTGCTTTTGTCTCTATGTTTCCTTTATTATGTTCTGAAATGAAGTTAGAAGTGCTATGGTAGTCCATGATCACCTGTAGTGCAACTGGTATTGCTTTTCCCTGAGAGGAAATTCAGTCCTATTAGACCAAGTTCTCGGTTCTTTTTTCCCTGTGAACAGGGATGCCCCAAAGCAGAGTCATTTCTCCTAACCTCATTTCTCCCTTAAATAATTGTTTTGATACTCTTCTGTGCAAGGGTTTGCAGGTTTGGACATGGATTCCCTTATCTCTCTCAGAACCTTCTGGCCATTCAGGGTGGTTGCAGTTGCTTCTCTGGTTTTTAACTGCTATATATTCTTCAGCTTGCTGTGGAATTGAAGCTCTCAGAGTTATTCCATGTTTTCTCATGTTACTAGGTCTGTATTCGTCAGTTGGCATATCAGAGCAGAATTTGGCCAGAAAAGCAATTCATTTGAATAAGATGAGCAGACTTTTGCCCCCAGAGAGTCTCTGTAGCCCACCTCAGAAATTCCAGCTGCCACTGCAGCTTCTCTGTTATGTTACCGTTTGCTCAACATTTGGTGCAATGTAAAGTGTTCTGCCGTACATCAAATATAAACAAGAAACACTCTCTATGCAGTCCCTCAGATGTAGTTTGAGCATATTGAACATGTCAGCAGGCAATAAAGATGGAATAAAAATACTTTGCTGTCCGTATGTTTGTCATTTGCTTTTCATGCAATGCAAAGGATGGGTGCTGATACGAACAGGGATTGGCAGTAAAGGTGTTGATGTCCAGGATGCTCTGAACTCTGCTAAACCACAGGCAGAAAATAACCCCTGCAGGAAGGTGAGCTGGCTCTTGTTACAGAAAATGCACAAGGAGCAGCCCCTCTTTCAGGAGCTTCATCCACACCAGGCTCCTGCCTGCACCAGAGCTGAGAGATAGAGCCCAAAACATAAAATCCACTTGGCATATAGTGGTCTGGTCAGTCCCTGACACTGCCAGGAGGGCTAGGCTGTTTAGAGGAGTAACTAAACAATTCCTTTCTGATCCCTTGTCTCTGTCCCTTACCCATAGCATCCTCTATTGCACCTCTGTCTCCTCTCCTGTTGCTTGCAGAATAACCTTCACCCTCATGGTCTTGTGCTCTCCCTCCTTCCCCATTTCAGATGGACACAGCCTTGGTTCCTTCAGTGCAATTGGATGGTACCACTCTGTCTTCCGGTACCAGTGGTTAAGAAATTCGTGGTAATAAATACTCAAACTCTTCATAACTATTTAAACAATGCACCAAAGTGCCAAACTGCATGGGTGGCACCAAGGAGGAAGGTGTTGATGGCAGTTTGTCTCTTTTGTGTCAGTGATGCCTTGCCGCCATGAACGGAGGCTTTGCGTGCGTATGGAGAAAAGGCAGCTCTGCTGGGAGCGCTTCCACTGCTACTTGGCTTGTGTAAGCCCTGGAGAGAAGGGGAAAGGAGCAGTAACTGCCTTGTAATTTGGGTGGAATAATCCCTCGCACCTTCTGTGTCTGTGTAACTGCAAGGGTTATGCAGGAGAGATTTGTTTGGGTGTAGTGGGTGCGAGCAGTTCCTTTGTGTCATTTCTAGACCTGAGCCTCGACTCTCCAGCACCTGCCTTGCTGCGTGGAGTTGGCTCAACCCCTCGGGGAAGGGTTATGGCATGGCATGGCTGGCAGAGCAAGTGTGTGTGCTCCTCCAGCACTGATCTGTGCTTTGAGAGGGGTTAGTTTTCCCTTCCGAATGAATCGCAGTCCTCTCTGTACACTGCCCACCCTTCTCATAGACACCCTTTGAGATGAGCAGCAGAAGAGCAGAATACTGATTAGATGTAAATTACATGGCAGAGACTCGTTACTTGCCTAATTTTAAATCCTGAGATATGCAGTGTGAAAATGATGGCAGAATATGGCCCTGAGCTTGGATGGAAATGGTCCGCAGCATCACAAGCGAGGAAAATGCTTCGTAAAGGCAGCAGTAATGCCAGTGGCAGTGGTAAGCAAAAGCAATTAAGCTTTTTAGGGCAAAGTTCTCTGTGACTGGTTAGGAAAGAAAATGTACATCCATTGCAGATGTTGTAACTAAGTGTTTCCTAAGTTGCTGTATTAGCTGCTTGAGCACAGCACACAAATTTCAGCCAGTTTGCCAGTTAGACCCTGATGCAAAAGCTGGGATTTTTGATAGCTGACAGAGCTTATATTAATTCTTTGCAAGGTCTGATGTGCTGTACTGGCAATAACACTATGGTTGGTTCTGGTAGGTTTGCTGGCTTTGCAGTAGGAAATTTCTTATAATGATTTTGAAGGGCAAGTGAATTAATTACACTGAGGTTTCAGACTGAATCTGTTCATCTCTTATCATAACCCCATTTCTGTGCTCTGGCAGCATATGGGAAGTAACACTCCATGGTACCTGGATGACATGTCTGCTGAGTAGCTTGAAGCAGTTTTCAGCTGATTGTGTCTGATGGTGTTTGCAGAATGTTGTTGGAACCAGATCAACTCTCTGCAGATTAAAACCAGTTGCAGTGTCTACGCCTGGATCTATTGTTCTAGTGACAGACTCCCTAAACTCAGTATAATTTAGACTAACAGTGACAGTTCTTGCTTTTAGCAAAACTCATCTGACTCGGGATAAAGTGAAACGAAGTAAGTGTTCAGTAACTCTGAATATCACCCAGAAATTGAAAATAATTCAGCAGAATTATATTGTGATACACCAGCAGTCCTAGACTGTGGTCTTCAAGGCGAGGTGAATGGCCCATAGCTTGTCCCCATAATCATTAAATAATAATAATGTTTTCTCTTAGACACTTGCTGAGAACTAGGCATAGATGGTGATTCTTGTGAAATCTGGAGTGTATGTTACATACAAAATATCTGGAAACTGCTGGTTAAACTGATGCCACAGCTTGTTACGGCTGGCTGCAGTAGGTCCTGCATGTTCTGTTCATACTCACACAGGATGAATTCCCAACACACAGCCCTGCCCAGGAGAGCACACACATCTGCTGCTTCAAGCAGGGAAGCTGGGACAATTGTTTTGCGTAGTTTTTTAGGGCTTACTGGATATGCTGAGATGTGAAAACTGTTGGGTTTGCTTTTTTCTTTTTTTTTTCTCTCTTTTTTTTTTTTTTTTTTTTTTTTTTTTTTTTTTAAGCAAGATCATTTCCTCTGCTCATTTGTGTCAGGAAAGGGCTTGAGAGGCAACATACAGCTGCAACCAGAGGACAAGAGTCTCCCATCAAAGTAGAAAGCTGTATTACAGCTGGCAGTATCTTTGCACGGTTTCTCTCCCTTGGGACAAAATGCATGCTGTTAATTTAGAAAAGGTCCATTTAAGAATTTAACCCAAGTAGGGTGGTGTTGTGTCAACAGTAAAAAAGGGGGAGCAAATGACTGAGCTCAGAGTGTGAGGCATGACAATTAACAGGTTTGAGCAGGATCCTGGGGAAAGCAGTGCTCACTAGAGCAGGAGTCTCTGGTGGAAAAACCAGGACAAAGTCAGGACTGGTTAATGCATATCTGCTGCATTTATTAATCACTTGGATTATATAGCTGGTGACAGAATATGGTCAAGTGCCAAGAAAGTCAGATTTAATTTAGCAGCCTGGGAATAGTGAACTTTGGCGTTTGTCTCCCGCTGTCTGCTTCCCCTTTCCTGAATTTCTTTGTCTTTTTCCCCACTTTTTTTCCTCCCCTTATGTTCTTTTGTCTCAAGTTATTTCTCAAAGTGTTTTCCCTTTTTTGTAATGAAGCAACCAAGGGTGCCTTGGATTAGTTCCCTTCTTTTACTTTCCCTCAGTTCAGCTTCCTTAGATGCTCCTTTTCTGGCTGTCATCGAGTCCCTGGATGAAATCCCAGCTGCTTTGAGATTTTGTCCATCACTGGGCAGAGATTTCTCCTCTGTCTTCCTTCAGTTTCCTCTCTGTATCTGTGTTTTTTCCAATTACTCAAACCATTCATCTTGCCCATCCCATCTGCTCGCTCGCTCTCATACTCAGCTATGGTTCAGAGTGAACTCAGCAGGCTGTAAGATTAATTTCTGCTATTAACTGTTTCACTTGTCTGGCCACTTCTAAGCTTTACAGAAAGCAGGCTCTGTAAAGCACAATATTTTGGAGGACTGATGAAAGGCAAGTGCAATCTCCTCTTGACCCTACAATGCTGTTCAGCAGCAAAGCACAACCCTGACATACTGAGCTTTCTAGAATCTCATTTTCTTGGTCTTGGCTTTAGCACTGCTTGTAAATGGAAGGAGCCACATTGCACTGGTAGCCATGGCACCAACTTCTCTCTGACCCCAAGCACTAAATGCTCTAGGCAGCAGGAAAGGGCACACAGCCTAGTCTGCCAGTCCTTGAAGTCAGTAGCTTGAGTTGTTTAGGTGCAGGCACTCTCCATGGCACAACTGGCATCTCGTCCAGAGGCCATCATTAGCTTTGTCCTCTCTCCAACCTGATCCTTGCTTGCTGCTGCCAGCAAGCTTTGTAGCATTCCTGAGCTTGGGCTTGTGAGATGTGTGAGTAGAGAAGTAGGATGTGAACTTGGGTGAGCCCTTGCTCACTGCATGTTATAGACCCACCTGCAGGTTTCTCTTGAAGGTCTCTTCTGATAACAATGTTCTTTCAAGGAAGTCCTGTGCATCCTAATAGGAGAGACCAGTTTTCTTTGCCTGTGTCTGCACCTGTCAGTTTTAGCCTTTAACATGAGAAACACAAGCTCTGAAATGCCTTTTTCCCCCTATGTTGCCATTCTGTTGCTTTGGTTGTCTTATTGCTAGGGCAGAAGAATATTTTCTGGGTCCAAAGAGGAGTGGAATTACTTGTATATGAAGAAGAGCCCAAAATTCAGACCTTATGTTCAGGGTCAGAGAACAACAGCTGAATTACTGAATAAATTTACCTGTTGCTATAGACCATACAGGAAAAGCAAAAAGCATTTGTGGTATTAAGGTTCTCAATAAATGTCAGCATAGGTTAGCCTTGACTCATTTCAGGAATTGCATTTGTCATGCAGTCCCTGAAGTTCAGGCTGTCTAACACAGAGAAATCAAATCCTTACTGCTCAGCTGAGATCTCTAGGATTTTCCCATAAATAAAGCTCATTCCAGAGTTTCTCCAGGAGATGGCAGCAACATACTGCAAGTACGACTGAATGAACACCGCAGGAGTCTGAATGTTGTGCTGTGGGGCACTGGGTTATTTTTAGATTCCTTCGTGTTAATCTTTTTAATTTTTGTGTTGCCCATACGATGGTAGGCAATGCAAAGTTCAGAACAGGGAATATGCACTGGTGTGCTCCTGCTATTGGTCTGCTACTTGTCAATCTTTTGTCAGTGCTGGTAGTTTTAAGGAGGATGCAAGATGCTTAAAGCATCGCTTTTAGTCTTACTCCCACAAATGTGTTAATGATAGAGTTTATTCTTAGGTGGCTTTTGGAGCTGTTCCTGGAGGAAGGCTCAGTGCAGGCAGGGCTGCTGGAGCAGGCTGGCAGCGAGCAGAAGCCCATAGAGGGCAGCAATAAACCAAGTGGTGACTGGGAGACGCTGTGCCAATAGATGGGTCCCCCGACTTCATTAAATTACATTTTATTAGTGAGAGATGCCACCAAAATGAGTGCTGCCGTGTCTTTGTGGCTGAGCAATTTGGCTGCAGTTTGAAGGCAAAACCTCCCATGCCCAGCCACGCTCCCATCTTCGTGGACCTCTCCCAGCTTCTAAACCATGACAAGCACAATTCATTGCCACCCACCAGAGTTTTAAAGTTTCCTCCAGAGGTCAAGAAAACGTCCAGACGAATAAAATTACGTCAGGCGTCCGGGATGTGACACAACCTTAACAAAGTCATTTGAAATCATTTGACAGTAAATTTCCCTGTGAGTTCCTAGCCTGGGGCACGGAGAATTCCTGTGCTCTCCTCCGTGGCTGAGCTCCTCGCCGACCATCCAGATCGCAGCACGCCGAGCACACGCGGGGCCTTGATGTGGCCTGATGGGCTCCTGAAGGCGATTCGGGGGCTGGCAGAGCCCCCGCAGCTGAGTCGGCTTCGTCAAGAGCTTGACATTGAATGTATCGTGTCATGCAGATGGTACCTCAGAGGAGTGAGAGCTGCCATTTACAGCACTGATGACAACAACTGCCGAGATCAGTGGGATCTTAAGATTGCTTTAATATGACTGGCACCTAGCAATTTAGCTCACATTGTTTGTGACAGGGTGTCACTCTTGCACTTGTCTGGGGATGAATGATAGAGGGTTTTAAGCCGTGGAGTTTCCTCTCTTGGAGGAAATTAAACCGCTGTATGTACTGATGTGGAGAATTAGATATGTGCTGTGGCAGGGTGTGCTAAGAGAGGGCTTGGTGAAAGTCTGGTAAAAAGTTTATTCTGTCTCTAATAGGCAATGATCCGAATTGATCATCCGAATTACCCCAGCGCCCCCAGTCCCTGCAAACACGCTGTCAGCGTGTGGCATTTATAGCACTTTGGATTGCCTTGTGCTGGTCACCCGGTGCCATCTTAGCTTTGTGATTTTCCTCAGGTTAGTCAATATACATTTGCTATGTGCAGCTACCGGGAGAAGAAGGCAGAACCTCAAGAGCTGCTGCAGCTGGACGGATACACTGTGGACTACACCGACCCGCAGCCAGGTACGGGGCTGGCGGCTCACCGCTCCCAGAGGGACTCCTCTCTCTTCCCTCCCTGCCTGCAGCTGAACTGTGATCAGCTCTATTCTAAACATGCTCGTGTTTGTACTGATCATTAGCTATGCATGACTTTACTATAAATAGAGCTAAGGGACTGAGCTAGGAGTTGCACCAGAGGAGGGAAAGACTCATCTCTTCTGGGGAGCCTAAGTGAATTAGACCCTTAAATGCCAATGAAATTTGATTGTGAGCTGAATGCTCAAATTGAGTAATGATTCTAACCTATGCCTTCAGATTATATTTCTTGTATAAAAGCCGAGCAGCTATGCTTGTCTTTATTGTATAAAATATTTATGGGACCAAACCACCTTTCTTACCGGCCCCATTCTCTCTAGGGTGGATGTCAGTGTATGGAAGGGGCAGGGACAGAAAGCCCCTGGTGCCTGGAGGTACCTATTGGTCGTTGAGACCCTTTTTCAAGTGGACGAGCACCATTTTTCTTTTATTTCAGTGCGGCAACATGCTGAACATGGTGATCCTCACCATGCCCTGGGTAATGGTATCCCCAGAGGAGATAAGAAAAGATACAGTAGGTTGGTTCACAGGACCTTTGCTCCTATTTAACTCTCATATCAGGGAGATGGGAAGATAGGTGCCAAATCAGGGCTATGATAAAAATAAAGATATCACCCAAGGACCTTTTCCTGCAGTGTGAGCATTGATGCTTTCAGTCTAATGGGGAACCTCCCACTCAAACCCCATTTTTAACTGGGCTCCAGTGGTGCCCACATGGGACTTGCACAGATGGAGCTGTAGGTGAGAGAAGCAATTAATCTGAGTGTATTGGGGCATGTTTTAGTAACTGGGTTACCTGGAGACCTGTGGGCTCTGTTGCAGGTGAGTTTGGTGCAGGGGAGGGGACTGAGCCGGGAGCAGCATGGGACTGGGTGAAGAGACACCCGAGCAGTGGTGGGCTGGGAAATCAGGGGAGATCTCCTGGCTGGCCTCAAAGTCTGTGAAACTGCATTGTCACTTTCTTTCCTGCCAGGTTTGGATGGTGGCAGAACATTCTTCAATGCTGTGAAGGAAGGAGACACGGTGATTTTTGCGAGTGATGATGAGCAGGACCGTATCCTGTGGGTCCAAGCCATGTACCGAGCTACTGGCCAGTCTCACAAACCTGTGCCACCTACCCAAGTGCAAAAGCTAAATGCTAAAGGAGGAAATGTACCCCAGATAGATGCTCCAATCTCTCAATTTTGTAAGTAAATAAGTTCTCCTAGACAGACAAAGTCTTTGATGGAAAGATTTTCTGCACTGATGTAAATCAATGTTCACACACATGTTTCTGATTTCAAAACAAAATGTTTTTTCATTATCATAAAGCTTCTTTTTACATCAGTAGATCCAGAAGCAGTTAACCTGTGTGTTTGACAGAACCAAACCCAAGAAACAAAATTCCTTGGGGGAAGTTGTCAATGGGTATTTTAAAGTGCAATACTTGATGGAGGAGAGAGACTGGGATCTGAGAGCTTGAGACCCACCTTGCTTTCCGCAGACACGTGTTTTACCCACACACGATAAATTGCACACCCAGATCAGAGCAATTCATTAGCACCATTAGCTGTCTGTCAAATGCATCACGTGGTCAAAACTACAGGTGCAAATCTTGCAAGTATGAAATGCACACACAAAAAGAGGTCTCCTGTTGAATATTCAACTGTAGGAAAACATATGGTATTTTTAACAGGTTGCTTTGCAGGCCAGTTAGATGTGAATTTAAAGCAATCATCTTTTAAGTCGTAGCTATGCTGCATGTCCTGTGCAGTTACACACACTTTCCTTCATCTGAAATTTAGAGCAATTTCTTTCCTCTTGCAAATGTAATTTGATTATAAACCACACGATTGCCTCTTTGCTCAGTTTTCTTGAAGGTCTCAATTGTCTGCAGCCCCTTTGTTATGTAACATACAGTAGTTCTTGCTAGTTTCAGCAAAATTTAAGAATTACTATCATTAAATATAAGTAAAATAAGGAAAAGTGGTAAATAACTAAAAAATTATTCTGATTGAAATAGATTTCAGCTTTTTAAAATGGTCTCTGTAAAGCAGTTATGGAGTATATTGTTGTAAGGAACTCAGAAAATCTGAGATTTCCTTATCAATAGCACTTGATCATCTTTTTTATTTGTTTAACTTCTTCATGTCAGTATTTATAGAAAGTATCAGTACAAGACATACAGCTGTAGACCAGTCCTACAACAGAAAACCTCTGCTTGCTGCTTTTTTTATTTTTTTGTATCTTCCACACGCCTGCGTGTTTTGCCCTCCCTTCTGCCTTCATTGCTGCTGCTCCAAGGGGAATGTAGTGGGATGCAGTGTGGTAACCTATAGTCAGTGTTTTCGTTTCAGTGTCTTCATCTTCTTCATTACAGTCACTGACTTTGGGAGTGCAAGGTGTAAAGAACTAGGGTTGGGAAGGAAGGACACTTCTCAGAAAGCCAAAATGGGAGGTGGGAATTGGCCTCCTGGAAGTGGGACATTTACTGGCTGTGATGAGCCTCCAGGCCTGGCTGAGTCGTGCAGACCTGAGAGCATTCCCAGGGATTTATGTCCCTCTGCCCAGAATGTTTAATCGGAGAGTTCTTGGAAACAGCAGGCACAGATCCTTTAGCTTTTTCACATGCTAAAAGCCTTCAAAGCATAGCAAGGGGGAGCAATAGAGGGATTCTGCTTGTGGCTCCCTCTCCTTACAAGTGATGCTGAAGGGTGCTCTTATTGTGGGGTTGGTGCACAGAGGATGCACTCCTGTTCATCCCAGCATGATCCCTGCAGAGTGGGATGAGAGCAGAGATCATCAAACTGAGGAAACACCTTTCCCTCCAGTCTTCTCCCATCCCTGCAGACATCAGGCTTGGGGAATTTTTCTGCTGGGTAAATTCCCAATATTTGCAGAGTTTTCAGTTCGCCAGACCAGTATGAAGGGGCAGGTGAAGTGTTGCTTTCCAAGATCCATCATAGCAGCTGTAAGCAAAATTTGCCAGGATTTTGGACTGAGCACAGGAGTCAACTCTGCATCTACACAGCCCAGTATGACCATCAGAGCCTTGTGCTGCTTGTGGTCCTCCAGACTCTCAGCCTGACTGTGCTCAGAGCTATAGAGATGCCACAGGCTTGACCTGTTTTTTGCATCTCACTCACTTGCCAGGAGGCAGGGCTCCCTCATCCTTGCTTCTGGTGAAGACAGCCAAGATTTCACCCCCTGGGCCCTCCAGGGCATTCGAGGGAGTCAGGATCTGACCTCAGTTTCTCTCACTTGTTCTCATGCCAATACCAGGTCCAAATCTGGATCATTTTTCTTTTTATAACACCACCACCCTCTTTCCATCCACAATGTATTTTTCTGTAAGTTGCACAGTGTCAGTCTCCCCTTTTTGCTGCAAGAACTGGGAAGCCTTCTTGGATGTGTTGTGCCAAAGCCTGGGAGAGAGAAACTAGTTGGCTCATCAGTCCGTCGGTGTGATGGCTTACTATTTGAGCATCTTCTGGGCTAGTGTGTTTTGTCCTTGGTTTTCCTTTCTCCTCCCCCTTTGGATCTAGATCCCTCTGACAGGTCTTGGTGCACATCCTACAAGAGGAGGAGGGCAGCATGCCATAATACACCTTCATCTCAACAGGAAAGGCTGCTCATTTTTCATATTTTAACATCTATACATGGCAGTGCTCATTGCAAAAGTCATGGGGCGCAGCAGTTAAATGATCTGAAGCAACAGTGAGTCATGCATGCCACATACAGGGAGTCTTAAATGCACAAATACCTATCTCAGCTCCTTCAGTCTTGAAATCCAAACATACCAAGTATTGCATTTTTAAAAGGGTTTAGGTTTGTTACTGGTTTATTTGGCTTGGGTGTTTTGGTTTGGTGGTTTGGGGTTCGTTTTTTGTTTTGTTTTTTTTTGTTTTTTTCCTGCGGAAAGGTAAGGACTTCTGTGAGATACTTTATTCTTGTATGTTTATCTTTATACCTGTCATTTTATTTATTTTTTTTTTTTTGTGCTTATTAGAGGCTATGGTGAATGAGGATGTGCAAAGAAGTAAATGTTAAGCCATTTGACGAGTAACTGTTGTTACAGCTTCCATGTCGTGGCAGTCCGAGGCGGCTCATGCGCATGCATGCACACGCACAGAAAATCCAGCCCTCCGTGCCTGGCATGGAGCTGTCTGTTGCACAGAAACTTGGGAAGCACGTATCTTGCTGTTTGGGAAACTTGGGAGAAATAGTGAATTCCGTTTGGTTCCCACTTCTTTTGACACAGTAAATATAAAGCTTGAGCAGCACTCCAATTCTCATCCGCAGTTCGATGGCAGCACTTGACTTAGAAGTAAACAGACAGCTCTGAACCAGGGTGGAGTTTATTTTATTTGCAATTTAAGTACTGGAAAAAAATAGATCCTGCTATTCATTAATTTTTGTATGACTTACAGTTCCTTTTACGTGGGTGAACAATACCTGTTAGAGTGAAAAGTTTTGCTTTTTTTTGTTTTGCTACAATTTCAAAGAAAAATTCCATTTACACAAAGCTGTGCTTTTCTCCAGTGTTCGCATTATAAAAGAAAAACCCCAAACTGTTCTTGTTTACTGTTGAAATCATTCACAGTATTATAGTCAATAATGCTGCCAATGCATTTTACACCTTTTGGCAATATTTAAGCTTCATAAAAGTGGTCACTTGTCTGAAAGCACCAATCTTTGCTTGTTCTATGTTAGTGATGTATCAAAGAAAATTCCCAAACGTGCTCAACATTCTTCCTTTTTTTTCTTGAAGCCCTTTCTTTTAACATGAAAGATTGGTGTGTACCTGTTTTACGTATCATTTGTGGTTGTATTTGGTTTTTAATGTCTGTTTATATCTAATAACTGTTAATCACACCATATACAATGAGTTGGTTGTTTTGAGAATTTGTGATGATTTGTTCCCCCATAATAAGTAGCGAGGTTTATTGAGCTGCTTGAGAAATTTTCAGCTGTAAGTGGTTTTATTTTTGGTTGGTTTGATTTTCTTTAAGTTTCTTTTTCATTCTTTGCTTGAACCCAAATATTTAGCTGCTAGGTTAGGGCTCCTGTCTGCTTTCCTGAGCCTTGTTGCTAGTCTTTATGTTATTCTGGTTTGTTCCTTCTTACCCTGCTAACTTCTAGCTGGACTCAAGGGTAAGTGCTTCCCTGTAGCTAGCACAGCTCAGATAATCAGACTAGATTATCTGACATATGCAATGTGCTTTTTTTTTTCTCTTAAATCTTTCTCATGTTTAGATTTTGTAGTACAAACTTTCCATGTTATTTTCCTGAATTGAGATTTGAAATGTAAGTTTCCATACTGAAATTGGGATGCATGTGATGTTTGCATAATTGCCTTCTCTCCCTGGCTTTCACATTGGCATCAAGTGATCCTCTTAGTAAAGCCAATCATTAACATTTCTATTTTTCATTCCAAGATGTAAATATTAATTAACATCACAATAAAACTGTAAATAATACCTTCTTTTGTTTCATGGAAATTACATCTAGTTGACTGCTTCCTGCCTGAAAACAGATCATTTTGCACTCTGACAATATCCTTTCTCTCCGTGCCGATGATTAGCTTGGTGCAGCGCACCAGAGTGCGGGGCTAACCATGGACACCTCAAAGCATAGAAAGGTAGGGCAGGAGACCCCAAGAGTCCCAGAGAAGGTGCAGGACTCCAGAGGAGACCCCCAGAAACCCCTCCACACATGCCCTGTGGAAAGAGCCCTGAATCATCGAGGTTTGATTAGTTCCCTCTCCCATTAACTCCGTAGGGAATGATTTCAGCAGCAAGTGGCAGCTCTCTTGGTCGCCCTGCATTTGGAGATGCTGGCCTGCTTTGACATAAATGCATTTTTCGTGGAGGGGTGCTGCTATTGCCCAAAATTATCATAAATTATTGTTTTAGCATGGGTCTCAGTCACCAGTCAAATCTGTGCTAGTCAAAAAATAAGCCAGGGGAATTGCTATTTTACTTTTTCCCACTGGTATACATACTTTGCAAAAGATAAAAGCCCAGACCTTTGCTGCTCAGTTTGTTCAGTCCTAAACACATACAGTACAAATCCTTTATTGGTGTTAAAATCTTCTGTAATATCTACTGAGTGCCTACTTTCCTTAGGAGAGAATAGCATCAGTGGGTCATGAGAGCTGGCAAATATGTATCCAGAGTATCTGAATGCAATTATGAGAAGGAACAGGCGGTGTCATCCCTCTTGGCCATCAAACAAGACTCCTTTTTTTTCCTTCCTCCTTTTATTTCTTTTTTCTTCTTTTTTCCTATGTGTGAGTATGTGCGTGTGTGTACAAATATCCCCCTGGGTAGCAGGCAGAATTCCTTCTCAGCAGACACTTTCTTTTTTCTTTCTTTATTTTGTTTTCTAAATGTTTGGATTTCCGAAGAGAATTCTCATCAGACTTTGCTGCAAAAAAAACAAAAAACAAAAACCCACAAAAGTTTAATTTCAATGAAATACAGATTTTGCCTCTTTGAAAGAAAGAAAGAAAGAGTGAATGAATGAACGAATGAATGAACCTGAGTTTGGCAACATTACATGTATTTGCACTACAATGCATTGCTATCTTATTAGATTATTAGTTTTGTGCTTTTATTGCTTTACTTTTTTAGATAGTTAAAGATATCATGAGAACGCTGCTGTGTCTTCTGTATTGTCAACTTGCAGATGCTTCATTGCAGGAATGCAGAATTAAAATGTTAAATCAATCTCACGTAACTTGCATGAATTTAAAACTAGCCTGTAAATCTCTTCTACATGCTTTAAGAAGCCTGGAACTCTGATTTATGAAATACAAGTTCACAGGTTACTGAAGCCATCCAATTCAAAATATTTTTACATAGTTATAAAAATGCTGTGAAACAATGTTTTATCTTATAAATAGACGTTCTAAAACTGTGTTTTTAACTTGCCACACAAGGAATTATGTAAGTGCATACTACAGATTCTTATTCACTAACTACCAATCCTTAGACAACTTAGATTGCAATTCAGTGCCTGGTGTGTCTGGTGATTTACAGGAGCATTTATAACAATTTATTAAAATTCTAACTGAAGCAGAAAAGAATTTGTTTGCAGCAGGGGAAAAGCTGTAAGCCACAGGAATAAACAGCCTATTATATTTAAAATTATCTTCTAACATGCAACAATATGAAGGGGAGAAGAAAGAGCTCTTGGCTTTGCAGCAGATAGGCGACTTGAGGCTCCTGCAGCAGCCACAGCTCTGCACAGGGAGCAGGTCTGGGGAGGAGGTTTGCAGAGCCCTGAGCACACACACATCACTTCTCAGAGGTGGCAATGCCACAGTGCACAGTGAGGGGGGGATGTGGTAAGTCACCAGCTCGCAGTGCCAGCAGCTCACTCACAACCCACCTGGCATTTTAATCCAGATACAGGGATTTAATGTTTCCCCCTCCAGAACACTGGTATTTGCTGGTGAAGTCTCTTGCTCCACACAGAACAAACAAAATGGGGTTTTCAGGCACTTCCTTGGGTATTTCTTTAACAAGTCACAGCCCAAATGTGTCCATGAGCAGGAGGGGACCCCACTGCCCCCCAGGGCAGGCAGTGGGTTGCAGTGGGCACTCCATGAGCTGCCCACTGTGGTGCATTGCTGACCAGGCTGGAAAAGTTCTCCTGCTTTGCCCGGCCAGGCCAGCAAAGACTTTTCTAGAAATATCTGTAAATGAATAGCTGCCATCAATCATTGTCATTCCTTTATTTCATGTCTCCTGATGAGGTTGACTAGTGTCATTGTTTGTTACTGTCCAAACCACATCTTCATTCTTGTAATGTCAAGCAGATATGACAAGCACACATTTTCCAGATGAGTAAGATACAAAGTCACCTTTTAATTTACAGTTGTTTGGGTTTTTGTTTGTTTGGTGGTTTTTTATTGTTCTTGCAACAGGGAAATATGTTGTAAAATTTACTAGATTTTCAGTTGCCTTTGGTACTTAAACAAAGTCACTCATTAATGAAAAGAAACAAATCTGGAGTAAGAAATTCTTACGATAAAATGGCTACCTAAAGCCTTTTATAACAAGAATTCTTTTATGGAGCTTGTCCCCCGCTATTAACTTCACTGCTCTCAAAGCAAAATCTGCCAAAATTATTGCTGGAGCAAAAGAAATGCAGAGAGCAGGGAAATACATTTAAGAAAAAAAAAGAATGAGAGATTTGACTGCTTTGTCTCTTCCTTTTTAAATAACAGATAGATAAAGAGAAATACAGCCCTCAGAGAACCAAACAGTGGGACAGTCCTTTGATTTTCATGATTCTTGTTACTGTTGAAATCTTTGTGTTCCTGACACTGGACGATTTTGAAGACTCTGATTTCAAACACATGTAGGGAGGGTGTGTATGACAGGGATCCAGTTAATGGAGTCAGCACAAAATGCAAACTGGATAAAAATGGAAAAAATAAACCCAGCAGTATTTTAAAAAGGCAGTAAAGTAGGGGACCAAATGTTATATAAAAGGCCAGAGTCTGCAGTTTTGCAGAAGAAAGGTTTGTGGAGCCTGTGCTGGCCATGCCCCTCCACTGGCAGCCTCCCTCCTGAGACCACCATCGAACACCTTTCAGCTGCAGTTGTGTGCAGCTTGTCTAAATATGTAAGATAACTTCTGTGGGCCTGCAGCAGCATTTTGGCTGGGGCCCCGAACAAAGAAACACCAGCAAGCTTGGCACAGCATCTTGGGAAGGGATTGCAAATTACTGGAGCATCATATAACTTTCTTTCTTTGGTTTCTCCTTCCTTCTTAGCTAGAATAACAGAGCAGGGTCAAAAAAGCAGCTGTATTTGACTGAAACAATTAATTTAAAGCACTTTAAAATTGGCTGTACAGTTTGGTTGTGAATATTGCCCATTCTCGTTTTGTACTTTGTTTAAAATCACATTCAAACTGTATAGGCCATTTTGAAAGAAGGTGGACTATAAATAAAACTTATGACATATGCAAATGTTGGCATTATTTTACACTGCAGATATTTTTCTCAAACAGATTAATAATATGTTTAGATCTGTTCTTTTCTTTTTGTGTTGCCTACAAAGTTTAACAGTTTTGGTATAATTTGATTCATGAATTTCATTTTTAGAAGTGAGTCTATTGGAAAAATCAAAATGCAAAAATAAATTTCAGGGTGCATGGGGTGTTTATTTAGAATAATTAAGGAAAAGTGAGTTGAGTATAGGATTGATTTCTTTAGCCTGCTTCTTATTATTTTTAAGAATTTTGGCCCAATGAAGCACCTGGCCCAGACCTGATATTCCATTTAAAAGAAATATACATTTGTTTTACCATTCTCCACAAACATCTCCAGTTCACATCACGACAGCTGTATCCCCCAGGTGGATGATGTGCACCCACCCAGCCCTGCAGCTCTGCTGGTGCAAAAGGGTTTGGCCATGAAGAGCTGCAGCACTGGGCTGTGCAGGGAGAGCTGCAGCTGCTCATCCTCCTTCCCATGGCAGAAATCCACGTTTTAAATCACTGACTGAGCAGAAGTCATGTGCATAATGCTTTTCTGGTCACTTGAGCTCACACAGTGCCATGTCTGATGTCTCTCTCTTCATGTGGTTGTTCCGATGAGGAGAGATTTAGGGCAGATGGGCTTTCGAGCAGACACCCAACGGAAGATGTGGCTTTAAAGTGTTTAATGAAATAAAATTGCCCCTGATTATGTACAGTTGTGAAGGACATTTAATCACTGTGTCTGTTCTCACGCTTGTCAGGGAACTCTCTGTGCCCCTGCCCTGGGCAGGGAGATTGTAAAAAACCCAGCCAGACCCTCAGTTCTGTGGAATCCAGCGGCACTTCTGTCGGTTCCTACCAGCAGAAGGTCTGCTCTTTGCCCACCTTGCTCAGAGAATGGAATATTTGAAAAAGCTTATTAGTCTGGAATAAAAAATACTTATTTCAAACATGCTTTCTAGCACATATGCTCAAAAAGGTTCACCAGCTAAAGGGCTAGAGGACTCTTCCAGTTTCCAGCTGATTTACTCGGCTCTCAGAGCCTCGTTGGCTGAGCAGGAGGATTGACAGTGTATCAGGGCTCCTAATTGAAAAGTAATAAAATCTCTGAGCAAAGCTGGCAAATGAAGGCCTCCAGCCAATTTGTCAGCTTGCAGTCAACTCTGAGGAGCCGGGCAGAGCAGCAAGCCATTAAAAATAGTCTGATAATAGCTGTTAAAACATTTTCCGGGCACTGGGGATGGAATGAAAACAGCACAGCCGAACTCTTTGGGAGTGAGTGCAATCAAATCCATCTTGGCCCAAAGGGACAGAGACAATGGGGCAGAAAGCTGTCAAAACAGACAGGAGCCAGTCTATGCTGCAGGCCACAGGGCTGGGTGGGCTTCACATCCCATGCCCAGGGATGCTGGAGAGGTGCCACGGAGGTGATGTGCTCCCCAGGGAGGTTGTTCCCCTCCCCTGAGCCAGCCCTTGTGCTGCCACCTCACTCAGCACCACTGGCAGCTGCTTCTGTCCTGGTGCTGAATGCGTGGTGGGGAGGGGTAGGATTTGGGTCCCAGAAGGGAGGCAGGGGTAGGGGGGCAGCAGGACCCAGCACATACAGCGAAACAGGGGAACAGACCCTCAAAAATTAATCCTCTGTAGGAAAAACATCAGTGTTTATTCAGCAGGGCTATAGTGAGGAAAATTGCCAGCTACAGCTGAATTAAGTATTGCTAGCAGCTAATTGAAATGTTACATGTTTCAATTTGTCTGATTCCTTTCCAGTGAGTGATGTTATTTATACAGTTTGTATATAGATAACGACAGACTATACAGAAAATGTAAAGATTGCTACCAATGATCATTACTCTGTGAGAGCACTGACACAAATGAGGTATTTGGAAAGACATGCCATCCTTCTCAGCTAAATATTGAATAGAAAAACATATATAAGATAACATTCTTACTCTCATTTAAAACTTTTTTTTCTTTTTAATTAAAGATTTTTGGTTTTTTTCTGGTAAAGAGGGATTTTGTTTTAAAACAAATACAGTTACCATATACTCCTGCTGCGGAAAACTGCATTTTTTGTGTCCTTTCAGCCACATTGTTTCAAGGCCACCCAGTTCCCCTAGGAGGTTATAAACAGGGGAAGGATTTAAATCCTATTTTCTTTGTCGAGGATTTGGCAAGAACCCATATAGTAGGAAGCTGAGCACAGACAAAACCAAGTGAAAGGTGTCCTTTAATTCCCCAGCCACTGCTAGAACAAAACCTGCTCCCAGCGGGGTCCTGGCTGGCCGCACCCAGGCTGGCTTGGAGGCTTCATTTCAACTGCTGAATTTGGTGTAGTTTAGTTAACCACTTTGAGATTAATTAATTAGCCCCTAGGAGTTAGTGCCCATAAACGTCACCCAAAGCAGAGAAGTGTGAATACGTTGAGGCTGTTAATTCACCCAAAAATGGCAGCTTGTAATCTAGGCAGAGGAAATTCAGTCTCTCCGTCGGGATGACTGGCAGCTCCGACGCACTGTCGGGTTACTGCCTCTGTGACAACAAACTACATATCAATTTAACTTCTTAGCAATGCTTAAAAGAGCATCTTTTTATTTCAGTGAGGTAGCATTTAAAGTTGCCGTTAGGAAAAAAAATTGCCGTGGGGAAGACAAACATTGGCATTTGGGGAAAGAACAACGTAACTGGTGTGATACCTAGAAAACCTAGTGCAAGTAAAGAAAAAAAAGCTGTAATTTCATTAGAATGGCAGAATCTATTACAATTAACCACAACTATCTAAATAGGAGCTAATTTACTTATGTGAGCCAAAATTCTGTTAACTTGTAGCCTATTGTAAGATGCAGAGTGAATTTGTTCGTTTTTGTTCTGGTTTTAAGTACAGAATAAATGCACTATAATGAGCAGTTGACAAGATGTTAATTCTAAAATCTTTTGCCTAGATGCAATAATATAGTCCATAACTGATGCAAGTTGACAATGGGAGGTGAAGTGTACTGTATAGCCTGCAAAGAGAAAATTTAATGGCAATGAAGGGAAGAGGAAATACTTGGCTTTCATGCTTCATACTGTATATTTTTTTTTTTGTTATATTTGTCAACTAAAATGTCTTATATCTCTCTAAATGGTGTCTTTCTCTATATGTATAAATGAACAGATGCAGATAGAGCTCAAAAGCATGGCATGGATGAATTTATCTCTTCCAATCCCTGTAACTTTGACCACGCTTCACTCTTTGAGATGGTTCAGCGCCTCACTTTGGACCACAGACTTAATGATTCCTATTCTTGTCTGGCAAGTATATTCTTTGGTCTCTAGTGATATAAACATCAAGCAGGAAAGTCAAAGCTAGTGCGACTGGGGGCTAATCCCCCTGTTGCTGGAAGATTGACTTCTGTTTACACCAGGTTTGAATTTGGCCCAGAGGTATTTTCTTTTGAGAGGCTGCCTGCAGTGAACTGACTGCTGTTCTTCTCCAGTCGCACTGTCTTTATCATTTCTGTTTGCAATGTTTAAAATGTTTCTTCCTGCAAAGAAAAACTCCAGTGTGGGAATGTGAAGTAGAGAGCAGTGTTTTGCAGCCTCCTGCACTGCCTTCCAGAGTCTTCTGGATGAAAGAACAGGGAAAAGATGACTGTCTGGTACCACCTCCCATGTCAATGGAGTCCCACCAGGAATAACTGTGGCCCAGCTTTGTGTCTCTTTATGAGCAGGGGTCCCAAGCAGGTAACAGATGGGACTGTGTGGATAACTGCAGTGCTGCTGCAGTCTGTCCATGCTTGCATAGTTGCATGCCCATCCGGAGTACTCCCATGAGCAGCAGTTGTAGCTCTTCTCCCACTGTAGGATGGTAGCACTGAGATGTTCCAGGACAGCTTCTACCCTTTGGCTGGGGTGCAGTGCTTGGGGGCTCTTTTGTGCTATATGGGCTTAAATCACAAATAACCAATAACAATGCAACCTGAGCAACTAATTTTTAGCAGTTTCAGTGAGGAGGATAAGGAGGCTCTTAGTTTTTGAGAAAATGACAGGATGAATCCTTTCTAGAGCATCCTGAAGTAGAGGATATGTCCTGAACATGATATGGGACAGATTCTGACCTGCTGCCCTCCTACTGTTGCACAGGGGGTGGCACACTGGGGTGTCATGGTGGGCTCCTTCAGCAGAAAGACCACACTGTGCCAAGAGCCTTTGCCAGCTATGCAGTCCCTGGAGCTCTTGAGTGCCTTGCTGTTAAAAGCAGCAGCATGGGAACACAGCTGAGCAGTTGGCAAGGAGGCTGTCAGTCTCAAATCCTGCCCTCTATGTCCCCCTCCACCATGGTGCTCCTCTCACTGCCCTCTCCTTGTACCACACACAAGAGCCAATCTCTTCTGAAGGACTGAGATCCAGTAAATGCCACTAGCAGTAGTGAGTTTTCACCCTCCTGAGGAGAGGCAGGGCTAGGAGGAACAGTTGTGGACATCCCCTCAGGTAAGGATGGGGTGGGGGAAGGCTGCACTTTACCTGCAGATACCTAAATGGTGTAAGTAGGCTTGGTGGGAGCATTGTCAGACCTGCAGCAGGTTCCTCACTGGTTCCATCAAGGTCCTTGCTCTGGCAGGCAGTGACTTTGGCATGCAGCTTCTGCTCCCCACGCATGGCTGACCCTAGGAAGACCATCCCCATCCATGCATGTGTGAGAGGTTGGCTTGCTGCTGGTTTGTCTCTGTGCAGTCTTGGGCCTGGTGAGAGAGCTGTGACCGTTGAATTAAACTCATGGAGAGGTGAGAGGCCATCACTGAAAATGATTAACAATGTTTTTCTTCAAGAAACCCACCAGCTGCACTTCTGCTTGTTATGGAGATGTTTAGGCTCTTGCTAGAAGCTACCAGAGCGGTGGAGCTCCCCTCAACACCGAGACTCATCCTCTTCAGAGTGGAGCATCACCAATTAACCATCTTCTTTCAAATCAGCCATTGCAGTGTTGTAAGGAACAGAATAATGGCCTGTGTTCACCTGTACTTGGTTTCACATGCTTCCTGACTTACTTTGCCATGTTTTTGTCCTGATTATGGTGTAAAAACAAAAAACAGATTGCCCTCAAAAACTGCAAAGAGCTCCCACTATTCTTGCTGTGTCTTTGGAATGTTGGTGATAGCACTGTGCTGGGTTGGCTGGAGGAGCTGTGAGCCCGTGGTAAACCTGCTCTGTCCACTGTGTGCCACTGGGCAATTCTTATTCCCTACAGGACATTCCATACAAGGTTCCACAGAGTTTTGCCTTGTCACACCTCTTATTGTTTGCAAATGTGGACGTGGAAGACTTACCCTGGCACAGAGGATAACTCAGCATTGCTTCCTTTCTGTGGAACCAGGTTAAACAACACTATTGTGAGCCCAGTCATGGGCTGAGCCAGGCATCCCTAGGAAAACAAACAGCCTGGCTGACTCATCCCAGCCCCGGCAGAAGTGATGTTTACTGGCAGAGAGCTCAGTGCTGGGGAGGGGGAAGAACACTTTCTGCAGAGCCTTACAGAGGGGTCTTGCCCATCATTCACAAATTGATAACTGTCACACTCAGAGTATTTCCTGGACTTCTGAGAAGATTGTTCAGCTGTTCCAGCTTACTATGGACCCCACACATGCGTGGGTCTTCATTCTTTTCACTTGGACATGTGTGTTGTTTCTGAAACTGCCCTCCAACTCTTCTCAAGACTTCCCCACCCACTGCCAGCATCTGGCTCACACAGGCATCTCTCTGCTGGAGCTGTATTGCCTGTGATGTGTCAGCATTCATAGAATTTGTGTTATACAGCACAGCATGTACCAGGGGAAGGTCTTCAGTGTACCCAGCCTAACCGAGATGATGTGAGAGAGTCAGGTTAAGAGATCCATGAAGCAGGCCACCAAGATTAAATTTTCATAGATTTCCTATGATAAATGGGAAAATTCAGCTACTGAAATGTGTAATTTCCCTCAAAAATTCTGGTTTTCTCAAAAGCTGCATTTGCCTTTAGACAGCTGGCCTATATGTCACCAGCCCTGACCAAGCCTTGCTTTTCCCAGCTCCCTGGCATTCCCTGCTGGTGCCTGGGATGTGTCTCTTTATCAAAGCTGTCGCTGGAGCTCCTTGTGCTCTATGCCCTTCCTCCATTGCCCCTCCAGGTTTCCTCGTGTCATTGGAGACAATCTGTGAGGCCACGCTGAGCTGTGCCTTTCTGAACTGGGGACAGACACCCCATGTGTCATCGCTGTCAGCTGCATTTGCCAGGCTGGCGGGTGTCAGCTTGTTGGGCCAGGCAAATCTTCATCAAGAGGCAAGATCTCCCTGATGATATTGGGGATCTGTCTGGATACAGCTTTTCATCAAACCTTGGGGTTTTTTCTGGGGCTGTGGGGAGCAGCATTGTTTACTGCACCATTGGATCCCCATTCAGCAGCAAATGTTCTATTTCCTATCTCTGCCATGCAAAGGAAGACCTCCTGGTCCTTCTGGGCTCTGGATCTGCTGCCTTTGCTCTCATGAGGTCTGGGGCTCATCACTGAACCTCTGATCTCTGCTCACTCTTCCCCTCATTGCACCATGGCAGCGATTTTGGGTGTTTACCATCATCCCTTCTGTTCTCCTGAGAAGCAGCACATCGCAGACCCCAATTCAGGGGAGCAATGTGGCATGCTCCAGATCGCTGGGTTCAGCCTCTGCTTCCTTTGCCTCAGACTGATACTTGACTCCAGTGAAATCAGTGCCAGCCTTCCCATCACTGTCAGTAGAGCCAAGATTTCACCCCATAGGGAGAAATGAGTTCTTTCTTTGTACTAGGTGGATATCACAATTTCAGCTGCGCTGCTACCCCTCTATCCAAAAGCAGAGCAATCACAGCATTTCCATATTTTTACCGTGCCCGATCACCAAAGACGTACGTGAAGAGAGACAAGAGATGGTCTAAGGATGTAACAAACAGGCAACATAAAGAACTCCAGAATCAAGCGTAATACCACCAACCAAAAAGCAGGCAAAAATACCGTTAAAAGTGGTGAAGATGAATATACCCCTCCCAAAAAATAGCCTTCCAGAGGGCCGTCCCATCTGCATTGTTCTGTGGCTTCATTTTGAAATGTGCACTTCTAGTGATCCCAGCACTGTAGCTACTCCCTATATCTATCATTTTCCCCTCATTATTTTAATTCTTTTCTCAATCTGTTTTGGAGTTGGCCCAATAAGGATGAGCAAATCCTTCTCTATGTCTTTGAGCTCTTAATTGATATTTCTTCAACTCTTTTCAAAGCAGCTATTTTGGCATCTAGAAAAGATTTGGTGTCATCTGAGTGGTAGAAAATATATTTTAATCTTTCACAGCAGTGTTGTTTCTAAGATGTAGCATTTGGGGTAACAGATGGGGTGGCAAAGAAGTTGCCTATAGGGGCAGTGCTCTGCCTCAACTACTCTCCCGCCCGCTGCAGGAACTTTTCAATTAAATGATGAAAGATTTTGCAGCTTGATGCATTCCAGAGCTGCGTCTTAGCAATTGTTTAGCATCCAAATTTCCATGTAAATATTGACGATTTTGCAGCGTTTTGAAAAGCAATCTACGAGATTATTCTTGTTCTCGTTAGCCCCTTTCCTGAAGGCAGAGGCTCACTCCCCTTTGGCTATCCCAGGACCTTCACCGGAGCCATCCCCCTGCAGGGAAGGGCATCCTCCTTGGGAGTCTGGACGTTGCACCACAAGCCGTGTGTCACCAGCCCCTCAGGACTGACACAAAGAAATGATCTGAAGTTCCTGGATGTGTAAAAGAGCCCTGCTCTTGAGCAGAGCTCCCCTTGTTTCGGTGCCAAGGAGCTGGGCGATGTCAGAGCGTGTCGCCAGCAGCACACAGTAAGGACAGTAGGAAACGTCCCTTTCTGATACTGCAGAATTGCCTTTCTCCATCTGCAGGACGTTCCTACCTGCCAGATGCAAGAGAAATCATTTTTCAGTGTAATTGTCTGTCCTCTTCCCCCAGATCAGTCTTCCTGCTCCCAGCCAAATATACAATCCCATCCCCAGAATGAGACTACTGTTTCACACTGTTTAAATAACCAGACCGTGTCATCTCATAAAGGTGTCTTTTTTTTCCTATGTATTTTTCTGCTAGGCACTGACATGAACTGGCCTAACTTTTCAGCATTTTAAATGACATTTCCCTTTAATGGTAGCATAATATGTTTTTGTTAATGGTTGCACTGAGTATATTCTGTGTTTGGGTGATGATGTACAGACTGTATTGTTTGAGTGACCTCTCTCCTTTTTCTTTAATGTAGCCTTAGGTTTGTATGTCTTTTATTAGAACAGTTGACCACTACACCTCCAAATCTGATAGCCTTTGTATTTAATAACTTATATTTAAAATCAAGTCTCTTTATTTCTAAACAGGGCTGGTTTAGTCCTGGCCAGGTCTTTGTGCTAGATGAGTATTGTGCACGTAATGGAGTGAGAGGCTGTCACAGACATCTCTGCTACCTCAGAGATTTGCTAGAGCGCGCAGAAAACGGAGCTATGATTGACCCCACCTTACTTCACTACAGCTTTGCCTTTTGTGCATCACATGTTCATGGCAACAGGTAAGGAATTCTTCGTGGCTAGCAGTGCCCTGCCAACAAGGGATGACTTTGTCAAATACAGGTTTCCTTGGATAATGCACAACAGTCCCCAATTTGTTTTCACAGTGGATGTTTGGCAGCAGCACTTCTAGTGGCATAGTCGGTTTGTTTGTTTGTTTCATTGCTTGTTTAATGTAAGCAGTAAAAATGCACATAGACGATCCAGAAATGAAGGTTTTTAACTTACTTGCCCAGGCACTTGCTAAGATGCAGTTCTGAACAAGGTAGGGTTGCAGTCCCTGTGACTGTTACGGGTTGAATAAATAGAGGTAAATGATACGCTGTGCTGATTTAATTGCCGTGCAAGAGGACCTGACAAGTTCTAGCAGTGAAATTTTCAGCAGTATCGAACTTCAGTGCTCAGAAGGGCTTTAAGCCCTTGGGCACCCATGTCTCATTTAAAACCCACGTGACATTAGTTCAGCAATTGCTTAGACATAACTGAAACTTTTATCGTGCTCTGTTACAAAGCAATTTCAGTTTCAGAAGAAGACTTTCCTTTCTCTCAAATGTGACAAACCTTTGATGGGAGGAACTGGAGCCGTGCTTTTCCCCCCCTCTCTGTTTATTTTGTTGACAGCTGTAGCATCTACTGCAGCTTCTTTTTCTGGGTTTTTTTTTTTTCTGTTAATTTATATTGTATACTTTGAGATATCACTTTGTATCCTACACGTGTTGCTGAAGAACGGAATGTTATAAAATAATTAGATGTTTTCATATACCCTCTGGTAAATACCACCTTGAATTACGACACACATTGCCCAGGTTTCACATTGCAAGGCTGTCGCTTGCTTTTGCAGTTACTTTCATACATCTTGTCATGGAAACCAAGTTTTGCTTCCTTAGTTTCTTTTTTAGTTCTGACTTTCCGTTGCTCATTCGTTCTTTCTTTGCCAATTGTTAAATGATTTCAGTTGTTTCCTTTCAGCTTAATTTCCTTTTGTTTTATTTTGAGGTTTTTCATGCTTTCTTCTTGTTTCTTTCGCTTTTGCTGCCGGCCTTGCCCCCCGCATTTCAATCACTCCCCCAAGCCAACTCATGGCAGAATTACTTGGTGGGTCACAGCCAAGTGCAGACGGTGAGGGGGGCAAAGCCTCTGCCGCTGAAACGGAGACAAAAAAGGATTCCAAAAAGGAGTCCAAAAAAAAGAAGGAGGCCAAAACCCAGCCGAATCCAGAGCCGAAAAGGTAAGCAGAAGTGTGCAGTGCACAGGAGTGTGTTGCAGAGGGCTCCTCAGTCGCTGAGCACACTGGGCAGTTCCCCATGGCTCAGGGAGACCTGACTCCAGCATTCAGGTCACATGCTCTCCTGGGGGCTGGATAGCATTTGGGCACCCAAGTCCCATAGGAGATCAGAGACTTGGGTTCTTAGGTGTGTGTTTAGAAGATGGTGTTTAGGGGATGGGACTGGGCAGTGGAAGTGGCTGCCCCATTGCCCTTTGTCCTAGGCCGGACTCATCTCAGCAGACAGCTGGTGTAGGAACAGGACTTGGCTCAAAGCCCATCTGGCCCTTAACGCAAAGGAGATGGGATGCTCATCACAGCTACTCCAGTACCTCTCCACAGGGTCCAGCACAGTCAGGGCTGAAGCTTCCTTTTTATCAGGGTTGGTGGCAGGAGGTATCTGATGGTGTGGGCCAAGGTGACAATCTTCCATTCCCTCTCTATGGGGCTGGAGAGTTGTGGGCTCTGGACAATGTCATTTTTTCTAACCAGTCCCATGCTGTACAGCTGTCTAGGGCTGTGTGTGGCTGCTGTGCTGTATGGGGACATGCTAGGCACTGCTAGAGGGGCAATTTGGCCACGGATGGGCTATTCCAGTCACTCACTTAAAATATTCCAAGAAACGAATGAGGTGTCTTGCTGTGACTTAGCTGTCTTTAGCTGACAGTTGACTTCACATCCGAAAGCTGAAGGTTCATGTTCCTTCTTGGTCTGTGCCGTCTCTCTGTTGCCTGGGGACTGCGGGAGGCTCTGTGTGGGAGCTGCAAGGCTGCAGCATTGCGCATTCCCACCAAGGGCAGGCTCTGCTTAACACCCAACAGTTTGCTATGGAGTTTGCGGGGTGCAGCGTCTGGCTTTTGCTACCAGAAGGTCACAGAAAGGGACCACAGGAGGTCTCAGAGAAAAACGCGACTCCGTTTCTTTCGTATCTACTCTAAGCAATCTGAATGTCTGAGTGGAAGAGTCACGATTTCTTTTCAGAGAGCTGTTGAGGCCACGTGCATCGTGCATTTGCGAGCTGGCTGGCAGAGAGCAATGGAAAACCAGTATTTACCCATGCAGTCCTCACTGGCAATTGTGATGTGTGTAAAGCCACACTCACTTTAGCTCTGTCTCTCCCTCCCACCTGCTGTGTCCATGCATTGCTCATTGCCTTATGACTGGCCTTGCTCTCTCTAGGAAACTTACAGCTCGTGGCAGAGCTAAAACTTCCCATGTAAAAGTTGTCAAGGTGGCACACCTGCCCCAGGACCCAGGCAGCACCCAACAGAACATTTTGGAACGGCCATGCATAGCATAGTTGTTGGGATGCACAGTGGTCTGGGAAAGACTGAATTGCAAGACATTTTTATGTTTAACAAAGGCTTCTTTTTCCAACAAATCTGAAAAAGTGTTGATTTTCTTCATAAAAAGGAGTTCGTTCACTTTTAGACAGTAAAAACCCCGGAATGGGTGGTTTAACTTTCCCCAGGATGAAGTTGGCTGTCAGACAGAATATGCCACCCAGTAATGAAGGTCGAGCAGGGGGATAATTTCATGTGGCTATCAATCTCCTGTATTAGCAGCAGACAGTGATGGAGCTGAGGTGGGCTGTCTGTTTGTATCGTGTTTGCATAAGGTCAGGCAGCGAGACAACAGTCGCTCGCAGTCAGCGGGAAGTGCAGGCAGGCTGTGGATGCTGAGGACAGCCTGAAGGTCAAGGCTGACAGGATGACAGGTGTCAGTGTGGGGATGATGACTCCTCACCCGTCCAGCTCCCGCCTTGGCAGTGCTGCCACGCCGCAGCCAGGACAGGAGCAGGAAGGCTGCTGGTGGAAATGCAGCTCTAGCTTGGGGCTGGCCCCGTGGCTGCAGCAGGTGAAGTGGTCAAAATGGGATTTTGTGGACAGATCGTTGCCTTACATGTCAGAGTTTGGTCTCCCCCATCCTTTGGGCTCATTCAGACCCCTGACATGATCTCTCCATACCAAGGCTTTAAATCACTGCTGTGTGCATGACAGTTCACATAATTTTTCTTTTAATTTAATCTTTTTCACAAGTAGACATGGAGTTAAATGTAAATTACTTGCCCTAAGTTTCACCTCCTGAGACACTTGACTATGCAAGTTCAGGATGTGAGGAAAACAGGGACCAGCAAGAGCAATATCCACACGGTTTACTGCCCTCAGATACTTGCTCTTCACTGAGACTGAGGAACTCAGTGCGTCTTAATTGTTGTGGTCACTCATCAGTTAGTAGTGGAGTTTTGTCCATTTGATATCACAAATTGCCTTTTGTAAAGACCTATCATTATGAAAAAAATGGGATTTCTGATGTATTTACACAGGGGACAGGTAGTAAAGGCCAGACATCTGACAACACATGTCATATGTTTATTCATGTCTCTTTGCTTGTGATGCCACCATTAGGTATTTTCTGTATCAGTAGTCCTCCAGAGAACTAGCAAAGGCAGGAGCAGGAACAGTTTTGAAAAGACAATGTGATTTGGGATAAAATTGTGAAAGGCAGGGTCACTAAGATCTTTTCCTGCCTTCTCTCTCCTTGTTTTAGCTGTCTTCATGTAGAAGGGCTGTAACAGTACTGCCAGTGTTGTTTGACACACAGAGAGGTGATGTGATGTGTTAGAGGAGCCTCACTGCTTCCCTGTCTGCACATGCGAGAATCGTTGTGGAGCAGAAAGTTGAGGTCAGTTTTTCTAGGTCCAAAGTTAGTGCCTAAATCTTGAGCAGTGGCTCCAGGCCCTTGCAAAGAAGTGACTGTCAGGAATGGCCTTGGTTTCACTTGTGCTTTTTTTTTTTCCATTTTTATTTAGGTGTAGAATAGTATTATATTTAGATTTTGAAGTTAGCACCGTGAAAAATTCTTTTTGTGGTTGTTCATCCCAAACTTTTAAAAATCAGACTTAAATACGTTTGCATGCTAAATATTAGCAGACTGAGCTTGCATTCCCTCCAGTGTAATAACAACAAAGCATTTTCTGTAAGTTGTTCAATGATGATTTACCCAGGGACGAAGCAGCTACAAGGCTCTCTGTTTATTATTTTGGTATATTAGTGAGTTCCCTTTCTTCTGTAAACTGTATTTTATGGTGTCAAACTTGTTTTCAAGAAGAAGCTATTTCATTAGCTAATGTTTCCATTACCTTTCATTACTGTTTTTACAACTGTAAACCCAGCAGAAATATGCTATTGTCATACACCTTCAGGAATTGAAAACTCTTCATGAGATACCTGCAATTTTTTCCGTTGTATTGTAATTGCAGATTTGGTCTGTTTCACATAAAGATTTCCACACAGCTAGTTGAAACAAAAGAAGTACAGAATTATTTTTGTCCCTCAAGCAAAATAAATGCACTTTTATCGTGATATCTTCATGTGCTCCCCTAGAGCTTTGTGTTGAGTTTCCAGGTGTCATTCAGACGCCCTGCCCTGGCTGCAGTAGGGCAGGTTCAATCTGGCAGGGTGTGATGCTGTCCCCTGCCATGAGGTGCCAGCTCCGTGTCCCATCCAGCCCCGCCATCAGCCCGCGGTGACACAGCAGGTGCTCCCGCTGTCTGTCGGATGGGATGCGCTGCCCGTGCTGAAGGGCTGGGTTGCCAGCCACCAGCAGGTCACCTGCTCAGTGCAAGAGGCTGTGACAGGATTCGTCACAATGGGTGTGGGATGGCAGGGCTCAGAAACCATCCGGTGCCATCAGGGGTGCGGATCGCACACGGGAATCAATGAGCCGTGACTTGGCTCAGCGCTGCAGCGTGGAGGAGAGCCCGAGCGAAGGGAAGGCAGGAGCTGGGAGATTAAATGGTTCCCATGCTCAGCAGCACCAAAGGAAGACAGGAGTTGGGAGATTAAATGGTTCCCATGCTCAGCAGCACCTCACGGGCAGCCGGGGCAGCACCAGGAGCGCTGAGGCGAACAAAGGGCTTCTCACTGATGTTTCCCGCACGGTGTGAGTCCCCAGAAGAAAGGAGAGTTGGGGAAAATCAACGTTTGCTGAATACGCTTTTTTCCTAGGGGGGTAGGCAGGTGGACTCTTTCAGGTCTGGTCTGCTGGGGGAGATGTGAGAGGCAGCCACGATCCTGCCCACATCCCCAGAGCCCGTCCTGGTGCAACCGGTGGGACTGCGCAGGCAACTCCTCCTGCGAGGGATCCTGCGAAAGCCTCTCCTGACACATGCCGTCCAAGGCACTAATCATCGATGTTTACTGTATAGCTCATATGTGCTGCACCTGGCAACCAGCAAGGGAGCTGAAGGCAGCACGTGTTTTATATTTGAGTTGTTACTTAAAAAATCAAATTATTTGCATCAGTTTTTGACATTGTTTTTTTTCCCTTGGCTCTGCATGCCAGGGCTCACAGTGCGTGCAAAGATCTGTTTGCTACGTGTAAGCAATATTTTCCCCAGTAAAAAAAAAAAGTGTAGACAAGTTAAACATAAAAGGTGTAAAAGATGATATGTCTTTTCATTTAGAAGCCGACGTGGTATTTCATGGAGGCTTATGTCAAAGAGATTAACGCGCTGCAGCTATACTGTGTATTTATAATTGCATACAAATGCATGCTATTGCTTCATATATTAGTCTTTGTTAAAAAATCATTTTGATATATTTGTTTTAGCAGCATAACTAGCCCTGGGGGCACCGGGTATAATTAGAAAAGGGCATGGGGGGAGGCGGGACTTGTAGAATAAAGCAGTGGCCTTAGGATCACAGGTCCTAATTATAATTTATAATTAACCCCAGATTTTGCACAAACCATCTAAGCTAAACAAGGACTATCATTTTTGCTGTTTAAATTGCAACCCTTTTTTTTAATTTCACCACCTGCTTTGTTGATGTTGTTGTTTTTGTGGCTTAAAACTTAAAAACATGGGGGGATTAGGAAAGTGGCATTTAAAACTTTTCATATGAAATATTTACAGTGGGAATTTACTAGTTTAGAGCCAACACAGTGAATCTGCAGCAGAAGGAGTGATCTGAAACTTGTTTACTTATAATTAAAAATCTCGTTAGTTATTTTTCTTGCCTTTTTTGCCCTTCTGCTTTCCTCTCTGCCCACAGCTTCTGCCGTACACCTCAAGTACCCGTGAGCAGGAGCTATGGAGAATTGGATGGAATTGTCTCCCCACACAGATGGAGACATCAATGTTGTTTGTCCAACTGAATTCATAGACTCAAACCCATTTTGTCCCTTGTGCATTTGTATATATAATGTACATCTAAAACTTCTGTTCCACCCTTTTGCTCTCCTCTCACTTCTCATCACTGTGTCAGTGCGATAGTGATGTGGTTGTGGATTGTATGTGAGAACATCAGTTCCTGCAGCTCTGAGAGATGCTGCTCACTGCAGAAATTGATGCTTCTGTCCATGAGATCAAATAGCTAGTATCAAAGTTGAGCTGGAGACTTTTGCTGAAAACAAAATTGTCAATAAGCATCAGACTGAGCTGTGCAGCTTGAGCTTCTCCTGGGGATTTTTTTCAGCCCCATCAGCCGTGTACTGAAATTGTCTAGAGCACAGAAGTGAATCTTAAATTACAGTGATGCTAAGCTATATATCCTTTGTGTTCTTGCAAAAGATAAAATAAATATGTTCCCTCAGAACGATTATATTTTCAAAGTATATTTGACTTGAATATTTAATTAGGTTTCAAAATTATCGAGCTAATAAATTAAGTGGAAGGCTTTGGGTAGTGTTTTTCCAGTTCTATCTATATCCTGCATTTGTCACTAATTAATGAGTTTCTAATGCTTCAGCTTCTGGGAAGATGAGCAACAAAGATTAACATAACTAGTAATTCTAAAGATGTGCAACTGGGTTATAGTATTTGAAATTTGACAAAAACATTGGAAGTATTATTATTTGTGACATGGCTCAAGATGGGGGATTGTGAGGAAAGCAAAGATGACAGAACTGGTGCTAACCACTGTGACAACAACTTGAAAAGCAGCCGACATGACATCTTTCCTATCATGCTGCCGAAAATGTCAACTTTGTGAAGGACAGTGAGAAAATGGTTTGCCGAAAATCTGAAAGGTAGATTCAAGAGATGCTCATCATGTCAGATGCAATATAGTCCACAGCTGGGTGAGAAAGGGAGTCCTTGCCGTGGTGATGGCTCTCGCTTGGCAGGCCCTTCCAGACATCCACACTGCTCCAAAAATGGCTACAGCTGACCTGTGGATTGTCTCAAGTTTGCATGAGACATGAGGATGGCTTCTGCTTACACCCAGCATGGAGGGACCGGAGGCCGGAGCCACTGGGTTTGTGTCCTGCCTCACACGGGTCCCAGAAAAGGGAACACCAAAGGATTAAGCTTTCACTGTGTGTGTGTGACTTACACATTTGGTTGGCATCCCTTCAGGTGTTGTGACTTGGGCTAAAGCCATATTGGCCAGAGGTTTTCTGTCCAGAGCCCACCCTTTGTCTTTGTGTGGGTTAGTGATGCTTCCGGAGCTGCTGCTGCCTGGCCAGGACACAGCTGATGCTGTCAGGTCAGCCTGGACTGGGTGTCCACCATGAGTCGTTACGTGGTGAGTGCTTTGAGTACAGTGAGAAGCTGAGATTCATGTGCGAGGGCTGTGACCCAGCCCAAGCTGTCAGATCCTGCCATTAAATCTCACCAGTTGAGGTTATTGACCCAGTAAAGGGTAACACAATTTTCTGACCATTTCCAGTCACACAGCAAATCACTGCCAGGGCAGGCAGCTTTTACTCTCTCGTTTGTCAGTGCTGATAAAATTAACCCAATGACACTCTGAGCTGTTGTGAGTACAGGGCAAGGACCAAGTACCAAAAGTCAAATGAGGGTTTCAACCCTACACCTTAATATATGGCATTTATTGTGGTCTGCCTTGAATTATCTCTCTCTGCCTGGGAGCAAACAAGGCACTGTGAGGTGCACAGCATCACAAAAGGCATGGACATCTCTATCTGAATATTAAATATTTTATGGAACTTTGGAATAAATTATATTAAGCATGTTAAGACATTAATTTTTGCTCAATATCTAATTTGGGTTTTTTTGTGGCTTGCTCATTTTTTCAAAATAACTAGTACTAATTAGTTACTAATGAGACCAGATCCATACTTCCAAAATTGTTTATGAAATGTGTTCCCCAGCTGAGACATTTTATCCAAGTTTCAGCCTAAATCTTTTTTTCCTGTTTTTTTCCTTAATACACAAGTGAATTTGGCAAATAATCAAATAAAGATTCTGATTAAATGCTGTTTAACTTTAAATACATGCCCTGGTATTCAAGTCTTTTTCTGTGTCCGTGTTGCAAGTTTTATTTAATGTATATTTAGCTTTAAAATTTTGCAGTAAATATCATGTACGGTTTGCAAGTTCCTCTTCCCAAATGTTTTAATGGTTTATTCACCTGTGTTGGAATATCAGAGTTCATATTTATGATATTAAGAGCATACTAAATGTAGGGTCGAGGAGAAGTGATTGCACAGATTTTATCGATTTTAAATTTTTTTTTTTTTTTTTCTTTTTTAAGTTTAGGGCCTTTGATTCTTTAAGAGGAAAATAAAGCCAACCAATTAACCCCTGACAGGAGGTTCATTAGAAGCTTTGTAATCCCTTGCCAAGTCTTTTGTGAAGCCAAACCAGTCTAGTACTGCGGATTTATGCAGCTTAAGCTGAACACTGAGGGAGGCCTTTAAGTAAGAACATTTGTTCAATTTTAAGATGTCTTACATTACCTAAAGATTGCCTGTGCCAGCAGAGTTGCCCAGGAGTACACAAATCTTCAGAGTTTGCTCTCCAGCAATGGAAGGAGTGCCAATGATTGCCTTTGGTGGATGGATGGATGAGGCTCACTCTCTCCTCTCTGCGCGGCGGATTTTGCCGTGTGGGTGTGGGGGAGAAGGAGAGGATTGCTGCTCTCAGCTCCTGGGTGGGTTGGCATCAGCAGAGGTATGGGATGGAAGAGCACAGGGATCATGGCATTATCCAGCCCCCAGGAAGAGCCTCAGCAGGGATTTTCTGTGCTCTGTGAAAGATGAGAAATACCCCAAGGCAGCAGGACCTCGGTGTCTCACAACACACTCCTGTGCACTCCTCAAATAGAGGATCATCATGTAGTCTGAGAAAATTTGCAATAAATTGCAGACTGTGTTAATTTTTATAAATTAAAATTAAAGGACCAAAGAGGCTTGCATTTTCAGTGCAAAATGTGTGTCACTCTTTATGCACATTTCGGCAGAATATATTGAAGATGGTTCACTTCAAGAAATCTCTACAATGGAGTGATTCAGCAGCTAGGAAGGAGTGCAGAATTTTATATTCTGTTTATATATATATGTCGTTGATATTCTTTAATACTGTGAATTGTGTTAGATTAGTAGCTGAATTTTTCTGGAGAAATTCAGTCCCTATTTTGTCAGCAACCAGCTCAACCCTCACGTGAGATTGCACTCCTTGCATATACCTATATTTAGAGGGAAATCTGCTTTTCCCAACTTCTTTAATAATGAAAATAAGGAGGTGGGGTGGGGGGGGGGGGGTCCACATCTAGATTTTCACTGTGAGAAAATCTAGATTTGTTTATTTGTTTATTTTTGATACTTTGGCAGCGGTGCTGCTGCAGCCACCCCTGTCTCAGCATGGCACATCCTCTGTCCTGGGTCTCACAGTTGGTGAGGGTCCTTTGGAAGAGGGCAGTGTGCCATGGGCTGAGGTCTGAGTCATTGTGGCATTTCTCCTGCAGGCCTGACGGGATAGGGACTGTGACCGTGGATGAGAAAGAGCGTTTTGAAGAGATCAAGGAGCGGCTTCGTGTGCTGCTGGAGAATCAGATCACACATTTCAGGTAAAGGCACAGAGCCCAGGCTGACTGCGGCAGGAATGATTTCCTCACAGCTCCCTCCTATAAGCAGCAAAGCCAAAAGGCAGGTTTTGAATGCACAGAGGAATTTTGCATAAGTGACACAGACCTACACAGGGCAGTGAAGCATGTTTATAGCTGGCGTGTGATTTTAAATATATATCCTTTAAAGGATATTTCAAACCATCTTGCTCCCATAGGCATGGCAAAGCTGTGGATTTTTTCTAAAATATAACAACAAAAAAATCCCTTATCCTCTTATTTCTCTGTTCCTCTCTGCTCAGTTACTACCCATTTACCTTCTCCCTAGTATTGGCAGGCAGGGCATTCTGCTGGGATGTCACAGTATGAAAAGGTTTGATACCCCCCAAAAAAAGACATGACTGATCCCTAGCACACTGGTGAGGTTGGGCAGGCTGTGCACATTCACACACAGGCAGGTGATGTGCATTACCTACACCCTGGTGCATTGCCAGGTCTCCAGCTGGAAGTAAATGCCCTTTCCAGAGTAGCTTTTTCCCCCATTTTTAGGAGAAGATGCTATTATCTCTTCAATGAGATTTAGAAACACCCAGGTTTAAGAAACTGCTAAAACTATCCCATATATTGCTATATATTACTAACCCATATTCTCTTTTGCTGCCCTACTCTGCGCCAAAAAACACTTTCAGAGAGCTACTCAATAGAAAGACTGCTCATTGCAGGCAGAGAGACTAGAGAATTGCTTGGGCATATTTAGGAAAGCATCCATATAGCTCAGGAAAGGCTTGTTCATGTGCACTTGTTCTAATGCTAAGATGATGTGCTTTCTCTAGGTACTGCTTTCCATTTGGCCGTCCAGAGGGTGCACTGAAAGCCACTCTGTCGCTGCTGGAAAGGGTAAGCACAGAAATAGCAGAGAGTAATTAAAATTACCTGCTTTCATGTATCCTTCCATCTCAAAAAGCTTGAAGAGCTGCTGGCTTTGCACAGGGTGTAGTTAATGATATCTTGTGCTGAAGTGTGGGGCTTAGGTGAGGTTGGTGTCTCCTGCCTCAGGTGAGAAGCACGTGTGTAGCCTGACCACTAAAGGCAGCATGGCCTGTGTCTGTGTTGTCAGGTAAGGGTGAAGGGTCTGCCTGGTAAAGATCACAAACCCTTGTCAGCAATGCCTGGCTGCTGCCTGGCGAAATTCCCATCTTGAGGCAGACTTGTGTCCCTCTGGATATATAAAACCTTCTCACCATGACCCCCCCCATCCCCATTCCAGCATTCCTGCTGCTCCGACATCCTTCTCACCTCTGCTAACCTGCAGTTTGGCCAAGTCCAGACTCAAACCCAAGTCAGTCAGTAGAGCCTGGGAAGGGCAAAACATTGCCTGGCGCTGGGCAAGTTGTGATACATCTTAATGTCATACCCTAAAAAATCATCACAGACTTCAGGGCACGCCATACAGTGTAGAAAAAGATGGGGAATAATGCAGCAGGGGTAGGTCCTACATCTTAGGCTGGCCAAGGTGACCTTGTAGTTTATTGTACACATGCCCTGAGAGACACACAGCACTAGCAGAGGAATGGATGTTTGTGCTGGGCTTGGAGAAATGCAGTTCTGTGTGCCACAACAAATCAGATTTTCTTGTGTCAAGGTTCTGATGAAAGACATAGTTACTCCGGTCCCTCAAGAGGAGGTAAAAACAGTCATCCGTAAATGCTTGGAGCAAGCAGCTCTAGTCAATTATACTCGACTATCAGAGTATGCCAAAATTGAAGGTAAGGCTCTTTCTTTCTGAAATTACAATTTTTTTTACGTTTCTAGGTGGCAACTTAGGTGGCTGGGAGCTCTTTTAAAAAGCTAATTTGCTAATTACTCTCTTATCGATAAAACTGTTGTGATTCAGAATAATTTTTGTGGTGTTGGCTTCAGAAGCAGTTAAGAATGGAAACTATGCAAATCATTTCCTTTTCTGGAAAAGAGAGAGGAAACAGTTAAAAAGAACTGTAGCTTTTTTTTCCTTTGATCGTTAGTGCATTTGGCCAGTGGTGTAGTATTGAGACTCACGTCGTGGTTTTAAAAAACAAATTGAGAAATACTTGAGATGTCATCTTTACAGCTGAAGGTATAGTGCAGCTAATTGCTTGTGACACTTCAGGAGAAAAATGACAAATAAAAAGCTGAAAAACTGTTTAATCTATGTTTAATCATTTGTAGCCAATTTAAAATGTCTTTTTTTCTGGGTGTGTTTCATTGTCTTTGCAGTTTGCATTGCAGTCATTGATCAATGATCCCATACTTGCATCGGATTTCTTTCTTGTCACTCTGAATCTGGCAAAGCTGATATTTTTGACCTTTTTAAGTTATGGGAGAGTAATAACCAGTGACCAGAGACACATGTAGCCATCAAAAAGACATTTTAAAGTTTGCTGGAGGATGTGTGTTACTGAAGCTCTATGATTCGTCGTTCTTTATATGTTATCAGTTTATGTTGGTACCTTGTTGGCTGCTATTTCCCAACTTGAAACTCCCACCCAACTTTTTCCAAGTTCCCCAGTTACTTAAACCTGTGTGTTCCAGATGAATGGTATGTTCTGCTCTAGACTCTGGGTTTCTGTCATGTGTGATGTGAAGCTTTCCCACAGCCAAGATTATTGTTGTATGCCTATAGGACAATATTGAGAGGAGAAAAAAAAACACCCCAAACTAAAACTCCCTCTGATTTGTGCTTAGTTCTTGTTTACATGAAAAATTGGGTTGTTATTATATGGCAAATTGTCCAGGTTCTGTACATGACATGTCCTCTCTTTTTCCATTTTTTTTCTGTCTAATGATGCAAATTGTGTACCAGTGGTAATGAATTCATTGTTATGCATCCAGTGAGAAACACTTAAGAATTGGGCACTAAAAGGATGTTTATCAACTCTTGACTTGGTAATGAGTGACAAAAATAGAGGAGGAACGAAGGTTTCATAAGCACAGTATTATCAAGCAATTTATCGAAGTACTCAACTTCAGAGGATACTTTAATTGGTGTATTCTGTAAAATGCAATATTTAAATATACTTGACAAGGATGGAGAAGGACTGAGAATCAAAAACAGCTTTTCTGTTGATGGATGCTTCTACCCAGGGCTGGTTCCCTTAGGTTCTCTGTATAAATATCACTAACTCGTTGGTAAGATTTGCTCTCTTCTTTCAGATAAATCTATGCAAAAACAAACTTTATGATCTGTAAGTAAAAATGCATTCATTTCCAAAGTAGAACAGTTAGTGTGTACTTTTCCTTTTGTGCCTCAATTCTTCTTGGTTGTGTTAATTATCTGCCCTCTTTTTGCACTGCGACTTTTAGGTCTGGGAATACTTTGAAGCAACAAACTTATTTTTTTTTCCAGCTGCCTTTTCAGGGAAATAGTTCATTCCACACTATCTGCTCTCTTCTGCTTTTCTCCTCCTTTATCTGTGATTGGCCACAGCCACTTTTTGATGCTATTTCTACAAAAGTGGTTGTAACACCAATTTCCAAGCATGCTGGGATTGTTAATTTGAACAACCCAACATCCGCCAGCTGCATGCATCAGGTTTTCTCTCATGAGCATAGTCCACTGTCTATTCAAATACTTCCTTAGAAGAGCAAATGACAAGTTTACCTTGGTGAGATGCATTCCTGTTCGCTGGACATGGCTTTGAAATCTTACTTTTGAATGACATTTGAATGCCACATGTTTAAGGCACTTTTCTCAGAAATGCAGAACCAAATCAGTGGCAGCAGTGCTTGAGGCTATGCTTATGAAGAAATACCTGTGAAAGCCTTAGATACTGAAGGCTGAAATCCTTAGTATCTCGGAGCCTTAAACCAATGAAATTCTATTTCCCCCTATTCATGATGTTTTGATCATTATATTCTTGCAAACAGTTCAGAGCAAACCTCTGGAGTCATGGTCACAGCCTCTCTTGTGACTCATGGGCATGCTGAATGGTTAATCCAGTAGATCTCAAATTTTAACCCTCCTTTTTCTTTTTGTTCTTTTTTTTTCTTCTTCTTCTTTTTATCCTGTGTGTATCCCAAAATACTCTGTGGCTTTCCTTTTAACCTGATATGAAGTTTTCCTCTGACCTATAGCCTGTAACCTCTTTACCTCTGACCTAAGCCTCTTGCATGCCCAAATCCTCTTTTATAGGGAAAAAGAGAGAAATGTATGAGCATCCTGTCTTCTGCTTGGCCTCTCAAGTGATGGATTTAACCATTCGTGAGTACCTACCACCCTCCTCTCCATGCTGTCCTCACTTTCTCTGTTCTCATTACCTCAAGAAAGTCCAGATCCAAACCAACTCACTCTCCTTGCTTCAAGTCTTTTAGCATTGGCTTGTCTGTTGCTTCTGTCTGTGAAACCCAGTGTGAGAAGTCCAGTCACTTTCTATCAGCCTAAACCAGGTTAGACAATTAACCCATCTGTTTGTGACAAACTCAGACTGTCTGTAAGTTTTTTCAGTTCTTCTTTATGTCCGTGACCTGAATGCATTTTTACTTTGCTTCTGTGTAACCCCAGTTTGTAAAGTGCTTGTCACTGGTACACAATCAAAAGGTAGCAGCTACATTGTGGAGAAGTGAGCTAGAGGTCAGATAAAGGACACTTGGAAAAAGCCATCCCTTTGCCTGCGTATAAAATCTTTACCCAATCCTGTGTATAAGATCGTATGAGGCTGTCCTTTCTCTGTACATCAGATCTTAATGTCTCCTGTCTGTTAGCTCTCAGCGAAAGGATGCACTCTACTTGCTCTCCTCCTCAGTTTTTTTACTTACTCCTTTGCACCGAGCTCTGGAGGGGACACCCCGACCCTGCTGTCACTCGGAGACCCCCTCTGTGTCCTCAGAGCTCTCCCTCTCTGGTTTTCTATTTGTGCAGCGTTTTCTCTCACCTCCGTGAAAGGAGCTTCCTTTGGTAACCCCACGCTCGGGGGGGCGGGGGGCGAGACGGGGCGACTTTTCTTTTTTTCAAATGTCATATATCATGCATAACTGGGGGGCTGTGCGGTCCACTTGCTCATTAATCCTGCATATCTGTTCTTGTTTCTCTCTTTTCTCTCCTTGTTGCTTTCTCTCTTTCATATAGAGAATCAAAAGGACGCAGGTGAACAATTGTATATGCATTATAAATTGTTAGGACTGTTGAGTTATATTTATTTTGTTTTCTATTTTCATAGCTCCTTAAGATATGTACTCCTTGAGGCTGAAAATGGAGATGCATTGATACTTAAGGAGTTAATTTGTGCTGTCTGCATAATCTCCTTTTCCTCCTTTCATAGAATAGAGCGTAGATTAGAAATACCCTGTAGAGATGTAGTGCCTTCTTAGGAGACAGTTGCAGAGGAGAATCTAGTCTTTGTAAAGAGAAGGTTTCTTGTTTTTCAAAAGAACTGCAGCTCATTTTGGGTGAAAAAAATGTTGGTGATTTGGCCATTAATTTTCCACACCTAACAAGTACATTTATAAGTAAACTAACTTTCATCTTTGATTTTCATACCTTCTGTTTTCTGCCCTGATGGGAGGACTGGGTTTTTCTTTATTTCTTTATTTCTATTTACTTGTTAATGTGTAACAAACAATTTGGTGGGACAGAAGTCGTGTTTGTCTCTTGTTTATAACCTGTGGTGACATGTAACAAGGCAAAGGCTCAGCTCAAGTGCACATCCCTGCAGAAGGGATGGTGGAGCCCTGCAGCCCCTCTTCTTGTTTCTGTTGTATCCCAGAGTCCTAGTTCCAAAGTCCTTGAAACCTGAACTGTTCATTTCTTTTTGTGAGTAGATTGTTCTGTTTTGTGGGGGAAAAGAAAGGGTCCAGTTGATTTCAGCTCTGTTTGCACAGGGAAATTGCTCTAGAAGAGCAGTACAAGAGGTTGGGCCAGGTTTTGGCTTCACCAGACCTCCTCAGCTCAAATCTGGCCCAAAATCTTTTGCGTTGTAGTAAAATGAATTGTAAATAACAATCAATATTTAGAAAATGGAGAATACTTTTTCCTTACATCTATGAAAGGTGCAAATAAAAGTAAATAGGACAGCCCCAATTATTGCCATTAACTGTAACAATTAGGGTGAGCACAGGCTGTTGTGCATTAAGCACAATAACTGCATGGAGCATCATGCTTGCTGCAACAACCTGTCACGTGCCTGCAGTTTAAAAATTCAGAAGAACATTCCTATGGCCCAGCTTGTGTAAAAATAACCTGCTTCTTCCCAATGCTTGGAGCAAGTGAAAGGGCACAGGGAGTTGTGACTCCACTGCTTTGTGCCCACAAATCTCCCTTTGTTTTAAATAAAAAATTTTCAGGCAAGGTCAGCAGGACTCACTTGAAACTGGTTCCTCAGCTTAAGTGAAGTCAAAAGTGACTGGGGTTTGGCCTGACTTTTTTATTTTGCCAGAAGCAAGAATAAAAATTAGATGCTGAAAACAACTTCTTAAACACACAAGTGTTACCTTGTGTGTTTAAGGAGAAAGGTTCTCCTTTCTCCTGAGAAGTGTGTAGTCTCTTGCCTTGCATTAAAATATTGAAATAGAACATTAAACAGGGAAGTGTGCTAAAATAATTTAAAATAAATTACTTATTTTCATTATTAATCAGACAAAGCTACTAACACTCAGATAAATAATTGTGACCTTTTAATAAATGTTTATTTACGTAAGTCAGGGATACATAATTATTTTAGAAAAGAGTAACTTCTCCATCTCTTATGGACGAGGATCCCATAACACAAATGCCACCTTGCACTGCTGGAGTTGGGTACTGGCAGCTTCAGAGGTGATGCCAGCCAAGGCAGAAGTTGTCAGTTTGACAACTGATTGTGTTTGATGTAAGACTGGAGGGGGGTTCAGTTTTCAGACTGAGTAATTCTCATATTGCAATGTGGGTTTGGTCTCTGTAAGGAGACGTTTCTTGTGGTAGTGCTGAGTTGGTGCACAGAGATGAGCAGTGAAGGAGACATGGGGATGGAAAGAGGTCTCACCTCAGTGTTTAGTGCCAGGGTGTGTGTGGCAGAGCAGCAGAAAGTAGCTGGAGAGCAGAAGGACCCACTGAAGTCCTGTTGCTCTGTCCCCGCGGCAAATCACCTGCTCTTGGGCTATCCAAAAATACCAGGTTTTTGCTTGTCCAGCAGCCACTCCATCCCCTGTGTAGGGAAGGAGCCTCCCAGCGCACCACATCTCACCTTGCTGCATGGCTGGCACACATTGTCATCCCTGGATAGACTCCTGGGGAAGCTTTACCTCACTTGAAAACATGCCCACTGGTGATGCCATGTGGGTGTGAAGCCGGTCAGCTCAGGGGTCAGTGCTGCCCACAGAGCAGCCAGGGGCAGCTGCAGTGCCTGTACAGAGGCAGAGATCTCTCAGGTGCCTGTGTCAGGCTGGGGACCCGGGTGCACCCACAGGAGAGGGACTGAGCACGGCAGCTTGGGCTGCGTCAGCCCGAGCTGGCACCAGCCATGGAGCATCTTGATCGTACGCTCGCCCCAGCAGGCGTGGAAGGCGTCCTCCACCGAGGAGACGGGTGCAGGAGAGGTTGGTTTTAGACTAGAGCAGCACAGCAGGTTGTTAAGAAGCAGTGGCATTTTCCAAGGCATTCGTACTGGCCCTTGTCACAGTCCCATGCTCACTTTACGTCACTCGCCCTCCCTATTTCTGGATCTCAGCCTGGGAAGCTCTGTGCATGTATCCATAACTCAGCTGAGGAGCTGAACTGTTTGTAAGCTGACCAGGTCTAAGGCAAGGAGAGGTCCTGTGTGATCCATCAGCCCAGCCCCAGCTGAGCAATCTCTCCAGCATTTGTGATAAACCACCAAGCTTTAAAAAAAAATTGCATTCTTTGAGTAAATAAAAATGTAAAATATATGAAAATACCCATCTTTGTGTGCAGGAGTGGAGGCTGAAGTCATGAATAAATCCTGTACTTTCACTCAGGCATGACTATAACCTGTATCCATGCGTGCTGAAATGCTGCTTTATTTGTTTCATTCCTTGAAGTGGCATTTGGCTGTGTTTAACAAAGAATTGTTACGCAGCTTTCAAGATTTCCTCTTGCCCTTTCGAAGGCAGTGTCTGAAGCAGTACAAAGTTATTGCAAGAGCTTCAGAAATCCAGAGATCTGCATTCTGATGTTGTCTTTCTACAAGTCTCCCACCAACTGCGGGAGCAACTTGCTGCCTGGGGCATGAGACACAATTCAGATAGGCACAAATTCTTCACTAGGCTCAATAACCACCAGAAAATCAGGAGAGCAGTTCTCTCTTCTGTATGTTGAGGTTTTGAGGTAAATTGGCGTATCTTTCTGAATTTAAAAAAAAAATTCTATGATTTTTTTCCTTCCTTTAAAATAAAACATTTTATTTTGGGAGAAATAATACCATCACTGACATCGCTATCAGATCCACGCAAATTAATTTCATGAGTATAATAAAAGGCTGCCCTTCCTTGTCCTTGAGCTAAGCCCATTATGCTTTATAGTTGTCTTGAGAACAGCAGCTTTTTGTATAGTTTTGATGATTGGCTCACAAATGAATGCACACATAACACTTGGATGCTAAAGCCTTTGGCAAGGGTCATATATTTTAATTATTACGAGGAAATCATTGAATCAGTGGCTACACTTCTAAAAAATAGGAAAAGTCAATAATATTCTTCTCCTATTGCAAGTATAATTCTTAATGTTGCTGATGTCTTAGTAACCCATGTAGCAGAAATCATAGTGCCGAGGGAGAAATACGTGGTTTAAAAATCTTCCAGTCGGTAAAGTCACACACAATGAATTGTGTGCAGTATCTATACTCAAAGTAGCACAGATTTATCAATATACCTTTTATTGCAGGCTGAAGCTCACTGCAAGCACAAACCCAGAATTTTCCAAGTAATTTGAGCTTCTGCAAGTATTTTATGTGCCAGTATCATGCAGAAGCATAAAAACCTTTAGAAGAAGTTTGTCCAGGAAACGCATTTTGTCAGACAGTAAGAAGCTGCTCCTGGCTCTGATTTCAGTGATGGAGGTGTTTAAATCTTACTCATCTGACACACATGAGCAGCAAGTACAAGAGCATTTGTGATACTTAAAGTGTAGTAGCTACTGGCTGTAGTGAGGGACCAGAGAGGAAAAGGACCGGGAAAAAAGAAAAGCCGAAGTGAAACAAAACTTGCCACACGCTGCAGCTGATCACTAGCAAGTGCCATAAAACCCATCCAGCCTCACACATCTCCCTCACTCTGAGTGGGAGCTGAGCCTGCCCTGAAAGGGACTTCATGGGTCATCTCTGAGACCTGGACCTAGAGAATTATGTGTACTGTAGTGCCTCATAGTGCATGGCTGTCACAACCCCATTTCTATTTAAATTTACAGAGGAAATGAATCCATTTCCTTAGCAAGAGCTTAATCTTTTCAATTTTCTTGCATAAAGAGATGACAAAGAAAAGCATGAGTTGGGGCTCATGGGTGTTCAGTGCCCCCAGGAACAGAGAGAACTCTTCTCCTCCTTCAGCTCCAGGTGGTTCCACAGCTATCATGCCAGAGCCTTGAATTTGGGTCTGAAAAACTGAAATGTGAGAAAGGAGCTGAATATTTGTGCAGATTGGGCCAGATCAGAATTATATCAAGAGTTTGTTGCTTAGCCTGCTCCAGTGCCTTGTGGGAGCTTGTTTCCAAGAGCGAGTGGTGATGGGGGGATGCCAGGAGCAGGGTAAGGTGCTGGAGGGGTCTCTCACAGGCCCCCCAGAGAAGTGAGAGCCACCCCGGGGCACTGTGCTGACAACTGCACAGCGGGAGCCTCCTCCAAGCTGTTCTGTACGCGCTGCACTAGCGACTCGTGAAGATGCTGCTGCATCTCTTGCCTTTTCCTCCTCCTCCTCCTTCTCTATTAATGACTTTTCCCTAGGACAGGAAACACTTGTGCTAATCAGGCCCGTTCAACACTCTGGGGTCTGGATGTCTGTGAAGCCTAAGAGCTATTTTTGGATGGGTAGCTGTTAGGGGTGCAGGAGCTAGACTCCACATTTAAGGATGCTTGAGGGCTGCAGTGAGGTGTGCAATGGGGTGTAACTCTGATTCCTTTCACCTTGGCTTTGGCACTCTTAGGAAAAGCTCTATCTTTGATACCCCCAATTTGACACCCAACAGGCTCCCCTGGGTGGCAAGGGATTCCCAGCCTGTGGTTGTCAGACATGGGTGGCAGGAGATGTACAATTCCTGCTCCCTGCCATCCCTTCCCATTCAGAGACCTTGGCACAAACTGCTCTCCATAGTGATGGGCAGTAAAATATTCTTCCTACATCTGCATGTCAAGCTCAGGAGCAATCAGTGAGTAGCCAAATTGAATTCTTGCTTATGTTTTAAAGTAGAGTGAAAGTCATTAGGCCAATGCCCAAAATGCATTATTTATGTCACTTGAGGCTGAGAGGTTTGTTTCTGGGGACAAAGTCACCCTTAGCAAGTGTTGAACAAAGATCAGGATTGCTCCAGAGATGAATGAATAGATTTGCTTTTCCTGTTGTAAGTAAACAAGGAAAAGAAAGAAAGCCAGTAGCTTGAATCTGAGGGTCTGAATTAATCATTACACAGCTTAAAAGACTAAAAATGTGTGTGTGCATGTCCACACACGTGTGCACTGTGTGTGTTTTTATGTATGTATGTATATCTATATCTATCCCTGTGTATGGAGAGGGGCACCAACCTAACTCACGTTCCTTAATGGTTTACTTGAATATTCTTTATTATACTTTGATAAGTGTTATAGTTCTGTGAGAAATAAAAGCAATCAGAAATCTCCTTTGCACAAGCCAACTGATTTTTTTTTCCCCCACTGGAAAATGCAAGCGAAATGGCAAGGACTTTTGGCAATAGAATGTCCAGATAAATATGCCAGATTCCTTGCAAATGGCATGATTAAAAATAGTCACAATGCTGCTAAAAACTGTTATTAAAAGGAATTGAAACTATTGTGTTAATATATTCACAGTATATAATTTATTCTCTGGGTGTATGTAAAAGGAAAGGCTATTTTCTTTGAATTTTTCCTATGCTGATATTGTAAACTATATGACAGATGGGTCAAGTCCTGATTGCAGTATTCTAACATTTGGAATAGCAAGTAACATATTTGATAGAGCTGGCAAGTTTTTATATATGATTCAACCCAGAATATAAAAGCCACTAGAATTCCAAGTTGAAAATAATTAAATGAGCTGGAAACGATCAGGAACCACACATTTTTAAGTGACAGATTTTTTTACATGTTTAAATTGCACAAGAATATTTTATAGCTCCCTTTAACCAACAGTGACGTTTAATTCTAAAATGTGTAATTGATATTTGCAAAGCAATTAATTCTTATGGCTCATTATTCTATTGCTAAACGTGCCTAAGCATTGGGGAGCTGACTTCAAGTCGTGTTTGTAGTTCACCTTTTCTGAATTTCGGAGTTTTAACTGAATTAACCCATCTCAGTCTCCTCGTGTGACTGTGCAAAGTGAGGTTTCATGCTTGCACTGAATTTTTAGCTTTCTGGTTGCACGGTACTGTAGGATGTTTGAATCTGCTGACTTCTAGAATATGTGTTGTCAAATGGTGTCATTACCGTGTAATACCCCAAATACCAATAAGCAAAAACCCAGCAGCTTATTCCATTCGTATCTGATCATTTCTGCTTATGTTCCTTTCGAAATTTCCATCTTTTTTGTCACTGTTTACGAAGTCATTTGTCTCTTTACTTTTGGCGTCTCTCTCTCTCCCGTCATGCACAACCAGCCCGTCCGCCCAAGCCTAAGCCGCCGGCTGGGCCACCATCATCTCCTCAAACGCAGACTAACATGATAGATCATATGCTCAAAGGCATGGCCAAACAGCCGCCAAGTACTGTAATAGTCTTCCTTTCTTTTATTCAGTGGTTTTCTAGTCTAGCAGCCGCTCATGTAGCAGTAGAAAGCTAGTCCTCATATGCAGCTTTATACAAAGCACCTAGCGCGATGTGGTAGGTTTTTAGAGATTTAGAGGTAGCATTTATTTCAAAATGTCCACATTTTTTTGTCTAGCAATGTCTGACATATGCAACATTTTCAAATATCAACGTCAGCACAAAATAACATTGTTGTTGCATAACATTTTGCATGGAAACTATAAATATGTATGAGCTTTACATGATGTTGGATGAAATGTTTGATAAGTATATCGTATACGTTTCATGTAACTGTCAGTGCTCCAGCTATCTTAGCAGAATATTCTGATGTATAGTAACTTAACCAGGGAAATATTTAAAATAAGAAGGAAAAAAATTAAGATTGACATCTGCTGGCTGCCAAAGTTATATAAGCATCAATATTTTCTTTAAAGACAGCATCTTTGAGCAGTTGTTCTTATTAACACTTTTGTCTTTTAGTTATATTTGAGAGCAGATCAATGTTGCAAATGAGAATGGGCCTGATGCTGCACTGATCAATGGAAAAGCTTCCCCTTGGCTTCGGAGGTGCAGAAACTACCAGATCTTACTGAGAGACCCGTCTTCGGGCTCCTTTTGCAAAAGGAAATGGTTTCTGCTTCTTGTAGCCATTGAGGTGCTGGATAGTATAGAACAAAGATTGAGGAGTTAACCAGGAGCCCTCTAATTTCAGTATTTTCTCAGTAAATTATATTAAGGGGAACCTTGATTTTTTTTCCAGTGATATAAGAAACAGCAGCAAAAAACAGAGAAGAAACACCCAAGGCCCTTATCTGTGCCATAAATCAATAAAACTGTAGAGTTCACTTGCATGGTGCTTTACCATCCCTCAGCCAAGCTGAGCCCCTACAGTGCCAGACTCCAGCTTGCTGAGCTCCTCCAAAAACCAGCCACATTTGGGACTGTCCTGAAACATACAGCTTTCCTTTTCATGGGAATTGTGTAAGCTGCCAACAGGTATTCAGGGAGAGCTAGGGGTTGGCAAGACTTTGAGGGGGAGAATGTAGTCCTGGATGCTCCCTGAGCCTTCAGCAGGGCAGGGATTTCTCCCTGGGTGACCCAGTCCGGCAGAACAGGCCACCTTGTGCAACCTCAAGTTTCTGTCCCCACCAGTAAACAAGACCAAAACACTAGGGAAAAAAACAGGATGTGTGGAAGGCTGGAGTGAGATGCCCAGTCATACCTGGCCTGTTGGCATATGGATCCCAAGGGGAGAGGTCTTCCACTCCACTCCTGCTCCAGACAACAATCACAGGGAGAGTTTGCACACCCCAGGACAGTGAGCAAATACCATGGAGAGGCCAAAATACCTATGGATGCTGAGGTATGATCTGGCTGTGTAGTGAAATGCCCCTCTTTGCCCTTGCTGCTCAGGAGAGCTGGGACTGGGACCTGGGTGTGAACCAGAGAGACATGTCTCTGGTCAGCTCTGCAGAAGCTGTCTTTCAGGGAAATTGTGATTATTTTCTTTTCCTCTACATTATTTCTAGTGAAATGCTCTAAATATTTTATATTGTTAGCACCTCATATTTTTAATGTGTTATTAATAATATAAATTACCTGGAAGAATATAATTTAACTATTTTTTAGAGTCTTCAGAAAACTCTGCAAAATAACACAGGTAAACTCCAAGCTCCAGGATTTAAACTCTTTGGTTTGTTTTGCGGGGTTTTTGTTGTAAAGTTGCATCTCTTTTCCCATACAAATCTTACCTATGAGCGTAGGATTTACCACTTTTCACTCCCTCCAGCATGCATAACTCCTGACCCTTGTGGAGTTAAATCCTGGAGCAAGACAGACCTGCGAGCTTTGCTTTTAGTAGCAGGTGACATTTAAATTGCTCGAGTCTGACAATTTATTACAAGTGCAGACAGATTTGTTTGAATTGATCTTCTTAAAAGAATTTTTAAATAATATAGACATGATTCCTATAATAGCATCATCTACATCGAATGATACATATTGTTCATACATTAGTGGCCAGATGCTGTCTTTAGGGAATGTGATGTTCTTATTTGAGCTAATAAAGTGCCACCATAAAGCAAACCAACTCTGACAGTATTGTGAAATTTGGAGCTGGAGCACTGTATTTCCATAGTATAATAACGAATGTGGCTTTCTGGTTTGCTCAGTACTAATTATATAAGCATTTAACATATGCATGAAAAGATCTTTAAAGCTGCAGAATATTATGGTTCTTTTTTTTAACCTCTAAAATAACTTACTCTTCGTCTAGCTTTTCACCCTGCCTTCCTTTTAACTTGAGTTCTTGTACTACAGAGAATGTAGGCCGGTTAGTCACACCAGCTAAAAAGTTAGAAGATACAATACGTCTGGCAGAGTTGGTAATTGAAGTCCTACAGCAAAATGAAGAGCACCATGCAGAGGTGAGCAGCGTCCCCGGCGAGGTCATGTCCCCCCAGGCCTTCCACAGGATCCGGTGGGAGCTTTGTGTATTTATTTGATGTCTTGCCAGCTGGTGCTGGGTTATCTTTTTTAAAAGCTGAAAGTACGCTCAAGTACAACGAAAGCAAAGTACACTTCAGGAGGAATGTGTTTTCAGAGAGGAGGGAGGGCTAAAGATGAATTAATTGAGCTGTGCTCTCCTCGATGTCAGTTTGCAGCCTTTCTGACAGTGCCAGCAGGAGCTGAATCTGGCCAAAATATTCACCACCAACAACCTGCAAGAGCAAGCCTGTCCACTTTCAAGAAAGGTCATATTTCCAAATCATGACCTGTGTGTGTGTGCTCCAGCCAGCATGAGCGGGGTCCCTGCCGCAGCTGCCGCTCCTGCTGTCCAGAGGGGAGCAAGGAAAACTGCAACAAAACACAACATTTCTCCTTCCTTCCCCTTTCTGAGAATTCAGGTTGTTTCCAGGGGTCTCTCTGAGCCCCCATATTAACCGTGATTAACTCACTTGGTTTCCTGTTGGTCTCTTCTGCCTTGGCTTATTGGGAATACTTCTATTACTAGTCACAGAGGTTAGGATGGACTATGTTCTGTTACTCATTGTCTGGGTTATCTAAGGGCCTAATACAACCACTCTTAACTCTTTGAAGCACCTTAACAGAAAGATTCATGTTTCAAAACAACTGAAACCATGTCATAGTCAAATATACACCAGAAAATCGTGAGGCTTGATCCTGGAAACACTTGATCCCCACAGGCAGCTGGCATGGCTGGCTGTAGTCCTGCTCTCAGCACATCAGGACATTTCTGCCTGAGCAGGTGATGTTACATACCCATGTAAGTATTTGCAGGATTGAGCCCTGAGTTCTCTGTAAATCTGGTGCTCTTGAATGCGTATTGAGAAGATCAATAATTTTAAAATTTGGAGAGAACAGTTGTTGTTTATGACTGTAGGTATTGTTGCACTCTTTCACTATTTTCTCTTTTCCTTCCCGCTGATATATATATAGATATACTCACAATATTTTGCATTAAGAGCATTTGATAAATAATTTCACAGTCACCTAAAAATCATTCCAGTGTGTATTAAATATGCAGTACAGTTTTACTTATTGATAATACACAGCAATCCACAAAACCCAACTAATGCCTGATTACATATTTAAATTTCCTCCCTGTTTTTCTACTGTTCATTCAATCTTGGATGATCCTGGCAGGGGAAAGAGGTATGTGACTAAACCGAATGACACGAGTCACTCCTGTCATATTCCGTGCATGCCCTCTCAGTGCCATGTTTCCTACTGGGATTTTACCCTGGTTGCCCTCGCTTCTGTAACTTTGACCGAGGAATGTAACAGCAACTTTGGGTCGGCTGCTTGCAGAGCTGGTAGCCTGACACAGGAGGGTAAATGTGGCATAGCAGTCCAGTCCATGCATGCAGCAATGGGTATATTTTACGAGCGCTGCAGTTACATCCCAACACAACCCTACCTGCCTGGACTCGCTCCTCAGCCTGTTGTTACCTGTCGTTTGCATTCACCCAACCTCTAGTACACTGTGGTGGAGATGGGCTAAGTACTACAGGAGTGCCTAGAATGGTAGTGGTCTTCCTCTGGTTTTGTCTGTATGTGCCTTGTACTGGATATACAGTATTTATATGTAGAGAGAGAATATATGGGGTGAAGAGTGAAATAAACCTCATTTTTTGCTAAAGCAAGGGGTGCTTGAGAGCACTGTGCTTGTGCAAAAACTGTTTTATTCCACTCCTCACCAGCACAGGCTGGATGTACAACCAGCTGGGAAGGAGCTGTTTTTTAAAACACAGCTTATTTTGAGAAGAGGAAGCAGTTGCAGGACCAGTCACACTCAGCCAGCCACACTGCCAAGATCCTCACATGAGGAGGAAGGCTCAGAACTGTTCTCCAGCATCTTTTGTGTCACAAGGTTTTGATTAGAGACAGAAGGTTAATGCCAACACAGATAGGAGGCATCCCCATCCCCTGTTCTGAACAGTGGCTTGGAAGGATGAAATCCATCTCTCTCCAGAAGCCCAGCACACTGTCGGTGCAGTTTTGAATCCCTGTCCTGAGGGTGGCTGTGGCATTTCAGCAGTGCACAGGCAGTTGGCCAGCTCTCTGCACTCTTTGAATTGCACTCAGGGAAAAGAGAGAAGAGGCAAGGTTGTTTATCACTGATTTTTGTTCTGTGTTGTAGCCACATAATGCTGTTACAGTGCAGTGAGCAGTGCTGCGGTATTACACTTTCTTTCCCCTTTCCCCCCCTCCCCACATATAATTCCAGGTGACTTTTTTTTATATGTTGTCACTCACCTGGAGAAGACTTGTCCTGTGAGGTATGACTCTTTGGTCTACTTCACTTATTCAGCTGAAAATTAAGTTGCACTGCTTACTGAATAAATGCCTTACTTTACTGTAAAATAATAGTTTTTGCAATTAACACATGCCCCTTTTCCCCCCTGTTAACATCCAGGCGGATTCCCTAATGAAAATGTAGAAAATAACACTCAGATCATCTTAAAAAATCATTACAGGAGGAGAATCGTGTCTAGTCAGTTAGGTTTGTCTTATCCATAAGAAACAACCCAGCACAGGCAGAAACAGCAGAATCTGTGTGCCTATGTCTGTAATCTGGGAGCAGGAGGTCTCTGTCATTGTATCAGCTCTCCCATCAGATGTCTCCCAGCTCCCCTTCCCTTCCTCGGGATGACTGATGACAAATGCCAGAGACAATGCCATTCACCTGTTTTTAAATGTGTGTTTTCTCTCTCTATGTATACATATGTGTATATGTATATATGTATCTTAACTCCTTGAGATCATACATATATACATGTGTATCCATGTGTAAAATATACAATAATAGGTGTGTTTGGCTAGAAAGTACACATTTTTTCCCCCTTTACATTATTATTTAAGCAAAGCAGGTAAGTAGATGGTAAATAAATGAAATGTTACCATCTTGAAGGAGGTTTTCTAAGTATGGTGTTACCAACCCTGCTTACAGAAATTAGGGAGCAGGTTGAGGATCCTGATGTAAGTTAGAGAATTACAGAGGTAAAATTTGACTTTGCAAGCAAAAGGAAAACTGTTACTGGTTTGGGCATATTTTTCCCACCATTGATCACATGCTTTTCTTTATTTAAAATCGCTCTTTTTTTCCTTTTTCATGGAAGCAGGTTCTTATTGCGGGACTCTGAAGTGTTTATGTTGGGGTTTGTTACAGAAGACATTCTTTGGCCTCCCCTGGTTTCCCTTCCTCTCAAATGCCGGTTGCCATCGGTCATTTGTAGTGGTCACTCCATGCCCGCAGCCCTGTGGGCAGTGTCGGGTGGGTGCCAGCCTGGCAGGCTCTGGGCAGGCAGAGGCACAGCCAGAGAAACCACATCAGAGCAAGGGCAGACCCCTCAGCCTCCCTGAAAACCACAGCCAGGAGTTGCTGCCATAAGAGAACCTGCACAGCCCCGCTGCTCAGTGCTGCTTCCCCACCCACCCCAAGGTTGGAGCAGGCTTCAGGAGCACACCTGTGTCTTGGTGGTTTTGGTTCCTCTGTGGTCTCTCAGCAGTTTGGTGCCTCCCAGTGTGGTACTCACCAGCATTCAGCCCTGTGCCTGGCTGGACACCAGCACCAAATGTGGAAAGGAGCTGAAGAGCACTATCCTGCATCTGAGCCCCACACAGGCTCCCTCGTCTTGGTTTTGGCTTTTCCAGAGTGACGACTCTCTGGACACTCAGGGCCACTGTCACCACTATCACTGTGCTCCTGAGCAGCCCTAAGCAGGAGATGCTGCAGCAGAGCTGGGCAGCTTCCTCCATGGGCCTGAAGCTGAGGACAGTTTGCAAACAAAGGACTCTGCTGCAGCCATGTCCCCATGCCATGACCACTGGGACACTCACCTGCTGGTGTTGCCGCTTCAGGCATGGGCAGACACTGAAGCTGTGCCTTTATGGCACAGCTCACCTCGTCCACATCTTCACCCCTATTACAGGACAGGCCCAATACTAAGATTAGTTTGGGGGTCATGTGGTTATTTTGGCTGTCTTACATCTTGGATGTGCTCTGGGAAGAGGATGCCAAGTGCAATGCCCAATCTATCCATGCCTTCATATCAATTTTATGTCAACTCATGGAATAATAGCAGGGCAGTGTCAGTCTTGCTTTGTATTTTTAAGGATTTAAGGAGTAGAAATAGTTCCAAAGACACCCTGCCAGTATCACTGGCAGCTGAGAAGTCCTGGCAGTAACTTCTTTTGGGGATGCTGTTCCCTCTCCATGACCAAGTGAACCAGTAGCTGGAGTTGTGCACATCTCTGCAGTTCTTCATCAATAAATCAAAACTGAACCCTGAGAGAGTGAAAGCCCATTCTGCTCATTCATGTCTGCTAAAACCTGCAAAAAATGCCCCTCCCTGGCTGGCAATTCTTCTTCAAACTGATTCCTCCATTCCCAATCTCTTCCGTTTCATCTCCACTCTTGTGCCTAAGCTAAAGGTTTCTTTTTCTTGCCAAGTGCCGCAAAGCTGTTCCTTAGCTCCTTTAAGTCACTGAGTAATTTCCTATCCCTTCAAAATGACAGCACATGGTCCTATGGACAGCTCTTCTCATCTTGCATGTTCCCAGCCAGAAGCGACTACTGAACACGCATGCATGCATTTGCAGCATTCACATCTGAGCCATGTACGATGTGAATGTCACCTCAGAGAGCCCGCACAGCAAATTTTAAGGACCCATGTGCATGAGAATGAGTTACCTCACTGGTATTTTTTTGGTTTTCAAGTTTAGACATATGTTTTTTCCTGCCTCTGTGAAAATACAGGCTTGCCATAGACTTTTTTTTTTTTTTTTTTTTTTTTTTTTTTTTTTTTTTTTTTACCTTGGCATGTTGATAGTAGAGCTTTGTAATGGATTCCTACTCAGTAGCATCATGAAGGTAGTAGTGTGTTAGCTAACCATGTAAAATGAACAGTGCTGTAATAATTTCTACTGGTGATGTTTGAAATATCTTTAAAACTGAGTGTGAATGATTTAGGACAGATTTTAATGTGTCAGGCTTCTAGTTTCTCAAGACAAATGCAAGTACTGAATTCAAGTAGAATTTAGGCTGTTAAAAAACCTATCAGAAAACCCACAAGCACAGTGAAGAAACTCCCAAATTTCTGTACTTTAGAAATAAGAAATAGTAGATTTTTTTTCCTGCTAATTATTATCATTAATGATGAATGAAGTCATTTATTGTAAATTGAACAGATGAAACCTCTGCCATGTTACAGCTGCATGCCTTTACAGTGGAGCTCTGAAGAGATCCTCTGCAAGAAACCTGTGTGTTAGAACAGCAGTGCCTAATTCTGTGATTAGCACTGCCCATGCAGGCTAGCACTCCAAAGCACTGTTCTCTTTACAATAAAGATAATTTCAATGAAATGCACTTTTTTTTTTTTTAATGAAACGTGGCCTAACATCTTTTCCTGTGCTTTATTAGAACTAATACACGTCTTTATTATCTTTTTCTACCAACTCTGAAGGCCTTTGCTTGGTGGTCAGACCTAATGGTTGAGCACGCGGAGACCTTCCTGTCCCTGTTTGCAGTGGATATGGATGCAGCATTAGAGGTGCAGCCCCCAGACACCTGGGACAGCTTCCCGCTCTTTCAGCTCATAAACGATTCCCTCCGTAGTGACTGTATGTATTTTGTATTCTGATCATTTCCTTTCCAGTGATAATGCTTTCAGCCTCTCCTTACTGCACAGAGAACACACAGAGAACTGAGATGGGCAGAGATTTACAGATTTACAAACTTTGTTAGCATCAGCTTGATTTTGTTCTGTTGCTACCAGTAAAAAGCACACCCCTTAAATCACCGCAGTCAAAGGTGGGAAGTTGAACTTTTATTTTGCTTCATCTTCTCAAGTGTCTTGATAATAGCTGCCTGATAAGCAGAGAATTAGGTACTCTATATCTTACTGTCATTAAATGTGTGTATCCTTCTATATGTATGTACTGCATTTATTTAACATGGAGTAAACTAGTCCCTGCTTTAAGATTTTATTGAAGGGAGGAAAATATGAAAGTAAATGGAAGCAGGAGTAGTTCAGAAGAATAGTGCTTTGTGAAACAAGACAATTCTCTGAAGCACTTGGGCCCATGCTTTCAAAACTCGTATGAGGATTTGGCACTTTCCTGGGTAGTCCAATCCTCTCTGGGGAGCTGGTGGCAAAATTGGCATTGCCTTAACTACATCCTAGACCAGGACCCCAGATAGCTTTCTAGGACTACGTGAAAAAAGCCAGGGACTCATCTTCAGAAAGCAAGTTCCAGCATCATTGTACTAAACAACCAAAGAAGAAATTACTCTCCCACCTGCTGAAGCCATGATGTTTGCCATGCTGTGTTTCTTACACTGGTTTTATTCACAGGAGGTGATAATGTATTTGTAAGTTTGACATTAATGGAAAAGAAGTTTATTGTCTGTTTATTTGTTTGGAGTAAAAAGTCATTCCTGCTGTCTGTGTCATGAGCTCCAGCTCCTGTTATGTTCTTGAAGTTTTCCTGTTCACTGACAAATTCATTGTTTGATGAAGTGCCACGCTGTGGTTTGTTACAGAGGCTGTAGTAACAGTAGTGTCTTACTATACTTTTATTTATCTATTCTAGATAATTTGTGCAATGGAAAATTCCACAAACACCTCCAAGACCTGTTTGCTCCACTTGTTGTTAGATATGTCGATCTGATGGAGTCCTCAATTGCACAGTCAATTCACAGGGGCTTTGAGCGGGAGTCATGGGAGCCAGTAAAGTAAGGAAACCTCCTTTGATACAATCGGAATTTGGGTGCAAATGGATGGAGATTCATATAGAGGTGAATTAGCTAACATTAGACTGGACATGCAGAAAATGCTTTAAACGTTCTAGTTTAATGCTATAAATTAGGAGGCCTGATCTCTTCAGGGTTTTCAGGTTAATGAGGGAAATGGTATTGGCTTTTTGAAATGCATTGCTGCCTCAGTTTGAACCGTGTGCCTTTGAACAGGGAAGCATGAAAATGGGAAAACCTTCTTAACTGCCATGGCTTTTTGGAACCCGTTCTAAAAGCCTTTTCCAATGCTGCTTTTGAACTCGCATAGCTCCTTTTCAGAACAAAAAAAATCTCGCTTCACGGTGTTCAGTTCCAGCCCTATAACCCCTGTGAGTCATTGCTGTATTTATTCTCAATACTTATTTTTTCCACCCACCCTGTGGGGGGAATAGTGCAGTGTGTGCCTCTGGCATCAGCCCCATGGCTGGTGGCTGCACATGTCCCCGTGTCCAGGGCAGCTCTGCCAGTCCCAGCTCCCCTGCCTGTAGGATTAGACGTGCAGAAACCGAAGTGAAACACGGGCAAGATGATTCAAGCATAATCATTTCTTACATTTAGAAAGCTACGAGTTTATCAGCAAGAAATTGGGAGCCTGAGAAAAACCCAAATTGAACTCTAGAGGTGGTGAATGATAAAAATGTGACATGTGCTTTGGATTACTGTTGTTATTTCACAGGTTTTGAAGCATTGCTGAACCCTTTCATGCTTGCTCTATAAAGCCAAGTCAGATCCTGCAAAGGGATATAGCTGGCTTTTCCTTCTAATAAAGATATTAAAAGAGAGAGATGGACCCTTTGCAAGCAACATGAGTCTGGCAATGCCTCATACCAGGAACTGGGACCAGGTGACCTCCAGAGAGACTCTTTTCCTTGCTTTTTTTTGTCATTCTCTAGGCAAAATGAAATGGCACCGCACTCTCAGGGGTTGCTGTATAAAAGAACGTGTGGTCTTTCAGGGCTTTTCACACCAAATATGTTCCGTTTACAAGGAAAAGAGATTTTGTTCAGCAGCCAGCCTCCCATATGCAACCTGGAGTCTGAGTACCCAGGTTTTTTCCTTTCTTTCTTGTGCATCCTCAGCATCCATAAGGATTCTGCCTGCCAAATCTCGGGCTTTTTCTTGACACCTGATCATCCCCTCTGTTTTGAGTGGGGTTAAGTGGCTGGCATTCAGGAGCCTCTCTCACTTTCCATTTGCTGTCTTTGGTCTGCAGGCTAACAGGATTAAAGATCCTAAAAAATCTTGTTTCAAATAAGCAGATGTGACCCAGAAAACATACAAGAAATAGATCTTTCGAGTAGGAGAATGCCATTTTTACAGCCACTCCTTCAAGCAGAATTGCACTTCGAAGTTAGCATTAACTTCAGTTTCAGAGCTTTGCTTTAGTAAAAAATATGTATTTCCTTGTCTGTTATGAAACAGAGGCAGTTAACTCTGCGTACCTGTCCACCTGGGTCAAGCACTCAATAAACAAGTCATTCTGCTTTTTTTTTCTTTTATCAGAAGCTGTCATCTTTTTGCTTTTTAATGACTTCAGGGAGTTAACTATAGATGTCCATAAGTACTTGGATGTGCTACTTGCCTGTCAAAATGCTTTGTCCCTGGGTATGCCAGCATCTATCACTTCCAAGTTATCTCTGATAGTTATAAAAGATCTTTTCTTAGTTCTCCTGTGATGGTTATTCCCTTCTGGAGTTCCAGTTACAGCGTGCTTTGAACATTGCATCTCTAAGCAAAAGCCCAGGATGGACTCTTTCTCTTACAGACTTGGGTATTTAAAAGATTTCTTCCAGCAGGAAAGTGGGTGCTTTCTACAAGAAGCTTCTGTCCATCTGGTGAAAAGATGCACCATAGGTTTTTTTTCACGTGTTGATATTTTGTTCTTATGTCTCGCACACAAAATTGTGAGTTGCAAACGCTGGCTCAACGTGATGTGGCCCAGTGAAGGGAGGCACCAGTGAGTGCCAGAGGGTGGCACATACAGTGCAAAGGAAAAGAGGAGTGTCATTCCTAGGATCTTATGACATTTTTCATGTGCTGTTCAGAACTAAATGTTAAGGCATCTTCATCTTTGCCTCCTGGGCAGACCACCTGCTCCTCTTTGTCTGATCGACAGGGAACTTGCAGAAAAATTCAGGTTAGAGACTTACTTTGTTTGATTTGCCGTCCTGTATCTACTCACTTCTCACCCCACATGTCCACCCCACATACCATGTAGCGCAGTTGAATTTTTGGCCATGGATTCTCAAATAGTTTGGAGCAGCCAATTCCCAACCAAATTGTGACCTTCTATTGACACTTCTCCAGCAAAGCTTTTTTGGAAATCAGGAACACTGCAGAATGTTCTCCCACAGCTTTCCTCTGCTTTGGAGATGGATCTTCAAATTGGCCAGCAAAGACAGATCATCAAAGCTGACCGTTCCACCAGGCTTGTTCTTGTCCTGGATCTCTACAGTGCATTATGAAAAGGAAATTTCATTATCTTCTGTTAACCAAGAAATTATTCCACAACACAGTCTTTTGAAAGGGTTTCTCTCTACTTGTGTTTGCAGTCAAGGCTGAAATATGTAGCCCTCCGTAACCTGACCAGATGGCAGTTTGCAAGCATGTATTTCTTCTATTTTCATTGCTGCACCTTATGCTCTGAGGAGTTAGGTATAGAAATCATAGTGAGAGAGATACTGTTAAGTATTAAAAAAAAAATGGGGGAAAAAAGCATGGATGTTATGTGCTCATGAGGGCTCTGTAATGTGCCTCTGCAGAGCTGCTGAATTTGCAGGGGGTCCGTGCCCTATAGCTAGAGCAGCTGGTGTGCTTGTATGAATCCACGCAGAGAAATGTGGAACACTTGTCCTTCGCACAGTCATCCAAGTATGCAGGATACAGAGTAGGTCTGTTCTCTGGTGAGTTGAGAGGTCTTGGAAAAGTAGGGTTTGCAATGGGTTTTTTTCATGCTAGCTTCTCGGAGAGTGCTGATTTATCTCGCAGCCAGCTGACACGTATGTGTGTGTGTCTCTATGTGTGTGTCTGTGTTGAAAGATCTTTTTGAGCAAATGCTAAAGCTCATGCAATGACAGCCAGTTTCAATGGCTTGACTAGGGCATTACTCATTGACCCAGGGCTCTCTCTACTGCTCTGTAGTCCTGGCTTTAGCATCTATTAGTTACTCACTAACCCTTTGCAAACTATTCATAAATGTATCATTAATATAAATGTCAAAACTTGAACAATATGATTATACTAATCATTTTATAAGGTTGTACAACTGCGGAATGATAGTGAAAAATGTTTCCCCTTAGAAGAAGCACCGCTGTAGTGAAAGTGAGTATTTTTGTTACTATTCTGGGTGTCAGTCACAGGAAGAGCACAGATTTGACTGCCTACTTCACTATCAAGCTCTTTGCTTCACATCAAGGCTTTTGTGAAAAGATTTGCTCTTGAGCATTTGCTGAGCCTCGACAGTGAGGTTGCAAGTGTTTATAGTGATGGAAGAGACAGGCATTTGCGTCTTCCATCACTAAATCATTTCAGGCATCCTGTAGGAATTGAGCATTTAGGTGTGGCCAAGGGTCTCGTTCAGCTCTATTCTGAACCCGGCAGACACCTCAGTAAAAATGCTGTGATTTTTCTGCCCTCCTTTCACTGCTTGAGCAGCTCTAAGGAGCAGCCGTGGTGCAACTGGACACGTTCCATGTGACTGGTGCTGCGGTACAGCGTGAGCACTGGGAGGTCGTGCAGGGGTACATTGCCAGTCTGTTTGCACTGAGAATTTCCCAGGAGACAGTCCAGGTGAAAGCCATTTCCACAGCTCACACACACACACAGGGCTGAAGCAGAAGCCAGGAGGACAAGCAGTGCAGCTCCAGAGCGCGTGTCTCTCATCAAATGTATCAGGATCCAGTCCTGAAGCTGAGTCGTCTTCAATCAGACAGCCCTCATCTTGTTGATGCGAATGCCCACATTCCCTGCCTGATGGCTGAGGTTATATTTAGCCATCTATATTAAATGGGCATGGCTGGCTTCTAGAAACAGTTTCTCATCTTAGACCTGTAGATTTTTGGTCTAAACAATTGCAGGCTTCATGGAACATTTGTTGGTAATATTAATCATTTTTTAGAGGTCTCACTGCAGCTGTTAGTCAGATAATTAGATCAGTTGAACCTGAAAAACTGTGCATGTCAATTCAGGAGGATATTTTTTTTCATTAGTTACTGTATGTTAATATAATATACTCCATTATTTTGCTGTTTTGTTTTAAGAGTACTAACTTATTCTTGCAACATATTCTTGCATCAGCAAAATAGTGTGTTGTATAAAAGAAATATGTTTCCGTGTGAATATAGTATACTGTTTACTCTAGAAGTCATATTTTATTAATACAGTGTTTTTATTAATATAACACTGTCACTTCTTGAATTTTAATATTAAAACCAAAGGTCCTCTGATTTATGTATTTACCATCTGGCTAAGTTATTTAAGTTGCTTTTCCTTATACATTTATATGTTGTCCACCTCTTGCTATTTCTTTATTTATTCCATATCAGTATCTAACCACATGCACTGCCATTTCTGAAGATTTAACACTCTCTCAATCACTATGTAGTCTATGTCTCATTCAACAGTCATATCATCTTAGCAGCAGATACAGTATGAATGAAAACAATGGATAGCTTTGTGACAGTAGTGAATTCTCCCATTTGCCTGAAAAAGAACACACAGCAGGAAGTTAAATCTACTAAGAATCATAGAAATAATTAAAAATCAGAACATAGACGTGGGGTTTTTTTCACTAGAAAAAACTTGGATTTGTGAATTTCCTCCCCAGCAAAGGATTTTATTCACAAAGAATGATGTCTATTCCCTGACATCCACCACCAATAACAAGCTGAGCTTTTGCAGTGATGTGGTTCACATCGTCTGTTGCATTAGGAAGCATTTATTCAGGCAGCTCAATTCCATTACTTTGGGGGCTGATACATAAAACTTGCAGTAAGAAATGAAGTGCCAAATACATCTCAGGGAAGTTACTAAGATTTTAATATACCTTGAAAGGCATAGTTTGATAGTTTCACAGGAATCTATGAATCACCACAGATAATAGTGTCTGTAAAGTAACTCATTTAATCCAGGGAAATGGGAGAGATCTGCAACGGTGGCATATCTTGATGCAGTCACTGAGAGCAGGCAAGTTCAGATGCTGAAGCAGTGCCCCTGTGCATCAACAGAAAAGCTTTCAGTATCTTCAACAGTGCAGAGTGAAGCTGAAATCCTGAATTTCTGATTCTTTTTCACTGAGTCCAAGTCACAATCTGGTGAAAATGGTGTCAAAGCATCTGGGTTTGTTCCTCCCATGGGACTGTAAAACCACCTGTGGGTTGTGTACCAGTGGCTCAGACAGTGTTCCTGGGAGAGGGCAGAAATGAGGCATTTTTCTGAACCTGGCCTCTCTTCTGAGAGCCAGGTAACATGTGAGTTGGGCAATCAAATTGTATTTTGCTGATTACCAGATCTCCTGAATGTTTTTTATTTTGCATGTAGAATATAACTGTGATGAGATACTCATTTAAACAGAATTAGACCAGTTACATCTAGAGACCTAGTACAGTGAAACATGTCAGGGTGGATTCCAAACTTTGGGCATGTAGTGCTGTTACACGCACCCTGTTCCAGGAGAGAATGTTGCATTAAAACAATACAGCTGTCCACTTTTTAAAGATCTCTAGTTTCATAACAGTTGCACATCTGAAAACACTGATTGAAGTAATAATGCCCAAGTAGACATGTTTCATATTAATCTTTGAGCAGTTCATTCACAGTGCACAAATAGTGGAGCTGGACAATCCTTTTTTTTTTTTTTTTTTTTTTTTTTTCCACCCAGGAATGTAAGGGAGGATCAGGGCACATTCTTCACAAAGGAAGAAGCTTGTAGTTCACTGTTTCATCACTCCAGATTAGCCCATCTTTAATGTGGAGGGTCTAAGACAGAGGTTTTGTAGCAAAATTGCAACTCCCTTGAGCTTGGTGGCAAGAAAAACTCTTACAGCTGGAATTTCAGACTCTCTCTTTATTATTTCAAATTCCAGTCCCTTAGCAGATCTCTTAGTTTAGTACTTTCATCAAGCCTCTGTGTGTAAGAACTGAGACTCTTCCTCAAAAGGGAGATTTTTTGGAAGAAAAGCTGCTCTCTGCACTTTGAATGAAATGGTATCAGGACTCGAAGGTGCAATTATTTTCACAGGTGTTTAAGTTCTCTGTTAATTTGTACTTTGTGATTCTTCTTTTCATTCTGGTTTGCCTTTTTTTTTTCCTATCCCTTAAGGAATTTGAATTTTATAGCAGACTGCAAACACAGTACATTTAAGCTTCCATACTCATGCTTCTTTCTGAAATGTTTTGCTTTAGTTTTTTAACTGTCCTCATGCTGTGAACTTTGCAGATTTGTTTCTGAGTGTCATGTGCTTCTGCTACATCGGCATTGTCACTGTTATGGTATTTTTTCTTTCTGTCTGTTTCTTCCACAGGAGTTTAACAAGTAATCTGCCCAATGTGAATCTACCAAATGTGAATCTCCCTAAAGTACCAAATCTACCAGTTAACATCCCACTAGGCATCCCACAAATGCCTAGCTTTTCTGCACCGTCATGGATGGCTGCTATTTATGATTCTGAGTGTGTATTCAGTTCAAATTAGATCTCATTTAAATTTAAAGTAATCTTGGCATGGATATGTATTGTTTGTTTCTGTGCATTACATAAAACTTTAAAGAGTGATACAGTTAATTAGATGTTTTCTGAATGAGACACTAGTGAATTTCTGGCATGAGTATTTTGAGTTTTTTTGTATAAACCTTGAAAATTTGTCTCAACTCCCACGGACAGTTTGAGCAAGTATCTTGCTTTACAAAATAGCTGTCAACAATGGGACATGGTCTGAATAACATACAAATGACAGAACTTACAACGTGACATTATGTGTCTCAGCAAAGAGTTTTGTCCAAAAGAGAAGATGAACCAATTTCAATGCCAGTCAACCAATTTCTGTGGACCAGATGTAGATCTAAAAATGAATTTTATTGAATGCAAGCTCTGCATTTCCCAGGTAATTTTTGTCTTGACTTTGATGAAGCAATCTAAGAAAGAGGAGCACTCTGTAACAGTTTTTATTCGTGTTGGGGGATGCCCCAGAGAGCAATTAAAGCTCCATAGCCTTCATTACTGCCCAAGTAATGCCATGTCCAAGTAAAGAATGATATTTTCAATGTGAGTTTTAGATCCTGGCTGGGAAAATAGTGTCAAAGCAGTCGCTCTGTAGGAACCTTGCACTCTGTGCTCCCAGCTTCCTGTCTGTCTCAGGGTGCATGTGTGAAGCTCAGGAGGAACATACCACAAATCCTCAGCACAGATCAGGCAAGTTCTCATACAGGAGATTTCCCAGTGAGCAGTGTGGAGGGTGGTACACAGTGGGCTCAACCCAAATCTCATCATTTGAGGTAGCTCATCTCCCAAGATGTCCTGTCGTGGGAACTGTTATTTGTCCATTCTCCTTCTGAAATCCTGGAGACTTATTTTGGGTTGGCATAGGGTGGTCTTGGTCAGCACTGTGATGCTTTTCCTCTCCTCTCACTTAATATATAAAACTGAAGAATTCACCCAAGAATTCTCTGTTCACTTTTACTGAAACACTCCCAATTACATCTACACCTGGAGTCCACCAGAATGCCTCTGCCATTAGTCTGGCACAGGCAGGATTGCAGAGCACTGGTAATGAATGAAAGTAAAGAAAACACTGATGTGAGATCTTCTAAAATAGATTTTAAAACCTTTTAAAATACTAGCATGGTTGTTTATGTTTCAAAGCCATACAACTCATATTCATGCTAAGATAGTTATTTTAAAGGCTAGCTTAGGCAGTTGTCTGTAAAGAGTACTTGAAAGTTTTAATCTTGCTCTGTGCATGCTTTGTGGTATTGCCCTGGAAAAGATAAGAATCATGTAATGACAGAAAATTGGATAATCCCTCTGAAAATGCTTGAGCATCAATGGTATATTGCAAGCTGCCGGCGTGATTAGAGTAATTGTGGTGCTCACAAGCAAAACACAAACAGTGTGTTTTGGAAATGAATGTACTTTATTGTTTACTTGGATGGAGCCCTAATCAAAAGTGAAAAAAAGACTGAGAGTAATTCTTCAAAAATTTTGAAACCAAATGGGTGTCATAATATTGCTGTAGTAAATAGCAATTATTGTATTTGTACACATTAAATCACTTAAAATGTAAATTCATGCAGCTCCAAAACTGGGTTTAGACTGTTAAAGCTTGCTTACACCCAAGCACAGGTTTGAACTAAAAACTGCTGGTAGATGAACATGTGAGACTGTTGTCCAAGCTGATCCCCTGGCTAAAGAAAATGCCTGATTCTTTATCTTTTCATCTCCCTGGTTCCCTTTTACTCACCCTTCCCCTCCATCAAGGACATGTTACCTGTTGCTTAGTGTCAGATACGTTCCTCCTACAACCAAGAGTATTCATTCTTTATCTTGTTGACTCTGCTAGCCCAGGATCCTGCAGGACCCCTCTGGCATGTTGGGACTACAGTTCTCACCTGGGAGTAGCCCTGTTTGCATTAGTTCTGAGCTCCTCTAGCATTAACTCAATGCAGCTGGCATCTGTCACAATAGAAACACCCTCCCTCATCTGTTTCTATAGATGATGTCAGCACAAGTGGTAATGCATGGTGTGTTAAATATCTTATCAATTACTGTGTTAGCATTAGTGGTATGCGAGGAGGGGGTTGAAACTCTCGAAGCTCCCTTGGTAATTGTTCTGAAAAAAAAAAAGTGAGGGAGAAGAAGAGAGGGAGAGAAAAGGGTTATGGATGCATAAATTTCTCTGCACAAACAGAGTGCAATCCAGTCCTGTATTTTTATTCTGTAAGTGGAGGTTTGAGATATAATTATACTGTGAAAAGAGCTGGTGTAGCTACACACTGCAGGACTAAAGACTTCCATCTGGGCAGGGGTGTGGGTACAAGAATATATGCTTGGGAAAGAAATTGAGAATTTTGTGGCAGACCAAAGTTGTTGCAAAATAAATTTTTAAACATGTAAATTTGTTGTCCTGTAATTGCCTTTGCAAAGAAAAAGGTGCAGCGGTAAATCCTGCCGAAACTCCTGGATATGAGATGTACCCTTAGCTCAATTGACTTACCCCAATTTTTTTTCAGCTGTTCAAGAGATAAAGTGTGTCCTCGCTCACCACTTGTTAGCACTGTCCCTTAGCTGGAAACGGGGCCACACTGGGGGGACAAGGCAAACTCAGGATATAATTTGGAGGGTGGAGAATTGCATGAAACCCTATATCTTAATAACTGCATACAGCCTAGTATGGCAGTTATTATTGATCAGGGATTTTCTCCCACAATTTCTGGCCTTAATTCTTAATAATCACATACGTTAATGTGGTTATTAACTAAGGCTGATTTTTACCATACACACGTTCTTCCCGTTAATATGTGTAACTCATGATGTTGTCTTCCTCATCTGGTCTGGAAAGTTTTGTGGGTGATGACAGCAAGGTAGATTAGGCAACTGTATGGTAAAACTCAAAATCCTGATGGTGGAGATGGCCAGCGTTGTCCTGTGTATGAAACTGCTGTCTGCCTTACACTTGTTGCAGGAATGGTCTCCACATCAGGTTGCAAAGACCCTGATGCCACTTCTGACTTTTGTTCTCATTTTGCCCTGCCAGCAATGGATCAGGCACCTCAGAAGATATGTTCTGGAAACTTGATGCCCTACAGACCTTCATTCGGGATTTGCACTGGCCTGAGGAGGAGTTTGGGAAACACTTAGAGCAGCGCTTGAAGCTCATGGCGAGTGACATGATCGAGTCCTGTGTGAAAAGGTAGGTGCCCACGAGTGAGCAAGGCGTATTTCTCACAAGAGCTCACAGGATACGAAGCCTGTTCCACCATAAAACTGGAATTCACCCCATTGCTGAGACCTGTGGACTCTCCCAAGCAGACACTTCTTTGTTGAGACTCAGGAGAGTGCTTATTCACAATAAGACAATAAATCACCTGTTCTTTTGGGCTTTGTAGGTAATTACCTCTTTTCAGTGCCACACGTGAGGTCAGACCTTTGTAAATGCAGGTTGGTGTGATGATGCTGACTGCTGAAGGCATAGCCATAAGAAAGATCTCAGCACCCACCTAAAAAGCACAGATACATGAGAAAAAAAAAAAGCAAGAAAAAATTACTTAAAAAGTGAGATAGTGTGTTGCTTGGCACACAGGTTTCACGTCTGCCGTTGATTGGGAAAAGCTGTTGTATCATCAGCCACATTATAGCATAGTTACCTGCAGATCTTCCAAAACAGAGATATCTTTAAGCAACTTTTAGACATACTGGCAGCTGTCATTTTGAAAACAAAATATTGAAGTTAAGTTTCCAACTTTTCCACTGCAATTTGTGTCCATTTGCATCAGAGGTAGTGAGGCAAAAAGAAAAAATGAACTTTGTATTTCTTTGTGCAAAAATTCATAAAGAGATGAACCAGAAAAAAAGAAATGGATGCCAAATATAACTGATACATGCTAATATTAACTGCAGTGTGTGATGTGGCTGTTCTGTACCACAATTTCCTGGCCACTCTGCAAATGTGAGTGTGGCATTTCTTTTCAGTACAATCCCCACTAGCCTGGATGTACAGTGTCAGCACAGGGGAGGGCACATTCAGTCCCTGAGATGCAGGCAGGAAGGCAGACAGCTCAAGGCTTGTTCTCTCACCATTCTGGAATAAACCCCAGTGCATTTTAAGTGCAATGAGATGTATTGCAATTAATGTCTTTGATGTCAAGCAATATATTGCAGCAGCCCATCTTTGGTCCTGTGTCTGGCACAAACAATGAGCTTTAGTTGTCCTCCAGTTGTCAGGATGTCCTTTAGGAGAAAACTCAGTGCTGGAGCTCTGCTCTCTGCTCTGCCCCAGCACCACCAGCAAAACTTATTTTCTCTTTTTTCTTTTTTTCACTTGGAACTAAGGCCCCTTTGCTGTCCCTACAGCACAGTTATAGCTGCAATGATCTGTTAAAATCAGACCAAGTTATCTCAGCTGAGATAACTGGAAAAAATAAGCAAATTTCCAGGTACATCTAAAGAAGGGCTTGTGTGCCTGGAAGCCAGGTGGGTTTTTTTCCTTGATTTGCCTCAACCTTTCTACAAATGTGTTGCCCCTCTGTAAAAACCTGGCCCAGCTTGTATTGGTACAACTATATATAATGGTTGTGAGCATAAGTAAGTAGGAACATGCTCCTTTCCATGAGGAGATGGAAAATCCCAGTCTCCTTGGGTCCTTTCAGTAATTATCAAGATTCTAGTCCCCGAGTCCAGGCTAAATCTGGCACTGGTAATTAAATCAGTTCAAATGCCACTGCTGATGTAAACCAATATGCTGCCTTCCCTATTTATATCACCTGCAAACAGGGCCTGGCTAAGGTTTCTTTAGCAATTTCAGTTTGACACAACATTTTTCTTCGCGTCTGTCTCTGAACTGTTGAATCCCTGGAGGAGCCACCCCGCCTTCCGCACTGGGTTGTATTTCAGGGCTGTCAGGAAAGCAGCCCTTGCAAGGAAGGCCTGTTAACTAATAAATCCAGGCAGAAGGACCTATATACCCGCTCAGATCTGATCCCCAGAACAGGAGCTTCACATTCCTAAATGAGTTTTCATTTGCATAACCCTTGGGGGGATCGTTCAAGTTCAGGATTATTCCTGAGCTGCAGCTGATATTATTTGTTATTTCTAAATATAAGCTCCTATGTTAATTTATTGGCAGATTCTGCGTGATGTGATAATTGTTCTGTGTTAGGTTACATTAGTGAAGTACCTCTGGAATATGAAGAGGGGCTCTGAAGAAAGGCAAGGCAATGCCCACCACACTGGAAAGCATTCCTGTGTTAGACTCAAAAATGCTTTGGTATTTAAAATATGACACAGGATCAGATTTTGAAGATTTTAGCCTAGCAAAGCTTTTGGTGTATCATGCTTTATTACTGCCAGGGATGTTAGATTTGATCTCAGGAGAGCGGGGAGGTGTGTGATGTGAGTGTGTTCATATGCACATGACTGTGCCGTGCACATTTTGCAGATACATTCTGGTGAATTTGTGTGGTGCAGGGAAACCAGTACTGTGACTTTACAAGACAATTAAGAACTTCCCAGCGAGCAAATACTATAATATCACTATAAATGCAATGATCTGGCAGTGGTCTTTCAGTCAAGCAATGAAGGAGTTTCTGTTATTTGTTGATGCTATCAGAGAGCAATGGGAGCTAGCTTTAGTGCAGCAGGCTGTGGTTATCAATCAGCAAATGCAACCAAATTAAAGGTGTGCTTTGACACTGCTGTTTGTAACATCATCACACTGTTTATCAAGCATAAGAGAGTCACAGTTTCCCTGAAACTGTTGAACACTTTATAAAGAGTGTGTATTCTGGAAAAGGGGGTTTCTTTTTAAACTGGAAAATCATTTTTAGAAAAAATACGTTTGTAACAATTGCACTACGACACTCCCAGCAGCATTCAGCTTTCTGGTTTCTCAAACTCCTCTCAATATTGTTTCAAATTATTATTATTTGCTTCAGTATATTTAAAAGCAACTGAAACATCTTTTTCTACTTTCCTTCACAGAACAAGGATTGCGTTTGAAGTAAAACTGCAGAAAACCAGCCGATCAACAGATTTCCGAGTCCCTCAATCAATATGCACCATGTTTAATGTCATGGTGGATGCCAAAGCTCAGTCTACAAAGCTTTGCAGTATGGAAATGGGCCAAGAGGTAAAAATGCAGGTTCTTCCTTTCACAGCTTTTAAAGGCAATGTCATGAAATTTCCTGTCTCCTGTTGTGCTTGTTTCAGAGACGTTGTATCGTTTGTGGATTTAGCCTTCCATAGAGAGTGTGCAGATGAATGTACAGGGGGTTGCTCTCAAATCTAATGAATAGAAACATTCGGAATCCCTGTCACTTAGGAGTGGCTTTTTGCAAGGACTGTGGTATGCATACGGTATCTCTCAAGCTTGGTTGTTGCATGATGACCATATAAATTGAGTCATTACCTGCACCTTGGAGCCAGGTGTCAGCAACACACTTTCTGTGTATGGCTATTTTCTGTAGACAAACATAAGGAAAACAGGACTGCCAAGTTGTTGCTGTGATGCATGTAAGAAAAAAAAAAAAAAAAAAAAAAAAAAAAAAAAAAACACATAAAATAAATAACTTCCAAAAGTAGATTGAAATTCCGGCTGCTTTGCCTTCCTCGAGTACTGGCTATAATCAGCACACTTGATCATTCTGGATTTCCAGGTTCATAATGACTCAAGTTCCCAAAAAACAAACCTGTTTTAATTAATTGCTGATTTTTATTTTCTCCTGAAGCCGTAGTTGCAGGTTGAAGTTTCTGTGAATTGATCTGTGAATTAGAAAGACATGGCAAATTGGAATGAATTAAATGCATCAGAATGCTCATTTTGCTCCAGTGACTTCAAGCCAAATTAAATATTCATATACCAGTCTAGAATAAATTCACAAATACTGTTTGGCTCACCTAGTCTGCTGCTTGTCAGCATTTCCTAGATAAGCCTTTTCACTATAGCTTTCCATGGTCAGATTTTGCAGTGAATCATTGCTAGTTGTTCCTGTGTTTTTTCACTTGTTCACTTCAATTTGTTCCTCTGAAAGAACTTGCTCCAAAGGCCATTGGGTGTAGCAGGGCTCTCTGCCCTGATGTCATTGGTGTTTGGATCAGATTCAGCTGTTCTTTTTATTTTTCTTATACATATTTCAGTTCTGACGTTTTATTTGTGACACTCACCTTGTAAGAGATTTCATATTACCCATCATCAGGTCTTCCCTTGTCCTCCAGGTCAGCTGGAGCAGATCTTGAGTGGGCTTTTGTTGTCCTGGATATGAACTTCTCTACCATTTTCTGTTCCATATTCATACCATTTGTCTTCCCAAATCCCTCAGTCTGCAGCTGCTGCAGCATCTACCTTGGACGTGCCCCGTCAGCTGCGAAGGTCCATGTTTGCAATGCTCCCCACTGCAAACCAGGATCAAACCCTTATACTGGCACAGTCCCTGGGGACAGGCAGATTTTGGAGATCATGAAGACAGAGGAGGCTCATTGCATTCATTAAACTGTCAGGTTATTTATTCAGGTGGCCCAAGTCTGACATCAGTGCTGTGCCAATGTATCATGTAACCAGGCACTCGCTGCATCTTTCCATGCTGACTTGTGATTGCCACAGTTTCCTCCAAATTCTGAGCATCAGTCCCACTGTGGGTTTGGCCTGACTCAGACTGCAGGAGACAGGGGAGCAGGCAGCTGCATGGTTGCTCCTGGGCTGCAGTTGGGATCAGCTGCAAATCTGCCTGGGCCACTTCCAGGAGTGTTTGGTGCAGCAGCTCAGAGACAGCTGAACCCCTGTGGCAAGCAGCAGTTGCTGGGACATGAAGTTTTTAACAGGTAGCTAAGCTAATAGATCTGTAAAGCAGACATTAATTATTGGTGCATAGGTTACCATCTAGGGCTGAGTATTTTATACACCCTCCCTTTTTCCTTTTTTTTTTTTTTTTTTTCTTTTAATTAGTGTTACTACCTCCTCCTCCATTCACTCGTGCCACTCTGTGTTTCAGCTGTCTCCATCTCCTCTTCTTGAAGCTGTCTAAACATGTGTGCCAAGGTGGTCAGGCTGAGGGGAGTAAAAGTTCCCATATAGATCTGTCATCACAACCTGGGAGGGGAGGACAAAATGCTACCCCATCTCTTCCAGTCCCACTGGAAATGATGAGTCAGATACACAGCAGAGGCATGGGAACCTGGGTTTCCAGCCTGGGTCCTTCTCAGTAGTATGGGGAGTTGGGTCTGTGCCTCACTGAGCCCCTCTGTCCCCCATCTCTGGTGTGTAGCAGCAGCACAGGTCAGCAAGGGGAGGAATGAACAGACAGGGAGGGACAGAAGCTCGCTGATGGGACCACCCGTCAGTGCCACAGCCAGCACATGGCTGCTCCAGCCCGTGTCCCTGTGCAGGGAGTTCAACGGCAGCAAAAAAGGCTCACACTGCCCACCACAGAGTTCAGGCAGGGCCTTTGGCCCAGACCTGACCAGAGATGATGTTTTTGTTAGAAACAAACCACTGATTTTTCTGACAGTTCAATCTGTATGTGGGCAGAGACTCTCTCGACACCTTCCCTGACCTTGCTCTGTGGGTTCCCTCCCACCCCAAAGGCCTTCCCTTTCCCACTACCTTCAGCCACACTCACTTCAGCAGATACTTGAATGCGTTTTGCGAGCATTACCCTTGTGAAACAAACACCCATCATTTCATTCCATTTCCTTGTCTCTAAAGGCAGCTGTTAAAACATTTGGTAAACATACTTTACCATCTTAAATATTTATTTTTCCTCTGAATTTTTAATACATCTAAGGGGATAAATGTATGTATTAAATGTTTCTCAGTTGGTCTAGTATGTTTCTATTTAATATCTAAGGTCAGATGGTCCTTAGAGAAATACAACATACACACAATCTGTTACATGACAAGGCAAGATACTCATCACATAAAGTCAAGTTGAATCATTGTAGTGCACTGATTATGGATTGTAATAATTGAGCTAATAGAAAGCTATGCTGAACTTGATCGAGAGTGGGGGCTGTGCTGGGTAAAGCAAACCAACTCTGTGATCTTTAACCTTGAGTGTTTCCATGAGGAATGTGGAAGGAGCTGTTGGAATTGCTGGTTTTGCAAGCCAGGCATCTGTAGCAGCACCAGGCGCTTGCGTTCCAAACCGCCGCTGTCTCTGAGCCTGTCCTGGCCAAGGCTCCCCTTCCTGAGGTGGAGCTGGGGCTGTGGCGCTGGTGGCACAGGGTGCACATGGCTGTGGCTGCCTGGGGCAGGCCCTGTCCTGCATGGTCACTGCCGGGGCACCCGGGCTCACTCTGCCCTGGGGATTGCGGCTGCGATGGGAATGAGCGCTCAGGGTACTGCTACACCACCTTGGTGCATGCACAGGCTCCTCTCCTGCTCTCAGAGCTGTGGTTTTATTCCATTGGGGCTCTTATTTGCTTTTGAAACAAGCTTGTAATTGAACATGCATCAGTCAGTGCATTTCACAATGAATTGCTTTGCACATAGCTAGTCATGTTTGAATTCAAACTCATGACTTGATGAAAGCAGTTAGCTGAATACTTGTTTGCAAAGTTTTACACACACAGAAAATGCAGTTGCAGAAGGAAAACATGATGGGAGAGACACCCCAATATATGCACAACCCCTTCTCCATTTCCCTTAGGAAGTCCTGGCTGTGTCTGCCAAGCACATCAGCAGCTTCTACCTGTACCAAGCTGTTACAGGTCCCTGTTGCCCCACAGCTGCATTCCAGCTATGCTAGGAAAGGCCAGGTCAATCCTGGGAGCTGATAAGGCCTAGCTCTGCATTAACAATTAATCATAACTATGATCCCATGAGGGATTTGTGTATATGTCTTGACCTGCAAAGCAGGACATGGAATGGGAGCTGCCAATGCAAGTATCACCCGCTTGTTCGTGTATGTTTTTCCCCCGCGTGGGCCCAGCAGATCGCAGCCTGTGGCGTGGCCGTGCCGGTTTGTCCCCGTGTCCAGGTGAGGCTCCGAGTGTCCCCAGCCAGGCCGTGGGCTGGGATGTGCTGTGCCACGTCCCCTGCCCTGGCCCTGCCGCCCGGTGAGGGCTGTGTGGCTGCCCTGAGGCTGAACCCTGCCTGTCGACAGCCGGTTCCCTTCCTCTTCGGAGCCAAATAAAACCATAAGAGAGTGCCAGGTGTCAGCTACAATCCGGTCCCTTCCCACTGTTTTACTGCCACCAAATCCTACAGGTAGCGATCTCTGGTATTTCAGCGAAAGGAGGTTTTGACCCCATTTCATTTTCCATCGCTTATTGTTTCTGTGCATGATGCTGCTGTTCTCATACGTCTCTTTTTTTAAAAGATTTTGGTTTATTTATTGTTTATCTTCATATGTTCTTTTTCCTGTCTTTTGCACTTTCCTCTTTATTTCTGTCCCCAATCATCTGAAAAGTTTGCAAAAGAGTGGGTAAGTGTGTCCTACTTTTATTTTCTTTTTCCCAAATTCCTATATTAATGTTACTGCCGTAGAAAAAAAAATCCCCAAACTGTAGAGCAGTTCAGAGTACCAGTCAGACACTGAGACCAGCAGCTAGCATTTGTAAAGCCCTCACAGTCTTCCTTCCCAAAGTCTGATTAGTATTTAAAGCAGATTTGTCTCTTTCAATGTGATTTGATGTTAACATTTTAAAACAATATTAATGCCAAGTGGTAATGAATATAGTGACTAGCACCAGTGCTTGAAATGTTTGACTGAAAAATCAAATGTTTTGTGTTGGAAAGCAGTCATAATCAGTATTTTCTCAGTCCATTGAAAATAAGAATATACTGTATGTTTTCACTAATTAAATCTTGTATTGGAAACAGGTCTTTTCTAAATTAGTAGAAGACTGTATTTTAGTACCTATTCTAGCCATATTGCAGCTGATTGCATCAGAGCTCCCAAGCTAAGCAAGGTTTGGCATGTGCAGAAATTGGGTTGAAGACTCAGAAATGCTGGTGCTGCAGGCACAGGCCTTGGTCAGCCTGTGCAGAGCTACTGCCACGGGATCTGCCATTGCCCAGGGCTCAGGGCTGCACTGCCTGCTGGCTTTTGAGTGGGACAAAGAGGCTCCTCGTGGTTTGTTGAGTGGGGTGATCTTTAAATCTCACAGTACAAAACAGCAAAGCATTTGAATGAGTGCTTAACTTGAGCCAAGTGCCTGCTGAACCCAGGGTAACACAGGCTCAGCTGCTTTGCTGCAGTAGGTGGGGAAAGGTGGCAACCATTACAACCATTCCTAGTGGTTGAGCCCACTGCAAGCTCCCCTGGAGCAACACATCTTCCCCATTCCCATGCCAAGGGCTGGCTGGTTTGTGGTGCCCTTGGAAAGGGCTGCCTGTTCCCCTCCAGCAGCAGGTGTATCCCACTGTCTGCTGCAATCCATGTGCCAGGACAGGATAATGCCCACGGAAGGGGAGCAAAGGGACTTCAGAATCTCTAGGAGCACTGGGTGCTGGTTCTCACAGGGGTAGTAGAGCCTCCCCTCCGACATCCACACATGAGCTGTGGACACATAGAGCAGGGCAGGGTTTGCCCATGCTTCAAAACTGATGCAGGATTCTCCTGACTTCAAGGTCTCTGCTACAAGTGTAAGTAGTCACTGGCCACTGCAGTGGGGCCCAGGGTAATAAGCTGCATAATTCTTTGGTTTAATACTATGTATTGTGGCTTACCAAGAGAAGAGACTGACAAGTGCAGAGCTGTTGGCTGTGATCAATGCTAATATTTTCCTCCCCCTCTCCTTTTATTTTTCTTTAGCACCAGTACCATTCAAAAATAGATGAACTAATTGAGGAAACCGTCAAAGAAATGATAACACTCCTAGTGGCAAAGGTAACCCTCGGCTTCAGGTGAAGTGATTCACTGTTAACGTTGCATCTTTATTATGTGCGTTTCCATTAAAATGTGACACATTAGGATGTTGAATTGGCTTCTTGTTTCTCACAGACAAGATCATGCATCTTCCAGTCCTTTCATGGTGACTCTTTGTTGATAAGGAACTGCGTGAGACCTAATACTCTGCTAGCAGGATTGCCATACTGGGCCAGAAGTGGCTTTAAGGAATGTTTGTTAATGGGGTAACACCCCATGGTCAGCATCACCTCACAGCACTGGGGTAGCTGCAGTCAGGGGGTGGCACTGCTAAATGCTGCTGCAGAGTCATTGGGGTGGCATGCAGAGGTGGTCACCACTCCCACGCATGAGGTTGTGTGGACAAAATAGCTCATCTTGTGCGAGATCACCATATGCTCTTCTAAGAAATTAATTTAGAGATGACAGTAGTGGGAAATACACTCCAAAATGTCAGGTTTAATTGTTTGGAAATTGTTTTTCATCAGAGTCAGCTTCTGTAGCTCAGCTGCCAGCATTCCCCTTGGGTGGTTGTGTAGGTCTGGTGTGCTGTGCAAACGTGGAGGGGAAATGGTATGTAAGGAGAAAGATGGTGGGGTGTGTTTTCCTCTAGTTTCAAACTTTCTGAGAACAAGTCATCCCTATTATACAGCGGAGACCTTTAAACATAATCCGCCAACATATGCCAGTTCAACTCTTCTGCGAGAATACCCAGCTAGCTGCGTGCTTGCCACTGCATACTGGGAGCAGTATGCACAGCCTTCCCCACCCAGAGAGGCTCTGCTGGATTCCCCGCACACTGCCCCCACCTCCTGTCCCCTCACCACCCAGGACACTGAGGGGTGATCCCCAGTCAGCAAGAGGTGCGCCACAGCGCCCAAAAGGAAGCACTCCTTTCTCCCCACTCCCCGCCCACTGTGCTCAGGGACAGGTGGGCCATTCCTTAGGCAAGGCTGAGAAGTCCTCTGGCTCCTTTGAAGGTAATGCAGGTATTTACACCCTTGTCCAACTATTAAAAATAATTGCAGTACTTTTTGTCTTTGTAGTTTGTCACCATTTTGGAAGGAGTCTTGGCCAAACTGTCTAGATATGACGAAGGAACTTTGTTTTCTTCATTCCTGTCATTTACTGTAAGTACAGACTATAATTTCCTTCTTCTTTTTCTTGTTTTTGTTTTTTCTGAGTTGTAACCTCCTGCTCTCCTGGGACTAGATCAGCTACCTAATAATTCTTCCATTCTGTGACGTTTGATCACTGTAACCCCCACATGAATACACAGACAACCTATATGCAGATACATGGTACATAAACATCCAGGATGCACAGAGAAAAGCCATCTCCATCCGTTGTTCAGCTTGGTGAAGTTTATTCTTCAGAGGATACATATGAAGATGAAAAAAAACATTGCAGTGTACATGCAATTAGCTTCATTGTTGCTTCACATGACAGGTGTGTTCCTCTCACTCTTCTGGCTGTAACAGTGACCACCTTAAATAGTAAACAGCAATATAAGAGAGGTCTAGGGAGTGACTCTGTGTTTCTAAAAGAGAGCAAGATAGGGGAAATGCCATGAGGTCATGAAGCACAAGGTGCCTCTAATGCCATATTTCTCCCTAACACTGAGGAACCAATCTACTGCTCACCACATATTTCCTAGCAAGGTATAGGACCACACCAATATCTGTGCAAAACTGGCCTCAGTATCCAGCAATGGTTTAACAATCAGAGCTGTATTCCAGAAAATTATTGTGACAGCTTCTTAAGATGAACACATGGCAGCTGATTTCCAAAGGTCTTCTGAAAATGCATGTGCCAGAAAGTTTACAAGAGTGTCTCTGTGCAAGCAGGACTTCACTTCTCTCAGCTCATAGACAGTTGTGCACATGAAGGCCTGTGACTGGGCTGCTTGGAAAGTTGTGTTCACATTTCACACCCTGGCCCTGTTGCCTTCATGTGCAGCCTCTCCTGCACTGACTTGTTCACAGAGACTGGGCAAGAGGCAGAAGGCACTGCTCTGCAAACTGGGAAGGCTTTCCAAAATCTCATTTTGGAGTTGTCTTAGTTACTTGCAAATGTCTGCTGTTTGCTACTCTTGGGCCCTTTTGCTGAGTTTGAGGCAGTTTGTAGGATCCATCTGGAAATGGAGATGGATTTAGGAAGGCTTAACAGCAGAGGCAAGAAACTGCTCTTGGCAGCTTTGTGCACACAGTCTGGCAGCTTATCTGAACCACCATGGGGTTCAAATTAAGCATTCTGCCTTTTCAGGTGTGCTGGAGGCACTTTGTTCTTTGGAGAATAGAGGAGGGAGGGTGTTCTATTCACTTCCCTGCAGCGCAGCTCTTCTCCCAGGATAAACCCTGTGTGGTTACAGCCCCTGGGCTGTGCTCACCCATACTCAAGGGGATGCAGGGTATGGCTTGGGAATGGATACCTGGATACCTTCCCTCCACCCGGTGGAGGGTTAGGAAATGCTTGTGTGCCAGCAGCAGAGGATGTGGAGGCGGCAGCTTTCCAGGCATCGGAAGTACCAGCATCAGCCCGTGTAGACTGTAATGTGCAGCCCTTCCTTCTCCATGAATCCAAGCTGTTCCTCGGTTGATGCTGCGCTGCTCCCACCACATCCTACTGTTTACACTGCCGAGTGCTGCTCCCTTTGATTGCTGAGCAAAGCCCTGGCTGCACCTGGACTCTGGGTACCTGTTAGGACCAGCACATGGGTGCATGGGGTTTAGGCAGCCTCTCTGCTGCTCCTCAGACATTTACTGACAGTTAACTGCCTCAGCAGCAGCAGCAAAACACTCTGTCCCGCTCCAACAGCCCCACAGCCTTCAAAGATGGTCCCAAAGCCTGGATTTCATGAGATTTCAGTCATGAAGGGATGTGTATCCAAATAGCTGCTGTGCGTGGTGTGTGCATGTCTCCAGGGAAGTGTTGGTCCCTCGCCCACAGCAAGTGGGCTGGGCACACGACAGAGGAGCAGGATTGCTCCTTCCTGACAAAGGGACGTCTCTCGCTTTGGCCCCCATGTTTGCTGGGAGCCACTGGGAGGGGAGGCTGAGGAGCAGCCCTGACCCCTTTGGCACTGGGCTTAGCAAGTCTCCTCTCCCTGCAGTAGTAATGTGACTTGCTGTGTTTAGTCTTTGCAGTGATAAATACAGAATCTCTCTCTCTTGTTACAGCATGCTTGCACCACCTCCCACGTTTTCCCTGTCTGAACAAATACAACAAAGTGTGATGGTCCAAGCTCCAGAAAGCATTAGTCTCCCACCCCCTTCCACCAACTTCTTTCATCGCGTGTTTTCCAGGCGCTCTGCAAGTGACATGTACTCGGGGGTCTTGTGACAGACAGTTTTATCACCTAGTAGGATATCCTCATTTCCAATTCTTGCCTCGAAATTCAAGATAAAATTAATGCATCTGTTGTCCTAATAAATTCTCACTAGCCACTTCTCCTTGCAGAGCACTTTGAGAGGAAAACACCCTTCTAAATTTGGCCAGACTTTTTTTTTTTTTTTCTGTTTGTTGCTACATTTGAGTGCATCTTGGCGGCAGCAGCCCAGGCCCTGGCTGGATGTCTGCATGTGCAGATCCACTAACTCACAGGATTGCCAGCCACTAAAATTCCCTGTAATCTGGATGGCCTCTGTAGGCAGAGCATTACACCTGTGGTAATTATAACCAACGATTCCATGTTACCCAAGGGAGACAGAAGTAAAAGATCTTATTTTTGTTCTGTGCAAAATTTGTATGGTAAACTGAGATGTTTCATGGCAAAGTCACATACTTTGTGAAAAACGGCAGCCTAGCAAAAATCACACAACATCCGGCAGTTTGGAAATTTCACTAAATGTAGCCAAATCTGACTTTAAAGAAAAACAAGTAATTATTCTGATTAAAGGAGAGTGGGCAGGAGAAGCAGCTCAGTTTTTTTGTGGGTGGAGGGAGGAGATCGCAGGAAGCTGAGTTATTCTTGTCGCCTCTTGGCTTTGGAGAAGGTAGTTTGAAAGTGGCGCTAAGCTGGACCCAAGAGCTCTAAATCCACACTCAGCTGGCAGGTTTGCCTCTGCCTGGCTTCATATTCCATGTGATATTTGAAGGTACAGGTGTAGCCCTGAGCAAGGACCCCAGCTTGAGTTCTGCACGCTGTTGAGCCGCATTGTTTTCCAGGCTTTCCTCCTGGTTGTTGGGCTTTGCTGCTCAGAAGAACTGCTGGTTTGGTGCTCGCATGGGCACCCTGCCTGTGTGGGTGTGCCATGACTGCCTGCTCTCCTGGAGCTGCATCCGCTGGATGGGCTCCAGCTGCCTTCACGCACGGAGGCTGAGGCTCCTTCGCTCCCATTCTGCAGGAACAAGAGATAGCACTTCACCACCTCCCAAGAAAGTTGTGAGGATAAATGCAGAGACAGGGCAAGGTGTCCAGACAGCTGGCTGGAAACAGGAATACCTGGAGACGAGTGTTTGCTCCGGTGATGATTTTGCTGCCTCCTTCATGAACTGATGTTCTGGGACGTGCCCCGTCCCCCTGCAGCCTCTCTGGCAGCCAGAGCCGGGGTCGCATGGCAGCAGCAGGCGCTCGGTGCCCTCCTCCTGCCCTTCCCTCTGTTCCTGCCCCCCGGCTCGGCAGCCTGGGCGCTGCCAATACTCGCCGCGTTCACCTCGGCAATTACCACCAGTCTGGTCTTTTGTATCGCCTCATTGTGCTTAATTATGCACCCCCCACACACACCATATGAGTGCTTCCACCCACTCTCACATTCTGTCTCACACATACATTCATTCTCTCATTCGGGACACATAATTTATTCATCCCAAGATGCAACTGTGTGCGTGTTATATTTAGGCTGTTTTAATGGTAGCTTTAGAAATATTTAAAAGCAGGTGAGCTTTTACACCCAAACAAAGATGGCCGGCAACGCTTACCCTAATTAAAAGCAGAAGCGTTGTGGAAAATCCCAGCCATACTCTTTCTAGACACTGTGCCTTATGCTACAGTGGGAAAAAGGTCTCTATGGCCAGCTGGGCACTGCTCAGTTGGAAGAGTTGGCCCTGACGTCAGGGGCCACCCCGCCTCCTGCGCAAGGCAATGTGCACCCTGCTGCATGGAAAACCACAGACAAAGTCAATTTGGGTGATCACAAGATCACACCAGCTTGTGATGACACCACAGAGCACAGTGTCCATCTCTGATACTCTCCCTCCAATAGCATCTTCTAAAAAGGGAAGAAAATCAGCGGAAATCGAGGTAGCTGTTCAGTCTGGGAAGCAGAAAAGCTTCAGGGCACTTCTGCGTGGTATGACATGAGCACACTGCCCCGATGTGGTCTGCAAGCTCTTGCCAGCATCAGGACCAGCAAAAAAGGGGGGAAATAATAATTTTTGGTTTGAATTCACTGATGTGAGAGAGGAACAAGTGAGTGCAGGAGAGGCTGCATGTGAAGGCAACAGGGCTGGGTTGTGAAACTTGAGCACAACTTTCCAACCAGCCCAGCCACAGGCATTCACGTGCAGCACTTCTCAGAAGACCCTTAGCTTAGCAAAGCATCACAGAATGGTTTGAGTTGGAAGGGACCTTAAAAATCATCTCATCCCAACCCTCCTGACACAGGCAAGGACCCCTTCCACTATCCAGGTTACTCAAAGCCTCATCCAGCCTGGGCTTGACAATGTCCCAGGCTGCAGCCTGCACAACTGGGGGAAGCACACTGTGGGCAGGACAATGGGAAGGGAGCAATATTAGGCTCTTTCAGGTGCTTTCTTGTGTCTAGCTTGGTGCAGGCCCCTGCCAGGCTCACCACGCCATCGTGCCCTCGCTCCCAGGGGAGTTGCCATTGCTCCTGGGATACAGCTCCCAGCAGGAGAGACATGCAGTGCCTTGGGAGACACGTGGCATCAGGTGGAGAGCGAGGCCTCCAAAGAAAATAACGATGTCTTCTTACGAACCCCGTCTTCCCCCGCTCGCTGAAGTAGAAGCACAACTCCCACACTATCATCTGCTGCTATTAGAGCTTTAGCAGCAGTAAAGTTACCTCTCGAAGAAAAAAAAACAACAACAACAAAAATACCACCCTTTTAGACAGGAAAGTGAGTTTCATCACCCTTTTCAACCTACTCAGCATTATGTTGTCCCAAGTCTTGGCTGAAGATGGTCTTGCAGAGTTTAAAGAAAAAACAAAGACCTGAAAAGGTACTGATTGTGTTAACTCTTTTCTTGTTCCTTTTACAGGTGAAGGCTGCTTCCAAATACGTGGATGTACCCGTAAGCACAATTTAAACAACTTCTGTCACAGTAATTTGCATTGTGCTTGGGTTTATGGCATGTGTAGCAACCCACATTATGCATTAACAGCCAAGATTGAACCATGGGCCTTCATACTTCTAACATTTGAACTGGAAAGGATATCTCCATTATGTTAATAATGAGCAGTTACCCTCTTAAGGAGACCTATGAGGCTGTTTAGGCAACAATTTGCAGATGGTGTCAAAAAGGTACCATATTTATGCAATTGGCTTGAATCACATTTTTTAAAAAAATAGGGAGCAGTGCATTCTGTTAATTCTTCATTTGGACTTGTACACATACAGTATAATTTCCAAACAAAAGGTCCAGACATGTTAGAACTGAGCCAACACACATCTAACACATTAGCTAATCTATTTTATTTTTGTTCTTCTAATTGTTGGTTTATTTTACTCTTTTGGAAAATGACTTTTTTATTACTTTGGGGAAATGGTGATGAGCTACCAACATGTGTTTGGGAAATTGTTAATGAAAATAATTTTTTCCATTTTTCTGTAATTGCTGTAGGAAAACTGTACATCGTCTCCTCTAATTAGACCTTGATTCATAAGGAAAAGAGCCCTTAATATTCTTAGACAGAGCACTTAACTTGCCAGAAATTTACATTTAAATTAAGTTGAAGTGTAATATATGAATGTTGGCTGGAATAAGGGGTTACTGTAACATTTACAGGCAGAAAGATCCTGAGCAACTGCAAATGCAGAAAAATCGATCTTTAATATACCACACCAGTTCCTGCACCGTTAGACTGGGTGGTGGAAATCACAAGTAACTCTGTTGAGTTTGATGATGTGTATGTAAAATGTGTGTGTGTTTAATGCAGGTGTATTGTTCTGCATGTTCTCATATGACAATGTGATAAATTTAGACATCTTGGACGACATCATCTGCATTTGGTGTTTTCAGCCCTTTTTTAGCCCAGCCTAAATGTTGCCTACAAAATTATCATATCTGGAGTCTAGCATGGAAAAGACAAACTCTTGAACAGTAAGAGGTGTTGCTTGGTTTAAAATACCCCAGTGCAGATCTTGGCATCCTGTTCTCTTGGAGTAATAAAAGCAGAATTTTGAGAGCCTTGGGAAGAAAAACTCAGCATTTATTTCTTGCCCTGAAACTGTGGAGATCCTTCAGATGAAATTCCTAGTTGTTTCTGTGCATCTTAAATATTTTGTCATCAGAAATTTGAACACAGAACAATTATTTTAAGTAACTTCCAGGGCAAAGCATGGCCTTCTCTGAGGCCTCTGTGTTCCTGGAAAGTAAAGCATCTCCAGGGAAGTGGTCTTAGTAAAATGCTGTGTAACCCTTTCAAGCTTTTCCAAAAGCTTTGTACCTTGGACACGCTTGGGAGGTCTGCAGCAGGGTCTGCTCCTCTCCTCAAAGCCAGACAGATGCTCCAGTTCTTTGTGTAAATCAGAGCAGAAATCATTCACCTGGGTTAGTTTTCAGTTGTTTCCCCACCTGCCCCTAGAGACAAAACCAGATTACAGTGGCTTCCTTGACAACCTCAACATTTTTAATGAACTCAACCAGCAGCCTCACACAGCTCCCAGACCTGTGCAGAGGCCACCCCATGGTCCTTGAGTCTTTCCAGGGGAAGGAGAAAGAAAAACCTGTTTGACTAGAGGACAGAGGGGAAATCCTGATGTTGAACAGACACCCACCACTTAAATTTAATTCTGCAAATGTTAGTTAAAACTAGTTCTGTAATTCTGTTGCAATTGTCTTGGTACAAACCAATCTGTCTAATCCTGCCTTGGAATGGGCACGATCAGCAGACTGAAAATTGCTTGAAAGTGTAACACTTGACTACTGCCACATTTGTGTTGTCCTCATTGTTTTTCAAATTAATACCTTGTCATTGTTGCAGTAGGTGTTAAGAAATGTCACTGCCTTCCGAAGGGCCAAGCACTGGCCCTTTGCTTGATAATTGTTTGCTTTGTATTAAAAAACTCCCTTCCTACTGCTTTCCAAACTGTCCTCATTTTCACCCTGGAAATTACACGGATGTGTTAACTAACTTCAATTTACAGCGGCTGACAATCGTATCTTGCAGAGAAATGATACTCTGTGATCTGAGGTAAATCACAGTAATGGAAACTAATGACACTAGTTATTAACAAACTTACAATGTGCCACACAAATTTAAGGTTTTGTGGCAGCTCTTGTAATGACTCATGTTACCATATTTTAATGGGTTTCCTTTGAGGTAAGTTTGAATCCAATATATCAAACAATGTGAACTCAAACAAGATTTTTTTATTTTTAAAGTATTTTCCCATCCAGCTGCTTCAGTTCCCATGTGCTTTAAAGCAATGCTGTTATCCCTAAATCTTGCATGCTTGTAGGTTACCCTTCAAAAATCAGTTAAATTCTGCAGAGAGCTGTAGAAATGTGACGTCAGGTAAGTGTCCATCAGGTAAGGAAAGGGCAAACTGCAGGAGGACAGCAGGAGATGGAAGAGAAGGAAAAGCAGTGATGAGGCTGCACAGAGAAGCTGCCCCCTGCGTCACTATTCATGTTTTTCTCTCTCTCTCTCTTCTCTCCTCCATGCAGAAGCCAGGAATGGATGTTGCTGATGCCTATGTGACATTTGTCCGCCACTCTCAGGATGTCCTGCGTGATAAGGTCAATGAGGAGATGTATATAGAAAGGTTATTTGATGTAAGTAAATGCCCTCTCCTCCTTGGATACCAAGCAGGAGAGACCCAAAATGTGACAAAATAAGACAGGAGGATAAGTCACATTTTGAGAAAATTTATTGGTTATAGCTTAAAAAAAAAAAAATAAATCTTTCCTTTCTTTCTGACTAAGGCTCGTATCTGCTCTCTGGCTGCTTTGAATCTCTACTCTAGTCTACTGTGTCCTGGTCTTGTGTGAATTTTAAAGAAACAGTATCTTCTAAGAGAATTCTTCAATATGTTTAAGCTTGTGTAAATTTCTCTGTATCAGAACATCTCAGTCATTGTTCTCACTGTTCAAATTTGAGCCAGGTTTTTGGCAGATGTGTTTGCTAAGGGCCAGATCTTCTGTACATATTGCATTGTTTCATTGACAAGCACTCCAAATCTGACAGCAAATTTAACAGACTATTATTTTTAAAGCTAATCAAAACAGAACTGGTTATGAATGGCCATTGGTATAAAGTAGGACAATGTTGTGGTGTCTGCCACCAAAGGTAAATTTGAGACATGGTGTCCTTGATGAAGATGGCCCATAGGAACTGTTCCAGATATTCACAGTTAATTTTCAGTTGCACAAGATCAGTTTTTTGGACTGTGAGAGAACAGTGACCTGTGATGCCTGGTTTTTTTATGTTTGAATGCATGTTAAAAGTATCTCTGTTTCCGTTGCTCTTGTTTTGTTACAGCCTTTCTGTCCTTGTAGCTGTTCTGTAGTAAAGGTTTTCTGTTGATGACCAGCCTGCAGCATTAGTGTTTCAGTCTCTCCTAGGGTATTTGTCCATATCTCAATTTCTGTTTGAAGCAGCTTCTTTCCCTACTTTCCTTCCTTCCATCTCTCAGCAGTGCCATGTCTCAATCTCCTAGCTCTGGAACTCTAACAGCCTTCTGTGCTTTCTTTACTCAGTCTTTTGTTTCCCTGTTTGCAGGGAAAGCTGCTTTTTCCCCAACCAACCTTTTCCTTCACTCGATACTTCTCTTTCTGCACATTACCTGTCCCTCAGAAACCTCTTCTTCCTTTACAATTCCCACTCTTTCTTTCCCCCATAACTTACCAGATTAAAATGGAACTTATCTCTCATGTCAAATGTTTTATCACATTATATCAAGTGGCATGAATTAAGAGTCAAATAATCTTACTGTGTACATCTACTAGCATGACCCATATCCACTGAGAATGCCTCATTCATGCACAGAGCACAGCAGTGCCTCCTCCGGGCTCGGCTCGTGCTCGCTCCGGGGAGAGTTTGCAGCGTGAGCACCAGACGCAAATCACCCATCAAGCAGGCATGGGGAGAAAAAACAAAACATAAAACAAAAGACTGTCGCTTCCATCTGCAGCGGGCCTGCGAGTGCATTGCTCGTTTGTGTTGAAATTTATTCCACGAGCAGTTAAATTTCCAGAGCTCATCTGGACTGTTCTTTTCAATGCCCACACTGCCTTTTCCCTCATCCTTTCCCTATGATTCACAGTTGGTGTGTTTGTACCGATTTGGGCCATTATTTCCAATTTTCAAAAGGCTGTAATTAACACAAATATTGATTTCAGCTTGATCCATTCATACTTGGTTTTACCAAGCCGTATTTTAAACAAATTAACAGTTTACATGAACAGAAAAATGAAAGAGCAGCTACCTTGGTGGGAAGCAAAAAATGCAAAACCCTTCTTTCCCTCCCTGCCTTTCTCAAGCCTCCCTGATCCATGTGGAATTAAATAATGATGGGGTTTTTTACATTGCTCTGCCTGTTTTGACCTACACTGGCTGCAGGCAGGAATTGCAGCATGTGGGAGCTGTTCCCATTCATGTTCCCATTCTGTTCCCATCCTGGTGGGACAGAGTTGGGATCTAATGCTACTGGCATGTTTGCATGTGCCTCATGTACGTGAGTGTGTGCCCTTGAGCAGGGAGAGCTGTGGGGCAGTTGCTTTGCAAGGAGGGAATGGATTGTGCCAAGCCCTTGTCACCCAAAACTTGGAATTATGTTTTGAGCAGTCATGTATTGTCTTTGTCAGGCTGCAGCTGAAGGAGCTGCCTCCTATGGTCAGCTCCCATCATGTCTCAGGTGCTCCTGGTGGATCAGTACCAGCACAGGGTTTACATGGGGGTCACCAGACCCATTTAAGTTGGTGCTGTGTTCACCCATGTTTGGGTAAAGGCAGGAGCAAGTGCTTAACTCCATTATTGAGCTCAGACAGAGCCCTGCAGCCTTTTGCCCCTCTCACCTAACCCAGCAAAGCAGCATGGTCATGGGGTCTTTAAGCTCCTTTGGTCTTATCTGCCAAGGACATTTTAGGTACTACCTCTTTAATAAGAAAGAGAAGAGGAATAATCAAACATGGTATTTATGATGCTGAGTTAGAGTTGGACCTGATTTTGTTCCCTCTTCCCCCAGCATGGCAGGGGAGCAATCCTCTTAGCTGCAGTTTCCCCAGGCAATGAGATTATTAACACTTTCACAGCCAGGTCCTCAGCTGGTTTAGTGCAGCAGTGCTGGCTTGCCCCGGCCAAGTCTCAGTCCAGTTCAGGCTGTTGTATGACCATAGGGGCAGCAATGGCAGCAAACAGCTTAAACCTGCCTGCAGGCAGTTCCTGTGCACCCAGTGGGATCCCAGTAAAAACACTCACAGTGTGGGGCTGCATCCCTTTTCTGCACTGAGCAGTGCAGGATCAGAGGTGCACAGTGCAAGCTTGTCTGTCACATGTTCTGTGGAGTTTGAACTGCTGGGATATCCTTAATCCCAGCACTTCTCTGCGATTCTGCCCTGTGTTTCCATTTATTCCCCATTTGTTTCCGCTTAGAAACAGAGGCTGCAGAGTGTGTTAGGCCATGTCCCCATAGAATTTGGGTTAATATGTCTTTTCTTGCCATTTGCCATGATTTCCTAGCTCAGAAACCCTCTCTCTTCCCCTGCATCGCCTGACTTGCTCATGCCTGCAGAACAGGGCTTTGCTCTTTGGGAGAGATTGGTGTTTGCGGAAGATTATTGTTATATTTCTGTGTGGTCTCTGTGTTAATCCTCTTAATTCTGCAAATTAGTCAGGATGGGTTTTCCCCCCTCCCTGAAATAGAGTCATCTTAATTTTAAAAATCTGTATTCTTGGGATCATTGAATGAACAGATTGATCGTGGAGTTCTGCTGGTAATCAAAACCTAACTAGCTTTTTGGCAGTGCTGTTTACTGCAGAGTAACATGACTTATTTACTTGGCCTGGCTCACTAATTTGATAACATTTAAAGCTAAAACACTGTAATAAGGCCCATTGGTAGAGAGCAGTGGTAACAGAGGAGTTTCAGAATAGCATCGTAGCATCCGCTCCCTGCGCTCCTGTGCCTGGCTGGATGCTTTGGGATTTAAACCCTATGGTACTTTGTACACAATGCAGAAGGATCACAAACTCTGTGTAGTGCCTGACAGGAAGTAAAATTTTATCACTTTTTGCCCAGAGAGGGGAGCAGAGTTGACATGCAGAATGGAACTTTTTATAGGAACAATGAGGCAGAAGCAGGTGGGTGTATCTTAAACATGGGAAATTATCTTTAGAGTGATCTTGAGTCTTCAGACCAATCCTGCAAAAATCAGGTCCTCTTTGTCTTAGGTCACTCAGAATTTCATAGGATCAGAGTTTATACATCCATCACTTTGTCTGAAGGCAGTGGGAGTTTTACTTGTGAGGGTTGTGCCCTTTGGCAGAAGTTATTTCTAGATCCATGTATGTGTGTATATCTTTACAAACACCCTTAGATACTCACAGTATAGGTTTCAACCCGTCACAACATATGTGATCCAGAAAGTCTATGATTGACTAGTAGATAGTGTGAATGCCAACCTTTCTTCCACATAGATTGGTAAACACTAATGTAAAACATAGGGTGACTATTTCTCCCCAGCCAAAGTGAGTAGCACGTACACAAAAGGCTACTGAACGTCGGGTGAGCTCCCCGAGATCCTGCGAATTCCAGCATCCTGATGCAGTCCCTGAATAGCGCAGATGGCATTTTTCTCTCTGATGATTAATTCAATATCTTACCGAAAAAAACAAAAACATGCTTTTGATATGAGGGATCAAAACACCAAGAGAAGCTCCTAAGATTGCGAGGACCTAAAAAAAAAATTAATTTATTTTTTTCCTCCTTGTACTTCTTGAAGACACCAGCCTGAGTAGAAGATAAGGATTAAAACAGATGTGCTTAGTGCTAGTTCATCTGCTTAAATCTAGCAGTCTCTGAGATCAATGATTAAAAAGCCATCTCTAACTTTGATGAAATCCACTGCAATGGTAATTCTGTGTCTCTGATCGCTGTCTTACGGGCCTCATGTCTGCCTAAACCGGACATAGAAAACATTTCACTGGAGATGATACATGGATTATATGGGTCAATTATACACTTAATCTGCCTTCTGGAGATTAAGTGTGCATGGATTGACCCTGTGTATTTGGCTTGTCCTTGGCAGTTATCAGATCAGGAAGGTTGCCTTTACCAGAAAGTCTGGTAAGAACTTAATCACGCAGTGATACCGCCCGCCGAGGTGGCAGCAGCAGCCACCGTGCTTTTTGCAGAAGGCAGTTTTACCACTTCACTGTCACTGTGAGTGCTCAGCTCCCTCGGTCTGTGTCACAGCCGGGATAGCAGACGGAGAGTTTACTTCGGAAATGAGAAATGAGCCCATTCTTCTCTGCAAGGCAGAAACGGCTCTTAGTCTTGATGGCAGGGTGGGATTAGCAGGGTCTGGCAGGTGTAGCAGAGAGGGCACTGGGGAGATCAGAGTTTGCTCTGCCCTCCGCCGTCCTCAGTGCAGAGGATCAGTCACTCCAGGTCCTCTGACCAGCTAGGGGAGCCAGCATCTCTGTCCCATCACCTTCAGGGAGGCAAAAGCCCCTGGCTGAGGCTCCAGCATCAAATCCTGTCCCTCAGGCTCAGCTGAGTTGTCCTTTTAGGAAGCCCCAGTGATATCTCAAGGCAGATGTTGACTGGTGAATCTGGTAGATTTTGATGGATTTGGCATTTCTTCCCTCAGCCAGGAGCCCAGCAGGAGTGCTGGGGACATGGTGCAGGACTGTCCTCATGTTTCCAAAGCAGGCTGCCCTTGCTGGTATCTCATGTCTAAATATCAGAAATAATAAGAATTCAAGATGCTATGTGAGTCTCAAGACCAGCAAAATCCTTATACACATTTCCAGGAGCCTGCGTAAGCATTTATCACTGGAGGATCCACAGGCAGCTCAGCATATGTTTCGGTATCTACACATTAGAGCCTGATAGCACACCTGAGTCTATTGAAAAGATACAAACACGGCTAGATCAGTTAATTCAGCAAGTCCTCTGCAAACACTGAGGCATTAGCTTATTCTTAAAATCAAAGCTTTTGCCCTCAGCAGGGTTACTCACTTGAATTTTGGCAGCTCCTTCAAGGCGTGCTTGCAGGATCATGGCATTTCTTGCTAGACCGTAAGCCTTGCATGGCACGATCAAATGCCAAAACAGAGCCCTTCCCATCCTCCCTTCTCCTTCCCCTCTTCGATCTCAAGAGCCTGGTTGTGAGTCAGTGGAGCTGCACTGTGAGTTAGAATTACTCACAGGAGGCCGGGTTGCAGGATCAGGGGAAGAACGGATATCAGGCTGCGCGCTGGGCTCCCATCTCGTATCTGCTTGTAGCCACACTCACCGCTTTCTCTTAGACAGACAACAACCTGTTTCCCTCCCACGCAGCTAGACTGCTCATTAGGGCACTAACTCTCTCCCACTCCCATCCTGATATGGCCTCCACGGAGCTATTTCTTCTGCCTTGTTTTTTGCTTTTTTTTTTTCCCCCCTCTCTCCCCTTCCAGAGTGAGTTGTGAAATGAAGACAATTAGGCACATTGATCTCAAAGGAGCTCAGCTTACTTTTCCCTCTCTGTATATCTTTGGAGGAGCCAGAGCCTTTGCTGGCCTGGCAAGGCTCAGACCTGGACCTGGAGTTGATCTCACTGCAGGACTTCTGCTGAAAAAAACCCATAAAATTGTGGTGGCAGTTGTCAGTATATCTTCTAGGGGACAAATTCTCTTTGTCCAGAGTGGGCATAGAGTGCACTGTCCTTCTGCAGCCTCTTTTTTCTCCCTGTGTGCCCTCTTGGAGTGACACAAGTGGGGAGAGGAGCTTAGCACTGACACCACTCCTCAGAGCCAGCCCTTGTCCTCTGATATTCCCCTCTGTTAGCTTCACACGGCCCAGGCATGCACTGGGCACATGGCCTCAGCAAGGCTTCTTTCCTGAAGTGCTCATTTAAGTAGGCTCCATTTAATTTATTTTAGGGAGAGTCTTAATAAAATAAATCCTAGATCTGTCACTGGATTTTACATGCTTGAAAGGGGTTTTTTCCCCTCCTAAATGTCTTTATCAGAACAGCTTTTCGTGTTCCAGTAGACATTTGGTTGAAGACAGTTAATTTGATTTCTTTTCCAGAGGAGATTTTCCATTAATCATTCTAAGAAGGCAGACTGATTGCTCCGTTACGTTAAGGTCAGCATAGGCTTGCTAACATCATCTGCACCGTGCTTTTGAGCGTCAGAGATTTGTGTTTTGGGGCTGACACTGAGTGAAAGATCATTTATTTCTTGGTAGCCACGGTTTTGGGGAAGCAGGAGCCTGGAAATCTCCATCCAGAGCCTTTTTCTGAGCAGCCTCTGACCGGGAGCTCTCTGCACATTTCTGACTGCGGATGAGTTACGCGGTGCACTCTGCCTTCCAGCTAAGTTTCAGAGGCTGTAGCTAATTGAAGCTCCAGTCCTGTGGGCCATCAGGGAGGAGAGGCTGGAGGTGGCTGGTGAGCCTGCGGGTCCTGCGGGTCCCGGCTGCGTCCAGGGAGCGAGGGGCGTGGGAAGGGCCGGTGCCCGCAGGTGCAAAGAGCCTTTGCCCAAAGGAACTCCCGGTGCACGCAGGGGAGAGCCCCTGCGCTGACAATGACGAGTTGTCTGATTTCCAGCAGCGCCTTCAATCCATCTTTTCCTTTTCTCCTCCTGCATCCCAGCCTTACACAATCGCTGCTCAGCCCGCGCCAGCCAGCGGTGCGTGCCAGATTAGCCGTCCCAGGTCATTTTGTTTCTCTTCATCTGCGGCTCTTTCCTTTCCCGGTGCTCCCTTAAGCCTGGCCCTGGATGTATGATATCAGCATTCAAAAATGCCCGGTGGGACTCGGCCAGGGAGCACGCTGCGTCCAGTGTTTAACCCCAGGAAGGAGACCAGAGGAGCTGCTGCCATCGGGCCCGAGATGTCCAGGCAGCCTCTAGCTACTTTTTTGGAATCTGAAGGCTATAAAAGAAGCAGATAAAGTTTATCAAGTCCCACTTCATGACAGCTTCCAATTTAAACTGATAACAAGTATAATGAAAGCATTCTAAAGCATGCACTGCTGTGTGTCTTACTGAGCAAGTGTGCAGCCAGTTTTATCATCGCTGCCTCACACTAACAGGGCTCTGGAATCAGGACAGAAAAATAGCAGTTGTGTGGATATTGTGTTTTACTAGGCTGCTTTATATAGAAACTCAGATTTTAACATGTCAACTTCATTTCTTTTTTGAAAAATGGAAATAAGCAGAGAATATTTTATAGGTTAAAAATGTATTTGAGAACAAGCATCCATACAGAAGTGGTTTTCTGTTTGTGCGCCTTTATAGATTTTTCTGCAGAAGCTTTTTCATTTTGGAAAAGGGAGGTCTGCAAATTCCTGCAAAGCAGCAGGTTTTTGGGGATTTAATTTGGCAGTTCCTAGTGAATGCTGTGCACTTTGCAGAGCTGTATCTGCAGTGAAGGAGAGAGAGCTCAGCACCCAGAGCCCACCTGGTGGTGTGCCCAGGCCCCCACTCTGTGTGCAGGGATATGAGATGCTCCATGCCAGCACAGCCTGGAAAGGCAGGGTCTTCCAGTTCAGGGGTTCTGTAGCCAGGACAGGCTTTCCCTGTTACCTAAAGGAAGCATTTTCTGCAGGGTGTAATTCAGTGTACAAACAGGATTAGGACAGTCCGGTCTCAGAGAGGAAATGAGGCACCTGCTGAGGCGCTCAGCCTGCAAACCATTAAGCATGAGGTGTCCCTGGTTTGAGGACATTGTGGATGGGAGAGGAGTTTGGGGTGACAGCCTGCTTCCTTCCCAGATCACCATGAGCATAAACTCCTGCACCCCCTGTCATGGACCAGTAGTTGTTTGCACAGGGGTCTCCCCTGCAGTTTTCTCTGCCTGCTGCCCTCCATCCAGCCCTGACCAGCACATGTCCTCAGAGCCAGTGCAGTAGCACGTGGCTGGGATGGATTCAGAGATGATCTATTCCTGGGCTGGCATTGGTATTTGCTCACAGCAAACCCCAGCAGATTGGGACCAGGATATCCCTGGCTGTAGGAAAAGAGGAGACAGCACCGCAGTTGTTTTTTCCACAAGATTGTCCCCAGGGCAGAAAGGGAGTCGCTGGCACATTTTTCTGTCGGGGATGTGAGTATATGGCTCTTTGCTAGGCAGTGACTTTGGTGTTTGGCTGGCAGAGCTGACCACCCTGACATATAGCTCGGGACCACCTGAATGAGTACAAGGCATCTTATCCTCAGCATCAGAGTTGTTCCTCCCCACTGAAGGAGCAGGAGTGCTGCAGATCCCTTTCTGGCTGTGTCCCTGCTGTGGGAAGCCTTTGCCTGTGTGCTGAGAGTGCAGAGATGGTCTGCAAAGCCACTGAGGGTCGGCACAAACAAACCTGTACCCACCGTGGCCTGTGGAGTCACAGCTGCACAGGACACGTGTAGATGTTACTGGTTTGGGCAGCACCGAGATCAGGGGTGAGCTTCTTGGGCACATCTGTTTGTTGGGGACTTTGGCCCCACCAACACAAAAGATACCGACTCTCCCTGTCCTCTCTGAAAAGGAATAAAATTTGGGGTTAAGAGCAGGGAGAAATGCAAGGAGCATGCAGGTGGGGCCGTGCCCCTTTGGAGAGCAGGGAGTTTGTGCGATGGCACCAGCACAGGCAGCAGCCCCGGGAGCCCCGGGCTCTGTCCCATTAACACCTGTGGCACTGCCCGGCTCCAGCCTGCAGCCAATTAAGGGTGAGGAGCCGACATCCCCGAGCAGTGGGTGCTCTCAGGTGCCATATGTACTGCAAAGAGCGTGCGGCACTTCCACGCGCTGGGCTCTGCGCTCTGTGTTCCTTCTGAATGCTCTTCCCTGTCGGGAGGCAGAGCTCTTGCGCGATTCAAAGTTGTTTTGTGGTTTATTTTTGGGAAAGGGGGGAGAAAAAAATAATGTAATTCGGTGATGCCATTTGCATCCTAGACAGATGATGAGTTGCTCTGGCTAGCAGCTTAACCCTATTAGGCAACGTTAAGGACTGTGACTTTATTAAATAATAATACAAATTATTTTCATATCAAGACCCTTTGACTTTGTAACTTCCTCATATTGGTACGTTGTCAACAAGAATGAAATTTCTTAGTTAAGGAATATAAAATAGAGTAAAAGGCATCCAGAATTCACAGCTCTGGGGTGGATGTTGAGGAACACGCTGTGTGTACTTGCAGTGATAGCATTATAGCGGTACATAAAATACCAGGAAAAAAAGTACTTTTACTTCAGTAATAGCTCAGTGTGAGTGTGACCTGGGAGACTCCAGACTTATTCACATGGCTTTGGTAGAACAAGGTCAAAATTTTATTTAAGAAGAAAAAAAGACCCTGGGGTTTCAGGGGATTTTTAGCAAACTGCTAGCACTTTGCCAGATCTCTAGAATTTAATGCAGAATTTTATAGAGAGGTTTAGCTCTGAAAATGAGGGTCACATTGCTTGCTGTAAGGACCACTCACCCAGAGCCCTGCTGAGCACGGCTAACAGAGGCTTTCCTCACAGGGGAGAGGTGCAGATGTGGGGTCCCCAGTTTGGCAAGGGGGTCATGAGTCCCAAACACTGACGGTTTGTGTGCACGGTGCCTGAACATACCATGGCAAAGACCCTGCAGAGAGGTTAAATTAGCACGGTGCAAACTGTCACCAAAGCTTGGATTTATTTTCTGAAAGATACTTTCCAAAGGGTCTGAATTTGGGGGTGAATCAGCAACCCCCAACCTTTCTACCAGCACCCCAAGGGCTGCCTGAAGCCCTCCCAGTCCTCTGCTGTGTACTCCGTGGAGCTACACCGACAGACCTACTTTTGATGTTGGCTTTTCATACCTAACTTAAAGAATTATGTGCCACAAAAAGCTGCCTAATGACCGGACAGCATTGTTATCTGGCATGCAGCAGCATAGCACGATGATAACTATTTATTTACTCTTTGTGGATAATATTCTGTTATTTTCTAGTCTTTGGCAATAGCAAGAGAGCATCTGATATATACAATATTGGTGTGTATCCAATTGTTTGTGAACATCCCAAGTTTTGAAACATGCTTGTGAGAGAGGAATATAAGCTTAAGCTTGAAAGGCTAAAAAGCAGAAAGCCCCACACGTAAATGCTATTATACACTTAATGAGGCAGGGTTTAAAAAAAAATCAGCCACACAAGTTGGTTTTATCAAAGAAAATGTATAAATAACAACCAGTGATTCAAAGTGCCTCACAAAGGAAAAAGCAGGGACGGGAAGCTAGCACTTCACTTGTGGCATTCAGATAATAGTATTTACTACACTAATCTTTTGGGCTTAGCAATTGACAATCAATATATTATTATCAACAAGCGTTAATGCAAACAAAAAGCTTCTATTTCTTTTTTTAACTGTGTTCCCCTAAGTCCCTTAAATTTAATTAAAACCAGACAGCTCTCCTTCTAGTACAAATTAGAGTTAAAATCATATTAAATATTTGTTCCACGGGAAAACAAAAGTGTCAGCTTGTGCTACCAGGTTTGGCTGTTTCTTTTTTTCTCCTTTTTCCATTTTTTTTTTTTTTTTTTTTTTTTTTTTTTTTACACACAGAGGGGAAAAAAAAAATACCAGCTACTCAAAGTTAAAATAAAGTCTCTCTCCCTCCCTCCCCGTCTCCCAAGACTACTGTCTATAACATGTTGTTCCTTATAGAAAGTGGGATATGGTGGCATTTGCTTGATTAACTTGCTCGACAAAAGTGACAGCTGCTGTGGGTGCATGTAGCTAAGCTGCACAGCGCAGTTCCGCCTTTGTACATCTGTCAGCAAAAAAGGAGGAATAAAGAGTGAAAAGAGACAAATTGGTCCCAAAAGGCAATCCATTCAACTCAGGAGGTTTGCTCTATTCAAGCACTCGCTGGGAATCTCAAGTGCTAGGTAGCTTATTCAATTTCATTCATTCTTTAGAATGAGCCCTCAAGTGTTTAATTTCTTATTCTGTTGAATAAAAGGGGAGCTTTTTTTTTTTTTTTTTTTATTGGAAGCATTAATTGTAAGACTAGCTGATCAATGCCTGCAATATTAACTCATTGCTTATTTTATGGTTAGCTGTGTGCTCCGAGAGTCGCAGCCACTAAACTTATTTCTGTTACGTGGGCAATGTCACACCAATTTCTGTGCCTCTGGAAAAGCCAGGCACTCACAACAGTGTTGTGCTCAGTGCCCTGAGCCTTGTGCCCTGCCCAGCTTGGGGGAATGGTCCAAATCCTTGGCAGGTGTAAATCCAAAGAGTCACCGGGTCATTATTGGTGCCACCCATGGCTGTGGCCAGGATGTGACTGAGCCAGATGCTCTTTGCCTGGGGGTTCAGCCCTGAGCCCACTGCAGGTTTGGCCCTCGGTGCTGGAGGAGGCTTTATAGCTCCAAATGCTGAGCTGCCTTTGGGTGGTTCTTTGGTCCCCAGTGAAGGGCAGGGCAGGGGAGCCCATCATCAGGGCTCTGTGGAGTAATACCCAGAGCACAGTATGGATTTTGTTGAGTAGTGGCAAAGAAAGCTGATGAACAGATGGGATGGGGTTTGCTGCATGGACAGGTCTCCGCTTGCCATCCAGAAAACATGTGCTTGCAGGGGAGAGATGTGCCTCTTCCTTCATTGTGTGGCAGAAGGTCCATCTCAGTCTCATGGACACTGGGGACCAGAATGATGTTTGAGGTTGAGTGCCTGTGGCTCTTCACCCCCCTCAGCTCTGCCACCTCCTCCTCCAGGGCCACTGCCATAGAACTGAACTCAAGCATTTCAGACACACTTGTGTCACCAAGGCTTTGTCCCTGTTCTGTCCCCACTCTCCCAGCCTGGGGCACAGCACATCTTCTGCAGCAACACAAAACTCAGGTTTCCAGAGCAGCCTGAACAACAGCTGGCCTCAGCTCTGCCAGCCTGGCCAAGACCTTGCTAGCAGTGCTTGGGAGCAGGGCAAGAGTCACACTCCATCCCATCTCTGCCCTCATCCACATCCAGTATCCCAGCAGAGCTGGCCTTTGGAAAAGGGATTGCTTAAGGTGCTGGGTATGTTCGTGCTGGAAACATCTCTATTTGTGCTAGACAAGAGTAGGAACTGCACTGGCTGTGAGGCCCTTGGGCTTGCCACCTTTACCAAGTTTTTGGAGCAGCAATGACTGCCTGGAATCAACAGTGAATGAAACATTGAGGGAGGGTAGAGAGGAACAATTTGGTGGCCACGGAAGATTGAATGGACAAGAATGATCCTTCCATGGCCGCCATAGGGCAGTCTGGGATTTGAGTTGAGGGCTGGAGACAGTTTTGGTGTACAAACCTGTGCTACTGGGCACACTGAGAGTGAAGGAAGGAACGTGGTGCCTGGGGCTGGCAGGCTGCTCCTAAAGAGTTCCTGCTCCCACTTTCCACACAAGTCCTCCTCCAACACTGGCAGCTGTGTGCACGGGGCTGATCCCCAGACAGCATGTTCTGTGCTGCTGTGGCTGCATCCCTACCTTCCCTGTGGAGATGACACCTGCTCAGGGGAGGTGGCTGCCATGAATACATGTGACAACGCCTAATGCCCAATTTGATCTCAGGGCCACCCAGGACTGGGGTGGGCATGGCTCTGTCAGCTGTCACCTACTGTCAGCAGCTGTAAATCATCGCAGCCCCACAGCCCTCCACCAGCTGAGCTTCTGGCCCATGGGACAGGGATGCAAACGCCAGAAACAAAGAGTTGGTAATTTTATTTTTTTTTTCTTCCTGGCTGATCAAATCATTTTGAGCTGTTGCCTGAGAGCAGGTTCAGTTTTCCTTTCTTATTCCTGGGAAATAAGACTCATGGTCAGCCCCTTCCTCTCTGCCTTCCCACCTCTGTGGTCCCCTCACTTCGTGCTGGCCAGCTCGGGGATGCTGTGGTGACGTCCGCCCAGCATCCAGTTCCTCATCTTTGAAACACCTTGAATTCAAGGGTTCATTTCAAAGCTGCCTTTCAGCATTTCAAAACAAGCCTATGTCCCGGACAAAGAGAGGGAGCCAGCCAGCATTCGGAGCCTCTTTGTGCAATGTGTGTCACAGTTTTAAATAGATTTGCCCTGCTTGGATTGGTTCTGGTTGGAAAGCGAGTACTGAAATGAGAGGTCATAGGGGAGAGTTACTATGGTAATTGAGTAGTATCACCAGTAGTTTTGCTCTTATGAGCATTAAAGCACATAATAATAGACAAACAACAGTGGTTAAAGCAAGCAGGTAGGATTACTATGTTCTTTTGTCAGAAGTATATAATGTCTTGTAGTCAGTTTTAAAGACTTCTCAACCCCAAATCCACCCAGCAGTCACCTGCTGAGTAATTTTGTATGCCTAATCTCTAGCCCTTAACTACAAGCTTTCTGCTAATTTGAGGCAAATGGGTATTTTTGACACTAAATAGGGCAGTAAAGAATCCCTGACCTAGAAAAACTCTGTTCCAAGGCACTGAGAGCTGAAAAATATTCTTTCAGCATCCTTGTGAGACCTTTGGAATGACATAAAATAGCTTTGACTAAACTGTGCTGCAGCCTTCGATTAATGGTTTGCAGAAACTTGCTGAACATCCCTACTACAACTTCCCCCATAAAACTTGTCACTTCAGATTGCCATCAGCCACCACAACAATAATCATTTCATGCCTATTGCTAATTGCAAGCACAGCTGAGGCTCAGCAGGGTGCTCTTGCACAGTCCCAGGCCTTTATACCAGCCTCAATCTGTTGTATGGCACTTGTTCACACACAAAAAAACTACCAGTAAAGGCAGAAAGAGGCAGAGTCACAGGTTCCTTGTAATCCCTCTGCTACCCTGCTGACAACCCAGCCCTATAAGCATTCCTGGTTTTGTCCCACTCTTTACAAAAGCTGAAGTGACCTTAAGCTACTAGTATGTAAGCTTTTGAATGAAGAATACAGCTCCTTCAGGTGCCTTAAGAAGCAGTGTTGCATCTGGCTTACGAGATTCTGTTTGCAGCACTCCTGGGGTGAGCTGTGGCTTCCTGTAACATGTAAAATATGAGTGTGAACTCAAGGTTCATGGCAAGGAACAGGAGGTCATGCTTCCATTCAGCTCACACCAAAGAGAACGGGGGTTTGCAGATGTTCCTGGGTGTGTGTAATGACACCACCTCCCAGAAAGCACAGGAACCCAGCACAGGGCTGGGTTTTGATAAAATGTGCCACATTCAGTGTGCTACTTGCAGATTTATTCATACCAATTTCTACGATTTATGTATTCAGAGAGAAAAATGCTATTTCAGGAACTTATTGATCATGTTTTTGCATTCAGGAAAAAAAAAAAAAAAAAAAAGAAAAAAGAAAAGGAAAGCAGAGGTCTGGGGAACAAGGAAGTTTATTGCTCAGGCTGGTTGGGGTGTTGGATGGGCAGCCATAGAAGTGCACCTCATGTAATGCTCCAGCTCCTGCAGTGCCCATCCTGGCACATCCCAGCTAGCCCATGGCCCACCTCATCTGCCCAGCCTAGCACCCAGCAATGAGGGTTGCTGTGAAAGACAGGAGAGCACGAAAACAAACCTGAAACAGGAATTCCTGTCTGTACAAATACAGTACCTGCTTGCAGTGACAGGCTCTGGGCTCTGATAGTATCTGCATTTCCTCTGCCGAGGCTGGGTCGTGGTGTGCAGCCATGGGGCTGTGGTGTGCCTCTGCCAGAGCCCTGCTCCCTTCCCTGCTGACATCTTGCTGAAGGAGTTGTACCCACCATGCATCTATGAGATGCAGGTTCCACAGCCTGTCCTCACCCTGTGCCCCCAGAGTGAGTGTAAATTGGCCCCTAGGTGAGGGGCAGGGATGCTAGCAGTACCAGTAATGTGTGTGTGCTACAGTGAGTTACTTGTGGGGTTTTTCCATGGGCCTGGACCATCAGTGAGGTCTATTTGTTCTTTACAACCAGGCATAAAGAGTCTTTTGCAAGAAATATATTTGTGGTATTTACTTTGGTGTGCCCATGCCACGGCTGTACTGTCCCTCCAGAATGTGCCTGAAATGTGTTGCAAACCCCTTTGGCAGGGCCCCAGAGTTCAGTTTGGGCTGTGGCCTCCACACCTTGTCTTTGGGGATGAGCCACAAGGCTTGAACTGGATCCCCAGGGGGACTCTGTGTCCCCAACATGAACCCCACTGCCCCTGAGGGAATGGCAGACCCCCTTGGGGAAAGCAAGGTGGCCCATGTCCCCACAGGACCACTCTGTGCTCTTTTGTCTGAGGTGAATACGTTTCTGTTTAGGAGCATTTGGCTTTTTTGTTGTTTTTTTTTAATAATATAGTCATATGCAAATGTTATCTTCTTTGGTAGGTTAGTCATGAATCAGAGGGCTTATGCGTCTTATAGCACATCAACACTAGCGATAGCTAAAGGGAACATTTAATTTATGGGCTAACTTATTTTTATGAATATGCAGGGCTTAAATTCAGCAGTTGGTGTGTGCTCTATGAAGTGACGTGACGGTTTTGTGTATCAAGATCAATGAATTAGACTTTGTCTTTTTCTCGTAAAGCAGAAAGTCTTAGGAGTAAGTTGGCTTTGAGAAAGAGAGCTCCTTTCATGCAGCCGAGCGCTACGCCTGGCTGAGCCCTTGTCAGCCAGTGCTCCAGAGGAGAGGGGTGCAATTCACATTTGGTTCCAGGGAGTTTGCATCTCCCCAGAGCCCAGAGTGTTGAAGTGCCCTCCAGAAACACAGAAAAACATTTCATTTTGCTTACTCTGATGGTTCTCACAGCAGTGAAGTCACCTTGCCAATAACCTCCAGGCATAGGTTATAATTTCTGTTCGGGATCACTTAGCTGTGTGGGCACTGTGACGTGGGACAGGCAGAAAGGGCAGGACCTGCCCCTGCCAAGGACTTCTCATCTCATGTAGAGTTGACACAAACACCCAGCAGTTCATTCTGTGGAAGATGGGAGGTGGCAGGGGAAAGGAGAGGGCGTGTGTGGGTAACACAGCTGTGCCCTTCCTCTGGGGGTTCCCACTTAAAGAGGTGGCAGAAGGGGAAGGAGGTGTTTGGCTGACCTGGGCATCCATGTGCCAGCGCGGCCCTGGATCACAGCTAATGTCACCCAAGAGCATGACTCAGTTAAGCACTGATTGCAGAAAGGCAGCTTTATGAACATTAACGATTTCTCTGTTTGGCCCATGTGGGTGTGCAGCATTTCATGGGAACCCAGGCAGATCCCCCAGTGACAGCAGTCGCTCTGTGCCACCCAAGCACCAGCTGGCTGCTGGCTGCCCTGGGTCAACGCACCTGGGATCCTCAGGGGATATCCAGGGACACTCTGACCTCTCACACTAGTCTGAGGGATTGGAGGATATGAAGCCCCACCAGAGCTTCACATCTCCTGTGCTCATCAGGTCCACAGCAGCTACCCAGGTTGCTTCACTCGCTGTTCAGCCCCAGCCTCATGCCAGGACCTCAGGTGACAGCTGAGAGCTCCTGCTTGCCAGTCTCAATTAGTCTCATCCAAGCTCTTGCCAGCTTTCTGTCCTGGAGATGAAGGGTCAGCAGAATCTCTGCCACAAGTTGCACAAGGTGTAAGCACTGTGCATGAGGTCACCACATGCCATTTCTTCGGTGACTCTTTCATCTCCTTATTTCCTCCATTTTTTAAAGAGGTGGTGTAGAAATTAAAGTAGAGGAACATCATTGCATTTGGGGGGAAAACTTTCCCGTGCAGCTCCTGGGTGTGCTGCCACACAGTTCAGAGATGTGTGTTGAGCACACATTTTTGTGGTGCAGGGCTGGTTTAGCTTAGACTTGTTTACTTTGGTGAGCCTCATGCCACCTTGTGGGTGCCAGTGTCAAAGGATGGAGAGTAACAAATCACTCAGTTCAGCAATTACAGAATGTTCAGTTTTCCCCATTCCCTTGCAGCTCCAGCAATTTCCGCAGCCAGCAGGAAAAGGGCAGAGACCCCCCAGCTGAGGGGGCATTGAGGGGGGCAGCAAGACCTGACACTGCTTGTTGGGAGGCAGCTGCACCCCAGACCAACTTGGTGCTCTATCAGGATTTCCATCAACTGGTCTGGTGGGGTTTCTTTAGTATTTTAACTGGTTCTAGGTCATTTGCATCTGGTCTGCAGTTTGGGATTTGATCTCTGCATGTAAGAGAGATCACGAGAAGGGTGAGAGTGTGTGTACAGAGGTGTGGTGGGTTTTTACCTGCTTTGTAACCACTCCTTGTTCTGAGCATCATGGGGAGGTTTTGTGGTTCCCCATCCGCCCCCCAGCCCCTGGTTTTCCTCCTCTGGAGGGCTCACTGCTCATCTGTGTGGCATCAGAGGTACCGTGTCAGCCCTGCATGAGCAGGGCTCTGATCCACAGCCCACCAGAGCCTTCCTGCACCGCGGGAACGGCAGGCTGCTGCCAACTGCTGTGAGCCTTTTTCACAGACAACAGCACAATTTCAGCCCCTGGAGGGGCCCTGTGAGTTCAGCAGCTTGAAACAAGCTGATTTCTTTGCTGCTTTTCCATCTTCTATAACTGTGAGGGTGAAACCAGAGCATTTCCCTCACAGCTGGGCAGGCACCCGTAGGTGCTTACGCCGGCATCCTTCCCCCCAGCCAAAGGTTGCCCCCCATGAGCCTCCCCTCTGCTCACCCTCGGGGACCCAGACTCATCCTGTGGCTGTCTATCATTGAATTTGAAGATGGTAAGTAACCGATGCCCTTAAAGGCAGGACTGTGCTCAAACTGTGGGGGAAACAGGTTAAAACATGGCTCGAGCCAAACACACATCACTGCTGGCAAGTGCCATCCATGGCAAAATCACATTACAAAACCTTGTGGCACTACTGGTGGCCGTTACCTTCCTAATAAGTTTATCGTTGTTGTTGTTATTAAAATTTAAAAGCTCATGCATGGAAATTCTGTGTAAGAGCAGCTGAGCAGATGCCTGTCTCCCCTCTCAGTCTCTGAGCAGGCTGGCAGGTGGCAAAGGTGGGTGTGAGGGGATGCTGGGGGCACAGGTGTCAGCCAGGGCATGGCACACAGCCCCGGGTGCTGGAGAAGTCGTGTCTCTCTTGCAGCAATGGTACACCAGCTCCATGAGTGTCGTGTGCACTTGGCTGACAGACCGCATGGACCTGCAGCTCCACATCTACCAACTGAAAACTCTCATTAGGATAGTCAAGGTAAGCACCCCAAGGTGTTCCCAGTACCCCTCCTGTCCTGAGGAGCCTGTGTGTGTGCCTGCATGTGTGTGGCACGTGCTCTTAGGCAAACTGTCACTGGCAGGTAAATTAAAGATTCGTTAAAATTCTTTAAAAGAATTAAGATTGCTATGTCTAAAGGTAGCACTGGATAAACAGGAACTTTAAATGCAGAGAGATGTAAAATACAGGTGTGCGAGTAAGAACAAAGTAACTCCTTGCATTAAAAACAAAAACGAAATTCTCTTGCTATGTGACCTTACCTGTACAGTAAGTGCACCAAAATTAGTCTTTTTGTGGACAAATTCACTGATCACACCAGTGAGCTCTGGTGTTAAAATGGGTTAAATCAACCCAAAAGTTTTTAACGCTGTTTTGCTAGAAACGTTTAAGCCCAGCTATGGCTTGTGATTATTGTCAGAATACAAATGAGATTGTTCTCATAGTTAATTGAAGTTGTTTCTTTTACAATGGGTGTATATAATCAACTCTAAGAGATCACAAAGGTGAGATAACATACCCTGAAAGTGGCTTTTTTTTCCTTAAGTGCACGTGTATGTGTATATGTGTGTGTGTGCATGCCTTGGACTAATGATAATTATTTCAGTGTGAAATCACAGTGGTTTACATGAAATAATAAGATCACAGAAGGGGGTAAATATATTTTTGATCATTTTAGGTTCTATCTAATGCTTTTTGGTCTAGTATTTCATAATGTTTATGGTCTTGTGTGCAGTGAACACATTGAAAGCATGAATAAATTAAAACTGAAATGTATTAAATGTGCTTTTCATAACTGAAAACAACAGGCACAGACAGATTATTCCTACTTGTCAGCTAGCTGAGGAAAGCTTTTTTCCTTGTGCTTTATTTATACCAATATTACATTCAGAAGCAGCTATAACAAACCCAAGGACTTTCTGAAATAGCAGAACAGTAAATAGTTTCTATGCAGAGCACAGAGCAGAATTAAATGAACAACGAGACCAGAGTTTTATCTCACAGAGTTGAGAAGTTTTTAAACATAAATTCAAATAAGAGATGTTAATTGTAATAACAAGGGAAATGTGGGAATCATGGAAATACAATTCCAGATTGAGGTAAAGAAAGGGAGATTGAAGAAACACAAGGCCCGTGCTTATATTTATACGTCAATAATTTTGTCCAGTATCCTGGACTTAGTTTGTTTAATCCCTGTACTGTAGGTAGGATTGTTTAATATGGAGCATTCTAGGAATGTGTAATCATGTCTGTGGATACAGGGGATAAGCATCCTGCTGCTTGAAAAGAAATAACTGACATTAGAGGCAGGATGAACACATCCAGGAGCAAGGGAAGTTAGTTGGAGCACAGCCCTTATATTGCTTTGATGTCTTTTTAGACACCAGCCCACCCTATGCAAAGCTCCCCTGAGCTGCTTTGAAGCTGCCCATGCAGCTGGCCCACAAAGGCAGGGCTGGACTCACAGGGCTTTAATTTGTTGCCCAAGGCACCCTAAAGGGACCTCTGCCATGCCAGAGTGGGGTGGCCAGCAGAGATGCTCCGGTGGCCTCTGCACTTCCCAGCTGATGCAAAATGTCCCCAGGGCTGTTCCCTGGTGTCCCATCCTCTCCCATTAGTGGGCCCAAACCCCCAGCCCAGGGGCACAGGTTGACTCCTGCAGTAAAGCAGGGCAGCTGGCGTTGGCCTGACCTCTGCCCGTCTCTGCTTTAGAAAACGTACCGAGATTTCCGATTGCAAGGCGTGCTGGACTCCACTCTGAACAGCAAAACCTACGAGACCATCCGGAACCGGCTGACGGTGGAGGAGGCCACGGCGTCGGTCAGCGAGGGCGGGGGGCTCCAGGGCATCACCATGAAGGACAGCGATGAGGAGGATGAAGAGGATGACTAGGGAAGCTGCAGCACCGGCTGGGGGTCGCCTGGTGTCCGTGCATGTACCTCGTCTTTAACTCAGTTAGCCACATTAGGAGTTTTTATGTCAGCTCTAAATGCCCATGAGAAGTTTACCAATACAAATGCCATGTTAGCTGTGTGGTAATAAGATTAGCACCTCTCTTTGATTCATCAGTTTCCTAATTTCATATCTATATGTTCATAAGCAATATGGAGCACCATTGTTTAATACTGTTAATGGAAAAACTACATAGAAAACATCCTAGGTGTGTCCCTGTTATTAAAGTTTAAACAATGCTTCATTAATGTACTGTATATACATTGATGGTAAATTGTTGTGAAGATGAGTGACTTGAGTCCTTTCATTTTTTTCTCTTCTGTGGATGCCAACTGCTTAAAATTAATTAAAAAAAACCAGCTTTGTTTTTAAAAGAAAAACCAGGCAATTACAAATGATTTTTTTGTTCTCTCTGTTCATTTAAAAACCAGAAAACAAACAAACCCAGACAGCCGTTTGAATCATTCTGCATCCTTGTTAATGTACCAGGCTCTTCCCTTCAATATGCAGTTAACTCCATAGAGACTACATCCCAAAGGATTAGTCATTCTAATTGCCACACCAGATTAATCCTATCATTATGGATATATCATGCCACATTACAAGTCCAAAGCAGTTGTTTTATGTTGACGTTTGCTCCTCTAAATGTTACATTTTTGTTTAAATTTCAAATAACCGTGTATGTACAAAGACAACTTTAATTACAATCTTAGACTCTACAAATGTGTTTATAATAATATACTGAATATTTATTTCGGTAGATTGTAACCATAATTTACAATTCCTCTGTTTCACAATGGTTTTTATATATGTCATGTACATTGCATTTTGACCAGTAACTGCATGTCCATCAGTTCCTTCTCCAGAGCTTTTACTTTCTGTGTAAAATAGTGATCCATCTTGCTTTTTTTGCCTTATACAAGCCGACAGTTGTAAAAGTGTGAGAACTGTGGCTTCTCAATAAATAACTATTCAGATGTCCTAATAATAAATTATGGAGTCTTTTTATGTCTGCCTTAGAAAAAAACCAAACCAAGCTGAGATGTAAGAGCCCCAACCTCACAGAATAAAGGCATTTTCTTTTCTCATGGGTGTTCTTTAGTTTATTAATTAAGAAGATGGTTTCCTGATTTGCTCCCCAAGGTCAGGATTGGGAGCACACTGTCTGTTCCCCAAGCACAAGGGCATTTCTGCTATGACCACCACAGCTGTTTCCACCACTATTTGCACTCCATGTCCTATGATTTGTCCCTTGACATAATTGATGTCTGCTCAGGTTCAGCCCATTATTATATGGCCATCACCCTTACCCAACACTTACCTTCCTTCAAAAGGCCTCAGCTTGTATTTTAACTTCGTATTTTAACTTCTCCCAAAGCAGCCAACTGCAGCAGCACTTACACACACGGGGCAGAGACAAACCTGAGTTGAAATTAAATAGAAATCTGGTTTGATGGGAAATATGTTTAATGGAAGCCCACTTGAACTGGCTGCCCAGAGAGGTCATGGATACCTCATCCCTGAAAATGTTCAAGGTCAGGGGCTCTGAGCAACCTGGTCTTAGTGGAAAGTGTCCCTGCCCATGGCAGGGGGCTGGAACTAGATAATCTTTCTAACCCAGTCCATTCTGTGATTCTCTTTTAGGCTGAGAGTTTTCTGAGAGGTTTGCAGTCCCGCCCTCCCATCAGCCAGTTCACATCAGAACTGGTTCCTGCTAGCCCAGGTCTCAGTCATTTGAGCCCCAAACACAAACCCTGTTGCCAGCCTGGGGAACCAGGACAAATGTTCATCCCTCACAAATAAAAGATGGGCAAATGGAAAAACATCCTACCTGGATGAGCCTTCCTGACATCATGAACGATTAAACCATCTTCCAGAGCCCAAAAGACATGAGACCCTCCCTGGACATACGGGAGGAGACTGGGACTTCTGGAACTGCCTGTGGAGGAGGTGTTGAGTCCCAGACTAGGCTGGGATAGTTACGGAGCCTGGAGCATATTCACGCACAGTGCTGGATTTTTGGGTCCCTCCCCTCTGTGTCAGAGTTTAGCACCTGCTGTGGAGGTGCTGTGCAGCCCCACCTGGATGGCCACACCCTACACCTTCAGCATCCACCTTTCCCAGGTGTCCTGGGAACACCACCCCCTTGGAACAGGGGCATTAGCAGGGGCTTCACTTTAGGAGTGGCGTGATGGGTGTGCACATTTAGCACCATGTACATGTTGAGAAGCCATCTGATGCACCAAAATAGAAGAATTTTGAACCCTGAGTGTAGCTCAGCGGAGTTGATTTTTGTCTTGCTCTGTGCTACTGGTAGAGGAAAGCATTGCCAGAAAAAGCTCCTTCTGAGGACTTAGGCAGGAATATGGCTTTGTGACCACTGACACAGGAAGCTTTTCCCTTCTCTTACCCACCCTTCGTATGTGCAACCACTTGGCCCTGAGTCCCTCAGAGGAGCTGGGGTAGTAGCAGAGTGTTCAAGTCATAGTCTATCAAAACCAGTTTAGATGCCTCTGCAGGTCTGTCACTGGCATGCACACAAAAAATATCTGTTCCTTGACCTCATTATGCTTGGAGCCTTCAATCCCACCCTGAAGCCCTTCCAGGACTTCCCTGACAAACCAAGTCTCACGAGATACAAAGCAAGGAATGAACTGCAAGCACTACCTGGTCCTTTTCTTTCCCAGGGGGTAGAGACGCACACACATACTGCTGCACATGTGTGTTCATGCCCTCTTTATCCTCTCCCTCAGCTGTCCCAAATTTTTATGTGTCCCAAAATTTATGTGATGGACAACAGCTCCAAGAGAAAGTCCTAAGAAAGCCTTACTGGGGTGGTCACCAGGCTGGTAGCAAAGAGCACTGAAGGACATAGAAATTTATAGCTCTGCTGGCAGTCAGGCAGAGCAGGAGAAACAGCTTGATTCTGCTCTGGAAATGTCTCCCTTTTTTTTTTTTTTTTTTTTTTTTTTTTTAAACACAAAATATTTATTGGGTAAAAACACAGCCCACTTCCACCTGCCACCTTTCAAAATAGTGAGCCCTGCTCAGTTTTTTTGAATGAGAGAGTGTGGGTGCAGCCTTCAGGAGATGCTCCTTGGCTGTGCATTGCTAACGCATGTTGGTACCTCCCTAAAACAGCAGCGATTGGACACCCTCGACTGAGTGTCTCTGTCATGAGCACTGACTCTGTGGCCTGGGACAGCTTTTTCTGTCCTCAAACCCCAGAAAAGCACCCCAGAAATTCCACAGTCCTGAGGCTTGACCACAGAACAGGGAAGCATTAGCCAACTCACTCTTTTTAAGGCATCTGGACACAAAAGATGAGCTTCAAGGTTATGTACTTTAGCGTGAGCAGGGGGAAGATCTCGCACACAGCATTGCTGCAAATCAGGATTTAACCTCCCACTCCACAGCCTGCAGCCTGTGGCTGAGCAAAGGAGTGCACTGCACCCTGATCCCCTCTGCACGTGGCCAGGGGGTGCTGGCAGCCCAACCTGCTCCTAAATGGGTGCAGCACTGTGGTACCAGGAGAGGGAAGAGCCACTTTGGGTCCATCCTGCAGAAATGTCAAATCCAAAATGGTTTGGATTTGCCTGAAAAATATCAGCCTGGGTTCAAATCCCCCCTGGCCACAGACTACAGTCTGGACAGGCCTCACTCCTGCTGCACCTTGGGCAACAAAGGTGCAAAGAACAAAGCTGCACCTTGGGCAGCACCTTTAAGGGCTTGTGGCTAGATGAGAGCACTGGCAAAGGGGGCTGAGGAATGCAAAGATCTGCTGCGGGTTCACGTCAACCCATTGCTGTGATGGAACAAGCTCCAACAGTCAAAGGACTTTTTGCCAGTACAACTGCACCTAGATGAAGAATCTGCCTGTACAGTTATGTCAATCAGTTTTGGGAAAAGAGGAAAATTTCATTCTTCTGCCAACAAAATTTTAAATGATAGATCAGGCCAAAACTTCTCTCATATTTACAGGGAAGTCCAGCGAAAATATCCTCTTTTTGACAGACTTACTTAAAGCATGTGGCATGGAGACTGAAAATGCTATCAACTATTTGACTGACAAGTGTCAGCAGCTGTTCATCCAATTTGTTTTATATTTCACCAACTAACAGATTCTTTCCCCTCTGCTGTAATGCATGTCTTCTGGCCCATAGGCATCTTAGAAATTGCTTTTCTGCCTTTCTAGTGACCAAAACGTCAAAAATATTACAAGACAATTTGTGTGCAGAAGCATAAACAGGCACGCAACAAAGCAAAGATGATTTTGCCAATGTTCAGGCTGTGTTATTTTTTAAAAAGTCACAGCAAACCTAAGGCAAAAATTATTTCTCTAAGCTTTAAAAGAAAATGCTAATGCAAACAAAGCAGATGATAAATCAGCACAGGTTAAAGCATCAGCTACCAAGGGGAAAAGCTGCTGTCTCTAATGGCCAGCCAAAATGCAGCTGAGCTGTATGTCAACCTCTGCACTTTGGCTGTGAAGTTCACAACTCTGCACTTCCAGTATTTGTTCAAAAACCTGCTCCGTGTTGCCAGGATTCAACAAAGCCACTTTGTTGTTTCAGCTTGTTGTATCAAACCAAGCTCAGCTAGGAGAATCCTTTGAGCCATTCACAAAAACCCAGCCCTCTTCATCTTAGGTCTAGCACTGCTTTCAGAACCCTTCAATCCTGACTGCATATAATATAATATAATTATTGCAGCTTTCACCCATCATGAACTTGCAGGTCTAAAAAAAGCCTGTGTGACACCTCTCTCTGGTGAGCTGTATTCCATGATATTTCCTTTAATCAAACACGTTTAGGCTTTCAAGCTAAACCTGAAGTGATATTTTTCTCAGCCTTTCTAAAAGATACATATTCCATTTCAAGTCGTAAATCCGCATTTGTTGTAACTATGCAAAATATGGGAGAAAAAAAGTGCAGAGATTATATGCAATCTGCCAGCAGAGTTGTGTGCCATGAGGAAAATGCCTCACAGGTCAAAACAAAGAAAAACACTGAGCAACAAATTAGTTGCAGGCAGTAGCTAATATGGAGATCAAAAGATTAAAATCAACATACAACGATGAAATCACTGGAATAATAGGAGCACTTAAGAAGATTAAGTCAATAACAGAGTCCAGTGCCACAAAAATAAGGTTTTGATTATACTGTAAAATTTTGTATTGGGAGAGCAAAAGCAATTACAACCATGACATGCTTCGCTATCCCCGCCTTAGACCATCTTGGCTCATTTCCTATGCAAGGAATACAGTTGTTGAAATAAACAGAAATGTTATGACTCAAGTGCTCGATTCAAAAACAAACCAGGTGGTCAGATCAGATTGGGGACTGTCAAGATGGGGTCTGTAAAATCAGGACTTGTTGCAGATCCTGGAGGATATGACAGCTGGGGGGAGCAAAGGCCACACCGTTTAGGACTGGCTTTCTGCACAGAGAGCTCCACAAGCAGCTGATGTCAGGGCTGTCCCAGGCTGTCAGCTGGAGAGGAGAAGAAACACGCACTGGAAGGGAGGTAGGAGGAGATAAATTGCTCAAAGACTGGTAGTGAATGTGGTGATGAACTCTGATAACAGGGAAGGTGTTTTTCTATCCAGCTAAAGAGGCAAAGATTGTGGGTTTGGTTTTACATCAGAGGCAGAGCACGTGGTGCCTTCAAGCCCATCCAGACGCTCATGTCAGGGACAGGAACATCTCCCATAGCCATGTTCAGCAGTCCTAGGACTCAACCAGTGGCACAGCCCAATGGGGATGGGAAGGATGACCCACCAGGGGCAGCTAATGCTCACCATGACAGATCTACCCTTGACCAAGTGCTTGGTGTATAAGCAGGAATTGATGAGCCAGTCCCTCCAGCACAAACTGGTCATGGCCATGGAGCACCAGCCTCATCCATGGACTGTGGGACCAAAGGCCTAGAGCTCCCCATGGAGGAACAGTTACCCTGGTGAGGTTCTCCATACTCAAGAAGTCTCAGAGCTCTTGGTGGGTTCTGCATGCTCTGTGTTTTGTGAGGAAGAGCTGAAACAGCTCCTCTGTGCCCCAGGGCTGATGACTTACCTGGGCTTTTCTCATAACTGTTTTTTCAATATCACTACCTCCAGCCCCACTCCCACGCCAAAATCACATTCTAGGCTCATAATTAAATAAATAACCATCTATTTTTACATAATTTGTCGGTGTTCTTGAACATTCAGGAAGTACTTGGGTTATGCATTGAAGTTTTTTCGTCCAGTAACAAAGTCCGGATTTTCAGTTTGGGCTCTCATTGTTGGGGGGGATTTTTTGTGGTTTTGCTAGACCATGTCTTCTGGGATGAAATCAACCCATTTCTCGTGCCCAAGCAGACAGCAGCACTTTCACTTGTCAGTCTGGGAGCCTTGCCAGGCTCTCTCTGACTTCGCCACCATGAGGGACAGAGATGCTGCAGTCCAGCAGGTCCCACACACCTTAGAGGAAGGGGACAAAGTGCTGCCATCCACTGCCACCTCCATGCAGCCCATGGAGTTCTGCAGCAGATGGGGACACCTGTGACAACAGTTCAAGCAATGGCAAATACAAATCTCAAACAATCTAGCGTGGCATTGCCAGAAAGTCTGGACAACACTGAGTGAGGAGTGAGTGGCAAAACGACAGTGGGAAGATTGGTTTGGGGAATATTCTTTCTCTATTTGGTTTTCTTCATTGAAAAAGCAAGTAATTTCAAAAATGAGATGTTTTTCTACCTCATTAAGGGGAGAATAATTCCAAACACGTGGAGTTTGTCCCACTTACTTTTTTGGCCTTCCTTCTTTCAAGCAAAAAAAAGGGAAGGAATAGGAACATGAAACTGAAGTGGGCTTCTACCCATTTTCACTGTTTTTTGTTCCTTTTCCTGAAACGTTTTCAGTAGGAAAGTGAGAACAAGGCCATCCCCCCATTATATTCTCCTTCTCTACTTCCTCCCACCTTTTCTCCTAAATAGAAAATAAGGGGAAAAAACCCCTACAAACCTAGAAAAACTTAAAAGCTCCCACTCTTTAAAAAAAAAATATAAGTACAACATTTCAAAACATTAGGAAGGAACATCTCTCAGTTTCAGTGTTCAGAAATGAAACGCAGCATTGCTCCATTACTGCAATGCGAAGGATGGCTATTTCTGACAATAAAGATGGAGAATAGCAGCTCACCCTTTCAACAATTTCTTCCTTGCATTACTGGACAGGTTGGCTTTGGACGTGGTGTGGATTCCAACGACTCCTCACCTGCCTCCTGGGCTAGACCAGTCTGGCACCAGGAACAAGATTTCCCTCAGGATGTCTCTCTCTGCTCCTCACAGGCAGGCAGGCAGCGTTTTTGGGGCATAAAGCCTGGCTGGGATCGAGCCGTTAGTTACCATTCCTGTTGACAGGCAAACTAGAATAGGCTCTGGCTCACTTTCTCCGAGCTGCGGAAGGAGGAATGAGCCGGGAAAAGAGTTCATTCAATTGCTTCTGTTTGGCAGCTCTGCAGGACTCTCCGCACAGACAGAAAGAGATGTGGCAAGTAAGGAGTTGCCATTTTTAGAATTACATAAGCCCATTTGATTGCCATCGAGGCACTCTGTGCAGCTCCTGCCACGGTGCCCTGCCGGTTGCTTTGCAGTGGGACTAGATTTCAAACAGTTTTAGAAGCAGGTCAGATACCAGCTTTTAAAATTGGATTCAGGTTGAAAATGTCAGTGTTACTCCTGCCATCACTGACAATATAGACCAGTACAGCCATGCAAGGACCCTGAGCCAGTTTGCTTCCAAAATCCCACTAATCACACATCCTCTGGAACCTGTAAAGTGCTCCAAAAACTTACCTCACCAATAAGAAAAAAAAATCTAATAATATAAAATAAAATTATCTGCCTATAGATAGGCAGTAATGTACATAACTTCATAAAAGGGATGAAAAAATACTCTGAAGGGTCTCAAAGCCACTGCTCCATCCAAGGTGGCCTTGCCAGGCACTCTCCCTGCCCAGTGTGGCAGTGCCCATTGGGTGACAGGGCAGCAGGGTCACCCCCCAGCGCTGTGGGTCCTGCGGGAGAAGATGGACTGCCCGTGGGGACTGAGGCACGCAGCACTGCAGGGGCGCTGCTCCCGTTGGACAAAGCATCGCCATTTCAAAGGAATAATTGGAAAGATTCACATGGGTAACGACCTCGCTTCACCTTTAACGCCCCAAACTTTTCTATCCTGACTTCTCTGTTCATTGCTTAGTAATTTGTCCAAACAGTGTCTGTCTCTGACCACTGCAATCTCACTTGCGGCCGAACATCTTGGAAGCATCCCTGGGCTGACCCTTCGAGGTCGTAATTGCTGCTTTGCATGGAGACAGACCCAAATCCAGCTCGGTGGGGCCAGGGCCGGGCAGCACCGCAGCCCAGCTCTCCTTCAGCCCAACCCCGGGCCCCTCCAGCGCAACTTTGCACAAAGCTGCAAAGCCACAGAAAAAGCTGCTCCCCCACCGTGGCTCACAAAGACACCCCATCCCACTTGCCTAGGCCGGTGGCTCACCCGGCAGCCCACCGCCTTCGATTAAAAAATAATAGGAAAAAGAATCGCGAAAAAAAAAGTATTTATAAAAATACCTATAAAAAGCAAAGCAGCACGGAAATCAAAGCCACCATTTCGGGGAGATTGAAGCATAATGCTAATAACTTTCGGCAGCTTCCACTGCGGAGTTTAAGCAGCTGCCAAGTTAAATAACTAGGAGGATCCTAAGTTATCTTCCAGTGGACCAGAAATGCCCGGTGCCGACTGCCTGGGCGGAGGCGGCCCGACGGACGCGGGGAGCGGGGCCGAGCCTGCGGGGCCCTGGGCTCCCGCCCGCCCGGCTCCTGCCCGGGACGCGTCCCCGGGAGCCCCGCACCGAGCGGCTCTGGCTGTCGAGGAGCGAAAGGGGTTCCCCCGCCGGGTTTCGATGTCAGCGCCCGGGGAGCCCTTGGGGCTGGGGCTGCCGGGCGCGTACGGGACCCTCGAGGGCAGCGGGGGCTGGAGAAGCCCCGAGTGACCCGGCGTGTCCCTCCCGGGGCCGGCCCGGCCCGCCCGGGCACCGCACTCGTTTTTCTGAGGAGGCAGCGGCGTAAAAATAACCCTAGAAGCGATCGCGCCCGCAATGGGAACGTCTTTGCGGCGCGCTCCTTCTGGGAAAAAATCCGCAAACCATTTCTCCCTTTAAATGTCGGGCGTGAAGGATTAACACCCCACGGGAGCACGGCCTCCACGGGAGAGGCGGAACGCGGGGCCGAGCCGGGAGCCCGCTGCGCGCCCGACGTGCAGACGCTGCTGCCTCCCAAAGCCGGGCTGGGCCGCTCGGCCCCCGGAGCCTCCCCTCCGCTTGGCGCTCCGGGAGCAGAGGGGCTCGCCTCGCTGGTGGGCAGGCGGCGGGGCCGGGGCAGCTGTCTCAAAGTCAGTCAGTTGTAATATGCTCGCCGGAACAGCAGAAGTCGAATCGATAGAGACGGCCTCCAGCTGTGCCTAAACCTGCGATTTCAATTAAAATACTGAGCTCTGATGGCCGGCTCTTAGCTGAGATCTCAACGCCCTGATGCGTAAGGCGTGTTGTACCCGGTTTCGAGCCGGCCGGGAGGCAGCCGCACACGGCCCGAGCCGGTAGCCGGCCTCGGGATGCGCGGGAGGTTCCCCGGGCTGCTGGGAGGAGGCAGCCCCGGGGCTCCGCAAGGGCCCCCCCGCCTCTCCTCGCCCCCAGGAGCCCCGGGGCCTGCGGGACCCGCTGCCCCGAGCAGGGCGGTGGGTGCGCAGCAGCGAGCGGGCAGCCGGCCCCTTGCCCAGGGAGAGAGGGAGAGACTCGGCTCAGCAAACACCCCGGCAAGGACGAGGGCGGCTCGGGGAAGCTGGCAGCGAGCTCCCGGTCCCGGCTCCACAGCCCTCCTTTTATCCTGCCCGAAATCATCTCGTTTACAGAAAATATTTGTTTGCACTATTAGTTGGTACTGGAGTTAATTACTCAACGTGTGAGCGGGGAGTAATATGGATAAAAGCAGCCCCAGTGTTTATTGTGTGGGTGAGCTGTTTGAGCGGTGCTTGAATAAACTGCAATTAGGGTTAGATAGAGATTAATTAACATGTGAGTGGCAAGGTGTAAAATAGTTCCCAACCCTCCACTCAGTATAATCTGCAGGCGAGGAAAAGAAGTTTGTGGAGGCTAATTAAATACTTCGCTAAAGCCGGCGAGCCCCGGCAGCGAGCGCAGTCCAGCCCAGCGCAGCCGCCGCCTGCCCGCTCCCGCTGCCCGGAGGAGGTGCGGGCCGGGCGGGCAGCGCGGCTCCAGCGCGGCGCGCCTCCCCGGGGCTCAGCCGGGCTCTCCCGCAGCCCAGACACCGGGCACGGCTGCTGCGGTTCTCTGCGGTGCCGTCCCAGCCTCTCCCCCAGGAGCGGGACGGTCCAGCCGCTCCCTCGCACGCTGACCCGTCAGATCGTGGCGGGCAGGGCTGGGCGGACGCCAACACCTGATGCTCCAGGCGGGGTGTCCCCCCGGGGCTGGGCTCTCCCCTCCGCCCGCAGGCGGTCCGGGACGGCCGCCGCTTTTCAAGTTTGTTTCTGGAGCGTGTTGTGGTGCGCAGGTGAAAAAGCCTGTCTGCAAACAGCCGCCGGCGAGCTGTCCCGGCGGGCAGAGGAGGCGCAGCTTTGTCAGCGCCGCACAAAACCCCCGAATTCCTCTAAACTTTCTTAGACGCGCGAGGGAGGGGGAAATATATATATATATATAGGGGCCTTTTCATTGCTTGCTTTACCTCTGGCCAGGCTCAATCTAAACCCTTCGCTCCCCCCCTCTCCCCCGGATAATCCTCCCCTTTATTTTAGAAACACACAAAACCTGGTTCCACGCAGCGCTATAGTAGCTACAAGTGAAAGAGAATTGAGCGCCCTGAATCGCCGGGGGAAAATTGGTTCGGCTGAATAGCCCCGGCCAGGGACGGGGCGGCTAATCAGAGCCCGGGGGGGGCTGCCCTGCAGCCGGGCCCCCCCAAACAGGTGGACGCGGGACTCTCTCAATTACCGCGTCCTCGCATCTGAGGTTTTCTGCAAATCCTCCCCTCCCGCATCACGGCGTTTTAATTGGAGAGAGGAAGGAAAGAAACCCCGGCATCCAGGCGCTATAATGTAGCGTCGCCTATTTGGGGGGGGCGGGGGGGAAAGGGGGAAGAAGAAAGTGTTGGAGAGAGTGGGAGAGTGGGGGGGAGAGGGGGATGCAGGACAAGGGCTACAAGGGCAAGGGAGGGTCGCCGGGTGCCCCCCGGGGCATCGGGCACCTTTAGGGGGTAACAACTAGCAGAACTTCCCTTCGCTGAACACGGGTCTTTTTTTTTTTTTTTTTTTTTTTTTTTTTTCAGCAGCGAACTCGAGTCCTGGACACGACTCCCTCCGCATTTATTTAAGGCTAATCACCAGCTACCCTGAGAGGGGAGAGGGCTGGAATTAAACTTAGTTTAATTAACATTAATACACTGTCCTAATTAATGGGTTGGCTATTAATTTATACATGCTGGAGAGGCTCGCAGATAAGTGACAATTTATTAATTATCTTCCAGCTCGGTTGCAACGGAGCTGATTGCAGATGGGTTGCCAAAATAACTCGAGCATGGTTGCGTGGTAGTTGCTTTAGAAAAAAAAAAATCATTCTCCCCCTTCTTCAAAAAAAAAAAAAAAAAAAAAAAAAAAAAAAAAAAAAAAAGAAGAAGAAGAAAAAAAAAATCCTCACGCTCATTCGGAGTGGCTCTTCTAACCCCAGCAAGAACTGGAGCACTCTTTTCCACCCAACTTGTGAATCGCACTTGCCTTCTAATTTGCCACATGCAAAACGATTCCTCTGCTTTGCAAGTTGCTTTTTAAGAAGGGAGAGAGAGAGGAAAAACCCAGCTCGCACACGAGCGATTTGTGCGTCTTAAACTGGAAGGAAATTGTGCGTGGAGAGGGGGGGCTCGTCTTCCTCTCTCAGCCCCAACCCACCGCGCTCCAGCCCGGCGCCTCGGCTTGGGGAAGATCCATGGTGGCATCCCCATGTCATTCTGCTCGAAGTGACTTCATATGATGTCAGCTTTAAATGTTCGAGACCGTGATCTGACGCTCAGGAAGTTGTTTGCTATCAAAATGTGACTGTGGCCACACCGCGCTGCTTGGATGAGTCTCGCCGGCGCTGGGCAAAGGTAAGTGGTCCCAAGGCGAGCCCCGCCGCCCCTCGCCTTGCCCCCCGCCCCTGGCTCCCTCATTTCCCGGACCGTGGCCATCGGTGGGGCTCGGCTGGGTGGCATTGGGCTGGGGGAGGGTTTTCTTTTTCTTTCCCTTTTTTTTTTTTTTTTTCCTTTTTTTTTTTTTTTTTTAATACTAACAAGGTCTAGCCTGCATGTTACTTTAGCGTGTTCCGCTTAATGAGCAGTAATCTGGTACCCTACGTGCCATTGTTCTTGAATATGTTCATTTGAATGTAAATAGGGAGGGGGTGCCGGTGGGGGGTGGGGTGGGGGGAGAACAAGGTGCTTATTAAATTGATTTGTCTCCTGGCTTTTCTGGAATGCAGAGCCGAGCGCGGGAGCGAGTCGCTGCTCACACCAAGTTCCCGCACGGCGGAGCGACATGGCGAGCCCGGGGTCGCTGGAGACGGTCATGCCTTCCTCCTGCCCCCGGCACGACGGCAGAGCCGCCACCGCTAACCCCTCCAAGACCCTGGCCTTCTCCATCGAGCGGATCATGGCAAAGACGTCGGAGCCCAAGCCGGCCTTCGAGGAGCGGCACGGCGGGCCGGGGCCGGAGCCAGGCAAGAAGCCGCTGAGCCTGTGCTCGCCCCTGCCCTGCGTGATCCCCATCCCGCCGCTGGGCTACGAGCTGCCCTCCAAGACTCTCAACTACTCGGAGCTGTGGAAGAGCAGCCTGCGGGGCGGCGCGGGGCTCTGCAAAGCCAACTGCGGCGTCTGCTGCAAGGCAGAGCTCGCCCTGGGCCAGCCCAGCGGCCGGCTCATCAAGCCGCAGGTCATCCACCAGGCAGGGGCCGTTCCGGCCGCCCCCCGCTCCCTCTACTACTTCAACTACCTGGACGCCGCTTACCACCCGGCCGACCTCCTGCACGGACAGCTCTTCCCGGCCGGCCTGCTGGGCGCCCCGCCGCCCGGGGGGCTCTCGGCCCACCAGAAGCTTTTCCTGCTGGAGAACGCCAAGCTGGCGGGGCTGGCGGCCGAGAAGCTACCGCCGCCGCCTCCCTTCGCCCACAAGGAGCGGCTGCCGGGACACCTGGACCAGGTGATGAAGGAGGCGGCGGCGGCGGAGCGCGGCGGCCCCCCCAAGGGCCACGCCAAGATGGGGGGCGGCGGCGGCGGGGCGGCGGAGGGCAAGCCCAAAAACTTTACCTGCGAGGTCTGCGGCAAGGTAAGAGGGACGCCGGCAGCCGGTGGGGGGACCGGGGGCGGCGGCGGCGGCGGGGCCGTGCCTGACCTCGCCTTCCCGGCGCTTCCCCGCAGGTGTTCAACGCGCACTACAACCTCACCCGCCACATGCCGGTGCACACGGGGGCCCGGCCTTTCGTCTGCAAGGTCTGCGGGAAGGGCTTCCGCCAGGCCAGTACCCTGTGCCGGCACAAAATCATCCACACCCAGGTAGGTGGGGGGCGGCCGGGTTGCGGGAGGCGGCGGCCGCCCCTGCTCTCCGCGCAGCCCCCGCTGACGGGCCTCTCGCACCCCGGTGCAGGAGAAACCCCACAAGTGCAACCAGTGCGGAAAGGCGTTCAACAGGAGCTCCACGCTCAACACCCACATCCGCATCCACGCCGGCTACAAGCCCTTCGTCTGCGAGTTCTGCGGCAAGGGCTTCCACCAGAAAGGTGAGCTGAGCCGGGGCGCGCCGGGGCCCTCGCCCATCATTAGCGGGGATTAAACGCGGTGAGCCCTGCCCGGCTGGGGGAAGCGAGGGGCGCAGGCAGATCCGCCGCCGCTCCCAATTACTTTCCCTCTAAGCTGGGCCGCATCGCCGGGCAGTGCTGACGGTTCCCCCTAAATGCTTTTTAAATGAAAGGTGCCGGGCCTTGGTCCTAATCCAGAGCCCTCCGTTTGCCGCGGGTCACCGGGTTGACCCTGCCTCTCATTTGTGCCATGCCAGTTGCGCGCTGCTCCGCGCTGACGAGGACCGAGTTTGACAAGTGGGACGGGGGTGCGGGTGGAGACACTTCCTAACGCCCCCCTTACCTGTGCACCGTGCGGCCCAGGCACCCTCCGGTAACTCCCTTTTCCATCTTCTTCCTCTTTGGCAGGCAACTACAAGAACCACAAGCTGACCCACAGCGGAGAGAAGCAGTACAAGTGTACCATTTGCAACAAAGCCTTCCACCAGATCTATAACTTGACTTTCCACATGCACACCCACAATGACAAGAAGCCCTTTACGTGTGTCACTTGCGGGAAAGGATTTTGCAGAAACTTTGATTTAAAGAAGCACGTCCGAAAGTTGCACGACAGCGTCTCCAGCGCTCCTCCGCCGCGGGACCCTGGGCGCAGCGGGCAGAGCTAAGGGCCCGGCGCGCCGCCACACTCGGACCTGCTCAACCAGGCCAGCACTATTTATCCAAACCAGCCTTCGCTTCTCTGTCCTTTTCCCAGCGAGCTCAGCCGCCGGTAGCAAGCGACCCCGAGCCGCAGTTGTATATAAGAGGAATCTTATTTAATGGCGCGTTGCGCCGCCGGAGCGGGCCAGGATGGGCCGGGCTGGCCGCCCCCCGCCCGGCGCCAGGACAGCGCTCTTTATACGTGTCTGTAAATCTCCATTTTAAATGTACGCTCGAATAAGTGAGGAATATATCTATATCTATATCTATCATGGGACAATAAACCGGCCCTTCGCAGGTGTCTCATTTCCCACCTGGGCCCCGGCCCGAGCGGGGACCGGGCTGCACGGCGCTGTGCCCGGCGTGAACGCGGCTTGCGGGAGCCGGGCCCTGCCGCTTCAGGGCCCGCCGAGCGCCGCGAGCATCAGAGGAGCGAAACGAGGGCGGGAGGGAGCCGGGCGGCTTCAGAGGGCTGCTGCCGCCCCCCGGAACGGGGTCAGAGCCCTCGCAGGACCCCCGGCGGGGCTGCGCCGCCCCGACCGGCAGCGCGAAGGGGCGGCTCGGAGTTTCCCAGCGCCGCTTTTCGGGGTCGGTTCATTACGGCGTGTTTAAACCGCTCCTGAATGACTATCTTTCCTTGCATGCAGATAAAATGATCTCACGCTTGCTTTCCGAGTAATGACCCAAATTAAGAGAGAAAACACAGACCCTTCAAACCGCATTACATTAATCTAATCACTCCCAGCAGGCCTCAGAAACTCTTTGTGATCAGAATATGGATAATCAAGCACTTGGATTACACTAAATATTCCATTCTCATCTCCCCCCCTCCCTCACTTTTAATACGCAAGTGTCTATTCCGGCCACGTCGTTAGGAACAATATTATTCTAGCGGAGAAAGGAGATTGAGGAGGCCGGGCGTGTGCGTGCTGCTCGGGCCGGGCTTGCCAATGAAGAGGGGAACGAGAGAGGCACCGAAATGCCTGGGGACGGCGTAATGGGGAGCTCACCTTTCTCCGCTTAATTGAGTGGTTAAATAGAGGGAGGCGAGGACGAGCACAGCTCGCCGCCGGGCGCAGGAACGGGAGTCGACCCCTCGCTCCGGGTTTCTGGATTCATTATTAAATAGTCTGCGATGTTCTGCGTTCTCCAAGGAGCGGGCTGGGGGCTGGGGCCGGGGCTCCGTGCCCCGCGCTCCCGCCGTAGAGACGGGGCGATTTTAGAGTTTCTCGGGGTTTGCATTTTCTAATGTCTGAAATAGCGTTTTGACGGTTTAAAGAGCGAAAAAAAAAATGTCCAATGATCCTGGCAGCGGGGAAAGATCATGACCGAATTTGTTAAAAAAAATTGCTAGAGTTTTATGTTAAAAGGAAATTTTTAAAAAAAGGGGAAAAAATGCAAACCCCGTTACCGATAAGTCAGCGGTCCGGATACCCTGTCAGGGGGAAACGGTCCCGCAAGCGAAAGGGTTGCGGCTCAAGCCCCGGCAGGCGGGAGCCGAGCCTGGCTCTCCCACCGCCGCGACAGACGGGGCGGGACAACCCACGGGCCGGGGACAGCGGGAGGGACCCCTCTCTCCGTGAGGACACTGTGCCGCGGAAGGCCACGGCAGGACGAGGTCCCGGAAGACGGCAGCGGGGCGTGGGCACCCCGAAGGGTTGCCTACGGAGCCAGTCCCGCTGCCAGGTCCGGGGGAAGCGCCGCTTTCTCCGCACCTCGGGTGCCGGGAGGAGGTCTGGGCTGCCAGCCGGGAGCCGAAAACGGGAGCCAGGCGCGGGCCCCACAGACAGCTCGCAGGCTGCTTCCTCAGCTCTCCTGATGGGCGAGAGCAGCGCGAAACCCACTCCCAGGAAGGGAATTAAGGAAGTGCGTTCTTATCGCATTTTTATAAAATGCGGCGTTGTTTACAGAGCCGTCTGGAGGGGAGGGCGGCATCCCCGTCACGGCTTAGGGCATCTTCGGGGCACCCTGAAGTGCCGTGTCCGCCACCACCGGTGGGCTGGGTCACCTGGGCCCTCCTGGGGGGCGGTGGGCGGCCCTCCCCGGAGCGGCTGTCGCTCCGGCTATCCCCCGATCTCGGCCGCCCCGGGAAGGGGCCGCGGCAGCGCGCTGGCCACCGGCCGGCCCCGGACCCCCCCCGGCTCTCGCCCGGATCCCGGCACACACAAGCCGCAGATCGCGGGGGAGGGGCGGCTCTGTCAGACACACACACGCCAGAGACTCCAATTATCTTCTCCCTCACAAGATGTTTCTGCTGTCCACGACTGCTCACACTTCGGCACTCTTGCCAGCAAGCCTCAATAACACAAAACCCGCACAAAAACCCCTTTCCCGGCGCCGCAGCCGCGCACACAACAGATTGAGCGGTGCCGGTGCCTCGGGGGGAGGGTTAGAGGTGCCTCTGCGCAGAGAGCGACGTGCCAGCGCCTCCGTGCTTCCCCCTCGGCCCGCCCGGGCCGGCCCAGCGCTTCCCCGGGACCGGGCGGCTCCCAGGTGCGTCCCGGCACCGCGCCGGGCACCGGGAAGCGACCAACCTACAGGCAGCTGCGTTGCCCTTTTCCCTGCACTCCGCTCTCCAAACGTCTGAGCAACCGGTTTGCTGCTAGAAACATGTTAATTGCCAACGGAGCTCATTAAGGCATGCACATGCAAAACACAGCGAGGGAGATTAAATGGACAAAAGCGCAATAATGAACTGTCAAAAATCGGACCCATCTACACGACCAGGAGCACTCAAGAATGAGGCATTTAGAGGCAACAAAGGATTGTCTGGGACAGGAAGAAAGGACGACCTAGACTTTTGTTTAGTCAACACAATTGATTACAAATGAGAGATTAACAGGATAGCTTCAGAGTTTTTTTGAAGGAGGCAGAAGAGAAAAGTCCAATTAAGTGCACCGAATGTTAACTACATTGATTTCCACGGCCAGCGCTGGAGAAATTCTCATTAAACCATCCCTGGCGATCCCTTTTGGAAAGTAATTTGTCTCCCTGATGGAGCAGAGAAAGGGAGCCATGTAAAGAGAAAGAAGCGCTAGTTCTTGGCACAATGAGCTTAGGAGACACACTGGAAAGAGCCAAAGGGGGAGTTAATGAGCATCTGACAAGCCGCTTGGACCCGGGCCTGGAGAGCAGCGATGAAAAGATGGAATTGGCCAACAACTATTCTTTATATCAAACATAAAAAGGCCAATCTGAAACAGCGCTGCTCAAAGCTGGTGGGGAATAAAAGAAAGGCCCCCAGTGAGGGGTGGAGTGGAGGGCTCAACTGCCCCTTTGGGACAGGGGAAGAAATGCACTGGCATGTCCCTCTCCGAGCGAGCGGAGCTGCTGGGCCCTCGGCACTGCACCCCGGCCGAGTACGGCAAAGGCCCCCCGCCCGGAGGCGCTTGCACAGACCCGAATCGCCCCAGGGCAGCCGAGCTGGGTACAGTTTTAAGAAGTTATCCCGCGGAGAGAGATCACGGTCAGCCGAAATCGCGGCGGCCCGGCTCTCCCCGAAGCCCGCTGCATTCCTCCTCCCCGGGGCTGCATTCCCCCGACCCCTCCCGCTGCCCCGGCTGCGGGACCCCCCCGGGGACCGGGCACCGCGGAGCGCAGCGCAAGGCAACGCGCGTCGTGTAGACACGGCTCGCTCGGAGGCTCTTAAATCAGATTAGAGCTCGTTAATAACAATTTTGGCTTAAGTCTGTATTGACTTAGGTTTAGGAATGGCTTAGCACTTTCGCTTAAGTCAACACCAGGGCTAAATTGACGCATGCCTTTCCCAAACCGCCGTGTCCCCCAGGACGCCCAGGTGCCCGCAGGACTTGCCCTTCTGCCGCTTTAAGCCGTTTTACGGAAGTATTTGCATTATTTTTAAGTAAGCCTGCTAGGCCTCGACTGTGCCAGCCCACCCCTGCGTGTCATCCACGAGGGTCCCCTCCAGGGACGGGTTTCGTGGGCCTCATCCTCCCAGGGCTGCGATCAGGGCACTTCTGTTCTTTCAGGCTCTTGCTGCCAGCCCTAGCGCTCCTTCCCCAGCCCTCGTGGTGTGGCTCCTGCCCACTCCCCTAACACCTCCTGCCTCTCTCCTCAGGTCCTCTCTAGCCCCTTCAGATTTGTACCCTGGATACCCCCAGAGAGCCGCCGCTGCATTGCCACCCACGGCCGAGCTCTGTGGAGAGACTGAGGGCCCCTGCAGCCGAGGGCAAAGACGGCACGGCGGGGCCCCGCGGAGGCATTCCCTTCAGCCGGCACCGACAGCGGCCACAGCGAGGGCTACCGCTGCCTGCCCGGCCACTTTAGCCCCATGGAGAGCCACATGCAGATGGGAGGGCAAGGGACAGGTAGAGCCTGGGGCTGTGCAGGCAGAGGGGGCCACCAGCAGGACAGGCACCCACCCCTTGGACCGCGCTCCTGGGCGGGGGTTAGTGCCTGGTGAGACGGTCACCCCGTGGCCTTCCTCTGCTGAAGATTCCTGCACACAGACCTCACATCACGGCCAGCTTTGCCCTACCCAGCTGCCCTCCCAGCTCCCCCTTGCTGCCATCGTCCCCGCCTTCTCACCAGCCCTCTCACGGGTACGGGGCTGTGCTGACCAACACCATCCCCACGGGGCCTTAGAGAAGAGGGAGGGAAATGTTCTTACCAGCTGGTTCTACCACACATCCTGATTCTCCAGGTGACGCTGTCCCAACTTTTCACTCCATTCCCAGCCTACTCCTATTGCTAACCCTGCCTAGCCCAAAGCCACAGCCAGCCTCGTGTTATCTGTATTTACCTCATTGATTTACTGCAATTGCTTAATTGATTGAATCACGGGCAACACGTGCCCTCAATTAAAAATTAAAAAAAAAAAAAAAAAAAAAAGGAAAAAGAAAAAAGGGTACATTTAGATTTCTGTGCTGTCTGTTTCATGGGCCGTCTCTCCCCGCAAGGTGTTGAAGCTGCCGCGGGCCATGGGGCTCAGCCCTCAGGGGGCCTCGGGCGCGCTCTCTAGGGAGCGCAAACAGCCCTTCACTGCGGGTGCTTCAAGTCACTAGTGATCTTAAACTCCGCTTTAAAGCGACTTCGGTAAGAGCATGTTTAGTCACCGAAGCACATTTTTGTCCCCAACGCCGTCAGACCACAGAAAAGGTCCGCTCCCAGAATTCTGGGTGTATAATCCCGAAACAACACAAAACTTGACTTGTACAAATATTTACATCTTTGCCGTCTTTTGCGTTGGTAGAAGAAGCAGGCCGATGGCAAACTTTAAAAGAGATCTGATCCGGGGACAGAAGTACTCCCGGCCGATGGGACAAGGAGTGGGGACCTCGCTGGACCCGCTTCGCCTCTCCCGGCTCCTCGCCGAGCCTCTGGGAGCATCCCCGGCCCCTCCCGGGCCGCCCCAGCCCGCGGGCAATGCGCACAAACGGGACCACAGCAGTGCTGGGGGGCAGCGGAACCCCCGTCCCAGCCCGAGGGGCTGCTCTGCCAGCAGCGGCCGCAGCCCAAACACAGCGGGGACGGGCGCTTTGAACCACTTGGGGGACCGAGGCCACGGGAGACAGGTATTTTCTCACACCAGCGCCGCTGCAATGGACACGATTGTCCTGGGAAGGGCTCAGGCGCTTAAACCGCAGAGAGCACCTGAGACCGCCCGCAGCCGCGTTCCCGAGGTCCCGTTAACTGTCTGATACTCATTCTACTGTCTTCCTCACTGCTGCCAGTTGCCAAGATATTGCACATAAATAGAAGCTTTCTGATTTATTATCAGCCTCTTCCTTCTGATTCATTATGTTAATGAATTGAGATATTACCAACACTGGATTATCGTATCTATCAATGAATCCAGCAAAAGAAAGCTAATTATAGAGGAAAAAAGCCAAGTGTACCCGGAAACTTCATACAAAAAAACCTGTCCGAGAAATAGAGAAAAGCGGCTGCAGTAGTTTAAGCACCCTCTAAACACAGCTTCCAGTTGTCTGGGCACTTTGGGTCACACAGACAAACCTTTTTCCTAGGGATTTACTGATACGTTTTTTACCGTTAACATCACGATTACGAGCGTTTCCAAGGAATCAAACCCGCTGCCCAGAGCTTTCCTGGGAATCTCGGCGCCGTTGAGCGAGGGAGGACACACACAATGCGCTTCCCTCTCCCAGCGCACCGCTCCCGGCGACGCGCAGTCCCCGCGCCCCGATCCCGACCGACCGGCACCCGTCCGTCCGCCCCCGCGCCACGGCGAGCTCGATTCACACCGGGCAACCACCGAGAGACGGGGTTTGGTTTGTTTGGGGTTTATTTTTTTCGTCCCCTCCTTTCTCCCTTCCCCACAGTCGCTTGGCTCGGCGTTCCCCCGGCTGGAAGCAGCACTGCCCCTCGGGCAGAGCCCGCACCGGCGGGGCGCGGGGCGAGCGCGTCCGCGGAGCGCAGCGCGCAGGTTCGCCGGCGCTGAACAAAGCTGCCGGCATGTGCTTCACTTTGAACACATTATCCTCCGGAAGCTTTTATTGAGCAACAGTCAGAGCTCCGTGAATGAAGCTATTGGAACGCATACGAACTAAATGGGTGAAGAAAGGCAAGTCTGGTTACCAAAATTACGTTTCTCATTCACCGCAGTGAGGCAGGTACTTATTTACTGCGGCTTCAAGCTACGGTAATTAGTAAAGGAGACTGTAATCTACCTAAAGGAAGGCAATTTTTTCCTTTTATTAATTCACAATAGATTTGTAAAATAATCTTACAGCAGCTGGCTCTGCTTGAATCTGTTTCAAAAGTGTGATGTAAATACTGTCTCACACTATTTTGTTGCTTATTAGGCTTTCTGGTAGGTGATACGACTGAGAGTGAGGGGAAAGAACACCACACATTTATTTTTAAGATCATCATCGCAGCGATAAAACTTACGGGAAGAAGTGAGCATACTTTCTATCTGTATGCGTTAAAAACAGACGTGTTCAAACTAAGTCAAATGTAAAAGCTACAACTGGAAGGCTACAAACACAGCGGGTACAGCTTAGCGCATTTTCAAGAGCTGTTTTAACTGTGTTTAAAAGGAGTAGCAAATTCCCAAATTAAATCACCCTATTTATAGCAAAGACAAAGAGTTTCACACAGCAGGAGGATGTACTAAAGAACAGTTTTCCCCCACCTGTTTCCTTAGCAAGGGTTTAAGTATCTATATCTACATCTTCCTAGTAATTGCATATCTGAAGTGATTCAGCTTACAAAGTATGAAACAATAGGAAGAATGCAAATAATCGATCTGGGATTCATTACATTTGGATTTTTCATCGGTAAACTTCTGAGATTTTAATCTTCACTTAGCAGATTAATATTTTATGTCAGAGTCAGAGGAAAACAAACACCATACCTAAGCAAAGTATTTATCACTCTTCATACTTGGCTGCAGCAGGCACCAACTTACATCCAACTCATACATGCAATGCAACACTGAGATCTAAGAGGATCAAAGCTTTATTTCAACTATAACACAGTATATCCATGGACTATAATCCTTCAGCAAACAGAATATCACAGTAATGAAGACCTTAGCATTACAAATATGTTAAAACAGCTTGCATTTGGGGTGATATTTAAGGTCAAGTTGTATCTGAACACAACTATTAAAATATTATGAAAATTACCATTATGGAGTAAATAATGTTTTCTTTCAGATATAACCTCTAAAAGTACATTCAATTTTAAATTTGGTTTTCTTATTTTTCAGTACCAACAAGCTCAAACTGAGCATCCCCAACCTGCTCTATGAGAATAAAAAAGACAGAAATGAAGAACTATCAGCTCAGCCTAAAAATTAGCTCCCAACTTCTATGAAAACATGACCCTGAATAAATACAATCAAGAGGATACCATAGTGTCAGATATGCATCTAATCCAACTATTTCAAATGTACCCTCAAATTAAATTAATAGGCTTGTGAAAGATTCTGCAGAGTAAGAAATTTCTTATGCTAGGGAAAAGTAACATGCCTTGCCTTCTGCTCCTGCCCCCACAGTCAGAATTACTGAGAAAATAAAAAGCTTGGGAATGTGATGGTGAGGTGACAAGATGGGTGAACGGCGGCGCTCCTGGGTTAGTATTGGGGTTACTCATCTGTGCATTAACCTAGAAAAGTATAAATAATAATTTCTTATTGCAAGATACTCCAAGATTAACTAACAAACAGGAAACACCTTTGGGTTTTCTCACTGCTTTTTACTCAATTGCTGTCTGCCATCTATCAGAAAAGCACAAAAAGTAACAGGCCCATAGGACCACTGCACCTTGTGTATACATATATTGCAACACAAAAGGACAAGCAGCAAGTCAAGACTATAGAGTAAGAAGTTTGGGTTTGTTTTTGTTTGTTTGTGTTTGATTTTTTTTTTTTTTGGGGGGGTGAGGTGTGGTGAAGGTATTTTTTTGGGGAAAAAATTATGATGAGTAGAAAATTACAGAAGATGTATATGATGTCATTTCTATATTTTATATTTTTTGATATATATATATAAAAGCTTGGGATAAAATGAGGTATAACTACATATGATCAATGTGTTTGAGGTGACCGCCTTGTCTTGGTGAAGAATACCCATTCAAGATCTCATAGAAGACCAATATTCAATCATATCAGTAGAAATCACTTTGGGGGATTCTGAATTTTTTTTTTTTTTCGAAGTACACTACAATTTAACATTTACTTTCTCAAATCTGTATCTACAAAAAAAAAGTATCAAGCTAGCCCAGCCATGGTAAATTAAACTCAACAAATCTAAGTAGAACAGGAGATACCATATAATTATGGTCCCTGCCACTGCATACCCCAACTCAGCAGACACTTGCTCCTGTACCTTAATGGCCCTGCTGTGTTGCCCCTGCCCCTCTTACTGTGCTATTTCACAGGCACAGGCAATTGCATTTATTTGCTTCATATCACAGGCCAACACGAAAGCCCTTGTCTCTGAGAACTGCTTCAAGTGTTTCTCTTCATTCAGTTTTTTCCTTTTCTGGACACATTCCTACATCATTTCCCCTGAACTAGCTGTGCTATTGCTTCTAAAGTTATGCTGCAGGAAATAAAATTAAATTCCCTCTTTGAAGATCATTTCATTTTACCCTCAGGCACGCTATGTGAGCACCTAACTGCAGCACGGTAACTACTCCAGCCCTGCTTGCAGGTTGCCAAATTCTCACCCATGCAGCTGCCATGCACTCAGTGTCCACACCCCAGATCTCCTTCCAGGGGAAAGCACAAGGGCAAGGAGCTAGCGAGCATCTGCATTGTGTCCCGGTGGTTAGGCGGAGTCGGAAGAGATAAAGACCCAGATTATTTGCATGTATAAAGTACTTAGGGGCCCGGATTTTTGTTGAAGTGATTTCCCTTTGGATGCAAAGAACAGGATGAATCCCATTCTTTGTTAGTAACTAACTGCTCATCCATCCCTTCATTCTGAGCGTCATGTAATAGGTTTTCCCTTCTTGTGTGCTCAACCGGTTCCAATTATTTGCTTTTTAAATGTGAGCTCTACAACGGTAAGATCCATACACATTCCCACTAAATCAGATTGAAAATCACATTGTGAGTTTACAGAAGAAAATATTACCAAGTTGTCTTTGTGACAGAACACTGAGTAGGTATAAAATTGCAATGGTCTCTATGCCAAGTTTTTTTTAAGCTCTCAGCTTGTAAGATGAAAGCCTAATTTGATATTTTTGTAGTTATATAACAGTTCTAATATTTTGTGACATTTTGTATTGTGACACTATAGATGAAATTGTCATCGGACTGACACCCTTTACTGTTTATTCCTTAATTACAACTGTTAACAACACTGCAGAGAAGCGTGCTAATCTGCCATCACATATTATGAAAACAACGTTATTGTTACAAACACCAACACCCACTCAACAGGATAATTCTAAGATGGCAGTTTCTGTAAAAAGTTATCAGTTTAATGGACACTTCAATAGAAAAAGTTTAAAATGAACTCTTAATATTCCTGTGGAAAATATGCAACAATTTTATATTGCACCTGAAGTTTTGATTTTATCACGTCAGTCATTCTTCATGCTGCAAAGGGATATGTTTTTTGAATAGTGGTGTCTCTTTCCATGTAGGATGAAGATGCATAGCACAGATAACTATTAGCCTAGCAATATTTGCAATCATTACACTTTCATATCCTCAGACACTGGCAGAGGTACTTTTTTTTTTCCCCCTACTACTTCCAGGTTGGGGGTGGAATGATGTTGTTGCAGGAGACAAAAATTTTACAAGTGCATTGACTCAAGTCCAGGTTCTCAACAATAGAAGAAATTAATATTTTCTAGGCTTCTTTTGGTTAGGAAAGATTAATTTTCTGCAGGCCATGTCACACACCAGGAAGGATTTTCCACTGAACTGACACTTTTGGAAGTTCTGTATCAGTGGATTTTTCATCCCTAGTTAGCTCAGTACAATTAAAACTCACTGATACTGCACCTCTGTAGGAGGAAGCTGAGAAGCTGTTCAATGCTGAAAATGAAAATATTATATCCTCAACTTCTGTATATGCTTTGTTCTTGGACAGCCACTGCCAGTTACCTTTCAGTTTGCTTCTTTCAAACTTTTCATGCCTCAGAAAAAGTTCTCACTTGTAGATTACATCAGCAGAAAGAAAATAGCATTAAGAGCAGTCTAGAAGTAGCAACAAGGCCTAGAGATTTGTTTGCCCAACCCTTAGACAAGCAATACAATGTAGGCAGAAGGAGGTTGGGAAAAGCTGCCTGGAGTGAGGTGTATGAATGAGAAAAATGGCAATGACAAAAAAAAATCAAGGAAAACAAGATGCAGAAATTGAAGTTTGTTCCTTCTACAACTGCTCTGGTGAAGGTTCTCGCACAGATTCCTGGGGCTAAACCAAGGCTACTCTGAGGCACAGCCTGCCTTTTCTGCTAACAGTAACTTCTTCCTTTCTCCCTCATCCACGAGCAGGCATGCAGCACAGATGACTGAAGTGAAGAAAGATAATGCAAGAATCTGTCTTATCGCACTTATATCTAGAAGCAAAGGATTAAAAATAACATAAAACTCTTTTCACACTGAAAACCCAATTGCCTTGGTGGAAATCTAGACACCAGTGTTGCTCCTTCTTGATCCTAAAAGCCCGTTTGAGGATTGCTTCCCTAGTACAGAATAAAAATAAGGATTTGTACACAATGCAACAATGGAATGAAATTATTCTATAAGATTTAATAATTTAATTTTCATTTAAATTATTTACACTGCAGTTTTAGTGGCATGATATTCTCTTGCCCAATCTGGATGATCTTCTCTGCTTAAGTGATAAATCACAAACCAAAATGAAACTAAAATGTTTATTTTTGTGAATCTTCTTCAGGGTAGTTTATGCTCTGCTTTGTAGCTTTCGTTTTCTTAAAGCCAATAGGAACTTCTGCTCTTCCTAAAAGAAACTCTTCCCACTTGGGAAGAGATTCTTTTACTGATGCCCAATAGAGAGTCTGAGAAAGATATAAGAAAAAATAAACTTAATTTTAAAATACGTGTCAGCCAGTTTAAAACAATATAGAAATTCAACGCATTATTAAGTCTTACTTTAAATGGAAAGCAATTCAGAAAAGAACAACGTACTTAACATATGAAATTTTTAATCTCTTGTATGATACAAAATATCAGCTTGGAAATATTTCATTCTGCAGGACAAACTGTGAAGTGACTGAATGTGCCCTCTTGTGGTAAGCAACACATCAGTTTAGACCTTACAGTACCTTTAAAAAAAACTATTTTCCATGATTATATACTTTTCCAAGAGCAGCTTTTATGGTTAAGTATGTTAGTTACTGGAATTTTATTTTGCAGTGGAAAAAAATTTGAAATGAAAGCTGCACATTTACCAATATAAGTTTACAGTTCTATATGGAAATATAGTTCAAAATATTTGAGTAAAATTTTAGACTTGATAACTCACTGATGAAGTAATCCCTCCAGTATATGGATCACAAATTAAAATAATAATAAAAAGGTGATCTATATTTAGCATGTGGTCTAGGAGAATCACTGTGGATCATCTAATCCTTCGTCTTGCTTTACACTGTGCCTCTGAGTAATACATTTAACACATTATTTATCTGGTTATTATCATTCATCCTTTTTGTGTTATCCTAAGGATAACTGTTGTTTGTAGGATTTTCAGGAAAATTTTAAGTGCCAGGTATCATTTTTCCCCACAAAATAACGTGATCTAGCAACTGTGCTAAGATAACACTATAATCCATCCACATATGTAAATATTTATTGCCATTGATGTCCATTCAGAAAAATGTAATTTTGCAGTAGAAAACAGTTTTGATACATATATAGTGAGCCTTTTTTCTTTACTTAAGTATATAATGAAGGAGAAGTGCAGCATAAAACTGAAGATCTCCCTGCAAAGTATTGGATTCCTGGCTAATCATTTTGATCCTTACATGCAACTCAGATATAACTATGCCTCTTGCAGGTTTACAAAAATATTTTCTTCAACAGATTTACTCAAAGAATCTTTTTTGACAAGCATATGTGCTGTCACACAAAACTACTCCGACTCAGCAAGCTGGGGATCCATTATAGCCATAACTTTCAGAGTATATTAATACAGACACATATATGGCTGAGTGAAATATGCTCAGAAGTGTTTTGGAACAAAGCATGCACAAGAATTTTGTACCACGAAAGAAAGTTTTCTTTTCCCACTATTTATAGCACTCTTCTCTAGAAGCATAAAAAAAAAAAAAAAAAAAAAAAAAGCTGAAATAGGATCTTCTCCTTCAAATAGTAACTCTGTTCTCTCCAAAATTTCACCACTGCTGCAGAGTGCAGACATTCTGCAGCCTCCAATTTGTGTGGACTTCGCTCGACAAGCAGCTTCACACCTACCACGGGACTAACTGACCCAAAACAACTCTAGTGGTGTCTCCAAAGCCACTGAAGAGTCTAAAACTACAGTCAAAATAGGTTGAATGTTTAATATTAGAAGGTTGGCATCTCTTTAGCATCATTCAAAGCCTACAGGTACTCAGGAAAGGATGTACCCTTCTGCCTGAAAATGTCTAAAAAATACTAAAAAAGCCACTGAAGGTGCATACCCAGTGTGCACCCTGTCACAGTCCCAGCAGGCTATTTACAAGATGCAATGACAGATGAAAACTTTGAACAGTAACCAGAACAAGAAGTGATGCCTCTCCTTTAAGTAATAGCCTAAGCATGCCAACACATGCCCAGCAGGTGTGAAGCTGAGGTACAATGCACCTCTCTTCACAGCTGACAGTGCTGAAACCTGGCCCTGTGCCCTGCTCTGACAGAGCCCTGGCCCCCAAACCAGCACGGGACACTCTGCTCCTGTGCCTCTGGGAACCAAGCCACCACACAGCACACAAACCACTGGGGCAAGAAACAGATGGGAATCTGCTCACAATTTTTTATCTTGAAGTAATGCTTTAGGGACTGCAGGTTGAGAAGGAAAAAAAAAAAAAAGAACCGAGTGTTCCTGCTGTAATACTTTTCATAAGCTTCCAAACAAATCTAAAATAATTGATGTGAAATTTTCTCTGTTCATGCTGATAAACTGTTGACCCTGAAATGTAAAGATGACAGTCTGTGGTAAACTGAGAATGGGATGACCATATAAAAGAAACTAAATAGCTCTGACACAGTAAACACAGTAATCTTCAGCTATTCACAATATTAATTTTTTTAATATTTAACTTAATTTTTAAATAGAAGTTTGTATAGATCTGAAAGCCGACAAATATTTCCACCAGAATGCTCCAGAATCTAGGGACCTTGTCCCAGAATTTAGGTTCAGCTTGCTACACAGTACACAGGCCTTTGGCTATACCAGTCACTGGATTTTAAAATCAATTATTTTCACTTTAAGAGCATGCTTCAGGGAAAAAAATAAAAGCGCAAAGTTTGGTAAACAGCAAATGAAAACAAATGAAAAGACAGTTCTAGGACTTACTTCTAACTTAACAGTATCAGGATGTGGAAGTAAACACATTCTTTCTTGCAGCCTTTTTTCTGCTGCTTCTATATCCTAAAACACAAGCAAAGCACATTTTAAAAAGAAGCACTTCAAATTTTAAAAGGAAAATACACATATAAAGACATTTAAATTAACTAAATAAACCCATTACAGCTAAACAGCATTTAAAAATTAACACTGAAGTTCAAATATATTTTTAGTCATTCTGAAATACAACTTGTACTACTTAGACTAACACCCTACAGCTGCTAGATATGTTTGCTGCACCTTTTTATACATTTCATAACCAAGTCAGACTTCTGCTGTAACCACTGCTATTCTCTCTGGACACCAGGGTAAACTAGCAACATTCTGTTGTATAAAACTTAAGGAAATAGAGGGGAATGGAACATCTTTTTCTCTGCTGCATAAGACTGAAGCATGTATTCTAGCTACTGTAACTGTAAAGTAACTAGGCAAATTATGTGCAAGATCTTTACTTCTCAAGACAAAGATGAGTTGCTAATATGCATGCATAACATGTGCACATAAATGTAGAGCTGCAGCAAGCTGTTCACCAGACAAGCTTGGATGACAATGCACCTCACATAGTTTTCTTACAAAAAAAAAAAAAAAAAAAATAAAATCAGTATTTGGGTTTCTGCTTGTCCAGTGGATGTGTGCTGGATTCACAGAGGCCCAAATAAATCTTTTAAAAAAGAAACAACAACAACAACAAAACAAATCAACAGCAACAAACAAATCAAAGCATGCCCCTAAACTAACCACTCTCCCCCTTTAAAGTTCTGACCTGTTCTTGTGGGCTTAGTTCCATACCCAAACATTGAAGAGATTGAGTGGTGGGCAGATGAAGAGAGACAGAAAGGGACGTGGGAGTGGGGTGTGAAGAAGCCAAAGCTGAACAGAGTGGAGGGGGAAAGAAAGTATAGCAGATGGCAGAGTTGGGAGCAGAGAGCGGGTGTGAAGAGTACAACAGAAAAACTAAATGAGAGAGGAAATTCCCCAAAGGGACTTCCCAAATATTCACCACCACTGCTGCTGAAAAGAAGAGTGAGATTCTGGAGGAGCATATCCACAAGAGAGACCAAACATGATTACTCGTATTGAATAATAGCCAGTCTGAATACATCAATAAGTAAACAGTGTTCAACTCAAGTTTAGTTCAGTAGAGTATGATTAATAAAAGCCAAAAACCAGCCTTGCTGAAGTTCAACTTAGTGACACACATACAGTCAGATTGTTCAATTTGGTGTTCATCTTATTTTATTTCATTAATTCCTTTTACAATGTTCTCTTCTATATAATTACAAACCTAATCCAAGCAAAATTGTTCCTCCCTTTTCTACAGCAAAATCCATACCACTGTACGAGTCAGAGAAAGAGAAAACTAACTCTCAGATTTATCCAAATTCTCACAAGCAGCAAATGGCTGCCCCTTCTCAGGTAAGAAAATAATTAATGGGATAAACATGTAGAGGACACAGGAAAAAGGACACAGGCCATTTGAAATCACGATGTCAAAATAACACAGAGTTAAGTGACTCAAGCAGGGAGTTTCTCTGTTGCACATACTTAGAACAGATAGATACAAACAGCAGCCAAAGAAGCTTGCACCAGAGTGGCTCAGGCCAGGTAACTTCTGGAGAAGTTACCACAACAAACCATACTGAATAAAAGGATCATTCAGTAATGTTCACCTCATATTCTTCCATTGGATTTTCCTCCTTTCCGATTCCTTCTTCCTAATTACTGCAGGAATTTTTCACAGGAAGGAAGAAGAATATCAATCATTATTTCTTTATAGACTCAGCCAAGTAACTGGGATGTTTATGGTGATAGGAAATGAATGTCTTTCAGGCAAGAAAGGAGACAGCAGTTGTGCATATATGCTTAGTAGAGAAGGTCACTTTGGCATAGCCTAGATATTGGATGTGTCTTTTCATTGCTCACTCCAGTTTGTGTTGTGCAGTCTATTGTCATTCAGAATACTGATTTAATGACAGACAGGGAAGGAAATTTTTGCTGGAAGGTGTAGTATGCTTTAGAAAATAACTGGAACTACAAAAAGATTAGATGGCACTTCTCGTGTGTCTCCACAACTGGTTAGCTTTATAGGAAAAATAAATCTTTGTCATCAATATAAAAATAAATACATCAGCAGTATAAAATTCCTTGAAAAAAACCCCAGCTAATCTAATATGTCACAGTACTGAAAAAAAAGAGAGCATCTTACAGTACTTCCCCTAAAACCACAAGGACTGGAACAAAAACAATTCAAGACCCTTCCCCAGAGGTAAAATGGAATGCATGACACATGCATTGCTTTTAGGGGACCAAATTCAGCTGTCACTTATATTGATATCAGTCTGGCACAATCACACTTAAATAATTCTGGAATTGCATGCCCGGGAAGGAAAGCAAATTTGTTTTAAATTACCTTTCCAGTACTAATTACTATATAGCATACTCTTTCTTTTCTATTTCATGGTACAAGCTGTTGCACAGTAATACATATTTCTAAACACAAGAAATATCACTGAGAAACAAATGTCATAAATTAGATTACAAATACTAGTCTAATTTCTGCTTTTATTACGACAACATTATATAAGCACCAAATGATACAGATTTCCCTAATCTGCAGTCTCCCTCTAAAGACATTGAGGAAAATACTCTGATAATTATGCTAAAATGCTGAACAAATGCTTGTAATGTCAAAATTTCAATTAAAAAAAAAAAGGTTAGTTCCTTGCTTCCTACTGATTAGAATTTAAATTAATTTTGAAATCTTTCCTGTGCATAAATTCCAACTAGCACAGAGAAAGAAAAATGGCTTTTGCTATGATCTATTACTGAAAACAACTGATTTTGCTTACATGCAGAAAAACAGAAATGCAAATAAAAAAATAACACTTCGTCATGTCCATGTATTTTTGAGTAGGCCAAATCAACAACTCTCCACATGGTAACTGTGAAATGTACAGTGCCTGGTATCAGGAACAATATTCTGAAGCTGGCACATTAATCAGTCTTGTTTTCAAGCTTCTCATATATTATGCTGCATAGATTTTTTTTTCCTGTTTTCTTCTGTTATCAAAAAGCATCTGCAGGAGTGCATGCTTGTTAAAACCAGGATAAAATTAATAGATTTAAATTGATTTATGCTATTTTATCCTGCAACAGAATTTGTTTTGGTACATATGTTTTTGCTTTTTTTCTGTACAAACACCAACATTTTTGACACTTGAAAGGAACAATTTTGAGGATGTGACAGAAGATAGCAAATATCTGTTTAACTGCAGAAATATTTACACTCTGTATATGTCTGAGCTATTGTTACCATTTCCAACACAATAAGGCTTTCAGGATGGAGAAATAGACTCTGCATTTATTGCATTTGCCTGCATACGTAACCTGAGAATGCATTCACAAACACATAATTCATAAAACCCTATATTTACAAAGTAAAAATCTAACCTAAAATGCCTGTGGAAAACAGGAGTCATAATGGCTGAAATTACTAAATCAACAAAATAAGAGCTATGGAAATAAACACCCAAACCATCCATTTGTCCTCAGCTTCTCACTGAAGCACCTACACTTACTATACCCAGTAAAGAGGGGCTTGATTGCTCCTGTCCAGAATGCACCAGTTCACCACCCCAAGTAGAAAAATATTCTTTGTCACACAATAGTTAAGAAGGCATTCCTGGCTAACTGTTCTCCTTGTCTGCCCCTCTCTAAATAAGCCTCCCGTTTAAATACAAACTCTAACATAACAGAACTATACCCACTCAAAATGTGAAATGTCAAATTTAAAATGTTCACATTTTAAATCTGAACCAGGCTCTGCGTGAAAAAAAAAAACAAACCCAAGAAATTCTGGTGACACAAATTAATCTTGTGATTTTCTAGAGTAAAACTCACTTTTTCCATACACGCATTATGGACCCATAATAACTAGGAGCTTAAAGAAAAGGCACAGGAGGTTCAGTTTCCAGCCTCCTGAAAAACTGACACACATTTTTCAAATGCATCGTGTCAGTGGTCAAGTGCATCTCTTCAGACTCAGATGCCTGAGCTAGGGGTTCCAGAGGAGCCTTTCATTATTCCAGTCCCTGCCATCAAACTTAGATCTTTTTAATTGCCTAGGAAACAAATCTTACCTAAATATGACAACGGGTATGTAGAAAAGCTATGAGTGTTATTAATGGTGTCACCCCTCTGAAGAGCCAGAAACACCAAACACTGCTTCTACAGACTTGCAAGTAAAATCCTTGAAGTCACTCTACACCTCTTTAGAGAAAAATATTACACTGAGAACCTCTTCCACAACTTAACACAACCACAGCAGGAGAACTGTTCCTGCCCCTGGCCCAAAGCACTGTAGCCTGGTCAGCCCATTTCCAAACACACCCCCATGTCTTGAATCAAAGCATAGAGGGGCTGTGAGTCCTGACAGACCCCGAAGTTCTCTCAGGCAGACATGTACTAGCATGTGTTACATCTCTACATGTGCTTAAAAAAAAATTAAAAATACATAGTAGCAGCTGCCACCTCGAGGTTTTTATAAGAAGGGCACGGGAAATAGGTAGTGATGCCATCGGATAATAAAGACTTGTCATTTAATACTTTTTGGGCAAGTTCCAGCTAAGGGAACCATATAGAAGAAAATTCAAATGACAACTATAGAGCAAACACTTTTTTTTTTTTTTTTTTAATTATCTAAGCTACATAACCGTGACATTTTGATGTGGTTCCTGGTAGTTGCAGAAACTTACATTTAAAAGTGCTGCATTCCTTCTACGAGCTGCATCAGCTGCTTGAGTTTGCCATGTCTTTTTAGTCTTTTTGTCTCTTAGATAAGTCTCCATCTGCTGTAGCAGCTCTGATCTCTGAGACAGTCTACAAAGGAAAACATTTTGCTAAGTGGGTAGAACATTTTGCTCAGGAGCTAGAAAATAACCTTTTTACCTTACCCAGTTTTCTCAAAACTATGGGGCTAATTAAGCCGGCTGCAGCGTGGGTGTGCTGGGGGAGAGAAAAGGTACAGGCAGGCATCACCTGCTGTGCTTGCACCAAGCTATAATGTTGCAACCAGCAGTCCTCAAATGCTGAGGTGTTTAGAAACACTGAATCTCCCACAAGAAGGAAAGACAGGGCGGGTTGGGGTGACTCCATCATTACTACACTTGCTCATTGGCACCTACTGTTGTTACAAGAAAAGCAAATTTTCCTGAATCACTACTGTATTTGCCTCACAATTTGAGTTTACAGGGCAACAAAGAAGCAATTCTATAATTGAGGCATTGAGTGAGAGAATCCAATTACCTTCCCCAAATAGGAATTTAACGGTGACAGGTTAACAATGGAGATCTTAAACCAGTACCACCATTGGAAGTCAAAAAAACCTCATCAACCTAAATACCCTTTAACGGCAGGCAAGGATGCTAATTCCCATGGTTCCTGAAGGAAGAGTGCCACCTCCTGGAACTCCAGCCCGTTGCTGAAGCAGCACTGCGCTGTGCAGAGCTCAGATTCACCGGGAGGGAGAATATCACCAGCCCCAACACAAACTGCTGCGAGGCAGAGCACAACTACTCACATCTCCTCGTGTCTTCTAGCAAGGTGAACCTCCTGAGCCAAACAAGATGACATCTTCAGTTGTTTGCCCCGGTTTTGTACTCTGTAAAATGAAAACCAAACGACATCAAAATCTTCTAAAGATGTACATTAACATGCACTTTCCAGCATTAAACAATTCTGCTTAGAAAGCTGCACACATTATATCTATATGTCAGCTATCTACACAAAACTTGCCACAAGACATTGCTACAATATGCTTTGAATACATTCACACTACTAATGTTCACAATATGTTTTAGGAAAATGCTACTATATCCTAATAATTTATGAAAACAAATTTTTTTTCAGTTCCAGACTCAGCACTGAGTTTTCTCGAGTTACAGATGCTTACAAACACACTCTGTGCTTACATAAATTGTCTATTACTGCTTACATTACTGATTTCTGGCTTTTATCACGTCACACTGAACACAGTTACTCTTGTAAACTACTTCTCACAATACAGGGATCTGTTCATAGGAAACTATGTTCATGTTATTTAGAACTTGCTGGGTTTTTTTTCTGAGCCATTAAGGAGATCAAGTGCTTACTGATGCAAATAAAGATCCTACAGCTCTTCTCAGAAGACTGAAAATGTTTTGGCTTTTTTTTTTTTTTTTCCCACCTCAGAGGTGACTGTGTTATTGTCACATTAAGTAAAATTAAATAACTTGTCACATGGTCATGTCTAAGGCTGGGAGAACTAAAAAACCCATCAAGATAACATTAGTTAAGGCCTCCTCACTATCACGTGTCACACCTAACTCTGAAACCAGCGATTTACACGTGCTCTCTGTGGACGCTGGGGCGCATCTTCTAGGAATACATGTTTTACCACACTCTGAAAACACTTCCATCAGCCTGTCCTGCTGCTAATGCTTCACCTTGTTTCACACGGAGCACAGCCCTATGGCGCTCCTTCCTTCAGCCGGGGCACTTCGTGCTCCTCGCCACACACCTTTACCGGCGACAGGAGAAGCCAGAGCACGTACCTCCTGTTTTTAAAGGCGCTATAGCTTACAACCGGAGCAATAAACCAGCATCAAAGTGAGTGACAAGCGGGCGCCAGCCTGAGCATCCTCCGCCCGCTGCACCGTGGGGCAGCCACTGCCCTGGGCGCATGCCGAGGCCTGAGGCAGCCCGGGATGAACCTCCGCGGGCAGCCCCCGGAGCTGCAGCCGCCCCAGGGAAGCCCCTGGGCCCGAGGACAGCATCGCCACCTCAGGACCCGCGGCCGCCGCGCCTCAGGCCGCGGCCCCAACTGCGCCGGAGCGCCACGGCCACAGCGGGGCCGCGCACCGCCTGCGCCCTACCATTGGGAGAGGGGGGCGGGATGGATTTACGATGTCGTAGAAAGGTACCAGCCCGTATGGTTACGGGAGAACAAGTCAGGAAATAAAAATTAAAAACCAAATACACCAGCTAGTTTACCTTTAGCCTCGCCGGCTTCGAAAAAGAAAGCCACCACCCGCATCGGTCTTCGGGACGTCTAAAAACACCCCCCGCCCCCGCTGCCATGGAGACGGCCGGAAAGGTGGAGCCGAGCTGCCGTCTCGGTGGGCGGGATCAGGCGGGGGCGGGGACGGGCTCCGTCCCTGCGATTGGAGGAGCCGGAGGGCGCGGGGCCAATCACGGCCCGGGGCGGGAGCGCGGGAGCGCTGAGGGGCGGCCGGAGGCAGTGGGTGGTGCGTGGCCGGGGTCAGCCTCACCGAGCTCCCGAGCCGGAGTCCCGGGAGCTGCTGCCGGGATATGCGTTTAAAATAAGTGTCCCTCCCTCTGTGCAAGGCACAGCCTTCCGTGTCCCTCCCTCTGGGTAAGGCACAGCCTTTATGTCCGACCCGCGAGAGCGCCCGGCAGCGCCAGCCCAGGTTCTCCACATGGTTTCCAAACCTGGTGTGATCCTGCCCGTGTGTCAGAACTGAGTTCCTTCCCGGCCTCAAAGCTGAAGAGTTGCTGAGGCGAGTCTAGTCCTTTAAACGCAAACTTACATCAAAATATACTCCATGTAAAAAAAAGCACAATTAACCCACTTTTATTGTTTTATGTAAATATTTTGTTCTTCATAGAAAAACAAAAAAATTCCAAGCTAGATAAAGCTGAAAAATATCTCTAATCCGTTTAATTCGTGCCCAATAGATTTATGCACATGTGCAGCTGCAGTTTTCTTAAAAGCTGCTCTGAAAGTGCTTGTCTTTCTATCTAAGCACTCTCTCATCTGAGTTTGACACCTCATCACAAGCCTTTCTTTCTGCTGATCAGATGCTTTCTTGTGGGTTTTCATCTCTTTATATTTCCTATTTTTTCCTATTTTATATTTCTGCAAGAAATTCACATTAATTCATTTCATGACATAAGTAGATGTTCTTTAATGTACTTGTCAACTTACCCTTGCTTACTGTAGCAGTCAGGATAAACTGTACTTAAAAAGTTATTTTAATTTCTTTTTATCGTTGTGATTTGAAGACAAGACTTTCTAATAAATGCCACGGAAGCGTAGGAGTCGGTCCTCATTTCTAATGGTGTGAAAAGCTAATTGTTATGGTCACACTAAATGTAACAGGGAACCTGAGTGTTTTGCATATTTTACTTTGAGCTACGCCTGCTCTCTGTAATGGCTGCGATCTTTCTTTCTTTCTTTGTAGCATTTAATGAATTTCAGGATGAAAAGAGACAAAGTGAAGTTTGGTTTACATATACCATTGTAGATGCCATTTGTGACGAGAATGCCAAGAGCGTTTCAGTTAAGTTGCAGATACTATCACTCGTTCAGTGCTGCGGAAACACACACAGGATGGAAGCCATAATTTTCTAATGGCTGGCTGATGTGACAGTGGGTGAAGTTCATAGCTACTGAGCTATAAATTCTTATTTTAACCTAAACGGGTTCTGAAGTTGTCAAGAATATAAGCTTTAAACTTACTGAAAAAAAAATTAAAATTGTGCTGGTAACAGGCAGAAATCCCCACGTGCTGGTTTGGGCTGGGGTGGAAGTAATTTTCTTCACAGTATCTGATCTGGGGCTGTGTCTGGAATTTGTGCTGGAAACAGAGATGATAACTCGGGGATGTTTTTATTTCTGCTGGTCAAGGTTGGTACAGAGTCAAGGCCTTTTCTGCTTCTCCCCCATCTTGTGGGAGTGCACAAGGTGATGGGAGGGACACAGCCAGGACAGCTGATCCCAGCTGATCCAGGTGACATTCCAGACCAATCCAGGTGACATTACAGACCGATCCAGGTGACATTCCAGACCGTACGGTGTCATGGTCAGTGGACAGGGCTGGGAGAGGCAGTCGTGTATGTGGGGAAAGTTTTCTCCTGCATATCTGAATGCGCTGGCACCTCACTGGAGTGTAACCTACAGTAGCATGTCATGTCAAGTGTGCCTCTGCCTTAGCTTCCAGTTATGTTATGGATCTTTCAGAAAAAAAGCCACCTTCAATCATTTTTATAAAAAGCCTTTTTTTCCACCCAGATTCTGTCTCCATTAGATACTTCTATCTTTAAGTGAGTTTACTGTTGGGTGACTGCTATAAAAATTTGAAAAACTAGATACTTGCCAGTGGGACCCTGAGATCTGTATTTACTGTCCATATGGATTAAGAACTTAATGTTAGCACTGAAATGGGAACATTGTGACCCTTGCTCTTTTTTAACCCTGCAACTTGATTTTTCTCTGAAAACCCGGAGGGTTTTTGTGAGTGAAATTGGTGGATTGGGACACTAGGTGGCACTTAAATACAACTAACAGAGATTTTTGTCTCTTCGACACACAAAAAGAGTCTAACACATCCTGTTCTAACATGCAGTTAATTATATCCTCAAAATGATGTCTTGGATTGATATTACTAAACAAACATATAAAAAATGTAATTACAGACAACTGAAAAAAATATTGTGGGCTTATAATTGCAAGATATGTTTTTTGCTTGTAATATGCTACGCACCTGTGCGTAGTTTATATAGATAGTATTTTATTTTGTCATTTTTACTAACATTTCGGATGGCACGATTTAGCTTTATGTGCGTTTATTTACTGCTACCAATTTTTGCCATATGTCAGTTTTAAAAAAAGGAAATGTTTTTATATGTTGGGATTGCAAGACACCAGTATTTCAAAGGGAAAACTGTAAGAAAGGAGTTTTCTTATATGAAACCACTTCAAAACTTTTTTAAAGAAATGCACATATTTCAGGTTTTTTTTTCCTTTGCTTTCCACTTCTTCCTTCCCTTACCTTTTGGAGGTACACCTCGGTTGGTACAATAGCTGAATATCCACTTTGAGGTCTATCTGTTCATAAACATTTGTTGAGTGATATCATTGGTAAAATGCAGCAGGCCTACGGGACATTCTGAGAGCTGTGAAATCCCATCAGAGAGAGCAGCTTGTGGCCATCACCTTGGCTTATGGCAGTTTTCCTATCAGCTGCAGGGGCTGTTGGCAGCGTTTCAATCAACTGCACAAGTCCTCTGCAAAGCTGCTTTAAGTTACTACAAGCTAAAAGGCAAAGGCTTGCCAGGAAATGCCCTCCCAGAGCAGGAGTGAGCTAATAAAGTGTCAAACTTAGGAGGGTAAGAAATGGGCTTCTAATTCCTCTTTCACATTCCAATATTTAGAGACTAGCTCTCAACCTTTCTGTTGGCAGGTCCCTTACCCTCCTCTGTCCTGAGTTAAAGATTGTTATCTTCTCAGTAGTAGTGATATTAGAGCTTAGATGAAGCTCATAAATGGTAGGACAACTCAGCAACACATTCCTGTGTTTGGGTTTTGGGGTTTTTTTGGTAGCTAAAGATGTGTATTTGGTGTGGGAAACACTGGTGCACATGTGGAAATCATGTGTTGTTTAAAAAAAATAGTCCAACACATTACTCTATGCTTAGACAAACTAATGTCACCTGTGTGTGCTTGTTGTACCTGTTTCAGGTGAACCAGGACCCAAACAACATACCAGGATGGGCTCAGCAACCATCAGCTGGTGCAAAAATAGTCCAAACTAGAGATGGCTGGGCCAAGTTCAGAAGAAGAGTTGGAAGGCCTGTGTGAAGAGGAAGAACCAAGAGCTGTGTGTGTGAAGGCACAGAAGTGGTGGAACTCCAGCTGCTTTGTGTGCCCACCAAAATGTGGTATAAAACTGTGCATCAGGCCAGGCCAGACTCTGTCCAGTGTCAAAGAAAAAAATACTGTTCCTGATAAAAAGATGTTAACGTGACAATATTTTCTTCATGCTTCAAGTAGAGATAGAAACCTGATAAATAGAACAAATCTAAGAAAATCAGTATTCAGCTGCAATTTCTTTTCAGGGAAGTCCTTTAAGGGTCTATAAATATAAACTAGACTAGACAATTCTTCAGTTTGCTGATACACCCACTCAGTCTGTCAAGGGGATACATGCCCCAACAGGTGCTCTCCATCAGTAGTGTCTATGGTATAGCTGCTTCTTTTTGAATAGTTCACAAAAATAGTTTGGCCCTTAAGTAATAACATTAAGCCTCCTCTTAAAAAAAATAAAGTACAGGTCTCAACTGACTTTAACAGATGTAGAGGTAGTTGAGTGTTTTACAAGGAGTTATAATAACTATTTGCAGTAATTAACTTGAATCTAATTGCTTCTCAGCGTGTTAGGGTAGTAAATTAAAACTTCATTTCAAACAACTCCTGTTGTCTGTTTTTCCTAAATGGTACAAAGGAAGCACAATAAAAAAAAAATCTCTTGGAGAACCACCATTCTCTGTTTGGAGTACTTTGAATGGAGGTGATTAGCTTTGATTTTACAACCAGCACTTCACTTACCTGTGTAGGCTGGATATTTCTTCCCCGGCATGGAGAGCAAACTCCCCCTGAGAGCGAAAGAAGTGCCTGTGAACAAGAGGGACAGAAATACACTTTTTGGCTCCTAAGTGAGAGAGTCATGTCAGATGGTTTATACAAGGGAAGGCTGATTTTCCCTGGCTCCCTCCCTAATCAGTGCAGAGAGCTCAGCTCTCCTTGGCCACAGTGTAGGCCCGAGGCTGAGCATTTGGAGCTGCTCTGAAGGACCAGAGGTATCATTCTTTACAGGCTGTGTGGGGAGCTTTGAGAAACTGCTTTCCTCAGATTGGTGCCTGTAATTATGTACCTGATCAGTGTCTGACCATCTGCTTCAAAACCATTCACAGCTTATGTCTTTCACACCCTAGTGGAGGTTCATTGGAGTTCCTCAAGACTGACATTGCCTGCTGCACAGACAGAAAGTCTGTCAGCTTTGGCCTGCTTTGAGATTCCTGTTTGAAACCATAGCAAGTTTACTGAGGAGCAGGTCAGTGCCTGCTAATTTCATGTGAATTCAATCATGTGCAGGTACTGCTGGTTATTTAAACACTCTTCTGACTGCATTCACACAATGCTTCAAACAAACTGGACTGTTCAGCTTTGTGCTCTGGGATGATGATGGACACCATCTTCAGTCTCAGGGCATTTGCATTGGGTGTACAAGTCACCCTACAGCTTTTTAGCCACTCTAAGTAATGCTATTGCCATCTGGTCGTACATTAAAATTGTCTTATTCTGTAATGATGATACATCTACAGCAGCAAAAAGTACTTTGAATTTTAATACATGCATTTATACGACTGTCAAGATGCCTGATATTAATAGCTTGACTTTTACTGTAAGCAGAGGTAGAAGAAATAACACCACCTTCACAGTTCTGGCACAGTTTCCTTATGAGCTGAATTCTCAGCCCATTGTTTCTGAGTTTTGCCATACAAATCTGAGCAGCAGTGTTCTATTTTTTAATTTCAGTTTAGATTTTGAGTGCTTTTATTATGAATTTCTTTGGTTCCAGAGAGAAATTAGAGGGGCAACAGTGCTTCTCTTACTGCATAACACCAACATTTACTGACAATAAAAATAACTGAACTTGCACAAGAAGCCAGTTTCTAATATACCCTTTTACTGGGTTGTTGTTATGAAGCTTGAGCTTTTCATTTTTGACAAAAAAAAAAAAAAAAAGCCCCACTTTTAAAAGAAAGGTCAGTCAATCTTTTTAGAAAGATTTAATAAATGACTTTTCCCATCTTACAGAATTTGGTCTTTTGTTGAATTGTTTCTGCTCCTATTAAAGCTTCACAAAAAATGTACCTTCTATTATATTTCTTCTAATAGGTTTCTCAGCCTTATAACTATAATAAATTTGTCAGTCTAGATTTGCTGAACACTGGAGTTGGAAATCCTACCACAACAGATTAAAAATATAACCATTTCTAAACCCTTTCAAGAAGTTTTACCCTTTCTTTCAACACATTTTATGTACTCAGAATTCAATGAAAATAACCTTTCAGAGTTATCCTTTAAAGTCTCTTTCTTGGTGATAGCACAGTTGAGCCATTTGATCAGCCAGTCAGAAAACCTGAGTTCTGTTCCCATCTCTGCCAGAGTGGATTCAGAGTCTGAACCAACTTGCTGAAAGCCAACATTTTCTTAAGTGTTCATTCAGAGGAAATGACCAACTTGACCCACATAAGACCTGATTTTTTAGAGCAGCTGAGTGCTCAGACCTGCAATTTCAATAATTTTGAGCAGTCCCCTTAGCACTGCCAAAATGGTTAAAAAAAGTCTAATAGATAGTGTAATAGTATCTTGTTTGAAAGCTTTAGAAGAAGCTTTTATAGCAGATTTTAAAAGAAATGCCCCCCCCCCCCCCCGTCCCAGTCTCTTTCCTCTCTTTCATTTTGTTTCCATGAATTTTGGTTGTTGGTTGTGGTTTTCCTTTTTCTTTTTAGGAGAGAAGTTACATTTCTTACAAACACAAAAGACTGGTTTGATAAACAGTTCTCTCCAGGAAATGTCTTAAAGTGTGAGAGAATGTAACAAAACCTTTAGAATATTAACAGCCATCCTAAAAGCAGAGAAGAAAGGAGCACAATCACGTAAATCTAAGAAAAGCAAACAGAATCTATGTAGCTCAAGCCTTGTGTTATAAAAAGAATCAACTTTACTTTATAACACTGTGTAAAGTATAAATGTCAGTGTATCATATTTCCTTTGTATGAATGATTTGGAAGGAGAGGGGCAAGAATTATCCAAGTAATATAAAAGCATAATTAATGAATACTTCCAAGGGACACAAATAATCTGCACTAATCTCAAATTACAGGTCATATTCTATCCTTCAATTTAACCCCCTCTCCTCAGGCTTACCTATAATCAGTAATGGAGAAAAAGATGTATTTTCTTCCCTTCTTTACTTTTGAGAGAATTGTTCAGCTGAGCTTCTTGCAGACTTGTTATGGCTCGTGCTACTTATTTGACCAGCTGTGATGGTTCTGGTGTGTTTCTGAGTTCAAGAGAAATGAGGATGTGTAGAAGAAGCTTTCAGGATGATCAAGAGAGTGAAGCAAACTTGTTTTGTGAGAAAAGATTTAAATATTTGGCTTATTTATCAAAGCAGAAGCAGGAAGAGCATCTGATTGCTTTCTACTAACAATGGAATGATAATATTAATATTGGTGAAAAAGAGCTTTTAAAACAAAATTATAGCACCACCAGAATTAAAAAATGGGTGTAATCCATTTGTGTCTCTGCCCATGGCCAGAAGGGTGGAACTAGATGATCTTTGAGGGCCCTTCCAACCCAAATCACTCTAAGATTCTGTAATGAATAAACCTTCTATTGAACAGAGAAGTTTCAGGAAAGTGCTTAAGCATGAGATAGATGAATTTCTAGACAGAATAGAGAGGGAGGGAGGTCATTTCAACACAGACCTTCACCCATCTGTGACTGGGAGTCTGAGCCAGGTCTTTCTGGTGACCTTCAGAGGGAAGCCCGACTTGCAGAGCCTTTCCAATGGCAAGTTTTTCATAGCAGACCTGTTCAGATGAGCCATGCTGGTGAAATAGCAGAATCCCACCACCCACATCAATATTGTTATCAGCTTATGGCCTTCACTGAGAGAAAACTTGGAAATATAAGGTCTTAGCCACCTGCCGCTCTGTGTCTCTGGCTATGGATGGCATTGCTGACGGAAAACCACACAATGCACAACTGATGTAGTTGGCTTGGCTCTGCCTGCCAAGCCAGGCTGCTTTTGTTGACATCAGTGCTATGTAGGTGTGCAGGGCATTGCTACTCCATGCAGGCTTTGGGAGGAGAATGTTTTGAACACAGCATCTCTGTGCTGTGAAGATCCTGTATGCATAGGCTTCCTAATGTAACCTTCTATTTGCTGTGATCTCACTATGAGCTTTACATTACAAAGTCCTACATAACATTATTTGTGGTTGGCTGTTTGTCTGAACTGATTTCATAGCCTAAGGCACAGAAAGGCAGGTGAATTTAAATTTTAGCTTTCAAGTTGGTTTTCAAATGCTGTCAGTTTAAAATATTTAAATAACAGCAAGTTCTAACAGCATTCTCAGGTTTTCCTGCACAGTTGACTGTCTTTGGCCTTACTGAACCAGACTCTATTTATGATAAGAGTTATGGACAGCACTGTGGAGGCTTTGAATAGCTGGGTAAAAATGTCAGTGCTGCCATTGACATGATAAGGGTCAATGCTTGCTTTTCTGTCATTTATGTTTCAGCTTAGCAATAATGTAGTGCAGGAGGCTTTGTTTGGAAAGATAAAACAGAAAGAGATATAAGAAAAAAAAAATACATTCCAAGGAATGAGAAAATGACTTTCTTTAGGGAGTACCAATTTATTTTCTTCATTAAACCTTATCAAAGAATGATATCAGTTGATGGTTGGTGGTATAGTTTCTGAAAATGGGCATGATGGGCATAAGCTGTAGCGTTACAGCAGTTTATATCAGTTTCTCAAAGGGAACGACTTTCTATTTAAATGCAGCCTGTGTGTTTATACTCTGTGTGTGAGTTTATGTAGCTGTGCACATCTCCATGCACTTCTCTCTTTCCAGTAATTTTTGGAGCTAACCATTTGCAGCCAAATTTAACACCAAGTTAAATAGTTTACTAGTCCCAAAGACATCAAAGTTCTGAAAGTTTTTTTTGAAGATAGATGGCTATTCAGAGAAAAAGAAAAGTAGTAAGGAGAGCTTTGTAAGATGTCAGAGGGTTCATGTAGGTTTTATTCCTACCAACTCAAATCTATAGAAAACCAGCCTCCTTGGTTCTGTTGTTCATAGAGCTGCATGTCTACTTAGTATTTTTCTGTATTTAAAGCAAGTGGAACAGAACCAGTTCATATAAGCAGTCAAATGATCTGTTGCTAAAATATGACTGGTGTATTAATCAAGCCATTACTGAGATGCTCTAAATTTCCTCTCTGGAAATGTCTCTCTGTAATTGGGTAATCTCTCAAAATAATTTGTGATACCTTTTTACACATTGTGCCAACTGGAATAATCAAACAGAGCTGATGAAAATTATGCTTTCCCAGTCATATTTGAAAAACATCGTGTGTAAGTTTTATATACTTTGAATTGTCTTAAACTATTAGGGATTCTGAGGAGGGACTGTTGTCTCTGCACTAAAAGACATGTAAACAAGTGTAGAAATGTTTATTAATGGCTGGTCATGTCTGTTTATTAATGTCTGTGTGAGAAAATCTGAGTGTTACTTGTAGGAAAGATCACAAAAGCATGACTGGGATCCATGGCTAAATCCTACAAAGTATGCTGAAGGTAGCAAGGTACATAATCACAAGATAATCTTTGCCAGTAAAGGATCATTTCCAATTAATTGCTCATGTTTAGAATAGAATGGAAAGGAAATACACATCTGAGAAAAAGAGGACTTTTTCTTTTCCCTTATAGTTTATTGAGAGTTTTTCTTTCTTTGTGTTGTCTCACTGCATATGCTTGCAGGACTATAAGGAAATACAACTCTGGCAAGGCTGGAAAGTTATGATTAGATATGTCTTGCTTCTCATAATCTACCTGGTGTAGTCTATCTTTAGATTTCATTCACTTTAGATTTCATTCATTGCTCACGGAAAAGCAACTGGATTAGTTTTAGAAAATGACTCAGCATGATATGGGGGTGAGGAGGAAGATAGACAGTGAAAGATCTCACAGCCTGCAAGACTGAGATTTATTGTAGATGTGACTTGGCAAAGTTGTTAGCTTTGAGTAAGATTTTTAAAAAGCCATTCGATTACTGGCTACTTTATGGGCCAAAATATATGTAGAAAACCAGATTAATCTCAGTGGAAACACTAAGTTAGAAATGGCATCATTCATTGTGAACTGTAAAAATGTTCCGTAAAGTCCCATTTATGGAAGAACAAGGCAACATAATAGTTCTTCAGAAAGAATCATCCATTTGCTGTCCCGATGCAGGATTGTGATCTGTTTGCCACTACACCAGTGATGTTCCAGACAGATTTTCGCAACATAACACAGACTGAAAAATTGCTGTTACTGAGAGTATAGGAAAAATCAGACTGTGTCCCACTTTTAAGAAGGGACAAGAGAAGATACCCGGGGAGGGTGACAAAGAGCAGCAGACATAAATTCTTGCCAGGCTTTGGCAGTCTGTAGACAAAGCACATCCTGAACCAGAGATTCTATCCACACCCTTGTGTTTAACATCCCCAGCTCAAACTCCTTCATGTCAATGTCTGAGGATAAGGTAAAGAGCACCATCCATAAATAAAGACCCAAACTGTCTCTTTATTATGCATCCACACACTGCTGATGTGGATGCATGTGGGTCCACAGCTAAGGTCCCAGGATACTACTACAGCAGAATAATTACTATTCATCAGGAATATCTTTGTCAGAAGACTGAAATAGGTTTGCCTAAAATTGCTCAGAGAAATATGCAGTAATGTTGAAAGCCAAGACATGTAGTGATAAGGTGACAGAAAATCTTGGCTCTGCTGAAGTCAAAATGAACTTTGCCCATGGTTTCAGTAAAGCCCAGATTTTTGCCTTGAGAGTCTGCCCAGACCAGCTGCTCTTCTTGGATGTCCTGAGAGTGCCCCTTGCCCAAAGGGGCTCCAAGGAAAGGTGTGCTGTCATGGATTCAGAACAATGGATTTTAACAAGCATGTGTGCACTGTGGATGACTGTACTGTTCTTTTTGTGAAGAACCTACTCTTTCCAGCTTAGCTCTTCATTTTCACAAAGCCAAATCCTGCAGCTGAGCACTTGTGGCTGTCAGTGTTCTCGTGCCACTTTGTGAGGGAGGACTGGCAGAAAACATTCAAGTGCAGAGGATTTTGTAAAAAAAGATGTTGACTTGCTATTTAGATAGCACCGGAAAGTGACTGTTGTGAAAAATTGAAGACTTGAGCATATACCACTTTTTTTCTCTAAGCTTTTTCCTCTTCTGTATACACAAATCAGGAAAAGAACCCTGTCCTGTCCTTTGGGAATTTCTTAATCCATTTGACAGCAAGTGCTTCTGCTTGTAGGTTTAGCACTTTGTGTTGTGACCACCAGAGTGAGATAAATCTATGAAGAGCATAGCCCAGAAGGGAAGCACAGTTTAGTGCTCTGCTGAAGCTGTATCCTCAGACACTAGACAGGTCTCCTGTGAAAGGAAGATTAAAGGCAACAACCCAGGGATGGGCACTGCTGTGACCTCACTGCTGCACACGTGAGCAGTGTAGAGCTCTGCTCACTCTGAGAGCTGTTAGCAAACACTTGGTCCCGTTCCCAAATCTGTCTGTACCAAAACAATGGTAAAAGCTCAGCTTCTGCTACAGGCATCAGTTACCATGTGGGAAAATGCGGCCCACAGATTATTGATAACCATGCCCTAGGATGAAGTGGATCTCCCCAGAATGTCAAGAGCTTATGAGCATTCCTCATTCAATGAGGAACGTGTAATGAAGCCAGGGTTAGCTGCACAGAGGAACTTTTTTAGTTCTGCCTGGTTTTGCTGTAATCTGTTGCAGTAGATACTACATCCTTATAATGAGGCTAGTTTATAAATTATTAATAGATAATATGAACATCCAGTTGATAAGGATAACATGGGTTACAAGCTCATCAGCAGATAATGCTCTATTGAAGTTGTAATCAACCTGCAGAACTCCACAATCGCCTATAGCATTTCAGACCTATTTGTGAAAATATATCTTAATTCCTATTAAATATAAAAGGAAATTTAGTACAAAACATGGCCATAATGGCTATGAGACCCTTTTTCAATACTTTTTTGTCTTTAAGCACTTGCTTATGCCTGCCCAGATCATTCTGTAAGTAGGAAATGTGTACACTAGAACTCACCTGTGAGGAGAGGGAGATGTATTTCTCCTCTGCTGCTGCATTATTGGGAAGCTCAGGTCTTGAGATGGGCAGAGTCAGGGATTTGGTACAACAGAGTGTGGAACAGCTGTGAAAACCAGCTGTGAGTGACGTGAAGTGATGTCCTCTGAAGTCACCCCTGGCAGCAGCTATTCCATGTCAATCAAGTGGCATCCCCCAGCTGTAGGTACAGAGCTGGACATCTGAGGGGGACAGTGTCCTCCTGTGCCAGCCTGGTCACTAAGTACCTCGTACCCACCTTGGATCTCATGTTCATGTGGGTGTCTGAAAAAGACTTTGAAGTTTGTGTTCTTAACACAAAATCTTAACTGCAGGAAGGCTAAAATTCCACTCTCTTGAATCTCGTTACTTTCTAAAATGCCTCAAGCCTCAAAAAGTGCTTTTGGGTATAGTGTGAGCTGTAATAGTTGTAATGACGAGTGGTGAAACCAATCTCTGTCCTGCTTTACACAAAGTGAAAAGAACTTTTTTTAATCCAGGAAGTAGTTAAGAGTGAAAGTAAAAGATCTGAGGATCCTTTATTTGGAGGTCTGCTGTCATTCAGGTCAGGAAGACTGTGATGTCCCCAGTGCTACAGAGCTGCCACCCTAGAGGGGATGTGGATTTAGTGACACAATTTTCCAAATCCAGCATGGAAGACCTGACTATAGAAATATATATTCCTCTCCTGTGAGAAGCTGAACTACAAACATATTTCCTGCTCTGTGCCATGGCTGGGACAGACCATTAGTTGTGTGCAGCCTGCCTGGAATAACGGGAGGTCTTTCTCCATATTGCTTTGCAAAAGTACCTTGTACCCTTCTCAGGAAACTGAAGTCAACAAAGCAATGGATAGGAAAGATTTTAGTGATTTGCTTATCTTCTGATATTTTAGCAGTAGATAAAATTAACCAGAGAAATCCCCAAACCCACAAGACCTGGAACAAACCCGTTCCCCAAACAATAGCCTGTTCAGTCATTAAGTGGGAATAACATGCACCAGTTGGATTATGATGCCTGCAGATGCACCATACTAAAATAAAACTAGTTGAAAAGGCAGGAACAATATCATCATCAGGTAGTTTTCTTACAGAGTGGAAAATAACTTTAATAACTTCATTGTTGGAACTAGTATAAAAATATAAAAGCTCTCCTCCCCCCCAGTACAGCAGTGATTGTGTTAAAAGCATGACTTCTGGGTCCTGAGGGCCCTTTTGGTGTCCTCAGCCTATGAAAAACGAGGGCTATGGCACACAGCTGGAAATCAGCAATGCAGAGTGTTGAAATCTCATTTGGAGGTGGGTGTATTTCAGAGTACAGAACCAAATGGGAAAATTCATTATATGGGAAGTTAATGCATCATGCTGCCTAGGAAGGATGCTGAGACATGGCACAGGAAAATCAATAAAAATTGAAGTGCAGGCAAAATGTGGAATAAGAGCTCCAAAAGACAAAGAATCTAAAGTTAGTATTACCTTTTTAGGACACGCTTTTTAGAGTTACTTAGAAGGAAGTGAAATAATGGAATTTTACTCTCTCTTTTGGGTAAGGACCACTCTATAGTCTGAGGAAGAAAAGAGGGGGAGATATGATTCAAGCAGAAAATTTGGGCAGGAGTAGCTGTGTGCTCAGAAGTCACCAGTCCTGCTCAGGGCTGTTCATTGCTGAGGCTGTCATTAAATACCTGGCAATAACAAATCTCTGCTCAAAGCACCCAAAGTGGTGAGTTCTAAGCCATTTGTGAGAGAATGGACTTTTCTGATCCGGCTCCAAGTCTATGGGGATGCAGCTGCCCCAAAACAATTCTGTGAACACTGGAAACCACCAGGAAAGAGTAGGACTGGGTCAGCATTTTGTGCCACATGTCTGTGACTTTGTGGCCATTTGCAAAATTTGCTTTATCATCTTTTGCAGTGTTTTTTCACCCAGCTACATGCACTGACAGGGGCATAAAACCAGAAAGAAATAAGGGCATAAAAAGTGGGGGTGTACTGGTATTCCTTATTTAAGAACTTTGGTGTAATTTGAGCTACTTTATGTAATTTATATTAAATTACCATGTTCTTTTTTCTTGTCATTTTGCAGCTTGTTCTATTTCTTTTTGTCTTATCTTTTGTGTGACAAAATTCCAGCTTAATATCTTTTTTTGGCAGTTACATACCTTATCTTCGTGGTGGATACCAGCATAAGGTATTTCAGAAACTACTGAAGCTGATGAATCAAAGACCAATCATTGATCTTCACTGGGGACTGGAAGGTGCTGAGCCCTGGTTGATCAGGCACCTGTGGAGAGACTGGAGGAGAATTTTGACAAATAGAGAAAACTGTGTTGTGACAGGGCTCTGTTCATCTCACCAGATCAGCTTGAATCAGTTATTCTTCCTCATACACACTGCTAGGAGGTCAATAGTGCTTCTGAAGTCCATACAGGATCTATAGCCTGACAGCAAACAAGCCACCTGCATCCTTTTTATTTCAGAAAACAGGGGAGGGAAAGAAAAGGTGCAAAGATTTGCTTATGGCCAATTTCACAGGCTGCAATCAATTTACAGGTCACTGGGAGACTTTCAGGCAAAGGCATAACATATGTCTAAGAGGCTCAAAGTAAGAGGCTATCTAGAAAATTGGATTTAAGTTATAAGGATGCTTATTTAAAGCACTAAAATTCAGAAGGCAGAGCCCTTCATAACCTAAGGGGCTGAACATTTAAGAGTTTTTAAAATTCCACCCCAGTCTAAAAATGGTGGTTTTCAGCTTGAAGTCTAGTATTAAGCAGGACTAAGGGCTTTCCTTGCCAGTTGCAAATTGTGATAACCTTTCTATACCTAGATAAATAAAGTGTCACCTTTTATTCTGTGTCACCATTGTTATACAGCTACATATATTACAGCTACAAGCCAACAGTCTCATTTGGTCACAGTCACGCTGTATTCAGATTCATGACGAAATGGTATTTAATTTAAATGACATTAAATTATATTCTAAATGAAAATGTTCATCTGATGATTGGACTCAGAGTTTGTCCAACAGTTCTGACACTGAGCCAATACCACTGAAGGTAATGATTTGAACCTGTTAGGAGAATGAAGCTGTGTGGAGCTGATGCTTCCATCAGGCTGCGTGTAATGAAGGCCTCCATTTATTGTTTTTCTATGGCTTTCTGTTCCTCTTGATTGTGTGCTGATGAAACATGATAAGCACCTTGTTACAGAAAAATGCTCTTTTATGTAGCACATGCAGGACATCTCCATTCCATCCCTCTTGTGCACCCCATAGGAACCCCACAGAAAAAAACAGCCAAACTTTCCTTCAGAGATCATAATTTCCCTCCCATGTATTGGCTGAGAGAAGAACAAAGATCTCATGTTACCCTGAAATCAAGCTCATCAGCTCTCCTTTGCTTTTCCTTCTCAGCAAGGAACTGGGAAGGATCACAGCCTTCTCTCTGATGGAAGGAACCTGCAGCATCTCAGAACTCTAGACTGACTGACAGAACCTCATGTTAGGAGACTCTGGGGGTCTCTGTGATGCATGGCTGAGAAGCCACTCTTCCTCTCTTGTGATATAAAATATTTTTAAAGAGTCTGTACTAGATTTATTATTTGGGCTTTATTTGGAGGTTCTCACTGTAGCCTCAGTGTCTCATTCCCTGCCTGAGCAGTCAGAGTCTGCTGCTCTCATCTTGCAGACAGGGCATCATTTTAGAACAAGACCCCAGTGAAACAGATGATGGGGGGCTGGGCCATGTTCCCTATATTGAGCCTGGGGCTTCCAGCCAATAATGCCTTCTCCCAAGACAAAAGACACATACCTTCTGCCTTTCTTCTGATGTTGGCCCAAAAACTCTCTCTTTCAGCAGCTCCTTAGACAAAGGAACAAAGTATTTATGATTAGTGCAAGGATATCCTGTGATATGGGACACAAGACCAGCAGGGTTTGAAGTGGGGAGTGACAGAAATGATGAGCTGTGCAGAAAGGATGGCTCACAGACACAGGGAAATGTGAAATTTGAAACGGCTCCCATAAGAGATATGGAACTGAAATGCAAAATCTTTTCAAAATTCAAAACCATAGCATAAAACACAAATGAAGCAGGCATTGACTCCTAAACAAGGATTTCAAGCCATAAGGAAGATAACAACTTTAGAAAAGAAAAGCAAGCCCAGTGACTGTCAGATTGATTGAACACAGTGTCAGGAAAGATTGCTTAGTGAGTGTTGCTTCTTAAAGCATTACAAAGTCAGAAAGACATAAAAAACATTGACTGGCAGCAAAGGGGAACAGAAATCACCAGTGATCAATAAGGTGGCTGCCAGCAGGTGGGGATGACATGTCAGTGCAGAAAGTACTTAGTGAGGCTTCAAGTGGCTAAGTAATAGGACTGGGACCAAGCCATTGATCAAAATTATTTTTATGTTGTAAAAGGTCTTGAAAATAAACCTTCTGGCATTTGAATCCATTTAATAAAAACGCTGCTATTATTTGTGCCTGCTTAAGATGACTGCTAGCAGCCTCTGGAAGCCTTAAAGGCTAAATTTGTTAGCTATTTATTACATAAGATGTTGGGATCTCCAGATACCACCAATTAATCGAGGCATATTTTTAGTAGTGGGAAGTGCTGCTAAATCATATCTCTGTTGCCAAAGCATTAATGAACTACTTACTACATCTTTCCTCCTGGTACATGTCTCAGCCAGGCCTCTTCCCTGAGCATTCTCAAACATGGAATCCAAGTACTTTCTCCAAGGTTTTGCCTTTTCTCATCCTCCCTTCCTGCCTCTGTTGCTGACAAGGATGTCTCAGGAGGAGCAAGGGCCTCCTGGAGCAAATGCTGCATCGCCTTGGCAGTGCAGGGACCTCTGCCCTGCTTGTTGTGTGTACGACAGTGACCCGGCTGGCAGCAGCTGGGGAATCACCTCAGAGGTGCTGCTGTCTAGTAAAAATACTGTTTTTTTCATTTAAGGTGCTGCCTTGGGGTGTTCTGATTTCTGTAGCTGTTACAGAGCTGTTTTTCGTGTTCCATGGCTGCCCCAGGTCATGTTCCCACTGCCTGGCCCCTACCTTCCTTGTGGCCTGTCAAACTCCAGTTTTTGTCATATCTATCGAAGATGTAGGAACAGTTCTACTCTTCCTTCAGGAGTGGTGATTTAAGTACCAGGAGATAAATCCCACAGCCCCTCTGCTCTTGCCTCTTCCAGGCCCTCTCTCTCCATCATTTCACTAGGCAACGCCCCAGTTCATCCTGTATTTGCTCAGATTTCCTGCTCACTGACCAGCCCTGTTACTCTCCTTTTGTCTGTCTTCAGTGGGGCTACATTTTTTTGTTTGTGTGGTTCTCCCTTCCCAAAATGAGACAGTTTTAACCCTGATGCGAGCAGACTGGGAGGTCTCCTTACCTGGTCCCAGTGTAGACCTGTCAGACCTGCATGTGTCTGCTTTGAACCAGTGGGGTTGGTTCATGTTCAGCTTGCCATCCTCTCCATCCTTCAGGCACTTCCCAGACAGGCAGGATTTACAGAACTTTTCCCCCTGTTGTTGCTGTGAAGTGCTGTGTACCCACCTACCTGTGCATGCAGGGGCTGCCATCTCCTCCACGGAGCTGAAGCAGCCAAAGTGGGCAGAGGAGCCTTCCCCTGGTGCCTGCTTCTGGCCTGGAAAAGTTACAGAGGCAGCAGCATGGAGCAGGGGCTGGAGGGAGCACCCACGAGGTGAGGGGCTTGGCAAGGGTCACCAGGCTGCTGTGCAGTGTCCCTGTGATCACAGTCCCCAGCCAGAGTTCCGGGATCCCTCTTCCTCCCAGTCAACCGAACACAGACCTCACAGGTGAGAATGCAGCAATGCAAAAGGCAGCAGATGTATTGATTTTAATCAGCAATTTTACACCAGCAAGCAGTTTGAGTTATTGATGTTTTTGTCCCTGTGCAGGTGCTGCTCTGGAGGCTGAGTGCTGCCGTGTTTCTGAAGGCGCTGCCAGCCTGGGCAGCTGCTGTGCCAGCAGCAGATTGCAACAAAAATCTGTCCACAAACCCGAGTGGCTTCCCCCCAAGAACAACAAAATAGGTAACACAGCCCTGAGCACAGAACCAGAACGGGAGGTGGCGTGTGCAGCTGCCAAGGTTCTGTGGCAAAGCACTGAGAGCATCGATGGCATCACGTGTGCTCACCTCAGTGACAGCTCCTGGCTGGAGCAGCAAGGAGCTGTGACAACTAACGCACCCCATGGGGGATATTTGCTGCATTGTCTCTAGGATTTGGAACATCTGTCTGAGGTGGGAATGGGTACTTTCACTTTTCCTGCCACAGTGCTGGGGTTAGTGAGCAATGCCATTCATCACAGTAAATTGGTGATGGTGGCTTGGTGGAAGCCCCTGCTCCTGCAGACTGGAAAGCCAGAAATAGATCGAAGGAAGGGCACATCAAAGGAGCTGGTGAGAAAGCTCAGGATCTGAGGTCCTGTTTGGAGACAGGTCCCCTTCCAAAAGGGATTTTGATGGCTCACAACTGTCTGGGGAGGAGCCTTGGTGGAAGGGGATGGGGTTATTTACTGGCAGCTCTCTGGTAGTTGGAGACAATTAAGAAGGGAACAGTGAACTCCACTGGCACTGGCAGTTCCCAGCTGAGTGCTGCCTGGAAATTTGAGATCTAATTAAAGCAGGCCTCGGATCTCATCATTCTTCCTGCACGCCTTGGACAATGAAATACTGACTCCTGCATCTGCTCCTTATGTGCACCCGATGCAAATAAGTAAGAAGTCTGTAAATACATCAAAAACCATACTTTATTTTATGTATAGCAATACAATTTACATATTAAATAACACTATAATAGAATGATTTGATATAGTTTAACATAACAAAAAGAAGATTCTTCAAGTTACAAAAAACCCCCAAACAAAAACCAAAAATGAACAAAAAGTCTCCCTCAAAATACTCCCTCCCACCCTTTCCCCAAACCAAACACCACATTTTTATTTTTCTTCTGAATGGATCAATGAGACAAACGTATCTAGTGACTGGCTAAGTCTAAATCCTGTTGTACACACTGACAATGGAATAAAAAAAATCTCCAACTTTCACAATCACTGCCCCAAAGAAATGACATTGTGGAAATTATTTTTGGAGTGTGATGATGGCGTCTCACTACCTTGAAACACAGAAGGTTTGTATTCACATAACCACCACAGAACTAGGAAGGAGGTGAAACTAGAAAAAAATTAGCTTTATATGAAAATATAAAATTCTATGATTATATACCATAGATACAAAGTTCCCAGAAGATGCTTATCTAAGCAACAAAATATTTACAGTTTTAATGACTTTGCTATTTTAAAAATGAAGGAAAAGAAAACAGAAGTACACATGAATGCTTCGGTCTTTAGAAACAATGGCTGCGTGCTAGTCTCAAGTGTTCTAACAAAACAAAAAAGTCACTACCCCAAATGTTGGAGAGTTGTGACATTGTATAAAATTGACTATCTCCTCTTTTGGAGACGTTTATTCTTAAAACTCAAGACATTTTTCTTGAAATTAATTATCCTCTGTAGAAAATGCTTCCCTTTGCAAATAGTTAACAAAAACACTAAAAACAGTTTAACAGCTAAGACAAAGTAGAGGCCAAATCTCTTTATTACAGTTCCTCTCTTTCCTTATTTTTGCATTCCTTCTCCTTTGATAAGTGAAGCCAATGTAGTTCACATTGTTAGAATGGCAACAAGGAGAAGAAGAGCAAAGGGGTAACAGTGAATTACATCCAAAAAAAAAAAAAAAAGAGAGAAAAAGAGAAAGAAGAAAAGCAATGCAGTAGATTAACAAATAGGCATTTTCCCTTCATATAAAAATTCACTGGCACCACTTGAACATAAACTTCGGAACAAAAGATCTGATGTCAAAAGACATGAATTTGAGAAAGACTGCTAAATCTTCAAGACAACTACATTTTTTTTAAATTAAGTTGGTTTTGTTTTGCTGAGAATTAGTAGCATGTATCTTTGGTAGAATCCCTATCTATACTTTGTAGCTTTTAAATAAAATATATCAGCTTTAAAACAGATTAATGAGAAGGCAGTTGTGCTGTATCATAAAGATTCTTCTCCTAATGTACTAATGTATCACTCTGTGTTCAAGCAATTTGAGCAGTCAGAAACTGGAAAAACAACCAAAATTTTGCAGATCCTGTAAATGACTCCACTAACCTAGAGCAGACCCACAGTACAGAAACAGTCACTTTACAAGGAAAAGTTTAAGGGGCTTGGATTTTTCTTTTTCTCTGTTTCTAAATTAGCGTTTGGAAACAGACACTGAAATACTGACAAATGTTGTTTAAAATGAATTCTTACCAAAAAAAAAAAAAAAAAAAAAAAAAAAAAAAAAGAATTCTTTAAAATTCTTTAGACATTGATCCTGCAGAAGACTTGGTGCTTACTCTGCACACCTAAGCAGTCCCAGCAGTTCCCCCAGACCTTCCTGCCAAAGCTCACACACAGGAGTGTTTGGAGGACGGGTTATTCTGAGCCTGCCACCTATTTCAGATGTTCAGACCACACAGAAACTTTCCAAGCATTCCCACTTGGAAAGCTTGGCTGCTTTTATGGTCTCAAGACACATTTCACATCTTTCACACGGTCTGCGAGCACAGGACACGTGCCAAGACATGGAGAAATGGTATTTTCTAAATGTAGACACATGTGTGCTTCAGTCCTTCTGTTCCTTATTTCTCAGGGCTGGTGCTGAGGACTACGCTCTGCAGTGATATAGGAACGTTCTCAGGTTCTCTTAATTTGCAGACCTGCACATTGCTTGGGAACCTTTGATGCTTGAAAGACATCCTGACTGAATGGCAGGAGCTGGGTACAGCAGAGGGGTTGGGGTCCCAAAAGCAAGGTGGTGATTTGCAGAGCAGGACTTTGGCTGGACACTCGTGGGAGCATCAGGAGAGTTTATCAGTGCCCATCTCTGAGCAGACATTGCTCCTTCTGCCACTCACTCAGTCCCAAGGAAAGGGTGCAAACCTGTGCAAGAGAGCAGAACTGCAGCTGCTTACAGGAGGATAGATTTGGCTCTTCTGTGTGCTCAATCCTGACCTTCACAAGCAATTTCTAGCTTCACTCCTTCAAGCCTCATGCACCACTACCATCTATTGGCTACCTGACTGTCAGCACAGCACTTAACATACAGCTCGAGCTCCCTTACAATACAGTCCATGGAGAACTCAGAGAACATCAGTGTACACTATTTCCCCATGGATTAAATCCCAATAAAGTATTTCAGGTGTTGGAAAATGCCCATGCAAATGCGCAGATTTCCAAAGCAACCACCAAAGTTCAACCCCCGCAGCCTTCATTCATTGATGTTTAAAACTTGTGAAAAGGTAAGGGATTAAAGCAGGGGTATTCAGGCAGTGTGTCACAAACCAGAGTTATCTTCCATCATGCCAGTGAAATGAAAAATAATCACCTGAAAGTACTGAACAAATCCAACCTCTTGATGCCTGCAGTAATCTTTGTGTCACTTAGTTGTCAAGCTTTGAATTTCTAACTTCTCCCTACATCTTCCCAGGAATTTAAAATACTTCTAGATTAAACTGATCCAACTAATGAGTCCCTTTGTGCTACCAGCTGGCATTGGCTGGCTCCAGGTTCAGACTGGGGGCACAGAGGGGCTCAGCAGCCTCTGAGGCTAATGCAGGCTGGCCAGAAAACCACTCAGCAAAACCTTGCAGCCCTTGCAGGGAGCAGCACTTGAGAACTTACTGAAACCATTCTGTTACTGGGGTGAAGTGACTGGAGGGCCAGTCCTAACTCCTACTGACTCCCACCTCCATGCAGTGCAAAGGGGATGCAAACTACAATCTTTTGAAACATTCTGCATATATTTTATTTGGATTAGCTGTTGCTGAAGAGCTTATTAAATTGTGATTTCCTCACCGAAACCATGGGCTTAGCAATTAGCAATTATTTGGATTGCTTGGATGGAGGGATTCAACAAACTGAGAAGTAAAAGGTGACTGTGTAAAAGGTTGCTGATGAATCCTTGAACACTTTGAATTGTTCTCCTATTAAGATAAAAGGCCAAAAGTTAGCACACATCAGTTTGCACAGCCCCTCTGCTCTCAGTGAGGCCGTATCAGTTTGCACCTTACATGGCTCTGAACCAACAAATCTCCTCTCAATATCCTTTTAAACAGTTTGCATTCAGCTTCCTTGTGAGTGAAAATACACAGAACCTTGCCAAATGTCCGTATTTCAGCAAGACTGCACTGGCAGAAAGTAATAGGTTTACATTTAAATGAAGAAGAAAAAAGTGGTAATATTTTGAAAAGTCCTAAAAAGTTACAATGAATTCTTTCTGTAGTTTCGAAGTGAAGGAATTAATGCCACATATAAGGGATAGTGCCTTTAACTGTACACCAAGGGTCACATGGCTAAAATCACATATTTCCTTTTCCAGGCAAATTCAATAACCCCTCCCTACTCAGTCAAGCTATGAAGGGCACAACTAATTTTAATTTTCAGGAGAATTAAGCATGTGCTTACTTCTTTTGTTATACAGGGATTGACCTTGTTAAATTGCAACCAAATACAAAGGAAGAGGGAGCCAGTGAGGATGCAAACTTAAATGCTCCAAACAATAATTATTTACATAATCTGGGGGAAACCATTCTATTGCTGTGGGAGGGAAAACACAACAAGCTAAGTTTGTGCTAAAGAATTAGTCTGGCAAAAAAAAAAGAGGGAGAATGTAACTTTATAGGTAGTTTTTTTATTAGTTTGCTTCACCAGTAAATATGGATCAGTACTTTATGTTTTAGCACTAAAGTATGAAAATTACACACCTGTAAAAATGGCATCTAACAGTTATGAAATTAAGAAACGCCTGTCATCATGTAACATACCATTAGGTGTGAGGTCATATTCAAGAAATAGTAAGGAAATTAGATGTGTTTAAAATATTGAATAGCTTAGTAATGTAAAATATTGCTACCTTTAATATATCTGAAAACTGATCTGATTTTGGGTTGTCATAGATTTTTCACTGTATTGGCTCCGATGAAAATAAAACCAAAATACTTTCCCATCACAGGGCTGGTTAAAAACCAAAATCAACATTTTCCTGAATACACGGGGAAACTTTGAAATTGTAAATTCGAAACTTATCGCCACATCCCACATATGAATTGCATCTAATTTATAATTATATTTTACGTAATTTATATATTCCATGTGAAGCAAGTCTCAGGCCTGTAAGTGTACAACACAGCAATTTGAAACAATACAGAAATAATTGTTTCAGCTCCACAAGGCTGTTAGACCTTCACTGTAGCTAATAATCACCTGCCACATTTGTCAAGAAAGGATGAGCACTGCTCAGCCACTCCACTGGAATGCAGAACACCGTTACCAAAACTTTGACATGATCACTAAATAATAAATATGGTACGAAGGGGTACAGTATCTGTTGTAGAAAGAATCCATCTGGCCTAGCATTCAAGATTTAAGATTCCAGGGTCACTGTAGTTAGCAAAACTTCACTGCATTTAAACAAAACAGAAAAAGTGTATGTTTGTTGTCATGGAATGTCACATCAGGGCTTGTCTTGTATTAGGATATTATAGGCAGTAACACTGATCATATAGTGCAAACTAGATAAAATTGCGTTTCACTGTGTGAAATAAACAGAGGTGCAAATGCTCAGTAGGATACCATTAAGACATAAAATGGCAAAAAATAAATATCAAAACTTTTATCAGTGTAAAAAAGTAATTGGGTTATTGTATAACCTAGAGTCTGGCAAAAAAGGCCTCAAAAAAGTTCAGTCTTCAGAAGTTCTACAAATTAAGTGCCTTTTCAGGTTTCCAATTAGACAAGAGACTCCATGCTTTCTGCGGGATCGGATTCGTCACTGGCCATCACAGCACCGTTTTTGTCCAGTGTCATGGGACCATTTCCATTTTCCTTAGTGCTGACCAAGCTTAGCATTGCCTTATAAAGAAACTGGTACTGTTCCTGGAAAAGAAAGAACAACTTATTTCAATCCTTTAAATGTACACAAATGATTGGCACTTTAATTTGGCATTCCCAGGGAAGGTCATGGGTGTTCATTACCAGCAGCATACACATAGCAAAGAAATAGACTTGGAGCAATTACCTCTGTTTATCCAGTTTAACCCTGTCAACCCAAACTCCAGTTTTGGGTAGATTATATTATTTCTGATATACTACTAAACACTTCAGGAGGGCAGGACAAAATCTGAGGCCAGAGCTCAGCTCCAGGTCATCCCCTGGGTGGCAGAACCTTGTACCACACACACTGAGGCAGGGAGGCTGCTCTTGCTGGACACTCAGGGAAGCGCCTCATCCCCCTGCAGCTTCATCTGCCCTGAGCATCCCTTCAGACCATAATGTGCCAGACCTAAAGAGCACAGCTTAGCTCACAGGGCTGGCAGGCAGATGGTGACAAGCTGAAAGGTCCTTCTCTGCTAGGACTTGCCTGTAGGATGATCCCCTCCAAAGTATGAGAAATAAGTTTAAGGGAAATCAGAAACTTACAGTGTGGCTTGGAGGTTAAGAAAAAAAGACAACTACACATAAGAAGTTCAAATTCTGCTAGGTAGCAGATGCTGTAGGGCTTGATAACATACACAATGCGTGTTTAAGTTCATGGTTTTGGTCTAAGATGAAAACCTTGTAAACTGTCTATTTATAGTCCATGCAAAGACTTACAATGTCTGTAAATACTCCAGGCCGCATAAGATTTATCATCTTTGCCACCTGGAAAACATCGACAGCATTTTCATTCTCCAGCTGCTGAGACAGAGTGGTAAGGGCACATAGAGTTCCTGCTGACACAGCTCCATACCTGGAAAATCACACCAAAATGAAGAGTTACTCAGAAACGCAACCCAGGCACTGCCACAGAGTCATGAAAGTGTTGTTATAGTCTTATCTGATTACTGCAGTTCCTCTTTTATCTACCAAATGCTTGTTTTATAGCTGCTAATTTTTTGTAATTTTAATTTATAGAAGAAATCTGATGGCACACCAGTCATCTCAGATAATCTGCACTATTCAGCACAAAGAACTGTATCAGCAGCAGAACATGAGCCATTCCAAAATACCCAGCCTGGAGACTGTAACACTGAAATGAGTTCTCCCACACCACATGGGCTGAGAGCATCTGCATTACAGAGGAGTGTATTTTAAATTCATTAGTGGGAACTCAAGCAAAACATGAGTGATTAGAAAGAAATGAGACTTTGCCTCTTCCTCCACATCTGACAATTGCAGAAAACTAGCACGGCTCTGTGGTGCTCAGAAGTAAATGGGGCACATCTCAAAGTCTTGCCTGGGTCTGATTCATTGGTAAAGGCAACGTCCCTGTGCCAGGCACCCAGGAGACATTACAGATTTTGAAGAGTTGAGCTGTGTTGTCATGTAACAAAACCCCAAACAGCAGTTATTCATCAGGAGCATGACTCAGTCCCTGAGATACCCTTGAGATACTGGTCAGGTGGAAACCTCACTGCTGCAAGCCTGGGGGTGTGCTTGGGCCATAGGTACAGGTGTGAGGCACACCATGAAGGATCCTACACAACGGCTTCAGAGCAGCCTCCACTCTCCTCTGCTCTCCTGGTGCTCAGGAGACTGGAATTCTGTCCTGGCTCTGTGGCTTTGAGAAAGTCTGTGTCTAAATGTTCCCGCTAGTAAATGTGGTCATCAGTGCTGACCTGCTCTCTAAGCCACTTGCAGAGCTTTATACGAAAAACTGAAATAATCAGCAAGTGCTGCAATACCATCTTGCACTGTGAGATTACCACTAGGATTTGTACAGCACTGCCACGGAAATCCAGACATGTGCTGACTTAATTTTATATGATTTTTGCAAACTCAAACTCCGTTTACCTAGAAATGGGAAACAGAACTCAGATCACAACAGATGTGCTCTATTGGATGTGAGGGCTAAAGGAGAAGCAGCAGCACCATACAGACAGCTGTGACTCATCTTCAAGGGCAGTGGACAAAGTATGTACTTGACAGGACACAACTAAATCCTTCTAAGGGTGTAATGGTATCATTTTCACTTGGGCTGGTAATTTCCAGTTCCTAACAATCTGAAGATTTTTCTTGCAGAAAATTATGCAGCACGTCTTTATGTAGTTGCCTACACTTGGGCAGTTACATTTAAAAATCTTGACAACTGTCTCAAGTTGGAATTTCTGAACTTTTAAAAATGTTATCAAGTTCATCCCACCATGTACTTCCTAAATACCACATGAATTTAGTTATCTGCAAATTCATATATTTGGAATTAATCTGCAGTTGTAATTATTAGTGGATTATGTGATATAGTTGTTGCATGTAGCAAAGGGAAATTTTCATTTTCAGCTACATTTCCTTAGACTCCAATGAAAAGCAGAATCTACATTATGTATTAGGCATAAAGATAAAATCATTGAATATGACAAATAAACCAAAAAAGCAATGTACAGAAAGAATGACTCAGCATTGCTTGGAATGCAATTTTGATTTTCCTTTTTTTTTTTTTTCCATCTAGCAATGAAATGCCCAAATCAATAATGTTTCTAATTCTGTAAAACATAATCTTAAATACTGCAAGAGCAGCAAAACTTCACTTCTGTCTACCCAAAGCATGAATATTAAAACCAGACTGGAATTAATCAGTGCTGGTGAAAGGCAACAGAGCTTAAACTCTGCATAAGCAAGGCAGGAGAAGGTGGTGGGGGAAAAACTACTTGCTGCAGCCCAAGGCACCATTTGCAGGAGTCAGTTGGGGAAAACCTGTTGCACCAGCAGCACATGGATGTGCAGGGAAAGCTCTGTGGATATGGATGTCCTATGGATATGTCTATGGATATGGATATGTGGCTATCAGTGTCCTCCTGGGACACCAGCACAGTGCCTGCTCTGAACCACTGACACACCAGAGCGTGGTAATGAGGCTCTTACAAAGACTCTCAAGACCTTCCCAGTGATTCTGTTTGTGGCAGTGACAAAGTCTAGCAGGCTGCAGTGCAGGGGGGCTGCAGGTAGGGCAGGTGCTTGTGCTGGTTTGGTGCTTGCTCTTAAAACAACCAAAGCACTGTCAGAGGCTGGGCCTCCTTGGGATTTTAAGCACAGAATGACTCCAGCAGGTGCTCTGTCCACCAGGTAACAGTCCCTCCACAGAAATCAGGTCAGACCCAGGCTCCAGCCTTACTATAATGGTATTTTGAAGCTCCATAAATGTGTGCTAGTAATAATTTGCAATGCAGTATTTAGCACCCTTTGTAACTGGGTGTTCAAGCATAGCTGGTGGGACAATGCTCACCACTGTGCTACAAAAGAGGCAAAATGTTGGGGCATGCTTGTTAGTGGGCCTCCTCCCTCCCACTTTTATGGGCTCTTGGAATGTTTTTTGAGACACAAAATGAGGAAGGATAAATCTGCTTTTAGAAGACCTTGGCCCTTTGTCACAAGATACTTCTGCTGCTCATGGTGAGAGAGCTGAGCCAAGCTTGCTCTGTCTTACATGGCACATGAAACCTGAGCTGTTAGACAGGAGCTTGGGCTGTTTTGAAACTTGTTTCCATCAGCCTGTATTAGGCTGCTTAGAGCCTTATCTAAACCAAAGTTCTGCTGGGTTCTGAAACAGGTTTTAAGGATTTGCTTGGAATACTTCCAGGACCAGAAGAACCCAAAATGCTTCCAAAGCAAACAGCCTCACCTCCTGAGTCCACCTAAGCTTATAACAGACACAAAAACTACACAAAGCAAAATGTATTTGGCCTCAGATAACAACTCATCCTTGAAAGTTTATATATTCTTAATCTGTTCCCTGGACTACTAAAGCCCACCTACTCCTGGATACTAAACCCCACCTACTCCATGCAGGAATGGACATCAATCCTAACAAGTGTCTTTCAGCTGAGTGTACAATCTGCACGTAAACGGGAGAAAAGCGATGACATACTCATCATGAACTATGGTGGGGCCATCCCTTGTTAAGGCCTCTTCCTTGATTACATTGATAAGTTCAAAGGTACTGCTTATGGGAGCGTCAGGGTTTGGCCATTTGGGACACTGAAAGTGGCGGACTTCCAGAACGTAGTCATCCTGCAATGAAAACCAGCCTGGCATTAGCTTCCTCCACTTCACAGGCATCAATCTAGGGGCAGAGAGGGAAGAGCCTCACTGCAAACTGAAGGGAAACTTTCTTCTTCCCAACAGTTTACACAGAAAGAGGACACAGCTCCAGCACGTCTGTAACAGTGAACAGCCTCAAATCATGCAAGTTTGACAAAAATGTTAATCAATGAAAGATTTTATAATCGAATTCAGGGCTCATATCAAACCTCACTCAGAGTCTTTACAGCTCGAAAGTCAAACAAGAGCAACCAAATCAAATTTAAATGGGCTTGCAAACTAATGTCTTGCAGCAAAGTCCAGATAGAAAACTAGAAACAGATCTACAGTTAAAAAGGATCATGCTTACATTTTTATGATTAGATAAGACCGCCAAACAATTAAACTATAAATGTTGAATTTTGTAAGCAGAAATAAGACAATACACCTTGGTAAAATCACATCTCCACTTTCCAGCGAGACAGACAGTTAATAGCAGCCTTACTAGCTAGAGGAATCTACCTGGAAGTAGATGAGAGAGAGGAAGAGCCAATGAGAATACCTTTCCCCTGAGAGCAACATGCATCCACAAGCATTTACAAGTAAATCCTTTCCAAAAATTTTCTGAACTCTTTTTCTTCTTGTGTATTTAAATGGCATCAACATAATTTTGGTGAAAAGCAAAGACCCGCATTTGGAGATTTACTTTACCTGGGTAGCTTCAAGGATAAAGTCATGGATGATAATTTGCTCTTCATTAGAGAGGCACAGTCTGTCTTTGCTGATAAGGGTCACAGTAAAGGCCTCACAGTTCATGGATTCCTCACGACTTGGCCAGTACACAAACTCATCTTCTGCCTGGAGAAATGAAAGAACACACTACTGCAGCCTTTCAGATACCTTGTGTGCAACAAAAAAATCCAGTGGATCAAAAAATTGCTTTGATAAATAGAGATGATCAGGAACTGACCTTTAAAAAACACTTCTGTCTAAAACAAATTTACTGTTACAGTAGGGTAGTAAACCTGCCAGATCCTCCCTTTGTGTGTTCAAACAGGTAACATCTGCTTTTTAATTGGTTTCACAGGGAAATGGTTCTCTTACCTCACTCATACTTAACCTTTGTATTGTATCCCAGCTTTATGACCTCCTGCCTACACAGTTCGTTTGCAAGTCAGATATTTGTTTAGAAAAAACTCATTGACCTTTAAAAATTAATGACTTGTTATTTTTAATTTGTGTTTATCACGGTCTAATACAAAACTCAAGTTCTGTGGATCAGGCCTAGGTAGAAGATTGATGGATACATCTGTAGGGCTTGAATTTTTAGGAGTGAGTGGAGGAGTGAAGAAAAAGAGAAATACCTAAATATTCTTAGCCTTGATAAAAACACTAGCTAAACTTAATGCAAGTTCTCCAACAAAACACCTCTGCCAAAGGGGCACTGTGTAACCTGAGTGAGACTGGGAAGGCTGGAAGAAGTTCAGTGCTGAAGTAGACTGACTGGCAGGATGTAAGTCAAAGCTGTTCTTTAAAATTTAACTGAGAATTCCTCATTTGCTACAGAGAAAGGAAATTATGGTCTGTCACCACAGACATGCAAAGTCCATTTCTTGTTCTGGCTTCAGAAATCTATGTCCCTGCAGCAGGAGCACAGAAGTTGCCCTGGCCACATGCACAGAGCAAACCTGTGTCTCTGGACATCCTGTCTTTCACTCATGAGCAAACGTGAACTATCACCTGATGTCATCTTGCTGTGGCCATGCACATCCCTCTAAAACCAGGTGTATTTCTGTGGGTCTGCAGCTCTGATGCACAAGATACTGTTGAGATTTGTGCTGTCGAGTGTTCATTCTGAAAATGTGACTTGTGGTTTTAAGTCCTTACAATTCTGCCCTAAACAAGCAGGAGCACTGGGAAGCAGAGTAATATTGCCAAGTGCCAGGCAAGGGACCTGTCCTGCCACCTGACAGGTCCTCATGCAGCAGGTACCTTGCATTATTGTCCTGTCCTTTGGCATTGCACATCTAGCACCTTGGTGCTGCCTGAATCCTGTGCACCCCTTCTTGCCAGCCCACACATCCCACACTGACACTGAGCTGAGGTGGGACACCACTGCCTTCCTGGCCAGAAGGGGAAACCACTGTGGCTGAGCCCAGGATTCCTCCTTTGCCCTTTGATCACTCTGGTTCTGCAGAGCTGTTTCATGTACATGTGAAGACAAGATCAGCCCCTTCATTTCCACCTGACACACTTCCATTTCCTAAGCACCTTCTGATCCTGTGGAATGTCTCTGAGCACTCCTTGCAGTGCTGCCCTGCCTTTCATGCCCACACACAAGCAGCATATTGACTGCTGCCTCTTTAGTAGCCCCTCATCACTGCTATTTTCCTGCTGTAATGAAGGCGGTTTCTCTTCCACTTTCAGCTACAATTGTCTGTTCACCTCAGTGATGCGTGCATGAAAGAACGAACCGATTAGTTCCTAATCCTTTTCAACACGCCCTCTTGAGACTTGCTGGTAAATCTGGAAGTAGTGATTAGCACTTCACCTGTGTCTCCTTATTCTCTCTCTTCTGTCTGACTCATTATTTCCACTTAAATTAACATACTTGTTTGCTTTTTACTTTCATTAAAATGGCATGTGCAGCTTTGCACAGTCACAATCTTGCACGGCCTGAGGCTTAAGCTCAGGGGCCAACAAGCAATTATCCTCCTGTCCCTACCTTGCATTTCTGCTCCTCTCAAAGTCCTTACCCATAACCCCAGGCTCTCCATACCCTCAGTGCTTGCATCCTGTCAGGCAGCCCCGAGGAGCTGCTGACAGCACTGGTGTGCTGTGCTGTCTGTGAGCACTGTGTACCCTCCAGCCTTGGACCAGGGATGAGTGCAGCAGGCAACAGCAAAAGAACAGCCCCTACAGCATGGAATTTCTCTTTTCGTAACCAGCTTATGGCAAAGTTTGACTAGGTGGCTCAAAAATTGGCTTTGCTTTCAGCCAGCAAACAGCCTCAGCAGGCAACGGAGTGACCCTGTGCTGTGCCCAGCTGGGCTGTGACAGTGGCACTGTGCAGGGAGGGACACAGGCGACTCACCAGGCTCTGGTTGTCCGGCAGCATGACAATGATCTGTGCATTGTGATCCCAGATCATTCGCCAGAAATCTTTAGTTGTATGTGGCAGTGGATGTTGGGTTATGATGAACTCGTTACTCCTGTAGTAGCCCTTTTGCAGCAAAACAAACACACGGTTACTTATTGCCTCCCATACTTTTAAAGCATCAGTTTCATTTCTGGGGACACATAATGACCCTATTTCATTTTACTCCACAGTATTTTCACACAGGCTATATTTTCTTAACTCTATTTCAATTCTACAGAGTCCCTACTGCTTTAATTTACTTTAAATCCCAGTATCTATTTGACTGTATCTCACAGAAATACACATTCCATCTAAATGCATCTTGTAATTAATTTTTTTAGGCAAGAATCTTTAATAAAACACGGTTAATAGCTTTACATTATGGGGAAGGTGTTAAAAATCTCATCTGTTAATACACAGCCATTACATACGGAATTAAGACAATTATAGGCATCTGGTATTTAGCACCTTAGAATTGATTTTACTTTGTAATTAGGTGTTGGCTTCCTCACCATGATATAAGAGGCATTAATGTAATCTGTTCCCTTCATTCCAGGCAGTGGTGCCAAGCCCACTCTAGCACGCTCAGCTATAACATTAAGGAAAAAAGAAACACAGAGAAAAAAAAAAAAAAAGATCAAAGTCTGATCATGGCACAATGCAGAAAGTAAGAATTTCTCAGCTGTTAACAAAGCAAACAGTGTGCAGCTCCCATCTCCCACAGGAGCAGGCCAGCACTTTAACTGCGTTAAAGCACTGCCTGCTAACACAGGATATAAAAGAGAATGTTGCACAATATTCCCACAAGGACAAAGTAATTTCAGGAATCAAATTTTACTATAGCAAAGATTTTCACAGCAGGCTGAATTACCAAATAACAGTATATGCAGTGATAACAGGGGATTTCGAGTAATTCTTGTGTGTAGTGTTCCATTTGTCTCCAGCAGCACACAAACCCAGCTGATTTATTTTGTTTTCCCTACCACTCTATAGCACTGCCATTTCTCACAGGGTGAGAGAACCTCCAGAGACAAACATCTTCCCTAATGAGGAACCTCCCAGAAGTGTGTGCTCTTCTGCATATCCACACTTCTCTGTGTTTGAGGGCTGGGCTCAACATCATCCTCAAACCCTCTGACAGCCCTCAAAATTCAAAATGAAATCGTGCAGCTGCATGACACAAAGGGCCAAATCAAACAGCCTATTTCTAGCCTGTTCCCATCTGTTTTTAAGATGTATTCTGACGACTTCCCTTTTTATTAACAAACTTCATGATGGACTGTGTCTGTGCCACTATTACTCTGTGCTAGCTTGGCTATCATCTGTCCTCTGTGTCCTCTTCTCTGGGTTATGTGATGGGGATGACATTGTGCCCGTGCTTGGTCTTGTGCAAGTTCATATTGCTTGACAGCCATGCACAGATTCCATTTTAATGACAGTGAAACTGTGTCCTCAGGCACTAAATACCCTGAAATCTGGGGCGGCTCACACAGAGGAACAGAGTGCAGTAGCTGAATTACAAACAACTGGTGCCAGTCACTCTGGGAGATCTCACCAGAGCTGGGAGCTGGTATCAAAGTAATCTCTCAGTATTCCATAGATTTATCCCCTACCTAATTATTCAAATTCTTAAGCACTTCAAATTAACATTTCACTTGGACAGTATATTTGGCTGACACTGCAACTATTTCCTTTTGTTCAGTTTCATCAGGGTAATACTGAAAGACAAGACAGCTTGGGCTGAACAAAAGATTACATTTCCCCTTCCTAGTGGCTATGTCTTTTCATGCCTAACACCGGGAGAATTAGGTACAAAAAGTTATGCTAGGCAGTAATCAAACCGAAGATGTGATCTTACATGGCACAACTGATGAGTTCCTGTTCTTCTCTTTGTTGCAGTCTTTCTGAGCACTGAAGCATTCCACGTATTTTGCATTACACTGTGTAACCAGCTGAAAAAGAATAAAGTAGTAAGTCAGCCCTCAGAGCGCTCTAAATGAAGAGAGAAGGTTTCTTTGCCAACTCCTGCGAAGATGCATTAGTAGAAGAATAAACTGCATTGTTAAACCTGTTTAAAGTACTCAAGTTTCCAATGGAAATCATCCTTTTCATACAACATGTTTAATAGATAAAAAGATCTCTGCAGCTCTCAGCTTTGAAACCTCTTGCATATGAAGTTCCACCAAAATGTATTTTCACAGAATACATTTCATTATCTTCGAGAATATATTTCACAAAATTTCAGGTGTATTTAGTCAGAAGCAGTTCTCAAGGAATAAAAGCTAGCAAAATAGAACAACAAAACTTTGAGGGTTTTTGTGGTTTTTTTTAAAATTTACTTTAATTTTATTTTTTTATTTTAAATAATAGCCAGATCATTCCTGCAGAATGTCTTTTTCTGCCAGACCTTTGGGGAATCCTCTACACTGGCATCTGAAATCTGAGGCCATGGGCTACATTCTCTGGTCTGCCATATTCATTTTGGGCTGCCTAGAGGCACAAAGAAAGGCAGATTTGTACTTGAATACACTCCCAGTACATGAAAACTCTGCCAGAGCAAAGAGACTAAAGGTGTCTTTCACATCTCCTGCACTCACACCTCGTTATTCAGTGTCATTTCACTCTGATGGCTGAATGTAAATTGCTGTACTGGGGCATGAGCACAAGTTATTTTCTGCCAGCTCTGTGGCTGCAGCAGAAACAAGAGAAAGATCTAATAATTGTTGCTGGTCACATCCCAGTTTGAAATGCACTCTAAACAAGATAGCACTCAACTCATCTATGCACTGGCATAAGCCCCATTAGAAGTTATGGGGTTTCTAAGTAACTGCCCAATGTTGTCAGAGAAGGTAATTTCTGAAAATAGCACTTAGGGTTTTTAAACTTTGGCACGAGTCATCAGAAAACATATAATTTATGTATATAATTTAGAATTGTTTGTAAAAGTGCAACGCTTTTTAGAATAACAAATCTTTGCCTCTTACTGCATTTTGTGTGGGTGTGCATGGGCTTGCACTTGTTTCTTTAATTTAGTAATTAAGCATCTGGAATGTCTTGAGTGATGGAGAAATACCGAGATTCCTACAAGTGAATTCAGATTAATTTTTTGAATAGCTTGGCACCTGGTGTAATTTAACAGCTTCAGTTCCTTGGGTAGTTATTAACTGAGTTTAGCTGTGAAAACAGATGTCATGTATCTCCTTGTGATACAAACTCTCACAAAATATTTTACAATGTATTCAAATAAAGTGCAATCAGAAAAATCTTAGGTCTCAAATAAGAGATCTGGGAGAAAGAAATTACTTTGGCCAGGAAGGAAGCAGCTATGACATAGCAGGAAACGCAGCAAGCCTCATGATTAACAAGAGAAAGGCAGATTGTGTTTCCTGGCCTTAAAACATTTGTAATTCCTTATCTGCACTGATAAAATAGTAGGTGGTGCAAAAACCTCATCTCTTGTCTTTCCTCATATCTATATGGATGAGAGCCAGAGTTTGGAGGAAGACTTCCAGCCAAGCTAACCACAGATTTGGGAACATCCAAGCCCCCTTGGGAACAGGGAGAGCAGCAGCACAGCCCAAACCAGTGTCCATGTCCCTCTTCTCACCTCTGACTGAGGAGCATGAGCACTGATTTCCAGCAATGAAGCTAAGACTGTATGGGACTGAACTTCTCAAGATGTTGTGTTGTGCTGTGCTGACCAAGTTTTCTGGTTTGGTTCCTTAGCCATGACAACAAACAGTGAAGATAAGCCATATAAAAGAGGGTAGGAAAATGAGGTCCCTCTGGATGGCAGTGATTAAGACTTACCTTGAACTGTTTTTCTAGGCGTGTCTTCCCTCCTATGCCAGGAATGAGGATGCTGTTAACATAACTGTGCAGCTGGTTTGCAGACACTTCAGTCTCCTTCCCAAGGATGGCTTCCAACAAGGCATCATGAATAAAAATGTACTGCTCCTAGAGAAACAGCAGCATGTCAGCTAGATATTTGAAGTACCTTAAAGAGCTGGATTTGTCTGAGGAGCAGTGCACACTAAAGGAAAGGGTGTGCAAAACAAGCCACTCATGCAAATATTGCCAAATTAAAAAAAAAAAAAAATTACAGATGGCGCACATACAACTCTGAACAAGTCAAAAACAAAATCCAAAGTTTCTAGTCTAGAAAAAGAAAGATACTCTTTTAGGGAATATTCTGTTAGGGAAACACAGTGCAGAAAAATATCGGCAATATATTCAATTTTTACAGGAATGTAATTGGAAAAATCTATCCTATTTTTGATTATAAAGCAAAAATGAATAAGGTTTTAAATTCAACCCCACTGCAATTTTTACCTCTGTCTGGACGAGGTAGTTGCGCTGCGTCCTGATATGTTTCAGGAAACCCAGGACATTAACTGTGCTTTTGTCTTTTATCTGCTGCAGCATACTGTCTATCACAATGTAGGTACCAGTTCTGCCAACACCAGCACTACAGAGAACATAAGAGAAACTCATGAAATACAGCCAGATGAAAGTAACTGCAGAAGTATAAGTAGAACAGAACTATGCAAATATTCATATATTCCTGTTCATGGGCTTCCATTTTCCTCCTAGCTTCAACTATTAAAGTTTCCCAGCAAAATATTTTGAGTTTCTGGAAATATTATCAGGTATATAATTCCTCCCTTCTGTGGGTATTTCTGTGCCTCAAGATGAGGCTGAACACAACACAAGCCATCACACCTGTGCCAGCAGCATGAGGAGGAGGCTCCTGGGGTCCTGGACCTCACACCTGGTTCACACTTGGCTCCTGTTTCCACTGCTGCTGTTATTTGTGCTGGCTGGATGAAGCCATAGAGAGGTCCACCCTTTGCCAAGCTGCTGTTATGTGATTGCCAAGGTCACTCCAGGCTGTGAGATGGCTCTGGCTGGCTTCAGCCTTGAGGTAAACTTAAGCTGCACAGTGGAACTGGAAACGAAAGTGGTACCAGCACTATGGGAAGGTATAAAAGGGAGCCAGAACTCCTTACAGTGAACGAGGGCAGTCCTGGGCCAATAGAGATGGCAGCTCTTCAGAGATTCTCAATTTCTGCTGAGGAAGGAGCTGTAACCCCCATCATCCTCTCCTCTTTGATATCATGCTGTGCAGCCCCCTCACACACAGCGATGAAGACCACATCCCTGAACTAGTATATTGACTGATCTACTGCTGTGACTGCAAGTGCTAGTTGAATGTGAGTGTGGTTCATTGCAATTGCATTCCCAGCTGTCCATGTGTCTACACTGCTGGCTCCCAGCAGAGGTGATCCTGCCCTGTCCATGCACTGAACTGGCAGCCTACAAACAAGCTTTGACCAAGCAGCTTCCCAACTACATCAGTGCAGTGTTCAGCAGCTCAGTATCGTGGCAATAGCAAAGCCCTGTATCAGCTAGGAAACTTCTGCACTGGAGGTGTTTTAAGGCAAAGTAGAGCTCGTGTCTAACTGCACTCCATGGTGCTGACACACTCCTCCTGTGTTGGTAACCTGCAGTGTTTGTCTGAGGTGCTCCAGCTGTGCTCCAGCTGTGCTTGCCATGGGTGTTTTGTCCCAGCCACTGTACCTGCAGTGCACCACCACTGGTCCCATGTCCGGGGTCCTGGCAGCTGAGGACCTCCTGACGAAGGTGAGCACGGGCAGGGCGTACTCGGGCACGCCCATGTCTGGCCACTGCGTGTAGTGGTACTGGATGACAGTCCTCTCGTTCTGCCGCCCCTTGGGGTTCCCCTTCTGACCCTGGGCACACACAAGGGACAGAGGAGGGAAAAGAAGCAAAAAAATATCATCAGTTCTGGCTTGCTCAGCTGAGAGGATGCTGGACTCTGACAGAAGAAACCTGCAGCTCTGCCTTCTGATGGGTGGAGACAGAGCTCGAGGGAAAATACAGGTGGGAACAGCAATTACAAAGACACTAAAGCAGCAGTGCACTTGAGGAAAAGAAACACAGGCTAAACCTTAGCAACAGGTTCCTTGTAATCATGTCTTTACTTACTTATTCCCATCCACCTGCCTCTCTGGGTTGCCTGTGCAAACACTGAGTTTTGCTCTTGTGTAGGGATGTGTTTCCCACACCGAGCAAGTGTTTCTATAGAAGGGAAAAAGTTTCAGCTTACCTGAACATAAAAGGAAACCAAACTAGAAAGTTCTGTGCCCTTTTCATTTGTAGTGGCTCAGTGCCAATACAGAAGAACTGATTGGGTTTTGGAAGCGTACTTCAAACCCTGCTGCCAAGTTTATTGAGCAAGGTGCCAAACAGCCCACCTAAAACATTAAGTATTTAAGAAAAGGCACAAAGAACTCGAGGGCTTTTTAGGGTGTCTTAGCAGGATGTCAGGGACTTCTCTGACACCTATGGCCAGCTTTCTCTTTTGTTTCTGTAGCGTTTGTTATTTTTCATTTATTAAACCTTTTACTTTGGCAAAACACGCCAGTCTCGCTAATTATTTTAAGCCAACCTGAAAGTGCAGGACACCCACAGAGACTGATACATTTTCACCCAGCTCATAACCCTCTGACCACATATTAAATTGTCTCACTCTTGTGTCCTACACAGGCCAGAAGACCCTGGAAGGGCGCAGAGAAGGCTCACCTTTTTCATCTTGGTGTTCCTGACGGTGAAGCGGCGCACGGTGTAGCAGGCGTGGACGTTTGTGCTCTTCAGCGTGACGATGATGTTGCCATACTCCTCGCTGTTCTCCGTGGGCCAGTACTGATCACATTTCCTCTGAACACAGACACAGGTGGGTGAGTTGGGTAAGGGCCTGAGCTGCTGCTTTGTATTTGTGTTTATAGCTTTTCGAAAAAAAAAGGTCATGGCTCAGTATCTATCCCTCTGTTCTGTTGGTTATGTATTATGCATCAGTACATATCAACCAGCGAGCCATTTAAAACAAATTCTGCCCAGGTGATTTGGGGAAGTGTTAAGGAGCAACTGCTAACAAACAAGAAAATCTCTTACTCTTCCTTTTTCAACAAGGTTTGTGATCATGACAATGATTCCTGTATTTTGTTCCCAAATCATCCTCCAGAAATCTTCAAAGGTAGACTTTAAAGGTCCCTGGGTAGCAATGTAGGCTTTTGCTTTGTTGTAACCCTTCAAAGAAAACCATAATGCCAAGTGAGATGAAAGCAGTATCATGGCAGAAAAATTAATATTTTAGAGGTAACAAGAAAGGTGCTTTCCTCGCTCAGAACAATGAGGAATTTGTAGCAAAATTATCAGGTGAAGTTGGAAAATACAATCACATCACAAGTGAAAATACTTCCTCCTTGTGGAAGGATTCAAAGGTAGAGCAGATAAAAACCATTAAAACAACTTACATCAACATAATTAGCATTAATGTAGTCACTGTGCTTAGAATCTTTCCCCGGTAAAGGCCTTAGCTTCACCCTGCTGTGATCATCTGCAGGACAGAAAAACAGCAGGGAAACATTAGGGAAACACAGTGCAGAACTGCATGCAAACACCCCATTTCCTGCTATCAGGGCTGCCCTTACTGATGCACAGAAGAAATTTGCCTTGGACTGGAGTCAAGAGGGAGATGAGAGTATCTGTTCTTGGTCCTCTGCTCATGTGCAGGTTGTCAGCCTTCACATCCCTTAAGGTACATGGTTCATGCTGAGACAGCTTCTATTTAAAGGGCACTGGAGCCTCAGGAGCACAATTTCTAGAATCATCTACATCACTGGGGGTAGTGAGATTCAAAGAGCCAGGGCACCCCATGGGCCTGGGAAATGCTGCCTGTGCTTGGCTCAGCTCATTATCCTCCCCTCAGTGCTGGGCTCAGACAGCTCTGCTGGCTCTGGGAGCTGAGTCAATGTCCTCACTCTTTCCCCACCATCATCACATCATGAGGACAGACTTGAGGCTGTGATCTTTAGCTCCTCTTTTTGTTTCACCCAAAAGCTTGAAGCAGGAAAAAATCATAGTCCTACTCTCAGGCAGAAGCACTGGGTGGTGCTTCCAACTCATGCAGAGATGAGACGTGAGCCAACTTTAAACATAAAGACTGGTGTCATTTGCCTTCCTTGAGGACCAATGGAAAGAGGTTCCCCCAGTGATAATCTGGAGGACTGAAGTGCCTGCTTCAATCTCCCTTCAATGTCACATCTCTGTACCTAGAGAGACATGAAATCTATGTCTAAAATCACAACTGGGACAAGCTCAATGAAAGCCTTTGTCCAAGGCCACACAGCAAGCCTTTCACAGGTCTGGGAATTGGTCCTCAGCAAGTACCTTGATTACTTCTGAAAATCTGTTAGAAATATGCACTTCCTTCCTATGCCATCAAAAGCATCAAAAGCATTCAAGATTTATTGCAATGTTTATGCACACTTTTTACCGGTGGGCTCTCCATGGCTGTCCCTACAGTGACTGTTGCATCTGCCATCCCATATAAGAGAACGACAGGGAAAAAGTTACTGCACTTCCATCCCAGACAATTTGCATTCTAGAGCAGAGTCCAGATTTGCAGTTCTCCGAGGGATACAGGCAAAGCCTACTCTGTGCTACAAAGATCACTATTTGTCCAAAGCCTGCACAGAGCTAAAACAGTTTGAAATACAGCAGATACACTCTGTAAGATTTAGCACCTTTGGGATTGTAAAGTAATCCCAGGAATCATCAGTAAAACTCTTTGCTCCTCCATGCACTTCCCTTAGGCCAGTTTTCAGGCATTAGCAGGCAGGAGAGCTCTGATCATCAATTTATCCCAGTTTTTCCTCCACAAAATTTCATACCAAACTTATACTTCTAAAACTACGCTTAGACTGTCAAACTGTGAAACATTTCAAAACAAAAGCTGGAGTGAAATCCTGGCCCTGGAGAAGTCAAAACATTCACTGCCTTTAGTGGGGAAAGGATCTCCTAGCCACCCTTTCACACATCTTTCATTACATCTTGGGGCCACCTGCCTGCCCCAGTCACACAGACACACTGCAAGAGGAGAGTGCCTTTTTGGGTTGATCCACTGTGCTCAGGCCAGTGCTGACTTACAGGCCAGGATGTTGATGTATCTGTTCTTGTGCTTGTTGTCGGGATGGTTGGAATGCTCTGCAGTGATGTTCATGTCAGCGGTACAGCGCTGCACTTCCTAGGCAGAAAGATGATTCAAATGGAGAATCTGTCAGTCCAAAAACACCCTGAGCTTTCTCTGCTTCTACAACAGCTCACAGAAACCACGTTCAGAGTATCAGTATTTTAATTGCTGGGTTAAACACGGAGTCTCTCAGTATTGTCCTGTGTGTTGTGGTCTCACACTGGGCTGTGTCAGCTGTCCCTGCAGCATGGTCACACTCCTTTCCACAGGCTTGGGGACAGATGAGCACCCTGAGGGCCAACTGTCCCCTCTGACCACCAGCCCCTCACCTTCTGCACTGCATCTCTTGCCATGTCCCTCCTTGGGGAGCTAAGATAGGGCCCCTGAGATGGAGGAGTGGCCAGTGCGGTGTAACAAACTAAGCACAAAAACCATTTCAACAGAAGACTTTTGACCGCTGGACAACTCATCTGTTTATAACCTCTCAAAATGGGGTTTCTGACATTTAGGTTTGGCACTGACCTTTTGCGAGTTCTCTGCAGAGAGATGCCTTTTGTAAAATATAAATAAAATAGATCTCTGAAGATAACAGTGAGAGCTTTAAATACCACTTCTGGGACACTGATTAACAGCCCTGATGCAGTGAAGAGAAGGTTGCATTAGTGTATATTTAAAAAGCAGAGAGACCAAGGGTCTCATGAAGCCAGAGATGCAGATGTCTGTCTAGCTGGGGCTGTAGGTGCCTAATTCCCTCGGAATTTTTAAGTTCTTAACCCACCTCTTAATCTGTTCAACAACAGAGTACAGAGCTATTGAAATGGGGCAATCGAGGGTCTTTTTTTTTACTCTAAAGAGAAGCAGCCATTCCCCTAGACCCTTCAGAGACTGCCCTACAAACTGAATGACTCAGGAGCCTTTCATCTCCAAGAGACACCTTTTTAGTATCTGTTTAACCATAATCTTCCTGAAAAAGAGAATCCTCTTTTTATCACTACATTAATATTCTTCATTTAAGGACATATTTTTGAAAAAAAAAAATTAAAATTTGGAGTTTATGAAGTTGTGGAAGAAATTATATTTATTCAAATCTTTTGTGACTCCCAGAAATTGCACCAAACAGAACCAATTTCCCCCCAGGATATGTGAGGAAGTGCCAAATTACTTTGTACTTCAGACTTTAAAAATAACAGTATAGAACCTAAGAGGCAAAGTCATTAGGAGCTCACAGCTGCTACAAAGATCATGAGCTAAGTGACAGAGAAAAATTATCACAAGAAATGCTATACAAACAGCAGATGTAGGAGTTCAGCATTATGCAGACATTTCACCAAGGACTTGCATAGCAATTTTGATATCTTCCCCAACATTTACATTTTAAAAGTGCAAAGTATACTAAAACCTTGTACATTTTATAGCTTTTATATCCATGTGACACTCTCAAATAACAATTGCTTCTCTCTCTCTTCCCAGCCCTCCATAGGGAGAAACATACTGTGCTCAAGGAGATGAGCTGAGCAAAGACAAAGACGAATCAAGCAAAACTCTCAGCTGGCCCTAATGGAATTTTCATAGTTCCACTTCTATCAAATAAAAAAAGCCCATATTAAAGTGTGCTCTTCCCCTAATTCTGCCTGTCAGCTCCAGTAAGCAAGGGATTTCAGATTACACAATAGGCAGGATCAGTTCAGCCTAAGTCATGGCTGGAAAAGCAGTGATATTTACAAGTTAGGTTGATTTGATGTAATTTTGTTTTACCTATTTTTGCATTTAGAAATCACACAACATCACTGCTATACCGGTACAGGTCACTCCCAAAACATACCCTGCCCCTTTCTGAAAAGCCTTGCATCAAACCCTACATCCCTGCATCACTATAAAATTCCTTTCAGATGATATTTGCATTGAAAAATTTATGCCAAATGCTGTAGAATTTAATACAGATTAATCCAATAAGGTTCTGTGGAGAATACTCTGAGAAGTTATACAATTTGCTAGGGAATTACCTCCCTGCTAAGGAATTTTCTCTGACAGTTTAAATACTACATAGTAAATGTATCATTTTCTATTAAATTCTATAGGATTTTTCCATAAGGGAATTGTTGGTGAGGTTAATCATTTTAATTAACCTTTTTATGTTGATGGTGACTGTTTCCTCGACTGTACATGTTCCCAGCTGGCCAATATAAAGTTAATAGAAGAGGAAGATTAAGCTGAGATGCTGAAATACACAGCAATGGAAAAGGAGGTCTGATGCTGTGAGAGCTGATGATTTGAAAATGCCTTTTCTTAACACATAGCATCCTAAATGGTTTTTAATACTCTGGAAAGCTGTTGTAATGGTGGATTCCTGTATCTGCACAATGCAAAAGCACAGCAAAAGGAGACCCTTACAGAAAAACTTCCCCCTTGCCAATATGCCTCAGCTATTTTTGCCTTTTTAAAGTCTTCAGCCCTCCACTCCTGTGTCCAGGACACAGGTAAGGCTTTGGGACACTGAAGCTGTCAATGAGAAGGGGACTGAGGACATCCTCCAGCTCCACCCTGGCCTGGGTTTGGCTGTGCCAAAACCCAGATGGGGCTGAGAGCAGGGAGTGGGTATCCTACCCTCCGAGGCTCATCTCTCCAAGTTCTAACAGCAAATTACTAAACCACAGCCCCCTCCCACCAGCCAGGAAGGCATAAGTTAACATTTCTCTGTTATTAAAGCCAAGGTGGTCGCCTTTCATCCATGCACAAAAGGCTGCAAGGAGACAAGACTAGCTACAGTCTGTTATCTGTGCCTCTGCTCAGAGTATTATTTACCCCTTGGCAGAAGAGGACACCCCAGAGTTAATAAATAACACCCCGGAGAAAGTCCCCTGAAGTCCCCATTTAATTACGTTATTTTACCACATTTATGTATATCACATATTTACTTTCCCAGCATTTTCTGTTGCTTATGCAATGAACACCCTGGGATTTCTAAACCTTACTGGCTACCAAGTCCTTTAGTTGCACTTAAAACATCCCCATGATTGCATTCCTATTCTAACCTACGCTAGCAGGCAGGTCACCAGGTCAGGGCTGACCCCAGGCTGCTCACTGCAGCTCAGCCTAAACAAAGTCCTCTCTCTGCAGGCACAAAACTGATACTGGCACCTTGGATAGTGTTTGTATCACCAAATTCAGAATTCATCCATAAACTTTTCATCTCTAGAATGTTTCCTTTGGCTTTCCTTAATCCTGTTTAGTCTCCTCCACTGATTTTAATGATGGCTGGCTTGCACATTGCTGCTCCTCATGTTTAACTTCCCAGAACACATTACCATCCCAGGATGAATGGGTACAGGCTTTATTCTGTCCTTTCAACTTAATCATTGACAACCCCAGAAACCAAAGTACATGGTTTCAATTGACTGTTAGTTACTGTAAGAAGTGTTCTAGTCTATGCTATTATGGCTAATTTACCTTTTAATTATATTGTCCATGCTAATGCTAATTGGAATTTGATACACCCAGGTTTAACGACCCATTTTAATTGCGTTTCTGAAACAAGTTACAGATTAGTTTCTTCTAAACTTCAAAGAATTTCCATTTAAGTGTAAAATCAAACTGCTCCAGTGTCTTGCTGGCAGTATAAGGTTCTGAGCAGGAATTTTTGCTACAGTGGCTGAGCAGGAACTTGGTCTCTTGATCTGGCCTTACAAAGTGCTGCTGCTGTTGTTTCCCATTACTTCAGGCTGATGTCCTGGCAGGGGCTGAACTGTGAAAGCCTATGAATAGCAATGAGGAGTCACAACAAAGAAAGGATCCTAATCTGAGCGACTAAACCTGAGAAGATCCATAGCTGTGTTTTGATATTAAGGCTGATATTTTTCAGCATGGAAGCAGATAGTTCATCCACCCCCAATATCAGTTTTGATCTATTATTTTAATCCCAAATTACAAGAATTCTGTGGTAGTGCTCTTGCTGTTTGTTTTATCACAGCAAATATGAAGACAGCATGCCAACAGAGACTGCAGATAGTATTTGAAGATATCCCCCAGGAACACTGTAGATTTCTGTAATGATTTAGCACTGGTATAAACTCTCCAACAGCACTCGAGAGAGAGGTGAGTTGGGGACAGCCTAGAAAGAGGTGAAAATAAACAAACCAGAAGGACTCAACAGAGGAATAACATCAATAGACAGCTAAAAGCTCCTGTGAAATGCATGGGAGAGGAAAGGATGGTGGGGTGGAGGCGTCAGTCTGACCAAAACCTTGCATTGCCCAGCCAATGGCTCATCCAAGTGGGGCTTCCAGGCACAAACCTTGGGAATGACTGGGAATGGCTGTGCTATGGTTAGTAACAGAAACCCCAGATACCTGAACTTTTTACTGCTTCTCTTCATCTCTTAATTCACAACAGCAATTTCTCAGGGTAGGTGAAGCAGTGAGGTAAGAATTGAGAACTCCACGAAGGCCCTGCTCTGCAGCAATATTTTCTCCTCCATCTTCACAGTGCTGCTTCCTTCTGCTTTCAGTACAGCAATGCACAGGCTGAGAATACCTCTAATTAAGGCAATTTTGGGCCAAGGGCTATAAAACTTTCCCAATGCAGTATTGCCTGCTAGCAGCATGCTTTTGAAATGGCATCTTTCTGCTGCTGAATTCCTTGGTGTAGATGCAGCTATAAGCATGTGTCTGGTGTGAGCTGTGTCTAATCTGTAAGGGATGTCAGTATATCTACACTGGGTTTTTTAGTATCTCAAGAAGTGTGCAAAGTGCAGCATTATCTGTTTTCAATGCAACCCTTTGCTAGAGAATAACATTCTGAGGTCCCCAGTTAAAAAGAGCCAGTGACCCCTGCCCTGAGCAGCAGCAACCATGAGAATAACGTTAGCAAATCCCTGCCACATGGCTGGAAATATAGATTTATGTTATTTTCTTACATTTCAGGACATTTAGAAGAAGGTGCCACTGGAGTATAAAGATATTTTCAATTGATGTGATGAGGGAGCTAGACAGCCTGCCTCTGAGTTCAGTGAGCCTGTTCAGACTCCAAATTGGCAATGAATCATTACACTCACAGGGCCACAGGCAGCAGAGGTCTGCAGAGATTGCATTTCCCCTCTCCAACCGCTTCACAGCAGCACTGACCAGCCCACTCCAGAATTACAGAGGAGGGAAATAACACTCCCTGATCTCAAAAATCCAAATGCTGCATTAAACTGTAAAAATTCACAGATAGCTTTGGGGATGGAAGGTGATTTCTTGGCTTAGTGTTCCTTTCTTAGAGCAAAAGGACACGATCACTCAAAAAAAACTTACTGTGTTATTCCAGTAACCGGCCAGGGGGAGGGAGTGAAAAGCTCTGCTGTGGGAGGTGGCACTTCACACTCTTTTTGATACAGGAATTTGGAGGGCACATGTCCTATATAGTCAGGCTATCAGGGGAATAGAGGATGACAAATATGACATCAGTTTTTAAATTGAGATTCAGAAGGGGTTTTAGGCACTGCAGCCCACTGTATCTGACATTTCTGTGGGGCTAACTGCAAGACTGCAATAGAGGAGCAGAGTTAGTGAATGCCTTGAACACTGGGAACAGGTCCCTGAAGAAGTCTACAGGCTGCCTACAAGAGAGCAGCATATCAATTTTCAAAATGTGTGAAAAGGCCTCTCAGAAAATATTACTAAAAAAAACCTGTTCTGGTTTTGGAGCAGAAAGAAAATTCACCTTGAATTAAAGGTGGTTAAAGGTGGGATTCACTGCCCAGGAACTGATAGTGTTCAACTTTCACTGATGGGACCTTAGAGGGACTTAATTTATTCATAAATGGACTGCAGAGGAGACAAACTGTGTTTACAATACAAAATTTTTCAGGATAATTAGAACAAAAGCTATTTCTGAAGGGAAGCTGAACAATCTCACAGCACTGAGTGACCGAGTGACAAAATGGCAAATGAAATTTAATGTTGAAAAATGCAAAGTGATAAATGTTGATAAATGCAAAGTACTTGGGGGAAAAACAACCCTAACTGGACATATATACTGACAGGTTCCAAATTTGCTATTGCCATTCAGTGATGAGACCTTGGGGTCACACTCAATAGTTTTCTGGAGGTGTCAGATGAGTGCTCAGTAATTGTTAAAATCCAAACAATCTTTTAGGAAGGAGGAAATAATAGAAAACTGAAAACATCAGTGAACTCTGCAGTAAAACAACCTGCCATATACTGTGCACAGCTGTGGTCTTCCCATCTTGGCAAGGTTATGGTAAAAGAAGAAAAAAAAGGTACAGAGGGGACAACTCATCACAAGTCTGGAGTGACTTCCTCCAAAAATCGAAGTGAGTAATTTAGACTTCTTCAGATTTGAAAATGGATTATTAAGGGGGAATATAAAGGCAGACAGAATCATGTGAGTAAACAGGGATGCACTTTGCAATGCAGAAAGTAGGAGGCACCTAGGGAAGTTATTCAGTATGAATTAAAAGCAAAAGGAAGTCTGTTCTTGTGGAACAAATTGTAGAATTCATTGCCATGGGATGCTTCGGACACCAGGAGCATAAAAGAGACAATTAGAAATTTATGGAAGAAAGGTCTATCAAAGACTGTTAAATGCAATGATACCAAGAAAATCTCTGGCTAGACAAGGAATAGATATAATCTCTGGCTCAGGAAGCCTTTCAATCTCCGTTGTGTATTGCCTTTAAACCCTGCCCTTGTAAAAGCTACCTTGTGGTAGCTCATCCTCTACACCACAGCAAGACAGTGCTGGAGGTACCTCAGAGCAAGCCAAAAACCTTCCTTGAACTTCTCTTAGTCTGCTACTGACCAAACTCCAGGGCTGAATACAAAGAGTTATGTCAGAGACCAGCACGACTGATGCAGGATCTTTATTTTAAAAAACTATTTGTTGTTTCAGTATTAAATTGGGTCCTGTATTTCCAATTTATACCAAAAATTGAAAATTCACAGGACTCAAAGGAAATCCTGAAAATTCTGTACATACAAGAAAGCCCAGCTATCACCAGACAATAAAGCTGGTTACTAGCACCATGATTACCCAAAAGGGAATAAGGATTCATTTCAGATGTACTTTCCAAGGGAAGATTTATGAGTTCAAAGTCCTTTTTTCCTCTGCACATAAAATGCTTCCTAAGCACATCCACAAAATATTTAGCTGTAATTACAGCTCAGTTTAAGAGGAGGAGGGAGCATTCACACAATTCACTTTTAAAAGAATCTTCTTCCTGTAAAAAACAACTCAACACAGCCCTAAATATGCTTCCAAAAACACAGGAAGTGACCCCAAAATCTAGCAACAAACAAATGGAGGAGGTTCACCTTCCACATTGGGCAGTGTATGTGTGTGCCTAGCTTAATCTTCCCTTTTGCAGCTTCTACTTTAAACCTCCTGCCACAGACATTTCTGAAGAGATTTTTGATCCATTTTTTTACACAAAATCTCATGCACTGGCTACCTTTGGGAGGATTTATTTATTCTGCAGCATTGACCATTTTTTCAGCACCTCCTTGCCACCCTCTTTTCTTCCCTCTTTAGATGTAAAAAGCTGTATTTTTTGTATGACTGCAGGATCCATTACCTCTTTTCAAAAGTTCCACAGGCATGAAGGCACGATATGGCTGTGGTACTTTCTATCCAAGCTTAGCAACCCTGATTTTCTCTTTTAGCTGGAATTTTATTATTTCTCCATAAAGCATTGGCTAAGTCTTCCCCATAGGTGGCAGATGCAACTCCAGCACATGGAGCATGGCTGGATCTGAGTGGATGTGAGAAGCTGCACTGCAGCCACTCCAACAGCTACTGTATGAATGGAACCTCGGGTTCCACTATTCCTCAGCCACTCTCCAAACTGGGGCTCTGACCCCTGAGTCAGTTTGGGCACTTGAGAAACATTTTACCTATGGGCTTTGTGAAAACTCCTGGGTTTCAAATCAGGCCCACGAGGCCTCAGCAGGGCAGAACACCAGAAGACGAGCTGGGTGGTTTATCTCAGACACAGATTGCCTTGTTCCTATTCCTGCTCCTTACTCTCGCAGGAGATTTCATTTACATTTAGGAAACTCAGCTATGGAGAAATACATCTGGAGTAGCTATCCTGACTTCAAAGCAGATGCTCCAAGTTTTAAGGCAGCACGGAGAATAGAATTTGGAGCACGCAGTGCAGTCGGAGGAGTGTAACTTCCCTTTGGAGGGGACCCTGTGCTCCCCAGAATGGGACTAATTGGCCAAAGCTCTCTCCAACTAGCTGCCACAGCACAGCACTCACAGCAGGGAACTCCAGGAGGAAGGGAAAAAAATAAGGCTATTAGAGCAGTGTTTTTCTTTGCTATAACACAGGCAGAAGGTGTCCAACATTTCTTAATAGCAGTGATTTAGTGACAACTGAAGCAAAGCCTGCTTAAAGCCAGACCAAGTTTACAGATGTGTTGTTGATTATTTTGAATAATTAAATGGTGTAAAACCCAGCTGTGATGAATAGCACTGGGGTCACAATTCATAAATAATTGAGAAGAGTGAGTCGCATTTGATCATCCTGATCAAATTCTACTCTCTGGAGAATAAATGTTTGTCCTGAATACCATCAACATTGTTAAATGCCTCAATATTCCTGCTCAGCCATCCAGCCAGCAGTCAATTGAACTAAATCACTTTAACACCTTACACATTTGCCTTCCTCATGAATACAAAATGTTTCTAACTTACACAACCCCTTTTGGGCATCAGACAAAGCAGACACTCTTTATAGACAGTAACCAAACAGCAACAATAAACGTTTTAAATGATCCCATTAAAAACAATTCCTGCATACAATCTTGTCTTTACAGCGCAGTAAGCAAAGAAGCTGTAGATATAAGGCCACCTATTTTGGTTCAGTGCCTTGTCTGTAAGCAGAGCTGCTGCTCCGATTCACAGGCAGCAGGCAAACACACTTTCTTTTGCTCACGGGGAAGCCAGAAGTGCAACTCCAAGTGATTTCTTGGGGCTTCTCCTGTTTCTCAGCACTTCCAAAAGTTCTGCAGGCTGTGACTAGACTGAGTGAAGGAAAAGCCTGACTCTGCTGTCTTATGCTGCATCATGTTTACCATGCTTTCATAATACGGGTTTGATAACCCAGAGGTAGAAAACTACTTTCACTCCATCAGAATTATCTCCAGATGACAGCACATTTATAGGTCAGAATCTGTTCTACACAGGTAACAAGATGCAAATTTAAAAATAGTCACATTAGATACATACCACCAACTAAAGTCCAAATCCTTTCTTCTTGGTTTTACTTGAACAAAATAATCAATGACTTCAATAACAATCTCTCCTGTCTGAACAGGGCATTAAAAAGGACTCAAGGAACTAACTCATAGCTTGGGTTTTCATCAAAGACTCTATTTTTACTCATTGCAAACACTATTTCACTACTTTTGGACTACTCAGGGAATATGTAGCTTCTCAGATGACTAGGAGGAGCAAATTCTGGAGCAAGAAGAGTAAAATAATTGTAAGAAAACCGTCTAGTTAAAAGTGACTGTTTTTATCTTCATGTTGTTCCTGGGGGCTTGCAGGCAGCTTTTCCTACTTAATAAAAACCTAGGAGAGTTCCCCCTTAAAGGCACCCAATCTTTGGTGGTTAGAAAGCATCTGTAAATGTCCAGTCCCACATTGCTCATAGCTGGTAGCAAATTGGTATCATCCTGTTTCTTCTGATACATTTGAGCGCTGCATTTACCTGACATGACAGCCTCACACAGATGTCACATGGTCCCCAATTATTAATACACAATTAACTTTAGGAAAACAACATTTTATTGGTGGGTCATTAAATCGTACCTCAAAGTCTTCTGAGAACCCATGCTGGTTATTAGAATACAGCTCACTGATGTGTTTAACAAACTGCTTGACTGGAATTGCTTCCATATCATCTGTAAGGAAAAAAAAAAGATACTCAGAGTTGCTCTTTGTTTCATACATAAAACTTGAGGAGAGGAAGTCTTCACTCGATACCATTTAGATCTGAGTTCCCAGGGGCAGAGCTAGTTCAATATGCAGTAATAAGAAATCTTGATAAATCTGGCCAGTTTCGAGGTAAACATTTCATTGTATTTCCAATTCTGAGCACTACAATTATAAATACTGAGAGCCTGTTCCCTGGGATGCTGATTTATGAAGTCCAATTTAAGCTCAAGGATAATCAGCTCTTGCTCAGTTTGAAGATGGCTGAGGATGGGATGAAGAAGCCTCCTCTCCTTTTACTTTACATAAAAAAACCCCATGAGACCCCAAATGTGAAGATACAGTTGACAATTACTCCCAGTGTTTCACCAGACTGCGCAGACACATAAGCCTTTCTTATTAAAGTTATTAACTCTTTCCCTTTCACACAATGATGCAGAATCCAAATGGGCTTACGAAACTGCTTCCGAGCAAAAGAGAAAGCAAACACAACAGCCACACTAACTTGAGTTCTTTCTCTTGCCAGACATTATTCTTAACATTGAATGGTATTGAGTATTCCACTGGACATTTGCCTTTGCACAGCACAGTGCAAGTGCCACCCAATATACCAGTACATCACTCTTATATGTCATCTTACAGGAGAGAAGTTGAAGACTCAAACTGAAGACTAACAAGACAGTTTTGAGCACCTAGGACTCCAGGCAGCTTCTAATAAAGCTGGGCTGTAGGATGGCTGCCTTATTCCTCTATTTAGCTCTCAAAAAAGGCCTGGATATTGTTATGACCACCACTGCAGTTGGCAGAAAAACTGCTTGCCAAGATTTACCAGATAATATTTTCAGTCTGGCATTTAGAAAATGCAAATTGCTATACAACTGTGATTACTTTCAGCATGTGAAATAACCTATTGCCTGATGGCTACCATTGTCTGATTGCATGATTTTATGGCAATACCCTGTATTTATATAATCCATTTAATATTCTTCTGAAGATAGTATCTAGGTTATGTTTACTCCCAGTAATTCAGTGGTGTATTTTTGCTCCCATTTAGCAGACATATGGTTTGGTGCTACAGCTGCATTATAATCTGGATTCTTTTCCTTTTAAACATCTACATTATGATAGAAAAAATCCAAATATTTCTACAGATACTTAGCAAAATTTAACGATAAATAAATAGATGTGACATTTACTGTATTCAGAGTGAAAGATCTTTGGCAGCTAAAACCTCTAAGCTGTCACATACGCTTTTCTTAGCAAAGGGTATGAAGATCTGTATGTGTAAATGAGGTTCTACTTTGGCAAGAATTTTATAGATCCCTGACAATCTGATTTCTTTCCAGCTGATGGCAGTTAATATTGACCATGTCATTACTTCTCTCCTTTTATTTTATAAGGTAATGCTCTAAGGTGGCTTTTTGCATCTATTGACATTTTCAGATCCCAATCAGCTCTCTTCTATTTTATTTACAAGGGCCAATTGTTAAAGATATGTTTGCAATCTGGTCACCTCACAGTATAGTAATGCTACTTTAATTAACCACATGCTCATTTACTGAATAATACAGAATTCAAAAATTTGACAAGTGTATGCTCTTCTTAGCAAAAAGCTGCAGCCTGCAGGAATGCTGGCATTTAAAAATATTTAAGTGATAACATTTATTCTATATAATATTGGGAATATCATGATTTCATAACAACATTTACTTCAATATTTTCACAGCCAAGACATTTGAATGGAATGATTTATAGGAAGAGCAAGAACCTGTAAAACAGTATTTCCTCTTCTGAAAAGTCACCCATACATCTTAGGAAATTTCCTTGAAAATAGCTTCTGCTATGGCAGCAATTGCATATAATCTCACAAGAGAAGTTCCACAGTTACAATTTGGGTTTTTTCCTTGCATAGTTTTAGCTCAGCTGAGACCAACCAATATAAAGGATTGGCTGCAGCAGACCAGTGTGTCCAAGCTAATTTTGTAGAAGGCAGAATTTAACTTTAATTGTGATCTGTGAGCCAGAAAATACATTAGAGATAACATGCTCTTCAGTCCATTGAATTCCCACCAATTTCAAGGATGGGTCTGCACCAGAAATCCATGGCAAAGAGTGGTTAGTTTTCTTTTTATCATCATTACTGCATGGTGGCAGTATGTCTCCACCTTTACAGCCACTGCTACTCCACTTCTCTCTTGCTAACTGTCCTTTAGTGTTTCTCTTCCCTTTTTCCTGTTCTGCATTTTCATTCTAACTCCCTCCAGAAGCCTTAACCCAATGCAGTTTCTTACCATATTTGATGACATGGGTAACAATTACACATTAAATAATTAAATAGGAAGTATTCTTGACATATGAGCTGGGTCAGAGGGAAATGAAGTTGCCCATCAACTTAGGAAAACCATGCTGGAGCAAATATAATTATTACAAATCAGAAAGATTAAAATCAGAACCATGAACATTTGAAATTTAAAAAACAGTTTTAAGGTTTTCAGCTTTCAAACTGGTGGGATAACACGGTCCAGCATGGTCTGTGACTGGGACAGGCACACAACCCTGAGGGGATGGGCAACCTACAGTGTGGTAGGATGTGGCTGGTCCTCCCTGCACACCCACCTTGGCCCAGCTGATGGCCACAGGGAAGCAGCTGCACAGCAGATAGAGCCTCTCACATTAACCAGTGAAACCTAAGTAATCTGGGCCGGAATTTTTCTATTCATAACCTCCAACTCCAAACTCCAGCCCAGGAACACAAATTGCTTTAGCTGGATACAGGCATGCTCAGCCATGGGCAGCTTGCCAGGCCTCTGGTAGAGTGTGCTCACATGCTCAGCACTCTGGAATGCTCAGAGCTGACATTATCTGGAGATGGCTGTGACCTTCTCCAGGAAAACCAATAGATGTAGCTAGATGCACAGCATCTGATTTTCCTTTAGCTATCGTCAGCCCAAAGGCTTTGGTTAAGCCTTCTTTCCATCTTAAAGCAAACAGATTTAAATGACTGTAATTCTTTTAGTCGATTGAAGAGATTAATAGAATCCTATAATGGCTAATTAGCAGCTCTCCATAGTTTTGTGCATATTCACTTTTGCACTATATACTTTTTCCCATCAAGAAGCTGGAGTGACATTTGATATTGTCAGTGCGATCCTTATATTTTGCAAGACCTACACATTATTCAAAGAGAAGAGGGAGGTGTTTTAATAACATACCTTCACCTCTAACACTGCAGATATAATTACATTTCTGTCTAGCTTGGGTTTAGCCATCTGTTTTATCAGTGTCAATAAAGTGATTTTGGATTTACTTCACTGTGAAATATGAGCTGAATCTGGCACCATAATAACGTACTAACCCTTTGTGTTACACAGAGAAAGAAATAGACTCAGATGGACAAAATTTTAGTAATATTTTTTATTATCAGATACTACCAAAGCTGGTGGGGTATGTTTAATTTCTGTGCTAAATATTTAATATACTGGTGGAGTCCCCATCGTGACTTGCTGGTCCAAGCCAAGCACCTAAGAGGAATATCAAATAAACCCAAAGGGAAGCACAAGGCAGCTCATTTCCTGCCACAAAGAGACAATGCCAAGAAGAAACTCATGTTTGTTTTAAAAAAAAATGACTGTAGAGGAAAACCTTCACTAACACTTCTTTTTTTAAAAGAAATGGCAATTGCAAACGCAGAACACTTAACACATTCCTTCATAATGCAGACACCTTCAAAAGAAGCCCAAAGCGTATAGAAGCAATAAAGTTCAAACAGGGTTACATTTTAAGTTCGGATAATTAGTAATCCTACCAGGAAGGATTTTCCCACAGCTCCCACTTAATAAGCTGCCTTTGTAATGTTAAAGCAATAGGGGCCAATTTCCAAAGAAAAATAGGATATCCTATCAGAAATGACATTTCCACATAATAGGGTCTCAGATTCATTTTGATTCATTTATAGTCTGAGAGCTCACCGGATAGTTTAGTGGCATTGTATTGGAATAGATGGGTTTGGGTCAGGAATTAATGAAGAAGGTCAAAACCAAAGTGCTTCCTCATATTACCTTTACTTAGATGGAGTTTTGGTGCTTCTGAAGACCAGATGTTTGACACATGAAATAGTCTTGGTAAGAAAATTCTCCATGTCTTTTGTTCTGTCTGTAAATGCTTTCTGTTTTTCAGCTATTACCTTACCCAGCCTCCTAAATCCAATATACTCCCTGCATCTTATGCCTTATTCTTAATGTGAAAGCTTATTTAGTTGGTTTGTGAGTCCCTGCACTTCAGTCTCTCATTTACTAAGCCACCTGGATTCATGTGCCATGGCTGTCACGTGCCTTGGTCCATCTGCTCCCACAGCAGCCCCTCACTGCTCTGTGCCATCCCTGCATCCTGGGAGTACCTCCATCAATTCAGAGTGCTTTTCCCAGCTGGCTTCAGCCAAAGAATGAAGGGATTCTCCCACTGCCCTCTCCCTGACTGGGCAGCTGAGCAGTGACCTGAATCCTGCTGATGTGGCTGATGACTGTAAGAAAGGATTGATTGATTTGTGGGAGGGGGAAGGGGAAGAGGAAGTTTTTGGTGGGGTAGATGGGTTGATCCTACTCATTAGGATGACGAATAGTGAAGTGACAGGGAAACTTCTCTTTCTGAAGGCAGCACAAACCTAACTTGGCTTATGATGACCATTAAACCAGTGACATGGCTAGCGACAGTGATCCTTAAGAATCCACTCTCAACAGTGATCCTTGCAGTTCTCATTTTCCGCAAAAAAAGTCTTCCCAAAATATCTACCAGTAGGATTGTAACAGGACTGGATTTGACCTCTTAACTCACTGTAAAGTAAGATACATGAAAAATACTTTCCCATATTCATAGCAAACGAGCACCTTTCTGTTCCCAGCAACACTCAACCCTGGGACGTTATTTCATCTTTCACTCTCTTATTCCTAGGAAGAACACTGAATGCAATCACAGGTTTCTTTTTAGAAGATATTTATTCATTGTTAATCACCTTCAGTGAAGTTTCATGGGTTTTTTTACTTTTTACAAGGAGAGATGAAAAAATTCTACAAGCAGCTGGAATACCTAAGATCAATATTTAGGATGCCTTTCACTTAAAATGGAATTTAACAGCCATTGCATACGCTACAATACGTACCAGAATGAAGGCTGCCACAGCTATGGCAGCAGGAGTAACCATGTGGAGTGTGATATTCTGTCTCTACAAGGCTGAGCATATACAATACTGCAAGGATGAATAGCACACCCTTGGGCAAAATTCTGCCCCAGCAGAGATTATTAAAATTTCCCATCAACTCAATTCAATTGTCCAACTCTAGAGAAAAGCTTAGACAAAAGTATATAAACCTACAGACTGAGCATCCACTCCAAAGTGCACATACTTAAAAGGGCTGGAAACTTCACAGGCTGCTCACACTTTGGCACACACTGAATTTGAAATGTCTGAGCAGACAGAAATAGCCAGCCCTTGCCCTAAGTCACAAATACTGGACTTTACGAGTAATTCCACACGTAAAACAGGGTGGTGCCCAGCTTTCTTCAAACCATTTCAGATTTAATGCAGTTGAATTATATACATTTATATTGTCAGAGCCTTTAATTCTGCAGTATACTGGCTTTCCTTGCATAACTATTTAAAATAAGAATGCAACTGAAGCCATTGTATTTCAACTGAAATAATTAATCTTTCTGACTGATTGCATTTATTTGCTTTATAAAAATTTGCCAGAAATACAATAACTATTTTATTTGTTTACCATTAGTATCAATTAATTTATGATAAAACAAAGTCATTAAAAAGCCTTAGTATTGAGAAGGTGTCTGCCTTCTGTGGAGATCATATTCCACAAATACTGCAAATACTGTGCAGAAGGTTTCATTCTAGGACATCAAACTACCTGCTGAAGATCTCTTTAGGGGGAAATCCTTCTTAAGTCACTGACCTTAATAAGTAAGAAAAATTACAAATTAAAATGAATTAAGATGAATAAGAGATCATTAAGAGTTGATTAATGGGGACACTATTCCTCATTAATGTTCACATTTTTGTAATCATGTGTTTATGAAGTATTATTTTTAATAAAAGCCAGCTTTGGAAGTGAAAAGGCATGGAAAACACTTTGAACACATTCAAAAGTCCTGGAAAGATGGGCATGCTGAAACAAAAACAGGAGTCCTTTCAGCAAGATAATTGCTATCTATTTGTTATAATCAGATCAAATGAACACAAGGGCAGGCTTCTGATAAAGGGAAGACATATGAAAAAGCAGAATATGAAAAAACACCTGCGTAATTCTGCTACATTCATCTCTCTTGCTTCAAGACTTAATCTACTACAATGCTATTAGCCATGTGTCAGTCAGGAATATAAAGATGTTAATGATAAAATTTTATATGTGTCAAAATAAGAGCTCACTTTAAATCTGCTTGTACAAAGATTAGGTTATCATTAATTATAAATGTAATAGCAATACACTTCTTCCCTTTAAGCAAAAAACCAATTTCAGTCCAAGAGAATGAAATAATTTGAATTTTCCTTTAGCCTAGACATTAAACATGATCTTATTTGGTATTGCCAGCTAAGGAATGCAATTTTAATCTCACACATTTCCATCCTCAGGTCCCAGTCCTGCCATCAATTACACACAAGCCTTACATTTGAGCACATGAAGATCCAACTCCAGGGCTCTGCCTCCCAGTGTAATAGCTCTCAGAAAAGGACCTATCTGCATTTCACATGGCCACCATAAAAACACATTCTTTTGTGCTGTAGCCAACACATGAAGCCTCCACTAGAAGAACCACAACCATAAATTCTACAGTGTACTACTGCAGGAGCAGGGTTGGTACCAGAGTAAAAGGTAGGTGGATGTTCCCTAAAATACCTTGATATTTTCTTGGCTTCAGAGGATGGCTGTGTTTGCCATATTGCATTCATGAATTTAATTGAAGCTGAAGATAGGTACAATTCACAATATGGTGCTGGAACATAAATCCACAGGGAGCAGAGAGCAGAAATAAAGTCTTAAACAGCTGAAGAGCACCACCTCTGTGCTCAGTGAAGAGCTTCATGCCCTTGAGAAAGAAGCCCTCGGCTGCAGTTAGTGCAGTTCCTGTACCTCACAAGGCTCACTGTGCTCGCTGCACTGTCACTGTCACTGCCACAGACATACCCTGGGCTCTGCTCTTCAGCTCTGGGAACGCAACTTGAGACAGACACACCTCAGCAGAAAACAGTAAGATACCAAGTCTGTGCTGGGAACCTGCAGTTTCCTTGTCAAATGAGATATCATTACTGTCTCTTCACAGATATGGTTTGTCAAAAGGTGCATGCTACCCGAACACAGCAGCTGAGCCTGTAAAAAACACATCCAGTCTGACCACTGACATTTGCCAGGAAAAGTTCAAGGCACTATTCAAGTTATTGAAGAGCCAAGAATTAATAAGATGGACTCATGATGGGAGTTCCTTGTAACCATGAAGAGACAGAGGGAAATGAAAGAGGCTCATGGGTGCCTTGGCCTTCACACCCTGGTGGGTGTGAGGTGGTCAAAGCACCTTTTGATTGCTATTCCTTGATTTCCTGGACTTGTACACCCATACTGAGACATTCTTGAAGAACCATGAGTGTTTCTCCATCAGATTCTGCCACTAGTTTTTTAAAATACATTATTGATAAACTCCATGGCTACTTAAAAATTAATTTACTGTCATTTAAACCTAAAACTGAACATACTGTGAACTGTTTATTAAGTCTTGTCATCTAGACACAGCTGCAATGATTGTCATCACCTCTGAGAAATTTTACTTATACTGAAAATATAAGACGAGAAATACTTCTGGAGAATATGGTAAATGAATCAGCTGCATTGGCCAGCTGTTTTGTTCTTTATGATATCTGCTTCTCTGGACTATGGTCAAAACTATGTAGAGTTTTGAGCTTTCCATCAGGTGAAGCCTTAAGTACTTCTGTACTGATCTGACCTCAAGCCCTACTGACATCAGTGCCACAGCATCCATTGTGCCCATGGGCTGGGCAAGGAACCAGTAAAGTCACAGCAAGATCCACAGCAAGAACAATGCTCCACCCAAGAGCAACAAAACTCTGACACAAAGGAGAGGAGGAGGAGGTTAGAAGTGGAATTTTTATTCATTTCACTGCTTGATATCATCTAAGTTGCACAGTGCTGCACTTCTGTTCTGCTGTCAGGGAACAGCTCTTGCTAGGAGAAGAAAGGAGAACTGCTAAGGGATGCATTTTGGTTTCATGGTTGCAAAATGCACAGGTCTACAGCTGTGATGCTGCTGGTGTTGTTACTTTCCCAACTCTACTGAAAAGGACCAGGTCCAGAAAATCCAGAAAGTCAGTCAGATACTGACCCAGCAACAGAGAAGACCAAACAAACAGAAGCAGGAGCAGCTTTGCTGAGTAAGATTCTGCCAAGAGCAAATGTTTTAGAGAGGAGATCCAGGGAAAGATGGTGTGTATGTGGCCAAAATCACCTGAGCGTGGAGACAAAGAGAGAAGATAGGGAGAAATAATTTTGTTGGGTGGAATGGCAGGGGAGTTTTCAGAAATCTGCCATTGAGTACAGATGCATAACTGTTAGGTGCAAGGCTTATGTGAGTTGAGATTCATACCTCAGACGTAATATCCAGTGGGTGACTCAGATAATGACAACTCCTTTGTCCTATGTTTCTCTAGATCAAGCAGTGCAGATAATTATGAATAATGATAATGATTTGGATCTCAGAGAGAATTTGTACAGATAGGCACACACCTATGGGTGATGTGGCTTCCTGCACAATAATTAAGGACGTAGCCAAGGGAAGTGAAATAGAAAATGGATAAAATGATTCCTCTGCAAGAAGATATTTTAGATTTCACACCTGAAAAGTTGCACTGTGTGCCTATAGCAGGTAGCTGGCAGTCTGATTTACAGCTCGTAGACCTGAGAAAACAGAGGGTTTGCATAAACAAGAGCAGGACATTGAGTAGAAATAAACACAAAGGCTACCTCTGATTGTGCCGACACGTCACGGAGCAGAGCAGTGGCACACAGAAACACCAGGGCTCTTCTGAAACCTCGAGCTGTGTCAGGACCTCGCTGTGCCTGGTGCCCGGGCACGTGGCAGAGCCACCCCATACCTGGGCCAGGAGCAGCCAACCCAGACCCACTCAGCTCCCTGTGCCCAGGAGCTCACTGTGTGCTGAGATGGGTCTTGGCAAACCTGAACATCTTCAGCCACGCTGCACTAAACTGCCATCACTGTGGCTGCTTCCACCAAGAGTGGATGTTGATCCACTGAACTGTAGGAGGTAGAGGCACAGTCCCACAGGGACATAGTCAAATTCCTCTTGTAAAGATGGGGTTTCACAATCTAACAAGGTTACTTTAAAAAACTTGTTTCTGTGAAAATGCCACTTGCATTTTGCTTCTAGTATCAACGTGGCAAGTAAGACATTCTCACACCCTGCGGCAGCTTCCAGAGGAAAAGTTCAGAGACTTATCATTTCATCAGCTGCCATCAATTTAAAGGAGAATTTTGTCATTTCATGTTCTTGAGGCATTTCAGTGGGCTGTCTATGTGGGAGCAGCAGCTGACGTCACGGAAGACTGTCATCTAGCAACAGGTATATGGGGGAAAACAGCCCACTTCTACATTTCCAAACAAGGAAAATACCTCAGAGAGCTTCAAGATCTTTCAAGGCAGTATCTCCCATATTTGGAAAAAGCCAACATAGCTGGAATTTTTCTCTACTAACTGGAGGCTCATGTCTGAAAGTATCTATGTATAAACTATTACCCCTGTATAGGTAATAGGTAATACACAAGAGTGAGGTGCTTACAGAGGGTGATTTGGCTTTTGGTGGCCTAAATAGCTTTAATGCCAGTGTAAAGATCTTCAAATTCACCAGTTTATTCTCTTTTAAGATTTTCTGGGCATGATTCAGCTTCAGATTAAGCCCCCTCCATTTGGATGTCTGCATTTTTAACTACAAAAGCTGCTCAGGGTGTCCTGAAGCATTTGCTCAGGGGATGCCTTAATCTGCAGTGCCCCTTATCAGGGGCGAGCAGCTCTAAGCAGTACTGAGTCTGAGCACACCTCAGGGAGCACTGCAGTGACAGCAGCATCACAGTGACAGGTTGTGGTGTCACAGCCTGGCTTCCTCTAGTCATGGGGAATGTCCCCAAAAGACAGTGTTCTGTTCCCAGTCACTTTCTGCCATGTCAGAATGTCTGCTGGAGAGGCACTGGTGCACAGGCTGCCCTGACAGTACCTGCTGCCTGCACGGTTTTAATGGAACTTCTTCAGCCTACACAGTTCATATGAATGCATTCCAGTCTTAATCTTTTGATGGACTGACCATCAAGACATCTCTGTCCAACAGGGAAGAGCCACTGTTTCAACAACACACACTGCAGCATGGAAGATGGAGCTTTCTGCTGGTTTATCTGAGAAAAAAATTGTCTCAATTACAATAAAAATACTACACATTGGCCAAAGAGGTTTCTATCTGAAGGGAGAATTTGTCTCCTCCAAGTGCCTTGTAGACATAATCCTGTGGGTTCATGCTGTGCCCGAGTCCAGCTTAGCCCAGCCTCCCCTTCCCCAGGAGCTCCAAGGAGGTACCACACAGAGTGGTGGGACCACTGAACTGACTGCCACAAGCAGTCCCAACAGGCATTTGTTCCTCTTGGTTTCAGAGTAGGAAGAATGGAGTTCTCCAGCTATTTAAGTTCCTCTGTGAAAACTAATCCCTGGTGGTCTAAGATTAAAACCAGTCACCTCCTTTACCCTAAAGGAGAAGGATGACTTCTTGCTAAGGATGTGAGGTGGCCAGGACATGCATTTTAGTCTCCAACAGAAAGGAGAGGGGACAACAGCACATTTTCTTTATTTTCAGTGGTACAGCATCAGACTGCAAGGCAAACTGCCTAACACTTTCTGCAGGAACGTAATAGCTGACCTTTTCTACTAGTTCCCATGGGTGCTTTGAAAGACTCTTTCTAGAAATAAGTCACACATGTCTACTGAATAAAATCAAGGAAAATATAACTGGAAAAACTTTTTCCTAGCACTTCACTTTGCTAGGAAGCAAATTTTTTCAGTGTCTCAGAAAAGGCTCTGAATGTTTTTTTGTAAAATGAACCTAATTAGCTACAGATTGAACCCCAGACCAAAGATGTAGATACAGAATATGACAAGGAAACTTAAAACACCTTCAAGAAACAAGTACAAGCCTCTGACAGACTGAGGTCAATATAACATTTTTGGTATCTTAATCCTGCCTGTGAGACTGACCATCATCAAACAAGGCAGCGGCTGCAAAGGCCACAGTAACACCAAGCTGCTCTCTGTCATCACAGCTTCAAGGCAGCTGCATCCTGCGCTTAATAATTCCCAGGGGAAATGCCTCATGAAGAGAGAATAGCACTATACTCTGCTTCCAGCATCACTCTCACTATAGCTGAGAGAAGAATTTGACCTTTGGTAACTTTATTAATACCAAATTAACAGATGGCTTTGGACTTTACTTTGAGATGGTTTGCTTATCCCTGTGTCTCACTATTCTTTCTGAAAACCCCACATTTCACCTCTACACACAGTGAAAGTGGGGGCAAGGCCCCCAGTCTCGAGAGAGCAGTGGAGCTGAATATCCCTCCTCTGCAACCTGCCCTGACAGAGCAGCTGGTTTCACCCTGGATGCAATGTCTCAGTGTTTTCAGGACTTGTTACTCATGTTTTTGACATTTTGCAAAGGTTATTCTGAAATTTCTATTAAAACAAAGTGGGAGAGGTGCCTACGGAAAAATACAGCACTGGCACTCGGAGCCCCATTACAAAGCACATTAAATGAAATGAAGCAGCACCGATACAACAAATTTCTACCAAAACTCCATGATTTATCACAAACACAACCTTCTCTTCTTTATGGAATTAAACCAGACTCCAAGTAGTACAAACACAGGAGATGAAGCCCGTCTTACCTGGAATAGGTATAATGGGAATACTTTCATTGGGGACCACACGGGGGGAACTGCTGTCCTCCACATAGAAATGAGCAGTCTGAAAACACTTTCTGTTAAAGAAAAAAGAAAAAAAAATATTCAGAGTGTAAAAAACTGCTCTCTGAAAAAAAACTTTTGCATATGTTCTGTTTCTCCATTTCTGTTCCATACTTTCAGATCTTACAATTTTAAAACATTGATACATGAAAACATATGTTTGTTTTCTACAATTACAATCCTAATTCCAGATTCTGGTGTGCTCTAATTCACTGACATCTGACATCCACCCATCATAAATGCCTCTATACATTATTGCTAAAGTACTACTGAATATGAAATTATAATCATAAAAGTTAGTGGCTGTAAAACAGGTTCCAAATACATCATTCAGAAAGAAACTCTGCACAGAAGAAACACATTCAGCATACAATTCAAGCCCAGATCCACCTAAGACACGCAATTTCCAGGGAAAATACACTTACTGTAAAAGTTTCTGCTGTGTAACAACCACCAGTAATACAGCATCTGTAACTGCTGCATATCATGATGTTCTGCTATGAAAGTTACCCTTCAAACATTAAGATCTTTTGTTTGTTTGCTTTTTAACACTTATGCCATATAACCTTCATCCCATCCTCCTCCTGCAAACTTGTATTACATATGCTGGTACACGAAAATCCAACAGACACTTCCCTTGGGCCCTAGGGCTCCTCTCTAAAAAGGCCTACAATGAAGAGCAAAACTTAAATCCACCTGACTCTTTTTTTACCTGTATTTAATGCAAAGCAGAGAGCACAAGCTGGTCATCACAGAAAAGGTACTGAGCAGAGTAACATCAAGAGATCCGGGGAGACTCTGCATGGTGATGTTAACTGAGGCAGGGTTTTCCAACGCCAGCGTCACTGCTCATTGCTGACTTAATGAGCTGCTTGAGGCTGGAACTGAATATTTAATGAGTCTTGCTTGGTGTGAGCAGCTATTGTGGCAGGAGAAGGGTCTGCTCTCATCTGTCGAGGCACTAAACAATAGCTCCCCAGTGCAGAAAGATCCCCCTCACTGTTGCCCTTCAACTGCTCCTCAACACCTGGGCTAGGTTTGTGGGGACCTGGTGAACTGGCCCTTTGCCAAGTTGCAGGTTCCCTTGCTCAAACATATTTGCACATGTGGCTGCCAAGCTGCTGCCCTGCAATTCCTGCAGTTTGCTGCTCCGCAACTCGGGCTTTGTGCTCTCCATGCAGAGCCCATCGTCAGAGCAAAGCCATTTGTGCTCCCTTTGTTTCCAACATCCACGCACGCTAGGGAGAAAAAAAGTCACTGAAAACCAAACCACTGTCTTAGGTGAAACCAGGAAAATTATCACAGGTGCTTGCTTTCCATGCATCTGTACTTTCTAGTGCACAGGCACAGCGCTTTGTAACACAAACACAGGCTATGTACAAGTACAACTTAAGACAATCCAGAAGCAGGAGAGAGTGCATTTCACAGCATGGAGTCACTGTCTGGGAGCAGCTTTCTATTTTCAGGCACGATGGCTTGCATTCTGCTGAAGTCATATATTTAGTGAGTATACTTTTGTTAAGAAACACCATAAGGTGAATTCACACATGAGGATGCAAGATGTGCAATAGTCTCACAGCATTTAAAGACATGGGTTGAACTCCCCCCGCCTCACCACTTGCTCCCTGTTCTTATTTTTTTTTTTTGGCAGCCTTTATTTTGGACAATGCACACCCTGGGGGCACGCAGCAGAATAAATCAGTCACACATAAAGAAGAAACTATGAATATGAAACAGGCAAAATGTTCCTGATTTTGATGTATTTGGGGCTCTCTCCCCTGAGTCAATACTACGGAAATCCTTGAATGGCTTCTCCTGGTAATGAAGGCCTTAAAAAAGTGTTTGATAAAACCCCAGACCTTTATGCAGGGATTTACAGGATTTTTTAAAGCTGATGATATTGAAGAAAAGCAATTTTTTCTTGTTAATTTGTTATTTTATACTCTCAGAGGCTCTGAAAGGCTGGCATTATGGTTTTTATACACAGTCATAAGATGGCTTTTTCTTGATAGCCTCAAAACATGTAAATGTGTCAGATAATCTCACTGTGCAATATTTTAAGGCCCATGATGGCAATAGCTGAATACTCAGCCCAGTGCAACTCTGCTGAGCACAATGTTGGATTAACAATGTATTAAATTAATATTTCACATAGTAACACTTGCTACAATCATTAATGTAATTAAAATTTCTGCACTGTAGTCCTGGAAGAATTTCTGCAGCTGTTTTGCAAAGGCAGACAACCTTCGACTTTGACTAAAGGTTTTCCCAAGTCACAAACATCACACTATTGTTTAAGGTACATATGTAATGCAGCACTTTTATTACTTTACAATAATGGATAGTGGCACATTTCGTGAAGAAATGTCTCTCAAACTTTTTTTTCCCACTTGTTTATAATAGCTGTAAATATTCTAAGTGTAGCCTCTAGAGCTGAGCTTACTGCACATGGGCCATTGCATCCCTGTCCCAGTGATTCCTTCTGTGCCTCAGATCTTGAAAAGATTTTTAATGGATTTAACGAATTTGCTGGATGAATTTTCCAGCAAGTTTTGCTTCCTGGGTCTATTCCCCACTCTGGCATCTTTCCTCTGTGCAGCTCCAGGAGGGAACACATCTCAGGGTGCCAGGCAGATGACTCCAGGTCGGATGATGTCCATTCTTCCTGAGTAAGGAAACACCTGGCTCCAAGCAGAACCTTCTGCAAACTCATCTCTAGTTTGTAGTAATAAATACTGGTAGCTGCCATCAAGGCTACTGAGAGGCATTTCAGACAATTCAGTATCTGCCTCCTCCTCCAGTTTAGGATTCTCCTTTCCATCCCTTGGCATTTCCATTCCCCATTACCTTTTCCTCCAGATACAAACCTTAAGTGGCAGCAGTTGCTAAGGCTACAAGAGGCTGCAGTAAATCTGAGTGTGTGTATGGGGAGGGCTGGATAAAGGAAAAGGATGAGAGCAGGAAATTGCTTTTTTCGAGCCACCGAGAGGGGTGAGAGGGGAGTGGATGCAGGGATAGACAAGGTTCAAATCTACACCTATTTTCACATGAGCACTTCACTCTGTAACTTTTAACCCCAGTGTGTATACATGGGCAGGTGCTTGCATATCTGTGCCCATTTGCTCAGGAAACCACCACTATCAGCAGAAAAAGATAACAGGCCTTTTTTCCTAATACAAGCAGTCCACAGTGAATGCACAACTGGGATTTGTCATGGCATAAATGATTATTAAAATCTTAACAACCGAAACACTAATTTTAGAACAATTATTGTATTTATGCAGCAGTAGTTGAGAAAAACAAATCACAACCTTGATTCACTTCTGAAAGATTTTGGGGAGCCATATCTTTTCTGTGAAATACCACAGAGTCTGTTGTCTCTGAAATGTGCCCGTGAGCAGTGAAGCACACGATTTTCTCTTGCCCCATATGTTTTTGTGGCTCTCTTTCCCTGGGGTACAATAACTGTGTGAGATTGTGGTGATCAGACACACAGTTGTCACATATGGACCCAAATGCAGAAGTAAAACACTGCAAGATTAGCATCTCCCCAGAGAAGCAGCACAGGCAGGGTCTGGAATGCAAAGACAATGTGAGGGAGAACATCCCCCTGCCCAGAATCTTTTTGCAGAGATACTGGCTGTGAGTTACTAAAGCAAATTAACAGGATGCAAAGTCCAGAGAAGCAGAACCTTATTGCTAAAATGAAAGCACAAAAATATGCCAAAAGATGGTCCTGATTAGCTGGGTTAAATGCTTGTTCCATCTCTGTGGAGCAAAATACCAAATTAACTTCTGCATAAGAGATGCCTTGTGAGATTTTGACACTCCAAACAGGTTTCTTTGGTTATTCGTTACTAAAGCTCAAACAGTTTCTTCTTTACGCTCCTCTAAAAGCAAGAGGGAGAAGTAGCTCATGTAAAGGCCTGAAAGTATGGATGCATTTTATTTTCATGTAAAAGGTAGTGCCTCAGTGTTAATCCTGCCTCCAATGCAAACACAGCTCGGCTGCAGACAATGGGAGGGCTGGGAATTGTTCCGAGGGCACTGCCTGCCCTTTACTCCTCTGTACTGGGTCTAGCACAGGCAGCATCCCCTGATCTGTGATGACAGGCAGGATCTTGGGAGCTGTGTGCTCTGGAGCAGCCAGGGCAGGGAGAGGAGGAGCCAGCACTATGGTGAGGGACAAGTGATTGCCTCTGCACTGGCTGGCTGGAACCACCAGGGCAGTGGCTGAACACAGGAAAAACCAAAGGGGAATGTTTCACATTCTGGGGACACCCAAGAGCCATGCCTTGCCTGACGCTGAAGCAACCAGCACATTCATTGCTCCTTGTTCACTTGTCCTTCTTCCAGGTGTTGATGTTGGCTGGAGCAGGGTGTATTCCCTCTCCAAGGCCAGCCAGATTTATATTACTTTATTTCTGAACTAGCATCTAGGAGCTCTAAGCTCTCTTCCTGGGTCATTACCTGCTAAAGCCAATTCAGGGGCAGATGGCTTGAAAGGGTCCTGCAGGTCTATTGACTACTGTCAGAGCAGAGCAAATCTTGTCCTTCAGGCACCCTTCCTCCAGAAACAGCCTCCCACACACAGAACCTCTGCAGAATGTATATTTGTTAACAAAGAGGACAATAGTCCCTGCAGCCATCCTACTTTTACACACATTTTTTAGCTGGTGGGAAGAACAGGAAAGATGGAATAAGAGTCAGATGAGGATCTGTAAGGGACCTCTAAACCAGGCTGCACAGGACATGGCTTAGTCTTTACCAAATGCAACCTGGATACAGGCATTCATTCCCCTTGCTCCTCCATCATGGGGGTGTCTGCAACTAACTCCTAAACAAGGATGTAAAGACAGGAAACAATCCCCTTTCACTACCTCTGTACATTCATTCTCACTTTCAATAGAAGAAAAGCTGCTTCAGATTCCCATTGAACTGTTTTGCATGTTTTTCAGGAGACACAATTAAGATCGGTTTCTGCTGGCACCAAAACCAGAGTATGTATGCAGTCAAGTGTACTAGTAACACATGGCTCTGCACTTTAAACTAGCTTCACTATTCCTTGGCAAGCATTTGTCACTGTCAGAATTGGCAATGACTCCTCAGAAAAAAGCACAGACTTCAGAACAACAGAAGTGCTGCAAATCATGACCATGTCACCAGCAGAGCAGTGGATGGGAGCCTGGACAACAGCTGTCTGCAGTCTGCACTGCTCTAGCTGGGGTCATCAGTCACTGATTTTTATGAGCAATAAAACTGACTCAAGCGTTAAGAAGAAAAAGAGGAGAGAAAACCACATGAAAAAAGCTGATCTTATGAATATGAATAAGTGACCAGCGTGGAGCAGTGATATTACATTCATTTTATCAGGGAGGCATCTGCATTTGCTATTTTTGGCCAGAAAATGGCTTATATTGCCCTAATTTTCTACAGTTATTTTCCTTCACTGGTCTTAATACTTAATGACCAGAATTCAAAAGCCAAGTTATAATAGAACCTGTGCCATGCTGGAGCAGTAAAGCACTGAATGCTGACAGAACTGGAGCTGCTGGAGGATGTACAAAGCAGGAATGCATAAAAACCAGGAGAATAAAGGAAAGCTGATAAAGGAGGAAAATTTCCCTACAGTAACACTGATTTTCCAGCAGATCCTTCCTGAAGACCATTTGCCTTTTTCCCACAAAGCAGTTACTGCCTGAAATGTTCTTTATTTCTTTATAGCAGTGTTAAGCATCACACAGATCTGGTACCTGGAGAGGTCTGGATGGTAATGGGTAGGTTTCAGAAGTGCATGGCATGCCAAGCCCTTGGCATGTAATCCTAGACAGAACAGTGAAAAGTCCACTGTCTCCTTCAGGGGACTTCCTCTGGGCAAGGAGAAGTACTTTTTCACATTAGGGAGTTGAACCCACATAGATCCACGAAAGACTCCAAATGCTAATCACCTGTCCATCCACAATATTCTCTAGTATCATAGGGAAATAAAGACAGGAAAAAGGCTGGGAAATGGCAGAAGGACAGTAAAAAAAAAGGTGGACAAGACTTCAAGACAGTATTTGTGCTGAAGAACACACCACTAGTAAAACTGTCCAGTTGAAAAACTAATCTGCAAACAAGCCTAGGGATTTCTGACACAAAATGACAGACAGCTAATTTAATATTTATGGCCTAAATTTGCCAGCTGACTACACAGCTCTCCACAAAATTAAAAATCCTCTTCTCCCAATCCTCTCCTGCACCAGGGCCCAGACACCCATTTATATCACATACAGTATTGAACTCAGGCATTATGTGAGACATGATTTTTAGAAGGGTTTTCAAATAATTAAACAGTTAAGAAATGACAACACCCCCAGATGGGCTGCCTTCATGTCCTCCCCCTTCATCAGCTGTGCAACCAGAGAGCACCCAGGTGGCCAGTGCAGAAATGCACTTAGAAAGCTCTTTAATTGCAAATCATGTGGATAAGTCTTAGTTTAACTCAGCACAAACGTTTTCCACGCTTCCTTGTCCCATCATCCTGGTGTCCCTGGAGAACAGTGAAGGCAATGGTGAAACCTTATTTGTGATGACACTTGGCCCTGTGACACTTGGTAGCTAATTACTCTCCTGGTGACCTCTGACAGGGCCAGAGGCACCAAACCTTCCGCTCCTGCTTTAATCAATACTCACAACAGCTGCCTTGGATACACTCAGCAATTTTACAGATGACTGAATGGGTTTACTCATCAGTATTTCCTACTGCAAGAGAACAAGCTCCTTGGTTATATGTATTACCACTCAGAACTTTAATGTCTTCAGGCAAAAATAGGGTAGACATACCTCTAGGTGGTATCTTAAAATGGTTTAAAATTAAGCACAGCTTTAAAAACCAAAGGAAAACCTGACCATGTTCATTTTCTTCTCCCTGAGCCAACTATTTATGTAATGCAACATTCATAACAAAGGCTAGAAAATTACAGAGGAAAATAAAGACATGACTTTTCCAATCAAATATTACCTCAGGCACTTCCTATAAAATGTGTGCTTCCAATGCCCAAAACATCATGTAATATTAAAAAGGAGACCTAAAATTTTTTTCACAAAAGAAAGCTGGATTTAAGCAAGTTAAGAGCGGTTCCATAATCACAAGAGCCACAGCAATCAACGAAGATTGCCTCTTACTAGAGAGGAGCTTTTAGCACCTCCAAGATCTCAAAATTTGGTATATTTGATATTATTGGTTCAGGACATGAATTCCTTTTGGGATGACGAATCTTAGGAAAAAAAATGAATAAAAGCAAGGTCACACAGTGGGACATTAAAATCCAGGTAATTTTAAATGCAAAGTGTAATTCCTCTGGATTGGACACAGTGTTACAAGAAAACCAAAAGACAGATGATCCAACCTGGGAGAGGACAACAGAAACAGAGAGACAGCCGTCTCTCTTTTGAATACTCACATAAATGTCCCTAATTACTCCCACCTAATTACTCTCAAAACAGGAGAGCTCTGCTATTGCCTTTACAAAAAATATTCTTTTCTTCCTCCAAATGGGACATCAGGACATTCAACTGACAGATATTTTAGGTATCCCAAGGCTTAGGCTGAAATCTAACGTAAAAGTCTCATAAAACTTTAAGCACAGCTTGTTCCTCAGTTTTGATGTCCCTGCCCATCTTCAGGCAGAAATGCCAGTTTGTTAAATACAATGAAATACTCAGTGGGAAGCTTCATCTTTCCAACACATGTGTCCATGTGCACCTGGACTAAAGCTGCATGGGAGAACTAGGAAGAATTCCCAACACTGCTGGACGTAATTCATGTTTAGCTTATCTGGGGCCAAGATAAATATTAAAAGAGTTATTATTTTCTTTCTCTCTTAATCACTGAGGGTATTTGGAGGGTGGGCTTTTTTCACTGGCCACTTCAGCAAGAAATAGCTACTTAAAAAATTTCATGGTCTCTCTGTTAACTCTGTTTAAAACACAGTCAGAAATGGCATTACACCTTCGGAAGCACAGCACAAAGGAAAAGAAAAGAGCAGCTGGCACCAAGAGCAGAGGAGCAAATTATTTAGTACCTGGTAGATAATAGGAACACTGAAAATACACTACTTAGTGCTGGTGCTTTAACAGTCCGTCATCTCATCAGGCTAATATAGACAGACTGGGTGGCAGCCAGCTGGTCCTTCCTCCCCACCCATCTCGCTGAAAGCAAAGATTTGTAAGCCTCCCAATAATAAACCTGGACAGAAATCTTGAGGATCATTAATCTCACTATCAATCAACCCATTTGGAGATTTGCTTCTTGCAGTTGCTGATGCTAATCAGGGCCTGAGTCGAGAGCTCTGGGGAAGCCTGGAGTGTGCATCTCAGGAATTGCTTTAATGAGTTTCTTGCATTCAAAGGTTAACAAATGTGACAAGGAAATGCAAATATCAGGGCAATACACTGCCAACCACCGAGCCAGACCACTGAGAGTTGCCATGCTGTGTACTGTGCTGCAGTATGAGGAATGCATCCCTACCTCACTCTGGAGAAACATCCAAGTGAGAGCCAGGACCTGTCTCTGATGCCAGGGAGACACACAGGTACTGAGAGCTTGGACTGCTCCAGCATTCCTTCTCTGCTGGGCTTCCTACCTTGGGCCCAGCTCTGCACTAACTGAGCTGTGCTGTACAGTAGCATTTGCTGAAGTGGTTTCTGGTTAAATCAGGCAGCCAGCATGGTGTGAACATCCCCACTGGGCTCCCTTCACCAGCCACCGCAGACCCACAATTAATGCATCACAATGAAAAGTCCCCACATCAGCAGGACCCCCACAGTAGCATCTGCCTTAAACTACTGTATTTTCTGTGAGAATGGTTCTACAAAATAAATAACATTAACCACAACAATGAAACAAATCTCAAGATAATTAAACTACAAGATAAATTTCATTAACATCAAAAAACCAGACAGCAGCATTAAGCATTGTCTTAGGTTAAAATAACGTAATCAAAAGTATGTATTCTATCACCATCTCCATAAGCTGTTAAAACCAGGTGGGGCAGTGTTCCTTATCTCTTCCATGACTCATCCCTGACAACTCCCTCTGGAGATATCTTCTATTAATGGGCCATCGAGGCCTTACTGAATGACTCACAACAATTACATCATTCCATTGTGAGATGCTCTGCCCAGGGGAGGGACCAAGCATTCCCACCTGGATATAATCTGAGATTTGGAGCAGCATGAGCAGGACTACCTCCTGGACTCCCAGAGGACAAGAGCTACATAACCATCACTGGACTAGAGGAAGGCCAGAGCCTTCTACAGGATCACCACTTCAACAGAACCACACCTATCACTGCAACAGGACTGCGGCCACCATTTAATCAGACTGCTGCCACCACCCTGACCAACACGGTGTCAGGTTGTGTCCTGGCTCTCTCAGTTTAAGACAGTGCTTTCTGCCTTTATTTTCCTATAAAAACGTAGTTCTGCCTTGGAAGCTCTCACTGGTTTGATTTCAAACAAGTATAAGCATACACAGGCATAATAAAGATACACAGGAAACAAAAAGAATGGATGTTTTTAACTACCATTTCCACAGACCAAATAAGCCATAATAAAAATTCTAGAAATACTATAAGCAAGTAAGAGAGGTAGAATCCACTATATCATTAGGCAGAGGGGACTGGAAGCATGATCCTGACAGTGCATGAAAAAAAAAGAGGAAGAGTTCCCTTTTCTAAATATTTATTAAGAAAAGGACATCTTGGAAATTTCTATAACTCATTCAAAGCTTCTTGAATTTTAGTACCAAGGACATACACATTCATTACACAAAAAGGATTCAAAGTATGAGGCATATCAGAAAAGTTACCGCAGTGTCTATTAGCAGGCTTCTAATTACACAGAAGAGCCAAGGATTGAAAAATCATAAAGTAACAAGACATAAAAGTGATTTTCCATTTAAAAAAATCAGTTGAAATTATTTTGAAAATTAGAAACAAGGAACTAGAAACTGGTTTCATCCTTATGACAAACTCTTTTGCACTAAGCACACACTCAGGCAAATAAATCATTGTTCTCTTATTGTCTTGATCTAGAAACAGCTGCTAATCACAGGAGCAGAACATTATAATTCAAGACAAAAGTTCATTGCAGATAAGCAAAACAGGAGAAATTCAGTCAACCTGTGTTAATTATTCGAGCCCTTAACACCAGATACAATTTGATGTATTTTCCATTTATGGACTGTTCTCTTAATCTGCACTACTTCTAAAGCTTAAACCTATATTTTATTAAGTTCTTGATAACCTTTCAGTGTTGTTAAATGTAGGACTGGGGAAAAGGAGAAAAAAAGTCCACAAGAACTGCAGTTCACATCTTAGGGAAAATGTGTTTCTTAATGTATGAAGAAATGTGCCTGGATGCACAAAGCACTAGCTCAGAAGCAGACACAATTAAACACAAGCTCTTGGCTCTGCATTTCCTTTTCTTGAAGCTCACGAAGGGCCGTGGTTGCTCTGGCAGTGTCCTGGAGGAATGTAGTAGATGTCTGCTCCCAGGTGAGCTGCTCAGCCCTGGCACCTCTAGCAATCCACATCCATTTTTCTCCTGCTGTATTCATGCATTTCATTTCCATGTTCTGATGTGATCTTTGGTGGTGCTTTGGCTGCCATCAGACTGTGAGCTTGGGAGAAGAAAAGACAGGAGCCATCACCATGGCCAGCCAGACACATCCAGGTGTGCAGCAAAAGGAGATTCCAGTGGGGACTGAGGTCCTGCTGTTAGATCCACCCCAAATATTTTCATCTCTCCTCATATCTAGGAAATGTAGTAACAAGTTCCTGCTTTATTCTAGTGCTCTAATTCAAGGACTTTTGTGAGCTAAAAATGTTGAAAACGCAGACTAAACAGCAGAGTATTTTGCCACTATTTCTGGTAGTTTTGTCCCAGACATTTGGTTTCAGATCTGTGATTTCCTGTCGAGAACACACAAGTGTGAAATACTTGTTGATCCGTTTATTCATTTGCCTCCTGGCTGATTGTAGCCATTTTGACAGAATGGATAAATTGACTTGCTCCTTGCTGTTTTTTTTTTTTTCTCCACACGCTTCTCTATCAGCCTGGAAGCACTGCCCTGGCTATCACTCCTACACCCTCACTTTACATTCTGCACCCTCCTTTTAGAGGCTTGCTAAGCCAATTTCACACAATACCCAGGTTGTCTGAAATGCCACAAACAAACTCTTGCTATAGCAGCTTCTGCAACTCCATCTGCCAGATGAAAACAATACATAATATTTAGAGAAATTATTTTTCAACAATTCAAACTCAATGAATACATCACTCTTTATAACAGAAGATGTATCTGAGAACTGCACTTGGTTTCTTGAGGCAGGACTTAGCCATTTGTCTACAACACATCTCAGCAAACCTGTTTTTCCAAATCATGAACAAAGATTGCAATTTGGAAAGGGGACAACTCTTGATCATCCTCACTGAGGAAATGGCAAAGGTAACAGCTTCAAGTGATCAGGCAAAAAACCTGTAACATCAGCAGAAGATTTTCAGTGCAAACTAATTTCAGCAGGATAACAAATGAGTCGCTTTTCTCTGACAGACGTGTAGCAGGACAGTGCATTAACTGATGTGTCCTTTATTGCAAAACATACTGTGTCCCTCCAGAGAGGGAGGGCTGGAGCAATGAGATGCAGCATTGTCAGGAAAAAGCAGAATAATGTGAACTTGGCACCACATAGTAGCTAAATGTTGATGCATGGAAATTAAGAGTCCAGGTCCCAGGCTCCAAATTATGCTTGACTCTTGTATTGCCCCTGTGTGATTATAGCAAGTTTGCATAGAATTTCCTGCTTCCTCTTCTAATTGGATTCCTGCAAAGGGCATTTTGCTGTGCCACGGGCTTGTAACTTTATATCCTGCTTTAACTCCAAACCCCTCAATTAATATTAAATTCCATTTATTATAAAACCATTTGTTTTTACCCACACAATGCTATCAGCAGCCATCTCATTAATATTTATTTCCCAAAATAAATGGGAATGTTGATGTTAAGATCTCAGATACAGCTAGTAACTTTAAAAGGGGAAAATATGTGAAGCCAAGAAGGTCAGGACAGAACATGAGTTGTTAATAGAAAGCATTCAACTCATGTATTTAACTCATTCTTTGCAGAAAGCTCAGTAAAATAGAGTAACATTGGTGGAAAGCAGCCACAATGTTAATGTTAATCCAGTCACCAGAACAAAATAATGAGTGAAATTGCAAATACATCTCTCTCTGGGATGGGAAGTTGCTGTATTTGGCATAACAAGGGAAAAAAATCTGGAAAGAGGATGAAAAGGGAATGCTCATCTTATCCCCTGTATTGTTTCCCCAAAGAGGTGAGCTGCCTACTTTGCCTAAAAGAGAAACAAAATCCAAACCAAGAAATTGTGAACTGTGGATAATCTTAAACCCTGGGCTAAGGTTAAAGTCCCTTTTCCTCAGAATCCTCTTCTGTGCTCATCACACAGGAAATTAGCACAGCCTTTACAGTGCAGAAGCTCCACTGGACTCAACACTCACTGTCCAGGGAGTGAAGGAGGAGAGGGCTGTGGATGAGTTGAAGTGTTTCAGAAATACTGGTGTAAAGCTCAGGGATTCCCTTGCACAGTGCCAACACAAGGAAGCATTGTAAGGAAAGAGAGGATCCAAGTGCAAGCTCAGACCCTACAGACAGCACTACAAATCACTAATACACATTTTTCATTGCCCCAAGAGCCCAGCTGCTGCTTGGGTTATCCCAAAGGCAGGTGAAAGGGGGTCATTTCTCCTGTGCTCAGTGGTGCCCAGCTGTTTCTCATGCAGAAAGATCCTGAGAATGAGATTACACAGCCAGACACAGGGAGATGAAGCAGCTGCTGAGAATGTGTATCGAATGCAGTGATCGCTTCTGCTCTCTTATTCTCCGCACTTCAAATAAAACTAAGCTGCAGGGACAACAGGTCTCTTTCTAGTAGTCTCCACCTGTACCTTGAAGCTGTACAACAGGGAACTTGTTCTCTGTAGCTCTGTGGCTAACAAAACCACATGTCGAACTCTTACCTTCTGCTGTCACAAAGACCTTAACTAATTCCCTGCTGCACATAAGCACTGCTTTTGAAAAGGTCCAGGCTCTGCAAAACACCACATGGAAACTATACTTTATGGGCTTCTAAGATGTCAAGGATTTCCTCACAGAGATGCCAATATAAATCTTTCTTCCTCCCACCAATTTTTTTATTAATCAGAGCACACATGGCAAATCCCTTTGTGGCACCACTAAGGACTCACCCTATCAGCATAAAACCTTCCAAAATTATCACCTTGGGTTTGTTACCGGGATAACAATGCTTTTATATCTAAAATTAAAGAAATGAATTGACACGGCCTTGGCAAATCAATATGCAATAGCAGACACTTAACTTCAATACTATTTCACTGCCCCTTCTCTTCCCACAGATTCTTCCCACATTCACAACCAGTTATGGCTCAGAGAAAGGAGAAAGGACTCCTGTTGTACTGCTGTCACCTTTGTGCTTTGCTTCCAGGGCTCTCTTCTTCCAGATTTTGGAGTACAAGCATATTTTGGAAGAGCAGAAAAGCCAAAGCTGCAGGCTCCAGCTCTTACAGCCAAATACACTTCAGACAGTACAGAGCCCACCTAGGTCAGGTCCCCCCATCCTGGTCTCCACCATCACATTATATGGAATGGAATACACATAACAGAAAATTCCACACCACCCATTTTCTTGAAGCTGTTTGTGTGAGGACCTGAGTCAAATTATTCCCTCAAAGAACTGAGCTGGCATTTTTACCATCAAGACTGTGGAGCAGTTGTCAAGTGCCCAACCATGTCTGGAGAGCCACTGGGGACTTGGTGCCAGCTCCTTATCCACAGATGACAATAATCACCATAAGCAGAAGAAAAAGGCTTCTGGCCTCCTGACTGCAGCCAAGTGCTCCACAGGAGTTGGCTTTGCAGTGATAAATGTCACGTCTACAATGGGTTTTGCCACATGAAAGTCCATAATTTGCTTTCCAGGGACCTGTGCTTGATTATCAGGAGACTCAGAAGCATCCACTGAAGTCTAATGAATAGAATTAACACATCATTTAAACAGGGAGTAATATGTATGCAAATGAGAAAAAGTTAAAAATAAGAGTTCAAGCCATAATTTCAGAAAATGTAGACTGCATCCTTATGAAATATGGATGTCTCAATTCACCTCATATCTTTACATCTATGTTAACTGCTTTGCATGTGAACAATAGGGTGCATCAAGCCTATTTTGATTTTTATATTTTAACTTGGACTTATAAAATGGATTATATTGAAACATGAATAATATATATGCTAATTAAAGACTGCATTTAATGATATAAATAAAGACAAAGACCAACACAAGCTAATTTCCATTTGCAAATTTCCTAATTACTATGTTTTCCTTTAGAAAGCAGAAACTTTATTTCCATAGTTTCAAGAAAAAGAAGACAATCTTTTCTTTGCTCAAATTCTTTAAAAAAATCCTTTCATCTCTTTTATTCTTTAGGATTGATCTCCACAGAGATACAATTGCTTTGCCTAGATAGATTCAGTATTAAAAAGCACCCAAGTCAAACTATAGTGATTTGTGCATGCAAATGCTGTGCTTTAATTATTAATTTCTTTTTCTAATAAGGAATTTCTGCTAATAAATATAAAATTTATAAACCTCTTCATACCATAAACATGCTCAGAATAACTGTGGCAGATATAAACCAAGTAAATGTCCTTGGTGCTTGATAAGCTGTTCATCATTCTCCCTCTTGCCCTCCAGGTCCCCAAAATTAGAACAAGGACACAAGACAATTGTACAGCTGTAGGGAGACAAGGTATTAGCAGAAAACATGACTTCACCTTCTGTCACATGAGACCTACAGAAAAGTTTGCTGAAAAATAAACAGGCTACAGGAAAAGCCCTTTTAAGTTAAAAGGCTTGTCCCTACTTAAAAGTGAGGAAATTGGGCAAAACAAGTTCATTCATATGAGTATGAAGCCTGCAATAATATCTAGGCCAGGAGAATCTTTTTTTGCTGTTGTCTAAATGTTGGTTCTGTGGATGAAGTCTAGACTCCCCCTTAACTGACTAAACCAGCATTTTCAATTTGCTCTTCTGAGCCTGCAAAGTAAACCCATTTACTCCTGGATTGAAACAGCACAATGAATGCTTCAAAAATAAGGAGCTGTATGAATGGGCAGAGACTTAGCATTTTGGTACGTTTATGTCCCAAGCTTTTATTAAAAAAGCAAAATAAAACCCAACAAAACAAATTGAAATATTAAGGCAGGTATGAGGACTGCCTCTTCTCAGCTTTCACTTCATGTCTGCACTACCAGCTGCTGTTACTGATGAACACTGAAATTTAGGAAACTTTTAAGACTCTGGAGAGTAAACAACCATCATTTTGAATGATGATATGGTTCCTACTAAATGTAAGGAATTTTACCAGCATTCACTGGAAACTTTCTGATGGTGGTTAAAAAATGGCTGTGGAGAGTGAATCACTGTGCAGAAATCCATCCATTTAGCTGACAATTTGATCAGAACCATAAAATAATTTTGAACCCTCAGGGAACAGAACATTTGTCATTAATAAGAACGGATTTTTCTTCTATTTATTGTTTTTTAACATTAACAATATTTTTACAATTCAAATTTGGCTTATTTCTACTACTTTAAAATGTCAATTTGTAGGGCATTTCAGAAAGGTTCTTTCTTGGAAAAGACAGGGTTTCCAAACCATGCAACAATCCACCAACCAAGACCCAGGCACGCCGCCTACGCCTGTTTCAGCTTAAAAGTTCAAACTCAAATGAATTTTAACCTGTAAGTCAATAGAGTAAAACACATGCTGTTTATAGCAATAGAGGAACTGTTTTCTTTTAAACCAAACAACTCAGCATTCCACAATAAACTGAATGAATTCGTGTACTTGCTACATTTGTAATAGCAGCACAACGTGTTGTGCATTCCAAGGCCTTGTTTTTCCCCAAATTGCACAGGTTTTAAGAAACAGTAAAATGAAGTTCACCCCTGCTTGTTATTGTTTTACTAGTTTGCTGATTCCCAGTATTTATCAAGCAGCTAAGGTTGCTGAATTGATTTAATATTCTTACCCTATAATTTTACACTCACACTACATCCTGCTGTGAAATAGCTGGTGCTAATGTTAGTCCAAATGCTGCCATGGGACTTAGGACAGGATAGGGCTTTTCAATAGCTATATTTTATGGTTACAAGGAGAGAGAAAAAATACAATTTATCTGGTTGCTGTGGTTAATTCACAGTTTCACAGCAGAAGTATACTGTTCCCTCAGGGTACATCTAGCTGTATTATAGGATATTTCATTCACAGTATGTCTGAGACATTACTCTAGCTCTGAACCTACCAGTTTATGAGAGTGAATCTACTCCAGAGATACCTGTATACACTCTAACTCATACTCTTACATACTAAGAATATGATAGAAATTAACTAGCAACAGACCAATTGCCAATGAGTATGCAAAATTGTTTCTTTGAGATGGGAAGGGGAATAGAAAAATAGTGCATCAATTTCTTAATAGAGCCTTCTTTTCATGAAGTGATATAATTTCACCAAAAGCATTTGCGAAATTGGCTTCTCTTTTAAAATATCTCACAGCTTTAAAAGTCAGAGTTCAAAAATTTTAAAGCTGTATGAGTTTCTCTACAGTAACTTACAACAGACCCAGCAGATGAGTAGGAGATGCCAGTGGTACCTGGCATCCTCTGCCACTGTAATTATGAGAAAACCCACACTCCTCATGGCATATTATTTCTGAGCACTCAAAAACCTGTTCTTAATAGAGATTAATAAGAATATTTTGATATTTAAATAATATTTGTTCAAACTTACACATTGCAAACTATTAAGCCAGTAACTGAACAGATAAAATCTTGCTCTTTTTTTCCCAGGCCTCACCATTACAACAGCACTGGGGAAAGCATTTCCAGAGAAAAAAAATATGTCTGCAATTAATCCATTTAATTAGTTCCACAGAGACAAAACAGTAAGATCGACTGCAGTTGTGCAGATCCCTCCTTGCCTGACCTCAGCTGCCCTTGCCCCTTCTCCTTTGCTCTCTCTGCAGAAGATATTTTTGGAAATGTTGGGGAAATTCTGCTACACCTCTCAACAAAGAACTGAGGAGGGGTGTCAACAGCAGTTTTCCAGCTTGCTGCCAAGCCTTTTGCATAAGCTTTAGCCCTTAGGATGGCCTGAGGGAAAGGTACAGCATGAATGTCTCAGGTCTTATGGGACACATCACATAGCAAATTAAAAATAAAAATTATACTTTTTGTGTTTGGGAGTTTTCAAGGTCACCAACATGATATTTTGAATTCTAGTCTTCCACACCCGAAGCACATATTGTCCTGTGGTGTGACTCACGATTGCATGCTTGACATTATCTTTCAAAATAAAGGTGATGCACATCTAGGCTCCCACTGAGTTCAGTGGCCACATCCATAAAAGTGCCTGCAGAAAAATGTTCATGCAACTGACCCACATGCTACAGTTTAAGAGTGACAGGCAGGCTTCTAGCCTGTGATTTACAGGGCAATTTATCACACTGTACCATCCCTCCCCTTTTCTCATGCTTCCATGTGTGCTTTAAAGCCGGCACTGCAGAACTGGAGAACAGGCCTGGCAGCTCCTGTGAGGGATCAGACTCCTGTGGTGCTCCTCACTGGAGCTGCTTAACCTTGTCTGAAACCTAGAAACGATGGAAATTCTACAGACCACCACTTTATTGTCTTGCCTATCAGGAGGTTGTTTCTTATAGCCAACCGAAATTTCCCCTGTACTGTAATTTAAGCCAAAGACTCCTCACATGCACAGCACAGTGGGGGCAGAAGATCACAGATTCCTTGCAGACCCCTTTTCATGTAGTTGAGCAGTTGCTTCCCCTGTCTGCTAACTGCTCTGCCTGCCCCACCTGATGCAACAATCTTCCTTGCAGAAAAGGTCAATCACATAAAACCCCCCAGAGTTCTCTCTTATTTACACCTGGAGATACATCAGCCTGCTATAAAACTGTATTTGCTTTTTATTTACAGGACAGCTGAGAGGAGAGCACTGATTCATGAAATTCAGATGAAGGCTGGCCATGTGGGGCACAGGAAGAAGCTGGCTTCAAATATTGGGCAAGAAGAAATTTGATATTGCAATTACATTACTGCTGAGAACCCATTTAAGATGATACAGGTTCCTCAGTGATGTGGACTCAAATTTACAATAGCAAAGTCTGTTGTAGCTGGTAGAAGTTATCCAGAAATCACTCTGTTAACACCAATGTGATGGCTCAGGTCTAAACCTCAAGCAAAATCTAGACAGTCCTATTTCCTTGAAATGGGACATTCCTGGGTTGGAATGTGCTTATTGAGTTTGGTTCTGACGCTGTATAATTAGAATTAAAATAGTATTTTCTGAGCTTTGTCAATATCCTGATAGTTCTAGGAATCACCACTGATCTGCATTTAAGCTTAGCAAATACCTGTTTCCTTTCTCAAGACAAAATATGTTGGTTTGTAAAGCCGCAGGTCACTATTGGCCTCACCAGAAAGGAAATGGGATCTTGTAGAATTCTGTTTCATGACAAAAAATTAAACCTAGTGTTAATTAAAAGAGAGTAAAAGTAACAGGCATATAATGAGAGACCGTGCCCCTTTCCACAGTCAAGCTCTTAACAGATCATCCAGCATGCTTAAAAAGCAACTTTCCATCTGCAAATCTGTCTCTCTCTCTTTTTTGTCTAATGAGCCTGAGTTAGTCTGTTCAAAAGCCCAAATGGGCATCTCGGGGCCAATCCAACAGCAGGAGGTTTGTTACTATAACAACTGACAACTCCCAGGATTTCTGAAAGGCCCCGGAGTGCCCATTTGGGAAATGGCTATGGAACAAGAGGTTGGGGAGGGATGGTTGCAGGTGCAGGTCCTGGGCTCCTCTGCCTCAGCCCTTCCCACAGGGAGCCAGCCCCGTGTCCCACCAGCCTTGGGACCAGCAGGGCTCAGCTCCCCTGCAGGAGGAGATGATAAAACCCCCTGAGCAGCCAACACTGAAGAGCAGCAGCAGCACAAAACTCTGGTTTGGTCTTGGGCTCTACCTGTGGGCTCTGCCCCTTGCCCCAGGCTGTGTCCTGCTGGATGAAAAGGGCAGAGATGCTGCCAGAGAAGTTTTCATATTGATTTCCCTCATAAGAGAAGAATGATGAGCACTGAAAGTATGGTACCAACAGCCAGAACCAGCAACCAGTGTCTGCCATGAGCATCTGGCCTGAAAGTGAGGGTCTGACGTCGGCAGAGAGGATGAGGTCGGGTCCCAGAGTGGGAGAAGAGGGACGTGATCACAGGCCTGCTCCCTTTTAAGGAAAACAAGAAATTCTGAGATACTGAGCACAGATGGACCTAAGATTCAGTACCTTTACCTCTGGCACTGGCAAAATCACACGCAACCCAGATATTCTGCAATATGAGCTGAAGTGCCTTTCCTGCATTGCCTGGATTGAGAGCAGGAGATCAGAGGACTCTATATCAGGTTAGGCTGCTTCCCATTTACCAAGCAGTGATCCACCCTGTCCCCATCTCTCATCACATGAGACTAGATGTGGCCATTTCCAGAGGAAAACAAATGCATGCCACGTTCAGTATGAGCACGGCACGGCTGGGCACTAAGAAAGAGATGGAACTGCAAGAAGTTTCAGGTATGCCACTCACCTCCACGTTTTCCCTTGTCTCCCTTGGGAGTTGGCTGCCTCCAGGGAGTAGGGAAGCCTCTTCCCCTTGTCAGTTCTCCTCAGTGCCTATGGTGACACAAGCTCTGGGGCACTGCGATCCCCAAGACGAGCACAAGCACCTGGATGTGGTCCTCATGCATTGCTGAGGACAATGTTGGAGCAAGCATCCCCATTCATCCTCATTCCTGCCCCGTGCTGCTCCTTCAGTTGTGCTGGTACAGCTCTGTCCTGTTACTACATGAACCAGACTAAGAGCTAATCTGGTTTAAATCAGGACATGAAAACTCCTCTCATTTTTTTTTTAAAGTTTTTTTTTTTTTTTTGAACATGGATTATTTCACAATCCATCTCCTCACATGGTTGTACAAACATTTGCAATGGGATCACAGAGGGCAGAACAAGGGCAGGAACAGAGGACCCTGCCTGAACTGCTGCTGCTGAAATAAATACTCATGCAACTGCATCTGGGGCATTCTTAAAATTAACACCCAGGGTCTCAGAAAGTGTTACCACTCAACATCCTCCATGGGTGAGAAAATGAGAAGAATCACAAACATTTTAGAGTAAGCTGAAAGAAACTTTTATCATTGTAAGCAAACAATTTTACAATGGTATGTAAATCTGCAATGTTCCTTTTCCAATCAGTACAGTGGATGAACAACACATTGTGTACTCATAAAATAAAACCTAGAGATAGGTTCAGATAACAATTTCAGCACTTTTTACAACCTGGTACAGACAGAAATTATTTTTTTTTCTCCCAATTAAGTTTGAATGCTCTCTTAGCTAAGCAGCTCTGCAAACTCCCTAGAATATAACACCAAAAGGTAGTTTTCCGAGGCATGGTTATGAGACATGGTAAATATGAGGGTTCTTTATGTTTCAGCTTTTGTTGCTCTAAGTTGATATACAAATACAGCTGACCAACCTTCTTCAGTGCTATTTCACCAGTGTCAGAACTCAGATGCTGAAATTTGGAACACTTCAGCTTGCCCCCAGTGAGATCTTTGCCACTGAGTTCAACAACAATACTCTCAACCCGTAAGTGACTTGGCCTGAGGTCCCACAGAAATCAATGACCGAGTCTGAAAAGAGAACTCATCTCCTGGTGCTCAGTGTAATTTCTCCTGCACAGAAAGGCACTGCCAGAGAAACACAAGGCACCGTCACAGGACTTGTCCCAATGATCTGTTCAATTTGACAGGATGCTTAACAAAAACCTAAGAAAACTCTCTCTACTAAATTCTATAGGGTTTTGCCTAAGGAAAATTAAAGACATCTTTTTCCCAAGCTGTCTCATATACACACACAGCTATAAAACAAGCAACGCAAGCTTGCTTGCTCTTTGAAAGGCAGCAGCTGCGTTGTTCCAAAAATCCCCCCTGAAAGTAAACATATTAGCACTGTATAAACAGCTTGATTTAATAAGAAATGCAGTACAATATTCCCACTTTGTCTTTGGGATCATGATGTTGATGGTGGCAATAATTCAAGGTGAATTATGGTATCTGTTCAAAAGAAAGAAAAAGAAAACTCTCCAGCTATAGTCGTGAATGAATTTCTTCCTCTTAGCTGAAAATGAGAAATGGCTATAATTTAGTTCCCATTTAAAAGTTGCTGTTGGCTAAACTCTAAAATCTTAATTGCTTCTTAATATTCTCTGCTTATTTTTTCCCTCTGAAACCACAGTCTATAGGACTGTAGTGTTTAGATTAAAAATCAGAATGAAAAACAAACAGTAGAAGGTTACCATACCTTCCTGAAATATGTTATTTTCCCCCCAAATGACAGACCTTACTGTGTATGGAAATATTTCAGTTGATTTCCTGACTCTGGTCACCCTTCTGCACCTGTGTGATGATGAAAGTGACACTGACTCTAGGTTTACCCCTAAGTGTCAATACTCAGGACTAGTTCAATTTGCTACAGAATATAGTGGAAGTTCTAGAAAAGACATGTTTCAGGCCACATTACAGCTCAGCATACTATAGGAACTCATCTTGTTGCAAAAAAACTGAAGTCACACTCAATCCCTAAATAGTTTGGAGGTCACTATCAAACACACCCTGCAGTTCTCAGAGCTCGTAGCAAAGGCTGTGAGAGTAACAGTGGCAAAGACTGTAGACAATCCAAGTCAGATTTTAAACTGACCTTGAAGATCTGCAGATGGATCTCATGATACTAAGTCTGAGTATAGAATCACAGATGCAAAACAAATGCCCAGAAATGCAAAAATAATGTGTTTGGGAAACAGCACCTCATGATGCCCACGTTTTAATGGGCTCTAGACGAGCTAGCAGTGCTCCAGTGAAGGTCCTAAAATCCCAGTGTACACTTTTCAGAAATACTCAGTTGTTGTCCCTACAGCACACAATTTCAGCACTCAGTATGAAAGGAAAGAAGGCAGAAAAAGAAGCACCACTGTGCCACTGCCAAAATGAATGGTGAATCCATATGGTGAGTAAAACAAGGGTCTGGTCTCTTCACCTTTTCTGTCTGCTAAGACTGAAATTCTCAACTTGATGCTAAAAGAAATCAGTTTAAGCACTAGAGGTCCTGGGAGCAACAGTCCCCTTCATCATGCCCGTGACAGCTCAAGGATCAGCCAGGCCAGCTTTTCCCCAGGAGGAATCAAACATGCACAGAAGCAAACTGAAACTACAGTATCATTGTTCCTCCTGCCCAGGGAGCCCAACTACCAACAGGTCCCAGTGGATGTCATGGCTCGTGGTCACCCTGTGATTGTGCTCTCCTCATTTTTCTGGGATAAAAGGCAGCACAGTTTTTGCAGCTTCATTATGCTGACCTAGTTTATCTTCCACTCTACCAATGTAAAATCACAGACCCCTTTGTGCAGCAGTGCCATTTAAAGTACTGAATCCAGGAAACTTTAGTAGAAAGGTAATTCAGAGCTCTGCCTGCCTGCAAGTTCCCATCCCTTTTCATTACTGAGATGGCCACCACACAAAAAAGATGGAAGTGACCCTTTCTCTTCAATATTAGTCATATTCTTTCACCATTTGTCCAGGATCCACATGAAAAAGGAACTGAGAACAGCAAATTACCTCTGCAAATAAGCGAGTCTTGTTCAGAAATGGCATAGATCATTTCGAAATATATTCAGTTACAAGGAGTCTCTAAAACACAGTATGGAAGCTCAACAGATGGAAAAAGGAAATCTTCATCAAACAATGACAGTCTCCTTTTCAAATAAAGGGAATAGAAAATGAAGCTTCCTTACAACAAGTCTTCTTCACAAAACTTATTGCTTTGCTGTATCGTGGAACGAGCCACAAAGAGACCAAACAAAGTTAATGCTTTTCCAAACCTTCCTAAGCAATTTCCCAAGCAACTTCCCTTATTTTGGTCCCTGGATAATAGGGCACCGATGAGATGGAAACAAGCAGAAGGCTTCTCTCTGCTTCATTGTTCCACTTATGCCACCTCCAGTCTCAAATCATCTAATTCCACGAATGCTCAAAATTGCAAAAGCAAAAATAAAATTTGTTTTACCCTCACAGTGCATTGCCAAGGGCAACTATGCCTCTTCTGCTTCCTCTATTTATCTGGGTTTTGATTTATAACTTTTTTTTAACACCAAAACTAAGTGCTGCTGTGCAAGGAAAGACCTCTTGGTCCAGCACGCCTGTCCCCTTGAGGGTTTTATCCTTTCATCACAAGTGTTTCTCTGCTGTGCACTTCAATACCACGTTTCCTCTTCTGAAATATCCGTCTCAAACTTGTTTTCATGCCATTTGCTTTGATGGTGTTATTCGGCAAATTATTCCATATGTTGCCCATTACATCTTAAGCTAAGTATTTTTTCCTGAAAATCCACATTACTGCTCCTTTCAAACTTCTGAATTAGAGTCTGCAGTGCTTCAGAATCTCTTTTTTCCTTGCTTTAAAACGCTCACAGAGATAAACATTTTATTTTTTCCCTGAGGAAAGGCAATCACACTGCAAATGAAATGCTGTGCTGCCGCTTCAGTGACATGGTCTGCACAATGTGAAATGTTACCGGCACGATTTATGTTCTAGTTGCTTGTTGATTTGTCCTAAAACACGTGTGTATGTTTAATACACTCTCTGTATTCGTTAAAAATCCTCAGAACTAGACACAGATTATTTGAAGGTAGTACATATGTCCTCTCAAGTTTGTTCCTTTATTTCTTGCTTCATATCAAAAAACTTTTTATCAAAAAACTTTGACTGCTACATGACATAATTTCCGTGTACATGATGGTACTGTTACTCTTTGAGCAAACGAAACACAAATTTTGCAAGTATTTCTCTCGCTCCACTAGTAAAATTGCAAAGAAATGGAAATGCTTTGCAAACAAGGATAGGTACCAACATTCTTCTTGATAATTGCTGTTAGCATTGTATTTCAAAACCTTTCCTCCTTAGAAGAGCATTTTGTATCAACGGTAGATAAATACTACTAATCCTTCATCCCAGTGTTTTGAGATATACCATTTCCTTCCAGGACTTGCCTGGTGTGAATATGACCAAGGTTAGTACTTCAAATAAAGACAACATAAATATTGAAAAACAGGACAACACAATGGGATCTTCAGAACCCTTCCTAATCCAGCTTTTGTGCATACACCACGGCAATTTTATTCACCATCTTACTGCAATGATGTTAATTACTTACAAATGTTAATAGAAATTGTTTTCACAAGACTATTGCCATCTACTTATTAATTCTACCTAATGTTCTCAGCCTCTACAATTGGGCCAACTAATTGTTAGGAAAATGGATGTACTGAAAAATAGCTTGGTACTGCAAATATAATGATCAATGGGCTGGTATTTCTCATCAAAGCTACTTTCCTCTATCCCATCTAATCAGATTTTAAAATAATTCCTAAATACCTTGTATGTGGCTTATCCCTGGTTAATGTTAACTTCCAGACAAATGAGGTGCCTCTGGGTTCTGATTTTGACACAAGGAGGTGCTACAGGTTTTAGTTCACTCTAAATCCAATGAAGAGGGGTTTGTTGATGCTAATCCTGGTCTCCACCACTGAACCAAATCCACTGGTGTGAATGACAATGTCTCTTTGTAAGAGGCAATCTTCACTTTCAAGACCTTGCAGGCTGCACTTCTGAGCTCTTCACCAATGCTAAAGAGCATTGCTGTGGAATGTGAAAGAAGCTTATCCCTCTTTCTTGAAGTACAGTCAAGGAAGTAAAGAACTGCATAAGATTACACAGGAGGTTTGTGGCAAAGACACCCATAAAACCAAGGCAAATCCACCTGGGATTTTCTCCCATAACCACCTTTCCTGAAGGCCAAGACAAAGATAATTTTTATAGCTACTTCAGAGGGACTAATTGTGAAAATATTTGTCACCATTACAGCTGGCTCTACCATTGGTAGACCTCTACCAAGCTCATTTTCACTGACACAAAAATCAGTATTTAAGACTGATGAATAGTTAACCAACAAACCTGTTCTAGCACCCAGAGAACTATCTAATGTATCTATCACTGTAACTTCTATCAAAATAAAAAAACACAGGACCTAAAACACTACCTGAAATGTGTTTCAAATGCTAACTAGTTTCCACTGATAAGGAAACAGGCTCACCTCCAGTAGACAAGCACAGCGATGAGAAGAATGAGGCACACGAAGGTCAGTGCTGAGACCACAATGAGTGGGATGATCCATTCCATTTTACCAGGAGAAGGTCTCGTGGCCATGCTGGAGCTGTTCTTGCCAGCTGTGAGTTAAACACATAACAAAACCAATCACTGGATGGAAAAAAGAATTACTGTACGGAAAAATGTGTAAACAAAACAAATAGCTTATCCCTTTTACATGCTATGAGTAAACAGAGCAGAGATCCTCTAACTGCAGGGTGGGACTCCATTTGTCTTCAGTCTGAGACATGAGAGCACAGAAGTATGGTGTTTATTGCCACATATGGCTAGGATTTTACTACTGCCTGTAATTAAAATCTCATAGACACTTTTAGGACTCTTTCATGTAAGCACCTATTATCAGATGTGGAGTACCCCACTGAGCCAATGCTGTGCTCCATCATCAGTGTTTGCAGATAAATTATTGTACTCTGTTTCTCAACAGTGCAGGACAGCCCTGTTTGCAAAGCTCTGTGTAATACTTTGCTTTAGAAATAAATTTCTTGGTAACTATCTTAAAATAAAAAATCCTCAACATGTTGGGTGTCATGTCACATCATTTGCAGAATTGTCACAATCTGGTGGGTTACTGCATATGAAAGCACTTTTTAGCATATGGATTGTCAAGATGGGTGGATGAATGAATGGATAGGATGTGTTGTAACTGACAGAAGAAATCATTATGCCACAGCTTTTGAACAAAATGAAAGTTCGTCAATACCCTGAGATCTGGCTGAGTTAACTCTACTTTTTGCATGACATCTCACTAAAATTATTGTATCATATATAAGATGAATATCTAGAAGTTCTGCAAGTACTGGAGCCAGTGAGCATAGACACTGCACCAGTGCATTTCAAATGACATCTAATTTGTGCAAATTCATGTAGACTTGATGAATAAATTGGTTTAGACAGAATGATAAAAGAAAAACGCAGAAGCAGATTCCATATCTTATTCATGTTTCCTAACAAACAGGCAGTGGTTGATCAATACCTGTCAACAGGACATAATGCAAAAGGATTAGTACAAACAGTTTCAGATTTCAAGGACTGAAACATGCACACTTGACTTCTACTTTTAAGCCTGTTTGAGTCTTTCCTTACCAACATGCTTCCTTGCCCTCATTCAGTATTGTATTATCGTATCTCCCGAAACTGCTGCAAATCCTACCAGAAGAACATAATTGCCTTTTCACCATAGGCAGGCAAAACACAGATAATTGGAAGTCACCAGATGTCACATAATATGAAGTCATACTCTATTTTAATAGCATTTAGATTATACTCCTCCGTAGGCAGGAGTAAAATTCAACTAACGTGGAAGTAAAGGTTAATTGTAAATGCTTTTGCCTGACTGCTGAAAACAGAGCAAGGCTGGAGGCTGCTGCAAGCCCAGCAAGAAATCTTCCTAGTTTTGAGAACTAGGCTGATAGAGGTAATGCCCTTTAGCAAGCAGCCTAAATGACATGCTCATCAGAAGGATGTTTGGGGGAAGTGAACGTGCACGTTGATTGAACATCTTTGAATTCCTTGACTAGCAAAGAATAAGAAGAGAAACTCCCAAATTAGAGCAAAGGCTTATTCTCTGCACTTGCCAAACTTATTAAATGCCAAGTCTTGAGCCATCACTTATTACCAGTGCATTTCAAATCATTTAAGAGCATGAAAAAAAGTAAGCCTGTGAGGTGTTACTAATCAGAATAGTAAAAGGGACAAAGCAAAAAAAACTATGCAATGCAAGAAAACTTTGTAGGAGAGTCAAATAGTCCCACCACCGTATATCCATTAGGGTGTTGCCTCAGTTCTCTCCAATGACAGTATTCTGTTTAGTTTCACCTCCACATCTTTCAACACAAAACCATATGTTTCTATTTGCATGGGAAGAAAATTCAATTCCATTGTAAGCACAGCATGGGCTGGAGTCCGAATGCAAACTATTAAATTCTGCAGTGCTCACGCTGCTCCTCTGAGTCAGTCTAGTGTGGAGAACACACTTATCTGACCCTGCCAACTCCCTGTGCCACAAATGTGAGGACAAGAAAGTGCTCAGTATGCTGAGTGCCAGAATAGCAATTCCATTCCCTAATACTGATGGCTGGCCCTGAAATTCCAGTTGGGAATGCTCAAGCAATGATGCGCTTCAGAAGAAAAGATATAGTTCTTGGGCTGGCTTTGAAGAAAAAGTCTGAGGTGTTTCCCACTGTTTAAGTAATGTGTTGTGAGAGCTTAAACACATCAGTGCAAATAAAAACTGTACCAGAATGGCAGCTGGGGCCAGAGGTAGAGCAGTGCAGCTGGAGAGCTGGTGTCTGTCTTAAGTGTCATGGCAAAACAGCCTAAGAAAAGCCAGTGTGCTGGATAACTTGGAAAAAGACGAAATGAAACACACACACAAGAAGACAAATCTGGGCCTCTACAGTTTCCTCTTCTCCCATATAACAAAATAGTATGAAATAAAATAGTCACCATTTCATTCTTTTCCAAAGCAAGAATGTCAAGCCCTGGTAGTGTCAACAGCATATCCTTGTAACTGTGCCACCATAAGCTGTATTTGGCAGAGGATGGGGGAAGCTTAAAAAATGGACTAGGAAACTCCATTTTTGCTAAGAAATGTAAACAGTTTCCAGTGGCATATGCCTTCGTTGAATTAATTCAGTTTGCCTTTTACTGGCTTGGAATTCATCCCAGTAGGAAGGAATAAAAATTATTACAGCATATCTGTTTCAGGAGGTCCCACATGATACAAGCCCTGGCACTACTAAATCTACTCTTGTGTCTGGAAAAGTCCTTAACTTCTGTGAACCACCCATTCAGCAGTTCCACCCAGGCACTGGATGGATGAGCCCTGGCACAGGGAGTATTGGATGGCATCAGGCAGCCAGGGAGGCTCTGGCAGTGCAATTCTTGTGCAAAGGTCAAGGTAAAAAGGAGGCATTCTACAGTTTGTGAAATGTGTTTTTTTCCCCCCATGTATTCTTGGAAATCGTTTCCTGAGAAAAGAAACATGTTTATTTCCCCTAAGTAACACTGCTTACTATAATAAGCAACCATAGCTGTACTATATAACCTATCTACTTTTATCATTCCTTGCCACTGCACACACTGCCAGGACAAAGTTCTGTTTGTTGTACCATTTCAGATGCCATTAACCAAAGAAAAGCCCTGCTGCTGAACTGCCTCAGACCACATGGTCTCCTAAGAGAAAGTCAGCTTGCTCATCTTTCCCTTGAGTAAATGAAGTTATGCACTTACACAAAGTTCATAAAAAACTTACACATTTTAATTAGTTCTGGACAATAATATTGGCCATATTATTAAATGACAAAAAGGCAAACCCATGTTTCTTAAAGAAGTATTACCTTTGATACAAGCTTGTGTCATGGTGCAGCTGCTACCCCCTATTTCTTCAAGGCCCTCCTGTAATAGTCACAGGCTGTGCACTACTAAGCACGGCTTTTCACTGCTTTGTAACAGATGCCAATCATATTTAATCCTATATCTGAAATTCATAGTTTGCAGGCATTAAATAATTCAACTTTTTTCTTTTCAAGCCATTCTGCTGTTGGTTCCTGTAAGTTGCCTTGTACATCTCTGAAGATATTTAAAAGCTGTCTGAACACAAGGCTGATTAAAGTGCTGTAGGGAACCCTTCTAGAGGAAGGAGACTGGTCTCACTGACTCCAGTGGTTCTTCCCAACTTTATACACTCTGTGATTCTGTGTGAAAATGGCTGAAGTGCCACATGAAAACACAGCTTAATAATCCTTGCTGCAGATGGAGAAGAATTACACAGATGTTTAATTATGCTAATGAGGTTATCCCTAAAAGGCTTTTGTAACCTCAGATGTGGCAAAGACTGCTCTAAAATCCAATATTCAGTCTTCATTAAATGCATACATCAGGCTTGAAATTTAACCCTGCACATCATGATCTCTCTGTCTCTACAAAGCCCTCTCATGGGAGGAATTCAGCAGAGCTGGGTGAACACTGAGGGATGGGAGGACCTGGTTGAAATCTGGATGAAGAGTCAAACCCATCTCTCTGTCTTCAGTCCCAGCTCACTACCCAGGCTTTTGCCCCAACCCCACAGCTATTACTTTGCTACAACAGCCCAGTTGTTAACTCCAGTAAAAAACAAAGGATCTGTTTAATTGTCTGGCACAATCAACCAAAATTCTGTGGGATAGTATCCACTTCAGCCTGATTAAACTGAATCCTCCTAGGTTTCATCTTTTTCCCTTGCTTCTTTTCTTTTTTTTTTTCTCCCTCTTTTGTGAGAGTATAATTTTAATTGCTGTTTTTCTGATTTTCAGGTTTCAGAGTCACAGACAATGCTGAGCAGCTGTGTGTGTAACAGTTGCAGATCAAAAGTACAATTAGTCTAATGTGGGCACCAAAACAGAGAAAAGGATGATCAGGAAAATGAAAGAGGAGAATGCAAGCAAGCATTCGGTGACAGAAGACAATCATTAGCATTGGCCAATACCACAGGCAAAAAGAGGCCAATGCCATTTGGAAAGTAATGACATGGCCTCAGGAGAGGTGTGTGTGTATGTACATGAGAAATAAGCACTAAAAGAAAATGAGCCTTGCTGTACTAATTGGCCTCACACTTTCCCTGTAATTTCTTATGAGTTCCCTGTTCTCCTGTAATCATGCACACTCATGAGTACTTCCCCATTCAGTTATCTCCTTACAACTGCTAATTTGATGCTATATAATTAATTTTACAAATGTACATTGTTATGAAACAATTTTCTACTCTTTAAAATGATTAAACTTTCTACTCACAAAACCATTTTTGAAACCTTGACAGCTTTTTAAAACCTGCTTTTAAAAGATGCAGAAGAGAAAAGATGCCAGGAGAAAAGACGCATCCAAAAATGTTTCTGCCCTCACATTGGGACAGAGTAAACTGCAGAGATGCTTTTTGCTCACTTTGGAAGTGGCCTTAACAGTCTTAGCTGTCCTGATGCACAGGAATCCTTTCAGATACTTTTGGCAATGCCCTCTTGGCTTTACTCATCTTGATTTCAGGCTTAACTTGTTATGGAAAACCTTTAAGGCCCTTTCTCACAAGAAGAGGTCTTGCTATGGCTGGAGTTTCACTGAACTCAACTCCTGGCATGAGTTAGGTCAGGTCTGTCTGTATGAATTGCAAATTTCCATGTTACTGGGGAAAACAATGAAGCTGAAGCAAGTAGTCTCAGGCTTTGTGCTAGTCTAATTCACCAGCCTGTGTCTTTGGTAACCTCGATCTAGCCTGGAGGAAAGCTCCTTCTGCATTCCCAAGTGTCTTCCCACAGGGGGAGCACTCCCAGGAGACCTCTCTCCTAACACAAAGGTGTTCAGGGCAAGTGGCATGTTGAAAGCTGCCTGACAGGCATCTCAGACCATATTCAGTGGGAGCACTGGCCTTTGAGGATTTCCAGCTGGGGAGTAAGAAAAACAGCAGTGTATTTAAAAAAAAATAAAATCAATCAGCACACCCTGTTGCAAGCTTCTCAGCTTGTGCATTGTTAATCTGATCTCTAACAGAACAGTTATGATTCACAGCATTACAGACTGGTCAGCACTTCTGTAACAAATGTTATTAAAGATTGGATTTAGCTTTGTTTTTTAAATTGGTTCTGAGCTATAACTGAATGCACAATATCTGCATTTTTGTGTTTATCAATGTAGGGACAAAGAAATATGTAAGGCTTTTTCACACTACTCTAGAGCAGCTTTGATGGAAAAAGAAAATTATAAAACACTCTACAGATTAGCAAAACAAACAATAGTAGTAAAAAGCCCCCAAAAACAATAAATAAAAAAAGCGCACTATCTCATAAATGCTGTGGTAATACACACAATCACTCAAATAAACTTGTCTAATGAATCAATCAACCTAAAGCTAAATAAATAAAGCCCCAAATAAATCCACATGCATGTATACTCCGTTTGCTTCCTGCAGTTTTCCTCACCAGTGCCCAGAGCTCCCCAGGCAGGAAAACGTGTGGACATTGCTCACTGGGAGCACCATGAGGGGCCAGCTGCAGAGGCACATGCAGATCACCTGGGCAGCCTTCCAAGAGCCTGCATTTGCTGTGCACACACCGTGGAGCTCGTGCACACATCCAGAGTTGGAGTGTACAGGAGTGCAATTCTCACCAGGACAAATAGAGAATATGTTTACTCGGCCTGGTTAAGATTTTTCTTTTTCCCCCCCACAGAAAAATCAGAAGGTAATCCTAGTGCAGAAGGTGCCTTGTTTTGGAAGATCAGAGCATGCAGGTTTTGTGTTGAGAAATAAAGCAGCAATTACCCTTGATTTGGGAGAATATCTCAAAGCCCAGTCAGGGAGAATCCTGCAGATAAACTAAATTAGCTAGAAGCACATATACCAAACTTCCTATGAAATGCCAGTTCAGCACAGCAGCCGCTCTTCCAAATTAATTTCACAGCTATAGTTCATTGCATTCCCCTCCCTTTTTCTTTTCAACCAAGTACTTGGTGTAACATGTTGGGAGTTAAAATTTTTCCAGATTTTATCTTCCAATAAGCTACAAGGACCACGAATCTGTCCCAATAAAATAATATCCATTTCCACTCTGCTCCACCCAGTAACAACTTGTGGGGTTGGGTCCTGAGACAACCTGCCAATCAGATATAGCCAGACACCACAAAAATGGTGTATCACTGGAAACCTGTCAGGAGTTTGGATGATGTTGTTTTCCAACACTTACGCTGGTAAAATCGGTTTCCCCGGAGCTCACTCACCTGGGTTGATGGTGATGAATTTGTTATCTGAGGGATGTTCCTCTGGAAACCTGTCCACCTTTGGAGAAGGTTTTTTTGTTGTCTCTGGTCTTCTTGGGACCTTGCCCAGGTACAGTTCGTCGGTGAATGCTGGTGGCACTTGGGTGGAAGGGAGCAGCTGGGGCTGAGTGTCGGCTTCGGCAAAGCTCTCCTTCTCGGCCCCTCCAGCCGTGGGGGCAACGTTTTGGTTTGGCACTTCTCCCGATAGGGTTTTATTTCCTTCTTCCTCAGCAGTCCTGTTGGGGGAGGCCACGGCCACGCTGGGCTCTGTGCTATTGCGTTCCTCTGCGGCCGCCGTCGCCCTGCTCTTCTCCTTCTTCTCAGCATCCTTTTCCTCCTCCTCCTCGTGCTCCCGCTCCCCGTCCTCGCTTTCGCTCTTCTCATCCTTGTCGCCCTCCTCGGCTCCCTCGCCATCCTTGGTCAGCGCCGAGTCCCGCTCGGGCCCCGGGGAGGTGGTGGCCTCGCTGGTGGCCACCACGGTCCTGCCAGCCTGTTTGCTGGGGGTGGTGGCCGCGGGCAGCCGCGTGGGCCACACGCTGCTGGGGAAGGAGGAGATGCCCCCGCCGCTGAAGCCCAGCCCTGCCAGCAAGGTGCTGGTCACCACGGAGGCCACGGTGGCCTGGCTGCCGCTGGAGGAAGGGCCCATGCCCGTGGCCATGGACACGAAGGAGAAAGGGAGCCCCGAGGAGGTCCAGGTGGAGGAGCCAGAGCTGATGGGAGCCATGTCAGCTGAGGAGGCAGGAGATGCTGTGGGCTTGAGGAGATCACCGGCAGCAGAGGGGAAGAAAACACAGCAGAGAGCATCAGCAGGGGCCCAGCATACCACCTGGGGTCATCATCTTGCTTTTCCCTCCCTTTTCACACACGTGCTATTCTCCTAAAACCAGACACTCATCACCAGCTGGATGAAGGGCTGAGCCAGGACAGAACATGCCACAGAGCTACCAGCAAACCACAAAGAGGGGAAACCTCCCTGCCTTCATCACATCATCATTAAAGCCCTCTTTATCCTTATCTTTATTTTACATCGGGACCTTCTCCGCCCACATCACTACTGACTTGTGAGTAACGTTTCCTCTTGGGGTGAGAAGAACGTAAAGGAGTTTAATGAGTTCAGCTGCATTACTCACAGTGCTTTCATCCTCAGAATACAGGAGTTTAAAAATACCGTGTTACATAAGGGCTGTCCCAAAATAATGGCTGCCAACGTGAGCATCCCTGGCTGGTGGGTCTGCTCTGACAAGGAACTCTGGCTCTTCCCACGCACATTGTGAGGGCCTCAAAGGATACTATTTTTATTTCCTTAATTTATCCATCAGGATTATTCTCCTAAGGACTGGTGTTGCTATGAGGCATTGCTCATGCTACAAAAGAACTGCAGCATGGTCAGCTGCATACTCCTGAAGGACTTGGAGAGCATCAGGAGCCCTTCAGCAAGCCAACACCATGTCTGCCAGGACCTCTAGGCTGTGACATCCATGTATAGACTCAGTTTATCCACAGGACTCTCAGTTTATCCACATCCACAGGACCCTCCCTGGCCACCACCAGCGAAGGAAAGGCAGGACTGACACTGCCTGCTTCACTGAGAGAAGGAGGTAATGAACTATGCACTTTGCATCCTCTGCACCGTGCCAGTATTGTTCTAATGTCAACCCACTGCAAGCATGCAGGTCTCTGCACACGTGTGTGTGCTCTGCTGTAAATAAAACCCCTCAGTACACACATAAAGAGCTAAACCTTAGTCTATTAATAAAGAATTAGTCCTGAATTACACATGGAAAAAGGGACTGAGGTGAATTGTCTAAAGACAAGGAATAATTCCGTGGAAGGGCAGAGTCAGTGGTTCCTCTGGACAACTCAATCATTCTCCCTCTGTAAATTACTGAAAAATGTCTCACATTACTGAATTCATCAGCAGGAAGAGAATTAGCTGGAAAGGTACGCACCAGGTAAGAACAAAAAAAGGTTAAATAGGTGCTGCTGAACACTGGAAAAAATGAAAAATGTTTATTTTGCATACTGAAATTTATAATTTAACAGTTTTTCTGCATCTCTGCAATTCCCAGGTTCAGTCAAGCCGTGTGGCTGAAAGGCTGCAGCAAACCAAGAAATGCTGCTTTCGCACGTTATTTTCGACCAGCTGCAATCACAGAGAACCTGAGATCTCAGATGAAAACCTGTGCTTTAGAGATTTTGAGCCAAAATTTTAAATAAGCATCTAAACTTTCAGATACTTATCAATCTGAATCCCTAAGGCTCTGTGAGATTTGGTTTTTGCTGGCATGAACAGTCTCAAAGCTGGACTGAGTATTCAAATTTGACAGTAGATTTTATATATCTAGAAACATCTATACATCATTAAACAAATATTAATCATTCAAATGCAAGCTTTGTATATGTTATTTGCTTATTAGAGAGTAAATCAAACTGGATCACAATAAAATCAGAAGCAATGTACTTAGAGTAAATTCAGTAGTATGAATCCAGCCCATAAATTTGACTGAATAACTCAGTATAATGGATGCAAAAAAATTTAGGTTATGGATAGTTAATATTAAATAAACTAATAAGATGCTTTCAAAACTGAAACAGTGTATTCCACTTTTACTGTAAATGTACCAACATTTCAGATTCTGGAATACAAAAGTCGGCCTCAGTGACTTGTTACAGTCTCACCTGAATTAAAATAAAACAAAGACATTGTTCAGGCTTTGTTCACAAAGTAACAGGTATCCTTAGAGCCCTGGAAGAGCAAAGATGCTGTCTGTGTGGCCTTATTTCTGTTGCATATACTTCTTCTCACAGGGTTAGCAAAAGAAATTAAATTTATTTCCACAGTTTTCATTAGGATTTTACAAATCCCCTCTAAATGGGTTGAATACAAATTGAGGAAAACTTTTTAACACTCGATTCTCCAATGATCAAAGTCTCTCAGAGCATGAAGCTAGAAAACCATTTCATATATGAACTGTATTTTATGCTATAAACCCTTCGGTGACAGGTCTGGACACCCCTTCCCCAGGAAAGCTGGGTCCTGCTGCAGATTTCCAACATCGTGCTGCCACCTGGTGGGAAATGTCCCCAAATCCCCACTCCCTAAATCCCTGACTTACCACTCCTGTCTTCACAATCCGGGTGCCCTCGAAAATTCGAGTAGTGTTAGCTGAGGAGGGAAGAAGAGCAGCACGTCAGGGCAGGGGAGAAGGAAGAGGAACAACTCCTAAACTACAGCTCAACACGTGCCTACAGAATACAGGTACGAGTCTCAGTCTGGAGCAAAGGCAACTCAGCTCTTGGGGCATTACCTCACTCTGCACTTGCATCCAAACACTTGCTTGTCTTTAATTACTCAGGCCTGGCAATGCTTACTGGCAGAAAACAAACTCTCTCCTTCAACCCCAAGCTGGATGAAACATCCTGACTTACACAGGAAGCAAGAGTAGCTTGATGATAATAGTTTTTTTCTGTCCTTATAATGTTATTATTATTATTTATTGCTATATATCTCAACTACAACCACAATCAACCTCTGAATAATGTTTTGAAAGCTAAAGTGGATTAATTTTATAGGTTAGATGTTGAGTACAGCCAGAGATTAGAACAGCAGCTCCTTTTTGGGGACATGTGAAAGGAATCACATAATCTACTCCCACTGCAGATGTATCACTTCCACTGCACTGAATACTGGGCTAGAACTGGGCTAGAGTACCCAAAGGATCTCCCACAGAGCTGTCAGTAATGATTTACTCCTACTGTGATTTAACAGTTATTGTAGTCAAACTTCAAAGAAGTTTCCATTTCATCATCTAGTAAAAGAGGTCATAATAAGCAACACACCACTTTCTAAATTCTGCCTGGCACTTGAAAGTGAAGTCTAAAACACTGTGCTGAGGTACACATGAGTTGTGACTTGGACAGGACACTTGTCTAATCCCTGCTCTCTCTGCAATGCTGCCAGCACTGTGGCATGCCACCACAACAGAATAAACCATGTCTATAGCTCGACATCCCTCAGACACTAAGTGCTAGCAAAGCAGGATCAAAACCCCTATACTTTCTGAAAGTGACACTGAAGAATGCCCCTATTATTTTGCTCCATACACAGCATCAGATCCAAGTGACAACTCTGCTTCATCCTATGGATTTAAACTTTTAACTCTCTGCTTGTTTTATTCTTCTGTTACCCATATTGAGGTTTATGCATCTATAAGCTGGAGTGGGAGGGAATGCTCTCAGAGGCAAAATTTGCCCTACTTAATAAAAAATGTCATAATGAATTCTCAGGAAGGAGCAAAACTTTAGCACTTAAAAAAACCTCTAAAATCATTAAGTTCTTCTACCGAATCTCAGCTTTACCAGATTTCTCCAATAAACTTAAAAGGAAATCCATGACAAAGGACAGCTTATCATCTAGTTCTTTTGATTTTCTTTAAATATGTATGTTTTGAAAATCACTGAGGTTGTGTGCATGGTAAAACCTGAATGTCTCCATATGTGGTTGTCAAGGTAGGACTGATCTCCTTTCCTCTTTACATAAAACAAACACCAATCACACTCACATTCTGTTATAGCTGTGCCTCTGATGCATAAGCAGTCTCTGATGCATTTGTTTCAGAATACTACCAAGAAAAACTCTAAATTCTCCTAAAACCTGACAAACCCTGACAGTGAGAAGTGTAGGCAAACCCTCCTCATTGGAAATGGGATTCAGATCAAGTCATTGGCCACAATATGAAATTAGCATTGTCTACATGCATTCAAATATCTTCTGAAATAACTTCACACCATATTGCACTCTGAAAACAGAATATTAAACAAAGAAAGAATAGTTCAATATAAAAATATGTACGTGGCTTTTTTACCTTGAAAGAGCATAGTCTGGCTAAAGTCACTACGCATTTCATTTCGGCAAACTGCTTGAACTCTGAACAGATAAAGGATGTCAGGTGAGACATGGCTAATGATGGCCTTCTGTTTAAAAAAAATAGATATTATTCAGTTTTTTACCCCCACAGTACTGTCCAAGATCAATTTGAAATATATAAAGCATTGTGCTAACACAGAACATTTATGCCATGTAAGACAAGTTATATTTCTACACAGAAATATTCAGTGGTTCCCCTGGAGAGAGCAAGGCTGAAGGTTGAAGGGATGCACCCAGACATTGCTGACTCTGCCCGTGAGAAAGAAATTAACATGTCCCACATCTGTTCTCATGACAGTCTCCATGCCTCAATGTCTCTGCTCTTCTCAAAAAAACTTAAATATAAGTTATTTGCCTTTACAGCAATTATAGTAAGATTTTTTTAGGTGGAGATCCATGTCCCAAACACAGGGTAAGCCCAGAAAAGTTACTGCACATTCAAACTGATTATTTTGCAACAAACTGGCCAAGGCAATTTGATGCTGGTGTACTATGCAACATGATGGCTGAGCATCCTGGGCTGGGATATCCCTGCTTACTCCTGGACCTGAGAGTTGCCTTAGTCCACAATCACATCAGGTCACAGGAGTAGCTGTATGAGTCACTTATGATCTCTACAGCAAAACACTGTCTAGCTCTGATTCAAGATGGGGCAGCCCAACTGTATCTGCCAGGGCTGTGTGAAACTGAAAGCAATCTGCACTTTCCTCTGAAAGCGGGTTTTCTTCTTCTCTTGCCCCTAAAATAGACTAAGATGTCATTGCTTTTTTAACCTAAAGCTCTGCTGAACAGCACAAGGTCTCACTGCAATTTATTTCCAAGCTATCACTCCATCACATCCCCTGCACTTGTAATTATTTCTTTTACATAAAACAGGATGCTTTCATGGTGCCCAGCTCATTTTTGCTGATTAAGGCTCTCCTCCTTATACCTGATTAAAAAATCTCCCTTAAGAGTGTGAAATTATGACAAGAAAGAGGTTACAATGCATCATAACCTTGGGTGCCTTTCAATGGATTCCTTTCTGATTTCATGAGGCAGATCGTTCCCTAATGTGACCCAGATAACAATGTCTAGTGGGGAAATTGGAAATATAAATGGAAATGAAGTAAAAGAAGCTTCATCTAAGGGAATAAGAGAAGTATTATTGTATAACTGATTGAATGGGCCCAGAGGATTGTGTATTTGAAAAAAAATATGGTAACAGGCATTAGGAATAACACTGTGCTGCTGCATTTTTCATGTGCATATACAATTACTGATTTCATTATTCTAGAGGCTTTCTTTGATTAACAATAAATGGAGGCCTTTCAAACCTGAATATGTCACTCTGGTTTTATATGCAGAGAATGTTAAGGACCAGTACAATACTTGCTTCCACTTAGACAAGAATGACAAGCAGATGAAATCCTACATGGAGGAGATAGAGCAGTGTTTCCATCTGTGCTGGAACAGTCTTGCTCTTCTCTCTTTTTCTCACACTGCCAGATGTAGGCAGTGCTTGTACAGGGCCACTCCAAAATAATCTTCAAGCCCTGACTATGCAACTCCTTGCCTCTGGCAGCACTTACTGCCAGAAACTGCTCCAAAGTCTGCAAGGGGCTATGCACAGTGAGAAGCCTGAGCCCAGAAACAGATTTTGGGGGATCGGACTTTTAATGTGAAAATCTGTAAGTTGAACACAAGCCAAAAGGTATTCAGAGCCTCACCATTTCCCGGGCCAGCTGCTTCTCAGAAACACTACATGAAAAAGTGTCTGCAGACTCAGTCCTTTATGCACTCACATAACTATAAATTCACACTCCAGTGTTTGGGTAGCCTGTTAGGCAATGTTCAGCTAATGCTGAATATTGAAATAGCAATCCACTGTGGGCCAAACATTAGCCTGCCTATAAGGTAACAACTACTTTCCTCCTCTGCCTCCTCCTACCAAGAAAATGACAATAGAAGGATAGCTTGATACATATGTCTGGGGTTGATGCTGTGCTTTTACCAGGTCCTTGTCACTGTCCTTGGTGAAAGTCTTCTCCTTTTCATCTTCATTTTTAGTCCAGCTATATGAGATCATGTAGTTCATGATTGGAGGGTGGTAAATGGTTTCTGGTTGGTTCCAGGTTACCAGGAGCGCTGTCCTGTTCACAGGCTGCACTTTCATGTTGACTGGAGGAGTGCTACAAGCTGGAAAACAGAAGGAGAAAAGATGAAGCTCTTCTAAATAACTGAGAGAAAACAAACAGGAAGAACAGTGCTTCACTCTAAGAGCTAGGTTTTTTTCTTTAATGCCCTGGCCTACAGTAACAGCTTAGACTGCAATCCACTGAGACCAATGGGATTTAATACCACCTGCAGCTGCTTTCTGCTTTCCTGAGTAAAGTGAATGAGAGAATCCATTCTTTGCAGGCAGGTTGCTTAGTTCTCAATTTAATTCTCAGTCCTGACATTTGTACCAACACTTTAACTTGGTAACTTAAGAGCTCTGCACTGGAACATTCAGAAATACAGTGGACCTGATCCACAGCTTCCCCCATCCACACTCTCCTGCTGTTAAGGGGTAAATACCCCAAAGTGCTCTGCTAGCCCTGGAAAGAGTTGAAACCTCTGAAAATGTGGCACTATTGGGTCAGTAAATGTTCTCCTGTTAACCTAGTACATTTTTATAGTTATTTTATACTCCTCTTCCAATATATCTTTCTTTAAAGATGCTCAAGGGTTTGTCAGTAATGTATCACCAGCACAGGGAAGAGTGGCTCTTTGAGGGCCTTGGCAATCTCCTCTGAGCAGGCAGAGGTACCCCCTGGCAGCTCTGCCTTCCTAACCCCACGTGCAGCATTGAGGCACAAGTCACTTCTCAGCCATGCTTAAGTCAGTGGGGACATCAGCACAGGGACAGCTTAACCTCTGGGAAAAACACGGCTTCTGCTTCCAGCAGTACCAAACCCAAAATTCTGCAGGGCAGACAGAGCCCAGGCACAAGAGGGGTGGGATGTGCACAGTCCCCTCGCAGCGCTGAAGAAACACTTTCCAAGGAGCTGCCACGGAAAGGGCCGAGTAGGGATGCACAACACTAGATGGCACTCACATGCTGTGGGAAAACTGCATCATCCCCTTCCCAGCTATAAAGAGTTTAGATTTTTTTTTTACCAAGCTTTAAAAATCACGTTTAAAATACGCAATTCAGGGCAGATTCTCACATTCTCTTTCTCAGTATAAACCCTGAACCAAGGAAAATCACTTGCAATGATACCTAAACACATGTGCTGTGGCAAAGGAGCTGGTCTCTCCTGCCAGGGAAAGGCAAAGTGTCACCCAGCTCATCAGGCTGACACTGTTTGCAGAATTACTTTTCCCAGTAAGACTTTTCCTTCTAAAGCCAACACACTGAGCTTGTTTGCACTCTGCAGGTATGTGGCTGCGTGTACATTTGGCCATTATTTCACTTCTAAAGAGTCCTAGCAGCACTGAAGGGGAAAAATATCTCTATTCCTATGCCTGGACTTGCAGGTTAGCCATGCAGCACTGCTGTTACATTACTGAAATAGCTACAGTTCTTAAATAAAAATGATTAAATACTTTAAACACCAGTATTACCAGTACAATAGAAAAATACCTGTCAAATGCATTTGTGCAGTTATAACTCACATTTTGTAGCTAGCTGAACAAGACAACATGAATCACAGAAATATGCTTGGGCAGGAAAGATCTTTGATGTTTGCTCTTGCCATGAGGGGTGACAATCCTGCAGTTTTGCAGGATTGTCACCTTCTGCTCAACCCAGAAGGATGATCCAGCAAAAGAAACAAACCCTACCCAAAAGCAATGGATAAATGTATGTGAATTTCCATTTACACCAAGCTGAAGGAATCAAAACAGCATTCTGCTGTTAGTGACACAAAGTCAGAAGTCACACCATGGCTTCCCTCTGGCTCCCCTTGGTCCCCCAAAGTACAACATGAAGGTGGCCAGGAGCTGGATGAGATGGGACAGCTGAAAGCCATCTCTGTTATCACCATTTAGAGATCTTCCCGATCCTTGGTATGCCTCTCCACACTCACCTCTTTCCGCTGACATGGTCAGATCAATTCTCTCTGACATCACTGTTTATTGATAACTGCACCAATAAATCATAACTGCCCTCTTTGACGCCCTTTGTCATCACAGAATTACACTTCAAAATGCCAGGCCAGCCTTTATCGCTCCACCTAATCAAATCCCATCAGAGACAGGAGCCCAGGGTGAAGCACTACCCAGACCTAAAACTCTTACCCAGTCCTTGTCCTCCAGGAGGACATGCAGAGATTTATGTATTTAAAGTAATCATGCATCAAATTGTTTTAGAAATAATTCAAGCAGGTAACCTTCCTGAGAGACAGAGAGATCTACCTTAATTGCACCAGCCCTCTGAACAGTGTCTGACCAGCTGCTTTTCACACGGGGACACCAAGTCACCCCAGGGAGAGGGGGCTGCCATGTCCCCAGTCTGTGCCACTCTGTAGCCAGCCTGGATGCCATTTGGAACAGCTCATTCCAGCCAGAGAAGTGGGTATTTCCCAAGGATAAACAGGACACTCACAGGCTCAGAGTCAGAAGGTCCTCCCTGACCCTGTACCCTGGTCCAAGAAGGTCATGAGCACTTCTAATCACCTGAGTGACTCTGATGGCTTCACTGAGGACAAGTCTCATTAACAGCCACCTAAAATGCAGCTGACCTTACAATACTGCAATTTCTCAGTAAATATTACAAAATTTTCATGACTTAGTGTGACTTGGTTCAATTTACTCCAAGGCACAGAGCAGTATCTGAAAAACCTGAAGTAATTTAGTATTAATCAACCTTTTCTGTTCAACCACATTTTTTTAAACAGCTTATGAATGGGCAAAAAAGGATTTTTTTTTTTTTTTTAGAAATGAAACATATGGTTTTATTAATTTAACTAAACCTGCTTAGGACACAATGGAATAAAGAAACATTTGATTCAATAATTCAATTTGATGATTTAATTAAAGTGATACATAATAACACAGTGAATGTCTGAAAGGCAAGGAAAAAAATTGCAATGATTTGACCATCTATAAAACAACTAGCATTTCCCAGAGATCTAATTTTTCTTTCAATACTCTCTGTGCCTTGGATTTTTCAAAGAAGATTAAAAGAATCACAGGCTAAAGGACTTCTACTGATTTTGCAAAATGTGCAGCTGAAGAAGAGATAGAAATGCAGGAAGAGGTTGGGACAGGGAAGGGGAAGTGTAATCAGGACATACTAGAAAGAAACACAAGCTTTTCTTTTTTTTCTTTTTTTTTTTTTTTTCTTTTCTTTTAACAAAATCAGACTTAATAAGCTAAAAAAAATTCAGTGAATTAATGATTTCTTGAGAAAAAAAAAAGACCCCAAAACCAACAACCAGCATTATTCTACACTGAAATAGCATCTCAGCTAATTTTAGAAGAAACTATTACTAATACTCTGTTTAAAATTCAGCTCCTGAGGGATATTAAAATATTGTGGGGGCTCTCAGGGTGTCTTTTTGCGGTGTGTGCAATCTTGAGCAGATACCTGCACAGGTTTGGCAGGACACTGAAGCCACTATGTCCTGAGCTAGGAGCCCCATGGCAAGACATGTGGGGACAGAAACCCCCAGCTGGGACACCCAGGCCACATCTCAGAGGCACTGAACGGGCAAGAGCCTTTGCAGTACCATGGCCATGCTCCACTGCAGGCACAGACACGTCCTGGACCTCCTTGGAGGGAAAAAACACCCTCCTCTTCCTGTCAGGGGTGACCTGAACTGGGAGAACCTGGCAAACAAGCCAGCTCCTGCCTCCTGGACAAGTCCTGCAGAGGCAGAAGCATTGTGCAGGTGCATCTGGAGGATGCCCCTCTGACCCAGCTCAGGCAGCCTCAGTGGCTCTCCCAGCTGCTGGCCATGTGTGGGGCTGCCCAGCAGCTTGATCCAGGCTTCTCCCTGCAGATCAGCCCACTGGGGAAGGCAGGGGGAATCCAGCCTCTTGGCCAGCCTCATCTTCCAGGGCTCACTCAAGCCTGGACAAAACCTGTTTGCCACTGGCAGACGAATGCAGCATGCTGATACAGTCATAAGCACTGGGCAGGCCGGCCATACAGCAGAGAATTATTTTCTTCATGTTAAAAACATTCCAGTGGGCTGGAACAAACAAAATTAATTTAACAACTCTGCATTCATCTCTCCCTTAATTTGATTTGTATGTTGTATTTGGCTATGTAACCTCCACGAGGCTTTCCTAACTGAAAGCCTGATAAAGCTTAATCTAAAAGCTCCTGGCAGCTCCATTTCAGCGAGCTGAAAGACAAAAAAAGGGGCTTGTTGCTTTGCAAAAATTAATTGCTGATACTAAGACACACCCATAAATGCAGAAATGGCATGTAAGAGAATATTGCAGCTTTTTTAAATTAATATAGTTTCTTAAAATTGTTCCTTTGTATTTCTTTTTCAAAGACAGAAATGCAACACCAGTCAGACTTTCTGGGTTTCATCACACTTTTTGCATATGCTACCTGTGGTTATGAAAAGACCTATTTAGGGAAACTTTGTGAGAGTGCAAGAACTGTATATTCAGTTATGGCTTGTATACTTTCTCCCTGTAAAACAGATCTTCATATGATGAATCTAGCTGCACTAGGCTCAGCGGGATTTATAAAATCCTCTAAAAATGTTCTAAGTTAGCTTGTCCATGCATAAAAATGTCACCACTTTAAAGGCAGTTATTTCTAGCTGTGCTATGCCCTCCTTTGAAAAATCCCACTCTCTACCTCCTGCTGAATGTCTCAGCAATGCAAAACTGCTGTTCCTCTCCTTGGTGCCGTGGGATACACGTTGTGTGCTGAAGCCGCGACAATTTTCAGCACAGAAAAGCAACGTGACAGTGAGATCCTGAATCCCTCATGGTGACATGGGCAGAGAACTTCTAAGGCAATTTGTACATGGAAGGGGAAACATCAGCACCAGGATGTGCCCACAGTATGTTACTGGCTCAGAGCTGCTCAGTGGTAACTAAAAGACAGGGACAAGGGTCTTGCCTTGCTCTGGGAGGCAGCTCCTGGTTGTAAGGTGAGAGAGGCCTCCCTTCTTTTTCTTACTAGTCTGGATATGCAGGATGACTCATTCAAGAGGATGAGTGGCACGGAACTCTGTCTCTCCCATAGAAAACAGGAGCACAAAGGAAGGTAACCGGGGCATTTCTTCCCCCATGATCAGCAGAAGAGAAACTGAGAGGTCAGTATGACAGTTTCATGTCTTTCTCTGGCATAGGGGCAAAGAAGTTGGTGGCCAAGTTCTTGGGGAGAGAGGGTGTTTCCCTCCCCTCTGCCTCAGCCCCAGGAAGGAGCTGGAAGGGCCAGTCCTGCAGGCCAGATGCACCACTTGCTGCTGTAATGACACCCAACTCAGCCACAGGCAATCCAGATGATTTCAGAGCTTCTGAAAGCTGTGATCAGTGCCTGTGCTATTGCCAAAACACTACACCTAGTTCATTCAACCCTGTCATCCCCAGGAACCTGACTGCAGACAAGAGAAAATTAATGCCACCACCAGAAAAGGGAAGAAAAATACCTTCAACTACATCCATACCTTTATACAGACACATATTATATTCCTTCTCATTATTAGATCCTCAAAACTTCAAATAAACCCTGAAATGCAAAAATATGGGTTATGCTGCAATGAGAAAACTCACACTTGCTCTCAGTGCCATGGTAAAGGACGTGATACAGGGGCAGATTCAGCTACACTGAACTGGTGTGACTCAGTGGAGGTGTTCAGGAAGAGACTCTGATCCATAATAAACAAGAGCGTGCTTTGGGCTGTCAGATTCAATCCCAGAGTTCAGCCAGGGCTCTGCTCCCAAAGGATAACAAATATACTACAAAGATCATATGCAGAGACAACACAGGCTTTAATATATCAGAAAGTGCTAAGAGGCATACTTATAACATTTTCCCCCTTCTTTTACTAATGTTTGCAGTTTTTGGGCTTTGCTTTAGTGTACATTGTTGACTTCTCAGAGCACTTATAAATGACATTATTAATACATAAGGATAATTGCTTTAAAGAGTAGCACACATTTTTCCTTTACCTTTGCCTGCACTTTGCCAGCAGGCATTGGCAGGCTCCGGAGCATGCTGTACACACAAATATTTGTGTTGATCTACTTCAATCCACAGGCAGAATGTAGCTAGGAGACAGACTATTTATCTTCCCTGCTCTTACCTTCCACTGTGCTTCAAACAGACAGGGTTGTTTCTTGAGGTGTGAGGGACAGACCTCACACTTGTTTTAGGAGCCCTGTGAAATAACCTCAGGAGCAAATGGGCACATGGATCTGACAGAGGATGTCTGGACACGCTGGGGTTTGCCCCTCTGTTACTGACCCATTTCCCAAAGTGCACACACAACAAACATTTGGATTAATACCTGCATGGCTTTGTAGCACCTAAATTTCCATGGCATCACAGATCCTGTTTTACTGAAAGGCGCGGACTGTGTGTTTGCACCCAAGTATTTCACATAATTCACAAATCCTGTTTCTACAGCTGTGGTCTGAGTCCTCAGCAGTGCAGGTCAGCCTTGCACCATCAGATGCCATGCTGGGCTAAACTGATGTCTGACAAGGACCTGCCCTGCAAGTTTGGTGTTTGTATTGCACACATCCATGTGTGCACACAGAGGGTGACTCGTGTTTCAAATGTACACCTGTGCCCTTATTTACACTGTGTTTGTGCCACATGTGTGATCACACTCAGTGATCACAAATGGTATCAATGGGGAGAAAGAAGGATTTCCTGCCAGAAGGACACATATTTGTCATGTTAGCCAAGCTGACCTTTCCAATGTTCTGGTGAGGGCTGTTTGGCCTGAGGAGCATAGGAAGGATAGGTAGGTAGAGCTCCCAATACATGCCTGTGGGATGCCCAAAATCAGATTAGAAAAGCAGCTTTCCTGTCATAGCTTCTGGAGGCTTTTTCCAACACAAAGGATGAGCTGCAGGCACTCATGGTTCAAACTAAAATTAGTACTTCTGTGGGCTGAACAGCTGGGCCAGCAGGTAGGCAGTGCAGAAAGGAATTCCCTCCAGGTGTAAATGGAATAAATCATCAGGCTCAGCTCTTCCAGCTTTAGTGGCAGCTGTGAACCCAAACCACACCTACACTTTCACACTGAATTCCTCTTGCTCTGTTGGTTTGGACCCTTTATAATCTCTGAAGAAGTGTAAGCAGCGACTTAGTGCTTATTAAAAAATCTGTTGATAAGTTGTTTACTACATTCAGGCCCAGACACACGCACTCCTCACATTACAACCACATGGAAGTTACCACAGGTGTAAAACAGAACCCCGCAGAACAGAGCCACTGCAAGGGAAGCATGAGGTCTGCGGCAGGTATAACTATCACACCTTTTTGCATCTGATTCTCCCTTAAAATGGGTCAGTTTTTTTAATGGAAAGCTTTGTGTTCTACATGACCTGAAGCCCTCTGGAAGGCAGAAGCCTGTCCTTTCCTGCTTTTGCAGGACACTCTCCAAGACAGCTGCACACATGAGGACCCAGCCAGCACTGCAGAGCAAGACAGGGATGAGGTGGAAGGGATGGAATATGCAGAGGGAACACACTGATTTCTGCCTAAAACGTGCATTCAGCAGCCACTTGAGGCTCAAAAAGAGACTCTTGCAGCTGCAGGTGATTGCCTCTACTTGGAGCACTAAGGCAGTGGCAGACAGGCAGGTCTGTAGTGTAAAGATGCAGGGCAAGCAATGAGCAGGACAGAGTCACCACCTCAAGTGTGAGCTTTTGCTCCAAGCCAGGCTGCTATACCAACAGAAGTCCTAATGATGAGACATGAATTCATTTCCACCACACCTAGTAGGGTGCTGACCTGATTAAAGGGAGGGGGGGGGAATAGAATTGGGAAATGATAACTTCCATAGCAAAATGAAATCCAAAAAGCAAATAGGAAAAGCCCAGTTGTCCAAGGAAATGAGGACGGGGTTGTTAATCCATGAAGAAATCTTCCAAGGTTCTTCCACAGACAAAAAGAATCAATGCTAATGGTAAACATACTGTAAATTAACTTAAAAAGGTTCTTGTTCATTTCCATTTCCCCAGAGATATTTGAAGAAAAGAAATAGCTCCATTTTGCTTTAGCTGTACTGAATTATATTTTCAATAATGAATCATTTTAAATTTACCTTCACTTTGTTGTTGTTCTGGATATGTTACATATTACTATGGAGCATTTTTACTAATTTAGGTTTGACTAAAACATAAAAATGACATTCTGCACGAGTAGAACTTCTCTGCCTGAGATTCCTTCTGGACTCCCAGAGAAAACCTGAGGGCATGAAGAGACTGCAAAGTTGTTTTGAGGCAGTTTTCATAAAACATGGGCATTTAGAAAGCAAAACCAAATTACTGGGAGTAATAACAGAGGCTATAAATGAGACAAATAACTTGTTCTCATTCAGAAACACTGCTGCCAATGCTCTAGACTATCTGCCTCAGTGTTGATGTCAGTGCACTGAATCTCTGGACCTTTGGCTGCTGCTGCATGGGAGGTGCACTCCAACGCTGTGCAGAAAGGCAACCCCTTTACAGAAGGCTGTAGTCTCATTTCTGACATCAGGAGCCACGAAATGGTGAAGAACTAAACTGCTTTGTTTGAGCAGTGCTTTGCTTGGCTGCAGGCCGCTGGCTTGAGCCATGCCTCCAGCACAGGGAGGAAAATCCAAGTATCTTCTACCCATGTTTTAGTGGCATTAAGTCAAAAGGACTTCCAAACTGTGAATTACCACCAGACAACAAAAAACAGTAAGGAAAACGATCACCTGTACAGTGCTAGAGAAATGTCCCAGCTGCTAATTTAGAGTCCAAAGCTAACTTTTACTGGAGTGAATTTATGGCTGCTCATTATTTAACTTAGTGCAGGATCATAATTACAGATGGTACTCCGAGGCGAAATCCCACTGATGGGAAACAGCATCATTTGAGACTCCAGCAAAGAGTAATCAGACACCTTTGGGAAAGTAATCAGGCATCTGTGAAAGAAAACTCTGATGTCAAGAGCCCCTCACATGGGATGCTTGTTTAAGTGTTGGAAGGCATGCAGCACATTTAATGAGATAGAAAGGTTAAAGGGTTTTTCTGAGTGTTAAAAAAAACCCATAAAGAAACAACATTTGATGTAATCAGCAGCAAAATAAAATGGGCAAGTATTGTTGCACATGGGGTATCTCCTGAAACAAGGAAATGAAACACCTTTTCCTCCTGAGTTTCCATGCCTACACCTTTACTAAGGCAGGTAATGTTTGGTAAATACAGCTCTGCTTGATGGGACAACATGTGAAAGTAGAAAGGATCCCCTGCAGACCCAGATCCTCAAACTGGATGGACTTTTATATAAGAATTCTGTCTGGCCCTGAAGAGCAATGTACACTATTAAAGCAATAAATAATTAGCAATCCCTCTACCAGAGCTGCTTGAGAGCAGCCCAGGAGCTGCAGGAGCACAATATATGATGTGACAGAGCAACACAGTCCTGAGCCACAGAGGACAGGCCAGAGAAGAAAGGAGGCAATTTTAACAGAGATTGTCTTGTCCAAAAAGTCAGACACTGCCACAGTCACTCATAATTACAGTATCTGACTAATGCTTTACAAATGCATTCATCTTGACTTAGAATGTCTGTACATTCTAGAGAACCTCTAACTTTTCAAAACTATACATAAATTAGTATTGCAACATGGGTGAGCCCTCTTGTTAAATGATGATCTGCCTGATTTAACAGTATGATCCACTGTATAGCTTGGATCTCTGAGTTTCATCTTAAAAAGTATCACTGTACAAGGGTTTATTATCAACCCACCAGTTGCTACAATTACATAGCTCAACAATTTTTAACCTGGATGGTGTTTTTCTGAAATAAGATCTTTAAACATCATCTGTATGGTTATTTGAAATAGCTCCAGGGTCAACTTAAAAATTAAGTTCAGCTCATGGGCTCTGTCTGATTCACCAAAGGTCTTATGCATAAGTTTTTATTTCAGGCATCCAAACAGTCCTCAAGAGAACTGTTTTAAATCAGCTTTTGCCAATAAGAGGAAGCAATGAGATAATGGAATAAAGGAAAACTCTTCTTGTTAAACACTGACACAAAAGAAAATCTGGTGTTTTCACTTTTAAGTGAAAAATTAGTCCTACTTCAAATTAGCTTAAGTATTTCACCATCTTGTATTCTGATGATTGAAAACAATGCCCCTCTCTTCATTGCCTCTTTCAAATTAAAACAAGAGAAGGGAGAGGAGAGTAACCACAAAGCAAAAGGCTGGTAACATTCATACTGGTTAACAAACTGGATCCAAATGCACTGACCTAAACCAGCCTTTCCCAGAAGACATTTTGTTTACCAAATGCCATCACTTTTGGGGCTTTGCTAAGGAAATACTCAGAGGACTGGTATAGAGTGAGAAAGTTTTCCTCCAGTGTATCTGCAGGTTATGCTACTGGTGACAGTTCTGTGACCTGAGATAGCTTTGATAGCTGAGAGAAAAGACATTCCTCTTTGGTCCCAAACTGCTCAGGATGGCACATTTGTGAATGGACCACTGCTTTGTGTTGATCTGAAATTCCCTATTCACCAGGGAATTCTGAAAATTATTCTGAACATTATGCAAATTGTTCTGGGCACATTTTCCTCCAAAATAAGAAAGGCTTACATAATGAATGCTACACTGCTTTCCAGATTAGCAATACTGCCCACAGACTTAATAGAGTGTGACAGAGGAAACAAATTGCAAAAATTCACACCGACAAACATACCCGAACCTACCCTGCAGAGCTGAAGACCATCACAAACCATATCACCTTGCAGAAAGTAAAAGACACATTTTCGTGACCATGCCTTTTTCTACAACACACAAATCCAGAACAGGGAGGGCAGACAAGAGTCTACATGTGACAGCCATTGGTCACATTGCCTAATGCAATGTGGAAAGCACTGAGGTGCAACCAGGAGGTATGAAGAAGAATCTGCATAAAAGAAATTTGTTATGCTAACCTTATACTGTTCTACACTTGTATGCAAGACTGTCTGGCTGGAAAGCACTCCATGCACTCAGTTCCTCAGTATTTGGGCATGAATGACACTGTATGAAGTGGTACTATATTTACTAGCTGAATAAACAACAGGTTTTGCTTTCACTCAAGAATTATGACTTCAACCCATTTTATTTGTATGTCAGTAGTTCAGAATGTGCAGTGGACCAGGCACATCAGTACTGTTCACCTTTGTCAAAAAAGGGGCCAGAAACATCCAGGTTGTTAAATTTTTGGGACAGCTATATCTCATCCTTGTAACCTTTGGAGGATATACTACAATCCATTTTGTGCTAGCAACACTGCACAAACCTATCTTAAGTTTATGTAAAAAATGCATCTATTTTTAGTGTCCCCTGGTGTGCACACAACCCAGAAAGTGACAAGCTAACAGAGCTGGTACAAACCCACTAGCTGCCCAGCCATTAGCCTCCAAGAGCAAAAGCTGAGGGGAGGAAGAAATCACCAAGTCCAGCCTCATCCCTGCCATTAGATGGCATGCTGAATGTTGTCAGACCATGGGAAATGCATGTTCCCTACCTGAGGGCCTCTCTTGTCACAAATTCAAACTCCCAGGCAGGCACAAACACAGAGAATTACAGTACCTGAACATGATGGCAGAGGACTCAAAGAGAACCTGCTCATAAAACCAGTCCCCAAGGACCAAACCACATAAACATGGACTAATGGTTGTGCTAGTCCCTTGCTCCTGAAGACTGGCTCACGTCATGATAAACTAAGCCACATGTGTTTGGTTCTTAAAGATCAAAGTCATGGTGAATCTTTCTGGTTATTCAAGGTGCTCCTTTGGTCTCAGCAGTTCCAAATTCAAGATCTGCCCATTAACTACAGACCTTAGTGTTTATAATGCTCTGACAAAATTGTGGGTTTCAGTTATTTACTGTAGTGGTGAAAATCAACCCAAGATTCTTAATAATCTTAAAAACAATTGAGCAAGGTGGGGAACATGCAGGCGTGTGGCCAAAGCAGTTAAATCTCCCTGAATGTTATATCAGAGGTATCTTGGCTGCACTCAAAATAAAAACTAGTCAGTTTTGTCACTTTTAACATTATGTAAATCATTAACTTTCATCGCTGTTCTGGGTAAATAATATGTACAGAGGATATAACTGAAGAAATTACTGACACATGTTGCTGTTACAACACTGATTGAAAACTACGGGCCAGAGCATCCAAGCATAGCAAGTTTCTTCATTCCCAAGATCTCCTTCTCACTTCTGATGTAAATTCTCTGTCCCAAGGCTGCCTTGTACATGAAGTTTGTGTACGTGTATATTATATATATATAAATAAGCACGCTCAGAGAATAATGAGCCCTGAGAAATACACTCTCCCAGCACTCTCCTGGGAAGGTGAGGTTGCTGAACGCAGCTGTTTTCATGATTCACATCCTCTAAAATCTGCAGTTTCTGTGCCTGGCCAGGTGAAAATGCCAGGTAAAAAAGGGAAGCTTGTAAATCTGCTTAGCTGTTTCCTTCTGGCAAACTGCCCCTCTCTTCTTTACCTCAACTGGTTAAGCACAGAGCACTTCGCAAGACTGAAGACTGGAAAGTACATGTGATTTCTTCTACCTATAAATAATGCCAGTCAATAAAATAAAGGCAAATAAAAGTAGTAAATTATATTTATTTCTAGTCTTATTTTCTCCAGAACACATTTCTCACAGAATTTCTGATGTGCTCCTTTAGCCAGGGCTGCCTGTGCCAGTGCAACAGGAACCTCCCTCCACCCCCTCCCTTCAGCTCATTATCCGGTGTCTGACAGAAGCAAGTGCCAGCTGCTCTACAAAAAGGCACATGAAACACTTCAGCAAGACATTAGAAAATCACCTGCCTAAAAGGAAGAGATTATTTTCCTCCTGTCACCATTACCAACAGACTGACACAAACGTTGAATTAAAAGGTCGACAGTTCTTCAGAAGTCTTGTTACTGGAGAAATGAAACCCACAACCACATGTGGATACTCTATTTCCATTCAAACACCCAATGCCTCGGTGCTAATGGGGATGAATTTTTACCTCTGACCTTGGCCCTTCGGTTTTCCCTTTTTGTCTGGCATCTCCACAGCCCTACAGCCAGTTGGCAGAAACAGGGACATGGCCAATTTGGGATATTTTGTGTCTTTGAAACCCACATATTCTAAGGCTGTACTGTCATGGCACCTTGTGACAGAGTTCTACAGGTACTTGCAGCATAAGCAGAATTATTTAGTTTATTGACACCAACAAGGAATACCTGCACAACCTGCATTTTTTCTTTGGTAGCTCACAGCTCTTGACACCATTTGATGACAAAGTAGACAGGAAAAAAAATCTCCTATTAGTCAAGCATAAAATTCTAAAGTATAATCTACCTTTGGAAGCTTCTGTGCCGAGTGGATTTTCCAAGATGTCTGTCATATCTTGGTTCCAAGCATCCTTCACAGCAGACTTGGATACCTTCCTGTTGTTCAGCCTTTGCTGTGGTCGGAAGTTATTCCTCAGGTACTCCACAGACTTGACGTGGTCTTGCTGCTCAGTGGTGAAGATGGAGTAAAACGCCTCCAGCTGATCACAGCCATCATGGCAGGGGAGAGAAGGGACATTAATTAGAAAAACAATGTGGTGAAATCCGGGTGGCTGATAAGAGAGCAAAATGGAAGGAAGTAAAATATTGATGCCAAGACTGATAAAACCCCAGGGGAAGTCAGACTGCCCACTGAAATTATTGCCAACCCCTTTATCTCAGTAAAGGGCTTATCCTGCCCAACACAGGAGAAGGCCTTCCAGAACCTGTGGACATCTGTCATTGGCAAAGAAACATTTGCCCTTAAGATCCCTTTTGTGTGTTACACAGCCTTGCCAATCCCTCCTCACCGCTGGCACCGTTTTGTTTCACAGTATCGCGTCAAAAAGCGCTTCCAGGTCATTCCACACCAAGAGCTTTCTCCTGGATAAGGCAATACTTCCTTATCTCTGAATACCTTACGAAGTTTAGCTGCCAGCCTAAGCTTCACAGACAGCTCGTGCAGCACTTTTAGGCACAGCTAGCATATACTCCTCTGGGAATAAGTTTCTTCTGTTGGATTCAGATGTGAGCTATTTATAAGAAAACGTATTAACCTGTAAGAAAGAACTGTAATTGGAAAACTTTTCTGTTACTTCGTATCTTAGTGTTTCTTAGAAAAAAAAAATTCTAGCAAGCTACGGTGAAAATATTTTCAGCTAATGTTTTTCTCCCAGCTATCAAGGTAGGTACAGCATTTACTGTTACCTTGTTATCATTCAGGACAAAAACTAGAATTAATTATGTTGCTGCTGGAAAGACTGACCAAGATAGAGCAGAGAAGAAATCGGTCCTGATATTGTTTGCATCACATTAGTTACACATATTGATAGTATGGATTTTGGGAGCGCAAAATCTGGCGCAGAACTTCAAAAAGGGACTTGAGTAACATTCATAGCTTAATGACAGGTCACTGGAACTTACACACTTTCCATTAAGTGTGTCTGCTCTAAAAGCTCTGGAAAAGCATGTGAGCCCCAAACTTTAAAATTGGAAGAATTATCATGGCAGCCTCAATTGATAAAGCTGATAAATACAAATCAAAGAAGTGTGTAAACAGAGCAGTTAAGCATCCTCCACTGACTCATGAGGCACTCACTATCATTATTTAATTTCCCTTCAAACCAGTAACCTTCAGCAGAGGGACAGCAGGGCACGAGCAGGAAGGGGTGACCACCAATGGCCAGTTCCCACTGCAGGCAGGGAGCTCAGGTGGCACTTTCAGAGCTCAGGTGTGGCTTCCAGGCTTGCAGGTGTGGATGCTGGGATTTCAATTGCACTTTTATTTCTGCATCTTATATGAATGCCTTATTCCCAGGTTCTCAACACTGTTCTATTTCTTTCAAAGAAACATCTTGAAAAATTACAAAAACCATTTCCTTTTTATCAGCAGGATCCCCTCAAAAGCATAGGAGGGTCGATTAAAAAGGGGTAAAAGGACTGACTTATACTTTTGTCTTAAAAAAAAAGACCTCACAACAGATCATCCTGCTACATCCTTCTATAAAAGCACAAATCAAAACTCTTGTGTTTGTTTACATACCTTTTGCAATCACACACTGGAAGCAGTTTTGAAGCCAGCTAACAGGGTTTAAGGTGACTTTATAAAAGCACAAGGACTTGGGTAGTTACTCCTTCTCTGAAGTCAAGTCTCTAGGCTTAGACATCTGTGACATTAATTGAATTTTTAAACTTTCAGAGAGAACTTTTTAAAATATTTTCTTCTGCCATGCTACCTTGGGGAGGTATAATTGCATTTTAACAACTGCCAATTCAAACATGATTTTTAACCTTCCACTTTTCATGTGTTGAAGTATATATAAGCCATTTCAACCTCACTTTCACTATAAAAATATTATCTACGACAAATGAGAAATTAATTTATCTACAGCTGCCAGAAAAAAATAATATTCTAAGATCTGCAGTCAAGGAGCTATATTCATGCTCTTCAAGGAGTACAAGAGCTCCTGTTCTGAAGAAGAAATTAAAAGCTCTTGTAAGACTATTGTAGATACAGGGAAACCTGATCTAAAACTCTGAGTCATGCAATTACAAACCATTAAAGCCTGATGTGTAGTTTTCTAAGGGTTGGCTATACGAATGGCAATTAAAAATACTGAAACTGTTACAAGCACAATGAGCTACTCTGAGGTATGCATTACGAGAGATAATGCCATGCTTTGGGTCATTGAATGCACTTAGCTTTACAATGCATCCGCAGGGTGACACAGCTTGTCCTGGATTGTTGTCTAATTATCAGGGAAGACGATGATGATGGAGGACTGCAAATAAAATAGAGAAGCCTCCACAAATGGACCACTTCACTACTGTCCTTTTACTGGCAAGGTATTTTGCACAAAAGCAAGAATTTAATTGAAACAGCAACAAAGCCGAAACAATATCACTGTCATCCCCTGGGCTTACAGGCTGCTTCATGGGGTTTGTGATAAAGAAGGTTAAACTATGGCAATGGATTATGTTACACTGTTTGTTAGACGAACAAATAATAATCATAGCAGTGGCAGGGTGGCAGGCTCTTGAAACACACATCTAGAGCTACCAGGGAGGGGGAAATACTATTATTTATTCCACATGTGTTGTAGTATCAATGAAAGTCTGTCTACACACAGAATTCCCAGCCCTTCAACCACACACACATGCACAGAGCAGCACAATGCCAAATTTTAAAGGCTTGTTTTGGAACAGTTACTTGTGTACAGCACAGGAAAGGAGCTATGCCAGGATAAAGTACCTTTATACTGACAGCCGAAATCGATATTTACCATTTTATTTGCATTTGTTAAAAAAGAAAAAAGGAGTCGTGACCCACCTGATGTGCACACAGGGTATAAAACTGAGCATGGGCCAGGCCTTGCAGCCACCAAATAATAAACAGTAAACTTATTGATGTAGTGAAAAGCTACAAGGGATTGCAAGTATCCTGCAGGCAAGGACAGAATTCAAAATGATCTCGACAATCAGAGAAATAGCCTGAAAAAAACAAGGGGTCTGATTCAAACGGGACCATGTGCAGAGTTCTGGCTCCAGCCAGAACCGGGGGCTGCCTGGGGGCACAATGTGCTCAGCACTGCCACAGGGCTCCAGGGAAAGCCTCCAGCAAAAGGGTTCCTGCTGACCAGGAGCTGAACACAGCCAGCAGCGTCACACTCCTGTGAAACAGGCAAAATCACCCCAGGATGGGTGGCTGCACTCATGAATCCCGATGTCCCTCAGCCTCTGGAGGGCCTCAGCTGAAGCACTGCAACTGACTCTGAACACAGACTGTCAAAAAAAGATGAAAGTATCTATGGGGGAAAGCAATGAGCTCTAGAAAACAGGAAAAAAAAAAAGCCTGGAGCAGAGGTATGGCAAGTTATATTATTATGGCATCCCTTTCCATATTCTGAAACCTTTGAGCACAACATCTGTCAGTCAGGATCGCTGTAAAGTGCACTGTTCATGTGCACTTTACAGAATTAGTAATGTAAAAAGTTTGTTTTCAGTGGCCTATGACAGATGAGTAAGAGGCAGGAGTAAGTCCAGCAGGCTGGCTTTCTAAAGACTTACAGTGTCAAAATACACTGAACTGGCAAACATTTGACTTCATATAGACATTGCTTTATCAGGATAATTCTTCAAACTCCAGACATTGTGTCTATTTGCATTAAAAGCTGCTATGTGCTAATTTTAAAGATTTTTGCATCAGCTCGCTGAGCACATAATGGCAGCTTCACTGTGTTATAAAAACAGTTAAGCATGGAGAATTAATGGAAAGATGTCTTTTCTAATGTAATTAGTTCAAATTACTAAATCTGAGCAGAACTGAAATCACTCACTTTACTTTGAAAAGAAAGTTTCAATTAAAAAGAATAAAAGAGAACTCTATGTAACTATTTACACCGTAGCTTAATTTAATCTTAACAAAAACAATACGAAATAAATCACTGAAAGGAAACCGGGTTTCATGTTGTACTGTCTTCTCAAGACTGACGGCTCCCGTTCAGAAACAATATTACTTAAGAGAATTAAAACAAAACAAAACAAAACAAAACAAAAAAAATAACGGACACTTCCTTTTTTGTCAACAGAAACATTTGCATTCTCCAAATTAAACCGGCGAGTTTTGAAAACACTGTCTGAAGGAGGGCAAATTAAGAGATGGGCTTCGCTGACCAAACAAACACACCTGATGGTAAGAAATGGGCACAGGCTTCCGAAAAACGATCCACTCCACGATCTCGCTGCAGGGAGGAGTAGTCAGGGAACCCGTGTAGCGGTAGTAGCTCCCCAGCGACGTTGGCAGAAGTTCCCTCAGCACAAAGGGATCCAGAAAGGTCTCCTTCTCTGCGGGGAAGATTGACAAGCAGGATTGCACTTCTTTTTTAATGTGTCTTTGAAACAGACATCACATTGCCAGGCAGCCTAACAAGGTGTAATGGCAACAACATATTTTATCATGTATGTAATGAAAAAATGGAAACCCTCTGTTAGAGCTGACGCGTGGTTTCTTAAAAGAGCAGCCAAAATGCTAGTCAGTCCCATCCCAAACACACACCCTCCTAATCTGAACGTGTGCAGGTGTGAAATGCACTTGCTACCTCACTGGTTTATGCCAGTATAGAAATAGCCAATGTTCAGCACTCTGTACACGAAGTCAATGGTTCCAGCACTCAGTACATGGCTCTCCAGTTTGATGGCAGCAAGACAGAGCCCAGGGGGACACAGCCAGGCCCAGGGGTGCTGTTTGCTGCTGCCTGACCAAAGAACAGTGTATCTGTCCCACCTCTGCCAGGGGCAAAGGGGATGCAGGAGCCGAGTAAAACCCCCAGTGGATTGCTGTGATGGAGGAGGCATGCTGCTCAGCCAAACTTCTCTGGGAGCTGCCAGGCAGCTGGGCTGAGGAGCAGGGACACAGGACACTGCTGAAGCTCAACGTGGTGCCCAAAGCAACATCCAAGCAGTGCTCACTCAGGCCTGCACCCACCCATGCTGGCACTGCCAGGGTGCTGCAGACACAGCCAGCACTGCACTGTAAATAGGTTCCACAGGTAAAACTGCTGTTCCACAGGTAAAACTGTGGAATAAGTTCCACAGGTAAAACTGCTGTCCCTTCTCCCAAATCCAAGAAAGTCCTTCCCAGAGTTCAGCAGTCTGGGGACAAACCTATTTTTCTCTGACAATCTCCTCAGACAGCCAGAAATGCAGACCTAAGCCCTGGAAGCATTCACCCACAAGTAACAGTTACAAGCTGGTAATATTTAACACCATGAAGAGAAATAAATAAACAAAAGGAGGGACCAGCTGCAGGCAAGGCAATTTCCCTGCCATCCCTGAGCATTTATCCTCTGCAATTCCTGTTGACTCAGAGGCTGAAGTGCCCTCTCAGCCTGTGCAAAGGTGCTCGCTGCCTCGGGCAGGATGACACGCGGGGCTCTCCGGAACATCTTCATTCCTCACTTTCAATACCCTGCATGCCTCAAACAGGAGTCCACACCTGGGCACAGGGAACTCATTTTTCTGTCTCACCAGAGCTGCTGAGCAAACCCACTGCCACTCTCTCCCCACCCCAACAAAAGGGAGAAGCGGGTGGGCTGGTGATTGACACACACATCTTCCAAATAGGATGAAGCCTGCAGAATTCACTTCCACAGCATCCCACAGTCTTCTAGAAATCTTGATCAAATCAGGAGTTGCCTAAACCTCCTTAGCAGCAGTCTGATAATCAGGGGATTTTTTTAACTCCATTGCTGCTGCATGATACCAATGATACATACACTTCAGGTATCTTCTATTTTCTGCACAATATCAACAGGTCTGTGATGTTTTCATAGCTTTTAGCATCACAAAATATGAGCACTTCTATTAAAGTCAAGGCAATACTGCAACTTCTTGGTGAACAATTCCTTTCCTTCTAATCCAAGTAGATTTTGACCACATCTGCATCTCCAAAAAGGAAATAAACAAACAATAATCTACAGTTTTTCCCCATCATAGCATACCTGTGATAAAAACTGTCCTTAAAATATATGTGATTGGCCAAAGTTCAAAGAGATTCTAATCAAGAAGTCATAATCACAGCAAAAGGTCGCATTTAATTTGATTGGCTCATTTTTATGCAGAAAAACTTGGTTAGAAAAACTAGATACTCAGTCACAGGACTTGATTTCCAAACGCAGCACACAAACCTTGACCCTGGATTTCTATTTCAGAGCTGTCTCTCTGTATCAGCACTCGGCACACAGTGGGCCACAATGAATCCCAAAGAGTGCTTGAATACACCAACATCCCCTGCATCAACAGCCAGTGACTACACATGAAAGAGCTGGGAGGCAGAGGCACGTTTTGAAAAGTGCTTTCCTCTCCAATTTAAGAAAAAATGTTTCAGTTAAAATTAAAAATTTAACTATTTCTAACTTTTGTAACCTTTTAGTTACAATGATGGAATCACTTAAGATGCTGGCTCTGTGCAAAACCATAAATATGGTATCCCTTTATCAAAGGATGGCAGGAGAAGGAAGCTCATTTTACACTTTCAAGGATTTTTGTGCCATATGCTGACAACATTATATTTTAATAATTAATTGTTCATCAAAGGAAAAGATGAAGAACAGGGATGCTAAATTCAAAGTTATTCAAATTGCAAAAATGAATAATGCATAACTTTTATATTAAATACACACTGTATTAAGTAGTCTACATTTCATCCAACTCTGTCTTTCATTTTTAAACATTTTGAACTACAATATGAATAATCAAGTAAAGGAAGCTTATTTAGACAGAGAAATACCTTATTTGAATGCAAACTGGAAATATCCGACTGTGATTAATTTTTGGTTATCAATTAGGGAGGGTTTTTTCCTAAGCACTTGGGAAGTCATAGTCAGCTGTGAAAAAGAATATTTCTCAAGGAAAAAGTAGCTTTGCTAATACACAGTTTAAGTAGGGCAGGGTGTACTGGATCTAATTTTTCATGGCTACAAGCAACGCTCTAAGTTTTCATTAATGAATGCCAAAGATTAAAATGAAAAAATACACATAAGTGGATTAAAATTACTACTAAAATAGATGATAATCAATTGATTATGCTTCAATAATGTAACACTTTTGAAAACATATTCTTTTGTATCGCTTGCCATCTAGATGCATGGTGCAGAGTTTTAGAAATCGGAGTCACAAAGATCTTCACATGAAGCTTAAAGAAAAAGGGACTTTGAAACTCCAGTGCCTGCCTGCCATATCCTTCAAGAGCATATTGAAACAGTAAATGCCATGAAATTAAAGTTCCTAAGAGCTTGAGACAGTTTTGAAAATGGCATTTTGAAGTCATATCATTTTAAAGATTTCAACGTTAAGTCAGTTATTGTTGTTGGCAAAACTGTAAGGAGAGTAATTTTCAGGCTAAGCAGGAGCATTCACTGATTATCATAGAAATATTTTATATATATATACACACACACACACACACACATGCTCCTATATAGTTCCTACTAAATGAAAAAGAACAAGGTTGGAAATAGTAACAAACCTTTCTTCACTGACTTTTATTACCAGCTCCTGTTTCCCATTTACAGTGCCTTGGATGGGCATGGACTGTGTCCAGAAGGCTGGGAACAGACTGAGTGGAGTGAGGAGTTTCTAGGAGGAAGAAAGTGGAAAAGGCTGGAAACTACATGATTGATGAGCCAGTGTTTGCTGACAGGTACTAGGAAATAACTGGCAGACAAAACCAATAAAAGACAGCAAAGCAAATGTCTTCACCTGCAAACACCCGTGAATCACTGCAATCAATGCTGCAAAACTGACCCCTGAGCCACCTACTCGCTCTCCCACATAAACCAGAGCCCTGAAATGCTCTCTTCTGCTGCTCCTTGTCCGCCTCTCATCTCTGCCTGAGCACCCAAATAGAAATATAAACAACCAGCAAAGCAGAGCCCAGAGATCCTGCCCCTGAAGACAGGCCCTCGAAACACAGAGCATTCCCCTGGGAAAGAGCAATAACCTGCTGCTGCCACCAGTGCTCTCAGGTGGTGCAGCAAAGAGCAGCATCCAAAACACTGCCCCACTAATGCAGTTTATGCACCAACAGCAATCCTTTGTTTTACAGCACCAAGGCTCGGAAAAACATGTTCACTCTAATATCTCAAAAGTAAAAATAGCAAGCACCACAGATTCATTGTTGACCATTAAGACAATGAATGTGGCATTTAAAATACTAAGTGTTCCACAGTATGAAAGGACAATATTGTATTTCAGCTCTTACATTCACAAAAAACAATTAACTGAGCCAGCTGGTAACATATTTGACCTTCTGATACAACATCCACATCTGCCTCTTGGCCTGTCTCTCACAACAGAAACGAGAAAAGTCACACCCAGCATATTCTTTGTTTGGGCTGAGAAATCTCCCCAGCATTTTGCATGGGACAAAGGGCCATTTTCTGTACAACCTGACCCAAAGGCTGAGCAACTGCAGACATGCTCTAAAAGCCTGACCTATTTACACTCTTTGTCAAGTCATCTTTGCCAAGTCATCACCACTAGGTCTAAACTAATGCTAAATCGTGCACAATAGTTTACTGAGCAGAGGAAAAAAATCAGATGTTAAAACAGAAAACAGCAGTGGATCTCCACCAACTACTGCAGTTTTCACACACTGGTGCCAACAAATATTATATTGAAAGAGTCATCAGTTGAACATTTTGCCTTCAAGGGCTGACTTGCTAAAATACAGTCTGTAAATCACTGGATAAAGATAAACCTGAATTTTAACCAAATCACTAGAGCAAGAGGCTTCTTGAGATATGCAGGTAAACAGCACACAACTATCTGATCAAAACTCTTTTAAATCTAACAGGAGCTTGGATTAGACATCACAAGAAAATAACTATATGCCAAGTCCATTTATATCTCATGGAATGCTTTGGGTCTTTCATCATGATTTTCTGTAAGAAAACAGGAACTTGGCTGCATTGAAAACAATATTTTAAAATGAGCTTATCTCCATAATTAACGTATGTGCAGTGCCTGATAGGTACCCAGCTACACTTTGAATAACTGAAGTCTGCAATACCAATATGAAGAGCTTTGAAAGTCTCCCAAATTTGTTAAACAATGTTATTGCCAATTTCATTTTCACAATGAGCCAAGACATTCTAAAGCTTCTGCATTCAAACTTTTAAAAAGCAAACACATAAAAATAATCAAAAGGACATCGTGTTGCACACCCACTGAGCCAGAACTTCCCAGATAAAGCAGGCAACAAAGCACAGCCAAGGACCAGACTCATGGGGGTGATTTTAAAGATGAGATTACAAATGTTATATATTACTTTAAGTGAAAGGATCATCAGATGAGTGCTTGCTGTGTAAATCCTGCAGGAAGAGCAGTATTTGACATCCTCTGTACTCAGGAAAATTCCTGTCATTTATTGTGCAATTATTTTTTCCACTTTTATTTAGTTGTTTTTTTGGTTTTTTTTAAAGAGCCTCTGCTGAGCAATGTAAGAAGCTGTAAGGACACAGAAAGCACAGCATGGCAGGGAGGAGGAGAGTGAGATAATAACACAGTCCTGCACACTAATTTAATCTGAGATAACCAGTGAGAGGTACAAAAAACCAGGTGAAAGGAATAAAAAAGGCAAGTCTCTTATTCACAAAAAAACATTTCCATGCCACGTGTTGGTCTAAGGCTTAATTTTTCTCACTCCCTTTCTTAAAACAGCTTAGGAGGAAAAGGTTTAGCTGCACAGAAGAGGTCTTAACACTTTAAAGAAGGAAAATGTTATTCTGAACCTTTCATGCTTAAGCAGTGCTGATGCAGAGCAGCTCTTGGCATTCTAGACTGGGATGAGACTCCTCCAGGTTTAATAAAATCTAAGCTGAGGCAGAGGTACATGAGGCTGGACAGGCAAGGAAACTAAGAAATACAGAATAAGCACCAGCAACTGGAGGAAAAAGAAACCATGACAAAATTCAGAGAGGAGGATCTCTGGAAAAAGCTGGACCCTGGCAGATGCTAAAGTGAAACAGAAGTGCCCAGAGGAGCATGGATTGTTCACATCTGCTCTGGTAGAGCCAGAGCAAAGCCACATGTTCTCAGATTTCTGTACCACTCATTTCACAGTGAACATCCCGAAAACCCACCAGCACAGCACCCAACTCCTACTCCCTGCAGATGATTTGTTCACATTCAGCATCAGCTTTAATTCCTAACTTTTGTAAGTGCAATCCTTTTTGTTAGTTTGAATTAGTTCTTCTGTGCAATCTATTAATTCTCTGTCAGCTTGCTGGTCTTTACTCAGCCGTGACCAGCACTGCTTTCTGCAGAGCAGACAGGTGAAGGACCAGAGATTTCCAACACTTTCACCATTTATTCCTTTAAATGATGCAGACCCCTGCAGCTATGCACAGAGCTGCCCTATATAAAGGTGTGAACTTATCACCTCTGCTCTCATCTTCATTTCCCACTTCCCTCCTCCTCCCCTTTGCTCCACAGCAATCGTGTCCTGGCCCCTTTCACAGAGCTACTCTGACTGTGAACACAAGAACAGAGCAGAAAACAAAAGAATATATCCAGCTCATCCCTGAGGAAAAAGAAATGCTCCTCCACGTTTCCTTCTCAGCTCAACCTATGGTGCTGCTCTCCCTTTGATGGCCCTTCCTTGTTCCAAATTGAGCTGCTGATTTCTTCAAAGTTTTCCTTTCAAAGATGAGGTCCCACGGTATCACATCTCACCTTCACCCCTCTCGCCCACCCTTCTCTATAACCCCACTGATATTTGGTGTAGAATGCAAACAGCTTGTCAGGCGGTGTTATGGTTGAAGTTCAAAACAAAAGAGAAAACGTGTCATGGTGCTAATGGTGTTTTCTTGTTGTTATGCCTTCTGGTGTGATAGATCCACAGGGTAACTAACACCATCTAGATTGCTTCTTTTTTAGTGCTGATTTATTTTAACAGGTTATTCACTGGTTTTTCAGCTGGAGAGATGTGCAACACATTTATTCTCTATCCTTTTTCATTATTAAAACAGTTGTTTCCACTGTATTTTGGTAAGTTCTCCCCAGCAAGACCAGAAATTTTAGTAATCATTTGCCTGACCACTTCCGGCCCATCTCAAGGGAGATCCAAGACTACACTCGACTCCATGCTGGGTTCCAATTACAGCTTTTTAAGACTTTTTTCCAACCTCCCTTTTAAATAAACAAAGGTTCCTTTCCTCCCCTCACCCCACCTCATGTTCACAAACAAGCAACAGATGCCATTGATTCACTTTGTACCTAAGCTTTTGATCTGGTAGCACTTTGATTTTCAGAGTTCTCTTTTGACAAGGAAGGGAATAAGAGCCCCATTTTTGTGACATTGAGCTTTTTCTGCTGTGGTAATTTATTTGTGCTCTAATAATTTTCTGCTGATCAGTATAGATTCTTGATGACAGCCACAGAGAACAGGACAGAAGGACAAAACCATGGTTTCCATCACCCTGAAATCTTTTCCAGGGGTAGTGTGGCTGCTGTTCCCTCTGACAACACTTTGCCTGCACAGTAAAATAGGACTGTGGTCCTGTGCAGAGCACCCATGCCAGGCTGGGAAATGGTGAATGTCACACAGCCTCCAGCACTGGGAACTGCCCCAGGACTGACATCAGGGAAAAAGGCTCATTTTAATGCTTTCCAGGCAGCTGGTAAAAACAAGGAAAAAAAGGCTTCTCTAAGAGGCTTACATACAAAACGGTACCAAAAAGGGGAAACCAAAGACAGCAAAGGTGGGAAAAGCAATGTTTCTGTGCAATAGCTCCATCCTGGCAGGTGCTCCTCTGAGACCTCGCTGGAATGTGTGGCAGGCAAAAGCTTTCATAGCTATTTTAATGCAAATCAACTGTATAACACATAACCTGGTATTTCACAGTCCCCTACTCCCACAAGGGCACAATCATTCCCTCTCAGGTCTCACTACCCTCCTCAGCCCTTGCACAAGAGCAGTTCCTTCCTGCCCTGAGATCCTCAGCATCACGAAGGATGAGGAGCAGAGAGGGGCTCAGGGCAGGGCACCCAGCTGAGCACATCAGCAGCAAAACAGGCAGAAGAGTCAGATGTGCAGCCCCAGGACTGGTGCAATCACAGCCAGGCACCAGCGACCTTTTTATCTATGATCCAACTTCAATGAACAACACACATCATCTGTCCTGCCAGGACCAGCATTGCTGAAAGACCCTTCCCACCAGCTTCCATGATGAGAAGAGCATTTGTAGAGGAGCTAAAAAAGACCCCCAGCAATCAGAGCTGAACAACACTGGCAAGTCAGAACCAGAAAATCCAAATCCCACTAGCTTGTACCCCATCCCTTCTCCAGGGAGGGCTGCCCACTCCCAGCTGTCAGTCCTGGCTGGGCTCCATGGCAGATAGATCCCCACGTGCCCTGGGGCAGGGAAAGCAGGAGTGAAAAGAGCAGGCACCTGGCTGGCAGGAGGTGTGACAAATCCTTGGCAGAGCACAAAACCAAAAGCAATTTGAAAATCAGCATCAAGCATTTGTCAGCTCCCGTAAGAGCCTCCTCGGCGTTCCTGTGCTGCTCTTGGAGGGCAGATACAGGAGCAGGGGAGAGGTGTGAGAACATCCTGTTCAGCAGGAGGAACACGGGGCAAACCCCAAAGCATTATCATAGATCCAGACATCACTTGGCAGTTTGGTTCACCATGGTTTCCCCTCCAGCTAAGAAACTTTATGTGGTTGCTCACGTAAAATTAAGTTTAATGTGGCCATTAAGATTCTACAAAATTATGCCTGGAGATGAGGAAACAAAATCAACTAAGTAGCAACTAAGCCTGTATTGATTTTTATGTGTACGTTTCTCTATCATTGTTACTAAGCTGGTGACACTGTGAAGGGCACAATTATTTATGTTCCATCAAATTAGTAAGTAATTCAAATCCCTGATGAAATATCAAGCAAAAATTGCTTTCGCTTCTACAGAAAGTACTTCTGACTTTGGAAATGTCTGCATACTCCTGGAAGGGCAATATAAGAATACAAGAACTTCACCAAAAAAAAAAAAAAAAAAAAAAAAGAAAAAGAAAAAGCATACTAAAAAATTATTTAAAAGCCCCAGCTCATCATTCATAAGCACCATCTCTCTATCCACCAGATCTGTCACCACTATGGGGACAGGCCAGTGTGGGAACCCTGTACAGCGTGGTGCAGAGTGGAGTTCCCATACAGGACCAGCCTTTCTAGTAAATGACCAAATGAGGATGGTGAGGGTTTGTGTGGGTGTGCCATTCCCATGCTGAAAACTGAATGAGTCCTCTGCCAGATGGAGAGAGAGGGACAAGAAAACCTCAACATTTTTATGTATTCCTAATTTTTACATTATATGTATGTGCCTCTGTATTGTGACAACCACCTAAAACCAACATGGTAATGGAAATGTTATAAAATGCAAAGAAACTTAAGGTTTCAATTTTGCCTTCTTTTGTTGGATTCCCGTTTGATTCAACCACTCTGTTCAAAAGCCACAAGAGTTTTCCACTGTATTTGAGCCAAAAAGTCCATGTTGCCTTAGGGTTCCAGTTGAATGCAGACAAATGGAAGGCAGGAAGAAGCTTTTCAGATAAATTCATAAAACTGTGCTCATGTAAGATATAAGTAAATTACATCAAGAAAAGAAATGTGAGAATCCTGTAAAAAACCCTCACATCTTTACTATTATTCTATATAATAACATTAAAAGGGAGATATGATATGAGAATTCTTCACTGAAGCGTTCTATCAATATTTAAGTTAAAGAGAATGATCTCTTTCAACAACTGCTTTGCAGAAGGAAATTCCTTTACTCTAACCACCAAAAGAGCCTTAGAAAAGGCCTTTAATCAGGGCCTTTGAAACAGGAAGGAAAGCATGATTTTCCTCTTTTTCTTCCTTAATGTTTTGAAAAGGAAACAAGCTATTGAAATATATCAAGCGATTTCCTTTACTTGAAACACTAGCAGACTTCTGTGCATTGTGTGCAAAACAAAAATAAACGCCTTTTATCCACCCAGATTTTGCTCTGGGTAAGACAGCACGGAGATGGAGTGATCATTATGTGGTCAGGGAATCACAGCCTCGGGACCAGTCACATCCTACCCAAACAATTAATTTTGGGAACGGAATAATCCTCTTAGGAGACACTGGTGTGATTATCCATGAGTGGCTGTTCTGTCTGTGAAGAGCAAGACAGGGAGCAGAAAAACCTGACGAAGTGGCTAAAACACACCAAGTGTGTGCTTGCAGGAGGTTGGGAGCCTTGGAATAGAAAGCAGGTAAAGAGAAAAACTAAAAGGAGATGGCAGTCCAGTTAAATGGCAGCTTGGCTGCAGTGTCAAATTACACAGACATCAAAAAAAACCTTGCAGCCTAACGCATCCCAGCTCTGCTTTTGCTGCCCTGTTTTGTTATCCAGTGGCAGCGAGGTAATAACTTCTATTTTTGTGGAAAACCACACCAGTTTTTCAGCTCAGTGTGTTGTTTTTATTTCATGGCAGAACGCTGCAATTTATAAGCAGCAAAACCTACGGAAAATTCCCTAAATGAAAGACTTTATGGCGTGTTATCATTTAACCCGTCTTTCACTGTGTTTGGATTTATTTGCCTCCCCAGATGCAAAGTTAAATGATTCTGAAAGGAGAACAATTAATCCAAAACCCTATTTGTTTTAATCTAACACTGTCAACTAGTCTTAGGTTTGCAGTCAAGAGAAAAAAAGTGTCTGCTAAGCTCTACGGCACTAGCTAATGTCTAAAGACAATCCTCAGAAAAGGTGCAAAGATGTTTTATCACAGCACTATAGATGGAACAGAGATTTATTATTGCACTGAGCACCATTCCAGCAGATGCCTTTTGAATTACAATGAGATTATTAAAACTTTACAAATCATTATTTTAAAACCTGACAAGAGTACTTTGGGAACCGGAGCAGCTTGATGTCATTGCTGATGATGCATTACCTATGGTAAGGCTTCAGGAAAATTCCCAAGTAAAAGATTGGTTATAAAAGTATAAAATATATTAATATTTATTTTAGTACCTGCTATAAGTTCAAGGATAATAGGTATATGCATCAGAACAGCTGAATGATCGTATTTATGCCAGTATTAGAAAGATGTTCATCTGCTGCAAAGTTTAATTAATTTTCATAGATAGTTAATTTTCTGTTTCATTATCAGTTCCCTAAATTTGAAAGACAAATAATTTATTAACAAATAGAAACTTCAGAGAGGTGTATTTTTAGAGCAAACAGAAGATAAATAACAGAGTGAAGTATCCAGGCTGCCTTCGAAGTTCTAATACAAATGATAGATTGCAGCAGGTTGTGATTGATAACTTATGCATTCTGGAGCACTGACTGAAAAGAAACAAATTGTTTACTGTTCACCCCAAACCATTCTCAGGTAACAAATGACTCTGATCTTTACCAATCAAATAATGGCTGTGATGCCCTTAAACATCGGTGAATGAGCAATGTGTAGGTTCACTGTGTCCTTCCAGGGGTGACCTGATCCCTTAAGGACAAGATTTCTGCCCCTCTCCCCTTCCCAACAAGTAGAAAGTTTAAGCAGCTACTTACCATGATGTACAACGCCCTTCAACCCATGGATAATGGGATCCAGTGCTGAATTGTCCCTCTGACTGACCTACATACAAAGGATACAGGATTGGTTACATCTACTCTGGCATTAGGCAGAACAGTTTCAGTTTATTCTTCTAACCAGAAAAAAAAGTTGTTACCTAACAAGCTGCTTAGTTCTCACATTTACAATGGATCTTCATCAAATGCCAAAGGTACATGGTGTCACAAAATAAAGTGAGGAAGATTAAATTAAAAAAAGGTGTCCTCTGCACTCTTTAAAATGTTAACCACATTATCAGCCCTGCAAAGCCTAAAAGCACAGAGCTGATTTTTCTCCATCTACTCCTGCTTCCATAGAGGAGAACTACTGTGATAAACAGAAGCCATCTCAGACCAGTTCATTCCTTACCAACATGGTCATAAATCTGGTGCTGCCACTGCAGTCAGTGAAGCTGGACCCCTTTCAGCCCTAATGGAGTTGGGCCTTGGCATCTCATTGTTATTCATACTTTAAAATTTATTTAATTTAGTGTCAGTTGGACAAAGGAAAGGCAAAAAAACTCTGTAAGAAGACCTAGAAAAAAAATACCAATTTTTGACACTGTAATTGCCTGCACTGCCAGAGCAAAACCTGCAACATTCCTTCTATCACTCAGAGATTGCCCATGTCCTCCACAACAGTGAGATCCAGCACCAGAGAGAGTGGGGAAAGGCAGCAGGAAGGATTGACCCTGTTGAGCTCCACAACTTCCAAATTAAACCCATCATTTCAGTCACTTACTTGCACACATCCAAGGAATCTACAACCAATAATGCAATTTTTTTTTAACCTTTTGCCTCTTCAGAGGTATTGTAGGAATAACTCACAATTTCTGTAAACATGGTCCATTATTTAAGATACTTGCCAATTTACTTTTGAGATATAAATACTGACATATATCTTATTCATGGGGTACATTCTTCCTTTTTTTTCCCCTACCAGCCAGCTTCAGAACCTGAGCCATGTTGATAATTTCTGGATGGACAGTTCCTAATGGGAGACACATCAGATGCAAAAGAGCTGCTCTGTATTTTACTGCCTGCTGATGACCTCAACGTCATGAGGAAAAACAGAGTTTAATTACATTATGGCTGTGTATTAATGTATTTGGAAAGGAGTGGAGACAAAAGAAGAAAACCCTGAGAAAGGACCTTGTGCCCAGCAGGGAACACACTGATCTATGAAGGGCAGAAGCAGCTTGGAGCTGTTCCTAGGAGGAGGACATCATTGACCACAGCACATCCAAAAAATGTGCTGCAAAAATATCACAAATTTTAATAGCCTGACAGGAAAATTGGAATCCACTGCTCAAGTTTCACAAGCACAAGCGCCCCTCATCTTGTCCTTTCTCCCCATAACTAATTAAGAATCTTAGAAACCTCATTATCTTCTCAGCCAACTACACTGAGATAAACCACAACAAACCATTTTTCTGTTCTCTGTTTATTTGCCCTGTGAACTACTCTGCTGTGTTCAGGACACATTCTCATGCACTTCTCTAGAGACAAAATGGTTTAGTGTTGTAAACGGAAATTGAAAATCCTCTCCTCATCACAGTACTCCAGAAGTTGCAACGATCATCTAGGGCAAGAAATGCAATAAAATTATCAAAGCAGCAAAAGCAGCTTTGAAATATATACAGCTCAGATGTTACTGGACATAACACCATTACCCTGAAGGCTGCAAGCTCTTTGAAGCGTGAACTTTTATATGCCCAAAGGGGTGCTCTGTACACTTTGAATCCTGTATAAATAATAATCACAGAACAGTGGACCCAATTACCCACTTTGTGGGTTCTGTCTGACATCTGACAAATCAAAAAGAAACACTGAAAATACAGAGCCTATTGTGAGACACATTCTCCAGCCATGGGCACCACTGAAAAAAAAAATCATTAAAATGCTACCAGCATTTAAGTAGAACATAAGAAAAATCTTGCTCTGGACTTAAACAATGTTTTATTTATTGCTGCCTAACCATAAGTGGTAAAGAGTTTTATTTTGTTTACTTTGGTTTTATTTCTTGTGACAGCTGCAATCAGTTTGAAGAAAGCAAATAGACAGAAAAGATCATAAAGGTTAGAACTCTTCCTTTTGGGATTTTGTGTCAAAGTAGATCAATCCTTAACCTCAGCCCTGGCAGCGCCCCTTTAATCTGAGGTGGTGTGGCTGTATAGATCCGGCCATGCAGCCTCTTTGATAGCACATTCTGCAGATGTGCTGCGTTCTTCAACAGCACAAAACCAACAGGCACAGGATTTCTACGGAGGCTGGAAGACAAATGCTCCATGCATCTGTAATCTTGTTTTCTTCAGGGGTATGGGGAGTGGGATCTCATGTTTCTTTAAAAATCATATTCAAACAAGTACCACTTGCAGAGATGTCAGTTCAGACCTGCATGGGATGTAGCTTTTCTTTCCTTCCAGATGAATTCCTTCTTCTTGCCTTACATTCACACACAGCTCTCTCACACTTCAGTACAACTGTTTCAGAACTTGGCAAGACCATTAGAAAAGTGACCAAAAGGTTTTTTTTATTTTGTGGAGGGGTTCAGACTTCAGAACAAAAGTTTTCTTACATCTTTTTATTCTTCAAATTCTTAAACAGCCGAAAAAACCTACCTTGAATTTCATCTCTCTCTCTTTTTTTTTCTCCCCCACTTCTTTGTATCCTTTTCCTGCCTGTGTTCACAGAGGAAATCAGGTTTCTGAAATCCAAAATGTCAAGTTCTATCCCCAATGCTGCACATCTTTGGTTTAACTGGCCTGCAGCTACCACGCTGGTTGAGATCAGAAATTCACCCATACAAGAATCCTGTCTCTGATAACAGCTGATACTTAAAAGAAAGGAAGGGAGGAAAAAAAAAAAAGGAAAAAAAAAAGGCAGAAGGAAAAAAGGAAAAAAAAAATCTCTAGAATAAGAAGTGTCCTTCTGACCTGCTTTATGATTCCATGTCACGAAGCTTGAGCTTATATCATCCTACAAACTGTTTTAAACTTTCTTTGTTATATGTGTTCCAACCATATTTTTTTTTAGTATCTTATGAACATATCCTGAAGGAAAATAGCAATGAATTATTCAGATTGACCTTACATTCCTGCTGATACCTTGGAGAATTAGAGAAAGATTGTAACTGGGTCTGGGCACTTTGGTTTCGCCCAATGCACGTCTGCCTAAGCTGGGCAAAGCTTTTCTTTTCCTGTGAGTGAAGAGCTACGAGTTTCCCCCCTACTCCTTCAAGACTTTATCAGAAGAAACACCAAGAATGACAAATTTCATAAGCCATAGGGATTCCAGGCACAAACACAAGCCTACAATGCTAGAGTGAGTATTAACAGACAGATGGAAAAGCATCCTAAAATTGCCCTAAAATACCCACAGTACCACTACTACAAATGTTGTTTCCTGTACAAGATGTTTTTGCTCAAAACTGACTAACACTCTATAGGTCTGCAGTAAACAGATTAAATAATGCTTGTGTGCATCATTTATAATTGAAAAATGCCTGTAATCCTCTTCAGCAGAAATAAATAGGTAACTATCATGCTAAGCACAATGGAAAAACAAACACAGAGATATCATTAAGCAGTTTCCTGTGCTAACAGAGCTCTCACCATAGGGTAAATACGGGATGAACATGACATGAAGAAGCAAAATCTCTTGTTTATTGTACCCCTTCAGTGACTTCAATACCTGGTGCACATGCCAATCTGAACAGAAAGAATGGCTTGATGTTAATGCAATGAAACAAGACAAATATTTGCAATATGGGAAAAGGCAAGACACAAGTGACCCCACTCTACAGTCATAAACCAGATATGTACTTCACATGAAGTCATGGTGGAAATCATACTCTCCACAGGATAGATTTACTTACAGCTCCTGCACCTGCAGGGACTGAGAAATTATTCTTTCTTCAGTGAACATGGCTGATCAGCCATGAACTCTATTGACAGCAGTTTCAATGCTTCTCAGCAGCACAATGTGTTGTCCCTGTGCTTGAAAGCGGTGTTTCTACTGCTGTACCCTTGGAGGCAGCCCCTTCTCAGGGTAACATTCATACTCCAAAGACAACAGTTTCAGTGATTGAGCAGAGCAGGAATGTGAGCAGAGGACCTCAGCCAGGCTGACCATGTTGTCCAGCCACCAAGCCACAGCACATGAAAATAGACTTTCCTGGGCAAGGTACAGCCCTGTGTTGCAGCTGTACTGAGCTCAGTCAAAAAACACCAATCCATTCTCATTCTCTATCACTCATTGTAGAGCAGCCAAAGCTCTCTGTTCTTCTGATTATTTTATAGGACAAACTCAGAACCTCCTGAAGACCCTGATTTATCAAAACTCAGCAGACTTGTAAAGTGTTAAAATTTATATCACATGCTGTATAATTAAAGCCATATGCTAAAGTCATGTAAGTAATCCATGACCTATCTTTCTGCTGGAAATAGTTCTGTGAAGCTGGAAAAAAGATCTCAGGCAAAAATACTGATCTTACCATGCCGTATTTTAGAAACAGTAAAAAATAAAAACAGGGAAACCCCCAAATACACACTGAGGCCCTTAGAGAGGCCACACAGCAGCATTAGACCTTAACTCTAAGACCCCTGTCCAAAGGACCAGACACTCTCCACTGCCCAGAGCTCCAGACAGCCTCTCTGAAACCCAGATTACCCTCCCGCCAACCAAGGAGGTCTGAAGGGAGCACCACATAGCTCTCTAATGATCACTGGTACCAGCTACCCTGTGAACTAGGTGAATATTAATCATTTGAGCAGATCAGGAGTAAAGAATGCACTTTCCTTTTAAAAATATGTTTAAATAGATGTTGTGTGGAAGAAAAGGGTGTGGGAAAAAAGGACTGAAGAAAACTCACCTATTTGGGTTGATACAAAATATAAATTTCTCTTTCATTTCCACCTTAAAAAATATCTGGCATTTAGACATTAAACTGTCATAAATTTGCAGCAACCGCTTTCAAGCTCATTAAATGGGCTCACAGACAGTATTGCAAAGCATCTCAAAGTGAAGGAGAATGCCACAGTCGGCTATATTGAAAGGTGAAATGACATGCATTTTGTGAAAGGCAGAGGAAAATGAATGGCAACAATTTTGTGATACAGTACCTGAGCCTTTCCCCTCTGAATAGTGATATAATTTACTTTTCTCTCCCACTGCAACATTTGGCCCTTGACTTGGAAACTAAATCTTCCATCTATCAAGCCTTACCCATCTGCTAAGTAAAATGGCCAAGAAAATCTGCATGCCTTGAATTCGATATAGCCAGCTGCTCCCAGAGTGCTGAGCATTAACATCCAGAGACCATCCTCTCATGCTGCAAAGGACGGTGTCTGCCAAGGATGAATGACTACATACTTAACCGTGGCAGCTGAAGCCAGTGACAATGGCTGACACAGAAAGATGCCAATGTGTCAAACTCTACTTTCAATTACAACAGTGAAAGTCAGGGGTAATATTCCCCCAACCGTGCGCCTTCAGCTCCCATACAGCCTGCAGTTAAGATATACAACTCACCAGCCAAAAACCTAAGCTCCAAGCACTCTGTACAAACAACTAAGAAGAAAAAGAAAACTATTATGAATTAACTAAGTTGCAGAGATAAAATTGTCCTGTAGGGTTTCAAGACAATCAACATCATTAAACTATTTTCTCTTCCAGCAGCTCAGTGGCGTTGGACAGGTGCCAGTCCCCAGTCTCTATGGGAAAGGACCTGATTTTCAGTGGTATAGAACAGAAATTAGAAGAATCCCATTAACGTGAACACTGTGCCACACAACATGTATTTTAACATCACAGCAGCAGGATTGAAAGAATCCAAGATAATCACCATCAAAAGAAACATTCTTTTCTCCCTAAAGGGAAAGCACTATGGATATTGCTTTTGAAACTCTTCAAATCCATGTCTTCAGGGCCAAATAATTTCAGGGCTAGATATCAGCTAGCTATCAGCTTGGGCAGGCCCAACTCCTAATCCTTCTGAACAACAATGCTTTAACCTGCATCAGTCTGCAGCACTTGGAAAGGATCCTGGCTTTGGGGTCCACACCCTTCTGCTCTGCACTAACTCCATTGTCCCACCTCTTCTCACCCTTTTGAAGTCCACATTGTAAAATCTGATTGTGGATAAATATCTAGTTTCTTAAACATTACTGAATAAAAGGAAGTGAAAGATTTCAGCCGGATCTGGAATGTGGATGAACCGATATGAAAAGTTTACATGTGCTTTGCTTTGAAATAAAGTAGGAAATATTTATCTGGAGCTTTCCAGGAGAACTGACGGGTGAGAAGGGATACTGGTTGACACAATAGCACACTGAGCTATCTGTGAAGCCAAGAAAATGCCTACAGAGCTCCCGACATAATGATAAGCTAGATTTGGTGCTCTAAGTTTTTCACCTTCACAAGCACTAAATGATCCAAGAATGATATATTCCTGCTCCTCCACAGATGATATTTTCTTCCATCTCCCCCATATAAGCTATAATTGCACATCTCCCATATGAGCTGATGTAAAAGGACAAATCTGGCCAAAAGCCTGCAGCCTGACAGAGGTGAGCAGGGAGGCAGAAGGCATTTGCTGTGTAATGAATGGACTGCCCAAAGTAAGTATCCTGCAGAATATAAGGGAAAACAAGAAATGAAAACAGCCCCCTTAATACTTCAATTTTCTACTCATGTGTAAAATCAGAGAGAATAACAGGTACCCAGGCAAGATGTGACACTGAACCTGATGGTGGCACATGCACTATTTCACACAACCTTTGATTTTTTTAAACAAATGTGCATTAGAGCTGATTTTGACTTTGCCTACAGTAACTGGTTTCAGGTTTAGGGATTTGAAGGCAAGCTCTGTTCAGTTAAATTTGGGTTTTGGCCTTCAGGTATTAATAATCCTGCTATGAATGAAAATACACCGAAGTCATAGAGGTGCATATGCTGGAGGAGGGGGTGTTTCTAAGTGTCTCATTCACTATGTTATTTGAAGACAAGAGAAAAAAATCAGTGAGTCTTTCAATGATTATTTTAAACAGAGTAATGGGTGTGCATTGATCCTTCTAGCTAATTCCACTTTGAATAACACATCATTCTGGCTGAAAGCTTGCTGGTGATGTATTAACTTCATATTTCACTACAGCTTTGGAGGATATCTACTAGCAGGGTGTATTAACTAGCCATGCCAAAGACGAAGCTCCACTTTTTCCTTCACTTTTTTGAAGTCCACAATGGTTTTAAAAGCTATTGAACTGACTTGTGGGTCAGGTGTTCTGGCTCATCTTTGGTTGCACTCTGGCTCATCTTTGGTTGAGTGCAATGAAGCTGTTTGCAACCACTGCTCCCCACAGCCTTTAACTCAGCCCCTGCATCACTTTGTACCTGCTGCCTCTGCACCTGAGTTAGTTGCAGACATCCTGGGACTAGGACGAGACAAAGTAAATTATAGATCAGCAACTTCCCCTTTCATAATGTCCAGTAGGGATGCTTGAAAACATGAGAAGCATAAACACTCATTTTTACACCACAGGTTGGCTGAAATATCAGTGTAATAAAAAGAGCAAAGCACTGGCTACCACAGAGCATTGAGCAGAATCTGTGTGTTGGTGCAATGTCCTGACACAAGAGACTGTATTGAAAAAAAGAAGCAAGACCATAAAACTCCGAGGTAGAGTTAAGTCTGCTTAATAACTCAGCTCAGAGTGCTCTGTTTGTGCACACTGAGCTCCTTTGTTAGCAGAGAGGAACATTGATCGTGCATTGGAACCTGCTGGCAGTGGCTGATTGGAGCACCAGGCTGAGGAAGACTCTGCAGCTCCCCCTCCACAGCATTTCCTCCATTCACTATCACAAGATTTGCAGCCAGCAGCACGGTAAGAAACAACAGACAATGTATTTTCCTTTATTTTTGTAAGGCACTCTTTTGCCCAAACTTTGACTTACTCCATTGCTAAATTAATTAATTTCCCCAAAGCATTCTTGAACAAATGCAGCTAATTTACTGCAAGTGAATAGCACATTCAATTAACAAATTACTAGAAGATCTTAATACACATATATCTAAGGAAAAACAGAAGATATGTTCACATATCTATCACAACAGAAGATGTGTTCACAAAAGCACAATCTGATTAGAGCAATAGAGTATCTCAGATACAAAGTTCTGGAAAAGACAAAAATGTAATTGCAACACAGAGGAGAGGCAGCTTCAGTGGCAGCTTCTCAAAGCTGGGAAAGCTTGATTGATAGACTTTCCCATCTGCAGCTGCGCAAAAAAGGGCCACAGTAGCTGCAAGTTTATTTAAAGCAATTTCAGTGCACTGAGCCTACTTGTTCTCCTTTGAGAAAATAATATGATTTTTTCATAGAGCATGTAGTCTATTTATTTAAGCAGCAGTGTGCAAGATCTCTCAATCCTACCAGCAGTTCAGCTGGAAAAATGACACACCAGGGGGTGACATTTTATCAGGATGGAGACTATTTTATAAAAACTGCCATCAGGTGTAAACGGTTCTCATCCTCTGAGTTTAAAAAAAATTAAGAAAAAAAAAAAAGAGTTGAGTCTCTTTTAGAGTTTTTGCAATTTGCTCAATTTACAGTTTTTAGGTAAAAATAACCATTTTGACCTAAGTGGGGAGGAAAATGAAAGGGTGTAATGAAAAAATGTAACAAGCATTACAGCCAGATCATCTTACAACACCCACTCCTTGATGTACAGCTTCACACATTTGGAGAGGCTAAACTCAAAACTGTGAAACCACAAATGGAAGTTAGCTCTCATCTTTTTCTGCTCCTGGCTTGAATTTGGTACAAAATTGTGCAAGTGAGAAAAAAAAAAAAAAAACCAAAAAAACAGCTTTTTTTTTTTTTAATTTTTTTTTTTTTTTTAATTAAAATAAACCAATGAACTCTGATGGCTAAACAAGAAAATTTCCAGGGCAAAACAAAAAAGTTAAAAAAAGAACAGCTCAGATGGACATCTGGAACTCCAGCATTTTGCAGGGGTTTAATTTAATTGCTTGAGCTAAGCTTGCCTAAGATGCAGCAGAGATTTCCAGCCTTTTCCTCTTTTCTAGCCAACACAAAGTATTTTGGTGAGAGAGGTCACATCAATCTCTCCCTTAAAATAAAGAAAAGGAATCATCTCAGCTTCCCAACATTCATTCATTCTACAAGAAAAGTCCTGTATTTTTCTCTCCCAGCTCAGCCTTGGGCTCCCTCCAGCCAGGCAGTACAGATGACTCAAGCCAGCATCTATGAGTCACAAACACAGAGGATGCAGAAATGTCAATTAAGTTACACAGTCACTTCCCTAATGACAACCACACCTCAGTTCACAATTAAATTAGAAATCCAGTGAAAACAAATTCTTGTAGGGCAGATTCTTTTTTCTTTTTAATCTTATGCTTTGAAAAATCAAATTCCAACACAGCCGCTCCTTTTACCTCATTTCTGAGGAGGTTGGTGTAAACCGGCCTTCCAAAACTGCAGCAGGAATTTTTGCTACACCAAATTCCCCACTTCTAAAGCAGCAGCCATGGGCTGGGAGGGCTCTCAAGCTTGCAGGCATCTTTGTGGCACGAGGCCCCAATGTTAAACCAGTGCTTTTCATTAATACCTTCCAGCACAACAGGACAACTGCAATACATCCTTGTATTTGTAATTTTCTTTCAAGCAAGTTCTTCCACCTTTACTTACCCTTCTGTAAATTCTCAGTGTCATATAGTTCTTGCAGGTGGTGTGTACAGCTTTGCAAAATGCTATGAATTTGCCCAGTTTGGTGCTCATAGTACCTAAGGCAGAAAGCACCTACTAATCCTCAGAGTTCCCTCACTTCTGACTGCATGTTCATGTCTGAGTTGCCTCCCTCTTCCCTCACACACCTGCCACATCCTCCTCGCTGTCTCCCTCCACCCAGTGAGCTCTTTCTGTCTCCTCAAATGTTACAGCATCTACCCTTCCCAAACTGCTCCACACATCCCCTTGCACCCTTCCACAACTCTCCCACCTTTTCCTCTCCACCTCCTGCCTCTCCAAGGAAGTTCCTCTGCTCTTCCACCCCCGGAGATGTTCTTCACGGAGACAGGAGAAAGAAGTAGTTTTGGCTGCTGAGGATGGTGAGTGGGTTTGTCCAGGGGAAGCCTGGATGCCAGCAGACAGGGTGCCAAGGGTATCAGCTGCAGGACTGCCAGGGGCTCCAGAGCCAGTGGGAATGAAGTGTGGGTGCATCAGGAGCCAGTCACGGGCTGTCCCTGGGCAGTCACAGCAGTAGAACTCCCAGAAGCAGGTGAGAGAAATGAGGCAGTCCATCTCAATCTTCTCTTCAAGGCACTGAATTAAGATTGGCAGCATGTGGCCTGCATTTTTTTTTTCTCAGCTGCTTCTAAACTGCTCAAGTTCCTGCAGCAACAGAAGAACAGCTCAACCCCCCTGTTTCACCTGGTGTAACACTAGACAAAACCTGTGAGGATCACGTGTCAAGATGTTTATTTTTCTCTTAGTTAGCATGACCCAACATCTCACTCGGTTCCTTAAAAAAATATTTCAACAAGCATCATGGCTCATTTTTAGAACAAATGGGGAAATTTTGTGCAGAAAAACAGCACTTAGAACACAAGTGCATTAAAAGCCTGGCAAACATTCAGTTTGTGGCAGCAGTTTCTTCCTCTTGAAATACAAAGAAATACAAAAACTAACATGACATGTGTGCTTGTTTCAAGATGTTCTACATTTCTGCAGTGGCAAAGTGATTGCTATTCAATCACTGCGAGTAGGTGATAGTCTTAAAGCCACAGAACTCCTCAGGATTCTCTAGCTTTCATTGCCCTGCTCCATGGGCTCCTTACAGCTTTCCTGTGCTCCTGTGGAGCGTGACCCATCTATGGAGGGCATTTTCAAGCTCTGTCTCTGGTCAGGAAGCCCTCCTCCTACACAGGGTATAACTTCAAAATTGCCAAAATCTAAAAATCTCAGAGAAAGTTCTGGGAGAAGAAGTAAAATACAACTGAACAAGATTTAAAACAAAACTTAAAACAGGGTTAGAACAAAAGGTGCTCTTTGAACAAGTCTAGCCTGACCCAGAAGAGTGAAGATGCTTCCTGCAGGTGAATGTGCACGGGAATGCTTTCAGGAAGATTCTTCCATCTCGTCTCCTCCTCTCTGAATCTGCTCGCCAGAAAGCCTGGCTATTAATTTGAGATGTTTCCTTATGCTTCCTCATTATTTTTTCTTTCTTCTCACAGCCAGCACTGTAACTCCTGGGTGTCCACAGCTCATGAACAGTGGCTGTGATCCGACTGCCATTGTTGTGGCAGGTCAGCTGCCCCATCCAGGCTCCTGGCACATGCTTTACCACAGCCCCAGTTTTGGTGTCAACCTCTAGAAAAGTCTCTTATCTCTCTTCTTAAACCCTGTCAGGCTGCATGGTCTCTTGATGCCATCACCCTCATACAACCACCTGCAACTGACACCACAACCAGCATCAGGTTTTTCCCTGCCAAAATCCCGATTGTCATGGAGGGAGCCAAAGAGCCAAGGCTCTGTGAAGGCAGTGCACAGAGGGCTGGCACCAAGGGCCACCTTCACTGCCAGGCTGCAGAGGCAATCGTGCCCAAAGTGCCTGAGACCCAACACGGTCAGACTTCCAGCCCAGCTGTAACAAGCACATGAGGAGCACTGCACTGCTGGCTGCTGTGAGGATGAGAGGCTCATGCTGGAGCATCCCATGTTCCCCAGAGTCTGCTCTGTACCCCCAGCACACTGGGAGGACACACCTGCACTTGCAGCTCTCTTTACACTCAGATTTTAAGGGGGGCAGCAAATATATATGGTGTGATAATGAAGGCATAAAAATATCTCCTGTTTTTAGGGGCAAGACACCGTATGTCTCAGTTATTTGTCTCAGATTCAATGCAAGCAGTAATGAAGGAAGGAAGAGGGCACTTTCTCAAAGACGGACATAGGCTGGCCACTCAGGACACAAATGCAGCATTTAAAAAAATTGCTTATGACACAAGAACAGCTGACAGAGATAATCTCCACAGCCCAGCATGAATTCATACAGCCTTTCAACAGCTCTATTAGACAGGTGTGGTAGCAGCCAGCTGTACTGCATGCACAGACCAAGTTTCTCTAAGACCTGAGTGCCCATATGGCCCTGCAGCACAGTGAGGTGGTGCCACCTGCCCAGGCATCACCCTCCTCTCCCACCACCATCTGTCCACAGAGAGGCATCAGCCCCAGCCTGAGGGGCAGTGCAGAGCTGGTCTAGATAATGAGTGAGTTCAGACTCCAAAATGATGGCTGTTCCCATCCACAACACAGGGACCCCCAAAGAGCTCGACCCAGACAGGTTTAAAAGCCAGCTTTCCTTCTGGCCTTTAATTCTCTGCAGAAGTTATGAGCAGAGACAAGTCAAGCCATAAGGCAGGGTGGGCTGCATGCTATTAGGAAGGTAAGCTTATTAGCTGAAATGTAATAAATCTCTGTAAATATCTGGAATAGCAGAAGGCAATAGTTTGCTTTGCCATATCACCAGTAATGACTTGGCAAGAGGAGAGCATTCCACAACGTTAACCTAAAGCTTAATTTGACTGGTATGCACTTTGGGAGAGTACTTAATAAGACTGGTTCACCCAAGATGGGGAACTATCTGTCTGTTCATGCCTCCCATGAAATGCAGGAGGATATAAAAGTGTGATTTTAGCAGTTGAGAATACAAAATGATGAGGAAAAAAAATCTGAAAAGTGATTGATGCAGTCTAATCGTGTTTCACACAAGAGCATTTCAAATTATGTTAGATATTTTTATAGGATCTAGATATGATAAAGTAGGTTTGCTAGGTAGCAAGGTAGGCAGGAGGGAGGAAGGAGTAAGAAAATAATAAAATTATTTTCTTACTTTTTACACAGACATATGGATAATGCCATACAAACCACAGATAAAATGCACCAAAAAAAATTGCTAGCTTAGCTGTTAGGGTTATGGAGCTTTGCTTTCTAATCAACACTTACCCATAAAGCTGTTTTTAAATATTGATCTGATATCATGATCTCAAGGGAAAATAAATATCAAAAGGGGTGATTTAATTCAATCTTCCTGGTTCCTGCATAACCATGATCCTCTTTCTTCAAAAACCCAGAAAGCAGTTACTTAAGTGAAGCTTACAGATCAGCTAATATATTTACAGCCTTAAAATAACATGAGACACACTATAAAATACACTGAGATCCAAAGTTAATCTCTTTTAGCAATATTCTTGCAGCAAGTAAAGATGAATTTTACGGTGAAAAAATCCATTTTATCAGGAACAAGACTGAGCTTTCTAATAACCAAGCTCCTTTCTAATGTGGTACATCATTTTACTTTACTCATAAAGAACACTTCGCCAAATCTCCAGTTAGGCTTCATTTGATACAGCAGAGATGTTGCAAAACCAATTCCCTCTTTCAGAAAGTCTCTTTAGACTTGATAATGACCACGTTTCAATGCATTTTTGATGCACAGAAATGGTACAGTTACAATCAGCAGCTAAATACTGTTCTGATGGTGTCAGCCAGACAGCTTTTCCTTGGCTCCTCAGAGCTGTGAAACAGTTGCAAACACCATAAGCTCGTAGGAAAAATCCTGCTCTGTCAAAACTCACTATTCAGAGGTGCTGAACAGATTTAAGCAATCTTTATTTAACAAGTTTCACTTTTCTGCATAGAATAAGATGGTGATTGGCATTCTTGACTCTCACCTATCTCCAGCAGAGCATAAGAGCACATCCCAGCTTCTGTGCTGGTTTTGTTCTGGAAACTCTGATACCAGCACACCTGAACTTTAAACAAAGGGAGGTTTACATTGCTCAAACCAGGACCTCTGAGCTCATTTGGAACTCGTCACCTTAGTCAAATTAGCGTCAATCCCAGATGTAGAATATACATCTGAAAGGTACTATAAAATTATGCTGTAAAAAGGTTCCCAGGTTCCCACACCCTCAACTCCACCTCATAAACCTGAAGATTTCTGATTTAGATTCATAGAAGGTAAAACATCAGGTATCAGGATTGCTCTGGGCAAGCTGCCATCTCAGCTGCAGGATTATTTTGGGGGTGATCTGCCATCAGCATTATCAGCTAACCATCAGTTATACATATAAATGTCTACATCTGTACAAAGACATCAAGAAGAGACCAGACTAGATTATGATTTACTTTCATTGCCTTTTTTCTTTGACCTCTGGAATGAAAACCACGGGCTCAGAATGCCCTCAGTAATCATCTCTCCCACAGTCATTCTGCAGCACAGAAATGGCAGACGACATAACCCAGCAAGAACTCAATCCTCTGGCAGTAACCTGTGCCACTGGATTTCTAGTAATTTACGACAGATGATAAATAAATTACTGAGAGATATTTTCCTGCATGCTTGCTCTGCATCACGTGTAACGTTTAGGAATTGCACAAGAAACCACACGTATCATTGGTGCTTACATGGACACGCCAACCTGACACCAACCCGTGTGACCCTGAAAGCTCCCAACCATCCTCTTCTCTCCCTTGCATGCCTTCATGCTTTCCCATCACTTCTGATCCGGGAGAATACTGACATTTCAGCCAGACCTGCTCTGTGACTTGACTAAGGCTGAAGAGTGTGGGCAGCACAAAGACACAGTCAGGATGACTGTGTAACCACCTCACTGACGGTACAAAAAATGACACGTTCCATTTATTTGTACAAAGAGAGCCCTAAGTGATTCTTACAGCTCACGGCAACCTATTAACAAAAGGAGACTTTGTGAATGGAGTATCCGGGTAAACACTTCAAACAAATACATCAATTATGCATAGTCTGTATACTTTTTCCACCTTAGAGATCAAACTGGAACGAGACTAAAGAATTATATTTTATTTGTATTAAAAATGTATCAGCTGCTGTCCGAGAAGGTTTTCCAGAACATTTGGTATGCTACCCAGGAAATTCTGTCTGAAGCTTGTATTGTTTATTCTTGCCAATACAAGGAGAAACGTGGCACTGTTATAGCTGAGAACTAAAGTAATAATTCTTCAGGCAGAACAGCTTGTATTTAATAACTTTTTCATCTGAGCCAGAAGATCTAAAGGGGAAGGAAGCCCCAATTTTACCTATCTATTTTATATATTCAGACTTTACAACCAATCTCTCTTTTATGGCACAAAGTGAAACTAGGCAATCATTTATGAATAGATCCTGTGCTCACCTTTGCTTAAAATGTGCCATAGCACTCACTGGTAACCAGAGATATAGGAAGACTTTGCAGTTTCATGGAAGATACAGAGGGCAAAACCAGGTGTGACTTTCCTAAGGGTTACACAAATCCTGGTCAAAATCCTGCAGAACTGGGCAACATGTGCACTGGAGAACTGGAGTTTCATGGCTGAAATGTTAGATTTCTCCATCTATGTCGCATGAACGTAAACCACATGTAATATATTTGATTAATCCTCTGAGAGAAAAATGAGTCAGAGAGCCAGATGAATACAGAGCCTGTTAAAAAAAAACCCCAAAACAAAACAAATAAAATTGAATTTTAAAATTAGGTGGGCAGACAGGCATAAAAAACTATCTCCCTGCAATCCAGGGTGGATGTCTAAAAACTGGAGAAAACAAGGACTCCCCAGAGTTCTGTTTAGGAGAGAGGAGAGGAAAGGAAATTAATGTATATCTTTACATCTCCTGTGATTCTGTAACTAAGATTAATTTTAGCAAAACTCTCCTAAAACTTAGATAGCAAAAAATAAATTTTTTATTTACAGCTTCTATCTCTCTCTCTCTTAAAGAAAAGGTCAAGTCAAAATGCACCAGAGATTTGGAACATATAAGAAGGACAGGGATGAAGCAATCATTGCTATCACAAAGTTACAAACAAGCCACATTTGACACTTCTCAATGCCCAGAGACACACAGAGGGCTGTTGTTCCTTCCCAAAGCAGTGATGGAGCCTGCAGGAAGGCTGGGGGTCCTTCCACACTGGCTGAGCTCTGGGTTTGCTTTGTGATGTTTGACAAAGTGACCAAGGGATCCATCAACAATGCACAACAGGGGCCAAAATGCAAAAACTACTACTATAGCTAGGGAACAAGTTTGTTTTATTAGTCTAATGATTATAATCAGTAGACTTCCTGAGTCTCAATGTTCTTGAACCACAGAAGGGGTGAGATTATAGGCTGACAACTGTAATTTTTACATATTACACATCTAAGTGTCATTTTTCAGGAGTCTATTAAAGAAAACTTCACAAGACATTTTCTATAAATTCAATGATTTTTATAGCATGGATCCATGATTTTTGTTTTTTTTTTTTTTGTTTTTTTTTTTTTTTTTTTTTTTTTTTTTTTTTAAACAGGATATTTTTAAATAACAGAAAAGTAAATTACTGTGTTTAAGAAGCTGACATTAGACACTATAAATATTCTTAAAGTGATTTAACTTGTGAACATCAAGGTGAGAAAGCAAAGGGAAGAAAAGAATACACAAATGCATGCTGATCAATTTCTTGAGGAAAGTAACTCAAAAAAACCCGCTAAAATGTAAGGAGACAACTATGAGAATTAATGCTAACAGGCTGGTATGTAATTTAATGAAGCAAAAGGTTTAATAATGGCATCCTGCTTGGGATTAATTTCAATACATTAATCAATTAAGAATCATTCAGAAAACAAAAAACTGCAAGTCAAAAACATTTCCAATGCTGTAAACTGAAAGACAGTGACCCTAACATTCAAATGAACACTAAACCAGAAGAACACAGAGCACTGCTCCCATGCAATGCAGCCAACCAGCTCTCATTAATGGTTATGACTGATAGCTCAAGACATTGAGGACAGACCCCATGAAATGTGCAGAGCATTTTTCATATTTGCAGCACTGCAGAACTTTGGAGTCTGAGTCCTTCCAACAACAAGAAAGTTTACAGTTCCCTCCTAACATCAATAATTGCGATTTTTCCATTAAATAAATTGGACCAAAGGACTGTGATTTATCACAAAAAGCAGAAGTCACTCGGTAACCCATCCCCACTGTTATCCTCCCCCCTTGCTGCTGTATCCAAACCAGAGACAGCACAAGTTTTGCATTGTGGTCTCAGACTTCACAGTTAAGAAAGCATTAACAGAGTATTTTTGGGGGAAAAAAGATCCATCTCTAATTTTTACTTTCAATTACATTTTTTAAGATGCTTTGGAAATTCATTTCCCTAGATACATCTGAGATTAAAAACAAAAATAAAAGCCAAAGACTCTCTGTGCATTCTGGTACTTTGCTCTGTACTGTAAAAAGAACTGCATGGCACTGCCTTCAGTACAGCCCATATCCTTTAAAAGCCAATCAAACAAAAATACTTTAATTTCGGAGGTCATCAGACTTTTTGCCTTAGTGGAAAATACCATGAACAAGTTCAGAGAGTGAAGAGAAGAAGGGAAAGGAAGACGATTGCTTGGGCACTGAAGAAGATAAGTGCACATAAGGTAAATTACCCTTCTACACTGCACAGTCAGCCTGTGGATAGAAAAGTTTCAACACAGCAGGTTGCAGCCATCATGATCTAGAGACTGCAAATGCCTCTTGGCAGAAGACAGGCAAGCAGAAGTGGAACGATGTGTTTGCTTCCAAGAACGATCTGTTTCAGCCGCCCTGTCAGTCTGTGCCTCCAAATCCAGCCCCCCTTTCGCTCACACATTTGTACCTCATTCCTCCAAGCAGGCTCGCTGTGGATGTTCAGGCTGCTATGTGAACACCTCTGCTCTTCACACGCACAGATTTAGCCACATGGGCTCCTTCTCATGACAAGCCATGACGAGTGTGTGGCCATGTGAGGAGAGCCCAAACCCACCGCACCCTGCGCTCAGACAGAGACTGGGCTCATGTTCGCAAGGGATGTGACAGGAGGGAATCCCAATAGCCCAGGCTCTGCACAGCAACCCAGCAGCAAAGGTGTGCCCCAGTGCTGCTGCCAATGCACTGCAAGTTTGGAGAACTGAAGCATGTCTGGTACAAAAACCGACCACAGGTGAAAGGGCCACTCTTTCTCCAGCGCAATTCAGCTCACTTACAAAATGAGTTTCCTGAGTCCAGCAGCATTGAGTGATGAACACTGCTGGGCTCACAGATTCCTTCCCAGCTCCCTGCGCTCCCCAAATTGCTCACAGTGAGGTCCCAGGGCTCACCCCTGCAGTCTGCCCCTTCCTTACCCTCTCATGGGCTCTCCTTTTTGAGAAAGGGATTCTCACATCTGCCCTTCTCACAACTACATCACTCTCCACAACTAAAACCTTTTCAAGCTTTTCTACTAAACTCAAGACTTCATCAGGGATTGTTTGCCTAGTGCTCTCAGGAGTCAACCTGCTTATTAATGCATCAAAAATTAAAGGTTGAAGAACATGACTACAATAACCTTAATTAAAAAAAAATCTGTTGTAAACAGTAGTTTTACTATTAAACATAATTTGAAACATGTCTAATCTGGGCAGAGGTATGGATCAGAATAAAGTTTAAGTCTTGTTGTTAAGCACTGGAAGTTTAATAAGCACCAAAATTGGAGATTTATATATATATGTATTACTCTCAGAGTTATTTTCCATCTGTTCTCCCTTTTCTTTCTTATTTTACATAAAATATTCAGAAAATATTCATATTTCCCTAAGAAACTTTCAACATAAGTTGAAATAAAAATCAGAATTTTTGGCTTAGCTTAAAAAAAAATTTTTGTTTTCTTTAATGGAAAGGGTAGAATAGATTTTTTAGAAAGAGTTTCCACGGATTTTTAATCTTCTACCCAAACCCTCCTCCAATCAAAATGGTTTCAGAGGAAGTTGCTTGATCAGCATGAGCACTTATTATTAGGCAGCCAAACTCACACATTTTGGCTTAAAAAAACCCTCTGGAGGCTGTGGGTGCCACTGACAAACTGAACTCAAATGTAACAGAGCTAAACAAACTTTTAAAATTTTGTATTTAAATTCTCCATGACACAAAATCACTTTTGACAACTTTATTTGCTGGAAAATTAGGAGAATCTTTCTCGGCTCCAGAGATGCTTCATACATCACTATCCCCTGCAGCACCTACTGTACAAGGTGCTTCTCGGAAAAACCTACTCTGGGTGCTCTAGTGGCCACGTCTACCTACTCTGGCTGTGCCTTTATGTGTCAGGGTAGCTACTTTGTACCTCTATACTATTTTTCAACCATTTAAAGGCCCTAATATTGCTTTTATTAGTAACAACGAATGTTTTCAAACAACTGCAATATTTCAAAATGCTGCAAAACTGGACTTAGTGAAGAAAAATATATTTTGAATTGTTTTGCTTGTCTTCACTTACATGGAGAGTTATTGGCATACAGCTACTGAATAAGGAGCTGCACATACCTTCATAGGATGAAGATAATAAAAATACACCTGTACTGATACTAAATAACACTGCTAATCAATAATAACAGTTTTATTATTCATAGCTGCTATTAATAAAACCCCATGGGTTCTAATGTAACCATTAAAAGAATTAATACTATAATTCAATTTTAAGTTCTTTACATCTATCTGAAGTCTATTACAATAAATGAAAAGTCTCTCAATGACTCTGGATGATGCTCTGCATGTTAATGAAGCCATGTCTTATTTTCATTATTGCAAATCACCTTTAAGACATTGCCTAAACACTGGAGTACTGATTATGCTTCATGTAGGTGGATGTAATGTTCCAAGAGAAGTGCACACCTCTCTCTCCATTCTCATTGTCAAAAGCAAACTAGTTTTATTCAGACTTTCAAAAAGCATTAGAATGAGGAAGAGACAGAACTAGGGAATTTCCAGAAATTGAGATGGGGACATGGGACCCCATCTCCTACTGGATGTGGTTTTCTCACCCGTCACTGTATTTAAATCACTTATTCATTGAATCTATTTTATTATGGTGGCAAACACATGAAACAGTTATTGAAAGGGAAGAACAGGGAACAAAAAGGCTGCCAAGGGAAGTTAAAACCTGAATTCTGTTGTTTGAGAAATATACATTTAAAAAGCATATTTTTTGGAAATATTGAATAGCTTTGACAGTGTTCTACCAATTTATTCTGTGTTCAGCTAATTTAGGTCCCTGTGAAAAGTGAGTGATTGATCATATTGATGAAGCAGACCAAGAACTACTACCAAAAAAATCTCACAAAAAGCAAGGCCACAAACATGCATTTTACTGAAAAACAAACCTCCAGTTACATGAGTAACTAGTAAATATAAAAAATATCTATATAAATATATATTTATATATTTATATAAATATAAAGACATTTGTATGCAAAAAATACACACATAGCTCTGTAACTTAAAAGGGCAACAGAGTAGTTTTTTTAACAAACTTACAAAGACATGTCAGCATTGGAAGGTAATTCAGCTTAAGACATGCAAACCCCTTGATTTTTATCCCATGTACTTTTAGAAGTATTGCTACTTGCACATTTGCTGCCAAGTACCTAATTACCTTTAAAAATCTAGCTCTGCACTGCTGAAGCTCTTGAGTGATCGAGGTATCAACATCACTCATCATTATGGAGCTAATTTTAATGATGAAAGCATTGCTAAAAGTTATTTTAAAATTCATTTTTACTTAATTTCTTTAGAGATGATTTGTTTGAGTACCTGAGACACAGTAACTAATCACTGACGGTTTTCTCTGCAAATATAAAATAGATTTATATGCCCTCCCGGTAGGAACAAGAATTCCATCACCTCCTCCTGAATTTCTGAGCTATCGAATATTTGATGAGTGCTTAGGGAATCAGTATTGTGCCTTTTCACAGCAGTAATCAAGGAATGAAGTATTCTCTGCCATAATGAATCTACTGCAGGACTAAAAGATGAATATTTCAAATGCAAAAGCAATATGTTTGTTTTGAACACTTTCAAGTTTGGCTTTAATAAAGCAAGTAGTGAAGTATGCAATGAATTATATTGTTAGATGGTTAAAACAGAGCTGTGCAATATGTCTGAGCGCATTTAATCCAAGTAACTACTCATTTTAAATGTGACTTATAAATATGCATTACATGTATGATGAACGGATGACTCAGGAACCATGAGAGACCTGGGCCTTGCCTTCCCCTCCTGGTTTGCTTCAAAGCTAGCTCAGCCTGACAATTAACCAAGGCCCAGAGCCAGAACATCATTAACTACAAGCTGAATCTTACATGGGCTGAAATTAAACACGCGCACCAACTATTCAAGTTAGGATCATTTGAATCAAGCCTGAGGTGCCTGGCTGGACTGGGACCTGCTACATGTGTTCCAGCAGCTGGCGGGTCTCAGAGCGCAGCCAGAGGCTCACTTAGGATTCCCACAAAGCAGGGCCCCTCAGCTGGATCCATCTCTACCCTTCCTGCAAATCCAGAAGCCTTTCCTGCCAGCCAAGAGGGTGCTGTCGGCAGGAGGGGATTGGCTTGTCCAACTGAACACCTCCCAGCTCCACTCTGAGAAACACCAAATCACTGCAACACTGAAAGGAATGGCCATCATGTGTTCTCCTGAAAAACCTGTCAGAAGGCAAGGTCTCATTTGTCATGGCATTATCTCCTTTGTATCCAGGGGATTTTTTGATTTTTGCTAAAATAACAAGCGAGTTCTCTTCAACAACAAAGAAAATCCAGCTGGAGATTTTAGGCCAGCTCATCTCATTTGCAAATTGACAATACCTGCTACAGTCCCCACAGTGCTATTTTGTGTGAGACCCTCTCAGTGTCTATCCACAATGAGATACAGAGATGAGCAGTTATAGTGGTTTATATTTGCAAGAACTGTTTCTTGGTTTAGTAATTTTTTTGGTCAGATCAGCTAACCTGCAGCACACAAACAGAAAAAGCATTTATCAACAGAGCTTAAAATGAAAGTAATGAGCAAAGCGCAGCTTTAATTACGACGAAATTCCAAGTGCTTCAATTATTCAAGTTCAGAACCAATGTACTTTACCTGGAAATTGCCTCTGAAATAATAAATTCAATAAGGAAAATTCTTGTATAGTCCAAGTTAAATTATTTAAAAAGGAAGAAAGAGGGTACTTAATTATTTAATGTTTCACCAATAATTATATAGTTCAGTATAATGTTCACTCACTGGAGAATCTGATTTTCAAAGGAACATTTACGAACATCAGTCAAACAAAAAACACCTGCCTGACTATAAACTCAGCCAGTGTTGTGCACGTTCATTCCAACACAACATTACCACATTAGCACAAATCCAAGTCTTAATGGAAAACATATCCAATAATTTATGTTAAAATATTTACACAGAAAAGCATGCATGACACAGTTTTCTAATGCATTTGTAAAAAACAGTATGACCTCTCTTGCTACAATTTTTAAAAGCTGTGTTCTAGGTAAATGAGTTCAAGATGGGACCAAAGCTCTGGAAAATAGAAAACTGTAGTACTTGAACAACCTACTCTGCCAATCAAAATATGACCACTGACGTCTTAGGGACATTTTATTCAAAAGTCACTAGGAATCAATTTTAAAAGACAGCTTTAAATCAGCTGCATGAAAGCCATGGTAAGTTTATCTGCGTGGAGTCCTGGGAGGCAAGGCTCAGGAACACCAAGTATTTCACAAGGAGAAGGCTTTCCAAAGTCACAGATCAACAAGCCCAGCACATCACACCCAGATGAGGTGGCTAAAACAGCACCTTGGTCAAACACAGTATGGATCTGCAAAGGATTATCATCATCCATTAATAACCCTGTGTTAACCCTATGTACAACAATTCAAGCCCTATGGGACTAGTTCTGGAAAATCCTCATGATGACCATGACAGCAGCTGTCACACTGGTGTCCCTAAAGTTTATTTACAGGTGCCAGAACTCAGCACATGCCTTTCTAGATTGGGGACTCAGGCCTTTACAAATCTTCTTCAACTGTTCTCTGTCTTGGAGCAAAGCTTCCCAGAAGGAAAACCCGATACTCACAAGTTTAACAACACAGCATTGATATTTTAACCCAAAAGAAAATGAAAATTTGCCAAAACCCCCTCAACCATTTCCTTGCAGCCACAAAACAGGGTCACTTTGCCAAAGAATTACCTTGACCCCAGTCTCTGGAAAAGATCAGAGTGCTCATCAGAAATGGCCTCAGATTTCACAGATCTCAGAGCAGAGGAGCCCAGCTGCACCATCATCCAGACTTTATGGCCTCAGGTCCTGTGGCCAGCACGGCTGGAAACGATGAAAAGTCTACATTTCTGCTTCCCTACAACACTCACTTGGGGTCTTGAAAACTTGAGGTCTCTGATAAAACACTATTTTAAGTTATTTTAATGGCTCCCTTGGAATAGTGCAAAGAGAGACTTAGAGTAAGTGCACCACTTGGCTTTGCAGTGGGGAATACCAAACACAGTCCCACCACAATTTTAAGATTCTGTTAAAAAAAGGATTTAGGGAATACATGTCACATACAGACTAGGAAGTGATGTGACATGGGGCAGTGCTTCACACGGTTGATGTGAAGCACAGCAGGGTAATTTAGCAGTTAAATTCCAGACAGATGACGCCACAACATGCAGTGCACACCATGGCACAAACCCACGCTCCTTCTGACACGGCACACACACCAACCACACAATGCTTCACTGTGGTGTAAGCCAGCCTTTGGTTGTTCTGCTCCTAAACTTCTGTCTCATATGGCCAATTCAACTTGTCCAAAGCTTCCCACAGTACACTGAGATTAGGAAGTCTGGGGAATCATCATCATGCCATGCCACTGTAAATTATCACAGCTCCACCATCTCTGCCCTAATATGAAATGCCACAGAAGTTCTCAGAATCCAACAGTGATGAATTTAACATGCCTCCTTCCACTATCCTGATGTCAGCAGAGTTACAGCAATTTATGCAATACAAGGATCTGTCCTTTTCTCCTTATCAAAGCATTTGATCAAAATCAGTGACATGCAAAAAGACAACCTTACTTAATTTGAGCAGCAGAGTCAGGCTTGTCACTCTAACATCATAAGAAAAAGGGAGGTATTTACATATGGGTACTTGCATATTCCTTTTTATCTGGCTTCACAAAGATAACAGCAAGATCACTTTCTTCCTCAGTAAAAACTAGTGTGAAACCTCACAAAGGATCAGCATTTTCCCTTGCTCTTCCCTCCCTCTTTTCCTCCCTTCTGAAAAGCAAGACCTCAAGACATTTCAAATCTTCATTAGCTACTTCTCTGCCTGTGACAGCCTGGTGGTGTGGAGCAGCTCCAGCTCCCTCTCTTCGATTCACCCCCGAGTCAGAAAGCTAAGACTGTTTCTGATGTGAGGTGACAAGGAGCTCTCACTGCTGAACGCCACTGCCACAGGTGACACTCTCATCACCAGTGGTGGTCCCGGCACCACACCGCAAATTTGGAACGTGTGGAACCACAGATGAGCTCACCCAGCAGCCCCAGATCCGCATCTCTCAGGACGCATTTCAAACAAGCGGATGCATAAATTCACTCATTCCAAAACCTGGTCTGTTCAAGAACTTGTTACTATGACAATTTAGAAGAAGCTGCTACAGATAAGATTGATGAAACGTATTGATTAATTTTCTCTCAAGCTACATTTGAATTTTAAGTTTTCCCTAAACAAAACCAGTTGGTGTTGGTTTGTTAGTATTCCAGGGACTGCAGCAATGTGCTTCAGCAGCAAAGGAAGTTCCATGATAAATGTGTTCTCCAATCTGCATCTGTAAAGTAGCTATAAAGTCAGAACAATCCAGGCAAAATTTTTCATTATGTTTTTAAATATACTTATTTACATTTTAAATCACACATAGACAATATGAAATATCTTTCACTTAGACAGGTGGGAACAAGAAAACAGATGCATCCATTAAGCTTGAAACAATTCAATGAATTAAATAGTACTTGGTGAACACTTTGGTTTATGGATAAAGGCTTTGTTTTAACTTACTTGAAAAAACACGGCCATGGCTCCTACCACCCTGTTTTCTAGAACTGCTGTTCCAAAACTGTCAAAGTCATCAGGATTGTAGAAGTAAATCTGCATCTGCAAAAATTAAAAACAACAACAGAATCACATTAGTGTTGATTCACACAGCTTTCACATGATGTAATGCATGCACGTTGTATGTAAACTCAGTGTTATGAACCTGAGATAAAGGAATTCTGCTGAACAATATTGTTTAACCAGCATCTTGATTAATAGCATGACTGCCCTGGTGGGACAGTAAGCAGGGAACAGAGTTGATGCAATGCATTTTAATATCAAATCCAAGGGTAAACAGTATGGCCAGTCTGTTCAGATGTTAAACTTTGTGCTTTCTGCCAGCATCTCTTCATTTCTTTGCACATTGAAGGCTCATCTCCCGCTCTGTTAAATGTGCTAAACATATTTATCTCAAAATCCATAGAGAATTTTGAAAAGGATTTCAATGTTTAGAGTTATTCCTTTACTCCTAAAGTAATTTGTAAGATAAAAGTCTGTCTCCATAGCAATGCATTTTTATGAGCCTCTGATATTCAGGTCTATCAGTTAAGGTCACACTTCTCCCTGTCTTCAGTTAAATTTCATGACTGTTATTTCCAAAGCGTTAGTACTCTGCCGAAAGTACGAGACAAAACCAGACATAGGGATGTAATTTTTTAATGAATAATAAATATTAATAATTACACAAACCCCAAGTAAGAGCAGGTAAGAACAATGATTACCCCAAACTAACAACTGTTGGAAGTACACAGATAGAAGAGGACCAAGAACAGCTTCCTCTATACACTCTGCTGGTAAACAACCCCACTGCACTACACACATGCCATGAATAAGGGCAGCCTACAACGGCCTGTGGGTACTTGTGCTCCTGATTTCCTGTATGGTTCTTGTTCCACTTCCCACAGTAGCTGAGCTCCCACTTCTGCCAGCTGTCTAAACACACTGCTGCTTCTCCAGTTGTTTAACCCCTCTATTCCAAGAGAAGTCCCTAGTGTTAGTCCTTCTCCATCAGCCATGAAGGATCTGGTTTAAAGTGCTCAACGTTCCCCTCTCAACACTACACCATGCAGGTGTGTACATGGTCACAGAATAAACTCAGTGTTGCCAACATTTGTTGTACATCTACCCCACACAACACAAATTAAACCCCCATGCTCGAGGGTGGCAGCCAAGCACAAGGACTGGAGTTCACAGCGGTTGCTCCTGCGGCCATCCAGAGAACCTTCCAGATGGATTTCACAACCCAAACCAGCACTGGCTGGCTGATATCTGTGCTCACTTGTGCTCATTAACACCAGAAAAAAATATAAATCTGTTCCTGGCTATGAAATGGGAATGGACCTGTTGACTTCTCTGCCAGTAGCCTCTTGCTGAACCTGTGCCCTCACTCTGCTGCCCACCACCAGTACCTGCCCTTTTCACAGCATTACAGTGATGGTAGGAGATAGGCACATAGCTCATAGTTTGAGGGAGAAATAAGGTCTAGTTGAGACTGCCCATGCCTCCCAACACACTGCTGGTCTGACCATGGCTCCCTCCAGCAAGTCTGTCTGCAGGACCCAAACATTGTTTGGATTTTTCCAAAATAGTGCTGCATGACGCATCCTGCAATACTCAAAAATTCATTATTTCCCCATATTTTGTATATGCCAAGAGAGATTATACCCTTTTATCTTGCACAGTTACATTTCTACACACATTTATTGATTCCCAGGCTTCTGACTGTATATACTGGCTGTAGTGGAGAGGTGCTTTGCCAGTGTTATACAGTTAAAAAAACATCACTGCACAGGGAAAAATCCAACACGAAGATCAGAGCATTCAGAGGTAGAGGTATCTTTTCAGCAGAGGAAGACCACACCCCAAACAGGCCACAAAGAAATGAAAAAAACTTGGCACTCACATTAGCTTTATAAAATTTGAAAGCAATTTTCTTCTCCTTCTTTGGCCTTCCTATTCCCAGCATACTCACAGCACACACACAGATGCTGACAATATCTCACAAATGTGGCAGTGCCTCCAGATTCTGACAACTCCTGCACTGAACAAATGCAGAGCAAGGTAGAGCCATTCATTGATGCAGAAATTAGAAACAGTTTGTTTCAGGTAGAATTGCTCAAACTTCAGTTTAGCCAGCACAAACCAAACCTGGCAAAACATTCACAAATTACTTTTTGCTCCTCTGCAAAATAAAGTCTAAAATTATCTATACCTTACATAAAACATTTCACAATATATTCCTCATAGGAGTTTATGAAGAAAAGCATCACTGAGTGAGTTCAGCATATGCCAGGATCATTTTGGATCAATTTTGCTTACGGCATTTTAAGGAAATTAATTTTTACAATGCACTTTTGCATACCAGTGCAAAGGGCTTTGGTAAAAGAGTTTTTCTTTTAAATCCCTCATCTTAGCAGTGCAATTTCATAGCCTAATCAAGAATCACACTCTGCCTTCATTACCATACACATTGGAGCACTTTACCACTGCTCCCTGGTGTTTTTCCAGAGAGTGTGGTTGCTCTCTCTGCATCCATCATGTCAAGGGGAACTGTCCTGTATGAAAAATTATTGTCATCTGTCATACAGTAGCTTCCTTATGTGCTCATGCAGCTAGAAGGAACATATTAGGAACACAATATCTGAGGAACTGCTATTATATAATTTACACATGCATACCCTGCAAAAACAATGTTAGAAAGACAGTAAAGTTACACCCTCAAAGCCTCATGGTTCAGGCTGCTCATAAAACCACACCTGGACACCGCTGAGCATTAGTATCATGGCAATTTTGTAATTATGTGATCACATATTGTTCTCTTCCATAATACAGCCTCATCAGTTTTCCCCAATTTACAATAAAATGCAAATGTATCCAATGTATTTTTGTTCTTTTATTCATAATATACATAATATTGAATGCATTTATCAGTAGATAGTTAATTTAATATTTTCTATGGGTGGGATAAGGTTCTTTATGTACAAAGTGGGAATAAGACAGTTAACTGTAAAATTAATTTCACCGCATACTTAAGTGGCCTAAACATGCTAGAAAATTTTCATTATTACTCCTTATTATATAATTAGTATATACAATATATGGGGCGCTTTGCATATAAATGACTTCTACTGTCTCTGCCTGGGATGCAAAAAAGCAGCAGCACAGAATGCAACAAAGAGGCTTTTAAGCTAAAGAAAATTTGGATTGTATTATAATCTGCTATTTGTGAAATGCAGAAAGGAGAATCACGCATCCAACCTAAACTGTGGCACTGACTGATTTCAGCCCCACACAACAGCATTTCTGTACATTTCTGCATGTGATTGCACAACAGCTTCTATTTTCCAAAATTAAAAAATTTAAAGGCTGAGAATCCTGCAGTAAAGCTGAAATGCCCTTTGCAGTGTGACAGTACCTGTGTGCAGTCAGAATGCCCTGCTCGACACATCCCTGCTGACTGTGCTCCAAAGAGCCTTTCTCATGGCACAGGTCCAGGAGGGCATCAGTGTCCTGTTCTCCATGGCACAGTATATGAGATTTACAAGGCTTTCACATCTAGCCCCATTACAACTAACAAGGCTGAGAAAAGCTTACATGGCTTTCCTTAATCTCAGATGTGCATCACGGCAGTGTACTTGCATTTACCTTGTAAAGAGGTATCACAAAAACCACAAACCACGTGTGTCCAAGCAACTTGAAATTTTCAGTGTTTTGGTAAAGCTGAGGTGAGATAAACCATCCCGAGTGAAACAAAGGTACTTTCCCTGCAGGAAGAACTCTCCATCCTAAAATGCTTCCACTAATACTGCTTCAGCTACAGAGCTTTACCAAGGCAGAGAGAGGGCAAGAGTTTGATTTTAATGGGAAAACTTCATGCTTTGACACTCTTCATGCTGTAAAAGAATTGTTTTCAAACTTGAGAGAGATTTGCTGAACAGCACAGATTTAAGCCTGAAAAAATATCAGTGTGGGTAAAATCTTCAGACTGCTACAAGTGCCTTAAAACAGAGGATCAGGGAGAAAGCTCTCACTCTGCCATAAACCAGGAGATAATCACCAGTCATCCTGAGAAAATGTCATGTTTTCTAGTCTCTGCTGTCCAGGAAGATCCAGTGGCCAAGCATTACAGTTTCCAAGGAATCCAGATCTGTCTATTCCCAGCCTACAACACTTAGACAAGTGGTTACACCACGTACATCCAACATGTGGGTGATTCTCCAGGTTTGAGAGCCTTTGCCTCCAACCTCCTGCCCCTCCACCATGCCCTGGGGGCAGGAAATCGCCTGCTCCTCAGGACAACCTGCTCCCTGCAGAAACACCTTTCTTCAACCATGTTCTTCCAACCTCTACAGAAATCTGGTGTTGCCCAGACCTGCCAAAATGTCAGGCCCCAGTCTGTGCTTAGATTTTGATGCCAAACTGGGCTGCCACCACGCTGATGTTGTAAGGACAGGCTGTCCAAAATGTGAGCATTACTGAGAAATACTGCCCACCAGAGACCAGTTCTGATTTTATTAAGTGCAATTGCCTCTGAATGACTAAACCCTCATTATGACATGTCATTGGCTTGCAAGAACTGAGCCCGCTTCCAATGAATGGTCTCTCCTCACCACCCATCCACAAATAAAAGGCTCTGTCTCTCTGCTTGGCGTGTCAGGCATCCAGACAGAAATCACCATTCCCATGCATGACATCTCTTTGCTGTCATTACCTCACTACAAAGACAGAAAGTTTACATCCAACACAGACTGTCATGGCCAAACTCATTCAGCACTTATGAGAGAAAAGCCACAACGAGCCGTTTGATAGATCCCAGAAGATGTGAGTGAGTTCAAAGCAATTCTAAGAGCCTGGAAACTAAGCAAGTACATTTTCCATAGACAGATGCCAAGCATTTTTAAAATAAATAATTGAGACTTTTAAATTGGGCTGCTATCACCCTGTGCAACCTCCTACAGCAGATTTCTCTTTAGATTAAAAAATGAACAAAGGCTCATTGTGCTGTCACAGATGCGGAGTACAGAATATTCAATAGAATCAGGAATTCTGGTGCAAGGGAAAGGATCCTCGGAATTATCTTTCTGCTCATTTCCTTCTAGCAATCCAAGCACTACCATGTAATTTAAAGCATGGTTCAAAAAAAGCATTAAAAAATAAAAGGTCTTATAGACCAGTCAATTTTTTTATGAATTAGGCAGCAAGACACAGAGGGAGCAGTGATGTGGATTATTATGTCTTGCTTTAGAAACTGAGAGTATTTTCAGGCAGTGCAGGTAGATTGCAACTCTTTGCAGAGCGGTGAAACAAAAATTTTGAAATGTTTGCTTTAGATGATGGAGTTAAGCACTGCATATACTAATTCTTAATTAGTGTCTTTGCTGCTTACATTGTAAGAATAAATTATTCTCAGTGACTTTTACAACTGGATTGAAAACCTTTTGCACAAAAATAAATTCTCTGCTAAGATTATGAATCATACATGATTTTTCTTAATTGAAAGCTCGCATGTAACTTACTTTTGCTTTAAATATGTGCATAGATTTCCAGTGAACTGGATGATGTGATCCATTTGGCTGGAATAAAAATTTTCTACAGACATAATGTAATCTTCACTGCAGCACTAAAAATTCAGAATAACTGTCCTGCAGTCTGTGTGTTTACTGGAGTGTGAGATGTACACTGGGGCAATAAAGTCTAATGTTTGACTTCTCATTATATTCTCTTTAAAAAATCCATGAAACTTATCATTTATAACATATTCAAAATATGCTTAGGAAAGGCAAGGGGAAGAGTGAATCGTGATGTTTTCCAGTTTTTCTACCAGAGCTTGATGTAATAACACAGAGTATATTGCATTCTTTTGAAAAGATAAAGTTGAACAGGAGCAGATAACGGCATGTTTTTCCTGCCTAGTCTATTATTCATCAGTGAATTTTTAACTATAGTTAGGCAGGTAGAGAGATGTATTTTGAATGGCATAACTTGGTATTCAACAGTGCCTAAAAGTGTGCTGGGTAAAACTGCAAAACAAAGAGTCAGACAGGGACTTTGTCCTAATGTAATTGCAACTTGATAATGAATACAATGCTAGGCTGAAAAAAAATGAAAGGCGCTGAAACAACAGGAAGAGCAACATCATGCAAGTGAAATACCAGAATTTAACTCAATTTAGACATTCATATCCCTCAGAAGTATGGCAAATTTCCCTTTCATCTTCTTTAACAGTAAGTATGAATTCTTGCTTTGTTGTCTCCAAACAATGCAGTAAGTGTACCTATGCTATAAATTGAGACTAAGCAATTTCAGAATCTTTTTCAACCTGAAGGGTGGTAGCTGTCGCACCCTCTGCAGACTTATGTCTGCACAGTATTTAAACCTGTGAGTGGTCCAGTGACAGTTCAGTAGAACAGGGAGGAAACCCAATCAGGGATCTCCCTGGGCTCCCATGCATTGTTGGATCACAGCCCCACCACTCAGTATCTTGAGCATTTAGTCCTGAACGTTAAGAGAAAAGGACCTTCCCAAGCTAGAAACTTCCCTGATTTCTACTGCCAGAAATAAATACCCCTTAGGCCTGCTCCCATCCCTAACATGAACATCCATCTCGTGTGTACACGATGAGTTATTACACCAGGAAGGCCCATTTGATGCTAAAAAGCTGCATGTTGCATTCATTTGTATTACCCTAATATGAAAATAACGGTGTCAGTGTTTATGCTTTACGTAACGTGAAACTTTTTTGCAATTGCTTTGTACTCCGAGTAACAGCCATATGATTCACCATGAAATGAAGTCTGGAAAATCGTTTTGGATAAATGGAACTATAAATTCAATAGAATTTCCATGACAACATAGATTGCAACACTCCACCACAAGTGAAATGTTATAAATCATTCAAAACCAACAAAAAATCAGCAGTAAGTCTTCTCTTTCACAATGCACAAGACCCTTGAATTATAGAGCTGTGGTTATTACCTCCCAGTGCAATGCCTCTTGTTTCTGATCCTCCTTCCTCTGTGTTACAAGTGTTGTTTCATATTTGACCTCCTTCCAAACACAGGAGATTTTAATACTAACACTTTAATACTAAGACATTAGCAAGAACTGAAGCATAACGAGCAGGAGGCGTTTTTGAACCTGTCCCTCTCATCTCCTAAAAATGTTTAAAATATCTTCACCCTGTGGTAATTATACCTGTGTATGCAGATACATCACAGCATCTTGTTAGACACACAAATTTAGGAGGCTCTTTTTCTGGAAATGTGGGTGGTAACTGGTGCAACAGGGCGCTCAGTCAGCTTGTGAAAGGGATGCGAACCACATGTCCAAGGGATGGAAGAGATCCAAGTAGAGGAAGTAAAAATAAAAAAAGACTAAAAGACTGCCCCACACAGTATTGCTCATTTGTACCCTTCCATCAGAGGATTCCTGACAAACTTCAAATCCAAGGAACCGTAATGATGTTATTCCAGGAGAACCTTCACTGCAATTTGAAAATCACTGTGACTCTTGCCTTCATGCCTGGAAGAAAAACCTTGAAAATGCAAAGCTCTTTCCTTCCTGAAAAGATTAAGAAGCCCATGAAAACAAAGGAGAGAGAAATAGTTCAGTATTCTGGGGGTTTTTGTGTGTGTGTATACTAGTGGGGAACATTTCTTAAATATCAGGTCTTTTGGTAACTTGAGAAGTGGAAACCTATCACCCCTCAGACTGCAAAGGCTACAGAGAGTTTCTGCTGTCTTGAATTGATCACTGCCCATTTCTGGGCCTCAATTCCTCATGTGGTCATTGCCTATCCCTTCTTTAAGAAGAGGTTTTATGAAAAAACATTTGAAAAATTTGAATTTAATAGGAAGAATGACACACAGTTGAAAGCCATATTAAATTTAGTACTATATGAGTGTTGTCAGAAGAAAAAAAAACTTTGAGGTTGCTTCACTTGCTCCATATTGCAATAAGGAAGAGTCAGACAGGTACCTCACAGAGAGAGTCTATTGCTTCCTTAATACTGGTTCTATTACATTACATACAGTTATGTCTCCAGCCCATAACTGGAGACAGGAGAAGATGTCACGAGAAGCTGTTTGTGCTCCATCCCTGAGGTGTTTGAGGCTAGGCTGAACAGGCCTCTGGATAACCTGATCTAGCGGAAGGTGTCCCTGCCCATGGCAGGGAGTTGGTATCAGGTGATCTTTAAGGATCCTTCCACCCCAAACTGTTCTGTGCCATGTGGTTGACATCCCTTTTATGAGCAGATGTCACAGAAATTCAGTGCACACAACTGCTGCAGGGCAGTGCACCCACACACCCAAGGGCATCTTCCCAGGCTCTGGGAGGTCAACTAGTGTCTTTCACTGGTCTTTACCTCTTCTACCAGAGGCTTTTTTTGTGTATTTATTAAATAGCTCTGTGTCTCAGTCACAGTGGCTTTGTCTAATGGTGGCATATTCCAAGTAAGACAGCAGGAACACACAACATTGAGGCAAATGTGGCTTCCTAAAACTGTACAAATGGAAAAATTAGAGGCAATAATTAGCTGCTGTCATGGCTGGAAAACTGAAACAGGTGATTTAGAAAGTGGCTAAGCACCAAATGACACAGCAACTGAAAAAAAGCTGGGTGGACTAACTGTATGAACAGAATAGCTCTGAACTCGACACAAAAGTGGCTGTTTTAGATATCTTCATCTGCTTCCTTCCCATGGCCTTCCTAAAAGAAAAAACAACACTACTGAAGAGTTTCTAACTTCAAGATACTCTAACTGTCCGTACTTCAGCTCATCTTTCAGGAATCCATTTACTTTCTTAAACACCAAGAAGTGCTGCCAGAATGGAGTGAACTGGGATTTCCTTCCAAAAATACTCCAGTACTCTTCAGGAAAAACAAAGGAGCTGCACTTGAAGGATAAACCCCTCAAAAGCATACTTTTCCTAGCATGTGTGATTAGTACAATTTCATCTCCCATTCACTTTAAAGATGCACTAGCAGGAGTACTCATTCCTCTGAAAGCACATATCTTAGCACAAATTCCTTTTTTTTTCACTGTGGAATTCAAAATGTCCCCTCTGTGTGTGGTCTTTTTTCTTGTTGATGATGGGGTTTTCTTTTTTGCCTTTTTTTTTTTTTTCCAGTGGAAGAAGTTAATGTCTTCCAAGAGGTTTAATGAACTTCCAACTGCTTCAGAACAAATTTTGAGGTATTTATAGTTTCACTCTGGATTCAAAGCTATGCAGCAGATGGGGCAGGTTTTCAGCAGCATTTTGCTGGGCGAAAGGCCATTCCTATCTCTGAGGGGATGTGAAATCCTCCAGGCTGTACACTTGCAGAGTTATTTTTATTTATGAACTGTGAAGGAGATGGACAGTTACAGCAGAACCAGGCCAGGACATGAGCTTACTTGGAAGGTAAAAATAATAATGAGTTTTCTCATATTTCGCAGAATACACCTCTATCTAAACCCCCATCATAATGCGAAAGGCAGAGCAAACAGAGTGCTCAGCACCGTTCCTAGTTGCTACCTGCAGATTACTGGAGGGACATGTGACAGTCTGTGCTGCAGGGGCAGCACTAGTTCTGTCACAGCTGTACCACTGGAACATGAGGGATTTTTCCAATGCAGCTGCTTAATGTGGGTGTTTTACTTCAAGATTCTCAAAAGGGTTTAATATGCGAGGAGTGAGTACAATATATCCTTTCTAAAACTCAGGATCTCCTAAAAATACCTTAAATTTAAATCCTTCCCCACCATGGGCTGCCTACCCAAATTCCCCAGTGCTGGAAAACCTTACATGTAATAACTCTGTACTCCATCTCTAATTTTCTAGGTTTCTCTACCCTTACCCTCTGACTGTTTTACCAAGCAGAAAGTGAAGTCTGTACACATCTGGAGTGTAGTGTTAAGAAATTTGTAAGTGTACAGACACACACACACAGAGTAGCTGAGTACATCATCTTAATGGAGCCAGTGTGTTAAGGACATGATTCTGGATTTACACTAACAAATCAAAAAGAACCATACTTCAGTACAACACGAAACAAAATACTGACAGAAAAGAAAAGTGCTGGAAATTGTGTAGCCTTTTAAAGTTAAACCCTTGTCCACTGTCACAGCTGCAAACCCATTTGCAAACACCATCTGTAATGGCCCTCTGCTAAATGTCAAAGTTATTCTTCCATGCCTATGAAACAGAAACACAACTCTGATTCTCACCCCCTCCCTTGCTCATACCTGTCTGCAGACGACATGTTGAGACTCCCCTGGTGCATCTAATGCTCACTTACGGCATCACCTTTTATAAAATGTGACCAAAACAACCTCTCAGCTTTAACACTTCCAGTTTCTTACAGGCCCACTGATGTTGAAAGAATGTTGAACTTCTTTGGAGCCCAGAAGAACACAACAGCATCACCAGATTGGCGTTTGAGTTCAAATTTCACAGGCTTTGGTTCAGTACAGCTTTCAGAACACACTCCTGGTGGGAGGTGTACCCAATTGTGTCCCTGCTCAACTAGGCTTTGTGCCAGTTTCATCCCTTCCCTCGACTGTATTTTAATCATAGAAATTATTTGCATGCCCAAGAGTCACATTTCCAGTCTGGCTCACATCTGAAAGCATCTCTTCTGCCTCAGCATCTCACACTCAAACAATTCACCTGTGTCATGAACACCAGAGAAGTTCTGGTTTTCAGTGTGACAGCTGCTGGCTTCTCTCCAGACTCCTGGTGTCTCTGGCTCCAGAGGTGCCCAACCAATTTCGCTCTTGTTCATGCCACTCCCCTCACCACCAGCCACCAGATATTTGGATGGCACTGGCAAACACAAACAGGAACTGGGAACACTCCAAACTGGTGCAGCCTCTCCCATCACACAGTAGGGAGAGCTGCCCCAAGCTGCCCAGGGCCAGGGCAGGACAGACACCACCTGCCATACAAATCTCCACCAGTATGTGCTACTGGTGCATTCACCTCTCCTGGTGCTGTTCTGCCACAGCACAGAATGCCTCACTGGAACTTTTGAAATATGGGAGTTGCACGAGTAAAGTCTTTATCATAAATCTGATAATTAACCTGCATAACTGATTTCCCTCCTGGCAGCAGGCAGGTTGGAATAAATAGTCTATTCAATACCTACTGAGAGAAGACTCCTATATTTCATGTTTACTTTAGACAAGTACAAAAACCTTTGGACAAAGGGCCTCAAAGAGTCAAATTCCTTACAGTTTCAACAGAGTGCCCTGAATAATACATAAAGCAGCTATGCTCTTATCCCTAAAACCACAGGTGTGAACCAGATGTCATGCTTATCTTCTCTTGAGATTACAGCATTTGCACGCCTTCAGAATATAAAGTAAGCTTTGGATCAAGGAACCTGAAATATATTAAAAGTGTGGCACTGAAGTTAAAAATTCAAATACTAACCTAGAAATAACTGTTTCATTCGAGAGTCTGTTTATAGCTTACGTTCTGTAAAAGTTGTATTTCTTTTATTTAACCTTTTTATAACAAGATGTATTATGAGTCACAAATCTAAGATAAAGCTATTTGCATAAATCTCAGTATTGGTAAGCAAGATCTTGCCAAACAAGTCTTTCAAATATACCACCATCAATTAAACATGCATCATGTGTCAAAAAACAGAATTAAAGTTAAAACCCTAATTTAAATTTTAAACCTTCCTGTTATTGTAGTGAAGATTTAGAAAGAGAAGAACATATGCAGCACTCAAATATTGAAAGGAGATTAAACCCAGAAAGGTATCTCAAAGAGAATTTTAAAGTTAACAGCACACAGTAACAAGAAATGTTACAGGGTGCAATGTGCAAATGTGCTCTAACCATACAGCCTTGATCATAACCAGTCACCTAAGAGTGCATAGCCAGAGAATTATTTAAAAATGTTCAGTTTTAAGAAAAATAACAATTTCCTCACTCAACAAGCAAACATCACTAATATGTGTGTTTGTTACTGGGGGCATTTCTGGAAAAAAACATCTCACCAGATGCACAAAACATCTTGCCCCAGCAGATTTCAAAGGTCATACTCCCATTGGAATATTTCTTCTCTTAAACCAGTTCCAGGCATCACCTCCCAACTCCTGTGTCAACGCCTCAGGAGCAGCAGTGATTGCTGCAGAGGGTCTGTTGTCCCTGAAAGAGGGTTCATGTCCTACTTCAGTTTTTGCTCAGCTTTCCTCCTCCACCTCAGCTAGCTTCATTCTTTAATCCAACACTCTGGTTTCCTTCCACAGCATCCCCTGTCAAACACACATACACTCCAAAGGCTGTCAGCAGCTAATGCTAACACTTCACTAGGAGAAGTGTGCTAGGTCAATTTATGACAGAAATATTGCAGGTTTGTAATTAGAGCCCTACATAAGAAAGCCTGTGTTTACTCAATAATCCCCACATTCACTTAACTGATGCATGTATCTCCTCTCTAGCTGTAGAGAAAAGGTGGTGAATGTGACCTGAATCCAAGAGCTGTAATGTCACCTGCTTGATTTTGAGAGTTGAACTACCTTGTCCACATACCAGTATTCACCAGTGACCCAGAGCCTCAGCCTGCCCTCCAGCAGCAGGGCCTGTGACTCTTGGGGAAAAAGCATCCAACATATCGGCTCATTCATGTCAATAAAATAGAGTATGAAGAGTCGTAGGTTAAGGTGTTAACATGACCCTGTCTGTAAGGCTGAACAGTCAAACTTGGTTTGAGTTGAGAGCACAGACCCAGGCTGCTCAGCTCCATGGCAACACTAATGATTTAAACACCTTTATAACTTCTAATTGAAGATATAGGAGAAAAGTTGAGAACAGTACAAAAAAAAAAAAAAAGAATTTGAAATATAAACAATTGAGTCTTCCAGTGTCACCTATGCCTTATCCCCATTCCTGTTAGCAAATGGGTTTTTCTTACAAAACAATCCATGGATGATATTAAATATGGTGAAAAACATTCTCCTTCAGAAAAACAGGTGAGATAAGCTACATCTAGTTCTGGACTCCAGTCCTAATTTCCGCAGAAGAAAAAACATGTAACAGCAAAAAGAAAAGACGTGCACAGCCAGATAACTCAGCCTCTGCAATGAGACTTGCAACTTCATTCCTGTGGAAAGCAGGCAATAAAAATGGCTGTTATCAGCCACTTCAACACGTGGTAACTCCTGCCAGGTGGCACAGGACAGTGCTTTTTCCTGCCTTGCCAGGCATGGGATCACAGCAGTGCTGTGAAAGGGAGTGTCTGGGCTCACTGTGCCAGGCTACTATTGAACAGACGGAGGAAAGAGATAGGAAGGAGAACAACAGGGATGGGGGAAAGAAAAGGACAAAGAAAGAAAAGACAGCTTCCCTATCTCTCACACTAAACGGCTGTTAAGACTTTGCTGAAATTGGTGGCAGCTCTGGTAGCTTCTGGTAGCCCTGCTACTCTGAGCAGTTCAAAACACATTCAGGATCATGACTGGCTTCCTTGAACACCCAATGGCATTACAGGGTCCTGACATTCCAGGAGATTGTAAAACTCAAGTATTTCCGTTGATCTCCTTCCCTTCAGCAATTATCATCTGGCCCTTTCACTCTCAAGATCTCCCATCACACAGCCTGCCAGCCAAGGGCTATGGGTAGCACCAGCAAATCTATCAATTATCTGCACCAATCTTTTGCAAACACCAGCCTGATCTGCTTATTTCCAGCTCCATTCCCTTCTCATTTAAGCACATAGCTTGGAAAGTATTTTGATGGGTTTTAGATTATTTCAAGCTGCCCTCTTTCTGTTGAGTTTCTTAACAACACTCCCCACAGATCTTGCGTAGAGCAGTGTGGCCATGGATATTGTATAATACTCCAGGCTGCAGCAATATAGCTCTGGAAAGCCCTCATAAAACACTTGATTATGGCTACAGGTGCATCAGGCTCTGTATCCTGTCTCAGGCACCAGGCACTAATGGAAAGTAAATCAAGACATGGACAAACAGCAACTGTTCCCTCCACTACACCCTTGCAGCTTCCAGCAAGCCTCGGAGGCCTTTCTGACCTGGAAGCTGCACAAGGACCATCCCTGACTGGTGTGCCTCTTTCCAACCTGTATTTACTGCTGACTACTAGAAATTCCCTACCCAAGGGGTTCCACAATCCATGCACTTCAATACACTGCTGGAAAAGTGTTGTTTCTGTGGAATGTGCAAATTCTGTCTCTGTCTCTGTGGACTCAGAACCTTTGCTATACTGGGAAGCACAACAAGTAACACGCATTTAACTTAGTTGAAATTTCACAGTCCTTTGTAATCATACACCCAGAGTCACCTTTTCCAAGCTGAGATGTCAAAACAAAGATTTTTCTTTTTTTCTTGTCACCAAAGATCCTCTATTTCTTTGGACATACCCAGCATTTTTTAGGATGGGCAGTCAGAACCACTCAATTTATATGTACCATGGAGTAAAGATTTTTCCATGCACTGATTTCCTAATAATTTCGAAACTTCCTCTTAGCCTTTTTGCTCCTGCTGAGCACTGAGCTCACATGTTCAGACAGCGCTCTGTAAGGACTCCAGGAACACTTCCTTGAGTGGCAATAACTAATTTAATGTTCATTACTCTATGTGCAAAGTCAGAGTCTTCTAACCTAGTTAAACTAGAAAATGAGATTTACATGATCCCGCTTTGTGTGTGTGTCTGCATATGATGTCAGACCTTCATAATAGTTTTAGAGTGCATTGACCAGTTTGATCAAAACTCAGCTGCTCACTTGAGTTCTCGAAGACTCAAAGACACACATTCAAGTGTCTTTGCAGTTAAGCAGCAAAGTTAAAGAGAGGCACAATTAGTTTCACAAGTATGGATCAAATATTGAAGACACTGAAGACACTCCCTGTCCTCCTTCACAAAGCACTTCATCATCATGCCCAGCATGGGCAGCAGACACTTCAGTGGCTCTCACATCCCCTCCTAACTCAGCAATGCTGCCCATAGATAACCTGGAGCTTTTTTGACTTGAGAGCACTCATTTCTGCACCTGGGGATGTTATAGATCACATAATGTACCCACTTTCTTTTGCTCAGTGGGAATGCTATCAGTAGGTGCAGATTCCCCTGAGTCACGGAGAGAATACCAGCATTTGAATCTAAGCACACATAATATTAATAGAAATCCACTACTCTGTTAAATATTGTAATATGGTAACTTTAATCATAAAGCCTCTCAGTATTTAAATACTTCAGGCACTGTAGACATTTATACAACTAGCAGTAGATGAATTTTCCAACAGATACTTCTGAGTAATTATCCTCTTGAGACAGCACCAATTGCTAAATAATGCCTCAGTTTAATAGCATGTAGCTATTATTCTGGGCCCTATTAAATCTCTCAGAAACGAAACAAAGATGGTGATAAATACCTGACACTCCATTTCAGTCTTCATGTGGATGAGGAATAGGACACTTTTCCTCACCTGTTAGTTGGACTTCAAAGAGAATTCCTTAGAAAATTAGGAGGTAGCCCCTCCTGCTTGTTCTAACAAAGCAAGGTATGCAAATTTGTTCTAGACATCAGCAAAGACTCCTTACAAGCAAAATTAGCACTCAGAGTCACAAGGAAAGCTGTCTTAGCAAAACATATCAAAGGAAGAATAACTGGATTGGATAGCTGAATGGGAATTCCTGAGAATGCCAAAATCCTTACAGATTAGCTGGCAAAGAACAATTGTTCTGTCCCCCTAGAACATCCCTCATTCCAAGGAAGAAGTGTTGAGCAAAAAACTAGAGAGAACAGCAAGACTATTCAGTCTAAACTTCAGTGAATCAAGGTGTTGATTACAGAGTGAGTATTCAGATGAACCTGCTTTTATATAACACCCAAAGCTCTAGAACATCAGGAAAATGCAGGCCTCTTGTTCATATAAAGCACTGGCCTTTATTCATGTTCCCTTAAGATGCTTTTCCTAAAACTCCTCCCCACTTACATATTACTTATCACTAATAAAAGAGTCTGAGGAAAGAAATTTGCATTCTCTGGTCACCACAGGTCTATGATTAGGGCAATTCAGCATGCTGCTCCATAGAAAAGGCTGTCCTTTCACTGTCAAGGGTAAAAACATGGAAGAAAAATGCATAAAAATACTTGTATCCTTATCCTGACATCCTTTCATGTCTCAAGGGGGTTCCAAAACCTTAGAGATGATGAGCTCTCCAAAGCAAACCATGTCAGACTGTGTTTACCTTCATGCTAGTTCATTACATCTTGATTTAATTTCAAAAGTAGCCATCAACAATAGAGGCCACCTCCTTAAACACAGAAAGCAAAAGTTAAAATACTGCAATAAAGCAAATTTGTAGCCACCAACTACCAAGTAGTTTAATCATCATCTATCAGTGCGTCATGAAATGCTCCTTTTCTTAAATCCACTTTGATGATGATGACTTAAATCCACTTTGAATGACAACTGAACACAAGATGAAAGGTTTGGTAACTTGCTGGCCAAAATTTTCCATTGTACGTGTGCAATAACCCACAGCATTTTAACATATATACAGACACACACATACATATATATACATATATATATGTCACTTTGGGTTCAGTATCTGATAAATTTCCATTAGTATCTCACTGACAACTGAAGCATAATACTAAATAAAGCCATGTGGCTGCTCTGCTAAACCCATTTGTGGAAAATAAGGAAGGTCTGAAAACTTGGGGGAAAAATATGTGTGAGGTCTAATCACAAATATTTCTGTGGCCACTACAGGGAAAGAATCAGAGGGATGTGGTCACTCCAGAGCACATGGTCACCACATGATGGAATCATGTGTCCTGGACCTGATAGTGGCCATCACCTTGACCTGTGAAAGGTCAGCCTCTGAACAGCTGTATTACACCTTGCTTCAGTTTCCGCATGTCAGTAAGTCATAAAGAGAAACAGAAGCAGCAACGTCCCAAAACTGAGATTTAATAAATGCAAGAGATAATTTTCAGAATCTCATATGCAAGAGGCATCTAGACCTGCTGGGACAGAGCTCTGGTATATTCTGCTGTGAGTTTATACAGATGAAGCCCTCCTTTGATGCTACCTTAGGATTCAGTTAGTGATGGTTCAGTGAGAGAGGGCATGAAGGAAGTCTATGTTCTTAATAAATATATTGACTTTATTATTCTGAATTCAGAACCTCCTGAGAAGTTTCAGATCCAGGATTTCTGTATCTACACGTCATTCCTCAGGAAGCCATGCTCCAATCTGTAGATGTTCAAAAACTGGTAACACTAATGGTCCCCAGACCAAAAAAATCAGGCTGTCTGTAAGTATACAATACCAAATTTAATGTTCTAGACAAATTCAGGAGTATTCATGGACACATACTGCATTCTGTCCCTAATAAATTACCTTTTCAGAATGCAAAGCATTTGACCAGTGCAAGCTGACAAGTGCCAGATGAGCTACAAGCAGAGCAAGACACCCCAATCCGTAAGTTTAGGTACATATTCTTAATTGTATCAGGTAGATTCTCCTTTTTTACCCCCATACATGGACAAAACAAGTAAAAACAGTCCTGTGCTAGACAGGGACAAGATCTTAGAAGTGCTGAGAATAAAATCAAATGTCAGTGAGAGGGAGGGCTTGCTGCAGGAGGCTCACTTTGAAGCCACCCATGTGAACACTGCTCAGTCCTGGAGCAGGCTCCTTGCTCAGTGTTTGTTTGCACAGGATCCAACCTGACAAACACGAAGTCAGGTTCAAAAGATGCTGCAATCACAGAAGCCAGCAAACCACAGGACTTCTGCACAGTATTTTGAGCTCAAAGAACCTTAACAAAGAGGCAGGAGTTCCTTGGATTGTCTCTGGCCTATCTAAGCATCCAAACATTCCTGCGGGAAGGTGGTTTAAAGATCTAATGTAAAGCATAACATCTGCAGCCAACTTAGGGGAGATTTCTTCCTCCTTCCTTCCATACAACAACCTGATTACAGTCACATACAAATCTGAGTTTGTAATCACTATTATCTTGCTGTTTTCCACGTTAACAGTAGCAAGGCATAAATAAGGATGAACTTGCCCTCATGGCAATAATGTCAGGCATTTTACTAAATCCATGATATAAAGAAATTTCCCCTATTGTTAGATGCCCTTTATCACATGGATGCCACATCTCACCAAGAAATAGTTACATGCACATGTTTTTAAAAGATTCAGGGCTTCCACAGAAGTAAACACACACATATGCCCACAAACTTATGGAAGCAATAGACTTGTTTTCAGCAGGATGCTGTGAAAACCAAAGTTTATTTCCCCTAAAATGCATAAAATTGCACTAACTGATTGTCAGAGCACTACAGTCTACTCACAAAACTCTAAGAAATTTTAGCTGTTCTCAAACTAGTCTTGAATGACTTCCAAAACCTTTGTTAATGCCTGTCCCCAGAGAGGATGGAGATTACACAGGAATCCCACCCGCCATGAAAAAAATCAATATTTTAACATTCTTACTGCGATACTGTTGATCCAGACCTCACAAAGAGCTACAAGGAAAGTTAGCCACAGCATTTTCTGTAATTTTAAACTCATCATACACCCAGAGAAAGCTTTATACCTGATACTTTGGGGGATTTTTGTCTGTATTTTCCTAGCATATTTCACAGATTGGCCTCCTTGTCTGTCTAGGCTTTTAGAAGAGCAGTGATTTGATTGACCAGACCTTAACTCCCCAGATTCCACAATTTAACTTTCCTAGGAGTTATAATTATTGAGGGCAAGGACTGAAATGAAGTTGTCAAGTGCCAGTAATGGGCTCTCTTTCTCCCTTCCTCAAGACTGATGCTATTCATTTGGAGCAGGTCTATACACAAGCCCTTCTAATCTGATCTGCAGAAACCTTGGTAAGACCTGGCTGTACCTCAACTGGAAAACAGTTCTAAAATTAATAATAAGCTGACCTTTCAGTTTAATGCCTTAGCTATCACAGCTATCTATTGGTGCACTTTGCCCAAGTCTCACACGGACTCTGGCAGCAGGACAGGAACAAAGACAAGAATTACAGCAAATTCTTCACTGCCACACAAATACAACCACTTTAAATGCAGAATTACAGGCCAAGCAGTCAATTTTATTTCATAATATATTCTGTTTCTGTAAGGCTTGATCTCAATCTTTGCTTATTCAAGGAAAGTCTGAAGACAATTGTGTGGGAGCAAAGGCTTTTTCTTTGCTCGAGGTATACAGATTAAAATGGGCTGAGGCTTGTCCAGTGATTGCAACACTGAAGTGATAGGGGACTACTGAACGCCATTGTTTCCTACTCAGTAGGAAGAAAAACATGAATATAATATCTTAATTTCTTAAATTTCAATTAATTGTAATTCAATTTGGCAAGGCCTCACACAGGAAAATATCTTTACTTTCCCTTCTTGTACATTTTTAAATGAATTTGAGACTATATGATTGATGGAAGCCTTCAAGCTTTTAAGTAGTGGATACTATATATAAGCTTTCCTTAGATAAATGATTTCCCCAATGTGAAAACGTTCGTTTTAATGAAATGAAATAGCCTTAATTGGTTGTGATGGGAAGTAAACCCTGAGATAAACATTGCATAAATAATTCACATCCTTCCATCTGGGGAACTTTTTCCTGAACTGCAAAGTGTCTCCAATCTGAAATGCAATACACATTATTTTAGCAGCAACCAAAAAAAAAAACGCAGACTTCTTCCCATACACTGCATCTGGAGCGTAGAGCATCTGCTATTCCGGAGCTGAGTGCATATTTTAAGACATAGCTTCAGAAAGATTTTTGATTTTGGACGAGAACATTTTCCCCTAACACACGGCCTTCCACAGAACTGGTGTCCGCTGCAACCGAATCTAACTTTAACTGGATCTGTGGAAATTCACAGTTACTATGATGAAGCAACTGGAATATGTAAAACCTTCTCCACTCTTTTCATTTATACCACACTGTGGCCAAGGCAGCACCTAAAAGATATTTGGAGATACAGCTGTAGCACAGTTCATACTGGTTTATGCTATATGACCCTAATGTTCATTTTCTGCATTTATTTGTTCTGTTTATTTATTTTAAGAGTTGGTCACCTGCTCTGGAACAACTTTTCCCCTAAGGACTTGCTAACAACTGCTGGCAAATGTACTCAAGGTGGGTCCCCTTGTTACAACAGAAAATACAGCTGATCACAAATTCTCTGCAGAATTTATGGCAATTACTGCACCCTGCACAAAAATCAGGGGGAGAATACGGAATCTGTGAAACCACAAAACCTACATTTACACTATTAGTTGTGATCCTGTACAACTCACCATGGAAAATGTAAGCAACCATAGCTTTTATGTGTTGGTCTTTTGGGTGTTGTGCAAATGAAACCTAATAGCACATCACAAATTATTCTCTTCTGATCACATCTCTTGTTCAGCACAGCTACTGACTTTCTCTGGGTGCCTGAAGGAAACTCAGAAAAGTTTTTTTTCAATGGTATTATTCAGAAAATATCACAACCTTTGATGAAAATAATGTCTATTTAAAACATGAATACATAAAACAAAAGCCTCTACAGTAAGTATGTACTCTATACACAGCTTTTTAAAGGTTTCAATCAACAATAATGTTGATTCAAAATGTTGTTCAAAATGTTTCAATCAACAATAATATTCTTAAAAAGGGCAACTGCTAGCAACATACTTATTTTTCTGCTTATTACACAAAATAAATATAGAAGCATAATGAAAGAATATATTATGCTTGCTTATGCTCATTGTCACGATTTTTATAGGATCAAATCAAACAGACAATGGAAATGAGTTTTGCAGTTTCACTATGCCTTCTGGTTATCAAATGATAAGTTCCTAGCTGTTGACCATTTTTATTCCCTTTCAATGCATACTCCGAAATAAACACACAGAATGAAACTTTCACTGTAAAATGAAATTCCAACAATGAAATTCCAACACACAGAATGAAACTTTCAGGAGTAATTTCCTTCTCTCCCTGCAAAAGCTTACAGAAGTCCTCGCAGAACAGGGTTGGGTATAATTTTTCAGAGGATTCAGTCAGAGCATTTCCTTTTTTTCCAGCAAAGCACAAGACACCCTGGGACTGGACTCAAACAACAGAGCCTACTAAGGCTGCCTCTACTCACTCTGAAGTTTGCCACGCTTAAAAGGTTTCTCCTGGCTTGGGTAGCTCTTAAATACGGAGAAGTGCTGCTGGATGAGTCACAAATCATTTAACAGGATTCTGCTCTGCTTCCAGAGAGGCACGAGCAATGCTTGCAGCTTTTTATACCTATCAAAGAGCATCAGAAAGGTGCTGAGATTTTCCACCCATGGAACAACTAAGAAAGGAAACGGGGATTTGACATGCCAGGATTTTTGTTGCTTCCTCTTGCTGGAGAAAAGCACCCTAAAACAGCTGAACCTTTCATATGTCACTCCATGTAATCAGCAGCTTGAATTAACTGGTTTTCTCTATTATTTTCACGCAACATGGGAAAGGGGGAAAGACGGGAAAAATGAGATTTTCAAACCCCAACAGCGAGTCAGGGTGACTCAGAACAGGTACCAATTAGGAACAGAGAGTAAATGTTTTGAAACTGCCTCGATTCCACTTGGTGACATCTGCGTTAGAACAGCTTGCTCAGAGAGGATGCGCACGAAGCCTCCTTTAAGTTTCTTCATTCTCAAAATCTACACCTTAAACACTCAGAGCAGCTCAACAGTTTCAAAATATAAGAAAAAAGAAAAGGGGAAAGAAATAGGAAGCCTTATGCTCAGAGTAATTTTGCAGAAAACCCCCAAACCACAGAAAAACAATTGCTTAGAACTTACATTTAATATCGAAGGCTATTCAGGAAATACAAAATGGTTCTTTTAAATGTTTAAACACATAAACAGTGACTGAGAAAGCATTTCTTATTAAGCATTTTTACGGTTACAGCTACTTTGCTGCTGAAAAAGCAACTACTTATAAAAATAAAGCTAATATTTATGGGCACTATAGCTCAGGAAGGGACCTCTTTTATAAGACATTTACTGCAGCAGCCATCACAGCTGAATCATGTTATTGCACAAAAATGAGGGTTTTTTAAAACTCAGGCTAGCATTTAACAACTTTAAGTAAATGATAGCATATGAAATTAACTTTCAATAGTAGTAAAAAACAGAATAGCAAGGACCAAATCTGTGAGTTGTTGATCATTCTCCCACCGTGTAAGCGCCTGCAATGGGCCAGGAAGTGGGGAACACTGACCACCACAAAACAAGATGATTTACAGAGCTGTGCAGGTTATGAACAAAGTACTGCACACAGACCACCTCTTCTTGAGTGGCTGCAACCCCTGAAAGTTCAACATCCCTTTGTGTTACTCTCCCCCAGCACCAAGAGCTGGATACAACACATCTTCTTTTACACTGCAGGAGAAAACACCTCACCATCCCTGTTCTCTTGGAGTTACATCCTGATGTTTTTCTCCTCTCCTTGGTAACTGCCGGCAGCCTCATTTGTGAAAACTTCTGCTCTACAGCACCCATTACCAAAAGACCTAATTACAGCAGTAGAGAGTTACCCTCAGAGACCTCGATGGCATGACCTTTAAAGTACAAGCTCAAGGTCATACTTTCATTCACCCAAAGTCCCCAAGACTATTATTTTACAATGTATGCAATAATCAAAGCCATGCTTTAGGGTTTGGCAGACAAGCTGTTCTGTCTATCAGAATAACTCACAGATGGTATGTATGTGACACAACATATTCATCATGTTATATTCTTAGTATATGCAATTTTCCTCCTTGCTAAATTTTCCAGCGTTCAGCAAGGGCTCTGAGAAACTGCTGGTGCCTTGGAAGAGATACCCTTCCAGCCTTGTTGTCTTTAAATTAACTGAATAAAGAAAGAATCTAAAGGTTGAAGAAACTCATTCTCCCGTGTAATTCTAAAACATATTGAATTTGATTTTTTACCTTAGGTACTATTTTTTAACTTCTATTTTGTAGCTCATGTTTATTTTCTGCACTTCACATATTGTACTTTCCTTTTACTTGATGTGTGCCATATTGTTTTAGATTTTGCTCTTACTTCTGCTTATTTATGATCCTTTTTTGACCAGAATCTCAGTAAGATTTGCTTTAGGGGCATTTTTTAATCTTTTTTTCCAGGTAGTTGCATACATAAGTGAACCATTAAAATTGAATCAGTTCAGTGAATCAAAGTGAATGACAACAAACTAAAATGAGCAGAAACATACCTAAAGCAACAATCAGATTACTTATTTTACTTATTTGTAATGCTGCTTTTTTCCTCTCCTTGAGTTCCTTTGATGAAATAAAGAACCACTTTTTTAAAAAAAATACTGGATGAGTTTCCCCATCCTGAACACCACATAGTTTTAATGTAGGAAAATGCACAGAGGGAAGATGCACCCACTCAAGGCCAAGTTTCGGATGCTGGCCCAGCAGCCTATTTTAAAGCTCATCATTTGGAGGAGTGAGCCAGCAGGCACAGGAAAAAGTTCATGAAAATAAACTTCCTGCTCCCAGTTTCTCTTGCTTTTGTTACTCTGTCATTTATTCCCACTTTGCTGGTGTTTTAGAGCCTCAAGAACAAAGTCACCTCTACCACTGATCTTTGCTTTGCACAGTGTGCTGGCTTGGGTTAGTCCTTGGGAAATGAGGACAGGAGAGGAAAATAACTGAAAATCAGGTTCTCTGCTCTGGAAAGAACAAACCAACACAGCCAGCAAACAACCCACAGGTTTTGTGTTACAGAATAATAAATGTCATTGCCATGAGCAGAATTTTACAGTGGGTTTTGGTGTTTTAGCTTTTATGTTGAAAGCCAAAACATTAATAAAGGAATTGGAGTAGTAGGCATGTAACTCCACAAGTGTCAGTAGCAAGGCTTCATATATGTCACTGTGCAGTAATAAAACACTTCATACATCGTGCTAGCACTGGATGTTACTATTTTTATTTTTTTATATGGAGAACTAAGGACAAGAATGCAAGCAAATGGAGAAGAAAAATGAAGGCAATTCCAATTAATCATTTCTCCTAGTGACATTTTAATGCATTATTACAATTATTTTAGAATGTCCTCAAAGGATCATCACACCAGCTTTTTCAGACATCATTTTTCACCAAGTGAAAATTTAACAAGCAATCTTTTTCAAAAGTTTGGATCTCTGAAGGGGAAATACCTGTTCATCTCTCTGACTTTGTGGAAACAAGGCTACTGCACATAACAGGTGTGCTCTGTTACTAGGGCCTCTTTTCATTTCCTTGTACCTTCACTGGTTTGAGCTTTTCCCTGCTTTGGTTTCCTTCTTATTCCCTCCCCAATTACCTTCTTCAATTCTGCATTTTCAGAAACTGACTGAAAATATGGCAAGAAAAAATGTAACAGCCAGGCTGTGGTGGAGGGGAGGGATGAAGGAGAAGTGCTGTGTTGGTTTTTTTAAGCTATAAAGTTACTTTAATATTTTTTCCATTTTACAGCATATGAGTAAAATAACCTCTTCTGTCTCAGCATAATTAGTTCCCCAGTCCTGGCATGCCTAAGAGCCTCGTGTTGTTTGGGGTGCTGTTTGCCAGGGAACACTTAATATTCTCATCTATCACATGAATCAATAAAATGCAACCCTGTTTTTCACAAGGTGGCAGTGTATTAGGAAGAGTCATATGGGCTGAGTTAATTTAAAAGTAATAGACTGAAATTGTCCACATTACTTTTATTGAACTGACATAGCAGGTCCACTGCTGCTAAGAAATTAATCCCACTTCATGGAATCACAGAGCAAGGCCATAAAAGTTACTGGTTTATCTTAAAAAATAGTAAAAAAAAAAATTAAGCTCTGGTTTTTACTTCCAGAATATGGGGATTTTTAAAAGACATTACTCAGGAAATGAATAGGAGAATTAGAGCTCTGCCAGATTGATCATATAGCCATTGGGCTAAGTTTATGTTCATCAGGGAATAAGCATCTCTCCTTCCGATTACCAAAAGGTCAAAGCCTGAAAATAAACTTCAAGCACCTCTGACATGTATGAAAGCGAGGAGTGGAGTAACACCATTAATTCCCTTCATTATCTGAGTGGAAGGACAGGGTCCCTTCAGAGGGCAAATGATCCCAAGAGTTTGGTGACCCTCGGGACAGTGCAAACCGCTACTGAACAAAGTGGAAAAGCACAGGAAATAGTCTAAAGTAGGGATTAGGACTCGGTACATCTAACCAAGCTGTCCTAAAAGGACAAAATCTCAGCAAATGAATTCCCCCCAAATGGAGAGCAGGCAGGATGCTCAATGCTGGATTGTGCTGGGGGCCTTCTGCCTGCAACACTCACTCAGTCCCCCACCCCAGCTATGTTTGGGTTTGTGAACACCTTGTACTTTAAAATGTTACAGTATTTTGTCCTGGACAGGACAGGAGACAGGGCAGGCACAGTGCCAGAGAGAAGCATGGTGAGCATGGCAGGACAGGAGCATTAGCAGGATCTGTGTCATCAAAGCAGATTTCACCTTCCCTAATACCTGTTTGATCATTACTGCACCCATTACAGGAGGTTACTAGGCATGAAACCTTCAGTGCAGGAGACAGCAATGCACTTCTCATGGCATCCCCACACCACGTCTGGAAATTCTGACCTTTGTTTTCCTAAAAGTTTCATCCTCAATTTGATAAATTTCCTCAGATGCGAAATTAAAATCTTCAACACCAAAAATATATTTGCATCCAAGGATACATGTCATTTCTCATATTCTGCTATTTAAATCATTTGACTTTGAGTGAGATATGGGAGAAATTTAAGTTTCAGTACATTTTAGTCTCCATCATGTCAAATTTACAACCCTGGAGTAAATCACACTGCCAAGACAAATGTCTTCTCTTAAATCAGATTTGTTGCTTCCTTCCATACTTCAGAACATTAATAAAATTGGAGTTCTAGTTCATAATAATAGTTTCATCGTCACTGTGCCAGGAAACCCACAAAAAGTTCACAGGAACCTTAATTCACCCTCCCCACGCTCACTTCTCTAGGTTGAGTAATTCCTGTTTTTTTATTAGCTCTGTGAATGTGTGTGCATCTGACTCAGATTATTACCAGTACACCAGCACGCACACAGTCAGTGCAGGTATACCAAAATTTGCTTTAAATGCCTTCTCTAAAAGCTGTTCTTATCTTTAGACTTCCTGAAGATTGGAGTCATTAAAATCAACAAAACAGCTCTCTGGGAAAGGGGCAAAAGCACCTGAAAGCAAGCAGAAATGGCAGGGATGTTTACAGCTCACTAAAATTACTTGACACTTCTCCCATAGGTAAAAGAAATTTCTAACAATTGTTTTTCTCTTGTCGTCTTTTCAACACCTCTTACATCTGTGCTCTCAAGAGAACCACGACCCTCTTTCACTTCTGGATCTGATGCCCAATTACAGGAGCTGCTGCTGAAGAGCATTACAGATCCAGTCTCTCCAGCAGATGCAAAGGAGATGATCACTTTATGTTCCCCCATTGCAGCACCACCCTTGACCCCAGTCAGAGGCCAAGGTGCATTGCTTTAGTCTTTATGCAAAGTTAAAAAGCGCATCCCCACCAAGGCGCACAGCACTGAGCTGAAGTGGCACAAGGGTATATACAGTGCAGTCGTGGAACAGCAGGTCACAGAGCAGAAACCTCAGCATCTTAAAAAAGGGCATCTCTTGAAGGTGTTTTTTTTGACCTACTGCTTGACTAATCATCATTCCTAAACCTAGACACTATCACAGATGGGGCGAATGACACAAACCTGGATTCCTGGCACAGACAAGGAACATGAATGCACCTTTGTAAGCACCACCCATGGAAACCCCTCTGACATGTGTGGCTCCAGCATTACACAGGGCTTGTCAGGAGCCCTGTGTAATGGGAGGCACACGTCAGGGGAATGTTGCTGGGAACTCTGTGTGATTCAAAGCACTTACTGCAGCATTATTACGGTAATCTTTCAGCATGCTTTTACTCCCCAACCTCTCCCCATTTTAACAAAACAATCCTAAGCCTTTATTAACAACGGGGTTTAATGAAAACCATACATTTCATGATGAGTGTTTGGTCATGCATGGGAGATTTGTTTGGAATCAGGATCACTTCTCTCTAGGAATATGACAGGAGATTAAATCATTAAAAATGTATAGTCTGTAATTAGTTTATCATTGCCAGAATTGCAGAAGTATTTTCCAACATAAAACTGATGCCACCAGCAAGAGATCATTTTGAAAGATCAATGTTGCTGAGATATCAAAAAACAAAGTAATTAGGAGACAGCAGGCACGCTGTTCTCCTCTGTACTTCTTTTTTACTTCTTTTTTTTTTTTTTTTTTGATACACAGACGCATGCATATATAGACATAGATAAAAACTATGTAACTCGCTCCTTATAAATCCAACCAATGATGAGACAGACTCTATGAGCCACAGAAACACTATTAGTGATTGTCTTAACTGACATGGTGATGTAAGATTATTCTGAAGCCATCTTCTAAGCCTTGAGGATTTATACTAACTGCGTAATTCTGGGGAAAGCAGAGAAAGCGACACAAACAGGATCTTGGTATTAGTTAATTATAGCACTGCAATATTTTCACCGGAGGCATTTTAGAAATAAACTGCAGTACAGTGATGCTGTTTGTATTGCAATAGTTAAGGTGGTTTCAGACCATAAATTATAAACCTCATTTTTCAGAGTTTATGACAGGGCTATAAAAAAGGAACCAGCCCTAGCCAGTTTTCTTTTATGACATAAAAAATTAGCTATTTGAAAGCTATACATTTATGCATGAGTTCAATGGCTTCAAATGTTTTTTCCTCTCCCACACTCTCCCTCTTTCCAGCATGGACAAATCCATGGTCACACCTGATGGCCACTCTCCTCTTCCTCCATACTGTGCCCCAGTCCCTCAGATGTATTGCCACTTAAAATCAGATTCTTTTGCTTTCCAGGAGGAATCAACAATCTCATGTGAGTCAGCATCCCTGGACAACTCTTTGTATGTATTTAGTAAGGAAATATTAAAGCTGTCATTTTCAATATGAGGTTCACAGACCCCGGTGGACTAATTTAAAGGGGTCTGGAAAAGATAATTAAAAAAAGTCAGTCTACTGTCAGTAGGGCTAAACTCATTGAAAAAAGGGCTGACACTTCATCAGGAAACTGACTAGGAGACTCACAAAAAAAATTTTAAAAAAACCCATCAAACCTTCACTGAAATACTAGGGTTTTTTTCCAAAGAGAATATGAATTTAAAGCAGCACAGAGGGCTGTTGTCAGCTTCCAGCACAGAGTTTCACTGCAAAGCAGATGCCAGCCCTATAGGCTCAGAGCTCACACACAGCACTTAAAGCAGCAAATGCCAGCTTTGTCTGTGAACAGAGCAGGGAATTCCCACCACAGCCACAGCTCTGCAGTGAGGCCACCACCTCCCCCAGCTGCCACTGAGCCCCCACCTCCTGCCTGTGTGCATGGACAAGTGGAGGCAAACACACCAGCTCAATGCCCTTTGGCACTGAAATGGATTACTTCCTGGATCTTGGTGTCTTTGGAATCAGAGGAAGAAAATGTCCACCATTTTTAACAGAAAACACAGACTGCCCTTGCCTCAACTGGCCAGTCCTTCATCACTTCTGACTGTGGTGAGACAGGCTGCCTGGAAGGCATCTTTCCCTTTTTAGAGACCTCTTTCTACAAGACAGCAGGATATTTACACAGACACATACCAATGAGGCCAGAAGCAGAGATCAAGCTCCTTCTGCACTAACAATTACCTTGACATTTGTGGGCTTGACTTTTGGGAGCTGAGGAAGCCACCATGTATTGACCTGAAACTATGCAGAGCCATGTGCCAGGTCCCTTTCCAAATGGGACACAGGATCCTAAGTCACTTAATACACAGTCTTAATATACTTCCCTCTGCTCATTATTATTGCCCAAGAGCTTTATGCAAGCCTTTCAGCATACAGTTTGCTTTTACACATGCTTTTCAGGCAACAGGGAAAATACAGTCATTTTACATGACCATTCATCCATTCACATGGCACTGACTCTTTCTAGGTATGCAAACATCCTTATTTTATGAATTATATATATGTATGTACATATAAACAAGAGAGAATGCAGAGAAAAATCACTTATCAGGTATTAGTCACAACTTCTTGAAAGGGACATGATATTTCTGTTGAAGCGCACTTTAAGTACTTTAAATTGAGATACTGAAACCTCTTCATCATTAACCTGGATTGAAAATAATCAATAAATAATCATTTTGCACGTAAGTAGGAAAGACAAATGTCTGATACATTAATTGTGAAACCCCTTCTGTACTAATGGTTGCCATAACCTAGGGGATCGATTCCATTATGGATATTTACACAGTGACCTATTAGGAATACACGGAAGTATCATTTTTTACATTGATTATCCATCCTTAAAACAGATAGTAATGTGTACTTAAATGCTTGGATTGCAAAAATAATTTTTAACCTTTGTTACATACTCTTTGTTGAAGAGGAAATCGTTCAAGCATCACGGTATAAAGAACACAAATTCAATTTTTGTCTTAAGAGAGGAACACTATGAATGCATATAAGAAAAGAAATCTCTGATTTGTAATAGTTACCTAGACCACTCATGTTTTTTATCTGAACCCAAGCAAACTATACAGACAGTTTTGGGGAATCACAAAATAAATCCATATTGAACTTTCACAAATTCTATCACCTTTTGAAAATGCCTGAAGCAAAACTCCCCTTCTGAATAGCTCCAGTACAAACCAACATAAACTCTAATCCATATGCCTGATGCTGGAAGCAGAACATTTTAATTTGACAAACTGTCCTGTGTCAAGCTTCCACAATAAATAGCAGAACTAATGGAGAGGCAACAGCAAATCCAGCCATGAGCTCACAAACAGCCCAAAGGTTACATCTGAGGGAGATCCCCTCCAGCCACTGCTGTCTGTACCCCAGGACACAGCACCTGCCTGCCCTTCTGGTGTGGGGCAGGGCCACCATGCCACCCAGGAAAGAAATAACCTCCTCTTTGTGCTCCAAAGGAGAAAAAGTACATGGGTTACCAGGCTAGCTGGGAATGAGCAGCTAGAAATGAGAGCAAGGCTCTGAGCGAGTCAAAGGCTGCTGCAAAGCTGATGCCCTCTGTCTAGGGAAGGCAATGGAGGTGAAATGCTGTAGCCACATCAAGAGAACAAACACATGTGGCTGATGATGGTCACTACTATCTGGAGAAAATGGTGACAGCTTAACCTGGGACAGCAGCTTTTTTGTAAAAGCAAGGTCTGGTTGTCTTCAGGTTGGTTTTACAGCCAGAGGAGAAGAGGCTTCTTTTATTTGGCTCTTTGTGGGGTTCTTCCCAGAAAAGAGAGGAAAAATTAACTATGGCCTCCTAGTACATTTAAAACAAGCTGTCACTAAGTTAACCAAGCCCCAAAGAAGGCACGAAGTACTTGCTCTCAGCAAATTCACTTACTGATTATCAAATCAATTTGGTGATTCAGTGAAGTGCCTGTCATCCCTCAAAGCTTTCGCCACACCTGTCAACAAAACCAGGCACCGACTCCTCTCTTAAGGACATAACATGTGTCAAATTGAAGGTCCTATTCAAATCACAGCTTCCTGCCAGTTCTGATCTCCTCCTCCATCTCTCATGCCATAATCTTCTTAAAACGAACTAAACCCACTGGTTATGAGAGTGCTGAATTTTCCACCTGCCAGTGAGGCCGGGGGTGGCACAGCGGGGACAGCAACAGACCTGCAATGAAGAGCCCATCAATAATAACAGGCAGAGGTACAAATAATTCCTCTCAGGCACTCAGAGGGCAGCCACTGATCTTTACAGTCTTCATCATAAAAATGATTTTTTGTTAATGTTAGATAAATAGGTTGTTTTCAACAAGAGCTTCTCCCTTGCTAGAGATAGCACATATATATGGTGCAGTCTGGGAGGTGATATTGTCCTTGTTGAATGTCTCCTTGTCCTTCACAGCAGATCATCAAAAACTAAAATTTCCAGTCCATTTCAATTCATCCAACACACATGCAGTTGGGGAAATCTAGTGAGTATACTCAGAGAAGCACACCTAAATCTCTTGCCATACTTATCTACAGGTTACTTATCTGCATGGGTATTATTTCAACCATGCTCACACTATTTCTGGGTCCTGGGATGGGCATCACAATCCCACAAATAGTTCTCCGCAATGCGAAGAGATGTGGACCAGCAGGAAACATTAACAGAAAGCAGCATCATGTTTAACCCAGCAATGATTTGGCATTATTAGAGCCTGGGCACAATCTCAATCTACAAAAGCAAAATCTCTGCTGTGCCCAGCTCCTGCTCCTCCCCCCTCCATGAGGTCAGCAGAGCCAGCATCAGGGAAGCTCTAAATTCTAAATAACTCTTGCAGAAAACTCCCTGCCATTGTGAGCACTGCAAACTCTTGAACCTGTTCAGTATGAGGCCCCATTTTAATCTTCTCAGCATCCTTTCTTTTTAAAGCATAAGCAGATTAAGCTCACTAGGTATCTTTCTTCAGCAATCACCACAGATGCATTAAAATACAGTAAATGAAGAAGGTCCAATAAGGCTGTAATGAATGCATTATCTCAAATCCCAGATTGCTATAACTTTACAGAAGTCAAGAAATGAATCTAAGAAAAGATTTTAAATACTGCTTCAAGGATAAAGTATCGATGTATTGATCTTATGAGTGCCATTATCAGATGGCTATCTCTGGGTGTTAGGTGAATCCATTCTCTGTTAGAAAGACACACCACGTTGTCAAGGCCTGACAATTATCCTTACTAATTATTTCTCTCCTTCTGCCCTTTTTCAGTTCCAGCTTCTGACTGCTGCCAAATTATTCCTTGTAGTGTTACCAGAAGGCTTTCCACTTTTACCTCACTTAAGTATGATGGGAAAACATCCGAACTAACTCTGCTAATAATGCAGCAATATTATGTCAGAGATCATGTGTGGCAGTGTTAAGCAAACCAAAATGGTTTGCTAGGTAGCTTTCTTTGAAATGAGAACTTGCTCTTTTTCTACAGAAAACATTAATTTCCTCTGACACGGTCTCACGTTCAAACTCCTCAGAGCCGAGAGCTGCATCTTAGCTCTCATATATTTCATATTTCTTTTCTTTAAAAGGGACCAACACAACAGCCATTTGAGCTGCAAGAATCCAGAAACTAATGCTTTCAGTTTCTTGAAAGACTAACTTGTAACACTGTAATCCCATACCCTGGAAATATAGCAATTCCCTTCCAGGGGACACACAGCTCAATGCACACATTCACAGTGCTACAAAAGGAACAGGAAAGGAACATATTATCAGAAGCAACATAAGGAAAATGCATTTTCAGACTTGACCAACTTGGGTCTTGGTCTTGCTACCACTAAACTGTCTGATAAATCACCATATGGTTCAGTGGGAGGGCCACCAGGCTTTCAGAAATGGTATTCCAGCAACAACAGCCTGTAGCTTCCAGCAGCACTGAGTAAAGGGCTCATGCTTTAACATCAGTGACTGGTATGTACAAAGGTCTCTACTTCAGGTATTTGCATTTTTCTAGTGAAAAAGGGAGCAAGGGGAATATTAGATCAGGTTGAAGAGGAAATAACTATGGATATGAGGATGGGCGACTCAATTTATGTTCAGGAAATACTGGGGTTTACATTTACTCTCTTGAAATTTCATCCTTTGAATGTAGCTCATTAAGTGAGTACTCACATTCCTGCCTCCCAAACAGAATGAGGGCTCTCAAGCAAAGAATTTCAAACGAATCTTTTTCAAAATCATCCTGTTATTGCCTATCTCCTATTTTGAACTGGATGTAATGACAATCCTTTTTCTTAAGAGATATTATCGTCCTGTCTGGAACATGCCACCTTGGGGTCAAATGTGTCACTCAAATGCCAGCACGCCACCATCCCTCTCCCTCAAGAGCACTAACCTGCCCTAGGAGGACACAGACCACAGAGAAAGGAGCATGGAATTCCCCAGTCAACCAAAGCTGATGAGAAATGAAGCAAAAGAGGCTTTCCTCTTCTTTTCAAATGTATTTTGTAATTTTGACTACTCATCTAAGGGTAGTTTTGCATTTTAAAAAGCTAAACCTTCTACTCTTTGAAAACCCCTTGAGCAGTGCATGCAGGCATTGAGTATTGAATTTGTTATCTTATTTGTAGGCACTACTGCCCTGAAGGAATGGAAGGGCTTTATGTAGGCATAAAAATCACCCTAAAATCACCCTAAAATAATACACAATAATAAAAAACTAATCTGGTTAAGCTAAAGAGCAAACACAAGCACTATTGCAGTTCTGAACTTCGAAACACAGAATGTAGTAAAAATGTATATAAGGGCAAAAATGACAACATTAAAGAAATTTCATCCATTTATGGCATGATAAAACCCTAAGAGCTCTCTCTCCCTTTCATAACAAATGTGTGATAGATGTTGTATTAATGCATTTTATTTCTCAAATTACATTCACCATGTTGGGTGAACAAGTTTGCTTCCCCATCCTGCATTTGGTCCCTGAGAGTCTGTAAAAAAAGTCAAATTGTCCCCAGTCCCAGAGAAGAATGATTCATCCCTAATTTATTAGGGAAACACTCTCAATCTTCTTTTCCTGGACAATTAACAATCCCCTCTGGAGAAACTAATGCTCTTTTGGCAGACCAGGCGCCATGTTCTGTGCTTGAAGAAACCATTAACAAACTGTTAGCCCACAGTAGGGGGAAGAGCTCTTTCCCACCAGGTAATGGTGTTTCTACCTCTGGTGAGAAGCCTAAATTTATATTTCTTACATATGTGTAGATCAGAGGTATGTTTTATAAAAAAAACCCTACTGAATGGTCAAGGGGCAACAACAGCCAAGTGTCTTTGTGGGATATACTAACAAAGGCACTGAACACTGAAGGCAGCTGCAGCATTTCCTGGAAATACCAGCCCACCTTGCCTCCTCTGAAGCCAGAGGATAAAGGAAAGCCCCTTCTATGGACAGCCAGCCTAGATGGGGCAGTGATAGAAAAGGGCTTTATTGGCCTTTCATGGAACGCGCTGAAAAGCCCAACTATTTAGGGAAAAAATAATTTTTATTATTAAGCCATGAAGAGAAACACAAAGCAAGAGGACACATATTCAGGGATACAACTATCTTCACCAAATTGTTTTTTTTCCTTACAGAAAGACAGCAGTCTCAAAGCATGAGCAAACACATATATTTTTTCTTGTTTCCGGCTACTTGATTTTTATTTCATTTCCACCAAGCAGTAAACTCTAGCTGTATTTTAGATATTTTTTCAGCTTTAGTTAAACTTCCCATCCTGTCTGGAAATACAATGCCTTTGAAATGAGGAAATAACAAGGACTATGCCCATATTGCTGCATCCCAGAGCAGGAATTCCTCTGGGGCAGGTATTCCACAAAACTAACGAAGATATATTCTTCATCCCAAAGAGCTTTTAGAGTCAATATAAGAAACTGCAAAGAGATTCAGATGGAAGGGAAAGAAGTTGAATATGATACTACTGATCAGCACAGTCCACAATAAATATATTTCACAGCCTGTTCCCCCTTAGAATTAAAAAGCCTTTTGGATACCTGCATTGGAAAATCAGTTCTAACGAAAAGCTTTTTTGATACACAAACAACCAGACAAGAAGATGTGTCTTCCTTTCTGGTTCACACAAGCTTTTGGTAGTCATCCCTTACAATGTAGTTCTGAAACACGTAATAAAATGACAAAGAAAAAGTGTCTGAATAAATGTACTGAATTTTCTCACAGCAAAAAACATGTCTGATGTAATTTATTCTCTTGGCACAAAATTATAGCAACTGTTTAGAATTCTTCAGGAAAAAAACCCCAAACAAAACCCAAAAGAAGTAAAATGCAATCAGTAAAGCACCAGTATAATAGATAATTTAAATGCTGCCTTAAATCATGATTAACATTAGTGAAATCTATTCTGATTGTTTGAGCCGCAGTGAAATGGCTTCCACAGGAAATACTTCCTGACAGCTACCAACCAGCCCATTAACCACATTAAGGTTTTGTTTTGATCTTTTTGTGTGCCAAGGAAACACTATCGCTTCTTAACATATTTGTGCAACGTTTCTTTTATCTCTCACATCCCTAAATATTATCCCTCTTTGTCATTTCCAGAGAGCCTATTGGGATAATCATGAAGGGTCACACATCTCCAGGGGAAGATATCCCAAAGACTGTTGGACTTGCCCCATGGAAAGGGGCTGTGCTGAGCCCTTTATCAAGCCTCGCATGTTTCTAACCAACATGCCAGGACCCTCTCGTGCAGCCAGCCTGGCACAGCATGGAGTGTGCACCTATCCTAGTGCTCAGAGCCCACAGCCCAGGCACACTTGAGGGGCCTGCAGCTCCCCTCCCTGTAAGCCTCACATGCTTCATGGCTGTGCATTGGAACCTGAAAAAAATTGCCTTCTGGCATTTAAATTCCCAAACTTCAAAAGCTATGAGCAATTATGGAAAACTTGACTCCCTGTTTAAGACTGAAGTGGCCATTTCTACTGAGAGTAATCAAAAAGGCCCTTTAATAGTTGCAGGAGCAAGTTTCTTTTGCAGAATTGCTGAAGGTCCCTTTTCTATCCACGCCAAGTGCTTCTGTCCAAGATGTGTTTGATGCTGAGGTTCAGCTGACTCCCCAGCTCACCTCAACTCTAACCCAAGTTAGAAAGTCTCAGTGCATAGAGTCCTACCTGCACTCACCCCTAACCATCACTGCTGGGGAAGGAAGCTGACATGAGTGTGTAACAGAGCAGTTCATGCTAAACAGCCTGTCAAGTCCACCAAAGTCCTGGCCTCTTCATTACAGTCAGGGCCAGATGAAGCCACCTCCTCATAATGAACCACTTTTCCTTGCAGGAGACTGCTAGACACTCTCACATGGCAGCTTACCTCACATGCTGAAGCAGCAAAACCAGCAATCACCTGCTCTCCTCTTCCTTCTCCTCCCATAATCAAGTAACTTTCCCAGAAGAACAGGATTTAGTAAGCTCCCCTACATATCTTCCCCCCTTTTTGTCACACGGAGTGCCCAGAGCAAATGCCAGTAAATCCAGTGGACTAAGTCCACAGCAAGCTCAGCATGCAGAGCTCACCTTTACAACTGGGGAGAGACAGTCCCATTTTTCTAACTCAGACAATCCTACATTTCAAGTAACAATCCTATTGAATCTGCTACCTTTCATTAAAGTAGCTCTTACAACTCTGTAAAATTCTCCAACCTTTGTATTGATCTTTTTCTCCTATTCAAAATAACTCTCCTTTACAACAAGAGCTGGCCGTCAGCCTCTTATCTCTTATTTTCACCCCATCTGATCCTCCTGCTCCTTGTCAGTCTTTCCAGATTCCAATTAATCATGTAGAAAATCAGGGACTTATGTTAAGAAGAATGTTCAACTCTTAGCTCATCATTAACATACTGTAATTGCAGTGTAGTGCTACTGCCTCTGACCTTTTCAACAAGTCAGTCGAAATCCTTTGGGGAAAGCAGGACATTCCCAGCCACAATGAAAAGGGTTATCTCTGATTCATGCTACGGGATAGTTATTTCAAAATAAAACTCTGGATGCATTGTAACATTTGTAATTCAGTCTAGAAATTACTGGGGCCTGGCAGACAGCAGGAAGATGCAGCCATAAAACCAAACTGCTGTTCCATTCCTAAATTTTGTCTGAGTCCCTACATGAACAGTCCCAGGATACACTAACCCCTCCACTAAACATATTTAATTTCAAACCATCCTCTCCTGTTTCTTCTTAATTATCATGGGACATCCACAGAAAAGATCAGCCAGATGGAGACTAAATATTTCACTTCTACAAGATGGAGCATTCTGCACTAAAATGGAACCTTGATTACAATAAAGTCATTAATTAAAATCTCAACTGACTCTCCCGACAGTATATGGGAGACACTAAAGACAACTGAGAGAAGGCAGTGTACCAGCTACACTAAGGAAAATAAAACAGTAAACCAGGCAGTGATAAGATGATGTTTAATTTGCACTACTCACAGTGAAACAAGACGGAAACTCAGCCATGTGTTCAGTATATCCATCCATTTTATGTTTTTAAAATGATGACACACTGCTTTCTTGACAATGAGAAACTTGAACAAGATTTAAAAGCAGTGAAGAGCAAAAAGAAGTAAAGCCTAGACACTCCAGGAATAAAATCTTACTTTAGTGGAGATAAGACAGAGATGTAGATTTAGCTTTTCAGAAAAGACAGAGATGCAGATGTGGCTTTTTAGCTTATTGTATATTTAGAGTAATTTATGGCTATCTGGACCCTTGAAGACTGTGGGGAAAAGGGAGAGAGAAGACTGCAAGAAAACAAGAAAAACACCCCATGCTAAGTGTCATTTTGAAGAAAAAGAAATTAAATGTGAAAATCCCCAAGCCATTTCCTTGTCTGAATTATTAAGCCAGAGGTGCTGTAAGAAATGCAGATGGAACAAGCAGAGCATGCTAAATTCCCTGGACACTCTACAGCACAGACAGCACTCAGAGTTTCACCAGCTCATCTCCCATCAAAGTCACTGGGAGCTCTAACTATCCCTTCATAAGTATGGATTTGGTCCTTGGAGAGAATATTACACTAAAATTACTTCAGACAGTTGTAGTCTCTCACTGTGATATATTCCCAATGGTCCTCTTTAGGTCCCCTATAAGTTTTTGACTTTTCTGCCTTGCTACATCCTGCCAGATGCAGGTATGGAAATTTGAAGAGCAACAAGTCAACAAAATATAAAGAAATAAACCCAACACTGGCTCCCTGTTTCATAATTCATCTTTACTTGTGCTTGAAATCAGCACCAGAGATCTTTGCAAAATTACAATTACCAGATATGCTGCTGGATGCCAGAAACAATAAACCCAGCTGCAATACAGGGTGTTAGTTCTCTGCTGTATACCAATAGAGAACATGCAGTGATATGTTCATCGTTTAATGTCATAAAGTGTGTGCAAATCTAAACAGACTCACAACTGCACCACGAGTAAAATTACAGAACAGAAATGCTTCCATTTCTAACATTAAAAAGTAAATAGTCCCTGCAATTCACAGGTGGACAGAAGGCTGGATGTATACTGTAGGTGATACACCAGGTGTGATAGAAAGTCTTAATATTCAGGATAAAACAAAAAAAAAAAAACCCTAGTAAACTGAGACTGAGTTTCCCTGTAGTAAAGTTTGTTGGTACACTGAATACCACTCATTTCTTCTACATTTATGACACTGATTGTCATCTGCCTGTGATAATACAAACCATCAGAATTTAAGTAATATAATGAGAGGTAGAAGAGCACACAGTGATAAACTTTGGCAAGGTTATCTGAGCATTCAAATTACAGCAACTACTTGTAGATCTAGACCACACATGTCAGTATGTAGATTCAAAGAGAAAAGGAAGAAAATCAAAGAAGCAGCAAGAACAAAGACACCATTAGAACCTGGAAAGTCTTCTAAGAAACACACTTAAAGAGCAGTAAGAATTCTTAATGCAAATGATTGTTTTGTAATAATAATTTAATAAAGTGAATACATAAACATAATGTAAAAGCTTGTTAATTGACATAAGAGAGGGTCGGGTCTTCCATTTTCTGCTGGGATGGTTTGTGAGGGTGGTGGTGTTAGTGTTGTTGCTGTTTTGGGGGGGGGTGGTATTTTTGTTGTTGTTGTGGGGGTTTTCTGGGTGGTGTTTTTTTTTTTTTTTTTTTTTTTTTTTTTTGTGTGTGTGTGTGTGTGTGTGTGTGCGTGTTAATGGAAAAGAACTTGAGATTTCCAAAAACATGCATGTTGGTACTTGTGGATATGAAATCATATTGCTCTTTCAGAAGCAATTTAGCCCAAACAGTGCAAGTTTGCTCATGTAAGAGTAAAAGGATGAGGTCTCTATGGCATATTGCAGTATGGTCCTTGGAATAAGATTCTCATTTACCAAATAAATTACTGTATAGTACTGTATAATGGTGTTCACATTATAACTGACAATTAGCACCATTAAAGAGAACGCTCATAAACAGCCAAAGCTCACATCAAATTAACACAGCCATGATTAAAATCACTCTTCTGATTTCTGCTCTTCACAGAAATAAGCAGCATTTTGCATAAAAATTACTACGAGACAGCTAAGAGAAAATTAAAAAAATAACCCCACGGTACTGCTGGGATGGGGGTACCTCACTCCAGCAGCAGCAGAGCACTGCCACGTCAGCTCCTCACTTGCTATGAAATATTAAGCATTGGGTTTCCCTTGAAGCAGCCAGCCAGCACAGTGAGCCCTGCCTGCTGCTGGGAACCAGTTACGTGGCACAGGAGATTCAAGTGCTGCAATTACTACTCTTGGCTCTAATGAGGGGAACCCAGGTTCTCTCTTGGCCTGAGGGAAGCTCATCTTCTTTATTTTAATTTTGTCACTTTTCCACTTAAGTGGTTTCTAGCGTTTGCATGTCCACTTAAATTGCTGTGGCTTCAGAAAGAGAAAAATAACCTGAGGAATTACAGTGGGGAACAACAATAACAAAATACAAAGGAGTCAGCAATTCATTAAAATTTAGAAAACATTAAAAACTTTTCTTAACTCTTAAAAAAAATAAAAGAAAAAAAAAAAAAAAAAGAGAAAGAAAGAGAGTCTTTCTAAACTGGCCCAGAGCCCACGTCCTCATTAGGATTCACACTCCACTCACACAGCAGTGCACTAATGGTATCACTTTAATCTTCAGCATCACAGCACTATTTCCTGGCCTCACTCAGACCTTGCTTGTAAAGTGGCAAGAAAGAGGGGAAAAAGAAGTTTCCAGTGAATGCTGACCAGGCCTGGTATCAATCTGGATGTACGTGGAGGTTTGAAGCACATGGACATCTCTGTTCACGAATGCTGCTTCAGAGACACCCAAATGCATAATGACTCCATAAAGATCAAGTATCACTAAGGAAAATCTAATCAGTAAATAAGCAATCAAGACCACATAATGAAAGAATACCATTACATGCGCCACAGTTTAAAAAGAGGTCCCAATATGCTACATTAAAGTACTGCAAGATAATATGCCTTTGATCCAACATGCCTTTAAAGCAAGAAACAAAAGGATATTCTCATATATCTTACTAACTAATTTAACATAAAATCATAAAAAAATATGATCCAGATGGGCTTCAATGAAGGAAACCAATTAACGTAGGCAGCCTTACCATCTGACACATTAGTTGTAATAATATAAACCAAACAACATGGTCAAACAATAATGCTCTGTATTATATCTGACATTTCTAATTAGTTTCTGTATCCTCTTTCAAGAAAAAAATACTACCAGCAAGCACTTTTTTCCCCAGAGGAGAAAACTTCTAAACTTAATGTGCACAGACCTCGTTCTGTGGATGAAGCTGATCTGTGTTCCCTTGGGATCTGCTTTGAAACTAATGGGTTTTGCATAGTCCACATCTGGTTGCAAAATAAAGACTTAGAAAACATTTCAGCTGCATTGCCACTGTAACTGCTGCAGACCTGGAATGCCAATACCTCCACACTCCTGTAAGCCTTTCCTGTGACCATGGGCTCAGAATAATCAAAATTATTTAGGCTTTGCCTTCTGTAGGACAGAATTTTGGTTTATCCTTTCTACAGCCTCCCTAGAAACACTACTTCTCAAATGAAGTAGAGTGTTTTTGGCACAGACCTCCCAGCATCAGGCAATTGGGGTTGCATCAGACAGTTGCAAGCTGCACTACAATTAGCATTACAAATTAAAACCCCCACTGAGAATACATGTACAGTTACTGTCTGAGAAGTCTAATCCCAACTATTTAGACTAGTCTTGCATCTATCAGCAATAAAGACTCAATTTTATCACCTTAGACCTATTGGACCCTCCAAAATCCACCCATAGAAATGCTCAGCACATGACTAAAAGTCAGAATTCGTGCATAGGAGGTAGATGGCATCACAACAGGGAAAGGCTTAATTTGGAAACAGTTCTTCCTAGAAAAAGAAAAAGAAAAAAAAAAAAATGGCTGTGGGAATTCTGCTAATGTCATCATACCAGGGAAGGCCAGAGACCAGAGGTCCATGTCATTGCAACAAACACAAATCACTTGGAAATTATTAGGATTAACACTAAAAGTATCTGATCCTGCAATTTATTTTGTTCAGCATTCATAAACAAGCAACATAAATTCCTAAAGGCAGTCAAGGCAGTATCCCCTCAATTTTCAAGTTAATATTCAAAACAACTGAAATGAAGAATATTTAAACTGCATGAAAATTATTTCTTAGGGACTTGCTTATTTCCAAAGTACAAGAGCTTCCATTCATCAAGCCACCATCAAATTGCCTTGGAATCATAAGAAAGGGCTTCTGAAGTAGAAATACTACTTTTGACACAAACAAGAAGGCCCAGGCTTTTTCACCTGCTCCACTCCCCCAAATTTGAGAGGAGGAGTTGACTGGCTCTGTGGATTTCCTGAGAGCATCTTCCTGAGGTTTACAAATGCCAGTATTTCCAACTGAGGCAGACAGGGCAGCATGACAATGTTTGAGCCTTTGCTACATCTGCTCAGGGATGGCCCCTTGTGAGAAATCACAGCTACATCAAGGAGATGATAATGGAAAAGCTCATTAAAATGAAGACAAAAATAAAATCTCTGCCTCTCAGAAAATCCAACAACAACACAACTGGGAGACAAAAAACAGCTTCTAATTCTTGTGTGATGGGGCAGTTTGAACTGGCAGGTGAAAATTGGAGGTTTTGATAATGCACCAGAGTCTATTACAACCTCCCTTTGAGCTTTGGAAGCCTCTTCCCACCTTCTGAAAAACATGACTTGTCTAAAGCCACATGTGATGAATTATGGCAAGCTGGGAGGTGAATCAAGTCGCAGGACCACCACTTCTGCTCACTCACGAACATTCTGGGGAAGGAAGTGCAGGTCGCTGTAACCTGCTCAGGAACCACACGCCGCACTTGGGAACTGCCTGTCTGCTAACCTACAGGCAAAGGTAATCCCAGATAACCTTTTGTTTATCTCACCATGCAAAACCTTGATTATCAAGGTTTCATAGTGAAAACTATCAACAACCTCTGTTGACACAGTAAAGCAGCAGTGAGGACAGAGCAACATGGGGCTATTGGTCATAAGCTAAGAACCAACCGCACCCAGCTCCCTGACACTGCCCGCACTCAGGGCACCCAGCTCCCTGTGACACTGCCCACACTCAGGGCACCCAGCTCCCTGACACTGCCCACACTCAGGGCACCCTGCTCCCTGAGAATGGCCGCACTCAGGGCACCCAGCTCCCTGTGACACTGCCCACACTCAGGGCACCCAGCTCTCTGACACTGCCCGCACTCAGGGCACCCAGCTCCCTGACACTGCCCACACTCAGGGCACCCACACTCAGGGCACCCAGCTCCCTGAGAACGGCCACACTCAGGGCACCCAGCTCCCTGACACTGCCCGCACTCAGGGCACCCAGCTCCCTGACACTGCCCACACTCAGGGCACCCAGCTCCCTGACACTGCCCGCACTCAGGGCACCCAGCTCTCTGACACTGCCCGCACTCAGGGCACCCAGCTCCCTGACACTGCCCACACTCAGGGCACCCAGCTCCCTGACACTGCCCGCACTCAGGGCACCCAGCTCCCTGTGACACTGCCCACACTCAAGGCACCCTGCTCCCTGTGACACTGCCCACACTCAGGGCACCCAGCTCCCTGTGACACTGCCCACACTCAGGGCACCCAGCTCCCTGTGACACTGCCCACACTCAGGGCACCCAGCTCCCTGACACTGCCCGCACTCTGGGCACCCAGCTCCCTGAGAATGGCCACACTCAGGGCACCCAGCTCCCACACTCAGGGCCCTCCAAAGGCACATCCCCGCAGTCAGATACACTCAGGTGCCTGGCCCTGTGCTGTGACCTGGGCCATCTGAAGCCATGTCCCCACAGTCAGCTGCACACAGCTGCCTGGCCCTGTCTCTGAACACGGCTGCATTCCCGGGCCGCCGTGCCCGAGGCCGTGGCTCGCTCCCGCCATAGCTGGGCCGCTGTGGCCGCCTTGGCCCCAGCGCGGGCAGAGCACACACAGAGAGGTCTGTGAGAGGGGCTGTCAGGGCCAGCAGCTGAATCCAGGTCAGGCCGTGTGTACAAGGAAGCAATTCCGATGACAGACAGCGGCCTCAGCACGATGGCTCCCAAACTGCTGCTATTTGTTTGTAAGCGTCATGGGAAAGGAAAGGCTTGGAGGACAACGAGGTCACTCGGCGGATATTTGTAAGCAGATCCTCCCACACATGGAAAGCTTATGGGAGAAACGAGAAAAGTGGCTGTTTGCAACTTAACCCATGGGACATGAGAGCTGCCAAGGCCAGCAAAGCAGAGCTTGGAGCTGACATTGCAGAAGCACATGAGAGATGACGGATAGAGCGCTGTGAGGGCCGGAAGGGCTGCAAAGTGATATGTTCACTGAAAGAAACATTGCCCTGTTTCACAGTTGCCTCGGACTACAGCAATACATTCTGATTTTGTTTTCTCTGAGAACAGAAGCACGTGTTTTTCCACTCACCTCAACGGGGAACCTCTTGCCGTTGATGCTGTGTTCAGAGCCAGCTGATCCGTTGCTTTGACCCCAGTGAAACTCCACTTTCTCTGCCTTGAATCTGCCCGGTAACCCGGCACCACTGACAAAATAATCGTCCTTCAACAGGATAGCAACTGCACACACAGAACAAGGAGAAAGAAACTCTTAGCATACTTCTTCGGAAACAATTACAGTCTTTGCTCATTAGATGAGAATATTTCTCCTAACGCAAGTAAAATGTCGGGTCATCATTTTCCTCTTTAGAAGGATTGGTTAAAAAACAGGTCTGCAAGTAATGTTGGCTAATTCTGGAAGTGATTATGAAGTTACACAGACTACAGAAAATCCCAAAGTCCAAATTTCTCAAGGACATTTTGCCCTCCTGATTGGACTTTGATTAAAATTTAAATGGAAACTACATCAAAACCTGTTTAATGTGGTTCCAGAGAGTAATGGCTGACCATGGTCCCTCGCCCTTATAAACCCTCAAGGACTGTAAATCACAAGTCAAGAAAAGAATTGGTCTCCTGTTTCTCAGATGTCCTCTTTTTATTGATGGGGACCCCTTTGCCCTGTCCCCCCTCTACTGCTGGGAGTGCTGTGTGCTTTCCTCAGCCTCCCTGCTCCTCCTCTGTGTAAAATGGGGAGAGTCACAATAACATTTTTGAGACCCACTCATGAGACATCCTCCATAAGAACTGGGTTTTATAATGGTCACTGATATTATTATTACGTGATTCAATGAGGGTCAGAAAGATCTTCTTTGTATTCTCTTTTCACTTCCAAAAGCCTTTGTATTTTATGTAACAAGAAAAGCTCTAGGTCCAAACAGAGGGCAGAATTGTATGGTGGAAGCTGTTACACATTACAGGGGAGGCCTGTGGTCCAACCAAGAACTGATTCCAGCTTTCAAAAAATGCCTTTCTGCTACTCTCACTACAAGATTCCCTTCCTTCCCAGCATCTCCTAATTTTAATACACACCATTCCTAAAAATCACTCTCGACAAAATTATTTCTTCTCATTCCTCACAAAACCATTGCTTAAAAACAGAACTAAATTTTGAATTTTATTTCTGTGAAAGTCATTGCAGACCACTGCTTGCTGTGCCTAGATTCCTGTGATTTAAGTTGTGGGGTTGGTTTTGGAGATTTTTTTCTTTTTTAATGGAAATAGCAAAACCCACAAGGATTTCTCTGTGTTCTCAAGCCAATTGTGTCATCACAACAGGAACATTAATATAAATCAGTTTTATTATGTAAGGAGGATTTTATTCACTGTTAAAAAAAAAAAAAAGCCAAAAAAGCTACTTGTGAAATAAAAGTTATTTCTCTGTTGGTGACTCAGTGCAGGCTCTGCTGCAGGCCAGGCTTTGTGCCCTCCCTGACAGTGAGCTACAGCAGCAGCATCTCAGGTGCAATTTTTTCCACCCAGCTCAACTTTAAACAGTTTGTATCAAAACCATCTAAAATGTTAAACTGCATGAGATGTTCAGATGTTTCTAAACTGCGCCAGCAAAATCCTGGGGCTGTTTTCTTCCATGATTTCTGCTTCTTTTGGCATTTCCTTTGCATTCAAGTGTTTTGTGTAGGAGGATGGGTTGTGCAGAACTGGCTATAGGATAATGCCTGTGTCAGCCATGGTACTGCTGGTAGGCACTGCCTGCTGACACCAAATCCATGAAACATAAGTGACTGAAAGCACCACTGCTGTCTACCTCCCTTAAAAAACTCTCAATGAGCTCAGAAGCATTTTAAATGGTGAAAAAATCTCATTCAATTAGTTACAAATTCCACAGATGAAATTGTAGGAGATGAGGAATACAGCAAAGCAGATATGCATGCATCTGTTAAAAACCTCTGTGGAGATTCTGTTGCATCTAATAAATATTTGATAGTTCCCAAATAATTTATGGCTCTGTCAGGGGTCATTTTACTTGTTTTAGATGAATAATTAAAAGGATAATTAGGAGGATGTACAATCTGAAATGTTCATCTAATTGTTCATTTTACAGTATTTCTTACACTGCTGAGCTGTATGACACATGTTCCCATCACCTTCCCAGCTAAGCAGCTTCCCCTTACTGCCAGGAGCTTCCCTCCTTTTTCTGTGACCCCAGGTATTCAGGACTAAAATAACCAAATATCACTTTACTGGGCTTTGGGAGCCACTGCCTTTATCCCAGGATTTCTGTAGAGTGCAAGGAACCAACGCCCAAAGTCCACTAATCTAAAATACTATATAATTGAGATTACAAACCCAAAGAAAGTGGTGTGCAGCCACCAGGACCACAATTATGTGATGTCATTTTCAGGTTCAGGGCTGATGTTGGATGCTCATCACCCCTGTGAGAGCAGGAATAAACCTGGACTCACAGCAGCTCTTCCCCTGCCTTAGCAGAGTGGCTCTGATGGTCAGGACCAGCCGAGTGATGCACATCACACAGAAAAGATACTTAACAAAAACAAATTTTTGGTAGAAAATTTAGTAAGTTTCTCTAAGCAGAATTCTCCTGATTTTAGAAGTTTTTGGTATGAACACAATTAATGCAAATACAACTGTGAAATGTGTATATCCTCCAAGTGATCTCTAACACTTAATATTATGGCCAGCTACTGTAGTGATGAAAACGAGCCCACATTAGTGCCTTTGCCAACGTAATTGTGCACAAAAGCACTTCTAGTTAACACAGAGACCTTAAAAAATCCATTGACATTTTCTGAATGAAATGCTGTTTTCTGTACATTGTCTGCCCTTTACCTGATAGTGAGGGGGATACAAACAAGAAAGACCAGAACAAATCTAAACAGAATTACCTTTCAGAGCCTAAAAATAACTCATTGTTCTGTTGTAAAAAAAAAATATAATTACTAGGTCCTACAGCAATAACAATAACCCAAGCAACATATTTCCTGCCAGTTAATGAGCATTAAGGTTAAGGGCCTTTAGCTTTCCCAGGGACCCCTGTCTCTTTAAACCAGTCATTAATTCCTGAGAAATGCCCTCTACATCCATCACCATTTCTTAAACAGTTATTTAGTTTACTGTCTCTGTCAGTCTGCAATATGAAGGTCTTGTGTGGCCATCTGCTCCAAGACTCCGCTGCCAAAATGCATCGCGATTTATGGCACAGTCGGCCTCTATCTTCTACCCACAAGCCAAAACGACCTACTTGGTTTGCTGCTCTACCATTTACCACCTTAAAAATTAATGCCAGGCAAGTTTCTTCAAAAGGTCAGAAAACCAAGAAAAGGAATGGGACTTGATAAAACAAGGGAGGAGTTAGGAGCTCAGCAGAAGAAATCAGGGCTGACAGCAAGGCAAAAAGAGTCTTCACGTTCCCAGTAAAAGGCCGTAAGTTACCCAGAAAAGTGACAGTTAGTGTTGCTCTGAGAAGCAATAACTTGTCGGCAAAAATCCATACCCCAATGGGTGAGGAAATCAAATATAGCAGCAGTGCTAAAATCACCCAGCAGAGAAGGCTGAAGCTTCAGCTTCCATTGCCAACTGTGCCAACACCAGAAAATCTGATGACACTGTGCAAGTTCAACAGAACAAGGTTCTGGCATGTACCAGCAAGAGTGTGGCCAGCAGGACCTGGGCAGTGACTGTCCCCTTGTACTGGGCATTGGGCTCAGTTTTGGGCCTCTCACTACAAGAAGGACACTGAGGGGCTGGAGTATGTCCAGAAAGGCAACAGAGCTGGGGATGGGTCTGGAGCACAGGTTGGATGAGGAACTGCTGAGGAAGCTGGGGGGACTCAGCCTGGACGAAAGGGGACTCAGGGGGGAACCTTCTTGCTCTCTACAACTCCCTGAAAGGAGGTTGCAGCCAGGTAGGGGTCAGCCTCTTCTCCCAGGTAACAAGTAAAAGGACAAGAAGAAATGGCCTCCAATGTTGTCAGAGGAGTTTAGATGGAATTTTAGAAAGAACTCCAAAATGGATGCCAAGCAGTGGAAGAGGCTGCCCAGGGAAGTGCAGCAGTCACCATCCCTGTAGGTATTTAAGAGACACGTAGATGTGACACTTGGGGACATGGTTTAGTGGTGTCTGTGGCAGTGCTGGGTTAATGACTGGAATCAATGTTCTTAAAGGTCTTTTCCAACCTAAATGATTCTATGATTCTAACGTGGTTTCCTATTATGTGTGCAGCAATGTCACAATAGTAACATGTATGGGTAGCAGTTACATCCTTCTTAGAAGAATAGAACCATCACTTTTTCATAGTCTTTCTAATTACATTTATTGCTGATTACCACAAACAGCCTCTCTGACCATAAAGGGCAGGGTGCATAACATGAGTAGATTAATTAAACACCAAATTTCCATAGCATTCAACCTTGCTTGAACCTCATGCTGCTACCAAGGTCAACCAAGTCAGGATTTCAAAGCAAACAGGAGCACTTGTCAATGAAGCTGGGGAAAAAACCCCCAAGTAATGCAGCAAAAACCCCAGCTTTGCTTGGTGGTGGTTTATGTTAACTGGATTTGCTTTGCAGTGAAAGAAAACAGGCTCACAATCTGCCACTCCTTTTCATCTGAGGGGCAGTAACTCCTGCTAAAATCCTGAACTGCTGGAGCTGGATCTGAGGCGCTTGCTGGACTCCAGGCCATGGCTCGGATGTGAAGTGCCCTGGAGTTGATGGGTGTATCTGAGGTCACACTGTGTGCACAGCTGAGCCACCAACTCCAGAGCAGGTACATGCCCTGGGTCCAGCTAGCAGACCTGTGACAGGGGACATGGTACAGAGAGCACTATAGTAATGCATGTCAGATGTTAATAAAGATAAAAATACACTTCCAATAAATAAAATTGAATTAATTAGTGGTTTAATCCAATTCCCTAAAAATACTTGACCTTGTCAAATGAAGAGGGTGGCCTTATAATTTCTGCTTTTCACGTTTTTAGAATTAAAGAGTAATCAAATGCATGAGGCTTTGCATATAAATCAACCTTGACCTTTCGTTGAACTGTTTTGGTAAAAATAAGCAGTACTCATGCCTGCTCTTTTTTCTCTAAAAGCCAGAACAGACAGAGCAGAAAGGGATTCAGTTCAGTGAAGAACACTGTGCTATAATCATATCAGAAACACATTAATAAGCCCCCACTACTCTGAGCAGTTATTGCTCTTTCTTCTCTAAAATCTTCCAATTTCTAAGACTTCCCCTCTCCTTCCCCCTGAGCCCTGCATCTCAGCATTCTTTTGGATTAGGTGTTAGAGCCTCCCAAAGCTGATAATTCAAGGTTACACCTTGAAACTCTTACACTGCCTTTTATTCTGAGGAATAACTGACTACCAAGAGAATTAGTTTAGACTGAGAACAAAAAAAAAAAAAAAAAAAAAAAAAAAGAAAAAGAAAAACCACCACCAAAAAAATACCCACCAAAAAAAGCAGCCCTTAAAAAACCCCTTTAAAATCAATCTGCAGAACTAGCTCTGCACAGAATGCAGAGGCAGAGGTAGGTGGCTTCTACTGAAAATTACATTAAAAAAAAAAAAAGACAAAAAACCCAAACAACAGAACAATGAAAAAGAAGGAGGGTGGAACACGGCATGAATTTTTAATTGACTGCAGTCAGGTTATGGAGACAATTAGAAGAGAACATACCTGTTTTTCCTGTGTTTTTCATCCAAGTCTTGTTTGAAGACTCATTGTCGAAACCATCCAGCTGCAGCTCTTGGTACTCATCTCCGACGTGGGCCAGGTGGTCTACGATGTCTATGGGAGACTGGTGAGGCCCCCCACACTTCTCACTGGAAGTCACCCAGTGCTCAGGACCATAGGTACCTGTGAAAATACACCAGTGTCAATGTCCCAGTGCCTCATCAGTGCTGGATAACTCCTAAGTGTGAGACTGAAGGACTTAAGCTCCCCAGGTAACTCCACCACAGTGACAATTCCCATGTTTGAAAGAGGTTAAGACTTGCAGAGGTACGAGGAGACTGAAATCCTTTGGCTTTGTGCTCTGTTCCAGCTTCGCCTCTGGCAGTAATGAACAATGGCCTTTTTGAAAAACAACTATTCTTTAAAACCTTCTGCAGTTCCCAAGCTCCTCTCGTGCATATGTTATCAATTACCATGTTGCTCCAGGAACTCCCCTAAAGGTCCAGCCTTAATATATTACAGTATAGTTTATCCTTTCATTATGGACATATAATGTAGCAGACACACATTAACTTGTGTTCTAGCAATACTATGCTTAGATAATATGATCTTTATTAATGATCTCATTTCTTTGGAGGTTTTGAAGCTAGAAAAGACTAGAAGAAAGAATTAAACTAAATGTATGTTAGTAAATTTGAAGAAAATAACAATGGAAAATAAATTACTCTGGAAGAATTAAACATGACAATGACCTGTCAGGAATATACAGCAAATGTCTTTTGTTGCTATTCTTACATGGATTTTCTATTTTTGATGAACAATTAACATAACATGAAAAAATGAACGGTTTGAGGCAAAGACCTTCTCATCCACACCATATACCAGCCCGAGATGTACCAGAACACTAGGGACCCTCAGCACCACACTTAGGAGGATCTAAAATGAATTTCACATTGTTTTTATTACCTCTCTCTCCAATTCTTAAGTTGTATTAACAGAGACTGAGAACTTATCTTCCTATGAGTGCAAACAATGGTTTCAGCTCCTGAAATAACAGCACAGATTTCTTGTAAAGCACTTGTTGCTTACAGTTCTTCAAGGGCTTTACAGTAGGAATCAGCTACCTTATTCTCATGCAAAGACAGGGAAATTGATGGCTGAGAAGGGAAGCAATTTGCCCAAGCTCAACTACCAAAACCAAGTTACAACCCAGAGCTGAATTCTGCTCTCCTCAGAGTCCTGATGTGACGCCTGTGTCACACCTCTGAACCACACAGGCAGCAGGTTTGCTTGCTAGGCAGCCACCAATGTGCAGTTCTTACATCTTTGAATATGTGTATTCAATTAGTGTCATCCAAACCCAACAGTAGGGAAGACAAATTTCTTTGGCCCCTGGTTTTTATCTGTCTAGTTGTGAAGTGCATTTGTGGTCTCTGCTTGTGAGCTGATGCAGGACACTTAATCAATAACAGGATTTTGCTACACTCACAAAATATGTGAGTGTAACACACACAAATGCTGCCTCATACCCAGACGACTATAAGAAAATTTTACTTGCAAGTACAATTAGGTAAAATTGCAGCATTATTTAAAAATCATTTACATCATCTGTCCAAGTTAAAAATCAGTTTTGTTTATCTTGGGGTTCAACTGACATTGTTAGCAAGAACTGCTTTCCCTTACTTCCCAATGTACCACAACCAAGGAGAACAGAACAATTAGAACCCCTGCATGGGGGAAACCAAATGCCTTCCACTCAAAAACATTATTTTTCCACAATCAGGATGCTCTTAGTAATTGGTTTGTAGTGAGTTAATTGAAAATTCAGATTTACTTTACATATAACCTTGCATCTACCCCATGAAATTTGGGAATTTGCTTTAAATATTTAACACTACACATAATCAAACCCACCAGCTCTCATTTTTTGGCTTTATTATAAACAAGGGGTGAGCTTTTCAAAAGCACTCTGCCCACAGAGGCTATCACAGTGGTTTCAGCTGTGCATTCAAAAGGAGCTGTGCACTCCAATTTTTCTTTTTTAAGTATTCTGGTGTCAATGAGGAATTTTTCCCTTTTTTTAAGTAGGCAGATTTATTTTAACAGGGACTGGAGGGTTTCTTCCATGCATCTTGTCACAATTCTTTCTTTTTTGTTTGTTTATTTTAAGTATAGCCAGCTCTCAACCTATTTGCAGTGAAAACTGCCTTGTCAAAATGAATAAAATAAGCCATAAGGGTAAACAAACAAACCACCATGCTGAATTAAAACCTCAAGTGACTTAGGTACCTGAGTTGACTCTTGCTCAAATGTAGTGTTTCACAGACCTTTGAAGGCTTTGTTTCATGGTAAAAAACAAGTTTGCTTTTTTTCCTTAAATTAATTTCACTTGCTTGAATTAACTAAATAGCAATAAATCTCTTTCGATAAACACAGTAGCTTCACTTGCTTGTAAATCTATAATCTAACAAAACAAAGTTTAAAACAAATCTCCTTTCTTCATGTGACAGTATAAGTTTCTATGCATAAAATGTTTCCATATCATGCTGAATTATTAAAGAAAAAAAAATCTAATGCAATGAAACTCTCTCAGCAATTCAAAACCTCAACTTAGTGCTGGTGCTGTGACTCCAAGTCCTGACATCACAAATTACAGTCATAAGGCTAAGCTCCGATTTAGAGGTTCAAGACATGCTAGTTAAAATTAGCCCAGGATTTTATAAATGGTTATAGGCTCAGCATTAATTTCTTTCACAAGTTTTTTGATAGGTAAATGACTACATGCAACGTGACCTGCACCATTATGGTTGCAGCTTGAGAGAGATATAGAGGCCACAACCTCGACATCTCCATTCCCAGCAGCGCAAAACTGGGGATCCTCCAGCTTTAACAGTGACCACAGAAAGGGGAAGGCAGGACAGGGAGGGGAGAGGAAAACCTGCGAGTTTGAAACCAAACTAAATAAATTACAGCCCTTGTCCAGAAAAAAAGAATAAAGAAAAAATGAAAGAACTAACAAAAAAAGGCACTCAGCAACCTATAAAATGTAACCAAGAATACTGCAGTGGGATTCACGAATTCCCAGTGGCCATCAGAAGGGTTCAGGCCCAACTGCCTGTTTTTTTCCATGGACATTCAAGTGCAGTTTCAATTAAAACTGATCTTCCACTACAGATTTCAAATTAATTCTTCTTCCAAGTGTCTCATGCTTCAGACATCCTTGCTTTGCAAAAAAAGCCCTATATCATTAGAGGAGGAAATAGAACACTTTTTCCAAGCTTGCAGATATTGATTACCTATTCCTTCCATCAAAGCACAATTGCCATTCTGCACTGTATAAATCTCTTCAGTGTTAGACACTTTATAAAGTACTGAGAATTATATCATTAATCATTTGCAGTTACACCTGTCTTGCTTTATTGAATTCTTTGTTTTTTAGAACTTTAAATAAATGCTTTTAAATAAAAACATGACACTAAATAAAGACTCTGTTTCACTTAAACCTAGTTAAAAAAAGAAATCCTGTAATTCTGTGTGTGACATTTACCCATCTGAAACACAGGAACTTATGGTTATTTGTATTTCATTTTTCCAACAGTAAGCACGGTGGCTTAAATCAAATAAAATTTCAAATGAATTTGAGTTGGCCTTTTAAGGCTGAGAGATAATTCGGTTTTCAGAAACCAAGTTAAGAGCCCACACCTGGGTTAATAAATAATACACATTTCCACTGAGCTGGTGGGACAACCTGCAGGCCAAGGTAAACTTCAGACAGCCCCATCCTAGCCCTGGAATATTTGATGCAGAGGCAGCGCAGAAAGAATGATAACTGATAATGTTTGGCATCTTCAGGAACTGAAGTCAGAGTCCTGCCTCCAGAAAACCCTGGGCTTGGGTCCAGCAGGCTCACCGTGGGGCAGGAGGGCTGGATCCACCCACATCAGCCAAAGGCAGCAGGAGCAGGGTCACACTGAGGTGGCAGCCAGGGCTCTGCGGGCTTGGACTTTCCTCTGCTGACATCAGGGACAAAAGAGCCCCTGGCCCCCAAGGCTGGAAGGAGAGCTGGGGTCAGCAGAGGGCTCAGCAACACGTGGGGTCTCACACACATTTCAACCCACACTTCAGGCCAGAGATGTTATCACTCATCCTTCTCTGAAATTTTCTGACACTTCCTAAATTCTTTTCTCGTGCAAAATCATTCTGTCAATGACTGCAGTAACTTTAACAGTTTTTTAATAAACTGTCTGCTGCTTAAATATAGTCCAAGATTACTACTTCTTTTTACTGTACAAAGCAATGAGAAGTCTTCATTAATGAAAAACCATTAAAGTAATGTATTCTGCCAAAATCTAATTAAAGCTTGTATAAAAACCTCCACTTAGAAAAAATCAAATATATTTGTTTTTCTCCCACAGGTTTTTTCTTTTAAAACACCTGTTATTAAAAACATTGGCATTTCCTTGATTTTGCATAACTTTTTAATTAATGCATCAGCTACTCTGATATAAACTGGTGTATAACATACATCCCTTTACAGAGATATAGTTTAACAGAAATTAGCTATTTTTGAGTAATGTGATTTTCATCATTCATTTGTAAAGAGGTAGAAATATCAACTTTTTTTTCCCAATTTCATTCGTTTTCTAAACATTTTTACAAAAATGTGATTTTAAATCTCTCTCTCTCTTTCCATGTCAGGCCTGACATGGAAAGAACTCATTCAGGAGCATTAATTTTGAAGGTTTTTATTATTTGCTCTTCTTTGTTCTTTTTTTAACAGAATTACCTCTGACAAATCTTTGTCTGTACTCAATGCCTCTCTACTTTTCATTTTTGAATGGAAATGGTAATAATGATTGCAAAGCAATCAAATCCCCTCATTTCTGCAATTAGCTTGGTCATTTCATGGAGACATCCTATCCTATCATCTTAATATGGGAGAAAATTCCATGTTTCTCTTAGGGCAAAATCCAACCAGTTATTAAGGACTGATGGAATGGATTAGTATTTCCTCTTCAAATGAAACCAGAGGTCCCAGCCTTTGCTTGCACAGCTCAGGAGGGGCAGCCTACAGACTTCAAGGATCACAGCGGGTAAGAACCTCTGAAAGTTTTACAGGCTCTGGATAAATGGGAATGCTTCCCTCTCCATGGACAGGCAGCTGTGACCTGCCCAACCATTCCAGCTTTTAGATTTACAGATCTGAATCTCTGCCTCCAAGTCTCTGTCCTACTTGAACTGCTCCATCACGAGCCAAATCTCAAGAAACTCTGAAATGTCACCAGCAGTAAACCAAATGAGTTCCTTTCTTCCACAAAGAGAAAGAACAAGGAAGAGGTGCCCTTGCTCAGCTACAAAGTAAAGAACTTCAGTAGCAGGCTGGATTTTCAAACAGGAAAATTTTGTTTTAAACAAACAAATACCAGTGAAATTCACTACAGAAAAAAAGCATTTTAAGATCCTTCAGAAATCTCAGTCCTGAGGCTCTTCTCTGTTATTTGGGAACAAAAAATCTGAAGTTGTTACTTGATGCCAGAAGATCTCATCATCACTGTTTGCCATGTAAAAGGAGAGGTATCAGTAAGTCCAGGAAGGCACTGGAGAAGGAGCTTAAGCCACGTAAATTAGTGACAGGAGGCAAGGCACGTCCTGTAGATCCAGACTGGCTGCTTCTGGGAACCAGAAATAAAGTGAAATCTGTAGGATGAAGCCTAAAGACTGCATTTAGATACAAGGCCGAAAAGAATGATTTGAATGACATATCTCTTGCTGATTGATTTAGCATGAGGCTGCAGAGCTAAAGGTTTAAAAATCCCTAAAGCCTTGATAAAAATCAGTAGCATCTTTCAGAGGTCTTCCCATTGCAGAGAAAGCAACCAGGTTGTTAAATCATTATATTAGGAGGAAAAGTTGCTGAAATTATACTGTCTTGCTTTAAAGTGATGGCATACCAAAATCAAAGGGATGGAGAAGGAGAGCCTGTAGTTAAGAGTTCACAGTGCTGCTTTGAACAAAGATTTCCTGCCCTGGGGGAAAAGGGCTTTTCATTTTATTATTCTCTGTCATCACTCTGTTTAACATGAGACACTCGTGCTTGCAGAAAATTCCAATTACTGCTTGAAAAATGAGACCGAATACCAAGAGCAAGATCCTGAAGAGCTTGCTGAGACACAAACAGGTCTTAAGCAATCTGCAAAGCTCAGTACAGGGAAGGTGTGCAAGGCATGGGAGAGGTGTAAACAAGCAGGGACAGTTTTCTGAGAAATCAAAAAAATCTGAAAGAAACTTTCTCCCAGAACAATCTCTCTAAGGCATATCTTAACCAGCACTTGTTGGAACAAACACTGCATACAGGAAGATGGAACAAAAAAGGGTTGGATTTAGATAACCTTTGAGCCAGCAGCAGCAGCAGCACAGAAGCACTGATGCCACCACAGCCACAGCTCCAGCACTGCCCAGCCATGGGGCTGTGGAAGGAAAGCTGATCTCCAAAACTGATGGTGTCAGTGATGCTGTCACACTGCCAGAATGTGGCAGATGCAAAGAAAGGCTTTAAATCACGCTCCTAAATATAAACTATCCTATAATGTCTGCAGCTTTTAAACTGAAAGACAGAGTGACGTGCATGTTCTCCTTAAATTTTCATATCCACAGATGCTACAGTTATTGCTGGATTTTTAATTAAACTTCCTAACCTTCAATTACCTTTGGCGAAGTTTTTAATGTATGTTTTCAACCTTTGTATTCCTTAGTGAACTATTCTCGATTATGCAGCCACAAATGTAGTGACTTTTTATTATATATCCCCCCCCAACTCATATACAGACTTTCTGCATCCCAATTTTTATCCTCAAAAAAGTATGAATCTGCCATGGATCTTGTATGAAACTCCCACTGTACCTATCAACCTGCCAGTGGCACAAATGTATGATAAATATCCAACATTAGGAAACACCAGGACCTTAGGACTAACGCTGCTGGAAGCTCACAAAAAAGTGAAGTGTAATTACTAAAACAAGCTTTTTCCATAAACATTTCAAGTTTTAGCATTTGTGAGCTGAATAATTTACCACCACACAAAAGTGAAAATGGTACTAAGTTTAGCTGTGCTGGCAAAATAGTTTGAAGCTTTTTCAGGGGTGTCTCACACAATAAACTCCAGATAGACTTGCCTAATGACCTGTTGAATTTTACAACTAATATTTCAAAATTATTTATATTAAGCACAGAGCACAACAATATCAATGAAATTATTATGCTGAACTCACTGAGTGGGAGGAGAAATTGTGGTATTGAAAGTGCCTACTGGTGGCAAGTGACTGAGACAATGTATATCTACATCCTCTGTTTTTTATAATTTTCTACATTTTTAATAAATGTATCTGACATCTCACACCATTCATTTCATAACTGTCAGAGGCCTTTTAAAAACTGCTCACCCTGAGCTGCATATAATAAATGAGGTGATAACTTACAATATAAGGAAAAAACAGGAGATTAATTTATATGAAGGCATCGTAAATTACCTTTCTTCTATTCCTATACTAGTTCAGTAAAGCCTTATGAAGATTAGGGACCGACATAAAAATAGATTTTTTCCTAAATATAATTTTAAAAAGTATAAATCCTAATGGAAATTACAGAATGAAGATGTATTATGAATCAATGCAGTAGCTCAGTGAGAGCACTTTGTGTTGCTGGGAGGAAGACACAGATTTCAGTAATGGGTGCATTGGAGAGGTCACATCCAGGCCAAATTTCTCTGGAGAAGGGTCTCCCTTTTCAACTATCCTTTTTTTTCATTTACAGGGCAATAGCTGGATAATGATGGATCTTGAGAGGAGGGCTGTTTATATTGCTGCAGTGCCCCAATAGAGCAGAAGAGGGGCTCCATTCTTACAAAACCTCACTAGCTAACAGCTGCCTCCTCAAAAAGCTTAAACTGAACAGTATAAGACAAACACAATATAAAACATCTCGAACTTGAACAGATGCATCCCCCTGGGCTAACCTCCCCCTTCTCTGCAACACCTTGTTGCTTCATGCTTTCTTCTCCAAGGCCATCTTCCAGAGCTGGCACTAACACACCAGAAAGGTGATCAACCTTCCTGTGAGAAAGAAAAGAAACTCAATTTCTTCCAGACAGCAATGATAAAAGAAGAAATGAGTCTGGTGTTTCATAGAATTAAACATATGAAAAAGCATAAGCTCATGCAATGTTGATGTAAACCATGGTTCCATCTGTGCTACTCTAAGGAGAAAGCATTGTGTGAACAAAGCTCTCAGAAAATAAATCTGAGCAAACAAGAGGAAAAAACTGGGCGAGAAACTTTCCCACTCAAGAGTTGTTGGATGCAGATGGAGGCTTTGGAGGCTTCAGCAAGACTTTGTTGAAAGAAAAAGAAGCAAGAGGACTTGAATTTGGCTCAGTGCTAATTACAGCCACCATTGCCAACACTCAGAGCAAGCAAAGCCCAGAAGACAAGCAGCCAGCTTGCCACTCTGTGCCTGTGATCTTACCCTGCACTGCAGGTGAAAGTCCCCACGGGTTCTGGAGTTGAAACTGAGGAGCAGCCTGGGAGCATTTGCTGAGCTGAGACTGTGCGAGACAGACCTCAGGCTGCAGGAGTACTGAGGTAAGAAGAAAATGTGCAAGAAGAGACACGATGGGCTCAGGAACCCTTTTGTGGTTTTTGGACCAGAGATCATGGGTTGTTTGAGGGCTTGACTGAAGCATCAATGCTCCCGTGCTGCTGAACCTGCTCAGGGGCTCAGACATGAACACTGAACAACAGTGACAGTAATAAGCCATGACATTTACGTCAGGAAATCTAAAACTCCCATCTTGCTTCTCTGTCTCCTTCCTACCATCAGGAGCTACATGCTCCATTTCACTCCCTTCCTTTATAAAGGGAGAAATTCACCTGTCTCAATCAGAGCAGCTGCAAAGATTGCCCAGAACTTGAAGAGAACTACAAAGATAAAAAGCTGTGCAAAACTCAACTGGCCCACTACAAATCTTTGTGCCAGAATACCTGCAAACACATTTAGAAAAAACCCAGTTCTAGTTATTTCTCAAAGCACCACAGACTTGAGTCCTATTACTTCTCACATGTACCCTTAATATGCTTGATCTCACCAAAGGAACTGCTAACGTAAATGATGCATCACTGTAACTTAATTACCTCCAATTTGGGTGGGTACAGGAACAGAAAGTACCTTTTCTTGATTCCCATCTGTTCCTTGTAACTAACCAAAGAAGTCCCCCCCTCCCGAGCTCTGTCTCTGAAAGCCAGCATGGAAAAAAAAAAAAGAAAAGGAGGAGGAAGGACAGGAAAAAGCTGTATATTTTTATTGAATTTTTGCAGGATGCAAGTTAATAAAAGACCCACAGAGAGCACAGAGCAATATAGAAAGGGAATAAAGGGAGGGAGGGCTGATATCAATAAAGCCTATCCAGAGGCACTGCTGAAAGTACTCATCATTTCAAAGGAAACCTACTACAAAAATGATTTTCACTTGTTGCTTTCTCTCAGGTTCACAAAAAACAGAAGTGTCCTAAGCAAAGGGTGGATTTAAAAAATAAAGCCAGGAAGATAAAATTATCTGCTGTTGAAACATGTCACCCTCAGCTTTTCAAAACCCCTTGTTGATCCTAACCTGACCAGAGACAGCCACCAGATTAGGAACCTCACAGTTCAATCACAGAAAACACTACAGCCCCCAAAATCACTCATCAAATCTCAACAAATACTGGCTTTGCCACGATATTGCCTTTTTAGGTGAAAATCAACTTTTGCCCAGATAAGTTCTTAATGGCATCTCTGTTCCAAGAGCCTTCTCAATCCAGCTGTCCCTTTCACTAATATTCACCAGTAAAATAGCTCCCAGGAGAGTTGCTGGGAGATTGCTAGCTTTTACTTAATGACACACAGTGAACCCTGCCCTCAACTTCTATTAACATTCAGTCTATGTTTCTACCATTAATTTAAGAGGAATGAATAGGAAGACAATAAGCAGCTACAGTGTCCAGCCTGAGGTACTCCATCAGAAGGCACTGCTTCTGTGGCTGACAGAGAACATTTACAACCAGTTTTCTCATTTTTGTTCTATATCTGTCATTTCCAGTATGTTACACTACATGGCTTAAACTGTTCCAAACCAGCTTTAGTTTTCAAACAGGAAAGTTCGGAGTTAGGAAAAAATGACTAAAAAAACCCACCAAAAAAAAAAAAAAAAAAACAAAAAAAAAAACAAAAAAAAAAAAAAAAAAAAAAAAACAAAAAAAAAAAAACCCAACCACCCAACCCCAAAACCATACCAAGCCAAAAAACCCAACAAATCAAAGTCATGAAAGGGACCTAATGTTCCTAATGTGGATTTTATTCACTTGTACTCCTTCACTCCAGATGAGTTTTAGATGGTAACCTGTCAGTGCTGGACAATGGCACTGGCAGCAGCCCCTCTCCTGCCCCAGACCCCTTCCCTTCTGCCAGCACTAGCCTTTGGCAGGGAAATGCACACAAACACCTGAGCAGCAGCTCTGGGGGAAAAGCAGCTGCTGCAGAGAGCTGGCAGCGAAGAGCTGCTGTGATGGATGGAGTCAGGGTGAGCGCTGCAAGAGATTCACTCCCACAGCACCTGTGGTGCACATTCAAACACCAAGTTAAAAAAAAAAAAAAAAAAAAAAATAAAAACAACAACAACAACAACAAAAAAAAAAACCACAAAAGATCCCAAAGCTGGGATGAAAGTTCTTTGCTCCAGCAGCACATGAGCTGTTCATTTAGAGATGGTCACCCCAGAGCGCAGCTTGCAGGCTTTGGGACGCAGCTGCTCCCAGGATGAATTTTCCCATGGGCAATGTAAAGGGCAATGTTCCTCCACCCCACTGCCTGCAGCTCCCGCAGCCTCCCATGGGAGCATCTTGCTGCCACCAAGGATGCTCGGAAGCCAGGCAGGTGTTCTCACCCCCTCACTGTTGGGTGTGGGGAGGGCAGCAGCCAGCTCTGAACACACCTCCCTGTGCTCTGTACTCACAGCAGCATTTGGGCAGCCCACGGAGACACACACCATCAAATGGCATCTGGAGTGTATCCCTTCACTGTGAAATCTGTAAGATATCAGATTTATATGGTGTCTGCAGAGCACATTAGAAGATCATCAGCATCATCATGTCTTTTCCAGACAGCCATAATTATTCAGGCTGTTACTTTATCTCACCGGTGCTTTTGAAAAACTATTCAATATTAGCAAACTCTCACTAAAAACAATGTTTTGGTTGAGGGACTAATCTTCCTATCAGTACACAGCCATACCTGGGCTTATCTACACCACCAATTCCCTGCTGACTGAGTGGATTCATTAACAACACAATCTCTGGTGACTGAAATGAAGTCTCATTCTTCGTATCACCGGTGCCTTGCTGTTTGCTTTTCCTTCACAGTATGCACACAAGTAATTAACTTACTATGCTCCGCTAGCTCCTGACACATTACTTGGCATAGAAAAATTCACCAGCAGGTAGTTAAGCATGCAAAATATTTTCAGTCAAATGAACTTCATAACAAAGCTCTACTTAGGAAAAATGCAGCTCTTTCTGATACAGTGCTAACAGACAGCACACTGCCCATCCCAGCAGGAGCTTTTTCAGAGGTAACAAAAAAAAAGGTATCATTTTTACTATTTTTGCTCAACACGTAGGAAATTTCTTTAGGGGGGAAACCTGGTAAGCAGTAGATGCTCACTGAAAGGACAAGCTTGGAGATCAACCTCATTGTCCCTTGTGGAAGCCTGATGTAACAAGGACAGACACAGGATTCATACGGTATGAAAGAAAATGGGGAAAAAAACCAAACAATGCAAATAGGAAATTCAATTCAATGCAGCATGGCTGAGATTACAGGCGTCTGGGAAAACAGTGCATTTCGACTTTTACAGCAAATTTTAAAAAAAGATAAATTGCTATTTAAAGCATGAATGCTTTTAACCCTGGAGAAATGGCAGTGAAAACTCCCTAAATAAAAAAATGAAATTTGCTGTATGCTTCACCTAATGAGTCCACTGAGGAACATGACTTGAAATATTTAAGTCACCTCAGTAATGTCAAGAAGTAAAACTGGAGTAAAGTTAGTGCTGTATTTAAAGGTAAGGTACAAAGAGATGGTGACTGAGGAGGAAGCAGTGTGGGGACACTGGGCTGAGCTCAGTGTAGGCTGATGTCACTGATGTGGCAAGACTGGCACTGAGTTTGGGAACACCAGGACTTTCCCTTGAGAATATAAAGATGCCGCAGCCTTGTAGGGCTCTCCTCTGATTTCAACATACCCTAAACTATCATTTTAATCACCACAATGTTTTTCTAATACCAGAGGCTGGGAAGCATGAGATCCTCACACCATGCTGCTGCAGTCCAGCCAGTGCTGTACAAAACATCATCACTTGCTCTACACTCTCCTGGTCCCTCCTTTAAGCAAATAGTAGCTGAAACTTGAAAATATATGCACAAAATACTTGACAAAACCCCAGAAACTTGGTTGTATAAAGACCCATTCACAGTATTTTTCATTCCAGCTTTGACCTTTCAGAAATTCAATGACTGTATTGACCCAAAACACTGGAAATTGTTATCTTGAAGTTTCCTTCTACATAAGGAAAAAAATCCTTAAAAGTCTTTATGAAGTCCTGGAAAAATGTAACTGTTCTTTTCCTCAGTTTTTTTCCAGAAGATATTTGTTTCTTTCCCCTTCACATACCACAAGGCATGTACCTTTGCCAAACTCAGATTGTTGTTTCGACTCACTTGGTCACAAAAGTTGATTCCTCATGTTCCATCACAGCAATTTTTGCTTGGGACAAAAGAAATAGATCTGCGGAGGACAGAATTCACTGTGATTTGTGTATATCATTTTCCTCTATTCTTGCACTGCTTTCAACTCGGCTCATTTAAATATAGCTCCTGTCATACCCATCATTTTCAGTTCACCTGTTATGCAAAACCACACATTCCAACAGAGCAGCCTTCACTGCACAGTTTGCACAGATTCTCTACTCCAGGCCTGAAATCCTTATTCATTTACAAACTAGATGTTCCTTGAACAGTATTTCCAGTTGCTTTACTGGCATATTAATGCACAGAATAGAAAGCAGATTTTGTGTTTTCTGATTTTCATTGAAAAAAAAATTATCTCACTTAAACCCCTGACATTCTTGATAGTTACCCAGGTCTGTAAACAGTTCACTTAATCAAGAAAACTCTTGTTATATTTCCAAAAGACTGCTGAAGCTTGCTCGGTTCCAGGGGAAGGAATCTCAGGTTTTGTTTGGTTTTCCACTCTCACAGTATCAGTCAAAACTAACAGGTTTTCATGCCAGAAGAAACAGTTGGATAACGCATACAAACGTGAGTTAATACACTTCATAAAGCCACCTCTCAGAGCCTTGAAAACAGTTTTCACCTTGTTCAGAGAGGCATTGAGTACTGAAGAACTCAAATCATGAGTAGTCATTGTGTGTGGCATCTTAGTTTTGTTTCTTAAAGGTTGTTACCATATTTAATTGCTCTCCAAGTTTCAATCTGCAGCTTACTTCTTACACTGAGCTCACCAAATGTCCAGCCCAGTCCTTTTTTGCCTTTCAGGGGCAGACTGCGGGTGATCTTCAGGATACAGCGTTTTCCCTTGATGGAGATGCAGACTTCTCAATCCAGGCAGTCATGTCAGACAAGTTTTCTCCAGAGAGAAGGTCACACACTGCCCAGAACTCTCGTTCAGAGAAGTCAGCCAGGCTGGAGAGTCAATGAGAACCCTGAATAGACCCAAACAGAGCCCTCCACTGCCTTCATTAGAGGATATTTCTTGGATCAGAGCTGTGTAAAGGAATCCTGTCTCTCCTAAATCACAGATATCCTCCAAAAGCCTAGATTCTTTCTTTCAGCTCTGATGGAATTTGTCAAGGACTTGCAGCCTCCAAAAAGCAATGGAGGAGGGGAGACAGATCAACAGATCCAGCCTAAGCACCACACACAAACACTCAAAAAAAGTTTTCTTCCTTCAGGTCAACCCTTATTAGTTCCATCTACAAAAATCCAGATTCTGACTGGCTCACTGTGGGGCCAAGATCAATTCCTGCAATACTGAGCAATGCACTGTTGCACTTGTTTGTATTCCTGCGGTATCCATGACCTTACACTGAATCCAGGAGGAGCCTTTTGAGGAGCAGACAGACTTTCTGGTTTTATTTTGCTCAGAGTAAAATACAAAATAGATTTCAATCCATGACTGGAATTTCTTTCCAGTACAAATGTATGGGAATAAGTTAGGAGTATTCAAAGTACTTTAAGGCAATTGCAGAAGCAGTATTTGGGAACAAGGAGTAAAATATATAATTAAACACAACCTTCCTGATTATACAGCATGTCTTAAGCAATTTAATGACTTTATTAAGGCTATAGTTGGTGGGCTCAAGAGACTGAAGTCTTGGTCTCATGAGAATGAATTATGTCCAGCATTTTAAACTAGAAATTTTCCAGACTCTGTGGTTTCAGAGGAAAATCTGGAAACACACACACACGCACACACACACAAAAAGAAAAGGTCCAGGCCCCAGAAGGTAAATGAGAACCTTAGAATTATTATCTCTTTTCAATCTCCCCTGATTTGTTTTGGTCAGTCTCACTACCTTTGAGCACCTGATCCTGGCAGTACTCCAGAGTACCTGACTTTATTGACAAATGCAAAAAAGAATCTAATCCAGGGGAAATAAGAAAAGAAACCAAACCCATCAACAGCAGGAGCTGGGCTCATACACCTGGATTCACTCAGGTGTCCAAGGGCCAAACACCTTTCAGTGCTTGGCTCGGAGCCACTTTCATTGTTTTTATAAGCAAATGAAAATCCCTGGAATGCTATTTATCTCAGAATGGAGGTGACACCTACACTCTAGATGACATCATAACCTTCATACTATCTAACAATAAAAAAGGTGGGTGGGTTTTGTTGGGGTTTTTTTCTGGTAAAATAGCAATTATTTGTATTTTCTCCACGTCTTTTTCAGAAACTGCTTTAAAAGCACATACAGCACTCTTGTTTCTTCCTCAGTTGTGATGTCCTGTACAAGCTCTCAGAAACACAGCCTGGGGCACACCTTTGAGAGGAGTTAATTTTCTAAGGGACAGAAGCTCATGCAAATAGTTAAACTTTGTGAGAGTGGTTGCACCAATGCTTTCATGTCTCTTTTTAGCTATCAGTGACGGATACCAACTATCTTTTACTTCTGGTCTCACTGGTCTTTTCAGGTTTTCACAGCAGCAAAAATGCAAGCAGGGCTTATTCTGAAGTAAATTCTGGATGTAACCACTTACAACTCCACTAACACAGAGAAGCTAGTAAATCAGTACTAGAAGTTTATTAATTTAAGAGTTATTGAGACACATCTTATTGATCTTTACTCACACTCAGCCTCCAGAGTTTACCTCACAGCTCCAGTTTATGCCTCGATTAAGTGGTTCAGAGAAGCCTTGCATTTTATAGCACGCATATCATGAAGCATAATGCTCCTGGTATGATGACTTGCAAACTAAGCAGTGGATTTATTGTTCTAGAATAGACTTCAGTTTTACTCACCCCAGGCAGCCAGCACAAACACTCCTGAGTAAAAGCTCACAGCTTGGAGCTTGGATGTGAGAGGCACAGAGCTAACCCAGCCAACAGTGGTCTACCCAGCTTTAGCTCACTTGTGCAGCCACACAATATCAGCTAACTAGACATTAGTTTCCATTTTCAGCATTCACATGTTTTTGTGAACATTTCTTTTTATAGGCTCTGATTCAGCAGAGTACTTAAGCACATGCTTTACTTTAAATAGCTGAATAATCCAATGTCTTTTCAGCAAATGTTTAACTTGAATTGTGTGAACAGTTCCAGTTCAAGGGCTCCTCATATCTTGGACACTGAGCACTCACTTTTGTGCTCTATCCATTGCACAGATACAATATCATTCATGGGCTTCACATTATGTATTTACTAAAGTGCTTTGCTAAATAAGGTCCTAAAGCAAACATGTCAGAGTTTATTTAAAAATGCTTCTACAAATTCAGTTCTAAACTGTTAAGAATTTTTTAAAAGAAAACTAAGTAACCACAGGATTTACTTCCATTTCTCTCACATCTCTACCTTGATTTAGCTCTGACTATGATTGTGGCAACATGGTTCAACAAAACGTTAGGATTAATTTTTCTTAATCCATATGAAAAGATGTGTTTGCTTCTAAAATAAAAACTAACAAAGAAACAAACCAACCTAAAAAACCAATATGATGTGTTAAAACTACCCCTGCAGGGGCTTTTCCTCTTAGCCCATACATCACACAGAGCCATGGTCCTGCACAGGGGCTGTAGCCACACATTGGGAAGAAAAAGGGATCACCTTGGATGGAGAACTGGTCTCTTTGTTTACAGCATTTGTAATCCCACTATGCATTTCATCTCCAAAAGTTGATATTTAATCACAAAAATATGACCAAAATGTTCTGGGAGGTTTTTTCCATTTTTTCCCCCCAGTCTGCAATACCTGGAATAGATATTCAAGTTCCTCTCCCATAACCACTGCTGCCTTTTTACACGGAGCTGATGAATTTTCCTCTTATTATAAGACTCCAGCAGCTGTGACTTAAAGAAAAACACCAAATACTATGAAGCCAACAATAAACTCCCAGACCTGGCAGTGCTGCCTCACCCCTTCGGGCCATTTCAATTCCAAGCTGTTTCCCACTGAACCACTTAGTGGAGGGCTCCTTTCTACTTTGATGGCTACTGCTTAGATGTTTCAAAATATGGTAGTTTAAATTATTCGAAAAAGGAATGCCATAAACCTCCGGCCTACCAAAAGCTGGTTCTCAACATTTGTTAGATTAAAAGGCAAAGAATGAAATCCACACTTTACAGGCATCTGCCCTCAGAGCAGGACATCTCCCTTGCCTGGCATTAAGTCATTATTTCAGATGAAAGTCCCAGCTCCAGCCCTGCAGGTAAAGCAGGTTTATGTTCTAAGGTGGCCAGAGAAGACAAATTAAAGAGGGTAAAAAATGTAAACAGAGCCAGATGCACCTGAGAACAGAATGAAACTAAAATTGCCTTAAAAGATAAAAGGATTAATCTCTTCTGACCAGTAGCTGTAAAACGTGTAATGAATTTAGACACTTCTTTTCCAAAGGAAGAAAGCTATTTGATGAGATAAGTATTATTAAGATAGAGCATAATAACTATAGTGTAGAAAACTGCTCATTAGTTGGGGCTTAATTGCTCTTACAGTTGGTGAAGAAGCAGTAATTATTATACCCAAAAAAGATCTATATTTCGAGATTACTTGCTTTTATGCATAGAACAAGAATACTACCTTGATATTAAACAGAAATTTAGCCAGAATATATCCAGTGTCACCCCACTGGAACTGAACACTGACAACTGTATAACTCTCTGTGAAAGTAAAAAAAGGAACAATTGATTATAGTGAGGAATGCAATCATACATTATTCTGAAACAGGACTTTGATATTATAGTTATTTATCCACTGTGGTCTCCCTGTTTGCCTGTTTTGTTTATAAATATTTACCATGGACTATCTTCATAAAATAATTGCTATGCAATGTGCACAGTAAAGACATTAGAAATCTGGCTGTGTGTTTTTCCATTCTAATCTGTATGACAATATACTATCTCAGTTTTTAACACGTGGGTCCTTACAGCTGAATGTCCTGAGCTTTCTTTGCCAGGTTAACACATGCAAACATTTACAGAGAAGCAGCATCTCTGCTCCTGTGGCTGCCTGTGTGACACAGATCCCGCAGGGATTCCCAGTGCCTGTAGGACTTCCGGGATATTTTGGTGACATTAGAGAGGATTACCAGAGACTGCAATATTTTCAACCCTCATAAGCAGTCAGCACTTCTTCACAGGGATGTTTAAAGAGTCTCTTAAAAGGTAGCTTTTTAATTGATGCACAAATATAATCAGAATGAAAGCCCTGAGCTAGGAAATGCTTCACCCCGAAATGCTCCCCTGAGAAGCTCCACCAAAGTTCAGGATGACAAGGTCCATGTTCCCATGCTAACAGGGCTTTTTTTGCCATATTCACGTGGCACAACACATCTTCAAGTGGTAAACAGCCTCATGCTTTGGAGTCTGCAAGGCACAAGTCAGGCCCAGGTCAGTTCTGCCTTGCAGACTTCCAAGGATGTGTTAACACTGCAGCCTCATCTCAGAGCCAAGAGCTTCCTTCCCCTACATCACAAGGGCATAAAGCTTTAACAGAGTGGCCCAACCAATCCTGTGCCAAACAGCATCCAGGTTCACTAATGCTAAAAAAGATAAAAGGAAAATTTCTTTGGATTTATCATCAGCTTCTGGCTGGGATCTGCAGCACCCACATGAAGTACAACTAGTTTGGTGATATCACCTCATTCTCTCACAAATCATGGCTGTAAAACAAATAATGGCAGGGCAGCCAAGGCTAGAAACAATAAAAGACTTTCTGGCCAGTTTCTATTTAATTTGATTGTGTTTCAAGATAATGATACCCCTTTAACTATGGGAAACATGCTCCAGCTGTTCTCCAGAGCCTCTATGGGCCCGCAATTTCCTTCCATGTGCACTTCCAGATGTTAACAGGGACCCTGGAAGGCCCCCACGACCCAAGTTTCTTGTTCTTGCTCCCTCAACAACACCAGGGAGCCTACAACAGCAGTGAAAGCTGCATCCAGCCCCAAGCAGCACACAAAAAGATTTCAATGAGATTTCAGCACAGAGGGTCTTTTGCCAATCCTGGCTTTGTGTGAGCAGGTGAGATTCACAGCACTTTGGCATTCTGAGCCCAAGGGACCAGGGTCTCAAAGCAGAGCACCAAGCCCAGATCTAGAGCACTCGTGTTTTTCTGCAGCATCTGTAACCAGAGTAACCTCACAGGCATGGCCCACGGCTCTGTCCTACATGGAAGTACATAAATATGTTTTTTTGGAACTCTGAAACTCATGTGAACAAGATGTCTCTGAGCAGTTTTTGGGAACTGACACCACACAAGTAGTTGGCTTTTCTGCTTTATAAACTTCACACGTATTTTTAACAATTAAAAACAATTTTCAAGAAAAATGAAATGCTGGAGATTTCCTCTGTGATGATAAGGCACACATACATACACCTTAAACATCATTAAAATATTTTTGATGTAGGATTTGAAATCCCTTCAATGAAAAAAACCAAACCTCTGATGTATAAAATGATAAATTTTAAATCCTGGACGATCATTCTGTGATAATTACTAATCCCTTTCTATCACCCAGATGAACTTAAGGGAAGAATATTCCAAAGGAAGAGATAAATGTAGGGTAATGTGCTATTCTGCTTTTACAAACTAGGAAGCTTTTCTAGCTAGATTCAGCATCTAAACTTGCACAAAAGTAAATTGCAGTCAAAACAGATTATATCACTTTCAACTTCATATTGTTTGCATTAATCACACTTACTCCTTTATATTCATGGAGGGATTTTTTTTTTACAGGATCAACATTAATAGCGTAGCAGATAGAATATTATTCCAAATTTAAATAAAATCTGTTCATCATTATGGTCATTAGGTAATGGTTTTGCCTACCTTTGGGACTGTAGTAAACATTAAAATTCAATTTATTTAACATTTACTGCTCATAAAAAAGAGCATCATTTCCTTGCAACAATAGCAAACTCTTGGGGTCAGAAAACTCTTGAGAACCAGGTTCAACAAAAACCAAACCCCACGAAACAAACAAAACCCACCACAGTTTGAGGACTAATGAGGAGCTGAAGAAAGGATGTGAAAACACAGGATCTGCTATATGGGCTGTGTGCCTAATCCAGCAGCTTCTAATTCTCCTGCTGCTGCGAAGGCTGTGAGGCTGGCCATTGCTGTCCTTTTGAGCTGCACACTGCAAACACCACCCAAGGTGGCTGCACAGCCCAGGAACTGCAGATTTAAACTGATAGGTAATTGGTTTTCTGTTCTTAGATACCACTCCTGGGCTCCTTATGCAAACCCCTGGATGCCCAAGGGGGCACAGCCCCAGAGTTGGGCAGGTGACCGAGGCTGTGCTCTGTGCGTGTCCCGGGCTGCAGGACACAGCAGCACACACAGCTGTCCTGGGGACAGGCAGCACTCTGCAACAGCTGGGTGAAAACCTTTGTTTTCCCAGTGATAGATCTGCATCATTAATCAAGCCCTGATAAATGCGTTCTTTTACCTAAATTGATTTTCTTCTCAAAGCTCCCTTTGTCAGCTGATTTGCTAAGTGCTAGAGGACTGCACATCTCGCTGACTGGAGCTCCCCTGTGCATTCATTTTCCTCACAGGTTCCCCTGCAGAACTACCAGAATTTCACTGATTATTTTTCAGTAGACACTTTGTTAGACTACTTATAAACATACTGACCTAATTGCTTTTAATTATTCCAGTGAAGCCCTGCTTTTACAGTGGCTATTTCCTCACACACAAAAGGAGAAATACTACTGTGAGAAGCATTGAAAAATCCATAGCCTGGGCTTCTCTCTGAAGCCTAATGCACACTGTAAATGTTTATGTGCATGTGTTGCTATTGTACACGTATGAATACATTACATAGGCCTCTTTTACATCTATATACATCCATTTATCACATAAGCCAAACGGGGCTCAGAAGACTGCAAACCTGTTTAATTCCCAGTTTTGGAGACAAAGCTGTTTTCTTAACAGCTCTCTGAAGGATCCAGACAAATTTGGTGTTTTCACATTCATTCCTGGTGTTTTGAAAATTGTTTAAATTTTAGATATCTGCCATGTGTGTTCATAGTCACACATATATTTCTGCAAGCTGTCCACATTAGCAAAGCTCTGTGAAATAGATGAAAGGTAAAAATACACAGAAAGCCATTTACCCTTTGCATCTATCCTTTAGGAGACAAACTATCTTCAACCACCATAAAACCTGCAAAATATCTCCTTTGAACACCAGGATGGGTTGGACTGTTAATCCAAGTGAGTGTCTTTAGGAGAAACAGCTCACCAGCAAAGTGAAAAAAAAATGTGCAGTTCAATAGGGAAATCCAAAATGAAATGAGGGACAAAACCAGGAAGGGGTGATACATAGAAAACTGTCCCAAACACACTCCAGAGCTAACATCAAGGAGAACTCTTGGTATATTTGTAAGTATCCATTAAAATGGCTTTTTCTCTTGGCTGACATTTTAAAATCCAAATGAGAAGAGAAAGAGAGAGAAGAGAAGAGAAGAGAGAAGAGAAGAGAAGAGAAGAGAAGAGAAGAGAAGAGAAGAGAAGAGAAGAGAAGAGAAGAGAAGAGAAGAAGAAAGAGAAGAGAAGAGAAGAGAAGAGAAGAGAAGAGAAGAGAAGAGAAGAGAAGAGAAGAGAAGAGAAGAGAAGAGAAGAGAAGAGAAGAGAAGAGAAGAGGAGGAAAAAGTGAAAATTAGAGCAGATGTCAGAGGCACCACATAACTCTGGTAACTCCTCATTCTGCTCTCCAAGGACTGTGCAGTACACACAAGACCACAGGATCTGAAAACACCTATGCTGATAATGGCTTGCTGCCCAGAAGACAGCAATATGCTGAAAGCAAGCCTTAAACTTCCTTCAGATTTAATATTCAAATACCAAAGGAAAATTGGTATTTCCCACAAATAAAAACAAGCTCACTTTTGAGAATCTTTTTCAGCCACAGAGTTTTGTGAAATGAGCAGCTTGTGTGTTACTCTTAACATTCAGTTTAATATTTTTCGGCAAGGAAAACATAAAAAAAGAGGCAGTATGTAGCACTTCAATTAAAACAAACAAATCAAAACAAAATAACACCCACGAGATGTCTGTGAAACTGTCCCTCTTAGTACAGAATAAGATAAGGTTGAAACAACCTGCTAGCTGAGGTGTTCAAAATCCTTTTCAAAAGTGGTTTACAAAATCACTTGCTTGCAACAAAGCAAATTGTTATCTTGACAATTATTTAAACATTTTCATAGCATTTTAAAATAATTTTCTTCTGGTAAGAATCTTCTGTTGAAGTTGCAAATAAATATCTCAGCACAAGACAGGATTTGAAACCAGACTATTCCACCACTTACTGCGCCACTGCCAGTGGTTGGATTGTCCCTGGCACACAACTTGACGTCTTGGAAGAAATTTCCCCAAATTCAAGCAAATAATTTGAAAAGTTCACATGTTCTTTGATCAGCCTTAAATTAAATATTTTATTTTTTCTGTTCTGTAGAAAAGCTTAATTTTGCAGTGGAGTTATATTTTGAAAAAGAATTAAGAACATGCTTCAAATAAATGCTTTGTTTAGCTAAAAAATTTTTGTTTACATTTCATGTTGAATAAATGCTATTCTTCTTTTGAGGCTGATCCAATGCTTTTCCCATCTCCAACCTCCTCTCCCTTATTTTGTTGCTTAGCCACTGTCTCAAAAATGAACTATGACACAACTACCCAGGGAGGAGATAATCCCAGCTATAAAAATTTATTCTAAAGACAGAGACAGATAACAGATTAGGGATTTTCATTCAAAAAACAACCCAACAGGCATTATGAGGAACTTGCACAGCTTTGCTACATGGATTACAATGGATTCATTTTAAACAGCCTTAATGTTTAAAAAAAGAAGGAAACAAATATCCCACAGAAAACATCCAATAAAGTCAGGGATTATGGAAGGAAAGCAGAGTAGGAGACACACGTGCTGCACTCCTTGTTCCCATTGACCCAAACACAGACTTCTCCAACCAGCTACAAAACAGCCAGAGCCTTTCCCCTCATCCCAAAACACGAGTCCCAGCACCAAAAACGCATAGGTTTTGCATTATATTATATATTACTGATAACTCAGTATCAGTAAGGGCAGCCAAGCAATACACAAATTACAAGATCTAAAATAAGTAATAAGTGCAAAATTATCACTAGCTGCAAAGTTCCCTACATGCTTTGCAGTGAAATATATATAATTGTGATTTCCAATAAAGAACAACCTGAAACAAATTACTCTGGCACACTGTCCTTCTGCTCCTCAACAATATTACCTAATAGTTTGATCTCATTTCCTTAGAAATAATCGCCAAGCTACTTAAATATTAACTAGAGGAGAACAGTAACACACTGTTGGGGAACCAAGATGAAACTGATCCCAGTCCAGCTTCCTGTCCTGAAACATTCCTAAACTCTATTACACTCAAATCTGGGGTCTGAATTCTCAGAAATATACTCAAGGGCAGTAAAGAAACCCAGATGAGCTGATCTGATGCCTGGGTACAGTAATGAAGGTGGTCCCATTTCTCCCTCCTCACAGTCCTGGATACCAATGGCAGAGCCCCTGTCCATGTCTCCTGCCCTTCCAATTTCACACAGACAACTACATTCTTTAGCAACAGGCAGGATTTTATTGCATCAAGAGTCTCATCATGTGAAATCCTTTTACAGCATCAGATTCTGATTCTCACATAAGCTCCTAAGGTATTTTTGCAGATTAATTGAAACTGAATAAATTTCCTTAACATTTTGAGTCCAGGTAATTCAAGTGGCAGTGTGCCATCACAGCTGAGCCAGCAGAGCCCCACTAAAGCTCCCTGCCAGCGGTCAGCCAAGGTCTCCAGCCTGGCTGAACACTCCTATTTAAGATTCCCCAAACGGGGAGAAGCTGCAGGAGCAGTACTGCTCTTAGGGCAGCAATGATGTCCTTCCCTTTAAAGGAAAAATGTCTGGGGTGCAGGACCAGCAAGGGCAGACTGCACAGCTGGTAGACAACTAGGAACAGAGCCAGAAGACTGTGGCAGAGGGGAGTCTTTCAAAGCTGGGAAGGAACACCTGGAAATGTGACTCAGAAATGCAGAAGATGATGGGTAATTCCAGAATAGAGGTCTGAGGGGATGGAGTCTGTTTTGGTGGGGAAAGAGACACCATCAAGAATGGGGGAGATGCTGAAGTTCAGGAGGAATGAATCTGTGACCCTGTGGAGATTCTTCTCTGTTCTTCTGAGTTACACAGGATAAAACATCACACCCTCAAGTCCTGCTTTTACCTCTCTGCTACACCCTCAAAACACAGCTGTCCCAGACAAGGAGCCAAGGAGGTTTTGTCGTTTCTTTGGGAGCTGCATTTTCATCTCAGTGTTTCAATCTTCCTGCTTATTCTTCAGTGATGACTGTCTCACTTGTACTAGTGTTCATATTTTCCAGTCACAGAGGTAGCACAATACTGTCGTGTGACTTTGAAGATAGGCAATAAGACCCTTTTTCATAACATAAATATCATGAGGAATTCTCCCCAAGAAGCTTCTGAGATGAATTCTCTGTGTTCCAAAAAAAACCCCAAAAAAGTTACCTGAAAACAATACAGCTCGTGCTTGCACATGTTGGTAGGAAAAGAGAAAGAAATCCTCATCCGGAAACAAGTGATATCTATTTTTAGCCTACACTTTCCCAAACAATAACTGGTCATACCCACAACCCCAGTACATCCTGGTAGGAACAACTGCTGCCTCCACCAGCAGCAGGTTCACAGCAGAAGAAAAGCACGCAGTTCAGTGTGTCAGGAAGGGGTTTTGTAGGTTCAAAGGCTCACAAAAAATAGTCCCATAAATTCACACTAGCAGTCCCTTTGAGAGCTAGGGTTTGTTTTTTTTTCCTTGATGAAGATAATTTCTAACTTACTTTCATTGTCCTACAAGACCAAAGGGTGCACTATCACGTAGTATTAAACCTCAGATCTTCAGAAACCCTCATAGCCTCAGAGCTGGAAAGCAAACACACTCCAAGCTTGTACATGTAAATATTTGTGTGCTTGGAGAAGTTACTAAAACAACTACAGCACCTCCCAAAAAGGCTCAAGACGCAAGGAAGGAGGGAGAGATGGGGACAGGAGCGCTGGCTTTTGTGTCAGTGACTCCACCTTGTTCATCAGACATGTTCAAGCCAGCACATCTTTCTCTCCCAAGTGAAATCTGTTTCTACAATTTTGCCAAAACTTTTATATATGGCAGTGGCCAGCTGGCTGCTTGGAGAGCCATGTGTCAGCGGTCCTGGCGAATGCTTAATGTGTGAGATGGATCTGCGCAAACTGCAAGCACTTGGTTTGCAAACATTCTTGTTTTATGCATTTAGAAAGCAACTAGAAAAAGGAGAAGCTTCTGAAACAAAGTCACACAACATGGCAGAGACGATATATTGAGACAGTTCCTCGGTATACAAATACATCGTGGTAATTCATCCCTTCTCCCTGGCATTCTCTGTCCCCATGCCATGAACCTGTTCTGTCTCCTCCTACAAACACCCTCACCTCTGCTGCCTCCTTTGTTTCTACAGAGGCAGGAATTCACCAAGGTTTCCCCAACAAGACAAGATATGAGAAACCTGTGCACACTCCCTCCAGCCCCGCTGCCTGACTGGGTCCCAAAAGGGACAATGCCAGCAGATGTGACCTCCTCCCACACCGCAGCTGGTGACAGGGTGGCTCCTGGGCTGCTGGCAGAGACCCCTCTGGTGCAGCCACCATCCACCCACACAGGAATCAGCAAGACAGCCCACACAACTCTGGGAATCCAAGGGGGAGGCAGTCAAGCAGGACTGAGGCACACTTTGAGTCAGTGTATTTTTGGGCTGCATTACTTCTGATATACCATCCAAGAGCAGACGTGAGAAGTGAATCATGTGGGTTTCACAGAAAGAGCAGCAGAAACTGACTACATTGAAAGAAGGCCATGGCTACATTCTCCATGTATATAAAAAGTGCTCGTGAAGTTTAAGGCCATCAGTTTAGGGATTTGTAAATGCATTATCCCATGTGGTCTGCAGGCCTGTGTACAAGAATATGTATGGTTTATTGAGCAATGTCAGGGAAAATAGACTTCCCACCCTAGATTAAGTTTATCAGAATCTCCGCAATCAGCCCAGTGAGCAACAGCACAGGTGAGAGATGAGCCTGCCATAGTCTCCCAAGTGCCAGCAGACACCAGGTGACAGGCACCAGGGGAAGGTAATTCCAAGCTAAGGCTGCCTGAGAGAACAGACCCCATCTAATGTACAACAAACAGGCCTCACGTCCATCTCGTCCAGCCTGGCAGCTCTTGGGCCCCAAAACAGTCTCATCAGCCAGGCCCCAAACTACAAAGACACCACATATCAATATCAGCACCACGACTGGTCCCTAGAGACGAAGGGAAGGCAGGGCTGGTCTCCCCCCACTGCCAGGACGGGCTCTGCACAGCTGCAAACAGCTGGCTCCTGCACGTCTGCCCAGACATCATGTCTGGGGGCTAAGTGTTCACCATCTGAGATGAATTTGGCAGATGTCTTCACTGGAAGCAGTCAAGGGGGAGGCTGGAGAGGAATAAAGCTTCTCTCTCTCTGCACAAGTAGAATCAATTGATTTTAACGTTTTGAATCAAGGCATTTCAGCCCTTCAGATCAAAATTATGTATCAATTACAAAAGCAAAAGAAAACCACAATGCAAAACTGAGGTCAGAAGTTTGATCCAAACGCTGCAGCTGCAAATCAAAGATTCCACAATCCGTGCACCACAGTGGTGCTCAATATTTGCAAAATAAAAACGATGATGACAATCTCAGTGAAATTCACAATTGTTTCCAAATCCACCATAAAAACCAAGCCAAATCTAAAACATAAACCCCTAACAGTACCTGTAAGGACACGGATAAGTAGTTCATATAAACTTAACTGTCCAGAGAAGGAAACAGAACACTGTAATAGACATTGCATCAAAATTAATCTTGATTTAAACAGGAAGCCAACACAGGATAGTGAGCAGGACAAAATGCTGGTGTCCTCCGGGTTATCATTAAGTACTTGCTGCAAAGAATCTGCTCTTCCTCAAACTGCAATAAAGGATTCTTTTTTCTTTCATTACACTGCCTGAAAGCTTCTTAGGAGCACCAGCAGTTTGTAAAGATGAAAAACGTGTTTAATCAGTAATTGCAGTGGGTTTAGGAACTGCTAATAAATACACAAAGAGGCTCCAAGGGGGAACACTCAGTCACTCAAAGCCACTAGTGCCACAAAAGTCAATTCCACACACAGTTGCCAGCCACGTGACCAAATTTGTTTCAAATCAGTTATTAAACAGAAAATGCTAGCAGTTTGTTGTTGTTGGGGTGGTTTTTTTGGTTTTGTTTCGTTTTGTTTTTAATCAGGCTACAAAGTAAAAGTGCCTAGTACCAAGGTGGGATTTAAGCCCCAAATCTAAACATTAAACTGTTCTTACACAAAATTTTGGCCAATACTGCTACAAAAGCCTACCTGATTTAACATTCAGCACTAAATCCAGCTGTTGTCTTGTGGGGAGATGTAATTCACAATGAGTCGTATCTATTATATGTTGCTCTCAGTGGAAATAAATACAGAAAACCCAAAAGGCGACTCTTGCAGATTAAAAATGACAGTCAGCAACACAGAAGATGGGTCATTAGAACAGTGAGAAGTGCAAGAATGAGCTACATAACAAAATGGCTCAGCAGTGGTGACAGGGGCAGTGGGGATTACAGCTCTCTGCCCAGCATCTGGTTACGGTTATGTGCCCCATGGAAGGGGAAGGAAAGAAAAAAGGCTACATCTGCTGTGACTGCTCTGCCTGTTTAAGATTCAAAAGCTCCACTGAAAGCTTTCACAGAGCTGAAGGGAACATGATTTATACAAAAAGCTACAAGCCTTTTACAGTCCATTTTGAGCAGAATGGACATCAGTGCTACCTGCCCTTGGAGAACAGTGTTTCCTTTTTTATTTACCATTGCTCTTCATTATGCTTTTAGAGTAACTTACCAATCCAACCAATCAATTCAAACTATTTTGCAAGCATTTCAAGTCATTTCTTAGCATCACCCCGTAGGCACTTGCTTGTATGTAATTACAATCATTTTTCTGCAGAGATTTGCCTCATTCAAGTGGCTTTGCCAAGCAACAAGAAACAAAAGAATAACCACGTCTAAAAATAAGTAGAAAAAAATGTAGGAATCCCACAACTATATTGAATAGGGTCATCAGGAAGATGACAGGATAAATGTGTGCTCCCATGCCCTTCATGTCTTTGCTGACAGCCAAAAAATGGTGCTGTTTAATGTTGATAGTTATGTCTCCATATTATAGCTTAAAATTATTAAAAAAAAAAAAAAAAAATCTGTCCTAAAATAGAGCATTTTCAGTTCTTCTGGGGAGACCAGAAATAATCTAGCTAGTTGGTGCTTTTTATCATCTTTCTGTTGCAGAAGCAAATTTAACTATTTCTTTTAAGAATAAAAGAACATGTCAGCTCAAAAAGTGCCTCACATAGAAAAGTACTAGAACTGTCCTGATCAAGTATCAGAAAAATGTGAGCTCTTTCCTTCATTTTAGCAGATAAGGTGGCATTTGACTTGAATTAACCTGCCTGTTGAGAGGGACACTGCTGTAGACCTGCTGCTCTCACACCTGACCAAGACACTGGAGTACAAATCCAGGGATTTTAACAATGTAAACCCAGGAAAAAAAGGACTTGGAAGAAAGGTACAAGCCTTGAATGCCAACTGTCTCCCAATGGAAACAAAAGATACAAATGTGAGTTCCCAGCTGTCCCAGCAAGTCCAGTGTTTTTTTAAAAAGTAAGAGGTACAATTTCTTCACTGGCAGCTCCCCTCTTTTTATTATTTCCATATTTTTTTAGACCAAGTCAAAACCTTGTCAGCGATTGGCAGCACCAAATATCACACAGCATCAGCCTTGTCACCAGTTTTAGGGCTGCCTTAAAATAAAAGCAATCAGAAAACTTCTTAAAACTAAATATCCTCCCCCTACCCTACATGTTGACGTGGCCACTAAATCCCGCTGGGTAATCTCCAGAATCCATCTGTTCCTTTTCATTCTCATCCCGAGAAGCCTCCCATAGCCCCTGATTATTTCTCAACTTGTCTGAAGAAATATCCTGTCTTCTGGCTTCCCAGACGTTTGCTTCACCCCCTTCTCCCCAGAGGTTTGCTGAAAAAGGCAGCTGCAAAGATTATCCACTCCAGTGTCATGCCCAGGCTCTCTTTAAATCCCTTGAGGGAGGAGACATTTTAAGAGGGAAAATGTTTAACAGAGGAGAACAAGCATCCTTCAGGAACTGAGCTTCTTCTCAGTTAAATCCTGGAAGCAAGATCCACCTACAGATGCCCTTTAGGCAAGCATCTCTAAAAGCACAGCTGGTTAAGAGAAGTAGGGATTAGAGTCCTACACTGACCATGTGCAGACTCTCCACCAACACCAGGAGATGGACTGTGCCTGGGCCAGGTTGCAGTAAAGCCCTGCCTTACCCAGCAACACAAATTAATGGCATGAGGGGGACTGGGAGCATTCACCAAAGGTCATCTCCAAATAGCAGCTGTAAGCATAAAAACGATGACATTTTCGTAATGACCACAAAGCAGCTAAAATTACAGGAATGCATATCTTCTCCTTTTTCAGGTCAATACAGCCAGCATGTCTGTGCATTTAATGTAACAAACACAGCTGCACAAAACACTCCAAACATTTTTCATTTAACTCAAGGGCTGTTAAAAGTGGTGGAGGAAAAACACACCTCTGTACTACTTGTGTTGTTGCATAAAATCAAAACACAAGAACTAAGGCCACAGAGGCCCTGAGATTTAATTGTTTGGTTGTATTCTGTTATTGCTTTATTTGTAACTTGAAGCCTCCCCAGGATTACAGCTCTCATGTTCCTTACAGGTTCCCACCAGCCCTTTACGTGTTCCAGCACCAGTCAAAGGTACCAAAAATCCAAACAGCAAACAGTAGTTCACTCCAGGGCTTTTGTTTTCCTACAATTCCAACATTACTGCTGCTCAAGTTTAATTCCAAAATTTATGGGGATGCCAAAGGGTTAAGTTTGCTTGAAATTTTCCTATTTATCGTCATTCACATCAAAAAAAGCAAGTACTGTAGGAATTTATGATGCCCGAACCTGACAGTCACTGACTGGCTAACAAATCTTTCCTTCTGTTTTCAAAACAGTTTTGTGTTAATCTCCCAGGTCACTATCAAAGACAGCTTAGCATCTAATTTATCACCTTTTGGGCAGAGATCCATGCTGAAAAATTCACATCCAAACTGTAATTTAGTTCAGTTAATGGCCTTTTCTCAGAGGAACTGGACAATTAAAAACATATGGAAATGGAATAAGCTACTCACTTTTCAACTAAATGTTTGCTCTATGTCCTGGGAAATAAATTCAGGATGAACAAGCTGAATTCAATGAATGGATTTTAAAAAAGGAATGGACTGTTGTTATAAATCAACTGTCTTCCTTTCACAAGCCACACAGCAATATTTCTTTTTTTTTTTTTTCCCTTTTTTAACAGAGCATTGGCTCACAATGGAGAAAAACCTTCAAGAAACTGCAGGTTCAGACAGAATTAGTGCTATTAAAAGAAAGGGTGGGGGGCATCTCTTTATGCACTATAAACACCTGACATATTTAGGCACCTAGATAAAATAATCGGAAATGTCAGGTTAAAGAGGAAAAGCATAAAGGCAAAAATAGTTTAAAATGTGTACATGGATGTACACTGGCTTTCATTATAGTGGCAATCAATCAAAGGTTTTTGGTGTAACTATGACATTCCATTATGTCTGGAAAATACCATGGTGCAGTTGACACCTTTACAGAAGCTCAAAGCCTGGAAACATATACATGGCATTTCAGCAATGTTTCTTTCTCTTTTTTTTCCTCCCTGGGAAGCGCCAGTGCCTGTGTAACAATTCACAGGTGTCACAAGCCCCTGCTGCATGTCCTGCTGAACATCTTCCATGGGATTTAGTGGGTGCTGGACGAGACAGAGGAGAATATCAGTGCCACTGACATTCCTTCAGCAGTCAGCTCCTTTGCTGTGTCCCACTGCCTGAGTAGCTCCAGCCACCAGGAAAAATCATAGTGTGGATTCGTTTGTACACTATTTGTTGGTACCAAAGTGAGGTACCAGATTTAATCCTAGTCTCTTTCCCAATCTTAGAAGCATTCCAAAGTGGGAACATCTTCCACTATATTCCGAAGCTGTGCTGGGTCACACACCTGCTCCGAGTCACCACGCCTGTGTTTTGCCAGCCTCCTCAGCAATTAAACCTCCAAGGCACAGCTCTTTCCACCAGCTGCAGGAGACAGACCTCAGGACCTCCCAGGTGAGGAGGACACACTGACAGTGACAGCCCTGACGTTACACCTTATTACCTCTGATCACAGCCACCACTACAAAAAAAACCAAAAAACAAAAAACAAAAAACACGCCCACCATATTTTAAAAAATGGCATGATGATACTATTCTGCTTCTGACACTGCTTTGGACAAAACAAGGGACCAAACAGGTGACTTGAAGGACCAAAATGACAGGTTTGTATCCTGACCCAAAGCCCCAGCACTTCTGGAGCACAGCTATGGCAGGCTGATGATCTCCAGGGGCATGGCAATGGGAACACAACCATGCACGGGCTGCACTGAATTTTTCAATTAAAAAAGGAAAATGTAGTCCCTAGCAACAAAGGATAAAAATAAATAATAAAAGAAAGCCCACACAGGAAGACAGAGGAAGCTACACCCTTGAAATGCCTTTTGATGTTAATGCTATGAGTCTTAGCCTAATCTGCTTCAGGAAAAACTGAAAGTAAATACAAAAAGGACACAAGTTATCAACCTTTCCACCTTACAAAGCTACCTAATGCCTTCGGTCATCCTTACCATGACATTTCTTAAAAATTTTAGCTAGTGCAAAAAGGCCCTCAAAATATCCCTTTCAATTCTTCTCTTTAATGAAGAGTTGCTCTAAGATCAATTAACTGAGACGAAAAACAAAACCGAGGCTGTTGGTTCAGGACGTCCTTTCATAAAAGACCAAACATTTGATGTTAATTTTCTGTGATGCATTTTCCAATAATCCATGAGTATGAGCTTGAGCACTGACAGAAAGAAGAGCTGTATTTCACAGCCACATAGGGGCAGACAGTTTTAAGATCATTTACTTAATTATGCAAATGCTACTCTTGTGACAACAAGAGACAGACTCAAGCTGAAGCCATACATTGGATAATAAAGTTCACATCCAATTGAAGATTCACTACCTGCTGAGTCAACTTCAACTACTACCACATCATTATGGCTTGCACACTACTGCTTAGTTAAAGTTGAGATAACACTTCCAATCTAAACCTCTATTTTTAAGACAGTTAAAAATAAGTGTTCATTTTTTATGTTTTCTTTAATTGGCTATTCGACGAGAGACTCTGCACGTACAAATTAAAAACAAAACCCAACCACTGCTCTGAAGCTAATCACCATTGAATAAACAAAGAGGCTTTTTAATCAACCCAAACTTCACTTCTTTCCTGCATTTTACAGCAATGTGTACTCAGAAGACATGTAGTGTTTTCTCAGCAATAGGTGTACTAAAAGCAGTGACAAAGCTGAAGCCCCTGGACCCCAGTTCAGAGAGGATGGACCTCAGACCACACTGTGCCTGGCCAGCACTGCTGAGCGGGGAGGACAGCAGCACCTGCTAAATTGATTTTGAAACTACTGTTCATCCAATCCAACAAAGGTTTCACCACCTCTCCTGGAGGTGTGCTACAGTCAGGAGAGCAGGAACAGCCATGCTACAGAAATGCTGCTCCTTGGTCCTGCCTGCTCCTCTCAAAGCATTATTGTCAATGAAACACAAAGCAAATATTCACTCTGTGAACACAAACTCTCAACTCCATCCACAGGGCTCCCAGCACAGTGGTGAAGCATCAGCCAGGACGGAATACCCAGACATGGGGCAGTAATGCCTGAGCCCTGTGCTGGAGCCATCCTAAGCAAGGACAGCTGCTCAAAGGATGGGACCTTTCTCCCCTGTGCACCTTCCACCCCTCGACTGTTCTGGCTGCTGGGCTCATCCCACAGGGGCCTGAAGCTGCTCCTTTTCTCCCTGGGGTGAATTCTTCCTAAAGAGACTACAAATGGGTCAGATGAGCAGAGCCCCAGCAGAGCAGCAGCACCAGTCCCTGGTGGTGACCAAGGAGACAGAACTGTGCTTTCCAGGGGTAATGCAATCTTGAGTTGGCTCAGGTGCACCACAAAACTGTGACTCTTAGGTAATTATATTTTAAAACCTTACCACTGAACAAAAAAGCTTTTGCATGTAATGGACCACTCCTTTGTAACTGATGGACCAACAGGGGACAGGAGGCATGTTTCAGCTACACTTAGCCATTTAAGGTTTAAGAGCTAACACATTTCATCTCAGGTGCCACATGCACCATGAGACTGGGCAAGAAAATAAGTCCAACTTCTGCAGCAAAATTAGTTTGTCCATATCAAGCAGCAATCTCTGGCCACAAATCTTGAACTGCTTAAATTAAAAGATTCAGGGGTACTCTAATATGTTGAGTAGGCATCTTTTTAATTAGTATACTAAAACACTTCTTTTCAATATGTCACAGTATATATCTTGCATAACTACTTACGCTTGTCACTTGTCTTTTCTATTTTTTTTTTCTTTTTTTTTAATAGGAGAATTTTATTATCAAAGTGGTTTTGGTAATATGTAGCTACTGCATGCCAAACACTGTGCATGAAATACCTTCTTGGATAGAAGATTAATGTGCTTACTGTTATTCTGTGGACAAATTAATGTCACTGAGGAATAAGGTAAGGACCTAAATACAAAGCACCACAAAAAATCTATCCCAGTCGACATCTTTGAGGGCTGAGAAAATGTTATATGCATGTATGTTTACATACACAGTCAGATCTAAGGTACATAAATAAAAACCTTTCAACAAGATGAACAATACACAGAACACACATCTGATCTCCCAGCTTGAAAAATGTTCTCAGTGCCAATTTCCCTGCTCTGCTTCCCCGTGTGCTCGTGGCCCTGCACAGCTGTATTCAACCCAGCACAACGGCTGCTGGGGATGTAAGCACCCGATTTCATGAAATCCAAAGGTAAGCAGATCCAAATCTCACCAGAGCTAATGGATTTGGCCCTTATCTCCCCTTGCTAAAGCATCCTGAGTGCTGAGAGACTTATCTAAGCATTAGGAACCAATATTAGTATTAAAATGCAATATCCATGTATTATTCTCTTGTCAGTCTTTTAGCTTATATACAACACTTCAGCGTAGACACTTGCTCATATTCGGCTTTCCATCTACCTTATTACAGTTTTTATACTGAATACCAGCAAAAACATCTGAATGTGTTAGCTACATCAGCTTCTGCTGAAATTTAATGAAGAAAAGAGTTATTTTTAACCTGGGACAGCTCCCAGATCAGCTCATTGCATAGCTCAAAAACTGGCACAAGAGGAATGCATGTAGCTGGGCACAAGCTGGGGGGAGGAGGGGGGAGAAAATATTTGTACCAAATTTGTCACCAATAAATACAACCAAAACCCCATGTCCTAAAGCAGAGAGTTAATAAAGGCCCAGCACACAAACCTAGCTGGGACATAAAGTGCACCTCTGCAGCTCAGGTGCTGCTCCTAACTACTCCATGGGATTTAAATGTCCAAACAATTTTGGGTGCTTTTGTGAATTTCTATACACACTTTACTGCATCTCTTTCAAAATTGGCCTCTGCTGATTTCTCTCTCTTTTGCTCTCCAGAGTCTGAGCAAAAGATCAGCACCAAAATTCACAGCAGAACATGTGTGGCTTCCTAAGCCTGGGATGGGAAACTTAGCCCAGGCCAGCAGCCACGCCAAATTTCACCAGCTGTACAGGCTCATATCACAGCATCAGCATTTAAATTTGTCTGCCCTGACAAGAAGAAAACCGCTTAGAAAGTTTTATGTGTGTACAGACAAAAAGATGAAGCACCTCAAATCCTTTTTGAGACCGCAGGTTTCCAATACATCTTCAGATGAAAGCTGAGCTTGCCAGCAAAGGCTGAGCAGGAGCATCCCTCCATCAGTGCCAGGCTCCCCTCAGCACAGCACACAGCCCTGCGAGGCTGAGGAGCTACAGGAAGCGCAGGCGGCTCATCGCTTAAACACTATTTCATCCCAAGGTTCCAAAATGATAATAGACTTTATTCTAATTGGATTGTCTGCAATGAGCCAATTTAAGTGCTAAATGCTGCAAATTATTCAGCATGACATAGCAATGCAATGATCTGAGCCACTGCAGGGCAGAAGGCTTCCTGAAAGCTACAGTTCCTGAAGCATAATAAGGAGACACAAGTCTTTGCCTGGCATGTCTCCACCAACCAAATTCACATTGTTTCAACAGCTGCAGTGTGCCCACTGAGCATTAACTAATGCTCTGACCTAGAAGCAACCACTGCCAGCCAGCACACCTGATTAGATGATGATTTTTCTGAACACACCTTTAAAGTCCACATCACTCTAATTGCTGCCTTTCAAAGAGACTAAGTACAGATGACATCCTACTGCACAGTGTGGTGAAATACTGATCTAACCACAAGCCTTAAAATATTTAACCAACTTGAGTCTGTGCTTTTGTCATCAGGGTAAGAATGTCACATGTATTCACCAAGATTTAAGGGACAGGAAGAGACAGACATTTAAAGCTTTAGATTTTATTCTGGTGCAACTACAGCAGCATGAATTACAAATGCAAATGGAGGACTCCTGTGTTAATGCTTAGCTCCACAGTGCACAGTTCAAAAGACAATTTTTTTAGTAATTATGTATAAAGTGGCTTTCTACATACATTTCACTGTAAAATGTATTAAAATATATCACTGAATTAGCAAGGAAGCTAAAGTAAAGCTCTTCTGAATTTAAGTCTTAGATTACACCAACAATTGGCAAAATGGAAAGAAAGGAAAAGTAAGTAATACATAACTAATGTTCATAACTTTTAATATCACATAATTATTCTCCTATAGCCATCAGAAGAGGCTATCTGGAATTCTCTTGGTACTATAGCATTTTAGAAGACTTGAGGTTATTTGCAGTTAAAGTCCAAAATCAAACAGCAATGCCTGTTGTGGCACTTTATTTTGATTTTGCCCTGCCTGGTTTTTGGTAGCAGGGGAGCCACAGAAGTGGCTTCTGTGAGCAGCTGCTGGAAGGTTCCACCGTGTCCAGCAGAGCCAGTCCCTGACAGCTCTGAAGATGGACACGCTGCTGGCCAAAACTGACCCAATGAGAGAGGTTGGTAACACCTCTGTGATAACACCTCTGGGGGAGGTGCCCATGCCAGGGCTGGTGGGTGCCTGGAGGAGGCTGTGATCCAGTGGGAGATGAAGGGGAGGGAAAAGGCCCTGCTGCTTCCAGGCTGGAGCAGCCTGTCCTTGGAGGATGCACCCGTGGAAGGGTGACCCGTGCCACAGCAGTTTTGGGAGGACTGTGCCCGTGGGGGGAATGCAGGTTGCAGCAGGTGTGGTAGGGCTGCTGCTCATGAGAATGGAACCATGCTGAAGTGCACAGAGAACTGTCCCCCATGGGAGGGACCCCAGGGCCTCACAGGGGAAGGACTCCTCTCCCTGGGCAGGGGAACAAACCTCAGTGATGAACTGACCCAAACCCCCCTGCCCTGTCTCCCTGTGCTGTCAGTGAGGAGGTGGGAAGGGCTGGGGGAAGAAAAGGTGTTTTAAGGGCTTCTTTCACTGCTCATTATCTCCCTCTGACTTTATTAGTAAAAAATTCACTTTGTGCCTCTAAGTTGAGCCTGTTTTGCCCTTGGACTGTTTTCTCCTGGTCCTTATCTCAACTTATAAAGCCTCCATTCAATTTTTCTCTCCTCTGCCCAGCTGTGGCAGGGGAGGGTCAGTGAGTGACTGTGATGGGCGCCTGGCGTTTGGCCAGGGCCAAACCATGACACACTTACAAGGTAAGAAATTTTACATCTTAGTTCTGGTCACCAAACTCTGTTCCTGAAACGTTGGACCTCCAGTCCCACAGAGCTGGAGACAGAAAAGCCTCAGCATAGGAGATAAGTGCCTTACATCTTGGCTCTCAGCTGGGTCTGCATCTCCTTCAAAACAGTTTAGCAGCATTCATCCTTAGTGGAAATCAACTCCTCAGCTCTGCAAGAGTGCTTGTATCCAAGTTATCTGCCCCCGCTGATATCAAAATGATGGATTTTAATACCTTCTGTCCAATATCATGCCTACTTGTCAGTGTGATGGTACGTAGTTAAATCACCAACATCTCATATGAATATATCATCTGATTTACTGAACAGAAGTATTTATTAAAAACTTCTGCCTTAACTTGACTTTGCTATTTGGCTTTTGGATTTATTAGAATTAACTCCAGTAGATGAGCAGTTTACTGTATTTTATTTTCCCACATATTTTCTAATCCAGAGAGGCACAGGAACATTAATTCAGGAATTGGCTGCAATTATTTTTTGCTATTCAGCTAGGGGCAGTAAATGCAAACAGAATTGGCTGCAGTTCAATGTCATTGCATAAGATTTCCTCTATTGTTCCCTTAGATGCAGATGTTAGGGTATAGAATGCTAAATTAAAACAGTGACAGTGTCATCCTATGCACTTTCTAATGGGTTCCCACTAGGTTCACTTTTCTGGCTGAAAATTAATTTCCTTTTACCTCAAAACAATCATAGAATTACAGAATTAAGACCACTTCTTCCTTCACCAAAATATAAAAAGGAAAGAGTGCCTCAGCTGCTCATTTTTCACATAAAGCTCAGAGTACACTAGAAATCGAGGACTGCAAGCTTCGAGCATTCACCTGAATCATGAAGGCAGTGAAAATAAGATAAGTACCAAATTTGACATTGCTATTTAAACAATGATTCTTTCTCTTGCAAATGCCATTTCCTTTCACACTGAAAGCACTAGAGAGGCTTGAAAAACTTGTGCATTAATCAGGATTTCAGCACAATTCTCTAGGTTCTCAAACCAATCATCAAGAAATTCTCTTGCTCTTTGGAAACGCTGAGGGCAACAGAAAAATAAGGGGAGGCAGCCTTTTCTGCTGTGTTTGTTCAAGATCACTGTTTTGTCTTTTAAAAGAAATGTAGATGACATGCAGCTACTGCTGCTTTTTTTTTACCCTCAGGGGGAACAGAGCAAAGGGGGCTAGATTATCTACAGATTGATATTATTGCTGTTTATCACACAAAAGCCTCTTCTCCAAGGAGCAAGCTACATGGGACAGCACAGGGATTACAGGTCCTCATTGCTGTATATGTAACCACAACTGAAAATACTAATTATCCTCCCAAACAGAGCTCCTCTGTAGCTGCAGTAGCCCAATGAGGGGTAGTAACACAATACCCCTGAGGGCAGCCAGCCATCTCTTACTTATTTCTGTTTGCTCATTTTATATGCTGGGGGAAAATTAAAGGAGGAAATGATGGTATTAAAAAAAAAAAAAAAAAAAAAAAAAAAAAAAAAAAAAAAGCTTTCACTGCTTGCCCCTCCCCACAGAAATAAAGATACAAACAAACAGAATCCATCTCTCTTTCCTCTGCTGGGATGCTCCTGACAACAGTTATTACAGCTCCCAGCTGGGAGCTCACTCTTCACTGCTATCTGAAGACTGTCACAGCCACAGGTTCCTGTAAGATGAGCAGGAGGAAGAAAAGATGCTGCCAAAACTGTGTGCAGTCCGTGCAACCCTTCATACACTGGCTGAGCACCGAGAGGCAACAGCCCCAGATCCATCCCCAGTGTCAAAAAGCAGCCCATGTAAAGATGAGCACACTCAAGAGATAATGAGTTCCCCAGGGAGGAATCGAACATCCTGGCTTGAAAGAAGTCTGCCAAGAATACATTTTTATTTACACTCATTTTAAATGTCCACAGCTTTACTGCAGGAGGCTGTAATCTCAACTTTCTCAGGCGTCAGCTCCCAACCTCCCAAGCCTTTTACCACTGACCTTCAGTGGCTCTTTAATTGCAAATAGCACTCTTGGTAAAATTAAAATGTACATTTTAATGGATCAATCTACCTTTTCAAAATGAAGATGAAGAGCCAAACATTGCAGTTAAGAATCACGGCCTGGCTGCCTGGTCTGATCTTCTCAGTTGCTATTTTCCACTGCAGCAACGTTAAAAAAGCTAACACTTTCAAAAACATTTCATTGCTTGTCTTTACTTACACTCAAAAAGAAAAAAATGTCCAAGAATGGGGACAGGTGGCTACAGGCTGAGCAGAGGGGAAGGCACCAAGCTCCCTGCCCTGTGTCAGGCTCTGGAGCTGCTCTCTGCACAGGCACAAGGCATCACCTCGAATTTGGCCATAAGGACTAGACACCTCTATGCTGAAAAAAAAATAAAAAAATCCTATCCTGCATGTCATTAGAAGGTGACAGGGCAGAGCCCATTTCAGGAATCTTGAATCCCTCCTGCAGAATTTTGCAGCTTTGAATTGTGCAGAAAGGGGCTACAGCTGTTCAGAATCCTCCAGCTTCAGCTTAAGCACAGGGGAGGGTATTGCAGACCATGCACAGAACAGGAGGAAGAAGAGGATCCAAGAGGAAATGATCAAATTCAGTGATTATGAAACTAGATAAAACTCACACTAACAAGATTAACTTGTTACACTATATGAATAAGCTACTGCTAGGACTCTGCTTTTTATCAGACCATTAGAGGACAGTTCATTTTTTGCATGCAACATATTCCATTCCAAAAGTACATTCAGCAGGTCATAACACACAGCTGTTGGGTAGAAACTGCCCTGGGCCCTTCTATGCACTCCTCTCCCCTGAGTGCTGCAAGGGGGGTTTATTTGTTCACTCAATTACTAAGTCTCCAAAAGAAAGTGTATTCCCCAGGTAACAGCAAAAACATTCAGCAAAGCAGGAGCAGTGAGTGCTTCAAGTGGGTAATTACTCTACAGAATGTGCCCAAATCAGCCGTGGCAGAACCAAGGGCTGGCAGCAGGCAGCAACAGGTCAGACAGCAGCTCACCCAAAGTGCCTCTGGGGAGGGACACACAAAATGAAGAAGCTGTGGCTGTCCCATCCCTGGGAGTGTCAAGGCCAGGTTGGACAGGGCTTGGAGCAACCTGATCTAAGTAGAAGGTGTCCCTGCCCATGGCAGGGGGCTGGAACGAGATGAGCTTTGAGATCCCTCCAATCCAGGCCATTGGATGATTTGATTCTGTGAAAGCACTAACAGAGGGAGTCAGTGATGAAAACATCAGCTGCCAGTCTTACAGTGTTTTCAGAGGCCAAGTTAGAAACAAAGAGCTTCTCCTTAACTCCATGGTTACTCCAAGGGCAGTAAATAAAACCATGGAGATGACTTTACCGGGGCATTTTCTTGTGCACTCACGCCCTGAGTTCTGAAGAAGCCCTCCTATAATATATTGGTGGGGATCACATGTGCTAAGGGTATCTTTTATGAAGAGGATTATCTACATACGAAGAAAAAATTAACAGCAAGAAAAACTGTAACAGCATACAGAGATATAGGGTAACTGAAAACTCAATGCTAATAAACAATGTACATTGAATAAATGGTAAAGTGATTGAGAGCTTAGCTAAAGATAACTTTAAGAAAAATCAGATCAACGTGTGACTCCCACATCTTTATGCATTTTGCTTAAGAACCTCCGTTATGTTCTGCATTGCAGAAATCATTCTGACTGTATGCTCCACTGGCTTCTGATTCAGAATGTCACAGATCTAGCAGGATTTGTTAAGCAAAAAAAGAAAAGAATGCTTATTTGTCTTTAAAGCTTCTAGTCTTGATTTAATGTTAAGGGTATGAACAAAACAATGAAAATTATCTTTACTGTTTCACGCACAGTTTTAAAATAAAATAAAAACATCCAAGTGTCTTCATATCTCATATATATTCAAATATTGTATATTTAAGTCAATCATAATGAAAAAAATCCATAACCTGAAATTACAGGGCAACTGTTTTGTTCTTATACGACATTTGTGGTTACAGTTTAATAAAGAAAAACCGGTGCTAAAAGATGACAGACTCCTGAAAGTGAATTGGTAATTACATTTTAATTAAAAAATGGAAGCAAGAAAAAGACATCTATAAAGTAAAGTATCAATTTGCTTTACAGACAAGTAATTTCAAAAAAACCCAAACAAACAAAAACCCCAAAATAAACATTTATTTTGTTAGTTGTAGAATAGCACCAATAAATATGGTCACTAGCTGGTAGGTAGTCAGAAGCAGTATGAAATTCTGCAGTAAACATTTATTCTCACTTAAGATGAAAACATCCACAGATTCATCCCCTGAACACATCATTTTCCCATACTGAAGGAAACCTCTCGAAGAACATTAATACATAAATATTGGAGAGTTAAATGCCCCTGGGTCAAAGGGTCAGTGTAATACAGTATTTCTGTTACACTTTGCATTATTATCATCATGCTTGGTTTGCATTTTTACAGCACACAAAATCAAATTAGTTTGCTCTTCTGCTAAGAGCACGGTTCCTGGTGGCCATTAGTGTGACTCCCAGGTCAGGAGGAACCTGGAATTTGGCAAACACGTGTCTCCCTTCCAGAGGCTCCTATCACCTATAAATCTTATTGAAAAGAGTGAAGGGGAGAATAGCAGAGCATATTTTGAAATAAAGATACTGCTACCTAAGAAACTTGGAACCATAAAGTTACTTGAAGATGTTGGATGAAGAATAAAATGTATTCAAAGCATCTGAACTCTTACTGAATGAGTGACTCTTACTTACCAGAGCAATTAAATTATCTGGCACATTTCCTCATGAGCTTTCTCTACACATCATCTTGAGGACTGAAATGTTGCAGAAATCACAGAAACCTTACTACAAAAATTTTGGGCAGTTCCTGCTGAGATCGCTAATGAATAACAGCACAAATACAAAAATCCTTATCAGACCTTATGAATACACACACAGCTAACTATTCCATCCCTGCCCGAGATGACCTCAACGGTAGTTTAATATTCCAGTCACACTGACATTGCTACAATTATTTTTATACCCGTATCATTCATTTTTAGGTAGATTAATTATAATAAATATATGCTATATCAACAGACTTTTCATTACGGTCCATTTAACCTCATAAAACATAATTGATTCCTATTTGCTCTATGTGATCGATGCTTAGCACTCAGTGCTGAGCTGTGTTAGGAAAGGAGAAGGCAGAGAAGGGCTATTTTTTTGTAGGATAAATAGGAAGGTTGATATCTCATGTAGCTCTGACTGTCTCCATGAATGTATGTCTATGCACTTATGGAGAACACAAAAATTAATACTGATGCTTGACTACCTCAAAAATCACACCTGAGAAACCCATAATTCATAAATCTGTAATATTTATTAGTTTGCATTTCCAGGCACATGCACTAGAGGAACTAGACCTCCTATGCCACATAGATAAAAGGAATATTGGTACAAAATGTAGCTTTAAAAGCTCCCATTTTTAGCTCACACTTTCCCTAGTGCTTTGGGAGATTGGTCTACAACTAGTAATGACCTCCTGGACTTTAGAATATGTCACAAAATGCAAGGAAGGGAAAGGAAAGGAAGGGAGCTGTGTCTGTATTGTGCCCCTTCCTACAGTCTGCTGTGTTCTCAGTAACTGGAAAGCTCCAAATTTAATTTATGTGAATTAAAGAATAGTGAGCACTGCTTTACACAGATCTTCCATGCACAGACCCACACCAGGAGGACCCTGTGAATGGACAAACTATGGGACAAGACCCACCCAGGCTGGATTAACAAAATCCATCCATCCTTCCTTCCATGCTTGAGTATTTTTTACAGACACTTACACAATTTCTGTGTAAGTAAAAATCAACTGAAATCAACTCAGTGCCACAAGATGAGCAATGTAAGAACGGGTAGATCTGAAACTACTCTGATTCAGGCAAGGCTGAAAGACATTATCTGCATTTCTGGGATCACAGTCTCACTTTGATCTGTCATAACAAGATATATGGAAATGTATAAAATTAATGAGCTTTTACTGAAGGAAAACAACAATGGCACATGCCTTGATACCTCAATTACTCAAAAACATGCATAGAATTCATCACTTTTGTAACTATTAGCAAATAGGATAATTGTGATGTATACTAATGCAATCTGTTAAAAATAGAACTTGCCAAAAATTTCACCTCTAAGAAATGAAACATTAACTTAACATCACTGAAGCTAACTGGATATTCAGCTCACCTCTTTAAAAAAAGAAAGCATGTTTGAGATGAAAACCAACTTTAAAAAACCCCAAGCCCCAAAGATGTTAGTACAGTGCTGATAATAGTGGGCAAATAGTTCATAGCCAAGTTCTTAACATTCAAATTTAACAATAGAAGAAGCTTATTCAGTATTTTGAGAAAGAAATAACCTCAGAACCAGCTAATTTACTAATTGTTGTACTGAGTTTTAGTGTGATGGATAGGAAAAAAATAGCAAATAGAAATACAACAGGAAAATTTCAGCAGTCTATTTCTAACTGCTGCTTTCCAGAATTTCTTAACTATGAAAGAGAGGAGGATGTATATTCTTTAAGCAAACATTCAGTGTGTAGCTTTGCCCTTTGGGCCAGTTAAAAGCCATTTAATTAAAATCTAAAATAATTTTTAACTTCAGCTCCCAAGAAGATGTATTAGTAACAGAGTTACAGTTAAATAGGAATGTCAACCAAATCGTTCACAGTTTTACCATATGAAAAACACAGTCCCCACTATATATAAAATTATATTTCATCTTTCTGAGAAGCCATTATTTGAAAGCTCACCTGCCCTGAATTTCTTTTAACGAGTTTATCAATTTTTAGAACACTAGGGTATAGTAATATTTAATACTACACACTAAATTTAAGCAGGATTTTGAAGCATTAAAAGAATGCCAAGAGACAGTTTCAGATTTCAAGATGCCAAGCTCGTCCAGGCAACTAATCATCTCCCAGCACAAGCAAAACAACAGGAGAGCAGCTACAGCACAAGGACTTGGTGATTAATTTAACTCTTCCAGGTAAGTGCTTCAGGAGGAAACTCTAAAGGCTCAATTAAGGGATGCTGAAGCAGGATTTCTGAATTCTTGCTGTGAGATGATGCTAGACCCAAAAGCTTTTACTTTCCTCTCCACTAAGGCAGAAGCAATTTCCTTTCATTAAGGACTCTGCCAGCCCCTTAGGTCAAGACGAAAGATCTATTTTTTTTCCTGTGTGAATCTGACATGCCAATCACCCAGCCAACCTCAGTGGAATAACATTTGGCAACACAGGCACAAATAAGCAGGGCACAGCTGGCCAACAGCTCCTCAAGGAGCAGCCTGGACAGAGTCTCCAGCCAATTCACTCCAACCACAACACTCTCTGCCCGCCTCCCCAGCAAACCCTCACTGCATTTCACCCTGCTTCTGGGCAGGGGATTAGCCACAAACCCTGCTCTTTGGAAGACCTGGGCAGGATTCACTCTCCTAAATTGGGAAGTTAGCAGGATGTGAACATCTTCTGTCTACACACCAGAAGAAGACAAATAATAATAGAATATTTGCTTTAATAGGACGCTGGCACTCTATGAATGAGAAACAGCCATCCACAGTGCCCTTCTAACGAGGTACCCACAGCTCCTACAGGACTTTGGGGCTGCAGGGCTGAGGGCTCACTCCATTCTGGACACTGAACCACTCTCACATGTGAGAGAGGACCAAGAACACACGTTCACGTCCTGCTGCCTCAGACAGCTGCATGAACTCTGCAGGAATGGACTAACATCTGCACGTACACTCTGCCCTTAACAACTGAAACACGGGTTTTACTGCTTCACTCGAGAATTTGCAGCCTGAGAAGAGTGATGTTTCATCAGCATAATTAATGTCTCCATGGGTTTCGAAAGGCGACCTCAAAGGTTATAAAGGGTTAGAAATTGTAGGTGTTAGACAAGTGAGAAAAAAAAGAATGACTCCTCCTGCCCTCATTGTTCATCTGCTCTTGTCCTACAAGTATTTCCTGCCAGGTTCTCAAATCATACCCACAAAAAAATTCAGTATTGTTACTGCAGAGATTACATCCCCGCCTCTGATTTCTGAGGCACAAAAGAACGTAAGGCACACTGGACTTCATCAAAAGGAAAGGAAGCCAAAGCCATTGGTGATTTGGGCAATTCCTTCCATTTCTCTCTCTCCTCACTGTCACCTTCCATCAGTTATCCCAACAAAGACACCCAGCTGAAGAGCTTGGATGCATGGCACAGAAGCATTCACACCCCTCTCAGTCCAAGCTGGATTCAGGGGGCTCTGCCCAGCCCCAGGCACAGCCCAACCCCTGCCTGGCTTTGCACAGGCTGAACTCTCCCACATCCCATATCCAGTTTTTGTGGGAACCAAAGCCAGAGCAGCAGAATTCATCTTCTGGTGTCATTTCTCATCTGCACGAGGTCAGAAAGTTGTACACCAGTATGTGGGGTCATAAAATTGGATTTTACCTGAATCTGCAAGGATTCACATCTCTTTCCACACTGTCTTTTTGCCCTAATTGCTGCTTTGACTCAGAGATATTCCAGCATCTATCAGTTTAAACAAAATTTTAAACATTGTTTGAATGCATCTAAATGGATTCAGAAATGTAATGAAGTCCTGCTTCCCCCAACAGGCTGTGTCTATTGCCCCTAAATAGTTCAGCTGAGGATTTATTTGAATTTATAGGCATCAACCCAGTCATATATTGCTCTCTTAAATGCCTTATACAAGCAAAAACACATAACTAAGACATGAGGAGTTCAGCATAATAGCAAACCAATGCTTCATAAACTGCAATAATTCTACAAAGCTCCTTTTTAGAAGAAGTTTTGAAGATAAAATACACTTTTTTCTTCAATAACTGAAGATGATCAAAACCAACCTAATGAATTCCCTGGGCTACAGCATTTCTCATGGAGCACTCCTGGGCTTCTCCTTTTACTTTGCTGCATATCCCAACATCCATTACACATCTGACATTAGCAAGAACTGTAAATGTCCAGAACTCAAATGGTAGCAAAGTGCTGTGCGTGATTTTCTATCAACAAAGGAAACATGTTAATGCTCTACCAAGGCCAAGTCAGCTCCTGAAATACAGTCTAGGCTTTCTAGGCCAAAGGCTTTCATTGAGAAAATGCAAGGTTGTGTGCTATGGTTCAATTTACAAATTAGTCACTGATCATTATTTATTTGCACTGCGTCAAAATTAAGAAACTGGGTGATGAGTCACATCCCTGCATCAGAAATCAAGAAAAAGCCATTTAAAATACAGTAAAGTTAACATCTACAAAAAGGAACAAAATGCACAACAAAATTCTGATTATTTTCCAAGTTTACATGATAACTTGCAAGTGTAAAAGACTGGGGGGGGATGATGTGGGAAGTTGAATGGAACGTTTCATTTCACCAAACATGCCAAGATCAGCTGACTATGTAACATTTTCCAGTGCTGGTAATTCATCCAAATGAACATACATGCTTTTTCTGGGAAGAAAAATGAAAAAAGGGGAGGGAAGGGGGAGAGAAAGGAAGAAAAGAAGGAAAGAAAAAAAAAAGAAGGAAACAGTCCTAATAATTCAGATGATAGCTTTTAAATTTTAAGCACACACAGAAGTGTGTTCCAGTGAAGACTTCTTCACCTCTACATCATCATATCCCTATAGAATTAAATGCTCTTAATCAACAGTTGCTGATAATGATTTGTCACCTATGAAGATTAAAGTCTGAATGGGAAAACATCTGTTACACTCTTTTGTTGGGAAATAGGCAACATAGTTTTTGAACACTAAAATTTGACTTTTAATTACCCTCTTACACCTTCTGTTCAGCTATTAACCAGCATTAACCATAAATCCACTTAACACATTATGAACTATAACACTAAATCCTATAATGTTTCTGTATGAACAAAACAGAGAAATTCTAACACAGAATAGATGTCATCTATTTTTCTAGTTTTTGAGTCAAGTTATGAATTCTGTATTTAGATTGGAGGAAAGTAAATTGTGCTACCTTAGACAAGACAGCTAAGAACATTGGACACAGATATTGTAATAAACTTAAATTGATATAGGTTAAGCAGCAGCACAGCCCAGTAACTTAAACAGCACAAGATAATTTGTTATAGTTTTCTTTTACAATAATGAAACCATTTAGAATCATATTCAGTAAGCAGGAAAGCAAACCACTACATACACAAATTAAGAAATGTTGTGTGCTATAATCATGGCCCATGTTATTCCCTTTCTCTTTAATTGGGCTGAGTTCTCTGTTGATAATTACAGTGATAACAGACAGATAACCACACAAAACACTTCTCTTTCCAGCACCTGCTTGCACAGAGTAATGTTTCATAGAAAGGTCAAGAAAGTCCAACACCTTAAAAATAAATTTAAAAACACAAACGTGTATTACAGCACCATGAGGTCTTAGTACAAGAAAAATTATTTGCTTTGCCATTTGCTTCACATGCCTGCCAGGACAGAACCACTCATGTCCCAGACAATATGAGTCCAAAGACTCATGACTTGGGTTTACTGTCTCATGATTGGGTTTGTGTAGGGTAAACAGAACCTGGCACAGCATAACACTTTCCCAACCCCATCACCATATGCAACAGTCTTTTTGAAACAAACACATCAATGGACACAAAACTACCCGTTTGCACCACAGAGGCACAATAATGTTAAGAATTAAGGGATAAAAATATATAAAATATAAAAAAAAAACCAAAAACACAAAAAACCACAAAAAAACCCCCAAACAATCTTGCAACAACAAATACTTCACACAAATACAGTATTTTCCATGTTGAAGTGCCAGCTATTTCCAGTCTTGTTAGTGCTGTGGTAATTAGGTAGCAGTTACCCCATGCTGTGGAGTGGAAAACTGGAACTGGAACCCAACCTTCACCTGTCTCACCCAGGCAGGGAGGAGGCAGGGAGGATGCAGGGAGGATGCTCACACCCAGCTGTGATCAAATTGCCTCAGCCTCATTTCCCACAGAGGAAACTGGCTCCAGCCTCACCCACGTTACCCAAGACACATCTATGTCAGTCATCAATACTTCTTCCAAAACTAAGGGATTGAAACAAGAACCTACAAAGAGCATCTAAATCTACACCTTAGAAAAAGAGGCACTTGCAGAATTTCCTTTTTTTTTAATGGTAACACTCGACCAAAATGCAGTCAGCTGTAGTTACAGTTTCAAGCTCTGATATGTTCAAGACAGTGCATGGAAGAGATTTAACCTTGATCTGTCCTAAGCACATAGACACATAAGAGGAATAGAAATAAAAATTTTATGTCATTGACAATGGCATTAATCAGCTCAGTTCTATCTACTGGCAGCTCCTTGCTGCTTGACACAAAACACAGCACATGGCAATTTCCAAATTACTCCGAGCACCAAATTCCCCAGTGATTTCACAGGAGAAAATCTGCCACATTCCACCATTACTGTGTGTCATCCAGGGAATGCACAAAGGAATTTTGTCTTGTGCAAAAGCTGCTCTGGAAGGATTGTGATATTGCAGGGAACTCAGAGGCCACAACAACCCAAAGGATCTGCCACGACCTGTGCAGCAAGAAAACCTGCAGCATGGAAAGCAGGAAATACCTTGAACAAATATAAGTGTATATATATATATATATATATATATATATATATATATATATGCATGTATGTATGCATATGTATTTATATATATATATGCATATATTTATACATGTGTTTATTTTTATATTTTATATATTTATAAATAATTTTATTTTTATATATTTATATATATAATGGTACTTGTTAGTAAAACACACAAAAAACCTCCCAAAAACCATTAAAGCCATTTGTGTTAGCTTTCACTTCCAAAAACTCTCAACAGAAGAAATCACTGTTTTTAAATGCTGGAGCATTCTTGTTAAATTTCTCCCCCCTTTCCATCGAAGCTAAAACAAGAAATAATATTATTGTGAGACTACCAAAAGACGTAATTTAAAATTGCACTGCATTTATATTTCCAAGCTTAAGGCCAGGAAACTATGTCTGTATTAAAAAGAGTATGTATGTATCCCATGTACAGCCACTTGGCTATTCAGAAGTGAGAGGTTGCAAAACACAGGGATCAAGATCTTCACATAAGAGCACTGCTTCTAGTGAAAGAGATGAAAATATTTATCCAGTAAATCTAGACAAGGGGCAGGAGTCAGGAGCTGGACTTCCAGATACAGAACAAAACAAACAAGCAAACCAACCAACCCCAAAGAAACAAAACAAAAAACCAAAAAGATCTAACCCCAAAACCTTACAAAAAAATTACTGTGAAGAATTTGGATATAACTAAGCAGAAAATAGAAAGTTAAAGGAATTTTTAAATATTGGGGGTTTTTTCCTTACTTTAATACTATTTGGGATAATCAGTTAAGACAAAAAGTCTTTGTATTTAACACCACATTAGTTCTTACAGAACACAACTATAGCCAAGCAGCCTGTGGCTGTTTCCCATTATTTCTCCAAGACTGCAACCTTAAGAATTCACAATTTTTTTGCCAGAAACAAAATGATTAAAAAGTGTCAGAAAAGAGCAGTGAAGAGGTCTCCAATTTCTGCTGTACCTTCTCTGTCAACCTCTTTTCAGACTCCAATTCCTCTATAAATCTCAACCCTACACAATCCCTTGTGGAGTTCAGTGGCTCATGGCCAACACAGTCCCCATTACCCACATCCTCACAACAGAGACATTCTTCACCCTCACAATGCACTTAAACTTGGGCGCCCAGTAATTTGGCCAAAGGCAGGCTTCCATTCATCCAACTTCTCAAGCAACTCCTTGTCATTTTGGCACAAGCACTTTACAACTCAATTTACAAGAAAAGTGGCAGTTTAGTTCCAGCTGCAAAGCTCCAAGAGTAATATTAGGAAAATACGAACCATATTTCACCTTTTATTGGCAGGGCACACACAGCACTTCATTAGTTTACTTAGCACCCAGGAACTGCGTGTGTGGATGGATCAGCTCTTTGATCCAGCTTTCACTTATTTAAAAGAGGCCAGACCTTCCGTAGATCAGTCTTCTAGCACAGACCAAAGGCAGACATGTAAATAAAGAAATAGAAGTCCATAAAATTCAGGAAAAAAAAAAAAGAAAAGAAAAGAAACAGGCAATCGCTTATTTACACTTAATTAAGCATAAACCAACTCTCCTCCTCCTTTGGGAAGGACATAGATAAAATAAGAATAGAAATAAAGGAGTGGTGAATAATCACTGCAGTTTCAACAATATTTCACAAGCAAAACAAGCATGATAAGATTCAGTAGCCTGTGGCTGACATTTGTTTGAGTGAACAAGATCTTATTTTCATACTTTTGGCCATCTCTGTAGTCTGAGGCAAACTGCCAATTCCTACTCTACTGTCAACCCCCAGACCTAATGGAGATGAAAGGCAAAATATAGCTCTGTTCCAACTGCATTATTAATTCCTGCAGGGCCATATTCAGGCTGACAGGGCTGAGGTCATAATTTAGCCATTAGCACCAGGAACAGCAGGATTTGTCTGCCCAGAACTGCAGGACTATGGCCATGCTTTCCCTTTTATGTCCAATCAATATTATATTTCGTGTTGTCTCGCTGGGCTAATGGAGGAACAGTCACAGCACTGGTCTGAAGAACGCTTCTAGTAAAAGACAAAATTCTCCTCACAGACTATCGGTAGTCCCACTTCTGTTTTTCTGCTGGAATACCCTGGTCACATTAGGCTCTGTTTGCTTTCTACAAAGATGCAAAGGGAACATACAATATGATTGAAAAAACCTGTGCTGGCAAGAGCAGTTCTGCCTACACCTTGGGGTTTTCATACCTCTGCAATGCTGCAGGCAGCTTCACCCATCTAAACACGAAAAACCTCAAATATAAAATACTTATAATCCTTATAAGCCCTACTGCAATATAATACACCAACAGTTATGGCACAAGTACAATTTATAGCGTGATACTGCCATTTTTTATTTGCCTGTAGGCAGCCAGAAGTGTTTCCCACAAGGAGCTGTGGAGCAAAAGGCCTGCAAAATCCAACCTCTTTGATTTCCTCCTGGAGCTACATTTATCCTCTCATGCTTTCCAACAACTATGTGGTGGCAATTAAAAATATCCAAACTACTACAAAAGAATTTCCTTCCCTGCTTAAATGAGTCTTCCTTGCCAGGATGTGCACTGGAGGTGGGGACATGGGACAATCTGTTCTCACATTGCTCTTTGCCCTCCACCCTTGGGCATCTCTTCTAAAGACTGCCACACCTACTGAACAGGACTGAATTAAGGAAACTCAGTTTTACACTTCTACAGACTGCAGGATGATCCTTGGAAGGATGAAAGTTGTATCATCTTCACACTCAACTTACAAAGACTTCAGACTTTGCATTTTTCTTCTGCGATTTCTCTGAGGACCTTTCATTTCCCTCCCCAACATTTTTAGATCCAGTCAGCTTTCACTTTACAGTCAGGTCTTAGTCAGAGCCTGTAAGCAGGAAGAGCTGAGGATTTTAAGCATCTCTGTACCATCGGTTATTTTAATTTGGTTTTGTTTTTAAAATAACAATATAGAATGATGATCATTCTCTTGATCTTGATCTCTCTTTAAAATTGGCTGCTGTAGTTCATTGATTCTAATTATTTGATGAAGAGAAAGAGATCTCTAAATGACAGCTTCTGATATATGGTAGGGCTTTATTAAATGCTGAAATATTTAACTGAATTCAGTGACTCAGAAAATTTCAAAGGATATGAATTCAGAGTGGTGATTTTTTAGATGAAACAGCAGCCTTAAGGCCCCAAATTATTTTAAAACAAATTTTATCAACTTTTTTTGAACATTTAAAATTTAAATGTTACTGTCACAGCTCCACATAAGCTCATTTCTGCAAAGGTTTCTCATGTACTATGATACCAACTTAAATTCTAATCCATTTGCATTAAACTGGTACATACCCTGATAGGTTATAAACAAGGGTGAACTTAAATGTGTTCCCACTTTGCTTCATTTGCAGCAATACACGCTACTTTTATGTAAAAGAGGTGGGGCAGCACTAACATATCAAAATAAGAACATGTTCACAGTGAATGTTAAGTTGATGCAAACCTGTTTTAAAAAAGGGAAGAAACAGATGTAATAATTGGACAAGTCTTCCATAGAAGGAAATTGACACTAAGGAATTCCCACTCCAGACAGATACTCAAACCTGAATTTATCTAGGAAAACAACATTTAAAATTTATCTATGATTACGTTAAAAAAAAAAAAAAAAAGTCTGTTAACCAACAGCTCTTGACTCCTGTCATGCACCAAAAATGACTTCAAAGAGGTATATAAGGATCTCGCAGCCCTGCTCAATAAATAGCAGATGAAATTCAATGGCAATCAATGCAGAATCAAAGCTAATTATATATACAATGATGACTTGAAATTAGCTGTTAATATTCAGGGAAGCCTTCAGAGCAATCACTTAGGCTGGCAGTTCTCTCTGTGTCACCTCCGTGCCCCACAAGGGTCTGAAGGCAAACAGAACCCAAGGAACTGCTATTAAAGAATTAGAGAAGAGTGAAACACCATCACAGCCATCTTATGAACTCACCTTCTGAACACAGAGCATTTCTGCTTGCTCCTTTCTAAAAGGATGGAAAAGTGATCAGGAAAGGCATGAAGGATGAGCATGCAGTGGCTTCTGTTTCAAAAAGGAAAAACAAAAAAATCCAAGCCTGAAAAAGAGATGACCCAGGGTAGAAGAGAGGAGTCTACCAGCAGACTGATGATCACAGAGGAGGTGAACACAGAACCAGCGTTCACACCTTGTGCCAACACAAGAGCTCCAGAGCATCAGGTGGATGCTCCATCCTTTGGCTAATGCATGAGTTACCACAGGATATTGCAGAGGCCAAAAATACTTAAATGGTGCAAGAAATCATTTAGGAAAAGGCATTGGAGAAAATCCAGTCAAGGGGTGTTAAAAGCAATTACACAGATACAAGCTCAGGCTGAAGAGGCCCCTCAGCCCAGGGCATCACTGCTGGGAATGGGCAGCTCCCAAACATTTTGCCTTCCCTTCTTGCCCTCATCACCAACCCAGCTAGCTGAGCCACCAAAACCCACAAAATACTGGGCTAGACAGACCTCTGTGGCCATTTCAGTATTTTCCTAAGGAAAGCAATGAAGCTGAGACACATTTAATTGTGGTGCAATGGGATGCACTAAAAATAGTGATATCCAAAGCTCTATCACCTGCACGGGAATAAGCAGAAAATTTAAAGTGCCATTCTAAGGCAATGTATAATTCATGCAAGTTTTGCCATCTAAGCTCTTTAGGCTTATCTTAAATAAACAAATAATTCATCCTCCACATCCTCTGCAGTCTGAAGCTCGTACTGATTATGTTGATATCCTGCTAGAATTTAGAGCCCAGCTGAGCACAGAGTCCCATCATGTCCTCTGCAAACAGAGGAAGAGAAAGTTCTTGCCTCACAGAGCCAGCAATATTAAAAAAAAAATAACACAGGGATCAGAGTATACTAGAAACAGAGATGAGGCAGCTCCAAACCAGAGCCTCAAGAACAGAATTCAAATTTTTTAAGTTAGTGTCTGCGTGCTTCTCCCAGACTGTCCCAAAAAGAGACAAGAGTGGATCTTTCCAGATGGGCAAACTAAGGACTGTGAAAAAGCATTTGAGAATCTCATGCAGATTTCATGCCACAACTGAGGAAAGATGATCCACAGAAACATTTTTAATTATTTCACATATGCATAGACTATGACAGACCCCAAGAGTAACCTTCCTGTATCTGTCAGGTAATTTAAATGGAAACCAGGTCTAGCAGTCTTAGGCTAGTGCTGTGAAATCTCAAGGGATAGGAAGCACAAGTCACTACCAAGAAATACAAGACAGGAACATAAAGACATCTGGTACAGCTTTCACAAATTCCAGACTTTGGCAATGTCAGTAATGAACACAGTTAAAGAAACCTTTTCTTGAGGGGTTTGATTCTTCACTGTTTGGTTTTTTAATATCATAGAATTTCTACTGTCTCAAGTCTATCACAAAGCACATGATAAAGAAACACGCTGCTTGCCCTGTCACTCAAAAAAAAAATCAGACTTCTGAAAGAACAAAATATCCAAACCCAGAGAAAAATAATAGGGTCCACAGACAGGTCAGTTGGTTTTTGAGAGGCTTTTTTCCTTCACATCAGCTTCTATTTACATACCTATCTTACTCCTTAAGGCAACAGGCAACACAGACAAGGTCCCAAAGGTGTAAACCAGCATGTGAGTGCACAGAATCCCCTCTAGCTCCACAAACACACCAGCTGGCTTCTGATATTTTTCACAAAGTTCTGGTACAGCCTTTGAAATCCAGTGTCAAACAGTCTAGAGGTGACACGAAGTGGCACTGTTAGTATTCTAATCTGAAAAGACCCAGAAATAAGAGATGCATCACAATCATGCAGTCTAGCAGTGCTATAATTTGGGTGACAGTATGAATGAGTCACAGGTAATTGTCAGGTAACAGGAGGAACACAACTGCCTTCAGTCAGCACCAGAGTCCCACTAAAGGCATTGGAAATCGGGTTTTTTGCAGTGGGAAAACAACTCAGGGAAGCAGAACAGAGAAAATCAGAGTCAAGGAAAAAGTGATTGAAAATATTTAATGAAAGGATTTCATTCTTACAAATAAATTACAGTCATATTCACTGTAAGGATTCCTGTTCTCCAAATTAAGAAGAATATTTTGCAATTAACACGAGCAAAAATGGAAATATACTTCTCTTTAGAAAAATATTCTCTTTCCATGCTGAAGGCAGTGCTGATTACACACTAGTTTTGTCCCAGTTTGCTCTGAAAAATATGCTAGAATACAGATCCATTTCTGAGCAAGGTGTGAAGTCCAACTTGTGGCATCTGGTAGAAAGATACGGCAATATCTCTTTAAATATTTGGTTTCCTGCCTAAAATTATTACTGGAATATCAAAAAGAACCCTGTGACACCTCCAGTGAAAATTCTCTCATATGAGAATCCCAATTTTAACAACAGAGATCTCAGGAACTACTTCTCTCACTTAATGAGCCTTGGCAGCCATTCAAATTAAACACTCTATTGTGCAAGGAGCTAATTATGCTGAGATTAAACCCGGAGAATGATAGGGACATTTACTGTACTTCTGGCAATTATAAGAGCTCTCAGTATTGGAGAATACAGCTTGTATTTCATAATTCTGAAAGATGTCCCTGCTAATCCAATAAAAAAATGCACGTGCATGCTCACACATACAAGATTAATTAAATTTTTAAAACATTTTTCAACTATTTCTGACACACATTCACAAATTATTATTATTATTTGTTTTGCCTTGTTTCTCCCGTATCTGAATGTTCATCCTGTCTCCCATATATCCATTTGTCATAATCCTCCACCATTTCTCTGATAGGCAATTAATGTTATCTCTTTCCCTAGGAACGCTGAAGTAATGACAGTAAAATATTTGCTCATTTAGTATTGTAATTAATTTTTCCAGCATCTTCCCTGATAGTGCCCTTTTCTTTCCCAGAAAACCCAGTGGTCAGTTATCTCTGTCACTGCTACCCAAAGACATTCCCTGTAAATAGAGGGAGTTTTCCTTGGCACATGCAGGCAGGAGCACTCCTGAAATTTCATGAATAAAACTTGTCACAGGATGATTTCCCACTTCCTCTGCACTAAGGTCTACTTGGAAGAGGTTTGATTACGCAACATAAAACCCTCTAAATCCTCACAAGGGCCTGGGGAGACCAAAGACGAGTGATCAGACTCTTCTGCAGCAAAATGTGCTCAACATCTCACAGGAACACGCTCTGGCACACACGATGGGAAGCTGGGCAGCGAAGTAATGAAACTTGGATTTGTGATGGATTTTGCACCTTGTGGTTATCTCCACCAACACCTAACAGTGTGTGTCAGGTGATTTAAGGCTCCCCCATTCCACAGCACTCACAGCAGCTGCTCCCTGGGGATTTGCTGGTGTCTAATACAGGCACAGCCCCTGCAGCACCACTCCTCTGAGGGAGAACCATCACCAGAGCTCTGCTTCTCTGCCCTGCCTTTGGTTCTAATGAGATTGGCCAAACTGAAACGCATTGAACACTCCTAACCCTGCTTTTCCCATTCTGTGACGTTCAGGAGAAATGCCAGCAGGTGAAAAGATTTTTGTGAGGATATAGACAGGTGGACAGAATGATCAGCCTGAGCAATTAAGCAACCTGATCCCTGCTTCAGGCTGTAAATTGGTCAAAAGCAGCTTTTCAGGTTTTCAGCCAAACTGGATCACCCAGCAGAAGGAAAGTAGTGTCTATCATGCTGAGGCAGCAGCGTTCCCTCGAGGAAAACTCTCCAGAAGCTGTGAGGCAAAGCCTTTGTTCCCAAAGGCAGCCTTCACTCACAAATTCTGCAGTATTTTATTTTCATATTCTCTATCAATATACTGTTTGGCTTAAAATGGAAAAAAACCCAAATGTGAAAGGTCTGACCTCTCTGGGGCTGATGGGTGTGAATCAGGGCATGAATGAGCTGTATCTGCAAGTAATGATTACTGAAAACAAGTCTCTAGAGGACTGGAGGCAAAGCAAGGTTGGTATTATTAAATGTAGCTCACCGTAAAACAAGATAAATCAGAAAGAGTTACAGGTAATCATCTGTATGTTGTCACTGGTCAATCAACAAACTGCATTTAAGAATCTGTGATAAAGTGATTTCCTAATTAGAAATCTCATCACAAGTGCCTTTGGAGAGAACAGAGGGGCTGAGCTAATTGTTGCAGTAAAACCCAATGATAAACAAATTATAAGTTTCTTTAAACAAATTAAAGAAATAGGTAGCAGAGCAATGCAATTCCTAATCTTGCACATTGCTCTGTTCTTTCTGTATTTTTGTTTCTGCTGCAAAGCAGGCACACACAATGCACCCACTAAATGTCACCCCATTTATGAGCTACATCCACCCTGGGCAGCACTCCAGAAACTCTCTGCATTCCCCCATGGTGCTATTCTAACATTTCACATTCACTTCTGCTTTTCCTCACCCCAGCTCCTGCATTTCTGATAACACCAAGGACACAGCACAACCTTGAGTGTGGTCCTGCCTCTCCTTCCAGGCTGGTCTGCCACAAGAGCAGCAGGAATCACAGACCCAGCATTCACCTTCTAGACTACGGGACAATCTCCTGTTTTAAACTTGTACCTTTTAAATTCTGCAACAGCCACAAAGCCTTTGGAGAGGCCCCTCCTGCTCCAGCAGCCCTCCCAGAAGGTGCATTTCACACCCCTTGGCTCCTCTTATGAACCTGATCTTATCAATATCACCAGGAAAACTCTGGCCACAAGTCTCTCTCAGTTGAATACACAGGTTTTGCTAGTTCCTCCCCACTAAAGTTTTAAATGATTGCTTTTAAAATAATATGTAAATGAAAAATGCATTAACTTGATGATCTTAACATGTAGGTTTCCTAAAATCTTTGTTATTTTTTTTTTTTTTTAAAAGAAAAAAAGCTAAGATTGCATAACACCACCACTCTGGAAAACTTTCAATTATGTAGTCAAAAGCCTTCAAAAAAGTAATGAACTTAGTGAATTAAAAATTTATCTACATCATTTACATCTTTACATGTCACCATTCCCAACAGTTGTTTTTCCTGCCAGGATGCAATATCTGTGTTTGAAAACCCTTACGTAACTTCTGAATTTTTCCATCTTGCTCCAGCAAGCTGACATAATCTAGCGATAGAGTCTTCTGTGTCCCTGTGCACATACTGGCAGTGAAGTGTGAATGCTGCATGGGAATAGCTTAAAATATTTCTTTAATATTTTATCATAACTTTAGTCGATGCTCATTTGTGTTCCCTCCAATCTCAGGTGCTGGCAGATGGAGTTTTTTCCTTTTTAACTAGCAGGAGATGGTATTTTCTGGTTTGTTTTTCCCTACTGCAGATGTATTAATATCTCAATATATTTCAGTAACTTTTCTATCCCTCATCTCTTCCTAGGAGATTGACTGCTTACTTACACAGTTTTTAAAATAATGATGTTTTATTTTTTGCTCCTTGACAGGAGAGACAGGTTCTAATATTTTTTATTTAACTATTATATGTAATTTGATAGTTCCTAGTAAGAGACAGGTAATTCTCCTTATAAGCATGTGGACTGCAAAATTTTATTTTTTAAAAAGTCAAATACATTAGGGAAGAACCCCCAAATTTAGGTTAAAGAACCAATATTCTATCAAGGCCATTCACCAGTAAAACCCATCTCCATTTATTCTGCAGTCTGCTGCAACTGAAGCACAGTGTCTCAGATTAATAGATCCATTCTCAGATTAATAGATCCAATATCACTATTTAATCCTCTCCTCAGTGACAGAATATAATGATCTGATGAACATGCTACTTAATGATTTTACTTTTGAACCTGAAAGTGTTCAAAAACGCTAGTGATGAGCACAGGCTAGAAAACTATAGAAATTATCCTAGAATAGAACGAGAACTGAGAAATAAATCAGCCTGTAAGGGACAAGATTTATTCAGAGATGTATGGGGCCTTTTCTTTCCCTTAGCATTTCCATTTTTACTTCCTTTATTAATTTTTTTATTGTTTCCCCAGCTCCATGTGAATGCACTGGAATCATACGAGGTCTAATCTAAATTATCTCGCAGACCAAGGTTGATAACCTCCCACAAATTACCATTAGCTCAGTAACTTGGCAGTTTGTGTACATAAATTACCAAAGATCCATGGCGCCTCCCTGCTTCTGTATAAATATAATTTCCCATGGATTTATTACTAATATTACAATACACATTCACCCTGAGGCAATTATTTATTTGTTTTTAATTTCAATGGGGCAGAAGTCAATTTGTCAGCCATACAGGCTCCTTGCTCAGTAGCTGACCAGGAGACTCTGGGAGCTCCTGGAGCACATCCAGCATGTGCCAGCCCAGAGAGGCTGGGCAGGAATCAGCTTCACCTGGCAGCCAGGGAATTCCCAACCTACTGTTCATGCCAAGGACAAACATTAGCAAGGACTCCTTGGCATTGCAAATAGTGGAGAGATTTCCATGCCTATCCCACCTACACAGGGACTCAGACTATACAACACTTGCAGCATCCCTGGAATTTATATGAATAAGAATATATTGGCATCCAGTCCCTTATAACAACCCGGTTCTGTGGAATTCACTACACAACCACTCATAACCATCAAGTCCAGAATGTCAAGATCCTCCCCACAAATGCTTTAAAAAGTCATATAGCTTCCTGCAGATCTCACAGTAAACACAGTCAGATCTATGTGGATCGTGTTACCTATATGCAAAAATCAAAATCAGTTTATCCAAAGGAAAAAAACAACAAAAGCCCTCACAGACATAAGATTCAACGTCTTGGAATGACTGCGAAATGCCAACATAAACCAAACCTCCAAAACTTTACTGTTCTGGAGACGGAAACATTGAATTACCAACATCTTTACATCTCAATCAAATACCAAGTTAACTTTGTTTTTAATTACCGATCAAATTAGGACCATCAAGGACTGTTTTATTATACAAACAGTGCAGAATTCTTTTAGGTTTTGGTTGTTTCTATACAAAATTGTAAAAGGACGTATAAAATAAGGTTTTTACATCCACACACTAATCAAAAGCGGAAGAGAATTTACGTAACATACATTTTGTGAACAGCAGTTCACATAAAAAGACATTTTTTTAACACATTCCTAATTAGATTGTCAGCATACACGCACAAACACTCTACCATGCAGAACTCCTATCCAAGGACTGTTTTGTGTCTTAGCTTCCAATTCAACCTCTTCTAAACCACATCCCATGTCGTGCCTGCACTCTTAATTTTAACCTCATCCTTTCCTGCTTAGTAGAATGCATTTAGACACTCAGCATTTTAGCAGAGTTCTTTAATAGAATAAAAACATTCTTCCCAATTTGTCTTTTTATTTTCGTAATTAAAACATATAATTATACCAATTCGCTTGCAAAATAAAAGGGAACCATAGTAGTTTAAAATATTTTTAATAAGTACCATAATCACTTCACTGCTTTGCTTAAAAAGTAATTTTTTTTACAAATATCTGTGCTTAATTTATTTTGTAGATATACAGCCAAGGATAAGCCACTCAAACATGGCCTTAGGTATAAGGTTATAAGAAAGCTACTGTCAATAAAATATGCATAATATGACTCAATATGCACAGTCATGCTATTTGCAAACAGACAGAGGGCAGAAATTAAACTGTACAGCTGCCTGGCATACAATTCACCTGTGATTAACAGCAAATGCATGATGTTGAACAGAGGTGTGCCTACACACGATTCCTCACGTGTTCAGTGTCTGTGTTAGAGCTGAAGCTGCAGCAACAGAGATGTGTCCTAATGCAGAAACAGCAGATACATTATCATGGAAATGTTGGAGACACGAGCATTGCTTTTTCTCAGCTCATACATTCTGACAAGTGACAATAATAATAACCCCTAGTTTTATTTCCAATAACAGATGCAGCCTGAAGGCAGCAGTACAAGCTGTGTCTTATGTCTTTCTATGCCCTTCACCAGTCTCCACACTGATCTCCATCTGCTTGGCCCTCCTTTAAGGCTCTCTTTAGATTTTAGTTCGTGCCTTTTGGTCAAGCTTCTGACCAGCTGGTAAACAGAGAATGAAAATTCCAGATACCTCCATTGGTTCAGGACCTAAGCATTCATTCCCATCAGGCAGACAGCTCGTGTGTCCAGGCTGAACAACCCTGCTTCACAAGGAGGCTCATGAGCTCAGGAGATCCACAAATGATCCTTAACAGCAACTCAGCCCCTGAGCCTGAAAGGTGCTGGGAGGGGACACTCAGCTCTGTTGCACCTGAATTAGCTCATGTTGAACATCAAAGGTAACTCTGCAAACTGCTCCCAAGTTCCTCCATGCCAGGTTCTCTTGGCACACAGCCATCCTTCAGTGCATCCATCAGCAAAAGGAGCATCCAGAACCCTGACACAGCTGCTCCTGGGGAGATGACATCAGAACTTGGGAACATGAGGAATGTTCAGGCCAATAGTCCATGATTTAGCATTTTTTTTTTATCTGTGAGACTTCAGCATGTTAGTTTTCCTTCCTCCTCTCATGGATCAAAAGGCCTGAGGTGTTTCCTGCCTGTGTTCATGAGGAGTTATTACCTGTTCCTTTAGAAAAGGGACTAAAACATCACCCTGTTTCACACAAGTCACTGAAAACATCAGAATGGCGTAGCTAATGCCAAGGCTAAAATTAGACCAGTGACAAAAAGACAAGAAATAAGTGACTCCCATATGAAGGAAAAAAAATCCAAACAGCCCTATCATTACAGCCTACCGTGGGATCATGTTTCATTGTGAAAAGTTTGAAAACATCGATACATAACAAATGACATTAAGGTAACACATTTCATACAACTCACATTTCCCATCTCATAAAAAACAACAATCTCTGCCACAAACTCCTTTTGATCAAAGAACAATGGCCTCAACAGAAACAGCTTCCAGGGATGTTTGTCCATTCAATCAGAAGACCTAGCTCAATTTTCAGTCAGCTGCATTTAATAACAAAAGTTGTATCCCTGTTCAGCCATTTAGTAACTCATATTATCTTCACAAAAATATTCTGAAGAAAGGTTGCTAATACATTAACCCACTCAGCAATATTTTGTCTAATTGGTAACCCTAGTGGCTTTAGGTATAGCATGAGACCATCCTTTGAAATCAGTTGCAGAGACATGGAGATAATTGGGATTGATTACAGGACTCAAAGCAGTAGGAACAAAGACTGACAAATTATAGTCTAAGAGACAGAATGGGAGCTTTTTTAGACTAAACCATCAAGTCACACAGAAATGGGAAAAACATATTCTAAATTGTCAAAAATCAGGATATTGTTTAAGAAGCATTTTCTGTTGTACAACTGCATGACTGAGGTACAGCAGTATCATTTTGTACCTGTATCAGGGATGCTATTTATTACATTTTATTGACTCGAATTTTATTTCTCTTTACTCACACTGACTTTAAACACAGCGAAGTCACTGCAATAAGAAAATAAACGTATATGCTGCTCTAGGTGATTCTGCAGGGCATGGAGCTGGTCACTCTGAGCCAGACAAGCCATGCTCAATGGCCAAAGGTCATGAAATTCTGACCAATTCAGAACTTAACCGATTTTGAAGAAAAGGTGGGCCAAGACAGATCCCTATATGTACTCTCTAATTTCAGTAGCATTTTTAGAATAAGAATCTACTCTGGAACATCAACCAGAGGATTTGTTCCACTGCATTAGGATTTATCTACATGCACAGACTTTCCTCATCTCTCAAGAGTGAGCTAAGCTCAGTTTGACCTGTGTTTGGTAAGGTGAAGAGCGTACCTTGTCTGCCTTGATGTAAGGCAAGGATAATTATTTCTTACAAACACTGTTCTATCCATATTCCCAAGTACCTGCTCTTTTGTTAAGCATTCCTGATCCCTTCTCAAGTTTTTACAGGAACAAGTTCCACTGTAGAGCAAGCATACAAAACCAAGCCACAAATAAGCAGAACAAAGAAATCCATTTCTAGCCAGCTTCAACAGTCATCCTCCAGAGCAACTCTGCAAAATTGTCTGTCAGTGGGAGGCCAACACTCCTTCCACACAGGTACAATCTTCCTCCTGCCAAACTAAATTCTTGAGTAGTAACACTTCAGCCAAGCTGCAAAAAGGAGGATATTCTGAATACTATAAGAGATTTTGCAGCAGTTTAACTACAGCAGGATGATTAAGACCAATAAACCTGCTGGCATTTTCTTAAATTTGCTTGGCAGCTCCTATTGTGTCAACAGTGCTACACCAGTGACACATGATCAGAGCATTGCAACAACAACTCAAAGACTAACAGCGAAACTAGTTCCCAGGTTCCACCAGCAAACCTGGGAAAATTCCTGTTTCAGCAGAAAGGAGGCAGAAATTTCAAGAAGACACATAATCAGCTTGAGGATTTTTTGAGTGGAGTGAATCTATCAGCAGATATCATCCCTCCTTTCCCCCTCCCGGGCTGCTGAACTGAGTACTTTCCCTTCAAGAGTCAAACATCAGTGACCTACTCAAGACTTTAAAGATAGACACCAGACACAGTCTGTCCACACTCCACTGCATTGAACGTGGCCTGAAATGAGAGACTCTGGGAGAGGAAAATAACTTGGGTTTCTGCTGCTGGATCACACCAATGAACCTTCTCCAGATTAACAGCAGCATAACTACAAATGGGATTGGAGTGTTACCTCTGCTTTTACAGGAGAATGGTGCAGCAGGTACCATGCCAGCTGCCATAGACCGCACTTGTTAGGGAGGGCTCCTTTTCTTCATAAACCCTATGAACCAATTTCACTAGTCAGAAAATAATTATATGGTTTTGCATACTTCAAAAGCCTCTGGAAAAATTATACGTTGGCTGTCAATTTAGAATTTGGGTCTATTGTTTTACTTTATTTTGCTCAGAGTATAAAGTCATTACATGACTAAAATTAAACTGTTTCCTTGAGAGCTGTTTAAAATATTCTGATGTATTTGTCTTAGAGCTTCATTAATCCATTTCTAATTCATTCTGCAGGTTTACTCAACAGCTGTGCCTGATGTAAACTACAAATCTGGATGAAATTAAAGCTGCTATGCCACTAAATCAGTTTATTTTCAAAGACTTAACAAAATTCTTCTGCTGCTTCAGGTCACAACGGCTTACAAGTTTTTCTACCTATAGGGAAAAAAGTACCTTTGCTGTAATATAAGAACAAACAAATACAAATACTAGAGGTTAAGAGTGAAATTCATTTAGATATCAGACACAGAAAATATTCTGTCTTACAATCTACATATTTTTTACATTAGAGATCAGTTTTCATTTTTAAGCTTCCATGTGCAGTATTGAAACAAATCTGGAACTACCACTTTATTGTTATTTATAGCATTGTAGCAGCTTTCACAACCTGCAGTTTTTTCTTAAAAGAGACTGGAATTCAAAGAACAGTGAAAAGCAGCCGTCACTAAGTATTGTTTATGTCAAAGATGATTTACTGTAACAAACACCCAGTCCTCTTTCTGTTTCAGCAAAAATATAATTAAGGAGCCTAGTTACATACCACCATCTAAATAAAAGGCAGTGCTGCCTTTCCAGCATTTTTGGCCATTCCCAGCACTGCAGCACCTACACAGAAAATCTCTCTGGGCTCAGAGCTCAGTGGTGTCTCGGGGTGGAAGTGTTCCAGTGAAGAGTTCAGGTAGTTCATTATGAATTGTATCCCTGCACCCTTCAGGCTTTGCTGTAGTATTACTGTACGGCAGAGCTCCGTTCCAATTTAGGAAATGTTACACTAATTGAGTATGCAGGCACACGCTCTCCCCATCTCTGATTAATTAGCACCACTCTAGCTCTTCACATCAATCTTGTGAAAACCACTGTGACTGATCTTGTCTCACTTGGAGCTGAAAATTACTTTGCCAATAGTATAACATAATACTTTGGTATAAACAACAACAAAAAATGGGACTCTTTGGTGGCCTCGGGATCATTCCTTTCATACTGCACATCTCCGGTGCTTTTGAAGACAAAGCAGAGGACTTTATTACCAGCAGACAAACGCAAGTCAGAAAAATGAAGGCAGCACACTGGAAGCTCTGTATTTTTACAGCGGTGTCTCTGATCAACAGCAATGTATTATTTGCAACCCCTACACCACTTCAAAGGTCACTTTTGTCTCCACACCCTTCCTTGCCATGAGGAAAAGGTCCATTAGGAAAACACTGAGGAGCTTCAGGCATTCCAGAACAACTCCTGGAGGAAGACTGCTAAGGCTGAGCACAGCCAGACTACACAGCACGACCCAGGGCCGCTGTGCTGTGCTTCCCTTTCCTAAACTTTGGGAAAAGCCTTTCCCTGCCTTGCCCAGCAGCGAACGCAAAGGAACAACAATGAATCGCAAGATGTTTTTTCTCACGTTGTCTTTTGCTCCTGACAAGTCAAACCGTGAAGCCAAGAAATGTCAGCAATACAGAGATGAAGGCTGATGATTTCGGGGCAGAAGCGAAGTTTTCAGACAGAATTTCCCTGCTGGACCAGGCTGCTTTCATCGCGTGTGTCTCAACTCCCAGGCTCGCCCAAGGCTGCGCAGCTGGCTCCTGCTCCCAGCCCCGTTGTGTTACACCTTCTGCTGCCACAGTTATCAGCCCACATTTCACAGGCCACGTTGTCTGCCTCTGAATTCACTCATCAGTTTTAACCCAGCATTTACAAAGCTCCTCCAGCTTTAAGTTCTAGGTGAAATGTAGGGAAGGTTTTGCAGCAAATACCAGCCTTTTATTTTCCCTGGGAGCTGCAGCCTTCCAGCTGAGTGTCCTTCTGTTAGGGGCTTGTGCCCCACCACACATAACATAACTCAAGGGAACTGGCATCTACCCCTCTTCTTCCACCACCACATTTCCACCAAGAATTTCTGCACGGGGAATGGGGAACACAGCAGTCCTTGCTGGGTGACTTCTGTGCCCCCAAAACTTCTCCCTCCTCCCCTCCGTCCGAGGATGTGCACTCTACCCAAAGGGCTGCAGAAGCAAACAGAGCTCCCTCCCAAAGAGGCATCGGGATCTCAGCGAGGTTTGTCACTGAGATCCTATTTCTGCTTGTTTTGGCTGCCTCCCTTGCCCAGCGATCCAAGAAAAAGCCCCACCTTTCCATTTATAGCTGTAGAAATGGGTGAGAAACAGATTTGCCACTAAGTTGAAACTGAAAAGGTTTTAAAACCAGCCATTTCCTGAAGGTTTACAAAGGCTGAGATTTTGAAAGTGTCCCGAGGGAAGCAAAGAACCTCTCTGAAATTAATGGGAATTAAATGTCCAAAACCCACAGGCAATTCTGAAAATCCTATCAAAGTATCTAATACTTCTATCTGTCAAAGGCACTAACATTTAAAACAAAAGTGATTTTATCATCAGCTAAGAATCAGTTTTCAAGTGAAAGAATTGCAAAATATTAAACCAATTAGTCTGTTTGACAACTTGACATGGTTCTTCCCAGATGATGAGAAAGCTGCAGCATGGCAGGAAATTGTAACATCATGACATAAAATAAGAAGTAACTTCCAAGAACTCTCAGAAATCTATAGGTCAGAGCTCAAACCCATGCATGAAGAAACAAGCATTTCTTTGTATTTGATGAGTATAATGTGGGTATTGACTACCTGGGCATAAGATTTATGATCCCCTTAACTATCTGTTAACCCGCTTTGAAGTGCTTATGGTTTATAAATTCCTGATAGCTAATCACTTTTCTTGTGCTACTATCTTCTTGTTTTGTCACCTAAACCAAGGGTCTTGTATATGCTGGATATTTGAATGTAGCATGTACTAACCTTTTCTCATATTACTAGCTCCAGCAGATTACTCATTTCGAGGCAGGGATACTTGTTCAGCTTGTGTAAGACAAAGCCATGCCAATGTGAATGGTAAAGGAAATTTAAATTTAAGCTTCATTTTACGTGGGGGAAAAAAACCCACCACATTTGAATGCTATAAAAGGTCACATCAGTAAACAACAGGGATTCAGAGACACAGCTGCTGAATGTTCCCTATGCAATGTAACAGTTTCTAAAAGAAAAGGAAAAATGGTGACATTAAGAAACACATTTCCTGCTACCTCAGACAGTATGGTTAAATTCAACCTCCCATCCTTATTTGACCTATGAAATTAAGCTATGTGCCTCCCAACTCATTCACACACTTTTTCATACAGTAAAGGTGTATATGAAAATGCCTCATTTGCTGTTAGGAGTGACTTGTATTCAGGTGGTTTTATGGGGACATGAAACAGGATCATCATCAGCCCAGCTCACCAATGAGGAAATGCCAAAGCAGCATTTTACCACAATTCCCCAGACCTCTATTTTCGACTACTCTGACATTGTAAAAAAGAAGATTCAATTAAACAGATTCTTTAGGCTTACTCATCCAGCATTTTATGAACCATCTCACCTCTTATCAGGCTAAACCAGATATTTATTATAACAATAAGAGATTTCATACTAATGTTTCACATTCACTGAAGCTAGAGATATTAAACAAGATCATTTACCGCTGTCTGCTGCCATTTGAAAAACTGCATTCAGAAAACGTGAGGTGTTCAAAGGTTAATTTGGATTAATATCAATGGATTTGGCTAACTTCTCCCAGTCCTTGACTCCTGTGCTCCCTTGAGGACACGGGGCCTCTTCCAGTTGATGTGGAACAGAGCTCAGATGCTCGGGGATAGGAATGGCTCTGCCCTCAGTCCATGCTCTGATGCTCTCATCCAACCCAGCCCACATCTGAATTTTCAAGACATTCAGGTACAATGAAGCAGAGTAGACTTCTGGATCTCTTGGTAAGTCCTCATCACCTGGATCAACCCAGAGGGCTCAGTCCAGGACCCATCCCACCTGCCCTGAAGGGTTTAAACCACAGCCACTGCTCCCCCTTCCCTGCACTAAGGGAGGGTCACACAGCCTTCAGCACAGCCGCTGTCACTGCTTTGTCCCTGCAGAGGGGAGTCACAAGGAGAGTTTCTGGGCACTGTCACAGCTCCTGAAAATGAACAGGTGGCTGCATACAGAGACCTACACCAAGGCTGGCCATCTGCAGCTGCTGAACCTGAGCACAACCCACGTGTCCAGACTGCACAAAGGGTTAAAAAGCCCCAAGTTGAGCCAGCAAGTAAAAACCAACACCCCAGACTTTCCTCCACACTTAGCCAGAAACCATCCTCAGGCACTAACACAGTACAGCCAGGCAGGACCAAGCAACACATAAAGATGCACAAATTAAACTAAAATCTAACTCCAAATAGGGAATGAATAACTACATTAAATTTAATAATTAATTTCTTAATCTCCCCTTCTTTTGAGAAGAGTAGACTAACAATATACAATGGGCCAGATAATGAGGAAGCCAGATGGCTGGATCTTGTGGAATTTGGGAAACAAGATACGGGAGAAGCATACAGAGATTGAAAAGTAATAGTATTTTAAAACCATTATGCTGCCGAAGACACATTTTAACATATTAAAAGCATATGCCTTTTCTTCCTAAAACAGTACCAGTTGCTAGGCCCCTGAATATAAATCATGCTATCTATCCATGTTTTAAGTACTAGATTGGCATCTATTTGGCTCTAAAAGAGCAAATACCATGCAATAAGAAGACACCATTTCCATGTAAAGCAATGTTACCTCTACACAGATTTTTCCTTTTGCTAAATCTACTTTTCTCCTATCAAACAAAGCACATACTATAATTTGCCCCACTGTATCCTGGTCTCTAGTAATGCTCCTGTTGGCTCTGCAGTTATTCATGGGAAACACCACATTCATTTTTCCTCTGGCTACTCAGCCAGAGCTCTGCAAACAGGCTGATGTAGGAAGGATGTTCTTCACCAAAGTCAGTTTCAGGTTAAAAATAAGCTGCACTTCAGTCCCAAAACACAGAACAAGTTTACAGTGGCATTAGCTATGTATTTAGTAACAAAGAGATGCTGGGCTTCTACATTGACACTTGAAATTAAGTCCAAGTTTCTTCCATGGGAAAAGTTCTGGGTCAGGCTGCCTACGTGGGAGTGCAAGGTCATCAGCAGCACCATTTCATCACAGCTCCCAGCGTGCACTAAACTAATCATGACAGAGAAGGACCAAACCCTCTCCCTGCTCCCCACATCCCCAGCTCCCCAGCTGCTGCCTGCGCAGGGAGATTGCCCCAGAACAAAGGGCACTTCTGCAGACAGCTCTGGGCTGAGAGCTGCTCCCAGAGACAGCAAGTGTAGCTGGGGAGGAGGCTGAAGGAGAAAGGTGGGGCAGTACACAGGGTTTCTGTTTTGTAGGGAGATCTGCACAGCAGGGTACAGCAAAGAGCATACTTGGCTGCCCCGTGCATAAATTGCTTTGGTGGCTCCTGAAGTGCTTAAAGCGTGGAAGTGTCCTCAGACAGCAATGCAAATTACACTGGTATGCAAGGGCTGTCCCACTGTGGCAATTGCAGGAGAAATTCATGTTCAAAGCCTCTCTCTGAGCTAGTGAGCAGTGAAACGAATCTCACTTTTGCAGGGAATGGAAAGTGGAAAGCAGGCACTTATCTGGCTAAGAGGGTAATTCCACAGCACAGGAAACATAACGCAGATGTGGTCGCTTGGCATTAATATTATTAATGTACTGTGGCCTATATGGCTCCATTAGCATTGGGCTTTCGTGGGCCAGACACTCTCCAAACACGCAAGGGGAAAGCTCTGGTACAGCAGTGAACTCTGCAGAAGGAAGTGCCATGCAAGGCATCACTCCTTTATTCACTGGTGGTGCCTTTTAGAAGGCAAGAAATGAACGATGACTTCAAAAAGCATCTAAAATCCAAAGCAAAAATAGCTTCTCTTTTTCAAAGTCTCTCCTGTCCCCATTTACTAAGAGCATTCCCCCTTGTGCAGAAATGCCACATTATAAATCAATGGCATCAAGACACGTCTGGCCATCCGAGAAGGTGCCCAGCCAGCAGCTCAACCACCACATATTCCAACCCCATATTTTTCATTCTTAACTTAACCATCAAATACTTTCCACTGCCAGAGAGCATTTACTGCCAGAAACCCATTTTTTTGCTTTGCACTCTTTTGAATAAAAAAAGGAAGGGAAGGGGAAGGGGAAGGGGAAGGGGAAGGGGAAGGGGAAGGGGAAGGGGAAGGGGAAGGGGAAGGGGAAGGGGAAGGGGAAGGGGAAGGGGAAGGGGAAGGGGAAGGGAGGTTAGCATTAGGTTCTAGAAATCCAGAAATCATGAAAAAAATTTATATGCTCTTTTTAAAAACATGCGTATCTGAGCATCATATAACACATTTTAATGACGGTGATGCTAGGATGTTTCATTTTCTTTTTTAAACTAACTGGAAGCAGGAACTGTCCTTGATGAATCATCCATGGAATACGATGAACCAAGAACATGCTGGAGGCGAAGCTCACTTCCCCCAGAACTGGTTCTTAGTACAAATTTTCTGGCTGCCTTGGGCCCATTTAGCTAACAGTCTCTGTTTAATAAAATAAAACATTTTCTTCTAAATCTGAAATCCTGAAAATTTTCAGTAACAGCACTTGTATCGTCAAATCATTCTCTGCATGTCTTGCAATCTTGACTTTGTGCTTCATCACTGTGACTAACATTGCCAAACTGGCAGATACTGGGAATTTGGTCAAGTGCTGAATCCCATTATTCTACTACAAGACTATGAAAAAGTTGTCACAAAATTATTTATCATCCTCTTGAGGCAAAGATGAAAGTTCTAGTCTCTGTCCCTGGCTAGTCATCCACAGCTCTGAAGACCCAGAACAGCAAGAAGAAATACAAGATCCTCTGCCCTTGCAACACCATGTGGGTGTCCCCATGTATCAGCGTGCCCTACGTGTACTTAGTACTTTCTGTTCCTCAGACTAAAGGGTTCAGAAATTAGGTAGGGATTTATATTATATCCTTTCCCAGACTACACTGCATGATTCTACATGCAAAAATGCTTTGATATTTTGTAAAGTTGTGGTCATATTTAGTTTGCAAAGTAGTGGTTATGTTTAGTTTGCATTCCTGAAATAGTTTTATGACCTACACTCATTAGCAGATACAAAATGAAAAGATTTGTGAAAAAGTTTAAAACATTTTTGTGCAGCACAACTAAATATTTGTCCCTTTAATTCCATCACTTCTTTCCTTAAGGGCCCAGACAATCATCTCTAACTGAAGATCTGGCCTTCTTTTAACCTATGCTTAAATCCATTATTCTCAACACTGAGTTAGCACTGGGTCTACTCTCGGGCCCATTCCTTTAAATGTTTTTACATGAGGAGTTGGTGTCTTTGCCCTTCTTTGTTACAAAAAAATTTTCAAGTTCAAATACCTTAAGTTCAGTAGTGAACTTCAAGTGGCACAGTGCACTAAACTCATTCATATAAAAAGGGTAAAAGGATAAAATAACTTCTACATTACTATCATCATCTCAAACCATTAATTGTGGTAAGTAATTTAAAACAGGAAGGTTATCTGTCTCCACCTTGAAGAAATTTAGGACAATCCATGCTTTCCTGTTAAAGGGTGTTGTCCAAAACTGCTCAACAGAAGTCTGCAAAAATAATCTTTCTCCTCCTATTTAAAAAGCAGAGCTTGGAGCTTTTCCCATTAAAAAAAGGAAACGGGCTTGTCTGAAGTGCAAAACCTTCGTATTCTTCAAAGAATACAAACAACCAAACAACCTAAACCTTTTCTGGGGGAGTTGAGGGAAGAAAAGGGAAGAGCTTATAATGTGGGATGACTGGATTTTTATCTTGATGCCATGAGGAGACTCAAATATGCAGTCTGACTAATAATTGTTTAACTTAGCCTCACTAAAGTAATTAGTTTAATATATAAAACAGTTAGATGACAAAGAGACAGGAATGTTCTGGGTTTAATACAACAATGAAATGAAACTTTCCCAAATAACTCCTAATCTTTATAGATAAATCTGCTATCTAGGTTTACACTAGCGGAATACAAAATGGTTTCCTGAGATATTCTAGACAGTAACTATGTGTTATAAAGGAGCTGCTAGACAAGAGCCATTTTTTATTTTAAATTACCTCAGCCAGTCACCTCTCTGCATTCTGAGGTTTCTCTTGCTGCTATTCGTTCTCTGGTTTTAAATGCCCTGGGTGGTTTCCATCAGCCTGGTCCTGCTCCCAGAAACACAAGATGCTGCAGCCAGGAATGGAAGATGACCCCCAGTCGGGAGAGGGGCCAGCACCCAGATGCTCCCAGAGAAATCTGCTGCCCAAGCACAAAAGACTGGGTCTGCCTACATGTGTGTCTGAGACACAGGGGTGACACAGTCCTGACTCCCACAGCAGCAGCGGGCAGAGCTGAGCCTGCACACAGTGCAAGGGAAAACTCCTGACACACAACAGATTTCTCCTGAGCTGTTCCCCCTCAGCTCACACGTCCCCTCTTTGCTAAGAATAAATGTACTTGTTTTCTGCCAGCCACCCTTTCAGCCAAAGGGAACCCCAACACATTCCCACCACTACACAGGAGAGATCGTATCTTCTGCATTAAAAAATAAAAAACCTAATAGTGAAATCTCAGCAGAAGGAGACCACCTCTGTTGGGTGTAAAATGACTAAAAGAAAAGCTAATGAGTGCCCAGGAAGAGGGCCAGCCATAGCTGAGAAATGTAATCTGGAACGTGGAATCAGGGGTGCTTTTGCTGCCAAACATATGTCACGAGCTGTTCCAGAGACTGTCTGTCTGTTCTTCTCTAGGAGCCAGCTAAAGAAGGCAGGTCCCTGCAAGCATTCTTCCAGTTCTGACCTAGAGACTTTGCAAAGCAAAGGGATTATTCCATTTGCATGAAGATTGTGCTCGAGGCAGTTAGGAAAAACTGCAGCAATGAAATTCTAATCTGCCAATGTATTTATAGCTGAAACACGGCTTGCAAATAAGAATTCCAAAACATTTTAAAAGTCTTGCAAACAAGGACAATTTCATACATTTCATATGATTTCATAAAGACAGAGCACCATAAAAAATGAATCATAAAACTGGTGACAAAGACAACTGATTAGTTCATCATCTTCATTGCCTGCCATGGCAAAATTTTTCTCCAGAGTATATTTAAAAGCACATTCTAGATCTTAACAAAATTAGTTAACCCTACAACTATGTGCGACGTAGCGAGAATAAATGGTTTCTTACACTGCAATGGTCTAAAAACTGAAAAAGAAAGAAAAAGAAATTAAGATCATTCTTGCCATGGATCTCTTGCTACAAAATCCCAAAATGGGGGTACTGCAGCTGCCAGGAAGTCTGTTCAGGTTGCAGAGCCAGCCCATTTCACAAGGTTATGAGAAGCATGACAGAGGACACCGAAACAGCAAAGGACTTTAAAGAACTCCAGTGAATGGGAAGTCTAAAAATGTTTAGAGAGCAATGTATTGATAATTATTTGGTTTAATCAACTGGTCTGACTTCTGCAGTTAATTTTAACCCCTTCCACTATTCACCAAAACAGCTCTTTAAACAACCTATAAAAATCCCAGCTTTGTGTAGTGGTTCTTCCTGACCCCCTGGCCCACAAACTCTACAGGTTACAAGCCCACCTCTTCCACCCTTTGCATGTCACTGTCTTCTTTCTGGGAATGAGAGGAGGATCTAACACTTTGTGTATTTAATCACTTCACCAGCAAGCATCTAACTCATACTCCTTGATTGGTTTCAACCCCCTCTGCACTGCTGTGCCTTATCTGAACAAATGGACTGAGCAAAGTCTCTGCTCCCACGGGCAATAAAGGGCAGGTCTCCACACCTTGCCCTCCAAACACATCCCTGGGTGTCCCTGCCCTTTCAGCAGGACCCATCAGAGCAGCGAAACACAGTCTGTACTCCATGGCTCCTTCCTTGGGAAAAAGCTGTAAAGGAAAGGGCCAGGTTCTGCCTGATTTGAAGTCAGTGGCAGTGCAACTGCTTCACTCAGAGGGAAAAACCCACAATGCCACAGCTCTTCTCCTTGGTGCATATTTGACAGTGCTCTCGTATCTCTCTATTGAGTTTTCACCAGGCACAGAAATTATTTGGAGTACCCTGGAAATCCTGTAAACAAACTAGTTCTAAGATTTTGGCTTTTGTTGTGACAAAGCAAAGCCGGAAGACAGGCAGCTAAAAGAAGTTAAAGGTATTTAAAAAAGAGGTATGTCTGGGATATTTCTGTTGTCAGCTTTCATTTAAATCCCCAGACACTGCTAAATGGCAGGCATTCCAGTATGTAAAAAATACATACAGGATATGAGTGTTTTTCCTAAGCATGTAAGGGGTTCACACTCTCTTTCTTAAAAAAAACATTCTTGCTGTCTTTGATGTTGTAAATCTTATTATGTAAAACAGACTGTTGTGTAAAATAAATGATGGCACATGATCCTGCAAGAAGCTTAGTACCCATAAGTCGTTTTAAAGCCAACAGGAGGAAAGGGCACTCAGCATCAAGCAAATTTCTACTGTGAACTTGTGCTAGACAGTTTCTGAATGAAAAACCTCCTGAGAGAATGAAATTTTATGTAAACAGAACTCACCCAAATCACAAGTTGGCATGCTTGAGAGAAAGCATGAGTGCAGGAAATAGTGCACAGATCTTTCAGTTGCTCAGGAAAGGGCTGATCTATGAGGAAGACTGTTCCTCTTCAAAACCAATGCAGTAAGAAACTAGCTCACCATCAGCACTGTAATCCTTACAGACCCAAGGAAAAGACAGTGGTCTCACAAACAAGGGAAATATATAAAGTCGTTTTTGTGAGGGGCTTACAAGGTGATTTTGTTCACCAATATCCGCAGCTGTGTGATGACTAAAATGAAAGCCCTTTAACTCCAGAACCATGGATGCCAGTGGGAAAACTTCCACTGGTGTATGGACCAGGACCAGGTTTAAGGAGAATGCTGTATTGCCTGTGAAAACTGATGGACTGATTTCTCTCTCAGCTGATGCTGAGCTCAGAAGAGAAGCCATTGCATCACTGTCTTGCCTCAAACGTCCTCCTCATGCTCTCCTCAGAGCCAGGGATTTTCAGTGGCATAATAGTAGCTAATCCTCTGTGTTCTGCCAAACATTTCTCCTCTGCAGAGTCTACAAAGAGGCACAATTAGAACAAGTTGCTCTATTAAGAACTGGAGTAGAGCCATCAATTCATTTTTACTGTCCTCACAGGGCCAGCACTGATAACGGCTGTCCCCCTTCTGCTGCACTTGGCCCAATGTGGGAAGATGACTTGAACAACCTACCAAATTGTCCATCTTTTTCTCTTTCCTCTAACAGGACCCCAGACATTTTCTGAAAGGATAAGTATGGTGAATCTTCACCTTTCAATCTGGGCCACAGCAGGAGATCACGACCCTGCCACAAGCAGCGAACTGGTATTTACTCTGCTCCATGGAAACAACTTATGCCAAGCAGGTATTTATTTTTAGCTGGCCACTTGGCATAAAAAGGGTCACATCATGTTTATTTGCATTTTTAGCTTAATTACCTCTACCCTCCTGTTATACTTGAGGGAGTTCTAATAAGATGTTAAGAGAGAAGCTGTTCCCTACATCCATTGCCTCAGGTTAGTTCGAAGCCCCATTAGCCCATTTAATGGCTTCTCTCTGAAAGCTGAGTGTGGGCGTCCAGAAGTCAACGTAAAGAAAAGCACAGAGGCTGAGGGAACAGAACTCATCTTCCTGGACCTTTCATATTCAGCCAGGCATTTTTAGCTAGTAACAATATTGTTGATTCAAGTTAAAACCTCACCCCAATTAAAATATTACTAGATACCACCTACTTAGAAAGATAAAGAATTTTTTTAATTGTAGTTGATTTAGAGAAAAGTAGAAAACCAAAACATAATACATTACTTATTTTAGGAGACTGCCTTTTTCCATGCTGTTTTTACTAGGTGGTAGAAACGATCATGTTTTGTTATTTGAATTCTTACACAGCAACTTCATTGCATTGCTGTCAGATACAACAAAGGTACAGTTTTTCCCCTCTACTTTCAGTAATGGAATACTTTCTGGTTCTACTGTGGTAACAGATCCCATTCACTGCTGCTTAGGACCAAGACTAAGCTCCTTATAACTGATATTTCCCACAGAGAACCACAGCAGGAACTGACTTTGTTCCTCATCTATCCTCCTGGCTCTGTGAAACAACTAACCATCCCCACCACCTTCCCACATTTCACTGTGCACACCAAGTGGGAATAGGAAAAAACATGAGAAATTTAATGTTAACTATCCTATTGTTCAGCAACAAGTAACTGAACTCTTGAGCTCAGCTGAGGAAGGAGCGAGGAGGAGGAGGTCCAGAGGACTGGAACATCCAAGCTCAGAGCAGCACCAAGCTCAGAGCTGTGCCCTGACTCTTGTCCTTCTGCAGGGCTTAGGATGTCATTGCACTGTCCCTCAGCTCGATGCAGGGGGAAATGGCAAGATGGGCCAGAAGCCCAGTGCTCTGGTTCGTGACTTGGCTTATGGATACAGGCAGAAATACTGCTGCCAGTCAGAGCCACACTCTATGGAGCAGCCCTGCTCCTTCCTCCAGCTCTGGGGCAGCACTGACAGCCTCCAAGAGAGCAGAAGGGGCTGCCATGCCTCCAGCTGTCACCTCCACTTCTAGAGAGGGGATCTGGGCAATAACCCACAAGCCACAACAGTGAGAGCTGTGGTTTCCACCCTCTGCAATCACTCCAAAACTTCTACTCTGCCGCCCGGCTGTGAGAAAGGAGAGAGAGGAATGTGGCAGTGAGCAGGGGACTACCTTCTGAGGACAGGATCCAGTGGAATATATGTTCTCTGTGTTCTGACGAGGGTGGTAACATCACCCTGCCCCCTAAATTATGCAACATGAATAGAAGTTCATTTCCTTATTTGAAGGCTCCCTTGATTTCAAGCTATTTTTAAAATAACTATGATCAAGAATGTGAAAGTACAGTTCTAAATCTACTGAGGTGCTTGCCCTGCATATAATGCACATGTCTTTCCAGAGAATTCAGTTCATTTACTAAGGTATTATGAAGAAAAAAAACCAAAAAAAAACCCCAAAAAAACCCAAAAAAACCCAAAAAAAAAAAAAAAAAAAAAAAAAAAAAAAAAAAAAAAAACAAAAAACCCTCAACAAGCAGGAACATGGCATCCCCATGTTCTTTAATTCATCTGAAAAAAACCACTTCCAAACTCACTTACATATTTAAGCATCACTTGTAGGACAACCCAATTCATCCACATAAAACACTTATTAACTGCTGTTAAGTCAACAAATTTATAGATTACCAGTCCATTATTTATGCCAGTAGGAGAAAAATAACAATCAAGATGCATTTAACAATCAAGATACATTATTCAAAGTATAATTGCACACATAGGGTGTGACCTTCACAATAAGAGGCACCCCTAGCACTGAGTGGTTTGGGTGTGAATAGGCAACAGAATCACTAAACCCCAAACATTCCAATAAGCCAAACCACCAGCAGCATGGCTCCCTCCTGGCAAATAAGTATTTTTCCTCTTACAGTTACTTATGGGGAAAGAAATAAAGCACTCATTCCAATCATACTGAGGTTTGAAAATAAATTTTTCATCTTTATCTCTCCAAATTACCTCTCCATCCTCCCACACCCTCAGATCCATCAATATAATGCTTTATGTTCTCCCACAAATCTTGCACGTTACTTTCTCTTGAGTAATTTCTGATGGGATCTAAAAAACATGTAGAATATTTTGCTTCATGCAAACCACCTCACATACCCTGAAAAATGTTTTGATAAACTGCAATATCCACAACATTTCCTAGACAAAACCTATTAATACCAATATATTCCTGTTTCTTCTTAATTCCCTATTTCTTTTGATTCACAATAAATTAAATGGAATGATGTAGTAAGAGAAATATTTCCTAGACATCAATTCAAAATGTCATTGAACTGTTTTGCAGTGGTTTTGAAAACACAAACATAGCAATGTTGAAAATAGAGACTGGTAACATTATACAATGCTTTTACTGAAAAACAAGGCAAAAAATATTTTCAAATAACAGTTACTCAAAGGAAATGTAGGATAAACATTTAAAATACACTCCAAAAAACAAATAATTTTAAGTCTCTCTTATCTAGCTTTCCTGGACATTTCTGCATTAATAGCAGTAATACAATTTAACTTTAAATAGTATAAATGGAAAATAATAAGGATTTTTTTTTTTTTGACAAATGAATTAAAGAAGACTCACTGGCAGATGGGACAAAAATTCAGGTGGGAACATTATAATACTATGATCTTCTGCAATATGTAGCACAGGGTAGCTCTAAGTATAATACAAAAATCACCAGTTTAAATAGATGAATATAAAGCAGCAGTCATGTTGAGATTGGCAGAAATATACATAAATGTAATGGGAGGCAAAATCTCCCTGTTTAGTTTCTGGGAGGTGGTCAGATATTTATGCTAATACAGAACAACCTTGGGTATGTGAATGTCACAGGGACACAGGATGTGTGTGGAGAGTTGAGGGTTTGGATAACTGAGGTAATTTTCAGAGTAATTAACCAATGTCAGGGGACACGACCATGTTCCAAATAACAGGGAAGGTTAAATAATCGAATGCTGCTGTCTTACCACTTATCTTACTGAATACTGTAAAGGTTTTCAATGAAAGGCTTTTACTGAAAAGGAGTTCAAGACCAAATGAGAAGAGAGACCATTAATTTCACATGCAAAAAGCACTGCTACAAGGTATTTTGTGCCAAACCACATAGTGCTCGTTTGCCAGACAACAGAAAAGTGGTTTGTACCTTGAAAAGTGAATTCCTCCCTCTGGAGAATTTACCATGCACATCCTCCCTCCAGCAGCAGGAGCTACAGCAGCACCTACCCAGCTCTCCAAATCCCAGAACAAGCCCAAGGGTAAGAGCCCACCAGCTTTTCCTTTGCATCTCCAAAACCAAGGCTTCCTGCATCACCTCAAGTGCTGAATTTGCTGGTCTCAGCCTCATACTGTCCTTCAGAAACACCCTGCAGAGTCTGGAATTTGCTGGGTCATGGCTGTAAATGTTATTTAGAATAACAAAAGCTGATCAGGAACAAGCTGGGTGATAGAGCTTTGCCGATAGGCAGGTAGTACAAAGTTAATATCTGCTCTAACTGTGCACAAATCCAGCCCAGACCAAACATGATGCTGCAACCTCGAGACCAAAATTCTCTGAGTCTCTCTCCCATCCAATGGTCCGTGTTAAAAGAAGTGTGAGTGACTCCTGGGCCATGTTCCTGCACTGGGGAAGATATTCCCAACCATGGTTTTACACCTCTGAATGTATTCTGTAGTTTTCAGCTCACATCACAGGATGGGTGCTGCAGTTTTCCATCTCTCTCCCTTTTTTCTTCAGCTACCTCTCTTGCTCAGTATTCCTGAAACATTTGCAGTAATAGCAGCAGAACAGTACCTACACCATTGTGCCTGTTTTATAAGGCAATAATCCACTTCCCTCCTTGAGATAAACTACAAGAGAGAACAAGAGCTGGGTTATTGGCTTGTAAAGCAGTGTGATGATAGTATTATTGTCTAAATTAATGTCATTTAACACCTTATACCACAGTTGCAGAGGTCCCACCTCAAGCATTAATGATGCATTTTGCTTTTTAACATGTCACATGGGAAAAGACTGACTTTTGACATCCAAGGATTGCATCAGTAAAATATAACTAATTGGGGCAATCTGCAAGAACAAAACAGGAGACCTTGATTGTTCCCAAGAATGGTTCAGTCACTTCACCCTCCCACCCCACCTTAACCCCTCCCCAGCCCTCCCAAACAGTCTTTTGTTCTTTATGATATTAATTCCTGAACAGTATGAGGAGCTAAAAATGAACTTCCTCATACACCTTTTCTGTGCTGAAATGTATATGCATTACCTCTCCTGAGTTACCTTCTTCTCATTCATATATTCTATCCAATCATCAGTGTAAGAAACTGAAGCTTTACAAGGAATCGCACAAACCCACCACCCAAAAAACCAAATTAAACCAAACCAAACAATAACAAAAAAAAGAAAAAGCAACAACAAAACAAACCAAAAACACACACACACAAAAGCCCCCCACAAACAAACAAACAAAACCCCATCAAATCAGGCCATGCATTGCTAAGACACAGAACACAAGTCCTTGGCTGATAAATAGGCTTATGACAATATTGGCAGTAATTTCATTCAAATTCCAGCAAAGTAAATTTTGAATTATAGCAGTCAGGGACAAAAAGTAGCTGCTTTTCTTAACTGTTAACCCCATAAAAGCTTTTTTTTTGAACCATAATGTAAGTCCAACACATTTCCCTGGTGGTACGGCGTAAACCAGTGATCAGTATAAGTGAAGCATGATAAATAGCTACTGCACTACACCCCCATCAGCTGAAGTCTACACAGGTCTAGCTGTGGAAACAGAAAGGTCATTCATTACTCTGTGTGAACAAACAGACGGCACATTTGTGATAAATAATAGCTATTACAGAGCTACAATACACACTGAGCCTTTCTGCTCCGTGGCTGTGCATGACTTCCCCTGTGTTACTCTTTAAATATAATTATTTAAAATTGGCTTCTGTGATAAAGACCCCCCTACCTCTCTGGATGAAACCTATAAACCCAAGTATGGATATATGTGTGTGTGTATATGTGTGTGTGTGTATCTACCCGCACATGTATTTTTAAAACCATTTGCTTGATTATGGCAAGCAGAGCACAAAGTCATTTGTCTCCTCTCCTAGAAAACAAATAGGATCCAAGTGGCATATTTGCTTTTATTTTACTTCTCTCATCGCTCACAACGTGGATCTCAGGACTGTAATAGAAACAGTAATTAGTCAGCCAACCTCTGGTCAGGAGACTCCTAAGATGTCAGTTCTCAGTGACTGCCATAAAAATCATTTCAAACAAGCAAACAACATCCACATACGGTTTTCTTTCCCTCCCACCCCTTCCAAAAGGGCAGGTCATGCCAGTACAGTTTTCACTGTTTGATCTTTGAAAAAAATATAATTTCTTTTGAGTATGAAAGGCTTTACTGTTAGTTCAAACCCGGTAAGCAGTGCTGAGTTGTTCTGACATGGGGACAGACAGATTGTCCTAACTCTCACAACACGAACTGCAAAAGCCATGCAGGACTGTGACTTCTCATCACACTGAGAAGCACTCTACTTCCCAAGTGCTCCTTGCAAAATAAACAGACTTTTGAGACCTTGTTTGTGAAGTAATTCACAGCCACAGAAAGTTAATAGACTAAAACACATTCTCTAGTTATCAACCTCTGTCCAGCATCAAGCACAGGGAAGCATCTGCAGTGCTTCTGCCTTCTCTCTCCTGCAGGGGCACAAAGAGGGACACTCCCCTGTAATTATACCGATTTAATTTACAAATCTTCCAGCTCTACTGACTCTGAACACCTCACCTTGCAAAACTTCTGCTTCTGTGCCACAATCTGAGCCTTTTGTGGCAATGCAGGAGTCAAAGGCTTGGTGTGCAGTAACTTTTTTCAAACCATACTAAAAACCTGACGGACGTTCAGAAGTGTTTGGGATAAAATTGCTTTGTCTCACCAACATACCTAGCTGCCTGTGTTCAGGTGTACTTTAGGCAGCCCTGATGCTGCCAGCCCTGCCCTGCTCTTTGCTCCAGGGGACAGCTCACCCTGCTCAGGAGGAGCAGCTCCAGCCACACACACGGGAAATTAACCGGTCACCCCGGGAATGCAAGGACATGAACGCTTGAGTGCATGGATCTGATCACAGGAAGAGAGTCCAAGCAGGGATGTGCTCCCATATTCAGCAGGAAATTAACTCTCTTGCATTTCCATGCCAGCTCCCTGCTGAATATGCAGCAGCAGCAATTAACTTTTACGGAGGTGGGGAGGGAGGGGAAAAAGGGTGAAAGTTCTGAACTTTCACCAAACTTGGACCATTAATCACAATCTGTAAATTCAGGTGAAGAGACCACAGAAGCAAATGACTCCCTGTAAATTTCAATTCTTCATTTACATGGCAAACAGAAAACACAAGTCGTAACTCACAGCAACTGGAATGCAAACTATCAAATTAGCCCAATAGAGTATGTCATTGTGCAGCTTCAGAAACAAACAACAGCCAGCCAGGAAGCCTCCTGAAAGTCAGAGATATTCAACTGAGCACACTACACAGTGTGCTGGGATGAGTGTGGTGATTAGGGGGAGTAATGACATGAATAGCAAAATGATACAGAGCATTTATTTCAACCATGGAAATCAAGGAAACCTGCAGCAATTTAAATTTCAGGCTTTGCAGCTAAAGGCAAAGCAAGCTCTATAAAAAAACTCCTAAACTCCTAACACAAAGAAAACCAGAGCTGCTTACTTTCTGATAGGTTTATATTTTTTTAGTTCTAAGTGGAAATGATACAGAAATTTGAAAAACAATGTACAACTGCAAAACCTTCTGGTAGCTATATCATTTTCTGTTTATATGCAGAACATACATGTTGGATATTCTGCTATAGCATCTCTGGGTTTGTGTATGTACACCAGTGTATAAAACTGGTTTGGTCTCATAAATGTGTTTCAGGGTTTCTTTTAAGCAAAGCACATGTTTTTGACGTGTAACAGGCAGAAAGACCTTCAATTGTATTTTTTCTCCCAGGTTCCCTTCTGCATCTCTCTGAAAATGGTCCTATAACACAAGGTTCAAAGGAACAGGAACATTTGCCCAAAATATGGAGGCTTCCATCTCCATTTTCAGCCCTGAAAGCTGGACCTTACTGCCAAGAAGGGAGGGATTGCAAGATTCAGCTTTAAAACACCAGATTTTCAGGAGTCTGAGAGTCTATATCCAGTGTGACTTGTCCTGCACAAAGGGGTGGCTGCACTGGGAACAGCTTCTGTGGCAGCTTCCCAGGCCAGGCAACAGCACAGATGCTGTCAACACTGTCCCAGCTCCCTGCCCGTGATGCTGAGAGCAGTCAAACCACAAAACCCACCCAGTTCCACACTTGGCTGGGACCTCTCACCTGACACCTTTTCCCCAACACGTTTCTTTGCTTTTCTGAAGCAATGTGGATGCACTGTAGAGCATCCAGTCAGATAAACTGGAAGTCCAAAGGAAAACGTGGGTCCAGCTGCAAGAGGAGCAGGCCAATGCAGCAATCCCTTTGCAAGGGTCAAACCACACCAGCAAAAGAGCAGAAGCCAGGAATAGCTCCACTGATTTGAAATACAACAAGAATGAATATATCACAGTGACAAACTCATTACTTTCTACCCTCAAAAAAACCCCTCCAAACCAGTGGGCCCTGGGTTGGTGACAGGGAGGTCCATTAAAAATTCTCCAATTGAAACTCTGATAACTGAATTTCAGGAAGCTCTGTTCTTCCACAGGATCTGCCTGTCTAATCCCGGTACTGGGAGCAGGATGCTCCTCATTCCAGTTCAGGTCCTCAGTTGAGAAACCTGGCTCTGCTTCCACTGCTGAGAAAAGTCAAAACATGCCATTTTCTAGGACATACGTATTACTGCAGGTAAGAGCACAAATTATTTCTTGTTCTAGAAATGTCTCTCGCCTCTTGCCTTTCTTAAATCAAGCTGTACAAACATGAAGGAAAAAGCAACAAGCACAGGGGTTAAATTATTTTTCATGCGACTGGTCAGCCAGAAAAAGTTTTACCTGTCAGGAGATTTGAAGACAAAAAAAAAAAAAAAAAACCACCCAAACCCCCCCCCCCCAAAGCCCCCAAACCCAAACAACAACAACAAAAAACCCCAAAACCCCATCAAATCTCCTTGACACCTGAAAGCTACAGACAAGTTAAAAGAACCAAAAACTTCTAAAGTGTGAAAAACTCCTCCTCATTATTTAAGAGAAACAAATCTCTGGGCCCAGCCCTAAAGGCACTCACACAAGGCAGAGCAGCTTTCAGGGTCTCTCACTTGAACTATCTCCTTTCTCATAAATGTTTTTATATTTTTTGTCTGATTGGACCCTGGAAAGATTCCTTGGAGGCTACAAAGGATCTTCCTTTCACTTGCTTAAAAAAATTATTTGCAGAAGTAATGAGATGGTGCTCTTTCTTTTTTTGAAAGCTCTCAGAGGTGCAGTTTGGGGGTCAGAGCTGCAGCCCTGATCCACACTCTGCAATCACACTGATTGCAGTAACTGCAGGAACCTCAGGCAGTAAGATGCAGGGAGCAGCCTGGACCTCAGGGCAGGGCTCTCATTTACATTAAGATCATTTTAAACCACTCCCAAAGGGCAAGGAGCAGCGTAAATGGCTTCTGTGTGGGAGTAAATTACATGGGTACAAAAGACCAAACAATGCCAACAGCAGGCATAGAAAGCGACACACTTATGCAGAATTTAAAATTACTTTAACCTGTACCTTGCTTAAAATTCCTCTGAACAAGCCTCTTTTTAACCCCCCAAAGTAACTGTAGACATCCTCCTGCACAAACCCCTTCTTTAATGAGTGTATTTACTTGGTTTTCTTTGCTGAAAGAGGGAAGTTGAAATACCCATACAAATTTTGATGATTTTTCTGGATCAAAAGAATAGCGTTCTAGAAAACTGCAGTTCAATCATCTTTCAGGATATTGCTGGGCAGCACAGCCAGAGGATGTTTATAGACTCCAAAAGACTAATTTCATACCCAATTTCTGTACACTCAGAGTCTTGCAAAGTTTCCAAGCTTTCATACTTCTTTTACAAATCTATATTTTTAAGAGCTTGAACATCTTGGTCACATGCTGCTTTAAAATAAACTGTTAAACACGAAGCCTAATTGAATTACATTTATTCATTTAACTCAGTTTTTAGTTCTCAACATAGGCAAAGCTGAGAGGACTGATTCCTTCGTGCCCCAATGCAGAGAAATCCTTCCATATATGTGCTTTGACTTAGCAACCCCCTTAGTTCAACGGGATTTACAATCACCACAAATACTCTTTTATTCACACCATTGAGGGTGAGCCACTTTATCCACTTGACAAGCCACAGCCAGAATGCCCAGGTGAGGCACAGATAATACACTGGGATCAGGTTCTGGGCTATTACTCTGATCTGAATGACACAGTTACAGCAACACAAGGAGAGAGTGGAGAAGTTAACAGACACACACAAAAAAATCCTGGGTGAAGGTGCATGCCATGAAATTTAAGTGGGTTAGGTTTGCTTATTCCAAAATCCTTTCATTCAACAATCAAAACCTGGAAGAAAGAGGCTTTTTTGTTTGCCATTAGTGGGGCTGGTTTGTTTTAGGAGTAAAATAAATTACACTGAAGAACAGTGCTGGACCACAAGTTGGCATAACACCAGCTTTTAATGGTACTCTGAATGGCTCACACACTTTCCTTTCAGCCCAGGTCTCTTGATACTCCTTTGGAGTTTGTTCACAGATTTCTTTCCTTTTTTTTTTTTTTTTTTTTTTCTTTTTCTTTTTTTTTTAAAAAAAGAAAGAGGCCTGAGGATTTAAAAAGTTTGCTATCTGAGTCATCTCTACATGATTTGGGTGAGTGAGTCTTTCATTTCCAGTCTTTTTCAGAAAGAAAAACTACCTAACAGAATGTGGCTGAATCTGGAGTGAAATTTGCTGTTTGATGAAGTAAGGTGCAGAAGTGTGGTCTACTGGTTAGAGCACGGGCTGGGGAGACAGGACTGCAACACTCAATTCCCAGCCTTGCCCATGACTCACTAAACCTGATTCTACAAAGCACTTGCAAATGCTCAGCCTGTGGATAAAAATTATTGCACTCCCTGAAGAACCTCACCGGCTCCAAGCCCGGATGATTTGTATTTGATTTAACTTCTCTGTACCTCAACCTGTGGTGTATGCAGTAATTCATTTAATCTGTAATACAATTTGAGATCCCTGAATAAATATGCAATCCTCATAAATATTAATACTTTATTATTAAGTAGGTGCTTCTTGCTTGTAACTGACCTAGTAAGTTCTGAAATATCAGCTGCTGACATCAGTGAGGAAATTTTTAAATTTATATGAAAACCTGTTAGCAAGTTCAAAAGGCATGAAAAATCCACCACTTTGCTCCTTTTACAGCAAATTTCACTATACTGGTGCGAACTCCTGAAACATCCATTTTCCATGCTGCACTTTTTCTCAAACACTTTCAAAGGTAATTGTAAAAAGCCAAGGCACAGGAGCAGTTCTGGCTCTCCAGACCACCAACAAGTCTGATGAACAGCCAAAATCTGTGGCGGCTCCTTGCTCTGTCCAGCACCCCAGGATGGCCCAGGAATAAAAGGGCAGATGAAACACACTGACAGTGTCTTTCATTCCCCTCGCTTCACGCCGATTTCCAGAGCAGCACAACACATTGGAGCAGCAGCTGGAGGGTTGCTGGACACATAACTGCACTTCATAAAATAGCATCTGACCTCCTGCACTCCTCGCACGAGAATACTCTTAATGAGCTGTAGCCTGGGAATGGCTGGAGATTCCTAAAATAGTCAGTTAATGAAGACTGACGTGCACCAAACTGTGACAGCAAGGGGAGCGATGGATGTGGCAGCCAGCTTGGGATTAATGCAGCACACATGGCCAGGGCTGCTGCCAAAGCTCCAAAGCTCTTCCTGAGCTCTAAGGCCTCCATAAAACTAAACCAAACAAATACAAACCCCCTCCCACGATAAAGTTCATTTCCTAAGATACTTTTGTGACATTAACAGTTCGTGTCTAATTACTCAGTGAGTACAATGCAATCACTTCCAGCATCCATGTGTTTACATAACAGCCACTCTCAAAAGCATGTTTATTGCCAGAGGTAACCAAGAACCTTTATCTCAGGATCTCTTACAAGAGGCAATGGATTTAAACAGTACCAGCATGATCCTCAATCATAAAGGCAAAAGTAAATAAATAAATGAAAAAAAATTTTACCAAAAATAAAAATCAAGGGTCGCACAGACATATGCTGCTCAAAACATCCTGCTGAGATGATTACAATTCAAGACATGATAGTGCATAAAGAGAAATACATAATTTCAAAGTACTGCAGCTGCAAAGTGTGTTAGTTACAGGCACAGTAGCTGAGACAAAAAGATCTCTGTTATTAATCAGAATTCATATTTAAGAAACAGTGGTTGTTAAGTAACTCCCCTGAATCCTAATCACAACCAGGAGGGTACCAATTATTCTGACTCTGTTACTATTCATTAATATCATGCTGAAATCTTATTTGTTTCCACAAGCTGGGGTGGGAGATGAAGGAAATCAGCTTTGAGGGGGTTGCTCTTCTGTTGTTTTTGAAGTGCATCTGTACCTGAACCAGCTGAACCCACAGAGATCAGACAGTCAGGATACAAACAAGAATCCACATTTGACTAATTGGAAGGTCAGGTAAACAAAGTTCCATTATCATAACAAGAAGATATGTTCTTCCTGGCTGTCTTGTGATTAGTTTTATGCATCTCTTGCCCTGACAACAAATGAAACCTCTGCTGAAACAGAAGTAATACTATTATACCATTCCCTACATATTACTTTCTGAAAGGCTTTGCCCTCTCCAAGATTGACCTAATGCTTAATTAAAGTTACATAGAGAAGCAGGGAAAGATCTAAAGCTCCAAGCCAGCAATGACTAGGAACTGTTCAATCTGATTTTCTGTATAATGATATTCTTTTATCAGCACAAGCGAAACAACAACAAACGTGAGCTGTAATAATGGTCAAGATGTGTTAACACATCGTGGGGAAGGCTTTTTAGTTTTGCTTTTAAGCCCCTGCCATTTTGAAAAGTAACCAAGGTATAATTCTGCCTGTCTGATTGACAAAGTCTGCTGTACCTTTAATTAAATCTGTGACTGTATGCCACCTTTTCAGTAAGAATAAGGAATTAAAAATTTATTTTCTAGAGGAAGAGCCCCTTCTCCCTACTGACAAACAGCATAATTTTTTTATAAATATATATATATATATATATAGCATGATTAGGTGAGATCATGTGTATGGCATTTCCAGAATAAAACTAATCAGTGTTACATGCTCTCCATCACTACTCTATTTGCATTTTCTCCTGGAAAGCTTCCAAAGAAAGATGAAAATCTGCTTAGAAAGAGGCAAAATGGTCTGAATGTCTACCCCAGAGCAGGGCATCCAGCAGAAAATCCTGTATCCAGAGCCTGCTAGACCTGACTGTCTTCACTGGAGCATCCCTGGACGTCATGACCTGCAGAGCACACACAGGGATGGGAGGTCCAGCCAGGAGGTGGAGATGGAGCAGAGTGACAGCTCAGCCCAGTCCTCAGCTCACACAACACTGACCCTCTCCCTCCTGGGGCTGGGGCTCACCAAGAGTATTGATTGCACAGTGGAACTTCCCCACAAGGTCTGGTCTGAGATACAAGACAGCAGCCATGCACTGACTGCTTTAAAAGAGATGTGGACTTTTGGTGACTCCTCTTCAAGCTTGTGACAGTCAAATCAAACTTCAGAAGGTAATGCCTCCCACATTTTGGAAATTCAGTTGCCATGTGTGTGCCTGCCTCTGGGATGGCTACAGGATGGTTAGAGAAGGATCTTATCAACTTCCAGTCAGAAAATGGGGCAGGGGAAATAAAAGTCAATTCTTCCAGGTTTCACAGAAAAGTTAAATAAATGCCACCCAAAAAGAATTAGAGAACAAATCAAAAGAAAAAAGCAGAGGGTTATTTTTTGCCTTCCTCTCAATAGTATGAGTTTCAGTATCAATCTCCTGACTGGGCTTTTCAAGGATGAGGGCTGAGGGAACTGCCTGAATCTGAATACTTCCAGCCTTGCTGGAGGGATGAGCAAGATACCAGAAGGAGGAGGGAAAGTTTTGAGGCATTTTTCATTATGGGATTATCAGGTCTGCAAAGATCCCTCTCTTTCCATGAGTACCTAACAGAACAGACAAGCTAAGGACATGGCAGGACACTCCAGTGCTGTCTACACTGTCTCAGAAGAGGAGAGCACAAGAGAACTCATCCCAGGCAGCACTGAAGGTCACAGCAAACAGAGTGAGGGCTCATTGTGCCTCTGCTTTGAGCAGTCCTCCAGAAGCCTACACTGCAGCCTCGGAGTGAGCATCTCTGAGGGCAGAATTCCAAGGTTTAGGGGAAAATACTCATCTGCAGGCCCATCACAGGGGGGAATGGGACAAAGCTCGGTGCTTCAGCCATGTCCTGACAGAAAACACTTCCTCCTACAAGCAGTGACAAGTGGTTGTCAAGTGACAAATATGTCACGAGTATCAAATGTCAGATTGAAAGGGTGTGAAACAACCCTGACATCAGCTTTAAGTATGAAGCTCCCTAAGGCATGTTCAGGGGGTGATCTTGTAAGCATTATTTGCTGAATTTTGAACAAACAAAACGCTTTGGGAAGCTTTAGAGGGTGCATAGAATGCAACTTGTACATCCAAAACTGTTCTCACTGAACAGCAGCTACATTTCTGCATAATACAGAAGGCAGGACTCAAAATCAAGCTCATACAAAGCGAACCTTTGTGATTAAAACATTAAGTGCCATTCCTCTCTGTCAAAAGAAGCAGAATAAAGTAACATTTATTAACCTATCCCTGTCATGAGCTTTGCTATTGCATCTCATCTCATCCCTGAAGGACCTGGGAGCTTTTCCACAGAATCAAACTGCAGGAGAAAAGTGGACAGGAGACTTCAAAAGGTTTTTCCCTGTTCAAGTTTCAGCTCTGTTTGAAGTAGAATTATCTTGACCAGGGAAGAAGGAAAGGTCTGATGTAACTGCTTTCTTGCTAATGGCAAAAATATTTGAAAAAAGAGCTTTAAAGATGCTGAGCACGGCTGGACTTCAGGTTTTCCAACCTCCTCAAGTTTATAAATAACAAGGTACATATTGAGCTGATATAACCAAGAGGCTCTCTTGATAACTGCAGGGAGCTAAACACATCAAGCTCTAGACTAGTTAAATAAAAATACAGTTTATCTGAGAAACTTGGTACTTGGGAGCTGGACAGAAAAAGCATGCTCACACCATTTTTGAGGTAGACAGGAAAGGGGCTAGATCAGAGGGAGGAGGACCACACACTGTATATATTATAATACATGAATCATGATCCAAAAATACAAAAAGAGTTGAATTCTTCCTAATTTTAAGATCTTGATGATCTTAAAAAAAACTTTACTCATGAACTACAATGACCCTGAAAATTCAGCATGCTATACTCCTTTATATTACTTTTTTCTCTTTAACAGATTGTCAGACTCCTTATTTCCACATATTATGCTAAATTATTCTTTTAATTCCTTGAGACACTTTAATTTTGATCTTCAGTGTAAAGCAAAGTCAATATTTGTACTACACGAAAAGTGATACAAACATACATGAATGAAGAAGCTAAAAAGAGGCACCAAGAATGCTGTCTAACACGTATTTATATCCACTGACACTCCCCTGTTCATCAAGCTAAGTGAAGCTGTGCTGATCCCACTGAATTTCACAGCATCCCTTTGCCACAGCTCACCAGTGAATCCTAAACATGACTTATTTACATCCCAGCAAGGCCAATTACCAGACCTACAAACCCCACTCATGGAAGGGCTCTGCAGTGGCGCTAAAAATCTGTCACCTACACGAGGTACACACAGGTAAGAGATGCCTCCAGTTTACACAGGCTGTGGCAGCAGAGCCCTCTGGCATTCAGAACCACCTCAAAGCAACATGAAACTTTATTCACATAATCCTCAAGTCAAAAGTACATCAGATGTTGCCTAAAAACAAATAATTTGGATTTGCACCTCCTTCCTCAAGGAACCAGCCACTGCATTTTCCAAACAATCCAACAGTCCACTTTAATATTCAATCCAATGTGCCTAACATAATTAAATTCCCAATCTACCCTCTGGGGTGTCTAAGCTCGTCTACTGAAGCCTGCAATGATTTACAAACAGGACGTACTGAATGCAGAAAGGCTACTAACAGAGTGGCTTTGGCAAGTGTTTTTTCCTGAAGATAAGGAGGTTGAGACCCCAGTTTCCACCCCTTCTCTGTGCTGGCAGCTGTCATCTGCGAGCACTGCCTCCAAAAGATGCAGGTTACTGTCTAGATAGATAATACATCAATCTAATAAGCAGCAATGACAAATACTAACTTGCTTTATTACCAAATTAATATGCACATTTGTGCAGCTTAGCACACGTCCTGTCACCATGTCAAAGCTATTTCTGTCAAGCTCAAAAATAGTCAGAGCAGAGGCTCCAGTGGGCAGAAGGACATAAAGGAGAAAGACAACCAGCCCCAACACTCAGACTCCCCCATGACCAGTGAACTTAATGAAGTTAATGTCAGGGCAATAAAGGAAGGGGTTCAGCTTTCCTTTGTCTCATTTTTCAAACACGTGTGCAAGCGCTCAATGCTCTCAACACAACTGACACCAAGAAGCTGTACAGACACTTGAGCAACTCCAGGATCAAGCTCTTTGTTAGCAACTTGACAAGATGAGATTTTATGTACTAGTTTTCAACACTTCCCCCTTCGTTCTACTTCTCTTCTGCAAGCTACAAAATTTAATGAACAAAAGTATCTTTTCTTTCACTCAGCAGCTCATCACTGCAATGACCTGTTAAAAGCAGTGAGATTCTTCAAACAGCTAAAACTGCCTTTTTTCAAGGGGTTGGCAGGTTTTGATTTTTAAAATCAAACAATTAGGTTTCTACCAGAAGTTCTCTGCATGCAGGAAGGCAGCCAGCAGGTCGTTTAATTATTTATCTGCCAGAGGTCTTTTAAGGTGACTCTTGAAATATCTGAGCATCTCCATTTGAGAAGGTATTGATTAAGACAAAGTCATTAACAAGTGAATGTGTAACTGCAGGAAGAACCTTGGCAGGTCTGTAACACACACTCAGGCACTCAAAAGAGCTCTAAAGAGTATTTTAAAAGAAGCAAACAAATCTATTTTTTAAAGTATTAGACACCTAAAATACAACAAAGTGATGGTTTTTTGTGCCTAAAATTTGTGACATAGAACTCCTTAAAGCCATTCTAGACTAATTGCCAAGTATTACACATTATATGATTAATCACAAGGAAAGCTCTGAAATTTTCCTATGTGTATATGATTAGGTAATGATTTTTTTTTTCTGTAATTAACTGACAGCAGTCTCCTTTCTATTTCCTTAAAGGTATTGATGAATTACATCAAGGGTATCTTCAAAGATAGATCTGAAATACAAGCTAGGATACTGTTTTTCAGATTGGAAGATGTGGTTTCTCTAAAGCTGAAAAATTTCTTTAATGTGGCACCACTTAAAACCAAAGCTCAGAGTTGAACCAAGGAAAATGAAAATGCTCCAAAATAGGATAAAAACCAGTTACATTCATGACAGTATTTAAATACCTAATTCTTATTTACATATTAGTTGTTCAAATACAAAATGGACCTAGATTTTAGAGCCTGGGAAGGAGCTCCCACCTCCTTCCAAAAAGTACAACATTTTCTTAAATGTTGAAGAAAACGTTGCCTTGAGTTCTGTACAACTATTGGGCTGCTTTCTATAAATCATGAGCCTATTCTCATTTTTTAAGCTATCAAGTAAATGGTGTAACGGTGCTCTTTCACTGGTGACAACACAGCCTTGACCATGAAAAACCAAGAGAAAATGCAGCATTTCTAAAAAATGTTGTGGAAACTTGACAACAGGCCAGGCTGAGGCAGAAGGCGAGGTCATGTAGAGGAGAAGCAACTTTTCTGCCCAGATTTCCATCTGTGTGTGAAGATGGAAGATGAAGACGTGCTCAAAAGCACAAGTGCTTTGGGAAAATAATGGCCCTGCTTATCTCAAAGACTTTGGAGGATACTGCAAAGGTGGAAACTCAGAGTTTACTGAGGCAAAACAAATATTTAATATGATGTTGTCTCTATCTTTCACATCTCAAACTTTCCTTTTTCGCTTCTTTCGTGCCAAGTTCACCTCATCTGGCATCTGACCTCCACCAGAAGAAACCTGCTAAACTCCCCTCCAGCCTGCCCCAGCAGCCTGCAGACGAAGGACTGCATTCTGTGCTGTGACCTGTAACTCTCTGCAGCTCAGATCAGGAAGGGAGGCCTGTTTGTAACAGAATTTTCTTCTGCTGTTCCTTCATTTTGTGCCGCAATTTCCTGGCAATCAGTGCTCTTCCCTTCTTTGTTTTAAGCCTTTCCTATTTTGAAACAGGGACAGGTAGTGGGTGTGCTGTGCATAGGAACCATGCAGGGTACCCACCCAGCAGTGGAGAGGTTTTTCATCAAGAACAAATCATAATTACTGTCATATTTTGAAAGATCTTCCCTTTCCACCCTAACAGCTCCCTTTGCAGACAAGGGACATTTTTAAAAAGAAGCTAAATCTCTGAAATTCTCTGAAGATTGCTGGAGTCTTAACTGCCCATGAAGATGCTCCAGGACAGGGTGAGGGACACTGGTCACAACCATGTATCTCTTGATGATTTTGCTCATGTTGTCAGTCAACCTATTTACCAGCATATCCTGCAGCCATCTATTTCAGATGTACTACTGTCTCTTGACACACAGAGGCAGCATATATAAAGGTTAGAAGTGGAGACAGAAAGTCACCACTGCTGGGCTCCACTGGCAGCTTTCTCCTGCCTCTTTAGTGGTGGGTGGGTCATGTATTTAAACCTGTGGTTTTACCTCCTGGGCGGTGGAACACCAACTGCAGAAGGAACATTTGCTGGTTGATGTCCTGAGAAATTGGCTGGCCAAGCACTGCTGCCTCTCCTTGTTCCCACACATGTATGTGGGATTTACTGCCAAGGCAAAGACAAAAAGGCATCAGATATTTTCTTAATTATCCTCTGCATGAAGAGATATACTGTTGTTTGAAAGTGCCGTGATATGGCAAATGGCTAACGCCTGAAATATGGGACTTGGGAACTAATACAGTCAGTCATTGGGGAAAAGATTACAATTCTTCCTCTTAAATATTTCAAGCTTCAATTTATTTGTACAGAAAAAAAGGGTACATTTCTGACACGCCTAATGGAAAGCTATCATTCTTAATTGAGTTCTCTTTGCTCTATGCTTTGAAAACCGCAGGATTTGCAGAAAGAAAACAAGTGTTTTGTGACCATAAACGCCTTCCAAAAGCTGAACTAGGAAATAAAGGAAAGGTTTGAGTAGGATTCTGCTGAGCTGATGTTAGACAAGGGCTCATCTGTGCTGATGTGCATCAGCAGTGCTCTATTGATTACATTGATTTTACCCAGCCAAGGGTTTGACCCACAGTCTCTGAGGAGGACCTAAAGCTAAACAACCTCTAACTAATACCAAACAATAACTATCAAAGCAATAACTATCTTTAAGAAAATAAGTGGGATCAAAACCAATGACCATTCAATAACAGCAGCACAGGAATAAACAACACACATGCTAAGGCACACAGACAGGGCCAAACCAGAATGGCTGCAGCTGGAAAGATGATACAATACACTGAGAAAACATCAAAACTCTGAGGGATTGAGGAGACAAGAAAAAACAGTAAGAATAAGTAAATGGCTAACCCTGATCCTGAACCAACACAGTTTCATCAAATACTGAAGTACAACATACATCTTCATTACGTTTCTCATTCAAACCAGGAAATCAAGACTAAGGACCACAGTCTTCAAAATCCCTTTCTCATACATATTTAAATCCCCAAATTGCTTTCCACCTATCAAACCTTCTGCCAGGGAGAGCAGCAGCCCTCATGCCTGTGCCCACACAGCCCAGAGCTCCAGGGGCTCACCCAGTCCTGCTCAGGACTTGTCCAAGGCACTTCCATCTTGCAACAACAGCTTTGAGCTTTGCTGTTACTTCACTACCAACGACTAACTGTGGCCTGAGGAGTTGTTGAATATGCAGAAATGCAGAGAGACTTCCTTATACATGCACAGGCCAGTTTACAGACACCTACAGCATAGATATAATGCAATTGAAGCTTTACATTTGCATGTAAGTGATTCTCCTTGTTCCTGCTAACACAGAAATGCTACAATCCGTGCTGCTATCCAGGAAAATAGCCACACACACACACACACAACCCCCAGATATCCTCAAACAACCCCCCTCAAAACCTATCTATATTCACATTTAATCTCTGTAATATAATAGAATTCCATACAACACATCTCTCCAAAGAACCATTTTCTGTTAGAGACAGTGCCATATATATACTTGTTCTGAGCTGAATAACTGATTGTACCCATGTTCTGTCACATCTCTTCCCCAAAAGAGGCCTCTCAATAGAATCAGCCTGTATTCCATGCTCTGTCAGCATGAAATGACACTGCCAGTCACATTTGCTGACCATACAACAATATCTTCAAAACCACTGAGATGACATAGATGATCAAAGCAGCCTAATGTTCAGATATAAGTTACTGCCTGCTGCGTGGTCTCATTTGGCTTGGGTCAAATTTTACTGTGCCCAGGTTCCAGTACAACATGGTTTAATGGCTGTAGGGACACAGGGGTGTCCTGGTGGGTCAGAGAGATGCCCAGCCAGCCTGCTCTTCTCTCTCCTGCAGCAGCAGCTGTTTAGGAAGTGCACAAAAGTGAGTGAGGAGTGTTATATGGTGCATTCCCTTTAGCACTTGTTCACAGGTGGGTTCTTTTAGTAAGTGCCATCCCTTTCTTGAGGTGCAAATACTGGAATCACACAGAGCACTCAAGATTCAGGAAAACCAAGATTCTATGTAGCAGCAATATAAAGTAAACACACAGGTAAGCCCTTCAGAGAACTCCTGGTTTGGCCACTCTTCACCGTTAGGAGATTATAATTAAATTTACAGCATTACTCTGCTACAATAACACCTATCAGCTCGTGGCTCTATTGCCATTTGATGATTATATCTGGTAAAATGATCATTAACCAACTTAAGCCCATTGTATCAATCATCTTCATCTTAAAGGGGCTCTGGGAGCAGTGCTGAGCAGCCCCACAGGACAGGAGAGCTGCACACTGTGCCCATGAGGCAGACCTAGAGGCATTTCCATTAAGGATGGCAGGAGCTCCAAAGGTGCTATTCCAGTCCATGGTCTCAGGGATCTGGCATTAGAGAGTTCCCAGACAGGCCTTAATATGAGCCTTTAATGGGCAAGTCACAGGTTGCTGTGTCATATCCTACTTGGGGACACTTTAGTTCACGGATCACTAAAGTGAAAGGCAGTAAAGGCAAACTCTCCAGAACTTCTATTAACCAGCCATCCATGCCCAAATGTCAGCTCCTTTAACCCTTACAGAACAATTTAAACCCCTCTCTGTTCTCACTACCCTTTTCCTGCTGCTAGAAAGGAACCTGTATTACAAATGGAGCACCTCTTCCTCCACCCTCCTTTAGCCACCAATAGATGACAAGAATGTAAAAATACCATTAATAACTAGTTTGCTCACTGTAATTAACACCTTTGCAATCTCCTTTCCAGAGAGAAATTGGCATACTTAAAGACGGCTCAGCAAGGTGTTATTTACTTTAGGAAAAAGAAAACATTAAAGCTTTATGTGAAGGAAAATTATCTGTTCTATCTCATGGCTCTCAAATACACTTTGCAGCAGTGACTTTCCAGCCTGCAGTTAAAAAGCCAGAAAGAACTTTTCTAAAAATCCATTAGGAGCTTAAAAGTATTATCTACCACTTTGCTACACTCTCTCTAATGCAACTGCCAACAATAAATTCACAAAATTGTTCTCAAGTTGCTTATTTATTTATTTATGCATACCTGTGTTGGTGACAGAGAGGAAAAGCACCAGCCATCCAGGATGTTTTTAGTGTGTCACACTAGTGTCAGCCTGGGGGGGTTCACAGCTGCCCCCAGGTACAGCAGCCCAGTTCCAGGGTCACTGCTGAACTTCCAACACGGCCACATCACACAGATCCCACTGGAAGACAACCTTGAACTCTCATTCCTCACAGCCAAGTGGGAAAATAAATGTCCTTATTCTAAGGGTTTCCTTCTTCCAGTGAACTTTTCCCTGTTGGGCTGGAATTAGCATCTCCTGCTGTCACAGGGCAGACAGCTGCTCTCTATGGGACCCATCTTTCCTTGCCCTGGGTATGATGACACCCACATTTTAGTTATTTGTGCAACTTCCCAAGCCCTGGACGGACATCAGTGAACCTTTAAAGACCAAGTGAACAAACAGGGAGATGACAGCAGCTTCAGTCTGAGCTTCCAGACAATGCAAACAGAACATCAAGCCACCCAAAATCACATACACAGCTTCCCCTGGCTTGGAGTAAAAGGGTGGACAGGATACCCTGGCAAACCAGAGAACCTGGGGAAGAGTGTCTGATTTCTTCCTTCTCTGTTGGCCACCAGAATTTACAAAGTACACTTTAATAAATTGGATGTTTTTATTTGAATTCTGTCTTTCTTGTATAAGAACCAAGCTGTTAAGACAGGGGGGTCTCTTTCTATAAATCCAGAAGATAAACCCCAGAGATTATTATAAATGCAAATGCTGTTTTTAATACACCTAACTATAACCTTTTCAAAAAGAAAGGACCATCTTACTCTAGTTGTACCTAAAATACAGGACACTAAAATATTTTTTTCCAAAGTACTCCTACAAATAATCCACAGTAGTCTCAGTAATGGCATGAAAGCACACCTACCCCCTTTACTGCTGCACAATCACAAGTGACAGGCATTTGATCATTATTGCAACCACCTGTCACATATCACAATGAGTTTTCTCGCATTTTGTGAGTTAAAAGGGCTTATAAACTGGAAAACTGTGCAAAATACAAAATGCATTTTAAAAAAATCTATATCTATTTAAATATCCTCTTAAGGACACTTACTTTTGATTCATTTTCTTGACTCTTGAGAAATCTGGTAACAGGAACAGAGGAAGAATGCTTGTACTTATAAATTGGTTTGTCTAACATGTTTGAAGACTTCTTTTTTTTTTTCAGTTCTCATTTTGCATATAACTGCATCTCCTCCTTTGCAGAAGATCCTCTGTCACATGTTCATGTAAAAAGTGTTCTTTTGAAAGCCAGGAAAAATAAATCATCCCCTATTCAGGCAGTGGATTAGCTCTTACAGCCACCCTTTTTTGTGAAGATAGCAGAGAGCTGTCATGTTTCTAGCCAGGCAATGACCTCACTAATGTGACAATGCACCGGTAAGAATGGTACATAGGACTTTAAAGAAACCTCAAGTCATCTCAAGTTCACTAAAAACAAACAGAAACCCGAACAATTCAACATCCAACAAAGAAAACCTTTAGTACAAGTTCAACTTTTGCCCTGAATTTAGAAGAACACCAAGAAAGGGGTGGTATCAAATCCTGATCCCACCATATCCAACTCAGCAAACACTGCATTTCTCTACCAAGAGATTTCAACTCTGCAGATGAGACCTTTGCTTGTGATACCAAGTAAAGGCCCATGTACTCTTTTTGGAGCAGGACAGTATAAATGCACATAGAAGGTTCATTTGGCCAGCTGCAGGCTGAGTGTTCATAATTAATTCAGGAGCTACATCTACTCAGTCAGTAATTCACTGGATTTTGTAAATAAATGCTGATTTTCTGATATTCTTCTTCAAGTAAATGCAGTTCCTCCTCATTCTTTGTCTGGAAATCACAGGATCCAAACTGACCCTGTCCTCTAGTCCCATCTTATGCCTCTTTAGGGCAAGGAACGCTCCTTTTCTTAAAACCAAAGAGGCCAATTGTTCTAATTTAAGCAATGGGTAACAATTCATGAAATATATTACACCTTTTACTTTAGGATGACAAAGGATAATCAAGATTTTGAACACATCGAAAAATTCCCTAGCCAGGCAATACAGCTCTGAGATGACAGTGAGAGGCAGCAGCCAATGAAGCAGTGCCCAAGGAATCCTTGCTAGCACAAACCTTGTAGAACTTGAAAATGTCAAAAATTAAGAAAGACATCCCTTCATGAACTTTTGTTTCTCAGACCTGGGACAGACTGAATGCTGACCCATATTAGGCTGGTGTTTGGTGTTAGTGTATCCATATCTCATGTGTCCTGTTTGATTTTGTCTCCATCCTTATTGGAGAGGCAGGAATAATTTTCAGTTCTTAGGCCACGTTACTGATCTGAGAACTAAGCCCACTAGAAACACATCAGGTATTTTCCCCTTCCCAATTTAGTGCTTTTTTAAAAAACAAGTCATTAATCTGGAGCATAGAACCAGCTGAAGGATAGTCCAGGTAATTCTACTGTGGCAAGTATTGACAGTGGTTAATGCTTACACAATATTGCTTACACAATACAGTTTGCTTTAGTCAGAGGAGACAAATGGTTTGTGGTCTATGAATTCTTCCAGTGCCTCACTCACTCCTCAGTTTTCCTGCACGCTGTTAGTATAATACCCTATCTCTTTCTTCCTTAGATATTTGTCAGTACACAAATGTCTTCCTACCCTAGATAATCATGGCAGACAGGGACAACATATTGATATACAGCACTATTTTAGACCAAGGTATGAATATTACATTAGCTGAGTTATCACTGTAAGTTCTGACCTTCAACTATCCAATTTTGAATTAATTCATTTTCCAACTATTAAACTCTTCTCTGTCACATCACAGAAATAGACACTATGATGGTAAATTTTCCTGACAATGTTTTACTCAAAACAAACTATGATATATTAGTAGAATTTGCAAAAACGTGTTGGTGCTATTAAAAATCTGGAAGGACTCTCTAGCCTATGGTCACAGCTTGACCTTGAGCAGTCAAGCAGAGAGAAGTGTCAGGTGAGTGATTGGTTCCTGTACTTCCTTCTGATCCCTGGGCAGAAAGCTCAGCTGTGCTGCCAAGCACAGAAATATGGGCTCTGTTACCATTCCACTCCTCCTCACTGAAAAACCTCCAATGTGTGGATACTCCCGTTCTCCGGAGCGAGTCCCAAACAGAAGAACAAACTCGATTAAGAGGAGCACAAAAGAGAAAGGTTAAATGAAACTTTTTCCCAACACATTAGTGGCAATCTGAGGGAAGAGCAGGGAGCTGAGAAAAGCCTTCTCCTTCAGTTTGCTTCCCTCAAATCTTCTAGCAAGTCCCCAACCTGGTAACATATCTCAACAGTCTCACTTCTCACCTAGGGCAAATTAAAAGGTAGATAAGTGATTTCTTATAGAAAGTGATACACTCTTTTGGCAGTTACCTCTAACTGGGTATTTTATCTTTTGAACTACAACACATGAATTTAAAATGAAAAAGCCAAACCAACGTTAGAGTCCCCCTGGAGCAGTACCAACTGCTTGCAAAGAGCAGCAGGGAAGTGTTCAGCTCCACTGCCTGCAATGTGGGGGTTAAAGGGGAAAGGGGCAGCAGCATTACCACTTAATACAGGGGATGTGACAACAGAACACTTAAATAGAGATACACACCTCCCTCCTTGGCTTCCCAAGCCCTCCTACCTGTGCAGGCCACTGCAGATAATTGTATAATAACAGCAGGCTGTCACAGCAGCGTGCAGACATCCCTAACAGGCTGTGCAGGAGGCGTGCACGAACATTTAGATGTCAATTAGAGACACTTTTTGCCAGTTTTTAAAACATGCTGAATACAGTGAGCACCTACAACTGTCAAGAGTTTAAACAGTGAAACCTTAGTAAAAAAATAAAATAAAATTGTATGCTCTAGGATTGAATTGAAACATGCGGCGTAGAATGCTCTGATGAGCATCTGAACAGTACTGAGAGATTTACACAAAAATTTTGCTTCTGTTTAAATCCTAGAATGAAAAGGATTCAAAGATGCAAACTACAAGGAACAAGCCACAATTGCTTTCAGCATCTTCTACTGGCCATAGCTCTGATGACCATGCCCCTCATTCAACAAACAGTGCCTGAAAAGACTGAAATATCTCCACAAGGGAACAGAAGCCCTTATTTTATCAAATCGATTACTGCTGAAACCTTTGAGCTCTAAACAAGCCTTTGCTGAAGTCCTATTGGCATTTAGGTTAACAATTATCTTTTTACAAGTTCTGAAGACGTGCTGAAAGTAACAGCACCCCCTTAGTTAACAGAGAGCTAATTGATGCCAGAAGGATAAGGGATGGGATTCTGGGATGTTATTATTAAAAACAAATCACTCAATCAGTCTAACTTTGCTCTGAATGACAGCCTAAGAAAAGAGATTTTGAGGATTGTCTTGTAAAGAAGGTGCTGCCTATGACAGCAGTGGGAAACCTCTTGAAATCCTAGACAGCCCAGTGAAGTGGGGAACCAAAACCAATGGAAACATCAGTCTATTATACCTACAAAAATAGAGAACTTGAACTCAAGAAGGGGATTCCCCTTTAAAAATTCAGGCTGTAGGCACAACAGAGCTCTAGCTGTCACATTTATGTGGGCAGCCACTTAAATCAACCTTTTTAGCATATATTTTGCGTGTCTGTATTAGAAATATGAATTCTTCCTACCTGCTTTCTGAAAAGCTCTTTCAACTGAGACACTGCCTCCTCTGCAATGTCTTCTCTCAGAAGTCAATGCCCTAGAACGACAGGAATCTAGACTAAAAAAACCTCTTCTACTTAATGTTTCTCCATAAACAGAGGAACTTCATCTCAATTGAGGAAACAGCAATTCTTGAACTCCAGTGTATGGCAACATAAATTTCTTACCCAGCTCAAGATTTATCAGCTCTTAAACCCAGAAAACTGTCTCCCTCAATCCACTCCTTTGTTTCATCATCCTCAGACAACACAGCTTCTCTCAATTTTTATAAACTTTTTCTGAGGGGTCTTAATTTATGCCAAGAAAAACACTGTTGGTTAAATGGCATCATTAGACTCACATGATTTCTTGTGGTGCATGTGAAGTTTTTGGTCTCCTGCATACTAAATGATCCTTGCAGTGTAAAAGAAATCGGTATAAACAGCTGCTTTATTTTGTGCTCTGATAACTGAGGAAAAACAACCCTCAGTGAAGAAGTCGTCCTTCGCTTGGGAGAAAGTAAATGGGCAAATAAGTACACAAATAAAATCAACAGATCAGGCACTAATTTCCTCACCAAGGCACGTGTGGGCTGGAGAAAAAGTGTTCATAAGCAGAGTTCTGCCTTTTCTCATGGATTAATGAAAGATAAGGCTCTTCATCTGCTTAATTTCATTGCCACAAATACTTTGTAGATGAGGAAGAAGGCAGCAGCATAAGGAAACACAGGTTCAGATTTCTTCTTGGTTTCAGAATTCACATGTAGGATGTGTTGATAGCAAGCCCAAAACTTCCATCCGGTCAGAAAGTCACAGAAAATGGGACAAGAGCCAGGTATCAACCATCTAGCAAACAGCTTGGTGATGGCATCCATTTGCAGCCTGATAAATAGGTTTGTAAAGACCTGCAAGAAGTTTTCAGGCTTTAAATAAAAATACCGGGGAATCATTTCCATGCCTTGGTACGCTATCTATCTAGTGCCAGTGAGCAAACTGGAAAAAAGGTGAAAGGAAAAAAAAGTGAAAAGTTGATGCACAAAAGAAGAAGTCAAACCATTACCTTCTTAGGAGACCAAGGGTGACAAGCAAGGGAGAAAAAGTAGCGTTCTCTTTCCATCTCTTTTGAGCTAAGGGGCAAACAAGAAATTAGGGAAATAGACCCAAACTTACCTGAGCACACGTAAGAAACACAAGATATTAGGAGGATACACCCAAACATAGCTCCAATACCCCGCTGTCACAGAATGTTTCCCATACACATCTAAACCTTTCTCTTTTTTGGCATGCTTTGGGTCTTATCCAAAAGCCTGACACAGACACTAGAAATGGTTATTGGATTAAATTCTTAGACAGCACAGAAAATAGCAGGCTAAAGAATCTTAGCAGACTTTCCAAGAGTATTCATTCATGTCTGGCTTGGGAAAAGCTTGTGAAGTGTTAGACTGAAAGAGAATTTTGCCAGGAAAGTCTGCGTTTGCACCACAAGAGCAGCTGCCTATAACAGTATTGCCCAGAGAGGTATTGAACAGGTGCTAGAACCAAAAAAAAAAAACGACAAGTAAACAAAACAATAAACCAAAATTGCCTTGTGCCCTCTAAGTAAGTTTCTTCATGGTGTATAACAAAGCAACAACTCAGAGAAACTTCTGAAAGACATAAATGTCAACCCAGCACCCTGCTCAGGCTGACCTTTACAAAAGAGTTTTTCATTTTCACATTTTCCTATTTCTATAGCAATAGAGAACTCCTTTGAAAACCTCCTCTTGGAGAAGCACAAGCCCTGGGAAAAGAACAAGATTGCCCAATAACTCCCAGCACTCATGAATTTCCAATTCTGCCCTGTTACTTGTGAGCTCTGCTAGTGTTTTGGGCAGGGAAAAGGAAGCCTCCTGCTCTTGTCCACCTCTGCAGCTGTCCCAGCCTCCACATCTGCCAGGCATCTCGGCACGGCTGAGCAGTTACACCCCGGGAAGAATTTGCTCCAGTGAGTCCCGTTTCTCCACAATTGCTGGCAAAGGGGGAAACAATGACAGCTTTCAAAATTCCCATGGCAACAGCTCCTTCTCTCTGCAAGCTCCACTGGCAGCCCGAGCACTGCACAAAGCAGCAGCACACGGAGGGGATTTGCAGCCAGGTAGCGACTGCTTCTATTTCATAAAAAATTCACAAGCTCAAACCACTGGCCACAGCTGGACACTAACACTGAACTCAGGCACCTAATTGTTGCTCCAGTATGGATCCTTCTGGCTTCCTATCTTTGCAATAATGGGCTTACCTAAAACGTTGGAAATTAGGTTTTTAAGGTCAATGGGAGACCTTTAAAAGCCCTGCAAATAGAACCAAGGTCATGACTACTTGTGGTCATTGACATGACAGCAATTTTTGTAAGTACAGAGGTATTAATCCCAGGAGCCTGACAATTTCGATTTTAGTAATGACATTCCAAACACCTAAAACTTTTAGTGAAGTTTAATATTCTACACTCCATGTACTGATCTGCTCTGTGCTGTTCTTAAGCATTGTTAAATGGTTCTTTCATTCCACTGTGGAATTGGCTGACCACATTTCAGCTGTGCATGGACTGAACTCTGGATATTGTAACGTAATTACTCTCAGAGGATCCGAGGTAGTTGGAAAATGTTCTAATTTGATTTTGGACTTTTTTTTTTTCTTTAAAGCAGCTACGTCTTGCAAAAGCAGCCAATTATTTCTCTCCCTGGAATGAACACTATAAAAAAAAAATAATTACGCCATTCCATGATTAATTGAATTTTAAAATGGAAAAGGTCCACTATAAAAACACCTACTGTATCAGTAATGATGTTACTTGGGTTGAATCAATAATATTTAAACAAGCTTGAGGAAGATTCCAACAGTATTTATACTTATTTATTTCATGCACAGTTGGAGATCAGTGCCCTGACATTATTAAGAGCATATATGCAGTGTAATTCATAATCACCAGGTATAGTTTTACAGAATTACTGATATGAATCAAATTTCATGATTGTTTCAGTGACTGCAAAAATTGAGCTCTGGAATTTATTCCCTGTAACTAGGATTTGAACCAAAATCTGTAGAATTTTTTTCCAAATTTAAATGCTTCTAATGGGTAGCAAGAAACATCTCCTCTGGGACACATATTTGGCTGAAAAAAGGTGTCCTCAGCACAGTTAACAGCATCAGCACGGGTCTAATCTCTATATCATGCTAAATATTTTCTTCTTTGAAGTGATAAAAATCCAGCTGTCAAGCACTGCTTGATCTGACCCAGTGCCGAGGGAAAGCTCATCAAAAGTAAGCCTTATAGGTTCCCCCTGCTTAAATCCACCCACCCAAATAAGCACAAGTTGGAATTTTTATGAGGTAAAAGAGACTCTGCTGTCACAGCCCAGTGTTAATTGGCACAAAGGTTTGAGAATACCTTCCTTTTACTGAACTGCTTTGATTTCAAAACTTCTGAGCTGAATTTTCTTGCTTCTTTATAATCCTGTCTTAACTATCACTGAGTTTGAAGTGAGAAAGGAGCTTAGACAGATCTATATCGGTGTTCATTCATGCCAGACTGTTGCATTTTCGTCTGAAACACGGTTTGAAAAAAAATTCCAATTGAGGGCAGGAGTAGCAGGGGGAGCACAGGGAATGCTAATTCCCTGTTCAGCTCTTGGGGGAGCAACAGGTGATAATTAGTCATTGGCCATCATGTCAATGATTTCTTATTTTCTTCTCTGACTGGAAAAAACCACAAAAACCATAAAAGTAATTCTCTCCCGTTTCCCCTCCATCTCTGGGTTTGTACAGCTGATGCAATGATTTAGGCAGTGACCTGAGGCCTTTGCAGGACACTCAGGACACCTCCCAGGACACTCACCTCCCAACTGCTCTGGGAAGCATATTCAAAATTCAGCAGGGAAATAAACCTCTGATGGTAAAAGAGGATGCAGCTTTGGTTTATTTCCACCCTCCATTTTACTCCGCATCAGTTCAAAGGCCTGGGTGTCTGTTCTCCATCTTCACCAGGTGAAAACATTATCATCAAGGCAGTAGAATGGAAGCCCCAGCGGGGCTCCACCTCTACTGAAAACCAAACCCCAAGATGTAGAAACACACGAAAACCCAAATTAATACTGCACTTCAATATGGAGAGGAGGAAATGTTGCTGAAAACCAACCCGTGATTTCCATATTACCTGGAAAACTGTCAGAGATGGATAAAGCTGCATACTTCACATGTAGCACTCAGTTTCAAGCGTTACCTTGTTTTTCTCTTCTACACTTTCCATCTCATATAGACATTTTACCTTATAAAATTCCCTCTGCAATTAAAAACAAGTTAATGACACTTCACCTGATCCTCACACCTATGACTAATCAATGCAAGATTGAAACCATCTCTAGGACTAAGAATAGGATTTCTAATTTTCATAAAATTACTTCCAGTGGGATTTCAATATTCTTTTTTTTCAATTTGAAGTATTTGATGAAAGGAGTTTAGGGGTTCAGACTTCATACCATTTACCATCTAGCTTTCTAGTTAGTTCCACTTTTTATTTATGTGCTGAAAGGGATAGATTTTCTTCCTCCTTATTTTATAAAACTGCTTTTACTGGCAAAAATATAGGATCCCCATTCTGCTGGCCTTGCTTATCAAATTAGAGCCAAGTGTAATAAAATGGCTGTTTGACAAAGATTTTAACAAGGTACCCAAACACAGCCATTTCCATAATCTTACACTCCACTAATATGTTTCCCCACAATGTTTTTTCAAAAACTTATTTAAGCCATAAAGCCTTGCAAAGATCACCCACATTTTACAACACACAGTACACAAACTTGAATATTATTTTACATTTTTCTTTGTAAGTATACATGCAGCTTGCAATATCTAGTAAATATGTCTTGTCACAGATAACCAGCCATTCAACTAATTGGAGATTTCTATTAAGATTTCTCCCAAATTCCCCCTTCCAGTAGCATTTTTCATCCTAATTCATCTCCCTGAAAATGAAATCCATTTTCTCTGTATTATCAATTTCTGTAGGAGATACTAGTATCGTTTTGAATTGAACAAGCAAAAAAAAAAAAAAGTTTTAAGTCTGCAAAATTTATTTATGCTGCAAGGTCTTGAAAGTGCCTTCTTAAGCCATTGAAGACAAAACTCTCAATTTGTTTTAATGCTGTGGAATATATGTTCCTATTTTCCATCACTTGGCTTTACTTTAAGATACATATTCAATAAAAAAACCAAAACAACAGGAATGACTGAATATGAGGAGAGAAACTATCAAAGGATGAACTTCATTTGAATTAACTGATAATGCATTTCCTAGATATATTTAAAAAAATAGGTATTTAGTTCTTTATCAGAGCATTAAACACAGAAAAAGCCATCTCACATTCACACAGGTTTGTTCATGAGTCACCTGTACCCCAAGAGACAATGTGAGCACACAACTGACCCAATGTGCTTCCACTGTGCCTTCCATCCACGGCAGAAATTCTACATTACAATTAGTGTCCATTCTATCAACACTAATTAATCTAACAGCAACCTTCTCCTGAATCCAACCTTCACTATTTTAAAGGTAGCCATTATCTCATGAATCAAAATCCTTGTCTGATTGTCCTGGAGGTCTGGATGTAACAAAATTCCATGTACAGAAGTTGCCTGCGGGAGGTGCTTTTTCCTTTATCTCTCCTTTTTGTAAGTGAAGACAGACCCAGTTTCTGACAGTTCAATCTCTCTGCCATTCAAGTCTACAAAACAGCTTCATACGAACCACGTGCAGTCTCAAGTCAGGGGTTTGGTTTTTTGCCCAGCTCCAGGCAGAGGAGGCAGAAATACTTCTAGAGCACATCCTGACACAGTCCTGCAGCCCAGTCTACTGTAAAGCAATCTCTATCAGCATACAGTGGCAGATTGCACAGGTTTAAATCACACCAGGAAGCAGTCAGGACAGGTGGCTGCAAAAATATAGGTTTCCAGGGAGCCAACACCTGACTTTTAGAAACTGGTTTATTTTAAGAAGCAAGCTTTTCCTGTCAGCCCCTGGGCATGCAGCTTGCTTGAGAAACACCTCTCAGAGGCCCTGGCTGGCAGGACATGGGTAAAGTGTTTCCAGCACTTTGGGCTTAAAACCATACAGGAATGGCATTTGTATTTTCATTGATTAAAAATTATTTCCCTTTCATTTAGGGAGACAACGTGTATGCATCAAGATAATGTGATCTAGAGTCTAAAAAAGTCAGCAATACATCCTTTGTGAAAGCAAGTCCTGTGGAGACAGGGCACAATTATTCAAAAAGCGTGTGAGAAACTGAACAGTGTAACTGGCTGGAGGTCTGTGCCTTGCTATGGATGTTCAAGGAAGAAAAATGTGTGAAGGCAAGAAAATTGAGAACTGATGAGAGGACATAATGAGACCAAAGTCTATCACATCCAGCTTCAGCTGGACTGACCCGGGCTGAAGAGAATCAGAAAGCAGAACTGCCACAGTTGGGAAACACAAGTGAGTCCCTATCTTCCTTCTTTTACCAAGTGCAGGAGTCTGAATGGGTGCTCCCTGCTTCACACCATCATTGTTCTCCCAGTATGGGTAAGTTCCGCCAGCAGCACATTATCATAGGATTTATTCAGGCAAATACTCCACCAGCAAGAGGTCACAGAAGTCACAATCCCACAGAAATAATACAAGACAGTGTCCGTACATGGCATTGGAATGAGGGGGTGTGTTTGCTTTCCCCAGCCAAGCCAGAGGATGTTGATAAGGGTACAAGGCTTTTTCCAGGGACAATAGAATATTGTTATTTTTATTTTTTGAAGGCCTGAACTATAAAAAACATAAAGAACGATTTTAGAAACCTGATAAACAGCAGCTTTCTAAGAGCCAAGCACCGCCCCAAAAATGCTGTTAGATAAAGGTATTAAAGTTCAGTGATTTGCAAAATGTGGATAGATTATTTAACCTGCACTTCTACAGTGGAGCTACAAAGTATTTTTGAGCTTAAAATTGAAAACATATAAAACCAACAAGCACACCCCACAGATATTGAAACATCTTATTAAAAAAGCTGAGAGAGTTGTGAATGCAAAAAGCATCCTGCCTTGCCTGCAGAACCACCTCAAGTCTTCAGCTCACACAGACCCAACACTCACAGGCTGGTAGCATCCTTCTGCACTGCAAGAATTACCTGCTCCAGAGAGCTGGAGCATTCACAGTCAGAGAATAACACACCTGTGTGGCTCAGACAGGTGTGCTACCACACACAGAGTGGGCTGTGTCTTGAAAGAGAAGAAGCTCATCTACAAACCCTGATTTGGACCCTAGTCTCTGCTTCCTAAATCTCCTGGATGGCTCAGGACTGAAAATGGCTTTCTTTTCTCCTTTACAGTGGTGGAGGGAGCAATAACCTCTGGCCTTACAAAGGTGCTACAAATAAGGACATCTTGGGTATTCCCTCAGTGAAGACAACTCTAAACATAACAAGCCACTGTCAGCTCAGTGTGATTTTTATGGGCCAGACCCTACTTCAAAATTCAATGGTAAGAAACAATGGGGTCTTTTTTTCTAGTGAAAAAGCAGACTGGAAACAGAGGTAATGGATGCACTTAAGATCTTTAAAACAGCATTATTGCAGTGTTCTGGGTTAATCAGGCCCATACGGTTTGGTACAAAATTAATCATCTACAACGGAAGTAATAAAGACTCACTTGGAGGCCGCATCTCTGCTTGGCATGGGCCCAGGAATGCACACTATGTCAGGCTGCTGGAAAACCATGGGGAAGGAACAGAAATAGTCATCTTCCCTGCCCAAGTGCCTCAGGCGTTCTCTCCATCACACCAAACAAGGAGGTTCAACATCTCCCATCAAGATTTCTCTGGATTTACTGCAGGTACAAGACAGACCCTTGTGCTCCTTCAGGCATGTGGGAACTAAGAGCTTCATTACAATAATCTATGTACCACTGATAATAATGTATCAGTTTTTTACCACAATTGGCTTTATTTGCTCTGAATTCTTGTTCCCCAAAGACACATTAGATACTAAAACACATGACTGGTCTAAAACAAAATGGTTAACTCTAAATGACTGGATAATTTTCTTGTTGACAGTGAAACAGATGCAAACTACATAAAGTTAAACAGTAATGACTCTTCTGTAAAACTTCTAGTAGATGAATATAGATGCTGTTAATTGCTATTAATTCCAGCTCAGTTTTAATTGGTGGTGTAGGCAGTTGCAGTACTTTTCACCAAAAGTGCATCAAACTCAAGACATGCTCTGTTTCCTATTAACGTCATCTCTGGCAGAGCTGGGGGCGCACACAGACTGGAGGCATCTGTTACACACTCAACAGGGCACTGTGTGGTCCTCCCTTCAGAAGCCAGGGCACAGGGGTAGGCTGCTGAGGGAGAAAAAACAGGTTTCGATCTCACTGTGCCTCTTATTCTCTTTCAGCTCCACTGAGGATGCTGGAACACCTTTATTTTGCCTGTTGGGAACGTCAAGAGGACACAGCTGCTCTCAAATTTTCGTACCAGTAACAAAATATTTGGAAGCAGAGGGGAGAGTATTCATGCCTTTTTCTTTTCTTCTTCTCATCATGAGCAGGACCAGACACAGGCTAGTCCCAGCTCTACACAGTAATTTAAAATCAATATAATCACAGTGAACTTTGTCACCTCTGCTTCAGCTGAGTAGGTTTTTCATTCGTGTCTCTTGCCATCTTTCTCTCTGAAAATAAGTTCTTCAGTTTCTAGTCTGCCTTGAAATGAAATAAAGCCACCCTTGGCTTCAACACAGCACCTGAGCAGTCTCTCAGGACATGCAAGACACAGAGCAAACTTCCATCATCTGCACATTGCTACATTCAAACACAACGATTTCCATTAAATATTTAGGACTCAAATATTTATATCCAGTCAATTACATTGAACATTACTTATTCTCCAGGGAATTCTTGCTCTCCCTCAGCACAGAAGCAGGCACCAAAGTGCATTTCCTGTACTTAATAGCAACACAGTAACACCTATAAGGAAAATCATTCCCATTAGATGCAAAGACCCATTAGAAGCAAATATACACATTTAGTATAAAAAAAACCTGAAAGATCTTTTTGAGAGCCAGCATTAACAAATGCTCATCTCTGCCCCAAGAAGCTGAAAGTGTCAGCTCTGAGAGAGAGTAAAATATGCGTGGTGGAGAAAAGGTCAATGATGTAGGAGACCTTTTCCATAGCTGTACCTTCACTCTGGAATACAGGCAACTGGCAGGTCTGCCAGGCTTCAGAGTAATGCCCCAGGAATGGAGCTGTACCAGGAGTTCCCACCAGCAGATCACTGTTGTAGGTCCTGCTGGGAAGATTTACAGCTCGCATTTTGTACCAAAGAAATCACCAACTAGACTTTGCTAATCGTGTTATCATGCTCAGTAATTCATACAGCTCTCCCACAGCAAAACCTTTTTATTACAGAATTTCAAAAACCAATACTTGAATTTTAAACTTTAATATGAACTTACATTTTAAAACATTAAATTATCCAGTGAAGCGGACGTGAATGTGAAAAAAAGGCCATTTCCTCCATCATTTCATTAAATTTGAAAGTACTTATTTATTTTAATAAGTAGAGATGTCCATATGCCAGGAAATTAACATCAAAGAATGTTAAATATGCCCAGTATCACTTAAGAGTCTATGGAGCATTATGCATTTGCAGAAATAGCATAACTCAGCAAAACTACTCTCCCAGCAGTTACTTTTTATTACAGTTTCCAGTAGTACTTTGGGGAAAAAAAGCTGAAAACTCTGCACTCCTGCTCAAACTGAAATCCTAAGATGCAATGCTGAATGATGTGTTCAGGTGCCACACCACACCACCTTCTCTCATTTAAGGTCTTCTGCTAATGCCAAACAGATGGTTGCCTACAAATCCCTCTTCCAAGGGCTCCTGTGCAGACCTCCTCCATTGGCACATATGATCAGGGCATCAAATGGAAAAGCTGGTCTTGGACTATTTCCTATGAACAGTTATACTTCACTTAGCACAACAGGATAGAATTATGACTAATATTTTGATCACTTGAACCACCCAGACATTTTCCAGCCTTCAGAACCCATCTGCCGAACTCGCAGGGGCTTCCTCGCAGAAGCAGAACTTTACTGGCACACGTTCTGAAAAGCTACTTGTGAGCACTTGCCATTTTGAATAGGGGCCCATCATGGATTAGCCTAATTTCCTAAAGAAATAGGCTTATGTATTTGAGCCTTCTATTGCATCTGGGCTACCAAGTCCCCCTCTCTCTCACCACAACTTTCAAAGTACCTCTGACCCAATGTGAGAGACAGGGATGACCTTACAGATAGAGCACAGCCACTGGTTTAGTGATGCACAAGCCTTAACACGGGTAACAGTGGCACACAGCACAACTGGAGGCCATGAAATAAGCTCAGAGCTTCTTAGGCACTGGAGACTTTTCACAGGAATGTGAAGCACTTAACCGTTCACAGAGCTGCATGACTCTGGTGTTTTAACAGCAGAGAAAAGGAAGCTCTTGGTACCTCCTCCAGCTCATAGTCTTCACCTCATTACACTCTGCTTCAGTCATTGATGCATTTAACACCAAGCCACCTCTCAGATGACTTGCACAAATTTAAGGTAGAAGTAACTTTTCTGTGTTTGCACTGAGAGCAATTATGTCCTGCAGGCATCTGGGGAGCCTTTGTGCAATATAAGCATTAACTGAACTACATGCACTGAGCCCTTCTTTACAAAAGTCACATCCCATTCTCTGCAAACACCTTCACAGAGCAAATCCCCTTCCTCAGAGATCAGCATATGCTAATAGTGAATCACAAAGATGTGTCTCAATTTCATGTCTCCAGCAACAGAAATATAAATTAAAAACACAATTTGAAGTGCCACAGAAGCTTCCAAGTTAGAATCTATCTGAAAAGTTCATGTCATCTCTGGGTAGGAGCAGACAAGCATCTGGCATGTAAAATGGCTTTTCATACCCCAAGGGGCCAGAAGGCTCCAGCAGCAGCCTGAGCCACACCACCACACCTCGGGAGCAAGAGACAGCATGTAAAACTGAACATGAAGTGATCTAAACTCTCCATGACTCCACTGCTGTGCTACCTCGGGCTAAATCTTATTTCTGTACTTGGGAAATACATTCGCACAAACACAAAGCAAATCACATAAGTTTCACTTCTTCATCCTGAGCGCGTCCATTCAGCGGTTTGTTTGTCCAGGAGCTTGACACATGGGATGGGCCCCAGTGCTCAAGGTGATGTGAAATGCACCAGAGGGGCCCTGGGAGTCCCAACCCAGCACAGTGCAAAGCAAATGATCAACATTTAAGGGACTTCTGTCACCTCAGCTCCAGCTGTGAGTGTATTATGGGGAGTTGGGACACACAGGAAACATTTGTTTCACTGTTCCACATAAGGAAAGCAACAAGAAACTGCAGTCACATGCCAATACTCATTACTTTCAGGCATTCAATTGCAGGGATTTTTCCTCTTTTGCTCATTTCAGAGGGAATTTATACGCCAAGACAAGAAAATCTCACAAGAGAGTCAGAAATCAAGAACCCCATGTGGAAAGCTCCTCCTGAATTTTATGCCAGCTGCACAACTTAGATGTTGGCTTGAATGCTTCAATTTACATCCAGCTAAAACAAGCAGCGTGGGCCATCATCAGAGACCTCAGTTCAGCCACAGTGGGGTGATGTGAGACGTGGCACCCTGCCTCCCTGTGCCCTCCTGGCCTTTACAGCTGTGCTCACAGCATGAGCTTACCTCCCAGCAGCTGTGCCGCTGTGTAAGTGCCTGCATGGCTGTAACCCTACAGCAGCACACAGAAAACGTGCATGGAGTCAGACTGCATTCAAACAGGAGTGTAGGGGACAGCGTTTACTTCAGCCATGGCCAGAACTGACTGGCTCAGGTTAAACTCAGGAAATACTGTTTGGAAGAAAACAGGCAGGATGCAGATGGAGAAAGATAGAAGGTCTAATACTCATGGCAGCAGACTCCTTCAGTGGAGCATTTACTTGCTGGTCAAGTCTCAGATATTTTTAAAGGAGTTCTGTGCTCCAAAAGTATCTCACCCTACTGAGGGTTCAGCCACAAGGGCTCCATGAGTAAGCAACACCCACCAGCCCTTACCATGGCAGGTCAAGTGCCAGTCTTTGTATCTCTGCAACAGGGACAAAGGGTTCCTAATTCTTTACAAATGAAACCACTCATCTCGGTAATTATCCTGAAAATGTTATCAACCCACAGTCCCACATATCTCACAACTGGGCAGCGTAAAGAATTGGGAATGGGTGGGAGCACACACTTAGGAAACAGTCATGCAGGGTTCAGTTGAATTAAACCCACTTGCTTTTCTAGCTTTACAAAACCTGAAGCTTGATACTCAGGTTCTCAGTAAGGCTTGACATTATTTTTACACTGCAGAGCAATATACCTCTTGAATAAATCATTCCAGTGCCAATAGCCTCCCTCAGATGGAAAATCTACAGAGATGACCCTTAAAAGTTCAGAGGAGAGTTGAAAACATTTCCAGAAAATCACTCAAGTGCCGTTTAAAGATGTAATTTATATGCACAGCTCTGCACTCCCTTGCAAGATTTCATATTTATTTAATGTGACAAGTTAAAAGTGTGCCCATCCAACTTTTTGGGCACACGAAGCCTTAAAAAAAAACTTTGTAACTTAAAGCCAAATGTTCTGTGTATTGAATAGGAAAAGAATGCCATCTTCCTCAAACCCACTGGAAAAAAAAAAACCTGAAAGTATGAAAACAGATCAAGAGCTTCAACAAAGCACCAGCACAGGGAGAAATCAGGTTTGCTGATGAAGGAAGAATTAAGCTCCACAGCCTGATCACCTCCAGAAGACCTTCTGTGAGCTCAGGAGCTTCACAGCAGCTGTGCTACCAACCTGGTCTCCCCCAAAGGAGACAGTCTCCAAGGCAACCAGGGCCTCTTCAATTAGCACCTGATGAGGTGGGATGTGTGGCCTCAGAGGCAGAGCACAGCGCTGGGACTCCACTGAATTTCCCACTCTGCTGTGCATGGGATGTATCCAGGAGTTACTTACACTGCCCTGTCCCTCAGGCCCACTGTGCAAACACATCCACCTCTAACACTGCAAGGATCAGAACTCCTGCAGCTGCTGAGCACTCATTCTGCAGCACCAAAGCATCTAGAGGAGACTCTCCTTGATTCTTCCTGTCTCCAGCAGATGCATGAGTCTGACACAATAAACACATGGCACCTCTCTCCCACCGCAGACCTGCCCCACTCATCCTCCCCTGCAATGGAGCCCAGGTCAGCTCCTTGTGCAGGCAGGGGCTGCTTGTCAAGGGTCACAAGGATTACAAACCGTAAATCTGCAATACCACGTTCTGCAAGATGGAGACACTTTTTGAGAAAGGGGGGAAGATGGGGCAATTCCTGGGGCAGAGATGCTGAAAAGAAGATTATCCTCTGAGCAGTGACTGGAAAGATACAAAGAAGCCACATGACATAACAAAAATAATGGAAATAATTCTACATCTACTGCATCAACTGCAGTACTGGCCTGGCTCAGTCATTTCATACAAAGACTCTGCTTATATCCTGCAACTAGAATTCCGATTCATTCCTTGATTATTTCATGCTTGGACTATTGCAATAATGTTTGTGCCAAGCTACTTTTTTTTTTTTAATCCACACACTGCAAGACTATTCAGAGCTTCCGTGCTTGCTTTGTTTCTCACTGAAGTATCCTTGCTGTTCACATACTTTTTTCCTCACTGTTATTCTCCTATATGTGTTCAGTTACATATTAAATCAAGATTGGAACTTCAATGTATCACTGCAATCATTCAAGTACCTCAAAAAAAGAAGACTCCAACTTTCTGAGTATTCTCCAGTCTATTTGCTGAGCTTGTATCACAGCTGCTACCCAAATACTCCATCTTTCTTTTGCATGCTTAAAATATATGCATTTCACATGTTCTTATGTCTAAAGAACTTCAAATATTTTGTCCTGTTGCTTATTTCAGTGCCTAGAGATCAACTAAATTGACAACTTTTTGCTGCCCTTCAGCACATTCTCAGTCCTTTGAAACAGTGCACTGGTTGTTGTAATTCCAGAGGTTTTCCACAAATGTCCCAGTGTTCAAATTGAAAGAAAATGCAAGAAAAAACACAGTACATTTAAAGAAGTGAGAGGTCTCCCCTCCCCAGCTAAAGCAGCTCTTTGTGCTCCCTCATGTGAGGGGAGATTGCCACAGCTAGGACTGCAGCAGTGCAGAGTAAAAATACTTGTGATGCACTATCGGAACAACTGTATCTGAAGCGCTGAAGATTTCATCTAGCATCTGTTACTGTTATTTTTTACTCCTGTGCTGTGCTTGTTAAAAAAACCATGAAAGAGTGAAAGTTGAGGAGACTGGCTCCTTGCACATCTTATATTTCAGCCTCACAAAGCTGTTCATCTGCCAATGGCCTCTCTGGTAAAAAACAGTAAAGAAAAGAAATTCAGAACCACCAAAAATCAGAGATTTGCTTTAATGCACTTAAGCATGAAAACCAATCAAATTCTAGTGAAAACCTCGCCAAAAAAAAAAAAAAAAAAAAAAAAAGAATTTCACCATACCTGTATCCAACTTTTAAAAATCCAGTCAAGCATTTCAATGTAAACTGAATATACCGTGATTGACTATGACAGTACTTGGAATAAACTGTTAGCATGGCACACAAGAAAAGGTGGCAAGAGAGAGAGTAAACAGCATTAATGGTATTCAATAATTGAATAGTGTGTGTGTCTAAGTAGAAACTAAATTACTATCTGAGGTTTCCTTAGCAGATTATTTAGAAACTTGCCAATAGACAAACAAAGTAAATGACAAGACTCTCAATCAGGGCTGTGTTCCCCAGCAATATGGCTTAGTAAAAATGATACAGACTGCTCGGGCTGCTCCTGGCAAAGCTGGCTCCCCCCAGGGAACTCCTAATGGTAAATACACAACACAAGTGTGATTGTGAATTCCTTATTCTTGCTATGGTTAGGAAGATATATCCTGTTCTCTGGGATGGGAACGTGACAACTCATTTTTTCATTCTCAGAAGAGAAACAAAAGGGAGAGTTTTGTACTGGTTTCTTCACAGGGGGAGAATAGCTAAGGAAAGGTACAAGGCATTCTCCTTGACATGCTCTGAGTATGTGCACTCTGAGATGCAGCTTCTGCAGACACAGACCTGTCTCATGCACATCTGTACAGGGCCGTGGACATGAAGACTCCTGAACCAGAACCGTCAGAATAGAAACAATCAAAATATACAGATGGTAATTCCTGTTCATTCGAGAAAACACACAGCAGTTGCTTTAGCCATGCACATTCGAAATCAGGGTTCATGCTCAGACAGTAGCAGCAAACTCTGGAGCTATGGTTTCCTGTGTTCCCCTTATGAAAGAGTGTAGCATTGATTTCTGGAACAACTGTTTCACTAATAAGATGCATATGGAAACGAATGCCTTGCAGCTGGTTCCAGCAGGGTTCACTGAAGACTACTATTCATCTCCGATGAATGCAGATAAAATATTCAAAGCTCAGTTTACTGATCAGATATTAATGGGAATGTTTTTCCTACTTCTCTCAGCTTAACTCCTCTTTAGAAAGTCAGCTCAAAAGAGTGAGAAAGTAAGAGAGCCAGAACCTCCTCATTTTGACTATCCTGCATTTAAGGGAGATGAGTACTTTTACAGAGGAATGATAACTGAACACATGGTGTGCCAGAGTTTTGGTCAATATCAAGATTTATTATTCTGAAGGAGTGAAATACTGACCACAGCAAATAGCCCATTAGTTACCTCTCAGTTCAATAAGTCTTGATGCTTTCCTTACTATGTGCTGATTATTTCCTGTCCAATTCACATTAGCAGCTTATTTAATGAGAACAATCTAAGCAAAGAGACAAATTCACACATTTACAAAGGATATCGCCAAGTTACATTCCATCACAGTTAACACCATTTGCTGTTCTTTCAGGAAATAACCATTACCCATCATTCCTGTTTTAATGCCAGCAATTGCTTTTGAGAAGAACACTCAATTCTTACATTCACCACCGGTTATATTTTAAATAATAGCATCTTAAAGGACAGCAATAACTGCCTAAGTGTTGCAGGACAAAGCATTCACACTCTGATAGTGTCCACTAGCTTGACAGCATGGTCAAAGTTCCTGTTCTTAATGGACACCTTTCCCCACTCACAGGGTCATCTCTACCCTTGTAAAGCCTATTTTTCTTCTATTAACTTCTCTTAATGTTCACGGCAGCTGCACAGAATCTTGGAGATAAAGGATTCAACATTTTAGGCAGAAAAAACATCGGTAAGGACATGCACAAATAACAGAACCATCATAAGCAGCACTAATAATTTCACATAGAATATGAGACACTAAAGGTACAAAGAGGACAGAGATGCCTTGAATGCACCATAAGATTAAAGGGGAAAAACTGTATAAAGTTTTTTACACAGGATTCTCTTTACAAAGCCACAGTTAGATAAACATCTAAAAAGAACACATCTACATCCTCAGCGTCTGGTTTTTTGTTCTCTGAGAAGCCCAAATGGTTTTGATTACTCAAAAGAGTATTTCTTAAATGAGTCAGCTCACAACACTGAAGCTGATCAGCAGAACAGCCATCAAGGGAGGAGAGGACACCAGCACTGCCAGTGCCAGAGCCCCAGCTCAGCTGGGAAACTCCAGTGACAAAAGCACCATCGTTTGCAGTGTCCTGCCCCAGAACAGTGCAGACCCATTCCACACCACTAATCACAAAAATTAACACTGGGAGTAATTGGACATCCCATATCTTTTACCTGAAGACTCAAAAAGGAGCTTCCTGATTTGGGTAAGCCCTTTGCTACTTCTGGTTTTCCACAATCTCATGCAATTATTGTCACATTAATTTTACACAACAGCTTTTCAAAAGGACAGATATGAGTAGATACAGGTCCTCCACAGCTACCATCACTTAGGGTACAAGCATCTGCATCAGCATCTCACACTGTAATCTCCTCCTAAGGTCCTGACCCTGAAGCCACTCATTTTTTGGGCTACTGCAAGGCAAACTAGGGTCTGTTCAGATTACCAGCAAAGTGTTCTGAGCACTGACAGATGCAAAACTCGACACCAAGAGGCATCTTTAAATATCTGGAATATTATGCTCTGTGAAGAAGAACACGTTACACAAGAGAGGGTCAGTCAGAAAGCCCTGGATTCCAGTAGGTGTTTCAGTTGCATATTTCTGTAGGCTTTTGTTTCAAGCATTGTTTTGGTTTTTTGTCTAAAAACCAGTTTACATATTTACAAAAATATGTCCACACTGATGAAAAAGCCCCTGAACTGTTACCATCTGTCACTATGATGGGTGCTAGGAACATACTGAGTTCTGTGGCAATTACAAAGATGTGCTAAAAATCATTCCAAAGCTGTCCATTTGGTGGTCAGCCTAACAGAAAAGATGACTTCAAAATGCAAAGATTGCAGTGAAACACATTCACAAGAAGTAGGTTGTGGATCCTGACTGTGCTGTGCCTATTCCACATTTCTGCTGCACTAAAAGTAATGTGGCCAGTCCCAGTTTAGGAAGTCTTTGGCAAACCGTAAGACACAATCATGGAATAAATACTTTGCCAAAACATACATGAATGCACATGCACAGAGAATTCCCCCTAGAAATGTCATTTGAGCTTCTTAAAATCCTAAAAAGAACTTCTAGGAGATCTCAGTCTCTGCTCAGTCTTGCCGTTCCTATTTAAAGACAAACTAGTCTTCTGTTTTCAGCATTTGCTCACTTCTGAATTTGGTTTAAAGAACTGTTAGCAGAGACTTAACGAAGTTTCTTCTAAAGGGCTGATTGTGTTTCCTGCTGTCTGTTTGACAGAACCCATTCAAAATGGGCCTTCTTCATTTAATTATCTAGTCTTTACTTTTGCAAGTTTTATTTCTGAACTACAATAAATGTTATAGTCAGAATTGCATCTGTAGACAACAGGGTTATTTTACAAGGTCTAAAATCCTTTCCTTTCCAACCAGTGAAAGGAGGAGTGTGGTGCAGCTTTGTGCTCAAGGCACTGGAGTTCACAGGTTCCTGTGGCAGGCACCTTTAGGGATGTGGGTACCTTATACAAATGTTCCAGGGCAAGGGTTGTTCAACACCTGATCAATGAACCGAAGTTTCTCTTCTCTAAACTCTTGTGCCTGAGAGGATCAATATGATCAGGCAGCACAGGGTAATGCTATAGATTACTCATAAAACCAGGAAAATTCCTAATCTCCTGAGGTTAAACCAGCCCCTAGACCATTCACCCTCCACAAGAGCTTGGAGCAGCAGAAGGGTTTCCTACAGGCTACTGAGGAATTAATCCAAAAGCCCAGTATAGGACAGATACATCCTGTGGAAGATGGATATCTGAGGGCTCTCTGCAACACAGCTGTGCCCTTTTCCCACCCCCAAGCAGGAAAACCACAACTGGCCTCCTGCTTTTAGACCTCTCCACCCCCACCTCAGGATTTATTACAGAAATCTTAAGCCCAAAAATACAAAAGCTCTGCAAGCAGGCAGGCACAGCCATAAAAAGAGAGAGGCCTGTGCTGCTGTAAATCAGTTCTGCTCAGCTGAGATCAGTATAAAGCCATAGCCCAGCCTAATACACATGGTCTGTGCTGGGGCTCAGCAGAAGCTGTCCACTGACGGCTGTCAGGAGCTATCCTGGTCTTGTTTATTCCCCTTGGCCAAGTCCCTTAGAAGAAACTCCAGACTCACCAGCCCTCAGCCCAGCAGAGCCTCCTTCCCTGCCCAGAATTGCTGAGGCTGGGCCAGCAGCTGTTGTACAGATAACTGGAGGGGAGCTGGGCTGACCATCTGAGGATAGGGAAAGGAAGCAGCCTACCAGATAATGTCTGTAAAAGAGCCTGGAAACCACTGACACAGGCTAATTGCTTACTGCAGAGCGAAGTTTCCCCTCTCTGCAGGCTCATTTTGATGTAAACTTCCTAGGCATGTCCAAAACCCTACCCACAGGACAAACGTTAGTACATAAACTGCTTAGCCAAGCCCTGCTCAGGGTTCCTGGGAAATATTCCGGGGAATGAGGAAGCAAGGAGAAAGAAACAAGATAACATGATCATCCTCCTCACTGTGCTCAGCTAGAAACTAACATCTGCCTGGCATCTGGGCTCTGCCACCCACCATTTATTCCCACTTTCAACCTAAACACAAAAGCTCAGCATTTTCATTACTTCTGGTCCCCTCAGTGAGCAAATATGGGCAAAATGGCATCAGAGGCTGAACTGGCTGAAAATCAAAAGTGGTCATTTGTCCTACATTACTAAAATGTTTAGATTTATTTTACTTGCCTGACCCCATTTGCAAACGAGGTAGATTGTATTTTGAGATCTAAATAGAGATAACTTGTGTATATTGATGGAAAAAACCTCTACACTTAGCTATAATCATTCATTCCCAATGAAATAAATGGTCTGGATAAAAGAGGGGTGTTGGCAGTCAAAAAGTAGCTGTTGCATATTTATCTGGTGTCAGCATTCAGACCTCTAAGAAAGTAATGTTTTTCCTTCAGCTAAAACTAGCCCTGCACAACAACCCTCTTGGACAAGCAACAAAAGTCTGAAACATATCTCAGATCCTCCAGAAAAGCACACACAAATTCATTATAATACTTGAAATCTTCATAAAAACTTATTACATATTGGGTATCTTCCACAGAGTCAATATAGCTCTTAGCATCATTTCTAGAACACAGCAACCAGCAAATCAAAAGAAATCGTTCTGAAGTGTATTTTTATTTGTGATATTTCAAAACTGTGCAGGTTCATGAGTTCATCCATAAGACTTTACGAAAGCAGTGGGACAAACAATAAAATACACTTCCAGTATCTTTTTCAGCACCACACACCCTGGTTTGATGCACTGACAAGTCTCACTGCCATTACATATTACCATAAAAATGCATGCACAGAAACAAATAAGTGTATAACTTCTGGAGTGTTTGTTATTTGTTTGGTTGTTTTTTGGTGCCTTTTGTGTGGTTTTGTTTTCTTTTTAAATCTGTATATATATATATATATATATATATATATATATATATATATGATGCTTACAGTCTTCCTAGAAGGCCCAATTGGTAAGCAAATGGTGAGATTTTGGAATGTACTGATTGGACCAGAAGAGCAAAGAGAAGTTTAGGTGAATGCCTGACCAAGGGTATGTCGAGACACTAAAGATTGAGAGAAGGAGGAGAATAATAAAGCAAATTCTGCAGGTAAATGGCAGAAATGCAAGAAAGGCAGGCACATGTACAGCGGGAATTTGTGAAGAAGGCAGAAGAAAATACACTGTAAAACTAATTTAAACTGAGCACAGTAGTAATAAAAAGCAAGTAAACAATTTGATTCTGAAGACATTTCATGTTTTAGTGCTCTGAAGAAGACTCACTCACCCGAGTATGCCCAGTAAGGATCCCCTGAAGCCTTTCTCCTCCGGATCTGCACAGAACTCCCATGTCTGTTCTCATGCAGAGAGCCCACATAACCTTCAGTCAGAGCTGGGAAGAAAAGAAGCAGGAATCGTTAAGAAAGTGGTATTGGCTCCCTGGAGTTTACAGAGTGAACTTTGCTGAGCAGAGACTACAAACTGGGTATGCTTAAAAGAATTTAACAGGCATGTTCCTGAAACCTCCTCCCATCCAAAGGAGAAACCAGGACTCACTGATGCCAATATTCTGGTCTGGAAGTCTGTGTAACTCCAGTAATTTCCACAAGGAAATTTAGATATACACAAACAAGCAATATGAGCCTTGACATGTGACCAAACTTTCTCTTTCTAGACCTGGAAGATAAGTTTATTTTGCCAGTGACTACCAAACTTTGTCAAAACACCCAGTGTGCCATACCAGTGACTTACAGCATGAAAGGGAGAGGACACGAATGGAATAATCTTTGTAAAACTCCACAAGCTAGAAGGTGTTAAACTCAAGTAAACCAGAAAAAAACCCCACATCCTACATTCCATCCCAGAATTTTTTCTTTTATACCTCCATTAATTTTTATTTTTTCTTTTGTAAAGGAATGAATTGCTTCCATAAGCATATGCGGTATTTGGGCTTTTTATATGCACATTTGGCTTATTGTTTCTATGCATCTGATTGAACCAAAGTGGAGGTGTGTAAATTCACAAACGTCAGTAGAAACTCTGTAATAAATTCAACTCCATTTCTCAGAGCACCATAATAAATGCACACAAACAAAAACCACCTTAGATCCATAGACATGGACTGTGAGGAACAAGTATGCACCAAATGGCTTTATGGAAATTTATGCCCAACTTCTCCCAAACCACTTATTTGATCAGTAAGAAACTAGCTGAATAATTCAAATTAAAGCTTCAGAAAACCCCATAATGCAGTGCTACCAGTATGCAGTCACCAAGTGCTGCATTCCCTTCTATTCCCAGGCCAATTACAGCTGGGCTGGAGAGAAGCCTGTAACAGGACTTTATTGAACATCATGCACCAGTAACTCAGAATTTGCCTTTCTTTCCCTTTGGAAAAGCTTCTGGGAGGCTCCACACTTGCACCACAGTAGGAGGGAGCCTGCTGTGCCTGAGGTTATCCATGAATGCTACACAGCTCTGCGGACAACCTTCCGTCTGCAGTGTGGATTTCTGCACGTTTTGGAATCCTGAACTGGTAGGAAAAGTTGTGCAGTTTCAGGAAAGGCAAGTACAGGTTTGCCCCTGCCAAATCTTCTCTTGTGAGAGCAAAGGTACTAATTGTGCCGTTTGAATGAGTTTTCCAGATTCCTTGGCAACTTTCTAAATGTTAATTCACCCTAGGCTGCGAACTAGAAACACTGGAACACATCATGGTACGAGGATTTGTAGGCAACATGACCTCACATACCTTGTTTTCCTCTCTAAAACACTAAATTAAACATTTTCAATTTCTTTTTTTTTTCCTTATTATTTACTTTTACATGTCTACATAGTTGGGAGGCAACAGGCATTCATTTAAACAGGAAAGAACGGGTGTGGGATGTGGAGACCCAAAAATTCTTGGCAAAAAAACCACAAAACTGAACAAAGATAAGAGACCATGAAAATCCTGAGGAAGAGAACAATGAAATAGCCTGGGCAGATGTCTGGAAAGGCTATGAGAAAAAAATGGCCCATTTATTCACTTAAAAATCTCATGTGCTGGCAAATACACCTAAAGCCTCTCCTTGTTACAAAACGAAAGACAGCAGTTTTCTCCTTTCTCTGCAGAGAAGGCAAGTAATTGTGGGGTTTTTGTTGCTGAAAAAGTCAGAACCCTTCAGGCAGGAGGAAGATTGGACACTGCCTCCTCCAAAGAACAAGGTGCTCCTGCAGGTGCTCAGCAAGCCCTCCTGTGTGCCTTTACATCCAGAGAAAGGCGCTGACTCTAAATAATCTATATTTGTTGAAGGCACAGGGGCTCTGGGTCAGTGCAAAACATCTAGGGTTGTAAACACCTTTGTACTTCTAGCTGCAGCCATCAAAAAGCCTCACGGCAACCATGGTATGGCCATGAATCATACCACTGATTTTCAGTGTCTTCTGTGCAGAAAATTAAATTATGCAAATCCAAGCCTTTATGAATGCCTAGTTTTAATACGAAATTGAACATTTGCTTCAGTCAGCATCTTATTCATGCAATTAAAAACCTGACATTCTTATGAAAATATGCAGTTTTATTTTTTTGCATAGATACTTAATAGATTTGTGCACTTAGCTGTATTTATGAAAGGTGAAGAGACATGCTGTACACAAATTTATTTCCACCATAAAAGATGTTACAAACCAGGAGGGGCTCAAGTACTTCACAAGAGAACTATGGGAAGAGACTTGCTGGTTGCTAAATAGCTTCTGTAGGACTGAAGAAGAAACAAATTGGCACATCCTGTTCTAAATAAAATCCTGCACACTGCTAGATAGCCCAACATTACTGTCAATAATCCCCTTAGAAACATGCAGTAATTCAATAGTCATCAGCAGTTTAGAGAGGACATACACTTATTGGGTAGCTGCAGAAACTCTGGCAACAGGATGATAGCTCAGGATCTCTGGCCATGCTGTGAACTGTGTCAGGCTCTTGCAAACATGCCACAACACCACTTTGCTCCCCTCAGCCTGTTCGCAGTACAGCCAGGCATCTCCTCATGAGGCCACAGAAACACCCCAAGTATTGGTGTGTCAGTGAACAAACAGATATTGTTGGCCATATCTCATACTGCTAAAGTCATCAGAAAATCAAGACTCAATCTTGTGGCGATTCTGTTCTTTGGTGTCAACTGGGGTCAGTGGACTCTCATCCTCGAGAGGTACAAGGTACAGAGCATACAGTGGCTTTTCAGATAAAAGTCTGGAAGAGCCAAAGCATTCAAATCAAGTTCTTTCAAAAAAAGGAAGTGCTTCATACATCAGAACAACCTTATGTTTCCGGTAGAATCACAACCTTTTCCAGATTTGGGGGAAGGGGGGGAAGTGAGGGAAGTGGGGATATACCTTCTGACCAAAACAACACCAATGAAAGTTTAAGTTTTCAAGAAAATATTTAGGTTACATTAGCACCAATCCCTACAGGATTCCAAAAGTCTTTTTTCAGCTGGGAGACAGTTACCAGCTCCAGAACAGGGAGCAGCCGAGTGGTTTCCTGCTCCATTCCTGCAGAGCTGGATGCTGGAGAAAAGCCAGCAATTAGACAGGCTGGTCTGACATGGAGCAGAGAAGAGAGGCTCCTCTCTTCTGGGAACCCTGCAAAAGTTGGGGAAGTGGAAATCGGGACAATAGGAGGGGCAGGAACACGCTCTAGGAAGGCTCAACGTGGAGCAGCCAAATTAGAGGGGTGGAATAGAGGCAGAGAGAGCAGGAGGGAGAGATGAAGAGAAGGCACAGCAGAAGCCCTTGCCTTGCAAGGTTTCCTTTGATCCATCATGCCAGTGGTGATGGCAGAGGAGAAAGGAACACCATAATCTATGGTCTGAGGCTTGCAGATAGGCGATGAAAAGAGAAAGGGAGCGATTGCACACTCAGATACACAAGCGTGAAATTAAATCCTGAGCAACTCCCCTGGCTGCCAGTGCGGCATCGGGGTCTGCCGAGCAGAACACCCGCAGCCCGTGGAGCTGTGCTGGGCCCTGCAGACCTGCTTCTTCCTGCAAGGAGCAGAGGATCCTTCAGAGCCAGCACAGAGAAATCTCTTACACACAATTTCATATAATTCTGAGCGGCACTGAACGCTACATGATTTTCGATGATGTGCTAAATGAATCAGCCCGGGCCCCAGATCTGCAGACGGCAAAGGCAATGCAATGCTGGCTTCACTCAGCATCCTGAGCAGCTCTCCATTCACTCTGTCTCAACATATTAACTTTCCAATAAAAATTATTTGATAAGTGCCCTCAAAGGTACCATAAGGTAATTCCTGCCTGAGTACCTTCCTGCTATTCATAGCTCACATGAAAACACAAAATTTTATCCCCAATCTACCTTAAATATAAAGCTATTGCACTATTCAGAGAGATTATACCCTCGGCATTAGTGTTTAAAAGGTATCAAGCTATCAGCTATAAAAGAAAAATCCTTTAAGATCGATACGTTATGTCTGAATGGTGAAATCATTAGTTATAATGGGAGATTAACTAGATTGTGTGCCACACTCACATTCTTTTGTGCCTTCTTTGAAGACAAGGGTTGCACACAAATCTGTTTTCAGCTGTTGCTATTAAAATGGGACAAATTCAAAGGTACACACTTTGCCCACCTCATAATCATTCTGACTTGCCACCGTGGACTACAGTAGCAGCAGAATCACAGTTTTATTCCTAGTCCCTGATGTGTATGAACTTCTTAACTGCGTAGTTCAACACGGAGCTGCAAGCCAGCCTTTGGAGACAGAGCCGTGACTAGTGCAGTCTGGAGTAGTGTCACACTATGAGAACACTTAAAGCACGGGAGTTAAAGAAAAGATCTTGTTAGTGTGTAACAAAAAAAAGCATTAAATCATAAGGAATTCTAGCAATTAGCTCTGTATCAAATCAATGCCAGCAGAAAAGCAACTTTTCAAAACGAAGAAAACCATTCTTTTCTTGAAGACTGCACAGCACTGCATTTTAAAAAGGCACAAAAGCACAGAGACATTACTTGAAGGGCTTTTATACCATCTCTTAAATGGAGATAAAGAGATGAGTGATCCAAGACACCCATCTGCAAGCCTAAAGCTTCATGCAAGCCTCACCAGAAAAAAGCAGCACCTTTATCTAGGTGCCTTCACTGTATTTTAATTGGACTGTGCTGAAGAGAAGCAGGTAAGCTGGAGACATTGCAATGCTATGCACTGTTACACACACTCTGCTGAAACAAGTTCAGGCTTCCAGACAATTTCTTAGAATAAATGTTGCCAAATGAGCCGGAAGGAAAAAAGAAAGGAGAGGGGAGGAAACTGATAAATTTATAATATTGGACAATTAAAATATTTTGCACAATTAGTAAAAATAATAATTAAATTAATCTCCCTAGGCTCTTTCATGGTCAAATTCCTAAACATAACTAGGCTATTTGCCTTAAATATTTTACCACCCTTTGACAGCAAATAAATCTAGAAATATTTCAGGCACAGCTAATCCATTTTGATAGTGCATTACTTTGAAACGGACTTTCAGACACGGATCTCCATATTTTGCAGATTATTTTATATCTTGCCAAAGAGGGATGGAAGTTACAACAATATATATTGGTCAGACAGCATCAACAAATTATATTCTGAATGAGACTTCATCCTATGATAATGCTGCAGAGATTTCTTCCAATTATCAGATAAAAGCCAGAATCTGCTCTCCTATGAACACACAGGCTATTTTCACAGCTTTCCATTAATGAAATATGGGAATTAAAAATGACGAGTTTCTCGCAATTTAAGTGAAATAACAGACACCCAGATGTTACATCTGCCAAGAGACATATGTCCCTTTCCCAGATGACAGTCACCCAGACAGCCCCTTAATTCCTGTGTGAGTGGAATCCACAGGTCTGTTCATAAAACTGACACAGAGACTTTTCACACCATTCATCCTCTGTTGTTCATGTGTCTGATAGATGATGTGGTAACAGCACAAATCCTAAGAACAAGAACATAAATGCAGAGCACAGCAGGCCTCTACAGGAACTAACCAGCAGAATGCAATTTGAAGATGAAAAATAGTCCAAGGAACTATTCCAATCCCGTCAAACTAAAGGGATTAAATTAACTAGCAGAATTAAAAGCCCTTATGCCAAACATGAATACAGCAGTCACTAGGTGTGACCCTTGCTAACCCGTTGTGTTCAACGCCATGAATTAAATGCAGTGCAATTTTCTAATACACAACATAATGCAAGTCCCAGAGCAGCAGAGCTGGTGTGGACAAGCAATGGAGAAGAGATTTACAACACAATCTTTTTTCCTTGTATTACAAGGGATGGTGCTTAAGGGTGACAGAAAGTCTCCTCCATCAGATGCCAAACCAGCCCTTGGGCACACACTGTGCAGTGATGCCCAGTGCCATCAGCCACTCTCCCCCAGAGCAGATGCCCTCCCAAGGAGAAGCAAACCAGCTTCTTCAGCCACGAGTTCCCACGGCTCTGCTCTCAGCCTGCCTGGCTTTATAAGTGAGATGAGCAAAGCTCATTAGCAAGATAGCGAGGCAAGTTCAAGTTGCATTAATGATGCTCCATTAAGGGGACTCAGAAAAAGAAGCTTGGGAGACCAGGAAGAGACAGATGCTGCTGGATGATTAGAAAGGGCTTGATTTTGCATTTTCATGGCTTACACTTTGCTCACATCAGCTGGGCAAGATGCGACATAGCTGGTAAATTTGGACCACTGATGTCGACCAGCATCACCTGCAGCACTTGTGCTTGGAATAAGCAGTCAGCCAGATAACAAACAGTGCCAACAATTTCCACCCCAAGATAAAAACCACACAAAATAAACCAAATGCAACATTGCTCCTTCCAAGAGGACGGTGCCCTGCAGCAAAGCTTCTGCTAGAGAACTTGCAGAATACCCTGAGACTAAGGGTCCTGTGGAACACGGGCTCCCATCTACCCATGTGTGAGCTACATGTAATGAAAAAAGAATCAAACAAAACGGTCTGGTATTTTTTCCCCCTGAAGAAAGGGGAGAAAAAATAGCCCAGACAACTGCAGTGCTCCTCCAGGAAGGAGGGTCTGCTGTTCATGTCACACTGCAACAGCTGAAGAAATGAAGTCTGAGCACCCCAGGAACACTCATCTCCCAACTCTGGGAACTGCAGACACATCAAAACCAGCTGTTTGTAAAACCCTTATTCCACCAAACTTCTCTAACACTTCCCAGAGAATACAGAAGGCAGAAATACACTCCATTTACCTTTAAGACAAAGTTTTCAAACAGACTGGTACTCTAGGCATCTAAGCTGAGATACCTTAAAGAAGACTAAAGCACATTATATTCTAAAACCTGGAGTCCTTTTAGACACTTCTGATTGTGGCAGTCAGACAGAAAAATAATTGGGAGCACCTGAAAACTCTGTAACCTTAAAAACTCTTGGTCTGTGCATCTTTCACAGTCCCTCAGACTCCTGTTAACCATCATTATCTGCATTTCTTAAACGGAGGAATCCTCATCCTTGTTCATTGTCTCTCCCCACTGCACTGCACAAGGGTCCTGTCACCTCTGAATTTTACTTGTAGCAATGAGTGATGCAAACACAGAAATAAAACTCCAGAGCAGAAGTTCATATGCAAGGCTGACCTCCACAGGGAAGCTGATGCTGTCTCAGCCAGTACTGACAGGACCACAGGAGGTACTTGGGAGAAAAGAGAGAAATTCAATTCTCCAGTACCCTGAGTAGCCTGGTCAGAGTGAGCTGAGGCAACAAAAACCCAGATATGGGGGTAAAGTCACTGCTCACACAGCCAGCTCCAGCATCTCTGCACTGTTTCCCCAAGGACAAGCTTGAAGCCAAGCTTGGAACAAGCTGGAATTCAGTATATTTGTGCAGAAGAGACTTGAATCCATCAGCGCAGGCACTCTGAGAAGGGACTGCTTTGATCTTTTCATTCATGGCATGGTTTATCTGGGAAATGTATAAACCACACGTGTGTAATGGAGTTTGTACAATGCATTAACAGTGGCAAAAGGCAGCTTTATTTCACTTCTTGCCTTTTTGCATGTACCCAAACTTTAAGGGTTTTGCAACAGAAATTGCCATGGCCAGAACGTCTCACTCGAATTCTCACATCATCAGGTGCTGCAGCATGCTCGGTGTTAAAAGAGCACTTTTTGAATAGCAAATAAACGTGACCTTAATGGAGTATTCTGCACTTTCAGTGCCTTGCTTAATGCAGAATCATACCATTATCATTTCACTAAATCCAGCAGTACTCACAAAAACACACAAACTTATGCAAAATCAGCAGTTCCACCTCTCTGCTCTAGAAATAATTCGCTTGTATCGACTGCCAGCATTCGTGGCAGTACAGCCTTATTACATTTTCAAAATGGATTCTCCTAAGTACATGAAGTATCTTGGTAAAAAAAAAAAAATACTAGACTCATCCAAAGAAGCACAGCAAGGACCGTGGGACACAGACCTGCTTTGTGCATGACTTCTGTCCACCCACTGCCATCCTTCCAGACATATTCCTGCCTCCCTGTAGGCAGCCTATAATTTCATTTCTCATCCCATCATCCCATTAAAACCCTCTTTGCATTCCAACAGTAGAGACAAACATCTGTCTCCAAACCAGGGTGTTTGCTAAACTTATGCAGAGTCCCCAGAGGACAAGTGTTGTGCAAGAGCTTCCCCTCTGCACTCCCTGCTCCCAGGGCTCACGGATCTCACTCCAAGGCAGCCCTCCAAATTCACCCTCCTCTAACTCTGAAGGAGCAGCACACCCAGCATTCATCCAGCAGAAAATGCAGGGCACAGTGCTGATTTCAGTCCCTTGGGGAACACTGAGGCTCTTTATGAAGCCAACAGAGCTGCTCCACTGCATGACATGAGATCAAACATGCCCCATTATCAAGTTTTCACAGACAGGGGCTCGTCATCTAATAAGAATCCCTCATTCTTTATACAAAATGATTTTTTTAACCTGTGTCCTTTGGCCCATTTAACAATTTATCGACTGTGGGAAATAAAGTGAGGCCACATCAATCTCTTCCTGGTTATTTGGTTCCGGCTCTCAAATTAATGCTGAAGGTGGAAAGCTCAATAAAGAACTATTTAAGAAAAGAAAGGAGGAATGCTCTAGTCCCACTGTGAGATGCCTTCCTCTCAGTTTGCAGTCAGGTCTTGCCACCTGCAGCGGCACAATCTCCTGGAGGAAAGATGGAAGAGCATAAATGTGCATGCTCCCCTGGACTGAGCAGAAATAACCTGAGATTTGTACCATTCTGTGCTGAAACAGATCAGTAGTGCCCAGGTAGCCAGATTTAGTGCCTCCAGCATGTGACAGCAATTCCAGCCAGATCCATAAAAATTATTTTGGTATCAAACTTAAAAGCTGAGTAGAACCAAGCAAGCAAACATTCGTTTTTATTTGTGTAAAAATGTATTTAATTTGGCTTATGATCTACAAAACAAAGTTTTTAGTATTTTTTTTTATGCTGACAGCTTGTACTACATACAGATTTTGTAGCAAAGGGTTTCATCCACACTTATTTCCCAAAATATAAATCTAAAGTGTAAACTGCCATAAATAAAGGGGTTTTTTTAATGCAGACTGAACAACTTGTTAGTCTGGGATTTATGCCCCAAAAACATGACCCACCATTCTGAGAACTCTCTCCTTTCCTTGCAAATAAGTTGCACTGTTCAAAAGGAGAAAACACTAAGTACTAAAGAGCTGATCTGTGTGAATCAAACTTCCATCTTGGCTTTTCAGTTTTTACACCCAGGCAAGACTTTTTTCTGGAAATTTCCCAACAGGAAGGTCTGGTGCTGTTTAGAATCCCGAACTAATACTTGGTTCATTGGTCATTTGTCTCCAGAGAATCCAACAAAAAAATCTTGACATAGAACCTCATACTACAAAGAGCGAGAGAATTAAGGCCTTTGGAAGGAAGAAAAAAAAAAACCCAAAACCAACAAAACCCAACTCCAAACCAACCAACCAACAAAAAAAAACCACATAAGAAAACCCCACAAAAAACAAACACAAAACCTCCACAAAACCAAAAACAAACAAACAACCAAACAAAAGCAGTAACAGAGCTCAGATGAAGTGAGCAGCCCAAAACTCCCAGCAGCGGTGCTCACTTTGTAATGATAGAAAGGGCACAGGGTCACTGTTCTTTCCAGTCCAGCCAACTGGAGCATCTGGAGGACAAAGCTAACCCCACACTCCATAAATGTAAATGATGCTAAACCAAGAGGAGGAGAAGCAGCAAGAATGTCTCAAAAATATTCAGCTGCCTGGCAAGCTCAGCGAAATGGGCTGATGTAAGTGAGACATTCCACTGAAGATAAATGTAAGGCTATGCAGTGGGGGAGAAATAATAATCAGTGCAGGAATGAAGTGAGAGAGTGCTGTTTAGAAAGCAGTAATGCAGAAAGACTCGAGTATTAGGGTGGATAATGAATTAGATTAAAGTTCATGCTGCAATACCACTGCAGAAAAAGACAATTGCTATCCTGGGCCACATGCACAGAGATACTGGAAGCAATAATTCAGTTTTAGACAGTTTTTGGCAAGCCTGTCACTGCAGTGCCACATGCTGTTTGAGGCCTATTACTCAAAAAAAGAGTAAAATTCATTTTTAGCAAAAAATCTAAGACCTGGGGCAGGGGAGGGCGGGACCCATGGGATGTGGGGATGACACATGACACATGATATGAATCAAAGCACCTTTTACACCAACCTTGTTCTCTCCTGTTCCGTTCTGGCTGGGGCAGCCTCAGCCCAGGCTGCTCAGCATCACCCTCTCCAGTCTCCAATGCCCCACTCCACCCTCCACCTCCTTGTTTAATACATCAATTTTCATAACAAGCCTCATAAAGAGCTGGATTTTAGAGTGCTCAGAAATGGTGATCTTCAGGCAAGAAGTGCTCTCACAGCACAAGAGTGAAAGAGGAGGAGATGAAGAGCTCCGTAAGGAACAAAGGGACGCTTTCACCTTCTGCCAGCCCGGGGGGACCCCAATGAGCACCACGACAGGTTTGAGAGGAGGAGCTCAGTGCACACAAGTGCTGGGAACAACACACGCTTCTCTTCTCGCTGGAGTGTCACTGCAGATCAGCTGTGGCTGAGAGCAGAGCCCATGGCCTCAGGGGACAGGGACACAGCATTGCCCATGGCCTCACAGGACAGGGACACAGCATTGCCACCACCCTCAGGGGACAGGGACACAGCATTGCCCATGGCCTCAGGGGACAGGGACACAGCATTGCCCATGGCCTCACAGGACAGGGACACAGCACTGCCACCACCCTCAGCAGGACAGGGACACAGCACTGCCCATGGCCTCAGGGGACAGGGACACAGCATTGCCCATGGCCTCAGGGGACAGGGACACAGCATTGCCACCACCCTCACAGGACAGGGACACAGCATTGCCACCACCCTCAGGGGACAGGGACACAGCACTGCCCATGGCCTCAGGGGACAGGGACACAGCATTGCCACCACCCTCAGGGGACAGGGACACAGCATTGCCACCACCCTCAGGGGACAGGGACACAGCATTGCCCATGGCCTCAGGGGACAGGGACACAGCACTGCCACCACCCTCAGCAGGTCCCACACTGCCAGGACAGGGACACACAGCATGTCCCAGCACCCTCAGCAGGACAGGGACACACAGCATGTCCCAGCACCCTCACAGGCCAGCAGGAGACACCTCAGCCCTGGCACGGGTGGACAACAGCCAAGAGCTGCAGGCTCCATGTGCAGGCTGTGGCTCCCAGGGAGGCACAGGAACAGGAGCAGGAGCTTTCTCCCTTCCCACCGCAGCCACTGTGACACTCCCATCTCCGCGCTACCAATCCCACAGTCATTACCAGCACTTCAATTACTGACAAACACAACAAAGGCGCCGTGCCTCCAAAGGCCAGAGAGCTCCGGTGTGCAGCCCGCAGCCTGACAAATGGAATTGCTTTTGTAAGGATCGTAAGAATCTTCCTGAAGACTGCAGCCCACCTGCAGGAAACAAGGCTGTTGGCTGCTGCAGGTTTCTCACTTCCCAAGCAGATTGCTTGGCTATTTAATTACAATACAGCTTTGTACTTAGTCCCCACTTGACTCAGAAAGCCCCAGAATGGTCCTCAATACCCACAGAAAGTTTAATTACTCAAGAAAATAACTCCCCCCGGGCGAGTTAATTCCAAAGAGTGCACGTGTTCCACAGTTGTTATTTCTGTGTTTTATGTTTCCTTTATGCTTTCACTGTGAACTGTAAGAATATTCCATCTCCCAGATAGCCGGTGTCAGTGCTGAAAAACAGGTTCACCCTTTTATGCAATACTTAAAAAGATTTCTTCATGGCCATCTTCTGTGTTCTAGTTTGTTAACAAAAAGGAGATATTCATATCAAAGCAGATATTCTCTCTCTTACTCTAAGCAATTTAAAAATACATTAAAATAAGGAAATAAGTTTTAAAATAACAAAAGCATTAAATATTGACAACATGTCAGTGTTTGCTCTGTGACAACATTCCTCCTCCTATCCATGACAAGGATCAGCAAAGCTGCATGTTACAACTACAGAGAACTTCTATCAATACTGCACAGACTATCAAAAATGAGTTTTCCTCAAAAAAGCTGCTCACCATTAAATATGGTTTTATTGCTATTCTCCATACACACCACAGTCTTTGCTAGAGAAATCAGAAGTCAGTCTATTCATAAGAAAACCTCTTGTTGTCTTTCTTTTTTTAACCCCCAATTCATATTTTGTAAACAAGAAGCTGAAAGCAATCAGTTCCAGTCAGGCTTTTCAGCTTTGGATTTAAATCCTTTCATGACTTCTGCAAAACATGCATCAAAATTTCAGGGAGGGGGAGGAAGAGGACTCTTGACATTGTAATTTTCTCTGATGAACAAACTGATGTATTACAAAGAGGCATCCACATACCCAAGCTACTTGCCAAGTGACAACCAAATCCGGTTTGAACACAGGATGTGAAATAGCTATAAAAAAAGTAGCAATGATCAGAAAATATCATCTACACTATGTGATTAGATGTAAAGGTGCAGGAAATATGAAGACTGATGTAGAACACACTTGGCAACTGATATGTTCCATCTGAATGCAGCATCTACAAAGATCATCTTTGCTCACACGGACTGTATCTCTCTGTTTACTGCACTGCTCTGATGGGAAATAAAAGATACAAACACCAGATAAGAAGTTAGTATAAGCAGATCTGCTGAAATACCAAGAAACTGCAAGAAGCTTAGCTTCCAACTGAGATGGCTCAAGTCATTATCCTATTAAGATGGATACTAGGACTTGCCAGGATTTTGGAAGGCCAAAACAATTACCGAATACGCCCCCAAAAAACCCAAACCAGCAAACAATCCTCATTTTCACCCCCAGAAAACACAACATACACAGAAAAGAGGCACAGAGGCTGAGGCTTGCAAACAGAACAGCAGCAAGGGGCCAGAGCCAGCTGCAGGGAGAAGGAATCAGAAACAAAACTGAGCCACAGGAAGGTGAAGGAGGTTGGTGCAACAGAGAAAACCAGTCCCAGACTCCAAGAGGCTTGGACACAAGTCATCCCATCAGCTTTCTAAACAGATACATGACCAGCAAAGACCCTGCTAAGGGGCAGAATCCTGGGAGCTGTGTGGTGAGGGAATGGAGCAGCAGGACCATTTCTGAGGGAGGCTACACAGAAAGAACACAAAATTCTCAGCCCCAGTCTGGTCTGGCTTGCAGAGCTCAGGTGGGCAGGTCTGACAGGTCAGCAGGACCTGGGCACTGCTCACAAATAGAAAATGCTTTGGGACAGGAACACAAGAGCCTCCCCTGGCTCCAGGCAGCTGGAGCAGAGGGCAGTGACAGGGAGCCAGGACTGCAGAGCAGCTCTGCCAGGGCACCCTGGGCACAGGGGAGGGAGGAGGGCACCCCAACACAGGGCAGGGCCAGCAGCAACAGGGACACCACAAGGACAGGTGTACACACCTGGCCAGGGACCAGCCGTCACTTGCAATGGCACTGACCATTTTCTTACCAGGAGCCCACTCTCTATGTCTAAACACTACAAATAACAAAAAAAAAAAAAAAAAAAAAAAAAAAAAAAAAAAAAGCCACGGAGCAGGACGCTGCTTGAACAATTTTTAGCCACTCTGCTGCAGGAGAGTGGTGTTAATGCAAAGAAAGGGACTAGGCCCTGATTTAGCTGGAAACACTCCACTGGAGAATTTTATTTTAAGTGCAAATTTATTAGAGCCCATTAAGCAACATGTAATCAATAACTATTCATTATTTTCAGTATAGGTAAGGAAAGGAAAAAGGAAAAAAGGTGCTTCTCAGGTCACAGTAAGGAATATATCAAGTCAGGAAAGGAGAAATCCTTGAAAGAGCTGCAAGTTCTTAATTGCCACTGAGGTCCAAGGCAGCTGAGATATTCAGCAGACTCTGCATTTCTGCCCCTCAGAATTAGGTAAGTGAGAAGGTGTTTCACACACTTTATGTCATTCACAGGCAAGGCCCTGCGTTGAGGTAAGTTTATTTGTACTATACAAAAGCCATGTGACACTCAAATTGAAATTTAAGGTAATTTTGTTTGTATTCCACTTACAGACAATGCAGAAAATAGGGGGAAGAGGGGTCAGAAAAACATTTTTAATTTTTTAAAAATTTTACATTTGAATAAATATCAGCACTTTAAGAAAAAAAAACCTAAAAATACATAGTGGTGCCAGAATAAGCTAATAAAATGCTGTCACTATCGGAAATTTCACTTCTTGAAAATATATCTACTTTAATTTGCTTTTTAAAAGAATGACTGTGCCCTACTAAAAGTCTGCAATTTCCAGCCAGCTACATTAATATTTCAACTTGGTAAATGATTATTTTAAAAAAGTTTTTAATAAAGTAGCACTTGCTGCACGCCTTTTAATAAGATTACATTTCTATTTATGACGTTATAATACATTGTATTAAAAACAAAAGAAAGATTACCAGGGGAGGAATAGAGACGTCTTTCTTCATTTTAAATTTAATTTAAAATGGAGGAAAAGGATTTTTCTTTAAAATTAATATTTCCCTTGCAGTGTTATGAATCCCAGCTTGTGCTATTGAATGAGAAGCAGGAAAGGAAACTTCATCATTTTTATGCAAACTCAAGGAAAAGTCAAAACTAAAGTTCACTAAGCCTCATATATACCTGTAAAGCCAAAACTTGCATCTTTGCAAGGTCCTAAGCCAAGGTGCACATTCCTCCTGCTGAAGGGGATGGTAACAAAGAGCTGCTATTGCTCTGTGTTATTACAGCCACCCCTACGGCAGGTGAAGGGCAGAGCAAAGGAACAAAAATCATCCTCAAAAGAGTTGTGCCAGTCAGAGAGGCAGCAAAATATCTGCAGTGCCTGTCCATCCTTCTCACCCTTCACCTGGAAGGCAGGAATGTCTTGCTTGCAGTGCCAACAGGGATAAACTTCCCATGCCTGTTAGACATTTGTATTTTCTGATTCTGGGGAATGAGAGCAACAGGAACACATTAGAGCCTACAGTGGAAAGTCCCATTCTATGGAGCTCTCACAGCAAGATAAAACTGCTCTTACACAGTCCTGCACAATGTGAGACACCACAGAATTTTGCAAAGACAGCCCTGCAAAAACAGAGGTGCAGAGAAGACAATTCATTACCTGGTATCATCTGATGGCCATCAGTCAAACCCAAATTAAAATGCAGGATCAGACCTGAGTGCCAGTGGAATATTCCATCCAGGCAGTTGCACCAATTTGTCCTTCAAAGTTAAACCCAAGGTGATAAAGGAATTTCACAGACTGCACTAGTCAGAAGGTGCACCCAGGCATTCAGCCACAGAAGAGACCCACAGAGGATGTACACAGAACAAAGGGTAGCAGAGGAGTAACATTATCCTGGAGAAATATTTCTATGTATATTTGCCGTACTGCAAAAGATTATGCATGTTTTTTACTTCTATTAGCACCCACTATACGAATCTTCTAGCCCAGACTCAAGGCAAAACAAACATTTTATAGGCATTCAAAGACAAAAGTACACACTAAAATAATCACCTATAGCCTGAAATGGAACTAAGGGACAAAATCACTGTCTGAGTAGAAGCCAAACCAGACTCCAAAACCCTTTCGGAACAACTAAGAATTCCCAGAATAAAATGAGAAAGCGTGCTTAGAAAACGTGCTTATTTATTCACAGCAGTGTATTATTCTTGATAAAAATCAATGCTCATGATAGACACCATTCCATGGTGATGACCTTTAAATAGCCAATCCCGGACAGCAGGCCACAACCAGGCTTCAGAGGGGACAGGGAGGGTGGGAGAAGTGCAAGACAAAAAAAGGATGTTCTTCAGATAAGCCTTTACTGGTCCTTGACAGTCAACAAATTTATAACAGATGTGCCTCATTCTTGGTGTGGAGAAATGAGTGCTGGTAACTGTTATTGTCAGGACAAATCAATTGGAGCCATATGTCTGCAGCAGCTGACAGCATCATGAAAATCTCAAACAACACACAGACGTTAGGATGTTGCAGAAAATGGGAGCTTTCCCATTGTGTAAAGGGCCTTTGGGAAATGCCTCTTTCTTTGAGATAGGTTTGTGGAAATTAGCTTAGCTATTTTGATTCTTTCAAATGCTTGATTCTATGTGAGACTTTGCCCTCTCTTACCTATTCCCCAGACAGCACGTTATAATTAACAGGAGGCAAAATGCTACAAATTAATCATAGGACACATCTCATTAGGATTCTTATTTTATCTAGATTAAACTGGAAACTGCCACAACTGAAAACAGGGAAGTTTCCTAACCTTCTCCACTACCCTGTGCTCCTCAACAAAATGTCAGGCATTATTCCCAGGGATAAAACCCAAGGGGAATACACAACACAGTTGTTGTAAAATTTCACTGATAACAAAAGAGAAGAAAATGCTAGCAAGCCAATTCTAACAAACAGAAGCTATGCTTTGAGAGCATTTCCTCCTACAGTGCATCTCCTGGATTTTCCAGGAACACGAACTAGTTAGTGGTTATCAAATAGCTGTACTGTAAAACAGAGTGGTTATCAAGCAGCGGCACTGTAAAATAAGACTAGACACAGTGGAACAGATCCATGGTCTTCTTTTTGGCCACTGTGCTAGACCAAAGCAGTGTGACATGCTTTACATGAAAAGGAAGTAACTGACTTTGTCAAGTCAGCAGGGTTTCATGCAGGTTCAAATGTAATGCAAGATCAGTGCCATAATTATCCACACCAAGCAATTTTTTAGTTTATTGACTATACTGCAGCTCCTGAATTTATGTCCTTGGGCTTAAATTACAAAATATTATTGCAACATGGCAGATATTAGAATGCAGATAATTGGTAGCTGTGCAGGAATTCTTGGTATTTCTCTGAACAGCCAAATTTCTCCATAAAAAGAGCCTTTCTTGTACCAGCACTAAGGAGGAGTCTGCCAGAACGCAAGCATATGTATTTCTGAATAAAATACACACAGAAAGCAAAACAATCAAGGTTTTCAAGGAAGGACTTCTTTTCCAAAGAGCTCTATCTAGTTCACTGGCATCCATCACTCCTGATCCTGCACAGTGAGGAGGCTCCAAGAGCTGCGTGTTCTCACTTCCCCATCCCTTCTCTACACCACAACTCTGCAAGACTTTTCCCACTTAGGTCATCATTTCCAACTCAGCCCAGGCCTCCCCTCTGCAGCCCAGAGGCAGCAAGACATGAAGCTTAGAGGACCTGAACTAGTTTTTCCCTCTTGGAGAAGGAGTACCTCATTTTCCTCAGGAGTAACAGTGAGGGTAGGGCTGGGCAGGAGTGACTGCTCCACCTCAAAACCTGAACACGTAACAGTGACCCAAAAGCACCGAAGTGAAAGTGCAATAACATTCAGTAGAACATCTTGAAAGCAACCAAAAAGATTTTAAGAACAAAAATCAGCATTTTGTTCTTGACTGTTCCCTGCAAGTAGAAAGCCTGTGTTCACATGTCCCCATGGAAGGCTGGCTACAGCCGTAGGATGAGGCTTGGTTTGAATGCTCAATGTTCTCAGCCTTCCAGATCTGCACCAGGGCAACTGTAACAAAATCTACTGTAGTTTTTCACTCTACTAAGAAGTCCAGGGTCACAGTACAGACTGACACAAGCTATAATATAGTCCTGGAACTTGGGGCACCTACAACACACATCTGCTCCAAATGTCAGCCTGATAACATGGAGCAACAGGGCAGAATTCTCTGGTCTGTGCTCTGCAGGTCAGATCATAACTTAAATAATCCCTCTAGCCCTAACTTTTTGATATTTTGTACTCAGGCAGGCATGTGGGAAAATATCACGTCTCAATCTTGTCAGGAATAAGAAGAGGGAGGAATAATCAGAACATACTCAAGACTTTTTGTGAAGAAGCCACACAGATAAACATTTGGCACAGGGAAAAGACCATACTTGTATTAAGAAACTCATCCATACATCTGCTACAGTCAAATTTTCCTTTGCTTGAATGTGGAAGTTTCCATTACTTGCGCTGAGGCTCGGGCTATTTAAAAAGTAATTTTTCCTCTGTGTTCTTTTGTTGACATATGATTTCAATGCTTTACTGCTGTATTAATCCTATTTTGTCTTTCAGATAATCAGGATTTTGTTGTTACTAAGTACTATGCTAATTGTTTTTGTCTAATATTAAAAATACGTTGCACTGCCTTATTCTAATTAACTTGAGATTATTATTGAAATAATGGTTTTATTATTTTACCACTGGCATTTTACTGCCTTGGAGTCTTAGTTGTACTGAAGCTATTATGACTTTGTAGCAATTGACTAACTACAATTATTCCATTATCCAGCTTCTAACATTTAATTGGGTGAGTGCAGAAAATACTTTCCTATTACAAGATCTTTGCTTTCTGATTTATTAGAATTAACCTTCAACATACAAACTAGACTCAGTTTATTTTTCCCTCTTCTCAAGAAATAGCCTGTGAGGATCACCATAAGCTTCATTTGGTTTAATTAGGAGGAGGAAAATTCGAAATATATTACAAGATTTATACTGATGCCCTCCAGCACACATTCTTCACTTCACACTTTATGTAAGACTTCAGTAGCCAACACACTAGCCTCCTCCCCAGATAATCACACACTGCAGGGCAGGGCCGTTGAACGACATTAGCATGAACTAGTTTTTATATTGATTTTTGCTGCTCTGCTCCTCCTCTGTCCATCCCATGCACTCCAGAGTTCAGATTTAAGTTTTAATTGAAATACTTGGAAGCCTTAATACCTTACCCAGGCTGCATTTTTCCTGGCGTTCCAGCTACAGAAATCCATCGGGCTTCCCAGTGCTGTGGCAGCACCAGCAGCAAAGCTTGGCTCAGCAGCACCTGGGATGTGTTTACTGCTGGTTTCACTGATTGCCAGCACAGATACCCTGAGATGCTCCAAACCAGACCATCCCCCTTGGTGTGCTCCTCCTCACACTGGCGGCCCTGTTACCCTACCAGCTGCCTTTTAAGTCAGGACTAAGTGATTGGCATGTCAGGAGACTGCTCAGTCCCAGGTGCCAGCCAGGGCTGGGCAGGCAGCAGCTCTTGGCTGAGGCTCTGGTGCAGAGAAGGTGCCTAAAGAACTGAGTTGGCAAAGGAGGACAGAATATCAAAACGTTTGTGCAGTGGCCAGTGTGAGGACACTTCTCATCCTCTGATGTGTGAAGAGTTAGTTTGGAATCTGGGCACAACCTGTGCTTTTGTGGACAGTCTGGTGGCAATGCAGGGGGGGAAGGGAGAGATTTTAAAAAACTAATCAGTAAGCAAACAAATAAACCAACCAGGATGACTGAAGGCTAAAGAGTGCTACTCTTTGAACTCCTGCACCCTCATTTCCAGCTTTTATTGGCATTAAGTTGGGTCATTAACATTTTATCAATATATTATGTGTATATAATGTTACTGAGATTAATGGACACAGGCAATGCTGCTCCCAAGGCAATCAGAGTTCTGTAATAAGTTATATGCTTGCTCTTCCAACAAGCTGCTCGGTGGTAGGGATGCATGGATTTTTAAACAGCTCAAAGTTTAATATGTTAGAATTAAAAGTGTGACTACACTGCAGAATTAACTTTAAAAGAACAGAAAACTTATCCAAGATTAGTATGCTGCTCCCTACAATCGAAGTTTTGAAACCCACGTAGTTCAGACTCCAGCATATGCTTTAAGTCAATATGTATTGAACTCCAAGCCTCTGCTGCAGCTGATTAAGGACAAAGAAAGGACATGATACAATACTACAGGAATCTTTTTTGTGTTCTTGAAGAAAGAACATTGCTCATTTTTATTAAGTCTTAAACTTTCTGTTATCTGGAGACCTAATACCAGGTATGTTTACTGCCCTCATTGCTGATTTTAAGCTTAAAGTACATAGCCTCAATTGTCATTCTGCTCATCTACTCTCATTAGATGCTGCTCTCATTTAGCACATATTCAATTATACAAGTTCTAATAGAAGCCCAGCCAAAACCCCACTGGCCTTCCTTTTTCTCCTCCTCCCCACTCTCCATGCGACTGGTGTAGGTATGCTCTTATGAAATATTTTTAAAATTTATTATTAGGATAATTTGCATTTACCTAAGGGCCACCCTGCAGCTCGGTAAGGTGACATGGAAGCAGTTAACTATTAAAAGCCCCCCAGCAGCACTTGGAATTTACATAACAGAAATGAGACATAAGCTCCTATCTCCTGGTTAGCTTCCAAATGCCACTACAAAGGAAGGGAACACCTTTAGTCATGGTGATACAGCATAAAAGGAATCTCATGTCACACTGTAACAGGTGTCAGCACGATGTATTAGCTCTCTCTCAAGTCTTACAGATGTCTCTGCTTTGACCACCATACACATTCATGGAGAAATTTTAATTCAAAACCCCAGGTGAGGAGACTCACTATGTTACCAGAAATACTTACTTTACACATTCTTATATGACTGCCTTAACAGCAGGAACACTCTCCTCATTCCCACAATACTTGGTGACAGAAATGCTGAGCAGACTGTGAAACCTCACAGAGAGCTGTTAATCAAAGCTTCCTAAATAACAGACCACAAATATACAGCTCATTTTATCCAAAAGTGCCTGCACACCCCACCTGCACTCCTCCTCACAACCCATCCAGGCACACTGGTTCATGCTGAAGGAACAGGCTGATCCCATTTTCTTATGCAACTTCACACAACCATTTCCAAAACTATCTCATCACTGTCCAACTTGCCTACTCTGCCAACTAGCTTCTTCATACTTCTCCACTGCTATGTCCCATTATATTAACATGGAAGCAGAGAAAAGAAATAGCTCTCAAGTTAAAATTCTTGCTTGGGAGATAAAACAGGATACTCCCCCCCTTCTTTAACACCCTAGCCCCATTTCTGATTCACAAGCTGCATTCCCTAAAATGAATCACGTTGGATAACAAAGGTTCCCACGCTGACTCAGATAACTTGGAAGAGGTAGTCTTCCCCCTCAATGTTTTTAAAGGCTGAGTTCTAAATTAGCAGTTCTGTTTAACTTATCTTCTTCCTAAAGGTTCAAGAGGAGTTTAATTAGTGAATTGACTGATTGTACCAAGTAAGGAACCTAAATCCCACCATCAGCACATCATGTTCTGAGAAGTTTTTCTCTGCAAAGCATTGTGAAAAATCAGATTAGGCTTCTGAAAATATTCCTTACATTTTAAGAAATTATCTCAAATATTTTGAGAAACTATCTCAAACCCCTATCCAGTATAACAGCGGATTTAAGGAGATCCACACAGGACTGAAATCAGCACTCAGTAATTTTATCATCACAGTTAACTGCCAAGATAAATGCACAGGTAACTTCTCCCTTCCCTCAAGGAATGAAACCCCATTGCCTCTCACCATTCACTGTGCAGCTGACATCCCAGTGGAGGGAAGGTCACCAGCATCTGAAACCACAGCAAAAAGCTACATAATTTTTTCTGCCTTGTCCATCATAATCTCTCAACTCCTTATGGTGAATGAACAAGAGCTGAGCAGAAGCAATCAGTCAATGACAATGCAAATGTCTCTCCCCTGTGATCATAATGACATAGTATCTAAATCTGTTCATCACAGCATAGGTGCATTAAAAATACACACAGATGTGTCTTTCACACCACCACTAGAAAGATACTCCCCCTGTATTTGCTACATTATGAGATGATACCAATTTGCATTTATGTTTTGATTACATCTGACTGAATTTTAAAATGTTCAGCAATTTGTGATGGCTAAAACCTGACACCATCAAAAGAAGCATGAGCTTTGCCATTGGCTTCAACAAGGACATGATTTATCCTGAGTGCTCTGATCTGCAAAGCTCTAAAGAAACAGAGGAGCACACCACAGTTTTTTCTACACTTCACTGTTTTGAAACAGAAGAACCACAACTGAATCTACAGATTTAGACCAGTAAGAACAGAACTCACCAAGCCATTGCTATACCTCAGTTAAAGTTGACTGCATTACAGTTGAATGGTATTTCAGTGCTGGGCCTTAATATGTAAAATGTCACATATTGTAAGTGCAGCTGGAGGTTCCTTCCATACCTCCAGCCCTTCTGCCTCTCCACATACCAGACTTCCTAGGCTCCTCTTCAAAGTCTTGAAGGATTTTGCATTCAATGCCAGTTGAGGAAACAGCAGAAGGCAACAACAGAATTTTTCATTAACTAAATCTTGAGTCCCTGAGGCCACCAAATTCATCACAGCCAGGGCCACTCTGCTATCCTGGTACCTGCTTGCAATATTCCAGGTTCACCGTAACTCACTTTTAGAATGTGTTCAAAGCAAACTGCCCTGATACAGCATCAGGCACTTACCACCATGTAGGTCCAGCATAGTTTTGATTAGCTGCACACATCCTTTGGGAACGTGAGCCCAAGGTCAGACAGACTAAAAGCACATTTGGAACATTTCTGTTTAACTAGGAATAAAAAAGATTAAGATGGACATGCAGCATGTCACATATCTTACACTTCAGTAGAAGAGAAGAAGGCTAACAGACTTTTTCAGGAGCAAGATCTTTAGAGATATATGGGAGCTCACCTGATATCAATTTACCAATTCAAGAGATGAAATGCCTTATGTGCTTCCAGGAGTTACAACCTTTCAAATTCCCTCTGCTGTCCCCTAAATAAAAATATTTAGAAGTATTTTATACATATATAATATATATATGCATTCACAAATATCTGAGACATTCCCTCATCTTCCTTTACTGTATTTTTCAGCAGTGCATATGGCAAGGGACAAAGACTTGAACAGTTTTAAGTTCTGCTGCCTTTTTTTTTTTTTGCTCTTCTAACCTCCAAAGAGTTTTTCCCTACTCAGACAAATGCACCCTCCAGAAGAGCACCACCCTAATTGCCCCAGCCAGTTAGATCCATTCAATCTTAATGTCTTGCAATTGCTGGTCTTATGACTGAATCCACTTGTCAGGGGGAAGAGCCAAAACGGCTCCTCTCTGATAGCCCGACATATCACCCCTAAAATCCAATATATATGCCAGTTTCTGACACCCGAATCAATAATTGTCATCAAGAATTCACTGCCCCATTGGGCTGAGCAGTCACCTTAATGTCCAAGTCCTGTGTCACCACGAGACTCCTGCTAAATCAGGAGTCACTGAGGTTCAGCCTTGTGTCTAATTCCTCCTGTGCTGAGCACCCTGTACTGCACCCACCACCCAGGTACCCCTGACCCTCCTTCCACTGCCCCTCAATCCATCCGAAATAATTCTGCAAAGTCCCCTTTTTCAGCTCACACGTAAATATTAAATGCATTTTCCTAAGGAGCACAGGGAGCCCTTTCCCAGATGTAAGTCTAATGTTCCATTGCTTGGCCAGGTTTCAGTCCTGATTTCTGAGGTTAAAAAAGATGAAGATTCACATATCCTGGAATATTTAAAAAGGTGGGAGTTAGTTAATGAAGAAGAGTTTAAAAGGCAATTAGAGAGGCAGAAACTGGACATCTGCTGGCACAGCAGTGCCTAAGTAAAGGGGAAACAACTCTTCAACAGAGTTTGGCAACATCACAGGAGAATTATTTTCATTAATAAAAACAAAGTCAGAGATTGTGAGCAACTTTTAGCAATGTTCATGCTGAAGTCACAGAAAGTAAGCAGCACCCTTCCTCCAAGTCACAACGCTGATGCCATTCCTATGAGAGTTCACCATGCAGAAGGGCTGCTCAGTATCAGACCAAGGGCTCAGCATCTTCCCAAGAAGCTGCACTGCATTCATTTCTGTTACAGCAGCTCCTGGAATAGCTACTGCAATTGCTGTTACCTCCAAGGTGGATTCTTGTTCTGGAATAAGACCATTTAAATGGGATACTGGTACAACAGCAGCAACATAAATAAATCACTACAACTGTATTGTTTCATTTCCTTGAGTGGCCTTTAAAATGATAAAAACCTTCTTGTCCTCCAGAAGACAAGAAGCTGGTGTCATTTTTTAATACATTATGTACACAGAATATTCCTATTTGGACACTCAGACATGCAGAGAATGCCTTCTTAAACAAAGCTTCACCAGCTCAGACTCAATACACAGAACAGCTGTATTCTATTAAGTATGGAATATAAATATCTTTTTCTATTTACAAAAACACCACATCAAACTCCTCTTGCAGGTAACAAGCACATGGAAACCAAGGTACCTAACTGGGCTGGGACAGCTGTAAAAAGCCTATCTGGAGAATAAGCTTATTTATGAGAATAAAGCCTTCACAGAATATCTCAAGTAAGTTGGTGAGAAAATTAGGACAGCAGAAAAAAAAAAAAAAAAAACACACACACAAAAAAAACCCTGGGATGTTTTTTCCCTAAACAAATGGCTTCATATTTCAAGCAAGCACAGGAGATGCCGGGGGGCTGGTGACAATCATCACTGATGCGAATGATGGGATATGTCAAGGAGAGAGAAATGTCATGTGGGAAATGTAATTAGCCACCATAGAAGGGGGCTGACACCTCCCCACCACTCACATGCCAAAAAGCCCAAAATAAAAGTACAGCTTGTATTCACTCATTTTCTGTTTGATATTCTTGCACCACATGTAATTAAAAACACATCAACTTTTCTTGAAGCACCACAGCATTCCAGTTACTTTCAGCCCAGGTATCACTTGAAGATATTTAATGGGAAAGGATCAACTGTTCCAAATTCATTTGGGGTACTCCACAATAAATCACTTTTTTCCTTCATCAGGGTAGCTCAAAAGGCGAAATGTGTCCATAACTATGAAATTTGATAGATTCTTCCTGTGAAATAGCTTTTTTAGACTCAGTTGATGTTACCCACTCATTAACATTGTCATATCATATAAGCATCTTTAACAGCAACAACAGTGACATATATATGTTTGATATGACAGTGATATATTATATTTGCTGTAATAAAATCCCTGGCCAAATTTTCTGATGTAGATTCAACAAGTTTGCAGAGAGAAATTCACCTGGCATCCTCTGCATCTGTTCAAAACTACCTGATGTTCACAGGGCACAGCTGAATGTGACACACTCTTGTTTCCATTCCAGGGTGCAGGGATGGTGGAGGAAGAAGGGGAAAAAATACAGATGCTGACCTTTCAGAGATAAGCTGGAGATGTGGGGAGAAGTTTTCCCCAAGGTGCTTAGGAGGTATCCTGGAATCAAGGTTTGCACACAAAGCAGACACACTGCTCTGACCTTAAGCAGGAGCTGAGGCGAGACCCACTGGCAGTGCATTGCAACTCCACATCTGATAGTCAGTTCAAGCTCTGTAATCCCTTGTCCTAAGCCAGTTTCCAGGCAGACCCACTGCAACCTAACAGGTTTAATAAAGTCATCATCTCCAGCACCACAAGAGGATTAGTTGCCATCATCTGCTCTCTGCCTCCCTTTCCTGATATACTGAAAAAAATGAGGTTTGAACAATCTCCTGAAGGCTGGGCAGGTAAGCAAGCCCTCAAATCATCATAATACTGGTGCACTAAAACACCTCCTGACTTCCTCAGAGTGTCAGCTTTGTTAACCCACGTGCTGGACAGATTTCTGTGCAGAAGATGCAACACATCTTTCCCACATCCCACTTCCCCTGGCAGGTCTAAGCTCCACCCAAAAAGATAGCCTTAATATTATCTTAGAGACATGCAGAAAAAGGTTCCTTTTTACCAGGCACAGTAATAGATGCAGAAGGGGAGATGTTCCACCTTCCACAAGTTTATAGTCTGAATAGTTCTAAAGCAAGAGGCTTATTCAGAGTTGTCCAAAAGCCATGAACAAGCCCAGGTAGATTTCCATTAAAGCAACTGCGCCATATTTTCACCCTTGAGACACCTTCTTCCTCAAGAGCAGCCCATACTGCACAAGAACACAAGACTTCTCTCACTGAGCCTTGGTCAGCCTCACCTGTCAGACACTCCCTGGAGATCCCTAGAAAACAAAATCCCAGTGAGCTGGGTACTGCAGCATTGGTGATGCTCCACCACAGAGCAGCTCCAGCCCCTGAATGCTGTGGGGCTCTCTGAGCACAACTGCTCCTGCTGTGATGCACAACCAGGGTGATGGGGAAATCATGCATAGCCACTTTCAAATGTCATGTAAGTAGGTTCCAGAAGCACAAGGAAGAGGTGATTCAAAGATTGTTCTTAAAAGGTGCCTGTAGTTTTCATCTCTGAAGAAAAACCTGTGTGGAAACGCTTCAGTGCTCAGGTAGATAGGTTAAAGGTGCAACTTCAATACAATGGTATTGGCAATCTCTTTTTCCCTTTTCTAAATAGAGACCTTTGACTATGGTTTCCATAATCTTTCTCCTCCATCCCTCTACTACATCCCTACAAACATTAGTTGATTTCTTCAAGTTTACTTGTTCGGGGTCATATTAATTTTTAAATAATGCAGGGAAAAAATGACTGTAAACAATGTCCTTGTAAATACACTTGCCAAGAAATGGATTACATGCATCCATGCAACATGCATCCAGCCATAAAAACTAGTTCTTGAATGTGACCTGAGAAACTTGAAATGATACAGCGACTCTGGTTTGGGTTTTTGTTTTTCTTTTTTTATTGTATAAACCAAATTACTCTGTTTAAGTTCTGCTACGCTGTTTTTTGGGCAACTTGTTATTCAGTGGACATAAATGTGAGAAATCGCATTTCAAAATGCTGCATGTTCTGACAAGACCACAAGCAAATACACAGTCCCCAAAGATTCAGAGGCCTTTGCAGTCCTATTAATTGCTAGAGGAAAGCAACCATATGGCAAGACAGTAGCATGCTCTATGAGTTGCACAGTGGGAAATATGTAGCTTACTGGGAACTTTTTTATAAAGGACAAGGGGAAAAAAAAGACAGAAGCTGCTAAATCTATAGATTATTCATTAGAAATTCAGTTATAGACTAGTGCATTTCTAATTACAGAGGTTCATTAAAGAACAGGGCTTTTTCTAGATAAACTAGAAAACTTTCATCCTTCTCATTACAAGAATAATTGAAATCTTGTTTCTATTAAAGTTTAGATGGCTTTAAATACCTTCCTTTAAAACTCTAACAGCATGTAATTTAATGCTCACACAGGCGACAGAATTCAAATTACATGCTTGCTACTTGACAGACACTACACCTGCATGGCACACACAGCCTCTGGGGCACACCTGAAGTCCACAGATTCCAAAGCAGTTGGATTTGAGCCATTTGCTCTGGGTGTGGGAGCCTTTGGGCTGTAGCAAGGCATGCTTTCCTGGCACAAGTAAAAGTTCAGGCATTCTCCAAGCTCTCCCATTCCATTCATTCCTCTCCCTGCTCAAAAAACCCCACTTGGGCTGGTGCAGCTGTCTGTGGGCTCAAGTGGGGAACCACATTTAAGCCAAAAAAAGCCTTCAGCAAAATAACAGTTTTCTTTAATGGCTGTGTTTTTAGTTGAGCTCATTTCATTGACTGTGGGGTCACTGTGGGGGCCTGTAAACATCACATGGTGCCAGCACAAGGGAAGAGAAGGCAGCAGCAGCAGGAGATTGAGCTGCCTCCATACCAGAAAGGCTGCAGCCCATGCTCTGAGCAGGGATGTGACTGACTCCTGTCTGCATTTCCTGCACAAAGAGCCCCCTGTAGCTTCACAGCACCAATCCCAGCCATGACAAGTGCTCAAGACAAAAGCTGACCCTCACCGAAACCACAGGTGTAAATACAACCCCCGGCACAGAGGTACAGACTCACCCTGGATATGTGCAACAGCGGGAGCAAACAGACATGGGGATTTTATAAAGCCTTTCCTTTGTAGTGGGGCTGCACAGAAGTATGGATTGAGATAAATAGAGCACATTCCCCCTTATCTCGGTTTGCCTCATGATTGCAGCATCCTCCTTGAGCTCCTAAGGCTAAGTGAGCACTTGTCTGGGGTTCACAGAACAGCCTTTTCTTCCCAGAACTGCCAGGACTCAGCATAGCTGGAACAGCCACTGTAATCCACAGGAAACAAGGCACCAAAGCTCCCCACAAACCTAACACACCCCATCTGCCTTTTGCTAAAGGCTGTCAGACCCCACAGCCTCTCACACTATCATCCCAAATCCTCCCAGCCTTACTGTTTAGCTTTTCCACTTGATTAAATTTAAGTTTCTTGCACCAGGAACAGAGAGAACAGATTTCTCTCTTGAAAGAGAGAAATGTTATTAACACACCTCCTGGCAGCTTTCTTCAGGGTAACCAGCCTCAAGTCAAGTCCACTCAGTCACTCCACCTTTTCCCTTGAAGCTCAGTGCCCTAAACCAGAGCCAGAGAGTTCCCAAGGATCTCAGAACAGCACGAAGCAGCAGGATGAGACCAGGTGAGCTGCAGGCCAAAGTGACCTGATGGCTGCTTCTCACAACAAGGAGTTTTGATTTCTGTGGAAAGTGCTCTTGCAGCAATGGCATTGCTGACTCACGTTCAGCTTGTGACACACCACAGCACCAGTTCTTTTCCTGCAAGCCTTCTGCACAAATCCAAGCCATTGTTCTACATTTCTCTTCAATGAATCACATCCATTTTTGTAGAAAGATTATTTTATGTGATGTATTTACAGCCCAGCCCAGCTTCACATCATCTGCAAGCTTAATAAAGGACACTCCTTTTTGCATCATCTGAGTCATTATGAAACCAGAAATCTTAAACTGAACTGGTGCCAGGACAGGCCTTTTCCAAGCCATGCTCAGTACATTATCCCACACATTCCTGAAAAAAACCCCAGGTAAGTAACCTCTCCTCACTCTCATGACCATTATCTAGCCAGGTTTGCATCCAGCACCCAAGCAAGACACTGATCCACAGCAAGACACTGATGGCAATAATATCTGTAAGAATTGCCTCTCCTTTATCTCCAAAGGGTATTAGCCTACTGTAGAGCAAATTTGACATAAACCTGTCAAATAACTAGCAAGGCATGGTAACTGCAGTACAGGCATCAGCTGGTTATTAAGTTACACTGAAAATGCACATGAATGGCTGAAGTAAAGCCGCTCACACAAGTCTCCCAAAAGCAGCCTGGACATCGAGGAGCCACCTGATGGACACTTTTATCTCTGACCTCCACGCAGGCAATGGCAAAGGGCAGGATCAGCAGGATTGCCAACCATGACTGCTCTGGAGTGCGTGTTAGGGATCCATTTCCAAGGGATAAGATGAATTAGTTACACAAGGCTAAACCATCCAATCCCCCCACCTGCAGCATCACCACTGACTCCGTGGGGTGGGAGTTTGGGGTGAAAATCTGTCACACACTTGCCATTCTGCTGGTAGTTACTTTCAATATATAGTTGGCAAACGTAAAAATAAAGCAACAAAAAAACCTCCCCCCACAAACACAACATTTAAAAAGAAGTAGCATGGTCAAGCTGTTCTTAGGCTTTTAACGTTTTGTACCATGTATTCTTTTCCATTTTCATAGGGAAAGTGAAGCTCCTGGGGTGTTTCATGAAGAATTGCAGTTCAGTCCTGGCAAATCTTTCCATATTTCAGCGTAACAGTGCAACACACAGATTCATGTCCTGTGTTTAAGTCTAGACACACAAATACTCGCTACAGGAATGTCTGATGCTAAATATGAAATGTCTTAGCATATGCAGGATCAGAGCTGAATTTCTGGGAGCTGAGATTGCTTGCCACATCCCAACAGACAGTGTGTCTTACAGGCTGGGAACTACTCACCTGGTTGATATTCACTCCTTCATTTCACATTCAATAATGAATATTTATAAACAATTTTAGGAACGCAAGCAAAATAGGAAGGCACAGAGACTGCAAGGGCTAGGCACAAACTATACGTGACATTTTAAGACTGATAGTGAGCTCTGGCTTCCTGACACTGCCACTGCCTCATAACTGCTTAACTCAAAGGCAAATATTTCCCGCTGCCAGGGGACATCTCTTGTTCCCAGGCAACATCTTTTAAATCATCTTTTGGCCTAAGTCATGCCTTTAGTACAACTGAAAACAGGAGAAGGGCAAGATTATCCAAGTGTTTCACCAGAGGAACAAGGATGGCAAGAAATTGTCAGCAATTGTCTTGGGCCATATCCTTATCACTTCATGATCCCTCCCACTTGGGAATTTCTTTCCTTCTCTGCCCAACAAAACTTTTGGATGGGCATGTGGCTTTAGATGATGCTCCTTCAGAGCCCCTCCCTGGGGAACAGGAGGGTGGCTTTGCTCTGGGGCCCACAAACCTGTGTGCCCACACTTGTTACTGCACTGTCTCAGTGCAGTCACAGCCTCTGCAGCTGTTCAGTGTATTAACCTAATTTTAGGAGCCCCTTTTGAGTTGTTACTTGCAGGGAAATCACTGTGCTCTCCTGTCATCAGCGAGGCTCTTTGCTGTTCTCCTTCCTTTGTTCTCTTTTGTTTCACTGAGTTAAGCTTATCTTTTGCTTTTGTTTTCCTACAGTAGTAAAACTCCATTATGATGCTTGGCAGACAATTTAAGCTACTGTGACAATCATCTTTGCAAAGGGAATCTGCTTTCATAAACCCTTTCTACACGACTAAATATTCCTTTCTGAGCCAGAAGTAGGCAAAAATGCCGCCCTCTCCACTGTCAAGCTCCTGATTTTAAAGCTACTTAAAAATTAAGAGGAGCAGCAGCTGTTTGCAGAGGATTGTTCATTTTAAGATATCCACAATACCCTCCTCGAGAACAACTCCCCCTCGAAGACTTCTTTGTTATTTCTCCCTCATCCTGTTTCTTTTCAGAAAGGGGGCAAAGCAACCCAAGATACAAATCTGCAAGTTCTTCTCCACACTCATGTCCCAGAGTGCACCATCGCCCAGGCTGTTCAAAAACAGCTCAAGAGCTGCAGAGGGATTTCCTTCCTTGTTGTGTGTTTTGTACAGAAATACTACATTAGTTTTTTAATCTTCCCTTCGGGTTTAGAACCTTAGTGGGTGACATTTTTGAAGTTTTTCTCTAAGGACCAAGGATTCTGTCTCCACTAACAGGCAAACAACTCGCACATGAACAGAAAAAACCCAGACAGGCTTCTTGTATAATCCTGTGTCTCCAGGAACCAGGGCTTTCAGGGGAGCTGTACCATCGGTTTCTGATTAGATATCTCCAAAATGTGAATAACCAGTACAAAGGAGTCAAACCACAGCAGGTCACTAAGCCCTGAAACAGCCTTCTCCCTACACTTCCCTCTGTCCTCCCTGGAATCTCTCTGCCCTGACACAGGGAAGAGCATGGTGTGGAATCATAAACACCACACCAGGGCCTTCCCAGGAGGATGTGCAACAATTCCAGCACCAAGGGTGGCCCAAACTTGTCTCCATGGCTAGCAAGAAGCAGCAGCAGCACCATGGGGTAAATAAAACTGAGCAAAGAACCAGCAGAAAATGAGTTGTAGGTAGGGGGTGCAGGGAGAGGAGAGGTGTGTGGGATCCCTGCTGCTGGCTAATACCAAGGAGGATGGAAAGCTTTGCTCTTTGCTGCTCACAACTGGCTGCTGGCCCTTTCTCAGACTGGCAGAGAGGAGAACTGATCAGATGGACAACAGGAGAGAAGCAAAACCAACCCTGGCTTTTACTAAACCAGAGCCCTAAGCCAGTAAACAAAGATGTACCAGTGATGAGGGGAAGTTCTTTATATTTGAGAGTCCCGCACAGCATAAGTTAGGTTGCATATGAATTAGAAAAAAAACCCCATGAACACACAACGAACAGCCAAACAGACTAACCCTATGTTAAAATTAAAAACAAAAAACAAAAACAAAACAACTCAAACAAAAAACACCAATAAAAATTAACACTCTTAAATGGTTGCCAAGAATTTCCCATTAGGGGGAAAAACCCCTAAACTGTCTACCATGAAATATTAAATTGGCAAGGAAAACCACAGAAGGATCACCTGTTGCTCTCCTAGTAGTATTTTTCTAATTCTTTGCTACTTTCATTCCATCAGGGTTTGTTTTGGGGTTGTTTTTTGTTTGTTTGTTTTTGGTTTTTTTTTTTTTTTTTTTTTTTTTTTCCCCCTATTATTTCATTAGTGAATAAAGCACGTTCTTAAAAAAATAAATCACTGCTCACAGGCCCTGGCCATGCCCAGAAATCCACCAGGCCCAGTCTTGCACAGCCACAGAGACACTCTGGTGCCCTCTCAAGGAGCTGCTACCCTACTTTAGAAGCAAAGGCAAGAGGTGAGGATGCCAGAGGGAGAAGGCACAGAAGACCACATCATGCACTTATAGAAGTGCTCAGTTTAGGTCATCAAAGCAGTGGAGAAGGTAAAGACTTGAGGGACTTGCTGAAAATATTTGGCAATACTTTGTGGGGGTTTAACACTGATGACTTGGAGAGGGCAGAGTCATGGATCACTGAAAAAAACCCAACACGGGCTCAACAAACTGATACAAACCTGACAGAGGCAACTCTGCAAACCCCTGTAATAACAGGGTAGGTTAAATTCCACTGACTAAATTCACAGAGCTGCTTTAATAAATTTCAGTAGACATCACTGGACACTGCACACAGATTACTCCAAACCTCAGTACCTTTTAAGTTTCTACATGTTTATTTAGCCGTTCTTTCTCCCTGGAGTGAATATTATCCTGTCTTAAAGGTTTGATGTAAAATCAAACAGCATGTTGTCTGGCAAGGCTTTGCTCTTCCTTTTAAGACTGCTACTTCTCAAAAAGACATTTCAAACCACAAATATAACAAGGGCATCTAAATAGAACTGACCTTACTTGGACATAAGTTCTCCATACATCTGCCATCTCTCCCTCAGATCTTTTTAAATTGCACCTACTGGGTAATAAACTATGCTCTCCTGCAAAGGCACTACTCCTTCATCCCCCAGTTTGGGGAGAGGATCAGCCACGAGCTGCACAAAGACTGCTGAGTGCATCCTGTGTAATCGCCGCAGCCATCGCTTGGCTCGCTCAAACAGAAATTTATGTGTAATGTTAAATTTATGTTGAAATTCCCTTCAAAAACTCCCCTCAGTGCCGTGGTTTCCTGGGCTAATTTAACCAGCAGCACAGAGCACTGGCAATCAGTGGCACAGAGCTCCTGAAGCTGCTGGCTCAGGGAGAAATTAGAAACTGGAGGCAGCCTTGCCCTGGGAGCTGGCTGGGCACAGACTGTGCAAAGCCTTCTGTCTGAAGTGCCACGTTTAGCTCAGGATCCTGCCTGCTGCACCAGCTGAATCTTCACCTCCAAGATCCCCCAGCCTGCTCAGCAAGCAGCTTTCCTCCTCCTCGGAGCACACTGAGGTCCAGAGCACAAACCCAGGTGCTTTCTGCCGTCGGATGGAGGGCTCTCAGAATAGTAATGCATGAATTAAAAAAAAAGGCAAAGCAGCAAGTCTGGAGCTTCAAAACTGACTGCTGCTCTAGAATGGTGTTTCTAATGCACCAGGCTATCAAATGGTGGTACAAACAGGGTATTTCTAGGTATTTCCGGATACTTCTATAAGCTAGGAGTAAACCAAGCTGCAGTGTGAAATGCCCTGCTCTTGCTCTGTGTCACTAGGCTCTTCATAGCCCAGTTCCCACACTGATACGGATTTCAGGCAACAGCAGCTTCGAGGCTTTTAGCAGAGATGGGAAAATTAGGCTTTCTTATTTGCAGAGCCACTTTATCAATTACTCTGTGAGATTATACCACATACTGCTGAATATTAATATATCTCGAAACTGTGTCTACAATACTGTTGTGTCAGAGTGCTAAAGGCGTTCTGAAGCAGTCTCAGTTAATTGTTCTTAAAATGTACTAGTAAAACTGTGCAAAACAAAGTTTCCTAAAAGCACTCATCTAAGAGTTCTTCAGACCTTTGTTAATTAAAAAAACCCCAAACTTTTTAATTTAAATGAAGCAGCTTTACCACCTGATTCTAAGTTGCTCCACCTTTAGAGATGCTCAAAAGTGCTTGACTTTCATCAGTTATTAAACGTTCTCCTTTTAATTAACTCATTAAGGTAAAACAACTGTACTAGAGATCCAGAAAAAGCTGAAAACAGAAATCCAATGCTTCCCACTCCCACAGAGAAGCCCTCATGATTATCTTCTGAAGAAATTACATGGTTTATCAACACATAATTGATTACTTATTGGAGAGTCTTGCTTCTTAATGGGTTTGAATGTTCTGGGTTACCCTTCTGGAGGATGGTCAGAAGAGAAAATAAAGGAAAAAATCCCCAGTCCTTGTCCATGGAGCTGCTCCTGCTCCATACAAGTGTTTTATTGGAACTCTGGTTTTGATTGAAGGTGAGGTTTAACTTGGGACTGGGGAATAATTAGCTTTAAAAGAAAATGCTTCATTAGGCTGGAAAAGACAGTGTTTCAAAACTTGCGAGCTCTGATGTCTCTTTCAGCTTAAACAAATCCACTAAATTAGACACTTGTTTTGGGAAAAGGGTTTTTATTGTGTCCTTTATTTCCCACCCCCATCTTGGCAGAACAAATCAGAATCGCTGTTAGGTTCAGCCAAGATAAATAACTGGTCTTCAGGAAAAGTTTTCTTCAGGTCTTTTTTATATAACAGGAGATATAAAAACTGTATCAGCCCCTTCCTTTGGTGAGTGATGAGTCTGAGCACTCAGCTGAATTCCATGGTATGCAGTAAGAGTAATATTCCTGCTGGCATGTTTTGTTTCCTGCAGCATCGCCAGCAAGGTGATTGCCAGACTTGTGTGTTCATGGAGATCTGTGCTTAAATTGCTGAAAAAAATTTAAATTGCTGAAAAAAAGTCTGCATTGCTTACCGTTAGCAACAAAAATTAGTGGACAGTAAAACAAGGGGTTTCAATCCTGGAAGTCCAAGACTGGAGTGAAAAATATCAGAAGGCTCTACCCTCTCATTCAGTGAAGAATAACTGTGAGTGGCAACACAGACAAGCAACTTCTTATATAACCAAGATATTTTCTGAGCCAGAGCCCTTGGCAGTGTGCTCTCTCTCTCCCCAGGTTTCTCAGAGTTCTGTGAAGGAACAAGGTAAACAAAATCCCCCCCCACACAAGAACTTTGCTCTGCTACCTTTCCCTCAGAAGTCTTTCTGTTCATTCCAAGTGAACAGTTCAGTAATAGCCAGAGGTGGCTGCATGACAGGAGACTGACATTTAAGCACACCTACATACTGGAACATAGAGCAGTAACATTAATTAATTATTACTTTCACATCAGCCGTGAATATAAAGCAATGTAAAAAAGATTAGCTGCTCCCTTTTCATTTAGTTGCTTTTATTTCCTCTTGCCACTTTTCCTCCAGAGAGAAGGAGGTTATGGCACAGAAAACAATGGTTGAAATGGTGTATGACTCTCTACAGGTTGCTCTAGCTTTCAGAGATGCCAAGTCATGAAATAAGCAATATAATTTAAATTATTATATATGGTCCATTCTAATTTTCGTGTTCTTAAAAACGAGTACTTGGAGTGTATTGGAGCATTTCAATCGTATGGGGATTTGTGTTAGCACTTCCCTGCTCTTCCAGGCTTCTGTAGAAGTAAGGACAGCCTGAGAATTACAGATGACTGTTGTAGCATAAGCTGAGATCCAAAATGGTCCTTTTCAGTTAAAAAAAAAAAAAAGAAAAAAAAAGAAAAAAAAATCACTCCTCCTCCTCCTCCCTCCAAGAATCTAAAATAGCCCCAAAAATATAGTTTTAAGGAACAAAAATTGGCCATGAACTTAAATTTAGGTAAGTAATTACAGCATTCACCTGCAGACAAGCAGGTTGAAACCTCCTTTCTGGCAGATCTGGATCTCCTACTCACCAAATGTCCTTACACTACAGAGCTGCAGGGTATTCTAAGGGCAGCCCAACATCAAAGCTACTCATTCTGCCTAACAGCTACTTGTGAAAGCATGTGCTGGAGCTCCTGTTCCTCCACCACCAGTAAACTACACTAGGCATCAGCATATGGAGATATTCTTGTTTGCTCACTTGTTCTCAAATAATATATAGCAAATATTTGCATAAAATATTTAAATATTCATTGGATCAGAAAAAGGCTCAATTGTCTGGTGCTTGGATAATTTGCCACGGGCAGAAAGCTGGGAAGAGGAAAGGACTCAATTTCCAGGTTCTGCTAAAATGAGTATTTAAACCAAGCAGAATAGAAGAGCTTCAGTGGAAAGGAACCAACAAAAGACCGAACCTGGAAAGGCAGAAAACATATTTGATAGGCTTGAAATATTCCGTGTCCCTGGAACACAACTGTAGCAATCTGTGGATATGCTGACATTGCCACCTTCATCCAGACAGGCTGATGACTTCATCCCAGTGAGTAAATTAAAACACAAACAACAGACAGCTGTCAAAACACAAAACACATCTTGTCCCTCGGACATAAAGAGACCTGGAGATCATGCAAAACACAGATGGAAATTGTGCCAAATCATCACAACCAGTGAAACCCTGCGGATGCTGAAATGCAATTCCATGCAGTCCTGCCACCGTGGGATCAGAGAGCACATGTTTTACTGGGATTTTGCAATGACAACACAGAGGAAATAAGAGATGAGTGAAAGGGTGAGTTTTAGTGCCCAAACTGATTGGCAGTGCCTTCTTCAGTAAGTGAAGAGACACCCTTCAAATTTCCCAATTCTGAAAGGTATGAAAAGAGAGCAAGGTCAAAGAGAAAGATGACTAGATAAATGGTGGAATATTTTGGAATGAGAGCTAAATTATTTGACTAATCATGTGGGGCAAGAGCAAAACTTCCTTTGGGAAGGAGGAGAGGAAAAATATACATCACTCTTCAAAATAGAGCCAAAGTTGCATTTGCTTTTCACTTCCATCCCTGCATGAACTCCTGGGAGCCATGAGGCATGAGCATAGAACAGAACTGATCCAGGGGACAGAACCTGTAGGTTCCAGAACTGCATTAACGCTCTTTAGCTTCTTTCCATCAGAATGAGCCATGATCAGGAGACACTTCCCACCCCAGCTGGAATGTCCATCTCCTGAATCCAACCAGTGGGAGCAGCTGCTCCTCCTGCTCCAGTGACTCCAGTCTCCCAGATGTGCCCAGGAGAAGTCCTGCTGGAAGAGGTCACTGGCACTGCAGACATGAGGGTGGATTCTCCCTTGCTATGAGACAGCAAGTTCTCAATCCAAGGACATATTTAGAGGAACAACAGAGTTGTGCAAAATCTGGCAGGAATCAAGTTTAGTGTCTCTTTCAGTCTCCAAATCCTTGTTATTCTATCAGGAGAATGCATCCATTAATGTTGCATTGAACAGTCACTGGTGCCCCCAGGAAGACTTTGAAAAAAAATTCTATTTAAAGACAAGCCTGTTAATGTGTCATCTACAATATGCCTCTCTTACTCCTGGGAAATTTGCATGAAAACAGGATTGTTATTGCTCTGACATTCTTGTGTTCTTACTGTTTATTCTCACTGGAAGAGGCATGTTAACTACCCTGCCATCCCTGCACACCCAGGCTCCCATCAGAAAAAAAAAAAAAATTAAAAAAATTAAAGGGAGTTTTAAATGCAACCTCACTGCAGTTTCAGCTCACGTTCTTGAAATCCCTGTTTTAGTAGCAGGGAAGCTCACATGCCAAAGGAAACAGATGCTATAAAAGCCAATAAAAAACAAATAAACATAAATAAATAACATTTTGTCACCATTAGTGAAGGTTTGTGATTATGTGAGTATTCAATAGGAGCAAATACAATTCCAAAAAGAAAAAAAGTACCAATACAAAATAGATATGACAAAATTGAATGGAAAAGGCAGATCAGAGCACTGGAAAAGGCTGCCCAGAGACATTGTGTCTCTTCTTCTCTGGATATGCAAAATCCTGGATGAAATCCTCTACAACCTGCTCTACGTAGACCTGCTTTAGCAGAGGATTTGGGCTAGATCATCTCCAGAGGTCCCCTCCAACCCCAAATCATTCTGTGATTAGCCAGCTAAAACAAGAAGAGACTGTAATTTTGAGCTAATATGTTCCCAGTCAAAGAGTTTTTACTGTGTGCTGCCACACCTAAATAAAGTCCCATTCTTCAAGGAGGTAAAAGTAGAAAACACTGAGAGGATTTAAGGGGAGTTAGGTTACAGGGACAGGGATAATTTACTTGATGGTTCACCATTAGGGGGAAGATTTCCTGGGGTTTTTTTCATTATATTCCTCATCTTCACTGTTACACATGAATTTCTCTGCATTTTCTAAGACATACATTCACAGCAAAAAGGTTCACAGAAGGGTTTATTGTTTAAGACTCCATTTGAAACAGATTGATCTGCAGCGTCAGTGCAGCTGCCTCATATGAAGCACTGCATTCTAAAAATCCTTCATGACATTTCTCTTTAGACATGAATCAGCAGACTAACAGATGTCTCATTCACACCATGTTTGAGTTTCAGCTTTACTAATGAAATTAATTTGGGGCCAAATTGTATCTTGAGTCGCACTCAGAACTCTTGGTGGCTTGTGTATCAGCCAAATACATGCATGGGAGAAAGGAAATTTGACCTTAATTTTAATTTCATCTTTGGAACAGATTGCTAATCTAAGGCGACAGATTGTGATGTCCCTTACTTGTGTTACACACTCCCTTACATCACAAATGATCCCACTGAAGACAGCAGGATTGCTGGAGTTCCACATACTCCTGGAAGGGTCAAGATCTCACAACCTGCCTGTTCCTAGTGCAGACTGACTCGGAATCTTAAGAGGTGCCAGGATGCAGCTTTCTGAGCTTGTTCCCTTTGCGGAGCCCCGTGTGCTGTCCTGGCAGGACTGGCGCTGTTGTTGCGGAGTTTTGTCACGCCGCGCTCGGCACAGGCAGCAGCTGTCAGCAAAGGAGATGAGGAAGCAGCAGGGAAGTCTGCTCTTCCCCACGGGTTGTTCACAGTCTTCTGCAGGCAGATCTAAGCTTGCCTGGACCAGAGCCTGTGCAGCCAAAGTGGATTTTCCTCACTTCAGTCAATAATCCTCATGGCCACAGCTACCTGTCAGAGCTCAGAGCGCAGCCACAGCTGCTGGAAGAGGAGCCTGAGTTCACATCCACCTGCAAACACAGCCCAGTCCCCAGTTCACCCCTGACTGAAACAATTCTGAAAAACAGAGCTGCTCCATGAGAAGTAAGACATTAGACTGAGGGGTCCAAAGTTTCTGAGGGTTCTAATCTCTCGGTTTTCTCAAAGGAATGTCCGAACCATGCCCTTAGCAGATTTTCCAGTGAGTAATTTTTTAAAAAAAAAAAAAGTTAAAATCAGTGCGCTCTAGCACTGGTGTAGCATCCAGTCTAATGTTCCCTCATTCCCTTCACCTCAAATACCTTCTGTAACTTGGAGAAGACAACTTCTGTGCAAGTGACATTATGTTAAAAATTCCAAGCTACTGTTGGCAGAATATTCGAGAGTTTCCATTTGCATGACTTCAGTCCCCAATCACATTCTGCTTCCCACTGCTCCAGGAACACACCCACATTTCTAAGCCCCATACTGTCTCTAGCAGTGACTGATGTTTATTTGGAACCAAGATAAGTTTTTATTATTTTTATTTATGATTTTTTTTTTTTTTTTACTTCACAGTTAACTCTAAGGACCCAGACATATAACAATCACCACACGTTCCAACAAAGTGAAATCAAGGTTCCTTAACAAGTATCATGTAACAAGAGCTGAGGACAACTTCCTACTTGACAAATAACCACCTGGAGGGCAGCTGGCTGTAACCACTGACAGGGCTGAAGGTAGTCAATAGCCAAGCACAAGGTCAGTGAACTCCATGCATTCAGCATCCGAAATCTGTAACTTTCTCAGGAATATCACTGTGTATGTTCACTTAAGGCTGTAAAACATTATTTTTGTACTTCCACAGTAGGGTCTACTCTTCCCATGTTTGCTTCCCATTTAGTTATGGCCAGTGTTCACTCAGAGAAGAGATATCCATCCCCTGTTTAGTTTAGTTGATAAACTAAATGAAAACCTGTGCCAAAAAACTGATACTGCTATTAACAACATTCAGAGTGTGATTCTTCCTTCACTTATTCAGCAGCTTAGGCTGGTTCACTAGCATTTCTCTGGCTACTTTCAGTTATTCTCCCCACCTGCAGAGATCACTGAACCATATTGCTGCTCCCTTTTCCATAACAGTCTGAGGCTGAATTCAACTATGACTTTAAAATAAATAGCAAAAAACCAATGGCTCCTTGAATTTGTTGCTGGGATATCTGTTTTACAGCAGACCCATTTCTGCTATGATTACATAGTTAAAGATGCAGAACATATTGTATGGCTTTCACCTTCCAGTTACTTGTGATAGGCTACTTCTGTAAGCATATGGTTTTCAGCATTTTAGAAAAATCTTCTTGATGGTTCATTGCAAGATGCGAGGCTCTGCTTTAGTAGCCTGTAAGCTGAACCACTGCAGTGTGAAATTCAAGAATATCAAACCAGAGGAAGAAAAATATATGAGAAATCCCAGGAATAAAATGTTTAAACTGGCTGGCACAAACTGCTACAGACTCTCACACGTGTCCAGTTTCCCTGGTGTTTTTGTTGCACCCTCCCTACCCCAAACTGCCCTCCATGGGTTGTAACTTTCACTTGGGTTTCATATCCTATTTCCCACTGCATTTTGAATTGTTACATTTATATTTAAAATCAGTCTCAAATATGTCCAACACATATTAATGGCCTCTAAATAATTTAGGGGACATTCAGAGCATAAGGTGAGCCTCCACCAGATATTCCAGAGCTCTTTGACAGAAGGTCAAGGCTTTGGATGGTCTAAGCAGGTACTACCTCAGTGTCTTCTTTTCCTTGGCCTGTGTTAGTTTCTAAGTGGGTCAAGAGTTGTCTTTGATTTATGTTCCTTTAAATAACCTGAAAGGGTTTTCATCGAATTTTGAACAAAAGGAGTTGAGAGCATTGCTATTTTCTCAGCAGCACCTGGGCAGGTTCAAAGATGGTTCCTGGTACCACGTACCTGTAACTTGCTTGGATCTCACACCACTTCAGGCATTATGTGCACCTCACAGAAATGAGAAGTACAAATCTTCATGGAAAAAAACACAGAGCTGCACATGTATGACATGCCTAGACAAAACAGAACCCTTTGACTTTTCACACTGCAGCCTGAGCTCTGTCCAGATTACTGAAAAAAAATCCCTTGTTCAGAACTTCAGTAGCAGCAAAGAGCCTACTTCAGACTTTAGGCATTTTTAAAAGCACCACAAAGAAATAAATGAATGAATTAGGGAAAATATTAACAAGTGATCTATCTCAAACACAACTCCTCACATAAGCTGCACCAAACCTCCATCCAAGCCCACTTCACCACGAATGAGTGGCATCCCGAATGCTCAGTTTGGGATTTAGCACCCTTAGGGCTAAAAGCTCCTACTCGGGTGGAAGGGAGCTGCCATCAAGAGAGCAAAGAGCTCTGAGTCCTAAGCACAGCCCTGTCCAGGGCACAAGCAGCTCAGTACAACACACCTGTGAAAGATGTACAACATCAAAGTTTTGCCGCTTCATGCAATTTATCAACGAACTGCTTCTCTCACCTATTTTTAAACATGTGCTGCACATAACTGCAGCTGACTCTGCCCAGTAATTGCTGTTCATTACTGCTGATTTCTAGCATGGAAGTGTGATCCTTATCATCAGCAAGAGAGCAGAGCTGACTGGGAGATGGCTTTCTCTGGAAATACACTCACAGAAGAGCTGCTGCAGAGGAGGAGACGAGTGGCTGTGATGGCAGGGAGCTGGGAAAGGCCCATGGAAGCAGCCAGGTCGTGTGCTGCAGGATCTGCTCAAGGATCACAAGCCTAACTTCATGGCCAAAGAGAGAGCTAACAAGTTGGCTTGTGTTTAATAAATATTTGAGACACAGCTCTGGTTCTTGACATTGTTCCATATGCGCAAAACCCAAGAGTTTATAAAAAGACACTGGGATTTCTAGCCACGCTTCCCCAAGCCAACAGCAGGGAACATGTCCCCATTCTCCAATGTATCCATAATGCATGAAAAGCTGTAAAGGCAGAATAGACGTCGCTGTGTTATCAGCTCTGAGCTATAACACACCAGATTTGTCTGTGGAGTTCCATACGTATCCTGAAAACTGTTTCAAAATGTGCACAATAAAAGTTAAATTTTCATTTACGGTTTAATTTTGTCAACAAATCGTGATTTACTATACCTATCTGTCAAACACTACACTACTCTCTTTCAAATATTACAGGAACTAAAATGTAAGCTTCTAATTAACTTTGTCATATGAATAAGAGTTGTTCTAAAACTTCTCTCTTCAAAGCACTGAGATTTAAAGTAATAAATATTCCTTCAGAAGTAGGTCAGTTTGAATTTAATATGCACCAAATAAATATTCCCTCAATTAGATGTGAGCAAGTAAAAAGCTTTATGTTATGGCTTATAGCAATTTCAGATAAAGAGCTTGTGTGATGGAGTGAATCCAGCTACAAAATGATTGCAGTAGCACGACGTATTTTTAGCACAGGATAGCACTCGTCTCAAAAATAATTCCGAGAATTTTTGTGATTTTCAGATCACACTGTTTTCATCAGGGCTACCATGCTTAATAGATTTCACAAATTACTCCTAAAAAATTAATAAGGAAAATTAAGGATCCTTGTAATGAGTCATGTAACTACTTATTTGGCAGAATTACACTCTCTTTCTATTTGTGCAGGAACAAGCATCCAAGTTGTACCAAAGAGAAAAAAAATAATAAAATTACCCATTCCTGTCATAAAACTTGTACATTATCACTACTTTAACAAAATTATCACTTCTAAACAAAATTTCTACTCATCAGTTTGACTGAAATCTATGTCTGTCTTCACAACCACTCAACTGTTGTTACTAGTGTGGAGCAACCTTACCACCGATTTTTTTTTAAATTAAAAAGTTTAAGTTCAAAGAATATTGATGAAACAATGCAAAAAAAAAAAAAAAAAAAAAAAGTGTATACTCCACAACTGAATCTCAGACTTTTCACATATCAGTCACCATAAAACTCCTTCCTGTGATGACATCTCAGAGCTAAACACTGACTACAGCATGTCAGATACCATTTGGACTACATTTGCTCCTAGCAAACATTACCAGCTATTTTTTCTCTGGAGTGCTGTGGCTGTGTAAATAAGAAAGCACTTGTTCAAGGGGTTACACATCCCCTATTTTACATACACCCCTAAGTCAGCAAATCCTCCAGGGCAGCTGCAGGTATTGATACAAAGCATGGCTAGACTTGGCAGCCTGTGCTACGAGCCACTGATAGAGCAATGGTTCCCCTAAGCCTGGTCAACAAATCCACAGGCATTGCCAAAAATCAGATCTTTGCTGGAAAAAGGGTCTACATCAGGAGAAAAGCAGTGGCAGAATCCTCCAAAGGTCAGTCATGGTCTCTTCTAGAACAGGGAATTATTCATGGGAGCAGTGACTACTTCAAGCCATAGAAGTCAATATTCAGGTTGCTGCCTTCACCCATGATACACTCATTTTTACACAGAGGAGATGAAGCATCCTCAGCCAACACCCCTCTGACAGACAGTTGCTGCAGGGAGCAACTGGGCAGGATTGCCAGCCAATAGCTTAACTGCTGTGGGAGACACAAAACATCTGGACAGACTTGACAGATCAAAAAGACAGGAGAAAACATACTGTACTTTGCTTTCCTTTATTCTGCTCCAGGATCTGTTGTGCTGGCTCCAAACACCTTCTCCCTGCAAGAGCTGGTACCAGTTGTGCACACTGGAATATGGCAGTGAGATAATGCAGCTTTCAACGGGGCATCCACAAACGTGCATTGCTGACTGCCAGGGCAGCCCTTCAGTTTTATCTTGGTTCTGCTTTCAAAACACTCACATGAGGACTGGGAGATAATTTGTGCTCTATCTAGTGATGTATGATATCAAACCAGTCCTAATGCTCTGTTTCCCCTAAAACAGGTCAGAGACAATCGGCGTTATGTAAACTGGGGGGATGGGGTGTACACACCAACCAAAACCACATGACTACAAGTTTACCTGTAATAAACTCAGGAGTAACATCATTTAGGACTTTCAGTCCCTTACTATAACCAGGACGAGGTCTGTAATTTTCAGACTGCAGACCCCTGCACTCCTCTCTCGGAGCAGATCACAATCCTGGACAGTGGGGGCTATTATTAAAGTCACCTCGTGTTCACAGAGATAACACAGTTATCAACATGGCCCCTTACTTCTAAAATTCTGAATTTATTCCTCCTGCAGTATCTTCCCGAATTCACAGTTAATGCTGTTTTTTCAAACATGAAGAAACTTTGTGACACTGTGCTGGGTCTGAACATGTCAGTGGAACAGCTGAAGTGAAAATGACAAGTGGCTTCGGCATCACTTAGACCAGGGCTTGTGGGTAGAGGCAGAAGATGAATTTCTGGCAATGCTTTTCAGTCCCTTCACAGTCCTTTGTTCTGGGGGATCATTGCCTGTTATTAGCCTAAATCAAGAAATCCAGCTTTGTCTCATTTACTCTTGAATGATTTAAAATTCATCATATAAACGGAGTACAGTCTGCTGCGATTCGGAGCTGCAAGCCTACATCTCTGACAGGAAGAAAGATATGACACAAAGTTCAATCTCAGGCCTGCTCATAGCTTCACTTTTCGTCAATTATTTACCATCTGTTCACAGGACTGTCTATTCAGACGAAGCCGGATCAGCCGTCCACGCCGGGAGTTACAAGTGGAGAGGCTGTACCGAGGAGTCAGACTGATTTCCACTTCAACCATTATCGCTTTGTAGGTGCTGCCAGCAGATAGAGATGCCAAGCATCTTCCAAACACTTTTCCCCAACCTTGACTCAGGGAACAGTGTGAATGTCTGTCAGCTCAGTTCACTGAGCACACACAGGTCCCCAGGAGGGACACGGGGACCTGTGCAGATGAAAGCAGGGAGGTCAGAAATTAACACAGAGGGAGTCACAGAGAAGGTGGCACAAAGATGCACCGGGAAATATCTGACAAGCGAGGAGCGCAGCAGAAGTGACAAGGGACCTCGGCAAGCCCAGCAAGCCATGCTAAACGGAGAGGGTCACAGCTGTGTATAGCTTTCGAGACTGACAGAAAGTATCCATCAGACACAGTAACTGGATGTGAAGTTTACAGCGGATTTCTAGAGAGGAATTTCATGAACAAGTGCGTTAGAACAAGTGTTTTGGCTGCACCAACAGGAGTAATGAGTACGGCTGAGAAGACAGATTTACTTAATATATATTAATCAGAACAGGTTAGCAGAAAAATGCCTGAGCAAGAAAACACCCTGGAGAGATGGAGAAAATTCAGAATAACCTGTCTGGTGTGCTCCAGAGCCAAATGAGATTCTGACGTTTCTGTAACACTCTACTTGCTCTGAGGAGACATTTGTAAGGCATTTTAGAGAAACAAGCCAATATGCAAGATCAAAAAGCAAAAGTTTAGCAGCGAAGAGGCACTTTTACAAATCATCAGCACAGAGATGATAGCCTGAGCTGCCATTGATTTAGCTGTGAATTGAAGAAATTGCCTGAAGGTCAAGGTGAAGAGCAAAGAGGACAAGAACAAAGCCTTAAGAAACAACCTCTTCCCTCCCCATTAGCGAAAGCAGAAATTGAAAATACAGCACCTCGTAGAAGAGGAGAAGGGTGAAGCACCAAACACTTGGCCATTTGAAATGAGCCTATTATGATTTTTATTACGACTGTCAATGGCAACAGCTGTCCTTTCTTTCCTCAATAAAATCCCCACACCAAACACAGCCTGAGCAGCTGAGCTCTCCCCAGTCAGAGCACCTCCTGGAGGCACTCTGCAGCCTCGGAATGTGGCATCTCCCCTCCCTTTGCCTAGTTAGAGTATGTTATTAGTAATCCCACTATTACTAATCCCACGTAGAGAGCACAACAGCAGCTCAGAGGCTGATAAAAGCAGATAACACACATCCCCTCAAACACAGCATCGTTTTCTCAGGGATTTGTGCTTATTTACTGGTCTCCTCATGCTGCTCAGGAGTCGGCTGCATCTGCTGGGGACTGCAGATCTGACCTCTGTGCTGAAGTCTGTCTATCGATCCTTGCAAGCTTTTACATTTAAATAAACACGGTGTAGAAAGTGTTCTTCCATCTGCTAATTACTGGGCAGAGACAGAGAGCTGTGCTGAGCAAAGGCACATTATCCTGTCCACACAGGCTGGCAGTTGTCACCACCACTCCAGGTTTTCTACAGATAACAAACCGTACTAATGCAAGGAATCATTCCAATTCCAGATATGCAAACCAGCCTCTTACAGGTCTCGTAAATTCCTATGGCCAAATGGAAACACACACACACACACACTCCCTCTCTCAAAATACCAACAAAAAGTGTATTGGGAATCTACACGCACAAAAAAAAATTTTGACAAGCTGCAAAATTATAATTGCATAGAAAAATAGGACATGATTAACTGCTGCATATTATAAATTCCTTTGGGACACTGAAATAAAACCAATGAGATATATACAAGAACAAGGAACTCTACCACGGCAGAGAGCAATAAACTCCCTACCAGCAAAAAATTAAGCTCACATTTTAACAATCCTGCCAGAAATAAAGTACAAAGAATATTCCTTCACACAGTGAAAAAAACCGAGCAAACAAAAAAGTTGAAAGAAACACTGAAAGTACAGATACTGAAGAAAATTCTTAGAGCAGCCTGCCACAGGCAAGAAACAAGTGCAGTTGTAAACAGAAAAGGCCAGTAAAATGTGTATATTGACAATACTTCCTGAATTAGGGAAAATTATGCCTTGAGTTAGTGGCCTGCTGCCACCCAGATCCCATCAACTTAGCAGCAAAAAAAGAAAGCTGGCTTGATATGAGATGCTGTTCTCATTTATGATATGCTGCTATCAGTACCAAAGTTAATAAAAATGAGCTATGGATGATGAGATTCAATTTTGCTTATGTGGTACCCAAGCTGTGCCAAGTTCATTCTAATGTACAGATGAAGATATTTCCTGTCTCTATCAGCACACAATCCAGAAACTGCACGTCCAATGTGGGCAAAACCCGCGTGGAATGATGTGGTTTCTCCTGCACATGCCATTGAGAGGCTCCAAGGTAACCCAGCAGGGCTTTAGGGGCTGAGCAGAACCCACAGCTCCTGTGCCAGGTTTGCTGCCCCTCAGGGGTTGTCTCAAATACCCTACAAGATTTCAAGATCCCCACGTGCACATCTGTGCTTATGCAGCAGAATCCTACCCAGAATACTGATCAGTGCACACATCGGTCAAGTTTAAATTTCTAGACAGATTAAAGTAAATTTGAGAGCAGCCACTCTCCTTTTCCCTTCCAACCAAAATAAACTGGGAATCCAATTCCCCTTCTGCTAACAGCCCCAAAGGAAGCCCAGGGGATGAGGAGGTTTCAGAGGTTACAACAAAGACTGCCAGCTGAGGCTGCTCCCTCCCCAGCTCTTGGGATGCTGAAGCCAGAGTTAACCATGGCCTTGTTCTTCAGGAAGTTTCTCAACTGAACTTGAGAAACAAGGATGTTCAGCAAGGATGTGGGGGGCTACATCTGATTTTTAGTGTATGGAGCTGCTTCTGGGGGCTTTTTTGCGCGGTTTTGTTTTTAAGTTCGAATCACCTTGAGAAGATGGGGAACACAGGAGAAGAGCTGTGAAGAGTCTTTACCATCAGAGCAAAGCCTCTGAGTGCACCCCCGAGCTCAGGGCCCTGCAAGGTGCAGGAGGAACAGCAAGAGACACCACTTCCCTTCCAGGAACTCGCTGGTTCCTGGCCAAGACAAGTCGTAACCCACAAGGAAGACAGGACAAGCTGGAGACTAAACATGCACAAGGGGTAAGAGGCATTGGGAGGAAGAGGAAACATTAAGGTGAACAGCACCTAACAAAAGAATAAGATAAATACCAAGAAGAAAAACCTCATAGTAGTAAGCACTCAAATCTATTTCTGATCCTATTCAAAGAATGACAAATATTCTCAAGGGAAATAACAGTTCCTGGCACCACACCCACACATCATTTTGCTAAAGCTTTTTGCATTTTCTCACTGCTCATATTAGTTCAAGTTCTAAAGAAACACAATCTGGAAAATTCAAAACACAAGTTGGAAGATTCTTTGTTCTCCTGCAGCCCCAGCCAGTTCCCAAATGCCAAAAGACAAGTCAGCAGGGAAGACCACCAACCTGGCTGAAGAGAGAGCTCTGGCTGGAATCCAGGATAAAAAGGAAAGCTTATGACCTTTGGAAGTTGGGGCAGGCAACTCAGGATGTATGCAAGGATATCAGGAGGTTATGCAGGGAGAAAATTAGAAGGGCCAAAGCCCAACTCAATCAGGCTACTGCCACACCATAATAGAGAGTTTAAAAAGTCTCTATAAATACATTCTACAACGTATGGTATTCTACAAATACCACTCTAAATGCACAGACTATAAAGAAACATTAAATAAAACAGAGTACCTCAACTGTAAATAAATATTGGACTGTTACACATAAATATAACAGCACTTTGTAGTACTGTTTTAAACTGCAGCATTGACAATAACAATAAAACATTTTGTGGCTAAGGAGCCATCTAATATCAGTGACATCCTTTGGTAGAAAGCCAGACAGGTTTCAAAAGTTCAACCCAAATCTTCCAAGCTTAGCTTTGTTAGCAATAACCAGGCAGCAACCACTTGTTCTACAAATTGACCCACGAGCCCAGCCTATTTCACAGATCACAGGACAGCAGAACTTTTTTGGTTGTCACATCTCACATCAGCCTGCTGAAGCACAGCACTTCCTAAAGCAGTGGCTGAGGACAGCAAGACCCAGCTCTGTCCATAGCACCTAAACTTCCCTTTCCACACAAAAATCCAGCACTTTAACCAGCACCCTCCTGAAGTGGGAGGCATCACTTTGATTGTGTTGTGCCCTCTTTACATGGGGATATGAGAAGAAAAAAGAAAGGCAAGAAAGCACTCAGCTCCTTGTCCTGCCATGGAGACCCACTGCTGAGCAGAATGAGTCCCATGGCAGAGCAGAGTCCCTTCCCCAGCCCATCTCCAGCAGCACTCCTCTAAACACAGCACTGTCATCTACAGAACCAGGTTACACAGCAGTTGTTAAGTGTTTACCATTGTATTTCACTTAGATACAAGCATTTCCAGTAAGAAGTGTGTAAGAGGACAGCCAAGGGAAAATTCAGAGTGGATACAGCAAAAGCCATTGCTCCAAAAATCACAATCATTGAAAAGGTGTACAGCACTGTTCCAGCAGTGCTCCATGTGCACAGATGAAGCAGTGCTTGTCTCTAGTTCCATCTATTCTCTACATCTGAAAGACAAAAGTAAATTTCCAGTCTAAAGAAAGAAAAATATTCTTGCTTCATATAGAGGATAGAAAGAAGTTAATGCAGCAAAGCAGTATGAATTAGCTTGAATCTTACACCCTGGCACTTGCATGTAAATAAATCTAACTTTATTATGGCTCTTGTGTTAGCACCCAGTCTCTGAATACTTCATCATGGATGAAAATGGAAACAACTTAAAAATCCCATGCACATGATAATAAGGCTTTGCAATCTACCCAAAGAATACATATTCACAGATTTACACTCCCTGTTGAAAAACTGGATTCAAAGCTGGAACAACTTAGAATTAAGGCTCAAGTTTTGAGAAGGAAACAAAATCCTCATTTTTACTGGGCTTTTGGGTTTAGCTTTTTTGTTTGTTTTAAGATAGAACTACACTCAGGAATCTGAATTCATTATACAGCTGTTTACTGATCTAAATTTCTCCATCATCTCTTTCCCTCCAAAATCATGTTGAAGTACTCTGTCGAGATCCAAAAGCACAACTACAGTAATTGCACTTTGGATGGGACAGAATTTCCTTGCTTTCCCTCTCTTGCCAGGCAGAGTTCCTTCTCAGGTGGGTCAGTTTTAATCCACTGATGTACAAAATAAAGCTTCCCATTTTACTTCACAATAAAAATAAGAGCAAAACATGCAGAAAGAAATTAAAAACTAGATCCTGGAGTGTTTCCCACTCTTGCTACGTTTTTTTTTTTTTTTTTTTGCAGAAATTAACTATAATGAAACCATTTATTTTAAAAAGGAATTATAAACTCAAGGCATGCTTTTTGTTCTTCCCATCACACAGGCAAAGTCCAAGATAAGCATGATATCTGGTCTACACACAAGATATTGAGGGGGATTTTTTGTTTGGTTTTCCCCTACATTCTTCTTCCCATGCAGACACTGCTTCTCGTATCACCTTAAAAATCTGTGCATGTGCTGTCAGTAACTTGGGAGGCAGAAAGATATTTCCAGCTCCATGCCGAACAACTGCTTCTGTAGCTGAATGGTCAGACTTTTCAAGCATACTCCCCCTCACTTTTAATCATTTCTGCTTTGGGGAAGCCACCCAAAGTTGTAAGCACATGCCCAGCTGTGCTGATATATTCCATGTGGAAGCCCACACTACCCGAGTTCATCCTCAGTGGTACAAGCACTCGCCACACCAGAGCCCAGTGCAAATTCCTGCACATTCTGCAATCCAGATTGCAGCGCAGCACAACTGCAGCCTCTTCACAAAGCTGCAGGATTCAGAGCCTCTGAATCTCTCACAAAGCATTTCTTTAACATTGCAATGCTTTTGTATTTTTGGACCTAACACAGCTTTTGATTCCAGCTTAAGCAGCAGCTCAAGAACTGAAAGAAAATGACGCATTTTTTTTAAAAAGTGAGAAATGTGTTGCTGCTGGCACTTATCTGGAATCTCTGCTCGGTGCTGGCTTTGGCCAACGCCAACCGAGATTCCAGATGGGCTGCTGAGTGTTTTTGGTTTTTAAAAAACATGGCAGCCAATGCACCCATCTGGCTGCATATAGAAGTGATGGAGGAAAAGAGATCAAGCTCTACCACTGTAATCGAGGCTGATAAATCAGGAGCTTAAATTGTGCACAGCAGGGAAGAAATATAAATGTATATACAGAGAGGAGAGCAAGCACGATTTGTCTGCATCATTAGAGTCAATGTTACCACTGAGGGACTGCCACCGTGCTCCACACACAAAGAAACCTTACACTGCTGAATCCCTGTGAACTTTTAAAATGCTGGTTCTGGTATTCCAATACAGTTTACAGCAAGGAGTAGAAGCTTAGATGTGCAAACTTGCCACAAGAATAAAATGCAAAGAGCAAATAACAAAGGGCAAAGCAGCAAGAGGCACAGGTTCCAAAATTTGTTCTCCAAGGGAAGTCAGAGGTCAAATTACCTTGGCACCTTGCATTATTTTCAACGGTATGAAGTTAATAAAAGGTTATGTGTTTTTGTTTTGAGACAGCTTACATTTACTTGCAGCAGTAAGTACTTTCAAAAATCACACGACAGTAGAAAGCCCAGCAAGGCTAGCCAAAAGTGTGTGAACTGAATGGCACAGCAGATGAAAGCAAAGACTTCAAACTATTTAGCTTTGCATGCAGCAAATCTCATGTGTGGCCAAGTACTTCTGACATGTGGCCACAAAAACAAAAAAGGATGGAGCATATTTTGTCATTAATGCAGGCTCTGTGTATTCTCTACTGCAAATGTCACTGATCTCTGACCTTCGGTTTTGACACTTGATATCTGAGGGAGAAGAAGTTAAGCCTGTTGTTAGATTTTACAGGAAAACTTCTATTCTCAGTTGCAAATACCAGAACTGTTATTTTTCAAAGAACTGTGTTAAAAAAAAAAAAAAAAGCCCAAAGCACACTTCGGTTTCGTTATTTTTATTAGTTTAACATCAAGAGGCACAATTTTAAATCTCTTCTCACTTAACACTGATTTAGTTACTTTAACTTCAGCAGAGTAATTTCTAATTTACAGTGGCAGAGGCAGGAGGGAAGTGAGAATGACAGAACTCTGGGGATGAGCACTGACTGAGCACACTCTTGGAGAGGTCTCTGGGCCCCAGTTCACCATCAAGGAACGGGAACACTCAAGTGTCACATTCCCCCAGCTGCCATGCAGGATGACAGCCTAAATGATGTGGGGTTTGCTTGCTTTCTCCTCTCCTTGAACAGCTCACTGCAGCATCGACAGAATAAAAAGAAGTCATGGCAACCAAGACATGGAAGGAAAAAAGCCCAGGCACACAGAAAGCAGTGGGCATTGTGCCATCCAGGATGCTGGAGCCAGGATTTCATGCATTGTCTCATTCTATTAATATTAAAGTAATAATGAGCACAGATTTACCCAAAAGGACATCTCATTCAAGCTCTTGGATCACTGGCATCTTCTAAACAGTCAGCCAGATGTTCCCAGAAGCACATCCTTTGCATCATGAAGAACAGAACCATTTCAAGCATTACCATAGGAAGGTTCTGGCCACACTTGTAACCAGAATCAGATGGGTTTGGCTCACTAAAATGGCAGCAGCTTCCTTGGAGCCTTCATGTGCAGCAACACAGGGAGATTGGTGTCTGTCAGCAGACTCCTCCTTCATCACAGACTTCGACAGAGCACAAAGAAATAAAAACAAATTCTGTGTTCACTGAAGGCAATAAAAACACCTCCTCTTTATGTTATGGTTTCCAACTCACGCTTAGTGACTAAAAATTATATATTACTTTCCTAGAACCACTGAAATTAGAAGCTAAAAAAATACTTGGGAGAGAAGGGAAAAAGTGACAGTATGATCAATCCCACCTGGGATTCCTGCTTCATCACTCAGGGGCTTTTGTTTGCTCTTTCACAGACTGAAACAACAATTACCAGCCCTGACCTTGCTCAGCTGTACCTGCCTCACTCTAGAGCTCAGCAAAGCACTAAGAGGCCAGGACCTATCCTAGCTCTTGAACAGAGCTTTTGTCTTTTTTTCTCTCCTTTTTTTAAACAGTATTGCTTGCTAACTAGGGTTCAAGATCACTAAATATAGACTGTAGCTGTATAAAAAAAAGACAAAGCAATGTTGAGTCTACTGTCATTGTGACAACTGCAAACATCCTGCTCAGTTGGGACTGTCAGACCCAGAGCTGTGGCAGCAGCAGTATTTAAGTCACATTAGCTGCCTTTGCAGTGCTCCAGGCAAAGGGACAACATGGGAATCTGCTGTCCCCAGCCAGATAATTTTTTCTATGTAAATAATATGTTAATAATACTTTATCTTCTGCTAGGTCAGGGCACTAACAATCTATTGTAGGTAGTAGACATTATCTCGAGGAATTTCAGCAGATCTTTGTAAAACATATTTCAGTATCAATATTTATCCAAGAAGAAAATTGAATCAAACTGGCATCTGCCTGCCTTCTCCACTTTGAGGTCACAAATGGAGATGCAGGATTTGTTTTAATTGATTTTTAAGTTGCAGTAAGCCTTAGCTGCTCCTTTGTAAAGCCGCCAGGCAATGAACAGCAGTTCAAAGGTGAACAAGTAACTCTAAATTAAACCGGTCCAGAAATAATGGACTTCTGCCCCAAATAATTCCTTTTACTGCAGGAGTATAGTATTGTTAATAGAACACAGCTAAAGGTTTCCTCTCCACAGAGCTCACCCAAGAAATCTGCTGGCATCAGGAACTCCCTGCAGTGGCTGCAAACAGCTTTGCTGGCTCTACATGAAACCAAACCAATGAAAAATGTGATGAGGTACCTGCTCACCTCCCCGGTGTGTGGGGCAGGAGACTTCATGAAGGAAAAACCACACTGCTCTTTTCCATGACCACCTTGTACCACTCAAAACATGACACTCACATGAGTGTGCAAAACTCCTTTTTGTATCACATGAAAGAAGTGCAATTACCTGTGAAAATGTCTTAAAAGCCCAAAAATTTTTAAAAAAACCAAAAACAAAACAAACCACAATGTATTTGAGGCCTTTAAATCTGTGTAGACTTAAATGTTATTAATGCACAGAACCTGACTCAATTTTGAGAATTTGAAAATCCTGGACTTTCCTTGGAAGAACCCAGTTTTCACCTGATCTGAATGTGTAAGCCTTATGCACACATGCAAAACTCCATGAAGTCTTGTTTTTAAGTATATTAATAAGGTTTATTTCTAGGGCTCAGACACAGGGGCATGGATTTGCTTTTCATTACACAGCACTGCTACTAAAACCTGAAATTAAATCAAAGACTAGAGAAGAAAAATGTATTTCTCCACAATATCCTGCAAACTTTAGAAGCCAATACAAACAAATACATGAAAGTTGATCAAATGTATTAGCAGTTGGTGGACTACTCAGGCTTTCACTAGAGCTCGATTTAACAGTGTTTGTACAGATTGAAGGCTGAAGAGCCAGAGGCAAAACAGGCACATATTAGACATCTAGGTCAACATTAGCCTGATAACAGGCCATTTCACTGTGAGAATAAATAGAAATAAGGAGAGCTGTTTCAAAGGCCAGATCTAGTAATATCTAGTTCCTGCATTTAAAAAGAACAAAATCTAGCTGAAAACTCACCCACTAGATATATAGAAAAAAGACTTAACACACATCAAGTCATTTGTGTGCTTTCTCTCCAGCTGAGCCTACTCAAGTCATGTATTTAACTATTCACTCACAATTACCAGGACATTCCCATGAAGGGGACTTATGGACATATTACAAGCCAGAGAAAACCATCAGTTTTGCAGATTTTGCTCACAGGAAATTAGTTTATTGGTGCACACACACACAAAACCTGAACAATTAGAGCTACCAAAATCACTTATAAATTCTGCTATTCATCATCCCAAATGTTACATTTGGGAGCTGGGGGAGGAAGGAGCCTACAAACCAGTCAGATTTAATCATAACATCTGCCAAGAACTCCCAACCTTCGATTTCATTCCAACAAGAAGTAACCTTTAAGAAGAACACGCAAAAAAAAGGCTGCACTCTGTTCAACAAAAACCCACTTGAAATATTTAATGTCAAAGCGCTGATAAGTTTAAGAGAAAACGTTGGGATGTTCCAGGAGCTGAAGCAAGTCGGAGATTTACAGTGCCTGCCCAGAGCTGAGGGATGCAGCATTAAAGAGGCTCAATCCAACGTGCTACTTAAATCCAAAGCAAGCTTTGATTTCTGTTAATTCTTTCTGATTCTAAAGACTCTGTGTCCATGTGACACCTGCTCAGTTCAGCCGTGGTGGGGACAGCCATCCCCAGCCTGTGCAGAGCCCATCAGCAGCTCAGCCCATAGGTTGGGGCCATCAGGGAGCAGAAGGAAGGGGCAAAGGGCTGATCCCAGCACAGGACACGGTGACACAGGTGGCTCTGGCCCTGGCTGCACCCCTCCTGCTGATCACCCGCTTTCCCATCCCCGCCCTGCGGACAAGGGGAAAAAAATATTATATATATAAAAAACCACCCAAATAAAAAAGTTCTGCACTTTGGATTGTTCATGGAGGAAAAGGGGAGGAAATGGGTTTAAAATTGCAGAGGAAGGAAAGGTCTGCAGACCAAGAGGAACGTTTCTTTTTCACTTCCAAAAACCACACGGAGCTGAAAGCACACCGTTCAAAAGAGTTGTAGCAGCTTGAGCCCCTCGAGGTTCCTCGCACCCCACTGGAAAAGGACATTCCTTTAACCAAAGCCTTTAACAACAAAGCACCTCCATCAAGCAGTCCAATTTCTATTGGCAGTGTATCAGAATACACTGCAAACAGGCATTAACAGAAGAAGAAAACCCAGTGCAGTAACTCAGGCAATACAAAGTTAGCTCACAACAGACAAAGTCTCCTGCAGCCACCAACAGGTTAAAGGTCGAACCCTCTCATGGAAATCAATGCCACTTCCAATTGGAGGCTGATGGAGAGCAGCTAACAAAGCTAATCCAGATTCATCTCCAAACGATTTCACAAGGGTTTTTTTTTTCCCCCCTCCCACCATCATCACATTATATTTCCAGTTTAATTTTGTTTCAGCAATATGCTTCACAGACTAAGATATTACACTTAACATTTGACACTAATGTGTTCTAACAAAGTTGACGCATTAAAAAGATTACACATTTACAGATTACTGAACAGGTTCCTCCTGGATGGCTGCCGAAAAAATCCTGCAAATGTTCTGGCTCCAGGCTCTCTGGGTTACACCCAGCATTCATCTTGCTGACTTTCTGTAATCGCTTTGCATGCCACCAAAGGATCTGAAGCAACTGGGCTGCTTTCCCTAGAGCCAGGCAGAGCAAAAGAACCTGAATAAATTAAAAAGAAGGTTAAACATCAGCTAATTCTTCTCGCAACACATTGCTGTTTGTTCTGGTGCTTTGTCAATTTAGCAATCCAGCAAAACCATATATGTGGCTGTTATCTTGTATGTGCAAGCGAGAGATTATTAGGAGGGAAAGGAATTGAAATTGTCTGTAGTAACAAACCTGGAACATTCAGAAAGAAGAGAGAAAGGAAAAAAAAAAAAAAAATAAAGGAGAAAGTTACCAGATAAATCGGGGTTGCAAAACTGAAATAAGCATTTTATGTTTGCTTAGTTTATTTTCAAGCAGCAGAAATTCACATGTTCTGAAAACCATTTAACTTCCAGGGATTTAAGTATTGGAAATGCAATGACAGAAAAACCAGGAGGAGGGTTGGCACATTTGCCTCCCAGGCTGCTGAAGGAAAGGGCAGGACTGCAATTCTGAACCAGGTCAATAACACAGATATATAAGAACTTTGCTGAGGGCTTTCTGCATTTCCATACTTGCCAAACTTCCAACATGAATTTGAACCTCTGTTTCCTTGGGTGGAAAACAGGAGTTTTGAATTAGTCTTTAATCACTTCACAATACAACCACATGTTCCACCAAGAAGTGTTTCTTTCAACTCCTGTACAGGGCAGGGGGAAGTACTGCTTTGTGTCAGTAACTCATCTGAGAAAGAATTATGAAACAGTTAAACTCACACACACCCTTCCTGCCTCTCTGGGAAAGGAAGAGTGCATTTATTTATGTATTCCATTCAGAAAGCTATATTTGAAAGCTATTTTAAGGCTGCAGACTGAAACGTTCAAGAGGCAACATAAAAGCAATCTGGACAAAAGGGGCTTTTGAGCCTGCTGTAGCTACATGGCACCACAGCCTTTAGATGATTTCTACGTATATTTAAAAGATTCACGCCAAAATTAGTGCAAAAGGGGAACAGGGGCACTGAAGAAAGCACCACCACAACCTAAACTACCTACGAGCTTTACACCTGTAAAAAAAATGTTCTAGCAGGGCAATCCAACGCTGTTTCAAGTTGTGCTGCAATTTAGAAAGCTCGTTCTTGACAGACCTCGTGTTACTGCTCCTTTTCAATTAATTTTTATGACCTTTTCAGTTGAATTTTGACATACGTACAGACTGCTCAGAAAGAAGAAATTTCCAACAGCACTAACAGGAGGCATGAAGCAGGAATTTAAACCCTTGGTGTTTGATGAAAATGTCATCAATGGGATAATGATTCCTTTATACAATTTGCTGCAATGAATCGCTTTCTTCCAACCGTGAATATTTCTTTTAATGGTACACTGACTGATCTTGGCAAATCCAATGATCCTCAGTAACCAAGTGGTTTTGTTTTGGTTGTAAAAATGCAACAAGTTCCAATTTACATCCCTTTGGTACTACTTTCAATTCACAAAAATACTCCAAATCTTGCTTTCCCTCATTCATTCCACTTCTACCCTTGTCCTGTATCCTTCTATTTTCAGCACACTGCATCAACCAAATTAAAGGAAATGTAGAGAGCTAAAGCTGCTAATCACCTGCTTGTACTATTGATCAGCAGCTTTTATGACCTCTTACAGCAGAGTGAGAAACAACCACAGAAATTTAACTGCACACTGCATTTAGACTTTTGGAAGTAGACATCCTCCCACACCTTTCCATTAGTTAATCCCCTCACACTTTTAGCACAGCAGTTTGAACAACTGTGCCCTACACCAGACTAGAACAGAAACATCTGGGGGAAAAAAAACCAGTTGCATTTCATAAAATACACGCTTTTTTTTTCTAATAGTGTCAAAAAGCAGCAAATGTGTTTTTACTCAGATCCTCAGAAACGCTATTCTACACTAAGCAGAAATTTATCAAATTGGTACCCAAAAGAAGATATAATGCCCTAGGAGGGGAAACTTAAAATGAAACTATTTACAGAGCCTCAAGTGCAGAAGTCATGTTGTACCTTAGCTATGATGCAGCTGAAAGCAAATATTTTATCAATGAGGAACAGGCCACATGCATTTGTTTCTTCAAACTCATTACTGTGCCTGAGAAAGAATGCAACAAAATTCAACCAGTGAATTAAAAAAAAAAAAACATAACCCCACCCCAACATTTATTTTATCTCACCTCTCTCTCTCCTCCAGCAATGACAAAATATGTTGTTTTACCTAAAGCAGAGAGAGTACCACCACACAATACCAACATCAAACAAAGCAGCGACCTGACAACAAGAGGCAGAAGTAATTTCACAAACCATTAAATAATTAAAGCTGTGTCCAAAGGATTCTTGTAACCACACGCTTTGATAGGTTTCAGGAAGCAGGACTCGATATTTCACTGCATACTCAAAAACAAGCTCGTGTGCTTTACAAGGTCTCTGCACTCCTGTGAACCCTGTCCATTACAAATATGGGCTCAAAATATATTCTCACTTGGAGATAACTTACACAGTTGACTATTTGCAGGGCAAACTAATGCAATCAAACACCAAAGCTTCAAGGAGATTAGAGAGCTGCCAAGGTCTGAACTATATCAACAGCTTGAAGTCAGCTCATTCAATAGAGCTTTGACAGTATTATGCTGGCAAAACAAACAAACCCATGGCGCTCACACTGGCCCTGGCTTCCTCTTCCTCTGACTCTTTCTGGAGTCAGGACAGGGGAAAAGGCACCTGTTAATCCCCATTTTTAGGGAAAGAATCTGATCCTGCTGCCCCAGAACATCCCAAGAGGGCTGCTGGGCCAGCACCCAGATGTTACAGCCCAGCAGGGATACATGGACTAAGTGTTCTTGCTTTATTTCAAACTGAATTTGTCCCATTTTAGCTACTGCTCCCCTCCTACCCCGCCTTCTTTGCCAAATTGTCACATGGAAATAAATCAAATGTCTCACAGAAATCAGACAGTATCACATCACTGTGTTTCAGTCAAATGTACAGCTCCACAGCAGGACGCCTGACTGGGTCCCATGGAACAGCAATGGTCTGCAGGAATTTCACTACTGCCTTCTATTCACACTGTTTATTGCTTATCACATCCACCTTTCCTTATTTTGCCTGGAATGGATCTCAGGCCATCATTATCATCCATATTTCAGCCTCCTGAAAGCAAGGATTGTTCTCTAAACACCTCCTGTTTCTCAGGGCCTCAAAATGTACTGGAGAAAAGTCATGTCATTATTTCTGCAATATGGAAACACAGCAGCTGCTTCCCCTCTCACTACACAACAGACATTCATTTAGATCATATAGATGAATGAATGTTGGCAAATTTACCCTTCTCGCTCATAACATTTCATATTTGGTTTGTCTCAATGAATTCAAAATATTTCTTCTCGTTAAGTGTAAATCAGTTGTCCAGCTCCTAACAGTTAACTTCTTAACTGACAATTACCTTCCCCTTATGAGGAGCTTTACTGCTGCTGCCTTGTTTGTATTTTTTCCTGTAACTTTCCCTTTGTTATTTATGCTTTCTATTCCCTTTAACCAGGAATTTTCTTTTTAAAAAACATACATTCATGTTCCTCTGGAAAGAATGCTTGGTTTTGAAGGGTGTACAACAAGGCATTGAAATGCTTTCCATCTATTTCTGTTTGCACTTTGTTTCTTCCCAGTCACCAAATCCTTCATGGCTCTTTGAGTATAGAAATAACAATCCTTCCATAAAGAATTACTGTATGCATGTGTGTATCCAAACACACACTCAACATCTCTAAGGTGGGTCAACATTTTATTTCTACATAAACTTAACTGGCTTCAAGCTCATGAGACTTGAAATCCATATACTCAAGTGGAGGTGCTCTTGCCTGATCTCTTTTCAAAGCTGAGAGAGTTCCATCTCCAGCAGGTTTGCAAGTGGCTGGGAAAATCTGCATTCTGCCTCGTCCTACAGACTTCATAGATCTTGTCTCCCTAGTTTTGGTGCTCAAGCACTGGAAGAGAGAAACCAAACACTGGAGTGAGCACCTGTGCTCTCAAATGTTACACAGCACACAAGGGTTGATGCACAGCAGTCAGTGGTTAGAAAGGCAGCATTTCCAGGCAAACCTAAATTGTCCAGGTCCTGTTTTGATTCAGTATCTCTTGCCTTATTATTTCTATAGGCAAGAATCTGCTTACCAAAGTGCTGAGAATTTATGTACTGATGACAAAGAAACTTTACAGAGTCATTAGAAGAAAACTGCAGGCAGAGACAGCAAAGTTGGGAGCTGGTGGCGTTTTGACCCTCTAGAACATAAAAGCAATACATTGAACAGCTTGTATTCTCCACAGCCTCTAACAAGTCATTTTACCTACTGTGTGGAGAACACTTTCATTCTTGGGAGAAGGCAGAATCTCCATTTCTATAGCTCATTAGTAACCAATTTCCATAGTTCATTAGTAAGCAAAAGGAATGTAAACCGACACCTTGAAAAATTGTCCTGTGCTTAGTAATAAACTGCTATTCTTTTCCAGGTTAAGGCAAATATGCACAGTACGTACACTTCAGATTTGCATTTCATGAATTTAACACCAGTGCAGCAGAACAAAAATAGAATAGCTTTATTCATCCTTGGAAGATAATAGACTAAGTTCTATCCTTCCCTAGAAAACCAACCACTTCCCTATCAGATTTTGGACATTTTAAGCACTTGGGAACTCACAAAATTGAAATTCTTTCCTCTGGAAACTACAGAGCCTAGCAAAACACATAACCTACTTAGTACATCATACTTTAAAAAAACCTTTCATTAGAGTTCTCTGAGCAATAGCAAGGACAAGTAGGTTAAACCTCTGAGCCTGCCTGTAAAAAAAGTGCAAGAAAGAGATTTTGGGGTAATAATAGTGCTGGGCATGACTATTGTATTATCTCCCATGGACCATACAGCCATAAGAAATTAAAACCAAAACAAACTGAAAACACTGTTTATAAAAATCCCCCGTGTTTATTAATTTCTTACAAACTTCCCTTCTCCATGTAACTCTTTCAGGGTCACAGAAACCCACGGTGCAATTCCATGGTATTTCAGCCTCAGAGAACCCCAAGAAATGTCCCCACTCAGTACAGCTAATACCTGCACACCCAGAGCAAGCCACCTGCCAGTGGCTGAAGCAGTGAAACCAGGCACAAGTGCCCTGACCTCAGCAGAAATGTGCCTGTTTAGGCTGATGGTAAATGTCACCAAGGCTCTGTACTCAAAGAGCTCCTTATCTCAGCCCATCACCACGTCCACAGAGTCAGTTGCCCTCCACTGTAGAAAAGCATATATAAATACACTTGTCCCTTTGTTCTCTGAAAAGCCAAAAGGATAATCACTGGTCACAACACACCAATTCTGTCACTTTAAGGAAGTGATTCACAGCATACTGTGGTTTTAAAGCTGCTCATCTGTACCAGCTCAACCAGACAGTTTTTCTTCTACCACTTCCTAGCAGTATTAATTATTATTTTAACATTTAAATAATAAATACTCATCTCCCCTTCACTTAGGAAAAAAATATTTCTGCTTTTAATGCTCCTCTGAATCCTTAATCTTGTCTCCAAGAACATTATCTCTTCTATTAGGATGATGTGTGTGTGTACACGCACAAATAGTCATTCAATCATTCGTTACAGTTTAGCTGACTGTTCCAGAGGCACTCCAGAAAGGCCCAGAAATAGCTGAAATTTTCAGGGAAAGCTGTTTCTTGACACCACGACACAACATGATCCATTTGGTGAAGCGGCCAAAAAAGTGGAGTCATTTACTTCTGTGCCACTGGTTAACACTGGGAGTCTCACTGAGATCAATTTCAATCTGCCATTTATTACCACTTCAAGAACTCTACACGCCTTCAAGAGGATCTACAGCAAACCCCTGCCCTTTCTATCTCCTTCATACCTGAGATCACAAAACTCGTGTGTCACAAGCTTTAAGAGGACACTGCTTTCCTGTTGACTCAGATGGCTTCCAACAGCTCTGCACACAAAGCTCTCACTGCATCACAGGGACCTTCCCAATCTGCCGTGTGAGGCAGCAATAATGCATCCAGAACAGCTGGCAAACAGGGCTCATTTCAGCAAGACATTTTGCAGATTCTCTTCAGAGGAAAACCTTCGTCTTCCTCTTAATGGATTGCTACCATAAATGTTTCATGAACGTAATGTTTTTATGTGGGTGCTAAGTCAGGAAAAGACAAAAAAATACTTGCTGCTTCCAGTCTGCTTCCAAAACAAACATCTGCACGTACATAGATACATTATAAAAAATACTCCCATTGATCAACCAAAATATTATTGGGCTACACTGGACCATTCCATCTTATTAATACCATATTAGCAAAAGATTTCCTAAGAGCTGCAGCAGTGTGAACCTCTACAGAACTGCAGCAGACAGGAGAGAAACCAGCCTCACTCAGAACAAACCAAAGACTTCACAGGATTTGGACCCAAGGAAATCTGGATGAACTAATGCATCCATTTCCTTGCCTTTGCAGTGTGTGAAAGGACATCTGAGCTGTACATGCAGCAAATTGTAAGAGCAACAGATAAGCATTTTGCAAATTAAAAGGGAAACACCAAGCAATAAATCACCTACTTGGCTTCAGAAAAAATTGACTTATAGTTTTTGAAATAAAAAAAAAAGGCAACAAAAAGCAGTAATTTACTTGTTTAGTGAAAAACTTCTCACTTCCACCATTTTGGCTCCAATTCAGTAACACATTTAAAAAATTCAAAAGTTAAGTTCATGTTTAAGCATGTTCCTGAGCTAAAGCCAAGAAATAAAAATGGGCTGTTGAGTCAATATAAAAAGAACACAGCATTAAACCAAAAATACTGATGGCTGCAACCTCACACACCCAGCTGGGCACAGAGTATGAAACTTAAGAGTGTGAAGTAGGAATCTCTCCTGCATTAGCTAAGAGACCCTGAGCCAAAGTCAGCAGTGCAATGGTTCTATCCACATTCACTTGTCTGTGTCTTGAGCACAAAGTCAAAATGTCACAAGCTGGTTTTACTGTGAGTCCTCATGGCATCCATCAATGCCTGCAGAGGGACCCACAAACCCTGTCAGCCACACTGCACAGCTGTTGGCACCTGGCCTTTCTCAGCACCAGGGTGAAACTGCAGGGTTACTTCTCAGGGGGCCACCTCCCTCTGAGATTCATTTTGTCGAAGGTGCAAATTGGTGCCAATCTTCCAACCCCACCCATTCTGTGATATCACAGTCCAGGGGGGTTCAGACCTCTGCTTCAGACACATGAATTACTGTATCAGGGGAAGAAATCTGCCTGTTTAGCTGCCAATCCTATGAAAAACAACAGTAACAAAAAAGCAGCTGCTGTCATTCACAAGGAAGCAGGCAGGGAGAAGTGCTGTCCCTTAATGCCATTTACAGTGCTGCAGTCCCCCTGGCTCTGCAAAGGTCTGCAGATGCTCACAGGGGAGCAGCCCAAACTGTTCACCCAAATGGGATGTCCAACCAACCCAGCCTGTCTGGATCTAAAACAAACCAGCGGCTTCCAAATACTGACATTTAAACAAATCAAACCCCACTCACAGCCCTCTGAGCCACCTGGCTCTTTCTGCCCTAAGCTTCTCAGGATAGCAAAGCCAATTAAAATAAACAGATTTATGATGCCCACAGCCTTTTCTGCAATGGGACCATTCATGGAGTGAATACCAAAAAAAAAAAAAAAGAAAAAAAATCAGAAAGTAGAAAGGCAGTAAGGCCTGTAGCCAAAACAGCTGAAGTTACACTGCAGGAAATACTTGAGGGATGCTGCTCACAATGGGTGATTTCCTCTCCTGCAGCCCCAGCTCTCCCCCAGGACAGCCCCACAAGGGCTCCCAAGCATTACAGCCAAGCTCATGCTCAGAAAGCTCCAGCTTTAACCAGTGGCACGATGAAAACAGGGGCAATATTAACTACAGGTAAAACAGAACCCTGTTCTCCCCACATGCTCCTTTCTTGTCTTCTGCAGCTGGAGAGCAGATCCACAGAACGCTCTGGACCCACAGGGACCAGCTGAGTCCACCACACGGGCATGAGCACATGGGCCCTTGCATCTCAACCACTGGCTGTAATGATTTGAAATGGAAAAAATTTATAAAAAGGGATATATTTATAAGCACTTTTCCCCATACTCCGTAATTACTTCTATTCATACTTTTAAATTATACAACATTTAACAAGGACTATACTCCGGTTAAAATGGAAGGCAGCTTACGAGTGTGACGTTCACTGGTCTATAAAAAGAGGGGAAAAATAGAAACAAGATGAAAACAAAGCCAAAAATCCATCCACACCATTAAATTATCATTTTCCTGTCACCACCAGTTTATTCTGACCATATGAACACTGGCATGTCATTCTTTTGCTCTCACACGAGGGAAGACAGAGCTCCACAGAAATCAGCACAATACAGATGTTATCATTAGCCACATAAAACTGCACCCAGGATATAAACCAAAAATTCTGCAGTCCACTGGCAGGCCCAAAATCACACTATAGGCTGGTGGGGATTGGCACACAGGTACAGTTGACAGGAACCCAACAGCTCCATATAATGCACAGTTTAATCACAGTTGGACTGGAAATTCTTCAGGGCCAGGTCTGTGATTATCCAGACACTGCAAAGTCTCTCAGGCACTTGTTGTGCTACATAAAGCACTCACTAGGTTGATACCACAAGTCCATACATTCCCAAGAATTATGTCAAGGTATGTTTTGCCTTTATTATTGCTTAGATCTTAAAGAAGCACTATCCCCAAGCACTTTTCCCCTCTTAGTAAAATAAATCACAGCATCCCATCCTTCCCCTACTGAAGTCTGTGGGCACAGGCTAAAGCTCAGACTTTGCATACTTTTATTTGCCATTAGCTAGTTACTCCCACACAGAGTGAACCTGGACTACTTTCATAGTCACCTGCATAAATGTTTTGTCAAACCACAAAATTGCAGAAAAGAATGAATGAATGACCATTACAAATCCATTTGGGCTACATCATTATCATTTCAGACTACAACCAAATCCCATTTTCCCTTTGCAAATTCAATTTCCATCAATAGCCCCATACATCAGTGGCTGCTCCTGTTTGTGGACTCATTTTTTATATTAAAAAAAATTGAAAGATTACTGCCAGTATAAAATAGGCAAACTGCATTTTCAATTCCCAACACATGTGCTTCAGGGGAAAAATAAGAAACACAAGGTAAGGGGAAGAAATGCAAATGTCTGCACTGCTATCAGCTGTGTATTACCCCAGTGACATTAACATACTTCATATCTCTGGTTGCACACTTCAGATGGGGGAAAAAAAGCCCACTACATTGCCATTCAAGTGAATTCTTTCATCATTTTACTGAATATTAGTTTACTCTTTAGGCTTCTGTTGTATTTATCCAAAACCAAGCAGGGATGTGTCTTTCTACATATGTAGTTTTTATCTAATTTGGCAAATTTTCTCCCATGACTGACATGGATAAGAAGCTAGACTTCAGGTGCAACGCTGCCTTCCAAGTGACAAGACAAAAAAATCCAAAATTTTAAAAAAACCCACCCCCACATCCTGAAAAGTTTAGACAACTGCTTGGTGTGCCAAATCTCTTCCCCCCATTCTGTGGAGCATCATAGAGCAATGAAGTCTGCAGCAGTCAAAACTCTAGACTTCTCACGAAAAAAACCCCAAAAACAAAACACAAAACAAAAACCAACCACAACAAAAACCAAAACAAAACACCACAAAAAACCCAAAAAGCACTCCATCATTATTACAGCTACCAGCACCCAGCACATGAAGTAAGTGGCCCTGAATTTCAGCATCTGTGCTGCATGGATAATCCAGGCACGTTAGCTGACCGCTTCTGGTAAACACTCATTTCATTTGTGATGTGCTGCAATGCAACACAACAGCTCTTGAGGGAATTAGAGCAGGCAGGTAGTTCCTGCCAATCATTTCAAGGGTGCATTCTCACACCAACAGACAGAAGATTCAGACACAACGCCAATTAGTGCTAATTGTAGTTTTCTCCAAGTCCCTCTGCAACCAAAGATGACAGAGACTTCATACGTGCTTCTTAACGTAAGTGGCAACACTAATTTTGCTCACTTCAAAATCCTTTTTGAACGCAGACCTCTACGCTCGATAAATAAGTTTACCAAGTTTTCAAATGGCACAAGTACCTCTCTCCTAAGGAATCTACTCAAGTATTTTTTCTTTACCTCAGTGTCACAGCTACCTGAATAGGAAATGGTTGTTCTGTAGGTTTTCGTGCTGCATTTCCCTAAGCAGAAGGCTGTAAACCTTCAGAGATGAGAAGAAATGATGAAATGCCAAACTCTGGTGCTGGACATGGGGCCAAAGGACCTTCTCCAGCAGTGGGAACACCCAGTGCTGCCCAGAACAGTGTGTGAAACCCCCTTGGGACACAGCAGAGCTGCTCTGACACACACCTGGAGTTTCTTTCTTTGCCTCCAGCAGCATCTTCTCTCTTCCCCTGCTCTCTGGAGCTGCAGGAGCCCTCCCACACACACGGAGGATTTCTGATGTCAGGAGCTGCTCACTCAGGTTCTCCTTCCCTCCCTGGCAGGCAGGGATCTGCTCAGCTCCTCCAGGAGCTGCCCACAGCTTCCTCAAGGGCCAAGTCAGGTTATCACAGACTGAGCACAACGCAGCAACAAAACCTTGGGGAGTTCAATTCAGGTCAATGCTGTCATATTCAATGGGGAACTTTAAAGGCAAAGGTCGCAGGGGACAAACACAACCTCAGTTTCTCCAGTGAAGTATCTGTATCATCTGTGAAATCCATAGTGAAGGATAAGTTTGGCTCCAAAAGGACACTTTAGAAATAGTTTTTATAGTTCAGTTTCAATCCTGCAAACATCAAAATCAGTCTAACAGGATTCCCCAATGTCCATCCACCCAGAGCCTTTCAAGTAACACATATGACTTAAGACCAGAACTGTGTTTGCTGCCAACGTTTCATGCCTTAATCACTGTGTGTTTAAATACACACATCTACAAAACAAATGGCATGTCCACAGACCACAAGCCTTCAAAAAAAAAACCAAAATAGAAAAATGTGAACAATTAATTAAACCAGTTCTCATTACCTCAATTTCCATCTGCAATTATAATCATTTCCCATTTAAAATATCTACCACATTTTATTCTTAATTAAAAATTACATCCTTGCAATGAAGTGCAATATGAATTAACAATTCAAATGTTATCTATGCAAATACGTTAGTCCTTTGATTTTTCCCCCATTTATGCAAAGTCATGTATAGGTTTATTTTTATTAAGCTTGTATAACTTCACTCAACGTCTTCTGCTGTGAACTCTACACATATTTCAATCCAAGGACGCAGAAATAAGTTGTAAATTACACAATTTCTTTTCAAGTCTCATACCATTCATTTAAGAATCAATATATATGTGAAGAGGTGTCTTTCCTAAATAATTAGGAAAAAAAACCCTGTAATTTTAAGATTCAAAGACGTGTTAAGTTTCCAGTGGTTTTGACAACAGCCATTTCTTCAGGCCCTGCTGTGTAAAGCCATTGGAGAAATTACTGTAAGACAACAAAACCACATCTCTAAATTAGCTTTGCCTGCACTCAGAGTTCAGTGACTCAACTCCTCAACATGACTCTCTGCCCTCAACTCTCCCACAGGCATCTCTTATCCAATTTGGTTTTATCTCCCTCAGCAGTGTTTTGAACTTTTACCCCAGATTTAAAATTTCTTCCTGCTCCATCGGCCAAGAGCAAACTCAGTCTCTCCAAGTGAACAAACCCAAGACAAAGCATCAATGCCTTAGAACATGGATTGTCTGCCAACAGCAAAGCAGCACCAAAATGGTAACTTTTTTCAAAGTCTACACCTTCCAGCACCCACTTTGTATGGAGAAAACCCAAGAGTTTAAAACCCATTTTAATAAGAGCATCATTGGAATAACACATTTGGAATCACACACACATCCTACCAACACCAGCCATTACCTTGCCCACACCTATTCCAGGAGAGAGCACTGGACCAGCTCCAACTGTGCCACACACACAGGGAAGGGGACTCCTCAGCAAGGACTAGCCAGCTCCAAGAAGCTGCCTGTGACTCTTTATTCTGGCTCCCCTGCCAAGAGAAGGCATCCTGCAGCTGGGAGAAATTAGGGCACATGCAGTCAGCCCCCTTCAGCTGTGTGGTGGCAAACTGAGGTTATTGAGGATGGCAATTAGCTGTGCCTGCCCAGGCAGGGAGCAGGCAAAGGTGGCCAGATGCTGCACAGATCAGATCCACACGCAGATTATCATTACACACCACAAGATGAATTTTTCAAGGTCCAGAGGGCACTGCAATGGCTTTAAACAGAGTATATACTTATGAGGCAATTAGATGTGTCAATGTGAGGCACAAGAAAAATGCAGCAGATTGCAGCAAGATCTGCAGTTTACCAAATTACAAGGACAGATCTTGAAGTCAAATTATACAAACACAATTACACAAATTACACTGTAACCTTCAAAGGAAGAGGTCTTCATTGTATTCCAAAAGCCTCATTGTGTTTTATTAATAAATTCTGGCAGGACAAAGTTTGAAGTCATGCATTTATTTCAGAGGCTAGTTTAAAACCCCCTTTATTCAATGATCTTTTTCTGTCATAATCTCCTTATCTAATTTAAACAGAGTGCATCCTCTTGCTATGAGTGTAATTTTCATTTAAGTTGTTATAACTCGTGCACAAAGGGATATGTCAGTTCAGCTCACCAGCTAATACATTCTCCTGTGCTATATGTGAAAATTAGACTATTTATATATCCCAGTATGAGAGTCACTTTTTTACCAAAAAGGCCAGATAGCATCAAGCCCCACATAGCTCACCTGGGAGAAGTCACAGGACATTTTTACACAAATACTTACTTTTTCTTCTTTCTTTCCCAACCTGCAAAGACTGCTTGAGATAAAAGCAACCAGAAAGGACTAAGATCTGAAGGCAGTTCCCTGGCATTGTCTCCTCACTCTTTTAGAAGAAAGCACGTATGAAGTCTCTGTCTCCCCCTCCAATTATGTCATTTGTCCTCTGCTCACTCTTATCCATGTTAAGGGAAAAAAAAACAACCTTCTATCCAAGATTGTAATTGGAGGAGCTTTAAATAGCTAATTTAACCTTGGGAGGATGTTCATTTTCACTGAGCATATCTCTCCAATCTATGAAACAGACAAACCCTTTCACCTGAGCATGCCATTCTTTAATTGTGGCAGCACGGTGAGATAATGCATTTCAAATAGTTGATCAACCCAGGGAGAATACAAATGCCCAAATATTTAATAGACAATGATGCCTTTTAAAATGAAAACTCAGGCTGGTGAAGATGGTTATTGCATGATCAACAGCGTCCCAATACCATCACACAGAGACAATTTATTTTACACACCACAAAGAACTGCTTTTTCAGAAACTAATCAGTAATTCGCAGCTGTATCATTTTTGATCTGTCTCAGCCACTGCATATCAGTTTACCAGCTCACAGCCTCTCTCAGAAGAGGTTATCTGATTAAAGAGAAATGGAAAGACTACTGCTATTTGTCCTCTTTGAAAAATTCCACCAGCTCAGTATCAATGCTGATTTCATGATTATGAAGCTCCAGAGCAAACCAGATTTATCCTGCAGCCAACCTCAGAGAAGCTGAAATGATGAAGGTGTAGCTGTAGCATCCCTTAGGTCAGAGAACCTCAGACAGCATTGAGGAAAGGCTCCTTTATTCTGAAGTGCAGCATGGTCTGATAAGACAGGTACGTCCAAAAGGAATTCAAGCCATTAAAGAAAAAAAAAAAAAAAAAAAGATTCCCTGGAGATTACACACCTTCTCTTCCTCATTGCCAATGTTCTCCTACTCAGCACTGCAAGACACTAAGAACCCTCAGGACATCTGCTGGCACAATAGACATTGCCCACAAAGGTACCAGAGTCCTCCCAAGCACCTTGGATCCACTCAGCTCAGTCTGCTGCTGTGCAGCACAAACCTCTCCTTGTCTCACTTCCCAAGCACAGGAATCAGGCAGGCTGACACCTGCATGTACAGCGCCCAGGTCGAGGAGGCCTGGCTGCTCTCTCACTCAGTTTTTACACAGATTAAAGCAGGAGGAAGTCTGGCCATTTGATACCTGAACTGAGCTAAGCACAACAAGCTGCAGCTCCTCCCTTGCCAGAACAGTGAGAAGCCAAGCTGGGTCAGTCAGCCTGGGCTGCCTTTACCTGGGCACACTCCTGCTCATCCCTGTGCACTGAGTCCTGAAAGCACCACCAAACACTTTGCCAGCACCTTGCTGAGCCAGAGTGAGGGAGGGAGAAAGCACAGCCACCTACTTCTCATCCAAACACACAGGAACACAAAGAGCCAGAACAGACTGTGTTTCATGAGTATGCCTGTGAAGAACATAGTCTAAACAGTTCAAGTCTAATTAAATTTAAATGCTTCAAAACAGGAGTGACTGGTGAATGGAGAGCAGAGGAGTCCAGTCTGGCAGTCACAGGTGTGGTGTTCACACTGGCCTTCACTACAAGGATGGGGCATCACACTCAGCTGGTCTGTAGCTGTCAGAGCCAACCCCAGAAATAAAAGCTAGAGCAATTCAACCAGGTCCAACATCCAGGAACTGATGGAAATGCAGACTGTCCTGTGAGAAGTCCTGGTTACACACAAGACAACTTAAGAAGGTATTTTCAGCATAGTTTGTTCAGCTCCATCACAGAAAACAGCTACAGCCCCAGTGCATTGGGTCCTTCTCAGGGATATGGGAACATCAGGAGACACTGAGGTCTCCAGGGGAAACACAGCTCATCCCTCTTCAAGGGCTGCATTTCTTCATACTAAGATTAAAATCAGAAACTGTCTTGTTTAAGATCCTCCAACACAGTCTCCCATCATCATGGTGGGATTCAGTCTTTTTTCTTCAAAATTATCATCAGGTACTTTCAACTTGTTTATGCTTGAGCAAATCACATGTGATCTGGTGTATTATGCCATGCAATTTCTATATAATTGTCATTTGTAGAATTCTCCCACGTTCCACAGTGAGAATTCTGGGCCTTAGAAACACTTCTGGGATGGCACCAAACAGAGAGAACTAGGAGAGGAATTGCAAAGAAAAATACAGCTGAAGTTTAGATTAAAATACATGTTAAACTGATTTTTAGAACACCAATATGTATTTTACATAGACTCTGTTGCCATTATTTCTATTGCTTTTCCTTGAAACACTAAAGAAAACACATAGTTGGCAAAATAGAGCCTAGACAGAAAAAGGGAGAAATCTGGCTGTGAACATGATTGTCCAAATAGCTTGTTTCTTCACTGCTTTTCCTCATTGCAAAAAACGTGTCCATAGGCATTAGTGTTTGAAAACAAGCAATCTCCACACATTTCCTTTCCATGACACCAGCTGCCCAAACTGATGAAGCAATATATAAACTATAAAACATCAATGCCACTGTAGCTTTTCAGGGAAGAAACTGCAATGAAATATCATTGTCCTCTATCAACATAGCCTGTGGTAGGTAAGTTTCTTCTTGTCAACGCTGCAATAAATCATTCACCAGTCAGATTTCATCTGGTGTTGCACCATCACACTCAAGGTGGAAATCTCCACTGCCTGAAGGGAGACTTTTTTCAAGACCAAAACCAATAGTCTTGTGTAACCAACAGCCTGTTTCTGTGTCATGTGGCCTTTCTCCACCACTTCAACCCTGGTGCAAAGCTAACAGGTGTCACCAGTTTTTATTTGGACACTTACAGCTCTGGCTACAAAGTCAACAGAAAAGGAACAGCAAAAGACACTTCAGCCAAAGGAATCCCAAGGCCATCTGCCTTCAGTCTCACTCCCCAAAGAGGGCTCCTGCCCTATTCAGCAGCCTCGTTACTTGGTTGGACAAGACTATTCTCTAAAAAAGCCAAACTGATTTTGTGAGGGTGACTCTAATCATGGATTCAGACACACATTATGAATCCCCGGGGAAAAGTCAGTTCTACTCTACTACTACAATATCTGCTGAATATTTGTTCTATTCCACCTACTGCTTTCCTAATGGAAGAAACCTATACTGGTATATAATTCCTAAACTTAATTATTATTATGCCAGTACTTAAAAGCAGTTGTATAAATAAATAAATAAATATATAATAATATATATAGCAACTTAGGACCTTAGGCGTGCTCAGCAGACCAGACAGTGATCCAAGAGCTACAGAGCATCCTCCTTATCAGAGATGATACATATCTGAGAAATCAGGTCCATGTGTCTGGAAAACTGCTCCAGCTGCTCATCCAGGGGGATGGATGACCCAGCTACCCAGAGCCATGCACCCAGGAACCCAGACTAAGGCCTGGACAGCAAACACTGCCTGAGTGAAAAGGCCCAGCGACACCAGAGAGGGACAGGGCAAAGTGGGAGGATTCCTGCAGATGAGGGGCAGATGCCTGCAGCAAGGACAGCACAGGGCTCAGAAGGCAGCACTGCACCTCGTGCTGGGTTTTGGTTTTGCAGCCAAGGAGAATGACTCAGGAGCCCACACAGCCAAGACAATCAGGAACCACAGAGCAGTGACCATCAGAGCAAGTAATCAGTGGAAGACAGACAAGAATGAAAAGACAAAGGAACAGCAAAGCAGCTCTTTGAAGTTATTGATAGTTCTGAATAATACACAATTCGTCACTCTAAGGTATTTCTATGAGATGCTGCAAATACTAAAGACTGCATTATTCTAAAAGTCCAGCCAAAAGGTCTCTGGAGCTCTTTTTTGTTTATATCCAAACCCACAGCAGCAGCTCCTTCCCAGCCACCTTGGCACCACTGCAGTGTCATCCTGGAAGGCAGGACAGCAGTCACATCATAAAACAAGCAGGTGAGCAGGCCTCTCACAGAGCACATGGCTGAAGACAGCAAGGGCAGGCAGAAAGGTCCCAGTTTTGCTGATGCTGCTTGTATCAATCACAGCAAAAGCCAGTGAAAGGTGTCAAGGGAAGCACTGGATTGTTCATCAGCTTTCCAGAGCAGACAGGACACTACCCCTGACTTTGATCCTTTATTTCACTCTATTGCATGCCCCAGCCAGCCAGTAGAAATGGTATTCACCAAAGCCATGTCTTTCATGTCCACCTCACTAAGAAAGAACACGCTTCAACCTCATTTCCAATGAATACAACTGAAAGTGGCAAACTCCAAGATGGCCTTCACTACACAGATAGAAGCAAAAAGGCAAATCAGAAGCAGAGAGACTGTAAAAATCAAACTGTAAGGCCTATGTCTCATACTCAGCAAACATAGTTTAGAAATGGCTGGTTTTGCAAAGAACGAGCACTGCTTCATTACATAAATAAAGTGCTCATAGCCTCAGTTCAGCTGAAAGCACAACTGTCAGGCTCATTAATAATTCTGTCCTGATCTTCAGCTTTTTAGCAAGTGAACTTGTTACTGATAGGGTGCAAATGAGACAAGTTGGAGCTGTTACTCATTGACAGTGTGCATCTTACAAACCTCATCTGTCTCTGCACCCGAAGTGTCTGATCACATCTCACAAACACAGGAGTGAACGGGGCAATGCAATCTCAAACTACAGGAATGAAGAGTCATTGACAAGACAGGAGTCAAAATTGTACAGTGTGAAGGTGTAGCCAAGACTACTGTGAAACTCTAAGCCTCCTCAGAGCCAATGGAAAAAGTTAATTTTCTTCCTAAGTTGGTTTTCACCTTGGAAACTAATTGTTGAAAGAGAAAAGGTCACACTGCTTAATAGCATGGAATAGGGAAAACAGAACATGTAGATAGTGTTTGACATGAAGTATTAATTACCTTTTTGGCAGAGCATCTGTTTGTGCTGTGATGTATTACTCCTCACACTGAACCATGGCTTGGGATTCACTTAAGATAAGCGTCACTAGCACGTGCACAAGTCCCTTTTACCTTACATCCCTGCATCACTGTGTCCCAGGTGTGCTTATGTGTTTTTAAACACAGCTGGTTTCTTGGCACATAAACATGAATTGCTGTGTGGTTTGAAGTTATTAGTTAAAAAGAAACGGGTTGCTGTTTTGTTACCAAATTCAATAAACTCACATAACTCCTGTGCTGCCTCCAAGGGTGAAGGAAATGTGCTCTTCATCATGTCACCGAGTTACTAATTATGTTTTGTTCCTACAAAACACTACTTTTGCTGTTAACTTAAGAGAACGCTCTCTTCCTTTGATTACCAGGGTAGCCAGACCTGCCTTTTCTTGCCCTTGGTTTGCCCTCTTCCTTAACTCATAAACATATCTGAATCAAAGCAAGCGGAAGGAAAAGAAAAGGTGAGAGAAAAATGAACCCAAGAAATTAAACAGGTATCTCGTAACACTTAGGCACTTCAAAGGAAGGTCAGAAAGGAAATGAGATTTAGACCAAGCAAAAGGCCCTTGGATTCAGTATTAAGCATTCCACGAATTCTTCAACATTTCTTAAATTACAAGAAGCATTGAGCAAGATCACAACAACCCAAAGAACCACATGACAAACACACGGGCATTTATTTTCCCAGCAAACCAGCAAGGATGATTTCCTGCACCCTGTGATCAACCCACAAGAGCAGCAACACTTCCTCCTCTGGACATTTCATCAGAGCACTGCCTTCAGATATCTTCTCTCATATTGCATTATGGCTCACCGCTGCCTTACCTGGGAATCCCCAGCACTGCTGCAGTGTGAATTCCATGTTGAATTTGACTCAGGGTAATTGTTATTGCTGGCAACCCGCTGGCTGTGGGGTAAAAGCCAGCTGACAACACAACAGCTTCTTACATGAATTGGCATAATGCAGAAATATCCTAGCCAAAGGCTGGAAGCACAGAGACCCAGACTCTGCTTTTTCCACTGGAAGTCATCTCTGCACATCACTGCCCAAATGTGCCAGGGAAAGCCTGAGCTACCTTGCCAGTGCGGGACTCCAGGGTCTCAGCATTCACTACAGCCCCCAAGATATTTTTAAACTACTTCTAACTGCCAAGTATTTTTTTACTGCATTTATTTCTCAGCGATGACTTAGAGTAAGTGCTTATTTTTAAATCATATTTGACATTTTGTTAGGTACATTGGAAAATAAACCAATTCCTACATATGCAAAAATTAGGAATTAATGAGGCCTGGCAATTATCTTGATGGAAAGAACCAAGTGACTTAGTTGAACATACAGAGACTCACTAAAAAAAAAAAAAAAAAAAAAAAAAAAAAAAAAAGAGTCTGCACTAGTAGTTAAAAAACAAACGAAATTGCTTCTTATTGATTTTAATTTAGGTTGAAACACTAGCTGTCTCTCCAACAAAGCCAGAAATGGAAACAACTATAAATGAGTACAAGATGTGATAAGATAGACAGATTCTTAAGCAATCTAGTGTAGAGATGACCTCCAGTTTAGACAGTAGTTAAAATATGATATTATATGAATGGATCAATAAGTAAGTTTGCATTTGTCTCAGCTCCAAGAGCTGGAGAGCTACGTTCTCTTTTCTTTAGCTATTCTAAAATGTTGTCCAATTAAGCTCTGGGTTTTTGTTTTTGTTTTTTTTTTTCCCCTTCCAGATCCTCTAGATCCTAATTTACAAATAAAATCAAGAGAAGCAATTAAATGTTTAGTACTATCAGCATGTTTCCCCAAGTGATGCACACGTGGAACAGAACAGAAGTAGTCCAATCTTGATACAGGAGAACGGGTTACAAATTGAAATCCGTTCCCATTAGCGCTGCTCGCAGGCTCCACGCTCCAGCAGCTCCCAGCAGCGCGCTGCCCATCGCTGCACAGCGCTGCACAGGAGCTGCACCTGCAGCCTGCTGCAGCTCTGCCCCACGGCACTGCAGCCTCCAGAGCCAGCACAGACACAGCAGGGGCTCGGGGTGCACAGAACAGCGTGTGCAGCACCACAAGGGACGTGCGGTGATGGCCATCCAGCCCATCAAGTTAAAGGCTAATTAAAACCCTCCTGGCAAACTGCCTGGTCACTCCGCTCTGCTCTCCAGACAGCGTGCACTGCCAGGGCCTTCCTGAAGCGCACCAGAATATCAGGATCCATCAGGATGATTTATGATCCTTCCAGAACTCGAGCCAACATTACCCAGTAGGTACGGATCAGGTGTTCTTAGTGGGTTTTGTGAAGGCTCCTATCCTGAAGGCAGGTCTCCCTTTCTCCTGCAGCCACAAATCTCTCTCCACTCCCTCACACACCTGGGCACACCCCAGGCTCTTCCCAGGTAACATCAGCCCAGGGAGAAGGGACTGTTTTCCCCTGGTTTGATACACGCTGCTAATCAGACACAATCAAGGCAAAACGCTGAAAGGTCCCAGGGAATGGAAACAAGGAAACCCTAATGGAAACAAGGTCACAGTAACAGAGCAGACCTAAATTCTGGCAAACAGCTCAATATCCAGACCCCCCACCCACTTCCAGCAGAGGGGGAAAAGAAACACTTTGTACCACAACCAGATTAACAGTAACACAGTGAGGGTATGGCCGGCAAACCTCTCCCACATTCCTGGGAAACTCTTTCCTAGGAAATTGCCTCCTCGGGATTGCACCCACACTGTGACACCGAGTGTCTGAGGGAGCTCATCCCTTACCCACACCCAGACCATCACTCCTGGGTGGGAAGTGTGGCCAGAAGGTCTCCAGCAGGTTCTGGAGCAGTGAGAAACCTTCAGCGTGTGATGTCTGGGTCACCCTCTTTAGGGACCTCCACATCACCTGGGCTGGCAGAGGACACACAGATCAAGCCATATTAACAAGAAGAAGAAGGAAAAAAAAAAAAAAAAAAAAAAAAAAAAGAAGAAGATTAATAGATTAATTCAAAGAGTTTATGAAAAAAAAGGTAGAAGTCCTAAGAATCAGTGATCCAGGCCACATCCAGTGAACAGCAGAGTATTTTACCCAGCACAGACTCCAGTAATGATCCAGAAGTCATACTAGGCAAACAATCAACATGAGCTTCCTTGCTGTGGCAGAGAAATAGGCCACTGAAAATCCCTGGACAAACAGAAAGGGCAATAGCATTGCACACACATAATATGAACAAGACCAATGTTCAGTTCTGGTGTGCACAATTCTGAATTAAAAAAAAATAGAGAAAAAAAAAAAAGACTGACAAAAATTTTTCAAGGACTGGATAAAATCTCATGGCAAAGGGTTTGTGGGGTTCAGGTCACTGGGTTAATCAGGACATTGGAACATGGGTTGATTCTAACGTGCAAGTATTCTCATGGTAACAAAATACCAGAGGGCTCTTTAAGCTAGTAGAGAAAAGTGAAACAAATAAAAGACAGTTGTTAAAGTAGTTGTAAATTTCTAGTTTGATCTTCAGTAATTCAAGCACCACTTTTTTTGGTGGCTTATTTATTTTGGTCACTACTTTGTTCATCGAAAGAAGTGTGATATAATTTCAAAACAGGCACCAAACAAACGATTGATTTAAAAGAGACAACTGACAGCAATTCCAAGGACTGATACATACGATAACAACATCCTCCAGAATTTTAATGGCAGACTGGACATCTCTGCCTCACCACAGGCAGACTCATACTAGGAGGTGGTTTTGCATTTCACCACACAGTTAAAGAAAAACTTTCAGGGAAATATAAAGACAGTATTAAAAGAGCACCCCTTTGACACAAGGCCACCCAAAGGGAATATTGACAATAAGAAGCATCGCTGTGTTTCAGAATAATGTCACGATGAGAGCTATGGGACAAATCCTCACCTGGTGAAAGCTGCCACAGCAACAGCAGCATCTGTCGTGCCATGACAGTGTGCAGCAGCTGAGGATCTGCCCTTGCACCAAGAGAAGAAATTATAGAACTTGCACATTTTACACCCCCAGTTTGCAACTATAACAATGAATTAATTCACAGTAAACAGGAGGGAAGCGTTTTGCATAAACAATGTAGTAAGAAACAATTTAAAAAGTCACAGTTTCTGAAACTGCTGTCACCGAGCACAAACTTTTAACACTTACTTAAATAGCTAAAACTGTACAAAGGTGTCACTTCAGAACACAAACAGTTATACAGAAACCATATAATCTGATGCAAAACCCTTGGGCAAAGAAGGAAAAATAAACAACTAATTTTAGAACCTGAACACTCCATTAGCGCTTGCACCAATTAAAATATGATGCAACTGCTGTCAACAGGCGAAGTTCAGTTGCATTTTAACCATGGATTTAAATACAAAATACACAAGCTTCTGCGCTGTAACAATAAGAAGTCAACTACCTGCAAGTAGAATGGAGGCCAACAAGAAGAGATGTTGCACTGGTTCTCTCTGCCTCTCCAGTGAATGGATGCAGTGTTTAGGAGACAGACATGCTGCACAATCCCTCATTCCTACTCTGACTGCAGTAAATCTATACCACAATCTCCAGAAGTCTAAAATCACCTTACTAATCCAAATGCCAATGAAAGTCTACAGAAAATTTAATCCTTAAACTCAGTTTTGATAGCAGTGTAGACCTGCAGTTAATTATTTGAAAGCTACTAGGTATCCCTATTGTTTCCAGGGAGTTGGGAATGGGGAGGGAGGGATGGACACAGGCCTCACGTTGAGGCCACTGAACAGGGGTTTATATTAAACATATGTCTATAAAAAAAAATCATTAAGCTTGCCCTAAAAAGCTCCTTGTCAAAACCTATTTATTTTGAGATGTGTATCACAAAGTTCACCACCTCCTAAGATACAAACCAAATTCTTGTACAATCCAGAAAGGGAGAAGCGAGGCGGGGAAAGGGAAAAAAGATTATTCAGGGGAGCATTTCTAAGCACACCAAACTGACAGAAAGGCAGAGAGTGGTCCTCAGTGATGGGAGTTACTTCAGGGACATTCTTGTTTCAAAGAAATGGAGAGACCAAAAGAAAGTCATTTGCTTTCAGCTGAGGACCATCCACATGGGTCAGGACAGAACTGTTCCTATTTACCTCTGCAGCAGGAAAATTACTTGTGCAGTGCCTTGGCACAGCAATTACCATCAAATCCTGCTTATTCAGTGCTCACCTCTTCTTCCACTCTGGGACAACTAGCACTGGTCATCAACCAGCCTGACAACCCCTTTGAGGAACTCCAGGTCTAAGACTCCAGACTATTGTTGGATTTCCAGCAATAATCCAAATAGCAGATACTTTTATAGGAGCAAGAAAAGGGCAATGTGCTGCTTTGGTAAAAGCAAGTATTATAGCATTTCCTGTGTCTCTTACAAGACTCCTACAAGGACAGAAGATGGAAAGAAGGAGGTGTGGGAAAACTGAACAACTCTTCACTTTGCCTGTGAGAAGTTATCAGATAGCTTTCCTTTCCTGTCAGCAGAATAAACTGACTCCCAACAGAACTTTTAATAGCACTCTGTCAGGGAGACAGGCACATTTTATTTCAAAAAGAGAGAACAAAGCTGCTGCCACAAGACCAAATAACATCCTGCATTTTGCTCCTAAATACCACTGCGGCTCTTCAGGGCTCAAGGTTTCATTCATTACATTGCTGCAAGCAGAGAAAAGGATTTTTGAAAGGAGCTTTCCTAAGCTAAGCATCCAAGCCTCAAAACACCTCGATTTTCTTTAGAAAGGCCCCAACACTATGAATGCAAAGTCCTTCAAAGCAGGCACTGGACACGATAAACATCTATCAGGCATCACTGCAGCATTTATGCACAGAAAAACTGCAACACCCATGTCAATTGAGATTTTTATGTGCCAGTACTGTTGGCAGGTGCATGATGCAGTCATGTTTTAAGTTCTAGAAAATGGTTCATCATTATTCAAATGACTTGATAATTAAGAGCACTAGTACTTCAACTCCCAGGCAAACTTGGAGATGCATAATAAAACCACATTATTAAAAAAAAAAAAAGGCCATACACTAACTGATTTTACTTTAACCATAGTTCGCTTGAATACTAATTCAGATTGCTGTGAAGTGAGCCATTCAGTGTAGCAAAACACATCTTACAGTGATGGCATGAACTTCTGAGCTTCCTTACTGCCTGCTGGATCTCAGTTCCAAATAACAGGACAGGACTGGTGGGGAACGTTCCTGGAGCTTCACTGTAACATCAGCCTCAGGACAGGCTGAGACAGGAAAGGTGGCAACAGCTCATAGCAGCCAGATTTCTCTGTGTTACAGGGCCTTTTAAAAGTTTTTTAACTAATAGCAAATTGTTAAGAGCTTACAGGCATCTGCACAAAACAATCCTTAAAACTACACGTATACCTTATATCTAACAATAGGTGCTTGTTTCATATTTCTTGCTACTCGGGAACTTCTTATACTCTTCTATAAACAAAGCACAAAGCCTCATTATTAAACTTTTCTATTACCTTGCTTATATCTACTTGCTAAGGCTTAACTCCACACAGCACAAAACCACAGTCTTATTGCTCTACATCCTCATTTTTGTATCTTTTTAACTCCAGACCTACATCCTCACTGGTGTAAGAGTTTTCTACTTTTTCTATTTCCCACAGTGCCCTGTGCCTTCACTCCTCCTCCAAAGTGGAGAGTTTATCCCCACCAGTGTTTCCTCCAGCTTCCCAGTAGTAATATCCGGGGAAAGGAAAAATGAGACAAGAACAGCAATTTCCATGGAGCATCTCAGCAGCATCATTGCTGTGCTTGCAATCTGCTCCCTAATTCATCTGCTCACTTTCAGGGTGGGAAGAAATTCTGCTTAGGCCACAAATATGTGACAGCTCAAGGCATCAAGCTGGAATCTGCTGTGTCCTGGCAGCTGTGCCTCAGGAAGATGAGTGTACATTGAAAGGCAAGCATTTGGAGACACAAGCAGTGCAGCCCAGATCCATTCAAGAGGACACTTGTCCCCACTGAACTGGGCTGAGATCACTGGGGAGCACTGCAGGACCTGTTGGCACCACTGAAAGAAAGAAACCGATTTGACTTGCCCTGGGGCAAGTAATCTGTACCCAGCAATACAGATAACACAATCAGCATTAGATACTGAGTAATGGAAAAATTAACAGCACTCAAGGATTGCTTTTCTGTGCCTTTTTTTTTTTTTTCTCCCTCTAAAGGTTTATGGACACGCAAACATGAAAACTAGTTGCTTTCATCAGAAGTTATCCTCTAGCTGGGGAACCTCTAGTTGGCCACACCCCAGGTTCTTCTGCTTAGGATGAAAGGATGCATTAATGTACATCTTCCTTCTCTGCTTTGCTTCCAAGCCATGGATGTGTTCACAAAACTGGTGTTCCCTGGTGGAACCGGGCTGCATCTGGCAATCTGTGAAGTTCCATTCCCATCAACCTGTGCAAGAAGATGCAGATCCACAATTTTCACTTGGAGGAAACGCTGACATGAGTTTACCTCATGAAGAAGGGAAAAGTTGATCAAGCTATTTTAGATACCTAAAGCAGCAAGCAGTCTCCAGACGGAATAGATAAACCATAAATTAACCCATATGGTGCATATCTAAATCCTCAGATGACTCTATTTTTAAAAATACTTGTCTGATAAGATTCCACTTCCTAAAATACTTAAGAATTGTTATTTAGAATTAAACTTAAAGTAGCATGGCACATAAACATAAATAATTACAATTTCATCAACACACAGGAGCAACTCTTTTAAAATGGAAGCACAATAACTTGGGCAAACAGAAATTGGGCTTGTTTTTTCATGATTTCTCAGATTAAAGTCATACATTAGCTAAAGTACAATGCTATTACTAGACCCTTAGGCTTCAGAGCACATCATGCCACATGTTCATTTGGCTGCTAAAAAGCAGCAACCAAATAATTAGCACTTTTTTCCAAGGACAGTTGAGATTAATAGTCTGAAGTCATTCCTTAATTTAACCATGAAACTTGAACATTTAAATTAGAATCAATTTAATAACATTTATTTCAGAAAACTTTAAGTATGTTAGTCCTTGAGCGCTGATTGTAAGATGGATAGAGCTGTTAGCCGTCTTTTCTGCAACTGAAAACAAATTTCAACTATTAAATTTACAGAACTTGACAACAGTAGAGCCAACACTTGTCTCTGCAAAGACCCAGAAAATGGGAGTGAAACCACCACCCTACTAAAATCAGTAGGGGATTTCTAGTTATTTTTTAATGGTTCCAAGCAGGATCTATTTGTTCCACAAAGATTTCCAGCGTGGATGCAGGTGGGATGGGTGAAGGACACGACATCTCTGCTTGACTCACAGAAGCTCATCATTCTTATAAGACACCCCTTTCCTGAACAGGATCAGAAACCCTTACATCCTCCTTTCCTAGAAAAAAAAAAAGAGAGGGTATAGGGGATAAGAGAGCAATAAAAGAAATCCTAACTCATAGAAATAGGCAAAAAATTCTCCTTGTTCTTCCAAGCAGAGCAACACCCCCAGCCTGGATACAGGCTTTGTAGATACTGCAATATGGCTGAGGGAATTCCAGTTATCCCCAAATTGTGTTCCTTTCCTGTTCTGAATGTACCAAAAGCCTTTCCTTCTGTGATGCCTCTTCCTCCCTCCCAACTTGAGGAAGCCTCTTCCTCTGGCTGTGAGCACAGACAGCTCCTGTGACTACTGGAGGACTTTTGAAAGCCAGTTCCAGGCCCCCTTACCCAAAAGCCTGAGAAGAGACAGCAAAGCCCTCCCTGGAGTTCTCCCCCAAGACACAAACCACCAGCTCAGCTCCTGCAGCCTGGGGAGGCTCACTTGACTGTCTTTATCTGCAAGGACTCCATTAGCAACTTCCCGTAACGTAGAGCGTATTTTGAAACAGCACTGAAAATAAGGGATAATTAAAATGTATGAAGTGTCATCTTCATAAAAGCCACAGGACTAAATAAAGTCTTGGAGGGCCCTCTCCTGTACATTCTGTATTTCTCTACGTGCACAATGCACCTTCCTCTGTAAAACCTCTTCTAGACAAAGCCAGTCTTCTCTGTACCTTTAAAAAGATCTGAGGTAGTATTTACTTAGTTCACAAGGCATAGCTCCCAGTATCATTTTTCCTCCAAGCAGAAGACAGTTACATGCAAAATTAACTCTCAGCTCAGATCTGTGAAGATTCAAAATCCAAAACCCATTTCGGCAGTTACCAGGTTAGCAACAATTTGATTCATTACCAAAGAGCTAATCCTGACTCAGGAAAATTATTTTCTTTTATGCATCTAGCCTAAGAAAATGGTAGCAATTGTCAATCCTTAGACGACAGGATTGTCAAAGCAAAAGCTAAGAACTGCATAAATGTGTACTTTTTCCTTTACAAAAAAAAATATTTACTCTCTCTTGGCAAAGCACCAAGAAATCAGACAGTAAGGATATCACCGTAATGCTAATATTTATGTTTTACTGATTTTTGGTACTGTGAATTTAGATTAATGAGCAAACAGACCCCATGGAAACAACCTCTCTTACCTTGTCTTGGTTTGATTTATTAACCAATGCAATTACCAGTGACAAGCCCACAGAGAAATGCACTAAACAGTTCAGAAAGTGGAAAACCTTACCCACATATTTTTTTGCCAGAGTGACTCCTTTCTCTTACTGCAACCAAAGGAACAACAACAATACCTACTTAAACAGTGAAACCCTATTACAACACCACTAACAAAGAAACACTGCAAAGACTTATTTTCTACATGGTTCATTTATTGTTACTGGTCAAAGAAAAGAACAGTCTTTATGCTTCCTCACAAAGTGAAGTCATTTGCAGGGGAGAAAACAAGTAGTGACCTCTCTTCCATTTAAAGGGAGCTAGATATGAAACAGAGAAGCTGACAAATATATTACTTCTTTAATCCTCTCTAGAAAATGCTATAAAAAGGTACAGAAGCCTTTGTGGTAGATACCAAATGGTTAATAGTGGCCGGGATTCCCTGCCAACACAAATCCCGATGATTTGCCATTGGATGTTGTCAGCAGCAATGTCCTGTTAGAGCCCACAGAGATCCTCCCTGCAGCTTTGGTGCCTCGGGCATCTCCGCTGTGCGGGCTCGGAGCCGGCGGCGCCCCGTTTGCCGGGATGCTCCACTCGTGTGATGCTGCACACACACACCGGGCACCGGGAGACCTCACGGGAGCCAGCGAGCTCTGACATGGTAGCTCCGCACATAAACTAAAGGCAGAAAAGCTTTTTCTGGAAAAGAGTTCGCTTTCCAGGCAGACCTTTAGCAGGGAACAGCCCTGAAACACATCCCCGAGTATTACACAGCTGTTTTATGGCTTCTGGAATTAAGGAGTTTACCAACACTCTGCAAGCGTCCTGCTACCCTCCGCTTGCATCCATCTTCATAGTCGAGCCATAATGCAAATATTATCTGGTTCAAACATCGCTGATCTAAATCAGCAAGTCATACAATACTGTCATATTAAAGCAACATCAGGGCTTGTTTTCCTGCAGCATTCCTGGAGCCTGCCTTCTAGATGTAATTACTATACAATATATATCAGAACCAGAGAGAAAGGCATCACTCCAAAGGCTGAAATTGAGAAGAAATCAATACAAAGAAGATAAATGTTTCGTCAAAAGCTGCAGAGGCATTAACCCTCTCCCCAACTTAGTTTCTTTTTGCTTCAAATCATTCTACCATGTGAGAAGCTGCTGGAAGGAATGGGATGGGTCTATCTGCTTAGCTCTCAATTTCGTGTTATGCAAAAAAAAGGAGGCATTCTAGGAAGAAAAATTTTTAAAAAGAGAAGAAAAAAAAGGAAAGCATAAGTGAAGTTCCTATAAAACCTCTAGAATCTCGTTATATGTTTACTCTTGCAGCCCTGGGCGCGGCGAACAGCCAGGGCTGCTCAGGACCCCGCGGAAGGGGCGGCAGAAGCCGCGGTGGGCGCCGCTCCCCGGGACGCGGGGCCGGCGCTGCCCCCGGCGCCTGGCACGGCGCGGAGCCCGCCGCGGAGCCCCGAGCCGTCCCGCGGGGCGGGAGAGGCGGGGACGAGCCGAGCCCCGGCGGCCCGAGGCGCTCGGAGCGGGGCCCGGGGGCGCGCGCGCGGCTCGGGAGCGCGCCGGGCGGGGCTCGCGCTGCGCGCCGGCGGAGGGGCGCGCGCCCCGCGGGGGCGCCGGCGGCACCAGAGCGCCCCTGGCGGGCGGCCCGGGAACTGCGGCGGCGGGAGCCCCGAGAGTTCCCCCGGGCCGGGGGCGGCGGCGCGGCCGCGGGTCCCAGCGCGGGGCGGGACAGCGCCCACCCGGCCCCGCCGCACGCCGGGCCCGCGGTCCGGGGCGGGGGGAGACGCGATACACAGGCACCGGCCGCGGGGCCCGAAGGGAAGGCGGGGAGAACTGCGCGGTGGTCGCCGAGTGCCCCCCGCCCGCGGAGCCCTTCTCCCGCGGGTGAGGCGCTGGCCGCGCAGCTCCAGTCCCGGTGCGGAGCGGGCGCGCAGCCCCGCGGGACCGCCCCCAGCCCCGCCAAGGTCAGCACGCGGCACGGCGAGACCCCCACCGCGGACACGAGTGGGGCGCGGAGCGCAGGGACCGCCAAGTTTCTGGCGGCGGACCGAGGGGCTGCGACGCGGGGTCGGAGCGCGGAGTCACGCTGCCTTTCGGGGCGGCGAGCGGCGGTCCCGCAGCACAAAGAGAGCTCCAGGCAGCCCCACGAAAGAAGAGCAGCGCACAAGGACCCCCCCCGCGTCCTCCCCACGCCGCCGGGCGCTGCAATGCACCGGAGACAGGGGACACGGCGCCGGGAGCGCGGAGCCGAGCCCCCGCTCCGCTCACGGCCCCACTCGCGGGCAGCGCTGCCCGTAGCCGAGAGGGTGCTCGGCAGCCGGAGGACGAGACCCGACACTGGGGCCGCCCGGCAAAGGGGCCCCCGCGACCCCCGGCGCATCCTCCGCGCCCGCGGGCTGCCCCGGCGGATCCCTACGGGGGTCGCGGACACGTGTGGAAGAGGCACCGGGAGCCCCCCCAGCCGCCGCGCTCACTCACCGGGGAAGCACACCACATCATGGAGCACGGAGCTGGTGATTTTCAAGAAAAAGATCCACCAACACGGTTGCAGTAGCCTCCGCATGTCCAAAGCCGCACATCGAAAGGGGAAAGGGGCTAAAATAATTAACACACAGGAGGAGAAAAAAAAAAAAAAAAAAAAAAAAAAAAGGGGGGGGGGAGGAGGGGGAAAAAAAAAAAAGGCAAAAAAAAACTTGTTGAAAATAAGTTTCTCCCCGCACCCCTGTTCCTGCGGGAGAAAGCGGGGGGCTCCTGCTCGCCTCCTCTACGAGGAAAAAAATAAAAAATCCCTCCAGGCGCGGGGCAGGGGGAGGACAGAGACGAGCCCTGCGGGGCGCGGGTCCCCCCCGCGCGGCTCGGCGGGCGCGGGGCGGCGCGGCTCAGGCGGGCAGCAGCGGCGGGGCGCGCATGCCGCGGACGGGGCGCTCACAGCCGCCTCCGCGCACGGGCGGGCGGGCGGCGGTCAGCCGGGGCCCCGGCGCGCTCCATCCTGCCGTACAGGAAGTGGCGGGCGAGCCCGGATCCTGGCGGAGACTTTAAAGCGGGGCGAGGGAGAGAGAGGGAGAGAGAGCGCGGCGCGGTGGCGAGGCGAGGCGAGGCGAGGCGGCGGCGCGCCGGGCGCCCCGGCGGCGCGCCCCCGCCGCCCTTAAAGCGGCCGCGGCGGCGGCGCGGGGGCGCGCTGGTGTGCACGCTCCCGGCTCCCGTGCGCGCTCCCGCCTCGCCGCCTGTGTGCGCGTGTTTGTGGGGGACGCCGCCGGCAGCGGCGGGGTTGGGGGCCGCCGTGTCACCGAGCCGCGGAAATCCGCCGCTTTGCAGTTTCGGGTTCCGCGCTCTCGCCCCGGCGGTGTCTGTTTGAAGTTCCTGGTCTCGTTATGCCGCCCCCCGGTGCGTGCTGCGGGGGGGGCCCGCGGATCCGTGATGGGTGCGTGGCCCTGTCCTTCGTGGTCCATCCCCCCACCTGTGTGCATCACTTGGGGTACAGTCAGAGGGGTCCGATCCTCCTCCCCGCCCCAAAACCAGTAGTTTTCCATCCCCTTCGATAGCCTGAATGACTCCGTGGTCCCCCACAGAATCACACAGCTCAGCGCTGTGCTGGGTATTTCCAGAAATCCTCATCGAAATCATACAGATTTTTTTTTTTTCTCTCCTCCAGTGGTATGTGTCTTTTTGGGTACTGCAAGAGACACCTCCACCCCCACTACCCCTCGAACCACATAGATTTTCCTCCCCCAGTAATACTCATCATTCTGGGTTTTGCTGGAAGCATCCCACAAAATTGCTATTTTCCTCCCAATAATCTGCATTATACTGTATATTTCCTGCGAGCCACCTCAAAATGAGATAATTGGTGTTTCTGCAAAGTCAGATGAAGGCTGTCCCAAGCCACTCTGCATCCACACACCCCTCCACACACACTCCCCCCGGCAGCAGTTTCTGAATGAGTGATAATTTTGCACAGGAAACAGAAGCAGAAAATGGTGTGAATTCAGGATGAAGGGCTGGTTGCTTGTACTTGCCATTTCCTGGCTGTGCTGTGGTCTGCTGATACTTAAATTCATTCAGAGGTAGTTTTTGTCTGTTTCTTTGTTAATTGCATCCATTCAGGGGATTCTGTTTCAGAAAGGAAAGGGTTTGGCCAGGTTTATCAGTGAGTAGTGTGCTCAGCTCTGGCTGTCATTTGCTATTCTCCTTTTCGCTTACCTGCGAACCTTCCACATCTGTGGTGTTTCCGGAGGAGAGGAGATGGTCGGCGGGAGGAGGAACAGAGTAGGAAAATTCAGAAGTTATTTGTGGGGTGGCAGTGATTTTCTCTCCCCCTTCCTCAGCTTAGGGGTCCCCAGAGCAGCGCCCTCAGGTATGTCACCGTCTGCAGGTGGTTTTGTGTCCATCCAGGTTTGCCCCACTCAGCACAAGATGCCAAGGCAGCGGATTGTGCTGCATCCAAAGGGCCCCTCATCAGGAGGCATTTGTTGGCTTTCCTTAGACTTTGCACATACCAGGTCATGACTGCCGAAAATCCCAGTTGGAAGTTAGAAGTGCAGTCCTTATTGGCCAAAACCATTCATCCCAGTAGGGATTTTTCAAGTGTAAGGTTTTAAGGGCCTGATTAGATGTTTTCTGCCCTTGAGGACACCACCCATTGAGGTGTGCAAAAATTAGAGAAGGTAATTGTGTAAAGATTTGTCTAAAGCAATGCAAAAATGTTTAGGCCCTGGAGAAAGGTCTCATCCAACCTGTTCATTAAATCATTTCCCAGAACAGGCGGTGTTTGAAGGTCGGTTTAAACTCATAAAAACAAAGATACAATTTTAAGAGCTAAATTTTCCTGATGTTTTTTGTTCCTATGAAAATCAAAACCAAATCCCCACCTGCCTTGACCTTTTGGATTCTGCCATGACATCTGGGCTCAGTTACTTATTGGGCTGTTCAGAAAAACCTGCAAAATATTCCCCTTTCAGCAATCGATTCCAACTTCACTGTTCTATTTCAGCAGATAGGGAGGCAGGTTCTACACCAATACTGAGACTTGCCTCTTCAAATGATGTCTCCCTGGTATCATAAGAGGCAATCTTAAAGTGTTTCAATCTAAAAGTGGGTTTCAACTGGTCTCATTACATGAGAAAAGTTATTACACACTATTGCAATATCACAAAAGAAGAGTAAAAGCAGTGGATTTTTTTTTCAAAGAGCAGTTTGAATTAGTATTTTTCTCACTAATTCAAAATCCTTTGCAAAATCCTTTGCACCATTTTATATTTAAAACATATTTTTAAATGAGTTTAGGGTTTTCTCTCCTGGAAAATGACAAACCTGAAATTGGACCCAATATCTTGGAATTGAAGGAATTTTGCATTTTCCATTCTTGGCGCAAACATGAAAGTCAGATATAAAATGCATAATCAGAATACAGTCTCTTGAGGAGCACAGATGACTTCAGATCTCTCTAAGCTGCTAAGGAAGATTTTAGAATGGCAGTGCTCCCATCAAAAACCAGAGGTGTTCAGGCTGGATGTTCACAGTAGTTGCCTCAGGTCTGAACTTCTTAAAACAAATCTGTAAAAGCCCAGTGTCAGCACGGCCAGCTTGGTTCAGCCTGCTGTGGTACAACGTGTACAATGACCCACTTTTCCTGGAGTGGGAAATCAATCATTGCATCGTCACACATCAGTTTAGGAGCGGTGGTGGCAGAAGTAGCTTTGTTTCGCATTAGCAATTTGGGTGGGCAGAGAAATGGGGAGATGGATGACGGAGATGCAGAGAACAAAATTAAACACGGTTAAATGAGAATCCATTTCCTGCATGCAGTATCTCTGTGCCCGAGGCACGCTGTCTATCAACAATACACAGGTACAAATTGGCCTGCAAACGGATCTTTAGCTACCCAAACACAGCAAAGTGCATTAGCAGGATGCTGCTCTGCTGGGCTGGGGCCGCCTGTCTGTGGGGCAGCCACAGGAGATAGGACAGATGATCCTTCCCAGTGACTGAATAAAATAACTGCTGCTGTATTGAAGGGATTGGAAGGGGCCATTATAACCCAATGCAGCTAAACCAGACCAATGGGTGCTCTGCAAACCTTGCAATATCTATGGTTAGCAAAACAGGTGATGTCAAGGTGACAGGAATGGGACCAGCAGCCCTGGTTTGCTTGGAATGGTGAATAAAAGATAACTTCTATCCTTCTTTTCTCCCCTCCTGTTTGAACAAGTAATATTTTTATGCTGCCTTCATCAACATACGGGCATGACTCCTGGGAAAGAAATGAAAGTCTGTTAATTTATTTGATCAGACATGAGAAATAATAGAAAACTGAAACGAAGAGTTGTATTTGTCATATGTTTGAATTAGTGAAAAGCTGAAGAAAGCAGGAAAATATTGCAAGGAGTTCAAAGATGAGAGGTTTTATTGAATTAGAAAATTATTAATAGCATTAATCATTTCCAAAACAGGTTTCTTAACATCTATAATGACTATGTAAAGGATTGGAGAAATAAAAATCAAAGAAAAAAGTCAGATACAGAAAGTTACACTTCTTTTAGTGTCTAGAAAGAAAGGGATGAATTTTCCTTGATTTACAGCCAGCCTCACTGGAATGGTTAACCTGTGGGGAAAAGACCAGGTGAGGATCTAGCCCTGAAAGGATAATTCAACATGAAGTACGAAGAAGCAGCTACAGTTCAGATTATAACTAATGTGACGTATAAACTTCCAGGTTAATTCAGCAGTCCTAGTTCCTGTTCAGCTTTGCATGGAAAGGAAAAAAAGGATGCTGAACTTGTAGTTTCATAAATTATGCTATTGCAGAATTAGTTCCTCGTAGCCTCAGGACAGATGCATTCTTCTCAGATTATGCTGTGAGGCTTTGAAGGTCTTAACAAGGCATCTGAGAACCTGCTGAGAACCAGAGGTGGAGGGCAAGCAAAGTGCTGTGATAAAAAGAGAGGCCTTTATTTCAATATAATCATAGCAATGAGCTGTGTTGTTTGATTTATGAAGACATAAAAATAAATGAACTCAGAGATGCAGGTAAAGCGAAAGGTATGAAAAATATTAATGGGTGATGAAAACTGGCTAAGACAGGCTGTGGGTCAGAGATTGCTGCAAGTATTACAGGCTGCACATCCACAGCTCAACCAGCATGACAGGAGTGAGCACTGACTTGAGAGGTATTCCAAGATGTCTCCTGGCTGGGAAGTGTCCCATAGGGTTTGCACAAGGCTTTTTTGGAAGACCAATACATTTATTTTCTTGTGTTCTAAAAAAGGAGCCACCACCTTAGGGTAGCCTTAGGCTAAATCACTCAGAACAGACACTTGGTCACATGCTGAGATGCCAACTTGAAAACTTCAAATTAACCTTGAAGTCAAACAGTCTTTTGTCTCCGAAATAGCCCCAAAATGGCTGTGTTTGTACAAGTGTGTGTGGAGGGTTGGACTGATCTGCAGCGAGCTTCTCCTTCAAAAGCAGCCGTAGTTCAGAGTCCTGCGGTAGGACCTTGCTAGGGCAGTGAGTGTGTGTTTAATTCACAAACCCTCTCCGGTTAAAAGAAGAGTATAAAAGTCTATCATCAGTGTGGCAGTGAGCAGAACAATCATGTCCATGACTAGAGCTGAGGGATGAGATGAAAGACCCGGTTTTCTGTCCTGTTGCAGAAATATTTGGAATAAGGTGAGCAATTCCAGACTGGGCCCTTGGCCTGCAGAACCGGTGGGCCTTTGTGGCGTAGCAAAAATTCAGGTCGTGGCGCAGCAAAAAATTCACCTCTCTCCCTTAAGGTGTTCCAGGTTCTAACGGGTGTTCATATGTAGTTTTATAGTGTTAATACGGAAGCCTCCTTAAGGCAGCAAATGTGTACATTTTTTAAGTGCCTTGTAATGTCAATAAAGTCGCAGGAGAATAAATATGAAGAGAAAAACAATAAACGGGAGTGTGGCATGAAACACGGTCTCGGTGTGGATGTCGTAGCTCGGCCCGACCTCTCAAAAAGGGACCGCAGCTTTACTGTCCTGCTTGTCTGTGACCATGTCCGTGACTCAGCGGGAGTTACTGTCTTGGCAGAATTTAAGGTGGAAGGTGATGAGACAACAGACTTAGGGTCTTCTATTATTGGTGCGAATATTGTTTATAGATTTCAATAAAGGCCTCATGCATTACAACCAAAACATCATTAAAAACACTGAAGAAATTGGTGAGAATGAATGCATTCATTGAAGGTGGAATTTCTGCTCTTCCCTTCCCCTCTTTCAGCCCACTGCTGATTTCTGCCAAAGAAGTTAATGCAGTATGTCCCCGCCCTCCTGCATGGATGTCAAAAAGATGTATCAGAAGCTACTGGTGAAGGGTAAAGCCACAGGTGTGCTGTGGTCCCAAGGGGAGAGGCAATGATCACTCTGTAGCAGCACATGACCTTCTGCTGTAAACCCATTGCAAATGGTGTCCAAAGCCAGACCCCTGGAATTGCTCCACAATGAACACCAATCAAGCAGACTGCAAAAAACACTTTCCTAGTCAATCCCAAGAGAGCACTCTGGAGAAACGAGAGTCTGTTCTATAAATGGTAGAAGCAGACTCCCAATCTGTTTAAAGAAAGAAGAGAAAGTTAAAGAGCGGCATTTGCCATACCCATATTCACTCAGAGATACACTCTGTTTGACTGCAGGGATAAGATGATGTGCAAACTTGTATGTTCTGGCTATCTTTTTTTAGCTTACAAGAGCTTGTACAGATGTGAATAATTACATTCCAGAAACTAATGCAGTCCCTGGTGGGAGGGTTGGCCTTGACAGAACAAGGAAAGAAATAACACTTCTGAGGTACAGGAAAAGTAACTCTTACTTTATTTTGAGTCCCTGTGTTGTAACAGAGAAATGCAGATTGAAGACTACAGCATAGTCTTTGCTATTCCTCTCTGGTTTCAGGTATCTGTGTTTTCAGTGTTTGAGTATTTCTTTTTCCTTAAAACATTAGCAGTTACTCAAATATAGGCTTGTGTAAAGCACTCTGGATTTGAGGGTGGACTGGCAGTACATTAGCTAATATGATTCCATTAAAAAGGGATTCCATAGTCAGTGTCCCAATTAAATGAAAAAGTGTCAATATTAATCAACCTCCCAAAGAAAGGAATAAAATCAGATGCCCCAGTGACCCCTCAGACATGAGTTATTCAGATCAATACATACCCATAAGCACCGATGGAGATAGATAAACAACAACAGTGTATCCAGGCCACTGAGGTTTGGCAGTACAGCACACCCACAAAGTCTCCTTTGTTTTCTCTATTTTGCTTTCCATTCTCTTATTCTCCAGTGTCAGGAGCATGAGCTACTTGTCTGCAAACTCCATTTTTTTTGCTTGGAGTTCATCCTGTCTCCTCTTGACGCCTGGACTAAAAAGGATTTCTTGGAAGCGTAAAGATGCCGTCCCAAAAGTTGAATAAGCAGTAATCCAAATCCCTGACAGCTTACATCCCTAATGCAACCGAAATGATTTTCATTCATCTTTTCAATTGTCATCCAATACAGATCCACTGCAGCTGGGCACAACTCCACTGGGCATTCACTTTCCTGGAACTGCACCTACTCGGGTCCAAGCCAAAGTTTTGCCAGTGCAAGGAGGGATGTGACCAAACACCACAAAAATGCAGTTGTTATTTTCTACAGTGTTTTGCTGCTGTGGGAGTGTGGCAAGGCTGTGCCCTTATCTTTTCTCCCCAGATTTCGTGTTCATGATGCATATCTTCGTGCCATCAAGGTCTGGTAGTTACAGTGCACCCTGCTCACAGCTACAGTGTTGGAGGGTTTAAAACGTTTTAGAATTTCAGCATCTCTTTTCGTTGATTTCAGATGAATGGGAGAAGAGGTTGCCAAATTCCTGAAAACAATAAATACTTCGG